>NC_064923.1:345913828-348413828 GCF_023897955.1 Schistocerca gregaria | reverse complement strand
TAAGGGTAACTGGTCACAGAATGAAATTGGTGACCAGAATAATGAGCAGAAGTTAAAAAAGAAAAAGTTATGAGATACTAGAAAATTACAAACACCTTTTCTAAAGGTCAAGAAAAAATTATTTTGAGATGGAAGGAAGAATTCAGAAACCCATGATACCCTCAGGCAATTGTGGGTGTATTGAAAGCTTTCAATAACATAAAGAAGAGACAAACACATGACATGGACACATTTTAAGATACAAAATCATTGGATTAACAGCAATAGGTGCTACTTAGGGCAGGATATTCAATGGACTACTAAGACAGCAGTGTCAAGAAGTGTGCTGCACATACAGAAACACAGACAATGTCAAGCAAAAGAAAGGAATGGTATATGGCTGCAGATCAAGGGCTGTACACAACTGAGATAGAATGTTAACTACAAAGAGGCAAGAGTAATTTGGTCATCTATCAAACACTATATGTTACTTGAAACATGCAGTACTGACTGTAGGTTCCTGTAGCGTAACAATGTTGTGTTATGTGATGTCAAGGCTGGGTGGTCTACTTAAAACACAAAACATTTGAGGGGAGTAGTATGTGATGGTGCTCTCTAGTGTTGAGTACTGATCTTTTGAGAGAGAACTAACACTTGTAATCCTGCTACAACACAATGTAGCCTCTGCTACATACTGCACAATGATTCACACAATGATAATAAAGATGTGATGTAATGCAGATAACAGAATTACAGGAATTATAAATTGTAGATATGTTCTGATCTTATGAGAAACCAGAACCTGTTATAAACCTTGACATATCTTTTGGTAAGGTAGTGTCTTCGTAAGAATCAGTAATACAGACATCCAAATCTTTCACTGTAGAACTGTATCTATCCAGCTGTCAAGCAGTAAAGCATGGATGATTTTTTTTCCCCAAGATTTAGAGAATAAGTGTACCTTAATGGTGTCAGTAAAATGTCTTGCCAACTTGTTAACTTGGGCACAAAACCCAACAGTTTCCATAACAAAGCATTATGCAGTCCATAGAGCTAACTACATGACTAGACAACCAGTAGGCAGTAAGAATCAGTACAGAAATGGAAAATAAAACAATTTACTGGTGTTTGTTACACAGGAGTAAAGAGTAGTTCCCAATATTTCACTCATTTCTTCTACACATTTATTGTGGCAAAGAATACAAGTCTGAAAGCAGATCTGACATGGGATAAACGTTTGAAAGCCAAACTTCAGTATTCAATGCCTTCTCCATGTATCTCTCTGCTTGTCAACTTTGGTTCCATTTTCAGCTACACATATCAATCACTAAAATAGTAAGAAATTACAAAATCAGAATGGATTTATAAAATAATAACAATAAGTAAAACACCACATTATTCAACAGCAGTGATCCTTTATAGTCAAAATACCATTTGGGGGCGATATAATCCTATGAACTCACAGTTATACATGTCACCATATGACTACTATAGTACAGGTGGAAAGAAACTGGGGTGGTTTACCACAAATATAGCAGCCTCAGGTTGTGTCATGTAGTGTAAGTTATATTTGATGTATTACAAACTAACTAAATTTGTTTATTTGCAAACAAATAGTTTAAATCTCTCTTGTTTTTAATGAACTCAGTAAATCTAGTTATGTATCACATTTAAAAATACATCAACAAATGCTAACTTACAAAGTGTTCATTCTCATATTAGTGGTGAAATGATTCCCCAAATCTTATCAAAAAGGTCATAATAGGATCATACAAATGTCCTATACAGAATTGTTACTCACAATAAAAGTAATTTTTTTTAGATAATCTTGATAAAATATAGTTACATACCCATTTTAAAACTGTCAAGAAGCTAAAATCTAGCATAGTCACTCATACCCAGAATGGATAAGTGATCAAGTAAATGATTAATATAAAAGAAATTTAAAACTTTGTACAGATTGTTTTTATGAAGACCTATTAATATCACAGTAAAATACTCAATATCAACATGACAAAGCTAATTTAACCATGTACAATTACTAAAAACATACTAACGTCTTCTACTGATAATGTGCTGCTTACAAAGAATGATATAAAAAACTTCCCTACGGCTACTGGTTGAATAGTGTTTTATTTGTTTGTTGGTAAAACTGATGTAGCATGTGATAGTACCACCAAAATGGGAGATAAATTGATCCACTGATAACAGTAACTTATGTTTGACATACTATCATACCTAGTGTTGCCAAATTAAAGGCAGACCAAAAGTTCAGATCAGTTTCCTCCAGGGTCATGACATTTCCTGTCCTGAAGCAGGAGACTGTCAGAGAGTTCCAAAAGGTGGCTGCTCTTAACTAACACCTGCTCAGTGACCTCTTGTGGCAGTGTATCTCCATCTCCCCCAGGAGATCCATGAATCTTGTTCAACAACCTGGCACCTGCAGGATGGAATGTCCAAACTGTAATGCATGTTACATGGGACAGACAGGTAGAACACTTGAGATCAGATTTGGTGAGCATGCAGCTTTGGATACATGGGATATAGTTGAAAGATCCAATTTTGCTTCTCACCTGGCTGAGAGTGGGCACATCTTCCCCTCTTTGTGGTAAGCTGTCATGTTGTTGCACAATGCTGAGAAGGGCAGATTCATGGACCTCTTCGAGGAGGTGGAGATATACTGCCATCTGAGGTCATCTGACATTTGCCCACTTAATGAGTGGTTGCTGGTGCAGAATAGCCAGTTTTGGGAGTTCTCTGGCAGTCTCCTGCTTTGGGACAGGAGATGTTATGACCCTGGAGGGAACTAATATGAAATTTTTGCCTACCTTTAACATAATAACACAAGGTATGTGAGAACATAAGTGACGAGGATGGTTTGAAAAGTTCTCAGAATCACCATGAGAGGTCAGTGCTAGCACAATGAATCAGTCATGTGATATTCATTGGATGTTTCCTGTAAACTCATGCCACGTCAATGCTCTTGGAAGAGAGCTGTGGCAGTTACATGGCTCTGTTGTTATTCCCCCATAGTGATTTGTGAAGATGGAAAAAACTGAGATTCGAGCAGTGATTAAGCACTTCGTAAAGAAAGGTATGAAAGCAAAGGACATTTCAAGCCGATTTCCAGAATACACTGGGGGACTCTGCTCCTTCATATTCAGCTGTTGCCAAGAGGACAAATGAATTTAAATTTGGCCAGGAGACCTTAGACGATATCCGGGCATTTGTCAGCCAAGATGTGTCACTACTCCAGAAATCATTGTAAAAGTGCACAAAATGGTCATGGAGGACCACGATTGAAAGTGCATGAAATTGCTCACACTTCCCAGATGTGATCTGAAAGGGTATATCACATTTTAACTGAAGAATTGTAAATACAAAAAATTATCTGCAAGATGGGTGCCGTGGCTCTTGACACTGGATCAAAAATGCATGAGAATGGACATATCGGATCAATAATTTGGCCCACTTTAGGAGAAACAAACAAGATTTTCTGTGCCAGTTTGTGACCACAGATGAAACTTGGGTGCACTACTATGCCCCAGGGCCAAAACAACATTCAAAGCAGAGGAAACATGCTGATTCTCCACCACCAAAGGAAGCAAAGACAATTCCTTCTGAGGAAAATGTCATGGCATCAGTTTTCTGGGATGTGAAGGGGATTCTGTTTATAGATTATCTCCCCACTGGGCACACTATCACTGGAGAATACTATGTTAACCTCCTGGACAAATTGCAACAAGATATGCAAAAAAAAAAGGCCGGGTTTAGCAAGAAAGAAAGTCATCTTCCATCAAGAAAATGCACACAAGTGCTGTTACCATGCAAAATTACACAAATTAAGGTATGAATTGTGGCCACTCCCACCTTATTCACCTGATATGGCTCTGTTAGACTTCCATCTCTCCCCAAAACTGAAAATTTTTCTTCGTGGATGAAAAACTGATAGCCAGAGTTGACAACTATTTTGCAGGCCTGGAGGAAACTCATTTTCAAGATGGGATCAAGGCACTGGAATACTGTTGGACCAAGTGCATTAATCTACAAGGAGACTACATAGTGATTTCAGTGATATAAGTACTGGAGTACTGTAAGCACTGAAATACTGTTGGACCAAGTGCATTAATCTACAAGGAGACTACATAGTGATTTCAGTGATATAAGTACTTTTTTTTCTAATCCATTCCGAGAACTTTTCAAACCACCCTCCTATTATACAGGTGGATCTATCTGTCACCCATTTTGTTGTTACTATCCAAGGCTACATCAGTTTTCCCATCAAACAAATAGAATGCTATTCAACTGATAGCCTTAGAGGATAGGTATAAGGCAATTTGTTATTCCGTTCTTTGTAAACAGTATATGACAACTGGACCTACACCATATATTACATAAGAAATTTACGTCAATAGAGGACATCAATAAATTTTTATTAATTGTACCAGGTTAAATTAGCCTGTTCATGTCGATCTTCAGTATTTTACTATAAAACAGTATGTTTGATTTTTATATCTTTTCTGCAGGGTGTTCAGAAACTTCAGTTACAAAGTTCTAGGACTTGTAAAAGGTAGTGGGTACATAAAATTTTGAGTAGAAACCCATCTCTGGAAATGTACTGCTTCCATGCTACAACCATTTGAGAACATATTGATAATGTGAACACTTTTACAAGTGATTTATTAAGCAATACCCATTACATCACTTGTTTTAGAATTCCACTCATTAATAACCAAAGAACTCACTTGTGTACCTGTTGACGGATTCTCTACAGTACAGCCTCTTCCACTTTGTGTGTTCAGCATCGCCTGGGAGCATCAAGTCATGCCTGCTGAGGACAAAAAGGGTATTTTGATGGAGTCACATGTTGTGAATAAAGATATTGACAAAGGCAATGAGCAGTTCCACCATTACTGTGAGCTTCGCCATACTGAAGGATCATGTCACTGTATTCTGCAAATGTGTACTCGGCCAACTTGCTCTAACTCTCAAAGACATGTGAATGAGGCTCAAACAAGGTTGGAGAGGGAGGACAGAAACCAAATGACATCAGACAATCTGACATAAGAACCCCTTACCACAACTACCATGTTGCATACCTCCCTAGCAAACATGTTGTTCCAATTCAAAATATTGTTTACTCAGCCACCTCTTCAAGTCTTAGAAATTTGTTATGAGAATTTGCAAACATGCTGAATTAATTATTTAGTAAATCACGTAACCACTATGGTACAGGTGACTATGGTGATTTTAGTTTCTTGACAATTCTCAGACTGGTATACAACAATATTTTATTAAGATGGTCTTCATTTTTTTTAATATAGTGACAATTCTTTGTAGGACAGTTGTATGAGCCTATTAATGATCTTTTTTTATAAGAGCTGGGGGATTGCTATGCCATTCATATATGAAGAAAAACATTGTAAGTTTGTATTTCTTGATGTATTTTAAAGGTTATATGCAACTATTTCACTTTATTAAAAAAAGTGTTTCGAACTACTACATTTGAAAGAAACAGTCAGTTATCTCATAATATAGAGGGTGTAAATTATATTACATGTCACAAACTGAGGCTGCTGTAATTGGTGTAAACAACCATCTCAGCTTCCTTTGTCCATACACAAGTAAAATCATAGGGTGACATATACTGCTGCCAGTTTATTAGATTGTAACGCACTCAAATGGTTTGTTGACTATAATGAGTCATTGTTATTAGATAACATGATGTTTTACTTATTGGTTTAGATAAATCAAAACTGATTCTGTAATTTTCTTATATTTCAGCAATGAAGTTGGTTGTTTATAGCTGAACAATCTGGATATGCAAGAATAATAATAAAAAAAAAAAAACTAATGGGATTGTGACTGACTGTTGTGTTCCTATCCTTCCTTATATCACTTTCTTCACGTAGAGTGGCTGTTATTTCATTACCTATGGTACATTTCAAGTACTAGAGTTCTGAGTTCCTAACAGTGGGGCTTTTTTCCAAGATTGAAGCAACCATCATCTGCAGCTCAACATTACCATGTTTGCTGGATATATTATAAATCTTTGTCTCCTTTACAATTATCTGTGATCTATGGTTGTTCATTCTGAGATGGTTCCTTTCAAAAGGACATGGCTTTCCCCATTCCAACTAGTGCTCTACATCTAATGACCTCATTGTCAACAGACTGTTAAACACTGATCTTCCTTCTTTTCATTGAGGCTGTTCACTTAAATTGAATCTTTCAATTATCTTTATCAAAAAAATTAAAACTGGGCTGCCAAACATTTCAACACAGAATTCTTAGTATTGACTTTCTCTAGATATTTGCCTTATTCACCCTCAAAGAGAGACTATGCAGATACCATGTGATACCATTTCTAGTATTGATAATGGCATCAGTGTGGCAAGAAAAACGACCCATAAGTTTCTTTGGGTATGCCATATCCAGATGAAGTCACTAATTGCTTATTAGATCCTGTATGGCTATCAAACTGCAGAAACTTTGTTCGGTACATTTCACCCTCTGTTCCAAATAGTGTCAAATATTTGCTGTGGGATTAAGATCAGTTGATTTGTTACACCAATTAGATGTAATAGTCTGCCTGAGGGTTCATAAAACCAGAAACGAATGTATGCACAACCCTGAAAACACAGCTTTTGTCACTCTGAAAGATGTGAGAGGCCACAGTAAACTCAACATGAATTTATAAAACAAAGAGTTATACTTGGTGTTACACAGAATGTTGAAATTAACATCCTGATTCATGTCAATGATAATCTGAATGAGCCACTTAAGTAATGGTACGAAACACAGTCCCTAAACTCACAGACTCATTTCTTGTTGGCCTGAACTACACCCACATTTGATTAAACCTGGCATTGTTCCCTCAATGTACACCATACCTTGCATAATTAAAAACAGAATGAAAAAGGGGTGGAGTCAAGAGAGAGAGAGAGAGAGAGAGAGAGAGAGAGAGAGAGAGAGAGAGAGAGAGAGAGAGAGAGAGAGTCCTATAATTGCCAGTATAAGTTTATTAGCAGTAGTCACAATAGAAAACCCAAATGGAAAAAACATTGTAAGTCCATTAACAAAATATCTGAGGAGAAACAAAAAACATTATAACTGGAGATGGTTTTGTTGTATCAATGTAATTTTTAGTCACTTATGAATTGCTCACTTTTATATTTCCTGCAAGTTTCAGACAGTTGGAGTGGAGAAAATTATTAATAAATAGTCACATGGACTTGGGATGTTTTTAATGCATGGTAAAAAATAGACATTGGTGAAAGAAATAAATATTATTTTTAATTATATTTTTTGACATCATAACATGATTTATGGCACTGAATATATAAACAAAACATCATAATCTTTGGAAATAAAAAATATAATGTATACAATTGTTTTTTCTACAATGAAAAAGAACTTATTTTTCTTTCACTTCTTCTCCTCCTCCCAATCCCATCACTGTTACTTCAGGTGTGGAATATTCTGTGAGGGATGAATAAAAGGTTGCACCCTCTGATGATAAGTACTATACCACACATTTCAGATTTTTCAGCTTTTCGGATTTTATGGGCTGGGCATGTTTTGGTGTATGAGGGAGGACCCAAAAGTAACCAGAATCATAATGCTGCACATTGTGTACTTGTAGTAGCAAGTTGCGCTGCCAGAGGGTTGTAGTAGGAGCTATGGTGAGTCATTCCGCCACGCTGTGTCACCCAACAGTGAGAAGTGTGGTTTCTTTGGCAGTGTGCGTACAGTACAGACGTGACACGAGGAAATGGTTACTTCTTATGAACATCATGGGGCAGCAAGTTTTGTTTCTTGCTCGGCAGGAATGCAGCAGAAACCGTTGCGATGATTCAGACAGCCTACAAAGACCATGCTCTTAGTAAAACGCAAGTGTATGAATGGTCTTCTGAGTTTAAAAAGAGAGAAATGGTGGTTGAAGATCAGCCCCATTCCGGTCGACCTTCAACTGCTCTAAGCGAAGACAACATCGACAAAATCCATGATTTCATCAGTGAAGATCAACGCAGGACAATGGACCAACTCGAGAACCTGTCCAGGTTGTCCTGGAGCTCAATTCAGGGCAGCTTGACCATCGATTTGGGGATGCGAAGAGTGGCAGCATAATTCGTGCTGAAGCTTCTTACCAGAGATCAAAGGGATTGTCGCGTTCAAGCCTGTCTCGAAATGAAGGACGCATTCAAATATGATTCACATTTTTTCAGCAAAATCATTACAGGTGATGTGTCATAGTGCTATGGGTACGATCCAGAAAGTAAACAGTCATCACAATGGAAGTCACCTGGCTCACCTAGAGCAAAAAAAGCTTGACAAGTGAAATCAAATGTGAAAACGGTGTTGATCTGTTTTTTTGACATCAAAGGGACAGTACACTCTGTATTTGTCCCTGAAAACCAGACAGTAAACCAACAATTCTATTTGGAGGTTATGAAACGGCTGCGCAGAAGTTTGTCGCAAAAACATCCGGCTTTGTGAGATTCTGGTGTGTGGTCCCTGCAACACAACACTCCTGTGCACACAGCTCTCAGCGTTCGCCAGCTTTTGACCTCAACAAAGACGACTACATTGACCCACACACCCTATTCGCCGGATTTAGTACCCTCGGACTTTTTCCTATTCCTGAGGATGGAGGGAGGGAGGGAGAGAGAGAGAGAGAGAGAGAGAGAGAGAGAGAGAGAGAGAGAGAGAGAGAGAGAGAGAGAGAGAGAGAGGCAAAAAGGGGAAGAGAGAGAAATTATTAAGAGTATTTTATATAAGAGTTCAGAAATTCAGAAACCGAGAACCATGTTTGCTCATGGACAGATATATAAAAAAGCACTAACATTTTACTTACACTATATTTCATTGTAAAGGTTTTCTGGGAACATTTGTCCATGTGGAGTCTTTGACGAAAAACAACCGTAGGAGACATCAGACCACAGACATGAAAATCTTGCTTATTTTTCACAGCTAAACCATTGAAATTACATAAAACAGCTGCCTTTTCTTCTTCATGAACACGTCACAACATTTTCTTCTGCACTTGCTGTTACAGCCTGTTCTTCGACCCGGATGTTTTTCTCCTGTATCTGTGGTATATTCTACTCCTGCAACACATTTTCGCTTCACTATATTTTTCCCCCCAATTGTCAGGCATTTTATGTTTTTTACCACAAACATCTGAATTGCCATCACTTAAAACCACCTCCATATTAGAACGGAAAAAAATACCAACTTTCACAAATGATGTGTCCACTACACATGCTTCATGGAAACTGAGTGGGTGATAAAATATATAAAAGATCATCAACTCAGTATGTAGAAAGCCAGTCCATTGTTGAGAAAAATACTTTTTATTGATTGTTGCAGCTGCCATGAGCTACTGAAAACTGCATGTGGCTTCCAAGATGTTACTGAATGGAAAAACTGCCCAAGTCCATGGATTTGGGATGTTATTTCATTCATTTGAAAATGTATTGTGGCATTTTAAGGGGAATGGGCTGGACTTGAAAAGTTCTTCTTGGCAGGGATGTACATTCACTTTATATTAAAGTGCAAATTGACCAAAGGAGGACTTTGGATGATTTTTCCATTCTGGTCTTCAATTTATTTTTGGTATACCATATAGAAATTGCCTGCAGTGGGTGCTTTTGCCTATTAACGTAGACCGATAACATAGAAACTGAATCATTCCACAGCCCTGAAGACACCCCTTCATGATTGGATTATCACAACGCAATATGTGAATGAATTAATGAAAAACTCTATTATCCAACAGAAAATGAAAATTATTTTTACATCATTAATCCCAATTTTTTAGGTTAGGCCTATTTATTTGTTTTCACTAACTGAAATTGATGAAGACAAGACAGGAAAGATAGTTTCATGGGGAGGCATGTAAATAGGCTTCTGCTGAGGCTGACATTGCAGCCTTGTTAAAGATACTTGAAACCAACTCATCTTCAGTAGATATGCATACAGAGTGCAAAAACAAATGTCAAAAGAAAACAATACACTATATGTAAGTCCACTACTAGTGACTCCCCAAAAAACGCTGTTGCCGCATTCATAGAAAATAAACTTTGTTCAGAACTATTGTTTATGAAAATATTTGTCTGCAATATACCATTGTAAATGGAGGATAAAACAATAAAAACAAGAAGAGAAAGTAAGTTTTTTAAATGAGCTGCTACAGAAGAATGCTGAACATCAAATTAGTAGATTTGATAAGTAATGATGAGGTACCAAGTCAAACTGGGGAGCAAAGAAATTTTGCCATAATTTGACTAAAAGAAGGAACAGTTAACTTGGTTTTGGAGGAAAATAGTGGACTGAAAACAGTAGAGGGTGGCCAAGACTGACTGCAGTACTCAGTTTCAAACAGTTGTAGTCTCTAGTAGTTATGCAGGGATGAAGAGACTTGTACAGCACAGACTTGAGTAGTTTTGAATAGTAAGCTGCAGAAATCCATTAACGTAATGGAGACTGAAGACAATGACGACAGCACTATGCAAAGAAGTGAAAGTTTGTCAAACCAAATATATATGAATTTAGCATTAAGAAACAATGGAGAATCACTAAGTCTATAAGGGAAGAAGCAAGCATGGAACAGTAGATAAAGAAGTCTACAGTTTAAGGAATAAATATCAATAAAAATTTAAACTGCAAAATTTTCTTTTCAGATTCCTATCTCTTGTGGTCCCACTCAAAAAAAAAAAAAAAAAAAAAAAAAAAAAAAAAAAAAAAAAAAAAAAAAAATCGATAGAGAGGAGGAGAAACTGCAGGTTACCTAAGCAGCTGAGTTACAAAGTAATACTAGCAACAAACAGTCATTCACTGATGAGTTATGTGCACTCTGATAAAGAATGATCTACTACCAAGACGATCAAAGTGACACTGAAAATTTGTAGATTAACTCATACAGTATACATAAGCAGGTGTCCATGTATTTATGGTTTCAACATGATGTTACACAGATGTGAAAATGTTTGTCTCTGAATGAAATTAATTATCTGTGATGAAATAAACTGGTCATGCCATGAGATACATAATCCTTTTTCATCCATTCCACAATACCAAAGTGCTACAATAAACTAGAAAAAATTGTTAAAGACTGCTCCACTGCAGAGATGCCAAAAGAATGAGGGTGTGTCAACCATCTCATCATCTGACATGCCATGATGTCATCAGGAAGAACTGTGGTGAAATTTGGTTCCAATGCGACATCATTAAGCGACCTTAACCTCACAATACATTGGAGAATTTGCTGAAGACTGAGGACTAAGTATCCAATGTACCATACAATTAATATAAAAATGGAGAAATAAATCCATTCCATTATCAGTAATGACATACTTATTAGAGATAGAAACTTTGTACAACAGTGCTACAATAGTAAAAGCAATACTCCACCCTCATCTGGCGAAGATATTAATGAAATGACAAAGATGTATGGGTCCTGATGCGGTTTTAAAAATGAACGTTACCTCAATAGCAACAAAATGTAATTTGTGTAGAATATTCCCTGAAAAATATAGGATTCATGTACACACGTCCATAAATGCTATACTGTCTGGCAAAATACAAAACCATTTATTGTCAAATATCTACCTAAAAATTAACCTTGCCAATCATTGAACTACAAGCGACACAGTATTCTACAAAAGCTTTACAGTCAAAGCATATCGAAATTTCAGGCCTATAAAATTCTTCACAAGGTGAAAATTCTACCCGAATAATGCAGAAATGCACGTACATCCTTTATTACACAGTGGTGTTTCTTGTTGTTGGGTCCATTACATTCACAGCATTCATGTAAACATATTTCATGGCGGACGAATACTAAGATCATGCTATCAGCTGGCTCAGTTCGAGAATTCAATGACGTCATTATAACCTTGACTGCTACTAAGCAAGCTGGTACACGGAAGCTGACGTCCGAATATTTTTCATTTTTTTAGTGGCTTCTAAACAATAGTTTCCTGTGACAGTTTGTAAACGATTATATCAGTGCCTCAGAATACATTGTACGTCAGATTTTCGACAAATCATCAAAGTTTAGTGTTAAATACGTACAGCACAAACTGTTGTTTCCATAACCTTAACGATGTTTTAGGCTCTAACATGATGCTTGGGGTGGAAGAACTACCACAGATGAGAAGTCTCTCTCCAGGGTTGCCATCCCCTACACCGAAGACAGACACATCAAAGGTAAGAAATTATCTTCATACATTTTTGCTCAGAAAATGTTTTGTGTCGATATGGCAACTACGCGGCAAGCATATATTTCGAAACAATATTCGAATAACACGATTATTTAAGCTCTTTGTATTAAGTTGTCTTTGTCATGGAAACTTCGTAGCAATGTGCAAGCTTAGTTGTGCCAATACTAATACAATTACATCTTAAGGGTGCGTATTTCCACAGAAATAAACAAAATACGCACGGTGTTTCGATGTCGTCATACTCCCGTGATGCTCGGCGTTCCACGTGATCACAATGCCTAACCTGCTGCTGACTCACATCAGCAGACGACTCCGTAGTGGTAGTGTTTAAGTTGCGGAGAAATGTTGACATTGCGTGTGCGTGAATAAATATTGTTTATTTGTTGTAAACAAACGTTATATTATTGATGTGGTGGTCGTTGCTATTGTTTTTCACGTATTTCTGGAAGAGAGTTATGCTTGCAATGATACAGTAAAATAAATGCCGGTTTGACAGTTCGCAGAAGTAATTGTTGTGTGTGTAACGAGAAGTGCAAACTGTTTTCAAGAAATTGGAAATCACATACCTCTTGTACTCGTGTTATCTGTGTAGGAAGTCTCTCTCAAATAGCCGCAAGAAGAAGGACCAAAGGAATCCTAACCTCTTCATTGATATTGTGCGTGTTCTTGATAACAGAATCTACAATTTATGTTGTGTTTTGCTTAAAGAGAAACGAATACCGCCTGGCATGTGTGAAACACGTATCAAACTTTCCTTACTTCATTTGATTATGTGTGATAGTAAAATATTACTAATGTAAAGTTCTGTGCGAAGGCAGCGGTTAAGCGTGCCACTTGTTGTTTTATATCTTTTCACGAAAGTGTAAATTTCGAGGAAACAGATATTCCGGTTTCGTAGACAGGCTCCGTGAACTATTGTTTACATGTGTACCTTCAAAAATTACCGTACTTTTGATTGGTGATAACAATAAATATTGAGTTATTTCGAATGTGTCCTTATTGTTACGAGTACAAAAACTCACACTGAGCCCTCGTGGGCACAAATAAACGATTGTTTCTTGCACTCGTTACCTGCAGCAGCCGGTAAGGTAAGATTAATAACTGCAGTGGCGTGTTATCAACAGCAGCATCATGGTTTGTTTGAAGAAATCGAAGTGCGACGAGTTGCTGCAACTGGCGTTGTTGCTCAGCTTGTTGCGTGCAGATCCAGACACTTACTTACGTCGGGAGGCTCCGGAAATCGTGGGCGTCCGCGTGGAGACTGGCCAGGCGTGGGCCCTGACCGGTCCTAGGGGTCCTAACTTCGATAATCGCAGACCCTACATCCACCCTAAAAGCCTCGACTCTGAACTCATTAATTACGAACGGGAGGTCTTCGAGGAGCTCAACGCCCTAGGCCGCTACAACAGGATAAATGCGGGAATATATAATGTTACCGCATATCTTCTAAATGTGGATGGAAACAGTCCTGATGATGATTTCGGAGCGGACAATGCATCGAGCTCTGGGTTGCTTGTGGACAACGAAAGACCAACGGTATCTGCCAACGAGGATTATGCGGAGGCGTCATCTTCTGGACTATCCGGATTTCCTTTCCTGTTCGATGACGACGAGAGTGATCCGAGCTTGGCGGATACTGCAGACCTGACTCAGGAGGTAAAAAGAAACTAAATATTTCTCTTTTCGTATTAAGAGCATCCCCTTTTCTGTCTATTTATCATTTGATAGGAGTTCCACAAATGAAACGTGAAAACAATCATCACACACCCTTTTTGCCTATGTATGTTGCTGCGCCGTCACCCTGTAGTCATTTATTCCATCTTAGAATTCATTAAAATGTTTACTTAACAGCTTTTAACTTTTGTTTGTGTTCGCAAGTTGCTTTAACTCAATATCTGCGAAAATAGAATCATGCCAATCTAAAAATGGTGATGAAAAATGAATTGGTTTAAAAATGCAGTCTTACCTATTAAAATTACGTTGTCGCTTAAACCGTATGCTGTAATTGTCTGTTTTGTGTCCCATCAGAAACAGCTTGACTATCGCCTATAAAAGGTCTGAAGAGTCCATCTAAGGATTTCATAAAAAGTGCTTCAACTTTCGCAAGACATATTATAAACAAGGTTTTTTTTCGTCAATTGCGTATTTAAACTGCCATTGAATTGTTCATCTGCAATATCTTCTCTTGGGTTACATCAGAACTTGCCGACAACGAAACTTACACAAAAAGTTAAAGCCATACATGCACATTTCTACAAATGGGCAAGTTGCATTCAGAGGTTGCCCGCCGGTAAATAAAGTAATTCCTTATGGTGCCTAGAACACTGGCTGGGTTAATTTAATGTAATTACTAAGCAACTGTAGTTGCTTGGAAGCAGCGTATATCGTGGGTAACTGCCGTATATCTACCATTTATACAACTGTGAATCATGTATAAACGCATTCGCACTCATCCTTCACACAGCAGCTCATTCGCGAGATTTGATGCTGTCATCAAAAAATCAGTTGCACAGGTTGCCGAATTCCACGTCGCGTTTCAATTACGAATTTTTCGAAGAAATTACAGTCGCATGCGAAACGCAATTCTCAACAGTGCGAATTCATTCATGTTAGCAGCGCAAAATCCGATTTCTATAGCATCTTACACATTCAAAATTTCAAACTCCATAGTGAAAACGATTGAAAATATACAACGGCGTATTGCTGTACATTTTTACGGTCCGTCGGTCACAAGCTGTTTTCTCACGGGAAAGGTGCAGTCATTACTCATAAATCTGTTCCTAAGATGGAAACCAGTAGCTATTAATTGATGAACGCTTGACACGAGTTACATTCTCTTCAGCAACAGCACTACGACGGACACACTGTGGTGAGGTAGTCAGTAGTGAGAAATTAACTTTTCGATGTTGTGAAGTGTCGCGTCATTTTGTTTTTAGGGTGAGGGCATCTCACAGTTATAGTGAACTACTTCGAATTTATTGAAATGATGCTTTTTCCCCATGGTGGAGTGCCCAGTTAATAAACGAAATAAAATACTGCATACCTGTCAAGAAATCACACTGAAGAAAAAAAATTGCAGGCTAAGTTTTAGTGCTCGTTGTTAACTGTGGGTGCATTTCATTCGCTTGCTTCATTGCGTTTATTTGCTCCTCCAAGATTATGGAAAAAAATTGTGTGGGTATTAGGCTACTATAATGAAATAGTGTCCTAAATTATTCTTTATGTGTTTACGATTAGTAGTTTTTATATGTCTGTCATTTTGGGCGTGCCCGAGAAACAGACACCGCGCGAATCTGTAGCTGTTATACACATTACGTAAATAGCTGGTTTCCGAATTCATATAATAGATTCGCCTCTGTGGGTAATAATCCACTCCTTCAGTGCGGATGCTCAGTTACGTTCGGCCTCCTCTGGGAATCTCAATTTAACGAGCGTGGAAGACATAGACAGGGGACTGTGGATAAGTGGCAGTAGGTAGGGATGTAGGTGGCCGGGAGGCTTACCGAGATAGTCCGCGTAGTTGCGATAAACAATGTGTACGGGTGGCGCAGTGGTTAACGCAATTGCGTAGTAAGCAGGAGGTCGTGAGTTCTGGTCAAGCACACATTTTCACTCGTCGCCGCTGATTCTGCATACAGTTCCGATGTAGCTCGCATAAAAAATCCCTTTTCTTTCTCCTCCACCTTGAATTTACATGTTGTAAATTCGCCAGAAAGAGTTTTCAGTTTACAGCAGGGCGTGCGCCAATTTGAAACTATCTGGAGGATTAAAAGTGTGTGCCGGACTGGGATTCGAACCTTGTACCTTCGCCTTTCGTGGGCGTGTGCTCTACCGAATGAGCACTCTAACCACAACATACGATCTGTCATCAGCTTTGATTTCACCAGTACATCATCTCCTACCCGCCACACTTCACAGTTCTTCTGCGCACCTTGGCATAGTCACAGACATTTCTCGTAGTTTTTCTTCCAAGGAGTGCAGGAGGGCAGAAGAGGGTTATGGCGGGAGGAAACCAGATCTCAGGTCGGGTCATGAGTAGTGCTTGGGTAGGTAAAAAATAATTATTTTCTTGTGGATTCAGAATATGTGCACATTGGTATTGTCTTGTTTAAAAAATAATAATAATTCAAGAGTGTGTTGATAGTGCTTAACCTTTGCATAAACATATGTCCAGTGCTGTAGTTCATTGTACCGGCCTGGCACACAATTTTAATCTGCCTTGTGAAGTCTTCCACAAATGGTTTCTTATTGAATAATGGTTCAAAACTGCTTTCAAAGTTTTAGACCATTCGCTATACTGACTCTCGAAACCGGAAACTTTTAACGCCGACTCAGAGCTTCGTCTTCCCGCTACAGCCACCGTGGGAAATGAATCCGTGATCACGACACTCGATTTGTGTCCAGGATTAAAATCCCCATGTGGCCGGGGTTTACCGCAGTTTCCAAGTAGGATAATGCAAGAAACAGATAAAAATGCAGTGTTTATCGCAAATGTGTACGCTGGGCCGTTCGTGTCCCAAGTACAGCACGTAGTAACGAATCTGATCGCTGATGCCTTCGTTAACCCACAGTGTTTTCGGTATTGCATCTGACGCGGTTAATTCTGTGGTGTAGAGATGCGGCATTCGCAAACGAGTTAGAAGTGAGCGGGATTACCGATTGCTTCATTGTCTTGTGGAAAGTAAAAGAGAGATGACACTTGAAAATACACTGTCATAAGCAGTCCAGCGAGTGACAAATTCTTCCCCTCGATGTTATTGGCAACATTACTGGATGACCTTTGTCTTTTTCTTAATGATCCGCCTCAGACAACGACTATTCGGCAGTACGGTTAACCGTTTTGTAAAATTTATAAACAACTATTTACTACCGCTTCACCGACTACCGAGCGAATAGTTATAGCCATAAAAAGCTGGAATAGCAGCATAAATCAGCCGTTCTTTTCGATTTACGTTCATTACTACGTGTCTACATTCTTCGTGAATGATATAAATCGCACTTTTTAAAAATGAAGATAATCTGCGGAAGAAAAGCTAAGTCTCTGTTGTTATCTCATTATCTTCAAGTATAATGCGCACAGAGTCCAATGAATTACGTCTCCCTATAAACACCATTAACGTCTTCACAGCAGATGGATAAGGAACTAAAAGTTAGTCCTTTAAAGTCCATAATATTTTGCACTGACATTTTCACACACAGACACCGTAACATGCAAAATCAGTAAGCGTTGTCACCTAGGTTTCCATTAGTAGCAGTTTCTTATTACTGAACACGTTACTGAAGTTTTGTTTTGATGATATCGAAATATCGTTTAAAAAGTAAACAGTTGAGGTAAAGACGCTGTAGTGTTTATATCTCGGTAGGTAAAAATTTAAAATGGTAATTGTACAGAAAAATTATGTCCTCTATGTGTCATACCATTTTCCAAAACCTCATTTCGATATGTTGAACCGATTATGAAATACCGTAGATATAATGAATTTTGTGCATATTCACACGCTATCTGAATTCCATTACATTTGTTTGATGGCCATAGACACGATAATTTTGTTTATTACAACGCACTGTGATGTAATATCAGAAGGAAGTGCGACAAGTTCGTCCGTTCTTAGGAGGAATGAAAATGTTTTACACTTTTAAGAGAAAGTAGAGAGCTCTGAGGGAGGACTATAAGCTGCTAAACGTTCCAGTCGCGCATTTCCTGATGATGGCGTTCTTGTAATCATAGGGCAATGCGGGAGTAGTGCAACGTGCTCTCTTGCTATCCACAAGGTTGGCAAGAAGTTCCTTTGGTGGGTCGTTCCATACCTCCATCTGCGTGTTTGACAACCAAACTGTTCATACGTTATTTGTAGCCTAATCTAAAAATGGAGACACCTCTATCTTTAGTGTTAGTGACGAGTCATAAATCTTGCATTCAGACGTTGCATCCCCAATTAACGTTGTGTGCAGCTACATGAACAGGATTCATCCGCCGACGCAGACCCTCAATCCAGCATTAGCTCTATATTACTAAACTTTTCTCTGCTGTAGCATTTCTTCGAAATTTTACATCAGTGAATTCTTGTGAAGTATGCGAATGTGACAGAAAACTACTTGCTTGCATCTTCGTGACGTGAACTTAAGTTAGCATCTGACAGTAGATTTGATAAAACGTGAAATTTAAAACTTTACCGTCGTATGGATCGTTCCATGAAATTTCGAGCAAACTGCCGGTTGCGTGTGATTTGCTGCCTCTATAATTCGGCGCAGAGTCTTGCAGCGATATTCAGATGAATATTGGCTCACTCAGCTTATTTTCGCGTTTTCACCTGAAGATCAAAAAAATGTGTGTGAAATCTTATGGGACTTAACTGCTAAGGGCCTCAGTGCCTAAGCTTACACACTACTTAACCTAAATTATCCTAAGGACAAACACACACACCCATGCCCGAGGGAGGACTCGAACCTCCGCCGGGACCAGCCGCTCAGTCCATGACTGCAGCGCCTAGACCGCTCGGACCTGAAGATCGCCACAAGACTCTGTGCCGAAATAGCGTGGCACGAAATCACAGCCATTTCGCCCGAAATTTCTTGGCACTATTTGCCAACAGATTATCACAACAAACGCTTTACTCAATTCATCTCACTCTTATCGTCTTGGAACATACGATTTGCATGTGTTTCTCAAGAAATTGTTGGTGCACACACTCAAACATCTTCAAACCTCCTCTTTAAGCAAACTCATTTCGAGATTTTTTTTTACGTCCTTTTGAACTGAGTTCCCTCACGAGGGTCACATCTTCTTGAAACCCCTAGCGCCGCCTTCTCAGCAGACGTAAGTTTATGCTTTGATGGAGCACCTTAACTTAAACGGCACGTACGATTTCTCAACACACAACTCTCCTCTCTGTTCTGCTATCTCTCTGGCGGAGGAATTCGCCCTTTAGCCTCGACGCGTCGGTGCCTGCTAGAAACCTGTTTATATAGCTTGTGTGTTTCTAGTTTTTCACATTATGTTGTAGGAATCCACATAAAGAAATACAGCGTTTGTTTGTAGAAAGATATCGTGAGTAATTTAGTTTTTTTCGTGTTAATGCTGGTTGTGCTCCATGGCTCTGGATTGAATTACTTAAAAAAAGCAGCGTCCTGTGGTTGGTTCTTCAGGTAATATAGTAAGTCTTTAGTTAGTGATATTAGGTATTCATAAGTGCTGGTGAACTGCCGAATTAACAACAACAACAACAACAACAACAACACCGCCTCCCCCCTTCGTTATGTACCACCACATACGGAATTTTCCTCAAATTTCAAGACTGTAATTGCTATAGTTGTCAATAGATTGTGCGCTAGTGCCCTGTGTTAAATTCTGTAATGTTGAGATTGCCTGACGGGGCGATAGGATATGACGCCATTAATGGTCACCTATCGTCGACTGGGGCATTAGACTCGGTTGCCACATTTGCCTATCCTATAAGCACGACGAGTTTCACCATTCTCGCTCCTTTACCTTCAAAACGCGCCTCTCACTCCCCACTATCTGTCCTCAGTACCGGTAGTACATGTTCCCCATGGGAAATACATATACACAATCTGATGAAAAGTATCCGGACACCCCACGAAAGAACAAGATGGTGCGGTGGTTAGCACACTGGACTTGAATTTGGGAGGACGACGGTTCAAATCCTCGTCCGGTCATCTTGATTTAGGTTTTCCGTCATTTCCCGAAATCGCTTCATGCAAATTCCGGGATGGTTCCTTTGAAAGGGCACGGCCGACTTCCTTCCCTAACCCGATGGGACCGATGACATTGTCGTTTGGTCCCCTCCCCCAAAGTCAATCAACCAACCCCCGACGTAACACGGGATTGGACACTGGATGTCACGGGAGGCGACACGACAGTGTAAAAGGATGTGGAAATACTGTTTTATCAGTAGAGAAGCAATAACAGCACAATGGATCGATCAGAGAACATGTACTAGTTTTTGGACACAAATTCATCAGGGAGATTTCAAGTGGATACGCGAAGGAATAACCACAGCTAAACCAAAACCTCTACTACTGACGGGGAGGGACCGCCGAGCATTGCGGAGGGTATTTATAAAAAATCTCTTGAAACAGCGGAGGGAATCCCTGGTGAGTTCCAAAACCCTGTAAACAGTCCATCCCAGTTAGCAGAATAACTGTGGGTAGGGAGATAAAACAAACGGGTTGCAGTGCTGATGCAGCACCTGATGGTGTGCAGAGCGAAGCCACTGGGCAGTGGATGGCTGAATCGAGTGATTTGAACTGATGAATCGCGCTGTAGCGTAGCTGTTTAGACCACCTCAAGCATCCCTAATTTGTTTGAGAACAATTTGTGTTTGAGGAGTCTTTGGCAGACTTTCTCCAACTGTTTTGGGCCTGCGCCTTATCATCTCATTAGTCTGTCGCTTCTACATCCGTGTTTGCAGGTGCAGGAGCGTAGGTAAAAGCTGTGTTGGTGCTGAAAGAATATAAACAGGGTGTCTTTTCATTAAAAAAAAAAAAAACACACACACACACACACACACACACACACACACACACACACACACACACACACACACACACACACACAAGCGCGCGCGCTTATACTTGAAATAAGGAATCAGTAGGGTCAGCGTTCAAATTGCTGGCCTACCTGCACGAGTAGAGTTTCTTGTGGTCCTGCGAACTCATTCTTCTCTGCCGTTCTCAAGATACTGCCTCTTTTTGTGTATGTTGATTCAAGACTTGGCAACAAACGAAGGTATCAGATAATCACCAGATACTGACATATGTGACTGCGGAGTAGAAAATCAACTGACATTGCTCAACAGAGGAAAGCTCAATGGCCCTTATGAACAAAATACGAACGTTTGGAATATCAGACCAGCTGTGTGACTGGTTTGAAGAGTTTGTAGGAAACAGAACACAGCATGTCATTCTCAAAGGAGAGAAATCTCCGGACGTAAAAGTTACTTCGAGCGTACTCCACGGTTGTCATAAGACAACTTCTTTTCACAGTCTATTTAAATGACCCAGTGGATAATTGTTGAAGTTCCATGAGCCTTTTCGCAGCTGTTGCGTTGTACACGGATTAGCTACGATGCTGAAAAAATTGTAGAGTAATACAGGAAGACGTGTAGATGATCGACGCTTGGTGCAGGGATTGTCAGCTGACCCTTAACATAGACAAATGTAACATATTACGCATAAATAGACAGAAACGTCTATTATTATATAATTACACGATTGCAGAACTACTACTGTAAAATATCTAGGAGTATGGTTACGGAGTAATTTAAAGTTGAACGACCACAAAACTACTCGCAAATAAGGCAGAAGCCACACTGAGATTTATTGGAAGAGCGCTCATGAAATGTAGGCCTCCCCCCCCCCCCCCCCAAACGAGTTAACTTAAAAAGCCATAGTTCTACCAGTACTTGAATATTGCACTTCGGTCTGTTATTCGTACCTGATACGATTGATAGAGGAAATAGAAAAGGTCCAAAGAAGAGTAGCACATTTGTTTATAGGCTCTTTTAGTAAGCGCGAAAGCGCCACGGAAATTCTAAGATAACGCAAGTGGCTGACGCTGCAAGAGAGGCGTTCTCTAACACGATATGGTCTACTGTTAATGTTCCGAGAGTGCACGTTCCTTTAAGAATGAATAAATATATTGCTTCCCCTCACGTATATCTCCCGATAAGATCGTTTAGCTACAATATAGCAGGTCAGCAACTGGAAGCAGTTAATTCCATAAATTATCTGGGAGTACGCTTTAGGAGCGATTCAAAATGGATTGATCAGATAAAGTTGATCGTTGGTAAAGCAGATGCCAGATTGAGATTCATTGGAAGAATCCTAAGGAAATGCAATTCGAAGACAAAGGAAGTAGGTTACAGTACGCTTGTTCACCCAGTGCTTGAATACTGCTCACCAGTGTGGGATCTGTACCAGATAGGATTGATAGAAGAGATAGAGATAGAGAATATCCAACGGAGAGCAGCGCGCTTCGTTACAGGATCATTTAGTAATCGCGAAAGCGTTACGGAGATGATGGATAAACTCCAGTGGAAGACTCTGCAGGAGAGACGCTTAGTAGCTCGGTACGGGCTTTTGTTGAACTTTCGAGAACATACCTTCACCGAGGAGTCAAGCAGTATATTGCTTCCACGTACGTATATCTCGCGAAGAGACCATGAGGATAAAATCAGAGAGATTAGAGCCCACACAGAGGTATACCGACAATCCTCCTTTCCACGAACAATACGAGACTGGAATAGAAGGAGAACCGATAGACGTACTCAAGGTACCCTCCGCCACACACCGTCAGGTGGCTTGCGGAGTATGGATGTAGATGTAGATGGTAAAATTATAGTGACCCGAGCTTACGATCAAAGAAAGACGCAGGTTATCATCATTTTCAAAAAGGCTCTTTTGAAAGATGTGCATAATTACTACCTATATCGCTGACGTCAGTTTGTTGTAGAACTATGGAACATGTGTTTTGCTTGCGTATTATTAGCCTATAACTTAGAAGAACAAAAATATAATCTATAAAAATCAACATAGGTTCGCAGACTGTGATAATGTGGAAGACTGCTAAGTTAGTTCGTCTATGGAATCCAAAGAGGGAGCACTATGGCGCCCATGTTCATGGAGCGTACCTTGACTTGCGGAAGGCACCCGATACAGTTCCACGTCGTCCATTTGTGAACGAAGTTCGAGTTTGCAGAACATCGGACCTACTTTGCGACTGTATTCAGGATTTCCGAACGTACAGAATCAGAGATGCCCTTCTTGATGAGGCTAAATCGTCGGAAGTAAAGAGGGATCGTCATAGTGCCATTGTTGTAGGGCCTGTACTGGTAACAATATACGTGCATTAACTAGTGGATAACGTAAGAAGCACTTGATACTGCAGTATATACGAAAATCGCAACGCCAAAAAAATTCTAGCGAGATGTAAAAAGACGTAAGCAGAGAATCGACGTGTTGTGTAGGGACTGGGAATTAAACTTCGACATAAACTAATGTATGATATTCCGCATTTAGGGGACTTGACAAAAATATCGCAAAAAAAATGCATGCCTGAACATAAATGCAGATGCTGCCGAGCGTGGAGGTTGCGCTGTTGTATTTGGACAGAACGGCACGTGTGCAGTGTCGTTAAAGTATAAATCGTGGTCAGGCCAGTGTCATAGGTAATTGTGAGTACATGATGTCGGAACTTAGTGGTTTTGAAAATGCACAAATTGTTGGTGTTCTAGATGTTTCAGTCTGGAACCGCGCGACCGCTACGGTCGCAGGTTCGAATCCTGCCTCGGGCATGGATGTGTGTGATGTCCTTAATTTCGTTAGGTTTAAGAAGTTCTAAGTTCTAGGGGACTGATGACCTCAAATGTTAAGTCCCATAGTGCTCAGAGCCATTTGAATTATTTGTTGGTGTTCGTGTGTATGGTGAGTCTGTAACCGAAGTGGCAAAAGTGTTTTGTATTTCAAGAGGCACTACATCGAAGATTTCTACCGCATACAGGCAAATCGGAGAAACATCACCCGCTAAGTCACGACACTGACGAAAGCGTGTGTTTAAGTGATCGTGACAGACAATCACTGAACAGGATTGAAACGAGAACGTAGAGGATGACAGCTGCAAAAGTCACTGCAGATGTGAATGTCGCACTCGCGTACCCTGTCAGCACCAAAACAGCGCGGAGAGCTCCATAAGCAAGGAATCGTAGGGCGAGTTGGAATTGCAAACCCACACATCTGTGATGCAAATGTCGAAACAGGAAAACGTGGCGTCGAAGCCATAAAAACTGGACTATGGAGCAATTTTATTATTTACTTATTCGTATGGCTCACATGCAGTTCAAAATTACAAGTATATAACATTAGTAATACTATATAAAACAGGAATATGAAAATACAAAACTACATATAAAAGTGACTTAATGTCAATATTTGGGTTCCTGATCCATATAAGAGCCATATCATCAGCTTTCATGAGGTCCCTCCAACTCCCCTGGTAGGAAAGCAAGGGGCATTCATCTCTAATGTGCTTGATTGTCTGCTTCGGAGCCCCACAGTCACAAACCGGAGACTCTGTAGTACCCTGTTTGTAAAGAAAGTGTGCGCATCGTCCATGCTCATTGCGAGCTCTGTTCAATTTGGCCCACAGTTTCCTATCGAGTTCTGTGCCAGCAGTATCACTTTCGGAACCACACACGCTCTTCAGGATTTTCAGTAAGTTGACAGCTTTGGTTCCACAGATCTCTCACACTAGTATTACTGGCATCTTGCTCTTTTGCTTGCCGTAATGGTGAGTTTCTTGAACGGAGTCTATTTCGTCGCAAACTTGATAAGTCTTCCTGTATGGGTAATTGCAAGTTCTCCTGTAGCTTGCGGTATTCCCTACGCAAGGCCTCGCTTCTGCGGATTGCGGGTGGATACTTGTTGCTCAGCAGAGGAACCCAATAAATCGGTGTTGGTCGGATTGCCCTAGTTATTAACCGCATAGTGTGGTTCAACTGGACGTCGATCAACTTGATGTGGCGGCTGTTGAGCCACACCGGAGCACAATACTCAGCTGCTGCGAAAACCAGCACAACGGATGATGTGCCAAAGGTTCCCCGTGTCATTCCACTTAATTTTTGAAGAATATTGTTACGAGTTTCTATCGTGGCAGCAGTATTTTCAAGATGTTTTCTATATGAAAGGTAGCAGTCAAGGCAGACACCAAGATACTTAGGGTTCTTGTTATGGCAAAGAAAGTTTCCGGTAAGTTTCACTCTGAGCTCCGTGTTTGCTTGTTTGTCAGATGGAATGTACATACTTGAGTTTTACTTGTACTGGGTCCTTGGTTCTACAAGCAAGAGCGATATCATTCGCTTATCAGAAGTTTGTTAACCATGTATTGTGGAGATCGGAGATACGCTAGTTTGAATAATAGGGGAGGGGGCTAAGATGGAGCCCTGTGGTAGACCATTACTTAATTGGAAAGATGTCATTTGGTCGGATGGTCTTGTTTCACACTGTTCCCAACTTCTGCCCGAGTTTACGCCCCAAGAGAGAAACATGGCGTTGGTTCGGTGATGATTTGAGCAACCACACCGTGGTATTCCACGGGCTTCATGGGTAGCCTGCAAGGTCATATTACTGCCAAGGATTTGTGACAATTTCGGCAGATCATGTCCATCCCATGCTACAGTGTTTGTTACACAGTTGTGATGCTGCTTGTGTTCCGATACGACATAGCCCCTGTGCACACAGCTCGCATCGTATGGGATTGTTTTTGTGAGGACGAGGATGAATTTTTGAATTTCCGATGGCCACCAAAGTCACCAGATCTCTATAGTATTGAGTCCTTGTGATCTGCTTATGAGAGAAGGGTTCGTGATTGCTATCCATCTCCATCATCGTTATCGGAATTTTTCACTATTTTGCAGGAAGAATGGTATGAGATCCTCCTGATAAGCATACAGGACCTGTATTTAACCATTCCGAGAAGCCCGGAAGGTGTTTTTAATGCCAACGGGTTTGTTACACCGTATTTGACATGGTGGTCAAGTATTTCCTCGATTGGCAGCACGAGCTGAGTACATCCCGTACCAGTCATCCCACCTAGGAAAAATCCTTAGCAGTATCGGGAGTCGCACCCGTGTTATCCGCATAGCAACCATGCATGTTCGCCACTCTGCTACGGAGGCAGACTGTCTACTCAAAGGCACGCCTATTTTCGAGGATCTCCGCAGTTAATTTCTCTTCCATATTTAACGACTCATTTCGGTGATGGGAGCACCTATTGATCCTTAAAAACAACCATCAGAAATTCTTTGGAGACATTTCGAAATGCTCGTTACCTGGAGAAGTAAACCTTCACTTTTAGTCGCATACCTACATTCTGCCGGACAGAAATGCTCATTTGCTGACATAGTGCCCGAGTTCTCAACATGGAGAAACAGAACTAAGAAAATTACAACTTTACGGCCATTTTTGTTTTCAAATGGGCCCGACTAAACTGCTAAAAGGCCGTATTTTTGTAGACTGAAAATCAGATTTGCATCCGAGAAATGCTCGACCTGGCACATAGATTCAGTTGAGAGGCTAAAAGTCGTAGAAATGGTTGTCTCGTATGAAGATGTGGTGTGTTGTGGCTTGATGCGGCATACAGAGCAAGTGTATATACGGTATCTGAGTAGTCTGTTACGGAGACTAGTGTGCTGAGGTCACAGAGTTTAACGACATTGAATGTGGGATGATAATAGGTCAAAGACATGTAGGTCGGTAGCATATCGGTGATTACACGAGGATTCGGGTTTCCTATGCAGCATTGCCTAGGTTGCACTTCTAATGCCGGAAAGGCAAGGTTCAGCACACGTGAACCGCCGACCTTCTTTGAGTCAAATCACTGGCGATTCGAATGTGGGACGCCAGGAACCGGTTTGTACGTAGACTGTGTAGAGACAAATGCATTACATCGCTTCAGTAACCGACGATCGATTCACGTCCACGTCTTTTCATGACTTTTGGCCATACAGTGCCGAGCGGTGGAATATATACAGTTTCTTGACAATTTCTGTCTCTCGGAATGGGGAACGGCTTCATAACTCCATTGACATCCAGTAAAGTGGCGCAGTACGTGAAGACGAGTGCCTTATTGCGTAGAAACGGGATTTAAATCCGCTTTCCTATGCACGTGTTTAATTTTCCAGTGTTTTACTAAAAACACTTCAGGCAAACACATGAACAGGTCGTTAATCGAGACCGTCTCCGATTTACTATTCGTCCGTGCCCTGCTGAGCTAGCGCGTCGTCTCTAACAACCCTGATATCGACAGCAGGATGAATGCTGCGAATTTGTAGGGATGTTAGACATCTCTTCGAAGCTGCGAGTTGATTATCCGTATGAACGCATTCTTGTCGTGACTGGCCATTATCACATCAATAATGACTCAGAAATCCGTCCCAACGTTTCCTAGTTCTGCTGTAGCTCGTACCGCCCAGTAGATAAGGTATCAATAGAAGAATGAATTATTGCGCATCAATGTCGTCCGTAGTACCGAACAGCTAAACCGGCACACTGTCATCCATTATCAGTTCCGGGTTGCCTACCGAACGGCTTCCAGGGGCAATAAAAAATTTTATTTTCAGTATTTCATGTAACTGTCGAGCGAATTTGAAAATTTAAAATGCTGTCATAATCTACTAATTAATAGTTGTGGACTGCTTTATCCGTCGTTGATCTCTTAGAAAAGCAGATGTTCTGGGAGGGTGATAAAGGAGTGCTGGGACTCCCGCTTTCTTCTGTCGTCAAATATTCAGTATTGAACTGAGAAACAGCTTCTAAAAGACCCAAAAGAATCTTTCTTTTTTTTCCCTTTGAGCTGCTTGGACCAAATAACACCGTGAGGACTTCCACTCGCATTTTATGTCGTGCCAGCAGTGCATCAGACGCAAGTGTCTAATAGACGGGTACTGTCTCGACGACTTTGGCAGCTGTCAGTGTATGATGGCCAGTCGCGCAGTCCGCATTTCAGATATTTCTTAGAAGTACTTGTAATTCTAATACATCCAAATCGTTAAGGAATCTACGCGTGAACAGTTCAATGATATGATACAGCCATATATTTTTTTTAAATTGAGTTTTAGGGTGGAGCGTCGCCTTAACGTCAGATATTTAACACATTAACTAATCTGTAAAGTAATCAGACCTGTGAAGCCATCTTATACATGGAAATTCGATTCTTTGAAGACTCAGGAGTTTACTAGTACCTTCTGATCAGTCATATGCTGCCCACTGAGGTGGCTACAAAGCTTATGTTTTCCCCAAATATCTTACTACTGTCGTCCTTCGTACTTTCCGTGTTCGTTGCGCTGTCCTGTTTGGGCATTTCGCCGAACGCTGTGCATTCTATCCTTCACCTTTCTCTGGAGTGGGTCTCTGCTGGTCGTCGTAGTTTTGTTATCTGTGAGCACGACACAGTGCGCGTAACATGCTCTCTCTTCTGTTGCCGCAACTGTTTGTTTCCGCTGTTGTTTCTAAATTAGGCAGTATCAAGCCGAGCCAATTACCACATAATGGAAGACAACTACCGGGGGAAAAAGGGAGAGCAAAGTTACAGATTGCTGGTTTTAAACAACCTGTGCATACAAGCAGCATAATTCCTGCTGCAATCGACAATATTTTATCGAGAAAAAACTAGTTCATTTGATGAAACGAGATATTTCACTGTAATCGATTTTGTGTTTAATTCCCTCTCCAGATTACTACAATAAATTTGAAAAATCGTGAAATAATTATGCATAAACGAGTACTACATTACATTCAGAGAACATGCTATTGGCACAAAGTGTGTCTACGTCAATGGGACGTTATGTCATTCCTTTCCTGTAGGCGAAGTGGAAGCACTTTTCCATTACATTTGTAACCGAAATAATTCTTCGTTTCTAAGTGCCTCGCTGCTTCGGTGTCAAGCAGGTGACTGGGTGTCACTTGTGTCATACGTCTGTACGCGAGATTTCCACACTCCTAAACATCCTTAGATCCACTGTTACCGATGCGATAGTGAAGTGGAAACGTGAAGGGACACGTAGAGCACAAAAGCGTACAGGCAGACCTCGTCTAGTGAGTGACAGAGACTGCCGACACTTGAAGAGGATCGTAATGGAAGACATCTATACAGACCATCATACAGGACGTCCAAACTGCATCAGAATCCAATGCAAGTACTAAGACAGTTAGGCGGGAGGTGAGAAAACTTGGATTTCATGGTCGAGTGGCTGCTCATAAGCCACACATCACGCCTCGCTTGATGTAAGGAGCCTCAACATTGGACGAGTGAGCAGTGGGAAAACACTATGTGTAGTGACTAATTATAGTACACAATGTGGCGATCCGATGGCAGGATGTGGGTATGGCGAATGCCCAGTGAACGTCATCTGCCATTGTGTGTAGTGCCAACAGTAAATTTCGGAGGCGGTGGTGTTTTTCATGGAGGGGGGGGGGGGGGGCTTGCACCGTTTGTTGTTTTGCGTGGCACTATCGCAGCACATGCCTATATTGATATTTTAAGTATCTTCTCTCTTCCCACTGTTGAAGAGTAATTCGGGGATGGCGATTGCATCTTTCAACACGGTCAAGCACCCGTTCATAATGCACGGCCTGTGTCGGAGTGGTTACACGATAATAACATCCCTGTAATGGACTGGCCTGCACAGAATCCTGTCCTGAATCCTGTTGAACACCTTTGGGATGTTTTGGAACGCCGACTTCATGCCAGGCCTCACCGACCGACATAGATACCTCTCCTCAATGCAGCACTCCGTGAAGAATGGGCTGCCATTCCCCAAGAAGCATTCCAGCACCTAACGTAAGCCTGCGAGAGTGGAAGCTGTCATTAAGGCTGAAGGTGGGCCAACACCATATTAAATTCCAGCATTACCGATGGAGGGCGCCACGAAATTGTAAGTCGTTCCAGCCAGGTGTACGGATACTTTTGATCACATTGTGTACGTAGAAGGAAGCAAAGTGTTGGTTGACGCTGTCATAACACGTCGTGAAGGAGAATGCTTCTCAAGCAGGGTCTCCCACTGGAATGGACTGAGCATCTCCGCGCCGCTTTCGAGCTTACTACGTGAACCTGTAGCGAAATGCGCTGCATTTATTTGGATCTTCTCTACTTCCTTTGCGATTAGTCTACATTTCCTCAGAATTCTTCCATCTAATCTGTCAGGCATCATCACATTGTTCTCCAGAACAATGCAGCATTGAGGCGGCGGTACGTGTAAAGTAGGATGGACGTGGACTGTACTGTGCGTCGGGTGGCCACGGGTAACGCCGCGAACAAATGAGCTGACACCTCGCTCTCTATAGTGCGCGACTCTCACTGTGACGGCCGGAGTGTTGCCTGTCTGCAGACTGAAGTGTGATCAGGCGACTCGCCACTCTGACTACTCAGCTACGTCACAAGAAGCACCTCGGGGCTCTATCGCAAGGTTATATGCGATTGTGCCGACGCTTCCACAGCGAGCCTTTTGAATCGGTGGCGACACTGTACGCGGACACTCTCGGGGAACGCTTAATTTCCTTAAGAACCGCTAAAAATAATAGGGAGGAGTTGCAACCAAGCGATTATTCTAGACAGTGTGTAGGGTCCATGAGGTGAGAAACGTGCCCTCAGACTTCCGGAAAAATATTGTTCACGCAGTCCCTAAGATTGCAATGGCAGATAAATGCGAGAACTATCAGCTTGACAGTTCATGCACCAAAGTTGCTAACAAGAATGGTGTACGGAAGATTAGAAAAATAATGAGGATCTGTTGAGGTCGATGAGTCTGGCTTTCGGGACGGTATGGACACTAAAGATGCAGTTCTGCGATTGATAGTGGAAGCAAGACTTAACAAAATCAAGACACGTTCATAAGTTTTGTGGACCTGGAAAAAGCTCTCGGCAATGTAAAATGGTACAAGATGTTGGAAATTCTTAAAGGAATAGCAGTAAACTACAGGGAAAAGCGGATAATGTACAAAATGTACCGTCATAAGAGTGATGACTCCAAAAAAATGAGAGACAACACTGTATGGAATAAAACAATTTATATTAGTAAGCGACTATCCCGATATCAGTTACCGGCTGCCTTCCTAAACGCTACAAGAGCAACAAAAATTTAATTTAGCGTAATAATATTGACCGACTTAAAATTTTGAACACAATTGTAATCTACTTATTAATAGGTGTAATCTTACGTTAAAAGTTTAACAGAATAAGAGAAGTATGACAACTCCGTGTTTCAAGATTTTGAACATGGCTGTGCTTCCGGAACTGTGCATGCAAGAGCTTTAGTGGGTTAGAATTAACAGCCAGCTAGTTGCAATTTTTTTACCATCGCCTTCTTCAGAAGATTACGACGTTGTGTATGGAACAAAGATGGTAACATTACAATAAGCAAAATTACAGGAAATGTTCACAAAAAATTTTAGCGAAGCATACTCATATAAAAACCACATTATCTATCGTCCACTGGGAGTCGTTGAATCTGTCTAGTACATGTCATCCACTTAGTCGTCATTTAAAATACATTCTGTAAAAGTACTAGCTGTCTACAGTAGGGCCTTGTCATGAAAGATTTGTGTAAAACTGACATTTAAATATAAAATATGGCATGAGGTCCTATAGAGCGTAAATATGCCCATTCAGAGTTAGTGACATGCACCAACTGGCTGAAGAGCAGAGGCACTAATCTCAGGAAAACGCAGCCATAACAAGCGTCAGTATCAAAACAAAACCGCTTCAAGGAAGACAATCATTGTATAAGAAGCGCGACACTAGACGTATCCAATGGCCATGTGTCATGCTGGACTACAGTAAAAGGGCACACCGTGACAGAGAAACTGCATCACTTGTAAAGCTTCTTGCTAAGGGCTGTGGTCGCATTGATAAAGCGTGCTACACTGAAGAGCCAAAGAAACTGGTACACCTGCCCAATATCGTGTAGAGCCCCCGCGAGCACGCAGAAGTAGAGCAAACACGACCTGGCATGGACTCGACTAATGTCTGAAGTAGTGCTGGAGGAAACTGACACCATGAATCCTGCAGGGCTGTCCATAAATCCGCAAGAATACGAGGGGGTGTAGAGCTCTTCTGAACAGCAAGTTGAAAGACATCCTAGATATGCTCGATAATGTTCGTGTGTGGGGACTTTGGTGGCCAGCGGAAGTGTCCAAACTCAGAAGAGTGTTTATGGAGCCACTCTGCAGCAATTTTCTGCTCGTGTAGGGTGTCACATTGTCCTGCTGGAATTGCCCAAGTCCGTCGAAATGCACAATGGACATGAATGGATGCAGGTGATCAGATAGGATGCTTACATACATGTTACTTGTCAGAGTTGTACCTAGACGTATCAGGGGCCCCATATCATTCCAACTGCACACGCCGCACACCATTACAGAGACTCCACCAGCTTGAACAGTCCCCTCCTGACATGCAGGCTCCATGGATTCATGAGGGTGTCCCCATACCCGTACTCGTCCATCCGCTCGACGCAATTTAAAACGAGACTCGTTCGACCATGCAACATGCTTCCAGCCATCAACAGTCCAATATCGGTGTTAAGGGCCCAGGCGAGGCGTAGAGCTTTGTGTCGTGCAGTCATCATGGGTATACAAGTGGGCCTTCGGCTCCGAAAGCCCACATCGCTGATGTTTCGTTGAACGGTTCGCACGCTGACACTTGTTGATCGCCCAGCATTGAAATCTGCAGTGTTTTGCGGAACGTTGCACTTCTGTCACGTTGAACGATTTATTTCAATCGTCGTTGATCCCATTCTTGCAGGATGTTTTTCCGGCCGCAGCGATGGCGGAGATTTGATGTTTTTCCGAATTCCTGATATTCACGGTACACTCGTGAACGGTCGTACGGGAAAATCCCCACTTCATCTCTGCCTCGGAATGCTGTGTCCCATCGCTCGTGCGCCGACTGTAACAACACGTCCAAACTCACTTATCTTGATAACCTGCCATTGTAGCCTCAGTAACCGATCTAACTGTTGCGCAGATACATGTTGTCTTGTATAGGCGTTGCCGACTTCGGCGCCGTATTCTGTCTGTTTGCATATCCCTGTATTTGAATACGCATGCCTATACGTTTGGTCGTACAATGTTACAAGCCAGTTTTCATTCAGAATCCCGTCTCCGGCCATCCTGATTTAGGTTTTCCGTGATTTCCCTAAATCGCTTCAGGCAAATGCCGGGATGGTTCCTTTGAAAGGGTACGGCCGATTTCCTTCCCCATCCTTCCCTCACCCGAGCTTGCGCTCCGTCTCTAATGACCTCGTTGTCGACAGGACGTTAAACACTAATCTCCTCCTCCTCCTTCATTCAGAAACAGAGCCGCCTGTGAGGCAACCAACGCACCTCCTTGTGCTATAGAAGCGAATCATGTTTAGAATCCATCTCCTCGCAAAGAATAGAAAATAGACTACTGTTTAAAGCTCTTGCTTTCACAAAATTTGCAACACTGGTTGGATAGTTCAGCATTTTATTGACTTCCGGTTGTATTACCTCAGAAGCCAAAGCCTTCCGGTGTGTGAATTTTGCAGGAGATACAGCACACACTCTTACCATGAACCCCTTTTTAGTTCCAGTAAATGCTGCCGCTCCATCAGTACACATACCAACACAATTTGTCCATGACAGATTATTGTCAACAACAAAGGAATGTACAAGAATAAAAAGAATATCTTTGCCTGTAGTCCTCCCTGCCAGAATTTTGCAAAGTAGAAAGTCCTCGTGCATTTCGTGTTCATTACAGTAGCGCACAAAAACAAGAAGCCGGAAAAGATTTCCGATATCAGTACTGTCATCAAGGTGCAGGGCGAATTTAGGGCCATCATGAAGACGTGGCAACGACTGCTTTTTCGTGTCAGTGGCTATCGCATCAACACGAGTCACAGTATCATTTGAGAGTGGTATCGACTTGAGACTCTTGCCAAATCCCTCCTTCTCGGTGTATTATTTAGCAAATTTTTGACGGCTGCGGGAAGAAGTACTTTCTCACCAACAATGTGTGTTGATTTGGATTTTGCAGTTAAGTAGGATACCTCTAGGGGTGCTCGTAGGTTTTCCTAAGAAATTGGTACCTGTTTCTTGAGGAATCTGACATTTATTTCAATTGTTGCTCATGACACTTAAAAAATTCGATGGGTATATTTACATGGCTTGAGTGTTTTGTCTGCAGGCGTCTCTTTAATTTTATAGGCATCAGGTCATCACTGGCTAAAATCTCCAACCAAAGAACACATTTAGGCCGTACCTCATTTTTCAGAAGAGTGCTGGTAAAGCCTAATAGCACATATTCAACTTGATATTTACGCACTATGGTTTTGCGTTTAGAACTAGTGTTAGGAACTGCGGAAGACGCTCAAGAAGAACGCACTTTGCTTAAATTTTTCGAAGGTGAAGAGACATTCGGCGAATCACTTTCACGGGATCTCTTGTTACCACTACGTATTCTATATTGACGATGCCATCATCTTCTAGGTCTATCGCCATCATTGGAGAAAATACCAGACTTCTCCAGTCGGACGGAGCTGTAATAATTTAAGCAGCGCCATGCGGAAGAATCGGACAGTTCCGATTTGAATAGGGATCTTATAAGACGATTCTTTCTAAACGTAATACGAACAGTGAGTGCAAGTTAGTAATGGTTTGAAGTGTTTAATGCGGGTATATGGGGCATGAAGTGTATAGTGACGTGTACTTGGATGACTGAAGTGTTACTGTCGACTGTTTACCGTCTAATATACTTCTGTTTTCATAGCTTACGAAAATTCATAATGATGGAAAGAGAAGTGTCACTTTTCGGTTGATTACATAGAACACTGATCCTTTTTTCAAGAAAGGACGTAGTGCTCAGGAAGCGGTGTGTGAGATTTGTAGGTGTTTCGCCTCAGTTAGTGATGGAGGTAAGGCAGAAGTGAGGCATCACATTTATGCGAAGAATCATAAAAATAGATTCGCGGCAGCATGGACATCAAAGCGTGTTTCTACATTCCTGACCAGAGAAAATAGCTAGGAAGAATTGCTCGTTACTGCTGCAGAACTATCAACAGCTTATAAATTTGTCAACATCGTCAATCCTTCCGTTCTCTTGACTGTAGCGTAAAACTGAATGCCGCAATGTATCCTAGCTCCAAAGTCGCCGCAAAGCATTCTACAACCAGGACCAAAGCTATAGCGATTGTTAAAAATATTTTCGCACCACACTCCGTGTCTGAATAAATTAATCGTTTTTTATGAAGAAAATTCCAGTACCAATTGCGGAGGGCTTCATCAACGCGTTCTGCGGAATGTTTTTCAACAAATTAAAGAAGAACTGGGAAAACATGTAGAAGGAATTGGGTGCCCTGCCCATATTCTCCTCAGTACTGTATCAAGGGCTGTTGGGGTCTTACCTGTCGACATTGAATAATCGTCATGAAGATATTTGATTATTTTTCAGTATACACGTAAGGACAGAGAAGCTAAAACAGTTCTGCTTAGACTTTGATATCAATCATCAGACTCTTCTACCGTGCTCAAAAACAAGATGGCTCCCGTTCATGCCCGTAATTGAGAGAATTCTTAAGCTTTGGATTCCATTGAAACAACTTTTTGACACTGAAGCCTCCTAAAATTTCAGATTTTTTTCAGTAGTCCGATCAGTGAAATTTACTTCATGCTTCTGCAGTCAAACTTGGCTCTGTTTGAAAAAAAAGAAAAAATAAGTCTCGATAATTGAAATAAGAAATACATTAATCAACACTCAGAGATGTCCGAATGAAAGGAAGACTGCTAATTTTATTGGCACGCAAACTAGATGAATTTGAAGAAATTAAAGAATGAAAACACTAACCAAGAACTAATTAATTTTATATCGAAATTTGTAGAAGAGCAGCGGCTTTCTGTTCTGTAACATTTGAATACTTAGAGAAATATGTTATTTTTAAAATAAATATCAAGTATTTGATGGGATGATGCTATCTGAAACCCCAGGCAACGATTGGAAACACTATTATATACACAACTAAAAATGGTGTGAAGATTTCAGGCGACTGCTGGTTTCGGAAATCTATATGTATCTGAAGAGCCCTCTCGGAAGAATAGAAGTCTAAACACTCCAAGGAAGACAGGCGGATTTGTTTTCTTAAGGAGACCGAAAATCCTGAACGCAAATGCCAACTGCTAAAATTATGCGAGTATTTGTTTTCTGTTCCCGCACACACCGCCACTGCGGAAATAGTATTTTCGTCGTTGTCGGTCCATTGGACTGATGAAAGAAATCGACTGTGGAATCAATCTTGCAGTGCCCAGTTTAACTACAGGCTGACTTGCTAGAAGTCTTGCAAGTACGCAAAAGTGGAAGAAGACTTACTGAAAAAGTAGTGCGCCAACTACTTCTGCCGCAACAAGTACCATGTAATTGTGCGCTAAATAAAAAGTAAGTATATTAAATCAACTTTTTACTTCATGTCTGTACCCCATTTCAGAATGCCCCGACGAAGTCCCAGCTAGATACGGCAGCCCTACCATTGCGAATCAGGGCGGAGCTTGTATCACGTTAATTTAAATCTGGTTAAGTACTTTCACTGAACACGCACTAGAATTCAACTTCTAGCTAACACTCCCGAAGCCTGGCTGAAATCGAGTGGATATTTAAATTGCTGTGATCAACAGTTAATTCTTGTAGCCAGTGTTTCAAGGAAGTGGCAGTCACATTGTCATAAGACTAATTGCCATTAGTGATTTTTAAATGTTTGGTAAGTAGCTCACCCTGGGGTGATTGGTGCTTCAAGTGGCTCTGAGCGCTATGGGACTTAACTTCTGAGGCCATCAGTCCCCTAGAACTTAGAACTACTTAAAGGACATCACACACATCCATGCCCGAAGCAAGATTCGAGCCTGCGACCGCAGCGGTCGCGTGGTTCCAGACTGTAGCGCCTAGAACAGCTCGGCCACATCGGCAGGCTATCAAAAAACGTCTAAGTCGCCGAAGTGGTATAAAGCAGACTTGCACCCGGCAGCCAGTAGTGCCAAGCTACTGTTTCATTTCATTTTTGTTACGATAAATTCATTCGAAGCGATTTCTCAGTAGAAGGTCAAGCCATTCACGTGCAACACCGGTAGTCCCAGCGCCCAGCAAAGATGCGGTCGAATGAGAGTTGGGCGGCTAGAAGCAGTGGTTTCAAGGACGCGCGTCAGATCAAAATACGAGAACGCAGACACGCGGAACCTGTTGAAGTGAGTGCTACGTAACTGGCGGCTTTTACGTCGCTTGCTTTTAGATGTTTGCCCCTGATCTCTCTTGCACAAAGCGGGCACACCAATACTCTCAGCACCAACTGGTTAGATATGTTCGTTCGCTGAACGTCAACTGTTCGAAAGTCAGTGCCGTCAATAATGTCACTGTTACATAGTCGAGCAGCTTCTCATAAGCCACATATTTACTCATTTCTCAAACCAGTGTTAAACGACGCTTGAGGTAGTGTAAAGAGCGACACTACTGACAAGTGGATGACTGGAAACGAACGAGTTATTTGGAGTAATGAATCACGCTATACCTTGTAGGAATCCCGTGGGAGGGTTAGCTTTTGCGAATGACTGGAGAACGTTGCCTGCCATGTGTTGTGCCGACAGTGAAGTACGGAGGAGGTGGTGTTACAGTATGGGAGTGCTTTTCTTTTGCACTTCCGGAAACGCTATACGTGCGAGTGTATGACGACATTTTAAAGCATTCTGTACAGCGTTATATCTGCACACTGTTGTACAGCAGCATCTCTGAGTGAACGGTCTGTGGTCAATAATGTTCCTGAAACAGACTGGCCTGCCAAGAGTGCCAACCTCACATCAATGGAACGCCCTTGTGTCGACTGCGCTCCAGATCTCAGTGTCCAACATCACTGTTTTCTCTGATTTCAGCTCTTGAGGAAGAATGGGCTGCTTTTTCTCCACAGGTATTCAGGCACCTCACTGAAAATGTCGCCAGGGGAGTTCAAGCTGTCATAAAAGCGAAAAGTGGGCACACCCCATATTAGAGTTCACTAATAGGTAGGTGGAGAAGCCACCGGCTCACACGTTTACCATTGCTTGCCTCTTGTTCCAAATCACAGATTTTAGCACGGTAGCAGAAACACGGCCTTTTGACGGTCGGAGCATGAAAAGGTCTTCTGCCGTAGGTACACAATCCAGTGCCAAGGTGTGAATACGTAGAAAGCCATAAGAAGCGGTGGATACCACTAGCCTAGAAAGCTTCGGTTAGGCTAGTGGTCAAGGCGTTCTCATAGCGGTGATGGATACATGTGATTAAGTGGCTCCCATGTTGCCTCTGGCATCGCCTCACCGACTGATAATTCAGGGACCTAATGTCCTATAATGTCACTCTTTTCAGTTTCTGTTCGCCTGTACGTTTAACGCCGTCAGTACCGAGCTGTCAGCCCGCAAAGAGCATTTGCGTGAACACTTCCCTACGTGCTCTGAGCGGAAGCACGGCCCACTTCTTTGAACATTTTCACTCGCAATATCCTTCAAACTGTGGCTTCAGGCCAACAGCCACAGTATACAACTCTAGATATCCGGAAAGCGTTTGACACTGAACAACGCTCTGTACTGGTAACAAACGTCCGAGCATTTGGAAAAGGATGTCAAATGTGTGGCTGGCTCGTACATATTTAGAGTAATGCAGTAGGTCCCAGTGCGCTGTCCTACACGGCGAGTGTTCATCGGAGACAATAACAACACCAGGATACCTGCAGCGAAGCGTGCACGTGAACTATGTATCGTATCGGATTCTCAGCAATTTGAAATTCTTCGGTGATAACGTTGTTGTGTACAACGAAGAGCCGGCGTAGAGTGACTGTGGTACTGATTTGTGATAACTTGTACAGAATTTCTGTGTGATGCGATGAAAGGGAGTTTGTTAAATGTGAAAACAGTAAATTCATTCGGATTAAGAGTGTAAGAAAGGGATATAGTCTTTCGCCGCTACTGTTTATACATTGAAGAAGCAATGACGGGAATAAACAAAAAAAAAAAAAAAAAAGGTTCAAGAGGGGAATTAAATTCGAGGTAAAAGGATATCAATGATACGATTCGCTAATGACATTACTATCCTCAGTGAAAGTGCAGAAGAATTGCGTGATCTGCTGAATGGAATGAAGTCTAAAGAGTTCAAAAAGTGGATTAAAAGTAAATCGAAGAAAGACGAAAGTAATGAGAAGTAGCAGAAATGAGAACAGCGAGAAATTCAACATCAGAATTGATGGTTACGAAGTAGATGAAGTTAAGGAATTCAGCTACCTAGGCAATAAAAGGGGACAATTGACAGGAATAGGGGAAAGAAATACAGTAGAAGAAGAATGGGTAGCTCTGAGGGATGAAGTAGTGAAGGCAGCAGAGGATAAAGTAGGTAAAAAGACGAGGGCTGCTAGAAATCCTTGGGTAACAGAAGAAATATTGAATTTAATTGATGAAAGGAGAAAATATAAAAATGCAGTAAATGAAGCAGGCAAAAAAGAATACAGACGTCTCAAAAATGAGATCGACAGGAAGTGCAAAATGGCTAAACAGGGATGGCTAGAGGACAAATGTAAGGATGTAGAAGCTTATCTCACTAGGGGTAAGATAGATACTGCCTACAGGAAAATTAAAGAGACCTTTGGAGAGAAGAGAACCACGTGTATGAATATCAAGAGCTCAGATGGCAACCCAGTTCTAAGCAAAGAAGGGAAGGCAGAAAGGTGGAAGGAGTATATAGAAGGTTTATACAAGGGTGATGTACCTGAGGACAATATTATGGAAATGGAAGAGGATGTAGATGAAGACGAAATGGGAGATACGATACTGCGTGAAGAGTTTGACAGAGCACTGAAAGACCTGAGTCGAAACAAGGCCCCCGGAGTAGACAACATTCCATTGGAACTACTGACGGCCTTGGGAGAGCCAGTCATGACAAAACTCTACCAGCTGGTGAGCAAGATGTATGAGACAGGCGAAATACCCTCAGACTTCAAGAAGAATATAATAATTACAATCCCAAAGAAAGCAGGTGCTGACAGATGTGAAAATTACCGAACTATCAGTTTAATAAGTCACAGCTGCAAAATACTAACGCGAATTCTTTACAGACGAATGGAAAAACTGGTAGATGCGGACCTCGGGGAGGATCAGTTTGGATTCCGTCGAAATGTTGGAACACGTGAGGCAATACTGACCTTACGACTTATCTTAGAAGAAAGATTAAGAAAAGGCAAACCTACGTTTCTAGCATTTGTAGACTTAGAGAAAGCTTTTGACAATGTTGACTGGAATACTCTTTTTCAAATTCTAAAGGTGGCAGGGGTACAATACAGGGAGCGAAAGGCTATTTACAATTTGTACAGAAACCAGATGGCAGTCATAAAAGTCGAGGGGCATGAAAGGGAAGCAGTGGTTGGGAAAGGAGTGAGACAGGGTTGTAGCCTCTCCCCGATGTTATTCAATCTGTATATTGAGCAAGCAGTAAAGGAAACAAAAGAAAAATTTGGAGTAGGTATTAAAATTCATGGAGAAGAAGTAAAAACTTTGAGGTTCGCCGATGACATTGTAATTCTGTCAGAGACGGCAAAGGACTTGGAAGAGCAGTTGAACGGAATGGACAGTGTCTTGAAAGGAGGATATAAGATAAGCATCAACAAAAGCAAAACGAGGATAATGGAATGTAGTCAAATTAAATCGGGTGATGCTGAGGGAATTAGATTAGGAAATGAGACACTTAAAGTAGTAAAGGAGTTTTGTTATTTAGGAAGTAAAATAACTGATGATGGTCGAAGTAGAGAGGATATAAAATGTAGACTGGCAATGGCAAGGAAAGCGTTTCTGAAGAAGAGAAATTTGTTAACATCGAATATAGATTTATGTATCAGGAAGTCGTTTCTGAAAGTATTTGTTTGGAGTGTAGCCATGTATGGAAGTGAAACATGGACGATAAATAGTTTGGACAAGAAGAGAATAGAAGCTTTCGAAATGTGGTGCTACAGAAGAATACTGAAGATAAGGTGGATAGATCACGTAACTAATGAGGAGGTATTGAATAGGATTGGGGAGAAGAGAAGTTTGTGGCACAACTTGACTAGAAGAAGGGATCGGTTGGTAGGACATGTTTTGAGGCATCAAGGGATCACAAACTTAGCGTTGGAGGGCAGCGTGGAGGGTAAAAATCGTAGAGGGAGACCGAGAGATGAGTACACTAAGCAGATTCAAAAGGATGTAGGTTGCAGTAGGTACTAGGAGATGAAGCAGCTTGCACGGGATAGAGTAGCATGGAGAGCTGCATCAAACCAGTCTCAGGACTGAAGACAACAACAACAACAACAGGTAATAAAATAACACATGACGGACGGAGCGAGGAGGAGATAAGAAGTAGACTAGCACTGGCAAAAAGGGCATTTCTGACCAGGAGAAGTCTACTAGTATGAAACATAGGCCTTAATTTGAGGAAGAAATTTCTGAGAATATACGTTTGGAGCACAACATTGTTTGGTAGTGAAATTGGACTGTTGGACAACCGGAAAAGAAGAGAATCGAAGCATTTGAGATGTGGTGCTACGGAAGAACGTTGAAAATTAGGTAGACGAGTAAGGTAAGAAATGCGGAGGTTCTCTGAAGAATCGGCGAGGAAAGGAATATATGGAAAATACTGACAAGAAGATGGGACAGGATGGTAGGACATCTGTTGCGGCATCACGAAATAACATCCACGTTACTAGAAGGAGCTGTAGAGAGGTAAAAACTGTAGAGGAAAACAGAGGGGAATTCACACATTAATTGTACGCCGGTTGATTCAGTCACGTTGATGAAATATAACTTTGCGAAACAACATGATCTGGAACAAGTACATTAGGTCAATTGTCGGAAAATCGAATGGCTAACTATAGTTGTACATTGGGTGTTTTGGGGGAAGTGTAGCGCCCGGAGAGGCCACGAACAGAACTCTTATATGATCCGTTTTTATTGTTCGAGTGTTTGGGGTCGCTACAAAGTTGGATTAAAGGGAGGCATCGAATGAATGAGGAGGCGGCTGCAAGATTTGTTACTGGTCGGTTCGATTTGTACGAGAGTGCTCCGGTAATTCTACGTGAGGGTAGGTGGGAGCCCATGGAGAGTAGAAGATCTTTTCCCGAATCGGTGTTCTGAAAGCTAACGACAGCCAGCATTTGCGACAGACAAGAAATATTCTACTTCATCAAACAATCACCTCGCGTAAGAACGGAGTATACTGGCGAGCCTCCATTATACTATGTTGATCCGCCTTATGAATGTAGTGCGACAGCGATTTTACATGGCTTGTAGTCGGTAAGTGCTCCTCGAACCATTGTAAAGCTATTCTGGCCCTGGGACATGGACAATTATTCTACAGGAAAATGCTATCTCCTTCGCGGAAGATGCCGAGCACAAAGGGATGCGGGTGGTCCTAATCACCTTCACGCAGTCTACAGCTATAAGGATGCCTTAGATTACTGTCACAGGTACCATGGAGGCACAGATGAATGTTCTGAAACCGTAATACTCCTCTCAATAGCCTGTATTCATGGCACAGTGCACGTTTAGAGCATCCGTTTGCTGGATGACTGCGTATCCGGACGGTGGACCTGCTGTAACAAGAAACTTTATTCATCCACTAGGCGACACGTTTCTATTGATCTACTGTCAAATGTGGATGACCCCGTCCCACTGCAATCATAATTGACGATGTCGTTGGGTCAACATGGGAACACGTAAGGATCGTCTGCTGCGGAACTGCACGACCAGCTGTGTGTGCCGAGCTGTTATCCGAAACTTGTGCTGTACCAGCAGTTTATCCTGTCCAAGATCTCTCATAAATCGCCTCCTAATCTGCTTTACAGAACGGGCAAGCCTCCGTTCTCCTCATTTTGAGAGTAGACGTGGACGTCCAACACATTGTCACCTACTCGTGGTTTCACCGTCCTTCATAGATGCTGACTACAGAAGCACGTGAACACCAGTTTCCGATATGCTCGTTCCCGGTTAATGGACCATAAGAAGCTACCCTTTGTCAAATTCGATATGCCAGTGGATATCCCTATTTGCGGCCTGTATCGTCGCTAGCCCTTCCATCTCTGTTCCGCCTATACTCAGTAGTCATGGGATAGCGATACACACATATACAGATCGTGGTAGTATCGCGTACACGAGGTATAAAAGGGCAGTGCATTTCCGGAGCTGTCATTTGTACTCAGTTGATTCATGTTAAAGGGTTTTCTGACGATATTATGGCCGCATAACAGGAATTAACACACTTTGAACGCGGAATGGTAGTTGGAGCTAAAAAATGCATGCAACATTCCATTTCGGAAATCTTTAGGGAATTCAGTGTTCCGATAACCAGAGTGTCAAGAGTGTTCCGAGAATACCAAATTTCTGACATTTCTTCTTACGAGGGACAACGCAGTGGCCGATAGCCTTGACTTAACGACCGAGAGCAGCGGCGTTCGAGTAGAGGCGTCAGTTCTAACAGAAAAGCAACACTGCGTGAAATAACCGCAGAGATTAATGTGGTCCGCGCGACGAACGTATCCGTTTGGAGAGTGCAGCGAAATTTGACGTTAATGGGCTATGGCAACAGACGACCGACGCGAGTGCCTATGCTGACAGCACGATATCGTCTGCAGCGCCTCTCCTGGGCTCGTGACCATATTGGTTGGACCGTTAGCAACTGGAAACCGTGGCCTGATCAGAAGAGTCTTGATTTCAGTTAGTAACAGGTAATGTTAGGGTTAGAGTGTGGCGCAAATACCACAAAGCCATGGATCTTAGTTGCTCAACAAGACACTGTGCAAGTTGGTGGTGGTTCCGTAATGATGTTGACTGTGTTTGCATGGAGTGGAATGGGTCCTCTGATCCAACTGAACCGATCATTGGCTGGAAATTGTTGTGTTCGGCTACTTGGAGGCTTTGCAGTCATTCATGGACTTTGTGTTCCCATACAAAGATGGAAATTTTATGGATGAGAATGTCCCATGCCACTGGGTCACAACTGTTCTCGACAGATATGAAGAACGTTCTGGACAATTTGAGCGAATGATTTGGCCACCCAGATCGCCCGACACGAATCACGTTAAACATTTGTGGGACATAATCGAGAGATCATTTCACGCACAAAATCCTGCACTGGCAACTCTTTCGTAATCGTGGACGGCTATAGAGGCAGCATGGCTCAATATTTTTGCAGAGGACTTCCAAAGACCTGTTGAGTCCGTGCTGTGTCCAGTTGCTGCATTACGCCGCGCATAAGCAGTTGAGACACGATACGAGGAGATATCCCATGGCTTTTGTCACCTCAGTGTACATTTCCAATACCGCATCACGTGCCGGCAACATCACCAGACGGGATTAAACATGGCAGGGGACAGTGTCATAATGATTTGACTCGTCACTATAGTGAGATTAGGGCTCGTAAAGAGGCGTAGAGGCTCCTTTTCGAAGAAAATGACTGGCATTGGTAGAGAGTAACCTTCACCCTACACTGTACAGTGACTTGTCGAGTAACTATGTTGGTGTAGAATTGGGGCTTATCTGAACGTACGTGATAGCTATTGTTCTAAAACGCTGCCGATACTGTGAGCACACATACTGTCCAGATGACTTCCATCTGAAATGCTTGCTACAGGCCACGGTCCACAAGTAAAGTAAACCCAGCATTTTCGTTCCTATCTTTAAGTCCAAAACGAGAACTTACTGTTTGGATCCAGTACCCCCTACACATACCGGCAGATGCTGCAGGTACGACGTGAGACTAGTCGAGGTCGGGCGAGGATGCATCGCGGCCCCGATTCAAGGCCAGAACGACGGTGCTGGAGGCGTGCATTTCGCCTCCGATGCGTGGAATGAGATCGGACTTGCGTAATCAGGCCAGGCGCCGCGGCCGACAGAAGCGAACGCTCGCGCGACGCCGGTCCGGAGTCCAGCCAGCCAGGGTCTTGCCCAATCCGCGCTCACGTGACGGCCGCAAGCTGCTACTAGCGTTTCGTCTCCTCTCCAGCAGCGGACTGTCATTATCGTTCCTCCTACTGCGGCCTTCGGCGTCCGTGCCTGCCTCTTCCTATGTACGAAATGAAGAACCTGTTTTTGTGACACCGCGAAAGTTGTCACGGCCGCTACGGATCTAGACTCTTGTCAGGGAGAACAGGGTTCAAATACCCGACTATGCAGGCGCGTCAAAGAAACTGCTATAGGCATGCGTATTCAAATACAGAGATGTGTAAACAGGCAGATACGACGCTGAGGTCAGCAACGCCTATATAAGACAAGTGTCCGGAGATCGGTTACTGCTGCTGTAATGATAAGTTATCAATACTTAAGTGAGTTTGAACAAGGCGTAATAGTCGGCGCACGAGCGGGGAGGGGGGGGGGGGGGGGGGGAGTAAACGTAGTAAAGGGACGCCAGAGCCTGACTGTAGCAAGCAGATCCAACAAGGACGTAGGTTTCGGTAGTCATACAAAGACGACGAAAACTGGCAAAGATAGACTATCATGGATAGCTTCATCAAAACCGTCTCCAGTTGGAATCCCCCAAGGCGACGACATTAACAAAAACAAGTATCGTGAGGGCTAAATATCGTTAATATGTACAATGTAGGAGCTTCTGAGCACATCGTTGACCCATGAGGACTTGTTTGTGCAGTAGAAGGTAGGTAACCTACTGGCAAAATAAGGCTTCGCCGTGGTTGGTGAGGTACGCTTGCCTGCTTTAGCTGATGAGAACGTCGCCTACGAAAGGCAAGTGTCTTGGTTTGTCTCTGTCCAGATTATCAAACATTATACATTGTGTTTCAAAAACAAATCGATTTCGAAAGACTGTATCTTCCACATGAATGATGATACAAACTTGAGGTGAACTTGAACTTACGCGCAGAATTAACAAGTTTTTACGGTCAAAAGAATTACTCGATTTTACAAGAGCATGGACACACGAAGTTGGGGTGTTTTTTTTTCAGTTGCCCTTAGGATCAAAGTTTTCACCTATTTTTCGCAAATATTCAGTGTGTCAAACTCGTCGTATAGTTTTGCTGGTTTGCCTGGAGTCCGGGCATTCACTGATGTCGCTATGCTGCCTCTTAGTTCCCAGACTTGGAAGGCTTGTGACTCATAAACAGAGTCTTTCACAGACCCCACAAAAGAAATCACACACCATGAAATTAGGCTGGATTGGAGGCCAGTGGTGTCTTGCGTGATGTGTAAGCTCCTTTCACTGTACGACGAGGCAGATATCACTCTGCACTGTTTTGTAACCGAATTACAAATGTTGCAACGCAAAACGGAAATCGCCTTTTGTTGTTGTGGTATCATCACCTCGAATCGACACACGCTGGATAATAAAAGAGCGAGCTGTCTTCAATAGGGAGACACCTACCGGCAACCAAACGAAATGGCAAGTTCCTGGCGGCAAAGTAAACTTTTATTTTCGGTGCGTAGATGATACACTTTTGTGACGTCGGATGGACATCCTGTAATTCGAGACTAATGATTGCCGGTTTGTGCAGTGTCCTCAGCATCTCGTACAGTGTTTCCACATCGGCGCTCTGGTAAAACGCCGTCTCGCCCAAAGCAAACAGATGCAGGTGGGTGTAATTTGGACTGTTTACGCAGAGTGGAAAAGAGTTACGTGGCGGACGCTAACGTGGAGACTTGTATGAAACCATTCTTCAGACTGACGACCACGTATGAACATCACGAATGGACATCGTCGTGTGTAGCGAGAAGCGTTCTGAAAGCATTGCACGGACTATATAAGGAGGCGGAGACAGCTTTTAGGTGGACACCTTTAAGTTATCAGAACGATCCATGTTCAACTGTTCCAGTTGCGGGGCCCGCTCCAGGGACGGGCTACCTGGACATTTTTCCGTGCCACCAAACTTCCGGGGCGCCAATTTGGCTGTAAGCGTGAGAAAAATATTGGTGCGTTAAATATTCAGTAATAGAACAAGATTACTGCAGGCAAATATAAAATGTAAGCTGTAGTCATGCGAGTGGTTTCCGTACCTTTATTTTTATTATTTTGATGACATCGCTCCCTGCGGTGGCGAAGGTTCTGCGCTCGCTCCGAGACAGCACTGTCGCGATTGTGTGACCTACTGTCACGTGGCAGGTTGTGAGTGGAGTGGCACGCCGTGTGTCATTTGCATAAGAATTCGCCACAATAATGAAAATAAACTTCTCATACGAAGTGCGAGATGAACCCATCAAACATCCAAAAGAACAATACAATTTTTTTTTGTTTTTAAATTGTTATGGCCGATCAAGCAATAAAAGAACTTGATGATAGATCTGAACAACTTAGTAATCGTAGTAAATATATACACTGAAGAGCCAAAGAAACTGTTACACTGCCCAAGATCATGTAGGGCACCTGCGAGCACGCAGAAGTGCCGCAACACGACGTGGCGTGGACTCGACTAATGTCCGAAGTAGTCTGGAGAGAAACTGAGACCAAGAATCCTACAGGGCTGTCCATAAATCCGTAAGAGTACTGGGGAGGGGGGGGGGCGATCTCTTCTGAACAGCACATTGCAAGGCGATCCATGATATGCTCAACAATGTTCATGTCTGGGGAGTTTGGTGGCCAGCGGAAGTGTTTAAACCCAGAAGAGTGCTCCTGGAGCCACTCCGTAGCAATTCCGGACGTGCGGGGTGTCGCATTGTCCTGCTGGAATCGTCCAAATCCATCGGAAAGCACAATGGACATGAATGGATGCAAGTAATCTGACAGAATGCTTACGTACGTATCACCTATCACTGTCGAATCTGGACTATCAGGGCTCCCATATCACTCCAACTGCACGCACCCCACACCATTACATAGCCTCCACCAGCTTGAACAGTCGGCTGCTGACATACAGTGTCCATGGATTCATGAGGTTGGGTCCATACCTTTACACTTCCATCCGCTCGATATAATTTGAAACGAGATTCGTCCGACCAAGCAACATGTTTCCAGTCGTCAACAGTCCGATACAATTTGAAACGAGATTCGTCCGACCAAGCAACATGTTTCCAGTCATCAACAGTCCAGTGTCGGCACTGACAGGACGAGGCGAGGCGTAAGGCTCAGTATCGTACAGTCATCAAGGGTACACGAGTGGGCCTTCGGTTTCGAAAGCCCGTATCGATGATGTTTCGTTAAATGGCTTGCACGCTAACAGTTGTTGATGGCCCAGCATTGACATCTGCAGTAATCTGCGGAAGGGTTGCTCTTCGGTCACGTTGAACCATTCTCTTCAATCGTCGTTGGTCCCGTTAATGCAGGATCTTGTTCCGGCCTCAGAGATGTCGAAGATTTGATGTTTTACCGGATTCCTGTTTATTCACGATACACTCGTGAAATGGTCATTCGGAAAAATCCCCACTTCATCGCTCCCTCGGAAATGCTGTATTCCATCACGATGTCCTAACTCACTTAAATCTTGATATGCTGCCATTGTAGCAGCAGTAATCGGTCTGACAACTACGCCAGATACTTGTGTTATATAGGTGTTGCCGACCGCAGCGCCGTATTCTGCCTGTTGGTATGTAACCTCTATATTTGAATACGCATGCCTATACCAGTTTTTTTCAAAGGGTGGCAAGTTATCCTTTGTCCGGGGCGACGTAACTGCGATAGCAGGCCCTGCCTCTTACTGTGCATGCCGTAAATCGCAGTATTCCAAGAGTAGTAGGTGGCCACAACGCTGTGTCTCAACTGCATGCGTCATAATAATGACAAAGAGCCTGTATGTACCGGGAAAGTTCTGTGAAGTCGCCTTCGGCTTGCAGCGCGCCGTGGTCTATGTCGTGGTACGTGTGCCGTTATCCGCCACATCTGGTCGCTTCCCGTCCCCTCGCGGCCTCCACGTGCCCCAGGCGCCAGTTATCTGCCAACAGCGGCCAGCGTGCTCCGCCCACCTCTGAACTTGTCTCGCTGTGTACGACCTGCGCGCTCGCTCGATACCCGTGTGATCGTAACTTGTACGCATAATGCAGCAGCTCGCGTGTTCATCGATCCTGTCCGAACTTGCCGGCACGAAGGGCATCGAAGTAACCGAAATCCGTTTTGGATTTTCTGCGCATTACGGCCCGGCCTCTGTGCTCAGCGTCGTCCTACGGGCAGGATTGCTATGTCCGTGATGCATAAATCAGTGTGTCCTTGTTGACCTGTTCAGAGATAATAGAGTAAATGTTCTTAGGCCGAGCGATACGCTCATGTACAGATGGAGATAATATTGCGTACACGAGGTATAAAACGGCAGTTCATTGGCAGAGCTGACACTTATACTCATTTGATTCCTGTGAAAGGGTTTCCGACGTGATTATGCCCGCACGACGGGAATTAACAGACTTTGAAAGCGGATTGGCGGTTGGAGCCACACACATGAGACATTCCGTTTCAGAAATCGTTAGGGAATTCAATATTTCGAGATTCACAGTGTCAAGAGTGCGCCGAGAATACCAGATAGCGTGTCGACACGGATGACGCAGTGACTGACAGCCTCCACTTAACCGGCGAGAGTAGCGCCATTTACATTTCTATTGTCAGTGCTAACAGACAAGCAACACTGCTTGAAGTAACCGCAGAAATCAACGTGGGACGTACGACGAACGTATCTGTGAAGACAGTGTGGCGAAATTAGGCGTTTATGAGATATGATAACAGACGGCCGACGCGAATTCCTATTCTAACAGCACGACGTCACCTGCGGCGCCTCTCCTACGCTCGTGATCATTTCTCTTGGACCTAGACGACTGGAAAACCGTGGCCTGGTCAGTTGTAAGAGCTGATGGTAGGGTTAGTGTGGCGCAGACTCGACGAAGCCATGGACCCAAGTGTCAACAAGGCACCGTGCAAGCTGGTAGTAGCTTCATAATGCTGTGGGCTGTGTTTACATGGAATGGAGTGGGTCCACTGATCCAACTCAACCGATCATTGACTGGAAATGGAGACCATTTACAGCCATTCATAAACTTCACGGCCCAAAACAACGATGTAAGATTTGGCCACCCAGATCGCCTGATATAAATCCCATCGAACATTTATGGGACATAATCGAGTTTGTGCACAGAATCCTGCACCGGCAACCCTTTCGCAATTATGGGCCCTGTAGAGACGGCATGACCCAGTATTTCTGCAGGGAGCTTCCAACGAGTTGTTGAATGCTTGCCACGTCGAGTTGCTGCATTACGCCAAGGAAAAGGAGGTCCGACGCGATATTAAGAGCTACCCCATGACATTTGTATCCTCACTGTATTTCCGAGAGATATGCGGGAGAGCTTTTGTGAAGTTTGGAAAGTAGGGAGACAGGTAGAAGAGTTAAAAGTCTGTGGCGGAAGCCCATTATCGGACTACTGGCTTCGCTGCAGGTAGTGGCTCCCTTTCTATACTCCGCGTAACTAGGTGTGGGGTGGCGAGCCACTCGCTCCGGCCGCCTTGTACCTCCAGAAAATTTTGCCAACGGACTAAGTGGATCTGGGGCCATACTGGAGGAAATTGAACGAGGAAAAATTCCGGCCACCGAACCGGGATTAAACCCGCTACCTGCAAGGAAGAAGTCTCGTGCTGTTCCCTCTAGGCCACCACGGCTACAAGGAAGAGAGATACTGACATAACTGAAGCCGTGATTATATATCGTAAGCCGAGTCTGGTAGCTTAGCTGGTAACTGCATTGCCCGCAAAAACCGTGGTACCCGGTTCGAGTCCAGATTCGGTTAACAGTTCTACAGTTTTAATCAATCAGCAAGTTTCAAATCGAGTTAACGTTACATGTAGGTAATTTTTCAAAGTGTTCACTGGTATATACTTCAGCCTCATACAGTGGGCATTCATTCGTTACACGTAACGATTGCGTGATGGTGTTAAAACTTCCAGGGATGAATGAGAATAGTAAGTGTATCGATCTGAAGTACGGTGCCCGGAACCGGAAATGACAGAGTCGACAGTTATAATCGAAAATCGTTTTCATACTTCTGACGATGGAATACATGTACTGGTACTGTTGTCGCTTTTATCTTGGGATAGACAACTTTCAGGGCTGGCACAGTGGACCAAAACAAGAAATAAATGTAGAGCAAACATGGGCTCTAAAATGAGTACCTTAAAAGCTATGAGCACTTGTTCTTTTTCGCTACTCTGACACACTTCTTACACTGAACAAGTCCACCTGACTCTTAAGGTTCCGTTATGCATTTTAAGCCCATTATCGGACTACTGGCTTCACGGCAGGTAGTATGCTCCCTTTCTATACTCCGCGTAACTAGAAGGAGGTGGGTGGCTACAGAAGAATGCTGAAGATTAGATGGGTAGATCACATAACTAATGAGGAAGTATTGAATAGGATTAGGGAGAAGTTTGTGGCACAACTTGACCAGAAGAAGGGATCGGTTGGTAGGACTTGTTCTGAGGCATCAAGGGATCACCAATTTAGTATTGGAGGGCAGCGTAGAGGGTAAAAATCGTAGAGGGAGACCAAGAGATGATTACACTAAGCAGATTCAGAAGAATGTAGGTTGCAGTAGGTACTGGGAGATGAAGCAGCTTGCACAGGATAGAGTAGCATGGAGAGCTGCATCAAACCAGTCTCAGGACTGAAGACCACAACAACAACATGCATTTTAAGCCCATATGTACTGGACATTTTGTCGTGTTTTGTTCCATTTTACCACCTGTGAAAGTTGCCTACCCTGCTATCTTGTATGTCTAGTAAATAACTAATATTAGTGATGTCTGCTGAGGTATTGAAGCAACTTTTTTTAAAAAATTATCTCCTGTTTTAACAGTCAGGACTTTTAAGTTGGTGTCTGTAGTGTTACGGTAGGTGCACTACCTCCCAAAAGGAAAGTTTCGCTTTCCAGACTCACATCGGTGTGGATTTCAAAAGCATCTTTGCGGTGTGTTAATACTAACAATATGTCAAAACAGTGTTTACGTAGAATGGGATCGCACATTTCACATTTTTTCTACCACTTTTGGAGACAAGTTTTACTGGCAACATTTAATATGAGTTACCTAAATGTAAGTTTCTTATTAAAAATCTCGAATACCATTAAAAAAAAGACGCAGTCCAGTTAGAAGAGATTTAGTTCCATGAAACTGGTAATTATAAGTTTTAGCGTTGTTTTTTATTCTTTTCCGCCTTGAACTGTTAGGTTTCCTTCATACAATCTGTGTACTGTGAGTGAGCGACTGGTTCTTCCATAGGTATCACTATCTTTCTCTTCTTGCATACTGTAATTACTTTTTTCGGTCATTTAGTCTTTTGGAGACCTTTAGAGGATATGGCAAGCAGACTGGTTATTTCTTAATAAGCAAAGTAGTTTCAGTATGATGTTGCTACAGTACGGATTTTTGCATTATGCTTTGTAGTAGTCATTTTTAACTAACGGAGTAAAGCTGCCACTCCGTGGGGCATGTGAGACATAATGAAACTACTCGATACGTAATCTGTAAGCAGAGTCAGGTTTCGAACCACGGGACTTGATCTGATAAGTCGATATGAGCTTTGCCTGTCAGAGGCACAAAAGCAGCTGGTAGAGAATCCATATACAGCTCTCACATTTACTGGTCCTGAATATTTAACGAATTGTGTCAGTAAATAATAGAGACAACAGTTATTGTCCGCAAAAGTAGGTATATCTTCAGCTTTAAGTGATTTTTGTGGCTATTAAGAACGTCCCTTCTGTTTTGTAAGTCCTCGCAATGCTTTTCCAAATTGAAACGTAATCCAGTAATTATTTTTCGTGATGCGTATGTTCTTCCTTTCGTACCTTTGTATATAGACTTGTGTTACTAAAAATATAAGTTACTTTTTTAGCTTGAAGAGGTGCTGTCGTCTGTTGTTACTGAAGTCTGCCCTCCTCCCTTCTTCTCCATTTTCCTTTTCTGTTTTGTGTTTCGCATGTGTGAATGATATGATAATAACAGCACCTGTCAGAGTACTAGCTTTCCATATTCCAACTGAAACATCTTCTCAGTTACTAGTTATTTATCTCTAAATGAGCTCAGTGTGCGCATTAAACGGGTGATGTGCAGTCTGATATTCGATAGCCCACAAATTTACTATCGTACTACATACATGCTTTCTGAACTATTTTTCCTTGTCGCTCATAGAACCTTCATCAGAATATACTTTTGAACAGCGATTTATTTATTGTAAAGAGTATAATGCTGCCGTTATGCCATTACGAACTTGGTAATTCCTGCCCCCTCATCTTCGTTTCTGTCTAGACTGTACGTAGTAGATTTCTCTTCTAACGGCCTCGTTAAAGAGACATAAGGAAAACTTTCCATCATGCTCGGGAAGGTGCCGGTAGCGGCAAAAGTTGGTCTGCTGCGGAAATAGATCGTACGCTAATATTACAGTGACCCATTGATTCATTATGAGGTTTCGATATCTATCACATTTTTTGCTCATTATGCTTAACTGTTCTCTCTCCGTGTTACACCAGTTAAAAGATGGAAAGTTTTCCACATAAATTGTTAAGTTTTCATTTCAACCGCTTATAATGCAAAAATAAATGATTTTCAGTGTCCATGTGATTTATCTTTTTCGCCTGAAACAGCTAAATTGCTCTGTAAAAGTACAATTTCTGTGAGCGAGGTATTCAGTATCAGTGTGGTGACGATCGATTTGGAGGTAGCCAGTTGAAATCATGGAGATAAATGAAATTTTGACCTCAGAGTACGGAGGTGGTGGTTCAAAGTTTCTAATAGTCAGACTCTCTGTTATGTCCTCGATTCAGTCCATATCCTCACGACAGTGCCTCTTGATCGGCTGTTACTTGACGGCCGGTTTTTGTGGCCGAGCGTTTCTAGGCGCTTCAGTTTGGAACTGCGCGACTGCTACGGTCGCAGGTTCGAATCCTGCCTCGGGCATGGATGTGAGTGATGTCTTAGGTTAGTTAGGTTTAAGTAGTTCTAAGTTCTAGGGGACTGATGACCTCAGATGCTAAGTCCCATAGTGCTCAGAGCCATTTGAACCATTTTGTTACGTGACGCTGTCCGTTGAGGTCGTTAGGCTCGGCGACTCTTGGAGACATTTGCCGACTCAGAGTTTCAACCTACCACCAGCACCATCAACAACTCAAACCCAACACTACGCTACACACTTACCATGCCACAGTCAATTATATTAAACACACACACTTAAATCAACACTCTCGCAATGGGAGAGAAAGTATACTCACATGAAAACGAGACTACACAGTTGTTTGAGCTCCATGTTGAACTAGAAGTACCTCACCCCAACCCTACGCTCGTAATAACTTCTGCAGTGTTTGTAAGGAGCCATATGGCACAGTGGCTAGCCCACTGATCTCGCCTTTGTGAGGTTTGTGTTCTGTTTCCCGTCCAGCCACCGATATGTAGGTTTTCTGCCTTCTTCCTGATATCGTTTAAGGTTAGTTCCTTTCAAAAGGACATGAGGGTTTTCCTTCCCTATTCTTGCCATGTCCGGCCTAGTGCTCCGTTTCAGCTGACCTAGTCATTTGCGGGACGCTAAACGCCGATACTATTCTCTTTTCGAAGTGAGCTAAGGAAAGCAACAAAACACTTCTAAATCAACACGGTGTTCGACATTATCTTCTGGTTGACGCCAGCCATACTTCTGTCTTGCCAGTAAATGGGTTTTTAGCTGTCAGTCGACAAAAGAAAAAAGCTCTTTCTGTTTCCATCATAATGGTCATATCTCTTTGCGATAGCGAACGCGACCCATTGGGTCACAGCGTGTACCATGAACTGATTAACGGCCGCGTCATCCTTTGTTTTTAAATGTTATCAGCCGGCCATCTTCTTCTGTTTTATTATTTTAATTTTTTCCGAGTCCAGGACATAAGATAATTACAAAAAACTAATAATTGTACAGTAGTATTTTTGACACAGATTCAATAATATATACAAACAAGCAGCAGATAAACAAGCAGCAAGATGATTATATTTTTTTGTCGCGCCCAGTATTCGGCTGCTGGTTGCAGCAAAATCACAGATAGTGCATGCAGCCGGTAGGGTCCTCGCCGCGCGGGATTAGCCGAGCGGTCTTAGGCGCTGCAGTCATGGACTGTGCGGCTGATCCCGGCGGAGGTTCGAGTCGTCCCTCGGGCATTGGTGTGTGTGTTTGTCCTTAGGATAATTTAGGTTATGTAGTGTGTAAGCTTAGGGACTGATGACCTTAGCAGTTAAGTCTCATAAGATTTCACACACATTTGAACATTTGGTAGGTTCCTGCAGACCAGCAGATGTAGTTCGTCCTGTACGTCACCACACTGACAAGTTTCCTCCACATTACTGAAGCCCCACTTCCTGAGGTTGGCTTTGCATCTTGACACACCAACTCGCAGTCTGTGCAAAGTCTTCCAGATCACAAAAGACAGGTGTGAATCTTCGGCTGTTTCCTCCTTGACCGTTATGTGATTGTCTTCAGCTAGGGAGTCTCGCCAAAGCTCCTCTCTGCGAGTTCTGGGAGATGAACGAATTGCCATAGTTTTTTAATTAATTCTAATCAATGTCAATTCTTTCTCGATTTTGAAAATATAAATTTTATCCAAGATGTAGACAGCCTTTAATTTTGTATGTAAACGTGTGTTTATACAAGTTGATACTGAGGAAGAATTATAGCGAGAAATCTTCCAGCCTCTATCTAATGTTCCGAGCCGCATTCACAAACTATTATCTTCTGGCCGGGGTCATGCGCTCAGAATATGAGAAGCTTCGTTGAGATTCAGACCTATCGTCAGGCGAATGTAGAATTGAAATCAACCGCACCAATTGAAGCTGTCACGGCATCAGAGTAACACTGGACAAGCGTCCATTACGATACAGCTTTTAGCTGTCGTATTTGGATTATCTGCTTGTCTGTTCTCTACGCTTGTAACTTTGGTATCGTGCCAACTCATGCCTCTTTGCGTTTTAACACGTCACGGTTACGAGGCGAGTCTGCATTACTGAAGGTGGACGCAGAAGTATCAGTGGATACGTTGTAGTTTCCCCAGCTGCACATCCGACATCTAATAGTAACATTAACGTGCGGAAAAGAAAATAAGATACACAAATAGTAACTGGCTTTCCATTCCTTTGCCTCTTAAGTCTCTCTGTGAAAATCGCTACGGAGGTACGTGAATTTTGCGGTAGAAATTCCTTGAGGCGAGGATTACTTCTAAATTAGTGTTCCGCGAATATATGTCCTTTTTTATTTTCGTTAACGTTTTTACGTGATTTCGATTCAGCCGTTGGTTAGTTTCTCCGTAGTATATCAGTCATTCATTGAAATCTTGAGATAGAACACAGGTTTACCATTTTTGCGCGGCAGTTTCACAGAAGACAGTGATTTGAAGACGCTGAGCTTCAGCATTATAGTGTAAGTGACTTTTAAAGTCATGTTGATGGCTGTTCCTTTTGATGTGGAAACTACGTTAGCAGCAACATTTGTTTCTGCAAATGTTTCTTAATTTGAAGCAGGCACTGGCATCGACATCAGTTGAACATCAGCTTTGGAATATCACACAGTATTTTGAAGTAACTATGTCAATCATGAATAGAATATAACAACAATACGCCGGACAGATTTCGAGAGGTTGTATAACGGGACTTCAGGAACAAAACGAGAATAGAAGCCTCCCTGTCCGGAAATGTCAAACAATGCTACATAGCGATGAAGTGATGGGGGTGAAAATAAATGTGCCGGCAGTTGAGCCACGCGGTCTTGGGCGCCTTATTACGGTTCGCGCGGCTCCGCCCGTCGGATGTTCGACTCATCCCTCGAGCATGGGTGTGTGTATTGTCCTTGTCGTAAGTTAGTTTAAGTTAGATTAAGTAGTGTGTAAGCCTAGGCCCTGATGACCGCAGCAGTTTGGTCCCATAGGATCTTACCAAAAATTTGCTGGCAGTTAGGCCACCATTGCGACAGCAAAAGTGAGTTGGTACGTTGTACGGATCATAAGCGGGACTCTTGGCAGTGGGCCTTCATCATGTTAACTAGTGTCGAACATCTCCAAGAAATAACGGACAGGCTGCGAACTCACGTTACCTGCCCAAATGATGGTCTAATAGCACACGTTAATCCCTTTGTTCGTTGTTTTAAACGGCAGACAATCGCAGCCAAATTTCCACATTTTCAGTGAAATGACCCGCAGTGGCCGTAAAATACTTTTACTCAGTCACCACCGATTTTGCATCAACTGGAGACGCATCATCGGATCTGAGGATGCGTGTTTAACGCGAAACGGGTCATGACTTTAAATGAAAGTATTCTACGGCCTTTCACTTTCTCTTTGTAGCGTCGTTGGATGAAGTTCACGGACAAGAGTTGTTCCTTATGACACACCCTAAAATCTTGCGAAGTTTATCGGTACAGTTTACTTTTTTATCATAAGAGACGAGTCCCCTTCGTCAATTCCAGTACCCCTTAGATATACTAATTTTGCGGTCGTTCATCTATCCAAGGTTGCAGGTGTGCAAATTCATGTAGACCACCTGATCTAAAGTATCCAGAAATCCCTTAGAAGCGAGGTGATCGGTCCCATCAGCTTGGGGAAGGATGGGATAGTAAGACGGCCGTGCCCTTTGAAAGAAAAGGGCTGTAACTCTTCACTGCATGACGTTGTTGCCTGTGCTCGGCGTCTGAGATCTTGTAATCGCATTGTCCTCTACAAGTCCGTGCTTGCATGCAACAAGGAAAGCTGCGGGCCGAGGGTTCCCTAGAGACTTCGTGGAAGTGCTGCGTGGTCCGTTTTGGTACGTGCATTTGAATTTCCGCTCCTCTGTGTTCCTCGAATGCCGCTGCCTGCGATAATTCTTTTCTAGCCAGTACGCCAGGAACGAGTAAATATTGTTTTTGAGATTGTGTTCCTTTTCAGTCCCATAAATCTTGAGGGATTCGTGAATGTATTTACTCGTGTGTGTGTGTCACACACACACACACACACACACACACACACACACAGAGAGAGAGAGAGAGAGAGAGAGAGAGAGAAACATTTTGGTGATTGGGAAGCAGAATAAATCTTGAGCCATGTAGTGATCTCTTGTACTGCGTTCTACTGTATGTGCTGTTTGTGTTAAAAGGTCCGACTGTGGGTTTCACTTTTTCCGTCTAATTGTAGAGCCTATTATCTGTGGGTCTGCAGCTCGTGGTCTCGCGGTAGCGTTCTTGCTTCCCGAGCACGGGGTCCCGGGTCGATTCCCGGCGTGGTCAGGGATTTTCACCTGCCTCGAGATGACTGGGTGTTGTTGTGTCATCTTCATCATCATCATTGATCCCCATTACGGTCGGAGGAAGGCAATGGCAAACCACCTCCGCTAGGACCTTGCCTAGTACAGCGGTGCGGGTCTCCCGCATCGTCCCCTACGCTCTGTCGACGAGTATGGGACTTCATCATCATTATGAGTGGACGTACGGGATAACGCCATTTGATGGCAATATGGGGCGCTATTACACATTGATGTACTCCACTATGCTGTGTTCATCATGACATGCACCTGGCTAAGCACAGCTTGAAAATCACTATATCTCAAGCTGACGGAATGGATTACGGGCACACTAATAAAGACATCTTTCTGAAATTTTGCTGAATTACTCCTCGGGCATGTCCGCAATGAGTAACAGGCTAATTCATTACTTATTGCAAGAAACGCGACCAAAAACACATGACAAAATGACATATTTATTTCAAACACATGCCATTTTATAATTATTTTTTTCAAATTTCAGGAAACTGTTCTCTTTTCCCATGCGGAATTGACTGGTTTGAGATAAGATTTGCAGACTTTCGTCACGGGCATCTCAATTTGGACAGAGCAACTTTAACTCCTTGAAGGGGGGGGGGAGACTTAATTATGATTGAATTTCTTGAAAAAAATCAGAAAATCTCTTTTTGTATAGATTGACTGAGGAGAATGGACCCTTAACGAATAAATGAACACTATAGAACATGCAGAATTTTGTGTTTTTCATTTATAATTATGAAATTGTTCTATCAAGAAGACATCTATGTAATTGTTCTGTGTATGCTGATACTACTAAAACTGATAATAAATTAGCCAATCACTAGTAATAATGTTTGTACTAATAATTCTGTGATTACTATTGCCATGCCATTTTCATTTGGTCGTTCGTTAATTACACTTTCCGCGCGTATCTAGTGTTCCTAAGCTACTGAAGGTTGTTTTCCACTACTGGATCGATACTAAAACTACAAGAGCCAACAGCCATTGGCTGCTGGATTTCTTTGACAAAGAACTGAACGTCAGTAGTGTTTCCAATGCGACAACGTACTGCACTATTCAGGGTACCATCTCAGATATATATTTTTGTAATCGCTCCCACTAACGTAGTTGATATTCGTGAGCCGGTTTCCTTCAATGGTAGCTGGACGCAGTTGTCTTCCCTTCATCTGTACATTAATATTGAGCGGCAGGCTGTCGTGAGACTGAATATCTCGCGGAGTCCACCCTGGCCTCTTGGATATACCCGATGCAGTCTAGTCAAAGATGCGTAAGGCTTTCGGCTCTAACTTCCTTTTGCCTCCCAACCAAGACCTACGGCATCTTCGTAGATCGTACAGTTCCACTGCGTGTGTTGCGGAATGTCCACGCTGCAACAAGGGCAAGTATCATTCATCTGTCCTTCGATTTGATACATATAGCGTTTTTTTTTTAAAAGAGCCATTTATTCCTACAGGAGATAGGTATGATAAAAACTAGAAGAGAAGTTCGTCTAATCATGTGTTCGGGAATGAGTATCTGTTCAGATATGAACAATTCCCATCTGTTTATCACGCAGAGAAGTAGACACTACAGGCAGTGCTGTATGAGGTTACCACGCATCCTGACATATCGTTCATCGTTCAGGCTTTCTTCGTCGTGAATCACGCACTCTTCAGATTGAACACGTGCGTCAGGCACACGCTCCTTTAACATCTGCACCAAACACCAATGCCTTTCATTGTCCCCGTGGCCAGAAATCAATCGAATTCTGGTCTCATGAAACGTTGCAGTGTCGCATGTTCCGTAAACAATTGGGTGCTATCCTGTCGAGCACAAACCACAATCGTTGCCTTCCTGGGAGCCTAACTTTCTGCATCGCGCAGAAATCGGTGATACACGGCACCCGTTCACCTGTTTGATAAAGTGTACGCGCCTATGTGTCACCGACAGTTCCTGCCTATACATTGATAGTGAAGTGCCTTACCTACATGACTATTCCCACCGTGCTAATTGTGGTTATTTACTATGTTGCAGTGAAAATTCCTGGCAAATTAAAACTGTGTGCCGGACCGAGACACGAACGCGGGAAGGTAAGACACGAGGTATTGGCAGAATTGAAGCTGTGAGGGCGGGTCGTGAGTCGTAGCTCAGATGGTAGAGCACTTGTCCGCGAAAGGCAAAGGTCCCGAGTTCAAGTCTCGTTCCGGCACACAGTTTTAATCTGCCAGGAAGTTTCATAACAGCGCACACTCCGCTGCGGAGTGCAAATCTCATTATGCTGCAATGGTGAGACGCCAACATCACCGAATACGCCATATTACTCGACACAAGTAAAACAGCCCATATCATAACTTACATTGTTTTCCGGATTTATACAGCAACTTTCCTCCTAGTTTTGACCAATACTTCCTCCTACCTGTACAATATTACACTTTTTTAAATGGTCTGTAACAAGGGTTGAACAAAAATATGAAACACCGCTAGAAGTGCATGCTTGAACATATAATGCAGATGCTATGCAATGCTGCAGATGGTGCTATTGTATTTGACCACGAGTATCATGTATACAGTGACCTCAATACGTTGCAAGTATCAGTTGTAGTCAGAACAGTGTTCGGGGGGGGGGGGGGGGGGGGCAGTTGTGTGGAGAAGTTGTTGATGCTCCTGTGGTGGGCGGTTCCGTGATCAAGGTAGCTGAAGTGTTTGCTGTTTCAAGAGGCGCCGTATCGAAGATTCATATCGTATACAGGGAAAGCGGAGAAACATCATCCGGTAAGTCACAAAGCGGACGAAAGTGTATGTTGACTTATCGTGGCAGACGGTCATCTAAGAAGACTGTGACCAAAAATAAGGAGACGATGGCTGCAGAACTGAATATGGCGCTCTCGAACCCTATCACTACCAAAATAAAACAATAACACGAAGAGAGCTCTGTTGCGCACGGAATTGCACGACGAGCTGTAATTCGAAAACCACTCATCACTTAAGCGATTTTCGTATCAGGGAAACAAGGTGCCGACGCTGTAAAGACTGTGACTGTGGAGCAATGGAAGAAAGTCATTTGGTCGGATGATTCTTGGGCCACACTGTTTCCAATTTTTTTACTTGTAGAGTACACTGTTCCAAGCCTCTGATGCAGACTGCTTATTGCCGAGCGTGAAACATGGCGGGGATTCGGTGATAATTTCTATTGTGATGATTTGTAGTCCATGGGCCCCGTGGCTACTCTGGAAGACCACTTTCCCACCAAAGAATATTTGACCATATTGACTGGCCACGTCCATCGCATAGTACAGTGTGTTTTCCCCAGTGCTGAAGCTGTGTTCTTTGACGAAAGGTCCCTGTTCACGCAGAACTCGTCCTCCAGAATTAGGTTTGTGAGCACGAGGATGAATTGCCGCGTCTCCTCTGGCCATCACTCACTAGATCTCAACATTACTGAGCCTTTGTGGTGTACTTTAGAGAGAGGGGGTGTGATCGGTATCCACGCCCATCGTCATTACATGAACCTGTGCACTATTCTGCAGGAAGTATGACATGAGGTTCCCTTAAAAACTATGCAGGACCTGTATTTATCTGAGTCGATTGGAACCTGTTTTGAACGACAACGGTTTCCCTCCACGTATTAGCCATGATAATGTGTTTTTGGTGATTCCATATTTTTACATACCCTGTGTTCCTTGAAAAGAACGTCATTTTCCCTCCAAGATTTCCGTTTAAGTTCCTGAAGTGTCTTCGTAACACTATTGTTCGAACCTACCGGTAAAACGTCTAGAAGCCTGCCAATGAATTATTTCGCTGTCTTCCTTTAATCCCAAACATTCGAGCAGTTCTTAAGAGCAGGTCGCACAGGCATCCTGTATGCGACCCCCTTCACAGATGAACCACACTTTCCAAAAATTCTCCCAATAAATCGAAGTCGACCATTCGCCTTCGCTACCACGTTTTTCATATGCTCGTTCCATTTCATATCGCGTTGAACCATTCCGTATAGAACAACGGTGTATTATGAACGCGTGCGGGTTTTCCTCTGATTTCCAGTAGAAGCCTGCTGCCGTAACGCTGGCAGCGAACAGCTCAGAGCAGGAGTCAAGGACGCCCGCAGCAATTAACAGTAGCGCGTGCGCCCCCAAAAAAGCGACCAGTGCCTCCCCCAGGTGCTGTTGTTTCTCGCTCCTCGCCTCTACCATGCACACTAGAATGTCGCAAAGCCTGTCTATTATTCGCGAGTGGCCCCGACCGCCCGTCACGCTATTGGGAAACGGCGCGTGGGGCCGTCGCTATTAGTCCAGCCGCGGGGGGACATTCCCGTTTCTCAATCCTCTTCGCCCCAGATACCCACATTGGAGCACTCTGGACGAGTTGTGACAGCGGGCAGATAACGTGCAAGTTTTTCATACTTCCGTTGGCTGTCTCGCACAATTTATAGATCTATTTCCTTACTTTGAGTCAAAATCGCCATATAGAATATCCATACAAATTATACGAGGCGTGTTGAAAAGTAAGGGCCGTCGCTTATATTTGTATTTAACTGCTGGCATCCCAGGTCGAAGATGACCCGCCAGGTTAGCCGAGAGCGCTAATGCGCTGCTCGTGGACTCGCACCGGCCCCGACGACGGTCGGTGTGCTGGCCAGCCTGGATGTGGTTTTTAGGCGGTTTTCCACATCCTGCTAGGTCAATGCCGGGCTGCTCCCCACGTTCCGCCTCAGTTACACGCCTCGCAGACATCTGAACACGTTCGCACTATTCCCTGAATTACACTAGACGCAGACAGCAGGGGCACACTAATTCCGTCCCGGTACGGGCCGTTCCTAACAATGCCGACCCTGCGTCAGCGCGTGACATGGCACCAGTGAAAGAAAGATCCCAGGTCGAAGATGCACGGATGCAGCGCCGTCTTTTGATTGTTTACGAAGCCAGATGTTCTTGGTCCTAATGCTTGCGTTAATTCGAACTGAAAATTCGAGTCTTAGGTAGTGATGATGTTGAGGTCCCATACTCCGAGGTGCGTAGGGAACGATGCGGGAGACCCGCACCGCCGACTAGGCAACGTCGTAGCGGAGGTCGTTGGCCATTGGGGATGAATGATGATGATGAAGACAACACAACAGCAGCCAGTCATCTCGAGGCAAGGAAAATCCCTGACCACCCGGCAATCGAACCCGGGACCCCGTGCGCAGGAAACGAGAACGCTACCGCAAGACCACAAGCAATAACTACCATTATCTTCGCCAGGAAAACAATTAACTGTCGAAGAAGTACCGCAACTACACGTGTATAGCTTAGACTATTAGTATCTATGGAGTTCGCATTCGGATGCGTAGGATGAGAATACTATCTGCAGCACTCCTGCAGTTCAAGTCACTTAATGTTTGAACGGCGCATTTTAGCCAATACAGCAGTTACCACATTCGGGCGTTATTACTTCTCTGCTACAGATAGATCACCTTCAGAAGCATCGTGAAACTTTCTATATATTTTTATAGATATTTTAACAATTTGACACTAAGAACGGAAGTTGGCTTGAAAATGTGAACAGCAATGGTATTGTTTCTTTCGCAACAGTATCATAGTTCATATTACAGTTTATTTACGATTTGTCAGTAACGGAATAAGAAATAACAGCACATTGCCGAACCTCTGTTCTGACTTATTACGTTACAATAACACTGTAGATGGCGCCGAAGCGACACGAAAAAACAGCGCATTTGCAACTATGAAATTGTTACAGTAAACGCGGTACGCGATTTCCAGCAACTGCTTGTCCATTGTTACTTTCAATTTTTCTTTATTTATCCTTCTGCTTTTTATAGGCAAGTAAAATATGTTGTTGTTGTTGTTGTTTTGGTCTTCGGTCCTGAGACTGGTTTGATGCAGCTCTCCATGCTACTCTATCATGTGCAAGCTTCTTCATCTCCCAGTACCTACTGCAACCTACATCCTTCTGAATCTGCTTAGTGTATTGATCTCTTGGTCTCCCTCTACGATTTTTACCCTCCACGCTGCCCTCCACTACTAAATTGGTGATCCCTCGAAGTCACAGAACATGTCCTACCAACCGATCCCTTCCTCTGGTCAAGTTGTGCCACAAACTTCTCTTCTCCCCAATCCTATTCAATACTCCCTCATTAGTTATGTGATCTACCCACAAGAAATGACTTCCTGAAACTTAAATCTATACTTGATGTTATCAAATTCCTCTTCTTCAGAAATGCTTTCCTTACCATTGCCAGTCTACATTTTATATCCTCTCTACTTCGACCATCATCGGTTATTTTGCTCCCCAAATAGCAAAACTCCTTTACTACTTCAAGTGCCTCATTTACTAATCTAATTCCCTCAGCATCACCCGATTTAATTTGACTACATTCCATTATCCTCGTTTTGCTTTTGTTGATGTTCATCTTATATCCTCCTTTCAAGACGCTATCCATTCCATTCAACTGCTCTTCCAAGTCCTTTGCTGTCTCTGACAGAATTACAATGTCATCGACGAACCTCAAAGTTTTTATTTCTTCTCCATGGATTTTAATACCTACTCCGAATTTTTCTTTTGTTTCCTTCACTGCTTGCTCAATATACAGATTGAATAACATCGGAGAGAGGCTACAACCCTGTCTCACTCCCTTCCCAACCACTGCTTCCCTTTCATGTCCCTCGACTCTTATGACTGCCATCTGGTTTCTGTACAAATTGTAAATACCCTTTCGCTCCCCGTATTTTACCCCTGCCACCTTTAGAATTTGAAAGTGAGTATTCCAGTCAACATTGTCAAAAGCTTTCTCTAAGTCTACAAATACTAGAAACGTAGGTTTGTCTTTCCTTAATCTTTCTTCTAAGATAAGTTCAAACGGTTCGAATGGCTCTGAGCACTATGGGACTCAACTGCTGAGGTCATAAGTCTCCTAGAACTTAGAACTACTTAAACCTAACTAACCTAAGGACAACACACACATCCATGCCCGAGGCAGAATTCGAACCTGCGACCGTAGCGGTCGCGCGGTTCCAGACTGTAGCGCCAGAACCGCTCGGCCACCAGCGGCCGGCTCTAAGATAAGTCGTAAGGTCAGTGTTGCCTCACGTGTTCCAGTATTTCTACGGAATCCAAACTGATCTTCCCCGAGTTCGGCTTCAACTAGTTTTTCCATTCGTCTATAAAGAATTCGTGTTAGTATTTTGCAGCTGTGGCTTATTAAACTGATTGTTCTGTAATTTTCACATCTGTCAACACCTGCTTTCTTTGGGATTGGAATTATTATATTATTCTTGAAGTCTGAATGTATTTCGCCTGTTTCATACATCTTGCTCACCAGATGGTAAAGTTTTGTCAGGACTGGCTCTCCCAAGGCCGTCAGTAGTTCCAATGGAATGTTGTCTACTCCGGGGACCTTGTTTCGACTCAGGACTTTCAGTGCTCTGTCAAACTCTTCAAGCAGTATCGTATCTCCCATTTCATCTACATCCTCTTCCATTTCCATAATATTGTCGTCAAGTACATCGCCCTTGTATAGACCCTCTATATACTCCTTCCACTTTTCTGCTTTCCCTTCTTTGCTTAGAACTGGGTTTCCATCTGAGCTCTTGATACTCTTTCAAGTGGTTCTCTTTTCTCCAAAGGTCTCTTTAATTTTTCTGTAAGCAGTATCTATTTTACCCCTAGTGAGATAAGCCTCTACATCCTTACATTTGTCGTCTAGCCATCCCAGCTTAGCCATTTTGCACTTCCTGTCGATCTCATTTTTGAGACGTTTGTATTCCTTTTTGCCTGCTTCATTTACTGCATCTTTATGTTTTCTCCTTTCATCAATTAAATTCAATATTTCTTCTGTTACCCAAGTATTTCTACTAGCCCTCGTCTATTTACCTACTTGATCCTCTGCTGCCTTCACTACTTCATCCCTCAAAACTACCCATTCTTCTTCTACTGCATTTCTTTCCCCCATTCCTGTCAATTGTTCCCTTATGCTCTCCCTGAAACTCTGTACAACCTCTGGTTCTTTCAGTTTATCCAGGTCCCATCTCCTTAAATTCCCACCTTTTTGCAGTTTCTTCAGTTTTAATCTACAGGTCATAACCAATAGATTGTGGTCAGAGTCCACATCTGCCCCTGGAAATGTCTTACAATTTAAAACCTGGTTCCTAAGTCTCTGTCTTACCATTATATAATCTATCTGAAATCTGTCAGTATCTCCAGGCTTCTTCCATATATACAACCTTCTTTTATGATTCTTGAACCAAGTGTTAGCTATGATTAAGTTGTACTCTGTGCAAAATTCTACCAGGCGGCTTCCTCTTTCATTTCTTAGCCCCAATCCATATTCACCTACTACGTTTCCTTCTCTCCCTTTTCTCACACTCGAATTCCAGTCACCCATGACTATTAAATTTTCGTCTCCCTTCACTATCTGAATAATTTCTTTTATTTCATCATACATTTCTTCAATTTCTTCATCATCTGCAGAACTAGTTGGCATATAAACTTGTACTACTGTAGTAGGTGTGGGCTTCGTATCTATCTTGGCCACAATAATGCGTTCACTATGCTGTTTGTAGTAGCTTACCCGCATTCCTATTCATTATTAAACCTACTCCTGCATTACCCCTATTTGATTTTGTGTTTATAACCCTGTAGTCATCTGACCAGAAGTCTTGTTCCTCCTGCCACCGAACTTCACTAATTCCCACTATATCTAACTTTAACCTATCCATCTCCCTTCTTAAGTTTACTAACCTACCTGCCCGATTAAGGGATCCGACATTCCTCTCTCCGATCCGTAGAACGCCAGTTTTCTTTCTCCTGATAACGACATCCTCTTGAGTAGTCCCCGCCCGGAGATCCGAATGGGGGACTATTTTACCTCCGGAATATTTTACCCAAGAGGACGCCATCATCATTTAATCATACAGTAAAGCTGCATGCCCTCGGGAAAAATTACGGTATAACATTTTTTCGTCATCTCATCAGAAAATTAAAACCATACATTACGCACAAAAAATACAAAATAAAAGATCTGTGCTCGAATTTTGTAGTAATAAAAGAAGTGACTGTCATCAATAGTTTTTTTTTACTTTTTCTATCACACTAAATCATTTTGTCAAATCTGTTCTAATTTATCTGTATTGGAAACTGTCTCATGCAGAAGTACTTAGATACAGTTCAGAATCTGCATAAAATGTAGGAAATTAATCAGACTGTCATGTATAAATTTTATCTGCATATGAACATAGCGCCGGTATGTGCACGTTGGCTGATAGTTTACTCAGACACACTTTCAAATTTATCTAGAACTTGTCTCGTGAACAATGATCTTAAAAATCACAGAAATTATCAATACAATGCAATACTATTATACCGTGTGTCGATATTTTTCAGTGTATAAACTGCCTTATATCAATACGACATTTTCAATTACACCTTCGTCGTGTATACGAAAAGTAATTGGCCCTCCTTTGACATAATTCTCTTTTTATCCGTAGCAACGACAGTGCACCACTATAGCTGTTACTGAGACTCAGACATGAAGAAACCAATATAAAACAAGATGGCTAGGTGTAATATTCAAGTTTGGCCATTACTGCAAATTGTAAACAAGCAGCGTCGTCCCAGAATCACGTGATCTGTCTGGTTTGACGCTGAGAACATGCGCATTAGGCTATGCTTACCCCATAGATATATATACTCTATGAGATGTAATCGGTGATCTCTATACTACGTGGATGTAAAATTCTGATTCCAGAGCTTGGAATTTCGGCGTGCCTGTACGTTCTTGTCATCTGCATAGTCCGCCACGGTGCAGTTTGGCAAAAATATTTCCACTGGTCTGTTCAAGTAAAGAATACGTTACTTGTTTCTGTCTTTGAACTTTATACCCATATGCGATGTAATGGGCTGATGTTGGAAAAGGATCGAAAAAGGTGTTCATTTTGCGTTGTCGTGACATTTCTTGGCAGGCACGTTGTAATTAGACAAGAAACGAAATATGATCATCTTTGCCCGGCACGTACAGACAGCCACAGTTCGACATCCAGATAGTATAGAGATCACTGGATGTAATTATGGATATAATAGTGTCCTCTGCGACGACAGATAATATTCGGCGCCAACCTCAAGAAGAATATAATAATTCCAATCCCAAAGAAAGCAGGTGTTGACAGATTTGATAATTACCGAACTATCAGATTAATAAGTCACGGCTGCAAAATACTAACACGAATTCTTTAGAGACGAATGGAAAAACTGGTAGAAGCCGACCTCGGGGAAGATCAGTTTGGATTCCGTGTAAATGTTGGAACACGTGAGGCCATACTGACCCTACGACTTATCTTAGGGAAAGACAAACCTTCATTTCTAGCATTTGTAGACTTAAAGAAAGCTTTTGACAGTCTTGACTGGAATATTCTCTTTCTAATTCTGAAGGTGGCAGGGGTAAAATACAGGGAACAAAAGGCTATTTACAATTTTTACAGAAACCAGATGGCAGTTATAGGAGTCGAGGGGCATGAAAGGGAAGCAGTGGATGCAAAGGGAGTGAGGCAGGGTTGTAGCCTCTCCCTGATGTTATTCAATCTGTATATTGAGCAAGCAGTAAAGGAAACAAAAGAAAATTCGGAGTAGGTATTAAAATCCATGGAGAAGAAATAAAAACCTCAAAGTTCGCTGATGACATTGTAATCCTGTCAGAGACAGCAAAGGACCTGGAAGAGCAGTTGAACGGAATGGTACAAAAAATGGTTCTAATGGCTCTGAGCGCTATGGGACTTAACGTCTGAGGTCATCAGTCCCCTAGATCTAGAACTTATAACTACTTAAACCTAACTAACCTAAGGACATCACACACATCCATGCCCGAGGCAGGATTCGAACCTGCGACCGTAGCGGTGGCGCAGTTCCAGACTGGAGCGCCTAGAACCGCTCGGCCACTTCGGCCGGCCGAACGGAATGGACAGTGTCTTGAAAGAAGGATACAAGGTGAACATCAACAAAAGCAAAACGCGAATAATGGAATGTAGTCAAATTAAATCGGATGATGCTGAGGGAATTAGATCAGAAAATGAGACACTTAAAATAGTAAAGGAGTTTTGCTATTTAGGAAGTAAAATAACTGATGATGGTCAAAGTAGAGAGGATATAAAATGTAGACTGGCAATGGCAAGGAAAGCGTTTCTGAAGAAGAGTAATTGATTGACATCGAGTATAGATTTAAGTGTCAGAAGTTGTTTCTGAAAGTATTTGTATGTAGTGTAGCCATGTATGGAAGTGAAACATGGACGATAAATAGTTTGGACAGGAAGAGAATAGAAGCTTTCGAAATTTGGTGCTACAGAGGAATGCTGACGATTAGGTGGGTAGATCACATAACTAATGAGGAGGTATTGAATAGACTCGGGCAGAAGAGAAATTTGTGGCACAACTTGACTAAAAGAAGGGATCGGTTGGTAGGGCATGTTCTGAGGCATCAAGGGATCACCAATTTAGTATTGGAGGGCAGCGTGGACGGTAAAAAATCGTAGGGGCAGACCAAGAGATGTATACACTAAGCAGATTCAGAAGGATGTAGGTTGCAGTAAGTACTGGAAGATGATGAAGCTTGCATAGGATAGAGTAGTATGGACAGTTGCTTCAAACCAGTCTCGGGACTGAAGACCACAACAACAACAACAACGACGATGAAACGTCACTCACAGAGTCTGTATTTCGATCACTATGGACAAGACACGACGTGCTTCTGTGCAGTCTCGCAATAAAAAACGTACACTGGTAGACCTAACACTAAAATTGTGAGGACAAGGATTAACACGATAAACGAACGGTAAATATTTTGGACTAGCAATGACTGTTACATTACCATGGAAGGCTCACATAGACACCATAACAAAAGCAAGAGGTCGACTAGGACTCTTAAAACTAACTAAAGGACGCACAAACGGTGCTTCAAACGAAACATTAGCACATACACATCACAGTTCCGTTAGACTAGTATTCAAATACGTTGTGCCTATCTGGATAGCAACGGAAATCAAACCAAAAGATTATTCAGCACAGAAGGAAAAATGTTAAGATTAGCTTACAAGGTCTAACACGGAAACGCCTACAACGTCACATACGAAGTAGCCAATAGAAAACGATAACAACAACTCATCTAAATAAATATTAATGTCGGATTAATAGACTAAGCACCAGTACACAGACGACGGAACTACTTAAAGATAAAATAGCAATGTTCAGTATTACACAGTATCAGTGCAGTTCCCCGCCACATGCAGTAGTCCAGTGCATAAAAAAAAATGGATGAATGCAATGAAACAGAACTGCAAACAGGATGAGACAGCAATGTCAAGCCACGAAAGACAAACTAGGAAATAGCTGTCCAATCTATATGTGAAATATTCCCAGGTGGGTTTTAGAGGGGTTCACCTCACCTGCAGGCATGTGCCAATGTTAACACCACGACATCGGCAGCTACGACTGAAATGGGCACGTGACCATCGGCACCGGACGTTAGCTTAGTGGCAGAGCGTTGCACAGCCTGATGAATCCAGATACCTTCTTCATCAATTGGGGGCCATGCGCCATGTCACTAGGCCAAGAGTGTGATGGAGTGACTAAAGGAATACAATGGCGAGTTGGCGTTGATGTGCTGGTCTCCCAGCTCGCCAGATCTGAACACGAGCGAACACATGTGGAATATGATTGAACGTGGCGTCAGAGCTCATCACCTCCCTTCCCAGAATTTATGGAAATTATGTGACGTGTGTGTAGCCGTGGAGCCAATTACCTACCAAGGCCTCATTGCTTCCATGGCACGACGCGTCACCGCTTTTACCCATACCAAAAGTGGACATAACGGTTTTTGGGTAGGTGGTCATAATGTTATGGCTGATCAGTGTAGATTTTGTGTGCGTTTCTAGTATTTTCGCAGTTCTAGGGGACTAATGTGTTTACTTACTACTGACGGCAGCCTTTGACACTTCGCTGCTGAATTTTGACAATAGCGCAGTCGAATGCCAGGGATCTTCTCTCGCCGTAGGAATATAGCAACGTGATACTTTTTTTTTTTTTTTTGCAGTTTCGCGTTATATTTAGCTTCGTATTAAGTACTAATTAAACAGCCACCACTTTGTAGGACAATGCACCGTTTTTACCTTCCCCTCTCACATTAACCCCGAGAAGGTACACTCTCCATTATGTTTGTGATTGCCAACAGTTTCAGTGCTCCGCCTCCTGTGCTAGATAAGGACAGATAAAACTTGACAAGTATGCAGCTGCGAACAATGCTCCCTTGCTGCTTAAGAATTCCATTATCTGAACCGGAAATAGCTGCTGCAGGACGGGAAAGCGAACGTCCAGCCACGTGGTAGACGATGTCCATTATACCAAGAGTCGCTGCTTACCGTGGTCCTGCAGGCAATATCTGTTCCAGCAGTTCGTTCACTTGTAGCCTTCCACCAAACCGTCTGTCCCCTAGATGTTGAACTCTTTATTTTAGCACACGCAAAGAGTTTATTTCATTCGTTATTTTTTATTTCGTTCATTATTCCTCAAAAAAAAAAATTATTCCTTTCCCCTGAAGAGTCTTACTACCTTTTGACACTCTTCTAGAATGGACAGGCAGCAGCGATTATCGCAGTGTGTTAGAAAGTTACAGGAAAACTTAAGAAGACTCTCTCTGTTGCTTCACGCAGATATACATTGTTGGATGAACTTGCAGCTTCTTTCTCGAAGACGTAGGCCCAAGACTAACCATTTATGACTGTAAACTAAGTGGAAATACTGCCAGCAAACTGTACAACGAAAATCCCGCATTAGACTGAAAATACTAGCCGGCCAAACATGAAGTACAGAACATTAAATCATTCTCCACACTTACAAAGCCATGCTCCCACACACGTCCTGCGGTGTCCATTCCGCCTGCCTGTCCGCAGTATCGTCAGTGAGCAACAGCGTTCCTTAATAATTGAGGCATTGAGATCAAAAACGGGATATGTCACTCAATTGATGTTCTAAGATATATTGAAAAAACTTTATAATTCTGAATAGCGTTATTCCCAAACCTTATAGTTAGTCCAACAGACTCGTAAGAAAGAGTGCAATGTTACACCAAAAATCTGCAATCATAAGATGAAGGCAACTAATAGAAAATGGCAATAGAAAATGACTGACATATCGCCCATTGATTTAAACAACAGTCACTGTACTGAAATATTGACTAAGTGGCACAGTCTCTCCACTCGGCGTTTTTATATGCCATAATTAAGCTTTCTTGCATACCATAGTTTCCTTGAAGCCAGCTTTAACTCCAAATACAAGTGAATTAGCATCATAAAACAAAATTCTACATAATCGTAATACTGTAACCCTATTAAATATATGCCTTAACTATTTGCCTTAAAGATTTTACTGAACGTGGATCAAAGATGTGCATAATTCTGGAACGAAATGGTTAATAAAATAATATTACAGTTGTCATGCAAGTTACCTTGTAATAATAATTTGCTGTCCTTCCGCGATTGGTAATGGAATCTCGGTGTGAAGGAAGGGAAGAATGTGAGCGCTCAAGTACCCATCCTGTCCATCTTCGTTGGGCATATTGTTGAATTCTGTCAACAATAGCTCCTTTTCAGCAAATGAGAACTTCTCAAAACAGATATTAATGTATTATTAACCTATGTACTCGGCGAATAACATATTCTTACCGATTTCCTGTATTACAACTAAAACATAAATTTAAGCTTTGCGTCCACGAAAGGAATTTATATTCACTTTTTAGTACAATGTTTCTACACAACTTGACTCTGCTACAGAATATTACATTATGTACAGAGAATTCAAACAATGAACATTGTATGACTATTTACCTGCAATCTGCACCTGTTTCCCTCCTAGGAACAATGTTCCTTTTCGTGTTGGCATGCTCCAAACCCTTGACCTTCTTTTGTTTAATCACATTCCTCTTCCACAATTCGGGGCGTTTTTTCTTTCTTCAAAATTCATGTAAATCGTCTTCGGAGCCATTTGGAAATCTCACAGCTGATTACTGCAAACTGCTACAAGTGCTGCCCTCACGTTCTTTCGTGCAATATGGGGACCTGTCTCAGTGACAGGTCCTCTTTCTGCACGAAACGTAATTTCAGCACTGATTTTGACAGGGAAAAATCAGTGAAAATGTCCCATTTTAGAACCAACTGGTTCGGAATCGTGTGAAAATACTAACTACAGTAATAACTCATACACCCCAAAAATGATTACAGGTCCAGTTTCTGATCTCAACGCCTCAATTAAGAAAACGGATACAAGTATTGTACTTTTAAATAACAGGCTGCTAGGATTCCCCGAACGGGTACGTCTTCCTTTCTGATGAGGTTTCACACAGCAACTTCTCTGTATAGCTGCATACGTGAAAATCCACCATGGAGATATCACAGAAGATGGTATACCGTTCTTCAAACCCTTTCTTATACACAATCGAGTCACATTAGAGTTCGACGTCAACGTGCAGTAATCACTAACAGAAGGTAGGTGGCAGCATTAGCAGTGGAGGGTATATATGTAAAGCGTGTCGGGAAGACAAAAGGTATGTTGATGATATAATAATCTTATTTGATGGCACAGCATAAGAAATTGATAACCTTGCAAAAGATATGTATAAAATGTATCAGAACGTCGTCTTCACTGTAGAACACCAAACAGAAGTAGGTTTAAATTTTCTGGATCTGTGCATACGTAGCTCCAACAACAAACACAAATTTCAAGTATTCAGGAAACTAACATACACGGATAACACAATTAATAAATCATCCCGCCACCCAGATAAACATAAGATGGCTTCATACAGAGCAATGCTAAACAGAATGCACAAAATACCACTAGAACCAGCTGACCAAATAGAAGAACTAAACACCATCAAAGCAATTGCTTATAATAATGGTTACAATCCAAAATTAATATATGAAGTAAACTCTAAGATAAATCCCTACAAAACCAAGTACAATAACAAAACAGCATTAAAAAATACCACAGCAAAGCCAAAAGAAAAATATGTAAGCTAGCGATTTGTAGGAAAACTGTCATATAAAGTAGCAAACCTGTTCCGAGGAACAGATATCAGAATCAGCTACTATACAAATAACAAAATAAAGGACAAAGCTATCTATAACATTAAAAATAATACCAAACCGTACAATCAATCAGGAATATACAAGCTTTACTGCAACTCATGTCCAAAAACATACACCGGCCAAACAGGTAGAAACTTCAATACACGTTTTCGAGAACACATGGACGCTCTTCGTTTAAAAAACTTAAATAAACCCCCATTTGCCCAACATGTAGCAGACGAAGAACATCAAGTAACAGACATATCCCATAACCTACAAGTTCTCCACCTAGCCAACAAAGGAAAAAGAATGAACCTCCTAGAAGACACCGAAATTTATTCACATAAACATACAACCCCTTCTGACATACTTAACGACCAAACAGAGTTATCAAACCGAATATTTCTGAAAAACTTTCACACTCTACTTATGAAACCTTTTACTAAGCACAATCAAGAAATAACATAATCTAATATGAACCCAACAAATGCATGTAATAACATACAACATAAAAATCTTAATTCTATCTTAATTATATCGTAAATGTATGAATTACTGCTTTGTATAAATGTGTTATGTTAGTTTATGATCTTCAATACTGCCTACGTAACAAAAAAAACTTAGTACACATCGTACTTATTGTACTTCTATCACCCAAGTCAATGTTTAGTAAACAGTAACTTCGCTTGAAGCTCAAAATTTTCGTAAAATATAACTCTGTCCATAGATAAACTGCTTGTATGTAAACAAAACTGTCAGTCGACAACATTGCGGATAACGCAGTGCGCCTGTGTAAAATACGTCACAAAAAGTGTTTGTGCTGTAAGTAAAATGAACAACTGATAGTGCGTAACTTTAAACTCGCGAAATTGAAGTAAATGATTGGAATCGTTGCTTTTTCACAGGCCAGCTGCGGCATCCAAACTACTGTCGATATTGTACCACTGTAGAAACTGAAGACACATGTAATTTGCCAGCTGAAGATGGGTGCTGACCCGAAATGCATATAGTCATAAATAAAACGCGCTAAAAATGGCGGGTCACTGTAATTTTATAGTAAAATGTCATTATCCACGGCCACGGAGCTCAAAAATCCAAATAAAATGGACAAATTGCTACTACATATGGCCGTCTGCAGCAGGCACCTAATGCATGCACCCATGCTGTTCGTCGGCGACGAAAGCTGGAATTTGCTCTCAATAACGCAGCTGGATGCCCATTGAGTAGCCATTGAGCGGACATCCAGTTCCGGCATTGGAGAGCAAATTCCATTCTTTTCAAGTGCATCATATTTTGTGCCCCATCGGACCAAAGCAAATATCCTGCAACAATCATCGGAAGGGTCCAGACCGGGGGAGGGAGCGTTATGGTCTGGGGAATTTTTTCCTGGCACTTCCAGAGTGATTTCGTCGTTCTTGGAGGCACAGTGGATAAACACAAGTTTGCATCCGCCCTTGGGGACCATGCCTACGTGCAGTTCATTTTTCCTGGACACGATGACGTGTACCAGCAGGACAGTGCAGCGTGTCACACAGCTCTCAGTGTACGTGCATGGTTCGAAGAGCACTCTCATGGCCACCAAACTCCCTAGATAAAAAACCTATCGAGAATCTATGAGACTTCCTCGATGGGGCTACTCGCGTCGTGAATCCTCAATCGAGAGCTCTAATGAAGCTGGTCACGGCACCGGAGTCAATGTGGTTGCACATCCCTGTCGGTATCTTCCAGAACCTCACTGACTTGTCTTCTTGCACGTCTCGCTGCGGTCCGCGTTGCTAAAGTTGGCTATTCAGACTTTTGACAGTTGATCACATTGGTGTGACTGATTAATGTATAAAGAATGTAGACGTTGTTACTTCTATTTACCTTGTGCGGTTCCGCCGAAATACTAGTCATTTAGCAGGCCGGTGTAGCCGTGCGGTTCTAGGCGCTACAGTCTGGCACCGGGCGATCACTACGGTCACAGGTTCGAATCCTGCCTCGGGCATGGATGTGTGTGATGTCCTTAGGTTAGTTAGGTTTAATTAGTTCTAGGCGACTGATGACCTCAGCAGTTAAGTCGCATAGTGCTCAGAGCCATTTGAACCATTTCTGAACTAGTCATTTGCATATCCAAGCATGCGGTACGCATCATGTGAGTTCCATGTTTCTTGAATGCCGTCTCAACAATATTGAAATTTCAGTGGCCAGCAGTGTATAACATGATTCTTAAAGATGTGGGGCACCGTTTGTCCAAATGAGTCACTTATATGGCTGCAGTTGGGGAACTGATGCATCTAGGGGAAAGACTGGCAACTGCTAAAAGCAGTGCGGTTGTAATGGCCCGGATGTAGAGAGCTCGCCCTGTGTATTCTGGGCGTCAAGTGTAACGGGCTGCAGTTGTAATTCGCTTGCCAGTGCAGCGCCCGCTGCCTTGTGCGTCACGCCGTACTTTCGAAGCCTTTCAATTTAGCCCCACTTCTATGTCTTGCGTGTCGATATCAGCATTAGTCAACACACTCCTTTGGCAATGTAAGATTGAGTAGACACCGTTCCAGAAAATTGCGCAGCCTTAGATTCTTAAGGCAACAAGTATCTAACACTGAATTTCAGTTTAAACAGCCAGTCACTGTATAAACTCCTGAAACAGTCAAGAGTACAGCAGTGGTAATACCTTTTCATGTTAACTACATCCCCTCAAAGTGTGCTACTCTTTAATTGTCAAAGATGGTTATACCCTCGAGTATGATAATTGTTTCTTACTTCCAGATTTCAATGTAAGACACATTGCATCTCTGACTAAATAAATAAAGCTAAACACAAACCCCAATATTTAAGATCCGTGATTGTTGTAATGAAATTGTTGTTCGTCAGCAATGCCGTAACTACGAGTAGCACACATAATATTATTTCAGGAGGTTCAGCCGCCCGTTTATTATTATTATTATTATTATTATTATTATTATTATTTAGGGTGCTGAAAGAGCCACCAGCGTCCTTACATAAACCGCATAGAGACGAATGTGGTAAAAGTACATTAAAACAACGATAAGGCCGCAAATCAGACACGAAAGCTGAAAAGGTTTTAAAATGCTACCCTGACAAAGAGGTAATCATAAAAACAATAATACGAAACTTTGATAAAAACAACGTAGAACAACAGTTGATGGAATTCATTATAAAATAGTGGGATAAAAACATTTCAGAAAGGTCCAACTTGCTGAGGGATCATTTAGTAATAGTGAATGGCCTACCGATTTTGCAACACACTGAAATAGCACTCCAAATACTTTACGAAAGAGGTCAGACAAGATACAAAACCTAAAGCCTACAGAAAATGAATCTCTTTTTAATAACATTCATGTAGTCAATATTGTAATTTAAAACGGTTCAAATGGCTCTGAGCAGTATGGGACTTAACATCTTAGGTCATCCGTCCCCTAGACTTAGATCTACTTCAAACCTAACTAACCTAAGGACATCACACACATCCATGCCCGAGGCAGGATTCTAACCTGCGACCGTAGCAGCAGCGCGGTTCCGGACTGAAGTACCTAGAACCGCTCGGCCACAACGGCCGGCATGTAATTTCCACAAAGAAAAGAAGTACTGAAGTAAATCTTATGGTATATTTAATGTAGGAACCAAATAAACAACAGAGTTGAAGTCTTCACGTAGCTAGTTGGTCATTTCTTCAGTTTATTGTAGTTCATTTTCCTGAGAAACGATTGTTTCGGATTGTGTCATGGGAAGCAAATTTCATAGAGCAAGCTATGCCTCTTGTTTCAACGTGTGCATGAAGATGAGGAAAATCATCAGGGCATCCTTCGTATTACGTGTAACTTATGAAACATACGATTTACTTAACATTAATGTGCCTTTCTCGTTAGTACGACTAGGAGCATAACCAATTTTCACAATGTTGATACACATGACACACACACATTTCATTTGGAAATTAGTGTTTTGAATGCAACTTCGGACATTCGTTCTTCATATTTTTCCATCTCTTCATCAGATCATAAATACTGTCCTTCTAGGGCGTTTGAGGTGTCGCAATCACTGGGATTGAAATCTGTGGAGTATATCTACATTTATATTACGCAAGCCATTATGCAATGGATGGTGGGAGGTCCTTCTTTTTCGTGTCGCATCTCATTCGTGTTTGGAGCGAGGGAAAAAGATTGTATGCATTAATCGGTACGCGGCATAATCTCTCTCATCGAATTCCCAAGCTTCGTGGGCGAGATTGAGGCAGTGGAATTATTGCACGGCCTTTCTCGAATATGGGTTCTCTAAATTTGCCCAACAGGTTTTTCGCAAGAACAGTGCCACTTTCTACTCGGGCATCTACGAGAGACGTTTGAAAAGTCCGTGCAAAGTCCGAGAAATGGCACCAACCGGCATGTATCGAGGTCGTGTTTAGTTAGTAGCATCTTTGGAAAGAACACACACCAATTTTCAGCCATATTGGTCTATTTTGTTGTGTTCGGCATTTGTGTGAATCAAGGAAGTCGAGTGATTGTCAAATTATGGACAATAAAAATTTCGTATGGCGATTAAACATTTCTTTATGAAAGGCAAAACGCCTCAGGAGACTAAAGAGAAGCTTGATAAACATTACGGTGACTCTGCACCTTCGATTAGAACAGTTTATAAGTGGTTTCAAAATTTTCGGTGTGTCCATATGGGCACAAGTGATGCTGAACGTCTGGACGCCCTGTGGAGGTTACGACTCCAGAAATCATTGATCAAATCCATTCTGGCAGAAGAGTTAAGGTGCTTGAGATTGCTAGTGCTGTGGGCATCTCGAATGAATGGGTACATAATATTTTGCATAAACATTTGGACATGAGAAAGCTATCCGCAAGATGGGTTCCGCGATTGCTCACGCTTGACCAAAACCGGAATCGTGTGAAGTGTTGCAAGGATGGTTTGCAGCTGTTTAGGAAGAATCCGCAGGACTTTAAGCGTCGTTTCGCTACTGTGGATGAAACAAGGATAAATTACTGTACTCCTGAGACCAAACAACAATCTAAACAATGGGTTACCAAGGGAGAATCTGCACCAAAAAAGGCGAAGATCATTCCTTCGGCCGGAAAGGTTATGGTGACTGTCTTTTGGGATTCGCAAGGGATAACCCTCATCGAATTATCTGGAAAAGGGTGAAACTATTACAGGTGCATATTATTCATCGTTATTGGACCGTTTGAAAACCGAGCTGCAAGAAAAACGCCGGCGATTGGACCGCAAAAATTTCCTTTTCCATCACCACAGTGCACCAGCACACACCTCAGCAGTTGTGGTCTCAAAATTAATAGAAATAGGATTCCAACTAGTTACACATCCCCCCCCCCCCCCTATTCTCCAGACTTGGCTCCCTCGGACTACTGTTTTATTCAAACGAGGCGGTGATTGCAGCAACTAATAGCTATTTTGCAGACTTGGACAGTTCCTAATGTTCGATAGGGATCAACAAATTAGAACAGCGTTGAACAAAGTGTATAAGTCTAAAAGAAGACTATGTCGAATAATGAAAATGGCTTACCCCAAACACGCAAGTAGTTCTTATTTTTGCACGGACTTTTCAAACGCCCCTCATATATCCCTACTCCGCAAGCCGCCGTACGGTGTATGAGGGATGGTTCTTGGTGTACCAGTTTCTTCTTCTTCTCTTCATGTCCCACTTCGTATTGCATTCGCTGGTGGTACGCGTGAAGAAGGCTGCCAGGACCCATATGTATAAGCTCGAACTTATTTAATTTCAGCATTACGCGGAATATATTCGACGTTTGATTATTACAGGTACAGACTAAGAGGAGATTAGTGTTGAACGTCTCGTTGAAAACGTGGTCATTAGAGACGGAGCGTGAGGTCGGTGTAGGGACGGACTGAGAATGAAATCAGGCGTGGCCTTTCAGAGGAACCATCCCAGCATTTGCGTGGAACGAGTTAGGGAAATCACGGCAAACCTAAATCTGGATGGCTGAACTTGGGATTGAAACGTCGTCCTCCCGAATGCAAGCCCAGTCAAGCTAACATCTGCGAGGTAGTAACGAGTGGGGAGAATAGAGGGTTCTGAGAAAAGCAAATGATTCTGATAAACATCGGTCCTGAAACCAATGGTTTCACCACTACGACATATGCGCAAGTGCAATCGTGCCAATCTTACAGCGCTATTACTGTCGAACACCCCAAATGAGACGTAAATTACAAAGTGATAAACTGCCCTCGTTTGACTGTATCATCATTTGGCCGGCCGGTGTGGCCGTGAGGTTCTAGGCGCTTCAGTCTGGAACCGCGTGACCGCTACGGTCGCAGGTTCTAATCCTGCCTCGGACATGGATGTGTGTTATCCTTTGGTTAGTTAGGTTTAAGTAGTTCTAAGTTCTAGGAGACTGATGACCTCAGATGTTGTCCCATAGTGCTCAGAGCCATTTGAACCATTTTTATTATCATTTCGGAGTGTCGAAGACCTCCGCCAACGCATCGTGGATACCTATTAGTCGTATCGGAATATGGATAGGATTTTTAGACGTGCAGACTCATTGATGAGGACACGTGCCTGAGCCTGCCTTTACATGAACGGTGGCCATGTGGAACACTTGTCGCAACGTGTTTGTCGTCAAGTGCATATCTTCTTCTCTGAAGTAGCGACGTGAAGTCGCGTAGGAGGCTTGGGACCATACTGTGAATAGAGTGAACTTAGAATATCACTGCTGAATGGGTCGCTTGAAATAAACAGATCACTCGTTGTTCAACATATTGTAACGGAGGTTGGGCTGCGTCCGAAAGGCGTCAAACATAATTTTTTGAACAACACATTGTCTGTTCAGTTCAAGCGACCCAGTCATGAGTGATACAAGAAGTGCTCTCGATTTGTGTACCTGCTGTTTGGATCCACGGCGACTGTGTTACAAGGTGTTAATGTACTCGAAAATGTCGCACTGGGGAAACCGTTGGTTTCCCGATCTGTGTTTTTGGGATTATGTGTTTGCTTCGTTGTCTTTCACTCCCCCCTTTCGTTTTTACCTATAAAAGTCAGACACCGTGTATGTTGGAAGGAGACTTATGTTTCCTGACTGCTTTAGGAGCTTGGACTCTCAAAATTTTATAAGTAAGATTCCCCGCAACGCACCGTCATTCTTGTTGCGTCTCCCACTACAGTTAGTTGGATGTCTCTCTGACACTTTCACTGTGGCTAAAAGCACATTAGGAATTTTGATCTTTGAATAAATTCTTCCGTTAATCCAACTTGGACGGGCTGCAAGACAACGAACTGTATTTATGAAGACTTTTTTGGTGGCTTTTTCATCAAAAGCTTCAAAGAGTAGTGCGAATCCGGAAGAAAAAGGTTGAACTAGTGATTAACTAATTTCATACTGTGGGTTTCTGGAGTAGCTGAACCGTTAATGTAGTATGGGCCATTACTTTACATTTTACAAAACAAAACAAAACAAAAAACAAATGCCGCTAATGTTCCAAACAAACCCTGTCTTTTGCCCCAGAAAAAGTTGGCCATAAGTTTTCTCGCTGGTGGAAGTATCTTTACTAGGAATTATTTTCGCCCTAAAAATATGCAAAAAGTCCTACTCAGTCGTAGACGTTTTCGTACTATCGCGATTTGACAGGACAGGCGTCATGCAAATTTGAAGGTATTTTATGGATGTGCAGAACTTCATTGATGGCGTGGTGTGCGGAACGAACACGACTACCCGTTTAAATTGCAGGTTCTTGCATTACACGTCACTGCTCGATTTTTATGTCCGAGCTGAGTGGCACAGTGGTAAGGCTTCGGACTCCCGTTCGGGAGGAAGGCTGCTCAAATCTCCCTCCGGATATCGAGATTTTGCTCTTACGTGGTTACCCGAATCCGCTAAATGCAAATACCGGGTGCTTGCTTGGGAAAGGACACAGCCGATTTCTTTCTTCAGTCAGCACTTGTGCTCATCTGTAATAACCCCGTCGTCGACTGGACATTAAATCATAATCCTCATTCGATTTGCCAGGACTAGTCGCACTGTTATACCATTCGTAAGTTTTTTTGCACCACTGATACACATCCTGCAGGGACAAATATGGAACAGCGAATTGCGCATTCACTCTCGGGTGTTTTACAACTTTGACACGCACTTTGCGAATAGCAAACCCTTCTCCCCCCAATATTTCAGTGGCGTAGCCTTCTTTGCCCTGAGCACCAAATTTCGATTGTGCGTTCTACAGTTTTCGTAATACTCGCGCCAGATTAGTGTCTATCCAAAAAGGAGTGAATACCAAGCTGAGCTTATGCTTAGTTTTCATTAACATCATCGGACCACGTATGAAAGAACAAATGCTTTCTCATTTTCGTGTCCCAAACTTATGTGCATATCTTCGTAGGCCTACTCCACTACCGATGCGGAATAAGTAGAACCAGACAGCTACATGAGGTAGCGTCAACTGCGATAATGTGTTTAACAGTAATCGTAACATCGAAACTTGCACGGCTTCCGTTCCCTGTATAAGTTGCACGCGCCACCAGATACGAAACTTACTGGTACCGATTCTTTCGCACCGCATACTATAGTGATAGAAATCTTCCATGAAAGTAATAGTACAGTGTCTGAAGGATACATGTAACGAATTTATTATGAAACTAGTAGATACATGTGATATACACAGTCCTGATGACATTACGTAGCTTTTTCTTAATACGAGTAACAAAATAAGACGGTTTCATTTCCTGGATATAAATTGGTATAAAGGCACTCACTGTCCTGTTGTGTTATTACAATGTTACTAAACTGTCCAACCTCTGTCCTTCCTAATTACCTAAAAAACTCTCTTTGCCATTGATTTGTTAGGTTTATTAGTTCTCACAGTGAAATTGTCGCCCACTCTTCTCCCGCTCTTTCCAGTTCACATATGACCTCAAATTACCTTCCATTGCAAGTATTCCTCAAAGGTTCAGATCCTGACTATTTGCAGGCCAGGGCAAGACATCGATATCTTTTATCTTGAAACCACTTTTGGATCGTAACAGAAACATACACAGACGAATTATCTCGCCGAAATATTACACTTTCGTCCCCTAGATCCTCATACAGTGTACTCAGTTCTGTCTCTAGCATGTGAATTTACATGTTAGAGTTCGTTCTAATGTTGAACCAAGCATGGCGTGACTATCTTTATCGCAAAAGGCTGCCGAAATCATGAAACTTCCACCATAGAAATTTCTACTCATTCTTACATGCTTCTTTGTTCTCAAAACATACCAGTACTAGTGAAATCCATCCTCCCCGCCTAAATTAAACTTCGGCTCATCACAAAAGACCACTTTATCGCATTCTTCTAAGTCTATGACACATATTTTTCAGCAAACTCAAATCTAGCCTGTTTATGTTCGTGTGTTAGACCGGGTTTCTGCAGTCGTTTCTGGAATACAAGATGTTTGTCATGTGACAAAATTCGTCGTACAAGTCACGCAGTTACCGGCAGCTGTAAATCAACAACAGGTTGAGACGAATAATGGTTTGTAGCTCTTGCTTTACGCAAAAGTAATCCATTCCGTCCGTCCGATATTTTTCTACTTTGCCCATATCATCGTTCTGCCCGTATCGCACCCCCAGTCTAACGAAATTATCAGTTACTGTTCTTGAACGGTTCTTCGTCTTGGTAATTTAACTGTTAGTGTCACATTTCCTTTTGTGTATCTACATCTACATCCATTCTCCGCAAGCCACATGACGGTGTGTGGCGGAGGGTACCCTGAGTACCTCTATCGGTTCTCCCTTCTATTCCAGTCTCGTATTGTTCGTGGAAAGAAGGATTGTCGGTATGCTTCTGTGTGGGCTCTAATCTCTCTGATTTTATCCCCATGGTCTCTTCGCGAGATATACGTAGGAGGGAGCAATATACTGCTTGACTCTTCGGTGAAGGTATGTTCTCGAAACTTTAACAAAACCCCATACCGAGCTACTGAGCGTCTCTCCTGCAGAGTCGTCCACTGGAGTTTATCTATCATCTCCGTAACGCTCTCGCGATTACTAAATGATCCTCTAACGAAGCGCGCTGCTCTCCGTTGGATCTTCTCTATCTCTTCTATCAACCCTATCTGGTACGGATCCCAAACTGGTGAACAGTATTCAAGCAGTGGGCGAACAAGCCTACTGTAACCTACTTCCTTTGTTTTCGGATTGCATTTCCTTAGGATTCTTCCAATGAATCTCAGTCTGGGATCTGCTTTACCGACGATCAACTTTATATGATCATTCCATTTTAAATCACTCCTAATGCGTACTCCCAGATAATTTATGGAATTAACTGCTTGCAGTTGCTGACCTGCTATTTTGTATCTAAATGATAAGGGATCTATCTTTCTATGTATTCGTAGCACATTACAGTTGTAGCACCGCTACAGTCGCAGGTTCGAATCCTTCCTCGGACATGCATGTGTGTGATGTCCTTAGGTTAGTTAGGTGTAAGTAATTCTAAGTTCTAGGGGGCTGACGACCTCAGATGTTAAGTCCCATAGTGCTCAGAGCCATTTGAACCTTTATTTGTCGGTATACTGGATTTGATGCTATTGCATGTACATTTGTGCTTAGCTATTCCATCTGACAGTGTTACATTCATGGAAATAACCATGCCTTTGTACTGATTTCCACTACTGTTTATGCGAATACTGTCCCTTTGGCACAGACAATAAGTAGTGGATGCAGTTACAAGAACTACTCCTGTTTATGAGCTGTACGATATCCTGCAAGAAAGGATGTATGCCTCCAATCAGACGAGGACGCCCAAGAACGTGCTCAAGTTACATAACCGAGATTTTCCCGGGAAAAAATGTGAATGTTGTGAAATACTAATGTTGCCTTGCAAGACATAGGTGGTATCTTGAGCGGAGCGGGATGGCGCTGTGGTATACGGAAGGAGCTTCCTTTAAATAGCCGTTCGTTCGACCATAATTTGTATTTTCTTAGTTCTACAGAATGAGCTTGCGTGAATGCCACTTCTTCCTGTGTTCCTAATGCTGATCTGTTTCTAACGAATTCGATGCGTGACGGGTGTGCTTGCTTGCTTCCTTGCGAGGTTCCGAACAAGATAACGCTGTGTTTTACGTTACAGCGGCTGCCAGGCTATTAATTGTCGAGCACTAGTCAGTTCGACAAGCACGTGCCTCTTCTTGTTTGTGAATCAACTAACCATTCGCTTAAAACAACGTAGGCAACTAGCTGTCAGTCTAATGAGTGAAGGTGTAATCTCTTACAAATACACCTTCTCAACTGCTCCAGTTGTTTTATTTATTTTTAGGATCTCTAGTACATACAGGTATAAGATGCTAAACGTCCGGACTAGATAGGACCCTGATATTTGGGATTATTAGCGTTTAACAAATTACAGTTAGGTTCAGTGTTGGTACAGGATTAGGAATGAATTAATACTGCATTATTTTTACACGACCGACCAATGTATGCTTTTTAAACATTGCAGTATGTCAATCTTTCTAACAGTTTGGATAAGATATGTACGGAGTTGCCAAAATAAAACTAGGTCAAAAAAAATTTGAACTGTTCTGGAGAACGTGATGTGAACGGCAAAGATATCGTTAGAAAATCATCAGAAAAAAATCTGGACCCTAAAAAAAAATTAAAATAAATAAATAAATTAGCCGAGCGGTCTGGGCGCTGCAGTCATGGACTGTACGTCTGGTCCCGGCGGAGGTTCGAGTCCTCCCTCGGGCATGGGTGTGTGTGTTTGTCCTTAGGGTAATTTAGGCTAGGTAGTGTGTAAGCTTAGGGACCGATGGCCTTAGCAGTTAAGTCCCATAAGATTTCACGCACATTTGAACATTTTTTCAAAAAACTTTGCCCGAGACAAAAGAAAGCGTGTAGAAGAGTCCTACAAAATCGCAGTGTCGTTTGCTGCGCAAATGGGAATCAAAAGATCGTCGTATCAAAACATTACCAGAACGGACCTTCATATTTAGACCTACAAATTATGTGATCCGCGAGTGTTAAACCTCGTCGGCCAACTTTCACGTGTTCATTTCTGTTGATGATTTCTGAATTAATTTTGATGGAACTTTTGTATCGCACTTTCCAATTTGTACATCTACATCTGCATACACAGGGTGAACCAGAACGCCAAAAAACTTGGTCTCTAAAATGCATAACTTAAAGAGAGTTGATAAGCGCTTGTTCAGCTTCGCTACTGTGAGACTGATTGATAATTCGTAAAGTACGCATTTTAGAACCCACGGTTACTGGGCATTTTTCCTCGTGTTGGTCCATACTACATCCTCCCAAAATACGGGAAACAAGGAGCTTGCAAGAAAGACATCTGTTTCACAATATCGAAAAAGAACAAGGGCTCATACCTCTTAAGGTGTGCACTTTAAAGCCCATATCTACCAAACTTTTTTTGTATTGCTCGATACTACCACTCGGAAAGTTTGTTGGTGGAGCTGTGGTTCGCCTTGTACACTTCGCAAGCCACAGTATTATGCAAGGCTAGGTGTTCCCTTTCTCGTTGCATCTCAGTGCCAAAAGTCGACACTGATTGTAAACTTGGCGTTAATAACGTATCGGAAATTTGGTTTGAAAATCCTGTTTAATGCCCTTTATGCAGTCCAGGTCATTTTAAATCTTCTGTTTATTTTCCTCCCTGTTCAATCATTGTATTTAACTGGCCTAAATATGAATCCTTGTCAACTCGTACTAAATATCACTATTAATTTATATTACTTAGTCTTATCGACGGGCAGGTCGCCGAAGTGGCGTCAAATCGAAAGACCTGCACCAGGCGAACGGTCTACCCGACTGGAGGCCCTAGCCACACGACATTTCATTTCACTTAGTCTTAGATGTGTTATACATTATTTAGTCTTATTATAAGTGATTTAGAGGCGTAATTTAAAAATGTCGCCATTGACGTCTCTATAAAAATGGTTCAAATAGCTCTGAGCACTATGGGACTTAACTTTTGAGGTCATCTGCCACCTAGACTTAGATCTACTTAAATCTAACTAACCTAAGGACATCACACACATCCATGTCTGAGGCAGGATTCGAACCTGCAACCGTAGCGGTCGCGCGGTTCCAGTCTGTGAAGTCTCTATGTTTGATGTTAAAATTGTCCACGTTAAATGCAGATCCGCTTAGTGAGAGTTTCGTCATTGAAATTCTGTAATCCCTCGCAAGGACACAGCTTTTTTTTCTTCTGGGGTCACTGCCAAACACGCACTTCCTGGGTCGCAGTGCGTCACTTGTTACTCCCCTGTGTACGCGTCCGTACAGAGAAGCCGCGGCAGTTGGCTGCGGCTGTGCCGAGGGAACCGCTACGTTTTGGGGGCAGCCTGCTCGGAACGGCGTTCCGTCCCGCTACGCACAGCCTGCTGCGTGTTGACCGAGGCGGCGTGGCGTGCTGGCCGGGACTTTCACAGGCCTCGCAGAAAGGATGCCTGTCGTACTTAACTGCCCCTCCACCCCGCACGCCGCAGGACATTCCGTCGCCACTTTGGCACGCAGTGTAATTTGCGGAAAACGGAAATTGAATATAGGAAGCCCATTTCTCTCGAACAGATATTGCTGCAGTCGACTATCGACAATTAGATGTTCAGCTAACTAAAAGTTCGATTTAACAATTCAAGATGGAATGTGTAAAAAGTCGAAATAAGATTGTAAACTAAAAATAGTACTATGGTTTCAACAGCATAGTATGTATATAGTTAAGGCTCACCGGCTACTTGACCATCTTCTTCTTCTGTGCGAATGCACAAACAGTGCCCGAACTCTTACGGGAATCGCCAGCCGGAGTGGCCGTGCGGTTCTAGGCGCTACAGTCTGGAGCCGAGCGACCGCTACGATCGCAGGTTCGAATCCTGCCTCGGGCATGGATGTGTGTGATGTCCTCCGGTTAGTTAGGTTTAATTAGTTCTAAGTTCTAGGCGACTGATGACCTCAGAAGTTAAGTCGCATAGTCCTCACAGCCATTTAAACTATTTTTTTCTTACGGGAATCGGGAACGCGTCGCGAGTAATGAGTATAATGGGCGGGGGCACTACGAATGTAGTGTGGGACATTACGTTGAGAATGTGGGTTTCGCGGTAGGCGTGCCAGAGGTAAGTCCATGCAGTCGCGCTGTCCTCTGTGTCCTCGGTGGCTCAGATGGAATAGCCGGCACGGTAGCTCAGCGTGTTCGGTCAGAGGGGTAGCTGCCCTCTGTAATAAAAAAACTGAGTTAATCGATCAACAACGAACTGAAACAGGTGTCTTTCGACGTCCGCCCAGAGCAGATACAACGAACGAAAACGAGGAATATGAGGGAAAAAAAAAAGATGGATAGAGCGTCTGCCATGTAAGCAGGAGATCCCGGGTTCGAGTCCCGGTCGGGGCACACATTTTGATCTGTCCCCGTTGACGTATGTCAATGCCTGTAAGCAGCTAAGGGTGTTCATTTCATTCTAATTTCAGCATAGTTATTCCTTTACAGAGGGAGCAGAAAATAAGAGGTACACTATGTGATCAAAAGTATCCGGACATCTGGCTGAAAATGACTTACAAGTTCGTGGCCCCTTCCATCGGTAATGCTGGAATTCAATATGGTGTTGGCCCACCCTTAGCCTTGATGACAGCTTCCACTCTTGCAGGCAGATGTTCAGTCAGGTGCTGGAGGTTTTCTTGGGGAATGGCAGCCCATTCTTCACGAAGTGCTGCACTGAGAAGAGGTATCGATATCGGTCGGTTAGACCTGGCACGAAGTCGACGTTCCAAAACATCCCAAAAGTGTTCTACAGGGTTCAGGTGAGGACTCTGCGCAAGCCAGTCCATTACAGGGATGTTATTGTGTAACCATCCGCCACAGGCCGTGCATTATGAACAGATGCTCGACCGTGTTGAAACATGCAATCGCCATCCCCGAATTGCTGTTCAACAGTGGGAAGAGACAAGATATTTAAAATATCAAAATAGGCCTGTGCTGTGATACTGCCACGCAAAACAAGAAGCGGTGCAAGCCCAATCCATGAAAAACACGATCACCCCATAACACCACCGCCTCCGAATTTAACTGTTGGCACTACTAACGCTGACAGATGACGTCCAGGGGCATTCGCCACACCCACGCCCTGCCATCCGATCGCCACATTCTGTACCGTGATTCGTCACTCCACACAACATTTTTCGACTGTTCAGTCGTTCAGTGTTTACGCTCTTACACCAAGCGACACGTCGTTTGGCATTTACCGGCTTATGAGCAGCCGATCGACCATGAAATGTAAGTTTTCTCACGTCCCGCCTAACTGTCATAGTACTTGCAGTGGAACCTCATGCAGTTTGGAATTCCTATGTGATGGTCTGGATAGACGTCTGCCTATTACACATTACGACCCTCTTCAACTGTCGGCGGTCTCTGTCAGTCAACAGACGAGGTCGGCCTACACGCTTTTGTGCTGTACGTGTCCCTTCACGTTTCTACTTAACTATCACATGGGAAACAGTGGACCTAGGGAAGTTTAGGAGTGTGGAAATCTCGCGTATAGACGTACTGCAGTAGTGACACCCAGTCATCTGACCACGTTCGAAGACCGGAGCGCCCCATTTTGCTCTCTCACGATGTCTAATGACTACTGAGGTCACTGATATAGAGTACCTGGCAGTAGGTGGCAGCACAATCCACCTAATATGAAAGACGTATGTTTTAGGGGGTGTCCGGATGTTTTTGATCACATAGTGTGTAACTCAAAGTACAGGAAAGTAGGTTTTTAACCTACTTTATTATTTCTGGTTTATTTTAAAATTTCAGCCAAAAACCATGTGCTAATTTCCAGACGCTTTCATTCATTTTTCTGTGCTGAAGAAAGTGTGTCTTCAACGTTCTCATTTTCTCCACAAATTCAGTTGTAGGAGATCTACTGATCTGATGTATTTACATTACAGCCGCCATGAGTGAATTATAGAGCGTTTGTAGAGCAATCGGTCACGACAATGTCTTCGGTTTATCGAGTGTACCTAAAGCCACAAGGTTTCTTCGAGATTTTTTTTCAGGGATTGTAGCACAAGTTTATTTACGGATAAATTTGATTTATCGAGATTCGAATTAACAAGACTTGACTATCAAATCGATATTTCCCCGGAGGGTCAAATGTTTCACGAGGGAACTTAAAAAAAGTATGTTATACATGTGATTCCAATCGAAGACCATTGCGAAACGAGAGTGGCACATCGTCAGAAAAGAGTACATGATCTAGGTTTGCTGCAGTCACGGTTCTGCTGCGGTTCGTTAACATGTGCATTACAGTGTGGAAGTGAAATGGCGCGGCAACTGGAAACGTGATCCAGAGTTGAAGTACGCGAGACAGAAATTTGAGGTAAGTTCCTATGGGACCAAACTACTGAGGTCATCGGTCCCTAAGCTTACTCATTACTTAATCTAACTCAAACTAACTTACGCTAAGGACAACGCACACACCCATACCCGAGGTAAGACTCAAACCTCCGACACGGGGAGCTGCGCGAACCGTGACAAGGGGATTCAGACGGCGCGGCGCGAGACAGAAAGACAGTATTGTTCTCGTAGGCAAAACATCCAAACTGCACAAAGATCCACTGTGAAATTCCCGCGGTTTATGGATCCTGTCGCAAGATCACTTAGGACAGTCCACGCTATTTAGAGAGACTTGATGACTACGATGAAAAATAGTGCAGTATATCGGTGCCACGTTTAAGTGGAGTGTAGCATTCTTTAAAAGTTGCTTCGCCTGCCATGATAATGAATAACTTACTTATTGAAGTCCTCTCGTACATGAATAGTGTCCGCAAATCAGCTGTATGAAGTTAGTTTTAGTGCACATCCGTAATACTATGTGTAAAGAGAGTATATCTACATTAAATTGTCCTGGAACGCGTAAGAAGAAGGAAATTGTTGAAGAAATGATGCATAAAAAATTTATCCGCCTCAATCAACACATGTGAAACTGTTTCAGTAAACCCACCCAAACTACGCATCGCTGCGGGAACATTATTGTACTCCATTTTGGAGACTGGGATTGGCTAGAAAACTTTTGTGCACAGAATTGGAACGAGCTCTGTCACCAGCCATAGTAGTGTAAAAATTACCAACCTATGTAAAATACAGATTTGTTGCCAGTCAGTTCGATTTGCTAATTTAACAAATTTACCATCATTTTTGTGAAGATATTTGGTTGTCTTCAGTGAAATGAAGGAAACTAATAACTCCATATTAAGTATAATGCTGTTTTCTTCCTTCACTTCACACAAAATCGTTTTGTCCACATTAACCAATTCTTCATACAGAAAATAGCAACCAGATAATACAATCACAACTCATAAATCGATAGTGTGTTTACTTGATACGAATACCGATTGGGGAATCTGAAATCCAGTAGCCACACCCGCATTTGCAGAATTTCTGGTAGTGTATTTACATGACAAAGCATAAGCAGTATCGAGAAAACCAACAAAAGTCCACCGATTCGACCATTGCACAACGAGACCAGGGCAGTAACTCTACCACTGAGCATAAATTATCCAGTTAATGAAATTCGATGGATTAAGCATCACCATTAGAAAAGTATAGAGACTACGGCTAAGAAGTTGCACAGAAACGGCGTTGGAAAATAGCTGTATAGCAGCATAATGAAATGTTGCATAAAGCGCTAAGTAAGAGGTCGACAAAAACTGTTTGCCGTATCGGTCACTTTATTTTAAATCTTTATAAACATTGAGGCTCCTAGAAATATTGTTTTTGTGGTATCAATTATGAAGTCCGACGTAAAAGAATTTCGCTACTTAGGGTAATCTCAGAATGTGATGAAAATAATGATGCGCTGAACTCAGTCCTCATTCGACAACTTCTGAGCCAACAAGAGTAAACTGTATTAACAATGCTGACTCAGAACTCCCCACTAAGGAAAACGACAATCAGTTTCTCGTACATGCCATAAGATATTTACCCATGTTTTTAGATTTTCTCGGATGTTTATAAGGGCATATTTACAGAAAACATTCCTTACCGCATATAGTAGTCACTAATACTTACATGAATTAAAATCGGAAAACAAGTTTTGTGTATGAAAGTGGGCAACTGTTAATATTTGAAAGTCTTAGCTGTTAACGCAACAGCTTTGAGGTCGATACAGATATAATATCAGCGTGGCAGCGTTTACACTTGCTGTGTTCTGGAATTTTTGATAAAAGGTGCCGACATTATCGATGTGTAACAGAAAATAAAGATAGCACACGTACTTGTAGCATCTACAGCTGTCCACATCTGTCGGCCCGCTTTAAAGATGTAATACTGGTAATCGTCGTACGTGCTTTCAAGCGAGTAACTGCGGTTTCTCTAGCTTAGCGTGAACTGAGAATCTTCTCCTTTCACACATTTCACAGTAAATATATATGCGAGGCAGTGGCGTATTCGTGTGATGTGAGGTAATTATCGTTTGTGCTCTGCACCTGTATTTCGCAGAGTACCTTGCCGTAGCTATAAAGTACACTAACATCCCTTTCACTCGCCAAAATGTAGCAGAAAAACGATTGCTTCTATCAGATCTTTGTGCCCATTGCCCTCACACGCTATGCGCGTGGAAGGTAAAGTTCCATTCATCCACTTTTTTAGGACTATGGGTTCTATGAATGTTATTCGTAATCTTTCTCGATGTGCTTAATGGCATTTTTAGTTCATTCCGCTGGGGTAGTTTAGCGTATGTCATAATCTTGCTGCGAGAATACGTGTGCGTGATTAATACTGCGAGCTTCTTCCGTGTTTGGTGCGGCCCACAGAGAGATAAACAATGCCACCAGGTGGCTCGGAAAATAATTTTGTAAGAAAGCCTTGTACTCGAGTTCTTCTTTGTAAGAAGCCTTCCAGGCTTACGGTTAAATATTCGACTGCTGTTAGTGACAAATTTACGGATATTACGTAGTCAGAAGATAGAGCATTTTATTTTGGCCTTATTGACTGTATGCCGTGATTGAAGATCTCTTTTGCTCCATGGGCGTTCTCTTGCAAACTTCGTTCTGTCTTAAACAATTAATTTACTTCTGTTATACGAATTCAATGTGTGTAATGTCTCGACATAAGAAAGAAGAATACCGTGCAATTATTGGGCTTGGCATATTAATGTGCCAATATTTCTCGACGATAAAATGTGTCTTTGACGACCCAGAGGGTAGCCGCACGCTTTAGGCCACAGCTTCCGGGGTTCGGGGTGACGTGCAGGTCGCGGATCTAATCTGCCCGGCGGATTAATGACGAGGGTCGGTGTGCCGGTCTTGCCTAGATGTGGTTTTTACGCGATTACCAGTGCCCGAGTAGGTGAATATCGTATACTCTAATTCTGTGAAGGGTTGGCGACAAGAAGGGCATCCTTCCAGATTGTCATGCCGAGCCGGCCGCGGTGGCCGAGCGGTTCTAGGCCCTTCAGGCCGGAACCGCGCGACTGCTATGGTCGCAGGTTCGAATCCTGTTTCGGGCATGGATGTGTGTGATGTCCTTACGTTAGTTAGGTTTAAGTAGATCTAAGTTCTAGAGGACTGATGACCTCAGATATTTAGTTCCATAGTGTTCAGAGCCATTTGAACCATTTTGTCAGCCAACCCCCGTCAGCATACAGAATAAGGGCAGAAAACAGAAGAAAGACTGTCCTTGCGCTATGATAATTCTCATCAGAAACGATCAACCCATTGGCAGTGTTCGAACATCTTGCCGCGAACACAACCGCTGACATAAAAGAAACTAGACTGATTCTGTAAATTTGTCTACTTAGCAGATGTGTTCAGTTAGCGGTGGTCGCCTTCGGAGTGAGCCCAGGTAAGTCCGCATACACTGGAATTGGTTTCTTCCATTGCTCATACATGACACTTCTGCGGGTCTTTTCTCGCGAGGCTATGCGGAATTCCGCCTCAAGAACACATCTGTAGTAAACTGCTCGTCCACTATCACTAGGCTACCAGCTCTCGATTAAACTTTTCCGAGATTACGCTTACAGTTCGAAGTCGAAAACAGTTGCTTACTAAAGCGACCAACACAAACAGCTCCTGCGTAATGCTTGCAGCCTTGTTTCCCTTTTGTCGTTTTCTCGTTTAATGTTACGTGTGATTCTTGATTAATCCATATTCTTCTGTTTAACGCTAACCGTTTGAGAAAAGCATGAGTGTCCTTGTTGTCAAATGGTAATTGCAAATTCACTCGGTGTTCCTTCCTGCTCCATAGTGTAAGGGGGTCTTCTCTTTAAAAAGTGCTTTCCAAGGAAAGTCATATTACCTGTACTAGACAACCACGTAAAACAACTTGTAATGGAAACCTCTTAGAGTGCAGAAATAAATAAATATACAATACTTCTGCGTAATGGCTAAATGTAGTGCAATTACACTGGAGAGCACTACTTTGACAATGCTTGGCGATTATACTGCTCCCAGAGTAAGAAGTAGGCTGCAGATAGAAATGATCCGCAACGTAGTGAAAGAGTAACATCTGTGTCCTAGAAATGTCCTTGACGCGTGGGTTACTGCTGTTTACGTAACTTTCCGAGAGTTAGAAATAAGAGACAGAAGCGAAGAGAAATATGAAGCGTCGGAGAAAATAAGAAAGAGAACCAGATAAGATTCAGGTTGATCCTTACAACGAAGACAACAGGAACCGGAGGAGGACCTATCGACAACGAGGTCATTAATTACGGAGCACAGGCTCGGGTTAGGGAAAGATGGAGAAGGAAAGTGTGCGTGCCCTTTCGAAGGATCCACCCCGGCACTTGCCTTAAGCGATTGAGGGAAATCACAGGCGCACGGGTTTGAAGCGTCGTCCTCGCGAATGCTAGACCAGTGTGCTAACCACTGCGATGCCACGCTCGGTCGGCAGCAATCAGCCATTTTTTTATAATACTGTTTATTTAATTAAATAGCGCCATTACCGGTTTCAAACGGTCAGATTCATCTTCAAACGGCCGTTCACATCTAGATATATATCTTTTAAAGTTTACGTAATATTTCCTCTCTTTCTTCCGCCAAGTGGCGAAAGATTCTTGGGATTATGGTGCCCTAACTGTGCAAAAAAGTTAAACTCTGAAAACTTTCTGTATTTTGTGTTAGCCATATTTGGTATGGATCTCGCAGACTTGAGCAGTATTATGGAATGAGTCTCACGAGTGATTTCTAAGAAATCTCGTATGTAGACGGATTCCATTTTCCCGGTATTCTGCCAAAAAACCGAAGTCTTCCACCTGGCTCGCATTTGGGAGGAAGACGGTTAAGATGCACGATCTACCTAAATCACTCCAGACAGATGCTGTGATCTTCAACTTTTGTAGTCCTGTCTTCCTCAGTTGCGTATAATGTTGCGGTATACTGATAATTTTTACTTATGGACAGTCGGCAACAGAAACCAAAACATAGCATTAAAACAAGCGTTCAGTGCATAGTGCTGTGGAATGTGGAAAAAACCGCAAATTGGCGTTCATAAGAAGAAGAACAACACCAAAAATGCAATAGGAGCATATAACGTAAGAAATTGTCTACGCAACCTGCCACTGATGATGCCTTGCAGAAAATAAAGGCGAAACGCGTATGGCACTAAAATGGTGTTTTATTCAGTTGCTGTCAGACGATCCATAAGTAAAAATTATCAGTATACCGTAAATGCTGTGATAGTTCCTTTGAAGGGCATGACCGATTTCCTTCCCCATTCTTGACACATCCGAGCTTGTGTTCCGTCTCTAGCGACCTCTATGTTGACGGGAAGCCAAACCCAATGTTTCTTCCTATTTTCTTCCAGCTGTTTTATCTGCGACTGAGCCTATGTTGCCGTCCCACTTCGTATAGCTAAAAGTGTTGTACTCATGTATTTGGATTAGGTGAGCCATTCCAGCTGTGACTAGTTGATCCTGTAGTCTCGGAATATTACGTTTTATAGTTTTTTGAAGTTCACGGATCTACATTTTTGAACATTTAAAGCAAGTTTCCTATCTTTGCACCACTTTCAAATCTTATCCAGGTATGAATGAACAATTGTGTAGCTTTTTCCTGACATTACTTCACTATAGATAAGTGTATTAACTGCGGAAAGTCTGACGATACTATTAATGTTGTCTGCAATGTTTAATATTGTCTGCATTCTACAAGATGAAGACCGAGGCTCCCAACACTCTTCACTGGAGCACATCCTAAGTTACTGCTATATCTGTCGAGATGTCTCTATCCAAGATAAGGTAGTGCGTCCTCTCTACCAAACCATCCTCAACCCAGTCACAAATTTCTCTCGATTTTCCTCATAGTCTATCAACAAACCGAAATGTCCTACCTGCTTTACCAACGGCTGAGTCTTTGTGATGGTTCTATTTCATACCCCTGCAAAGTGATACAGCCTGATGTTTGTATGAGTTCGCAGATTCCAAGTGTGACTCGCTGTTACTGTTATGTTTTTGAAGTGCACAGTTGTACTTTAGGTAATCATCACAAATGAGGTACTGGGATAAATCCTTTTCGGAAATCGAGAAATACAGCGTCTACATCACTGCCTTGATCCAGAATGTCGTGTAAGAAAAGAGCGAACTTGACGTAACATGATCGTTGTTATAGGAATCCATGCTGATTGGCACGGAGCAGATCATTCTGTTCGAGATACCTGATTACGTTTGAGCTTAGAATATGTTCTCAAATTATACTGGATGTAAACTGTAACGTTGACCCCGAATTAATGTGCAACTTGACACCCTTCGTGTCTACAAAACTCTCTATCTATCTATCTATGTATCTATCTATCTATCTCTCCCCTCCCCATCCCCTTTCACTCCCCAACCATCTCCCCTCCCCCCGCCGATACACGTGCAAGCGTAAAATAAAATACAGGAGTGAGCAAAACTCGTTCACTTAGCTCTGCCAAGGACTCACGTTCGAGCGCAACCTTTGCTGCCTTGGTAGTTACACGTTCCCATTTGCCTCTGATGTTTGTCGCCGATACCGCCGCAAGCGCAGCCTCACACCCGAGTTCCTTAGTAATCGCCCAGTCAACTGCAACAGCAGATTCTTTTCTTTTGTCCAACAGCTGCTGCGTCTCTCCTATCCTGTATCGCATTTCGTTCATTCAGCTGGTCTTTCATCTCCGCTGAATTAATTTTGACGGTCCACAATAGCATTACTCGTCTTGGTTATTTGTGTATTTTTTGTAGCAACCGATGTACATTCACGTCACCTGCAGAATGAATGAGAGCAGCCACACGCACTTCTATAGGGACGTGCTGAGCGACCTCTGATACTGAGTGCTCTAAGCTCTTGCCGATCTCGACTTCTGGTAGTATAATACGAGTCATTCCGACACGTGCTCACCATTGTGTCTCTTGAACAATAGGTAGCATTGCAGCCAAAGAAGCAGTATTTAGAATGTAAAAGTAATGTCACTATCCCACACACTCGAACAGACGGCGACGGGCGCAAGATAACTGTAGACTTCCCACCGCTGTCATCGTCAGTTCAGAGGTGCACAAGTCGATGAAATAGCTTTCACTCAGTTCCCTTTACAGCTGGAAAATGTCTTCATTCGTGGAGTATTATGCCGGATTCCCCACAGCAGTCCTGGAAGTGCATCCTTTGACTAGGTATTTCGAAGCAGACCTCAGCGCGAATCATCCATAAACATAGTAGCTATGAATGTCAGTACACAATTCCAGTCAGCGACACGCACACAACAGCTTACTTCAGCACCACTAACAAAATGTTCACCAACATTACAAATTGACTTTAGAGACCGCATGTCCCTTATCGAAATATATTTTATTTTGATGTTCTCTACCGCCTGTATTAATTCGAATGACTGGTTTCATAACACCCTGCATAGGAGAACATCGAAGGAGTCACTCGGTCGTATTCCCGTAAGTTGTTTGGGAATTTTATGCTACGGGAGAAACTCAAGTTTCACAAATGAACGTTCCTTTTTGTTTGTCTTCGAAAAGTGTGCTCGTTGGCGAATGGTGAAACAGCAACTTCTATTAAGTTTTTGGCGTAGTTTATAGTACATCTGGTGTCTATACCACTAATACGTATCGTATTTTCAAATATTTGCTTTAAAAGGTTTTACTTCTAAAATCTTTTTTGGTTTTTATAAACTTCCAGAAACTAACATGTAAGACAGATGAATCAGCATTATATCACGGAGCTTTTAAAATGTCGACGCCGCATTTAATCAGCATGGCAGCTGAGAAGGAAATAAGTTAGTATGTAAAGGTTTTTTAAAGTTTTTTTTATTGTGTAAATGTGAAATGAGTTAGAATTTCGTTTGTGTAGTGCGTTTACAATGTAGTACCTTTCTACAGTTCCAACTTTGGGAATGTTTAAGTAATGTTTTAATAACATTAATATTCACATTTTGGCCCTATTATACCACGCGATGTACAACATGCCTTTTCATCGCTTTGTTCCAGTTTTACTTTGTGGCCATATTATTTCTATTGTCTCTAAATGGACTCTCTTCCACTTGTCAGACCAAGTTATTCTGGCCTTCGTGGGTTTCTCTGCCTGCCCAACTATCCAGTCCTGAATTTTTTGTCTAAATACTCTACTGGCTTGTATATAAAAAATGAAACGGCGGTTGGCCGGTACAGTTGGGCCTCCAGGGTCTATGCGGACGTGGTTTTTTTTTATGTCAAGTTCTTATTCCTGCTTCCTCCAGGTCTTCTTTTATTCCACCGATCCATTTCACTGTATTAGCTTTTGTTTTTAACTGAATTTTGTAGAATTCCACACCCCGTCTAGTTAATGTGTTGGGTTCCATTCTTTTAAAATGGCCAAAGAATTTTAGCCTGTATTTTTTCATATCGAAATATATGTATACATACTTTTTAATTTCTTCATTTGCTCCCCGTCTGTTCGTTCCTTCTTCAGTATAATTTTTACGATACCTAACATTTTCCTGATTACTCATCTCTTTTCTATTTCTTCGGTGTCTCTCTTTCTTGTTGAAGTGTGTGTCTTCGTCCCATAAAGACGCTGTGGTTTGATAACTGTGTTGTAGTGTCTCATTATTGTGTGTTTTGAGGTGCATTTTTTGCATAAATGTCTCTTGTAAGCTTGAAAGCTTTTTCCGTTTTGTTTTGTGACAAAGAATTTCTTAACCAATCATTTCCATGTTTTAATAATATTTAAATTATTTGATCATTTCGTTGGATTAACTCTGCTGAAATAAAGTGACTGAACATGGGGATGAAATCAGTGAAGATACAGTGACATGAAATAACCTATAATGTAATGAAGATGGCGTGACTAATGAAAGTGCGCCTTGTAGCAGGCCTCAAGCACGGATTTTCTACTTCTCGTGAACAGTCATCATTAGACCAGCTGAGCACGGTTTCAAGTCCAATTCAAACTTTGCTATCTCTAGTCCTTCCTGCTATTTCATGCGACACAGCTGGAACAGGACCTGAAGAACAAAGGATATGACGGAGTATCTCGGTTGACACTGCCGTAGTTATGTGTACACCAACTGCATTAAATCCACTGAGATATGATGAATCAGATCAGTTAGAATGAAATCAATGACAGTAATCGTTTGGCATACCTGTTTCTTTAGTGGTGCTATTCTCGAAAGAATCATCTTTAGCTATAGTGCTCGGAAATAAAATGAGAAGAAACCTGAGAGAATGAAATTTTGAGTTTGACCCTAGGCACTCTCAGATACCATCAAGCAGAGCAGAAAGTCTTGGTTGCAGTCCAGGTCTGACATAAATTGTGACATACGAGGAAACCAATCTGATTGTGAACATAACGCTCTAGCAATGGACAGACTCCACAAGTTCTCCGGTTTCAAAGTCTCCTTAGCTACCTCTCTTCATTTTGAGTCAGATCATACATACTTCGATATATGACAACTTGCCAACGTTTCAGCGTCATTACTGAAATCTGTTTCTGGGATGTTAGCTTCATTCCGTAGAAGGTTGTGAAGTATATACACTGCCCGCAAATCTTGAGGATGAAATAGATAAAGTATCGTAAGATATTGACTAGCCGGTCGAAATGAATGAAACTTCGGAAGCACGTCGCCAGGGGTCTCCCGGTTGTGTACAGGAATTCGGACATAACAAGGCGTGAAGGTAGCGCCAAATGGGGGCTGGCCCCAGAGCAACACGAAAAGCCAGCGCGCGTGAGTTAGGGAGCACTTACGGTGCACTGTGGTTGGTGGTATTCATTACAACAAATCCAGAAGACAATATTTCGATGACTTTAGACGGGGAAGAATCATCGGGAAACTGGAAGAAGGACGAAATTTTAATTCCATGTCATTTATTGCATATTTCAAAACCTGCGGCCTATTTTTTTTTTTACATATTACACTACAGCCTACATCTACATCTACGTACATACTCCGCAAGCGGCGGAGGGTACCTTGAGTACCTCTATCTGTTCTCCCTTCTGTTCCAGTCTCTTATTGTTCGTGGAAAGAAGGATTGTCGGTATGCTTCTGTGTGGGCTCTAATCTCTCTGATTTTATCCCCATGGTCTCTTCGCAAGATATACGTAGGGGGGAGCAATATACTGCTTGACTCATCGGTGAAGGTATGTTCTCGAAACTTTAACAAAACCCCATACCGAGCTACTGAGCGTCTCTCCTGCAGAGTCCTTCACTGGAGTTTATCTATCATCTCCGTAACGCTCTCGCGATTACTAAATGATCCTCTAACGAAGCGCGCTGCTCTCTGTTGGATTTTCTCTATCTCTTCTATCAACCCTATCTGGTACGGATCCCAAACTGGTGAGCAGTATTCAAGCAGTGGGCGAACAAGCGTACTGTAACCTACTTCCTTTGTTTTCGGATTGCATTTCCTTAGGATTCTTCCAATGAATCTCAGTCTGGGATCTGCTTTACCGACGATCAATTTTATATGATCATTCCATTTTAAATCACTCCTAATGCGTACTCCCAGATAATTTATGGAATTAACTGCTTCTAGTTGCTGACCTGCTATTTTGTAGCTAAGTGATGAGGGATCTATCTTTCTATGTATTCGCAGCGCATTACACTTGTCTACATTAAGATTCAATTGCCATTCCCTGCACCATGCGTCTATTCGCTGCAGATCCTCCTGCATTTCAGTACAATTTTTCATTGTTGCAACCTCTCGATACACCACAGCATCATCTGCAAAAAGCCTCAGTGAACTTCCGATGTCATCCACCAGGTCATTTATGTATATTGTGAATAGCAACGGTCCTATGACACTCCCCTGCGGCACACCTGAAATCACTCTTACTTCGGAAGACTTCTCTCCATTGAGAATGACATGCTGCGTTCTGTTATCTAGGAACTCTTCAATCCAATCACACAATTGGTCTGATAGTCCAAATGCTCTTACTTTGTTCATTAAACGACTGTAGGGAACTGTATCGAACGCCTTGCGGAAGTCAAGAAACACGGCATCTACCTGTGGCCCTCTGAGTCTCGTGGACGAATAGCGCGAGCTGGGTTTCACACGATCGTCTTTTTCGAAACCCATGCTGATTCCTGCAGAGTAGATTTCTAGTCTCCAGAAAAGTCATTATACCCGAACAATATAACTGATCGACGTTAGAGATATAGGTCTATAGTTCTGCACATCTGTTCGACGTCCCTTCTTGGAAACGGGGATGACCTGTGCCCTTTTCCAATCCTCTGGAACGCTACGCTCTTCTAGAGACCTACGGTACACCGCTGCAAAAAGGGGGGCAAGTTCCTTCGCGTACTCTGTGTAAAATCGAACTGGTATCCCATCAGGTCCAGCGGCCTTTCCTCTTTTGAGCGATTTTAATTGTTTCTCTATCCCTCTGTCGTCTATTTCGATATCTACCATTTTGTCATCTGTGCGACAATCTAGAGAAGGAACTGCAGTGCATTCTTCATCTGTGAAACAGCTTTGGAAGAAGACATTTAGTATTTCAGCCTTTAGTGTGTCATCCTCTGTTTCAGTACCATTTTGGTCACAGAGTGTCTGGACATTTTGTTTTGATCCACCTACCTCTTTGACATAAGACCAAAATTTGTTAGGATTTTCTGCCAAGTCAGTACACAGAACTTTACTTTCGAATTCATTGAACGCCTCTCACATAGCCCTCCTCACACTAGATTTCGCTTCGCGTAATTTTTGTTTGTCTGCAAGGCTTTGACTATTTTATGTTTGCTGTGAAGTTCCCTTTGCTTCCGCAGCAGTTTTCTAACTCGGTTGTTGTGCCACGTGGCTCTTTTCCATCTGTTAGGATCTTGCTTGGCACATACAATATCTAACGCATATTGTACGATGGTTTTGAACTTTGTCCACTGATCCTCAACACTATCTGTACTTGAGACAAAACTGTTATGTTGAGCCGCGTGGTACTCTCTAATCTGCTTTTTGTCACTTTTGCTAAACAGAAAAATCTTCCTACCTTTTTTAATATTTCTATTTACGGCTGAAATCATGGATGCAGTAACCGCTTTATGATCGCCGATTCCCTGTTCTGTGTTAAATGTTTCAAATAGTTCGAGTCTGTTTGTCACCAGAAGGTCTAATATGTTATCGCCACGAGTCGTTTCTCTGTTTAACTGCTCAAGGTAGTTTTCAGATAAAGCACTTTTAAAAATTTAACTGGATTCTTTGTCCCTGCCACCCGTTATGAACGTTTGAGTCTCCCAGTCTATATAGGGCAAATTAAAATCTCCACCCAGAACTATAACATGGTGCGGTAATCTACTGGAAATATTTTTCAAGTTATCCTTCAGGTGCTCAGCCACAATGCTGAGCCCGGGGGCCTATAGAGACATCCAATTACCATGTCTGAGCCTGCTTTAACCGTGACCTTCACCCAAATCATTTCACAATTCGAATCTCCGTCAATTTCCTTCGATACTATTGCACTTCTTATCGCTATAAACACGCCTCCCCCTTCACTGTCCAGCCTATCTCTGCGGTATACATTCCAATCAAAGTTTAGGATTTCATTACTGTTTACGTCTGGTTTCAGCCAACTTTCTGTTCCTAGTACTATATGGGCGTTGTGACCGTTTATTAATGAGAGCAGTTCTGGGACCTTTCTATAGACGCTCCTGCAGTTTACTATTAGCACATTAATATTGTTATTCCTTGTTGCATTTTGCCTACTCCTACCTTGCCGCGTCTCAGGAGGTGTCTTGTCGGGACTAGGGAGGGAATTCTCTAACCTAAAAAACCCACATGTGCACTCCACACCTACTCCGCTACCCTTGTAGCCGCTTCCTGCGTGTAGTGCATGCCTGACCTATTCAGGGGGACCCTTCATTTCTCCACCCGATAGCGGAGGTCGAGAAATTTGCAACCCAGATCTCCACAGAATCGTCTGAGCCTCTGGTTTAAGCCTTCCACTCGGCGCGATCGGTTCTGGGAACAACACTGTAAATAGTTAGCTCAGATTCCACCCCGCGAGCGAGGCTTTGCGCCTTCACCAACTCCGCCAACCGCCTCCTCGTGCGCCGCGAACGCCGCTGAACCCGTCACTCCCCTTGGGGAGAGGGTGGCCCAACCGCGCCCGGTACCCGCGAAGATGTCTCGACAGCAGGGACAGTGGGTGAAGCATGTAACACCTGGGGTGTACCTCGCGACGCACCAGACTCCCCACTGCCGTTACACTCCGAGGCAGCAGCCTGTAGACGGCTGACCGCGGTCATCAACACGCTCAGCTGTTCGCGAACAGTGGGCAGCTCCTCCTGCGTCCATATACAGCAGTCACACATCCTATCCATCCTAAGCAATCAGTTTACTGTAGAGTCTTTATATTTCTAACAAAACTGGTTTTAAGCAATAAAACAGAATCATAATAATGAGTTTTACTGGTAAAAACTGAACATAATTTTAGGAAAAGAAAACTGAAACACGTAACAGATAATGGAGAGATTTTTAGTGGAAGAAGGTGTCCCACTGCCTGACTGTACCACTTTGGACGGCATCGGCACAACTTTGAGCCAATCCCAGATGGTGCAGCAATTTATTGAATTATGTTTTTTATAATTTTTCATTATATATAATAAATAAGTATACATTTCTCATATTAATTTTACTGTTATTGTGCAGTTTCTAGTAATGCATTATGGAAAATAATATATTATGGTAAATTTGCAGCTTAGATGGCATTTGACAGTAGTGTGACACTCTTGAATAATTACTGGCAATGACCTGGCATTTCCTGTGGGAGGGGAGCCTCAGGAGTTCGGCGAGTCTAATGTCCCCTGGAAGTTTTAGCTCGGTATATTTCTGTAATGTAAGCCATTAGGAAATTAAACTTAGAAATTATTAAAGTGTTATTTATATGATAGTTACGACCCTTACACATTTTCTATCGTTGGCCGACGTTATCACTCTTCTGACTGATTTGATGCGGTCCACTAGAAATTCCTGTCCTGTGGCAAATTTTTCATCTCAGAGTAGCACGTGCAACCTACGTCCTCAATCATTTGTTGGATGTATTCCAATCTCTATAAAAGTATATATATGTTCTACATATACTTGTATTTTTTCATTGTTCTGTTATTTAGTTTTACATTCTTTCGTCAACCCTCTGATGGCATTTACGCCATTCGATAACTCTACTGTTGCAAAGTCTAGCAGACTGTAGTATAACGACGTCGGTAGCCGCATTTCCCTAAATATTGCAAATAGTATAGGCCACCGGAGGTGGTCAAACGTGCCGACTATTAAAATTAAGATCGCAACTTCATACTCGTCCTGCCTCGTTTGTATTGCCTGCAGGTGACGAGTGTAGCGCAGAAGTGTTGCTCACAGCATTGATTCTCATGCTTGGGAAGCGTTCCGAGCGACGTGCATTGCTGCTCGAGAGAGACGAGGAGGTCGACTACGGTCAACTACAGGTGACCGCCACAGTGTGCAACAGGCAAGAAGCGACCTACGTCACGGGTCCACTTGCGACCTCATTTAATAGGACTGCAAGGCACGCAATTTCACGCTCCACGGTGGCACGGCAAGTGCGTAGGGATGATCTTTTCGATCGACGACCAGTACGTTGTGTTCCGTCGACACCCGCACATCGGCGGCGCCGCCTGCGATGGTGCTGAGAGCTGACGGACTGCACGAACGGGGAGTGGGGTCGCGTGCTCCTCTCGAGTGAGGGCAGATCCAGTCAGAGTAATGATTCCGGACGTACCGCCATATGGTAAGAGGTGGGGACACACCCAGGCACATTGTCGAACATGATGGTTTTAAGAATGAAATTTTCACTCTACAGCGGAGTGTGCGCTGATTTGAAACTTCCTGGCAATATCCTTTCTTCCAGGAGTGTTAGTTCTGCAAGGTTCGCAGGAGAGCTTCTGTTAAGTTTGGAAGGTAGGAGACGAGGTACTGGCGGAATTAAAGCTCTGGGGATGGGGCGTGAGTCGTGCTTGCGTAGCTCAGTCGGTAGAGCACGTGCCCACGAAATGCAAAGATCCATAGTTCGAGTCTCGGCCTGACACACAGTTTTAATCTGCCAGGAGGTTTCATGATTGTTTTGGTTGTCCAAATAATGTGAAGGGAGTCATAATGTTGTATAGGCGTACTGACGTCCAGATCTTTGAACACGGTACGCTGGCCTATCGCCGTTATTGTGACACGGTACTCCTTCATTATGAGCCTCTTTTGAGGGGTGCTATTGGAGCTGTCTTCATTTTTATGTGTGACCATTTCGTAAAAGCATCGAACAGCGCAGGTGGAGCTCCTGTAACGACAGGATATTCGGCGAATGGATTGTGCTGTCTGTTACACTGGCTGAAATCTCATCGAGCACGCTTGGAACGCATTTGGGAGAGACCGGCCGTTGTGGCCTTGCGGTTTTAGGCGCTACAGTCTGGAACCGCGCGACCGCTACGGTCACAGGTTCGAATCCTGCCTCGGGCATGGATGTCTGTGATGTCCTTAGGTTAGTTACGTTTAAGTAGTTCTAAGTTCTAGGGGACTTATGACCACGTCCCATAGTGCTCAGAGTCATTTGAACCATTTGGGAGAGGAATCGTAGAACCTTCACGCGCACCAACGACCATCCCGCTGTTGTCAACCTCGCAGGATGGAGGAATAGAACGCGCTGCCACTAGAACTCCGTACCCACCTTGTAGCCAGGATAGGAGCACGTTGCAGGACATGCATTGCTCTCCGTGGTGATCGCACACTTTAATAACCATGTCTTGCCTTTTGTATTGACCAGCGATGCAGTATTGTTACTATCTTTGAATAAAAGCGTAACTTCCATTCGTCTCATTGTGCATTTCTTTCAGTTACATTATGTACATCCTTTGTACGGTCCAAGTTTTGTCGATCTGTGTTCCTGCTGAGTGACACGTCACGCGAAAGTTGCTTTTGACTGTACGTTTTGCACCGTAGTGTACTGCAACCTTAGTATGGGATCAGCTGCAGCCGCTTCTGACAGGTGCTTTGGCAGGGCTCCCGTCCTTGATGGGCCGCAGCACGCTCGGCAACAACCGGTCTCCACGCTGAGCGGTGGCAGCTGTCCGGTTTCCGTCGCTGTTTTCCGCCGTTGCCCCCCAGCTCGCGTCGCCAGGCTGCGCTTGCCGCCCTTGCAAACGCCCGCGTGTTCCTTTCTGCTGCTTCTCACCTTGTCTGTAGTCTCAAAAGTCAGACTGAAATCTCTTGCTGCAGTAGAGAGTCCGTTGAAATCACTCATCCAACAGCCAAACTACTTTTCGTAATAGAGCTCTAAGTACTATCTTCGCCTGTGCTCTTCTAAATAAGCGAATAAATTAGCTCTGATGAATACATGGGTCAGAGATGAACAGAGTAAAGCAGCTCTCTTTTTCGAACCGAAGATGCCATCAGTGCGTCGTAGCGAGGACTCCTTGACAAGCCGAAAGCGTTGGATAGCCTTGTACACTCATGTTCGCAAATTAAGGATAATGCTGATACATTGTGAAACAACGCTCTGGCGGGCGCTTTGCGAGTTTAAATCACCTCGGCGTATGACCATGCGGTGAATTTGACCTGCGGTCGTCGCACGGTGGCGCTGGCAGCAGTCCACATACGCAGAGGCGTGCTGGTGCATGTCAGAGTGCGATGCAGCGAGTAAGTGTGCAGATGTTTCCAGACGTGCTGATGGTGCCTGTGTGTTGAAAATGGCTCAAAGAAGAAATACACATATTGATGCCGTTATGAGGGGTAGAATACTAGGACGACTGGAGGATCGTAAAACACAGCAGGTCGTAGCACGGGCCCTCCGGGTGCCACAAAGTGTAATCTCAAGATTATGGCAACGATTCCAGCACACAGGAAATGTGTCCCGGCCCTACAATACGGGGCGTCCACAGTGTACAACACCACAAGAAGACCAATATCTCACCTTCAGTGCCCGCAGACGGCAACGGAGTACTGCAGGTAGCCTTGCTCGGGACCCTACCGCAGCCACTGGAACAGTTGTCTCCCGACACACAGTCTACAGATGACTGAAGAGACGTGGTTTATTCGCCCGGAGACTGCAAGGTGCATTCCACTGAACCCTGGTCACAGGAGAGCCCGTAAAGCCTGGCGTCAAGAACACAGTACGAGGTCATTGGAACAGTAGTCCCAGCTTATGTTTAACGGACGAGTCCAGGTATAGTCTGAACAGTGATTCTCGCTGGGTTTTCATCTGCCGTAGACCAGGAACCAGATAACAACCCCATAATGTCCTTGAAAGGGACCTGTATGGAGGTCGTGGTCTGATGGTGTGGGGTAGGATTATGATTGGTGCACGTGCACCCCTGCATGTCTTTGACAGAGATGCTGTAACAGGTCAGGTTTATCGGAACGTCATTTTGCACCAGTATGTCCGCCTTTTCAGGGGTGCAGTGGGTCCCACCTTCCTCCTGATGGATGATAACGCACGGCCCCACCGAGCTGCCATCGTGGAGAAGTACCTTGAAACAGTAGATAACAGGTGAATATAGTCTCCTGCCTGTTCTCCAGACCTAAACTCCATCGACCACGTCTGGGATGTTCTCGATCGACGTATCGCTGCATGTCTTCAAACCCCTAGGACACTTCAGGAGCTCCGCCAGGCACTAATGCAAGAATGGGAGGATAGCCCAGCAGCTACTCGACCATCTGATCCAGAGTATGCCAACCCATTGTGCGGCCTGTGTACGTGTGCATGGTGATCATATCCCATATTAATGTCAGGGTAGATGCGCGGGAAACAGTGGCATTTTGTAGCACGTGTGTTTCGGGACGGTTTTCTCAACTTATCACCAATACCGTGGACTTACAGATGTGTGTCGTGTGTGTTTCCTACGTGCCTATGAAATTAGCGCCAGTTTTGTGTAGTGCCACGTTGTGTGGCACCACATTCTGCTATTATCCTTAATTTATGAGCATGAGTGTACATCTCCATCCATATTCCGCAAACCACTATGAAGTACATGGCAGAGAGTGCTTTCCACTGTACCACTTATTAGGTCTTTTTCTTATTCAATTCATTTATGGAGGACGGGAAGTATAACTGTATATATGCCTTTGTGCGCCATGTAATTTCGTCCTCACGACCCCTATGGCAGTAATATGTAGGGGACTGTACATTCCCCAGTCACATTAGTGTGTCCGCTTGCCAGAAGCTTGAACAACCAACTTTTGCGGCGCAGGCCGCTGTGGGACGTGCAGGCAGAGTGTCAGTGAGGTTCTGGAAGGTACCGACATAGATGTGCAGCCACGCGGACTCCAGCTAGCTAGGTTTCTCTGTTGCGGATCCATGGCGCAAACAGCTCGATTGAGGTTGTCCCACAGATTCTCGATTGCGTTTAAATCATGAGAATTTGCTGAGAGGCGAGTGCGATAAACTCATCCTGGTGCTCTGCGAACCACGCACGTACAATGCGAGCTGTGTGAGACGTTCCAGTGGCCTGCTGATAGATGTCATCTTGCCCAAGGAAAACAAACTCCATGTAGTGGCGGACAAGGGCCCCAACGACAGATGTACACTTTGTTGATCCATTTTGACTTCCATATTGACAAGACCACACACGAAATCATTCCCGACCCTAACGCTTCCTCCTCCGGTCTGGACCCTTCCGACGGTTTTTGCAGAGTGTTTGCTTTCAGACGTTTGACGCCGTACACGCCAACGGCCATTTGCCATCTGTTAACGCCACTTGTCGCCACTTAGTGGACGTCCAGCTGCGGTATTCGCATGCAAGTTCCGGCCTTCGTCAATGATGACCAGCAGTCAGCACGGGTGCATGAATCAGACGCCTGCTGCGGAAGCCCATATGTAGCATCGTTCACTGAACGTTCTTTGAGAAGAGACAGTTGCTAGTCGCTTGGTTCACATGGGCGTTCAGTTGCTCAACCCTTATACGTCTGTCCCCAGAGTCTTTCGCGACGGCATACATGAATATAACGTTCTCGGTTTTCAAGACGCGTCAGTTCGAATATCTCCGCCATCGTCGTCAGGAGTTCACTCACTGCCGGGGCTGCTACGGTTTCTCTCTTATATAGGCATGATGACATCATCAACAGCCAATCAAATAGACCCAATGTGGCGCGCGCGCATAAGTCGACCCGGGCAGCTAGCGAAGCCCGTGGCAGCTCCGGTGACGCCAGTGGGCAGGCGCCACGTTTGAAACTGCCGCTCACGCGTCGCGCATCTGTCTTTGCTTTCTGTCTAATTGACGCGGCTTGAAAAACCGAGAAGGTTTTATTCGTTATACGTCTCTTCGCCAGTACACATCTCCACATCCGTTATTATTCCCTGTCATCTATGGGCGGTGGTGAACTACATTTACCTAGGCGTCGGTTGTGGAGACCGCCATTTTGCTGCGCACGGTATACTTTAACTATCGAGGCATGCGGACAGTTTACAAAGTTAGCCATTTCCGAAATGCTGCCAATCTCTGCTCGTAAAACAATGATCATGCCGTTTTCGACGTCAGATAAATCGCTGTTTCCACATTACAACAACGACTGCCCTATCTTCCGCGTTCCTCCGACACGCTTTATATATCCTTCACTGCTAGTACTTCCACCTGCCGTCTGTGAGTGATTATTCCACGTTAACATCGAACATTGGCGGGGGTCACGTTAACGTGACTGGACTGTATAGTATGTTCCTAGAGTCGTCATTCAAAGCCGTTCCTGTAACTTTGTAAGTAGACTTCTCGGCTAGCTGGTCTGTCTTCAAGCGTCTGCCAATCTAGTTTTCTCATCCTCGCAATGACACTGTCTCGTGCGTCAAACTTATGACCATATACGCTGCCCTGCTTTGAGCATGTTCAGTATTCTGCGTTACTCCTATGTGGTGTGGGTCCCACACAATTGAGCACGAGTGTTTTGTCAGCAATCTTCTTTGCAGACTTTATTTTACAAGTAACCTGCCAATGAATTGATGCCTGCCGCATGATTTACTTTCCCTTGAACCCATGTGATCATTCCATTTCATATCTCGCTATCTCTTCAAATTGTTACGCCCGGGTATTAATTGATTGATTCCAATTGTTTTTCCTTTTTCAAGTGCACAATTTTACATTTGTCAGTATATAAACCTAATTCCCAATAACTGCAGCTCTTGTTGAATATTTATGTAGTATTTTTCTGACCGTTCTTCATTATAGATAACTGCAGCAGTTGCAAAAGTTCTGAGGTTACTGTTAATACAGTCTGCTAGGTCATTAATACCCTGATGCAAGGCGTCCGACTATCTCTTATTACTCAACAGCGTCTGATCTCATTCGATATGCGTCACTGATATAGTTAACAGAATACAAAGAGCAGATAATTTCGAGAATTGTCACACAGTCAGCTTAAGATCTCCTGCATCCAAGTTATACACAACAGTATAACATGCATAAGAATGTTAAAGAAAACTGAGAAGCTCTTAATTGAGAATCAGTTTGAATTTGGAACAGCTCCAGAAAGGCATTTCTGGAGTTGCGCTTGATAGTGGAAACAAGACCTCAGGAAGGTCACTACGCGTTCATAACATTTTGCGACCGAGAAAATGCGTTCAGCGGTGTAAAATGGTGCAACATGTTCTACATTATTAGAAAAATAGGAAGGCTGTAGGGAAAAACGGATAATATGATATGCAAGAACCGAGAGGCGTCAGTTCGAATGTAAGACAAAGAACGAAGAGCTCGGATTAAAATGTGTGTAAGACAGGGATGAAGTATTCCGTCTTCAGTCTACGCTTCATTGAAGAAACAATGAGAGAAATAAAAAGAAGGTTAAAGAATAAATGGCTCTGAGCACTACCGGACTTAACTTCTGAAGTCACCAGTACCCTGGAACTTAGAACTACTTAAACCGAACTAACCTGAGGACATCACACACATCCATGCCCGAGGCAAGATTCGAACCTGCGACCGTAGCGGTCTCGCGTTTCCAGACTGTAGCGCCTAGAACCGCTCGGCCACCCCGGCCGGCGGTTAAAGAAAAAGCTTAAAATTCTGGGCGAAAGGGTGATCAGATTCGCTGATGTCATTGCTATCCTTAGTAAAAGTGAAAAAGAATTACAGGCTCTCTTGAATGAAATAAACAATCCGATGAGTACAATATGGATTGAGAGTCAAACGAAGAAAGATTAAACTAGTGAGAGGCCCGCCCGGTTGACCGTGCGGTCTAACGCACGGCTTTCCGGGCGGGAAGGAGCGCTTGGTCCCCGACACGAATCCGCCCGGCGGATTTGTGTCGAAGTCCCGTGAACCGGCCAGTTTGCGGGTGGTTTTTAGGCGGTTTTCCATCTGCCTCGGCGAATGCGGGCTGGTTCCCCGTATTCCGCCTCAGTTACACTATGTCGGCAATTGCTGCGCAAACAAGTTCTCAACGGACGCGTACACCACCATTACTCTACCACGCAAACATAGGGGTTACACTCGTCTGGTGTGAGACGTTCCCTGGGGTGTCCACTGGGGGCTGAACCGCACAAAAACCCTGGGTTCGGTGTGGGGCGGCCGAGGGTTGAAGTGGACTGCGATAGTCGTCGTAGGGTTGTGGACCACTGCGGCTGCGGCGGGGACGGAGCCTCTCCGTCGTTTCTAGGCCCCCGGTTAACATAATACAATACAATACAAACTAGTGAGAAGTAAAAAAAAATGGGAACAGCGATAAACTTAAAGTCAAAATTGGGGACCACGCAGTAGACGAAGAAGGAATTCTTCTACCTTGGAAGCGAAATAACGCGTGATGGGTGAAGCAAGGTGGACATAAAAAGTAGACTAGTGTAGCCAGGGGGCATTCTTGGCCAAAATAAGTCGGTTGGTTTCAGACATAGACCTTAAATTGAGGAATAAATTTACGAGGAATTACGTTTGGAGCAAAGCATTGTATAATAATGAATCATGGACTGTGGGAAAACCGGAACAGAAGAGAATCGAAGCGTTTGCGACATTGTGCTACAGAAGGATGTTGAAAATTAGGTGGACTGATAAGGTAAGGTATGAACAGATTCTCCTCAGAGCCGGCGAAGAAAGGAACATACGGAAAACTCCAAGAAGAAGAAGAAGAAGAAGAAGAAGAAGAAGAGATAGCATGATAGCACATGTGGTAATGGCCCAGGGAGTAACTACTGTGGTACTAGAGGCAGCTGTAGAGTGTAAAAGCTGCAGGGGCAGACAGAGACTTGAATATATCCAACAAATATTGAAGACGCCGAGTGCAACAGCTACTCTAATATGAAGAGATTGGCACGTACAGGAAGTCGTGGCGGGTGGCATAAAAAAGAAGACGACAACTCCTGTTATCAACTCTTAGTTGTTCACGGCGGCTGACTCTGGCGGTGGTATTTCACGGCTATACTCCTATATACCGGCGATGTACCCTTGAACCGTAGGTACGTGAGAAGCTCGGTGTCTGCGCGACCTCAGAACTGCTCCAAGAGCCTAGGAACCAAGATATGCGCTTGTTCTTTATAGTTGCGCTGGCGACGAGTTCAGAGTCTGGCAACGTCTCAGCCACGTAATAGCCTCAACTATTCCATTCGCCGTGACGGCAGGAGTACTCTCTCCACATCATAGTAGATATCTCTAATTCAGTTGCTCGTTGTACGATTTACCCGCTTCCGTAGCCGATGCGTCTAACGCACGCGCCTGACTTTGGGGTAAGCCGCTTCGAATGATGGCTGATGAAATGTCTGCCAGTATTTGACCGTCAAGGGGAGGAGAGGTGGTGGCATGAAGTTCTTGATCATTAGCCTTTGCGCAAATGTCCTGGATTAAAATCCAAATTTCTCCGGAGTGTCTCATGAACTGAGAGCATACTGTTCCGGTCGTCGGATAAGCCTTATGCCTGGTGGTGCTATTCGAGAGGAGTAGGCTTTGTGCCAGCATCAAGTTTCTCATCCTCTCATCATCGTCGTCATCGTCATCAGCATCGTCATACAACACAAACGTAACACTACACTGTACATCCATTCATTATCACCTACGATACAGCTCTCACATATTCACACGGAACTGGACAAATCAGCGCAAAGGAAGGACACCCTTCGGACTAGAAGCCTAAACCCACCTCGTGGGATTCCCAAGCCAGCAGTGCCATATGACATCTAATTTAATTGTTTGTCTTTGTTAACATCGGCTAACTGTGTTCAAGTGACAGTTAAACAATGGTAAAGTCGTGTGCCTCAGGGCTTCAGAAGTGCTCCTTCGGAGATAAGAAAACAGCAGCGAGAAACTGACAGATGTGACAAATAAAGCGCGGTCGGATTCTCAGGAGGATGGCGTAGTCTGCGAAGCGCTAAGATCAGAGATAGAATCCTCACGTGCCAAACGCTTCTGTGCCTGGAAGGAAAACCTCATAGTGGAAAATTTTGCGGGAACAGAATTTGATCCGTCAATCTCTGCCACACTCACTTTCTTATCGGAGATTGCTAGGAACTTTAATGCGGCACGCTGGAGGGAGAGAGAGAGAGAGAGAGAGAATGAGAGAGAGAGATAGAAAGGGGGGTATTCCACTTTTTTTAACAATAAAAAAAATCCTCGGCGTACTTTTGCCAGTGTGAGCAGAGATCACTAGACTGAGTGCCAGTGTGCTGGGCTAAATCACAAAACTTCCCATAGTTTCCATTGTCCGTGCGACGTTTTGGCGATTATGGGAAAGTGTAGAATAAATGTAAAGTCATTGCAGATCAGTAGAAACTGTTAAGGCAATGTAGAAATTCGGAGATTTTGCTCGTAAGCCTGTCCAAGTTCTTCCGGATTCCAGAAACGGAACGTTAAACCAAAAGCGTCCTTTCCTTCCTTCCTTCCTTTGATAGCAAAATAAAGAGCCGAGATTATAAGTAGTTAATGTGATGTGTACATACGCTTAGTTAGTTAGTAGTATTATCTTTGTAATTATTGAATCAATGGTAAAATTATGTCTCTCCGAAAGTGGCATTAACATCATCATCTCCAGCGGATAGGTGAGTGGTCCCGATGACAGTTTCAAAGGCAATGAACAACAATAGAAAATAAACGCAAATTATGCATCAGTTTACATTCCTACTCATGTATGTTTCTACATTAGCTCTAGACCCCACTAAATACTATCGCTATTGGATTGTTCTCGTAATCTTCTTCACAAGGAGCGAGAAAAGAGCACCCTTGACCGTTGTTAACCGGGAAACTTACCTCAGCAAGGCCACGACACTGCTGGCCCAGGTTGCTGTCACTCGTCTGCTTACAGGTCCGCAATACATTCAGTGTGTGTGCTCATTATGGCCTTCTTAGTAGTAATTACCATCGACTACTCGTACACCCAGCATGTGAAACTCGTCTCGAAATCACATATGAATTAGTTGAAATACATTTCATAAATCTAAATCTTTCACACGTGTTAGATATAATTCGCCTCGTATCATTGTAAATAAAATACACTCGTATACAGAAACTAAAGAGTGACGCATAGTTCAGTTGAGGAATTCCTGATCAGAGGAAAGAGTGTCGTCCTGAAGAGAAGTATAATTACGATTTACTGTGATTTCTCGCATTCACTTACTAACGTATACGAGACAACAGGTGTGACGCGAAGTCACATAAGAGGTATGCGCCCTCTTTTACGTTATTTGAAGGTTGTACCAGTGCTACTATGAACGCTATAAAAACTGCATGGAAGTTACATGTTGTGTAGCGACTATTTTCTTTAATTACGCGTTTCGAATCATACATAATCATATGATTAATCAAGGTTTGGGTGAACCGCCATACATAGGTATGGAGTCATCTGTCATATCCATAAGACAATGCAAAACTACATTGCATTGTCTTACGTCACATATGATGCTAAGGACTTACGTAAGACGTGTTCACCCAAACCTTGATTAATCTGATGATGATTTATAAATTGAAACGCGTAATTAAAGAAAGTATCTGACTTTCATGTATTTTTTATGGCGTCCATAATAGCACTGTTACAGCCTTCGAATACGAAATTCCATTTCTTAAGTCCTTGGTCTATTGACTAACATTGTTGACTAATAATGCGTGGCTCCCCTCTCCGATTCCTGAAAACCATCTCGGGGTTACGTGACGAAATTGTTTGTTTGTCTGCTCAGTTAGGGGAGATCACCTGGAGGCGAAATGACATCAACGCGCTAGTGTCGGTGTTGGCTTGAAGACTGAGTCCCAAACGTCATTTTTTTTAATTTTTTAACTTTTAATTAGACGAATTAATTAATACGTATGAATTAGTGGTGATTATTGTTAGATATAAGAAAATCTTCGGAAATAAAGAACAGTCAGCAATTTACATGGAATTACAAATGACAGTACGGAGAATAAAACGATACTGAAACACTGAAAGTTGATTCTTGGCGTTTTCGTATAGAGATAATAAATATCGAGTGATTCGTGAAAGTATGGAGCTACTTAAGAGCTCTTTCTCCCTGTTTAATTACTCTTAGTGTATTGATTATTCCGTACTTCCATTGTTCTTGATAACCGCATAAAATTTTCTCAAAATAAGTGATCAGCACCCCAGCTGTTGATGGTAGACTTATCGCCACTTAAATAGTACGCCAAATGACACGGTGCAGCCTTTAAGACGACTGACTTATGCTCGGGAGGAGGCAAGTCACGGCATCCCATATGTAATTTTCCGTTGTTTCCCGAAATTGTCGATTGTCGACACTGATCTTTGAATGAGTACACAGGCGATTCACTCCCGCTTTCTGCTCTCCTTAATCAATGGCCCATCTCTAATGAGTAGTCTGAATGTTGAGATGTGTGTGAGTTCGTAAGGGACCAAACTGCTGAGGTCATCGATCCCTAGACTTTCACACTAGTTAAACTAACTTATGTTAAGAACAACACACACATACACACACCCATGCCCGAGGGAGGACTCGAACCTCCGGCGGGAGGGGATTCGTCTGATTACCAGTCTTTTGAGTGAGATTCATTTTCTTTAAAGCCGCTAAAACAATTATACAGCTTGCCGGAAATCGTTCCAGTTGGGCATTCATCTCCGACAAAGGCTGTTCCGACAATAACGTACCTGTGACGATGTATCTCAACAGGAATCTCAGTTTTAGCAGTAACAGTTTGCACCAATTTCCGAATGATGTACTTCCAGTACTTGTCACAAATCCTGTGTGTATTAAACACATTTGTTTGAATCTTAGCCTGATAATGACACACATCGAAACGTCGCTATATCTCAACACTGCCATCTAATTGGTAACCCAAGTAATTATGGCAGCACGATGGGAATTAACATACTCTGAACGCGGAATGGTAGTTGGAGCTAGATGTTTGGGACATTCCATTTCGGAAATCGCAAGAGAATTCAATATTCCGAAATTCGAAGTGTCAAGATTGTATCGATAATACCAAATTTCAGGCATTACTTCTCACCACCGTCAACGCAGTGGCTGACGGCCTTCACTTCACGAAAGAAAGCAGCGGCGTTTTGCGTAGAATTGTCACTGCTAACAGACAAGCAACACCGAGTGAAATAACACAGAAATCAATGTGAGTCGTACTGCAAAATTTGGCATTACTGGACTATGGCAGCAGACGACCGACGCGAGTGCCTTTGCTAACTGCAGGACATCGCCTGCAGCGCCTCTCCTGGTCTCGTGACCGTATCGTGAAAACCGTGGCCTGTTCAGATGAGAAATACCAGACAAAGATTTAAAATCATCTGCTGTGGTCCAGAACGGTCTCCATTCAGGAACTAGTTCTAAATAACTTGCCAGCAGCCGTAGAATGTTTAACTGCTAATAAAGTTCAGTTTAGCATGAGCCTAAATGATTTATTTGTGGCCAACTTCTTGACTGTTGAATTTCTTAACAGAACCTACTGATGAGTATCTGTTACTAATAGAATGAAATAAGGCGAGCATTACCTAATCCTGACTTCAGGACAAATTCAGTGCAATAATGCGATCAGTGTAAACCAGTGTTATAAAACTATTTTTCTGTCTCATGTTTCACGGCTACAGTAGCCTAAGAATTATCATATGCAACTCAGTATGTTGAACAACCACCTCTGGCCGTAATAACGGGCTTCATTACGCCTGGGCATTGAGTCAAACAGAGCTCGGGTGGCGTGTACAGTACAGCTGCCCATGCAGCTTAAACACGATACCACACTTCATCAAGAGTAGTGACTGGCGTATTGTGACGAGTCAGTTGCTCGGCCACCATTGACCAGACGTTTTCAGTTGGTGAGAGATCTGGAGAATGTGCTGGCCAGGGCAGCAGTCGAACATTTTCTGTATCCAGAAAGCTCCTTACAGGACATGCAACACGCTGTCGTGCATTATCCTGCTGATATGTAGGGTTTCGCAGGGATCGAATTAAGGTTAGGGCCGCGGGTCGTAACACATCTGAAATGTAACGTCCACTGTTCAAAGTGCCGTCAATGCCAACAAGAGGTGACCGAGACGTGTAACCAATGGCACCCCATACCATCACGGCGGGTGATACGCCAGTATGGCGATGACGAATACACGCTTCCAATGTGCGTTCACCACGATGTCGCCAAACACGGATGCAACCATCATTATGCTGTAAACAGAACCTGGATTTATCCGAAAAAATGACGATTTGTCATTTGTGCACCCAGGTTCCTGGATGAGTACACCATCGCAGGCGCTCCTGACAGTGATGCAGCGTCAAGGGTAAATGCAGCCATGGTCTCCGAGCTGATAGTCCATCCTGCTGCAAACGTCGTCGAACTGTTCGTGCAGATGGTTGTTGTCTTGCAAACCTCCCCATCTGTTGACTCAGGGATAGAGACGTGGCTGCACGATCCGTTACAGCCATGCGGATAAGATCTCTGTCATCTCGACTGCTAGTGATACGAGGCCGTTGGGATGCAACACTGCTTTCCGTATTACCCTCCTGAACCCACCGATTGCATATTCTGCTGACAGTCATTGGATCTCGACTAACCAACACTAACAGCAATGTCGCGATACGATAAACCTCAATCGTGGTAGGCTACAATCCGACCTTTATCATAGTCGGAAACGTGATGGTACGCATTTCTCTTCCTTACTCGATGCATCACAACAACGTTTCACCAGGCAACGCCGGTCAACTGCCGTTTGTGTATGAGAAATCGGTTGGAAACTTTCCTGATGTCAGCATGTTGTAGGTGTCGACTCCGGGGCCAATTTTGTGTGAATGCTCTGAAAAGCTAATGCTGGCCGAAGTGGCAGAGCGATTCTAGGCGCTACAGTCTGGAACCGTGCGACCGCTACGGTCTCAGGTTCGAGACCTGCCTCGGGCATGGATGTGTGTGATGTACTTAGGTTAGTTAGGGTTAAGTAGTTCTAAGTTCTAGGAGACTGATGACCTCAGAAGTCTGTAGCACGTCATCTTCGTGATGTAGCAATTTTAAGGCCAATAGTGTATATCTGAACTGAGGGAACCGATGTTAGGGATATTGGTCTGTAATTTTACCAGTCCGTTCTTTTACGCTTCTTACATACAGGAGTCACTTGCACTTACTTCCAGTCGCTTGGGACTCGTTTATGAAACGAGCTGCAGCTCAGTAGAATTGTTATCAGTGCGCGTAACAGAGTACAGTCGATGATTCGCTCGACCTACATAGCATCGTGCCTCCGTGATCACAACGTTCTCAGTCGAGACTGTGTTCCTCGGTACGGCCAGTATCTTGTCAGCTATTGAGGCCAGCAAAAATTGTGGCCACTCATATTGGTCTATTCCCATTTTCGAAATTCCTATTGGAAGTTTCCGTGCTCACTTGCCTTTACCGATTTGTAATGAAGTTCACCGCGAGGTATTTTAATGGCACACCTGCAGAGCCTGGAGAGCGCGGGCTTCCTTAAGCGGGCGGCACAGAATCCGGGATAGCGGCGCTGTGAGCTCACGCACTGCGTCTTGCGACACGCGCGGGCTGGCCGCGGCCTGTCCGGGCACTGCCGCAGCGCAGCTACTACGCTCTTGCCGAGTGAACAAATCCCACACGCGACTTGTCTGGAGTGCAGCACGTTCAGCTGCAAGTCGAATCTTTAACTGACTAGAAAGTTGAACAGGTCACACCAATATTCAAGAAATGTAGTAGGAGTAATCCACTAAATTACAGGCCCATATCAAAAATGGCTCAAATGGCTCTGAGCACTATGGGACTTAACATCTGAGGTCATCAGTCTCCTAGAACTTAGAACTACTTAAACCTAACTAACCTAAGGACATCACACACATCCATGCCCGAGGCAGGATTCGAACCTGCGACCGTAGCGGTCGCGCGGTTCCAGACTGTAGCGCCTAGAACCGCTTGGCCACTCCAGCCGGCCAGGCTAATATCATTAACGTCGATATGCAGCAGTATTTTGCAACATATATTGTCTTCGAACATTATGAATTGCCTCGAAGAAAACGGACTATTGACACACAGTCAACTTGGATTTAGAAAACATCGTTCCTGTGAAACACAAGTAGCTTTTTATTCACGTGAAGTGTTGAGTGCTATTGACAAGGGATTTCAGATTGATTCCGTATTTCTGGATTTCCGAAAGGCTTTTGACACTGTACCACCCAAGCGGCTTGTAGTGAAATTGCGTGCTTAAGGAACATCGTCTCAGTTATCTGACTGGATTCGTGGTTTCCTGTCAGAGAGCCGGCCGCAGTGGCCGAGTGTTCTAGGCGCTTCACTCTGGAACCGCGCGACCGCTACGGTCGCAGGTTCGAATCCTGCCTCGGGCATGGATATGTGTGATGTCCTTAGGTTAGTTAGGTTTACGTAGTTCTGAGTTCTAGAGGACTGATGACCTCAGATGTTAAGTCCCATAGTGCTCAGAACCATTTGAACCTATCAGAGAAGTCACAGTTCGTAGTAACTGACGGGAATTCATTGAGTAAAACAGATGTGATTTTTGGCGTTCCCCAAGGTAGTTGTTAAAGGCTCATTGCTGTTCAAATGTTTCAAATGGCTCTGAGCACTATGAGACTTAACATCTTAGATCATCAGTTCCCTAGAACTTAGAACTACTTAAACCTAACTAACCTAAGGACGTCACACACATCCGTGCCCGACGCAAGATTCGAACCTGCGAAAGTAGCAGTCCCGCGGTTCCGGACTGCAGAGCCTATAGCCGCACGGCCACCGCGGCCGGCTGTCATTGCTGTTCCTCATCTATATAAACAATTTGCGAGACAGTCTGACCAGCCATCTTAGGTTGTTTGCAGATGACCCTAAGTAACACATGAGTGCTAAAAGGAATTCGTAAAACTTCGGTTACACGAAAAATCAGTCAAATACAAAGGCCGTAAATTCAACTAAATACCTAGGAATAACAATTACCAACAGGTTATATTGGAAAGGACACACAAAGAATGTTGTGGTGAAGGTTAACCAGAGATTGCGTTTTATTGGCCGGACACCTGGAAAATGTAACAGATGTACAAAAGAGACTGCCTACACTATACTTGTCCCTCCTCTTTTGGAGTACGGCTGCGCATCCGGGATCCTTACCAGACAGGATTGAGGGAGTACATAGAGAAAGTTCAAAGAAGGGCAGCACGGTATGTATTACCCCAAAATGGGAGAGAGAGTGTCACTGGAATGATACAGGATTTGGGGTGGACATCATTGAAAAAAAGGGTTTTTCATTGCTGCGGAATCTTCCCACGAAATTTCGATCACCAGCTTTATCCTCCCAATACGAAAATATTTCGTTGACACCGACCTACATAGGGACAAACGATTATCTTAATAAAATAAGGGAAATCAGAGCTCGCACGGAAAGATATAATGTTCGTTTTTTTCTGCGCGCTGTTCGGGGTTGGGATAATAAGCATATTATGTGAAAGTGGTTCGATAAACCCTCTGCCAGGCAGTAAAATGTGATTTGCAGAGTATCGATGCGGATGTACATGTATCAGATCGCTCATCAATTATTCTGGAAGTGCGACACTAAAAATCGCGAGCTGCCCATCCTGATGGACGTTTTTGCGTTTTTGAGTTGCAAAGTTTAACCTTGAACATACCCACAGCCAATTTTGCTCTTACCGTTGCCCAGTCCGAATTTGTTCTCCGTCACTACTGACCCGCTCGAATAGTGCTTGCTTCTTTCAGAGGTCTCTGTGCAGAATCCAGCGGCTTAGTTTAAGCCTTATTAATTGTGGCCATCCTGGCTCAGTATAGCAATAGTGACTGTGTGGAAAATTATTTGTATTTTTCTTCTGTCAGTCACGTATATTTATTTATTTTACTTGCAGTTTAACACATTGCTCATCATCAGAAGTGTAAGCAAACACATGTTAGTTAAAGATAACATGTCTAATTAATCTGGAACTGTTTAGTTCACAGTTCTGGTGCTGGTGTGTGTGTGTGTGTAGGGGGGGGGGGGGGCAGTGTTATCTTGTGCTGGCCTGGAGTTGTGCCTCGTTGCTCGATGCTGTTATAGATAGCACAGCCTGTGCGGGATGCAGATAATTTTGCATCATTTATTGCGTGGGTTATACTTTTTATATTTTGGTTGATTACTGTGGGCCCTCAGAATCGTAACTGAAGAACTGGCATATAAAAACTATAACAAAAACTGTATCACAGGATTATCGCACCACAACAACCGATGCAAAACTATCTGCATCCCGCACAGGCAGTGTTATCAATCACAAACAAAGAAGTACAACTCTACGCCAGCTGTAGCGCAAAACGTTATTGTCAAAGGCCTTTCCCAGGAGAGCTCACGGCGTTTGTAACAGGCTATGAACGCCTGTATTCGTTATATCTGTGACGTTCGGCTCTTTGATCATGTTTAACCATCATATGTACAGTTTTCCTGGCTGCGTGCTGACAAGCGCAGATATTTCCATACCCTCTTATCAGCGTACACAGTCCCCCGTATCTCTCCTCGAACTTAACGCTCCAGTCTGAACAACGTGACAGAAACACCGCATGACCCGTTCCCATCAGAGCGAAATCTTTTCTGTCCTACTCTATCGTCCAGATATTACATAATTGAATAACGTCTCCACCGTCAGAAGACAGTGAACAACATATCTACTAAAGCAATATTGATTACTTTTGTCCCTGTATGCACTCGATACCCTTGTACAACCTTTTAGCCAACCATATCTTCTTCATTTCCCATAATCTTTGCTGGTACAGTCTCCATAGTTCCCTTTCCCCAGAACTTGCTGTATCAGAAAACATCTGTTTTGTACGCTGAATTCTTTTTCGTGTCTGCCACTATCATTATTGTTGTTATTATTCTTGTTGTTGTTGTTGTGGTCTTCAGTCCTGAGATTGGTTTGATGCAGCTCTCCATGATACTCTATCCCCTGCAAGCTTCTTCATCTCCCAGTACCTACTGCAACCTACATCCTTCTGAATCTGCTTAGTGTATTGATCTCTTGGTCTCCCTCTACGATTTTTACCCTCCTCGCTGCCCTCCACTACTAAATTGGTGGTCCATTGATGCCTCAGAACATGTCCTACCAACCGATCCCTTCTTCTGGTCAAATTGTGCCACAAACTTCTCCCCCATCCTATTCAATACCTCCTCATTAGTTATGTGATCTACCCATCTAATCCTCAGCATTCTTCTGTAGCACCACATTTCGAAAGCTTCTATTCTCTTCTTGTCCACACTATTTATCGTCCATGTTTCACTTCCATACATGGCTACACTCCATACAAATTCTTTCAGAAAAGACTTCCTGACACTTAAATCTATACTCGATGTTAACAAATTTCTGTTCTTCAGAAACGCTTTCCTTTCCATTGCCAGTCTACATTTTATATCCTCTGTACTTCGACCATCATCAGTAATTTGGTCCCCAAATAGAAAAACCCCTTTATTACTTTAAGTGTCTCATTTCCTAATGTAATTCCCTCAGCATCACCCGACTTAATTCGACTACATTCCATTATTCTTAGTCATACTATTATCACCCTTAGTGGAAATAGCAGCAGCAGTAGTACAAGTACTGCCAGTGTTATCTTTATTAGTTTATAAAAATTATAACTTACATTGTCACTATAGACACTTAAATCATTTTAATACTATGTGTCGTATTAAAATTGTTAGTTCTTATGCAGCTATGACGTAAAAAGATATCGTATGTGTCAGACTCTGTTCCGATGGAAGAGTCCGCCAGATAGTCCTAATCAGAGCAAGTGAAATAAATAAATTAAAAAAATAAAAATAAAATTTACACTGGATATATATTTCAGAAAATCGTTCAGATGGCTCTGAGTACTATGGGACTTAGTATCTGCGGTCATCAGTCCCTTAGAACTTAGAACTACCTAAACCTAACTAATCTATGGACATGACACACATCCATGCCCGAGGCAGGATTCGAAACTGCGACTGTATCGGTCTCGCGGTTCCAGACTGAAGCGCCTAGAACCGCTCGGTCACAACTACCGGCCCGAAATATATTTCTCACCACTCACTGACCACCCCTCCTCCCAAACATTCCAAAAGGTGAACGGTGAACAACGTAGTTCTTGGCTGGTTTAGACTAAGACATGTTATCTCTAAGTGACGTGTGTGTGCACAAACGCCTGATAATGAGCAAAACATATTTGAAAAGCTTTTCAGTGTGTTAAGCAAATGTAACTAGTAGCAGAAAACACAAATACTTGGTTCAAGCTGTCTGCTGACCACAAATTCACCACCTCTGATTAAATTACTAGTAAACCCTTTACCATAAAGAAAGGATTCCCACAGGGCTCTATTTTGGCCCCACTCTTATTTAATTTGTACGCCAACCACATAGGCACCAGTGATTCTGTAGAGTTCAGCTACGGCGATAGCAACCAAAGCAACACATTCGATAAAGGTGAATAAACACTTAGCCTACTAACGGTCCAGAAAAGTATGACCATTATTACAGTAAGTGGAGACTTTAACCATATCCTAATAAAACAGCAGTCAGCTCATTTCACCTAACCAACAGAAAAGCAACGAAAAATTACGGTATAATCGACACTCCAAACATTTTCGTGTGGATCTCGACAGATCCTTGACATTTAGAAAACACTTAGAACTAAAAGAATAAGAGCTAAAGTCAAGAAATAATATATTAAGGATACCTGGATGGTGCTAGCTGGTGATCTAAAGCAAACACCGTAAGACGTAAAGTACAATAACTTGCGTTCACCATCGCCGAATACTCGTCTCCTGTTCGGAGTAGAAGTGTGTGTCTCAATAAAATAGATAACCATCCAAACGGCTCAATAAGCATCGTGACAGGAAGTTTTAAATCCACGCCAGTACCTTGGCTTCAGCACTTCCCAGTATTGCCCAACTTAATCTCCGACGGCGACGACAACAAGCAGTGAGACGTGAATGGACGAAACTTAAAACATCCACACACTTACCAGTTCATGAAAAAATGAACAGAAACTGCAATCCCGTCTAAAATGTAGAGAAACAATCTGTGTAACCAATAGTCACTTTTCAACGAGGAATATAAGAGTTTGTTGCTCTTCGGTAGACATTTTTTTAGCAGAGCTAATTACTAAGGCGGCAAATCTTCCTTAGCTCTGTACTTTTGTTGGAATTAATCTGATGTAATTTTCCAGGTGTTCGCTAAAATTGTTCCAGTTAGTCTTAGATTAGGAACTGAGACACTTAAAGTAGGAAAGGAGTTTTGCTATTTGGGGAGCAAAATAACTCATGATGGTCGAAGTAGAGAGGATATAAAATGTAGACTGGCAATGGAAAGGAAAGCGTTTCTGAAGAACAGAAATTTGTTAACATCGAGTATAGATTTAAGTGTCAGGAAGTCATTTCTGAAAGTATTTGTATGGAGTGTAGCCATGCATGGTAGTGAAACATGGACGATAAATAGTTTGGACAAGAAGAGAATAGAAGCTTTCGAAATGTGGTGCTACAGAAGAATGCTGAAGATTAGATGGGTAGATCACATAGCTAATGGGAAAGTATTGAATAGGGTTGGGGAGAGGAGAGGTTTGTGGCACAACTTGACTAGAAGAAGGGATCGGTTGGTAGGACATGTTCTGTGACTTCGAGGGATCACCAATTTAGTAGTGGAGGGCAGCGTGGAGGGTAAAAATCGTAGAGGGAGACCAAGAGATGAATAAACTAAGCAGATTCAGAAGGATGTAGGTTGCAGTAGGTACTGGGAGATGAAGAAGCTTGCACAGGATAGAGTAGCATGGAGAGCTGCATCAAACCAGTCTCAGGACTGAAGACCACAACAACAACAACAACAACAACAACAACAACAACAGTCTTTCTAAAATTCCATCTAAGTAGGGGAAGAGAACAGTTCGTGGGATAGTGTGATAACGATTGGTCGTTGTTGAGATTTAGGAAAGTTGTCTTGTACTATTACATTTTATATAATTTTCTAATAGCGTGGCTCATTTGTGTGCCTGTGGTTAAACACGTTAAATCTGAACTATATCCTTCGCTCTAGCTTGCGGATTCGAAAGTGAGTTTCTGCTCAGAATAAAAAACAAGTTGTAGTTTATTTCTCTCTGCCCAGTCTCCTAAGGTTATGCCCTGCGTATTATTGTTCGAATTTAAGTTCCTTGGATGTTACTGTTGCATATTCGTGTCGGCTGGACTTAACTGTTGACGTTGGTGATGGGCACCTCTGAATTCGTTCAATGTCTGCTGCTGTGCCTACTTGGAAGGATTCTAGACACAGGAGTAGCGCTCTAGAACTGTGAGCACTGGTGTCTTGCATGCAGTTTCTTTACAGATGCACTGCAGTTTCGCTCTACTCTTTGAATAAACCTAAATCTCCTATGTGTCTTTCTTTATGTAGATTATACGTTTTTCACATTTTACTGTTACTTGCAGATATTGCTAAATTCACGAATAGTGTTATAATCGGATACCATCGAGTTTCTTCTTTCTGTTACGGGCATTATGTTGCTTTTATTTCACCAAGTGAAAATTTTGTACAAATATTTCTACATTTCCGTGCGGCCATGCTTCTCTCTACAAGAAAATTTCGTTTGCGAGTAATCTGGTTGTGCTTCTGATCCTGTGTCATGAGTATTTTACGTATAAACATAGACTGTGAGAAAACTGGAACAGAAGAGAATCGAATTATGTACGATGTGGTGCTGCAGAAGAATGTTGAAAATTAGGTGGACTGATAAGGTAAGGAATGAGGAGGTTCTCCGCAAAATCGTCGAGGAACAAAATATATGGTAAACACTGAGGAGAAGGGACAGGATGGGAGGACATTTGCTAAGACATCAGTGAGTAATTTCCATGGTATTAGAGAGAACTGTAGAAGACGACAGAGATTTAATACATGCAGCAGATAAATGGGGACGTAGGTTACATTTGCTGCCCTGAGATGAAAATGCTGGCACAGAAGAGAAATTCGTCGCGGCCCCCATCAACAAGTCATAAGACTGACGGGTCAAAAAACAAAAACAAAGCAAAAAAAACTTTGATCATATAATGTAAGCTTTCACGGCCGGTATTGTCTTCACTTAAAACTTCCGGGCTGATAGGCCGTGGTCAAAGTATAAAACTCCGAGGATGTCTCCCGCAGTCGGAGACGAAACGTCAGGAGAGAGTTTTATATTTCGACCACGGCCAAATTCTATGCGAAGCATAAATTTGTGCATGTGTCATTTATGTGATAGATAACTTCGTCACCTTCGGGCGCCGTTACCAGATCATAAAGCGAATGTTGCTGGTTCAAGGCCCGTCTCGTGTTCGGCTGTTGGCTTTGAATGTGTAACTGTGTCCATGTCGTTGTCGTCGTTGTTGTTATCATTCCTAAAGTTTTGACGCAACTGTCCGCGCTAGTTTACCCTGATCAAGTCTCTTCATGTCTACACTACTACATACTACACCATTTGAACATGCTTGATCATTGTCCTACCAACAACTTCTTTTTTCTCCAAGTCTTGTTCATTAGTTCTCCGATCAATCACTGTATTGTTCAGCATTCTCCTGTAGCACCTTATTTGAAAAGCAATTTCTTTCTCATCTGTACCGCGGCCGATAAAGCCATACATTTTATTTCATTGCCAGTGTTTCGCTGCGATCCAAGGCTACTCTCACGACCTAGTTTCCAGATATGTCTTGTTTTCCTTCTGGGCAAGAAGTTATTTGGGGCGGTCAGGATCAATGGGACACCTTGAAGAGCCTAGAGTAATAGATGTTCTACAAATTATATCGACTGGCTCAGTCATCTGGTAGTACATAGTTGGTCTGTCGTGAACGTTTAGATCTTAGTTGAACTCGAAAACTTGTACTAGCAATGATTAAGTTTTTTCGTGAATTTATTTCAAAGTAATTTTTAGGTAGCTGATCTGCGACAGCTCTTCTGTTACAGCAACATGAAATCCGGAACTCTTGTCACCCGAGCCATGTGGACATATCGGTGACTGACGCTTGAGGCGCTGAGTTCAGAGACAGAGATAAGAGAGATTATTAGAGCAAACACGCGCTCGATGGACTTTCCCGCGCAGGTGAACCGCGGTGTTTATCCGGTAGAGGTCGAGCGAAGTTCAAGAAAGGCCGCTGCAGGCAGAGTGCGATACCGCCGTCTCTGTGACCGAAGTCTGCATCTGACTCGGTACTCATACATCCTCTCTAAAAGATGGTATCTTTTGTAGTACCTGTTCCAGTCATAAATTCTCAATAGTACGGATGACTGCCTATATGTCTTTCTGAGATATATTATTAGCCATAATATAAACTCACTGATTCGTCTCTGATCACTATGTGAAGGAAGTAAAAATCGTATGAAACTAAATGGTTCCAGAGGCGTTTTCTAGTCTCACACATCTATGCTGTTTACATGCAGACTGAAACGACGAATAAAAATTTGTACCAAGGCCGGGCTTCGAGGAGAGAGGCGTGCTAGGGTAGCCCGTGCAGTAGTGCGAAGTCACTGAGCCAGGGTGGCACAGTGGTTAGCGCATCTGCGTAGTGAGCTGGAGACCTGGGTTCGGATCCCAGCCTAGGCATAAACTTTCGTTTGTCACTTCATTTTGCATATACACATCCTAGTTGTTTGAGATGTGAAAAGACCTCTGGAGCCATGTAGTTAAACTTGATTAAAGCATCCATGCCTGGGTTTAAGATAGGACTCCGTTTCATTCGTAGCTGAGATGTTATTCCACAACAGTTGGAGAGCATCTGCAATGTTTTTTTGAGTATAAAGGGAATGCGAAATGGGCTGGAATGTAAATGGGAATTTGGACTGAGGAGGGAGGTGTGCTTTGGAAGTCCGTACATTTGTGCAAAGCCATTGTGCCAGGATGATGTAGTGGTTATCCCATCTGCCTAGTGAGCAGGAGACCCGGGTTCGAATCCTAGTGTTGGTACAAATTTTCAGTCTGCATACATACATCATAAAGATCGTATGTTATAACAAAAAAGCTGGTACTTAACGTTTTTTAAATAAATTCTTGAGATCTGTTGCGCAATTTTCTTTGACTGTCTGTCATTTCTGATTCTTCAGTATGTCTGTAACAACCTGCTACGAGCGCGATAGCCCTGCTGCTATTCGTCTCTTGTAGCTCTAGTTCTCGAGAACTATTACTGTTCTCGTACAGCTATCTCTTTCGTAGGGAAACTTCAGATTGAAATCCCAATGGTGCAACTGTGTTTTTGACATTAATAACACAGTGTAGCTTTGGCAGTCTCATACGCGCCGTGCAAAGAAAAGACTTCAGGAGAAAGGTTTCTGATTGGTGTGGCAAATATGCGTTGCGTGTCTTATTGATACGCTGGAATACCTGAGACTGAGCAGTCCTGGTCTGTGGCTATAGGGACGTTTTCATGTTTGAAAGTAAATGGTTTCATACCAGAACTAGCAACCCGCCGCCTCTTCGCAAGTATAAACGGCCGGACGACTTGTCTGGCGTAGCGGTTATTTTATTCACAGGCTATTGCATAGTTATGATGAAAATTCGCGAAACAACGTCAGGAAACTGAATTTTTACTCCAAATTTTAGTATAATGATTTAAGGAGCAAATAAACGGAAAGCTGTCACGAGGCAAAACTTACTCGAAAAACGTAATGTAGTTCAACTAATTTGCACGAAGTATTGATAAATTATACTTGGTAGGAATCGTCAGTTTTCAGGGGTATGACAGGAACGATCAATAGAAACAAAAAGTTGCTGTAAACATTGGCTCTAAAATGCATATCTAAAGAGCTCTGAGCGCGAGTTCATCTTCCCTACTCTCACGTCACTTCTACTGAACAAGTGCTCAGAGCGCTTAAGCTATGTACGTTAGATTCCATGTTTACTGAAAAAAATTTTCTTGTTTTGGTCCATGTTACTACACTCCTGGAAATCGAAAAAAGAACACATTGACACCGGTGTGTCAGACCCACCATACTTGCTCCGGACACTGCGAGAGGGCTGTACAAGCAATGATCACACGCACGGCACAGCGGACACACCAGGAACCGCGGTGTTGGCCGTCGAATGGCGCTAGCTGCGCAGCATTTGTGCACCGCCGCCGTCAGTGTCAGCCAGTTTGCCGTGGCATACGGAGCTCCATCGCAGTCTTTAACACTGGTAGCATGCCGCGACAGCGTGGACGTGAACCGTATGTGCAGTTGACGGACTTTTGAGCGAGGGCGTATAGTGGGCATGCGGGAGGCCGGGTGGACGTACCGCCGAATTGCTCAACACGTGGGGCGTGAGGTCTCCACAGTACATCGATGTTGTCGCCAGTGGTCAGCGGAAGGTGCACGTGCCCGTCGACCAGGGACCGGACCGCAGCGACGCACGGATGCACGCCAAGACCGTAAGATCCTACGCAGTGCCGTAGGGGACCGAACCGCCACTTCCCAGCAAATTAGGGACACTGTTGCTCCTGGGGTATCGGCGAGGACCATTCGCAACCGTCTCCATGAAGCTGGGCTACGGTCCCGCACACCGTTAGGCCGTCTTCCGCTCACGCCCCAACATCGTGCAGCCCGCCTCCAGTGGTGTCGCGACAGGCGTGAATGGAGTGACGAATGGAGACGTGTCGTCTTCAGCGATGAGAGTCGCTTCTGGCTTGGTACCAATGATGGTCGTATGCGTGTTTGGCGCCGTGCAGGTGAGCGCCACAATCAGGACTGCATACGACCGAGGCACACAGGGCCAACACCCGGCATCATGGTGTGGGGAGCGATCTCCTACACTGGCCGTACACCTCTGGTGATCGTCGAGGGGACACTGAATAGTGCACGGTACATCCAAACCGTCATAAACCCATCGTTCTACCATTCCTAGACCGGCAAGGGAACTTGCTGTTCCAACAGGACAATGCACGTCCGCATGTATCCCGTGCCAGCCAACGTGCTCTAGAAGGTGTAAGTCAACTACGCTGGCCAGCAAGATCTCCGGATCTGTCCCCCATTGAGCATGTTTGGGACTGGATGAAGCGTCGTCTCACGCGGTCTGCACGTCCAGCACGAACGCTGGTCCAACTGAGGCGCCAGGTGGAAATGGCATGGCAAGCCGTTCCACAGGACTACATCCAGCATCTCTACGCTCGTCTCCATGGGAGAATAGCAGCCTGCATTGCTGCGAAAGGTGGATATACACTGTACTAGTGCCGACATTGTGCATGCTCTGTTGCCTGTGTCTATGCGCCTGTGGTTCTGTCAGTGTGATCATGTGATATATCTGACCCCAGGAATGTGTCAATAAAGTTTCCCCTTCCTGGGACAATGAATTCACGGTGTTATTATTTCAATTTCCAGAAGTGTATATCCAAAAATATTGTAGGCAAAGAGTTTGCAATAGACGATATTTGTTTCGCACTATGAAGTGTTCGTAGTTTTTAAGGATGGAATTTCTAGCTCATGTTGACTTTACTTTTGTGCTTCGAGTGATCGTTCCTGTCATATTCCTGAACATTGACCATTCCTCCTGGAACACCGTATACACACAACTTCCCTCGTGAATCAGTCTACCTATTAGAGAAAGCCAATCAAAATCCCTACAGTGGTTCAATGGTTCAGATGGCTCTGAGCACTATGGGACTTAACATCTGTGGTCATCAGTCCCCTAGAACTTAGAACTACTTAAACCTAACGACATCACACACATCCATGCCCGAGGCAGGATTCGAACCTGCGACCGTAGCAGTCACGCGGTTCCAGACTGAGCGCCTAGAACCGCGAGACCACCGCGGCCGGCCCCTACAGTGGTTCCTGAGGTTAACCTTCACTTACAGAGAGATGGGGAGTTCGTAATATGTAGTGATAACCCCTGTCGTGCACAACTAGTTGGAAAGACATTGTAGTTCTTGTGTGTCTAGCTGTTGCGTATGCATTTACGTACCAGCCGTGACTTAGCATTGGGCACTCAGTCGTCGGAGCTGTTTCCTGAAGTACCCACTTGTGGAGGTTTTAATGTAACGCACGCGTGACTGAATGCAGCGGAGTTTTACTGTCGTTTTAGGAAGTTAACCGAAAGGCTTGATTTGATAGCCTGCGGAACAAGATCCTTGTTTGCGCGGAGGGAGAGACAAGGGGGTTGCGCGGACTCGCCAGTCACGACACGTAGCGGTTATCGGCCCTCGTCACGCTCACGGGCCGCAGGTCTTATTTGTCTGACAGCTCCTCGTCCTTCATCAGCAACGCGTTCGCATTTCTTCTTCTCTCTACTTTCCCCGCGCTGTGCAGTAATAAGTTGGCAATCGTCAACTGAATACATTAATCTGCGTCGCCGATGCACCGAAACAGTCGAGATTAGAAAATGTAAAGCCGCTCCGGCTACATTCTTGTACGTAAGTGATATCGTCGTGCGCATTATTCAGTATTCACGTCTGAATAATTTACTGAAAATCGGAAGAAAGCCTTCCCCAAGACTAGTCAACTTCCTTGGAAAACTGTGTCGACTTTACGCAATAGCGATTTATAGCACCGGCTTCTGCGAAATACGAAATGCTTTTTTTTTGTGACTGTAGTTAAGATCTGATTTGTTACATTATTATTAGGGCCTAAAATGTGTAGCGGCGTGCCACCTTGTTAAATCCAAGTATCAGATGATGCTCTTGGAAGTGAACAATCACAGTAAAATTACACTATCTGATCAAAAATATCTGAGCACCTATTAGTGAGTATTGAAATGCCGTGAGGCCACCCTTCGCCTTCATCACGGTTTGAGCTCTGCTGGTGACACTTCCAGTGAGGTGCCTAAATACAGGGTGTACATTAAGTCCGGGAACACTTTCAATTATTTATTGCACAAGAACTAAACATTGTACAGATGTCATACATATTGCATTTTGAAGAGAAACTTTGAAAGGTATATATATATATATATATATATATATATATATATATATATATATATATATATATATATATTCGATATGCGAACGATAAGTGACCCGGCAGACGTCAATACGGTAATCGAATTCTTGCCATACCCGTCCCAGTACGGCATCGTCACCTATAGCAGTCGCTTGCCGTATTCTCTCCCGAAGCTCTGCTACATCACGTGGTAGAGGCGGTACATACACCAGATCTTTAATGTGTTCCCACAGAAAAAAGTCACACGGAGTGAGATCTGGTGATCGGGGAGACCATTTCACGAAACAGCTGTCCCCTTCTGTAGCACCGAGCGAGGTTCAAATGGCTCTGAGCGCTATGGGACTTAACATCTGAGGTCATCAGTCCCCTAGAACTTAGAACTACTTAAACCTAACTAACCTAAGGACATCACACACATCCATGCCCGAGGCAGGAATCGAACCTGCGACCGACAGAAGCGTCTAAAACCGCTCGGCCACCGCTGCCGGCCCGAGCACTCTTGTGGGTGCTTTGCACCCCAGATTCAACTATTATACCTGTTCACTTTCCCATTAGTGTGAAAAGTGGCTTCGTCGCTAAAAATTAAGCTATCGACAATACCATCCCCATCCTCATTCATTGTTGCAACTGCGAACAAAACTCAAAACGCTTGTCTTTGTCATTGAGCTTCTGCACTAGCTCCAATTTGAATGGTTTCATAGACAATTTCTGTCTCAGGGCTTCAACAGTCATTGGATCCATTTTGAGTTCACGAGATGCACGACACACCGATTTGTTTGGACTCCTTATGAATGTCTCTCGTAGGCGCTCCACATTCACCTGACACAGACTGGGACGTCCGCTTCTCTTTGTTGGTGGCTTCTTACCGTAACTTGACTCTAAACATCCGTTGAACAGCTGTAGCACCTTAACTCGCCATGTTTGCGACTAGCGCTGACTATCGGCAAATTACCAAACTACGATAGGGCGGTATACACGAAGAAAAAAAAAACCTTTCAGGATTTCTCTTCAAAATGACATATGTACGATATCTGTACAATGTTTGGTCTTCTGCAGTAAATAATTGAAAGTGTTCCCGGACTTTATGTACATCATGTATATGCGATGAAATGATAGCCAGATCTTCCTCAAGAGCCGAAACCAGAGAAGGCAGTTTTATTTTACGCTGGCGTCTTTAACTAATCACAGAGCTGCTCCGTTGCTTTCAGGAAGGAGCTCTGGGCAGGCCGCTCCATTTTAGGACTATTATTGTCCAGAGACCACTGCTTTACAAATGCTGCTTTGTGACAGGGTGCATTTTTCTGCTGATACAAAGGTAGTGCTACAAAACACTCCTCGCCTACTTTTATATTGGCGGTCCGCCTCTCGCGAAATCTAGTGCTAAATTCCGCATTACATAGGGATGCCGGATACTTCTGTACAAATTCCAGTTTGCTGCTTAAGATAATACACTACTGGCCATTAAAATTGCTACACCACGAAGATGACGTGCTATAGACACGAAATTTAACCGACAGGAAGAATATGCTGCGATATGCAAATCATTAGCTTTTCAGAGCATTCACAGAAGCTTGGCACCGGTGGCGACATCTACAACGTGCTGCCATGAGGAAAGTTTCCAACCAACTTCTCATACACAAACAGCAGTTGAACGGCGTTGCCTTGTGAAACGTTGTTGTGATGCCTCGTGTAAGGAGGAGAAATGCGTAACATCACGTTTCCGACTTTGATAAAGGTCGGATTGTCGCTTATCCCGATTGCGATTTATCGTATCGCGACATTGATGCTCTCGTTGGTCGAGATCCAATGACTGTTAGCAGAATATGGAATCGGTGGGTTCAGGAGGGTAATACGGAACGCCGTGCTGGATCCCAACGGCCTCGTATCACTAGCAGTCGAGATGACAAGCATCTTATCCACATGGCTGTAACGGACCGTGCAGCCACGTCTCGATCCCTGAGTCAACAGATAGGGACGTTTGCAAGACAAAGACCATCTGCACGAACAGTTCGAGGACGTTTGCAGTAGCGTGGATTATCAGTTCGGAGACAATGGCTGCGGTTACCCTTGACGCTCCATCACAGACAGGAGCGCCTGCGATGATGTACTCAACGACGAACCTGGGTGCACGTATGGCAAAACGTCTCTTTTTCGGATGAATCCAGAATCTGTTCACAGCATCATGATGGTCGCATCCGTGTTTGGCGACATCGCGATGAACGCACACTGGAAGCGTGTATTCGTAATCACTATACTGGCGTACCACCCGGCGTGATGTTATGGGGTGCCATTGGTTACACGTCTCGGTCACCTCTTGTTGGCATTGACGGCACTTTGAACAGTGGACGTTACATTTCAGATGTGTTACGACCCGCGGCGCTACCCTTAATTCGATCCCTGCGAAAGCCTACATATCAGCAGGATAATGCACGACAGCGTGTTGCATGTCCTGTAAGGAGTTTCTGGACACAGAAAATGTTCGACTGCTGCCCTGGCTAGCACATTCTCCAGATCTCTCACCAACTGAAAACGTCTGGTCAATGGTGGCCGAGCAACTGACTCGTCACAATACGCCAGTCACTACTCTTGATGAACTGTGGTATAGTGTTGAAGCTGCATGGGCAGCTGTACATGTACACACCATGCAAGCTCTGTTTGACTCAATGCCCAGGCATATCAGAGCCGTTATTACGGCCAGTGGTTCTGGGTACTGATTTCTCAGGATCTATGCACCCAAATTGCGTGAAAATGTAATGACATGTCAGTTCTAGTATAATATATTTGTCCAATAAATACTCGTTTATCATCTGCATTTCTTCTTGGTGTAGCAATTTTAATGGCCAGTAGTGTAGATTGTCTGAAGTGGTGTGATATTCATGACGACACAAGTGATGTGCCAACGAATACATCGTTCCTACACGAATCGAAAGGCAGTGCGGGAGCACTCTAGGCTATTTCATATAAAGACAAAGAGTGAGAAAGAGGTCATCTTTTACATATTATCATAGTAAGCACAGTGACTGGCTAAGCACAGTGCTCATCTTTGCCATAATTTAAAATACTGGGTGACACAGAATAATGGGAACGTTTGAAATGAGTAGTGGCAGACATGGGCAGGTGGCAGCACTGCAGGTTCGTGACAGCGGGTAAACAGTCCGCCATTTCAGTAATCATGGATCAGTGGGACGTACAACAGCGTGCGTTGGCCACAAAAATGTTTTATAGAAACAATGATGGTTTGGTAGCGGCGCAGAGGGAGTATCGACGTTTTTATAGTTTAGGACGCCTTGATGCTGTTCCGTCCAAACACGCGATAAAATGTTGGATTGATGACTTTGAAGAAACTGGATCTGCCCTCAAGAAGAAAACCAACAGGACGACCAAGAATGTGCGTTCTCCAGCGAACATTGATGCTGTACGCTTGTCTGTCTTACGGAGCCCACGGCGTTCAATTCGTAAGCAAGCAGCAGTGGTTTGAATGTTCCGGGAGTGTGTTCGCAGAATTCTTCATCTTGATTTAAAATTCCATCCGTACAAACTATAGATGGTGCAACAATTGAAGGACAACGATTACCTGTTACGATTAAGAATCTGTCAACAAATGATAACAGAAATAAACAATGACAATGAATTTCTAAACAAGTTGAGGATGTCAAAAATGGTCCAAATGGCTCTGAGCACTATGGGACCTAACTTCTGAGGTCATCAGTCCCCTAGAACTTAGAACTACTTAAACCTAACTAACCTAAGGACATCACACACATCCATGCCCGAGGCAGGATTTGAACCTGCGACCGCTGCAGTTGCGCGGTTCCGGACTTAAGCGCTTAGAACCGCTCGGCCACCGCGTCCGGCTGTATTAGAAGATTAAAACGCGTTACCGAGAAGAGAAATACGAGTCTTGAGAACTGTCAGAAATCCATTAGTACCACCTGTCAAAACTGTATGCACTGTGAATGAATATCTGCAAGAGCGATTGTATTTCCATCATTCCAGGGAAGCCCAGCGGCAAGTGCTATTTCTGTTGACGGCATTCTCGGAAATGAATTCATCGTAGTATGATGCGGCATTGGGGAGTTGGTATCCACAAGGACTGATACCGCTTGAGTGGAGCGAGCAGTATAATAAAGTTACCTGTTTAGCTTCCGCTCTCCTCTTTCTTTAAAGAGTTGTTACGTAAGTACCGCGCTCAAGGAAGTTGAGCGTTAGCGATAACGGTCGGAAATTTCGTCACGTTTTTTCGAGGAAGACTTGAATGGTTGTTTGAACGAAGGCGGGACAAGCAGCGAGCGTAACCACACGTCTCAAATGTTTTAGCCTGTCTCGGCCTCAATGTGTAGCCTTATTCTAAAGATAATACTACTATACCTGCCAACGAGGAAGTCGATGTTTACGGAATTTTCGTATCTCATGAAAGCTAATTCTGCCATACTCGTAAATCAGCACCACTTTAACGTTGTTTGTTTCACAAGAGATATTAAACGCATTAGCAGCTCAGCAGTACCCTCAACACTAGGTCGGACACTTTCAAACGCTGACAGCTGAATTGCTACATATCTGAAGTCTTCAGGGAGAGTTTAGAGGCGTGCTGGAGGGTGTACTGAAAAACGCGTCCAGTGAAAAACGGGCCCAGTGAGATTCGTGCCCAGAAAGGGTCGAGGACGGGTCCGCTAATCCCCTTGTCCGGCATACAAAAGAGTTGAGGGACGCTACCTGGAGGTTTCCGAGCTGGAGTTTTCAGTCGTCAGACAGAGAGAGAGAATGAATTAAGTTGCTACCACACACCACTTCAACCTGCAGTAAATACAAGAGATTACATTCTTTTGCTTCACTTGCAGAACCATTCGGCAGTCATTATCAATATCATTTTCATTATAACAACTACACTTTATAAATACTCAGAAACATCAAGTGACTCTGTACTTAACGATTAGTAATGTCACTTAATTATAACTCTTAATCTATAAAAACTAGCGAGGAATTGGGGTGGTGACTCTTGAATGAGAAGTATAATTGTAAAAGGTTGACTCTGAAAAGGGTTCGCTTTTGTTTTGGTGTACTGTAAAACACATATACGTATTTTAAAAATAATCTGATTTCCATCACACTAAAGAGCAAAATTCATTTAGGCGTGTTTAAAATCAGCTTATAAGCATCGTCAATATTTTTTTTAAATTTTTGATATTAGTTGCTATTTACATTTGAACACTATTGTATCTATATACATCTTCTGATAAATTCATTCAGGTTTCTGTAGGTAGGATATGGCTTTCAAGCAATCCTTAATCTCACCATCCTCATCGTATTTTTTTACTATTTTTCCCAACCTTTCATCACGTTTCATGTAGACTATTTTTTTCGTTTATCTTCCATACTCAGTTCTTCCCTCATTAAGGCGCACGCTGAATTTTCTGCTTCTCTTTTCAAACAACTAATAACGCCATTAATTTTCGGGTTTGGTTTAGCAAGCATGTTATTAATTTTGTGGTGCCAACCTTCTACAGCGTTGGTTGTTCGGTAGCGCCGTTTGTAGCAACTCCAAAGGTTGATAGGGGTTTCTTCATTTTCCAACCATCTATCTACGAAGTAGTCAAAAAATTCAGAAAGTTTGGGGATGTCCGGTGCATATGAATGTATCTGCAGCCAACCATCACATACACCTTCAGGCCGTAGAAACTCCAGCGCAGCACACATGCGAACATGTTGTCTGACTTCTTCGTTTTCTTTGTATTCACGAGTAAGTCCTAGCTCTTGAAATTTTTCTCCAGGGACACTTTTTCATATGGAAATAACATCCATGCACTTCAGCTGTCGGGAATACAACTTTAAATGCTGAAATAGTAACTGATTCTAAGTCTACGGTCACGTTTGTAGGTTACCATTCTGGAATTTTTTCCATCAAACTTCGGAAAAGACGAACGTATGTCTCTTTTCTGTTGTTTGGCAGTAGTGCAAAGGCAACTGGATAGATGTTTGTCTCATTATTTGTACTCCCAAAGTCGGCGTGAGTGGTGTATATTTGCGAAAACTGTGTGCTGCAGTACTTGAACGCACCATCCATAAAAATGTCTTGTTTACTCCTTAGAGCCTCTCTTCCTGCCCTTCCGCTAAAAACTATTATCCTCTCTCCCAGTTTGTCGTCACTTAACAGAAAACTGCTGCCATCGTTCAGAGCTAGTAAATCTGCCTTTAAGTCAATTTCTTCTCTTGTCGGTGGATCTCTCTCATTTCCCTATGATTTTGCCCGCTGGTAGTACAAAGCTCTCTTCGTTTTTTGCTGCTCTGGAATTTCAGTGACAAAATAACAGCCTCGGTTACGCAGGCAACCCAGCTCTTCTGAATATATTTTTGAAATAGATGTATCTTCGTCTCTTGCACTCTTGATGTCTCTTCGTCTCTTGCCCTGTTCTTTGCTTGGTTCAGAGTCTTCCTTACTTCCAACCGAGCGACATCCGAAGGTCCACATTGATGCTCGAATGAAAAAAAAGCACTGTCGAATCCTTCTTTTCAGCATTCCTCGGCAGTGGTTTGCTCTCTGTCTTGAACAGCGCCACGTTACTGTTCCATCTTCTTTAGTTCTCTTCACTATGTAAGAATAACCTTCGTAGTGGCAACAAGGCTTACCGTGATTAGTGGTTGAAAATTCCATATCTGAACTACTGTGCCAAAATTACAGGAATCGCGCAATGTGAGCTCTTCGACAGCCAGAGTAGCACGAAGGCTTTGTTTGTGTATCAGACAGTCGGCGGCTGTGCCTAGTACCGGGGGCGGCTGTGTCCGAGGAACAGGTAGGTAGTTTAGGGTGGTTAAGACGGCCCGGGCGCGGATAAGCCCGACACAAAGGGAGCCGGATTGGGCGCGAATCTCACACATTTCTGGTTGGGCGCGAATCTCACTGGGCACGATTCTCATATATTTGTGCTGGAGACCTGTCTCTCTTTACTGATGAGAAATCCTTGCTCTGCTTCTTGTCATAGGTTATTTCTTTACGTTTCAAAGCAACTTTGCAAAACTCTTACTTCCATGTGCTATTTCGATATACAACCCCTCTGAAACCGAAGGAGATGTATGTACCAGAATTAAACCTGACGATATCAGATGTCCCCAGCTCCAGACTTCAAGTTAATAATATAGATATTTGCATCCCATTGTTATCAGGAATTTTGTAAGACCACCTCATATGCACCAAATGTTTCTTCACTTCGATAAAGTATGTTACATGGTAGCTAGACTTAATTTTCAGTTTCTATTTTTCGGAATCTCTATGGCGGGGGGTGTTTGAACGTAAGTAATCACACATCCACTCTCACGTTTTTTTTTATTTACGTATACTCCGTGCGGCAGAAAAACGAATAATCTACAAACGTGACAATCTAAGATGCTGGTCAAAGAACTACAGCATTGCATACATACTAAAAATACAGGCATCTGCTTCATCACATACGTTGGTCAATGTACAATAAAATATTTGATTAATAAGTTAGTAATGAAATTTACTCAGAAAATACTTTCAGAATTTTGCGTAATTGAATCAATGCCATAAAATATAATATAAAGATTTTTGTTTAAGCTAGCGCATAAAGAAATCGATGCGGCGAAAATAGACGCACTGCTTACTTTAAAATCTGAAATTTGTGTTGTAAACCCAAAACAAAGTACTCTGTTGCATATGATACATACGAAGTAAAGTCCCACGTAATGAAAACGCAATAAATATGTACTAATGAAATAATTTAAGCTGTAATTTGTTTGAATGCTGTCTTCGTAATTGAGCGTATCCAGGGTTATTGGCAATGTGCTATGAGTATGTTCTTCAGAAGAAGAGATGTTTTTCACTCTAACGAAGATGAAAAAGTGCTCATAGCTCATATTTTTGAGCGCATGTGTACTAGACATTATTTCCTCTTTTGGTTCACACTACCATCTGTGAAAGTTGCCTACACTACAGTATCTAAGACCGCTTGTACAGAAAATTATTTTTTGTGTGCCAAATTTTGTGCATGCATCTAAAAGTGAACATGTAATTGATATTTCGATTGAAGAACAAAGAGTTCATGTGTCAATATATATACTACCGGAACAAATAAACAAGGGCGCAGCCTTCTGTTTTTTCGAGGGCAGCTAGGAGATGCCTGGCTGTTCGCTTTTGTCTTCTGCCATCCGATCTTGTCATGTAAGCATCGTTCTCTGTGTATCCCTGAATAGTTTCTAACATAGTGAACTTTTATTCGAAATGTTTTCAGGTAGGTAACGCCTACAGTACCAATCCACATATTTATGATGATAATTATTGTGCTGCTAGTTCCATTTTTTACCCTTTTGTGGGAAAGACGCAACATTTCGATGTGACACCGATCCTCCATTGGCGAGACTTTGTTACTATTTCCAGTATCTTTTTTCTCTTTTCATACAACCTGAACCTGCAGTCGTTTGAATAAGTCGGAGAATTATAACTAATTACACAGCATAGAGTGGTTATCAGATCGTGTTATTGGCATTTTCAAAAATTCCATTGATCTACGTCTTTAGTTATGCTGCTTCCAACAGCTATCTAGGATAACTACAACAAACGTTAATCCACTACTTCGGTATTTACTTAGTGAGCGCAAGTGGAAGCCAGCTTAAAAGTCGTAGATACGACAGTGCTGATACATGTTATGCACAGTCAGAGGTATCAGAACGATTTTTGCTTTTAATTTTAGACTCTTTCGTTTCTTGACCAGGATCCGTCACGTGAAATTGATACATTTAGTCTTCTCCATCTATCCTGAATGTTTGTAACATCATCACGCAATCGCACTGTATGACTGAACGAATTGGAAACAGAACTGTATATTATTCCAGTAAAAAGACTTTGTAAAGATGCCGTAGAAAAGGCGAAACGAGTCTGGTAAATAAATACGTTGCGAGAAAGATAAAGGCGTTTGAATATATAAAACTAATACGTATATACTTGATGCGGAAAATGGTGACGTGAACGAACTTGTTCGTATCTTTGTGTTTACAACCCAGCCCGTGGCTGCTGGTGACACTGGCAGACGAGGCAACTGGTGGTGCAGGAGACCCAGAGGCCAGAGCGGTAGTGTGAGTTGCTCGTGTGCGACTGCGCCACCTCAGCTCATACGCCTCCCCCCCCCCCCCTCCCACTCCGCCAACCCCCGCCCCCCACTTTCCCTCTCCCTCGGACGTCGGCGCTAAATCGCGGCCAGTGAGTCAGGAGCGCAGCTGACCGCCTGTACCTCTGCGCCTGGCACCGGTCCAGCGGCACTCCCCACTGCGGGGGCGGCGCGTTGACGTAGCCGCGGCGTCCTTGCCCCTTTCGCTGCTCCGCTATGCTACGCAGGCTGAATAGCAGGCCTCATCCACTTGCTTATACACTACTAGCCATTAAAACTGCTACACCAAGAAGAAATGCAGATGAACGGGTATTCATTCGATAAATATATTATACTACAACTGACATGTGATTATATTTTCACGCAATTTGGCTGCATAGATCCTGAGAAATCAGTACCCAGAACAACCAACTCTTCCGTAATAACGGCATTGATACGCCTGGGCATTGAATCAAACAGAGCTTGGATGGCGTGTACAGGCTGCCCATGCAGCTTCAACATTATACCACAGTTCGTCAAGAGTAGTGACTGGCGTATTGAGACGAGCCAGTTGCTCGGCCACCATTGACCAGACGTTTTCAGTTGGTGACAAATCTGGAGAATGTGCTGGCCTGGTCATCAGTCGAACATTTTCGGTATCCAGAAAGGTCCGTACAGGACCTGCAACATGCGGTCGTGCATTATCCTGCTAAAATGTAGGGTTTCGCAGGGATCGAATGGAGGGTAGCGCCACGGGTCATAACACATCTGAAATGTAACGTCCACTGTTCAAAATGCCGTCAATGCGAACAAGAGGTGACCGAGACGTGTAACCAGTGACACCCCATACCATCACGGCGGGTGATACACCAGTATGGCGATGACGAATACACGCTTCCAATGTGCGTTCACCGCGATTTCGCCAAACAAGGATACGACCATCATGTTGCTGTGAACAGAAACTGGATTCATTCGAAAAAATGACGTTTTGCCATTCGTGCACTTACGTTCGTCGTTGACTACATATCGCAGGCGCTCCTGTGCGTGATGCAGCGTCAAGGGTAAATGCAGCCATGGTCTCCGAGCTGATAGTCCATGCTGCTGCAAACGTCGTCGAACTGTTCGTGCACATGGTTGTTGTCTTGCAAACATCCCCATCTGTTGACTCAGGGATCGAGATGTGGTTGCACGGTCCGTTACAGCCATGCGGATAAGATGCCTGTCATCTCGACTGCTAGTGATACGAGGCCGTTGGGATCCAGCACGGCGTTCCGTATTACCCTCCTGATTCCATATTCTGCTAACAGTCATTGAATCTCGACCAAAGCGAGCAGCAATGTCGCGCTACGATAAACCGCAATCGCGATAGGCTACAATACCACCTTTATCAAAGTCGGAAACGTGATGATACGCATTTCTGCTCCTTAGATGAGGCATCACAACGTTTCACCAGGCAACGCCGGTCAACTGATGTTTGTGTATGAGAAATCGGTTGGAAACTTTCCTCATGTCAGCACGTTGTAGGTGTCTCCACCGGCGCCAAGCTTCTGTGAATGCTCTGAAAAGCTAATCATTTGCATATCACAGCATCTTCTTCCTGTCGATTAAATTTAGCGTCCGTAGCACGTCATTTTCGTGGTGTAGCAAGTTTAATGGCCAGTAGTGTATTAATTTTCTGCAACACAGAAAACGACACAACATACATCTGCATGTAAATTCCGAAAGTATTACCCTGTCAGTCCAAAGTGTTTTTAGCCTGGATTAATAAAAATGAAGATTTAAGTTGGCTATTATACAGTTAATAGCTACTTGAACTTTCCTCTGGGATATTTCTTTGAATCAATAGCTAATGGTATTCCTACAATTTTTAATTATAATTGAAGTTAATTGAACTTTTAATAAATAGTATTTCTTTGTTGGTAATCAGCAAATTTTGTAATGCACTCTCTACTGTGTAGCCGATAGTCAGTTAGGCTGATGTACCTGATCGTCTCCGTACGCAGATTCTGTAACGACTTACTACGAACCATTAATAATTACCAGAATCAATTAAAGAAAATGTTCCGATACTTAAAAAAAAACTCGGAAGACCCAAAATACGTTGATCTGTCTCACCTAGTGCGACGTAGACGTTTTATTATTCTTCATAATGTTACAAATCAATTATGGACTCCTTGTTTTTACACGGGACATCGGACAACGAGCAATAGCATACAGTAAATCACTGATAGTGTACCGCATATGACTGCTGCTACACCGATTGTATCATTTTTGGACGAATGACATTTCCGTAACTTATTTCGCGACAGGCAGCAACACATGGCTGTTCTTGTTCGGGAGTCAAAGGCTGCGGAACAAGCTTTGCAGACATTTTTCTTAAAATAAATAAATAAATAAATCTGCAGAATGTCTTGAACACTTGATTTAGAGATGTTGCTCCACTAGGATTTGTCGACACAACAGTGACACACTGTGATCGCAGGTTCCGTACTTAACACTGCCTACTCCCTACTGACTGGTTGAGTGCGCATCTCTTGTTTACAGTTGGTAGTTCAAGGTGCCACTGTAGTTACTGCGCTGACTTCGCTTATTCGTCAGGAATAAAATCAGTTCCGGGACTTTTTGGACGGACAGTGTATCTGCGTCGCAAACTTTGCGACTATAGAATAAACTAACCCAAATTGTATAGGATGGTCAGAAGCATTCTGAAGAGCTTGTAAGGGTGTTGCAGGATACGTTGTGCCAAGAGGTAATTATTAGGAGAAAAAGGCCATACGGTGCGCCGTCCCCGAGTTAATTAGCGTTGAAGTTAGCCAATCAGGCCGCTGCGTGCGCAAATTCAAGCGGCCTGCCAGATACAATTAGTGTCAGTTGTTCTCATAGCGTAGATGATAGCTCAAGAGACTGCTCAGCCTTTGGTTCGGGTTCGATCAATACTACCGTCCCGTGTCCAATTTTTAGTATCGCTCTGTTATTCGGTTTTAGGAAACCAAGCGAAAAACACGTTTGACGACACCATGTCTGGCTGGCCGACTGAATTTGAGTGTACAACGGCCTGATTGGTCATCTTCAATGCTAATGAACTCGGAAACGGCGCTAGTGTCGAATTTTTTTTCTTAACAGTTATTTCTCAGCACAGCGTAACCTGCAGCGCCCTTACAATATTTTCAGACGATTTCTAAATACCCTGTATGCACGTGAACGAACACAATTACCCCGGGCAGCCCCGATACCCGAGCGCTAAAACAATGCGACAACACGGCTTACAGCATACACTATACGGAAGCGCTACTCCAGCTTTACGGTTATTACTCCTAATGCGACCATGGTGAAATTAGAAACGAGGAAAAATATCAGCAACCGTAGATATAGGATGCTCCAAAATATGATTAAACTGTAACGATGCCAGTGCATTAAACAAAAGGAATACAGAAAAAGTGTGCCGAAAACTGCTAGAAAATAGAGCAGTGTTATAAACTGAGAAAAGTACGCCCCCGGTAGCTGGGTGGTCAGCGCGACAGAATGTTAATCCTAAGGACCCGGGTTCGATTCGTGGATGGGTCGGAGATTTTCTCCGCTCAGGGACTGGGTGTTGTGTTCTCCTAATCATCGTCATTTCATCCCCATCGACGCGCAAGCCGCCAAAGTGGCGTCAAATCGAGAGACTTGCACCCGACGGGAGGCCTAGTCACACGACATTTACATTGAACTGAGAAAAGGTGAATTTAAGCTTATTCTGCCTCAAACAGGGGAATTTTGTAAATTAGTGTGTGGTTGAAAACCTGTTCCCTGTTAAAGAACAAATTTAACTTACAACAGGTCGGAACTGAGACTGCGAGTAAGCGCCGTTTGGCCCCACTGATTAAAAACGGTGTGCGATAGAGGTTTTGCAAAAAAGTCTTCCACATGCTGTTTATGCAGCACGTCGTGCAGTGAAAGCCACACTCCTTTATCACCGCCGTCTGTTGCGGCAGCTCTGATATAGCCACCAGCCTGCATTTTATCTCTCTAAGCTACGCCAACGCATTCGCGACTCTACACCCGGCACTTGCGCGTTATGCTGCAATTTTTGCCAAGCACACGCGCTAGTCACTGTTTCCGCTGTATAATTTTACATGACCCACACGTGGCTAGATGCCTGCAAAGCCGTAGAAGAAGTTGTGGCAGATGAGTTAACTTGGACTGAAGTCTCGAGAAATCCCTCTGATTTTGTTGTACTTGGTGAAACTAGAGTTTCCGCGTCTCGTTGGGTTGCTAGGTATTCAGTTATATGCTCAGCAGCATGAAGGACACTCGACCTCCTACGTACCAACAGTGTCTGTCTACAGCAGCAAGAAATATCTAATCAAATTACAAACCATACTACTAGATATGAAGTATACTGTGTGTTCGTATGTGTTTGTAATATTTTAGACAACAATAATTGTTGTTACTGTTACCTGTAAACAGGATCAATAGCCACTGATGAGCTTGATGCTTTTGTGCCCTGAACCTTAGAAGTTCCCTGTGGTATATTTGGTTTTTATTGTTTATCATAGCTGCCCAGGAATCAGGGTTTTTTAATGCAAGTCCAAGGTCCGCATCTGCAGAGATGTTTCGCCTGATATCTTTGTCAGAGAACTCTCTAATACAGCCGTTCCCGGCCTAAGGGTAATTACTTCCTGAGGGGTAAAACGCAATTTTCTTAGAAGTAAAGAAAAGAATTTAATTGTGTTTCAGTCAGGAAACGAAATTACTTTGAAAAGAGCGTTACTGTTATCACTATTTCTATAGACTATAATAATGATTACATAATTTACAACTTATTATGTTTTAAATGCTGTCATTAATGTGTGATACAGTGTGATGGAGATAATATGCCGTGGAAGGAAAATATGTACATCATATTGCTAACATTCCGCAACGACTGGAGGCAAGAAAGAGTTTCCTTAGGAGATCAAAGGAACTTGGAACCACTGCTGAAAAAGCTAGATTACAACAATGGAGGGCCATGACCTACCTTCTCCCTGATTGGAAAAAAGTTCCAGCTTTGCCTCCAGGCCATGACGGGGAATGGACATCTTAAAAGTCCCTGAATAGACTGAGATCCGGAGTTGGAAGATCAAAAGTTAGCTTAGCAAGATGGGGTTACACTGATCCAAATGATATTCGGTGTGACTGTGGAGAAGAACAGACAGTTCGGTACATGCTTCGGTGTCGATTGCGCCCAGTCTCAGAAAATGCACTGGAAGTGGCCAAGTTTTGATCAAAAGTAATTTGATCATAACTGTGTGAAATTTATGTACATGTACCTGTATGTTTCTGACACGAGACTAATAATAATAATAATAATAATAATAATAATAATAATAATAATCTTGCTCACATAGTGGACCCGCTATAGACATACTTTTTAGAATGTATTTACGATAGTAAAATGGAGACACATGCATCACATAAGAATGAGTGCTACCTACAACTTCTTCTCAGAAAAGAAAATAAACTATCCACACTGCGGTAGATACTCGTTTCAAAATATGCTCTTTGCAACACTCCACTGCATCCAGCCACATGCTTCACCCTCACACTGCACCTCCATTTAAAATCAACCAAACTAATGTGTGTGCACTATACTTGGATCTACTGTTTCTAAATCACCTGACTGCAGAATTTCTTAAATCCGAACTGACAGATATTGCAGACTTTGTGCCTGATCGCTGCCACTAATAATAATAAGAGGGGCGTTCATAAGTAATGCAACACTTTTTTTCTGAAAGCAGGTTGGTTTTACTCAAGATTCCAACACGCCATATTATTTCCCAATCTCTTTCATGCAAAATCCTACTTTTCCGCATAATCCCCATTTGGCGCAATGGCCTTATGCCATGTTACCGAGAGGGCCTGTATGCCCGCTTGGTACCACTCTACTGGTCGACATCGGAGCCAACGTCTTGCTGCATCAATAACCTCCCGATCGTCTACTTACTGCTTCCCGCGGATGCAATCTTCATAAGACCAAACAAATGGATCGTGCGAGATCTAAGCTGTAGGGTGGATGAGGAAGAACAGTCCAATGAAGTGCGTCAGTACTACCAACAGAAACGTACAGTAATGCAGCGAGGTGTTTGTGAATTGTCAATCACCTTGTGTGAGAGTGTCCGCACGTTCCAACATTTCAGGCGTCACAGCTGTGTGCGGCCGGCCGGCATTCGGAGGTCGGATAGGTTTACGCGACCTTGTTGCGGTAACGACAGACGCCTCGCTCGACGAGTCACCCGTATTTCCGTTCACTGCCAGGTCTCTGTAGACATTCTGCAAGTATCTATGAATATCTGCGATGCTCTGGTTTCCGCCAAGAGAAACACTATAAAAATTAAATGACCGTATGGGGTTGTTGGCCGGGAGGTCCCATGTGGGTTCGGCCGCTAAGTGCAAGTGTTATTTCAGTCAGCGCCACTGTGGGCCATTTGTGACCGATGATGATGATGAAATGATGTTGAGGATAACACAACTCCCATTCCACGAGCGGAGAAAATCTCCAACCCGGCCGGGCATCTAACCCGGGTCCAGTGCATGGGAGGCAAGCACGTTACCACCCAGCTAAGCAGGCGGACGCACACTAACTGACAGCTCTCTGCTTGGAACGCACCTCCATTACGGACACAATTTTGAAGGCTACGTATAACGCGTTCACCCTTCGAAAATTCAGGAAACAATAGTGGCTAAAGTGGGAATATCCCACGACGTCCCCTGACAAATTCAGCATTCTTTTTTCAACCGAAAGTGGCCCAGAAACAAAATGTTGCTTTATTTATTGAACGCCTCTCGTAACATGATAGTAATAATAATAATAATAATAATAATAATAATAATAAAATGCGGTGACTCGTTGGGGGAGGCGTCTGTCATAATCGCAAAAAGATCATGCAAACCTGTCGGATCTCCGAGCGTGCCGGTCGGCCGCACGAAACTGTGACTCCTCAATGTTGGAACATGCAGACACACTCACTCAAGTAGATTGACGGCCCACAAACACCTCGCTGCACAACTGTAAGCCTCTGTTGGTAGTACTGACGCATTTCATTGGACTGTCCTTCCCCACTCACCCTATAGCTTAGATCTCGCAGCCGGCAACGGTGGTCTAGCGCTTCTAGGCGCGCAGTCCGGAACCGCGCGACTGCTACGGTCGCAGGTTCGAATCCTGCCTCGGGCATGGATGTGTGTGATGACCTTAGGTTAGTTAGGTTTAAGTAGTTCTAAGTTCTATGGGACTGATGACGACAGCTGTTAAGTCCCATAGTGCTCAGAGCCATTTGAACTAATGAGCGCCCTATTTGCCATCGGTTTAAGTGATACTAACCTCTGCAGCAAATGCAACCTCGTTGATACTATGCCTCATCGTTATACATGCGAAGATCAGATTATCAACTGGAGGTGGACCAGGGAGAAAATTGCTCAAATAACAAGAACTTCAGCAAACAATGTACCGATTAACATTTTCTTCAGACCACAAGAAAGTTACTACCCTCAGACAAAAAATAACGTAGTGATTTGGTTAATGGGCAAATATACAAGTTACATTTTTAACAATATTGGGAGCGATGAACATATTGAATACAACATGTATATCGAAAATGGAACCGAGAAAACACCTAAGTATCAGAATTACAATAAGAAATATGGTAACATGCTCCGAATTGTCTTGAACAGAATGGGTATAGGTTAGGAACTGTACTCCTCGTGGTTAGGGGATGGGTTGTGTGACGTTCCCGACCCTAACCTCATCTGCAAGTAACACATGAAAAATAAATCAGTAGTACAGCAGGTACAAGAATATGACGGCAAACATCTAGTGTCTTTTATAAAGGAAGACATTGAACTCCCCAAGGATGCGTTTAGAAGGCTGGAACTGACAAAAATAACAAGGCAGTGAAGGACTTTGCCATATCGTTGTTCGGGGACTGCTCTTCTGTCTACGTAATTTACCCTGGAAGGAACACAATCAAGGATTTATTGAATGATTAATTTGCGTCTGGGAAATGATGATGAGGAGGCTCAGGCTGCAGAAGAAGAAAATGTGCTGCTGGACTGCCACCAGTTGAAAGTGACAGTGGAGGTGCTAAATGTGTGCTGCTGCTAAAGACTGCATATCATTTCTCAACTGAATGCTGTAATTTATGACTGCAATTATCTGCCACCTTATTTATGTCATTTCATTGTAAGCTAGCCATTTTTGATAGTGTTTTGTGGAATAAAAAAAATTACCATATTGAAAAAAAATAGAATACTGATTAAATCACCAGGCATTCCGCATTCGCATCTGCGTGACTGGTCTGGAGGCTGTTGGTATGTACGTACAGCGTGCGGAATTGGGCGCGCCTTGACGTGCAGCATGCGGCTATCGATTCCGGCTGCTCCCGCCTGTAGTAGTACATTGGCGCAGGGCGCGCATACCATCTCCGATGCCGTTATTACCCACCCTGAAATGGCCTAGTTGCGCTTGCTTTGCAATCAAGTACTGGGTGGCGCGACTGACTGCGCCGTTCCGAACCAGCAGCTAGCAACAAGCAGAATTGCCGCAGTTTCGGCGAGCACAAAGTACACCGAATCATTATTGCGACAACAGGCGCATGTGGCCACATGACTAATGCTGCGCTGCGTCAGTCAAGCTAAAAGTGAAAGAAAGGAGCCACAAATTTTTAGGGTAAAAAGGTATTTGGAAATCTAGGATGTAGTCAACAGAAAAGTTGTGTTGACGAAGGTTTATTACGCCACTTGAAGTTAGATGAAACCCTACAACGCGTCTTGGCGTAAATGCGGCTATATAGAAAGTGACTGGTTGCTGTATTTTTTAAAGTAATGTACTCGACTGCCACGGCGCTCAGTCACCATTAACATAGATTCCACAGATCACTCCAAAATCGTAACACAACACATAGGCTACATGTCGTATTAATCCAGCAGATGATGGAGATTTAAACCTCTGACACCCTTCGTGGAAGTAAATAAACTGTAATTTCTAACATGAAGCTTATTTTTTCATTGTTGGAGCGTAACGGGATGCGAACTGTCAGTAGAGGACGACGCACTGTTTCCTGTAAGGCGGCATGTGAATACCGTACATCGTATATACACTAGCCCTCTATATTGTTCTCAAGTTAATTTGTTGGTTGGAGATGAAGAGTTAGTAAATCAACAGTAAATTGCTGTTACAGAAACGACGATGTTTTCCACCATGACTGCTGTGAAATGTATTTGTATACGATTGGAATTGCGGTTTCTGTGCAATTCTTCACTATAAAGTACGTCAATGCATTTTATAATAGACTGACGGGAAAATATCGCAACACCAAGAAATAGTTGCGCGACGTCAACGAAAGTTGGTAGGCGTGTTTCTACATCTGAAAGATGATGTCTCTTCAAATTTCGCGCCAGTCGCTTAACAGTGGCGCGAGTAGCGCCACTACGACAATGCAAATCAGGTTTGCTTTACATACACGCTGTAACTTTAGTGAGCGTTAGCTTTTGAGATTGGACCTAGTTAGCCGACATCAGTCAAGAATACCTTTCAGGCAACAAAGACGTCATTCTCAACACCTTACTGAGTTGAAGGACGTGGTGTAATAGGGCTACGAGAAGCTGGATGTTCGTTCCGCAATACTCCAGAAAGACTTGTGAAGGGCCGCGCGCGATTAGCCGTGCGATCTAAGGCGCTGCAGTCATCAACTACGCGGCTGGTCGCGGCGGAGGTTCGAGTCCTCCCTCGGGCATGGGAGCGTGTGTTTGTCCTTAGGGTAATTTAGGTTAAGCAGTGTGTAAGCATAGGGACTGATGACCTTAGCAGTTAAGTCCCATAACATTTCACACACATTTGAACTTGTCAGAAATGTAGCCACTGTACTATGATTGCCGACAGCGATGGTCACGAGAATGTACAGTTGCAAGAAGACTTTGCTCCGGACGGCCATGTGTCACTACTGATCGGATGGCCATCGTGTTCGACGGACTACAAAATTGTATGCCAGTCTGGCGATTCGACCTGTTGTGCTGCCATTCATGGACAGTCTTCCAGGAGGTGTCTTCCAACAGTCCGCTGGTGTAACCCAACATGCACTGCAGAGTGTCGACCTGTTGCCTTCACCTGCTCAACCACCGGACCTGTCTCCAGTCGAGCACGTAGGAACATTATCGGCCGACAACTCCAGCGTCATCCAAAAAGAGCGTTAACGGTCCCTTTATTGCCCCACCAAGTGTTACAGGCATGGAACTCCATTCCAAAGACTGACATCCGGCACCTGTACAGCACAATGCATGCAAGTTTTCATGCTTGCTATCAAAATGTAGGCGGTTGCAACCGTTATTAATGTAACAGTGTTTCACAGTTTCAATGACTTATTTCGTGCTTACCTTAACCTGTGATCTTGCAATATTAATCACTTAAATATGTTACGTAGACAAATATATTCCCGAAAATTCATTACTCTATATTATTTATTTTTTGGTGCTACGTCTTTTATTCCGTCAATGTAATGTGTTGTCATTCGTAAAATGATACTGGATTGCGGGCACAAGCAAACAGAAGATAAATTACCTGTTCATATGCCGGCAAGAGTGGCCAAGCGGTTCTAGGCGCTACAGTCTGGAACCTCGCGACCGCTAGCGCCTAGAACCGCTCGGCCACTTCGGCCGGCCCCATATGAACAATTTTTGAACTTGTTCATATTAAAACCTTTATCTACTTTGTGATCTGCAATTGCCCATAGAATTTGTAGCCTTATGCAGATTTTAGCCATATATACCACTTACACGTATTAGTTCAAAGGGACTTAACATCTGAGGTCATCAGTTGCCTAGACTTCGAACTACTTAATCCTAACTAACCTAAGGACATCACACACATCCATGTCCGAGCCAGGATTCGGACCTGCGACCGTAGCAGTTGCGTGGTTCCGGACTGAAGCGCCTAAGAACCGCTCGGCCACAGCGGCCGGCTTACGTAGTAGTTAGATTTTATAACAACATTGATTACATCTGTGTGCCTTTCAGTTCTATACATCAAATTTAACGTTCACATGTACTTAATATTGAGCCAAGACCGCAAGTCGCGTGTCACGTATTTTGCGGGGATTTCACAAGGTGGGCTTCACCTTCCTTATGCTTCTCTCACTGCTGCTCTTAATGGTGGGTAGAGAGCTTACTGCTTTTCACAAAGGCAACATAGTTAATCCGCATCATTACGAATACTGTCAACTTCGAAATTTACTGCCAGATTAAAACACGAGACACGAACCCAGGACCATTGCCCTTGTTAGGTGGGAGAATGTAGGAAACGAGGTACCGGCGGAAGTGAACCTGTGACGACGGGTCGTGACTTGTGCTTGGGTAGATCAGTTGGCAGAGCGCTTGCCCGTCAAAGGCAAAGGTCCAGAGTCCGAGTTTCGATCCGGCACATTTTTAATCTGCCAAGGAGTTTCATTTCTTTCTGGACGACCTACTGTATAGTGCTACATGCACTATCTTTATTGCTAAACTGATATTTCTTCTTTGCTTGTTGCAGGTGAGTTCGCAAATGCTGATATACTTGAAGAAACAGTTTTTAGGTAAGTACGACCGTTCTTTTTTCGAAATATTGCCGGCGCTGTCTTGTTGCTACGATGGATTAATATCTATGGGCCGCGCGGGGTAGCCCCACGATCTAAGGGCGCCTTGTCACGATTCGCACGGCTTCCCCGTCGAAGGTTCGAGTCCTCCTTCGGGCATATATATATATATATATATATATATATATATATATATATATATATATATATATATATATGTGTGTGTGTGTGTGTGTGTGTGTGTGTGTGTTCTCGTTAGCGTAAGTTAGTTTCAGATTAAGTAGTGTGTAAGCCTAGGCACCGATGACCTCAGCAGTTTGGTTCCATAGAAGCTGACCACAAAATATCTTTGGAGCCACGAGCTATAATCTAGCTCTCTCTGCTGTATGGGCTGGGATTGGTTCCTTGTGGCATCTCACTGCTGCCTCCATCGCATCCCACAATTGTTGGAGGAGTTGTGACGAAGATGATATACGAGAAGGCGGGGCCACTGCTGCTCATTTAGGTACGAGTTCGGCGAAGTTTGCGTACGTGTTAATCCTCTCTATGCTCCGTAACATGTTGGATATTTCTGGTCGTGAAAGACATTGTACTAGCGTCTCATCAGGAATCACATGCTGCAGGTATCGATGTTCACAAGCTGCAATAACTTGTAAGGACGGACTTAAAACGAAATCATTCGATTATCTTCATCGATCAAAATTCATAGAATTACCTTGAGAAATTTAGAGACGACAGTGGTTGTACTTCTCGACAGTGTTCCGTTAACAGTATGTGTAGGGATGTTGAATAATGGCACGGAAACATGTATTCATCGAAAGGAGCAAACACTGGTCGCGTACCCATTAAGTAGATGCCAATTTCTTATAATTGCCGATTCGTTCAGAGTGATGGGCGTTCGTGAGTATTGGTGCAGACGATAACACTGTGCTCAGAGCTGCATCCGCAACAAGTGTGGACAAGTGCTAAATTGTAACACACTAGGTTATACAGAAAGTAGTGAGAAACATTTCGTTATAACAGCACTTCAAAGAGTATGATAGCAGTAGAAACGACTGAAGCCTCGTAATATACCGATCTCACGATGAGCGCTGATATGTTGGGATGTCGTAAACGTGATCACAAGCTGTGTTTCCAAAATGGTCAACAACATATGGAGATATGTGCATCGGCGCCAGCAGTGATTAGCGAAGGGTGGAAATTGTCAACAATGGGAACAAAAGAGCATCTGAGACGATTGTAGTACACCGAGGAGCCAAAGAAACTGGTTCACCTGCCTAATATCCTGTAGGGCCTCGTGAGCGCGCAGAAGTGGCGCAGCACGAGTGACATGGACTCGACTAATGTCTGAAGTAGTGCTGGAGGGAATAGACATCATGAATCCTGCAGGGCTGTCCATAAATCTGTAAGAGTACGAGGGTGTGGAGATCTCTTCTGAACAGCACGCTACAAGGCATCCCAGATATACTCAAAAATATTCATTCCTGGGGAGTTTGATGACCAGCGGAAGTTATTAAACTCAGAAGAGTTGTCTTGGAGCCACTCTGTATTCCTAGACATATGGGGTGTCGCATTGTCATGATGGAATTGCCCAAGTCCATGGGAATGCACAATGAACATGAATGGATGTAGGTGACCAGACAGGATACTTACGTCTGTGTCATCTGTCAGAGTCGTATCTATAGGTATCAGGGGTCCCATACCACTCCAACTGCACACGCCTCAAACCATTACAGAGCCTCCACCAGCTTGAACAGTCAGTACTATAAAACCATAATAAGTGTAAAGCAGTAAATTATAAAAGTGAAGCTATGTGCAGCAACTATAGTGACAAGGAACAGAGTGTGACAGTTATGGTTAACTGCATTTGCTTCTGCTTGGTGGCGTTGCACGGTGCGCAGTTTTCCAGTATGTTCAGAAGCCTGTCGGCACGCCGGCCTCCTGCTAGGACGGTGTGTTAGCTGGCGCTCTCTCTTCTCGTGAGTGGGGCTGTTGATAATTCGTGCGCAGCGACTAGGTGGGCGTTTGGTGGAGGCCTTAAAGTGTCTTAAAAATGCGCTGTAAATAAATTCGTTCTGTTGATTTAGTGTGTTGGCGGGTTCTTGCAGATGACATGTAAATAAGAAGGTTTTTTTACGTAACTGACTTTTTGTAATTTTAGTATAAGATTCTCCCTTGTTCAACGCATAGCATCTCTGTCGCTACCTCTCTCTCCCCCCTTTCCTAGCCTCCTCTTCCCGCTCTAAGTCCCTCTCGCTCCATTTTATAGTTTTACTATTTTATGCTAAGTACATTTCACGTAGACATTGTTCCACAAATTAGTATTTTAATGAGAATTTTAATATAATTATACTTTTTATAAATTTAACATGACTGCTCGTGTTAGCCTCTTGACATTCCCACCGCCTCCTCCATGGTCTGCTCCCTCTCCCCCATTCACCCTCACTTCCCCCTGCTTTTGCCATTCTCTCACCCTCTCCCCTACCTCCAAGTGGTACCCATTTAAAACACTGACCACAGTTGCAAAACACTCTGATATGACGTCCTGAATAGGTAAATCAGGTTACTGACGCAAATACTTAGGTAAATGTTACATTTATGTACATTTTTCCTACTTATTGTGAAATATTAGACGGTATGTCTTTACCCTTACTTCGATTTAGATGTGGATATGACCCTGAATAATCTAAACATGTCATGTAATTAATAATGTGCGACTGAGACTGAACAAGAAATGAGAATTAACTTAAGCATTACGTTATGAATAGTTTCGATGTACAACTAGTTACTTTATGCCAACATCAGTGCAAAGCAAAGTACTAATACCGTAGGTTAGTAGCATCTGACGTGACTGATCACTGGCGCGAGGGAAACGTTAGGCAATCAGCGTAACACGCTTCTACGACAGAAACCCGGAAAAAATTGTAGTGAATTATTGACCGGTTAAGAATGAATAACTTTACTAGCGAAAAACTATAAGATGTTGAGAGCAGCTCCAAGGTACATTGAATAGGACATTGTTGATTTCCTTCCCCAATGTCCACATACGTGAATTTGACTTCAGTGTCTAATGACACTCTCCCAGTCACTTTAGTATTTTTACCAAACGATGTTGGTCGCTGCCAATCCGTTACTTATGGTTTGATCTTTGAAAGATCTCAGACGCACTGGGACGTCTTTCTATTACTTGAAAACAAGTGCTGCACTGGTTTAAAGGTTGGCACAGGAGAGGATTTCGTGACGGGCCGAATCAAACGAGCCCGAAGACTGATGACTCAAGGAACAACAGTTAGCAGTGAGCGCATGTTTTTGAATCTCTTTCGTTCTTTCCCTTATTCCACGTTACCTGCTAAACCACCAGTGATTGCCCCCGCGCTTTGCTTTTGTTTCTTTCTACTTGCCGCTGTGAGGGCGGAAGTAAGTTGCGTCGAGCGTTACGTTGTCGGTTTGCCTTGTCTGCGGTATCAGGTCGAGGTTTCTTATCTCACTGAGCACAGAGAGAGCTGTTCTTTTGCCACTTTTATCTCGGGACTCAGAAATGCGTGGTTCTTAAACATAGTGTCGTGATCTCCACGTTACATGAACAGTGTTTGTATGACATTTACTTTTTCTGCAGTATGAAGACACAGCCTCGGAAAAAATACATTCACATTCTTGTCAAAGGTTCTACCACGGTTGTTGGTTGCGAGATGTGATTCTGGCAGTTCAGGTTTTTGTGCTTCCTACTTCCTTTTTCGTTCATCGTTTGCAGGAAATAAGGAAACAAACTGATGATGACCATCACCACGACTATCACGAGGCTGTGACAGGAAGACATAAGAACACAATGTTTACCAAGCACCAATGCAACGACTGTTTCTACAGAAATATGTTGCATAAACGCTTTGTCAGGAGACTGTAAACAAATTAATTTAAAAAATTGCCGTCTATTTTTTAGTTTAGATCATCTGTGTAATGTTTACGACGACTATGAGCTTAACCGTGTTCACAGCCTGAAGTCTCGTAAAACATTCTTCACTGTACCCCTTCGCCCATTATAGAGAACGGATGTTTATTGCCATAAGAAGAATAAAAATACTGGCTACATAGGTTCGATTTATAATTCAGCCAATATGCCGATTCTAAACTTTTGAAACACTGTATAGGGAGACCAGCACCATCTAATTTGGAACAGCAGACCTAAAGTTTTACTGTTTTAGTTTTAATTACTTTTGTAATGCTAAAATATTATATGTCATAATCGCCATATGCAAGTGCCATCTCACGGACTTATTTCCAAAAGGCTTTCGTTGAGTACACTGCCACTTTTCACTTGCATCTCACCACGTAAGACTCACGTGATACTGTGTATCTATATGTTGGACAGATTCATTTTTTTGTTTGTTGGTCCATAAAATGTTTGTGTGATTTATTGTGTTAGATTTAATTTCCATTCGCTTGTCACGATGTATATACTATTATTCGACGTCATCACGTTTTTCGTGTGTACCCATTTTGCTGCAGATCCTTTGAAAATGGCGGAACACCGAAACGCGTAAAGCCTAATAAAGTCAACAAGAATTGTGGTTGGGAGTTAAGCTGGTACATACGTTGGTAGCGTATTTGTTTTGCGTGTTGGTTCAAACGGCTCTGAGAACTATGGGACTTAACTTCTGAGGTCATCAGTCCCCTAGAACGTAGAACTATTTAACCTAACTAACCTAAGGACATCACACACATCCATGCCCGAGGCAGGATTCGAACCTGCGACCGCAGCGGTCGCGCTGTTCCAGCCTGTAGCGCCTAGAACCACTCGGTCAAGACGGCCGGCTAGGTGTGTTGGTATTCCGGTTGCTGTTGGCCTATTTATCTATAGTCATTATTTATTGGTAGTTCACTGTTGCTATTTCAACTTGTATATTGTCACTATGCCGTAGTGAGTGGAGCTGTGGACGCTAGAAAGTGGACTGCCAAGTGGAGAAATCGCAACATTTCCTTCTGCTTGAGTTCAGGGGAGGATTTAATAATAGTAGTGGAGCCAGTCAGAAACATTTGGGAAACATTTGGGCCGTGTGTTGGATAATGTCATTGGACTGACGACGACTAGAAAATGGTTTTCTCGTTCGAAGGAGGATTGTTTTCACACTAGTGACTCCCCACTTTCAGGGAGATGTTCGGGGTTAGATCGCTGCCTCAACGATCCACGTCAGCGTACTCGAGAACTGGCAAATGTGATGAAATGTGATCATTCGATCACCGTGCGACATTTGCATGCAGTTGGGGAAGCTTCAAAAATCGTGTGTCTGGGTACCGCATGCTCTTAAGCCAAAATCAGCGAGTGGCCATATGTCCATCTCTGATTGCTCCTCATCAATTGGCTCGTGAACAACAACACCCACTCCTATCCTCTGTCGTTAATGGTGACGACAAATTGTGTCTTTATGCTAACATAAGGAAATGAAATGAATGGTTGAGCCCAGATAAAGCTCCAACTCCCCGTACAAAGACCTGCGCGCATGCACAAAAGATAACGTTACGCATCTGATGGAACAGCGACGATATGGTGTACTGCAAATTGCTTCGCCGAGATTTAACAATCACCGCTGACGTTTATTGTCAACAGTTGAGACGTCTTACAAACGCAATCCAACAACGACCAGGAAGACTGCGTGAAGTAATGCTATTGCACGATAACGCCCGCCTGCATTCTGGTACACTGACGAAAACCACTGTACAGGAGTTGTGGTGGGAAGTCATTCTGCAACCAACTTATTCACCTGATGTTGCGCCCTCAGATGTTGACCTTTCCCGCTATATATGGAAAAAACTTCAAGAAACTTCTTTTTCAGGTGAAAATGCGGTCCGAACATGTCTCGATGAGTTCTTGAGCGCACTAGCACGTGATTTCTATACAGTCGCAGAATCGAAAATTTACCCCAGCGTTGGCAGACCGATGTAAGTGGTGAAGGACAATATATTATTAATGACAAAAATCTCCGTTACGTTTGTCTGTTGTGTTTATGAAAACGCTACGAACCTGTGCACCACCCAACAGTTACACTGTTTTCATACTTGCAACCAATCTTCTTTGAGCCCCCTCCTGCTAACAAGTGTTTATATTATGTACGTCTTACAGAAGCTATGGTTATTGTATTTGTATTGCATATTCTTAAAGTAGTCGACCGTTTCTGACGCCCTTTGTAGCAGGTATGGGCTGGAATTAGAGTGCAGGCTTCCCAGCTCGATCCCTCAGCTGATAGACCTCAGCCAAAAAGTGCGCAACTTAACAGACCTTCAGGCAGCACTCCGTACTGAAGGAGCGTTAGCCGCTGCAGCAGGAGCGGAGCAATGAATTAAACACCCCTCGCCTCCTGAATAAAACACGAGCTGCGACCGACCAGGTCAGTAATCACGTCGTGGCGAGAGTTCACGCCGGCGTAGCTGCGGTATCGTCGCAGTAGTAGAGTTTCCATTAGATGCAGCAGTGAGAGAGCCATTCGCATTTGTTACTTGAGACGAGTAGAAAACATACACCACGTACCAACAATAACTGAAGCACCTAACTGTTTTCTGGACGATAAGAGTACAATTTGTAAAAAGAAACACACTAATACGTTATTTCCTGTTTGCTAGCACCCACAGTCCTACATTATATCAGACACATTTATTTTCCGCCTGCACTGTTATTGCACACTGCTCAAAAGAATTAGGGGAACGTGACTTTAGGCGTCTGCCATACACCATTGAGCAATAACTGAAGACTGAGTATGTTTGCAGATCATTCACTGAAGAGCCAAAGAAACTGCACACCAGCCTAATATCGTGCAGAACCCCCACAAGCACGCAGAAGTGCCGCAACACGACGAGGCATGTACTCGACTTGCGTCTGAAGTAAGTGCTGGAGGCATTTGACACCTTGAATCCCGCAGGGCTGTCCATAAAACCGTAAGAGTACGAGTGAGTGGAGATATCTTCTGAACAGCACGTTGCAAGGCATCCCGAATATGCTCAGTAATGTTCATGTCTGGGGAGTTTGGTGGCCAGCGCAAGTGTTTAAACTCAGAAGAGTTTTCCTGGAACCACACTGTTGCAAATCTGGACATAAGGGGTGTCGCATTGTCCTACAGGAATTTCCCGAATCCGTCGGAATGCACAGTGGACATGAATGGATGCAGGTGATCAGACAGGATGCCTACGTACATGTCACCTGTCAGAGGCGTATCTACACGTATCAGGGGTCCTATATCACTCCAACTGCACACGCTCCAAACCATTATAGTGCCTCCACCACCTTGAACAGTTCTCTGCTGACATGCAGGGTCCATGGATTCATGAGGTTGTCTCCATACCCGTACACGTCCATCCGCTAGATACAATATGAAACGAGAGTCGTCCGACCAGGCAATATATTTCCCGTCATAAACCGTGTAATGTCTGTGTTAACTAGTGCAGGCGAAGCGTTAAGTTTTGTGTCGTGCAGTCATCAAGGGTACACGAGTGGGCCTTCGGCTCCTAAGGCCCATATCGATGATGTTTCGCTGAATGGTTCGCACGCTGACAGTTGTTGACGTCTCAGTATTGAAATTTGGAGCAATTTACGGAAGGGTCGCACTTCTGTCTCGTTGATCGATTCTCTTCAGTCGTCGTTGGTCCCGTTCTTGCGGGATGTCGGAGATTTGATGTTTTACCGGGCTCCTGATATTCACGGTACTCTCGTGAAATGGTCGTACCGGAAAATCTCCACTTCATCGCCACCTCGGAGATGCTGTGTCCCATTGCTCGTGCGCCGACTATAACACAAAGTTCAAACTCACTTAAATCTTGATAACCTTCCACTGTAGCAGCAGTAACCGATCTAAAAACTGCGCTTGCCACTAGTTGTCTTAAATAGGCGTTGCCGACCGCAGCGCTGTATTCTGCCTGTTTACATATCTCTGTATTTGAATACGCTTATCAATACCAGTTTCTTTGCCGCTTCAGTATATATTTCACAGAGTAAGTATACAGCAAATCATCATTACATCCTCTATGGTTTACCAAAAAACTGAAAAGCGCGACTGGGTCCGGAACCGCGCTGCTGCTACGGTCGTAGTTTCGAATCCTGCATCGGGCATGGATGTGTGTGATGTCCTTAGGTTAGTGAGGTTTAAGTAGTTCTAAGTCTAGGGGACTGATGTTAAGTCCCATAGTGCTTGGAGCCCATTTGTCCTAAAGGTGTCGAAAACAAAACTTCATTCGTCCCGTCATCTTGAGTGATTTTCAGTGGACTTTCACAGACTCTTTAACATTTATGCCCTCCGTGAGCGTTTATCACTGCTTGACACCTACGTGGCATGCTCCGTATAAGTCTACAGAAGTCACCCTGTCTTATCCGTTCCCATTCTTCAGCTCTTGGAGAGGCTGTAGTGGAACAGGACAATCGCGAACACGTCTGTCAAGTGTGTCGCACATGTGCTCGATGGGGTTTAGGTCGGGACTAAAGCCCTGGTCACGCTCACAACATAGACCCCGGCATTAGAAGGAATACATAGCCACCACCGCATGCGACAGCCGCCACATGGTCCGCTGTTCGATGTAAAACCTGGCGGTAATGCGACGATGGACAACGACAGGATCTTTACGGCTGTCAACACTTAGCCTCCCCACAGTATCACAGAACCTTGGAAACCCGTCGACTTCCTGGAAAACATTTGGCAGGTACCGCTCGCCGGCGATCACCGCACACGAACACGGTCAGCACCGTGCGACGGAGGATATCTGAACTCCTCTGTGAATAACAAGTTTCACCAGCGACGACGTTACCAGTTGGCATGGGAACGGCAGAACTGAAGGCTACCTGCAAGATGTCGTGCCAAGCGCGGTACTGAACGGGAAGTGTGGGTCGTAAGGTTCTTTCACGTAACCTGTTCATTACATTCTTATGTCACACGGCTTCAGCGCCCTTCTGAGATCGTCTTGCAGTGCTTCGGGGTATCCATACGGCGCCGCAACGCAGAGACGGCGGTACATCGGTCTTCACATGGGGTCATACTAAAAAAGATCCAACATACTATACGTTGATACACGTGTTCTTGTAAACGGCGTATTTATAAACGAAAAGCGCAATATTGTGTGTGTTCTACAGGATGAATTTCCTTAGTTATCCGGTTTTCACCTTATCGGTGGACAGCATTGAAAGAGATGGTATTCACCAGCAGTGAGGCACGAACGCAGAGTGAACGTTATCTTTGGCAGTGCAGTAATAATGCAATTAAAAACTTGAAAGTTAAACAGTAAATAAACATAAACTGTGAGGATTAAGGGAACTTAAGGAGAGGTGGGGGGGGGGGGGGGGGCATTAAGCTGTTTTTGGTCATTTAATATTAAAGCAGGACTGTGAGCCTGATATGGCTAATAACTATTGGCCTCTTTCGGTACATGCTCAGCAGATATGGAATCATAACTGTGCAAGCTCTAGCTCGTCCTTATTCAGCCAACCTAGTTTCTCTCTCTCTGCCTGATTCATCAACATAAAACTTACCACAATCAGGGCAAGTAATTCTGTATACCCCACGGTTGGCTAATGACCGGGTCGTATCTTTACTACTGAAAGTACCCTGCTGTTTTTCTTTTTCGTTGTTATTCTCCACTATTGTGACTTCTTTGGCGATGATAGTCAGTCAGTCTGATAAGGACCAGTTAACTAAATAATTTAATTCTGTAGAACACTCATAGTGCTGTCCTCTTCATTTATAATTACGTCGTTCTGACAAGAAGCGTCGGACAAATCATTATGTTACTGAATGTATTTATTTCTTTTGCGATCGAGATTTCGGCTTGTATGTGATTCTCGTATGATGACTCACTATAAATGCGTCAGTTCACATTCTTTGCTGTTAGAAGGACATGCTCCTTGTGTCGACCATATTTCTTGTTATTGCATAAGAACAAAAAAGATTCTCCGTCGTCAGTGTAAAAAATCGTAGCACTTCGTTTTACAATTACTATCGAATTTACGTAAATGATTGTTTTGCCACTTTTGTAATCCAGCCAGTGCGTTGGCCAACGAGCGGTTCCTTTCTGTGTATGCAAGTAGAAAGCTGTTTTTGCGCTCGCCACATGGTTTGTGCTCAGATGTGTCGAGCGCGGGTTTGCTCATAGTACCATAATTACGAGGGTGCTTCAAAGAGGAAGTAATAAATGTCGTTACATGCTAAGACCACTCAGCAAGAAGGAAAATTGTAAATTTGTGGTAAGTTCCTTTGCAACCGAACTGCTGAGATCATTAGTCCCTAGGCTTACGCACTACTTAATCTAACTTTAACTTACGCTTAAGACCACACACACACACACACACACACACACACACACACACACACACACACACACACACACACACCTATGCCGGAGGGAGGACTCGAACCTCCGACGGAGGGAGCCGCGCGAACCACGGCAAGGCGCCTGAGACCGAACGATTACACCACGCGGCTGCGCAAGAAGATTGACGCAGTCAGAAGGTTTTTTTTTTTGTTATGGTTTTGGGACGCAAAACTGCTACGGTCATAAACACCCATCCTGTGGCTTCGGGAAGGGTAAAAAACCGAATGTTAAATCAGCAGCAATGGGAGCGAAACTCAAAAGGGAGGGAAACTAAAAACGGAAGGAAATATGAGAAAACTACAATTGAAGGGGGGGGGGGGGGGGTTGTTGTCCCCAAAAAAGAGCTTCAAATGACCGATGTCATCTCACTGACACTGTTAAACTCAAGGACGCGATCGTCGAGAGCGTGTCATCTGCTAAAAGGGAAGATATATCAGGCGACAGCTTTAACCGGGCGCGTAGCGGATTAAAATAGGGGCACTGAAGTACAAGGTGTCTCACCGTCCACAGTTGAGAGCGGTGGGGACAAAGCGGGGGAGGATCACCACTTAAAAAATGTCGATGGCTAAAAAGACAGTGCCCTATCCAGAGTCTAGTTAATATTACATCCTCCCGACGACGAGGCCGGGAGGAAGAGGTCAAAGCGCAGTTTCAAATGGTTCAAATGGCTCTGAACACTATGGGACTTAACTTCTGAGGTCATCAAACCCCTAGAACTTAGAACTACTTAAACCTAACTAACCTAAGGATATCACACACATCCATGTCCGAGGCAGGATTCGAATCTGCGACCGCAGCGGTCGCGCGGTTCCAGACTGTAGCGCCTAGAACCGCTCGGGCTCCAGGCGCAGGGAAGAGGTTTTACGAACTGCAATTTACTATCGGGAAGTGTAGACCAATGTGTGTGCCACAAAAGAGGAACACGACTACATAAAACGCTCCGTAGATCGACTAAGGGAACCATGCGGACAGCTTGCCAAGGAAGAGAGACTGCAGCCTTGGCCGCTTTATCGGTTGCCTCGTTTACATGTGTTCTGTGTTTCCCGTAGGCAGTTCTGCTGCGATACGGATAACTCGTACAACACAGGGCAAGAGTGGAATGGCGGGGCAACCGCAAACCTACTCCACAGTTGAAGTACGCTGAACAGTACGATTTTTGTGTGCAAAACGTAAAAGTTTCACGCAGATCCGCGGAGAAACTATGGAGACATATGGAAAAAATACAATGTCGCCTCCAGCCGTTATGAAACGCCAGCAGTTTGCGCGAGGCCACACAGGAGTGGGTGATGCTGATCGGGAGGGAAGGCCGCCGAGACCAACCAGAGACGACGAAGTCCAGTCAGACGAGGGACTGATTCGCAGCAGTCGCGTATTTTCCAACTACGGCGTCTCCGTGACCGAGGAGCGGGTTTCTGTCACCGTGCAGTTGTACGATCGGTAGAACGTTCCTCCGTTGTTTTCAGAGACTTGCTGCAAAATAATGGCCTGTGTCTGTGTCACTTTGAAATGTAGTGCAGCATTCTGTAAAAGTTGATTGGCCGGTTATAATAATACGTAAGTTACTTTTTGAAGTACCTTCCGTTTGCATCCAGACAGCCAATAACTGTGTTCCAGCATGTCACGATTTAGGGTGGCCTCTAGTATTCCACTTTGCTTGAAAATGTCAATACTACAATCGCAATAAATATTTTCAACAACTACAAGCGGAATGACTGCGTTCAGCGCTTTAGCTTTACCTGCATAAGCGCTATAAAATCATTAACCGCTTGACATCTACTGCTGAGTAAAGGACACTCCTTGACTTTTCCGTGGATTGTCTTCAAATATACGTATCCATCTTGCTCTTCTACGTTTTCTAATGTCATACACTCACATTCTATTAATTTGCCGACTCAGTCGTTCCTCACGTCAGCGATTCCGGTAAAAAAATTACTTGGTCCATCTGCTATACATTCCTCCAGCTGCGTGTATACACCCTTATCCGGACATCCATTCTATTTTCATTTCGGCCATAGTTAAGTCATTCTGTTCCTTGGACATATTACTATGTCTCTCTTTTGTCGGTCAACCTTGTTTTTCGACTAGAGACCATGAAAATGTTGATTTGTGCTGTTTTAACGATCGAATTCTAAAACACGTGGAGGTACATTTTCTGAACACAACAGTATATAGCGAATAGCGTTGAAACATAATAAGTCATGCGTTTGCTCAATACTGAAAACGGTCTTAACGCGTTCAGCTCAATGTGTGTTCGCTGACTACGATGAAGGCGTCAGTGTATCTGCAGATTTTCTGGGAAGATACGTAATTTTCGTATGCTCCCACGAAGGTGGTGCCCGTGAACAGAATCTGAACTGATATCAAAGCCGATTTTTATGTTATAAAGTGTACGCTCCTTGTACTTAGTAAAAAAAGGTTTCGCTACTATTAAATAATTTTGTTCCGTGTTTAGTGTGACTTCATAATGCGCTCCGTGGAAGAAGTTGAATGTTTTGCAGAAGCTGTCTTGCAGCAACGCACATGCAGCCACAGCTTTATTAAAGCATGTTTGAATTTCCACAGTTTCCTGCCTATGATGAAAAAATTCTATATCGTCTAAGCTGCTTCCAGTACATTTTGTTGAGTATCTTTCTAATATAGACCTAATGATCAATAGGCTGCCGTACTCCCATAGTGTTATGAGCCATTTGAACATTTTTTTTTTTTTCAACAAGGATAGCTAATGACACATTCAGCATTTGTTCTCCAATCCATTATCAACCATTATCTCTGATGCCGATTGCTTAAATTGTACACCACGACACGGCACAGGCTTGTAGTTTCGGCCGGCCCGAGGTGTGTGTGTGTGTGGGGGGGGGGGGGGGGGGGGAGAAGCCGGTTTCGGTGTGGTTCACGACCTGTCGTCGCTGCGAGACGAGGCTAGGAGTTGGCAGCCTTGAACGCAAGAGCACCGATAGTGACTCTAGGAAGGCCTAATTGTTGTTATTTACTTTTAACGACCTGTGTCCGCGATATTTTCTCGATACTAAGTGAAGTAACATCAAGCACTCAGGTGAGTGTAATTAACATCTCCTTCCATACATCCACGCCTTCAGTCCTACATCCGCGTATTTACAGCATCCATTAAAAAAATTTCCGTCTGTAATTATATCGGTCAAGGAATCGCGTTCATTCCCACGGTTCTGTAATAACTGAGATGCCAGTAGATTTGAGTGGGAACTGATACCTCGTGATAAACAACAACTGAAGCACGAAATTACTTCCTTTTCGTAATTTATCATGAGCGGTGTAAGCAGGCTACATGTAACACGTCATACTTCTTCGACGTAATAAAATTAATTGTTTTAACGACATCATTGGTACAAACTTTTGCTGCATGAGTATGAGTAAGCTGTAAATAGCGAAGCGCAGTAGACACCGTGTTTCTTCACTTCTACAAGGCCTCAGACGCCTCTTCAGCGCCGTAGTTCGGTGAACAAAACCCGTACTTCCGAAATATGGAGACACGTACGCGTTTGGACTACGGATTACCAAACAGAGTCCAGTGGAGTTAAACTCTTCAAGGTTGTTAGGTCGCGTTTTCAAATGGCTGAAATGGCTCTGAGCACTTTGGGACTTAACATCTGAGGTCATTAGTCCCCTAGACTTAGAACTACTTAAACCTAACCGACCTAAAGGAATCATACACATTCATGCCCGAGGCAGGATTCGAACCTGCGACCGTAGCAGCAGCGTGGTTCCGGACTGAAGCGCCTACAACCGCTCGGTCACAGCGGCCGGCTGTCGCGTTTTGATCCCTCTGCTGCGCACCACACCGGTACTGTGGTGTTCAGTTAACACCACAAGATTCTCAAGAAGATCCCCCGAAACGACGATCGTATAAAAAAGACATATGAAGCTGCTTAACCTAGAATACATTGCCTTCAGTGGCAACGGTCAAAAAAACCTTCAGATGTACAAAGGCTCCTGTAAGTTGTTCTTAATGGGAATTCTTTGTCAGAAGCGAAAGTAGTGTGTGGGGGCGTACCTCACAGAATTGTGATAGGCCCGTTATTGTTCACGATTGAAATATGATGTGTCGCCAACTATGATTCATCACACCAGCACAAGAAAAAAAAAGACCACATAAAACGCATATCCGGACATTTTCCTTTTTTACTTATTACTGAAAGAATATTTCACAAAATTCCCAAGTCCGGAACTCATAATTTCAGCGGTAGAGTACAAACTGGTCTCTGTAGCCTAGCGTAAATGCCTGACCGCGATGACAGCCTCTAAACAATGTAAGTACATTACCTGATAAAGAAAGTGAAGTAACCAGAAAGGGAGGTGTAAATGAAATGAAACTTCACAGGTTGGCAGGGCATTTGATGTTACTCCAATGATTACAAAATGGTCAGTTTTTGGCATTAGGAACCCACCTACCAGGATGACGTTGAACCCCTCTGGCCTGGATGCACGCACTTATTCTGTGCGGACAGGTGTGGTAAAGCAGTCGTATCCTCTTCTGTGGGAAGCTGCCCCACAACTGTTGTAACATGCGCTTGATTTCTTGGATACTGGCGCTAGGACGAAGTTGACGTCCGATCTGGTCCCACACATGACGTATCAGGGACAGATGTGGGGATCTTGTTAGCCACGGCAGTACCTCAGCATCAACGAGCGAGGTGGCGCAGTGGTTAGACACTGGACTCGCATTCGGGGGGACGACAGTTCAATCCCGCGTCCGTCCCTAAATCGCTCCAGGCAAATGCCGGGATGGTTCCTTTGAAAGGGTACGGCCGACTTCCTTCCCCGTCCTTCCCTAATCCTATAAGACAGATGACCTCGCTGTCTGGTCTCCTTCCCCAAACAACCCAACCCAACCTCAGCATCACGTAGGTAGTTCACTGACAGACGTGTCATGTGTGGAAGTGCATTATACTGTTGAGAAATGGCACAGGGATACTATCTCACGAGAGAGATGACGACGCAGGATGGACGCAACGATCGGTTGTGCTATATAGACTTCCTTCAATCAGTTTTAGCCGTGACCTGAAACCATACCCGATGGCTCTTCCCCACCATGACACCATAAGTAACACGTTAGTGACTTTCCAAAATTTTGGAAAAATGGGACCTCTCGCCAGGTCATGGCCATACTCGCCGACGATGGTCATCCGGGCTGGTGCAGAAACACGATTCTTCGCTGAACATACTGCGACAACATTCATCAGCACTACGTGTCTATTGGTCACGGCGGCACTCCAAATGCAGCAGTTTGTGTTGTGTGTGTGATTCCCTAGTCTGGGTCATGCTAGTCCCAGGATGACACAGAATGCTGCTGGGAGGCCGTTACTTGTTGTCGGGTGTAAAGCGCAGATGTGAAGGGCAGTCAATGGGTTTGGTGCACAATAAAGCGTTCCTCTCTTGCGGTAGCCAGACGTGATCGACTGTAATCTTAACTTCGAGCATGCTGCCCTCACGTTACTATGCAGTCTTAACATTGGGCCACTGTTGCTCAAATACCCCACAAATCTGTATATTGGACGGTTCATACAGCTAGCCAATTGTATCCGAATGAGGCCTGTTTCAAACTCAATCACCGGCCTCTGTGGTCGAGCGGTTCTAGCCGCTTCAGTCCGGAACTGTGCTGCTGCTACGGTCGCAGGTTCGAATCCTGCGTCGGGCATGGATGTGTGTGCTGTCCTTAGGTTAGTTAGGTATAAGTAGTTTTAAGTCTAGGGGATTGATGACCTCAGATGTTTAATCCCATAGTGCTTAGAGCCATTTGAACCATTTCCAAACTCAGTCGCCGGCCGGTGTGGCCGAGCGCTTCTAGGCACTTCACTCTGGAACCGCGCGACCGCTACGGTCGCAGGTTCGAATCCTGCCTCGGGCATGGATGTGTGTGATGTCCTTAGATTAGTTAGGTTTAACTATTTCTAAGTTCCAGGGGACTGATGATCTCAGATGTTAAGTCCCATAGTGCTCAGAGCCATTTGAACCAAACTCAGTCAGGTGCTGATGACGCTGTCTCACTCATGTACGTGGCGTCTCCGTTTGTTGTTCACAGTGATCGCTCAACGTCTGAGTCTGTTCACGCCCCTTATGTACCCTACTAGGCCTGGTAACAACACGAATGCACTCTGGTGGTCGTTCTATTACAGAGGATTGCGATTCTAATCGTTTACGCTATCGCCGATGGTGTATACGTGTACGAAGTTATATTGTCATCGAGCCATATCTACTGTTTGCTTCAGATTTTTTTTTTCAAGCAGCGTATTTGTCAATTCCTTATCCATATTGCAAGTAAATGTTCGTCAACAAATATTTTGGTGGTAATGTAATAACTTCTACATAAGCTCATTTCTCACATTTCATTTTTGTCGCAGAAATGCTCTTGAATAGAGCATGAGTGACCACCATCAAGTTTCTACTGTAAATACCACCCTTCGTTTACAGCGCCAGTAGGCAGACCACTTCAACCCCTAAGTTTTCAGTAACCTTCAGTTCCGTGTTATCACAAGGCATCATCTCCATCTTTTGTTTGCACCACTGCGCGCTCTATCGTGGGTGCGTAACTTTAAAATGTTCCCTCGAAAACGGCCGCTCACTACATAAAACGCTTCTCCCCGTCAGAGCACTGTAAACATGACCCAAATTGAGTCCCCCTTTTTTCATACGACAATTTCCCGAAGTAGTTATTAGGAATCTTCCACAACAAAAGAAGCGTTACTTGCATGTTAGAGGTGTTATCTCTCACTTCTGCAATATGGGCCTTCAGAATGACCATGCCTGTATGTGTCGTAGGCCAGCAGCTATTGCGTGGGGCTACTTCATTTATGCTAATTACGACAGTACTTGTACTTCACCAACCTCTCCAGAATTTTGCCTACGTTTATCTTCGTTGTGGTTCACGTGGTTTATTACTAAGTATGCATGCGTCATATCTTCAGTATCTGAGGTAAAAGTTCCTCGTATAGTAGGGGTGTACTACATGTAGTCTAGCTACAGGGGCCCGGCAGTTTGCGTAAGGGTTCAAATGGCTCTGAGCACTATGAGACTTACCAGCTGAAGTCATCAGTCCCCTAGAATATAGAACTACGTAAATCTAACTAACCCGAAGACATCACACACATCTATGCCCGAGGCAGGATTCGAACCTGCGACCGTAGCAATCGCACAGTTTCGGACTGAAGCGTCTAGAACCGCTCGGCCACAACGGCCGGCTTGGATAAGGGAAGTATGTTATCAGTACCAGATATCTCGTTCTTTCCTGATATCCTTACTGCGTGGTATTACTCTCTTCAGCGATTCGACCGGTAACTATCCATAATCCGTGCCTTCTATTTTCCTTTTAAGCAGAAGCTCATACATACCCCATTCTGAACTATGTTTACGTCTTCTGGCATTTGGAGGGTTGCATAGCTTTGAGCTGTGGTGGAAAAATTCTAGGTTCAACTTGGAATTGAAATGTATATCTTTAGGTGTGAGTCTGGCGCTTATACTCGGATCTACGAAACCACATGGTTATGGTGAAAAGTTCCTGCACCTCAAGAATTCGAGAAGAGAGAAAGACGTCTGTCCAGAAATCACCGGTGCTTTAATCTCCAACGTAGCTTACGGATTGGACTTGAGGGGACTAACCTGCTATTGCAATAAGGCTATATTTCCATCATGGCAGCTTCCCTAGTCACCTCAAAGACAAACGAGTTAGAAGACTCAACAGTTTGTTCATGGGTATCAATATCACACTGTGAATAAAATACCCTGTTCCTATCATGTGGGTGGTATCGCAACCACCAAGTCACTTTCAACAATAGGCCAAGCAAGTTGAATCACAAATTGCCCACCAGTATCACCATGATCATCGTACCAGAAAATACAACTTATGGCATAGGTATTCACTGTTAAGAAACGGTAACGCATACATGTTGTTGAGTGCCATTCCTAGGAAGAGCTTTTTATGCCATCCCATCGACTCTCTCAGACTATAGTGCGAGTCTCTGTACTAAACTTCACTTTATGGAATCCATTAGGTGGTAATACAACTTCACAACAAAATACTATGCCTGTACTATTCTTTAATTTCCCCCCTCTCCATAATCTAAAAGAACTGTATGTGTTGCCTACTACCTTGCTGTGCATTTATGAAAAGACTCTAGCTGGTTACCGCCTGGTTGAGCACGAAGTGTAATCCTCAATCTCCATTTCTAACGAATCGATATCGGTGAGATTTTATACTCTAGCCTTCCTCTGTGTTAAAAACTGTGGTTTGAATAATTTGGTTCTTCAAAACAAGCAACAGGACCAGCCACGTGACGTTCATTGTTGCATAAAGACTCTAGAATTTGTGAACGAACTGACTTCTAGATTATATCCTATATATGTTCAATGGGATTGATGCCAGGCGCTTTGGGTGGCAGTTCTTTCGCTGGAACTGTCCAGAATGTTTTTCTTACTGGTGACATGGTCCACTGTCATCTATAAAAATTCCAACTTTGTTTGGGAACGTGAAGTCCACGAATGGCTGGAAATGATCTCCAAGAAGCCGAATATCAATCAATGATAGGTTCAGTTGGACTGGAAGATCCAGTCCGTTCTATCAGCTTTTACAATACCTGGTTGACAACTTGACACTCGAATCATACCATCAGTTCTTACCAACTGAAATCGGGACTCATGTGACCGGGCCACGTTTTTCTACTAGTCGAGGGACCAACCGATATGGTAACGAATCCAGGAGAGGTGCTGCAGGCCACGTCGTCCTGTTACCAAAGGCATTCGCGTCGATAGTCTGCTACCACAGCCCACTGACAACAAATTTCGCCATACTGTCCTGATTCGTCGTGCGTCTCACATTGATTTCTGAGTTATTTTACGCAGTGCTCCTTACCTGTTAGCACTGACTACTTTACGCAAACACCGCTGAAATTTGTTGTTCTCCGCGCGATCTTGACATCGTGGCTCTCGGAATATTCCATTCTCTAACGATATGCCCCATGCGTCTATTATTCCGCGTTCAAAGACTGTTAATTCCCGTCATGCGTGCATAATCACCGTTTCACGCGAATGAAGTGAGTACAAACGACAACTCCGCCAATGCACTGCTCTTTTATACCTTGTGTACGCGATACTGCTGCCATCTGTATATACACTACTGGCCATTAAAACTGCTACACCAAGAAGAAATGCAGATGATAAACGAGTATTCATTGGACAAATATATTATACTAGAACTGACATGTCATTACATTCTCACGCACTTTGGGTGCATAGATCCTGAGAAATCAGTACCAAGAACAACCACCTCTGGCCGTAATAACGGCCTTGATGCGCCTGGGCATTGAGTCAAATAGAGATTGGATGGCGTGTACAGGTACAGCTGTCCATGCAGCTTCAACACGATACCACAGTTCATCAAGAGTAGTGACTAGCGTATTGAGACGAGCCAGTTGCTCGGCCACCATTGACCAGACGTTTTCAATTGGTGAGTGATCTGGAGAATGTGCTGGTCAGGGCAGCAGTCGAACTTTATCTGTCTCCAGAAAGGCCCGTACAGGACCTGCAACATGTGGTCGTGCATTATCCTGCTGAAATGTAGGGTTTCGCGGGGATCGAATGAAGGGTAGAGCCACGGGTCGTAACACATCTGAAATGTAACGTCTACTGTTCAAAGTGCCGTCAATGCGAACAAGAGGTGACCGAGACGTGTAACCAATGGCACCCCATACCATCACGCCGGGTGGTACGCCAGTATGGCGATGACGAATACACGCTTCCAATATGCGTTCACCGCGATGTCGCCAAACACGGATGCGACCCTCATGATGTTGTAAACAGAACCTGTATTCATCCGAAAAAATGACGTTTTGCCATTCTTGCACCCAGGTTCGTCGTTGAGTACACCATCGCAGGCACTTCTGTCTGTGATGCAGCGTCAAGGGTAACCGCAGCCCTGGTCTCCGAGCTGATAGTCGCTGCTGCTGCAAACGTCATCGAACTGTTCGTGCACATGGTTGTTGTCTTGCAAAAGTCTCCATCTGTGGACTCAGGGATCGAGACGTGGATGCACGATCCGTTACAGCCATGGGGGTAAGATGCCTGTCATCTCGACTGCTCGTGATACGAGGACGTTGGGATCCTGCACGGCGTTCCGTATTACCCTCCTGAACCCACCGATTCCTTATTCTGCTAACAGTCATTGGATCTCGACCAACGCGAGCAGCAATGTCGCGATACGATAAACCGCAATCGCGATAGGCTACAATCCGACCTTTATCAAAGTCGGAAACGTGATCGTACGCATTTCTCCTCCTTACACGAGACATCACAACACCGTTTCACCAGGCAACGACGGTCAACTGCTGTTTGTGTATGAGAAATCGGTTGGAAATTTTCCTCCAGTCAGCACGTTTTAGGTGTCGCCACCGGCGCCATCTTGTGTGTATGCTCTGAAATGCTAATCATTTGGATATCACAGCATCTTCTTACTGTCGGTTAAATTTTGCGTGTGTAGCACGTCTTCTTCGTGATGTAGCAATTTTAATGGCCAGTAGTGTAGTGTATCGCTATCCCATGTCTTTTGTCACCTCGCTGCAGTGTACACGAAAGCAAACCTTGAAAACTGAAGATATTACTAACTGCACAGAATTTGTGGCTTAATAAGAGGAAATGGAAAAATCGGGTGCTCATTACTCCTGTTTTGTGTCACAGAGCAGGATGTCTGCTGTTGTTGAATGACGAGCACCCTGTTAACTCGAAAATTGGTTCGTCTTGTGCGCAGGCATGCAGTTACATAAAGTGAAAGAAATGGCACGTCCTTCGGAGTCAAAAATTATTAAGCCAAAACTGCATTAGATGAACAATCTCGATGTAGACTTATTACGGCAATGCTGTAAAGTAGACAGCCTCTTACAAAGGCATCAGCTTTGTTTGGTACGCGCTGGCTGTCGGAGTGTTTGCGGCCTTGGTAGTGGTATGTTTTTGTGCGAAGTGCAGGGAATATTCCCAGTGACGCAGTAAGACGGGTGAGGAACGCTGGCCAGCAAACTTCCCGCTGTAGGAGGGGCAGGAGGAGGGCTCTGTGTTTCTCATCGCCCCCTGTGTTGCAGCGATGTCCACCGACTCTGGGACGGCCACAGAGCTAGGTCGCTACGCAATACCAGCTGGCGCGCGTCCCTGCTGATAGCTAGCAGCGCTGATAGATGAGTACGTAGGTGGTGTCGCTGAAAATACACGGTGTTTCCATGTCGGAGGACAACCGCAAAATATGAAACTTCCTGGCAGATTAAAACTGTGTGCCGGACCGAGACTCGAACTTGGGACCTTTGCCTTTCGTGGGCAAGTGCTCTACCAATAGAGCTACCCAGGCACGACTCACGCCCCGTCCTCACAGCTTTATGGTAGAGCACTTGCCCGCGAAAGGCAAAGGTCCCGAGTTCGAGTCTCGTCCGGCACACAGTTTTAATCTGCCAGGAAGTTTCACATCAGCGCACACTCCGCTGCAGAGTGAAAATCTCATTCTGGGAACCGCAAAATAATTGGAAGAAGTCTCACGATTGTGATCAGTAGAATCAGGCGAGGTTATCGTGCAAGTCTTTAGTCTCGTCCCATTGCTTTCCAGTCATTTAGCGAGCATGTAGGTAACAGAGAAGCACATTTTATGACGCAAAATTCACAGAAATGTCATTATAAATAAATAAATGTTGTGTGACTAGGGCGCCCCGTCGAGTAGACCGTTCGACGTGTCCTAGTCTTTCCATTTGACGACACTTCGGTGACTTGCGCCTCGATGGAGATGAAATGATGATGATTAAGGCAACACAACACCTAGTCCCTGTGCGGAAAAAATCTCCAACCCAGCCGCGAATCGAACCCGGGCCCTTAGTATTGACATTCTGTCGCGCTGACCACTCAACTACCGGGGACGGACTGAAATGTCGTGACATGCTTGTAAAATGCTGTGATGTAGGTTAACAATCTTTTGTGGTTTCCTGTTGTATACGCAGTCCTTCCTAAATCTGTTGCGTTACTGAGTAACGAGTATGCCTGGAGACTCGAAATGCCGTTTCGTTACTGCTTGAAACGATTCAGTACCCTCACGCTTTCTTCCCCGCATGCATTTCGTGACCGATTCGGGCCTGACGGGTAGCTTACGTATTCTTCCAATTCGTTACCCTCGGCGGACTCTGAGTAAAGCCGTGGCACGCGTACCGTGCCTTCGAACGTTGAGCGTGCCGATGTCTAACATTGTCGTGCAGAAAAAGGACGTTGGGTAGTCTTTCCGAACGTGTAGGGCAGTATCCAGCTTGTCGGATATTCTGAGCGTGCGTTTGAATGTAGATCAGTGGGATGGTCGACGTCATGCTCTTCAGTACAGAGTCGCGAGAAACGATTTTGGCATTCAGTTGAAGCCAATATGCAATTTGTGCATCTGTCGAAAACACGTCGTTAATTGTACGATTTGCTTCAATAAGCTGACGAAACACGTCATATTCGCGGTTAAAAAATTATTGTGACCTCTGCGTTATGAAAGTATGTCGTTTCAAGGCAACGAAATATTGAGGAACCATCAAAAACATATTGCTCTTGGTACAGTTTGTTATAACTAATTATCGGTTAATAACATACACTCCTGGAAATTGAAATAAGAACACCGTGAATTCATTGTCCCAGGAAGGGGAAACTTTATTGACACATTCCTGGGGTCAGATACATCACATGATCACACTGACAGAACCACAGGCACATAGACACAGGCAATAGAGCATGCACAATGTCGGCACTAGTACAGTGTATATCCACCTTTCGCTGCAATGCAGGCTGCTATTCTCCCATGGAGACGATCGTAGAGATGCTGGATGTAGTCCTGTGGAACGGCTTGCCATGCCATTTCCACCTGGCGCCTCAGTTGGACCAGCGTTCGTGCTGGACGTGAAGACCGCGTGAGACGACGCTTCATCCAGTCCCAAACATGCTCAATGGGGGACAGATCCGGAGATCTTGCTGGCCAGGGTAGTTGACTTACACCTTCTAGAGCACGTTGGGTGGCACGGGATACATGCGGACGTGCATTGTCCTGTTGGAACAGCAAGTTCCCTTGCCGGTCTAGGAATGGTACAACGATGGGTTCGATGACGGTTTGGATGTACCGTGCACTATTCAGTGTCCCCTCGACGATCACCAGAGGTGTACGGCCAGTGTAGGAGATCGCTCCCCACACCATGATGCCGGGTGCTGGCCCTGTGTGCCTCGGTCGTATGCAGTCCTGATTGTGGTGCTCACCTGCACCGCGCCAAACACTCATACGACCGTCATTGGCACCAAGGCAGAAGCGACTCTCATCGCTGAAGACGGCACGTCTCCATTCGTCCCTCCATTCACGCCTGTCGCGACACCACTGGAGGTGGGCTGCACGATGTTGGGGCGTGAGAGGAAGACGGCCTAACGGTGTGCGGGACCGTAGCCCAGCTTCATGGAGACGGTTGCGAATGGTCCTCGCCGATACCCCAGGAGCAACAGTGTCCCTAATTTGCTGGGAAGTGGCGGTGCGGTCCCCTACGGCACTGCGTAGGATCCTACGGTCTTGGCGTGCATCCGTGCTTCGCTGCGGTCCGGTCCCAAGTCGACGGGCACGTGCACCTTCCGCCGACCACTGGCGACGACATCGATGTAGTGTGGAGACCTCACGCCCCACGTGTTGAGCAATTCGGCGGTACGTCCACCCGGCCTCCCGCATGCCCACTATACGCCCTCGCTCAAAGTCCGTCAACTGCACATACGGTTCACGTCCACGCTGTCGCGGCATGCTACCAGTGTTAAAGACTGCGATGGAGCTCCGTATGGCACGGCAAACTGGCTGACACTGACGGCGGCGGTGCACAAATGCTACGCAGCTAGCGCCATTCGACGGCCAACACCGCGGTTCCTGGTGTGTCCGTTGTGCCGTGCGTGTGATCATTGCTTGTACAGCCCTCTCGCAGTGTCCGGAGCAAGTATGGTGGGTCTGACACACCGGTGTCAATGTGTTCTTTTTTCCATTTCCAGGAGTGTATATCTGATTAAAGCTTTCAGGAGATGGTAGGATGCTACGAGTCAGAAATAGTATTTAGTCTGTGTAGCAGGTTCTGATACTATTTACTTGTTTAATTGAAGAGTCTTCTATAATAATCGATGTTATGTAATTATAAGTACACTCTTCCTGAGGAGCGAGTTTGTTCGCTTGGCTTTATGTACAAGACCATTTGCCCTACTTTCAGTGCATGTTTTGCACTTTCTTGTTCCAAGTATTGTATCTCACATATTGTAAAGATTCTGCTGTTGAATAGGAACAGTGATCAAGGAAGAATGAAGTGAGGATTTTACTATAAAGTGAGAATGATGAAGTCATTTTTATCTTATGTGGGTTACTAATGCAAATTTGCACCGCGCTATTTGGAATGGAACTTTTATAATCCGATGTCCTTATTGACTGGACATGGTATTAGTCTTTTAGCCGTATACCATGTACATGGACATCGAAATTTTTACTTATCTGTACCACAGACAGTACAACATGACTAGCATATGGACAAAGGAGGAAATGTGCGTTTTAATAGAGCTAACGTAGGAATTTTACGCCGGTCCGATTCGTAAATAGTGTGATTTGCGAGCCAGTTAAAGCCAGCTGCCGTTGGAACGCTCTACGATCGCACATACCACATTGAGGCACACGTACGGTATACACATGTCACATCGTTTCTGAGCGTGCAACAGCACGTTGAACTCGGTAGGTTCTGCGTTGACGTTCGAAATCACGGATCGTGTACCCACGGCTTAAAGCTTCAAATGGCTTTGAGCACTATGGCACTTAACATTGGAGGTCATCAGTCCCCTAGACTTAGAACTACTTAAACCTAACTAACCTAAGGACATCACACACATCCATTCCCGAGGCAGGATTCGAACCTGCGACCGTAGCAACAGCGCGGTTCCGGACTGAAGCGCCTAGAACTGCTCGGCCACAACGGCCGGCCGGCTTAAAGGAAACATTTTGTTTAGTCACACGTCTTACTCCTCGTACCCAGTGCACGTAGATTCTGTTGTTTTCAAATTCCTCCAGTTTCGTTGATTAGTTGATTCGGGCAGGGGACCAAACAGCGAGGTCATCGGTACCATCGGGTTAATGAAGGCGGCCATGCCCTTTGAAAGGAACCAACCCGGCATTTGTGTGAAGCGATTTAGGGAAATCACAGAAAACATAAATCGGGATGGCGAGACGCGGGTTTGAACCGTCGTCCTCCTGAAAACGAATCCAGTGGGATAACCTCTGCGCCACCTCTTTCGGCTGGTTCCAATTTCTTATTCTCAGCAGGCCAAGTGGGTAGTGACAGTTTCTCACTCGAAGTTCTCAAATGCAGGAAATGTTCGAATGGTTCAAATGGCTCTGAGCACCATGGGACTTAACTTCTGAGGTCATCAGTCCCCCAGAACTTAGAACTACTTAAACCTAACTAACCTAACATCAGACACATCCATGCCCGAGGCAGGATTCGAACCTGTGACCGTAGCGGTCGCGCGGTTCCAGACTGTAGCGCCTAGAACCGCTCGGCCACTCCGGCCGGCAGGTAATGTTCGTCTCGGGGAGAGTCGATAGTATTCGTAAGCCTCCAATTCGTTACTGCCAGATACGTTTCATTAGTCCTGTATACGAAAAATAGATGCCATGGATGAGTAATGCAGGAACTGTGCGCCTCCGACATCAATTACTTCGACAGTGTGTTTTTTTTTCCACTGAGAGGAGAGATGGTTGTTGTATTTTACAGCGATTCGCCGTACTATACACACGAGGTCAAACAATTTTTTATACTATAAACATGGGTTCACACTAATGATAATATAGTACATCTAATTATGTAACGCAATCACCTTAAGAGCAGCAAACGGCTTCTTCTTCTTCTCTCTCTTTTTTTTTTCGTCGGCACTGGTACTGTCAGATGTTGTGGATCCAAAACAAAAATGACATGCTTACAACCAATGACAGTGTGTAATTAAAGGACGAAAACGGTACTGCCTTTATATTAAAGGCATCGATCTTTCTTAGCTAGTAAAATTTGAGAGTTTGCTCCGCCATCAAGGACTAGAAACTAATATTTCTCTTCAATACTGATTTGCATCTGATTAGAGCTAATCACGAACAGAGCAAAACCTCGAATTGGGGGGCAAGGATGGGGAAGAAACGCTCTCGGCATTTGCCTTAATCGATTTAGTGAAAAAATTGACAACCTAATTATATATCTTCCGATAGACGATGTCAACCATCGTACTCCCGGACTGGAGGCCAGTGTTTTACCGTTGAGCCATCTCGCGTAGGCCTCTGATTAGAGCAGAATTAAATGTTGACTACTACTGCGCCACTTTAAATTTTCGCTGGAACCACATAGTCTGATTTGACGTGCTGTTCTTCACGCAACACATGGTCTTAAACGTTCAGTCCCGATCTGTGACAAAACAGTAGAAAAAAGAAAAACTTGATTCTTAATTATACACTGGTATGCTAAACTTGTTGACGAAAGTAACTTCGCATAATGTGTCGCCGCCAGCCGCTGTGGCCGAGCGGTTCTAGGCGCGTCAGTCCGGTACCGCGCTGCTGCTACGGTGGCAGGTTCGAATCTTGCCTCGGGCATGGATGTGTGTGACGTCATTAGGTTACTTAGGTTTAAGTAGTTCTAAGTCTAGGGGACTGATGACCTCAGATGTTAAGTCCCATAGTGCTTAGAGCCACTTGAAATTTGTCGCGGTGGAGGCTCGAGTTCTCACTAGAGCATGGGTGCGTGCGTTTTTCCTTACGGTAATTTAGGTTATGTAGTGTGTAAGCTTAGGGATTGATGATCTTAACAGTTAAGTCCCTTTAATATTCCACACACATTTGAACATTTGAACAAATGTGTCGCCGCCAAGTAGCATAGCTCTATGAAACTGGGACTATACATAGAAAGATTTACTACAGTACAGTACGGACGATAACTGAAAAAAATACGATGTGAGACCAACAGAAAACACACTTTTATTCAAAGACAATAATTAAACAGAAGTCACCGCGATTTATGATAATCTTCTGGACATTGCAAAAAGCGGGGCATGCTTCTTAATAAGGTCTGTGATCATAAATGGCAGTGAATGACCTGCAACTTGCTCCCACGCTGGCCACGAGATTGGTAATGAGCGCTTATGGTGGGGTGTGACGTTCTTCCCCCACCGCAACTGATCACTGCTGGGTAGTCGGTGGTGTCTCCGGACGTGGTGCATACGTCTCCCAAACGTTTTTCACGGTGGGATTTTAGTTGTGGGAGCGGCTAAGTCGGCTCATTCGTCGAACATCACCTCGTTAGAAGAGCTCCTCGACCAGTGCTTTTCGGCGTGGTCGTGCACTGTCGTCCACAAATATGAAGTCAGCGCCGAATGCGCACCTGAAGGCGCCTCTGGGGAACGAGTGTAGTCTCACAATGGCGTTGACCTGTAAGTATGCCGTTTTCAAAAATATGCAACATTGTGATTCCCCGTAACGTAACACCTGGACCAACAAAACAATCAATCCCACGTCCGGCCATCCTGATTTTGGTTTTCCGTGATTTTCCTACATCGCTCCAGGCAAATGCCGGGATGGTTCCTTTGAAAGGACACGACCGACTTCCTGCCCCGTCCGTCCCTAATCCGATTAGACCGATGACGTCGCTGTCTGGTCTCCTTCCCTAAAACAACGCAACCCAACTCCGACAAAACAATCACATTCGACAATGTTCGTGGGTGCGTTACGTATTCCCACATCTCGCCATGTGATGGAACGTCCAGAATCTGCTCCAATCCTCGCTGGTCCACTCCCTATCCTCGTGGCACCATTGCAGACGGCGCAGCCGATGTGCGGGTTGCAGCGGAACATGTGTACAGTTCATCGGGCAAAGAGACCAGCCGCATGCAGTCGCTGTGCCTTACAGTGCTGTTGAATGTGGGTGCAACTACACCCAATTTTTGGCGCGGGTAACTTCTTGCCTGTTGCATGATTTAGCGCTCATCTTCTTACCGTTCCCGATGCACGGGAAACTGTGCTTTGAACAATACCAAACTCATGGGCTACACCCGTTACACTTCGTCCTTCTTCTTCGTGGGAAGTCATCGGAATGTGGTCGCTGGGCTTCGTTGTAATAAAGGATACCACCACAATATGCCGTAAATGCTCGTTAATTGACGTACCCCGTCTTCTCCTATTCCGTTAGATGCCTCATGTCTGAGGGCCAGCCAGCGCCACCTGAAAATAGGTGCTGCGCCAGCCCCAGTTGGCGCTATAGTCACGCTGACGGGACGCCAAACCACGTCCAGCTTTCTGCACAAGACGGTGAGTTCAAAAAATGGTTCAAATGGCTCTGAACATTATGGGACTTAACATCTGAGGTCATCAATCCCCTAGAACTTAGAACTACGTAAACCTAACTAACCTAAGGACATCACACACATCCATGTCCAAGGCAGAATTCGAACCTGCGACCGTAGTGGTCGCGCGCTTCCAGACTGTAGCGCCTAGAACCGCTCGGCCACCCCGGCCGTCGACGGGGAGTCCTCTGGGAACAATCTCCTGCACTTTAGTTCATTTCCATCGAGTTGTTGATGCGTTACATTACATTTATACTATCTTGTCCTTAAGCTTGCCAGGGCAGTGTATCTCCCCCCCTCCTCCTCTCTGTTACTCTCCCATAACCCCCCCCCCCTCTCTCTCTCTCTCTCTTTCTGTCGTATATATCTTTCACACAGACACACACTCACTGCAGTATTAAAAAAAAATGGCTCTGAGCACTATGGGACTTATCATCTCAGGCCATCAGTCCCCTAGAACCCTAGAACTTAGAACTACTTAAACCTAACCAACCTAAGGACATCACACACATCCATGCCCGAGGCAGGATTCGAACCTGCGACCGTAGCGGTCGCACGGTTCCAGACTGAAGCGCCTAGAACCGCTCAGCCACCAGCGGCCGGCTTGCAGTACTCAAATAACTGTAACTTCACGTCCTTATGCGACGTATTGTTCCGGAGACGGGGGGAGAGGAAGAGCTCTGGTGGAAGAGGCGATTGTTTTCTGTTCGATTGGCGATGTCGCATAGATTGTCCTTCTCGGTGACGTAGGGCCTGGCGTGGGAACCGCGCTGGCCTGGTCGGCCTTGGCATCGTTAGTTTTCGTTCCGCCTGCCAACTTCCACAAGTACTGACTCCGCCAAATTAGACGCTGACAAACATGCATATTCTACTACACGTAGCGCAGTTACTGTGTATCTTAAACGCGATGAACAATATGTGGGTTTCATATAAACCGTAACTGCTTGTCAAAATATGAAACAATTTAACGGAGATGAACTAAATGCATTTACATGTAACTCAGGGCACAGTCTTTATCATCAGTCTGATTCCTTCCCTTGTATAGTATTTCCTTCACCGTTAACATGTCTATTTCGCAGGTTATTGTAACCAAAACCAGACGCTGTTATTATGTTCTATAACGAATATATTGACTGTTATTGTGCGGCATAAGATAAATTTCCAGACTGGACAAAGATACGGGAGCGTTAAATCCCTACACTAGTTGTCACAAAAACAATCTCATAGTCCCAAGCGGATAGTTATTCTCTGCTGTTGTTTCTCTGCACCATACAAGGAAAAGTCGATGAACTTCAGCATACTAGTCGGGGACCAACCGAAAGTAGCTCCTTTGAAAGTGGTTCTCGTATTATCTTTTCAAAAAGTACAAGTCAATGGTCGTATGTAAGATCCATGAGTTCGTAAAACAGCCTAAAATAGAGAAATTTATTTATTATCAGGCTGGCAACCTAATCCTTTCCGAGAAATCAAAGAATCACTGATGCAGATCTCCTTAACTTGAAAAGTGAATCTGTTTCGAGTATCGAAGAGTATCTTAGGTCATCTTTGATCGTCGTTGGACTTCACCGACCGTCCAAAAAGTTCCGAGACTATTTCTATTCCTCGCGTGTGTGCAACGTCAGGCAAGTGACTACGGTGGCAGATTTTTTCAACTAACAAAAGTAAACGACAATGTGCATTCGACCAGTCAGTTGTGACTAGGCGGGGTTGACTAGTGGATGTGCAACCTTGGTGTGTCAGCGTTTAAGTTGTCACCAATGACAATGGAACAACATCTGTAAATCAAGCGTTCAAGTCATACTCCAAAATCTTTTGAAGAAAAGGAAAGTGCGTGAAAAGTTTCTCCTGCACACCTTGACTTCCGAACAAAAACGACACGTGGACACCTGTCGCGACTTGATTGAAATGCAAGACACGGACGATTGTTTTCTGCAAAACATCATCACGGTTGATGAGACTTGGTGTTATCAATATACCACAAAATGACAAGGTGTAGAAATTCACGTGAAGCACAACGCTTTGACGACGTAACCCACGTTCAAGCCATTGTGAAGCGCGAGTTAAAAAACAACCTAATAGTTTCACATGATTGCACGAAAGTTCTGCGCTTGTCCTTAGTTCGGGGGGAGGGGGGTTAGCTATGCGACTGCCTGCATTGCAGTTTTTACCACATCACCCGGAAAACATTTTACGTAGTCGTATGATGCACGACGTACGGATCCTGCAACGCACTATCGTCGATGGTTCACACAGTTTCTCAATTTTAGAGAGACAGAATGTCCAGGATGGTGCCTCGCTTGCGGTTGTCAGATTGTTGAAAGGCTGCTGGCCCAGCGGTCAAATCTGGGATCTGCTTCATAATTTAGTGGACTATAAGTGGACTGTGTGCATACTTGTTCCGCCTGGGACGAAGTTGGGTGAGAGCCAGGGGCGACGGACTCGTAACCTGTTATTTCACTAGGATTTGTTAAAGGAACGGTATTTCATTTTCTTTGCGAACGGGCGTTTCAGATTCACTCATGTTCTTACACTTCTGACCACTGAAATTGCTACACCAAGAAGAAATGCAGATGATAAACGGATATTCTTTGGACAATTATATTATACTAGAACTAACATTTGATTACATTTTCACGCAATTTGGATGCACAGATCCCGAGAAATCAGTACCCAGAACATCCACCTCTGGCCTTAATAACGGCCTTGATGCGCCTGGGCATTGAGTTAAACAGAGCTTGGATGGCGTGTACAGGTACAGCTGCCCATGCAGCTTCAACACGATACCACAGTTCATCAAGAGTAGTGACTGGCGTGTTGTGACGTCCCAGTTGCTCGGCCACCATTGACCAGACGTTTTCAGTAGGTGAGAGACCTGGAGAATGTGCTGGCCAGGGCAGCAGTCGAACATTTTCTGTATCCAGAAAGATCCGTACAGGACCTGCAACATGTGGTCGTGCATTATCCTGCTGAAATGTAGGGTTTCGCAGGGAGCGAATGAAGGGTGGAGCCACGGGTCGTAACACATCTGAAATGTAACGTCTACTGCTCGAAGTGCCGTCTATGCGAACAAGAGCTGACCGAGACGTGTAACCAATGGCACCCTATACCATCACGCCGGGTGATACGCCAGTATGGCGATGACGAATACACGTTTCCAATGTGCGTTCACCACGATGTCGCCAAACAAGGATGCGACCATCGTGATGCTGTAAATAGAACCTGTGTGACGTTAAGTTAGGTTTAAGTAATTCCAAGTTGTAGGTGACTCATGACGTCAGCAGTTAAGTCCCATAGTGCTCAGAGCCATTTTTGAACCACCATTAGTGCTTTTAGTGAATGCATAGTCTTATAATACATGCATGGAAAATGGGAGTGCACCAAGGCTGATGCGGCAAGCAGTTGTCTGTTACGAAACACAAGCCGTATACAAACACGTGCCTCACACGCAATGCTCATTGGCGACCTCGCACAACCTGAAATATTAACTTCTGACCACTGCTGACGCAGCTGACAAATACTCAGCTTAGGATCACGTAACGCCTGCGTATTTGTTGCTTAAGAAGTGAAGCACTCTGTACAACCAATAGCCTAGATGTTTTTCTCTAATTCTAAGGACGCCTTAGTCCAAAGGATGCCCTCTTATGTCTGTCCCAACTGATACTACTGTTATCGTTCGCTTGCGGGTAAGGATAAGTGAAAACTGACCCCATGAAATTTGAAATTTACACCAATACGAAAAATCTGTAAAATTTGCGCCCAGTACTTATTTAAACCACCTGCACAGTAGGCCACGGCCTGCGTGCGTCCTGAGAGTCCTCGTCCACAGGGAATGCTTCGTATGGCCGCAGCGGGGGGCCGTGCCGCCCTGTTCGAGCCACGTCGAAGCCGCCTTGCAAATGACCAGGAACGTGAACATCCTTCTGCCGCAGAAAGAGCAAGAGCGCCACCAATTGTCGTCATAATGTTCTAGAGTGTGCCTTCTTCTTGGACGTATTCTAATGTTCCTAATTGTTTTAACGCTTAAATCCTGTTTTCCTTCTCTCCTAATACACTGAATAGCCAAAGAAACTGGTACATCTGCCTAATACCGTGTAGCCCCCTCCCCCAAAAGGCACGCAGAAGTGAAGCAGCACGACGCGGCATGGCCTCAACTAATGTTTGAAGTAGTTCTGGAAGGAATTAACATCATTAATCACGCAGGGCTATCCATAAATCCGTAAGAATGCGAGGGAGTGGAAATCTCTTCTGAACAGCACGTTGCATCTGATATATGCTCAAAAATGCTCATGTATGTGGAGTTTGGTGGACAGCGGAACTGTTTAAACTCAGAAGAGTGGTCCTGGAGCCACTCTTTAGCCGTTATGGACGTATAGGGTGTCGCATTGTCCTGCTGGAGTTGCTCAACTCCGTCGAAATGGCCAATGGACATGAATGGATGCAGGCGATCAGACAGGATGCTTACGTGTGTGTCACCTGTCAGAGTCGTATCTAGACGTATCAGGGACCCCATATCACTCCAACTGCACACGCCCCAAACAATTATAGAGCCTCCGTCAGCTTGAAATGTCCCCTGCTGACATGCAGGGTCCGTGGGCTCATGAGGTTGTCTCCATACCGGTACACGTCCATCTGCTGGATACAATTTGAAAAGAGACTCGATGGGCGAGGCAACATGTTTCCAGTCATCAACAGTCCAATATCGGTGTTGAGGGCCCAGGCGAGGCGTAGAGCTTTGTGTCGTGCAGTCTTCAAGGATACACAAGTGGGCCTTGGGCTCCGCAAGCCCACATCGATGATGTTTCGCTGAATGGTTCGCACGCTGACACTTGTTGACAGCCCAGTACTGAAATCTGCAGTGTTTTGCGGAAGGTCGCACTTCTATCACGGGGAACGATTCTCTTCAGTCGTCGTCGGTCCCGTTGTCGTAGGATCTTTTTCCGGCCGCAATGATGTCGGAGATTTGATGTTTTACCGGATTCCTGATATTCACGCCACACTCGTGAAATGGTCGTAAGGCAAAGTCTCCACTTCATCGCTACCTCGGAGATGATGTGTCTCATCGCCCGTGCGCCTACCATAACACCACGTTCAAACTTACTTCAGTCCTGATAACTTGCCATTGTAGCTGCAGTAACCGGTCTAATAAATGCGCCATTCAGTTGTCTTACATAGGCGTTGCCGACCGCTGCGCCACCGTATTCCGCCTGATTACATCTCTGTGTATTTGAATATGTCGTACTTAATATACAATTTCCTAATTCTCATATACCTTTCGATCTGCAATGGCAGTGATATACAGCATTACAAGTAAAACTAAAGTTGCTTTCATGACTTGAAGTCACATACAAAGGAGGAGCGCATATAGCGCAAGGTCTGAGAGGAGAAACTATTTAGAACTTATGCCACCTATATGAGGGGCGATCAATAAGTAATGCAACAATTTTTTTTAAAAGCAGTTCGGTTTTATTCAGCTTTCCAGTACACTATATGATTTCCCACTCTTTTGGCTACAAAAGATTCCTGAGGGTTGTATAACAGACTTCAGAGATGATCTCTGCACCTTGAGGGAGGGTATCAAACAGAATAACCCCTTCAGAGTTTCAGGAGACTGTCGCCATGACTGCAGGCTGAGTGAGGGAGGAGTGGTGTTGTGGCGCCACTCCTTGGATTGCGTTTGGTTTCCGGTTCGAAGTGACGAACCCATGCTTCGTCGTCTGTGACAAGAAATTGTCGCGATCTGCTTTGTAACGCACAAGGAATTCCGCAAAAATGGTCCTTCTTTGCTCTTTATGGTCTTCTGTTAGACGGTGAGGACCCGAGCGAGCAGGGCGCACACTTTGCAGTACCACGACTAATGGACAAGTATGTCAACACTACCAACAGAATTGTGCGGCGAGGTGTTTCATTGCGATCAGTCGATCGCCTCGAGTGTCGACACATTCCAACATCGCAAGAGTCAGTACTGTTTGTGACCATGTTGCGATGTTGACAGACGCTTCGCCCGACGACTCACCGTGTTTTTGTTCATTGCCAGGTTTCCGTACACATTCTGCAAGCACCTAAGAATATCTGCGACGCTCTGGTTTTCCGCCAAAACAAATTCAATGACAGTTCTCTGCATGGACCGCACCTCCGGTAGAGATACCGTATTGGAGTATTGCGATATAGCGCCGCCACCTATCGGAACTTCATGAAGCGATAGGAGCTGAAGCGGGAATGTTCCGCAGTGTCTCACAACAAATTCCTCCTTTGTTCAACCGAAACTGCCCGAGAAGAGAAAGAAAAAAAAAAAAACATGTGTTGCACTACTTACTGAACGCCCCTCCTAGTGCATACTCCATGCCTTTCAGTTAGCGTGACAACACATCATATGCTGATTAAAGTATATGGGCCATATATTATTTTGTATTTATTTTAAAGTATGCTTCATCAAGTTGAACAGGAACGTTTTTTAAATATCGTGTTTCTTACTATGCGCTTACGTTTTCCATTGCAGTTTCTGAGGCTACCATTATAAGAAAATTTTTATAGCGTCCAGCAGAAAATGAAATAAGTTGTGACGACGTGCGATTGCAAACATTTTGGCATTGTCGTTCTTCTTCTAACATCTGCAGTCCTCTTCATCTGTCGACTACGCACTCGGCTCTCCTACCTGCCGGACAAGTTGCGAAATTCGGACGTTGGAATTAGTGGAGCTTTCCTGGGCGCCATTTCACTGTGAGAAGTGTACGGGAGAAGCTAGTCTTCTCCGCTCACGAAATAAGCCTATGGCTTAAAAGTTGTGAAAGTTACTTGTTTTCTCGTATTTACTGCGTATATCCTCCACTTCAACTTAAATGCTGTCGTATGCTTCAAAGCTTGGCGGATGGTACAAAATTCCTGAAGAAATGATTCAATAGTTATATCTCTTCTGGAGCGAATTGCAGCTACACTACTGGCCATTAATACTGCTACACCACGAAGATGACGTGCTACAGACGCGAAATTTAACCGACAGGAAGAAGCTGCTGTGATATGCAAATGATTAGCTTTTCAGAGCATTCACAAAAGGTTGGCGCCGTTGGCGACACCTACAACGTGCTCACATGAGGAAAGTTTCCAACCGATTTCTCATACACAAACAGCAGTTGACCGGCGTTGCTTGGTGAAATGTCGTGATGCCTCGTGTAAGGAGGAGAAATGCGTACAATAACGTTTCCGACTTTGATAAAGGTCGGATTGTAGCCTATCGCGATTGCGGTTTATCGTATCGCGATATTGCTGCTCGCGTTGGTTGAGATCCAATGACTGTTAGAGGAATATGGAATCGGTGGGTTCAGGAGGGTAATACGGAACGCCGTGCTAGAGCCCAACGGCCTCGTATCTCTAGCAGGCTGCGGTTACCCTTGACGCTGCATCACAGACAGGAGCGCCTGCGATAGTGTAGTCATCGACGAACCTGGGTGCACGAATGCCAAAACGTCATTTTTTCGGATGAATCCAGGTTCTGTTTACAGCATCATGATGGTCGCATCCGTGTTTGGCGACATCGCCATACTGGCGTATCACCCGGCGTGTTGGTATGGGGTGCCATTGGTTACACGTCTCGGCCACCTCTTGTTCGCATTGACGGTACTTTGAACAGCGGACGTTACATATCGGATGTGTTACGACCCGTGGCTCTACCCTTCATTCGATCCCTGCGAAACCCTACATTTCAGCAGGATAATGCATGCCCGCATGTTGCAGGTCTTGTATGCGCCTTTCTGGATACAGAAAATGTTCGACTGCTGCCCTGGCCAGCACATGCTCCAGATCTCTCACCAACTGTAAACGTCTGGTCAATGGTGGCCGAGCAACTGGCTCGTCACAATACGCCAGTCATAGTCTTGATGAACTGTGGTATCGTGTTGAAGCTGCATAGGCAGCTGTACCTGTACACGCCATCCAAGCTCTGTTTGACTCAATGCCCAGGCGTATCAAGGCCGTTATTACAGCCAGAGGTTGTTGTTCTGCGTACTTATTTCTCTGTATCTATGCACCCAAACTGCGTGAAAATGTAATCACATGTCAGTTCTTGTATAATATGTTTGTCCAATGAATACCCGTTTATCATCTGCATTTCTTCTTGGTGTAGCAATTTCAGTTGCTAGTAGTGTATATAAACTGAAGGCGCCTCGATATGATATTAAGTACGCATGTCCTGTTTTTTCCTTTCTTTGGATGACTTTCGGTATTAGTGGTTCAATAAGTTTTATTGTGTGTTATATGCTTATAAACGGATCAAACGTTCAGTTCAAAGGGACACTTAAAGAACGTCCTCTGTATTTGGTGCTTGATACGTTGACTGGAAGTCTTTAAAACAGCAAGCAGATTCAAATGCATGTAGTTTGCGACAATTATGCAGAAGTGAAGAGGTGTCCTCAGGATAGACTATCGTGCGGAGTTGTAACAAGTCAGTCTTTGGACTGAAGACCACAACAGCAATGTTTGTCGGAGAATTACTTGGGTGATTAGTGACAATACCTACGACGTAAATGACTGTTCGTATGCAAATGTGAGATTTAAATATAAGCAGTAAGTAACAGTTCGTATGCAAATGTGAAACTTGCACAAGACTGGTCACTATCTTTGCCATCCTATGTGGGTTACGGTTTTAGGCAGTTACATATGTCCTGCAATCAATTATCCGCGAACAGCACAATCATTACTTGCTGTAATCATTTGTCAATATCACTTGCCCTTGCGTGCTCCTCTTCGCTCTGAGGAATCGAAGCGGAGGGGTCACCAACCGCCACAGATGCAGAAATAGCTGCTCGCGACTCCTCGGGCGCTGATATACTGTGTCGCCACTGTATCATCAAGAATGCTTTCCGCGTTGGTGGTTTTATAAATAACTACGGGCAGTCCGATTGTGTGTTCCTAAATTTGCAATACGAGAGGCTACGACGACCGGGGCGCGTCAGAAACAATAGAATTAGTGCCGAAGGATTTACTGCGTTTCTCCAGTGCCGTGCGCATCTTTTATGGTTGCCACACAGACTCTCTGGCAAAAGATGTTGATTCCTTCTCCTGCAGGCTATTAAAAGAGGACACACAACTGTCTGATAAAGTACATTATTAATTGAAATGGAGGAGTTTATATATATTCGAGATTGCTGTCCTGCATCACGTTCTTTAAAATGGTTTGCTGAGCACAGATATGGATGTAGGTGGAAGAAAACTTCAGGTTAATGATGGTCATTAGAGACGGAGAAAATCATTAGAGACGGAGTAAAAGCCCGTCTTGGGTAAAGGTTGGGCAATGTCGGAATTTGTCTCTAGGGCAATCACTGTAAAACTAAATATGGATAGCCTTACGGCGATTTGAATCGTCGTCCTACCGAACTCGAATTCAATGTGACAAATATGCACCAGACATAGGATCTCTATAAAACCATGAGTATGCAGATAACATTTACAAGAGCACGACAGACAATAGCTGATAAGATAAATGTACAAAGCTACTTTGTTTTTTCGTCCCTCAAGTGGCATGAGCTCCATTCGTGAAACAGCCTCGTAGAGTTCCAACTTGTGCAGCTGGCATGAGAGTAGTGCTGATATTGTAATGGGAGTGAGGTGACGAGGCCGAAGGCTGTAATTGGGTCCTTCTTCCCGAGTGAGTAACCAAATGACGATGGGTGGCGGAGGTGCAAGAAAAGTAATGCCTACGAATTTTTATGTGAAAACATTTGAACCTTTTAAAACAAAACAAAGGTTGTTAACATTCTACATCTTCTTTATTAATGTATGCATATTTGCAGCCCTCTGCCGCTAGAGGGCACCTAACTGTAGCGTGTAACACGGCGGTGTGTGAGAAACAGCGTGTTCTAATTCGAATAGTTCGTCTACACGTGGAGCAGCTGCTCCTTCAGCATGACAATGCCAACCAATAACAAGCGATGCCACATCTGCATCAATACGAAGCGTTGAGTGCACTGTCATCAATCATCCTCCATACAGTCCCGACTTGACCTCATCTGATTTTCACTTTGATAATGATGATGCGGTGCAAGCAGAAGTGAGGCTATGGCTTCATCAACAAACATACTATTGTGACGTTATCAAGATATTGGTCTCCCGTTCGCAGAAATTTGTTCGTCGCCAGCGTGACTGTTGACGAATAAATATGTAGGCATTAAGTATAAGATATTGAATGTTAAGAGTCTTCACATAAAATATTGGGAGACTTTATCTTATAGCACGCCGTCATAGAAAATATGACTGCCGGAACTGAGCGTGGAACTGGAAGACTCGTTATTCTATTACGTCATTAGTCCGAATTCTAATGTCATGACTCACATTCGTTGGTGTTTTGCATGTACTGAAATGTTGAGGCGCGTTATTCATTCTCATACCTCACTGAAGTGTGTCTTTGTAGTATGTATGACTCAGGTGAGACGAGCGTTGACACGATGCTTTGAACGATGGCCGAAATCGCTACTACAAGGTCCAATGTAGACCTTTTTGTAAACCTCGTGGTGGAAGAAATTGTTGTCGCCAATATTTTATCCCATTCACTTATTACTGTAACAGTGGTTCTAAAAATTACGCGACTATCGACATGCACTCTATATGAGATGATTTCCATGGAACAGTGTTGCAGGGTTGGACACAAATAAGGAAATACCGCGAGAAAACCGTCCTTGAAGATATACTGAAGAGCCAGAGAAACTGGTGCATCTGCCTAACATCTTGTAGGGCTCCCGCGAGCACGCAGAACTGCCGTAACACGACGTGGCATAGACTCGACTAATATCTGAAGTAGTGCTGGAGGGAATTGGCACCGTGAATCCTGTAGGGCTATCCGTAAGAGTACGAGCATTTTTATTTATATGATTCACTTTAAACTGTTTCCGCACATTCAGATCACGTAAGAACGAATTTTACCTGCTACAGCTATCTCAACTTTAAACTATCATATCTCGACTACGAATAAAGATAATTGTATACAAAAATTTCGTTTTGACTTTATCTGTTTATCTACATTCGTGGAAAATTTGAACCGACTCGTACAAGGTTAAAGTATAGAAGAGAGACACTTAAAAACCTCCCAAAAACATTTTTCCACGTGTAATCCGAACGAAGCAATATTTTTAAAAACCTATCTTTGACTTATTTAAACTTATCGTTGACTTATTTTAACTTACCTTTGACTTAAGGCCGATACACCAGTGGAATCCTCGATCTCGCTTCAGTGTAGGATGACTGTTCTTGCTCGTAAAATCCGAATGCTGCACATACCTGAGTATTAATTTCAGCCCAATGAAAATCTTTTGGAAAAGTAATTAATCGAGTCGCATTATTTGCCTTGGCGCCAACTCCAGTTCGTCGCTCAAACATTGATTAATATACTGTGACACAGCTACACTAAGACAGATGTTCGAATGGCTAGACTAAATCAGAAACTTGTTACCAAGTCCCTAGATGAATCCAAGACACTCCCCCTCCCCCAGATCCGCGACTTTGTGCCTGGATTTCTTGTACATGTTTGTTACAACGCTTCCGCACTTTAACAACGGAGGGTGACCAAAAGTGGGAAATCTCAAGACCATTTGCAGCTGCCTCAAGCAAAGAGAGCCGGCAACAGAGCAAATGTTCTTCACTGTCGCCTTTAGTAGTGACAACTAGAAGCCCTCATTTTTGGAGATTACATCACACGGCTTTATGTTCCGACTACAGAGCGTAGTTCACTTCTTCACTTCTCTTAGTGTCCAGCAAGGAGATTCAGATGGCCGACCCCAATCGTTTACAACGTGGTGTTTACCACAAATCCTTTATTTCATTGGATGGAGTGGTTTACAAGGTACTGCTTTTCCTAAGCGTCGGTCTCTCCTGCCGAATGAGAGTCAAGTGATTTAACCATTCCACTCAGTTTATAATCTTGAGCAGTGTACGGCAAGTTGAGAAAGGGAGAGTTAGAGAGAGGGTGATATATGCAGGTGCGTATGATAAACCCCTTCCCTCGACAATTTATCTCCTTCATACCTCCTCTGTGTACCACAGATTACGTGCCACTGATCTCATTTGTACTAAGATTGCAGTACACACGATGTGCCTATTTCCTTCCACTGCCCTGAGTGGAATACATAAGTTCTAATGAATGTTCACCAACCTGCCGTCATCTGTGGTTGTCTCCTGCGCAGAAAACTGCACGTAGGTCGTCAGTCCGTTATCTTGAGGCTGTAAGAAACTCTTAGCGAGGAACTGATATTATGTGAATAATTCCGGTCGCTTTTTATTAGCAGAACACGAGAACCTGCACAATTGCATTCCACTAAAGAGTCCCATATAATTTCCATTCTTCAACGAAATAATGAAGTGTGTATTTCCGTAATTTCTACCACACTATTCTCAACAACATGTCCAAAGACCATACACTGCAAAAAAAAAAAAAAAAAAAAAAAATCTTGACACCGACTGTCCTCTGAGGCTGCCGAATCAGCCTTCATATTTACAAACGAAGTCTTAACTGATACCGCAGGAGACAACATGACCGTACTCCGAAACTGCCGAAGCAGCTCTGGCATTTACAACTCATGTATCTCTAACAAAGTCGTAACTGATACTGACCGCGGCAGACAATATGTCCGCACTCCACGGGGTCAGTCCAGTTCTGATCTTACAGCCGAACCACTTCGCCCATCAATTTAGGCGCGATCCGAAGATCTCCGAAGTGCTTCGTCTGCCTTTTCGTTTAGCAGTTGTTTATAATTCTGCTCGTTATTAATACTTGAGAAATAATGGAATGATAGCACGCTGTTGAGAGATGCTTCAAATGCGTGTGAATACGCTGTTTGATTTGTCTAATATTAATAAGAGAAGATTATCACTTTGGCGCGCAACTTCCGAATGAAACAGCCAATCTCCGAGAAGGACCACAATTTACAATTTAGGCGGTCTTTCTCACGATACCAGTACAAAAAAAAAAAAAAAAATCTGTCATCGGTGCGTCACACCACATTACGTCATCTTGCCACTTCTGCCTCTCAACTGCTCTAAGAAGAGCTTGTTATACCTGAAAATAATAGCTGCAAAACCCGAAATATTACAAGTGTCAGAGAGAAAGGTGTGCTTCTATGAAGTATAAATTATAACTTATGATATTTTTTGTGATGGACGCCATAGTGTTCCAATAAGGTAGCGTCGTTCTCTTCCAGACTCATAACCACCTCTCCCCACCTCTCTCTCTCTCTTGTGTGTGTGTGTGTGTGTGTGTGGAGGGGGAATGAGGGGAAGGGGGGAGTAGCAGAGATCGCGTGCTGCCGGAAATTCTATACAAGTTTATTTCTAACTCTGGTTTATAAATACACGGGGAGTGGCAATCGGACCGTGTCTCCCTCGGGAGACATCTCGGCCTGCCATCGTCGCCTGGATTGTTCCTGGTGACCTCGAGTGGGGCACAGCGAAGCGTAGCCACGCGGCTTCGTTGCTGCTTCGCGCCCGCTGTTGTAGCCAGGCGCTCCAGGTGGCCATTACGGGCCGGCGGTCAGGTGTACATTCTGTCCGTTCATAAAAGCATTTATAGATCTCACATTTCATCACATAAAAAGTAACACGAACGCTTTAGTCCTTTTTTTAGTCACGTTTCGCCCCAACAGCTCTAATGAAAAATGATTGTAGAGTCGAGACGTGTTACAGGGCAACGGTAAGCTTTTTTCAATGCTTTGTCAAGGAGCCCACACTATGAAGCTCGTACAAGTACAATATACACTGAAGAGCCAAAGAAACTGGTACGCCTGCCTAATATCGTGTAGGGCCCCCGCGAGCACGCAGAAGTGCCGCAACACGACGTGGCATGGACTCAACTAATGTCTGAAGTAGTGCTGGAGGGAACTGACACCATGAATCCTGCAGGGCTGTCAATAAATTCGTAAGAGTACGAGGGGGTGGAGATCTCTTCAGAACAGCACGTAGCAAGGCATCCCAGGCACGCTATAATGTTCATGTCTGGGGAGTTTGGAAGCCAACGAAAGTGTTTAAACTCAGAAGGGTGTTCCTGGAGCCATCTTGTAGTAATTCTGGACGTTTGGGGTGTCGCATTGCCCTACTGGAATTGCCCAAGTCCGTCGGAATGTGCAATGGACATGAATGGATGCAGATGATCAAACAGGATGCTTACATACGTGTCACTTGCCAGAGCTGTATCTAGACGTATCAGCAGTCCCATATCACTCCAACTGCACACGTCCCACGCCATTACATAGCCTCCATCAGCTTGAACAGTACCCTGCTGACATGCATGGGCCTTGGATTCATGAGATTGTCTCCATACCCTTACACGACCATCCGCTCGATACAGCTTGAAACGAGACTCGTCCGACCACGCAACTTATTTCCAGTCATCAACAGTCCAGTATCAGTGTTGACGGACCCAGGCTACGCGTAAAGTTTTGTGTTGTGCTTACCGGATTCCTGATATTCACGGTACACTCATGAAGTGGTCGTACGGGAAAATCTCCATCGCTGCTTCTGAGATGCTGTGTCCCACCGCTCGTGCGCCGACTGTAACACCACGTTCAAACTCACTTAAAAATCTTGATGACCTGCCATTGTAGCAGCAGTAGCCGATCTAACAACTGCGCGAGATACTTATTGTCTTAAATAGGTGTTGCCGACCACAGCGCCGTAATCTACCTGTTTACGTATCTTTGTATTTGAATACACATGCCTGTACCAGTTTGTTTGGCGCTGTAGTCCAGTTCAGGACAGAAGGAAATGCACAATATTCTTCTCCGTGCACTAATGACGCTATTCGCAAGGAGACAAGCTGCAGGCAAAACATCTCTTTCAGAAAATAATGAAAGAGAGAGTTTCATTAGCACGAATAAATGTAGAAGCTATTCTGATACTAGCAGGCATCTTCGCCTTTAGATGGCAGAATTGGAAAAAATCTTTGTTGAGCGTTATGCGGCAGTTGCCATACATAGACAATGATAAATAAGTTTATAGTTGTCTTGCATTATTGTTCACCCTCGGTCCTGACAAAGCACCGGCTTTGCAAATATGTAGTATTCTCAGAATAATTGCTGCGTCAAACCTGATTATCACTTGTACAATTACATATTTGCGCTAAAGGGGAGAGTCGTGCAGTACCGGCCGGCTTAATTTTTTTGACTTTATGGTGTACCCACGGTGGTTAAATGGAGTATAATACACAATTGTCTTACGCCAAGACATGTTCTATTAGTAGCAGAATATACGGATTTTTATTTTTTATTTATAATACTTAGTTACATCCAAAGTAAAGCAGCTGCAATTGCAAGGTTTGTAGAAACTGTCTGACAGTATCTGTCATTGCCTTTTCTGTGATATTATCGGTTTTTAATGACCTACTGTACTGATACTTATTGAATAAAAATAGAATACAGAAGCATGGGAACTTATCGTTACTATTTCAGCTCAGCTCACCAACGTTTAGCTAACAGTTTTATAGAGATCGCAAATAAAATACAAAGTATTCTTCTGATCTGCAGGTAGTACACAGTACCCAATCGTCTTCAAATGACTCCAAACACAGAAGGCATCTTTCAGTCTCTTCTGTTGACCTGTTATTGCCAGCAAATTTTAGTTTTCTTCGCCGCTTTGTAATTGGCTTTCCACGGTCACCCTATGTGTGTTCATTTTATTTTAGAACACCCAACTTAAGTTCACCTTTCTTCAACTCCTTTTTAGACTTTATTTTTTCTCCTTTAACCACTTATTGTTTAAGACGTTTCGGCTGCCTCCCTTGCGATCGTTCTTTAGACATAATCTTGCCCACAGTCCATTTCATGCACACTCCATTTCAGTCTGAAAAAAGGAAGAAGAAGAAAAGCTAAAATTCGAAATTACTTCTCGGTAATAGTGAAAGACATACTGTATGACAAACAAGCAGTAGCACCTAATCATTTGATACGTTCTTCTGCAGTAATTATCATGAAGCATTTATTATATGTCATTCCTCACCCCTTATAAAGGGGTAACACAGACTTCATAACTTTTCCCTGCACTCAGAGTTACAGCAACACCATCTAGTACTCAGATATCCGGCTCCAGTGCACACGAATACACAAGCTTGCGTCTGCTCACTGTACACTTCGTCGTTTGGAGGCGGAAAGGGAAATCTTAGTAGTGCCCGGTTCCTTAAGCCCACCGATACTGCACGACTTTCCCTTATGTGGCTCTCGTGTGATCATTTGGAGGGACGTATTTGTTCCAATTTTATTTGCATTCGATGCTAGATCATTCTCTAATTTGCGCGAAGGGAATAATAACATAGATTCTTCGTACATTTTCTTATGAGACCTTGTTGTTTGTGTGCCTTCTTCGTCTGGTTTTTGCAAAAGTATATACTAGTAAGATACCTTTGTGACTGTAGTTTGTCGCACTCGACCAGAAATTTTCTCAAACTGCCCAACCTCCTTCTGATGTGGCTCCTAAGCGGGAACCTCTGTAACACACCACTTCCTTGATAACTTATCTCTCAATCCTACGTTCCTTCGTGGCGAGATATACACTTAAATTGACCAAGGTTGACCATTATGAAATGCTGATGTTATGTCGAAGCTAAGCGTGCCCAATAAGATGAGGGGCCATATTTACTGGCGGAGATCGTAATATTGCTGGCAATAATGCGTCACACTGTATGACACTGCACAATATTACTCGTACTGGGATGGGGCTGGATGCAACAATAGTACAGTGTGCTGACCTAGCAACTGTGAACTGTAGTGTGGCTGAACTGAGCGAGAGTTTTCAACGAAGAGCCTTTCGACTCTGTACGAAAATAGTTGCCTCGCTAATCTCAATATTTTACAGGCGTGGAAACAAAGATGGTTGCAGGAAGTATAACCAATGGAATCTCCAGGCCGAAACCAAGCTCCACCAAGAAAATTTCGGAAGTTGCTCGGGGATATTTTCTGAGTAATATGGTATGAGGGACCCTTGGTTCTCTGGTTCGTGGCAGAGTAATTGCACATCGTTTGATTTCTTATCCCTGTTTATCTTCCTAACTGTATTGTGCCGATAATATCTACAGAACAGTGCAAGTATCAATGGCATGGGCGCAGTGTCTCCTGCTTGGAAACAAACATATTCCATTAAATCACGGTGGTTGCTGTTGACAACGCTAATACCCACTCTACGGATCGCCTCTTCTTTTCAGTACAGGCTTTTTTCACTTTTGTGAAGGTAAGTGCTTCTTGGATTTATGTACAGTGGTTTCGAGGAATACATTGTTTCAGTTGCTAACTGTGTAGGTCGTTGAACCTATTCATGTACAAAAAGACCGTATGAAAATTTCGTATGCTAGAAGAATGTGCTGCGTTTGACGAGTGACAATGACTAACAGTAATTCACTGTTAAGTGGCAACCGAGCCGAGGGAAATTGCAATATCGTTTCAGATACGAACACCGAGGACAGAGTCAAGGTTACAACAATATTAGATTGTGTATCTGTGGCAGCAGTGTATGGGTGAGATACGTTTACTACAATATTTACACTGAGCAAGCTGTGAAGGACGCATAAGAGAAATTTGGAAACGGAACTGAAGCTCAAGGAGAAGAAATGAAAACTTCCTAACACTTGAGAGTATTTTTATTCTGTCGTTGCCACTACAAAAGTACGTGTTTCTTTTTTTTTTTTTTTTTTTCACCAGACGCGTTTCGCTTTATTGAGGTAATGCATTATCAGTTGTCTGAAATAAAATTATTTACATTTTGATTTGCTTTAAGATCGAAAAACAGTTTGTTAACAATATGTCGGTTTGTACGTACGGTGATTTTCGCTTGATTTCTCGCTTTCATCGGGAAATGCTATCTGCTACCACGTCGTTGATGTTTTTTCTTGTTTAGACTCTGATAGTTGTGGTCTAATTTTTAGTTGTTCTGCAGCACTATGCATTTCTTACGTTTTTCACAGCACATTGTCGCACACCACTGTTTTATGTATTTTTTTATGCTTTTGAGTGTGTGTTTTGGTTTGTGTTTTGTAGTGTTGCGAACATAACCATGCCTCTAGTCTGTCTTTGACCTACACCCTTTCGTTTTTTTATTAGATTATTGTGTGTGTGTAATTCTACTTTATTATGTTGCTGTGTAGTTTGTGGGTCCGGAGGGAGAAGCTATGATGAGTGGACATAAGTGTACAGTAGTGTGAGTTAGAGGAGAAGGTGAGGAGCAAGAAGTGAAATGAAATTCGGAAGAGGGGGTTAGGTGGGAGAGTGGAAGGAGTTGAAGGGTGGAAAAGGCTCTCTCCTTTTTCATGTAAGTTCATCAATTGTTTTATGTAGAGCCTGGTTTCCAATATTTATTTGCTCATTGAACAACTGTTTATTTTGTGTTACTTCCTTGTGTATGTTGGAATTTTCCTGGAAAGGAAGGAGGTGCCTGTCTTTACTAATTCTTATGATATTCATTTCTTTTTCAATATTGCTTGGTGTGTGGCATTCTTGTTTTAAATGATCTGCAAATGTTGAATGGTTTGTACTGTACTTAAATGCTCCGACGTATTCTTTATGTCATGTGTTGAACGTTCTGCCAGTCATTTGAATCTATATCTTTTCTCAATTTTTGAAACTGAGCTGATAGATACCTTATGATGATATCTATCTGATTGTGATTGCTTTTGTATTGAGTTGTTTGTTTAGCAAGCTATGTCTGTACCTTGTTTTTTGATTATGTTACCTATTTTATTGCATTGGAGGGCAGCGTGGAGGGTAAAAATCGTAGAGGGAGACCGAGAGATGAGTACACTAAGTAGATTCAGAAGGATGTAGGTTGCAGTAGGTACTGGGAGATGAAGCAGCTTGCACAGGATAGAGTAGCATGGAGAGCTGCATCAAACCAGTCTCAGGACTGAAGACAACAACAACAACAACCTATTTTATTTGTGAATTTGGTAGGTCATTGTTTGCCATTATTTGTAGTAGTGCAGATTGTATGTGTTGGTGTAGTTTGGTTAGTTTTTTCCATTATTTGTTTCTTTATTTTTCTGTTTAGTTTTCTACCATTGTTTCTTTGTGTCTATTTTTAAAGCTATTTGCTTTATAGTGGCTAGCTCTTTCTAGTAAAGAGAAGTGTTTAGAAGGATCCTGTTCAGTTTGTTTAACATGTATCTAATTGCTGCCAGTTTTTGAATCTGCAGGTGGTCTTTGGTTGCATTTAAGAAATGTCATTTGTTGTGGGTTTTCTGTATAAGTCACATGTGTGTTTATTATTGTCTTTTGTCATGGTTATGTTTAGAATGTTGAATAGGTTTTCTTGTTCTTTTTCTGTTGTGAACTTTATGTTTTTTTGGGCAGTATTTATGTCTTTGTGTAGTTACTGTATTCTGTTTTTAGGTTCATCTACCATGCATATTATATCATCCATGTATCTGTACCAATAGATGATGATGTACCTTTTCTTTGTTATTATGTTTTCAAATATTAATGTTTCTATATGATTAATGAAAATGTTGGCTAATGTTCCTGAAATAGGTGAACCTACAGGTAAACCTTCGTGTTGTATGTAGTATTCTTGATTGGATTCAAAATAATTTTGTTCTTTTATTAAATGTAATGCTGTTATTGTTTCATCTGTATGTTCATGTGGTAGCTGGTTGTGTGTTTTCAGGTTTTCTTCAACTACTTTTATGATTTCGTTAACAGGGATGCTACTGTACATATTTTCTACATCAAAGGAGAGCAGTGTCGGTGTGCCAGAGATTTTAGTGTCTCTTGTATGTTCTACCAGTTGAGAGGTATTTCTGATTGTTCTATCATTTTCCAGCTTATCGTACTGGATGAGCTGTGATTGCATTTGTTTTGCTGGTAGCTACGCATTTGTTTTGCTGGTAGCTACGTAGGAGCTGCTCTGAAATTCACTGTTGAACCGCTTGGATAACTTTCTTTATGGACCTTTGGTTGACATCTCATATTGGGGCCTTGAGGATTTTTTGTACAAGTCTCTGTTTCTCTTTGTCTGTAAATGTATGCTCTGTTTTTGAGTATGTTTTTAACATGTGTTTGAAATCTGTTACTTATGTTTTACTTTAACTTTTTATGTTGTTTGTGCTGATGAATTATTCTGTGTTTTCTATGTATTCTTTTGTTTTCATGAGGCCGACTCTGTTACCTTTGTCATATTTTGTTATAATGATGTTTTCTGCTTGCAGTTTTTTCTTTAGATGTTTAAGTTTGTTTCATCACAATTCTTTTTGAATCTAGTGTTTTCTTTTTTAATCTGCATTGCTATGTTTTTAATTTCATGTTTTATTAACTCCCTAGTTAGCCCTGTGTTTCCATTACTCTTGTCATTGAGAATCCAGTAAGAGTCTATAACGAGATCTTCTATCTGTTGCTCATTTGCTGGCGAGTCAACATTGTGTTTTAGACCTTTTTCTAAGAGCTGTTTTTCGTTTTCATCGTTATAGCTGTAAGACTGACCACCCTAGGATAGAAACGGTGTGTGTGAATGTGTCTGTTATTATGGGGTTTTTGTGGAGCAATTTAAGACTTTCGATCTTCTTACTATGCTTTAGTTGCATGTTGTTTATAGCTTTGCATATCCAGCCTTCGGCTTTTTTCACAATGAAAGCAAAAATCGGAGGCTTATTTTGTGATAGCTGAAGTTGAATTTCGTATAATTCTTGATTTAGTGTCTGTTTCTGTGTACGTAGTAATTTAATTTCGTGTTTCAGCCATGCAGTTTTAGCGGTTTGTCTAGCAACTTTTACTGCTTTCGAACTTTCTTTGATCTTTACATTTATGTACTTTGGTATAAGATCATTATGTTTACAGTGGTTATTGAATCTGATGATTTCAACTGTTTTACACAGATTAAAATGAATATTCTTAAACTGGTAACGGAGACCAACTGGAATTGCTCGACAAGTCGTTATTAAATTCTTCATTTGTGTGGCCGTATTTTCCGTAGTTGCTTTACAATTATTGAGGGTATTTGTGGTTCACTGATGACAGAGTAATTCTGTAAGAGATAGCAAAGGACTTGGAAGAAACGTTGAAGAGAATAGATAGTTTGTTGAGAAGATGATGTAGGACGAACGACTACAAATGTAAAACCGGGGTGATGGCGTGTGTTAAAGTTAAGTCAAGTGATGCTGAGTGAATTTGATCACGGACTTGATCACGGACTGAGACACCAAAAGTAGTAGACGAGCAGTCTTCGGACTGAAGACTGCAAAAGCAACAAGAACATCGTTACAACATGAATCGAGATATATGAATCACAAAATTTCAGAATGCCTCTAAACAATGGCATAACGACGCATTGGTATAGTAAGGAAAAGTACTCCACATTTTCAAGCGTTCAAAATGGTTCAAATGTCTCTGAGCACTATGGGACTCAACATCTTAGGTTATAAGTCCCCTAGAACTTAGAACTACTTAAACCCAACTAACCTAAGGACATCACACACACCCATGCCTGAGGCAGGATTCGAACCTGCGACCGTAGCAGTCCCGCGGTTCCGGACTGCAGCGCCAGAACCGCACGGCCACCGCGGCCGGCATTTTCAAGCGTCAGCCATATCTTTTTACTAGCGGCGTGCGGCAAACTAGCCGCCCGCGGTGTCCGAGTGGTTCTAGGCGCGACTGCTACGGTCGCAGGTTCGAATCCTGCCTCGAGCATGGATGTGTGTGATGTCCTTAGGTTAGTTAGGTTTAAGTAGTTGTGAGTTCTAGGGGACTGATGACCTCAGATGTTAAGTCCCATGTGAACCATTTGAGGCAAACGAAAGATATACGTCATCTGTTTAATAAAAGAGGTATAAGCTCTTTACTGTTTTCAGAATCAGATGATTCTGCCGGTAACTAGGACGTAGGTGTCACAGCAGCCTTTTTAACTGCATCATCAGGTTTAGCTCATATTTTGAAACAGATGGCATCGGTACGATAGTCACACCTTGATAAGATCAGGGATACCCAAACGCTAGAGAGCTGCACTCTGCCCGGAGATAAACATAGCGTGTAGTCGCGCGTCTTTTAGGAATAACACGTGGCGCACGGTACAGATGTGTAGTATTTCGTACAGGAGCCGCTGACGAGCTTCCGCGGTTTCAGCCCACGTTACGAACGGGTCCCGCGGCCTGGTGGACTCCCGCTTTCGCAAGCGTGGCTCCTTTGCTGGTGAGGTGTGCGCCTGGTAACTGGGACGCCTTCCCTACATGGCCGCCGACTGCCGCGGGTCGCAGCCGCCACATGACCGCCGCACCCGGCAACAAAGACACGTCGAGAACGCTGCAGACGCGACCGAACGAGAACACGGCTCCTGTGGAAGACGGCACACGTTGCACAGTTACGCAGAGTTATTCAGTACGCACAAATACTTTTCTTGAAGCTCTGTTTTATTAAGACCATCACACCAGTACAAATCACAAGATTCTACTGATAAATAATCGTAACTGCACAGTCAGCCACAGGGGATCACGAGTTGCCGACCAACCTCCACGTCGTCTCTTGCCAGCAGACTACATTGCCTGACCAAAAAAAAATTTGTAAAGCAACCAGAAAGTGAGGAGGAAACGAAATGAAACTGCGAGTTGAGATGGTATGTGGTGGTAATGCATTGACTACAAAATCGAATTAAACTTACAAAGAACTTGGCACTATGAGCGCACACATCAGTACAACGTTGACCCCTCCGGCCTGGGTGCATCCACAGGTTCTGTTGGCAAGTCTGTCACAGAGACGTTGTATCCTCTCCTGAGCCAAGATGGCCCACAGCTGTTGTCACTGGTTCTTGATATCGTGGGTATAGGACTGAAACGGAGCTGGCCCCTCACATATTTCATCGGGGAGGGGTCTGAGGATCTAGAAAACCACGGGAGTACCTCAGCAACACGCACTCGTCCCACGTGTGAACCACCGTTGTTCTGTTGAAAAACAGCACTACGAGGTAACACGTGAAGATGCACCGTTGACGTACCGTTTTGTTATCAGAGTTCCCTCAATAATTACTATCCGTGATCTGAAGTCCTACACCACGATGCCACAAGTTAAAACATTCGGCTTATAAAACATTGGAAGATGGGACCTCTCCCCAGATCGGCATCATTCTCGCCGACGATGGGTACCTGGGGAGTTCAGAAATATGATTCATCGCTGAACACCATGCGACGCCGTTCGTCAGTAGACCACCGCACCACTCCAAGAGGGCAGCCGCCGCATTGGACGGTAATTTCTTAGCAGCTTCTGCTAGCCTCCGACCAACGGTGCTGGGTGACACAGACGGTGCAGGGACTCCATTTCTTGCCCTCGGGTGGCAGGCGCAGATGTGAAAGCGTTGCGATGTGCTTGGTGCCCAGTACGGCCGACGGTTCAATCCCGCGTCCAGCCATCCTGATTGAGGTTTTCCGTGATCTCCCTAAATCGGTTCAATCAAATGCCGGGATGGTTCCTTTGAAAGTGTAAGGCCGACTTCCTTCCCCATCGTTCCCTAATGCGATGACACCGATGACATCGCTGATTGGTCTTCTCCACCACATCAACCCAACCTAGTACGGCAATGCTCCCTTGTAGGGGTTAGACATGATACACCGGAACCGAGACGACGAATATGCCTTCACTCACATTCATATGTAGACTGTCACATCCGAATGCCCCGCAGGTGTGGAAATTATCAATTCGAGCAGCCAGCCAAATGGAGACCCACAGTGAGGCCCCTTTCAAACTCTATCAGGTGCTGCTGATGCTTTCTCACGCGAGAACGCGGCATCTCAGTCTACTTCACAGTGAACACTCAATATATGACACTGTTCACGCCCGTTTTACACCCTACTAGACAGTGACGTCGACTGAACACGAACAAGACTAATGCTCTGCGGTGGTCCTTCTGTACTGAGAAATGCTTCTCTAATATTTTTCTTACCCGCCGATGGCGTGAGCGTGTTGTAAGTTACGATGTCTTCTATAATGTCTTCTGGGTGCTTCACTTTTTTTATCAGGCAGTGTAGTTTGATATCGGTGTGGATAAGTAGTTAGAACACTGCTCTCCCAGCTGTTAATGTCAGGTTTCGAACCGAAGCATTTACTTTTTTTTTCAAGTAGCTTCTCATTGTTCGTCCACCCCCCCCCCCCCCCCCCCCCCCGTTTCTCCTCACCACTGCCACCTAACTGAGGTAAAAGTGTTGACTGTGGCGGAAAATCAAACTCGAAACTTTGACAGCAACTGTTTTCTGTCTACGACTTCGCATTGTAGTTTTTGAGTATTGCGAGTGATATCACACTTGGGGACAGCGTCCTGTAATTTAAAGAACGAGTAACAATTTGGTTTTCATCAGTATAAAGTTGGAACACCATGAACGAAGTGCTTGAAATAAAAAGAGTGTAAGAGAGGGATGCAGTCTTTCGCTGCTACTGTTCAATCTACCGGTACACCTACAAAAGCAATAACAAAAATAAAAGAAAGGTTCAAGAGTGGGATTAAAATTCATGGTGAAAGGCTATCGTTGATAAGATTCACTGATGACGAAGGTAATCAGGAGTTGCCGAAATGAGATTGCTGAAAACTTAACATAAAATTTGAGACCAGGAAGTAGACGAAATTAAATAATTCTGCTGCTTTGGAACCAAAATAACACGTGACGAACGGAGCAAGGAGGATATAAAAATTAGACTATCCCAACAAAGAGGGCAGTCCTACCCAATATTATTAAACATCGGCCTTAATTTGAGGAGGACATTTCTGAGAATGTACATTTGGACCACTGAATTGTATGGTAATGAATCATGCACTACGCGAAAACCAGAAAAGAGGAGGAGGATCGAAGCATTTGACATGCGGTGATACAGAAGACGGTTGAAAATGAGGTGGACTTATAGGGTAAGGAATGGGGAGGTTCTCCGCTGAATCAGCGATGGAAGGAATATACGGAAAACACTGACAAGAATAAGTGGCGGGATGGTAGGAGATCTGTTAAGACGTCAAGGAATAATTCCTTGGTACCAAGGTGCAGCTGTAGAAGAAGCCAGAGATTTGATTATACCCAACAAATAATTGAGGACGTAGGATGAAAGCGTTACTTTGAGATGAAAAGGCGGGGGACACAGTGTGACAGGCCGCAGCAAACCGACGACTCAGGAAAAGCTTCAGCTTCAGAGGGGGGTAAGAAGTGTAACTGATAAAAAGACAGTGTGCGTCGTTAGGACAAGGTGTATGCGATAGAGAAACTGGAACACTCTAATTTCGTTATGAGGCTCCTTCTACCGTATGCGGTGCACATTGGTACAAAATGTGTACATGTCCCATCGCATTTAGCGTTTTCTTAAGCACAGTGCGGGAACAACACCCTAACCTCCTCACTGTAACGCCACCCCCTCCGTGCTTCACTGTTGGTACTACACATGATGGCAGGTCCCAGGTGTTCGCCAAACCCAAACCTATCCATCGAATTCCTACAGGATGTAGCGTGATTCGTTACTCCAAATCACTTTTTTCCAGGCATTCACTGTCCCGTGCCGTCGCTCTTTACACCAACTCAAGCGTCGCTTACCACTGACTGCAGAAATGTGTGTCTTATTAAGCGATGCTCGACCATTGTACATTCTTTTTAACGCCCTTACGCTGTCATTTTACCAGCTATACTTCTGTAGAGACTTTTTAACTCGGAGTGATTCCTTTCGCTCATTCCCCGCGATTTACAACAGAAGTAGTAGTAAACAATGAAATACACATTCATCGGCGTACTTGGAAGATAAATGGTGTGTGTTCTGAAAAAGAATTCACTAGTCTGTTACCCTCTCAGTTTGACACAAATAGATAGGCGATGACTGACTTTGTCAACTCGCCCTAAGCTTACTATGAGACAGGTATGTTACAGCAAAATCAGCACAGGCTGTGAGTGATGTGACCACCAGTATTGCTTCGTGTCGTTAACTTGGCCAGTGACGCATGCTTAGAGCGAGCACACGGGCCACGGGCCTTCACCTTAAATGGAAATCATTCCTCCGCTGTGGACGCGGAATGGCGCAACTGATTCTCGGCCATTGCCTTTTACGATTAACCCTGTCGGTCTTTGAAGTTGCGTATTTACTGGTGAGCCACTCGTACAAGTGTTAATTATAATAAACACGATATTCTGGGGTAACACGCAACAGTTCGTTTTAAAGTATCGTGCATACCTGCAACGACTTCCGCAGCTGCTACATTATCTTGACAGCAGAAAGTAAGGAGGAATATTAGGGTTTACTGTCCGTCTGACGACGTGGTCCATATCATCATGTACATATATACTCTATAAACCCCTGTGAAGTGCATGGCAGAGAAGAACTTCCCATTGCACCATATCGCACCCCGGAAAGAACAGTATCAACTCAAAAATACAATATTTGAGAAAAATCGATTTAAAGAATTCTATAAAACTTACATTTAAGTAGTATAAACGTCCTTTAAATTTCAAGTCAGTAATTGTTGTGGTAAATCCCGTTGTAGTCTCTACAACAGTAATATGGACATGCAGTTCTGTACTTGTCGAACTTGAGTACGGTGCAGCGAGTAAGTGTGCATACGTTTTCAGACGTGCTAATGGTGACTGTGTGTTGAAAATGGCTCAAAGAACACATATTGATGTCGTTATGAGGGGTAGTATACTAGGGCGACTGGAGGCTGGTCAAAGACAGCAGGTCGTAGCACGAGCCCTCCGTGGACCACAAAGTGTGATCTCAAGATTATGGCAACGATTCCAGCAGACAGGAAACGTGTCCAGGCGGTACAGTACGGGACGTCCACAGTGTACAACACCACAAGAAGACCGATATCTCACCATCAGTGCCCGCAGACGGCTACGGAGTACTGCAGGTAGCCTTGCTCGGGATCCTACAGCAGCCACTGGAACAGTTGTCTCCCGACACACAGTCTACAGATGACTGAAGAGACGTGGTTTATTCACCCAGAGACCTGCGAGGTGCATTCCACTGACCCCTGGTCACAGGAGAGCCCGTAAAGCCTGGTGTCAAGAACACAGTACATGATCATTGGAACAGCGGTCCCAGGTTATGTTCACGGACGAGTCTGAACAGTGGTTCTCGCCGGGTTTTCATCTGACGTGAACCAAGAATCAGATCCCAACCCCTTAATGTTCTTGAAAGGGACCTGTATGGAGGTCGTGTTTTGATGGTTGGGGTGGGATTGTGATTGGTGCACGTACTGTAACAGGACAGATGTATTCAGACGTGATTTCGCACCAGCATGTCCGCCTTTTCAGGAGTGCAGTGGGTCCCACCTCCGTCCTGATGGATGATAACGCACGGCTCCACCGAGCTGCCATCGTGGAGGAGTACCTTGAAACAGAAGATATCAGGCGAATGGAGTGGCCTGTATGTTCTCCAGACCTAAACCCCATCGAGCACGTCTGGGATGATCTCGGTCGACGTATTGGTGCACGTCTTCAAACCCCTAGGACACTTCAGGAGCTCCGACAGGCACTGGTGTAAGAATGGGAGGTTATACCCCAGCAGCTGCTCGACCACCAGATCCAGAGTATGCCAACGCGTTGTGCGGCCTGTGTGCGTGTGCATGATGATCATATCCCATATTGATGTCGGGATACATGCGCAGGAAACAGTGGCCTTTTGTAGCACGTGTGTTTCGGGACGGTTTTCTCAACTTATCACCAATACCGTGGACTTACAGATCTGAGTCGTGTGTGTTCCCTATGTGCCTATGCTATTAGTGCCTGTTTTGTGTAGTGCCACGTTGTGTGGCACCACAGTCTGCAATTATCCTTAATTTGTAAGCATGAGTATTATTACGACATTAGAACTTCTATCAGCTAAAACTAGTACGTAAGTTAACATTAAAAAATGGGAAATAAGTTGAAATTGTTGTATTAGAAAAATACAAAAAGGAGAAATTGTAATTTATGATAATTAATACAATTGAATAAAGAACATCAGTTAGGTATAATTTAAGGAACATAACTTTCTTAAACATAGGATCATAAATGGGCTTTTGTAATGTAGAAATACTTTTCGCCGTGAAAAGGATTCAGTATGAACTTTCTTTATAGCAGAAATTTTATCTTTTATTTATTTTGTCCTTGTGCACTGCTGCGTGCCAGATTTCGTAGTATTTACAACAGCTGTAATCGCCAAACAGTGTCTGTTCTTTCAGACATGCATGCATATCTGAAGGACATTGTAATGTAACGTACAGATACTGTATTATCACAGACATTGTAACAATCACTTATATTAAAAATTACTTTCAACATACCTTATACACGAAGAGGTTCGCAACTCAGAATGTGCCGCTCTTCTTGAATGACCCATTCACGTCTGCCAGTAGCAAAGCTCAAGTGTACTCTTCTTGCCGTGGCGTGTCGTGAAGTAGCGTACAACAAAACCGACACAACCGAAGTAAACAAATAGCGAAGTAGAGATAGGCGTTTCTCGTGCACTTTGGGGGACTTCACACATATTTTTCAGTGACAAAAACGAAAAACTACCGTTGTCTGACTTGTCACATTCCTTGCCTGTCACATTTCCGCAAAGAAGAGGGAAGAATGCTTAACTGACTCTGTGCAAGCGATATGTAGCGGACTGTTACATATTCCTAAATTCTTTAGTTTAATCTGGTTCTTGAACTTTGTAAACAGGATGTCTCGGGATAGTTGGCGTCTGTTTTCAAACATCTGCCTGTTCAGTATTTACGTGACGCTCTTCCGTGAGCCAGATAAAACCTGTCACCAGTGGTGCAGCCCTTATTAGTATATGTTCGATATTTTCTGTTAGTCCTGTTAGTCCTGTTTCGTATGGATACCACACACTTGAGAAATATTCTGAGGAGGATCGCACAAGTCTTTTGTAAGCAGTCCCGTTTCTAGACTCACCTCATTTTGACAGCATCCTGCCAATAAATCGAAATCTGTCACTTGCTTTACCTACGATAGAGCTTGTGTGACCATTCCATTTCATATCCAAACAAACTGCTACAGTCAGGTATTTCTGTGACAAACGAATTCAAATACGAGATGAATGGGGGAGGAAATCGGCCCTGCTATTTCCAAGGAACCATCCCGAAGACAACCAAATCCTGGGTGGTCGGAGGGGATTTAAACGATTTTCTCCTGAATATGAGCCCAGCGTTTCACCACAGCACCATGTCACTCGGTTTAATAGCTGGGCTGATCATTAAAAGCTGAGGACATTGATGACAGTTGGGCCGATAGATAGCGCTGGAGCTTTTTCTAGCATAGATTGCGCGCGAGTTGTCATTTTAGGGTAAGAAGGGTTGTCAGTACGGGATGGAGCCAGCTAAACAGACGTATGCGTCTATGGTAAAGACACCAGACATTAAAGATGTGTCTCGCTGCGGACGTCCACGGTCGAAGTCAGCTGACTGTTGCTATCTAGAAATTGCGACTCGTAGACACCCCAAAGACGATGCAGCAGAGATATCTGCGGCCTTTCGGAGTAAGCTGGGAGGGCTGTGTCGACACAGACAGCACGCGTCCGACTCCGCACGGTCAGTTTGGCCTCAGGTGTCAGTTACGGACAGTAGTACGAGAGGCGTTAAATAAGTAATGCAACACGTATTTTTCTTCGGCCAGTTTCGGTTGAAAAAAATGCGGAATTTTTTTTTGGGACATCGAGGAATCTTCCTGTTTCAGTCCCTATAACTTCATGAAGTTCCGACAGGTGGCGGCGCTCAACGTATCCTTCAAAATGGCGTCTGTAACGAAGATCCGTTCCAAGCAGATATTCATAGGCGCTTGCAGAATGTCTATGTATACCTGGCAGTGAACAAAAGCACGGTAAGTCGTTGGGCGAGGCGTCTATCATCATCACAGAAACGTCGCTCAAAGCTGCCCAATCTCCCGCATGCCGGCCACAGCACACAGTTCTGACTCCTGCCGTGTTGGAACGTGCAGACACTGATTCTAGGTGGTCGACGTATCACAATCAAACACCTTGTTGTACAACTGTACTAGTCTGATACTCTCGTCCAACAGTTAGGGTACTCATGGTGTAACGATCAACTCCGAAGTGTATTGTGCTACCCTCTGGAAATTGAAGGAAGTACTCCAGAATGTTCGTCGCCACAAAAGTGCAAACAACTTCTCCTTGTGCATGACAACACAAAGCATCACGCAAGTCTGCGCACCCCATAGGAGCTCACACAACTTCATTGGATTGCTCTTCCTTATCTACCCTATATCCTGATTCTCGCATATTCCGAATTCCATCTCTTTGGCCCAATAAGTATGCATTCCGCGGATAGCAGAATGTGTATGATGGAGAGGCTATTGATGCTGCAAGACATTGGCTCCGACGTCGAGCGGTAGAGTGGGACCATGCCGCCATACAAGCCTTTGTAGTGCAGTGGCATAAGATCGTCGCATTAAAAGCAAATTATGTTGAAAAGTAGCAAAAAGAGTGGGGAATAATATGGTGCCTTGGAATCCTGAACAAAACCAACCTACTTACAGAAAAAAGTGTTTGATTACTTATTGAATGACCCTCGTACAAATCCCCCAACAATGTAGCGCAGCCGGCCCATGTAGCCGAGCGGTTCTAGGCGCTACAGTCCCGAACCGCGCGCTGCTACGGTCGCAGGTTCGAATCCTGCCTCGGGCATGGATGTGTGTGATGTCCTTAGGTTAGTTATGTTTAACTGGTTCTAAGTCTAGGGGACTGATGACCTCGGATGTTTAGTCCCGTAGTGCTTAGAGCCATTTGAACCATTTTTTTTAAATGTAGCGCACGGAGAAAGTGGACCAGGGAACAACTCTATTTGAACATGGATCGATGGCGTCTGATTTTCTTCGTCGACGAGTGCAGATTTGTCGGTCGCTTCATAATAGTAGCTGGAACAGTGTGAGGCGGCCAAGTACCACCTTACTTCTCAGTCATGTCGTCCCAAGGGCTCAGAAGGAATGTGGTACATTCAGGTTTTCGGCCAGTATCGTGCACGAACGTGTGTTGGCTCGCCCCTACCGAAGATATTTGAGGGCTGTGCAGTATCTAGAGAGGTTACTCCAACCTACTGTACGGCCCCACAGTCGATATTTGGCGATGGGTTGCAAGAGCGCAGAAATTTTTTTGCCTAAAGATACCATGAAATACGTGCACATGTTACCAGGCTAAAATTTCTCCCTCGTTGTCGGGTGCGAATGAGTGAACAGGTTATATAGTTGCTCTTGTCTTGACAAATGTTAGGCAAGATGTTCTTTTGTGAACAACATATGTCGTAGCTTGGTTTTGTGCTCCTTCTGTTTGAGGTATTCGTTTGGCCACACGCGGCGTTGGGGCGCAGCAGGCGATGTTATGACGTCAGAGCAAGTGCAGCAGAGAGACGTCATCGCCAACCAGAGCTTCAAAGAATACGACAGTCGCAAGATTCCATGAACCTAAAACGAGCAGTGAAGAGGAAGATAATATCCTCCTTCGATATATTTTTAGGAAGTGACGTGCCTGAAGCTCTGGATTGACCTCTTGCGATAGCATTTTACGAGACATGTTACGGTGTGTAACCGAGGCTGAGAATAAAGTAATTTGGCAACCAGCTTACTGATGTGCACTAAGGGGTCAAAGGTCATGGGATACCTCCTAATGTTTTGTCGGACCTCCTTTTGCCCGACGTAGTGCAGCAACTCGACGTGGGCTCAACAAGTCGTCGGAAGTCCTCTGAAGAAATATTGACCCAAGCTACCTCTTTAGCCGTCTATAACTGCGAAAGTGTTGCCGACGCATGATTTTGTGCACGAACTGACCTCTCGATTATGTCCTGTAAATGTTCGATGGGTTTCATGTTGGGCGATCTGGGATGCCAAGTCATTCGTTCGAATTGTCCAAAATGTTCATCAAACCAGTCGCGAACAATTGTGGTCCGCTGACATGGCGCATCGTTGTTTGGGAACATGTAGTCCATGAATAGCTGCAGGTGGTCTCCAAGTAGCCAAACATGACCACTTGCAGTCAGTTATCGGTTGAGTTGGACCATAGAACCGAGTCCATTCCGTGTAGACACAGCCCACATCGTGAAGGATCCACCACCATCGTGCGCAGTCCCTTGTTGACAACTTGTCTTCGTGGGGTCTGCGCCACACTCGAACCCTACCATCAGCTCTTACCAACTGGAATCGGGACTCACGTGACCAGGTCGCGGTTTTCCAATCGTCTAGGGTCCAACCGATATGGTTACGAGCCCAGCAGAGGCGCTGCAGGCGATGTCGTGCTGTTTGCCAAAGGCCGTAGTCCATTAACGCCAAATTTCGCCCGATTGTCCTAACGGATACGTTCGTCATACGTCCCACATTGATTTTGCGATTATTTCTCGCAGTTTTGCTTATTTGTTGACATTGTCAACGTTACGCAAACTGCTGCTCATGTCGTTAAGTGAAGGCCGTCGGCCACTTAGTTGTACGTGATGAAAGGTAATGCCTGAAATTTTGTATTCTAGGCGTACTCTTGAGACAGTGAATCTCGGAATATTGAATTCCCTTATAATTTACGAAATGGAAAGGCCCATGCGTCTAGCTCCAGCTGTTGATTGCCGTCGTGCGGCCACAATGACATCGTAAATCTTTCCCCGTGAATCACCTGAGTGCAAATGGCAGTTCCGCCAGTGGTTTGCCCTTTTATACCTTGTGTACTCGGTACCATCACCATTTGTATATGTGTATATCGCTATTTTCACACGAATACACAGTCCCATCGCGTTAACTCCGGCCTCCAGGCAGCGGGAATCAGCCGAACGCAATGGGTTCAGGTATCTGCTGACACCAACCCAAGTGACGATGATGATAATTTTGTCTGGCTCAACGCCCTGGTGCAAATATTTCAATCGGAAAACTTCGGCGATTTGTGTGTTCCTAAACTACGCCACTAATCCTACAGGGGAAAGGGGACCTACAGTTTAATCTCGAACCCGAATCACGAGTCGCCCTGGCGAATTTTATATCGTTGAGAGGTGAGGGCTACCATAAAAGAGGACAAGAAAAAAAAACCATGGATTGTTTGGGATTCGATCCCGCGACCTTTCGATTTCCGCCGTACCGCTTTCTTGCCGTCACCTTGTGGACAGCGTGCAAAGGAGAATCCCTGTATGTTACTCCTTGGAGCAGCACGGTATTGAATGCTACCCAGTAGCAGATTACTATTTCACGAATCTTCCGTTTTAGAGTGTCTTCACTTTGATTATCGTTTTGCTTTTACGTCTATATCCACATTCCGCAATGAGCTTTACGGTGTGTAGCGGAGAGCACTTCTCGTACGAATATCTTCCGCCACTTTTCCTGTTCCAGTCACTAATAGCGCCTGGGAAGAATGATTGTCGGTATAGCTCCATATTATGTCTAATTTCTGTGATTTTCTCATCGTAGTCAGTCCGCGAGACGTATGTGAGAAGAATTAGTATTTTGTCTCTTCCCGGAAAGTACTCTCTCGAAATTTCGAAAGTAAACCCCTCCGTGATGACAAACGATGCTCTTGTAACGTTTACCAAGTGGAGTTCGTGAGCATCGCTCGCGCCGAATAAACGATCTCGTGCCTTCTATTAATCATACTTCGTAAGCGTGCACACTCATTAACAGTACTCAAGAATGGATGGAAAAAGTGTTTTGCACAGAGGAAAATGCACCATTGAAAAGAACATTGAATTTGTGTGCCGGCCCTGTGGCCGAGCGGTTCTAGGCGCTTCAGTCTGGAACCGCGCGACCGCTACGGTCCCAGGTTCGAATTCTGCCTCGGGCATGGATGTTTGTGATGTCCTTAGGTTAGTTAGGTTTAAGTAGTTCTAAGTTCTAGGGGACTGATGACCTCAGATGTTAAGTCCCATAATGCTCAGAGCCATTTGAACCTTTTTGAATTTGTGTCTTTAGAAGCCAGAGTGTGGACTATTAGAACAACATAACGGCGAGTTATTGCCTCAGCGTACTGCAGCTGGCGTTTCGCACGCTCCACGTCAGTTCAGATATTGTGAGTCGCATAGACACAAGACATTCGGTATTCCGTAAAGTCACAGCAAACTGTTTAGAATGGAAATTCGCTCATTAAATCGACGTGATACCATAAAAACTACTCAAGAAGTGATAGCAGGAACAACCGTGCAGTTTTTCACTTTCATAATATTTCTTCAAGAGCAACGGCGAAATTTAAAACGGCTCGGCAGATGAACACACAATACAAATCGACGTTTTCCAAATTTTCCCTGAAATATTTTCTTAAGTCTTCCTAGCTTCCTCACACTTTTTACAGCAATTAAGGAAGAAAATGCAGCCTCTAACTAAAATCCTTTGTGCTTATGTAACTTTGTCACACACAATAGCGAGAAAATAAGAGAGAAGTAAAAAGTTTACTTCCCTCGATATACGAATTACTAGAGACTCAGTTTTGTCTCAGTGGAACATTATGGAACACGAAAACTGCCATGACCTTACTTTGACTGAACTAACTTGGTATTTGCCCGAATTGATTTTGGGTACACACAATAAAAGCTTAAACCTTATGAAACCACAGTTTCTAAGAAGAACATAGGTACTGGAGAGAGTGAGAGAGAGAGAGAGAGAGAGAGAGAGAGAGAGAGAAGCTATCAGGATTGGTGTTAGGACTATATCAGTTAAAAATGAGAGCTTGTTACCCAGATAAAGGTTTCTCCTCTTTTTTCTTAATTTTTACTGGTTTTACGTCTCACCAAGCGAGTTTCAGGGCCATTGCTTACGCAAGGACACTAACAACTGCTTGCCACGTTCTTGTCAGATATGAGCAGTTTAGACTCTGGTGATGCAACTGTTAATGAGAAGCTAAAAAAAACTCAAAAGAAAGGGAACAGGAGGTGTCAAGGGAAACCACGAGGCAAGGACGAATTTAAATGGAAAAACTTTACCTTCCATTTCCACTAGTATTACTCTTTAATAACCTAAACGAATAATCTCTCTTTCGAGAAATAAAGAAGTGTGGGACGCCTTTCTAGGTCAAACGATTTCATATTCGAGGGAAATTGTCACTCATACTAAGTGCTTCGCGCCAGAGAAGACACAACTGTGGTGTTTTTTCAAAGATGGGGAATATAATCAGCTGTGGCCCTCATCGTAGTCGTATAGGATGCTTAATAAGAACGCTAGCTCGTTTCGTTAGATTTTTGTGTGCTTACTACAGTAAGAATCACAGGCGTTGCTTAGTTATTTAAGACCAAGCTTTTCAGATGGATGACTGTTTAGTAAAATTTTTTTTTAAATTTACTGCAAGGAAACGCACGAACTCGTCACAGTGGAGCCATTCTTTACTATCCGACAATTCTTGAAAATCCAAGATACAAATACTAAAATAAATCCAGAAAATGCAAATGATGGGCTAAAACCAATCCTCATTATCTAATTGTAATAGTTCTTTAGTTATGACTTCTCTGCGCGATAGTAATGGAAATGATATCGACGACAGAGTTACTAAACACAGCCTGTCGAGAGTCCTTAACCACAGAAGGCGAAGTAAATAGTACAGAATTAGAATCAAGAACAGCTGCCAACATGAGTAACTTAGAAGTAGATATCCTCGGATTACTGAAGTAAAGATATCCTCGGAGTAGTGAAGCAACTTAAATCACTTAATAAAAGAAGGCCTTCCGGTCCAGGCGGCATACCAATTAGGTTCCTTTCGGAGTATGCTGATCTAATAACTCCATACTTTGCTGATCTAATAACTCCATACTTAACAATCATATACAAACGGTCGCTCGACGAAAGATCCGTAGCCAAAGACTGCACATCTCACACCAATATTCAAGGAAGGTAGTAGGAGTAACCCATTAAATTTCGTATCATTAACGTCAAAATGCAGCAGAATTTTGGAACATATATTTTGTTCGAGCGTTGTGAATTACCTCTAACAGAATGGTCTATTAATCCACCGTGAACACGGATTTAGGAAACCTCGTTCTTGTGAAGCACAAATAGCTCATTACACATACGGAGTGTTGAGTGCTTTTGACAAGAGATTTCAAATTGATTCCGTATTTCTACGTTTCCAGAATACTTTTGACACTGTACCACACAAGCGGCATGTAGTGAAATTGCTTGCTTATGGAGTATCGTCTCATTTATGTGACTGGACTCTTGATTCCCTTTCAGAGAAGTCAAAGTTCGTAGTAATTGACAGAAAGTCATCGAGTAAAACAGAAATGATTTCTGGCGTTCCCAAGGTAGTTTTATAGGCCCTCTGCTGTTCCTTATCTGTATGAACGAATTAGGAGACAATCTGACCAATCATCTTACCTGCAAAACAATTTAGTAAAAATATCTGTATGGTGCAAAAATTGGCAGTTGGCATTAAATAATGAAAAGTGTGAGGTCATCCACATGAGTGCTAAAAGGAATTCGTTAAACTTCGGTTACACGATAAATCAGCCTAATCTAAAGGCCGTAAATTCAACTAAATACCTAGGAATTACAATAACGGATAACGGAATATTTAAATTGGAAAGAACACACAGGAAATGTTATGGGAAAAGCACACCAAAGACTGCGTCTTATTTGCAGAACACTTAGAAAATGTAACAGATCTACTAAAGAGACTGCCTACACTACGCTTGTCCGTCCTCTTTTGGAGTACTGCTGCCCTGTCTGGGATTCTTACTGGACAGGATTAACGGAGTACATCGAGAAAGTTCAAAGAAGAACAGCACGTTTTGTATTATCACTAAATAGTGTCACTGACATGAAACAGGATTTGGGGTGGACATCATTAAAACAAAGGCATCTTTCGATATGGCGGAATCTTATCACGGAATTGCAATCACCAACTTTCTCCTCCGAATGCTAAAATATTTTGTTACCGCGACTTACATAGGGAGAAACGATCGTCACAATAAAATAAGGAAAATCAGAGCTCTCACAGAAAGATACAGGTGTTCGTTTTTTCTGTGCACTCTTCAAGGTTGGAATAATAGACAATTATCGTAATGGTGGTTCGATAAACCCTCCGCCTGGCACTTAAATGTGATTTGCAGAGTATCCATGTAGATGAAGACAGGAGTGCTTTGCTACAGATATAGTTTAACACAACACATATTGATGGCAAGAAGGCTTATACGTGGGCATTGATTGTCAGACGAATATAGTACACCTTGTGGTTTCGATTCTGTGGCCAGGTTTATCACTAAAGACGTCTTCCGCAGATGTGGAGGAAGCGTTAAAACATAGTTTTATACATTGACCACTGCCTCTAAACTGCTAGACTTTAATAGAAGTAACAGAAAATCTTAATTTATTAGTGAGTGCTATATTATCCTGTGAAGATAGGTATGGAAGAGTGAAGACTTGTCAGAACGAAATTTTTGGCCGTGGATAGTTTCCAGTGGTTACAATACGCCATCAGCCTGATTCCTTCAATTGTCAAATTTCCAAAAGCATTACATTTTTTGAGAACATCCTCAACTTCCGTCAAGGATTAAACTTCCACCTTTTTTCCTGTTTCTTGTGTCTCTGCATTGCGTACGTGGTCTACTTGCATCTCCCTTCCTCTTAGGGCGTTATTTTTCTCCGTACTCTGCCGTCTTTTTCTTGAACCTTCGGCTTCACTTCATAAAACTGGAGAGTTTGTGTTGGTTCTATCAGAAGAGAACGCTTGCGTGTCTCTAGGTTAGTAAAATGGTGAGAGACCCAGCTCAATGTCTCAAGTGTTACTTGATTTTTTCGGGGTTTACTCCTATATTTCTTTGTATAATATGAAATAATTATTTTACCTGCTTTCAGGAATATTCAAAACAACACCAGTGACATCAGTGGTATGCAGTAGTCCGTGATCTGTACAGATATGACTATTACACCCTGTAATCTTGCGAATTAAGATCCATTCTTCAGTTATAGGAGATTGTTTCCGAGTTATCATTTACGACACATCTTTGACGACGGTCAACGACGGTACAGGTATTTGTAACTGGCTATTAAGATATGTGTCATGATGAGACATTCAGAAGGCTGAGAAAATTGTTATTATTGGCTCAACTTTGATATGGTTTAGAACGATAGTAGAATCGGTTGCCACTCCCAGGCTTAAGACGACGACGCCAACGGCGTTATCTCATTTTACGTCCTTCCCTCCTGGCAAGGTTCCTCAGCAGACTGCCTGATTTTCGCCGCTCTATGCAACTGCCCTCAGCTAACGCTACCCCGTGGCCTTTATCTACACCCAGTCTCGGGCGTGTCCTCGGACATAACGGCCTGGCTTCCTCCTCTTACCACCCGTCTGTCAGTACTTCGCCGCGTCCTCACAATCCAACGCTTTCAGCAGAACAGGCGAACTAAAAGCCCAACTCTCCCTTCCGTCCTGACCCTATAGCTCGACAGAGAAGACGCCTACATGGTTCTGAGCAGGATGTAGTTGCAGGACAGATATATTTTGTGATAGTCGCGTTGTAAGAACGGTATCCATATGCTCCAAGGCGCTGAAAGACATCACCGAAACATGCTGTACACAGTCAGGGGACGACAATCTGCTGGGCAGCCTCAGTACTTTTGTATTGTCCCTCTTTCTCATGGCTAGAAAGTCCTACGCGACCGACTACTAGACTAAAAAGTTCTCAGTTAACTTTGATGAATTCGCAAGCTTTCAATCAGCCTCCCTCATCGTCATGAGGGGCTTAGTCTGACTGTCGTAGAACTGCCGAGCCTCCCACTTTCATAGCCAGAGGACGGCATTCTATTGGTTGCATTATGTCATCATGACGTCACGGAGTTGGCGAATGCTGCGGTGACGCCGGCTTCACCCAGAGATTATGTTTGCGCTCATAACAAAGGGAAATTGTTTTTATCGAGTTCAATTCCAGTGGGCTCCTTAATGACTGACTTTCATTGGTTCGAAGCTTGAGCAAGACTCCTTGTCTGTTGTAACATAACCTTGTGTTTATTCGTTAGACAGTGTTCGGCAGCCGCCGAGTTTTCAAAATATTTGTACTTGTTATGATACTGGGAGTCAGCACAGCAATCTGCAGCAGTCTGTAAAACCTGTTTAGGTAATTGCTGCCTCACTCGATTGGAATATTATAAATAACTGGGAGTCTAAGCCAGATGTTATCTTCTACAGGTCGCAACATTTCTTTAATTCTCCGGTGTGGGTGGAAGACAGTCCTGACTCCTTTTCTTTTTAAAACACTGCCGATCTTACTTGTTGTTATACAATGGAAGCCGCGCTACGTGTTGGCCCTTCTGGACAGCATCGCATCTTGGTTTCCTTGACGGAGCTGGCTTAATGCCACGTTTCTCCGGAACACACTCGTCAGATGATTCATCTCGAAGCCGAAGCTTCCGTGCTCGAAATTGTTCACCTGTTCAACACAGCTGAACTCGATGACAGTTCTTTCGTACATATCGGCATATGTACACACAGCGTTCTGTCTTCATGAAAGTGAAAGATCGAACCGCCACATAAAATTTATCTTTCGACAATTACTAGGGCCGTCGTCTAAGAAAAAAACATTCTTGGTACCTATCGTTTTACTGTTTCTCGAAGTTCTCGCCTTTAAAATTTATACACTTATCCATTATTTCGAACAAAAGCTGGACATAATGTTTTCCACATAGATGTTGATATCGTAAAAAGATGGCTTACATAACATACAGCAGTTTCTTGTGGTGTTGTAAATTGTTATCGAAGCTTTGGTTTAACATAAGGGAGCAAAAAGTAGCCGTTAGGCGGTAAAACAGAAGCAGACGGTAATGAAACAGTGTATCGATGTTCTCTCCGTCAAATAATCAGGTGTTTAATTTGTTGCGTGACAGCCATTGTCAAGATCAAGAGTGATGCGACGTTTTCGGTTGTTTTTCTGATTCCATAGAGTAACTGTTGTAGGCTATTTAACAGTAGTTGATATTCGATGCTGAAAGCAGGTATGGGCAACCTTTTGCGTCCCGCGGGCTTGATTCACATTCTTACTAAAGATCGCGGGCCGCTTCGTCACAGCGCGACATCAACGTTTCTAGCTCATAAAGTCGAACTATAGCGTCCGTTCATGTTAATGCAATAACATTCAAATGTGAATGGCACCTCTTTCGCGACACGTCACGCCAGCAAATTATGCATTAAAACAGTTGCTTATGTCCCAAACATCTTTTTATGTTCACCAGAAATTTCTTCCGCGCGTCGAATTGAAACCAATCGCCGACCGTATACGGCCGAGGTGAAATTTCCAAGTGGTGGCTTTAGTGTGTATATGTGTGTTTTTTCTTTCCAACGCTGTTTCATTAAACACCCACTAAACTAAGTACTCGGACAATTTGTTTCAACAAAGCAAAAGTAGCGTCACATGTCACTAGTTCTGATTAGTGGTTAGTTGTAACCAGTAACCCCTCCACCCCTACTTGTTTAAAGAAACGAACTCCCATGTATAACACGGCTTCAAGCATCTGATTACCGTATGAATCTGTTAAATATTTGACGTTAAGCACGTAAGCGAGAAAAAGTTCATGAGAGCACTTAGCGACTTTCAATAAGCATTAAACATAATTTCAAAACAGTATGAATGCAGTCTGGGAATTTGCGCTCCGTTTTAAGCAAACTCTAGCTTCTCCAAGTATCACATTGTTTATGACGTCACACCCCCCAGAACGAAGTCATAATGATATAATTTTGCAGTACATTCAGTGGTATATGTGGATATAGTCTGCAAAATGTGTTGCAAATGCAGTTATGACAAAAGTCAAGCGATATCGACATACAAATCTACAGATAGTGATAGTATCACAGAAACTGGTGCACCTGTCTAATATCATCTAGGACCCCCGCGAGCACGCAGAAGTGTTGCAACCGACGTGGCATGAACTCGACTAAAGTCTGAAGTAGAGCGGGAGGGAACGGACACCATGAATCATGCAGGACTGTGCAAAAACCCGTAAGAATACGAGGGGATAGAGGTTCCTTACGAACAGTACGTTGCAAGGCATCCCAGATGTGCTCAATAATGTTCATGTCTTTTTGGTTTGGTGGCCAGCGGAACTGTTTAAACTAAGATGGTTCCTGGAGCCACTCTGTAGCAATTCTGGACGTATGTCAGGTGTCGCATTGTCCTGCTGGAATTATCCAACCCCATCGGAATGTACATTGGGTACAGCTGATTCAGGGTGCTTACGTACGTGTCACTTGTCAGTCATATATAGACGTATCAGGGATCCCATATCACTGCAACTGCACACGCCCCAAACCATTACAGAGCCTCCATCAGCTTGAACTGTCCCCTGCTGACCTGCAAGGTCCGTGGATTCATGAGGTTGTCTCCATACCGGTACACGTCCATCCGCTAGATACAGTTTGAAACGAGACTCGTCCGACAACATGTTTCCAGTCTTCAACAATCCAATGTCGTTGTTGACGGGTCCAGGCGAGGCGTAAAGCGTAGTGATACGCAGTCATCAAGGGTACACGAGTGGGATTCGGTTCCGAAAGCCAATATCGATGATGTTTCGTTGAATGGTTCGCACGCTGACACTTGTTGATGGCCCAGCTTTGAAATCTGCAACAATTTACGGAAGTGTTGCACTCCTGTCACGTTGAACGATTGTCTACAGTTGTCGTTGGTCCCGTTCTTGCAGAATCTTTTTCCGGCCGCAATGATGTCGGAGATTTGATGTTTTACCGGATATTCACAGTACACTCGTGAAATAGTCGTACGGGAAAAACCCCACTTCATCGCTACCTCGGAGATGCTATGTCCCATCGCTCGTACGCCGACTATATCACCATGTTGAAACTCACTTAAATCTTGATAACTCCCCATTGTATCAGCAGTAACCGACATAACAACTGCACCAGACATTTGTTGTCTTATAGGCGTTGCCAATCGCAGTACCGTCTTTTGCCTTTTAGCGTATCTCTGTTTTTGATTACGCATGCCTATACCAGTTTCTCTGGCGCTTCAGTGTAAAAGGGCAGTCCACTAGCGGAGCTGTCATTTGTACTCAGGTGATTCAAGTGAAAAGGTGCCCGATGTGGTTCTGCCCGCACCAAGGGAATTATGAACGTGGAATGGTAGTTGGAGCTAGACGAATGGGACATTCCGTTTCCGAAATCGTTAGGGAGTTCAGTATTCCGACAGTGTCAAGAATGTACTTAGAATATCACATTTCAGGCATTACCACTCACCACGGAAACGCAATGGCCGATGGCGTTCACTTAACGACCGACAGGAAGGCCGTTTGCGTAGAATCGTCAGTTCTAACAGACAAGCAACATTGCCTGAAGGAACCGCAGAAATCAACGTGGGACGCACGACGTACGTGTCAGTTAGCATAATGCGGCCAAATTTGGCGGTAATTGGCTACAGCCTTTGACAAGAGCACGACATCGCCTGCAGCGCCTCTCCTGGTCTCATGACCATGTCGCTTGGACCCTAGACGACTGGAAAACGTGGCCTGGTCACATGAGTCCTGATTTCAGTTGGTAAAAGCTGGTGGTAGGATTCGAGTGTGGCGCAGATCCCACTGCTAACAAGGCAATCTGCGATCTGGTGGTAGCTGCATAACGGTGTGGGATGTGTTCACATGGAATAGATGGGTCCTCTGGTCCGACAGAACAGATCATTGATTGGCCGCGTTTGGTGGCCGCGCGGTCTCCTTTCGGAGGTTCGAGTCCTCCCTCGCGCATGGCTGCGAGTGTTGTCCTAAGCGTAAGTTAGTTTAAGTTAGATTAAGTAGTGTGCAAGTCTAGGGACCGATGACCTTAGCAATCTGGTCCCGTAGAAGCTTACCACAAATTTCCAAATCATTGATTGGAAATGATTATGTTCGGCTACTTGGAGACTATTTGCTCCCGTTCATATACTTCATGTACCCAAACAACGATGGGATTTTTTTGGATGATAATGCACCATGTCATCGGGCCTCAGTTGTTCAAGATTGGTTTGAAGTAATTTCTGGATAATTTGAGTACATTATTTCGCCACCCAATCGCCCGACATGAAAGACATCGAACATTTATGGGACACATCCGAGAGGAGTACAGTTAGTCTACAAAATCCTGCATGGGCGACACTTTCGCAATTATGGACGATTATAGAGGCAGCATTGCTCAGTATTTCTGCAGGGGAATTGCAACGACTTGTTGACTCGATGCCACATCGAGCTGCTACACTACGGCGGGCATAAGTAGCTGGAGACGGTACTGGGAGATATACCGTGACTTTTGTCACCAGAGCGTAAAGCACATACCTGATGCTGAAGGTTTGCTGCATCAACAGCAAAAATGTAGCAATCGGTAAAAAATTTTCTCACATTATTTTCTGGGAGGAGTTAGCGAGAAAAAGTTCCGAAAAGGTATGAACTTCTGTGAAAAGTTTGTAGGAAGTATGTAGATGCTCTCATGCTCAAATTATGGATGAATGTAGTGTGCATAATCTGCGCTCTCGTCAGTTACTCTGCCTCAAGACATATACACCGTTTCTAACTGTAATACTTGAGATAGTGTGTTTTACTTCTAACGTAAGACCGTACCTCTAAATGAGTAGATTGTGACAGAGTTTTAAATTTTTACATTCGGCGATAAACTGTGCGAAATGTCGAATTTTTGTTGCACTTGGAAGCCGTGAGGTAGGCATGTAGGCTTCCTTTAACCTGGAGAGTGCGCGACGAAGTTGCTGTTATTATTATTATTATTATTATTAGTATTAGTAGTAGTAGTAGTAGTAGTTATTGTTGTTATTTTTGTCTTCAGTCCTAAGACCGATGTGATGCAGCTCTCCATGCTACTCTATCTTGTGCGAGCCTCTTTATCTCCGTAGAATGACTGCAACCTACATCCTTCTGAGTCGGCTTATTGTATTCATCTCTTGGGCTCTCTCTACGATATTTACCCCGCCCCACATTTCCCTTCGGTACTAAACTGCTGATCCCTTGAAGTCTCAGAAGCCGGCCGCTGTGGCCGAGCGGTTCTAGGCGCTTCAGTCTGAAGCAGCGCTGCTGCTACGGTCGCAGGTTCGAATCCTGCCTCGCGCATGGATTTGTGTGATGTTCTTAGGTTAATTAGGTTTAAGTAGTTCTAAGTCTAGGGCATTGATGTCCTCGGATGTTAAGTCTCATAGTGCTAAGAACCATTTGATGTCTCAGAACCCGGCGGAGGTTCGAGTCCTCCCTCGGGTATGGGTGTGTGTTTGTCCTTAGGATAATTAAGGGTAAGTAGTGTGTAAGCTTAGGGACTGATGACCTTAGCAGTTAAGTCCCATAAGATTTCCCACACATTTGAACATGTCTCATAATGAGTCCTATCAACCGGTCCCTTATTTTGGTCAAGTTGTGCCACAAATTCGTTCTCTCCCCAATTCTTTTCAGTACCTCCTCACTATTTACGTGAGATACCCTTTTAATCTATATGGCTACACTCCGCCGGCCGGAGTGGCCGAGCGGTTCTAGGCGCTACAGTCTGTAACCGCGCGACCGCTACGGTCGCAGGTTCGAATCCTGCCTCGGGCATGGATGTGTGTGATGTCCTTAGCTTAGTTAGGTTTAAGTAGTTCTAACAAGGGAACCTCCCCATTGCACCTCCCTTAGATTTAGTTACAAGTTGGCACAGTGGATAGCCCTTGAAAAGATGAACACAGATCAATCGAGAAAACAGGGAGACGTTGTGTGGAACTATGAAAAAAATAAGCAAAATATACAAACTGAGTAGTCCGTGCGCAAGATAAGCAACATCAAAGACAATGCGAGCTTAGGAGTGCCGTGGTCCCGTAGTTAGCGCGAGCATCTGCGGAACGAGCTGTCCTTGGTTCAAGTCTTCCCTCGAGTGAAAAGTTTCATTATTTATTTCCAGACAATTATTAACAGTCCGTCATTTTTTTGGGAGTGATTATCACATCCACAAGAAAACCTAATTCGGGCAAGGTAGAAGAATCTTTTTACCCATTCGCCAAGTGTACAAGTTAGGTGGGTCGACAACTTATTCCTGTCATGCGACGCACATTCCGTCACCAGTGTCGTATAGAATAGATCAGACGTGTTTTCCTGTGGTGGAATCGGTTGACCTATGACCTCGCGATCAAATGTTTTCGGTTCCCGTTGGAGAACACGTTCTTTCGTCTACTAATCGTACGGTTTTGCGGTGCGGTCGCAAAACACAGACACTAAACGTATTACAGTGAACAGAGACGTCAGTGAACGAACGGACAGATCATAACTTTGCGAAAATAAAAAAAGCAAACTTTTCATTCGAGGGAAGACTTGAACCAAAGACCTCTCGTTCCGCAGTTGCTCACGCTAACCACGGGACCACGGCAGTCCTAAGCTCGCATTGTCTTTGGTAATGCTTATCTTGCGCACGGATTACTTAGTTTGTATATTTTGTTTATTTTTTTCATAGTTCCACACAACTTCTTCCTGTTTTCTCGATTGATCTGTGTTCAGTTTTTCAAGGCCTATCCACTGTGCCAACTTATAACTAAATCTGAGGAGGGTCGATGGGGAGGTTCCCTTGTAAGTTCTAGGGGACTGATGAGCTCAGCAGGTAAGTCCCACAGTGCTCAGAGCTATTATACCATTTGGCTACACTCCTGACAAACACCTTCAGAAAAGATGCTTTCCTTGCCATTGCCAGTCTACATTTTATATCCTTTCTACTTCGCCCATCGTCAGTTATTTTGCTGCCCAAATAGCAAAATCCATCTACTACTTTAAGTGTCTCATTTCTTAATGCAAGACTCTCAACCTCAGCTGATTTATCTCGACTGCACTCCATTATTCTCGTTTTGGTTTTGTTGATGTTCGTCTTATATGCTCCTTCGAAGTTAGTGTCGATTTTGTTCAACTGCTCTTCCAATTACAATGTCATCGGCAAATATCAAAGCTTTTATTTCTTCCTTAACTTCAGTCGCTACTCAAAAAGGTTTCTACCGTTTCCGTTACTGCTTGGTCAGTGTACAGACTGCATAAAATTGGGAATAGTATTGTAGCCTATCTCACTCCCTTCTCAACCACTGCTTCCCTTTCATGCCCCTCGACTGTTACAACTGCTGTCTGGTTTCCTTACAAATTGTAAAAAGCCTTCCGCTCCCTGTATTTTACCCCTGCCACCTTCAGACTTTGAAAGAGTATTACAGTCAACATTGTCAAAAGCTCTCCCCAAGCTTACAACGCTATAAACGTAGGTTTGTCTTTCCTTAAGGGGGGTAGGACATCAAATGGGCCGGCTTGGAGCAGGAGAGGCATCACACGACATTTTTATTTCCAGAGTCTATACTTTTACAAATAAGTTCATAAAATTTTGTCAGCATTACCAGGAAGGATTCATGATTCACACTCATTGCAGTGGAAGTTCGAAAACAAAACAAAATAATTTTCTTTTTTACGTGCGAAATTTCATTATTTTTTCACTTACAAATGGTTGCATTTGTTGCTATAGGTACACTTTTCTTGATAAGTTAGAGAAATTCATCGATGAATTTTGCACAGCATACATACCATACTTACAGGTGTATGAAACTCTAGAATTTATTTGATTTATGAAAAAACGAATGAGCTGTTATATTTTAAACTTCATGTTTAGGAAAAACACAAATTTTATGGTTAATTACCTAAATTTTTACCACAGTTTTTAATAGATAAGGAAAATTCTGATTTGGAAAATTCTGGAGTTTCATACACCTTTAAGTATGGTTTGTATGCTGTGCAAAATTCATCGAAGAATCTCTCTTACTTATGAATAAAAGTGTACCTATAGCAACAAATGCTGCCATTAGTAAGGGAAAAAATGATGAAATTTCACATGTAAAAAAAATTACTTCCTTATGTTTTCGAACTTCCAGTGCTATGAGTGTGAATTCTGAATCCTTCCTGGTCTTGCTGATAAAGTTTTATGAATTTATTTGTAAAAGTATAGACAGTGGAAATTAAAATGTCCTGTAGTGCCTCTCCTGCTCCAAGTCTGCCCGTTTGACTTCCTACCCCCCTTAATGTATCTTCTAAGATATGTCGTAGGGTTCGTACTGCCTCGAGTGTTCCTTCTTTTCTCCGGAATCCAAACTGATCTACCTTGAGGTCGGCTTCTATCAGTTTCTCCGTTTTTCTGTAAAGAATTCGTATTAGTATTTTGCAACCTTGACTTACCAAACTAATAGTTCGGTAATTTTCACACCTGTCAGCAACTGCTTTCTTTGGGATTGGAATTATTACGTTCTTCTCGAATTCTGGCGGTAGTTTAGAAGTGCAGGCACTGAAAAGGCGTCTGGTGACTGGTGTAGGCAGAGGGGCAGCTCGCCTTTGTGTTTGGCGGGCAGCTGCCCGGGTCGGAAGTCCGAGGACGGACGGTGGCGACTCAGCGTGACGGAGTGTGCTGTGCTGCGTGCGTGACGCCGCGCTCTGCTGGGGAAGCGCCGCGGCCACTGCTGCCGATGTATATGCGGCTTTCTGCTGTTGCGGGGATCACTGCACGCGCCAATGCACGTGCTGCGCCCGGTGCACTGGGCAGCTGCTTGCTGTTGAAACTGGCGCGCGTCCGTTGACCCTTTCTGTCATCTTATACCGAGTTGTTATACACTACTGGCCATTAAAATTGTTATAGCACGAAGATGACGTGCTAGAACGCGAAATTTAACCGACAGGAAGAAGATGCTGCGATATTCAAATCATTAGCTTTTCAGAGCATTCACACAAGGTTGACGCCTGTGGCGACACCTACAACGTGCTGACATGAGGAAAGTTTCCAACCGATTTCTCATACACAAACAGCAGTTGATCGGCGTTGCCTGGTGAAACGTTGTAGTCATGCCTAGTGTGATAGTGAGAGGAGGAGAAATGCGGTTTATCGTATCGCGACATTGCTGCTCGCGTTGGTCGAGACCCAGTGACTGTTAGCAGAATATGGAATCGGTGTGTTCAGGAGGGTAATACGGAACGCCGTGCTGGATCCCAACGGCCTCGTATCACTAGCAGTCGAGATGACAGGCATCTTATCCGCATGACTGTAACGGATCGTGCAGCCACGTCTCGATCCCTGAGTCAATAGATGGGGACGTTTGCAAGACAACAGCCATCTGCACTAACAGGTCGACGACGTTTGCAGCATCATGGACTATTAGCCCGGAGACCATGGCTGCGGTTACCCATGACGCTGCATCACAGAGAGGAGCGCCTGCGATAGTGTACTCAACGACGAACCTGGGAGCACAGATGGCAAAATGTCATTTTTTCGGATGAATCCAGGTTCTGTTTACAGCATCATGATGCTCGCATCCGTGTTTGGCGACATCGCGGTGAACGGACATTGGAAGTGTGTATTCGTCATCGCCATACTGGTGTATCATCCGGCGTGATGCTATCGGGTGCCATTGGTTGCACGTCTCGGTCACCTCTTGTGTGCATTGACGGCACTTTGAACAGTGGACGTTACATTTCAGATGTGTTACGACCCGTGGCTCTACCCTTCATTCGATCCCTGCGAAACCCTACATTTCAGCAGGATAATGCACGACCGCATGTTGCAGGTCCTGTATGGACCTTTCTGGATACAAAAACCGTTCAACTGCTGCCCTGGCCAGCACATTCTCCAGGTCTCTCACCAATTGAAAACGACTGGTCAATGGTGACCGAGCAACTGACTCGTCACAATACGCCAGTCACTCTTCTTGATGAACTGTGGTATCATGTTGAAGCTGCATTGGCAACTGTACCTGTACACGCCTTCCAAGCTCTGTTTGACTAAATGCCCAGGCGTATCAAGGCCGTTATTACGGCCAGAGGTGGTTGTTCTTGGTACTGATTTCTCAGGATCTATCCACCCAAATTGCGTGAAAATGTAATCACTTGTCTGTTGTAGTATAATATATTTGTCCAATGAATACCCGTTTATCATCTGCATTTCTTCTTGGTGTAGCAATTTTAATGGCTAATAGTGTAATTAAAGTGCAGCTACTGTCGAAGATCCAGTTTGGACTGTAACTATGGTATGATCGCGAAATTTGGTAGATATGCTAATGCGTTAATGCAGAACCGTTTATACTGGAAAAAGATTAATTCCAATTTTGGCCACCAGGTGCAAATCTGTCGCTGTATAGCATCTCGTCGACGTGTCTGGTGCTCATATTGAGCAAATTGTGTAATCGGCGGTTAATAATATCAACATTATGCCTTACTCACTTGTTTAAACTTCGTTACATATGGAAAGATTTGTATACCTCATTCTTGCTTTAACAGCACCAGATTTACACCTGGTGACCAAAAATTGACCTAATTTTTTACAGAGCAAATCGGTTCCGCATTGACGCGTTAGAATATCTACCAAGTTTCGCTGCGTTACAATAATTACAGCCACACTGGATCTCTGTGAGTAGCTGAACTTTCATAATAACCACCCGCTATAGCAGAAACTCAGCAGTTGCGACAGTTAGTTCCGTGTACCATGTTTCATATTCACAGAAGACGTTATGGTATGAAATGTAAAAACGGAACAGAAATAGAACAAATATTTTTAAAAATTGACAAAAAAAATGTGTAGCTGCGCGCTGGCCATTTACAGCTTTTCTCTGGAAATAACTATTACTGTTCAAGAATTCCTTTGCGGTACAGGAGGAGTTGTGAAGGAGAAACATCTTTAATCTAAATTCCTATCTTTCGGAAAAAGGAACAGACATTCTGTATAAGGAGATCGGTGATTGACTTCTATGAAATTTTATTTGTGACACAGTGACTTTCTATGACCCAATCATAAGTGGCTTCGGTCCACACTAGTCGTCTACAGTAGGGAAAAAAGCGCATATTAGAATCTTCAGACAAGGAAAAATAATTTTAATAATCTACCTGTGAGTTAAGCAATATACAGTTAAGACTTGTGGAAAATACCAGTGGGTCATTGGCGGAATTCGGTGCACAAACGCTCATAATACCAAATATTGGTCATTGTGGGCGGAAGCCGGTTATTATTGTGTCATAAAAAGCGGCTCTGTAAAAGTAAACAAAACTTTTTCTATCTGTCAAACATATTGCCAAACAATTTTATAACTGCGTGTTTCACTACTTTGTGAGCCAAAGTTTACTGTAAAGTGTAATGAAGATCATTTTTTCCTTTTTGCGAATATATCTGTTACTCTCAGTACTCAAACAGATTGATTATAAGAGATTTCTCAGTTGAATAAAAGTGCGAGGCAGTGTTTAATGCCGGCCGTTGTGGCCGAGCGGTTCTAGGCGCTCCAGCGCGGAACCGCGCAACTGCTACGGTCGCAGGTTCGGATCCTGCCTCGGGCATGGATGTGTGTGATGTCCTTAGGTTAGTTAGGTTTAAGTAGTTCTAAGTTCTAGGGGACTGATGAACTAACATGTTAAGTCTCATAGTGCTCAGAGCCATTTAAACCATTTTGAACCAGTGTTTAATATTCTCGGTTCCTTAAAGAGAAGCTTGCAAGATATGTGTGTGAATGCCGCACACAGCAATTCCATGTATACTTGGTTGCATCCTACGCCACGTGATTCGTTTTTATAAAACAGCATTCTTATTTGCCTAGAGCCAACATCAGTTTGTGGTTTGCATGAACTTAAAGTTCAAGCAAGCGAAACTGACATTGGTCAGTTTGGACCTATTAAAAGTACAGTGTTGTTTCTTGTTTTACTCGCAAAGGAGATGAAGTCGGAAGCAGAGGATTAGTCCAACCTCTATCGGCAAACTTTCAAAGGATCATCAGAGTTGTTTGAAGAATGCTATTATATCAGGAACTTACGGTTTCCATCCGCTGGTTACGAGAAACTCCTTCGGCCTCTTGTGGTGTCTGTTTTTGCATTAGTGAAGAAACTGTTTCGACGGTACTCGCTTACACATCTTTTCGACCACACGATTGGCATAGCTTGTTGCAGATTTGAGACTTTTTTTATCCATTGTATTCATTTAAACTGTAGCTGCCCACCTGATTAGACAGTTACATTGTTATGTAATATATTTACAATTACATGCTTATAATTGGTAATTACATTTCACATGATTAAGTTTTATAGGACTCGTCAATGGAAATGAATAACTGATTGGACAGCGTATTATCACTGTAGGCTTACACAAATAACCAACTATAAAATGACCGCAGCCTTTTCTCCTTATGGTATGCAGATGTGAAGACACTACTGCAATTGCTGTGGCTGGGTGTCTTCATATTTTGAAGTTAGCAGACTTTGCGATGCGGACATGGATTTTTCGCTGTCGGACAAGGTTCCTGACACTTGTGCTTAGGTGAATTCCCGGTTTGTATGTTGCTTTTTAGAGTTTGGTTTGCAGACGCGTAGCTGGAAAAGCCGAGCAGTAGGTGATTTAAAGCGACTGTAAACGATGGATCTTGTTTTTCGGATTCGCTGTTTTCCATCCACGGGTTTGTCAAACGACAGTGCGGGCGTACCAACAGTCAAGTTTCGATGCAGCTGCCACGCTCTGCGTATCGTGTCGCGAAGTGTTTAGATATGCGTGGCCAAGTTGTAATGCAGGACGACAGCTTTAAATCTTCGAATCTGCTCCAGTTGCGAGATGTCACAAAATGCAACGTTTTGGCACTGTCTCAGTTGAGGCGTTGCAAGTTATACTTGGAATGTGTCCACTCAACCTCCAGGTACGGAAAAAAGCGACGATGTATTGACTGAAGAAAGAACGTAGAATGAAGTGTAAATTTGATAATATTACGGGCCACAAGCAAGCAGCAAATTCAAAATCAGATTATCCACCTATGGCTGAAACGATGGGATGATGCCCAAACAGCGAGGCGCACCTGCGGTTTCCTGCCAAATATAAAGCAGAGACTGAGAATGGAGCACCTGAATCCCTCAAGAGACCTGACCATTTCTTGACTGGTCATGGGCCGTTCGCCGCCTACTGAAATCGAATTGGGAGAAGACAGACCTTCGAATGTGCCTGTGATGAAGAAGGTACTCCAGAACGTCTATGTGGGGATGTCTGATGTTCCTGATACTAATTGGCAGCTACTAAATCGGAACGGAAGACTAGATATCAAGGAGATTCTGCGTTGCGAAACAGAATGGCACATCTTGGACAACACTGCTGATGCTTTTTCAAGAAAAGCTTGTTTAGCACGTTATCTTATCAACCAACCCCCGAGTTCTACACTACGCGAGGTTGCGACAGAAGATCGAGGAGCAGCGAAGCGAAAGCCACTGAGGTCAACGGTTGCGGCAGAAGAGCTGAAAACACCGTAAGCGCAGCCATCGCAACGAAACCAGAGAGAAACGCCGACGTGGGCCGCCTCTCGTCACCCAAGGAACCAGAAACGGGGTGACGTGGGCCAGCGTGCGGCTGCGCTCGCCACCGGCAACAACGATGTTCCGTTGGAAAGAGGAATCCTTCCCTGCAACCAGGTAGCCAACAAACAGCGGAAAAGGCAGATGCAACCACAGCGTACTCCAAGCGCCCAAGGAACCGGCACGGCATAACTATGGACCGGAGAGCGATGGAATGCATTGTGGAATGTGATAGCCAAAAACTTATAACAATAGTAGTACACATAGATTTGGTAGTTGTGTAGCTTTTTATTCATAATATAAATAGTTTTATTTACTATTATTATTATTATTGTTATTATTATTATTAACAGCAGAAATAGTTACGGTGATGGGAGTTAGTGTTGTGGAGGATAAAAAGTAGGTATTAATGTCTATTGCATAATTTATGTAAGAATCAATATAGCTTGTTTTTAAATTGTAGGTAACAGGCTACAATGTAACGAAATAAATAAATAAATATGTCAAAGCTATACATATGACTTCGTCAAGCAATTGGCTATTGTCCGACAAATGCATGTACAATCGCTCAACCTCGTTTGTCAAATCGGCCCTCAGAGTTTCTCTCAAAGTCGTCAGACACCATCTGTGTTTAATAAAAAAAAATGCAGCACACTGCCAAGTAGTTTGACAAGCATGTGAAGTTAGACAGATTGTCTGATTGTCTACGGGGGCCTTCAGATCTGAGCGGAGATCTTCACAATAATGGAGAGGTTACAACTTTTGTTCTAGTAGTTGGACAGCTTGGTGGCTTGTGCACCAGCAAGTGAGTCACTGCTTGAATAATAGCAAAAATTGGCCAATAATGAAAAATAAAATATGATAATGATTACAGTCGAAGGCGAAAATGTTGTCAGTTCGGAAATTTTGTGCTTATATGGTACCTGCCTGAAGGAAAGTGATCAATACAAACATCAACAGTAAAGTAAAGAAAATGCTACTCATGGATTAGGCGTTAGGCGTGCTCTGATTGGCTGACTGCTGCCTAGAAGGCAGTGCATGGAGTGATCGGTGATCGTGGAACATGTGATCAGCAGTCACCACTCCCTCAGTAGTGATTGCCAGCAGATGAATCCTGATGATGCCACTGCTCCGTTATTCAAGCAGTTCCCCATTTAACCTCACATGGGCTGGGTATATCCTCTACTAGACCTCCCCACTGCATAAAAAATGGCCGACTGTTGCCTAGAAGGCAGCACGAGGACCGATCTGTGATCGTGAGACAAGTGGTCAGCACGTCACCAATCCATCCTGCCGCTATTGGCAGCAGATGAATACCGATGATGCCGCTGCTTCTTTATTCAAGAGGTCCTCAGTTAACCTCATAAGGGCTGAATAGATCCCGTACTAGGCTTCCCACAACGTACAAAAAATGTGGAGAGGTACCGGGAATCGAAACCGTGTCTTTCCACACCAAAGCGCTTGACACTAACCATTAGGCTACGGAGGCTGGAAGAAAAGCTAGTATGCTACAAAAATAGCTCCCATGTAAAGCAAATTCATGTTTGCCTACTATACAAACGACTTGTTTTTAAATGTCCGGAAATGAAAGCCATAATTATATGAATTCGTGGTGTCTGTTTTTTCGAACATGTCCGAAAGAACAGACAGTATGCATTCATACTACTGATTCATCTCGATTGGCAATGGGTCCACCATCTTCAATGCTGATGCATAACTACGTTCGACCTTCTGCGGATGACACTTGGTGGGAATGTGGATGGACCAGGAACTGTGCCCAGATAGTCCTTGCAACTGTGACGAACACTGTGTCTGGGTGGCGAAGTGGGTAACGCGACTGCCTAATAAGCAAGAGATGTTGCGTGCGATGCTGTTGCGGCACACATTTTCACTCGTCGCCGAAGATTCCGCATAAGTCTCGACGCAGGTGATATCTATAGTTCCTTCACTTCCTCTGCCTTTCCTTTCCTTTCCTTTCCTTTCCTTTCCTTTCCTTTCCCCTGGACCTTCAAAATTACTCTAATGAAATTAGGCCAAAAACCAGTTTGTCTGTTGCGATTATTGCCTTTTTTTCTAGAATGTTGGTTTCTGTCTAATCCTCTTTACGAGGTCGTATACTGGTGGCTTGCCATGCCCTGGAAGATAATAAATATCTTACGTAAACTGAAAACAAAAAATTGTTTATAAAAAATCCACATATGATACACAATTATTTTTCACTCCCTCTTATAGACAACGTTGCGCAAGTGACTGTCACATTTGTGGTGCTGGTAAGGCACTGCAGATGCTATTGACAGGAGATGTCTGTGGTTATGCGGGTCTTTGCGTGTGGAATGTCGACGCCTTCATTGCTATAAGTAAATCCGCCAACCGTTAATTTGAATAACACAGTGTTTTACTAGGCGTAGTAATACTAGAAGTAGTATGCTCCTACCTCCCATGATTTGACTAGTTTATGTAGCCGCTTATAGGAAGACAAAAGTTTAACGTTCATAAAACAGGCAGCAAGAGCTTGTATCTTAGGATGACACCAACCAACAGGTTCTAGAGGACGGGGAAAAACTGTTGAATATTACTAAGCAATTTATTAACCAACGGTACAAGGCTCAGATAAAAAAACACGTTAAAGCTTGAGCTTCCGTCCTTTTGAAAGAAGCATTAAATGTGAAAGACCGGAAGCGAAACAATTTAGATATTCTTTGAAGTTTTTTCACACGGAATTACAATTCATCAAACAATAAATATTAATAAAAGCACACCAAAACGTGAAAATTATAATAAAGTAATAGAGCGGCCCCACACCAGGTTCGAGCACAAATCCGCTGACGACACAACAGATCACAGACTTAGACAACAGGACTCAGGCCCCCGGCGACGACAAGCTGAGAGAGGATAGGTAGTGTACTAAAAGATACATAGCAAAGCTCTCTTAATCAGTGAAAAGGTTAAATAAAACCAAGCACTTTGCCCCGGCTCTAAAAGAAATCCAAGTACTAATATGAAGTTAAGTTTAAAGTGCCACTTAGTGTTAACTCGCCTCGTGACACTAGTTAAAGTTAACAGGTTGGAGCGAGATACACAATTAAAGCTGGAATTGTTTCCGGCCAAGGATCAAAATTACTAGTATCTTAAATGTAGAACCAGTATGACCACACTCTTAATAAATGCAGAAGCAGCCTTCAAACTAGCATCTGAAACCCAAGATATACCAATGGCCTGTTATTAGCTTAATGATCATATCGAAGGTTCTTGCGAACTTCTGTTTTCCTCATGGAATTGGTTTTAGCATGATTTACATATGATTTAACAGAGGCAATAGTCATTTAAGCACCGTGTAAAAAATTCCCCTTATTTTTCTTAAAGGTTGTTATGGTGTCTATTTGGAAATAAAAAAAGTTACTGCCTGCACGAAAAAAGTTATTGTCACTAAATAAAACGCATCTCTTTTCTAAAGGTCAACATAATGACAAGATAGGACTTAGCCTAAGGCACAGGCCTCTAGGCCAGGGGTCTCCAAACTTTTTAATCCGCGGGCCACATTGACTCCTCCACGAAGTCATGAGGGCCATGATCTACCTAGTGGGATTAAAGCACCCTAGCACTCCATGATCACCGTAATGTAAGACTAAAGGAAAGATGAAATCGCAAAAATCTAAGGTTGTGGGAATCGCTAGCACTGAAACGAATTACGATTTTTATTTAATTACATAATTTTGTTTGGTGAACGTACCTTTTCTCCAAAATGAAACATGCAAAAAGTATTTACAGATCAAAATTAAGTGATGAGCATTTGAAGTCGCTGATGATTTTCTCTACCAGTAAAGTTGATCCACAACTGGAGGTAATTATGAAAGGAAAGTTACAGCTACATAAAAGTCACTAATTATCACTAAGATGTTAAATTTCTTTACGTGAATAACATTGTGAGTTTTCAAGATATAAATTAATTACAGTTATTTTTATACATCAGTTGCAACTAAAATATCTAATGTCATCATGTACACCAGGTATTGTATTTTCTTTAAATTGCCTTTAAATAAAAATATTTTATACGATTTACTTGTTATGTGTATTTTACAACGTAATCAAACGAAAGTGAAACCTCGTTTAAGAAGCATCTTCCATAATGATTGATTACTAAGGGTAGTCACCGAAGTGGCGTCCATTTGCACCAGACTCGTGAGTAGAATAAAATGCAAAGAATTTTTTCACTTAAAATGTTTTTGCCAAACTAGTCTGTTAATCGTTTCTTTTTTTCGATATCGCACGGATTATTGTGGATAGTCACAAGTTTAAGCATGACCTAAACACAGAGTTCCGACAATGTCACGGTGTATTGGTCGCGATAGGCCTCGAAACTTGTCAGTATAGGTATCACCTCAAATACTTCCGGCTAACGCGGGCCGGTTTGCTGGCCCTCGCGAGCCGTAGTTTGGAGACCCCTGCTCTAGGCCGTAAAAATTAACTCGCCGAAACAACAGTCTGCACTTTACTTTAAACTGGCGCCCAAAAATTTTTAAAAACTTTTACTCTAAACATAAGCCAATTATCCCCCGGGAGAGACTTGAGCACGTCCTGCAGGTTCTTTCAAAATCACATTAAATGAAAATGGGGGAGCGGAGCACAACAAAAAAATTGAAAAACCAAGCGGAAATCAATCGCCAAGCTGCTTCAAACACAACCAACAGCAGGCAAAGGAGAAAAGTCGCTAGAAAACACAAATCACGCTCACTGTAATACAAGGAAGCGAGACTGGGCTCTATGCTCGACCAAGGAACTCGAAGAAAGCGTTGACTCGGTGCCCGGCAAAATCCTGTGACGAAGGCGTCTGGGTCATTTACTGCAGAAGGCAACACGACAGGTGAGCTTCATCGAATCACGCCAAATTGTCCGGGAGGAACCGGGTACTGCGCGAGCAAATACAGCCAAGGCAGGACTAGGCTGGTCCAGCACAACACGTAAACAGCTGCACCGGCCTGCTCGGGGAAGAAAAATAGCACGCTGGCAATGTTGATCAGCTGCTCTCCAGGAAGCCTCTACATTCCAACGCTCACAGCATCTACAATAACAACCCCGTTCCGACTGCCCGCATCCTTTCGCACTACACACTTTCTCCTTCCACCAGAGAGAAAACCAAAGACTTTATAACCGGCAAAGACTGTGCTCACCACCCAGCACAGAAAAATTTGTGTGTTCATAGAGTTCCATCGCAATGGAATACCTCTCGATGATATACAATGTAACACCTGCGCAACGGCTAGTTAAAGTTGGAGACGAAAGTCTCGGTTGGTTTCCCAGCCTTACTCGCTTTGGTATAATATTTAGTGGGAAAGCATTCCAAGGATGTGATGCAGGTTTCAGACGTCCCAAGGATAGCGGCTGATGCCTGCACCGCCTGAACATTTCCAGCCCCTTCAGCAGTCGAGGTCGGCCAGGTTGGTTTTTCTTTTCATGTTCTCAGAGTGAGTCCCATTTTCGAAGACCGCAGTTAGATCCATCGGAAATGGAGCACATCTGAAGTGCCTGTGATACGCTTTTTGTGAAGAGACTAAGTACCCATTTTCGATAGACAGCGTTTCTATATTAAAACAAAGATGCATGCCCGACCAAAATCTTGCGTATATTCAGAATTGGAAAGCCGCATATAATAAATGAGACGACTTCCAACACAAAGTGGGACCGAGCGAGGTGGCGCAGTGGTGAGCACGCTGAACTCGCATTCGGGAGGACGACGGTTCAAACCCGCGTCCGACCATCCTGATTTAGGTTTTCCGTCATCTCCCTAAATCGCTTCAAACAAATGCCGGCATGGTTCCATTGAAAAGACACGGCCGACTTCCTTCCTTAATCGCAGGCCGCGGTGGTCTCGGGGTTCTAGGCGCAGGTTCGAATCCTGCCTCGGGCATGGATGTGTGTGATGTCCTTAGGTTAGTTAGGTTTAAGTAGTTCTAAATCAACCAACAAAGTGGGAGTTACATCTGCCGCATCTAGTTCCCACAGAATGTTTTAATCCTCTTGCCTGCAGACAGTGTAAAAAAGAAATGTTCGTTTATAAAAGCGGTAATTATATATTGGAGGTATGAATTGACAATTTAAGCAGACAAATACACAAAAGCAAGATAACGAATGAACACACTGTGAAAGAAGAGAAAATATTCGCCAGTACCCATACCTGGGTCCCATATCACAAAAAGTCGCCAACCTTTTCAGAAAAACAAATGTAACAGTTGCATTCTCAGCCAATAATAAGTTAGGAAACCTACTCAATCCATAACGTAAAATCAAACACACAAATATACAGGAACAGCGGAGTGTACAAAGTATCATGCCCCAGTTGTCCTGCCTACTATTTAGGGAAAACAGGCAGAAACTTCAAGATCCGTTTTCAAGAACATGTAAACCCTTTCAGGCTCAAGAATTTCGAAAAATCAGTCGTTGCACAGCATATGTTGGAAACGAAACATGTCATCAACAGTCTAGAAAACAATTTGGTAATACAACGTAACGAAGCCAATGGAAAGACCCTAAGTCTGTTAACTGGAAATATACCTCCACAAAATAAAAAAAAAAAAAACAACAGAATCTGTGTTAAATGAACAAACTGATTTCGTAAGCCATAGTTATTTCAGTAATTTTAAAGACCTATTCTAAAGTTATTTCTTGCGTATGTCAAATGTTTAATTGTTATATGTTTAGCATTACGAATAAATTCATCTTTGACAACACAATGTACAAAAACATCTCTGAAGTGTTTTTAAACATGTGTGTGCAAATGTGCATCTTGAATGAAGTGACGTGTACTAAAACGACGGATAAAAGAATGTTTGCCGGTATTAAAACGTTAAAAATGCTTTCCTTGGATGATGTGGTAAGTTTACACTATTCAGTTTCGACTATTTTACACATATTTTCCGCGCTCGACTTAACAAAGTTCATAAACTAACGTTAAACCTTTTCGTGACAGGAATATGTGTTTCACCTCATTCAGGAGAAGAAATAAAACATGTATTAAGACAAATTACACCTGACGATGGACCCACAGGGTCCGAAATGCATCATGTAGTTAATAAAACACGAAAAATTTGTGACTGAATACGTTTAATTCATACGTCCAGTGTTCAGAATACAGTCACGTTTTACGCTACAAAATATGGATAAAATTAAAAAGTAATTATATAGATTTCTTGTTACAGTTTCAGTTAAATTTCTTTCTACTGTTATTTTCACACATATTTTCGTAATCATGAAATGCTTTCTTTTGTCTTTGACAACATGAAGCGTTTGTCAGCGCCGGGTTGGTGAACACATCAGTATTTACTTGGAGCGGCACTGTTAAAAGTGATATTCTTTTACATTCCTGACACCTGAGAATAGATTTACCTAACCGGAGACAGGGGACCGACAATACAACATGGAATTTGAATAAAAGTAGACAACAACTTATACAAAAAATACCCTAAAACAGATCAGGTATCGGAATTATCAATCACTGTGTCATGGCAACGATATACATTATATACCACAATAACAGAGGAGTCGATTTAAGTGACTAAATAACATTAACACTATAGATGAAAAACCTTTCGCTGCACATAGAACAGATACAGAATTTTAGCTCTTATTGTGATCTCAGATTCGGCGATTTATACATTGTGTGCGCGCGTGTGTGTGTGTGTGTGTGTGTGTGTGTGTGAGAGAGAGAGAGAGAGAGAGAGAGAGAGAGAGAGAGAGAGAGAGAGAGAGAGAGTGAGAGTGTTTTCACGTCTTCACCGTTAAAATAAACACTTCATATCGACGGACAAGCGCGATACTCTCCTATCCATTTCTCCTTGTCGAACTAACACGGCTCGTCAGGAGCGTTTTATCGTCTGACGCGCATCGATCCGTTACGTCAGCGTATAACGCGAGTCAAATTGCGCTCTGGTACAAATGGTTGCGCATGCTGTAGGGAGCGAGACGCAACGCGCGATGGAGATCCATAGAAAGATGTCATTACTTATACAATCCCGAAGATGGAATGTAAAACATAAAACATTGTTTTTCATGAAATGTATTTTCAGTTACGAATACGGATAACCATCAGCTGTGATAGGGAACGACGACTATGAAAACCTGTGCCGGACAAGGACTCGAACCGGGATTTCTCGCTTTACGCGAGCGGTCGCCTTAACCGCCTTGGTTAGCAGTGCTCGACTCACAACCAGACCCAAACTCTCATGTCGTCGGTCCTGCGTCACAGCCTGTACTCGTACACATATTATGTAATTCCGGTACATAAGTTCCGCTACGAAACTTGCAGGACTGAAACTGCTTGAAATTTGGAGGGCATGAGACGAGGTGCTGGCGGACGTGAAGCTATGAGGAACCGTCGTGAGTCTCGGTAGCTCAGTTGGTAGATCGGATGCCTGCGAAAGACGAAAGTCCCAGGTTCGTTCTCGGTCCGGAGCGCAGTTTTAAGCTGCCAGGAAGTTTCATACTCGACTGCGATATTCGGTTAAACGATATGTATAAAAAGGATGGGGCAGCGCTTGTTCAGTAGTATTGAAATCCCAAATATTACAGTTATTTTAGTAGTTGTTTCAAATTTAGCTGTGTGGCAGACTACCACATACCTACAACATAAAATAAAAGTTGACGTATTACGCGAAAAAAGAAATGATTATAAGGTCTGAAGTAGTTGTGGAATAAATGAAATTATGTCAATAACAGATTTGATTGATATCAAGATATCTTTTCTCAGTGTTATCATAAACATAGATACACGTTGTCTGAATCTAATGAAACAGTGTACGCTCTTTGCACAGTTCATAAACAAAATGTGATGAGGACGTCAGAGATAGTTTTTTGTGCATAACTAAATTTCTGGAAATATCTTCCTTCCAGCTAATAGCAGTTTTTAAATTCTATTTCTAAGACTATTGAATTTGTAACTTAAATATTGCAACAACTGCTCAGCTTCATAGCTTTTGCAACAAAAATATTTCGATTTTATTCTGTACGGTTTTCCTGGCTGTGTTGTTTCCTGAAAAAAGCCAATACAATTTGTGTAACTGCTGCTTTCTGTGGTTTCGCGTAAAATATATTTGCTCTTACAGATATCTTTGCACCGTTGTTGGTCGATTTCCGTTAGAAAGAAACAGCGGATCTATGCCTGCATTAAGCTTTTGGTGTTTTTTGGATAAGAAATAATTTACGTGGTGAATTTTCACCATACGTACAAGTAAGTACCTTTAAAGTTACCTCATATTTTGAGAGCATCCTCGGTGAATGGAACTTCTTATATTTATTTATAAAAAGATGCCGTTCCAGATCGCTGCCACTTATGTTGTTGTTGAAGCCGAATAGGAGTAAAAGATGTGGGTGTATCACACAAACACGACACTGAAGTGTAGATACGTAATATATGTGTAACCAGAATCATACCACGCGCTTCAACTACGCGAAACAGGGGATAGCTGTTGGCAACGAGTGATGTTGTGTTATTTATATAAGATGGCGAAACCAATAAGTGAATCACATTCTATATACGTCATCATGACGTTATCATTATTAATAAATGGTGCGTCTCGTTCGACAAAATGAAATATAATTCAGTAGGACATGATTATGGAGTGTAAAGTGCAGTTAAATTTCAATTTTATTATCAGGTCTCAACCTATCTTCGTACCTCGGATATCGTGACGTATTCCGCATGGTACTCGTTACAGAACAGTGTTATTAAATTGCAAGGCCCATATAGTTCTCTTACGTCTCCGCAAGAGGCGCTGCAGCTGCAACGATGCGAAACTAGTTCGTACACTATCCGGAAGAGGCGCTATCAGAGCCCTTGTTATTGCTACCAACTTCCGTTTTGTACATCTGTTTGCATAAGAAGTTTGGCATTGTGAGCCGCTAAAACTGAGCGTATCTTTTGTAACAGTAGAAAAGTACTGACTGCGTAGTTTTCTGGAACACCAATTCCATAGTAATTGTCATCAAACGGTAGGAGAAAGACAGTAAGACCAGAAATCCTGCATATCCATAATAGAGTATTTTCCTTCAACACAAGCACCGTCGTTACTGCGTGTGCGTCTGCGTGTACTATTGTGCGAGCTGCGCTGTATATTCCCACGTGCTTCCGGCCATTGAGCTGCACCATGGTCCTCATATCCGCTGTTAGAAATACTGCACGACTGTTCTTTCTTAACACTCTTCACTGTGAGTATTACAGACGGTTCTGTATTCTTAATCGTCAGCCTAAACCACAGTGTTTTTAAGGAGAAGGCGTCTTCGATACGAACGAATATTCCTAGTGGGAGGAACTGAGAAACGAGACACTTGCAACCAATGTCTGCAATTCCTTTGGATCTTGAATTTCAATATTTCATGTAATTATTGACAGAATTTAATGGTTTAATTTGATAACATTCCATTATCCTTGTTTTACTTTTATTGATACGTTATAATCCGCTTTCGAAACACTGTCAATTCCGTTCAATTGCACTTCGAAGTCCTATTGCTGCCTCTCACAGAATTACAATGTCATCGATAAACCTCAAAGTGTACTTTAATTCCTTCTCCTACATGGAAGTGAACTTAGAGGACAAATAACATAAACTAGAAAATAACAGGAGCTTTCGAAATTTCATGCTGCAGAATAATGCTGAACGTTGGATGCGCAGATAAAACAGTGAATAAGGATGCACTAAATCGAACTGGGAAAAACAAAGCTTTGCCGCATAAATTACCTAAAAGAACGGATCAGTTAACAGCACACACGCTGAGGCATCAAGGAATAGTTAGTTTGGTAATGGAGGTAAATGTGGAGGGATAAAAATCGTAGATGGAGATCTAGACTGGGATACAGTAAAGCACGTTCAAGTGAATGTTGATTGTAGTAGCTACGCATAGATGAAGTGACTTGAACAGGATAGACTAGCGCTGGAGAGCTGTATCAAACCAGTATTTGTATTGAAGACCACAGTTATAACAGCTTCTGTGGTGTCGCCCGAAGAGTAGTAATTTCTGTGCTTTTGTTTGAAAATGGCGTTGCGATTTTTTATAACAATGTTAATTCATCGCTCGGTTCAGCAGTCTCTTCGTAAAACGATTTACGGGGTACAACATTTTTGTTGAATGCAGACAGGAAGCCGTTGATCGTTAAGCATAAGATCGCAGCAAGTAGTTCACTTGGGACTCCAAAAAACGGTATAGCTTATTGTAAGATAAGAACATACATATAAAAATTATAGTTTGAGTTCCGGAGAATGCTTCCATGGGAATATATTAGAATTCTGTACTGCTTTTGCGCAACGAACATTTATGTAGGTGCCAGACGGTGTGGCTAAGCGGTTGTAGGCGCTTCAGTCCGGAACCGCGCGACCGCAATGGTCGCAGGTTCGAATCCTGCCTCTGGCATGGATGTGTATGATGTTCTCAGGTTAGTTAAGTTTAAGTAGTACTAAGTTCTAGGGGACTGATGACCTCAGATGTTAAGTCCCATAGTGCTCAGAGCTATTTGAACCATTTATGTAGGTAGTTCCTCTACCACATTAGCTTTAAAAAATTATACTACTAATTATTTTAAGTTCTGTTACCTGTTCATATATTTATAAGATTAGTATAATAGTTTTGATATTAGGAACGTGAGGAGTGAAAATTGTTCAATGGGTTATTTCCAAGAACATTTGCCAGCGACATGTTTTGAACGTGTGACCTTTCACTGCTCCATATATCGATTTTGTTTATAGATGCCAGGTGCTTGGGAGCGTTGCAGTGGCGATTGCAAAGAAAAAGAAAAAAATAATAAAATAAAATAAATAAATTCGTGAGCTTTACGACTCGTTGACAGCTGAACGTCTAATTTCAGTAGTTGTATAGAGATTACTGAAGCCGATACCATTTCGTCTTGTGTTACTCTCACATGGAGCGAGTTAATTACACGACTGAGCACTGCAAAATTCTGAACAATTCTGATGGTAATGCCATATGCTGCCCACTGATGACATTAGGAATTGCGTCGATTGTTAGGGGGCTGCGAGACGTGTGTCAAACTGAGTTCAACAACGAGCGATCTTGACTTTCCATTCCAGTTACACCGCACAAAATGTCGCAAGAGAACAACGACGATGGAAAAAAAGGCTTGGCTCGATTATTGTAAAGTAACCTTTCAGCAGAGTATCATTTTGGTTGCTCGCTGGGTTTAAAGAATATACAGCGGAAAACACAGCTTCAGACACTGAATTATCCGGCAATAGTGTCTGCCATCATCATAGTTTTTGCCTTGAGATATTTTATGTAATTGTGACTAATGATAGTGCTCCAATAGGTGGTGAAAAATAAGGTTAGGGAGGTAGATGAATCTCACATCACAACTCTAAAATACCGGAAAGACGAATTTTTAAGAACTAAATAGAACGGATATACGGTAAGTTAAATTATATGTAATGTTATCGTTAGATGATTTTGATTTCTTGTCGTTGTAGTTGCCAACGCTGTAAGCAAAATTTTTGTCGTTCACACTTTGTCGTTGTAGTTACCAATGCAAAGACAAAATCGATATCTGGCACAGTGACCGTCCCGCGTTCGATGTATATAGTTTGCAAGTATTCTTGGAAATTACCGTTAATGATTTGCGATAGTCAGATATAAACGGCACAAGAAATAACCAGCTGTGACATTCCTGTAACTAAATGTATCGGTCTCTTTTAGAAAACTGGGACAAACTTTGATTCTTTCGCTCTGCATCATTGTATCAAATTCCAAACACACTAAATCTGTTTGTCAAATTGGAAACCGAGCTCGGGCCTTGCCTCGCTTGGGCAGCTACAAACTGAACTGTCTGAGAAGACTTCCTGGGCCCATCCAAAGCTTCAATAACACTGGACGGCTTTCCTATTCCACAGACGCTACGATGCTGTCACGCATACCCTGCAGGCTTTGCACCCCTGTGCGAAATGATCAGATAGAAAGTGGCTTACAACGTATAGATTGTTCTCAGATTGAGTCGTTGGAATTTGTGAAGCAGGCGACAGTTCTGGCAGATTGAAAATTTTAGGTAAAGCTGCGACGAAATGCAAGGGTCCTGCTTCGAGTAAGAGTGCAGTACATAGTTTTAATCTGCCAAGAAGTTAAGGAAATAATTGTTTGGCTTATATTCGAGGGTGCCTGTATTTGTCCTTTAACTCCAGATTGATTTGAACATTGCACACTACTGTGATTTACTGAGCATAGTCTTACCGGAAGTGGTATACCATAGTCTTCTTCAGACATTTGGACTGACTTGACTGTTTATATTGCACCCCCGGCAAGAACAGTGACATAATTTAAAAATGCAATATTTGAGAAAACTCGACATAAGAAATTAATTCCATAAAACTATGAAATATTATCATCTTCCTTTAAATTTCAAGGAAGTATTTTTGGAAGTAAATTCCATTATATTCTTTGTGCACGTTGAGGCGTTTCACACATACTTGTCAGCTATAAGCTAAAACTGTCGACTTTCGACCTGTATCACTTTTCTTGCCAACGATATACAAATAACTATAGGAAGAGCGTCGCGGGGGTGAGAAGGTGCTCGGGGTGTGGGAGAGCGGGGAGAGGAGGTTACCTTCGGAAGGAGGCCATCCGATTTTGATTTTCCGCGGTTTTCCTAAATCACTTACGGTGAATGCCAGTCAGAGCGTATGTTCCGTCCCTAACGGCATCGCCGGAGACAGGAACTAAACCCTAATCATCTCCCCCACACTGCAACCAAAGCTCATTTTGAGGCGTGAGAACGAGATTTTGTCTCGCCTGATCATTATAATGCAGCTGTCGAGACTACGATAGGAGCCAGATGGCCACAGTTCTGGTACATAGTATACATTATACTTTTAAGACCCACTTCTGGCAGCTTAAACGATGGTCGAACGTGTGAGCCATTGCCTGGATAATTTACACGGTGATTATAATTAAACTTTCGCTACTTTAGAGAGCCCCAGAAAAACGAGCGATCGTAGGACAAAGAAACGTTGTAGAAGCATTTCTAAGGGCACGCGGAAGAAAAATAACGAATGAACCACTTAAGGAAACACATTTTAATTTCCACCTGAGAGGTAAACATTTGTTAATTGCGGACCATGTTTACGTTCCAGTTTACAAAAGTTGCTCATTGTGCTGTCCATTTGCTTCGACGACAACGTGGAATCTCAATAGAGATTGTACTACTGCTGTCTAAAACATCTCAGTTGGCTACCTCCCTCGCTATGCTCATCTTCAACCTCCGACGTGTGTTGGCGTCCCTTTGATAAACCCTGCCCTTCAGGTAACCTCACAGCCGGAAATGACACGCGACCTTGGTGGCCGCGCAGTTTGAAACGATCGGCCAATGGTTCGGTTTTCTCCAAATGTTTTACGGAGTGATCGAGTGACCTCACGATGGATGTGAGAAGGAGCTCCATCGTGCATGAAAACAGTTGTGTTCAAAGCACCTCTCTCTCGTAGAGCATTTTTCGAGGGTGATGTCAGTGAGAGAAAAGCGTCGTAAAGGTTTCAAATTATGTGTAAAGAATGTTTAAAGTACTCTTCTCAAAACCTGGATTAATAAAATCCGGGTACGTGCGCGCCGTCAGTTATACTGCCTGAACACAAACACACAATATTTAACTATAGTACTTGTCTTGTTGTGTAAAACTTTCAACATAAGATTTAACTCACAATGAGTAGATTATGAGAGCATTTTGAATTTTTAAATGCTGTCAATAATTACATGAAATATTGAAATTCAAGACACAAAGGAATTGCAGACATTGGTTGCGAGTGGGCACTAATTTAAATCAATGAGGAAATTTGAAAATTTGTGCCGCACTGCTTACTAGGCAGATCTCTGACCACTGTTCCATCGGGACACATTAGCTTCATTAGTCACGGCATTGCGCCGATTCCTGGCCCAGTGATCAAAGCACCTGCCTAGTAAACAGGAGACGTGGTTCGAATCCAGGTCCGGCACAGATTTTCAGCTTTCGCCACTGATTTAACTCAATGCCCACTTGCAGCCAATGTCTGCAATTCCTTTGTGTCTTAATTCATACTGGCTGCTGGTTCAAAATTACATCTTGTCTTTCGCGAGAACAAGTCGGCTAGTAATATAGATGGTAAGCCAAATACTACGATGGACGGCATCCAGCTGAATGTGAGTAAAAGTGTTTTCTCAGGTCGTCCTGCCATGACATAATCGCCCAGCAGATCTGTCCACTGGCCCCTAGTATTGAGTCTTCTCCTGGCGCCTCTTGGGCCACGTGCCAATACTCTGGCTCAGTTGCGAAGAGCAAGTCACAGTTTACGCAATCGCTCTGAAAATGTCTGTTATCTGCCAAATAATTTATTAGCACATTTGCGGAATAGCTAGCTTCATCAACAAGCACTCGTACGAAACGGTTTCACCAGCGTAATTTGTGTTAACATCTGTATCTTCTGTCTACAATTCACCACAACGATTTACTTCATGCACTCTAATCCAAAAGGATAGTGATGCATCACCTGTAATTTCTTATGCAACGCGCCACTACCAAATACTTGTATATTTATGTGACAGTGGAAGAAAAGAGAATTTAAGCAGTACGGATACCTCTTCACATCTTGAATACATTGTAAAATACAGTTGCGGTTGAACCAAAACAACTTTCGAAATGTAGAGTCTGAAACATTATAACCACCAAGCACGAGCAAAAATTCCCCTTACATTTTTTTATCAAAAAAATCTTAACAAACATCCTTCTATGGTTATAAGCGTTTTTCTATTTGTCTTTCACCTTATAAAGTACTGTACTGAACATTTATATGGTTAACATTCTAAAAATTGGTATGAGATTTAGAATAGTGAAAACAAGGCTACCGACACTAATTGAACCTCTAGTTTTTATTTGTAGAAAAAAAAAAAAAAAAATGTGCCATTAAAAAAAGTATCTTTCCGTTGAAAGTGATGTTTGTTTACAGTTATGGATTGTGTATTCCTGCCTATTATGTGGGTCCCTGACTTCGGTAGATCCCTGGCCAGGTGCATTTTTCACATTTTGTTTCGTTTTGGAAACGTGTGAGGTGGCAGAATATGTAAAATTCGTTTTACATAGTAAGTGGTTTATGTTTCATCATTACATCTCATAAATTCATTTGTGAGCGTTCAGAAACCAGTTAGTCTCTGTATGGTTTTAGGTTCTCTACAACATTATGCAGTATTATGTACCATACAAGAGAAAAGAAATAACTAGTGCAAGAATTTTTTTTTCAGCGCAATAACAGGAATTCCCGACAAGGTTCTTTTAACAAATTTAAGAGCTGTAAATCTATGTAAGATTATCTTCCATAAGATATTTATGAAATTCAACTGTTACATTATAACTACAGGCCATCACGGAAGGCAAGAGCTCAAAAACAACGTTCATTATGTTTTCAATAGTTTAATCAAGTGTTTTCCTGTGAATGCTAGGCTCGATGTAATTTATTTAAAACCACACTCGTCCGACGGAGCGACCTCGAGGGGCTGTTAATTTTAATCGCCTATTTGTTTCTTGGTTCATTGTTCTGAACCTTCTACGTTCTGGAACACTTAGACTTCGTAATGCTGGTTGCATGCACTGTCCTGAACCCTGCTGTAGGCAACCCTTATTCTGCGCTTTGAACTGATTTCTGATGAATCATTATGCAGGCCTCTGTGTGATTAAAGAGCTGAAGACAAATCCGCTCATGACAGCGAGTAATTTTAGATGCAGGCATGACTGAAAATATTGCACAAGGCTTAACTCAGAAAATAAACTTACCCCTAAACGTATGAAAGCAAAGGTTTTCCAAATAAAGAGTTTCAAATGCGACAAGACTTTATAGTATGCTAGCAAACCCGACAAAGTGGTATCAAAAGTCGTGGTCAAATTAAGTTATGGCACATTGTACATTAAGTATTGGAATTAAATGCATCCGTAAAAAGGGGAAAAACGGCAGAGTGTCGCCATCGCTTCTCTTTGCACGCATTTGTACGTAGTAGACTGTATGTTCTGAGTCTACCAAAGAAGAGCATGAACTAACAATGGTTCAAATGGCTCTGAGGACTATGGGACTTAACATCTTAGGTCATCAGTCCCCTAGAACTTAGAACTACTTAAACCGAACTAACCTAAGGACATCACACAACACCCAGCCATCACGAGGCAGAGAAAATCCCTGACCCCGCCGGTAATCGAACCCGGGAACCCGGGCGTGGGAAATCACATTTAGCCACGCGAGCAATTACCTCAACACACACACACACACACACACACACACACACACACACGCACACGCACGCGCGCGCGCGCGCAGTTTGTCTTTCCACGTGAAAAAGGCGTCTTTTGAAAATCATGCCAACGAATTGGCAGAAAAACTAAATTTCTTTTTTGTGCTTTGAGAGGCATCTTATGTTACCTTCGCTCAGGAAAGGAAATGTCAACGTTGTACACAGTCCTTGCGTACCCTTAAGATACATTTCGACAAGAGGAACGTATTCGTGGAATGGATTAACTACTGGCTTGGGTCCAATACCAAAGACAAGCAAATCCTTCTGACCTGAAAGCGAGGTTAATAAAGTAGAGCATAATGCACTGGGCCACTCTAGAGCTCTTCAAACAGCACGGCTGTAAAGCCACTACAACTTGTGATCAATCAGGCTTGGTAAAAGCCTTTCTGGGCTGTTTATTGTCAGTTGCTCTCTGCTTAGCGAAGCAACTACTCAAACAGAAGCTGCTCAGTAGCTCATAGCGTTGAAGTACTTAACACGAAATAATCAGCCAGTTACAATTTTGATAATTACTTATGACTTTTCTGAGTAATGAGAGTTTGTTATGTGTTAATGTTTACGACAATGCTGCGAAACTCACATGATAGCTGTAACATCAACGTAAACTGTTTTTTTCTGGATACTGGCGATAGATGGCACCAGATGCACGAATACAAATGACGCAATTTTTGTACATTTCGAGAAAGTGACTCAAGAGCATGGTGCTAACAAAATAAAATAATTGAGGCTACGAAAAACCTCGTATATTTTGAGGAAGATATAAACCTTGGTGTTTATCTTGCTGCCTTCTGTTACCGTTTCAGGTACCAGGGATTCCAATGCGAGCGTCCTCGTAGCGTAATATTGACACCATCGGTATGCTTACATTATTGCTGAACATAAAAATCACTTGTTTGAGATGTAGACACGTTTGTAAACGGTCTGAAAAGGAATTTGCACACAGACATTAATACTTCTTATGTAGTCAGTCATTAATCTCTACACCTGCTGGGTCAATTTTTTTTACGTTCTATTGTAGTAGTAGTAGTAGTAGTAGTAAAAAATAATAGTAGTAGTAGTAGTAGTAGTAGTAGTAGTAGTAGTTCTTGTTGTTGTTGTTGTTGTTGTTGATGTTTTGGCGGTGGTGGTAGTGGATAAATTCTTCGCAACAACCACAACAGCGTGATAGTTTTATCTGCATCTTATGGAATCATCGTGAATGCCAAGCGCTGAATTATGAACAAAAATAGTTTTTCCTTTTTTCATTCTTACACTGTGTTTGCTTGTACGAACAACTGTTAAAACATACACATGGTAATAGAGTCGACGAATTACAAAGCGTGGAGTAAAACTGCCATTATTTCATTTGCAAGGAATAGCACATTCAGTTCTTTGACAAAGATGTCCAAATGTTGTGACGTTAAATTTTATATAACATTATTTTTGAGAGTATCGTCTTTATACAGAGAACTTACATAATACACTATGTCTAATAAAAGAAATACGCCACTGCAGGTGAATGATGTCACCATGTTGACAAAACCTTGGGGTATTTCTTGGAAAGGATGTCCCAAAGTTATGCAGGTGGTAAAAGATCCTTGGCTGCCGCTGCTTTAAATCATTAGTACGATGTTCTGAGTAAACGTTTATGTTACTCTTATTTAACAATTCATTTATTGATACCAAAAAAGTTGTCTTGTTGTAGCCTTTTTTCCCAGGAAGAAGGTTCCTACTCTGTGTAGATTGCAACACTCAAATCTGATGTGCTAATGTAGTAACTTCACTTTCGAAATGGAAATGCAGTGACGAAACGGAACGCGTTCCGAAACTAATTTTGGAGTGAGAACTCGCTCTCTGATTCTGCGGTAGGGATAACACACATTAATTCAAGAACAGATATTTTAGTCGTAGGCAGTCTCGTTGTCGGCTTGGTCACTGTTTCATACCTTATATATATATATATATATATATATATATATATATATATATATATATATATATATATATATATATATATATATTGAACAGACAGTTTTCATCTTGCTTCACTGGCGAGAGACTATGCGGCATTCCGACGAATGGGTGAATGTGTTTACACAGCATATACAGGGTGGTCCATTGATAGTGAACGGGCCAAATATCTCACGAAATAAGCGTCAAACGAAAAAACTACAAAGAACGAAACTCGTCTAGCTTGAAGGGGGAAACTAGATGGCGCTATGGTTAGCCCGTTAGATGGCGCTGCCATAGGTCAAACGGCTAACAACTAGGTTTTTTTAAAATAGGAACCCCCTTTTTTAATTACATATTCCTGTAGTACGTAAAGAAATATGAATGTTTTATAGTTGGACAACTTTTTTCTCTTTGTGCTAGATGGCGCTGTAATAGTCACAAACGTATAAGTACGTGGTATCACGTAACATTCCGCCAGTGAGGACGGTATTTGCTTCCTGATACATTACCCGTGTTAAAATTGACTGTTTACCAATTGCGGAACGGTCGATATCGTGTTGATATATGACTATTGTGATCAAAATACCCAACGGGCGTGTGCTATGTATGCTGGTCGGTATCCTGGGCGACATCATCCAAGTGTCCGGACCGTTCGCCGGGTAGTTACGTTATTTAAGGAAACAGGAAGTATTCGGCCACATGTGAAACGTCAACCACGACCTGCAACAAATGATGATGCCCAAGTAGGTGTTTTAGCTGCTGTCGCGGCTAATCCGCACATCAGTAACAGACAAATTGCGCGAGAATCGGGAATCTCAAAAACGTCAGTGTTGAGAATGCTACATCAACATCGATTGCATCCGTTCCATATTTCTATGCGCCAGGAATTGCATGGCGACGACCCACAGTGGCTGGGACAAGTGTAACATCAGCGACCTTGGCGGTTAGTGTATGGTGCGGCATTATGGGAGGAAGGATAATTGGCCCCCATTTTATTGATGGCAATCTAAATGGTGCAATGCACATGATTTTCTACGTAATGTTCTACCGATGTTACTACAAGATGTTTCACTGCATGACAGAATGGCGATGTACTTTCAACATGATGGATGTCCGGCACATAGCTCGCGTGCGGTTGAAGAGGTACTGAATAGCATTTTTCATGACAGGTGGATTGGTCGTCGAAGCACCATACCATGGCCCCGGATTTCTTTCTGTGGGGAAAGTTGAAGGATATTTAGTATCGTGATCCATCGACAACGCTTGACAACATGCGGTAGCGCATTTTCAATGGATGTGCGAACATTACGGAAGGCGAACTACTCGCTGTTGAGAGGAATGTCGTACACGTATTGCTAAATGCATTGAGGCTGACGGACATCATTTTGAGCGTCTATTGCATTAATGTGGTATGAACAGGAAACACGCTGTAACATCATGCGTTCTCAGAAATTAAGTTCACAAAGGTACATGTATCACGTTGGAACAACCGAAATAAAATGTTCAGACGTACCTACGATCTGTATATTAATTTAAAAAACCTGCCTGTTACCAAATATTCGACTAAAATTGTGAGCCATATGTTTGTGACTATTAACAGTGCCATCTATCACAAAGCGAAAAAGTGGTCCAACTAAAACATTCATATTTCTTTACGTGCTACACGAATATGTAATAAAAAATGGGGGTTTCTATTTTTTTAAAAGCGTAGTTGATATCCGTCTGACCTATGGCAGCACCATCTAGCAGATCTACCGTAGCGCCATCCGGTTTCCCCTTTCAAGCTAGACAAGTTTCTTTCTTTGTAGTTTTTTCGTTTGACGCTCGTTTCGTGAGATATTTGGCCCGATCACGATCAATGAACCACCATGTATATCAAAGGTGGACCGCTTCCAGTGGCATAATATTGGGTTTCCATTAAGGAATATCGCTCACGCTTGCTTTGGAAGAAACGACCAGGTTTCCAGCTTTCTGGGGAAGCTTCAATTTTTTTTTTCCTGGGGAGGTTTTGGAGCCACAATTGTGGTGGCAGTAGTGGCAGTGATGGATGACGGATCAGTCTGAACGTTTGGAGGAGCAGAGAGCTCCGCAACATTGGCAACAACGCCATTGTCTGAATCTTCTGGGTGGAGGTTCGGGCTTCAAAGTAAGTGCAGCAGCACAGCTGCAGTGACTAACATAGGTACTGGTGATAACACTAACGGCCACCACTTGTGTAGCAGCATCGATCTTCTGAACTGGCTGTTTAAGAACAGATGCAAAGGAGGTGGTGAATGTCGGGAGCTGCAAGGCCTTATAGATCTGTTTGGCCTCACCATATGAGATACAGATCGTTTTGGCCCCACCAGACAAAATTCTCCTAATTGGTTTGATCTCTGTATCTTCCTTTCTTCAAGGAGGAGACTGCAGTCCCTACTCCAGAGAGGGTGATCCCCAGAATAGATAACACTTCGGAGAAGGAGAACAACCAACTCCTTCGTGGGCGACCTTACCACATTTGCTACAAGTGGGTTCTCCCTTACAACCTAAGGTGGTGTGCCCATAGCTCTGGCATGTAAAATAAGTCATAGGGATGGGGTCATGATGCCACATGCTGATTGAAGGAAACCTGCCTTAGCATGCTTCGTAAGTTTCGTGTTGCTGAAACAGCTATTCCTTCTTGGACCTACTCAACTTCCAGTTTTTCTCTGGAATGTTCACCAGGTCTCTGATTGTCACAACACCTTTGCTGTAATTCACCGTGGTGTGGTTCTCAGTTCCAATTGCATATTGCCCCAGCCATTTCGCTTTCTGTAGAGGTTTCGACTAATAGCGTCCCCATAGCGTAACTTCTTTATTTATTTTAAGGTCCGTGCAATGCCCCTTAAAACCTTTTGAATTCTAAAAGGCGAGATTTTCTCAGAGGTTCACTCCCTAGAATTTGGAGGGCTCGTCACACCTACCAGCGGAAGGTGCGAAATCCGGCTGCAGGGTGGATGAGGAAGAACAGTGCAATGTCGTTTTGTGAGCTCCTCTCGGGTTTGTTTACTGACAGGTCTCCGTAGAAATTCTACAAGCGCCTACGAATATCTGCGATGCTCTGGTTTTCCGCCAAAAGAAACTCAATGACAGGCCTCTACATGGAACACACCTCCGTTACAGATGCCATCTTGAAGGCTACCTATCGCGCCGCCACCTGTCGGAACTTCATGAAACTATAGGGGCATGAAACTACACCGGCTGAAGAGGGAATATTCCACGATTTCCCACCTTAAATTCCACATTTTTCCAATCTAAATTGGTCGAGAAAGAAAAAGTGCTGCATTAATTATTGAACGCCCCTACTATATGAGCTCCCCGCGTGTCTCTTCGGACATCCACATGCGGCTGTCTGTTCGAACTACAGCCAGTTTTGGAAGGTCGTTCCTTTAAGCAAAAGACTTTGGCGTTCATGATTAACTATACCGTCGACCAAACGAGTAATATGGAAGATGAATTTTCGTCTGCAAGTTTTCCGTACTTTTTCTGCAGGCGATATTCCTGCACACATCGAAAAGACACCCTGTTGCTTTAAAATGCCATCTGACACTGCATGATATCGCTACGCGCCTTCCCGTCTAATGCGGAACTTTGTCATACTGACTTAACTGGATCTTGTAATGGAAACAGAAAGGACTGGTCGCCTTGGGTGGGATGGCGAAAGGAGGAACATAACGTACGTTTCGGTGTGTGGGCGTTTTCGTGCCTGAGTTTTAAGGAGATCAACGCAGCTAGGCGTCCGTCACAGGAAGAGCCAATGTCCTCGGCCGGACAGGACATGTCAGGACAATGGACGCGGGTGCAGGTCATCTGGATTAGCAAGTCAAAGACACAGCCCAACTTCCTGCGTCCGTAACCCACGCCCCTGCGCTGGCAGAACTCGCACACCTGACTGCTGCCGAATGGTTCCCACATGCTCCACTATTGACGTCCCGTGGGAAACTTTTCCTTTTGTAATCTCTTGCATCACAATTAGCAACTGGTTTACCTGCCTAGTTGCTGTGATGGTTGCTCCATACCTCCAGAACTATTTGATATTATTAATGTAAATATTTTATGAATACCATTTTCATCTCCTTGCTGCTTTCTGTACTTTTCAGCTCAGAGTACTGGAGAATGAACATGTTAGTTATGGACAATATACTCAGTTTCGTGTTTGAAATTTTGCCGACCTACATCTACGATCTTGTACTAACACTTTTGTGACCCCGGAAGGCTGCTCTTCTCTCTCTCTCTCTCTCTCTCTCTCTCTCTCTCTCTTACTCACTCACTTACACACACACACACACACACACACACATACACACACACACACATACACACACACCTCCATTACTAAAGTAAATATTCCTTGATGGCTCAGATTGTGTACTATCAAGGTATCTCTTCTTTCAGTCAAGTTGTGCCACCACAAAGCTCTTTCGTCTCAAGTACCATTTACTACCCAGTAATAAGTTCCTCGGTCCAATCTACCCATCCAGTCTTCAGCGTTCTTCAGTACTATCACATTTCAAATGGTTTCTATTCTCTTCTTCTCCTCACTGTCCACGTTTCACTTCTTTGTGAGACAGCGCTCTAGACAAATACTTTCAGATTAATAAATTCCTCTTCTTTTTTATAAATGCTTTACTTGCTGCTGCCAGTCCCCATTTTATATTCTCTCTACTGACGCTATCATCATAATTTTTTCTGCCCAAAATGTAAAGCTCATACCACTTCAAGTGTCGTTTTTCATAATCTAATTTCCTCAGCATGGTCTAATTTATTTCAGTTGCATCCCGTTCCCCTCATGTTACTTTTGTTGGTGTTAATCTTAAAACGTCGCCAATACTCTTTACATTGTGTTAAATTAATCTTTCATGTCCTTTACCATCTTTAACAGAGAATATCATAGGAAAGACCCAAAATATTTTTTTCCTCCTTACTGTACTGCACAAACGAGATTGGGGAGGGTGTTGGATTTCATATGGCGTTTTAATGCTCTATTTCCATTTGCCGTAGATACATCAAATATACTTCGCACGTTATCGCCACGACTCTCAACAAATCTGTACCTACATCGGTACTCTGCAAACAACTGTGAAGTGCATGGCAAGGGCCACGCCCCATCGTACCATTTATTATGGCTAGGTCTCGTTCCATTCACATATGGAGCGCGGGAAGAATGGGTGTTTCAAATGACTCCATGCTTGTTGCAATTAATCTGATCTTGCACTAACTCTCTTTATAGGAGCGATATGTAGGGTGTTCTAGTACATTCCTATAGTAGGCATTTAAAACCGGTTCATGAAACTTGTAAGAAGGCTTTCTCGGGACAGTTTACGTCTCTCTTCAACAGTCTGCCAGTTCAGTTCTTTTAACATCAGTGTGACATTTGTCTGCGCGTCAAACAAACTTGTGACCATTCGTGTTGTAGCCGAGCGGTCTAAGGCGCTGTAGTCATGGACTGTGGGCCTGGTCGCGGCGGAGGTTCGAGTCCTCCCTCGGGCATGGGTGTGTGTGTTTGTCCTTAAGGCAATTTAGGTTAAGTAGTGTGTAAGCTTAGGGACTGATGACCTTAGCAGTTAAGTCCCATACGATTTCAGACACATTTGAACACATTCGTGTTGCTCTTTCCTAAACGAGTTCACCATCCCCTGTTAGTCCCATGAAGAAAGAATCCCATACATGTCAGAAATGTAGTAGGATGCGTCGCAGGAACGATCTGTAAACAATCTCTGTTGTAGAATGATTGCATTTCCGTAGTATTCTACCAATAAACTGACGTCTGCTACCCGCTTTACCCACGACTATGCATTTGCGATTATTCCATTTCATATCTATACAAGTGTTCGTATGAGTTGACTGGTTCTATCTGCGACTCATTGATATTACAGTCATAGGATACCATGGTTTCTCTTTTTGTAAAATGCACATTTTACGTTTCTGAACGTTTAAACGAAGTTGCCAGTCATTGCACCACTTTGAAATTTTATCCCGATGTGGCTGAATATTTGTGCACCTTACTTCAGGTAGTACTTCACCATAGATAACTGCAGCTGTGAAAAGTTGAGGATACTATTAATATTGTCTGTAAAGTCATTAATATACAGCATGAACAGCAAGGGATTCACCACACTTCCCTGAAGTACACCCAAAGTTACTTCTACAGTCGATGCCACATTATCCAAGATACATTGCTGCGTTCTCCTTACTAACAAAATCTTCAATCCATCCACCAATGTTGCTTGATACCGCACACCATTCTGCTTTTGATTATGCATAGGTGTGGTACTGCGTCAAACGATTTTCGGGAATCGATAAATAGTGCATGCACCTGAGTGCGTTGATCCATGACTTTCAGTAAGTCAAGTGAGAAAAGGGCGAGTTGGGTTTCACATAATCAGTGTTTTCGAAATCCATGGGAGTTACGATGAAGGAGGTTAGTCTGTTCGAAATAACACATTAAGTTTGAGTTCGTAATGTGTTCTGTGGTTTTGTTCCGTTTTAACGATATCAGCTGAAGCAGCCACTGAGGAACACGATATTTCCAACGTTTTCAAATTACAATGCAAAAATTTTCTTAAACGTATTTGAAACGTCTGGTTGGGGAACTCAGTCGCCTACCAAAATTGGTTCGATTCGTTTGAATCGACCTACACGAACTGAAGCTCAGATATGTGAATATGATCGGACATACGAGATCGACCTTGTTCCACGGAGTTCCCCAGGTGACGAATACTGTTATTAAAGACATATCCATGATGATTCACCCAGTACCGGTGTTGCTTTTGTCCGGCTGGTGGCGAACGGTTGCAAAGTGCAAAGGGGAAGGGGGTGGCGGCGGGTAGATACATGATAGTATGTCGAAGGTAACGAGACAACAATGAAGCACGTTATCGGGAATCTATCCCTGTGTATAAAAGAAAATATATTCGCTAAATTCGTGAGATTCGCTTCAGATGTAGTGCTGCTTGTTTAGAATATTGTTAGAGTCCTTCCACAGAGACGAATGTTTGCTGTACAACTGAATGCATAATTGGGTATAGAATCTGATAGATATTCCATCGGGCCCTCGAACTTTGTCCAATTTTAACGATCTCAGCTGAAACAGCCACTGAAGTACACCACATTTTCAACATTACAATGCATTTAAAACACAGTTTTTTTTATAATTGTACCTGATATTTGCTTGTATGTCACTATTTGTAACGTAAGTATCTACTCAACTGTCGTTGTAACGCTCCTACGTCTTTCGCCTCGTTAACACAGCGCATTCGTATTTCACACTACTTCTATCGAGCACCAGATTTTTCGCACTTGGAAAATTGAATTTCTTTCTGTAGTTGCAAGTACGGGCCTGGTAGATCACCATATTCGAAACTATATTATCATAGACGAAGCCAGCAACTTTTTCCTGCCTCACTTAGAGGGCAGAACAAACTATTGAAGAAACAGTGCCAAAATCGGCGTGGTCGAATGGAGAAGACAATCTTGAAACAGGGTGTGTAAAAATTATTAGACCTTTAGGGCTTTATTCTCAGCATCAAAACGTTACAAAAAGTAAACTCCTTCGTTAGGCAGATGTGAAAGGAATTCCCTGTAGTGTCAACTGGTTGCTCCATTTACCCCAAACGTGCTTTTTTTCTTTTTGTCTGATTACCGTTTGTTCTGTTTTACAGTGACTGTCGTCACAACACATCACACGATCTATTCAGTGCCTGGAATAAAATGAAGGATATGTACTACATGTACGGCTTAACGGATAGGAATGCGGGCGCAGCACAACTTTATGCTGAAATTTACCCTGCGAGGCATTTGCTTCGTGCAACAACGTTTGTACGACTCCGCCCATGCTTGCGAGAGACAGACTCATTTGAGAAGAGAGTTGCAGTTCATGGGAGATCACGCGATGTAGGCTCACCTAAACTTCAAACACGGGATCTTCGTATTGTGGATGAACCTCCATCAACAAGTACAACGGGAATTGCAACACGGGAAGGCGTTAACCAGCTGAAGATCTGGAACACTCTGTATGAAAATATTCTGTACCCGTATCACCTTCGACGGATGCAAGGCTTGAATGAGGCAGACTTTCAACCAAGGACAACTTTTTGTCAGCGAACGTTAGAGCAGTGTGCTGTGTATCTGCAATTCTTAACACCTACTATGTTCACTAGGGAGGACGACGTTCCACGTGAAAGGATCTTTAACTGTTGTAACAATCACGTATGGGCGTATGAAAATCCTCAAGAAGGGCAACAGGACAGACAGCAATAGAGGTTCAGCCTCAAGGTGTGGGATGGAATCATCCCACTGGCTCTTACCTCTTTCTACTGATTCTGACACAAGTTGCTTCATTTACTTGGTGATTTACGTCTAGACCTCATCCAACGAATGTGATTTATGTACGATGGTGCTCCCACTCATTTTACAGGTATAGTTCGCCAATATCTCGGTAATCACTTTCCGAGCACATGGATTGGCCGAAGGCGATCCATTGTACGGCCTTGGTGTATTCAACTAGCATATCCACTGTCGATGTGAAAGCATGAAGTTGTCACTATGAATAGTAAGTCCTTTCAGATCTGTTTAATGAATCATTTTCGGACCCACATTCAAAGGAACTTTTTGTAATGTTTTGATGTCAAGAATAAATCCCTAAAGTCTCTCACGTGTTTTATACACATAGTATATCCCAATGTGGTATTTAGGGACCGCAACATTTAAGCGACAAATAAAATTGCCATCCTCAACTGCCCTGATTTATTTCCTCAGAGCGCATGAAAAATGAAGCTGATCATTGCTGAGATACTTTGCCAGTTGAACATTCCAGCGTTGTCGTGCTCCCAACAACCTCTTTTGTTCAGTATTCTGCCCCGCGAAATTAGAGGTTCACAGTAGGTCACATTAAAATTACTATGGAGTAGTGTTCGCTTTAATGGTAGCAACGAAGTTCTATTTCAGTACTCAAAATTCTTGCTAATTTAGGATATGAAAACCGCTTAGAAAGGTATTTTAGCTTATAAACTGTTATCGAATTGTGCCCAGTATTAGTATAAGGATTACTCACGGACTGTATTACAGAATGACTAGCGTACTGTATGCTGGCGAAGTTAGTTCCACCGCACTATAAACACAGGTTTTCTTCCGTAAGAAGTTGTTCACCTTGACAGGAGTCCAGTCTGACATTAGACAGAAGCTGGATCTGAACCTATGCAGATCAACGTTACTTGATTTTTATCCAGCGTGCACAAGGGCGTGCGTGCGCGCATAATGTCTCTTGTAACGAGGACGTACTTGTATTTCGTAAGTAGTTCGAGGTAATAGAAGTAAAATGTTTAAAGTATACGTCATTATTAGCTAGGAGACAGCTCATGTCTGAAGGTCCGTTTAAATCTGACAGTTATTGCATGATGATTATGTCAGACGGAAAACATGTCTAATGTAAACATCAAAGAATTTATGCCACATATATTTGTTTTCACTACCAGGTATATGTGCCAACATCTCTGTATCAACAGGCGTAAACGGATTATTTGTAAGTTCAAACTCGTCCGACAGATATCACAGAAATTGGCTGGTCGTCTACTTTTCCGGCACTGAGAAATAAATGTTGAGTAAACCTGTGTGACGGAAAAAAGTTATTTAAACTTGAAGTTGGAGAATTAATTAATATTTAGAAAATAAACCTGTACTTTGGGACGTTACATGCAAAAGATACAAAGACACAGTGAAGAAACAAACTGCATTGATATAACTAGCGGAAGAATATAGTACGGCCGTAGAAGAGATTCAAAGAAAAATGTATAACGTAAGAAATCAATTTAACGGTGAATTTAAGAAAAGCACAAGAAAAAATCCGGCCAGGGCACTGAAGAACTGCATACATCAAAATTCCCAATACTCTTCGCGTACTCCTTTGGCATCCTTTCCAAAATTGTTACTGCCTTGTGACAGTGGTAGCAAGCACTCAACTGGCAGATTTTTATTTCATCAGTTTCCTTGTGTTATTTCCTCTGTTTCTAAATTTTCTCGGTCGAATGTGCCTTCGGGAGCGTATACATTTTCAGAATACTTTTCAGACAATAACTAATTATGAAAAATGGAACTGCCAAAACTGCAGACTCGCAGGCTTATAGCAAGTCCTTCTGTTACACTAGTAGCTTTTCTGATTTTGCTGTCTTGCTTTGATATAAGTTGACCGATTTTACAAGCAAGATTTTCGAAATTAGGTAGTTTACTCTTAAAAAAATTCGAAAAGTGCAGTGAATGCTTAATACGGATTTCAAACTTACGTGAATGTAGGCACCGAAATTTTCATGTCTCAAAATCCAGTCTGGAAAATATGCAGGACGTTCTTTTCTTCTCTTACATTTTTAGAATAATTACAAAGACCACGAATTTTTCTTTCGATCTTTTTTTACGTGGCAAGCAGAATAAAACAGATGTAGGGCTACAACAAAGGACGCATTTGTATGTAACCGTCAGATGTAAACGTATCTAAGCGTGCCGTACATTTATTACAAATTATAGTATTTCGGGAAGTATCAGATACATATCCAGGATATAAATTTCTAGTGATTTGTCAGTATGTAAACAGTTACACAATTTTGTGTCCGATATTCGAGATGTATTTATGAAGAAAAGTGTCACATGTAAACACACTGTAAATTTAATCGCCTAATCGTAAAAAATTGTTTTCTTTGGCCTCAGTGATATCTCTCGAATGCGAATTTTGTATCGTAAGTGCAACTTCTTGTGCTGTGACTGACTATGATGAGAATCGTCTTATTGTTCATGGCGATGAGAGAAAAGAAGGCAGATGCATAAGTACGCTTCTCGAATGTCTCTAAGGGTACCATCAAGCCTAGTGTTCAATTTTGGTGAAAGGTTTGCCATCATCAGTTAGTCCATGAGACACCGCGGAACATTTTTGAATTTATAGCAAGACACTGCTAAAATCTCTTCCTCTGCTCTAATACTGGTGATAAAAATTTCTTTCACCTCCTGGATTCCACTTGGCTGGCTCAGAAACTAATGCCGCCGAAGTACCTTGCGTTAACGACCTCGCCTAGGTAGGTAGAATACTGACACGAAATTACTGAAAAATTATTCTAAACAAAGGGGAACATATTTTGTTAAATTATTAATTATGAAACCTTTCTCTGGCGAGATAGTGAAGCTACTAAATTTATTATTAACATAGAATTGTGGACTTCAATAGGATTTGATAACATTAAGTGTGATGCTTGTTAATTATTTGTGCGAGCTTACCACATAAAGATGTAAGGGGTGTGCTGTAACTGTGTTGGCCAAGACTGATGACTAACCGCTGTTCAGCTGTCGTTTTCGCTGACCTTACCGTCATTCATTTAACATTTACTGCTGGATAAAGGCCCCTTATAGACTCTTCTCTCCTGTATTTTTTCTAATGTTTTGCGCATCTTCCGTCAGGTTGTCATCTCGGTATTTTCTTATCTCAGCAAAACGCTTGCATGGCCTAGTTGTCATGCATTCGCCTGACAACAATCCCGCTCATCTCCATTTCATTTTCATTACTTTCATAAATACTCCTTCCACTCCAGTCTGTCCTCCGATCAATTTATTTGTTTTCCTTTATTTCCTAATAATTCCCACCAAGCACTTCTCCAATGCTCACTGAAGATCCCTCTTTTATCTGAACGATTTTTGCGTTAAAATCCGGCAGCTAAATGCTAAATGTGGACACTGATAATACACACCGTTTTGAGGCACATCATAAACGTGGTTTTAAAAATCCCACGTCCTTCATCGTTTTAGATGAAATATGAAACGCTAACATTAACGATGGGCGGTGGCGGATTAAGCCTTACAGATGTGCACAATAAAGCGAAATCGCTGTACATCTGTGAAGCGTCCAAACAATGGAAGAAGTCGCCTAACAACATGGCGACGTCTCTGTTAAATGAAATAGTACCTCACATCATTTAACCTCCAGTAGATGTCCACTATTCCTTCGAAATGGTGGACATTTAAATATTTTCATTTTCATTTGAAACAATATTGAAACATTTTCTCATAGAATACAGTTACAATAGCATGAGAACTCTAGAAAAACATATGACCAACGTAAAAGAAGTGTACAAAACCTGACGGGAAGTAAAAGCAAGAAAGTCAGAGAATAAAAGTATAAAAACTTTAACTGCACAAAATCTGGAATATTACCACAATCCGCCTTTACGCTTCAACATAGAGCAAAGTGGTACTACGCTTCCAACAGAAAACTACCGACAATCTCAAGGCTTTTCCATTCATCTAGCAGACTGTCATTGACACTGAAGAATTCCATTTTGTATGTGTGAATGCAAACAACGTATAGCAGTCCATCAGGAAAAAAAATTAGCTGGTACCCAAAGAATATCGCTCGACATGATAAAACCGACGAACTTTCTACACCCAGATGAGGCACCTTACCCGAACATGAAGAAAAAGTCCGTCAGCTGGTTGAAGGTTCACACGGTAATTTGTATATTATCAAAAAGGGACAGGATAGAAGCTCCAGAATGAAATTTTCACTGTGCAGCGGAGTGTGCTCGGATATGGAACTACCTGGCAGATTAAAACTGTGTGCCGGACCGAGACTCGAACTCGGGGGGCCCTTTGCCTTTCGTGGGCAAGTGTTCAACCGACTATCTAAGAACAACCTCACGACCCCTATTCACTGCTTCGTATCTGATAATCTCGGTCCGGCACACAGTTTTAATCTGCCAGGAAGTTTCAGGATAGAAGATATTTCTGGATGTACATAACTGCGCAGCACCACAAATAACAACAAATTAACAGTTTTATGAGAGGACGCTACCTTCTTCAAAAGACCAGTAATGTGAAGTCTAAAAAACTGCCAGTAAAGAAATTACTCAAATAATCCTACAAAATTTACCTATTGAAGACTGAAGTATGACTGTGTTGCAGTGCACATAATTATTTATAACTTGTGTTCGTTTTCTGTTATCTGACGTGCTTGTGTGAAAGTGTTTTAATTTGTTAATATTAATGGAAGTTTGCAAGTTGAAAAAATTGTATTCCGGACCATTCTTCCTCTTCTAATTATTTCCTCTGATGTCAAGACGTTCTGTCAAACTGACATACATACGAATAATCATCAACTAGATGTAAGACTTCGGGTATTTCCAAGTAAAGACTTCAATACGCGAAGTCATATGCAGCAGCTTTGGTCTTCGCATTTAGCCTAATTTACACCAATCTTGTGAAACACTCATCCCTTTACTTGCAGTTATTACTCATAAACATTTCGATGTGGTGAACTGTTTACTAAATAATAGGGGTATCCTCACTACGCCCTATATTAATTGATTAAAGCTCGGCAGTGTTTTCACATTTTTGCTGCTACAAACGCTAGCGACCACGGTAGTCACGCTTCATTCCTCAGTTTCTAGGATGGAAATCATTAAAAGCAAAAACATTTATCGTTGTGGCGAGATATTTTCAGGAAATATTACTCAATCAGCGTTCTCCAGTGCTTCACAAAAATGATAATGGTATTGATCTTAAATTCCAGATGGCCCATGTAAGCATCACTTTATTTCCATATTTTACTGTGTATTCAAAATGAGTCATCTTGTCACAAGAAAAAGCTTTCAATGATGCGCCGTAATAATGGTACGTATAGGTAGCATAAAAATCATGTAAATGGCTATATTTTTAGTGCGATTGAAATATTTGTCCGTTCGAGAAAAGCCTAAGAATACATAAGCAATGAATACTTTGCGATGTTATTTGTGTCTTTTTTTTAGTCTCATAGTATCGCGGTATCAATATAGTTTCAAGTTCTGCTGCCGATAGAAAATATCGTAACGAATGTGGTACTGGGACGTCCCTAGGCCTGCTTGCATTGATATGTGTGCTGTTTCGCACGCGTGTCAGACCTGCATAAGGATCCGCAGTGATTATGCTAATGGGGTTCGAATTGTTATAGTTTAGGTTATCTGCTGTTTCACTTGTCCTTAAGGTCCTCGTCTTACATAGAACATCGCTTCGGCGACTGACCTGGTGCACTGTAAGCGTGCAAGACGCATCCTCTGGCGCTGAGTCACTTGGCGAGTTGCCAGTCATGCTCTTTGTGGTGCATCATGAGTTAACCCAGGATTTCTGTCTTTTCCGTAGTCGCGCGACCGCCCTGAGTTACATAACATGTTTTGCTTCTGCTGACAGTGGTCGCCACAGCACAGACACAGACTCCTACGTTGATAACACACGACGTCTCGTGTTCAACGATCTCCCTGTTATGCAATCTATCTTTACAAATTCTCCTTGTCTTCAGTGTAGGGCGCCTTGTATTTTCTCGCTGTTGTAGCATATCGAAAAAGCGGCTATATTTATCTGAAATAAGAAATTCCTTTCGTGACTATGTCCCACAAAAGAACGAACTCACGCGTTCAGTTATATTGTAATGAACACCAAAAGTGTAACAAGACTATTTGTGTTCAGATCAAAGGAGCAACGCCCTAGCATACAAGAGCTGAATATTTTAAAACACGGCTGTAGTAAATAGCGTCCCTGGAGTGTAGTGAGGCCGAGGCAGAGTCTACGAGGGCGTGCTGAAAAGTAATGCCCCCAAATGTTTTATTTTGTTCTCACCATCAGTTGATGTTACATGTCACGCATAACACTCGCTGAAGTAATTCCAACCCACTGCAGCTAGAGGGCTCCAAATAGTAGCGTGTAATGGCGGCGTGTAATGTGACTCTGTCGATGAGTGAGAAACAGGGTGCTGTAAGCCAGTTTCTAACTGCAGAAAGCGTGATTCCAATTGAAATCCATAGCAAAATGAAAGCTATGTGTGGTGATGATGGTCTCGACATCAGCAATCTGGCATGTGATGAAAGCTGGGTTCACCATTTTGACCCTGAAAACAAGGAACAGCAATGGAGTTCCGCCACTACCGACGTCAAAAAAAGTTCAAGACCATGCCATCAGCAGGCAAGTGTTTTGGGAAGTTCAAGGTGTGGTGCATTTATAATTCATGCTCAGAGACACCACGATCAATTGTACAAGGTACTACGAGACCCTCAGAAAACTGGAAACACGAATTCTAAGAGTTCGTGAGCATGGCAAAGCCAGATCACCCAGGGGCGTTGCGATATCTGCAACAGCCCGGCCTCTTGAGTTCACTGCCATCGATCATCCTCCATACAGTCCCGACTTGGGCTCATTCGATTTTCATCTGCATCCAAAACTTAAGAAAACACTTTATGAACTCGCTGCAGAGAGCTAAGATTTGGCTTTGAGAAGTTTTCTTCAATACGGGTCCGTGCTGTAGATCGTCATAAAACCATAACAAGTGTTTCTTATTACATGCAGCTTAATTATCAATCTCTTAAATACTATGGTTAGAGTAGTGTAATGGTTGTACAATATATAAATCATAAATTTGGACTCTCGCTGGCCGCCGTATGCCCGATGGAGCAGCAACGAATCGCTTTGCACTGTTCTTTCTTCCTTTCCATGCTACAGTATCTCTCGAATTCGCTCGGCAGTGGACTTTTTAGGCCTTTTGAAACTTTCCAACGCGATCTCTTATCTGAATTAGGTCTCCTATAATTCTGAGCATATTTATAAGCCATATGACAAATACGTCATTTTTTGAAATTTTCAATTAAATATCGATTTTCGCTTACATTCCTGCGAATATTTTTGCTCTCATTTCAGACCTCTGCAAACTCTTCGCAATGACAGTCGAATCAGTGTCCGAGCGAGACATGTTTCCACGCTACACCAATTATAACTTTACATAAAGCAAATTCGCAAAAATTGCGCTCTTGCGCGTACGTTGGTACAATATCGCAGGGAAAACAAATAACACACGACAATCACAGGCAGATAGAAACTATCCGTTGAGGGCTCAACCATTGTTTACGCGTTATTAATGTTGTAGCTATTATTTTTTCAGTGGACGACGAGCAAAAGAGAAAAGTCTCTGCGTGGTTATAAGTTGAGAATAACCAGCTGTTAAAGCGAAGGGATGTTGGAGCTAAAGTGGATATCACAGATTGAATTAGGTTGTGCAATACTCGCTACATGGTCACAAAGCCTCCACAAAAGAGACTCGCGAAAGATATGAAGCCGTCTGAGATGTTACCTGCCGGCTCAGAACAAAGCAGGACGCCAGTACTTAGTGTTGGAGCTTACCTCTCTAAGTAGGTCTTCTGCCAAGGCACATTTAATTTGTGTAGGGTAGTACGTAGCGTGTCATGTTTAGCGAATTGCAACCAGTGTTCATTATTTCCGCCAGGAACGACATGATTTTTGCAATATCATCCGCTTTTGGTGTGGCTTAGTTCCGGTCCGAATTTTTGCAAAAAGTAATAAAATTGATCAAAATTGCGTCGTTAATGTCAGGTCGTTATTTGTATCAAAAGCGTTGCATATTTTCAGCTACTATGCTTCAGAAACTTCGTTTGTTAGATGCTTAAATCTCAGCTTAAAAGTTGTTATTTAATTAATTTTGATAAGTGTAAGTGCCACAAATGAAACGAAACTTACGTTTCGGTAACTGACAGCTCCTGTTGACCGGAAGGGAAAGCGCTTCAGGTTAGTGAGAGAAAAAGGGAAAACAATATCACAGACAACATCTAAGATGGCTGGGTGTTGTGTGTTGTCCTTAGGTTAGTTAGGTTTAAGCAGTTCTAAGTTCTAGGGGACTGATGACCATAGATGTTAAGTGCCATAGTGCTTAGTGCCATTTGAACCATTTGAACCAACATCTAAGAGGTGGCATATTATTCTTTCGTAAATTGTAAACTCTCACGGCCGGAAACATATCAACTATTAAAATTTTTCTGGGTGGTTGTACCGTGATCAACTGAATATTCTTGATTAATCCAATGTTTCGTTCCAGTCTGCGCGGAACATCTTAAAGGCGGTCGTGGATTCGATTCAGCTCATCAGCCGTAAAAATTGTGTACTGAGCGTTATTTTCGTATGAAGTGAAAGCGAATAGAAGTGCCCATTCATTAGTACAACCTTATAAGCGAGACTATACTTCTACTTTCGCTGCCGTTTAGAGCTCCTCGCTTTTTATTTCATAAATGTCTTAAGCAGGTAGTACTGGGTACTTTCTGCTGTTGCGGAGCACTGTTTATGTACCTCTGCGCACAGTAATATTATGGTACCTCATATTGCTCGGTACAGTTATACAGCAGAAGACATTTATAGCAGTCTGCCATATTATAAGCCGCGAACGGACACGAGAAACGTGCATGCTGTTGACGCCAGTCGGGTTTGTTTCTTGACCTGTGGTCTTCTAGGAATGCTTGAAAATATTTTGTCACGGATGTTTGTCTTTGCTGTGCGGGTGGACTGACTGTGAGGCGCTTCGGCTATGGCGTGTTCGTTCCTGGCGGCTCGATTCAGAATTGCGTCGACGGACTTACAGAGTGACTGTACGGAAACTTAAGCACGTACACTGGAACACTTCGGAGATGTGTACAAAATGTGACACACAGTTGCACAATAACACACAGCTGCCGAATGTGACGGCTGATTCCAATCTCGATTCTTTGGTGTATCTTTATTCCAAAGCAGAGTGCACAGTAGGGGAGGTTGCTATCGATGGGCCGGCTCTATCGTTGAGCCGGCTCGATTTCTCCGTGGATATTGACAGTAGACGCATACTAGCCGTCGTTGCCAAAGGCTCGCCCTCTTAGTGGTGAGTTGTTCCACGATGACACAAAGTAACAGCGAAAAACGGAATGATTTGCACAATGTTCTTGTAATTGCCTAGTATTAATGATTAAAACGTCATTGTTAGAAAGGTAATAGTGATTAAATTTCTGTAGCCATCATTGGAAAGTAGGAGCAATTCACACCATTTTGTCATGTTCATAATACATTCATCAACCAGAACATTATGACCAACCATCTACTATCGATATAAATCCTTCCATGCGATAACAGCGTCCCCTGACGAAAAATGACTGCTAGTCGGACACACGTACGGTGCATATGGTATTAGTGAGCATGCTGTCCATGTGTAGAATAGGGAAGGCGCGCGATCTATCTGAGTTTGATCGAGGGCAGATTGTGATGGCCCAGAGGCTTGGCGCGAGCATTTCGAAAAGTACACCACTTGTCGAGTGTTCGAGGAATGCTGTAGTGAGTGTCTTCAACATGTGGTGAAACCAAGGTCCAGACGTCTTGGGTGGCCACCCCTCATTATAGATGTAGGACGTTGTATGCTGGGCGCACTGATAAAATAATACAAGCGGCGAACTGTGACGGAACTAACATTAGCCTTCAGTGCACAGTGCACCGAACACTCCTAACGATGGGCCTCCGTAGCCGACGACCGATACAGTGCCAATGGTGACACCAGGACATCGCCAACTACGATTGAAATGGGCACGTGACCATCGGTATTGGATGTTGGCGCAGTGGCAGAGCGTTGCACGGTCTGATGAATCCCGATACCTTCTTCATTATGCCAACGGGAGTGTGCGAATCCGTCGTCTTCCAGGGAAACAGCTCCTTGACACCTGTGCTGCGGCACGGAAATAAGCTGGCAGCGGCTCTGTTATGCTCTGGCGAACTTTCACGTGGGCATCCGTAGGTCCAACGGAGCTCCTGCAAAGCACCATGACAGCCAAGGAGCATCGCGCACGGTTTGCAGACTACGTACATCCCTTCATGACGATAATGTTTCCCGATTGAGTGGTTCGACGAACATAATGGCGAGCTGCAATTGACGTGATGGCACCCCAAGTCGCCAGATCTGAATCCGGTGGAACACATCTGGGGAGTTGTTGAACGTGGCGTCAAAACTCATTGCCTCCCCCTTCTCCCCGGAATTTACGGGGATTATGTGACTTCTGTGTGAACAGATGAGGTGCCTGTCCCTCCAGCGATCTACCAACGCCTCATTGCCGGTCGGAGTGGCCGTGCGGTTCTAGGCGCTACAGTCTGGAACCGCGAGACCGCTACGGTCGCAGGTTCGAATCTTGCCTCTAGCATGGATGTGTGTGATGTCCTTAGGTTAGTTAGGTTTAAGTAGTTGTAAGTTCTAGGGGACTCATAACCTCAGATGTTGAGTCCCATAGTGCTCAGAGCCATTTGAACCATCAAGGCCTCATTGCTTCCATGCCACGACGCGTCGCCGCTGTTAACCGTGCCTTAGGTGAACGTTCCGGTTATTAAGTAGATGGTCCTAATGTTTCGGCTGATCAGTAAAGGAAGTTAAACGCAGGATGGTACACGCTGTTGTCGCAGACTTGGTGTTGTTACGCAATGCAGTGCGAGTTTCCTTGAATGAGCCTTCTCGAATGTTGTCTAATGGTAGGCCTAAGTGGACCACTGTGAACAGAATTTAAGTAACGTTTTTCATTATAAGTTTTCTAATAGATTGTGTTTTGATAGTCAGATGTGCATTTTTTACCTTCAAAGTAGACGTGTGTAATTTTACCCTTCGTGATTCTGAATTCATGTTATTCGATTTCAGATGCCAACAAAAACTCTTAAAAATAAAAAATATGTAACATATTGATACTTATTTACGTGTGTGTACTATTTAACAGCTGTTAAACTATAGCCCACTGCCGGACACTGCCTGAAATTCAGCCCCCTTGTTTCAGCTGATGACACACATTTTTATTTGTCAAATATTAATAGTGTATATTTATGACTTCTGTGTGTGCCGTAGTGCGATGCAAATGAAAATGTTCAAGTTATACTGAAAATAAAACATTTATTACAATATCCGAGAATTTTATTACACATTTTATTCTGTGGCCCGCCGATAGCAGCCTTGCCCTACATAATGGAAAGCATCTAGAAAACTGTGAGCGTTACAGTACTATGTACTTGTGCTTATGATAATCCAAAAGGACTATCTGCTAAATTTGGCGATGTGAGGCAGCGACGCGTTCTTTATTTTCTCCTTTTTTTTCTCTCCAGTATGCACTCCAGTTTAAGATCTACACTTTCAAATTTTCCTTTTAAAGTTTTCTAAGTTACCAAAGTAAATACAATTCTCACTCTTACAAAAAATGATGCTTGATTTAAATGGAAACTCTGGAAATCGTCTACTACACAAGCTGGAAATTTAAAATGGGTTTTGTGCAGTAATAAGTCTAACCTTCCATCTGGAATCACAATTCATTGGTATGATAGTCACACTTAAGTAGTGTAAAAAATTAAGCAGAAAGAACCCTGAAAATGTTGGATTATATGACGCCATGTACTTCGTGCGTTGTAAACAACGCACTCCTAACAAGTTACTAGCATGCTATAAATTTACATTATCTTCATATTGGTGTGCCGACAAGTGCGTCTTATGGACGAACTATTGCACAAAGTGAGTAATATTTATTCGGTGCACTGTTTCGCGCTAGTATTCACTGTTGGCCTGTAATACTCACAGTTCCTTCGTAAGAGAGCGTTTATGGAGCTGTAAAAAGTTTTATGTATCCGACGGAGACTGGTTACCAGTGCCAGTTGCACTGTATGTCGCGCAAACCGCGTGGGAGAACCTTTCTAATGGCATGAGAAGACTGACGTGTCGCTCGTGCCTGAAACGTACCCTGAGTCACTAAGGCTGCTGCAGAGCCTCATGCTGTTTATTTCGCGCACTCGCGCATACACACGCGCGCGCGCGAGTGTGTGTGTGTGTGTGTGTGTGTGTGTGTGTGTGTGTGTGTGTGTGTTCGTGTTCGTGTGTTCTTCACTCCCTAACATCAAAGTCGCTCTATCGCATAACGCGAACCAGTTTCTTCTATGCCTAACTTAGCGGTTCAAGCTCTAGTGATATAATATTCAGTTCGCTTAACAATGCGAGATGTTTCGGTCCGAAGTGACATACAATGGAGGAATGACATAAATTGAGTCGAGGGGTAGAGCAATACGCCCACGAAAGAGGTCGCTTGTGAGACCGTGATTCGACCAGTTATTGTGTACTGTTCGTCGCTCTGGTGTCCTTACCAATTTTGGGTGATGGAAATGGAAAAGAAGGTTCAAGAAGAGCTGCACGATTCTTCACGGGGGTGTTTCAATCAGCGTCAGAATGTCACAAATTCTCGGCGAACTGCGCTACTAGGAAGGCGTTGTCCATTGAGGAACAGCTCGTTCCGAAACGAGGCGAGGAACGTACTGTTACGTCCTGACGAAACTATAGTCGTCCGGTATAACTGTGGGTTCTTCGATTGCTCTAGGAGATGTTGGGTTGGAACTACAACATATGAAATATTAGTCCACTTTATTACAAGAACGATAAAAAAGACGTACTTCACTTTATACAATCCACTGCCAGAGTAATGTGTCGAATATTTAAAATTATTTTTCAATATTAAAGCAACACTTGATGCTATTTACTAAACTATTCTCTTGAACAACGAAGTTAAGAATGACAGTTCAGTGTAAGACATGAATAACACACGTGTCCTACGTAGACGATGTTGTCTGCTTGATCGGAGGTAGCGAACTGGGCCTGAACCTTCCTCTGCTTGGCTGTGTGTAGGCCTCCGTGTTGCGCCGCGGAGCTGGGGAAGAGAGTGGTTGCGCCAGCGCTTTCCATTCGTCGTTGCAGTATACAGTGAGACATCGCTATCTTCTGTGGTATTGATGCGAATTACCAGTTTTGTTGTAACCCTGCGATCTTCAGGCGACACCACGCATACTACTTCCTCTACAATGCAACACAAATAATGAACAAGCCCCGAAAATTAGTCGAAGTAGAGCGCAGTCAGAGAATACCGACAGTCTTTCTTGTCGCTTGGCAAACACGGATAGAACAGGATGAGGCCATTATACTGGTACAATGTGTACGTTCCGCCAGACACCGTAAGGTGGATTGCAGCTTACAGATGTTCATGTACATTTATGAGGGACGTTCAATAAGTAAAGAGACAAGATGATGTAGAAATGAGCAAGTTTATAGGAGTAGTTTTCTACTTCCATGACTTTGGGTTGGCATCATTGGGATGAAAACAGCTAACGGATAGAAATAGTTTTGTTTCTTACTTCAGTTTTGATTTTAACGATTGCGTGTACACTTGAAGTTTCCACATTAGTTGAACAACATTCAGTGATCCGGCTTCTGCTTTGTGAAGGTGAAAAACCGGATAAAATCATTCCTCGGATGATTTTGCTGTATTGTGAAACTTCCATGAATCGTTGAAATTTTCATGAGTGGGTAGAACAGTTCAGAAACTGTCGAACCTCGGTGGCTGATGAGCAGCGCGCTGGCCGGCTAGTTGAAATGTCATCCCCCTCGCTTGCAGCCCGCATTGATTGCATTATTTCTGACGACCGACGTCCTTTAGTTGAACGTATAGCAAAAACTGTTACAGTAAGCGTTGGCGCAGTTCATAACTTACCAGTAACAAGCTCAAGTACAGCGAAAAAGTGCGAGGTGGGTCCATAAAGAGTTAATGCAATAACAGTAGGATACAAGACACAAAGTGTACGGTTTTGAAAGATCTCTTTGAAAAGTAAGGTGACCCACATCTAAATAAGATTTTAACATGAACATTTAACTTAGGTTCACTATTTTGAGCCAGAGGTAAAAAAAAAGAAAAGAAAGCAAGGAATGGAAGCCTACCAGTTAAAAAGAAAATCGAAATGCACCCATCATAAAAATTAAAAGAAAAGTCTCTTTCTTTTTATGCTACTGCAAATCACATTGCGAATGACGTTTTATAAATCGTTGCTTTTAGACGTTAATTAAGGGACTCTACTAATATATTTCTATCACTTGTTGCAGGTGAGTGGAGAACAACGATGGAAGCAGAGAAGTCAATATCGCGTAAGTACGATCTCTGGTGCCGAATCTTCGCTGGCACAGTTTTTTTTTCTTATTGTTAATCTGTAAAGTCATACACCAATGCCATAGGTAGAGCACTGACATCGGCCAGATGGCCTAAAAGTGGTCCTAGTATTGTTGCTTGTTGTTTTACTGGGTATACGCCTAATTACACATCAGCGGTGCGGGATACGTGACCTCCATCGGCAGCAGTGCTTTGTGTATGTGTGAAATCTCTAGTTTCACCATAACTCAAATTATCCGTAATACAGTCCCTCATTGCCTGGCTGGCTGGATCTGTTCTGAAGTTAGAGGTGGCCGACAGACGGAACCACTGGCAGCAGGCATTGCAGTGTTCAGATCAACTTTTGTATTGATAGATGGTTTACACAGACGCTACAGATATTGTAGCCGTACAGTCACTGAGAATACCAAAACTGTTACTAAGTGCATGGCGAAGAATGCTCGAGGATCTACATGTTGCCTCAGAAGTGCAGCTGTATTAAAACAAAACGGTGTAGTGGCCCAGGCAAGTGCACTGAAGTCGTTGACGTGTCAAGCCTTATATACAACAACATTACGTTGTGTGAACATACCATCATTGTCCAAGGAGACCATGAATCTCGTATGCGATGTATATCCAGAGAGACCTCAACATTAACGAGGGCGCCTCAAGAGTGTCACGAAAATGTCTTAGACCATAGCATTACCATCATCAGGATATCTTATCCGGTAATTGTTTGTTGGTGTTCGGTTTTCGCTATGTCTTAGACCGTAGCATTACCATCATCAGGATATCTTATCCAGTAATTGTTTGTTGGTGTTCGGTTTTCGCTATTACTCGCACGACATGGTAACGCCCATGCCATCCACGAAGAAAACAGAGAATACAGTGGAATATGCGACAGATAACTCGGTCCCGACGAGTCCGCTGCGGAAGTCGGAAAACGCATTTGGCCAATACAGCTCCGAAAGGTTAGTGTCAGCGTTTATCAATTCTTTTCGGGGCCCCTTACACAGCAGAATTCACAGATGTCTAGAGGCTACCGTTTCCATCGTTACGAGAACTTCTTCAGTGTAATTTACCACACCTCGTAAAAATTTTCGGGCGGTTTTCAATTCCCTTATCAGTGCTACGTATTGCTGAGTTTTCGGCACTGTAGTTATTTACCCACTGGCGGTACATTTTCCACTCAACAGTGGCGAACAGTTCTTAAACTGCGCTTTTTCAGGTGTCCTACCACTCCCTATGATGAAGCTCTTTGATAATACTTATTAGTTCAGTCGAGACGAATCGCAGTTTACGTCATGAAAGTCAATGAATTGTCACACACCGTATGAACTCGTCTTAACAGTTGGCTGCAACTGACGTACTTCCACCGCCGCACGCTAGTAAGTTCAAATATAGGTCGTGGTCTACTTACACATCTACACGACTACTGTGCAATTCACAATTAACTGCCTAACGGAGGGTTCATAGATACACTTTGATTATTTTCCGACCTTACTAATCTCAAATACACTCCTGGAAATGGAAAAAAGAACACATTGACACTGGTGTGTCAGACCCACCATACTTGCTCCGGACACTTCGAGAGGGCTGTACAAGCAATGATCACACGCACGGCACAGCGGACACACCAGGAACCGCGGTGTTGGCCATCGAATGGCGCTAGCTGCGCAGCATTTGTGCACCGCCGCCGTCAGTGTCAGCCAGTTTGCCGTGGCATACGGAGCTCCATCGCAGTCTTTAACACTGGTAGCATGCCGCGACAGCGTGGACGTGGACCGTATGTGCAGTTGACGGACTTTGAGCGAGGGCGTATAGTGGGCATGCGGGAGGCCGGGTGGACGTACCGCCGAATTGCTCAACACGTGGGGCGTGAGGTCTCCACAGTACATCGATGTTGTCGCCAGTGGTCGGCGGAAGGTGCACGTGCCCGTCGACCTGGGACCGGACCGCAGCGACGCACGGATGCACGCCAAGACCGTAGGATCCTACGCAGTGCCGTAGGGGACCGCACCGCCACTTCCCAGCAAATTAGGGACACTGTTGCTCCTGGGGTATCGGCGAGGACCATTCGCAACCGTCTCCATGAAGCTGGGCTACGGTCCCGCACACCGTTAGGCCGTCTTCCGCTCACGCCCCAACATCGTGCAGCCCGCCTCCAGTGGTGTCGCGACAGGCGTGAATGGAGGGACGAATGGAGACGTGTCGTCTTCAGCGATGAGAGTTGCTTCTGCCTTGGTGCCAATGATGGTCGTATGCGTGTTTGGCGCCATGCAGGTGAGCGCCACAATCAGGACTGCATACGACCGAGGCACACAGGGCCAACACCCGGCATCATGGTTTGGGGAGCGACCTCCTACACTGGCCGTACACCTCTGGTGATCGTCGAGGGGACACTGAATAGTGCACGGTACATCCAAACCGTCATCGAACCCATCGTTCTACCATTCCTAGACCGGCAAGGGAACTTGCTGTTCCAACAGGACAATGCACGTCCGCATGTATCCCGTGCCACCCAACGTGCTCTAGAAGGTGTAAGTCAACTACCCTGGCCAGCAAGATCTCCGGATCTGTCCCCATTGAGCATGTTTGGGACTGGAGGAAGCGTCGTCTCGCGCGGTCTGCACGTCCAGCACGATCGCTGGTCCAACTGAGGCGCCAGGTGGAAATGGCATGGCAAGCCGTTCCACAAGACTACATCCAGCATCTCTACGATCGTCTCCATGGGAGAATAGCAGCCTGCATTGCTGCGAAAGGTGGATATACACTGTACTAGTCCCGACATTGTGCATGCTCTGTTGCCTGTGTCTATGCGCCTGTGGTTCTGTCAGTGTGATCATGTGATGTATCTGACCCCAGGAATGTGTCAATAAAGTTTCCCCTTCCTGGGACAATGAATTCACGGTGTTCTTATTTCATTTTCCAGGAGTGTAGCACGCGGAATAGTGAACAGCTAAATCTTTCCGTGCAAGCTCTTGTTTCTCTTATTTTATTACGGTTATCATTTATCCCTATGCAGGCTGGAGTCAATAAAATATGTTCGCAATTAGGAGGAGAAAGTTGATTACAATTTTGTGAAGAGACCTCGTCGCAACGAAAAAGCCTTTGTTTTTTAATGATTGTCTCACTTATCACAGCCGTGTCCCTTTATCCCCTATTTCGAGGTAGTAGAAAACTAACTGATCTTCGTTGGACGTTATCGATGTTGTCTGTCAGTCCTATCTGGTAAGTTTGTCATACCGCGCAGTAGTTGTCCGTCCAGATGTAGATTTTTTGCGTCTTCTAAGTGTTCTGCCAATAACACGCAGTCTTTCGGTCGTCTTCCCCACAGTATTTTTTATGTGATTGTTCCAATTAAAGTTGTATTTAGTTTTAACTTTTAGATTTGTGTGATGTATCGTGGAACCGAGTAACAAGAGTGTTTTTTTTAGCACTCTTGTGGAGAACTTCACATTTTTCATTGTTTAGGTCTCCTATATCGTTTGTACAGATTAAGAACACCAGGGGACCTATAACACTTCGCTGAGCAACGCAAGATATCGCTTTTATTTCAATCGATGACTTCCTATCGATTACTACGTACTGTGACCTTCCTGACAGGAAATCACGGAATCAATTGAACGACATTCTGATGTTTCTTCATTGTGGTCACCGTGGTATGCTAAGATTACTTCACAAAGACGACTGGTTGTGGCAGTAACTTCGAGGTCTCTGTTTTGTTACCAAGTTTATTCAGCATCGCACAAGTATAAAATTAAAGATATTAGTAATAAGTCTTCTGGCCGAGAAGGGACCTGCTAAAACACAAAACAGTTCACACACCAGACTAACAAATGTTCGCAGGCACTCATAAACGGGATTCACATGGTGTGGCGTTTTAGAGTCCTCGTACAAGGAAAATGCGGCGCCGGAATATCCAGCGGCCGTAGTCGGTCGGCCTGGTCCATGAAGATAAGAAAGTGTCGCCTTCCCGGTGCATGCGTGATAGCGGAAGGACGGTGCCTCTACTGGAACTAAACTGATGTGCAAAACTTAAGGACGAAAGAAACTTTCACATGATCTGTCACTCCCAAGTAACATAGTTCGATGAAACTTGGACCATACATAAAAAGAATTGTAACTGTATAATACATAAAGTAACCGAAAGAAATACGCAGGCAAAAGAACAGAAATGACACTTTTGTTAAACGACAGTAATTACACTGAAATCACCGTGATTGGATGTTTCGTCCTCGTCGGCAAAAATGGAGCTTCGATTTCTAGTACAATAATAAGGACCAGTTCACTTAGTTCACCACGCATCACGTGGTTACAAACTTTGCGTCTTTACACTTTCCGGCCAAATTCTGAAGAAATGGTTTCTATGAGCAGGATTCAAACCGCTTATCTCTGGGTCATCAATAGTTAACAGCAGGATTTACGCAATGGCGCAGTGATATTAGGAACCGGTCGAAATAGGTGAAGGCCTCCAAATTCATAAAAGGTGGGACATGGCTCTTAATAGAATATGTGATTACTATGGACGGCAATGCCAGCTGTGCAACGTGGTCCCATGCTGGCCACAAAGTTGGTAAGGAATTGTCGTAGGGCGTTTAATTCTTCCATCAGCGCGATTGACAACTGCTGGCTGGCCATGGGGCATGTGGGTATTCTGCAACTCGTCTCGGCAACGCATCCCACACATGCTCGATGGGATTTAAGTCAGATGGAACGAGGAGACCAGTCCATACGGCGAATGTCCACTCGTTCAAAGAGCTCGTCCCCTTGTGCAGTATGATGCAATCGCGAACTGTCATCAATGAAGTAACGGTCGAGTGCATCCCTGAAAAGACACACTTGGGGAAGGAGTACCGTGTGGCAAAACGTTGACTGGTAAGATTACGGTGTTCAAAGTTTTGGACATCAGTAAGCATATACAACATTATGCCCCCCCCCCCCCCCCCCCACACACACACAAATATTTAGACGAGCGAAACGATCTTGTTTGACAGTTTTCCTGGGTGCATTAGTTGTTCCCACCTCTCGCTAAACGGGTTTACGTCCAATATTGTCAAACTTGGCCATTTTGGTGGCCCAGCTGTTACAGGATGGCGCGGCATAATGTTGTGTAAGCGTACTGACCTCCATATCTTTGCACTCACTAGTGGCCGGACGCTGTGGCTGAGCGGTTCTAAGCGCTTCAGCCTGGAACCGCGCGACCGCTACGGTCGCAGGTTCGAATCTTGCCTTGGATATGGATGTGTGTGCTGTCCTTAGGTTAGTTAGGTTTAAGTAGTTCTAGGGGACTGATGACCTCACATGTTAAGTCCCATAGTGCCCAGAGCCATTTGAACCATTTTTACACTCACTGGTCAACATTATTGTGACACTTTACTCCGTCCGCACGTGCGTCTTTTGTGGAGTGAATTCAGCCGTTCCTCCTTTTTTATGAGTGACAGTGCACGACCGCACCGAACAGCGCAAGTGAGAGTCTTGGAGCGATAGGATTCTTGGCAGATGGACTGGCCTGCCCATTCTGCAGCCTTAAATGCTATCGAGCACATGTGGGGTGTGTTGGGGAGACGTGTTGCAACTCATCCACGTGCACCAACAAACATCCAACAGTTTGCCCCACATTTGGTTATGTCCAGGGGACCATCGTGAATCGCGGTGACGTAGTATAATTATTGTCTTCGAATAAAAGTGTCAAGTGTCATTTCCATTCGTCTCAATGCATGTTTCTTTCATCCACCTTCTATACGATGCTCTACAGTTCTTTCTACATACGACCCAAGTTTCATCGAATTATGTTCCTTGGCAGTGACAGAAAATGCGAAAGTTTCGCACACCAGTGTGACTAGATATTACGACGTGGCGAAAGGACATTTGATGTTCAATAGTCGCAAGGACTGGTGGTAGCAAACTTACTCCGAGGATTGCACCACAAGTAGGATTGGGGGCTCCCCAACTTCGTGATGCTTTTTCGACCCAGGGCACAGTGAGATCGGGCATTCTGAGGTTTCCGACTAGTACCCGTGTTGGAGGTAGTTCGGAAGATGCAGTGTCCACCCAGAAGGCTTGGGAATAAGTCGTCGAAGCCAGAAGCTCCGCGCGGTTCTGCGACTGACTATGGCGCGGTGGTCCCGGCCGTATTTGGTAGCGCCTGCAACTTATGAGCTGATTACTATTCGGTCGAACGTTCCATTTTTGATGGTTGCTGGATTTGCTTCTCGAGCAGAGTACCAGATAATCAAATACGGTGCGGGTGTTGTTCGACATTCCGGCGGCCGCCTATAGTCTGTACTACTATGTCATAGTTTGTGTATCCTACACTGTAGAACCGTACCCAGCAAAGAGGCACAGTGCTTGGTACAGTGGACTCGCAATCGGGTAAACAGCGGTCCAAATCCTCGTCATGTGGTGCACATCTCAAAGCATGTGGTGCATTTAGCGGAGAAACACGGATTGGGGAAGAAAATCAACCTTGTCCTTTTCTAAGTAACCATCCCTGTATTTGTTTTAGAGATTTAGAGAACTCACGGGAAAAATACATCTTGACGGCTGTATGAGTATCTGAATGTTAGCTCTCCTGTGAGTGAGACCAGTATCTAAAACGTTGCGCCACCTCACTCTTCCGAACCTCGACAATGACAATTTTGCTGAAAATATAGTTTTGAAGGACAAATCTGTTCCAGATCAGTGTGTCTAGAGAATAAAGAATTTACAGAATTATTAATTTGTAGTCATTAAAATCAAATTAGTACCAGTTGCTTCCTATAATTCATTAGTTTGGAAGATAAAAAAGATTATTATTCACTGTTAGCATACTATAGACTTCAGTGTGGCTTAAAGGTCTGAAATTAATCATTAAGATTTTCGTGACTCATGCTTCAAATGGCTCTAAGCACTATAGGACTTCACATGTGAGGTCATCAGTCCCCTAGAACTTAGAACTACTTAAACCTAACTAACCTAAGGACATCATACACATCCATGCCCGAGGCAGGATTCGAACCTGCGACCATAGCAGCAGCGCGGTTCCGGACTGAAGCGCCTAGAACCGTTCGGTCACAGCGGCCGGCCGACTCATGCTTCATTTGCAATGATACAAGTTTAGAGCTTCGGATTGTTGTTTTCTCGTGTTTCTGATGAGTTTCGCTGTGTGCACCAAGCGATTTGATGTATCAGCACATAGCTGTAAAACAAAAAAATAGCTTCAAATGTGTATACCAGCATACTGCGGCTAAGCCATGTCTCTGCAGCATCCTTTCTTCCAGAAGTGCTAATCCTACAAGTTTCGCACGATAACTTTTGTGAAGTTTGGAAGATAGGAGACGAAGTACTGGAGAAAGTAAAGCTGTGAGGGCGGGTGTTTGTGTAGCTCAGTTGGTAGAGCACCTGCCCACGAAAGACTAAGGTCCCGAGTTTGAGTCTTGGTCCGCCGCATAGTTTTAACCTGCCAGGAAGTTTCATATCAGCGCACCCTCCGCTGCAGAGTGAAAATTTCTTTCTTAGGTGGATATCAAATACACAGGAAATTTTAGTTAGAGGAAGAACAATGAACGTTGATGCTAAGAGAAATCGACCGCATCATTTTCTAAAAAAACATCGCTTCATTTGTCTAATGAGATTTAGAGAAACCACAGAAAGCTTAAATTCGTATAGTTGGACAGGGATCGGAACTCCGCTCCTGGCGGTTGCGTTATCTCCCTCGATCTATTAAAGAGAAGTCTGTCTTTACAGTTTATCTAAACCTCGTCGGACTAACGCTAAGATTATACCTCTGCTGATGGCAAATCCTGCTCGTCATCTCCCTTTCATAAGTCCTATCTGACGACCTCACTGTAATTGGAACGTAAAACCCTAACAAAATTTTACAAAACTGGGAGAATTTCTATCTGGGTTAATATTTCGTACTGTCTTGTGAGGTTTTGAAACTGTTAATTGCTTATGACACAGAATTTTATTTTGTCGATGAACCAGCAGGATCTGCTACTTCTGTAAGAGTGTTTACATGGTGTGTCAGCATGACTTGCTGATTAATCCATGTGACATTGCACTTTTTTATGAATTTGGATGCCTTCACCTGTTTCGACCGGTTCCTAATATCACTGCGACATTGCGTAAAACCTGCTGTTAACTATTGTTATCCCTACGCAACTGCGGCGCGGACCCAAAGATAAGCGGTTTGAATCCTGCTCATAGAAACCATTTCTTCATAATTTGGCCTGAAAGTGTAAAGACGCAAAGTTTGTAACCACGTGATGCGTGGTGAACTAAATGAACTGGTTCTTATTATTGTACTAGAAATCAAAGCTCCATTTTTGCCGACGAGGACGAAACATCCAAATAGGGCCTCACCTGGGGAAACAGGTTAGTAGTCAAAATAACCTGTAATCTGCATTTTACGTCCCATTTCGTATTATGTTTGGACAATACCATCTTCCCTTGAGAAAGTACTCACATGCCTCACTAAACTAGTGAATCATCATACCGCTATTTGACTCTTCGCATATCTCGTGGTTGTATTTTAGAGTCACCAGCCTCTTTTGACCTTCAGAGCTCCGAAACCCGGGAAATGTCAACATTCTAAACTCCCGTAGGCCCTCTGACAGTTCTGCGGCTCTCTCATTAGTTCGAAGAAACTCAGGGAGATTATCTATAAGCGAACTGGGCCACAGTAAAACATCTAAATACTCTTCCGGAAACCAAAAGGATAGTTTATCTGCAGCCATGAAAACATAGACATAAAAATAGGCTGCAAAAGCACCGATATTTCGTTTAACACCTTTGATCCTTGTCGAAATGAAGTTTTTGCCACGCTGACGGACGCCACGACAACCCTGGAAACTTATTTATGTTGCAGCGCCCGTCTCTCCAGTCTGCGACCGAAAACTGCTATTTACCTTTCCTTACTATGTCCTTTCCTACGCTAGAATGTGTAAGTATTTTGCCTCAACCCTACTGGTCTAACACTGATAAAATTGTTCGGCATTTTACGGTTGTGTTAGTTGGATGGTTGGTCATTGCATTCAGTTCACCACTTGGTCACTTGGGCCCACACTTGCCCCAGCATCTCCTTCTCTTAAAACTTTGAGGGCACCATCTTTGGGATACGCCGTGGCCATTTCCTTGTTTAGGTTTCACGATCATTGGAGATTCGAAGTAGCGGGACTAGTTACGAACTGCAGCAAACGTGCTGTCCCAAATGCCGTTACTGCGTAAGAGGTCCCAGAACTCGCTAAGCCATTGTAAGACGGCTAGAACAGCCAGAAGCTCTCTTTCACAGCTTGTATGCTGGTTTCCATGGACACTGTCACAATGGCGACCACTTCCAGAAAATATCCACAATACCTCGTGTACGTTTCCTGAGGTACCATTACCTTCTCCTCCCATGTAGCGGAAATGAGTTATTTTCAACCTTCTGGTTGATAATGCTTTACTATTATTCCGAAAGAGATGAACTGACTCAGTTCTGTATTTCTCGTTGAATTTTGTAAGTGCAACTCAAGGGGAATTTAAGCGAGTATGGCGGAATAATTCACTTTTCCCAACTCTATTCTGTGTTCATAGTACGAGATAATTAAAAGTATAGAGTCGCAGTTGTCAGTTTTATTGACGAGTAATCGATTCGTTTATTAACCATTATCGGATCTAAAAGAAATGGAAATATTCTAAATACTCTAAAAATACAATACTACTAAGTTGTTATGGCCAGTTCTTATCATGAGTGTCCTACCACTATGAACTGAAGGTAATTAGTGTCTTGGTAGGAACACGTCGCTTTCCAGAAGGTATCTCGTGACAGATTTTTCACCGGATAGCTTGGCGTTATATGGCAAAGGGCTATACAACGCCATACACCGATGAGCCAAAACATCATGACCACTGCCCACCCGAAAGTGAATGTCAGCTGGTGGCGATGCGGGCGCGTGACGCAGTAACGAAAGTATGTAAGCGAACCCCAGAGACGAGTGTGGAATCCCCTCCATTACATGTTGTACTCTGCAAGTATCCACACATCTCGGCCGGCTGCGGTGGCCGTGCGGTTCTAGGCGCTGCAGTCCGGAACCGCGGGACTGCTACGGTCGCAGGTTCGAATCCTGTCTTGGGCATGAATGTGTGTGATGTCCTTAGGTTAGTTTGGTTTAAGTAGTTATAAGTTCTAGGGGACTGATGACCTAAGATGTTAAGTCCCATAGTGCTCAGGGCCTTTTGAACCATCCCCCCCCCCCCCCCCCCCTCACATGCTGAAGGCACCGCCTGCTTAGCTACCCACTACATCCTCCAACTCTGTAATAACCCCTCCAACGCCATTTCAGTCTCCTGGTTGAGTGGTCTAATGTATGGAAACTTCAAGTAAGAAAAGCGAAGGCACCATCTTTGGTCACACCGCTCGGCGTTTCCGTCGTCCAGATTTCCACTACTCCATCTGTATCCAACTCATTCCTTTCACTAAAACAGTGAAGTATTTAGGACTAACCTTCGACAGGAAACTAACATCGAGTGCACGGACGCTCATCATCCAACACAAAGTCGTAAAACTATTTAAACTACTAGCAGACCGCAGCTAGGGTCTATCATTACATAACAGTCAACTCATCCGCTCCATCCTAACATGTACCAACATTTTCTGGAACTGTCGTAAGTTTTATAAACACCTTGAAATCTTGGAAAGATATGCTCTCGGCCGAATCCGCTTGTCTTCCCCAACTGTTTCCTGTACCAACTCATCCACTTCCACAACTTCTCGAAGCATCTTCTGATCTAATTAATTAACCACAAAACCCAACCCCAGTACCCAATATCTTATCCTCTACTCATCAGTCCAGGTACTCAGGTGCGCCACTACAGCCATATCCCACCTGTCCCGCAACTTCAAGCTTTATCAGCACTGTACTGCTGACGGTACTGCAACCCACCTATGAAATACGTCCCAACATAAACCCCTCTTTCCAGCCCTAATCACATAGCTCCACTTCACACCATCCTTTCACTGTCCTCCCTTCCTCCTCTTCCCCGTCACTGATTTTTGATAGCTACCTGCAGTTCCACTAGTTCCAATGGTCATAATCATCATTCCATCTCCATCATGAACGTCGTAATTTCAGTGCACCATCAGCATCACCATTATAGCATAGCAGCATTACCATCATCATCATCATCATCATCATCATCATCATTAGTGATTATATTTTAACGGTACCGTAAAATCGTCTAAAGTTTTAAAAATAATTACTAGTGTCCTCCAAAGTGTATTTTAAAAAGTCATTAATTTTCATCGCCTTTTACATATTTTAAATCGTTAAACCTCTGATTGAAGACTGTTTTTGTTTGCTACAGGCCACTCCGTTGTAAAAAATTGAAATAACAGAAAAGTTTAGAAATAATGGCGAATCAATATAGTAATGATACGGGCTGCCAGTTGGGAAATCTGTTGATATAAAAGACTTTGACAAAGAGAGAACAAATTGTTATTACCTGGCACTTGGGAACGAACATTTCGGAAACAGCTGGTCATCTGTTTGTGTGCAACTGTTGTGAACATCTATGGAAAGCGGCTGAAGTACGGCGAAACCGTGAGTAGACGACAAGATGTTGGGCGTCCATGCGTAATCACAGAACGTGGAGGGCAGAAGCTTGCTTGCTTTGTAAAGCACGGTGGGCGATGATATATAGCTGGTCTGATGACAGACTACAGTGTTGGTGCAGGCCCAAGCATTTTTGGGGAGCACCCTTAAATCGCACGTTGTTGAACATGGAGCTCCGCAGCCAATGACTCCTATGTGTTTCTATGCTGACCCAGTGACATCGTCAATTACGATTGTAGAGGGGACAGGGTTGTCAAAATGTGTGTGAATTCCTAAGGGACCAAACTGTGAGGTCATCGGTCCCTAGAATTACACACTACTTAAACTTATGCCAAGAACAACACCCCGACCCATGCCCGAGGGAGGACTCGAACCTCCGGCGGGAGGGGCCGCGAAATCCGCGACATGGCTCCTTTAACCATCAATGGAAACGTATCTTCTGGTCGGATGATTCAAGTCTCTTTGTTGCATCAGGTCGTGTTCGAATACGCGGTATCCATACATACGGCTCTCGAAAAAATGAACGGCGCGATGCAAGCAGGGCTGTGGGGGCAGTGTTAAGCTGTGGCGGACATTCACCTGGGCTTTCGGGGGATCTGTGGTAGTAATGGTCGCCACAGTGATGGTTGTTGATTGCGTGAACATTATTGTGGATAGCGTACATCCCTTCGTAATTGATGTCTTTCCCGACGGTGATGGCATCTTCTATCTGGATAACCTGTCCATGTCACTAGGAATCCTGTTACAGTGATTTGAGGAGCATGGTAGTGAACTCATTTTGGTACATTGACCACCAAATTCACCGGATCTGAGCCCGATAGAACACGTCACGGATGCAATTGTTCGCCAGCTCCACGCACACTAAGCACCGGCACGCAATTTATGGGAATTGTGTGACCTACACCTAGATACCTGGTACCACATACTTACGAAAACCTGCCAAGTGTTGTCGAGTCCAAACCACACCGAAAGCGCTGCTGTACTGCGTCCCAAAGCTGGACTAATTTGCTATTAGCCAGGTGAAAAATCTGTTACGAAGTGCTTCCTGGCAAGCGTCGTAAAGCCACCTGTTTATCTTCAGTCTATTTTGGTAGCACACTGATGCTAAGACTCTACCATATGAATGTAGTGGTCTTACAACCGTAGTACTGCATCACACTTTTAATGTATTGAGAACTAGGTTACCAGTGAATAAAATTGACTGTTGGTATTCTAAACTTTTTATTACCTTTAAACCATAATCACTTTCTCTATCGACAATAGTTCAAAAGTCGTTGCCCGTAACAGAACAAGTGACTGATTACGGCATGAAGTACCTTCTGCCACTGCAATGTGTTGCGGGTTTTACGGTTTACAAGGGTCGGACGGAATATGATGAAAATCCTGGTGTATACACGCCCTATTTCCTCATCTTGTTTTGTGATATATGTAACAAAGTGACGTAGCTTTTTCGCGTTGTAACACAACGCTTTTGGAAGCGTTTTAGTGGAAACTACACCTGTGGTCTTTATGTTGGACATAAACATATTTGTAACAAAGGCAAAATGGCCTTGGTGCTCACTGCTGTGTTGTATTAGAGCTCCTGTATCTAATGTTATGGCAGTATCTACTGAGAAGAGATGCGAGGCGAGATAGCAGTTATAGGATTGTGCATATTAAGTCAAACAATTTCGTGCCATTTATCTTTTAAACGAGCTCCTTTCCAGGCCGTTAAGGCTCAAGGGATGTCTACCACCCGTCTCCATACCACCTTGCTGTGCCATGCGGATGCGGTATGGAGGGACATGTGTTCAGCACACCGCTCTCCCAGCCGTTTTGTAAACTTTCCAGACCATAGAGCCACTACTGCTCGGTCAAGTAGTTCCGTAGATGGCATCACGAGGCCGAGTTCACCCCGTACTAGTTCTTCTGTCACGGAAAAATCCTTGGCAGTACCGGGAATCGAACCAAGATCTTCCGTATGGCAACCGTCTACGCTGACCACTCACCTACAGAGGCGGAACGCATACTTAAGGAAAATAGTCCTTTGTGAAATCTGTAGTACAGTATTCACTGGGGAACAGCTATTTCCGAAACTCTGAAGAGTTCGAAGGAGGGTGTTCAGTGATTGAGGTGTACGGAAAGTTAGCGAGTGATGAACGCGAATGAGACAAGTCCAATTTACACTGTTTACGCATGGAGAGCGACATGTAAAGCGTAAAGTTCAGACCGTATTCTTCTAACTGAGAAACATCTTGGAGATTGTGTGTGTTATGGACGATTTCATAGTTGTAAGTATGCACTGTGACCCAGAAAAAGACAAGATAGCTGTTAAAGTGAATGCAACCATTTTGGGTAAGTGAAGTAAAACTTGTGTGGCACTGTTGGGTGGGGTGTTCCGAGGGGTGGGTTCAGTCAGTCAATTGTCTTAAATACCGTATGTGCGACTGCGTTAAGTGCGTGTAAAGTTTTGTTATATTTGTAGTGTTTGTGAAGGAGAGAAAGGGAAGGTTGAACACTGGTGGCACGTAGTCGCCTCCTCGCGAATATCACCACAGAGAGCAGCCGAGTATAACGCCTTCATCCGACGTACGGATCACCACCAGCAATGGCACATGATCTCACTCCTTGAGACATTGTAGCCACGACCAAATACAGGTGATGAAAACTTCTTCCACCACAAAAACTGGATCCGGCTACCCAGTGACGCGCTACCGCACGAGCGTACGTTAGCAACCTCGGACTCGGAGGCAGGTACCATTTTAGGTGATCATATACATTCACTGGCGTAGGCATTGTTCCCAACAAGGGATTCACCTTCTGAGAGGGTAATGGCACAGCACATACGGCTGTAATGTCTTAAGGTTGATTTGATGACCATTGGGAAACAAAACAACTTTGCTTCCGAACTAGCCAGACTTGCGCCCCTTGCAACCCTCCTGAGTAACACTAAGTGAAGAATAGTGTAAAATCGTACCGACTATAATTAACTATGTGAATCGATCCAGTGTGACACAGTGGATGAGTGTCAGACTAGGTATACAAATGTCTGGGTTTCGATCTCCAGTCGAGCCAATGATTTTTTTTCCTGTCACTTGACGTTTCTTTCATTTGTGGAATCAGTTTCTAACACTTACGTTACTGGTCTCGTAGATAGGTGCCATCACCTGTGGACTGGCTAGAAGATATAGCTTTTGGTTATAATTCGTATGTACAAATATGTAGCTGTTGTTTTTACTTTAAATGCACATGAAGATATACACAGCCATATTAAAAAAAGGTATTTTCATCGTCTGTAGATTCGTCAAGGGCTTTGTAAATCATTTTGCCCAAACGTTTTCCTCCTTACTGCACGTTTGGAACACAATACCGACAGAAAAACACCCAAAACGGAGGAAACAAGAATTCGAACTGCATCTAATGCCTACGAAGCGCGGAAAATAATGTTATGTTTCAAAAGGGCTGAATTGTTCAAGTGATAACTGCTACTGTCATCTGCGAAGCCTGAGGACCTCACACATGATTCTGGGAGCCGTAAAAATACATTTGAAACCGTGGAAGATCATCATAAGTGGCATGACGTAACATTATATCTGCCGCACATTCACATTTCGCCGCAAATGCCGTAATGTTACTTCAGCAACACGGTAAGTGTCAAAGTCAAAAACTGGCACGTTGCATAGTGGTACTGAGTCGACGTTAAGTGGTGAGTCCTCCTATGATTGTCCGGGTAATTCAGTTGAAATGCATCCGTATCCGGTAAGACTATTCTTTGTACAGCACTGTGGTGTTCAAAAGAACCTTCAAGTTGATGGCATCGTTAAAATTATGCATAGATCTGTAGTGGACGATCCAGGCAGTTTTGGGTGCTGAAGGTAGCTTGGCAGCGTGCTACATTGGTGTTCATACACGTGAAGAAGTGAGTGGCCTCGTCCAAACACAACAGAGTGGCTGCCAGCCGACGTCTGCTGCGGACAAGAGAGAAACGCCAGTCAGTACCGCAGTGCAGTGCGGTGCAGCGCCGAGAGCCGCCGCACGTCCCCGCGCCGCGACCCGTATTTTTAGCGCACCTGCGCCACGGCTGCCCGCCTGCTCTGGCGGGTGTCTAGGTCAAGAACTCCACCGCAGGCTCCGTGCCATCCACCTCACACGCACTACTTTTGGCGGCCAGAGGCCCAGTGTGCCACACACGTAGAGGGACGAAATTGCTGCGCATATACGCATCCTTGATTGCTAACCATCGCGGAGTCCGTATAGTCGCAGTCCAAAATAGTATGTTAACGCTCACTGTTCGTAGCAGATGTTGCCTCTAACTTTCATATTTATTCTGACGCGCCGCGTATCTCACAAAGGCACCGATGGGAGTCCGATGAGATACCAGACTCTGCGTCTCTCAGATTTCGACGAATTCAAACTACCAATCAAAGAAAGCAAAAAGTACCCTATGTAAAATTTATGTTACAGTGACTACACTTCAGTTTTTGGGGAAAAAAATGAAGGTCGAAGGTCATGACGCAGGATCTAGTTCGCAACTTAATAGTTTCCGATTACACAAAATTTGACGTGATTGAACTGTGGTAAACCCGGTCTCTGTAATATGTGAAACTTTTTGTTATAATATCGAGATCGCCACACCTTTTTGTACGAGACGACCAGATCCTTCGGCACTGAGTATGGCAAGCTGCAATTTAGTGAACTGCTAATAACGATGATTTCGTGTGGCTGAACCGCCTGGAACCAGTATTTCATTGCACGCCACTTCGGCTATTTGCGTGTCCCTGCGGTACGTACACCAGTAGACTTAATCCTCCCGGTGAAAGGGGACCTACAATTTCACTTAGAATCCGTACTACGTGTCGTCCCTAACGAATGTTCACGTCAGTGAGAGATGCACGATAAGTTAAAGACTTTGATGACGGGGAAACCGGCCGCCTCTCGTATAGAAACAAAGTGTAGCGATCTAGACATTATAATAATATTTTTATGGTTTACACTAAATCGAAGAACTAATTTCTAGACATTATCATAATTTTTGTAGTTCCCTATGTACCGAAGAATTAGTATTAAAAATACGTGAAATTGGCCGGGAGCTAGTAGGATTCGCGCACTGGGAGTCCCGTACAAACTTGATTATGTGCATAGACGGTTCGTCCATTCCGGGATGAGAATCTCTGCCATTTTTACCTGTTATCAACATCGATATTAGCAAGATTTTGATCCCAAGGGTTCCAAAACTTAAGAAAATGTTTTACTTTCAGGTTGAAGTCGGATAACAAATGACAAAGAATATTTTTCCACGCGATATAATTACAAATAAACAATTTTCTGATTCCTTCACTTGTACTGTGAAACCTTTCTTTTGCCAGATTTCGTGATTTTGTGTCAAGCGGTGGTACCCTGTATGTTTTAATGAGTGAGTTTGCGAGTATCTTTTGATTCCTTTGACTTAAAAGACGATGTTCATTATATAGCCAAGGGATCATAAACCTTAGTATGTGATCCAAATTTCAACTTGATACATCTCCGCGTTCCTGAGATAAATGGTTTTGAAAACTCGCACAGACAGACAGATTCGCGAAAAAGTGATCCTACAAGGGTTTGGTTTTTACCAACAGAGGTTCAGAACTCTAGAAAAGACGGAAGATAACAGCTAAACGTCCAGTCGTCGACGAAGTTCTTAACGGAGCACAAGCTTGGACTGGCGAAGGATGGGAAACGAATACGGCATAGTTCTCTTCAGACGAATCATCCACCGTAACCCTGATTAAGCGCGCAGGTGACAAGTTTCTCCATTGATATCTGTCTCAAGGTTTCAACGCTGTGTGTTGTTTTTCGGAGTCGCATCGTCTATTGTCGGAGTTGGTTGTGGCGGCAGTAGCACACTTCTATTTCCCGTTTTCAGTTTGTAAGAAATAAATTCTCTCTGTAGTAGCGTCAATCACGCACCGCATAGTCAACTATGTTTACGAGCTTCTTACTAGTGTAGTTTTTTCTGTTCAATAACAAAAAAAGTAGACACGGGTATATTAAGATGTGCTTAATTTTAATTGACGTTGGTGAATTCGGCTGTTTACCTTAGGGGCATGGTGGTACGTAGCGCGGGAACTGCGTGGTTGGAGGATGTGAGAGGGGTACTGGAAGCTTACAGGTGTGCGCGACTCGTACCGATCAGGTGCTGTGGTTTACATCTCAAACTGAAGTAACATGGATTCGTGAATGCACAATGGCAGACACGGTCATCAAATCGGTACTTACTGGGTGATTTCGTGATAACGTTATGAACTGTGAGGGGAAATTGCAGAAGGGTAAATGTACCAATTTAAAGTAAGGGACTGTAGCCAGAGAAAGACCGAGTCGAAAGTTTTAAGCGAAAATCGTTCTGTTGCTTCTTACAGTGGAATACGAGCGCCGGTACAGTTGTTGCTAACAAGGAACCCCTCGATTGCAAGGTCACAAGTTCAGTCTTTAGTAAGACTCATTTGAAAGTGTAGTGTTAACAATTATGAGAGGAAAAATATTAGCTGCTAATGTCTCACCATGTGCATCAGGGGAGCTACAGAAAATGAGTGTCCATAGGTTCAGGGCTCAACCTTCTATGGGATATAAGTATTACACTTCACCAACTGGATATCGTAGACAATCAAGAAATATTCAAAACAAACCATTAGCTTGCACCATGAACACTAAATGAAATATGGCGCGCCTCCATCAAGATCGAAGGCGAACTCCTTGGGAGTTAAATCCGTGCAGGACGTTCGGCCAGGTATTCACTCTTAAGGAACGCGTATAGAATCATATTGGCGTAACAAGGTGATTAGAACTGACGCGACGTGATAGCAAGCAGCCGAATACGAAAAGGTCTGGTGTGGAGATTATCGTGAAACTGCCTATCCTGTATGGCGTAGCTGCAGATAGTGCGATCAAACAGTTAGTAGGCACGGAAGAAACAAACATCCAGAGGTTGAATTTTTCCAGTGGGTCCAGATGGAACGAAATGCAATGTGAAACACTTTTCAGGAAGGATAGTTTGCTCTAAAGGAGTATGATAATTATACACAGATTCAAGCAAAGGCAAGTTACTTTGACCATCTGTTGGTAAAAGCAGTGCTCATACCATAGTTGTGTCTCTCTTACTCCCGTGTTCCCACTTTGCTTTCTGTGATGTTACTCTTCCCTACTGCCCTTGGAAGCTCACTCACATGAGAAATAATCGTTGGGGTTCAAAGCACCTCCAACTTCTCGCAGGACAATTAATAACTTTCCAGCCAATTTGTCATCTAGATTAACAGTCGGCATAATTGTATACGAATGCGTTGTGGCATTGACATGTGCTGACCTTGACACAACTCCCTTGGTACCTTTAATTTCCACAATTTCTTTCATATGAATTTCCTCTTCAAATCACGATTGGTTGGAGTTGAAAACAAATTCCTTACTGAACAATGGGATAAGTTTGTTTATCTCGTCTAAAAATTTTTGGGCCGATTCCGCAGTTTGGTAGGCATCGTCAAGCTAACGCTTTGTTTGAAACTTCGTTATCTTATATCTTCCAATTCCATAACACTGTTTGAAGTTATGCAGCTACCCACTGCTTCCCTTCAAATAACTCTAATCTATACCGCGCTCAATTTGATGTGAATAACGTAGTAAGTCGCTATCATGCACATCCTGTAAACTGCTTTGAACATCCTTGAAATGTGGAAACACCAGTTTTTGTAACAAGTGCGCCGTGTCCTCCTTTGAATATCCGTAGTTTTTCTTATGCACCACACGGTCATACTTCTGCGGATGTCTTCGAAATCAGTTCGTAATTGTTTTGTTACTGTTCCGCGGACTATTTTCCATGTACGCTCCTTGGACAACTGTTGTCCTTTGCTGCGTTTCACTGGAGACAGACAAGGATGATGTACTACATGGCACGACACCTGTTTCAGTATCACTTTCACTTGTCAAGCACGTATCGCTATCGTTGCACGTTGCACTCCTGTTGTGCACTGTACGCACGGTCGAGCATATACGACACCACACTTTCTACTGACTCGTCTTGCAGAAGCGATAATATTTCATCTGCCACTTCTTTCTCACTTTGCGAAGTTGCTTGGTGTCCTTCTAGACGAATGTCAACTTCGGCAACTGTTGTTGTAGATATAATGCAATGCTTGCTTTGTTTATAGGTGCAATTGCTCTACTTTGTATCAACACCACTAGCACTGTCGTGAGTTTTTCGTCGACTAAGCAGTTCACCTACGATTCGCTGCCTCATGCTGTGCTCACCATTGGGTTCCGCTGTTGTTTTCTATTTACATAAATGATCTTTTGGATGGGATGGATAGCAATGTGTGGCTGTTTGCTGATGATGCTGTGGTGTACGGGAAGGTGTCGTCGTTGAGTGACTGTAGGAGGACACAAGATGACTTGGACAGGATTTGTGATTGGTGTAAAGAATGGCAGCTAACTCTAAATATAGATAAATGTAAATTAATGCAGATGAATAGGAAAAAGAATCCTGTAATGTTCGAATACTCCATTAGTAGTGTAGTGCTTGACACAGTCACGTTGATTAAATATTTGGGCGTAACATTGCAGAGTGATATTAAGTGGGACTAGCATGTAATGGCAGTTGTGGGGAAGGCGGATAGTCGTCTTCGGGTCATTGGTAGAATTTTGGGAAGATGTGGTTCATCTGTAAAGGAGACCGCTTATAAAACACTAATACGACCTATTCTTGAGTACTGCTCGAGCGTTTGGGATCCCTATCAGGTTGGATTGAGGGAGGGCATAGAAGCAATTCAGAGGTGGGCTGCTAGATTTGCTAGGTTTGCTAGGTTTGATCATCACGCGAGTGTTACGGAAATGCTTCAGGAACTCTGGTGGGAATCTCTGGAATAAATCAGGCATTCTTTTCGTGAATCGCTACTGAGGAAATTTAGAGAACCAGCATTTGAGGCTGACTGCTGTACAGTTTTACTGCCGCCAACTTATATTTCGCAGAAAGACCACAAAGATAAGATAAGAGAGATTAGGGCTCGTACAGAGGCTTATAGGCAGTCATTTTTCGTTCATTCTGTTTGGGAGTGGAACAGGGAGAGAAGATGATAGTTGTGGTACGAGGTACCCTCCGCCATGCACCATATGGTGGATTGCGGAGTATGTATGTAGATGTAGATGTAGATGCCCTGCCCCCTATTGCTATTAGCAGCCAATATTGTGGCTGCGTAGTAGGAAATATCTGGGGCGTCGAATGTCGTATACATCACTCGCTTTTTGCGACATCGCACTCAAGGGGTTCCTTGTAAGGTTGTAGGGTACGCGACTTTCAGAGGTGATAGTGCGGACCAAAACAAAAACAAAATTTCCAGTAAATATGGGCTCTAAAATGCATACCAGAGTAATGGGCAAATGTTCAGTAGAAGAGACGTCTTTCGCAGTAGCGAAGATGAACAGGTATACATTTTAGAGTCATGTTAGTCGACTTTTTTTCCATGTTTTGTCGATACTACCTCCTCTGAAAGTACCATACCTTACAGTCATAGCAACAAAAATACCTGTGCATGTATTCCACTGTCAGAGGTGTAAGAAGTATTTTCGCTTATACCTTCCGACTCCTTCTTTCAAGGATCAGGATCTCTTACCTCAAATTGATATATGTACCCTCCTCCAAAATCCTTCAAAGTTTGTAACGTCATCATCGACTCTCACTGTATTTGCAACAAGGATTATAAAATTAAGGCTGTCGTAATACAACGTAATGAGTAGAAGAAAATTATCATTCAAAACATGTAGGAAACATTTGTGACCATGTCTTATATTGTATTTAAATATAATTACTGTAATTGATCATTAAATCATCCACTCACACAGAAAATACAACACTTCGTTGGGCCAATATACTGTCCAACTTTGGGGTCGCTCAGATCGGCTGGGATCCGAAACGAAACAGAACAGACGGCACGTAGTATTCCGAATGGTGGCGACTTCTGACGGTCACAACTTGGAAGTGGCGACTAACTTATCACGTCGTTACCACAGTTAATTCTATTGGGGGCTCATAACATACCAATTTATGCAAGTGACCATTTAATAAAAAGATCAGTGCTGATGGTGATGTTTGGTTTTGGGGACGCTAAACTGCACGGTCATCAGCGCCCGTACAAGTCCCAATTTGTACACAGTCCATTTTTTTACCCAATCCAATCCAGCCACTGTCACGAATGATGATGATGATGACACGAATACGCAGTCCCTGGGCAGAGAAAATCCCCAAGCCGGCCGGGAATCGAACACGGAACCCCGTTACCCAACAACGCTTGCCACTAGACCAGGAGCTGCGGCCTAAGACCGGTGCGTATGCGGCCTGAGATGCTGCCCTACAGTGTTAGTATTGATTCTTTAACAAAAAAAGTTTGACTTCCGCTGTGTTACTTGGTGCTGAGAAAGAGGGAACGATCGACCTTGAAAAGCCGTCAGGCTCCAGAGGACGTTTTCATGCCCGTAGAAGAAGAAGAAGAGAGAAAATTAGAAGGAAGTGGTGCATGAAATGTCAGAGATGAATGTGTGGAGAACATCTCAAAGACATTTGTGTAACATGCCTTTAATTAGTGCAGTGGCCATGAAAAACTCTGTTACATTCGGTAGAATGCAATATTTAGTCGAAAGTATAGCCTGTCAAATAAAAAATGATTTGTTTGTGTATATATTTTAATAGATAGGTGATATGTCACCCTAGACGTACGCGCCTAATGCAGGGCTGAGTGATTTAGAGAAACCATGGAAGACGTAAATCGGTATGACGGATTAAAGATTTGAAGTGCCGTCTTCTCGAATGCGAGTCCATTGTCTTAACCACTCGCGAAGATAACATTGTGTAATTCTCGCCCATTTCACTATACAGGCTGAGTCTCTAACTATTGCCACCAAGAATAACTCCGAAAATATGCTAAAACGTTTGTGGGACAATTGTTGCATGGGACAACGTGGGCCATAATATGACGTTGGTTTTTAGTTGCTTGGTAGGGTCACTTCAGAGATATGAAGGTCAACCTTGTTTCTTTAAATGGGATACTATAGTCTGGTACTTATTTTCGGATAGCGGCTATCGAGACGAATCCAATGATGTGTTAGAGTAATTTCTTTGAAGGTCAACGAAGGTCAAAAAGGTAGCATGAACATCCATTTACAGAAGGTGTTCGAAGTGATGGCCATTGGTATCAATGCAATGCTGCAATCTTCTTATCATGGATTGAGTGTTATTCCTTATCAAATGGTTCAAATGGCACTGAGCACTATGGGACTAAACTTCTGAGGTCATCAGTCCCCTAGAACTTATAACTACTTAAACCTAAATAACCTAAGGACATCACACACATCCATGCCCGAGGCAGGATTCGAACCTGCGACCGTAGAGGTCGTGCGGTTCCAGACTGTAGCGCCTAGAACCGCTCGGCCACTCTGGCTATTCCTTATCACGTCGGCACTTATCGAAGCACATGCTCTGACAATTCTCTCTCGCATGTCTTCAGGTGTAGTTGAAACGTCTTTATAAACAATGTCTTTTACGAATCTCCACAAGAAAAAGCCCAGGGACGTCAAGTCTGACGAACGAGCCGGCCAAGACTTATCGCCTTCGCGTCCAATCCAACGATTTGGGAATTATCTCTGCAACTTATTTCTAGCCATCAGCGAAAAATGTGCCGGACACCCATCGTGTTGTTACCAAATTCTGTTCCTTTTTCCTAAAAGCATTTCTTCCAATAACAGACCTAATGTTTCTTCCAGGAATGTGGTGTACTTCCTACCATTAAGATTTCCTTCGACGAAATAGGGGCCTATAATTCTGTCCTCCAGAATCTCACACCATACATTCACTGACCAAAGTTTTTGGTGTGCAACTTGTCGTAGCCAAGTGCTGCTCTGGTCGTGGTCGTAGAGACGAAACATTAGACGCTCGTGGAAACCCTGGACGTTTCTGAGAGCTGTGATCACTCGTTGAGTAAGCCATCCCATTCTGGCGTCTTCGCTTTCCGCCTTCTGTCAGTGGGCAGCGAAAGTCACGTTGTGGTCCGCGGGAAGAGCTGGCTGCGTGTCGCCCACCTGCCTCAAGAGGTCAGCTGCGCCGCGTCGCGGGGCACCCACCTGTGACCGGCTGATGGCCTCCCCGTCTTGTTTCCTTTGCATTTATACTGCGGTGTGGACAGCGATAGCTATCTGCTGCATCATGTAACACGTTTGGTTGTCGCTGCCGCACAGTGAATTTATTTCCTGCTGTTGGATATCAGCTGCGAGGCTAAACGCGAAACTTTGCGGATAAGACCACCATAAATCAGTTGTGCTTCGTAGAGGAAAATTATTAAGTTTCAATATCCTCGTCGTGAATTCTTCAGTTAACGACAGCCGTTTGTTTGCGAGTAATGGTAAAATTCCAGTGCGCAACACTTTTTTTCTACACTGCCGGAAAAAAAGTTGCACCACCTTCAAGGACTGTGTTCAGTGTTTCTTAGGGTGTAATATGTGCATACTGAGGGGTTGTGGTGTTAGTGATTCATTTGTCACTGCCGGTGACGCTCAGGAGGCAATCTGTGCTCACTCTGTTTCGGTTATGCAGGCAGTAACTGTGCTCAGTTCACAGGTGAGCGGTGTTAGCAACGTTCATTCTAGGGTACAACCATGCTCCACCGGCGAGTACGTACTCCCTTTGAACAACTTCAGCCACGTGAACGGGTTCGCATTGTGGACCTGCGGAAAGTTTCACATTGTTGCACGTTTGGGGCATAATGTATCTGTGTCTGTGTAACATTCCCACACATGTAGGACATCCGCGCAGCACACACACATTTCACGATCGACGCATTTTGCGAGCAACGCTGACTACCGAACATTACCCAGGGATGAAATCCGGGCACTACTGTGTCATCAGGGACCATTGGGAACCAGCTGCTTGTACCACGACACCGCCAAGTATGGCTACTCTGGTGCCATTAAAGAGTCAACTGGAGAGTGGAATCGCACTCTACGGGGGGTATCGATACATCAGTTACAACAATTACAACAGGAGATCATCACATGTGCTCCTTCTGCAGAATGAAGTAACCAGTGCCTGCTACCTCGCAGAGGCTGTTATCCCCGTACTACTGTCATTTCTTTGACAGAAAGGGGTGTGCTATTTCAGCAGGACAGTGCACAGCTGCGCTCTTCGGGGTGTACAAATACTGCCCTGGGCAATAAGAGCACCAGCTTCTCGCCAATTCAACACATATAGGACATGAAGAAGCGGGAAATCACTCGTTCTCCACGGCCTGCAAAAACCATTGCCGAATTGCAACTGAAGGCGCAGAGCTTCTTGGGACAATCTGTCGCAGGATGGTATTCGGCATCTTTATGATCGTTTGCAGGCTAGAATACACATCTGCATTAACGCGAGAGGGGGACTGGAGGTTACATTGTATACCGATGCGACTATTTGGGCATCAATTACTACGAATTGTTTCATTCGATTTGAATTTCGTGTCAAATAAGAAGTACTTGTCATCTGAATTGCCAATAAAATGACCTCGTCCTCGAGGGTGCTGCAATGTTTTTCCGGCAATATATACACCATGTCTTGGACGCTTCGCGCCGTTTTGCTTGCTTAAGGCGGGACTGCACCCTGCTACATAGGATTTCATATTATTCTGCCCGCCGACAGTACTTTAAGCACGACAAATGCATTTTAATTCGTACGCTCTGAGAGACAACTGTTGCCAAATAGTGATTAGTTGTTTTGTCAAGCTCCAGTACTGATTGGTATCATTTTAAAACCAACAAAAGCTTTGTAGGGAATTTCTAAACAGCTTCCCTAGAGCACCAATAGGATAATCTTCTCGAAAGCGTTTGTGGTCATCCAACGAATTTGAACAGGAGCGCGAAAGAGGGGAAGGGTTCTACCTCTCCGCCGGCCAGAGTGGCCGTGCGGTTCTAGGCGCTACAGTCTCGGGCCGAGCGACCGCTACGGTCGCAGGTTCCAATCCTGCCTCGGGCATGGATGTGTGTGATGTCCTTAGGTTAGGTAGGTTTAATTAGTTCTAAGTTCTAGGCGACTGATGACCTCAGAAGTTAAGTCGCATAGTGCTCAGAGCCATTTGAACCTTTTTGTTTTCGTACCTCTCCCTTTGACCTTGATGCAGTATTCCTGTTGGGCAGGGATCAGCGAGAAGAAGGGGGCAGTATTAATGAATAAGGCAAATGGAGTGCCGAGACATGGAGAAGGTCGCACTCAACCTGTTACCTAAAGTGAAAGTATAAAGTGGTGCAGTAGATGTGCCCCTTTGCAGATAGATAAGCGTATCTTAGCCTACCTATAGCTCGCAAAACTGGTTTCCGTGTACATTGACGTGCTTGTGAAACAGGTAACGCGAAGTGACGTATGCCATTGTACACTTCACACTCGTGACGCGTCTATTTGCGCTCTTACCTCACACGGTGGTTGTAAAAAGATGCAAGCGAATGTTTCAACTAACGTTCTCTCTAAGTAGATAGTGCGGAACAGTCATGGTACAAATGTGTAATGAGCGGCCAACTCAGCTTTTTGTACGAAAGCCGATTACATCTTATTATACAAGGTCTTTTCAAAACCACTGTGCAATCTGCTTTTCCATTTAGATGTGGCTCAGTACCCGAAACGGTAAGTCTTACACTATGGATCTCAAAGGCAGGGAACCCATCCGCAGTCAGCCCAAAGAGTTTGTTCTGGCAGATATTACTTCTTTCATTTCTGGCAATGCTTTGTATGCATAAAAACCTCTTACGTTGTAGGAATCCGTCTTCAACAATAGGTCCTCAAGTAACTGCTGCGTAAGGCAGTTCAAAGGTTGGAGGAGGTCGAGAGCCTACCATCTACAGTAGGACCAGCCAAGTAAAGCAGTACTGTGATCAAATCAGATTTGTGTAATAATAGCCGGCTGGGTGGCCAAGCGGTTCTAGGCGCTACAGTCTGGAACCGCGCGACCGCTACGGTCGCAGGTTCGAATCCTGCCTCGAGCATGGATGTGTGTGATGTCCTTACGTTAGTTATGTTTAAGTAGTTTTAACTTCGAGGGGACTGATGACCTCAGAAGTTAAGTCCCATAGTGCTCAGAGCCATTTGAACCATTTTATGTAATAATAGCCTTACCTCTTGTATTTTTCAAAAACGAACGTGTAGAACAATATATTACACCTCCTCGCGTCTGTTTTGTGAAAGAGCGTTAGTAATTCTCTATTATTGGATAATTAGGACATTTGTGACCAACTAACTACAGCAGTAGCATCCTCAGCGCTAACCGCTGTTCTTGTAGTAGAAGGGGATGGAGAACATCACTAAAAGACACACAGTCTTTTACGTGACACCAAATATGCTCGTTTGTTGGGCACCGTAGTAAACTGTCAGAGCATCTGCCTAGAAAACAAAGACCCTGTTTAGAATCACAGTCTGACAGAAATTTTCAACTTTCCCATTGATCTCAGTCAATGCCAACTTGCAGCCAATGTCTGTCATTTCAAATTCAAATGGTTCAAAGGGCTCTAGGCACTATGGGACTTAACATCTGAGGTCATCAGTCCCCTAGACTTAGAACTATTTAAACGTAACTAACCTAAGGACATCACACATATCCATGCCCGAGGCAGGATTCGAACCAGCGATCGTAGCAGCAACGTGGTTCCAGATTGAAGCCCCTAGAACCGCTCGGCCACAGCGGCTCTGTCATTTCTTTGTGTCGTATCCAACAGACTGATGGAACAAAACCTTACCTTATAAATTTTGAAAACACAGTCCACGGAGAGCACCTGATTCTATATTCAAAAATGAACAGTCGACATCGCAAAAATATTTCTTTATTAATCGGTTTCGGCTTATGTACAAGTCATCTTCAAATTTTTTTGGCCACCTATGGCCGGTGCTGGCGGCTCCTCAGATTGTTCGTGATACCACGATCGTACACTTGCGACCTCGACTGTCCTATATATAAAAGACTTATCTTAGCTGAACAAGGACGAGAAATGAAATAGCCCACGTCCTTGTTGAAGGGGCCAATTCACTATTTAGGAAAGCATTAATCGCCGTGGTACAGAATTGACTGCAACTTCTTATTACATGTGGTTAAAAAAATATTACATTGGAAGTAGCATTCAAATCTGGAAGATGATTATGCTAACTTTATTCTAAAAGAATAATACATACCTTGCCTCGTTGAATACACCAGCTTTCGTCGAATCACGTCATGCGTGGCCAGTGCTTGGATGGCTAACCGCCCTGGTACACCATGTGCGTTGGCAGCTTTCCCTTTACGGCAGCTTTACGGCAAAGGAGTGGAGGGGTGATGACATAAAGTCTCTGATTACCCATCTCTGCAGCCATGTCCTGGATTCAATTCCAAACCTCTCATGAAGCGAGGGTATGCGACCAAGTTTGTGGTGATTCGTCCGTCGGATGAGACAATCTCGGAGGCTTCCTTGTAGGAGTAGGCTATGTGCCGACACCTGGTTTCGCCTTCTCCTTCCCATCATCATAATCATAATCATCATCACCACCATTATAATCCAACACAAATATGACACTATACCACACACCCACTAGTCACCTAGACTTACCAGTTACACTTAAACACACAGCTCTCACACATCGCGAAGAGAAGGTGCCAGTATACGGGAAGGATAGTTAAGATCTTGCCAATTAGGCGGGTGAAAAATGCCCTTCGCGTCTTCCAGCCAACCATTCCATACCACTTTACTTCCTTTGCTTTTAACTATGATTGGACGATGTAGAAAGATTAAGTTATATCATATATTGTACTACGTGATTATACTTGATAATCACCTTGCTGCTGGGGTATGAATGTTTTCTATGCGACCTTGTACACGATGGCATGTAGTGTTTCGCAAACTGTATTGCGAAGGGGCAACTAGATGCATCTAGGCCGACCTCACGAGACCAAAATAAACATATTTATCTGTCGTTCCCAAAAGACTACCCCACTTCGCAAACGAACAGTCTGTCACCGCACGAGAATTTGTAGATGCGAAAACATACGTTTCTGATTGCGTTAAGCCTTCAGGCTGCGTTGAGCAAGGGACCCAAATTCGCGACAGAATTATGTTTTGGCAGCGAAATGGAACTCACTGATGTCTGTTTCGTAACGCGGACGTTCCGGCATTTCGGGACAACGTCCTAGCTTCGTGTGCATTGCCCTTGCTTTGTTTTGCGGGGGCCGCACGCCCATCTTGTCGTTCCGCACTGCGCAGAATTTCCCTCTTATTTCAATTCCGGGTGATGAACTTGATGCGGCCTCTTCAGGTCTCGACCTTGAAGTGCTGGAGAAAGAGAGGGGAAACAGTTGCCGTGCGTTGTGGGTTGACAAAATAACAGTGGACGCCGTGAAACCTTTCTCGTGGTTGCCACAGGCGTCGCGAGAGGGCTGCACCTCGTGGCAGGAACGTAGTTCACCAGTGAGCCGCTGGATGGCGCCAGCAGACATGTTTCCAGCGGCGTTTAAGAAGCGTCTCCTAGCAACGTACGCGTGTGACGTACTACGGTTTCACAACAAATGGGTACCAAGATAACAAACTCTCCGGGCATCTTTTCAACTCCGTATTATTACGTAATACGTTGACAAAGGTTTTCATTTTTTTCCATGTAGTGGCGTTGTTCATAATGTAAATTTCAATCAGTGACTACACTTCAAGAACGAGTGTGTGCATATAGACATGGGACTTCAGGAAATTTTTTTCTGGCACATTTCATCATTTAATTTGCAAATGTTGTCTGATGTAGTACTATGGGAGCATCAGATGCTACACCTAAAATTCAATATCAGTTAAGGCAGTATGGGGTAACGCGGCCACGATTTTAAACATGAACTTAATCCATTTCACTTTAAAGCCTTTTGTTTTTATTGTTTTATGCAAGATAATCTTTAAAGTAATCGTTTGTTGTGGAAAAGGATCTTTCTCATAGAAATGCTCCATCCGTAAAGCTCTCTGAAAGTCTGAGTTCAAGAAAAATTAGAACAGAAAAATTCTCTTCATGTAGGCCGACTTACCTCAAGATTTGTGCAATTCAAATAAGCCGTGGAAGTCTGATTTGGGGTATCTGTTCCTGCTGACGATTACTTAAGTTACAGAGAAATATCGCACTTACTCCAATAATTCCATTATTACCATTTTCAGAAGAGATGTATTAAAGATAGGTGTTCGTAGAAATAAAACATTGAGGGGTTGTAAAATGTGTGGTGTAAGGTGGCCAACTTCATGATATTAACATTTTGTTCATGAGCTCTGTATCCATTTACGTGAAATGTTAGTCACAACATGGGTGAATTTTCGCGCGTTATGTTTGAGAAATTTGTTTTTCTATCCGGTGTCTGTTAAAAAGGGAGTATAAAATTCGTAATATCTGTTGCATCTAACGATTCTGAGGATGCACGCAAAACATAGTATACCATGCATGTAATCTTCGTATACCTCTGCAATAAGCAGCATATTATCTGTCGTTTAGCCATTCCGAGGTCCTATCGTACATTTATGTTTGTGGATCAGAACTTTTTCAGTGAAGTTCACTTTGAATGGAAGGACTCAGACATTTTGATTTCACAGACGTATCCATTTCCATATCGTCAGCTCTCGAGTTATTGACTCCATCATCAGAAAGGCGTTTTATCGTTTTGCTCGCCCACCCGCACCCAATAACAAAGTTGTGCCAAAACTAACATCAGCTTCCGTGTTGCGCAGGAACGCGCGAAGTGCTATTGAAGCCGTCTTTTATTTTTTTTAAATAAAGGCTTCGTATGTCATATGGAGGACAACTCTTTGATGGAAAAATTATTTATTATCTGATGTCGCGCTTGGCCAATAGAATTCCTTTCGCAGCATCGCTCCACCTTCCAATTAACCGTCGGCTGCATGGCACGAGCTGTTCCGTTAGGTCTGGCCAAAAACGAAGATATTCTATGCTTTTCAGTCAAAATTATCTTTGATCAGCAGTTGCGCCTCTCTCCACATATCCCACATCTCTGCATTACATTAACCTTAACTCGAAGGAAGAAATCAATGTTTTAGAGAGAAAGCTCTCGTCAGCATCGAGATCATTAGATACTGAGTGCAAACAGTCTGGTAGAGGAAATCAGTCATGACGTTTTTAAATGAATCCTCCCAGAATTCGACTGAATTAAACGAAGAAAACCGGAGAGGAACATGAATATATGGGCGACCTTCCTTCCCATTTCGTCATTTGTTACATGTAACCTGTTACACGTGTAAGTCATTACATGTACACCTAAGAAGTGTGTTAATTTCTCTAATCTTTCGATTCACAGAGCTCAGGGGGTTTCAGCTGTCCCTATTGACGCCGTTTTGTGCAACCCACAGTGTTATATCTGGCCTTTAAAAACCACGCGAGAGATTTTCACTTCCTCTCGCTCTCTTCGCGCAAACTATTAGTCCTGGGGAGAAAAGCGGACATTTCTGTAGAAAATATAGTGTAATTAAATTTTCTGCTGGGATACATTTTCGAGTTACTCAAGAAAAACGTACAAAAGTGACCTTCTAATGCACACCCCACTTTCATACTTAACCGTCACTGGTGGTGATTTCTAGTGTGTTGTTCATACCGCTCCTTCCTACCAGTGTACAAAAATTTGCGACTGCACAAGTTATTTCTCTCATTCGTCCTTTTTCGATCTTTGTTGACTGGCCTTATTACACCACTGGCTTAGTCGAGTACTAACAAATTGTAAAGCTGACCCTTGCGTAAATTTTACCTTATAGTTTTGTGAATATTAACATCGTCAGATAAAAACTTACATTGTTGTATTCGTCAAGACTTCTGACTAAGAAACTAGTGTGTTTGTAAGGGTTAAGTTCGGATCGAACTGTTAACACAATTAGTTTTATACGAATTCGTAGTGTCTATTCTTTCGGACATATCCGAAAGTTCAGTCGCCATGCATTCATATAACCGATCCACGCCAGTCAGCCATGAATGCATCACCTTCGTTGCGGATTCACAATTAAGTTCGACATTGAGCGGGAATCTTAAAATTAGCGTGCATGGAGGACCTGGACGGGGACTGTAGATTGATGGTGCTTGGTGGAAATGTGTGTCGGCCGAGTGTGGCCGAGCGGTTCTAGGCACTTCGGTCTGGAACCGCGCGACCGCTGCGGTCGCAGGTTCGAATCCTGCCTCGGGCATGGATGTGTTTAATGTCCTTAGGTTAGTTAGGTTTAAGTAGTTCTAAGTTCTAGGGTGACCTCAGATGTTAAGTCCCATAGTGCTCAGAGCCATTTGAGCCATTTTTGTGTCGGCCTAGAAGTGTGCCGAGATGGTCTGCGCAGTTGAGATAAACAGTGTCCGGATGGCACAATTGTTAACGCAACAGCCTAGTAAGCGGGAGATCCCGGGGTCGAGATCCGATCTGGCACACACTGCCACTCGTCACCGCTGATTCCGCATCAAGTCCCGATGGAGCTGACATTAATAATTCCGTCCTTTTACTTTCCTTTCTCTCCACTTCACATTCCTATTTCAGAGTCATTAGTTTTAGCGTAACGTTCACGTTTCTTGCATTATCCCCATGCTTACGTTTAAATTAATAATGTTAACGAAATAGCCGACTTTGCTGATGACGTAATAGCCCATCAATACAGGCCAAAAACCATCGAATGTCGGGAATAGTTCATGTAGTCGGAAGTTTTAATACAGTGGTAGGAGAGAGTGCCACGAACGACATACCAGAAATCCTGACTGATGAGGTACGTATGTGGGGCGGAGTGCGTTTGAAGGTCAGTTTTGTACGTTTTTATTGAGTAATTCGAAAACTGAGGTCGTCAGCGAAAACTTATCCCAGTACAGAATTTGACAAAATAAAATTTCGTACAAAATAATCATGTTAATTTTTTCTGTAGGGCTAATAGTTTGCGCGTTGCGAGTGAGAGAATATGAAAATTTCCTGCATTATTTTTGAAGGCCAAGTATAACATTGCAGGTTGCATAAAACGACATCGGTAGGGGCTTCTGAATCATCGTGTAGATTTAAATGTTAATGAGATGGGACGTATTTGATTACATGCGTTCCCTGGTTAGTGCAGCTCCAACCACCAAATGTCGTAATGTATATTTATTCACGGACAACAAGACATCTTCAAGTCACGATCGGCAGTGCATCAAGTCAAAGGAAGGTCTCCTGACGTCATATGTACCCTGAGCAGCCAAAACATTATAACCACCTGCTTAATTGCTTGTTTGTCCGTCTTTGGAACGAAATATCTCTGGTTCAGCGTTCCAGGAATCCGACAGTTCGTTGGTGGGTTTGTGGAGGTATGTGGCATTAGATTTCTACGTACAGTTCATGAAATTCGCTTAAATAATGGGCTGCTGATTTGCGTACGCGGTGATAGCGCCCGATAGCGACACAGGCGCCAGATTGCGACCTAGATGCGTTCCATGGCTCCGAGACACGGACAATTATACTACTGAAATATGACATCGCCGTCGGGGAAGACAACAAGCATGAAGGGATGCAGGTGGTTCGCTGTGTCATCGTGTCTTCGGTTACTGCCACAGGTCCCATGCAAGCGCAGGAGAATGTCTCTCGTAACACAATACTGCTCCCACCAGTCTGCGTCCGCGGCAAGCTGCACTATTCGAGCAGCCGTTCAGCTCGATGATGGCGTTTGTGGAGACTACCATCGATCTAGTATAGCAAAAATGTGATTCACTCGAAAAGCCGCTACGTTTTTACTGATCGACAGTCAAATCCCGATGGTCCCGTGTCCACTGCAATCGTAACTGACGATGTCGTTTGGGCCAGATGGGAACACCTCGGGGTGGTCTGCTGCAGAGCTCTATGTTCGACAATGTACGATGAACGGTGTGCTCCGAAACACTAGTGCGTGCTCCAGCATTGTGCTTTTTCGTTAGAGGTGCCACAGATCACCATGTATCCTACTTTACAGAGAAAACAAACCTCCGAATCCCACGTCCTGTGAAGAGTCGTGGACGTCCAAACATTTAGCGCTTAGTGGTAGTTTTACTGTCCTCGTACCTCTTTCAGTAGATGCTCACGACAGTAGCACGTGACATTCGACCAGCTGCGCAGTTTTCGAGATACTCCTTCACAGGCTCTGCGTAATAATAATCTTCCCTTTTCAAAGTCACTTATCTTATTGGACTTCCCCATTTGCAGCCCATATCTTAGGTAGGGTGATCCCCCGTACGTGTCTACTCATCTCGCATACTTTCGTTAACGCTTCACGTGCGCGTAACACGATCGAGCGGCATCCAACGTCGCGTTGGGCAGTTGTCATGAAGTTTTGGCTTATCAGTATACAACTGGTTTTTAACTGCGTGTCTGTATTACATACACGTACACGGGATTCTATGACTTCAGGCATTTTTTCATCATGCTACGATTATGGCCGGTCAGTGTCCTGAACACTGCAACGTACTGCCGACGTTTGCTCTAAATGAATGGTGGTAGAATGTACAAGGTAATATTATACACTTACGTGGGCAGATGATACAAATTGAAACATTTGTGTATTTGACGTCGAGGAATCTTAGTTTAACGTGATGTAGTGTTAATCCGTGACTGTAAAACGGTCACTTGGCCGAAACTCGTATTCTGTGAAGATATGTAAGTTACAACAACCTTTATTTAAATATTGTGAAGGTGCGTAGCGCTGTTTATAGAAAATATTTCAATACTAACTGATCTGTGCCGTTATGGGGCGACATAGATACTCTCTCTACGAATAGCTCTCTCAAACTTATTCACGTGCTATTGCAATTGTTTTAAGACAAACTGTCTGAATTTCGATAGTTGTTTTTTGCATGTAGCAGCTTTCTCCCTTCTTCTTTTTAAGTTTCTGATTATGTTTCCTGATGAATGACAATTGGGCTAATAAGCCGATATTCACTAAATTGTTCTCGAGCTCCAGGCACAGAGTTTCATTTCAGTTTAGAATTTCATTTAAACATTTGGCGCTACGAGACCATCGCCGCAGCCAGAAATGTTGAGGTCTCTGCCGGCAATGCAGTTAATACGTTTTGCGGATAGATGTCGCTCGAGAGGCGGAAGGCCAAGTCGGCAGGCAGAGTACTCTGGCGGCACCCGGTGATACAATCTCCGCGTGCGCAGCCGTTTTGTATGATGATGGAAGCGAAAAACCGACTGACGAAGCATTTATTAGGTTACGTAACACGCAAATACATGTAAATAATGATTTTAACAGTACACACATTGTAGGCACTGGTTGCGCTTTCCTCCTCCTCAAGCAAAATTGACTTGCACACACTGTACATATTAAAAGGCCAGAGATTGCTAGATAATCAGGATTACTAACACGAATGTTCCATTCGCGTCAAACAATAATTATTTTGTGCTGAAATTTGTTCCTCACATCATTTATATTCTTGTTATTATTATTAATGATTTTTTAATAGGTTAAAATAAGTAGTCATATTGTCTGAGAGCAGCATTGCCTTCCCGGTAACATTGTATTGTTTTGTTGGAACTGGCATGTGCGTAGACCTATGAACCTATTTACCTAATCAACTAGATGGGAGACCTATGTACCAAAAGTTTGTATTGAAATCCTAATTTTTCGATTGTAGTCCCGGATTTAGGGTAAATGACCCTGCAACAATAACAATAATAAAGAATCAGTAAAGTGTTGTCCCGTGTCTAAATCTGTTGTTAGCGATCTTTAATGCCTGCTACTGCGCTGTGATGATTTGTTGGAGGCAACTACGTAGATGCTGTAGTCCTTTAAGACATAATGATTGCAGACATATGCTATTCACACAATGCCATTGTTAAAAAAGCATGATAATGCATACAATGCAGCGATTTCTTATTTAGTCTTGCTGAACAATTCGTCTTCCTCGCGGTTTTATAAGGCAAATTCTTCAACGCATACGCAAAAAAAAATTAAGTAAAATTCTAAATACAGGATATTAATTTGCATGCAACAATATCATGCTCATGAAAAGGATAGGTTGTACGTTGATGCCGAATTGGGAAGCTTATCACTTACCTGCCTGCATGGAAACTTTTCTGACAAGCCGTGAGTCAAGATTTATCTTCACTGTTTCTGGTCAAAGAGGACATATGTGCATGCTTGAAGTACAAAGCTTCCGCCAATTGCATTTGGCTACCTCTCGTCAGGACCAGTAACCCCATGCCTTCTGTTCAAATACATGTTTTCTGTGCTCCTCATAGATCAATCAAAGAGAATGCTGGTAGCGGTCCTTTCAAAAGGTTACGCTCAATTTAATTTCTTATCTTTTCCCATCTGAACCAGTTTAATTACTGGAGTGTACAGTATGTGTTTTAAGAGTGCCACTGTCCGAGGAAAATAAATCGCTAATTATGCCTCTGTTTCGATGGAATCCTGTGTATGACTAATGGACAATTGCGAAGGGAATTTGTTATCTGCACTTCAATATTTTTTGACATCTACAAATAATTCGCAGCAAGTGAAGTATCATCCTAAATCTTCCTTATTTCTATCCTCTTGTTTCAAGATCCTTATGAACGAAATTTTCTGTACCTTCATTATTAAGACTCCATTGTCATTTTTCTTAATATCCAGGTGAAACGCTGTGTACGTAACCTTTCCGTAGCTTGGAGACACAGTCGTGTAGTGCTGTTTGAACTAATGTTCCGCCATTTGACTGTATAGACAGTTTATTCTGTTGTAAAGTCATGATTTCGGCCTTTGGCCATTTCCAAGTACCTCGTTCAAATGTCCGTTTTGCTGTTTTTGTAGCAGATTTAATCTTCAGCAGAATATGCGAGGGACGTTCAATAAGTAATGCAACATATTTTATTTCTCGGCAAGTTTCGGTTGAAAAAATGGTGAATTTGTTGTGGGACATGGTGGAATATTCCCGATTCAGCCCCTATAGTTTCATGACGTTCCGATTCGTGGCGGCGCTAAACGTACCGTTCAAAATAGCGTCTGAAGCGGGGGTGAGTTCCAAGCTGAGAGCTGTCATCTAGTTTCTTTTGGCGGAAAACCAGAGCATCGCAGATATTCATATGCGTTTGCAGGATGTCTCCAGAGACCTGGCAGTGGACAAAAGCACGGTGTGTCGTTGGGCTAGGCTTCTGTTATCATCGCCAACAAGGTTGCGCAAACTCTGATCTGCCGTATTCCAGCTGGCTGCGCAGCTATGATTCCTGCCATGCTTGAACGTGAGAACACTCCCATTTGAAGTGATCCACGGATCACAATCAAACGCCTCCCTGCACAGTTTGATGTCTCTGTTGTTAGTGCTGCAACACTCGTTCAACAGTTGGGGTACTCAAAACAGTATGGCTGCTGTGTTTTTCGCCACCTAACGGAACACCTTTAAAGGATCATCTGTGTAGAATTGCTAGCGCGTTGCGACGCTGATGCGACAATTTTCTGTCGAACATCGTCACATGCGATGGAACAAGGGTTCATCGCTTCGAACCGGAAACAAAACGGCAATCCATGGAGTGGAGCCACAACACCTCCCTTCCGAAGGAAAAGTTCAAAGCCGCGCTCTCAGCCGGTAAAGTCATGGCGACGTTCTTCTGGGACTCTGAAGGGGTTATTCTGTTTGACGTCCTCCCTGATGATGCAACGATCAACTCTGAAATATATTGTGCTACCCTCAGGAAATTGAAGAAACAACTTCAGCGATTTCGTAATCACAAAAATGCAAACGAACTTCTCCATGCTAACGGAAGGCCTCACTCAAATTTGCACACCCGAGAGGAGCTGACAAACTTTCAGTAGACTATTCTTCTTTACCTTCCCTAGAGTCCGGATCTCGCACCATATGACTTCCTTACGTTTGGCCCAACGCAAGCTGCACCTCGCGGGAAGCAATACGTGGATAATGGGGATGCGCCGGCCGCTGTGGCCGTGCGGTTCTAGGCGCGCTAGTCTGGAACCGCGTGACCGCTACGGTGTTGTTGTTGTTGCGGTCTTCAGTCCTGAGACTGGTTTGATGCAGTTCTCCATGTCACTCTATCCTGTGCAAGCCTCTTCATCTCCCAGTACCTGCTGCAACCTACATCCTTTTGAATCTGCTTAGTGTATTCATCTCTTGGTCTCCCTCTACGATTTTTACCCTCCACGCTGCCCTAAATTGGTGATCCCTTGATGCCTCACAACATGGCCTACCAACCGATCCCTTATTCTGGTCAAGTTGTGCCACAAACTTCTCTTCTCCCCAATCCTATTCAGTACCTCCTCATTAGTTATGTGATCTACCCATCTAATCTTCAGCATTCTTCCGTAGCACCACATTTCGAAAGCTTCTATTCTCTTCTTGTGCAAACTATTTATCGTCCATGTTTCACTTCCATACATGGCTACAGTCCATACGAATACTTTCAGAAATGACTTCCTGACACTTAAATCTATACTCTATGTTAACAAATTTCTTTTCTTCAGAAACGCTTTCCTTGCCATTGCCAGTCCATTTTATATCCTCTCTACTTCGACCATCATCAGTTATTTTGCTCCCCAAACACCAAAACTCCTTTACTACTTTAAGTGTCTCATTTCCTAATCTAATTCCCTCAGCATCACCCGACTTAATTCGACTACATTCCATTATCCTCGTTTTGCTTTTGTTGATGTTCATCTTATATCCTCCTTTCAAGACGCTATCCATTCCATTCAACTGCTCTTCCAAGTCCTTTGCTGTCTCTGACAGAATTACAATGTCATCGGCGAACCTCAAAGTTTTTATTTCTTCTCCATGGATTTTAATACCTACTCCGAATTTTTCTTTTGTTTCCTTTACTGCTTGCATAATATACAGATTGAATAATATCGGGGAGAGGCTACAACCCTGTCTTACTCCCTTCCCAACAACTGCTTCCCTTTCATGTCCCTCGACTCTTATAACTGCCATCTGGTTTCTGTACAAATTGTAAATAGCCTTTCGCTCCCTGTATTTTACCCCTGCCACCTTTAGAATTTGAAAGAGAGTATTCCAGTCAACATTGTCAAAAGCTTTCTCGAAGTCTACAAATGCTAGAAACGTAGGTTTGCCTTTCCTTAATCTTTCTTGTAAGATAAGTCGTAAGGTCAATATTGCCTCACGTGTTCCAGTATTTATACGGAATCCAAACTGATCTTCCCCGAGGTCGGCTTCTACTAGTTTTTCCATTCGTCTGTAAAGAATTCGTGTTAGTATTTTGCAGCTGTGGCTTATTAAACTGATTGTTCGGTAATTTTCACATCTGTCAACACCTGCTTTCTTTGGGATTGGAATTATTATATTCTTCTTGAAGTCTGAAGGTATTTCGCCTGTTTCATACATCTTGCTCACCAGATGGTAGAGTTTTGTCAGGACTGGCTCTCCCAACGCCGTCAGTAGTTCTAATGGAATGTTGTCTACCCCGGGGGCCTTGTTTCGACTCAGGTCTTTCAGTGCTCTGTCAAACTCTTCACGCAGTATCGTATCTCCCATTTTATCTTCATCTACATCCTCTTCCATTTCCATAATATTGTCCTCAAGTACATCGCCATGGTATAGACCCTCTATATACTCCTTCCACCTTTCTGCTTTCCCTCTTTGCTTAGAACTGGGTTCCCATCTGAGCTCTTGATATTCATACAAGTAGCTCTCTTTTCTCCAGAGGTCTCTTTAATTTTCCTGTAGGCAGTATGTATCTTACCCCTAGTGAGATAAGCCTCTACATTATTACATTTGTCCTCTAGCCATCCCTGCTTAGCCATTTTGCACTTCCTGTCGATCTCATTTTTGAGACGTTTGTATTCTTTTTTGCCTGCTTCATTTACTGCATTTTTATATTTTCTACTTTCATCAATTAAATTCAATATTTCTTCTGTTACCCAAGGATTTCTACTAGCCCTCGTCTTTTTACCTACTTGATCCTCTGCTGCCTTCACTACTTCATCCCTCAAAGCTACCCATTCTTCTTCTACTGTATTTCTTTCCCCCATTACTGTCAATTGCTCCCTTACGATCTCCCTCAAACTCTGTACAACCTCTGGTTCTTTCAGTTTATCCAGGTCCCATCTCCTTAAATTCCCACCTTTTTGCAGTTTCTTCAGTTTTAATCTACAGGTCATAACCAATAGATTGTGGCCAGAGTCCACATCTGCCCCTGGAAGTGTACTACAGCTAAAAACCTGGTTCCTAAATCTCTGTCTTACCATTATATAATCTATCTGATACCTTTTAGTATCTCCAGGTTTCTTCCATGTATACAACCTTCTTTCGTGATTCTTAAACCAAGTGTTAGCTATGATTAAGGTTCGCTCTGTGCAAAATTCTACCAGGCGCCTTTCTTTTTCATTTCTCTCCCCCAATCCATATTCACCTACTACATTTCCTTCTCTCCCTTTTCCTACTACCGAATTCCAGTCACCCATGACTATTAAATTTTCATCACCCTTCACTATCTGAATAATTTCTTTTATCTCATCATACATTTATTCAATTTCTTCGTCATCTGCGGAGCTAGTTGTCATGTAAACTTGTACTACTGTAGTAGGTGTGGGCTTCGTATCTATCTTGGCCACAATAATGCGTTCACTATGCTGTTTGTAGTAGCTTACCCGCATTCCTATTTTCCTATTCATTATTAAACCTACTCTTGCATTACCCCTATTTGATTGTGTGTCGGTCGCAGGTTCGAATCCTGCCTCGGGCATAGATATGTGTGATGTCCTTAGGTTAGTTAGGTTTAAGTAGTCCTAGGGGACTGATGACCACAGATGTTGAGTCCCATAGTGCTCAGAGCCATTTGAACAAACCATTTTGATAATGGGGAGGCTATTGGTGCAGCAAGACGTTGGCTCCGACGTCGACCAGATGAGTGGTACCATGCGGGCGTACAGGGCCTCCCAATAAAGTGGCGTAAGTCCATAGATTTTGAACGGAGATTATTATGAAAAATAGGTTTTTGTAGCCAAAAGATTGGCGAATAATATGCTGTATTGGAATCCTGAATAAAACCAACCTGCTTTCAGAAAAAAAGTGTTGAGTTATTTATTGAGCACATCTCGAAGTACGGTATGATTTACTGGTTTTGCACTTTTCATTGAACGTGATGCATTCAATCGTTTTCATTAATCTTCGTACGCTAGAAACGAAGAGCTTCCACAAGTGGTCCGAAGCTACGGAAAGAATATCAGCAGTTTACATAGACAGGCACTTGGGGAAGTTCTTCGTTTCCAGCGCACGAAGATCAGGCTAATTAAAACGATTGAATGAATCAGGTTTAGTAAAAAATACAGTACAAATGAAATAATCCCGAACTGTATTCAGCTAAAGATTAAATCTACTACAAGACCAGCAAAACGGACATTTGAGGGTGGTACTTGATAATGGCCATAGGCCGAAGTCATGATTGTTCAGTGGAATAAACAATCTGTACAGTCAAATGGCGGAACTTTAATTTAAACACTGTATAGGATTTGAAGCTACTCTCGGAAGTAAACAGTCCGCTTCGAAGAATGGAACGCCCAACAGTGCATGCTGCCAGTTGGCATGTCGCCGCACAAACTGTCGCACCGCACCGTGTAAATTGCGCAGTTACTTCACGTGGCCTTGTCTTGTCACCGTGTGATTTTCGTTTCGCTATGGGCAATGCGGCTGGCAAGGGCGACTTTCCCCATCCGCAGGCTTTCCGCCCCGCGTTCCACAGACATTCTGCTTGCATGGCCAGAGGCTAGAAGTCGTCTTAGCATTGATCTCAGTTGTCGCCACGTATTGTATTCATTAATATCATTACGTTTACCTCTGTTCCGGAAACCAGCGAGGGCATATATTTAATCTCTTCTGAAGACTTCTCAAAGTTTCCTGTACATTTGTAAGCTGTATGGTGAAATTGTGTTTAACAGAATTTCCAGCCAATAATCATAAAAGTACGATATTTCAATGCCTGTGTTATTAAGAAGAACGGTGCAACGTTCATTCGGACATGCACACAACGGTATTTATCCGCCGACACCAGACAGCGACTTACAATTAAAATGTCGTCCCCTGTAAGGCTCAAATGGCTCTGACCGCCATGGTACTGAACATCTATGGTCATCAGTCCCCTAGAACTTAGAACTACTTAAACCTAACTAACCTAAGGACAGCACACAACACCCAGCCATGACGAGGCAGAGAAAATCCCTGACCCCGCTGGGAATCGAACCCGGGAACCCGGGCGTGGGAAGCGAGAACGCTGCCGCACGACCACGAGCTGCGGGCGTCCCCTGTAAAGGAATTACATAATGTGACAGGTTGTGACGCAGGAACATCAACGTATGGAAGTTTGGGTGTGCCGTGAGTCGTATACGGATAGCCAAATAGGTTAAGGCGATCGCGGGAAATCCGGGTACGAGCCCCGGTCCGGCACAAATTTTCATTGTCGTTGTTCCCTTATACAGCTGGTGCTTGTTCCTTTTCGCAGCAGCGAATGCGTGTCATGTAACTGTGGGGACTGTCTGACTTCTAAACTTCCGATTACAGATTCAGGTCGTAGTAGCCACCCTACTTTTGAACATGACCTCACTTGTGCAAATTATTTTTTATGAATGTGATTTTAATTGGTCTAAAATGTATCCGAGTGTCTGTAAATAAGATTGGAGAGAACAATAATTCCCAAGAATTCTCAGAATGGATAACTGTGAAGTAATTTAATTGTGCTTTATTACGTAAACACATTTGTTGAATGTACATGAAATTTCACTAATTAAAAACTGTTCCTAATATTCTGTCAAAAATTTTCATTTAAGCCCTACAACTAATACTTACCTTTCAGCCGAACTTGATTTTTCTCTGGCTGCACTACAAATGATGCGACAGTGCGCCATCTCATCCTTTTTTTCTTTTAAGCTGATGTTTTAGCATATTAGTTTTGGTTCTCTTTTCAGAATTATCAGTTATTGTTCACACAAAAGTGCGAGCAGTGATAATGTAATTTCTACTAAACATTTTTAATTGAACAGTAGGGCTATGCTTTGTGGAATATTTATAAATGACAAAAGGAAGTATACTCTGAGACACAAAAATAAATAAATAAATAAATAAATAAATACAAACGACGCCCCGCACCGCGAAGGAATTATCCGATTATCCGAATGGGGAAGATATCGCTAGATGTGATGTGCTTATTCAGACAAACAAATGATTACAATTTCAGAAAAATTGGTCGGTTTATTCAAGAGAGAGAATTTCACATATTGAGCGAGTCGATAATGCGTTGGGCCATCGCAAGCCCTTATGCAAGCAGTTATTCGGCTTTTATAGATTGATAGTTGTTTGATGTCGTCCTGAGGGATATTGTGCCAAATGCTGGCCAATTGGATCGTCAAAATGTCGAGATGATTGGGGGTTTGGCAAGGACGAACACAAGCAGTAGAAACTCTCGCCGTGTGCAGGCGGCCATTATCTTGCTGAAACGTAAGCCCAGGAGGGCTTGCCCGGCATATGGCCCGACAACTAGGACTGAGAACCGTTTTGCTGCCCCTCGTGAGAAGACATCCTGAGCTTACTACATTTCAGCAAGATAATGCCCGCGCACACACATCGAAAGTTCCTACTGCTATCGTCGTGCGTGCCACCAGCTCGGAATTTTGACGATAACGGACCAGTTGGACAGAATGTTGCACGATGTCCCTCGAAAGGACATCCAGCAACTCTGTCAATCGTTGCCAAGCGAACAACTGCTTGCATAAGGGCCAAAGCTGGATCAAAGCGTTATTGACTTGCTCAGTTTGTGAAGATACAGGGTGACAGTTATTGAAGTATATTAGAAAAAAACGTAGATTAGTTACGAACTACGGCATGCACACGTTTTATTTTCATGTACACGTCACTACAGATATTCGGATTTAGGTTATGACATGTTCGATGTGCCTTCCATCCGAGCGGTTCTAGGCGCTTCAGTCCGGAACTGCTACGGTCGCAGGTTCGAATCCTGCCTCGGGCATGGATGTGTGTGATGTCCTTAGGTTAGTTAGGTTTAAGTAGTTCTAAGTTCTAGGGGACTGATGACCTCAGATGTTAAGTCCCATAGTGCTCAGAACAATTTGAACCATTTTTTTGTGCCTGCCATCATTGGCGATGATGTGGCGCAGACGAATAGCGAAATTCTGCATGACCCGCTGAAGTCTCGGAGTATCGATGCCGATGACCTCCTGAATAGCTATTTTCAGCTCAGTATTCTCTTTGGGGTTACTGCTGTATAACTTGTTTGTAAGACAGGCACACAAAATGGAGTCCCATGTGTACAGATACGGAGAATATGGCGGCGAATCAAGGCCCATGCCGACGGACTCTGCATACCCCAGAGCTAGAATGCGGTCCCCAAAGTGCTCCTCCAGGACAACAAACACACTCCTGCTTCGATGGGGTCGAACTCCGTCTTGCGTGAACCACATCTTGTCGAAATCAGGGGTACTTTGGGTAATGTGAATGAAATCATCTTCCAAAACCTTTACATACCTTTCGGTAGTCACCGTGCCGTCGAGGAATATTGCACCGATTGTTCCGTAACTGGACATTGCACACTACACTGTCATCCGTTGAGGGTGGACAGATTGTTCGATCTCGAAATGCGGATTCTCAGTCCCCCAAATGCACCAATTTTGCTTATTGACGAACCCATCCAAATGAAGGTAGGCTTCGTCGCTAAACCAAGCCAGGCATGCACATACTAATTCCCGTCACGCTCCTCGGCCAACGTGCAGTTCGAACGTCCTAACTCAAACTGTTAAGAAATAATGACGACTTCATTTCATGTAGTTCAATAATTGTCACCCTGTGCTTCTCTTGAATAAATCGTCCAATTTTTATGACATTGTAATCATTCGTTTGTCTATAATTCAGCTGTACCGATTTCCGTACTATTCGGATGATTCCCTCGTGGTGCATCGTTTTTCTCTCTCCCTGGAGTGTACTTTAAAATTCAGTCGTCTTAATGACACAACAGTAAATTCCAGCTAATGTAAACACTCGTAATCACACTCTCTCCGTCCGCAATGTCCTACTCGATAATGTTTGCTTCTACCTGTACAAAATATTTCCGTTTTCAAAAATTTGTTTTTCTGACTTATTTAACTAATGTAAATGGGAGAGGGCTAATTCGAATACTAAACAAATGAATAAGTTGTCTGTGTATTCTATCATCCTAATGTCCGCCCCTGATAGCTGAGTAGTCAGCGCGACAGAATGTCAATCCTAAGGGCCCGGGTTCGAGTCCCGGCTCGGTCGATTTTCTCCGCTCAGGGACTGGGTGTTGTGTTGTCCTAATCATCATCATTTCATCCCCATCGACGCGCAAATCGACGAAGTGGCGTCAAATCGGAAGACTAGCACCCGGCGAACAGTCCACCGGACGGGAAGCCCTAGTCACAAGACATTTACGTTTTTATTTATCATCCTAATAATCATCGGTCACCTTCAGATTACACATCATGGAACATTTCAAACAAAAACGTCTGTGCAATACTTCCTCTATCCAAGCTGCATATTTCACCATGATTCTACATCCTCTTTTCACGACTTTACACGCTACGGTCTCAGGTTCGAATCCTGCCTCGTGCATGGATGTGTGTGATGTCCTTAGGTTAGTTAGGTTTAATTAGTTCTAAGTTCTAGGCGACTGATGACCTCAGAAGTTAAGGCGCATAGTTCTTAGAGCCATTTGAACCATTTTTTCACGACTTTACTCCACTATTGCGGATGGCTGCAACTCGACTCGGCTGTTATCTAATAGCTTGCCCGCGCTTTTCTTAATAACGCAACATCTGAACGCCAGAGACTGTATCGCTCATGTGTCCAGCATAAAAAAGTAATTAAAATGGCAATATTCGGAATAAACAAATAATTTTCATTATATTTGCATGCAAAGATGTCCCGAGTGTTAATATACCAAACTAACTGTGATCGCCAACATTTCATTTGGTTTACAAATTTTCAAATATTTCTACAGGGTGTTACAAAGATACGGCCAAACTTTCAGGAAACATTCCTCACACACAAATAAAGAAAAGATGTTATGTGCACATGTGTCCGGAAACGCTTAATTTCCATGTTAGACCTCATTTTAGTTTCGTCAGTATGTACTGTACTTCCTCGATTCATCGCCATGATTTCATACGGGATACTCTACCTGTGCTGCTAGAACATGTGCCTTTACAAGTACGACACAACATGTGGTTCATGCACGATGGAGCTCCTGCACAGTTCAGTCGAAGTGTTCGTATGCTTCTCAACAACAGATTCGGTGACCGATGCATTGGTCGAGGCGGACCAATTCCATGGCCTCCACGCTCTCCTGACCTCAACCCTCTTGACTTTCATTTATGGGGGCATTTGAAAGCTCTTGTCTACGCAACCCTGGTACCAAATGTAGAGACTCTTCGTGCTCGTATTGTGGGCGGCTGTGATACAATAAGCCATTCTCCAGGGCATCAGGAATTCCATGCGACGGAGGGTGGATGCATGTATCCTCGCTAACGGAGGACATTTTGACCATTTCCTGTAACAAAGTGTTTGAAGTCACGCTGGTACGTTCTGTTGCTGTGTGTTTCCATTCCATGATTAATGTGATTTGAAGAGAAGTAATAAAATGAGCTCTAACATGGAAAGTAAGCGTTTCCGGACACATGTCCACATAACATATTGTCTTTCTTTGTGTGTGAGGAATGTTTCCTGAAAGTTTGGCCGTACCTTTTTGTAACACCCTGTATAGTATACTAGACTGGGTAAATTAACATTTAATATAGTCTCTCTGCAGTCAGGCCCAACAGTTTTTGCTGGTATAATTGCCCCTTTGCACTGATGTAATCCAACCCTTTGGTCTGTCGTTCTTTTGTCATATTTTGCTTCCAGACAGACCAGACTTACATCTTCCTTTTGATTTTTCGCCTTCAACACAATCCCCATTCGTTACTGTCACATTGTGAATGTCAGACATGTTAAAACATATATACTTTTATAGATTCTGTATAAGGAAAAATAATAAAATACATCAGTATACAATAATGATGCAGTTCCACAGTCACATCACGTCGAAAAAATGCACAAAAACAAGATAGTAGCGCGCTGCGGGTCAACAAACGTTTAGCGCCACTGTGTTATTTAATAAAAGTCGGGCTTTAATTCAGACTGAAGCCCTTCCTTTACAAAACACTAACGTTCCAGTCAGGGGTCACTACAGAATTTAGGAAAATTGTGAGAGAAATGTCGGCAAATGGAAATTTTGAGTCGGTCCGCGAAGCGTTGAGTGGCACGGTTGGTATAGCCTGAGAAGGTCAAAGATACGAGTTCGATTGTGATCCGGCTCACGGATATCATTTGTCAGGAGGGCTCAGTTCGCAGAAAAACTGCTCGACAGATCCCTCATTGCTTGTATTGTTTCACAACGATGACGCAGCCTAGGAGATTCCCGGTGTAGGAAGAGCTTGTTGCCAGGATGTGGTCACCGACTTCCAAGACTGACGCGTCTCTTGGCAGCATACTTCACCGGTTTGTAAAAAACCAGTACCGCGTGCTCGTCATCTAAACGAGACACCGTGAAAAGAATGATAACATTGACTCTACCTTACAGTAACCTGGTTGGCTGTTCTCGTACTTTATTCCTGTGACGAGTACATATTTTGACGTTTAATCCTTTCGCGGGAAATATAACCATTCGATTAACATAGGTTTCCGTATGAATTAGATTTTCAGAAGTGGCATTTTAGAAACAGTTTTTGAGGATTTGTTATTTAAAAATGGCAAAAGACTGACTTATTTTGAATAAGTCTTAAACATATCTGTTGTTCTTAACCCATTACTGGCCAAAACTCTATCAGATTATTTTTTGCAAACTTTCATACATAAATACGTTACATTGAGTGATTAATTGAATAAAAAGTTGTTTTGAAAATTTTCAGTTTATTAGATCAAAAACTACAGACCGTCCCATTTTTGGGACATTGGCCAAATGCGCTATCCAAATTCACAACCGTGTTCTCCATGCATAATATTGTAAGAAACAACACAAACAATAAATAAAGAATGTTTTAATATTATTGAATGTCTATTGAGTATGAAATGAAGCAAAACACTTGTCGTGTACACCAACATTGCACCTATCACAAATTTTTGTTGTTTTTTTCCTTGCAGTAAGCACATTTCTTCTGTGTTTTACTTGGCACAAAGAAATGATTTCCTGGATATAGTCGTACATCTGTGCTCACCCGTTCTCCCATCAATTTGCTCCCTTGTGGTCCTCTGCGTTTTGATACTGATCCTGTTTTCTTTGATAAGTAAAACATCATTATTCTCCGTTGGATATCCAAAAGTGAGAGCTTCTCATTAGAGTTAGCAATTTGGTACGCACGCCATGTTTTTACTACGCAGATATCTATCATCTGTGTGAATAATGGCCACCACCATTTCTTTGACATTATCCTCGCCCTATAAAGTGATATCTGCTTGTCCAGTAGATCTACGCCACCCATATGGACATTGTATTCTTCAATGAGATGTGGCATTGTAGCAGATATTTCCTTTTTCTCTGTCCGTGAGTATCTTTTAGTAGAACTCTGAGGAGTAATACTACTGTAATTTGTCGCTACACATACTGGTTTATTATTATTCCGTTACACAAGCAGAACTTCGTTCTCTTTGTTGAACATGTAGTCATAGAATCCTCGTTCCTTTTCTTTTGCCATTCTTTTCGAGTCAGTCAAAGAACATGCATTAGTTCGTATCTCTCTTATTGTTCCTGTAGCTTTCATTTTACTCTTTCCAATTGTGATCAGTGTTTCAACACTGGTGAAAAAGTTGTCATAGAAAAGCTTATAATTCTGATACTCTCGATTCTGGAATCATGCTGGTTAGTTCATTTATTACCCTTGCACCTAAAGGCTCCTGTTTGTTATCAGTCTTGCCACAGTATGGCAAAAAATTATAAAGAAAGCCATTGGAACTTGTAAGACACCAAGTTTTATATCCAAATTTGATAGGTTTTCGCCTCAGAAACATTTTGACTGAATGTTTGACATAATAACGTACCATCATTTCATCAGTTGAGAGTTCTGAATGAAATACGCCAAATTTACCAAATTCCTTTTCGAGCATTTCAAAGTACAACCTCAGTTTGTACATCTTGTCGTTCCTGTCTATTTTGGAGTTGTCATTGAGATGAATGAACCTCTTTATTTCCCGAAACCTAATTCTTGACATGGAGTTGAAAACTAAAGGAACACCGACATCAGGAGCCTGTTCCCAGTGCATATTCTCATGGGGGAGCTTATGATAATCAGTCAAAATTAATATGCCAATAGATAATTTTAGTTCTTTTTGTTAGCAGAAAATTTATTTTCTTTGTTGGCAAGCATAGATTTCGCTTTGTTCAGTAATAGTATCCATTAGTTTCTCAGGCAAAATTCCTCAAACACCTGGGGCACTGTCTTATTTGCTAGACATTCCGCAACATAATGTTCGTTGCTCTTCCCTGGTTCACTAGTGTTTGTGTGTGTTGGTTGACATATATACCACTTACATTTATATTTTTTGTAGATAACGTACCACTTTCCGCTCCATCTCGTAATGCTTTCCTTCTTTTGGCTTCTGGAGGTACAACTGTAGCATTAGCTTCATCTCTGCCGGTTATGAGCTCTAAAGTACCGGCTACACCTTGTACAACAGACTCACTGTTCACTACATTTTCGTCAATGTCTTCTTCATCTGTTATTACATCTGCATCGAGTGGAATAATCGCCAATTCTATGTCATCATCTTCATCGTCACTCTCTTGGTGGTTCTCTAGTTCTGCTAGAATTTCTTCAAGTGTAAGTCCACGCGGCATGTTTTTTTTCCTGTTGGAATCGTAAAATTGGAATAGAATATGAAAAAAGCTGGTATAAAGAACGTAAAATGCAAATCTTCTCTGTATAATACGTGCATACAAGAATAGGGCACATCAACAATAAATGATAGTGTAACATGCCATTGTCCCATTATTGGGACGCCTAAAATATATCAATATTGCACTTACTTGAAAAAATCTGAAGTATACTTAACCTTACACGGACATCCATATGTTCATAACAAACACGCCCAGATAACTAAATCACAGCTCATTGTCGTCCAGGAACTACCAGCAGACATACAGTGCTGCCAAGTACGAGAACAAAAAATCGGCAATTTTATAATTTTCCTGACAAAAAGTACTTAGAAAAAATTTATTTATTTTACATTTACTGGCATTATAGCAGTTAGTTGAACCTTTAGGTGCAACAATAAAGGCTAAAAGCTCCATTGCTTACGTAGAAATAAGTAAAATATACGCGTCCCAAAAAAGAGACAATGGCCAGTAATGGGTTAAGCAACTGACTATGTACTAATTTTCACTGTTTTCTTTCTAAGTTTTAGATGATTCCATGGTACTATCTCTTTGGACCATTTCCCCATAAATGTTACGAAGGTTCCTTCCTTCGCATATTCATACCCGTTTTCATCTGCGGTACGTTATATAAAAATATACGCATATTCTTTGAAACTGAAACATGCATGTCAGCTCAAGCCTTACAGCAGTCGATGACAGATAGAGTGCTAATAAAGTCTCGGAAAACAATGAAACATAGCGAAAATTTGGAAACTGTGGTAAAGGCGATGTTATGGGAGAGCAGAATTGTATGAGATGGAAGAACATAGGCGGAATACTTATCTGATATTGATATTAGTTATACAGGTATATACAATGAAGTGCCAAAGAAACTCGTATAGGCATGCGTATTCAATTACACAGTTATATAAACAGGAAGAATACGGCGCAGCAGTCGACAATGCCTATATAAGACAACAAGTGTGTGGCGCTGTTGTTAGATAGGTTACTGCTGCTAAAATGTCATATTATCATGATTTAAGTGAGTTTGAACGTGGTGTTATAGTCGGCGCACGAGCGATGGGACTCAGCGTCTGCGAGGTAGCGATGAAGTGGGGATTTTTCAGTACGACCATTTCACGAGTGTATCGTGAATATCAGGAATCCGGTAAAACATCTAGTCTCTGACATCGCTGCGGCCGGAAGAAGCTCCCTCTAGAAGGGGACTAACGACGACTGAAGAGAACGGTTCAACGTGACAGTGGTGCAACCCTTCCGCAAATTGCTGCAGATTTCAATGCTTGGCCATCGACAAGTGTCAGCGTGCGAACCCATCAACGAAACATCATCGATGTAGGCTTTCGGAGCCAAAGGCCCACTCGTGTACCCTTGATGACTGCACGACACAAAGCTTTACGCCTCGCCTGGGCCAGTCAGCATCGACATTGGACTGTTGGTGACTGGAAACATGTTGCCTATTCGGACGAGTCTCATTTCAATTTGTATCGAGCGGATGGACGTGTACGGCTATGGAGACAGCCTCAGGAATCCATGAACCCCGCATGTCAGCAGGGGATTGTTCAAGCTGGTGGATGCTCTGTAATGGTGTGGGGCGTGTGCAGCTGGAGTGATAAGGCACCTCTGATACCTCTAGACATGACTCTGACAGGTGACATGTACGTAAGCATCCTGTATTTCACCTGCATCCTTTCATGTCCATTGTGCATTCCGATGGACTTGGGAAATTCCAGCAGGACATTGCGATACACCACACGCCCAGAATTGTTACAGAGTGGCTCTTGGAACACTCTTCTGAGTTTAAACACTTCCGTTGGTGACCAGACTCCCCAGACATGAACATTATTGAGCATATCTGATATACCTTGCAGGGTGCTGTTCCACCCCTCCCACTCTTGTGGATTTATGAACAGCCCTGCAGGATTCATGGTGTCATTTCCCGCCAGCACTACTTCAGACATTATTCGATTCCATGCCACGTCATGTTGCGGCACTTCTGCGTGCTCGTGGGAGCCCTATACGATATTAGGCAGGTGTTCCAGTTTCTTTGGCTCTTCAGTGTATAATTAGTATGCTACTTATAGAACAGGAAAATAAGCTTCCAGGAACTCGTGAACGTTTGACAGATTGACGATCAGCAGGACCTTTATGAGTATGGAACGAGTACAGAATTGTTTGATTCGATGTTCGTGTTAGTGCGAACATATTATGACGAGGACGTGTTTGTTCACTGAACATGACCTTTCCAGGAAGAAAGGCAATCCAGTCCAGAGAATACTGAAGGAAAAGCTCGGTTTAAGACTGCTGTTGCTGTTACGAGAGACTATACATTACTTTTAGTTAACGGCGCAGCATAATGACAAGGTATTCGATTGAGAAGATTGATTTCAATATCACTCTAGCTATCGTGATACAGATGTCATTCTTTTCACTAACTCAACCCAATCGTAAACCGAGGGAAAATGTTAGGATCAAATTATTAAAACGTGCATCGTACTGTGAATCTAATTATTGTGAAACTGATATTCTACAAAGAGAATGGTACAAAGTGTTGTTCCGTGCTGTGGAGGTATCTGACAATGTTAAGGTTTATGGTATCTTGTAGAATGAGAGCGTAAGTGCCATTACTGTTAAGCCGTACTCCTACGGAAATACTATCCCAGCGGTTGCGTGGCTAATTTTCCAAAGTCACGAAGAAGGAGTTGTACGACATAAACCGAAGTTGGTAGGCGTTTTTCTACATCTGAAGGATGGTGTATTCAAATTTCACGCCTTGCACCTTCCTACGAAGCGCAACAAACTGACACCTGGTGCCTGTGCAACATAATGCATACACGTTTGCATGCTTACATTCAACACTCTGGCGGTTACGTTGGTTATTAATGTGTCAGCATGTTACATTTTCAATGGCTTATCTTGCGATTATATTAACCTGTGATCTTGCAGTGTTAATCACTTAAATATATTACCTAGACATTACTCAGCATTAATTAGTTTTTGATGGTGCAATTGTTTCTCGTCATTGTATTTGAACTTTCATCAGTACGGGATTACTCGATTCCTTCAGCGTTTTCATTTCTCGTTGATCGTTGAAGTACCGCAGCTCGGCATGACCCACTTCAAGTCGGACATGTTATCGAAGTTACAGATACTCACTCAGTTATTTAACTGTCTCCGACGGGCGAGTCTTGAGATGTTGGTGCTTACAGTAGATTTACAGAGTGTTAACATTTTGGCCACTTCTCTCGATATACATTTAATACCACGCAAAAACCTCTGGATTGTTGCCAAAAAGAGTGGTCTGTATAGACCTGTGATCAGCACACGCATGATTGCGAACAGCAGCGAACGAACTAATCACCTCACAGGTATCGTTCACATACTGACTAAAATTCTGATCACGCGCTAATCGCTAAATGTTAATGCTAAATGTTAATGATCCAATTGAAGTACCTGAATTATCAGTTTCCAGTGTAATACGCCACAGCTTAACAAAAAATAAAACTAATTTTAAGCTGATATGAATGTGGGAGGAACTTTGCAGAAGCTATAAAATGTAAAAATCTGGTTTTCGTTTACATCCAGATCACGAGTAATCGCGCTTTAGCTCAGATACATGCGATGGGAACATTGTATACTTTGCAGTTGTACACTTCAGCGGACGCTATACTTTTGTTTACACGTGAATATAAACGTACGTACACCAGAGGTGAAATATATCTTAAGGATAACTGGAAAATTTGATAAGTTGTCGGTAAAGTGATTTTGTTGTCTTTTATGAGATGATAGCTTCTACGTTTCTTGTGTTTTGTACAATCACAATGTTAACGTTGACTTCTTCTCTAACGCAGAGCCTCAGTACAAGCTGTTTGCTTGTCCACTTAGCTGCACTTGCTGACGTCAGGTGTACGCCTCTGAAGTTAGCAGACAGGAGAGCTAACAAACATGTTAAGAGTCGGAATTATGTCGCCTGTTTCTTTTCTCTTTAAGCAACTTAAGTCCAAATGCTGGAAACGTAGTGCACAGCTTGTACGTGCATGATGTTACCATTTGATTTGCACGAGATGTTGCCGTTTTAGGCATTATGCCAGCACGTCCATTCATGATGGCATGGGCATCAAATTTCTTGACGCGAAGCAGTGAACTTACTAATGAACAATTCCGCACCGCTGTAGGTGCAGAAACACGTAGGATCCCTCTTGTCAAAGAATGTCTCATTTTTCCTTAGACCGGTTTTTATTTTTCTTATGCACAACATCGGAGCTAGGCTACGGCACGGTGGAGGGTTTCCTGTATTGTAGCAACTCCACATTTGTGGCACTACTATAAAATTAGCACCTCTTTACTGCACTACTTTTAGCGAAGTGAGCATGTATTACGTGCTTGTTGGACCCATATTGTCAGCTATTAGCTCTGTTTGCTAGGGAACAGATAGTCTGAAAAGAACGTTAATTTTGCACTGGTTTTCATCTAACCTTTTGCGTATGTGGAGAAGAGTGCTACTGTTATGAGATAAGTGGCATCATAATGTTTTATTTAATGGTGAGTATACACTCTATGACAAAAAAATACACACCGCGAAGGAATTATCCGAATGGGATGGAAATCGGTAGACAAACAGTAGATTACAATTCCAGAGAAATTACATGATTTACTCAAGAAGAAGATCTTGAGAAACTGAGGAAGTCAAAAAGGCTTTGGCACACCTCGTTATGCAAGCAATTATTCGTATTGTCATTGATTGATAGTTGTTGGATGTCCTCTTGAGGGACACGGTGCCAAATTCTGGCCGGTTGGTGTGTTATATCTTCAAAATCTCTAGATAGTTGGTGGGCCCTGTCCATAATGCTCCAAACGTTCTCAATTGGTGGGAGATCCGGCGCCCTTGCTGGCCAAGGTACGGTTTGGAAAGCACGAAAACAAGCAGTAGAAACTCTCGCCGCCGTGCGGGCGAGCATTATTTTGCCGAGATGTAATAAGCTCAGATTGGCTTACCATGACGGACAACTAAACGGGTTGTAGAACATCGTCGTCGTACCGCTATGCTGTAACGATGCCGGGGATGACAAGCAAAGGGGTCCAGCTGTGGAAAAAAATGGAACCCAAGACAGTCACTCCTGGTTGTCGGACCATATGGCGGGAGACAGACAGGCTGGCGTTCCACCGCTGTCCGGGTTGTCTCCAGACACGTCTTCGACCAGGAATCGGAGTGTGCATGAAATAACCTTAATTTTTGAGACAGTCACGAATCTGTATTCGTTATGATTCGCCTGTAGGAAACTGACAAAAAGAAAATAGCAATATTGACTGTAATGTACCACTATAACTTTATGATATTGTAGGGCTACAGTTTAAGAAACTTGCTCGTCCATTGATATTTTACATGAATTTAGTATTATTAGTGTAACAAATCGTTTAGAAATACAGTGGTAAGTTTTCTAATACTTCCTTTATTATATGTTATTAATTAAATAATTATTTTGTGTTTATCTGTAACAGTATATCTAAGTGGGGATCATGGATTAAATAAATGTCCACGTATATGAATGTGCCTAAGCCAACAGTTAGGCATGTTGAAAATATACAGCAAAAATTTAAATCTGGATAAAAATTTTTTTGGCATCAGTGAAGTATTTTCCAGCACAGCTGAAAACAATTTGGTAAAGCACATTTTTACATTTGAAGAGATGATGTTCGGTTTAAGCTTTCTAACGTAAGAAAAGTTCGATACTGCAGAATGAAACGGATTGCTTCATAATTTCCATTCAGAAGAAACCGTGGCAGGCCAAAAGCCGAATCTGAGGGAAATGATCAAAGCTACAAGCAAATCTTTAAAGCCAGTCGAGGACTCTTGAGCTGCGAACAGCTCCTGCAAAACTAACCTAAGGACATCACATAACCCCCAGTCATCACGAGGCAGAGAAAATCCCTGACCCCGCCGGGAATGGAACCCGGGAACCCGGGCGCGGGAAGCGAGAACGCTACCGCACGACCACGAGCTGCGCACGTTGTGATAAGGAAGTGTTTTGGAGACTCTACAGGGAACTTGCCACAGAACTCATTCCGAAAGCAGGAGAACGGTACAACGAGTTGCGCGAGGAAGATGAGTAGAAGGAATGATCAGATGCATTAAATGCAAAAAGCGCATTAATGCTACGTGTGCATAGGTGGGAAAGGAGTGGAAAAGTTATATTGCAATGATAGCATTATTGATGTAAGAACTAAAATATTGACTTTTCCCAAACTTAGACTATTACATGCTCTTAAACTCAGGGACATAATTTATAAAACTAGTACAATTTATGCACTCACTGGTACAAGTTAGGAGACCAGCTTTCTAATTTGTACCACTTGCAGACGCTTAGAAAATAGTTTTGTGTTTATTTTTCTCAGAACATCCATTCTTTAAATCAGTTACCAAGAACAACAACCTGGTGTTGAAGGTGGCATTGTTTAAATAATTTCTGTAACTTGCTGTTTAGACTGTGATAAGTAAAATGTCTAAAATGGTAAAATTTAGGCAGCTGTCCTCTGTATACAGGGTGAGTCAACCTATTGGTTTTGTGCAACCTGCAACTCTCAAATACTACATGCGAACTATTAGTCTTACACATAAAATGAAAAGGATCGTTTCGGAAATTTAATGTAGTTAAATTTTGTATAGGGATTCGTTTTAGCCAGAGGCCGTAATTTTCGAGTAACTCAATAAAAACGGACAAAACTGGCCTTCAGACGCGTTTTTCTTGAATAACTCTAAAATCGTGACCTCTCGCGAAAACGTATACCAGTACAAAATCTAACTACATTAAATTACCTAAAAAAGACCGTGTTCATTTTTTCTGTAGTGTATATGTACCGAGTGAAAGAATAAGAAAATGTCACGTGTGGTTTTTGCTGGCGTTGCTGGTTGCATAAAACCCATAGGTATGAGCAACTGCATCACCCTCCAGTAATTACAGTACTTATTACCTTCCTTTCCTCAGCGTAGAAGTTCAAAGTTGTCAAGTTCTCCTAGATAGGAAGAATATTTACTGTTCATATCGTTTTAAAAAAGAAGATTAGAGTTTAACATCCTGTCGATGGCGAGGTCATTTGAGATGCTGCACCAGCTCGGAGAGCTGAAGGAAATGGATATTTGGACTGCCATCCTCCAACATGCATATCGTTGAATGTAGTTTCCTTATTTTCAGCGTTATCGTGTTCTCGTTGGTCGGCAATAATTTGATTCGTAGTAGTTTAGGAAGTAAAGTGGTGGTATTTTAACATCACTTTCATGAGCAGCTCACTTACAGACACGTGTACCTAGTAGTGGGAACGCATCCATAGAGTGCTCTCCACGAGATACTCAAATTTGTCGGGGATCTACCTGATCCTGAACACTCGATTGCCGCCGAGAAATCATGGAGATTGGTTGATACTGGGTCCAGTACATTCATATCTCGCTCAATGGAACTCCCTCATATGTTCTAAAGGTTTGACGTCTAGCAACTTGAGGGGAGGGGGGGTTGACACAGTTTGTGAGCGATATTGTCTTGCTGACATTTCGTTCTACGTAGACATCTCCCACACAAGAATGCTTTCATCACCTCCCTTAATGGTGCTCAGTTGGCTGGCAGAACGCAGCACCTCTTGTGATATACATGAAATGCCGGCTGTATAAAGGAATGGACGCATTGAAAATTTGTGCCGGTTCGGGACTCGAACCCAGATTTCCCGCTTTTCGACCTGTCGCCTTAACCGTTTTGGTTACCCGTGCACGACTCACGGCCAGACTGAAACTTACATATCTCGTCGTTCCTCCTTCACAATCCGTACTCGTACACAGATTATGTACCTTCCGTACAGGGGAGGACATTTTAATTGGAAGTCGCTGCCTGGTATCGGCAGATAAATACGGTATTACAGTTCAAATGGTTCAAATGGCTCTGAGCACTATGGGACTTAGCATCTATGGTCATCAGTCCCCTAGAACTTAGAACTACTTAAACCTAACTAACCTACGGACATCACACAACACTCAGTCATCACGAGGCAGAGAAAATCCTTGACCCCACCGGGAATCGAACCCGGCCGCGGGAAGCGAGAACGCTACCGCGCGACCACGAGCTGCGGACGGTATTACAGTGCCTGTGCTCTTAAGAACGATGCAGTGTTCCTTCGGGCATGTCCGAAGGAACACACTATCGTTATCAACAACACAGGCACTGAAATATCGTAACATTTCTTACAGAACGTGCGCATACGAGGGAACTTCAGAAAGTAAGTTACAAATTATTATAGCAGGTCAAGTAACTTCTATTGAATGCTGCACTACACATAAAAATGACGTGTATACATGACACTGTTTCTCAATAGTAGCCAAATCTCTCTAAACAACGAGCGAAACTATCTGTCAATTGCAAGGCTCGTCGACGTTAGAAATCCTATCCTGGGTTACGTAGTCTTTCGAGAACCGCTACGGGAGCGTCCTGATTGAGGGTAAATTTCTTTTCCCCCAGATGTTCTTCCATCTTGCCAAAAAGATCCATGCAAGATCTTGACTGCACGGCAGGTACTTCCAAACCTCCCATCGAAAATCTTGAAGCAAAGCTTGTGTTGTATGCTCCGTGTGGGTTGTTGCATTATTGTGCAGGAGAACAACGGCTTTGCTTAACTTTCCACGCCCCTTGTCCGTTGCGTTTTACCCACAAGAATCATACTGTCCCACGGATAACAGCGTAATTGTTTTCAAGAGCTCATATCGACAAAGCAGATTGCGACTTCAACTTTGGAGTATGTTTTCAGTTATCTCACCATTTCACTTGCACCAGTGATGCACCTGTTATCCGTACGGCAGCAGAACTGTATCTACAGAAAACCCAGAACATGTACTCTCTTCTGTAAATGCGACATTCTTACTGTGCAGGCGTCTCAGCGTGGGACGAAATGTGTAACGTACTTTCTGAAGCCCATACTGCCTTGCCGTATGCGCTCCCTAACGTTTAAGCGTTTTTCCAGTACTACACTGATGCGTGTCTGTTGCAATTTGATTCACACAAGCCGGAAAAAAGTTATATTTTAATTAACAGCCATACTTCACTCCTTACAGCCAGCAATGGGTTTAAATTTGGTTAACGGGACTGAGTGGTCTCCCGGTGGAATTCTGTGGAGGACGTCATAGACGCAGCAGGAGCGCTGTCACTTGCGTCAGAGATGTAAATAAGAGCCACTCAATTGACAGATGAAGCGAGCTTACAGTCCACACGAGCCTGTGTGAGGTCTCCACACACGACTGTCTGTAGCTTTCGAAAGAATGAGACATGCTTGGAAACATTCCTTCAGGTACAGGGTGGTACAGGGAAACGGGAAATTTTGAACGTTAATGTTGTCAACACTTTAGTGCCGGCAGTTGTTGGAATGGGTGAAAATGTAGTGAACGAGTTGCCGTTTAGTAATCATGCAGCTTTGGAGTCGTGCGGAACGTGCTATCGCTGTGAGATAGTGTTACTGCTCCGACAATATGCATGCGCGCTAGATATTGGGCGACGAAGCGTGCAAAAAATATTGCGCGAATTAAAGTACAACACATGTAAGCTACAGATTTGCAGCAATTAAATCCACAAGATCCTGCGTCGCGTAGGTAGTTTAGAGAACGGATGTTTTGTAAAATCAAATACACGCCAATGTTCTTAACAAAAATGGATGTCAGATGATGCTCACTTCCACCTTAACGGATACGTTAGCAGATAGAATTTCCTTTACTGGATACAGGAAATTCGATGGAAGCCGTTCGCCAACTGTAAGGTGCGTCATTTCACATAAAGGTTACATTCCACAGCCGCGAGATCCTCTGATCTTAATGTACGCGATTTCTTCCTAGACATCTTAAAAGCAATGGTGTACCGCACACGCCCTCAGCTAAAACTGAAGACGAAATTACTGCCGTTCCCCGACGCATGCCACACCGAGCAATCTGGAGGTTCCATAACAGGCTATTAGAATTTACACGTCAGAACAGAGCGCTTTCGGATGTCATCCTTAAGGAAATAAAGACACAGTTTATGACATTTTGTAATAAAAACGCAAGTGGCATATTGTATACATGTACTTCTGTGAATAAAAAAAAATGTTAATTCAAAATTTCCCGTTCTCTGCGTCACTTTCTATTTCTAAATGCAAATCACAAGAATAGTTTATGGAATTTACCGAAATTCATTCCATATATCATTCACTGGTGATGTGCATTTGTTTGACTAAAGTTTTTGATGACAATTCTGTCAATGTACAAAATAGTTTAGACTTTCGTAGCTAACCGTTGGCGTACTGCCAAGTGGCTGTCCCCTCGGGCTGGCGGACTGTCAGAAAAATCATTAAACAAACGCTGGCGGACGATCCCGAAACGAAAGCCAACGGGCAATAAGTTTTCTCAGTGGTGGAAAACACTTAGGAACTTTTCAGAGCGAAGAAGGCACCAGGTCCTGACGAAGATTTTGCACTGAATACGCTGCGGAACTTGCTGTCTCGTGCACGGTTCACTCACATTGATGTGACCAACGCCTTCGTTCGACACAGACGGCAGGTGGCAGCAGTAGCAGTGGAGGGTATGTAAAGCATGTTTGGGGGGCTGCGAAAAACAGTACAGTATTACGAAAAAGAAGCGATTTACCTGACGTCCAAAATGGCTTGATCATTGGCTTTCGGACCAAGGGTGGAAGCATTTCCGAAACGGGTAAGTTTGTAAACTGTTTGAATGCTGCAGTGGTTACAGTATGCAGTACATGGCAAAATGGCACTATCCGACACTGGCGCCGAGGCAACTGTGGTGTACTGCGGGCCGTAGGTGACAGGGATGAACGACTGCTGCGGCGATGTCTTTGTGCGAGTAGACGTGCAACTGTTGAGCAGCTGACCGCCCAAATGAACCAAGGAATTGCCGACAGTCTCCTCAACGATCGTTCAGCGAACGTTGTTGTGTATGGGTGTCTGCAGCAGGCGCCTTGTTCATGCATCCCTACGGTGGAGGCAGCAATTTGCTCGCCAAAACCACAACTGGACCTTCAGTGAGTGGCTACAGGTAGGCTTTTGATGTGAACCACATTTTGTGCACCATTAGACAGAAGTTCAATTTGAAACGTCTGAAAGCAAACACCTTGCAACATTCGTCGGAAGGGTCTAGGCCGGATGAAGCAGCGTTATGGTCTAGGAAATGTTTTCGTCGTTATGGATGGCACAATGGATTAGCGAAAGTATGCATCTATCCAGGAGACTATGTACACTACTACATGCAGTTTGTTTTTTCTCGGCAGGATGGCATCTGCAGCAGGACACTGTAGCGTGTCAAACTGCTCGCAGTGTACGTGCGTGGTTCGCAGAGCACCAAGATGACTTTACCGTACTCCCCTAGCTACCTAATTCCCAGGAATTAAACCCAACCGAGAATCTGTGGACCACCTTTATCGGGCTGTGCGCGCCATGCTTGCTCAACTGCGAAACCTAGCTAGCTGGCCACAGAAATGGAATTAGCATGACTACATCCCTGTTGATACCTTCCAGAACCTCACTGACTCTCGTTCTGTACGTCTCTCATCGGTCCGCGCTTCAGAAGTGGATATGCAGGCTTTTGACAGGTGGCCACATTAATGCGACTGGACACTGTATTTGTCGAAAATCTGCCGTACACGAATGGTACGGCGTGGCCGAAAAAGAATGGTGCTCACAGAAAGAGGAAAAGAACGTACGCGCAGGATTTCATGTCAGTATCGCTAATGATCCTCAGTTGCAGGAATCTGGACTGTTCTGGATCGAACATTACGACGTTCCTGCAAAAAAAGAAACGTCTTTCAAAGAATCTGCATGGATTCAAGAAAGAAACACTCTTTTCAACCACAGCTCGCTTTATTGAGACACGAAATATTAATAGCAGATGCAAGCGCCAATAGAAGCAGTCTTCCTGGTTTTACAAAACGCGCTCGGCACTGCACCACATTGCTAACTGATGACCAACAGAAGATCGTGTGAGGTAGTCCCAAAATATGTGACTAACTGGAAAAATATTTCGCTATTAGAACACATTACTTTTTACTTTACGGCAAATGTTCAAAAAACGAAAGTAATATCGACTATGCCCTGAAGAAGTGTTAAAAATTGTACTTGAATGTAAGATAATGCAACGAGAGCGAGACTGACAGTATTCGATTATCAAGATGAGTGATAAACTTCTGGGTTCTGGATTGAATTGGGAATATCTCAGATATGTACCAGCGGCGATTTGTCATTTCTTATTGTGTTACCAACAAGATTTCTATAGCTTGCTACCTTTGAGTATCCTGTGTTACATTTTCATCTTGTTTACTCGTTTCAGTATGATGTGGTTATAAAACTAGTTGTATATCTGAATCAGTCCATTCGCTTTGAATTTTAAAAACAAACTGTAATCTGTAATATAACATTTCCGGTGTTGAGATGGCTCTGTGGGCTCGTTCCGGAAACCAGTAAATAAAAAATAAAAAATACTTTTGGAATCCGCTACAATATTTATAGTTAATACTCAGAAGAGATACGAAACCGTAAAATGAGTAAGTATTAGTGAAGGCGTGTGGAAGACCTTGATTTGTTGGAAAGGTCTTGGGAGAGTGCGACCAATTCTTAGAGAACTACTTCAGCCTTTGAGTCCTTTGGAAGTAAGGTATTATTGTGTCAGTCGGTGTACAGATGTGGATTAACAATACAGAATGCATCAAACACTATAGAAGGCTTAGGACATAAATGTATTTACACCATATTCGATGTAAGGAATACATAGTTTTGCATCCTGTAGTCTCTCTGCAGTCAGTCTCTCTCTGTTCCAGTAGTACTGGATTTACAATATTCATTAACAGGCTGAGTGGCAAAAGCGTCGAGCTACGTTCATAGTGTTTTCACTGCACTGTTGTCCGTATGCACGTTGTGATCGGAGAGTAGTCTAGTAGTCACCAAGGTAATCTCATGCGGAGTTGTGATGCGGAGATTTAAAAGGCGCGCGGACTGTAAGCATGTATCGAGTAGCGCTTACAGGACCGTTCACAATAGTAAATAGTGAAGTGTTGCAAATTCGCGGTCCACTAGCGGCGTGAGCAGCGCCCCTTGGCGGCGTCCTACGAGCCCCCTCTAACTGTAGGTCGCGGCGGCCGAATTAATTGTTACTTCTGAGGAGATGACAGCAGCGCGCGGCACCGTCGATACCGAAGATATGACAGCAGACATGAATGGGTTTCAGATTCACGCTGCTGGGATCGTAACGAGTCGATATAGCCCATACCGAAGGTGAGTGTGAGACAGCTGTGTTCCGTTTATTGTATATCTCTCTTAGGGATCATAAACGGCATATCGAGAGCAGTGTTATTTTTCTCTCTCTTAACGCGCTAATGGAATAAGACAAAGGCGACAATGTCGGTGCTTAGTAGCCTTCACCATGCACTGTTCACTGGTTTGTCGAATGTGTGAGTAGAGCGTTATGCTTTGAAAACCAGTTCGCTCAAACGCCTGGTATTAAATGGTGACAAAATGAATCTAGGACGGTACGGCCATGTGGCATGTATTGGGCTGTTTCCAAATCAGGATTCCGGATGCTGTTCCGCAACCAGTTCTTTTTGATACGAGCACTCTTTCCGATATGTGCTTTAGAAACATTGCGAATATAAGCTGGTGACTTCCATAAACGATCAACTTCACCACCCAAGGATGATGAACAAGTTTTACGTCGAAATAATTTGAAGGTCTACTGACACTGAGCTCCAAGAGGCTTAGCAACTCTTGCTACATTAAGAAATCCCTTAGTTACCCAGCATATTAACCAACAAATTATCCATCGACACAAACAGCAGTGGAGGTCCAAACACTCTCCACGAGGGCTCAAGATCACACTCCACCATTACCCATTTCCAATTTCATCTTAGCCGCTACATAGCAAAGGAGCTATTCACTAGATACACTCCATATTCTTCCATCAGAATACTTTATGAAATATTGTGATTAATTGCACTAAGAAAAGGACCTTTGTGGCCCATTGCACTTTGACTTCTCTCCATAATCCACATGAGGCAGCACCTAATGTTTGAAAAATCCTTGTAACCCCATTGAACCCATTCTGTAGCGGAGACCGTGGTTCCGCAAGCTGCGAGTGTGGAAGCTGATGGAAAATTTATACGTCTGCATACTCGAGGTCAGCGTCATTCGAGGAAGTATACAAAAGCAGTGATTACCTATTTGCCGGTCTGTTTGTTACAGCGAAAGCCCTATGAGCGACCTCGTCTGATTAGCCGCCTTTTGGCGCGTCTCGGGACGTCTTCCATACGGAGATGCAAGGACACTGTAGCGACGTAACACCGTGACTCGTTGGAAAACTTCATCATCTTCTTTTTGCCGCCACAACACTCCACTGTATTTGCCTCTACCCCTGTCCTTAAGAACAGAAAGCTCACAGTACTTGTCCTGCAGGGTTTGTTGCTGCGGCGCCATCAAATATCAGCAGTGTTCTATCTGCACTCATTGTGACAAATGTAAGGAGGCTTGATGACACAAGAAGCTATTTTTCTGGTTTTTTTCCTAATCATTTTGTTTACTTTGATAAAACCAAATTTCATCAGGTTTTGTGTGGTTTGATTACATTACACTACATTGAATTATTCCACCCGAGTATCAGTCTGGGATCGCTCATTTCCTCCAACTAGTTATTTGTGGTCGTTCCACTGAAGATAGCTCCGGAAGCATACTCCCAGATATTTTAATGTTAGTACTGTTTCCAGTTATTGATTGCCAATTACAGGGTTGGGACAAAATATGGGAACACCGCGAGAAATGCATGCTCGAACGTTAATGCAGGTGATAGCCAAGCCTGCAGTTGGCTGTTATATTTGACCACGACGGTACCTGTGTAATGTCCTCATTACGATGCAAGTGTCAGTCGTGGTCAGAACAGTGCACTGCACAGTTGAGAGTGCCTTAGGTCGAAGCTCAGTGCATTCGAACGTAGCCAAATTGTTGGTGCTCCTAGGATTGTAGCTTCCGTAACCAAGGGAGCCGAAGTTTTTGAAGAGGCTCCGTGTCCAAGATTTATATCGCACACAGGGAAAGCGGAAATCATCTGCTCTGGGTCACAACGGGGACGAAAGTGTGTGTTGAGTGATTGTGAAAGACAGTCACTGAAGAGGATTGTGACGAAGAGTAACAAGACGAAAACTAAAAAGTCACCGCAGCGCTCAATGTCACGCTCGCGACCCATATCACAACAAAAGCAACACGTAGGTAGCTCCATAAGCAGGGACCTGCAGGACGAGCTGGGATTCCAAAGCCAGTCATCAGTAATGCAAATGCTCGTAACAGGAAAAGTGGTGCCGAAGCCATAAAACCTGGGCTACGGAGCAATGGAAGAAAGTCATTTGGTGGGATGTGTCTCGTTGCACACCGTTTCCAACATCTAGCCCAGGTTATGTCCCAAGAGTGAAAGATAGCAGGAACTCAGTAATGGTTTGGGAAGCCGTATCGCCGAATTCCATGGTTAGCGTGACTACTCAGCAAGGTCGCATTACTACCACGGATTATGTGACCATTTCCGCTGATCGGGTTGATGCATGGTACAGTGTTTGCTCCTCAGAGATGTCGCTGTATTCCAAGACGACAGGACTCCTGTTCACACAGTTCGCATTGTCCAGGAGTGGTGTGGTGAGTACGGGGATGAAGTATCGTATCTCCCCCCCCCCCCCTGCCCAACAGTCACCTGATCTCAATATTATTGAGGCTTTGCTCTCTATTTTGGAGTGTGCGTAATCGCTATGCACATCCGTCATCGTTATCTAGACTTGGCGCTATTTTACAGGAAGAACGGGGTAAGATTGCCTTGAAAACAATTCCGAGATAAATGGAAGCTGTTTTGAATGCCAACCATTTTCCTACATCGTATTAAGCATGGTAATCTGTTGTGGTTTAGGTGTTTCTATATCTTTGTCAACCTTCTGTATGTAATCTAATCCTGAATATGGAAGAACATCCATCATTATTAACGGCCCTTCAAGGTTAACATAACGATTGCCTTTCACACTCTGGGCACCAAATGTTCGTCATTGTAAGTTTTAAATCCAAACCCCTCTGGTGCATCGGTATTGAATGCAAGCTTGAGGACGTAGAGTAAAATAGGCCTTACTGTAGTCGACACCAGCACTGTGAGTTAATGCAACGACTTTGTTTGAAACGAGACACGCAGCGCATGCCGTCGCCGTTTGCAATGTTCTGTAGCTAATATCAATATAGTACGTTGCAGGGGATATAGTACGTTGCAGGGTGGAGTTCTGGTTCACTCTCAAAGCCTTTTCGATGACATATAGGGCGATCAAGTCACGGGGAACAACTTTTGTTGGGCACAAAATGTTCGCTGGCACTTCTCGCCGCCGTCAGGTGTCCTATTGAATTCGCCGACACTGGAGCGACGATACTGCACAGAACAAGAAGCGTCTACTAACCCAATGTGCTGCATCTGCGTGCTACATACTTCAGTAAGTTGATAGACACACTCATTCTCAAGGTTTTGTTATTGAAAATAGTCAGAGAGGACGGAGATACAGTATTATAAAAGTTCGGCCTACTGTCTTTCACGCAGAGCATATGACTGGCATATAGGCAACTCACACTGCATTCGGACGCCGCAGAATGCCTACGACGTGACGCCTCTCAGAGGCAAAATCAATTATTAAACACGCACAACAACGCAGGGAAAAATCGGCGAACATTTTGTCTCTTAAAATCGTTGTTCCTCGAGACGTGATCTATCACCCCTGTGCATGTGCAAACGGGCATTAGCGTGCTGAAACAAAAGCCGAATATGACTTGCCAATGAAGGGCAAAACAAAAACAAAACGGGACGTAGAATATCGTCGACTGAACGCTGTGCTATTAAGAATGCCGCGGATAGCGACTAAAGAGGTCGTGCCATGAAATGAAATGGTACTCTACACCATCACTCCTGGTTGTCGGGCCGTATGACGGTTGATATCCCAACGTGCTGTCTAGAGCATATAAAGACAAGGTTTCGCTAGTCATCGGGGTTCAGTTCGAAGCTAGACTCATCAGTGCAGACAATTGTGCTCCAGTCAATGAGGTTCCAGACAGAATATGCCGACATTGCTACAAACAGGCGTTTTGGTGTACAGAGGTCAATGTTAGTCGGCGCAAGGGGCGCCTGACTCAGCCTCCTTTCTGTGAGCCGCCCACTACTGAAACAATGATAATAATGAATCCGCCGCTGACGATTGCTCGTTCCTCACGTTCTGTCGTCTCTATAGATTTTCCGCTTCCTTCTTGACGCAGTGTTCGGGCGCGGTTCACTCATTCCTACCAATCCTGTTGTATAGTTGCTCCTATTTCAAAATTCGAGCGAATCGTCGATTACTAAAACCGGCTTCTTTGAGCCCAACTACACTTCCTCTCTCAATTGCGGACATCCGCATATATTGTTCACGCAGCACAGCTAATGTCCAATGAAATTCGCAGAGACGTTATGCTCTGGTGGTGCTATCCTTGTCGGTTGCATGGTGAAATTGCTGTGCAGCGTCACAGATTTACCCCTCAGTCACCAAAGTTGACAATTTTGTGTTTTCCGTCGACACGTGGTGCTTTTTTGCCATGGAGTGTAAAAATAAAAATCCCTCAAAAACGCGATGCAACAGTTGGCTACCATTGTTACTAGTTCGTTAGGATGTTCTATACTACCCGAAGTATTGTTCTTTTCTGGTGAAACATATTAACCAGTTATGTTCTTCGGGTGTTGTGCTTTAACTGCCCTTAGTAGGTAGCTGAAAAAGGCCACGTCACTGGCCGGCCGCTGTGACCGAGCGGTTCTAGGCGCTTCCGTCCGGAACCGCGCGACCGCTACGGTCGCAGGTTCACATCCTGCCTCGGGCATGGATGTGTGTGATGTCCTTAGGTTAGTTAGGTTTAAGTAGTTCTAAGTTCTAGGGGACTGATGACCTCAGCAGTTAAGTCCCATAGTGCTCAGAGCCATTTTAACCAGCCACGTTACTATAACGCCGGCTGTTCGTCTGCCATGTATTATCGCTCAGGTGGTGCGTGGCTGGTACTAACCTTCCGGTAGCTGGGCCTGAGTGTTCTTTTTACCGCCGTCATTTGCGGCTGCGGCCTTGACGGGCTGATTACCGCCGCCCCGTGGCGCAACCCTGGTCAAGGCTGCCAGCCCAGAACACGAGGCCCACTCGTGTACACAGGACACGCCTCACAACACGGCACGTCTACCTAAGATGAATGATATCTTTGGCAGTTGTCACGGAAAGATTTGGTGCAGCGGCGAGGCGCTGAATTCGTATTCGGGATGTCAGCGGTTCAAATCTCCATCCAGAATTAGCATTTCCATTGCGAGCTTCGCCTTAATCGCTTAAGGTAAATTACAGAATGGTACCATCGAAAAGAACACGTCTCATTTCCTCACTCATCTTTCCCCAATACAAGCATTTACTCATCTATAATGATGTCTTGTTTTCCGCTTTTTTTTTAACATTTACATTGCCCATCGTTGAACACTACACCTGCCGTATAAACCTTTATATCTATGTTATAATAGTGGGTATATCAGTTCCATATACATAGGTGAAAGAAATACAGTGGAAGAAGAATGGCTAGCTTTGAGAGATGAAATATTGAAGGCAGCAGAGGATCAAGTAGGTAAAACGACGAGGGCTAATAGAAATCGTTGGGTAACAGAAGAGATATTGAATTTAATTGATGAAAGGAGAAAATGCAAAAATGCAGTACATGAAGCAGGCAAAAAGGAGTACAAACGTCTCAAAAATGAGATCGACAGGAAGTGCAAAATGGCTAAGCAGGGATGGCTAGAGGACAAATGTAAGGACGTAGAGGCTTATCTCATTAGGGGTAAGACAGATACTGCCTACAGGAAAGTTAAAGAGACCTTTGGAGAAAAGAGAACCACTTGTATGAATATCAAGAGCTCAGATGGAAACCCAGTTATAACCAAAGAAGGGAAAGCAGAAAGGTGGTAGGAGTGTATAGAGGGTCTATACAAGGGCGAGTTTCTCGAGGACAGTATTATGGAAATGGAAGAGGATGTAGATGAAGATAAAATGTGAGATACGATACTGCGTGAAGAGTTTGACAGAGCACTGAACGACCCAAGTCGAAGCAAGGTTCCGGGAGTAGACATCATTTCATTAGAACTATTGATAGCCTTGGGAGAGCCAGTACTGACAAAACTCTACCATCCGGTGAGCAAGGTCTATGAGGCAGGCAAAATACCCTGAGACTTCAAGAAGAATATAACAACTCCAATCTCAAAGAAAGCAGGTGTTGACAGATGTGAAAATTACCGAACTATCAGTTTAATAAGAGACGGCTGCAAAGTACTAACACGAATTCTGTACAGACGAGTGGAAAAACTGGTAGAAGTCGACGTCAGGGAAGATGAGGTTCGATTCTGTAGAAATGAAATGTTGGAACACGTGAGGCAATACTGATCCTAAGAAAAAATGGTTCAAATGGCTCTGAGCACTATGGGACTTCACATCTGAGGTCATCAGTCCCCTAGAACTTAGAACTACTTAAACCTAACTAACCTAAGGACATCACACACATCCATGCCCGACGCAGGATTCGAACCTGCGACCGTAGCGGTCGCGCGGAGTCCAGACTGAAGCGCCTAGAACAACTCAGCCAAACCGGCCGGCACTGACCCTACGACTTATCTTGTAAACAGATTAAGGAAAGGCAAACCTACGTTTCTAGCATTTGTAGACTTGGAAAAAGCTTTTGACAATGTTGACTGGAATACTCTCTTTCAAATTCTGAAGGTGGCAGTGATGAAATACATGGAGCGAAAGCCTATTTCCAATTTGTACAGAAACCAGATGGCAATTATAAGAGTAGAGGGGCAAGAAAATGAAGCAGTGGTCGGGAAGGGAGTGAGACAGGGTTGTAGCCTCTCCCCGATGTTATTCAATCTGTATAATGAGCAAGCAGTAAAGGAAACAAAAGAAAAATTCGGAGTAGGTATTAAAATCCATGGAGAAGAAATAAAAACTTTGAGGTTCGCCGATGACATTGTAATTCTGTCAGAGACAGCAAAGGACTTGGAAGAGTAGTTGAACGCAATGGATAGTGTCTTGAAAGGAGGATATAAGATGAACATCAACAAAAGCAAAACGAGAATAATGGAATGTAGTTGAATTGAGTCGGGTGATGTTGAGGAAATGAGATGGTTAAAGTAGTAAATGAGTATTGCTATTTGGGGAGCAAAATAACTGATGATGGTGGAAGTTGAGAAGATATAAAATGTAGACTGGCAATGGCAAGGAATGCGTTGCTGAAGAAGAGAAATTTGTTGACATCGAGTATAGATTTAAGTGTCAGGAAGTTGTTTCTGAAAGTATTTGTATGGGATGTAGCCATGTATGGAAGTGAAACGTGGACGATAAATAGTTTGGACAAGAAGTGAATAGAAGCTTTCGAAATGTGGTGCTACAGAAGAATGCTGAAGATTAGATGGGTAGCTCACATAACTAATGAGGAGGTATTGAATAGAATTGTGGCACAACTTGACTAGAAGAAGGTTTCGGTTGGTAGGACGTATTCTGAGACATCAAGGGATCACCAATTTAGTAATGGAGGGCAGCGTGGAGGGTAAAAATGGTAGAAGGAGACCAAGAGATGAATACACTAATCAGATTCAGAATGATATAGGTTGCAGTAGGTTCTGGGAGATGAAGAAGCTTGCACAGGATAGAGTAGCATAGAGAACTGCATCAAAACAGTATCTGGACTGAAGGCCGCAACAGAACCGTACATATAAGCAGAATATGTTATGTGGACATACACTGAAGCGACAGAAGTCATGGGATGCCTCCTAATATCGTGTATGACCTCCGCTTGCCTCGCGTATTTTAGCAACCAGACGTGACATGGACGCAGCTAGTCGTTGGTAGACGGCAGAAACTTTGCGCCATGCTGTCTCTGTAGCCGTCCATAATTGCGTAAGTGTTGCCTTTGCAGGATTTTCTGCACGAACTGACCTTTCGATTCTGTCCCATAAATGTTCAATGCGATTTATTTCGGGCGATCTTGCTGGCCAATTCCTTCGCTCGGATTATCCAGAAAGTTTTGTGGCACTGTGACGAGACTTATTGTCATCAATAAAAATTCCATCTTCGTTTGGACATGGCGTCCAGAAATGGCTACAAATGTTCTCCAAGTAGCCGAACATAACTATTTCCTGTCACCAATTGGTTCAGTTGAACCAGAGGATCCAGTCCATTACATGTAAACACAGTCCACTCCATTACGGAGCTACCACCAGCTTGACCAGTGCCTTGTTGACAACTTGGGTCCATGGCTTCGTCGGGTCTGCTCCACATTCGAACGCTACCATCAGCTCTTACCAACTGAAATCGGAACTCATCTGACCAGGCCACCAGGCTAGAGTTCAGTCGATGTAGTCACGAGCCCAGGAGAGGTGCTGCAAACAATGTCGTGCTGTTAGCAAAGGCAATTGCGTCGGTCGTTTGCCGCCGTAGCTCACTGACGCCAAATTTCGCCTCGCTGTCCTAACGGAAATGTTCGTTTTACGTCCCACATTGATTTCTCCAGTTATTTCTACACTCCATTCCCCTCGTTTTACCTTTGTCGATATTCACCTTATAATCCAAGACACTATCCCTTTGCCTCTTCGAGACAATTACAATGTCGTCGGCATACATCAGAGTTTTCATTTCTTCTCCCTGAACTTTAATTCCTTTCAAAATTTCTCGTTGGTTTCTCAAAGTATAGTTTATCATGTCTGATAGACTAGAATCCTATCTCACTCCCTTCTCAATTACTACCTCCTTTTCATGTGAACTGCACTCTGGTTTTTATACAAGTCGTAGATAACCTGTCGCTCGCTGTATCTTAGCACTACTACCTTCAGAAGCAAACTTTTTTGTGCGAAAACATGTATCGTCGAAGTATATGTTGTAGAATTGTCAGGTGGGAAGCAACACTAACGTTGTGCCTACGTTATTTATTCGTTGTATCCCTTTTTCCAGGTATGCTAGTTTAACAGTCCATCTAGGAGAACATACGAGAAGTTTGGAAAGTAGGAGAGACGTACTTTGAGAGTGCCTGGATAGCTCAGCCGCTAAGAGCAGCTTTACTAAAATCAAGATTCCGGGGTCTAGCCTTAGATGGAATACAGTCTTGGTCTGCCAGAGAATTTTGTTTTGTGAAATGTATTAAGGTAGAGAAACTCCTCATGTTACGCTTTCAACGCTACATGTTGTGTCAAAAAGTAGGAGAGAGAAAACTGCATAGCAACAGCGGACGATCTCTAGACTCCTGGAAAAACATTGGGCGGTGTAGAAGAGATGAGCGACGTGGCCTTGAAAGACCGTGCTGTGCTTCTCACATCCGGCAGACCGCTCCCCGCCTTACAATTTGTCTCAAACCTCACAGCTCTTATTGTCCTCCGTGACGTGAGAGCCACGCTGGGCTGCGCTCGCAGCTCTTTCACAGCCATAATACACTGCCTGTGTCTTTGATTCATTGCGGCGGTGCATATATGCCTACAGTAACTTGGCTAACTTGGCATTAATTACCATATATCTACGTACATGCTCCGCAAGTCACAGTACTGAGCATGGCAGGTTATAAAGATTTAGGTGGTTCGCACATGGTGGTATAGTCGGCGCACGATCGATGGGAAACACATCTCCGAGGTAGCGATGAAGTGGGTAGTTTCCCGTACTACCATTTCACAAGTGTATCGTGAATATCAGGAATCCGGTAAAACATCAAATCTCCGACATTGCTGTGGCGTATTTGAATAAGCATGCCTACACTAGTTTTTTTGGCCCTTCAGTGTGAAATGCACTCCTCAGTTGGTTATACGGCACTAGACTGTTAATTTGTACTGTTTCATTTTTGATGTGCTCATTCTACATTATTTTATTCGTATTATAATTTATTTTCGTACATACTTTTAAACTTAACCCACTAAGTGACAGATCACCTGCATTAGAGGCAATGGATGCTGTTAGCAAAACGAAGGTGGATTAGCACCGTTCCATTAACAACTGTCCCTTTCTAATTTTTTCAATTCAAAGATGTGAAATCGTAGGACAGCTAAGAGTAGTTTTGGTGGATTCTCCTTGCCTGACTTCTCTCTCAATTCTGAAGTTGTCACTGTGTTGTTGAACTACTTCCACGGAGTGAAGGTTACCTTAAAGAGCTGAAAAACAAAAGAACTAGCAAAACTGAGTCGTAGACTAAGAACGCTCTTTACACGGTTTCTGTGCTTCTTCATCCCGAATTACTCCTATGTGCAAAAGAAAGGCTCCAAAACCTAGGATTCCAAAGTTATTTATAGAGAACAAAGACTACCTTCAATTCTGGGTGTTTTTTTTTTAAGTTTGTGACTTGTCCGTGGCTGGTTATACTGGAAGTGAATTTAATTAGCATCTGTCACAATCTCCTAACAGTTATGGAAGCGGAATGCTCTATCTTCAGGAATCTGACTTTTTATAATTATAACCTCATGGCCTGAGGTGTTCGCGGATAACAAAAATGAGGCGCCTATCTGAATCGCATGTACAAGAGCCTTACCTGCGTCTGTAATTCTTTTATTACCAATTGCAGATATTAATATTTTGTGAACCGTTTTAACGCGTTCAGTACGGTATGATGTTGGGATTGGCCCTGGCCTAAATTTTCGTCTGCTGAAGCTGAACCTCATAATGTACATTATTTTGCCTAGGAACGAAGAGTCCGATCATTACCACAGTTAAACAACATATTTTGTCATATTCTTGATACGTTCCGTACGTTGTAACTTATTGTCGTAAATAATGAAACCGACTTAATAATATTTTCTGCGAATCATTTCTGCAACGTTGGGGAAGTCAAGTGAAATCATATTTCCAGTTTCTACGCATTCTTCTTCTTCTTCTTCTTCTACTGATCCATTAATGGATGTTGGCGACCACATGTTATCTTTCGTCTCTGAACCGCAATATGTAATAGCTGGTCTACACTTCGTAGTCATGTCCATTGCTTTATATTGTCCAACCAGGATGTTCTTCTTCGCTCTAGTCTTCTTTTTCCTTCAATCTACGCTTTGCATATTGTTTGATGTTAGTAATATAGTTAATCGAATATACATTAATTCAAAATAATGTTAACTTCCTAAACTTCACTTTTGATAAGCGTTGCATTGTATATTTATAAATATATTAAAAAGGGACGTTAATAGTTTTATTGATGTTCCACCGAACATTATTTGGGACGTATATGATACACAAGCAGGTGTGAGACAGTGAATTAGTGATATTCCATCCAACATTATTTGAGACGTACATGACACGCAAGCAGGCGTTAGACAATGAAACTATTTCTGCAGTGGATATACTATCTGAGAAGAACAACTGCTCCTACCACGGCAACAGAATAAGCTGAAAAACAGAAAGCTAGTATAACGGCACAGTGACCCTTAGAGCTAAAAACATAAGATATTATTATCGATAGCATTTAATGCGGATAGACGAACGTAGTAATACTGACAATGTGAACTTTCTACAAGAAAGTAATTGTTATTGTTAATGTCCACAAATGCACCTGTAGATAATCGCATTGGTGCAGATTTTTATCCGCAGTGAAGTCATTACAGCGGATATCCGTAGCACAGAGTGAGTTACCAGTCTTCATTTATTTATGCCGTGGCATCACGAAGAGACTGCGCCAGGTATGCGACCCGAGACATGATATACGTCCTAGATCAAATATATTCAGACAGAAAATCGTGCGAAACTACGAGGGACGTTCAGTAGGCACTGAACACTTTTTTCTCGGCCATTTTGGGTCGAAAAAAATGCAAAATGTGTTGTGGGACATCGTGTAATATTCCCAATGAAGCCCCTATAGTGCCATGAAGTTCCAATAGTTGGCTGCGCTATACGTAGCCTTCAAATGGCGTCTGTAACGGAGGTGCGTTCCAAGCAGAGAGCTGTCATTGAGTTTCATTTGGCGGAAAACCGGAGCATCGCAGATATTCATAGGTGCTTGCGGATTGCCTACGGAGACCTAGTGGTGAACAAAAGCACGGGCGAGGCGGCTGTCGTCATCGCAACAATGTCGCGCAAACCTGTCCCATCTCCCTGGTGCCGACCGGCCGCATACAGCAGTGACCCTTGTAATGTTGGAATTTGCGGACACACTCGTTCGAGACGATCGATTGATCACAAACAAACACCTCACTACAGTGCTAGAAATCCCTGTTGGTAGTGCTGACACACTTGCCCACCGGTTAGGGTACTGATTGGTATGTGCCGCTGGGTTACTCTACGCCCGACAGAATACCGTAAAGAGCAACGAAGGACCGCCTGTGCGGAACTGCTTGCGCGTTACGAGGCTGATAGTGATAATTTTTTGTTGAACTTCGTCACAGGCGATGAAACATGGGTTCATCACCTCGAACTAGAAACAAAACGGCAATCCGTGGAGCGGCGCCGAACCATCTCTCCTTCGAAGTAAATGTTCAAAGCTCCATTCTCAGCCGGGAAAGTCATGGCGACGATCTTCTGCCACTCTGCAGGGAGTATTCTGTTTTATGTCATCCCTCCTGGTGCAAGATCAACTCGGGAGTGTATTGTGCTACCCCCAGGAAATTGAAGAAACGATTTCAGCGTGTTCGGCTCCACAAAAATGCAAACGAATTTCTCCTTCTCCATGACAAGGCAAGATCTCAAACAATTCTATGCGCCCTAGAGGAGCTTACAAAACTTCATTGGAGTGCTTCCCCCGTATCTCGCACCTTCCGACTTCCATCTGTTTGGCCCAATGTAGAATGCTTTCCACAGGAAACAGTACATGGATGATGGGGAGGTTATTGATGCAGCAAGACGTTGGCGCCGACGTCGACGAGTAGAGTGGTACCGTGCGGGCAAATGGGCCCTCGCAGTAAGGTGGCGTAAGGTCGTCAAATTGAACGTAGATTATGTTGAAAGATAAGAGTTTTGTAGCCAGAAGAATGGAGAATAATATGGTGTATTGTAATCCTGAATAAAACCAATCTGGTTTCAGAAGAAAGTGTGTTGCATTACTGTTGAACGCCCCTCGTACTGTTATGTTACACACAGTATGCAAGTCTTGTACTTGGGCGCCGGCCGCGGTGGTCTCGCGGTTCTAGGCGCGCAGTCTTGAACCGTGCGACTGCTACGGTCGCAGGTTCGAATCCTGCCTCGGGCATGGATGTGTGTGATGTCCTTAGGTTAGTTAGGTTTAAGTAGTTCTAAGTTCTAGGGGACTGATGACCACAGCAGTTGAGTCCCATAGTGCTCAGAGCCATTTGTACCATTTTTTTGTACTTGGGCGCCCCTCTGAGCTTGGCATCCGAAGCGCACTTTACTAATTGTCCGATATAGAAATCTTATAGTAGTGGCGCCTTGTGTCGCTATCTATCTTTTAACAAAAGACATAGTTATTGACTGCAGTCGCTGTACTGTTGCTGAAAAGCACTGATTTGTAGAAAGGTGTCCACGAACGTAGGTCGCATTTCAGAAACATTCGACTAAAAGCAGTGCTTATTTTCGCGGAGAGACCTGCGCCGTCAGTTGTTTAAGGAGCGCGGCCGGTATGTTTACAAGCATAGCCAAGCATCGCCTTGTGGCAGCCGTGCCATGCAAGGTCGTCTGCAGTATTCTGCGCACGCGCGCCACGCTCCTGCTGCCCGCTCGACGCCCATCAGCCACTCGCCACAATCAAACGAATTACAGCCGGCCCGTCGCGCCGTTGCGCGCTGCATTCTCAGCCGACAAGGGGTCTACAGTGTCGCCTGCGTAGCACGCGAGTCAGACTGCGACGCAGGACATCTGGGCTCAAACTCGTCCTGCAAATCAGGTTAAAGGAGTCAGGCAGCTGGCCGTAAACAAAGTACTTACAATGTTATTTTACCCATGATGTCTGTTGTTTAACACAGAGGCCATTACTAAAATACTGTTGAAGGAGACTGCAACCGGCCTCAAATATTACGTTGGTGCAGAAGTTCGTAGCGCTTTTGTTTTTCATATTGGTATTCCGGAATTGACTGTAATTTTTTTATTTTATTTGTAGTTCACTGTTGCTATTGTATTTGAGTTTACGTATTGCATTTTGTCATATGGAGATAGTGAGTGGAGCTGTGGAACATTTCCGACATATTCTTCTGTTTGAGTTCTGTAGAGGGGTGACAGCAGTGGAGGCAACGAGAAACATTTGCTGTGAGTATGAGGATAATACCATTGCACAGAGCACGACTAGAAATTTTTTTCGTTTAGAAGAGGATCGTTTTGCTATTAGTGAATTTCGACGTTCAGATAGGATTTGGTTGGTTGATTCGAGGGGAGGGGACCGAACAGCGAGGTGATCGGTCCCGTCGGACTAGGAAAGGATGGGGAAGGAAGTCGGTCGTGCCCTTTCAAAGGAACTATCACGGCATTTATCTGAAGCGATTTAGCGAAATCACGGAAAACCTAAAACCCACATGCGGGTTTGAACCGTCGTCCTTCCGAATGCGAGTTTCAGCGTGCTACCACTGCGCCACCTCGCTCGGTACTTCGGAGTTTGATGAAGATCGTTTAAATGCATTAACCCGGAATGATAACGCCAATGTACTCGAGAACTGGCAAATGTGATGAACTGTGATCATTCCACCATCGTGCGACATTTGCAAGCAACGAAGAAGGCTCGAAAATCGGGTACAGGGGTACCGCATCCTCCAAGCCAAAATCACAAAAATCAGTTAGTGGCCATGTGTGCATCTCTGCTTGCTCGTCATCAATTGGCTGTCCGCTCCCGGTAGCTGAGCATGCCGGCACGGTAGCTCAGCGTGTTTGGTCAGAGGGCTGCGTGCTCTCTGTAATATAAAAAAAAAATGAGTCAAGGAATCAACGATCAACTTGAACGGATATGTTATGTCGACCGCCCAGACCAAACGCAATGAACTATATCGAAAATAAAAAAAAGTGATCAGCGCGTTAAATTGTCAATCCTAAGGGCTCGGGTTCGATTCCCGGCTGGGTCAGAGATTTTCTCCGCTCTGAGACTGGGTGTTGTGTTGTCCTAATCATCATCATTTCAATCCCATCGACGCGCAAGTCGCCGAAGTGGCGTCCAATCGAAAGCCTTGCATCCGGCGAACGGTCTACCCGACGGGAGGCCCTAGTCACACGACATCTACATTTTTATCAATTGGCTCGTCAACAACGCCGACCATTCGTATCCAGTATCGTTTCTTTATGCTAACATAAGGAACAATTGACCTAAAAAAAAAAGCAGCAACTGCGAAAGATAATATTATGCATCTGTGAAGCAGCGACGGTGTGGTGTACTGCGAATTGTTTCGCCGAGGCGGAACCGTCACTGCTGGTATTTACTATCAACTGAGACGTCGTGCTGGCGCAGTCCAAGAAGAACGACCAGGTAGACTGAAGTGATGCTGCTCCACGATAACGCTCGCCCTCGTTGTGCTAGAGTGACAAAAGCACCACATGGGATTAGGGTTGGGAAGTCATTCCGCACCCACCTTATTCAACAGGTTTTGCACCCTTAGACTTTCATCTTTTACGCTCTCTATCGAACGACCTCCAAATAACTTCTTTTCCATGGATGAAAATGCGCTCTGAACATCGCCCAACCAGTTCCCCCGCCTGATAACCAACGTGCTTTCTACAGTCTCGGAATCGAAAAGTTACCCCAGCATTGGCAGACTGTTAGTGAAGGAGAATACATTATTGATGATTAAAATCGCTGGTATGTGTGTCTGTTGTAAAAAGCTTTTATTTTGCCGCTATTATTGATCTTCAGATGCCTGCATGACCAGCGTCATTGGCTAGCATATGGGGGGCCCTCTCCCCCTCCCCATGGACACTAGACCTTGGTCTTGCCAAAATTTACGATACCGCTGTGCCTGGTTTTGTAAGAAATGTGATGCAATGTTTCTTCGGACATGTATGCATGCCGTTAAGAAATACACAAAATATATTCCCAGTTTAGAATATAGGCAGCCTTCCACTGTAAAATGGAATGACGACATTGAAATTTTGTGTCAGACCGGGAAGCGAACCCAGTTTCCCGATTTTTGGGAGCGGTCGTCTTAACAGTTTCGGCTATCCGTGTACGCTTCGCAGACAGACGCCAAACTTGCATACTTGCTCGTCCATGTGCCATTTCTATAATTCCAGTACAAGGGAGACATTTAATCTGAAGTCTGTAGCCTTGTATCGGCGAATAAATGCGATATTGCTGTGCCTGTGTTTGTAAGAAGTATGGTGCAGTGCTATTTCAAACATGCATCATGTCCGAAGAAACATTGTATCGTATGATATACATCTCAAGGTGTCATGAAAGTAGGGGTAAACTACGCAAATTGCAACCTAACGCACAAGGCAGTAAGATTACATGTACGGAGACTTTAAATGAAAACGTATCCATTTTTAAAAATCTTCGTATATCAGTAGTTGCAAACGGGTTCAAACAAGAGGAAAATGATGAAGGATTTCTCGAAAGCTCGAGATTGTTACCCATGACGCGGCAAAAAACCCGAGGCTGTTATATACTGAGACACCTGAATGTAAGCTGACTAAGTTTGAGTAAAAAAAAAAAAAAAAAAAAACATTACTTAATGTCTCATTCTATTTTTAATTAGCGTTTTCAGGGACATCTCATCTGCGCAAAAATGTGACTACAAACTGCACATCATTGCAGAGAAAATTTTCTCTTGTTTTTAATCTGTGTCATATGTGAACAGTCCACCTCTGTCATAAGCAATATAGAATCAGTCAGCACTCCGTTATGCAGAACACATCATGAAAATACTTTATAATGTTGCCGTGTGAAAAACGTTATTCTTTAAGGAAAGTGCTGTGTTTGTTTCTCTTGCACCTGCTAAGTACATGGCAACCGAATAATGCGTTCGAGACAAGATTATGTGGGAAGCAATGATGATTTTGCCTGTCACTGGGGCAAATGAGATTAGCTTTCTGGAAACCATTGCTCTTAAAACACCATCGACGCTTGTGAACTGATCTCGTTGATGCTCCAAATAGACAAGGTACGAGGCTTAACCACAATGTTAAGCTATAAATCCGATAACAGTGGTAGACAAGTTGGTTCATCCTTATTGTCAGTACTACTATTTCTTGTGTTGTCTGCATGCGTGAGTGTAGATTTACTAGACGTCAGTTACTGTAATCTGTGCTCGGTAGGGCCTGGTGAAAGAGCCCGCAAGAAAGAAGAAAAGCTCCCAACCGACAGGTGAACTGTCAATGAACTTTAATAAGTATACCCATTGATATCAAACACTGTTCTTCCTGCGACAGTAACAGCCCAATTTCTTTATCGAAAAGTGTATGCCCACTTGATGTTGGTAATTCTGTCGGGTTGCGAAGGAAATTGACTAGTTCGGTGTACACATACTTTTTTGCGCTTTATTAAAGAAAATGGCAGTATTTTCTGGGTTGCGTTGAGGCTAAGCTCTCCGGTTTTGGTTCGAGAGCCACTGATAAAGTTGTGAGGTCCGATGGATGACTTGTAGAAGTTGAAAAAATATAGTTCTGACTCAGGCACGCAAAATATGGAAATTAGTGACGTAGTAGGAAAAGTAAGTTTGTAATTAGTCTGACACTATATCAAATGAAACCGGCATGAGCTAACCACGTGAAATGATGACGCGCGCGCGCGCGCGCGCGCGCACACACACACACACACACACACACACACACACACACACACACACATACACATACACACACCGCTATCTGGCAACATCGACGTTATCATCGGGAGACGTTAACATCCGTTATCGATTTTTGATTACTTTATTTCATTCCTAATTTGAAATACGGCGCTGCGCCACGGAAATCAGGAAAGCGACTCGAGTGTTATTTTACGACCAAATTGCGCCGTTAGTTATTTTTTTGATAAAGTTGTAAGCTTCGTGCAACATATCCTATTCCAGAGAGTCATTCATTTTGCCACTGCATACTAATAGAAAGCTGAGTATAACCGTTCTGTTAAGGGTGCAAAAAAGGATTGATTATTATGTAATTGAAAGTGGTGGGGAAGGGGGAGTGGGGAAGAAAGGAAACGGAAGCAACTGAGACATCAGCTGCAATTGGGCTTTGTGCGGAATGAGCCGCAACGAGTGAAAATCTGTGCCGGACCTGGACGCGAACCCTGCTTCTCCTACTTCCTACGTGTTGTGTTAACTACTGCGCCATCCGGACGTAGTGTTTATCGAAAATGTGCGGACTGTCTGGGCACGCTCCCTGGACGACTCATATCCTACCTAGCACCATCTATCTGCAGTCCCCGTCCGTGTCCTCCATGCTTGCTAAGTTTAGATTCCCGCTGGAGCTCGAACGAAATGTGCATTCGCACTGAAGGTGGTGCATTCATTGCCCATCGATGCGAATCAATTATATTAATGCGTGGTGTCTGTTCTTCCGAACATTCCGAAGAGTATTGCTTATTGGAACAACAGATGTTTTTTTTAAATTATTTGCAACCCATCACTGGAGTCAACATAACGAGTGGGCCGCGCCATTTTGTTTTAGTTTTTCTAGCGTCATGCTGCAGTACTGTGGCACGGGGTTTCATTGTGTGCCAGGATTGGCGTACCTGCAAAGAAACAATCAAATACTTCAGCAACTACATTTTTTGTAGTTGATAATTACAACTTTGGCTCCGCTGTGGCAGAGCGGTTCTAGGCGCCTCAATTCGGAACCGCGCTGCTGCTACGGTCGCAGGTACGAATCCTGCCCCGACATGGATGTGTATGATGTCCTTAGGTTAGTTAGGTTTAAGTAGCTCTAAGTCTAGGGCACTGATGATCTCAGACGTTAAGTCGCTTAGTGCCTAGAGCCATTTGAACCATCTGTAGTACTCCGGATAGATAAGCTTACTCGTAAGAAATCAACATGAGCCAAACACGTGTTATGATAGCAAACACATCTGTATCTACCAAAGCGTCTTTATCTCTGGCAGCCGTAAAACCGAACGAGCTCTTTTATCGGATCGCGTTTGCTAGCAGGCTGTGGAGCTAAAAGTTTGCATTGCAACGGATGTTCGCTGACGATTCTGCGGCATGGAGGCCTTTCGTGCCCTTTACAAATCTGCTGGTCATGACGCCAGCTTCTCATTTGTGATAAAATGGCAGGAGTGACAGCTGGACGAGATTACAGTTCTCGGCTGGCCTTTGTTTATATTTCCTCCATTTTTCGCTTTTCTTTTTCTTTTCTTCTTTTTTCAAGCGAGTTGTCGCTGAATTGAATGAAGAAGAATGTTGATGAAGTGAGAAGGTTTGAGTACTGCTCTGCTTGCACTGCTGTTCAGAGTACCAAGTTACACGATGTCTTTGTTTCTAGTATTGGTTCAATTCTTTAGACAGTTGTATTTGTTAAAAATGTCGCAGGTATATTTTCTGTCCATTTTTACTTGCAGAGTAAACACGCGAGAAGGTTAAACATGGTTCTGAATGAGTCAGCGACCGCCTTTTGTTATTTAGAACTACCTGTGTTTATTTGGAACTTCCGGTGGTCACTTGGGATTACTTAACAGATGTGATGTACGGAAGAAGAAGCAACTGCGTTTTAAGATAAGGCGTAAGGGTGCTGCTTAGCGGTGCTGTAACATTCTCCAATCGTCAAATTAGATAATTCACGGCAGATTTTTCGGCAGAAAAAAAATCACGACGTTTTGAGGATCGTAGGATTTTATTTTTCACTATCAGCGTACATTACATCTGCCGATCTCAAATGTGTGCTGCTCGAATCTATACCGTTGTGAACAGCTCCCCTCTACGGTCAACGAAATCCACTGCTATTACGTCTGATACACTTTATGTGACCAGAAACTTTTCAGCTATTAATTACTATTTATTTCAAAAACCTCAGATAAAGAGCATAAAGAGATTGTCCTGCACCTTTTATTTCTCAGAATTTGGGACATTGGTTTTATTTTTATTCCGTGGACGAATGTCTGTTCCTATTGCCACAGATATCAATTGCCCAAAAGGTGTCTCGCTATAGGAGACGAACGAGATTTGTGATGAGTTTGGTGAAGTAATAACGCAGTATATTATGCCTGCTAAGTATTTGCGAGTGACAACAGTTGTATCAGGTGTGTCAGATTTTTTCGGTGTTCTTCGAAATGTCTTCACTGAGACTGGGTCCGCAGCTGCGATTAAATGTTTTAATGCCGCATACCACTGTCTTTTCTTCCTCCATTCTTTGTATGATTGCATATTATCATTGATTTTTTCTTGGTGAGGGGGCTGGAAAGGGTTGCAGTGAGCTCCGTGAAGCCAATTGAAGCGCTACTTGAGTGAGAAGTAGAGGATCCAAGGCCAGAAACCTGGGAACAGCGGTGTGCTGGCCTCACGCCTCTCCATAGCGCATCCAATGACAACGCTGACAGAAGCTGACAAGGCTCCCTGTCAGCACCAGGTGGTCTTCAGGACGTGATCGCAGAGTTAGTTCCAGGATTTTTAATTTTTTTTATCAAGCTGCGATTATGTTAAGTGCTTCCTATACTTACCATCTAAAGCGCTTCCAAAGTCCTGGACGCACACAACACCTGTGGAACGCTCGAACTTCTCGATTTCATACAGTGATGCCCTTTCGATCGCATTCATCTGTATTCGAGTCATGCAAACAGAAAGAAGGTCTATGATGTTGACTTATTAAGTTGTATGCTCTCGAATATATATTCAAACATCATACAGAATGCGTTCGGAATGATGAATGTAAACTTTTTCCCATATAATGAAGCTATTCAGTCGTCGTATCATAACATTTCACCACTATCCCAAAGTGCTCATACTTATTATGGCGTATGATCCGTTGTACCGCTACCTGGCCTAACTATACTCTCCAGCGAGCACGTCGTCGACGACATGGTATATCCTAAACTGCCTTCCATTTTCAATGACTGCTGTTACCCTTGTCAAGGAACGAGCATTTGATATATGTAAGGAAAGTAAGTTAAGCGGTTACCAAAAGGAAAATTCAGTATCAGCTACTTCGGCGTATTTCCACTGGATCTGATTAAGTCCTAACATTTTTAACAGTACGGTACATTCTTACAACTATACTCACGAGAAATTTGTACGCAACCATGAAATTGATGATATTTTCAGTTTTTATGCTGTATTGGTTCCGGCTCATATTTCATCAATCCGCTTTCATTGTTACATAGCTAATAACTGACTTATTTCAGTGCCATAGTATACAATATTACTGTGGGTCTAACTGAAGTATCCAATTTTCTTTGTTTCAGGTGAGTGGCGCATGATGTTGAATGGAAGGACGTGGTTCTCGGGTAAGTAATTGTCGGTAGTGCTACATACTTGTGTACGCAGCCAGTTTACACAGTACGTATTGTCACCAGTAGTATGGCTTGGTAGATCAGTGAATTGGCAAATCACATTAACCTACGTTTCACCGCGTAAATGACTGAGTGTTGGGTTTGTTGCTTAGCGAAAAATGGAGAACAATTACCCAAAGGAATGGCCCCACTGGAAGTTTTATTTACGCATTATACAGTAGGTACACTGTTTACGATCACATGCAAAGAACCAATGGCATGAAATGTTCTGCAACAATATCAGCATTTCGTGCAGCCTTCTCTAATTACAATGAAGTCGTGCGTACAGAACATCGCAGACTTGTCGGGTGTCATCTATACTGCATAGCCATCTTACGATGCATAGGCGGTGGTACATGCTGGTCCCACTCACCTCTTATCGTCAAGATCATTTCGCTAGATGGGTGTCAGAGGAAGTACTATATCTGTCAGTGATGTTCGGATTGCCATCTCTTTGTCGTTCTCGTTGTTTCTGGACGAACACGTGACGAACCTGTTGCTCTTCTTTGGATGTTACTCTCTCCTCTATAGTACCTGTTAAGGAACCCAGACTGACAAGTCACTTTCCACAAGACTTTCATCTACTGCACAGTTGATCAAGGGATGTTGTTGTTACACTAGATCAAACGCTAACCGGTTGAAGTCAGTGTTTGACAAATATGGTGATGCTGCCCAGAGGAGTGGACGAAAAGCGTGGAGAGCGTGTTGGATAATACGGGAAGAGTGGGAGAACCCGGAAATTCAGTTCATTGTAAGAACTGTGCATTTCGACGCCGTTTTTTACTGAACTTCTCGGTTTTATACACTTACACGCTTCATACTAGGCAGAAAGTACTTTTTGAGTGGAATAATACAGATGATATATGGAATTTCATGAAACGGTTACGTGTCTTAAATGAGATCGACTTTCTTACGAGAGACAGGTTAACTGTCGAACTTAAGTACATTCTTCTAACAAACGATTGTAATTACCTCGCTTGAACGGAAAAGATGTATTTTAAGCCATTGTGTCCGCTGAATTTCAGTGGAAGTGTTACATGTTGCAGCTGCTTACGGGACTCATCGCGTTTCCTTAGCTCTACATAAATATGAGACTTGAGCGTCCGTAAATTTCGCTGTGTTCATCATTTCTGAAATATGAAACCGAAACAAAGATGGAAATTTTAATCAAATAGTGTAATCACGCAGCCGTGGCGTAGAAAACGTACACCATTCTTGCTATTCTTGAATTTTATTACCCTGCAGTTGATACTACTCCCAGCCCACCAGAAAAACAATATCTTACGTAGCATGAATGAAACATATAGCCAAAAAATGTGATTTAAGACACGTGCAGAATTGATAAACATCTCTGCAACGATCGGTAAAGGTTCGCTGTGATTCTCAGAATTTATGTCTTGTGTGAAGCTTCCTGGATAATCGTGACAAATAATGCAAAATGAAATTTCTGAAAACTCGGCAATGCAAGTTCACAACGCAAGTGCATTGCCTCGCAGTAACATCTACTACCTTGAACCAAAGAGTATCGAACAAAGAATGACATGAGTCTTCCGGATAGAGAGGAAGAGCGTATACACTTCACTGTCTATGGGTCACTGGCGTGATAGGTATATTCATCGTGGGGTAAGTGTGGTATGATTACTACTGTAGCGGCATGAGATGTCCACTGTCTTAAGGTTGAAGGGCACAGTAAGAAGAAAGTTCTCTGAGCAAGTACGTAGCACGAGCAATCAATTTATTGCGGCAAACATCATCCGATTCATTGTTAGTAAATTAAATAGGCCGATGTTGGTAGTTCAGGCTGTAGCGTCAGCGCCAACTTGCATTCCTGTAAGCTGCTACGACTTTTTCTTACTTTCGTCAATCCTTGGTCCCCTGCTTTACACACACACACACACACACACACACACACACACACACACACACTCTTTTCCCTCATGAGCCGTTTGTTCCTTGATGCCTCAGAATGTGGCCCGTTGGCCACTCACTTCTTTCCTCCCCAATTCGGTTCACTTCCTCTTCGTTAGATACTTGATCTTTCCATCTAATTCTCAACCGACTTCTGTAACCCCAAAATTACAAATGTGGAGTTACAGAAAAGTTTCTTCCGCTCTGCCGTCGTCCACCTTTGACGTTCATATACCGTTACATTTCTCACAAACACTTCCACAAAGTATTTCCTAACCGTTAAATTTGTATTAGGTGTTAAAATATTTTTCTTCTTCAGAAACTCTTTTCTTGGCATTGCTAGTCTGCGCGGAAGAGTCAATAAATAAATCACGTCAGGGACTGGGACATCAAAGCCGCGCTACCAGCCTGGAATTTATTTTCCTTTTTAACATTACTCCCCTGGTAAACTTAAACACTTATCCCATGGCTCGACATGCGTTAACAGCCTGCACCATAGAATTCGTCTATCTGACATATAACAAGTGACCTTTTGGGATATACCAGAGTTATGCACAAAATAAGGAACGATCGGTCGTGGAATGGGAACCACAGTGTAAATCCGATCAAGCTCAGCTCAGATGTTTTGGGCAGTGTCTTTAATGTGCCCATATATAGCTGCACACCGCTCTTCTCAGTTCCGAGGGCACAGTGAGCGCGTAAAGATTCCTAGAAAATAATGTCTCTCGCCAAACATGCGTGCCTGCCGAGACATTTCGCCTGACTTCATGCAACCCCACATAACATAACTGTCATGCAGTTCCTTCTTCATGACAGTTCTCGGCCGCACCCTGAAGGGGCAAGTAGGACGCTTCTGCAACGTTGTCAATGGGAAATGTTTGATCGCCCACCATACAGCTCGGACTTGGTTCCCTCTGATTTTCATCCTTGCTCAAATAAACCTCTGACTACAAAGACAACATTTTGACAAAGACAACGAACTGCAGTCCAGCATAGAAAATTGTCGGAAAGCACAGGAGGCTGCCTTCTATGACAAGGGTACTGGAAAGTTGGTACAACGCTACGACAGATGTCTTAAGTCGGACGGGGAGCTGTGTACAGAGATAACTGGAAGTTGTAGCTAACTGCTACTAGTTTTGATTTGCACTGTGGTTTCCATTTCGCGACCGATCGTTCCGTACTTTCCGAATAGCCCTTGTAACCAGAATATTTGGTGCCTTAAACTGCTGCACCCCACATGCCCGATGTGTCCTGAGGGTAGCGAAATACCCCTAGACATGCAAACAATGTACTGTCACTGGCTGACTATCGCCGATAGGAAGCTCCTTGTGATTTTTTTTATCCTTTGCGAAATTCCTTTATCCAATTGAGAAAAAATATTGATTGCCGTTTTAACCACATACAGAACGAATTTCGCTGTGGGCGTGCTCTGCAGATAGTACCTCGGCTCATAAAAATCGCGTTGCCCTAGTCGGGTACACTCTCATGGCACACTTGCCATCTTATTCTGACTGCAGATCTTTAAAAAATGGCTTCGGAATACTGTGTATAAGCTACATTCCACGTGACAGCATTATGCCGTATTCTGGCGTTTGTGACTTATTTATCGACTCTCCGTACACGCTCTTTTTATCGTCCTGCCTCAGTTATTTTTCTATCCAAATAGCAAAACAGCTCTAGTACTATCAGTCTCTCATTCCCTAATCAATTCCCATAGCATCACCAGATTTAATTCGGCTGCACTCCATTACCCATATTTTACGTTTTATGAACGTTCGTCTTATAGCCTCTCGCTGACGGATTACAGTATCATAAGAAAACCTTAAAGTTATCTTCCGCTTGAATCATAATTTCTATTCCAAATTTCTCTTTCGTCAGAATTTGAAATAATGTTTTCCGTTAAAATTGTCAAAAGATTTTTTATAACACTGCTGTACGTTTGGGCTTGCCTGACTTCTATAAGTGATATAGGCAGTAATTCTCCGGAATTCAAACTGATTGTCTGCCAGATCATTTTCTATGAGTCGCCCGATACCGTAAAAGTGATGGTCTGTAACAAATCAATCAAATTTTTATACTGTATCAATGAAAACGGCTATATGGTGTTGGCGTTGCCGTCAGTTGTGGACAGCGAGCGCTGCTCGTTGCTCGAGTCACAGGTACCGGAAAAACCCGGCAGCTTGACTCACGCCACAGAGTAACATATCTTTGACTGTGCTCACGTTCTGCTTCCGCCGTACTGCCAGCGACGCACCATACACACTGCAGAGGTTGCCGAGCTAGGCGGCACGCTAGATAGCTGACTCGGGACTCGTAATAAAGAGATGGACAAAGTATCACTGTACTCTACATGAAGGCTGAATACCAAAATGCTTTATGATGCTTGGTCCTGACTTACTCAGACAGTTATAGGAGAATATGGAACTTAATGTGGACTCCGAATGACATTGCGAGTTAGCTGTTTTCACGTGAACAAGCTACAGGTCATTGATTCATGTGAAAGAAGCAGTAGGTGGCAGAAAGAAATCTAGGACGGACCAGGCATCGAGTCCTGCAACTTTGGATTTTGTTGTTTGGCGCTTACCGCCGAGCCACGCTTAGTAGATCGGATTAGGGTTCACATCCCATCGGGAAATTCTAATTTTCGTTTCCCGTAGTTTCCGCAAATCGCTTGATGTACTTGTAGTGCTGATTCCTTTTAATAATAATTTCTTGTGCGTCGTTGACTTTGGTGCAATTCTTTCAATTGGACACTTCTTCGGCAACTCGCGTGTCCCTAAGCTACCCCAGTTGTCCTAACGGAGAGAGGGGACCTACAATGTCGTTTCTGGCGACTTCTCACGTCGCTGAGAGGTGAAGACTAGGTTAAAACGCAGATTGAAAAATTCGTGGTCTGACCGGTTTCGATCACGCGACTGGTCTGTTTCCAGGCAAACGTTTTAGACGACCAGGCCCCACGGTTCCTTCAATGAAACTACGGTTTTATTACTTCTCTTCCCATTAATCACTTCGAGCAACAACTTTGCCTCTTAAGATCTCGACATCGACGGCTCGCTAATTTCTAACCTTCGTTTTCGTTGGATTATTCAGAATTTCCTCGCAAGCACGCCATCTGATTATTAAAATGATGGCAACGCGTATGTCGCCCAACCTAAACTCCTTTTGTTTTAGTAGTATGACGAATTTATCGTAATGTTATTATTAAAATGGTATAATTTCCGTCCTTACACCTATCGACCATTTAATGGTTCTTTCTAAAGCATCCATACTATAGAGATTGTTTTTATCGAATGGTCTGTGAAAGGTATTTGCATAGCCTTTGTCTTTAGAAACGCTCAAGCTCTGTAGTTGAACGGTCAGTGTGGCTGACGGCCATGCAAAGGACCCTGGTTCAATTACCGGCGCTGACAGGGATTATTCCATGGTGGGAGGACTGCAAGGGAGCCACTCAACTTTGTGATGCCTGTTAAGACGCTGGCTAAAAGAGAAGTAAGGGCTCCAAGTTTAGGAATGTCAGGAGAGCGGTGTGCTGACGCCATGCCCTCCCATTGACGCATCCGATTGACGCCGGGCGGTCGGCATGGCGCGGTGATCTGGGCCTGATCGTGAAGCTAGGATATTTTTGCCTTTAGAAACTTCGTCTCTTTCTCCACCTTTCTATTACTTTCTCTATTAAACTTTTCAGATTCACACCTTTAGCTCTTCTGCGAGAGAACATTTCTGAGGCTTCTAAATGCTGTGTCTCATATTTTTGCTATGTCAAATGTAATGCCTCAAAAGAATTTTAGGAAAATGCACGTCAGTGGTTGCGGTTAGAGCGCTTTGCGCGTATTGTTATCGCTGCTACACTTCAGCTGTTCCACAATTTCTTAGCAAAAAAGAAAGAGGTTCCAGATTCGCCCTGTCTTTGTCATTAGAGAGACATATGGAAGTACCAAATGATATGGCCAGAATCAGCCATTTTGTTCAAATTTATGCGATTCATATGCACTTTTAAAATTGACATGTTGGTTCTTAATACACATCGAAGATAATAAATACGGTAAGCCAGTTTCAGGTAATTATTAGTTTTCTGTGGGTTAGTATAGTAATCCCTTTTCTGACAACTGAGACGACTTGTGTGATATGGTTTCCGTTTCCACTTTGTGGTCAATCGTAATAGAGCCTACAGTTTCGAAGTTCGTTATAAATATTTTCTGCTGCTTAAAAATATTGACGCTGACCGCTAGCTACGGAACCGTACACGCTTTTCACGTGGCGTGGCAGTTACCCAGCCACCAAGATCTTCTGTCATGTTAGTAACAATAATTATTGTCACCTCTGTCTTATAAAGTAGTTAAATGGTCAGGCAGAAAAAGTTTTAATTGTCCTTCCTTTGAAAGAGACAGCTTAACTGGCTCTCAGGTGCTCGGATTGGAAAATGTATTTCAGCATGTTTGCGTGCCATACAAGAGCACTGCCTCCACCCGCAGATATTAAAAGTTTCTGAATCACTTTAATCCGTTCGTTACGCCGAAGCTATGAAGGCAGGACTGGTTATGGTGTAAATTTGCGTCTGCAGAGGTGGGATCTCGTAATTGCTTTGCGTGTTCGTGCATTTCTTCACATCGCAAAATGATTTTCTAAGAACGTAAGGCTGATTAGAACACACATTAATACAACATAGCCGATTTTTGATGCGTTCGGTAAGTTAAAACATAGTGTCGTTATTAATGAAACGGGTTTTGTGAAATATTCTGACAAACAGTTCTGTAACATTACAAAGTGAAAAGGAGTCGCTTTAAAAGATGTCGTCGCATTTAAAGCAGCCATATATTTAATTCATGCAAATTACGTTAATTCACCACAGTGTTAAATCATGCTATCTTCTACACTTCTCAGTAATAAGCGGTGTATTGTGTACCTGCAAATGTATAGAATGAGCCCAAAAGAACTTCATATTTCCAAAAATTCATACAAAGGGAACGGTGAAACTTATTCGCTTCAAATCTTATCCTGTTAATAGAGAATATCTGTATGTGTTTTTATGTGCTATAGGGACTCGATATGTGCTTCTCGAGTCACACAGCAACCGTCAAGACGTGGGACATGACGGTATTGATGGCCTCTACCGCATTATGATTCGCTGCCGTAGCTCCGGCAAGGTTTGTTGCAGTGGTGGAGCAAACACTTTCTTTAAAACGACCGAATAAAAACTTCACGAGAGATTAAGTCTTGGGATCGTGAGTGACCATCAGCACCACATGTCATCATCAGATCCCGCATTTACATCGTCCATGCAGATGTGTGTACAGATGTTTCCGCGAAGATCAGTGCGATTGAGGCAGTGCAACACCTTATTGCAAAATGAAGCTGTTGCACTCGTCTTTCAATTGAGGCAGAAGCCACATAGGAAGCAAGTCTTCATGAAAAAGATGGGGCCGTTAATGTCCCTCGACATTGCGCAGAACACATGACCTTTGGCGAATCTCGTTCTTGTTCGATGGGACTTTCCGTTTACCAAATACGAACATTGTGCCGTTAATTTACCATTAGTGTGAAACGTTGCTTTCTAACTAAAAATTAATCTCAGTGAAATGTTGCCGTCATTGCGCATCCTTACCAGAAGTTCAATGCAGAAGTCAGATCGTACAGCATAATCTCCTGGAGTAAGTGGGCCAACTGCGGTCTGTACAATTTCATGCACAAGCGTTTACACTGGGCTTTGGAAACGTTTGGTTATGGGATTCTAGGTTCAGAACTTGCTCAACGTATCGATTTATACAGGCTTTGCAGGAATGCTGCCGGATCGCGATCAACATTTTGCTGCGACACAGTTGGCCGACGAGGACTTAAGCTTTTGCAAATTCAGCGCTTCTCTTCGAACTGTTTCTATCAGGCATGAGTGGAGACTCTGCTCGGTGGCTCCTGGTGAAAGTGTGTGCAAAATGTTTCTTGAATAGCAGTTACCAACTCCCTTTTCCTCTTTTCGCTAACTTAAGGACACAGCTTTTCTGTTGTGGTGTAGTTGCCATTTCCTGCACCAACTCTGTGGGGCGGTCCCAGCCTGGAACAAGAGAACTCCGTTAAAAAAAAAAAAAAAAAAAAAAAAAGGCTCCAAAGATAGTTTATAAATAGATTAACATTTGAAGCGAATACGTTGTACTATTTAGTTTGTATGAGTTTTTGAAAGTGTACAGTTATTCGGCGTTCACTCTTTATTTTGATAAACTCATCGATTTTTTGAGTTATGAGTCTTCTGACTGGCTCGATGCGGCCCGCCACGAATTCCTCTGCTGTGCCAACCTGTTCATCTCAGATAAACACTTGAAACCTACGTCCTCAATTATTTGCTGGATGTATTCCAATCTCTGTCTTCCTCTACAGTATTTGCCTTCTGTACCGAACATAATTTGTGACGTATGTGATACACGAACAGGAGTTAGGCCATGAAGTGAAGATTCAAATTGATGCAGTATCGTAGACGAACATTTAGGTACATTTGTAGCAGCTTTCGGTAATTGACGGTGTTACCTCTGATACGACGGGAACAGGATGCACATGTAAAATTGACAGAAAACCAGGAAGATGGGAGGTATCAATAACGCATGGAGCTTACTGTGCATTGGAAGCCAATATGTGGTACTTTGTCCCAAATGCCAAGCACCATCAGTGGCTTACAACAACAATAATAATTTTTGCTATGGAGTTGTAATAGCGATTCTGTCCTTTAACTTTTAACCATAAAGTAATTTTTAGTGCGGATATTTGCATCTGCGCAAACCTCTACATAAGCTATAAGACTACGTTTCACGCGAAGTACTTCATTGTAGCTGCGAATATTCTCCCAAAGTACATAAGTCATCGCAGGTCCTGTCACCCTTCTAGGTGACCAGCTCTAGCAGATAGGATACGATGCTCTAACCAAAGATCAAAAATGGTTCAAATGGCTCTGAGCACTATGGGACTTAACTGCTGTGGTCATCAGTCCCCTAGAACTTAGAACTACTTAAACCTAACTAACCTAAGGACATCACACACATCCATGCCCGAGGCAAGATTCAAACCTGCGACCGTAGCGGTCGTGCGGTTCCAGACTGTAGCACCTAGAACCGCTCGGCCACTTCGGCCGGCAACCAAAGATTCCTTTAGCTGGAGGACAAAGGAGGAGGTAGACAGAAACTGTGGATTATCACACCTTGATTGCTCAGTAGACAGGCAAAGATCTAGGCTAGAATGGCGCACCATCATATCTAAGGTGGATCAACAGAAACGAAGAATTCGGGAAAAGCTAAAAGATCCTATGTGAAAAGAGCTATTCTGATTTGTCTGTACTTTTTTATTACAACATGACAGTTCTGCCACGTGAATATGAAGAATCTCTCTTGTACGAGGACCATGATAGTTCCAGTATAATTGATGTTCGTAACGGAAGTGATGGAAGGCTGCTATCATACTTTGCACATTACATCGCCTGCACTTTATAGATGTAGTCAATGTAACGCCTTTACCAAATTAGCATCTTACTTTACGTCATAGCTGTATAAACTTGAAGGGGTAGTTGGCTCCACTAAAGAGAAGTGTTGGCACAAGTCCCGCCCTCCTGCTGTATACACACTGACAGTGCCAGGAAAACACCGAGTGCGTAGTTTTTCTCGGTAGCTCAAAACATAGCCTTGGCGTCGTGTCTTTGGTACGTGGATGACATGGGATAGGCGATAAGTAGGAAAAGAAAGAGGCGTGTAGTACGCTACAAGACGGAAGTCTATTAACTTCAAACTGTCGCAAGAATGATTTTAATGTGCAGTTTTAGCAAGTTTGTATCTCTTATTACTTTCCTGTATTGAAATTTCGTATTTTGCTCAGCGCGTGTGCGATGGTACGTGTTATATGGAAATAAAAACGTGACAAAAAATATGCACAGGTTGTTTTGTTCATAAAGTGAAATACTAACGCATTCGCACAAATAATACAGCACCTTATATTGACGGCTACAAGAATCTTAGAAACGAAGGACCATGTTTCTTTGACATCATACAACAAAACAAAATGTTGCAAGTGTTCCAGCGGATTCTAGATTTTCGAACTAAATTAGTATTTTGCGAGCTACCAAGCAAAAAATAGGTCTAGATGTGAACCGTTGTGTAGGCCAGATTTCGAAATCATGCTTCAGAGCAAAGAAACTGCTGAAGTAGCATCAGTATCGCCTGATAGTAGCGACGGTCTGCGTAACCGAAATATGGTGCCAGCAAAACACTTGCGCCCTGCTGTATGCTCGAGGACTGATTCGTAGCTATTCTACCAGGGAAACGTGACGCTTCACAAACTATTTTGTATTACAACTATCTGCATGTTCGATTAACCTTCAGTTTTTGATGCTCTAACGTAGCCGTGTTCGCGACAAGCATTATGGGAACGGTCTCTGATTGTTTTTTAAAGAAATAAATATGTTTTTTTGAAGGAACAGGCGAAATCAATTCCTATTTCCTTCAAGTGAGCCAACAGCTCAGGCTGGAAATGTCTTGAACGACGCCAATCCTGCGCTCGACTGAGATCATATCCCTGTGACGATTCCCATAGAGATGTGATTGACTGTTCCATGGCCATTGAGTTTTTCCCCTAGCATTCGCTTGTAATGCCAAAATTTTCACACGATGGGTACAATATTAGAAACCCTCACTGCTGCCGGCAAGTATGATCTGTCCGATTACTGACCATTTGGGCCGGCCGCGGTGGTCGCGCGGTTCTAGGCGCGCGGTCCGGAACCGTGCGACTGCTACGGTCGCAGGTTCGAATCCTGCCTCGGGCATGGATGTGTGTGATGTCCTTAGGTTAGTTAGGTTTAAGTAGTCCTAAGTTCTAGGGGACTAATGACCACAGCAGTTGAGTCCCATAGTGCTCAGAGCCATTTTTTTGACCATTTGGTATAGTAGCGCGTTCTGTGGATGATTTCATTAATGACACTCTTGCTTCAGTGATCAGCGTGTCTGGTACCTGTGCGAAGGACCTGAGTTCGATTCCCGGCACTACTAGGGATTTTTCGTTGGTAGTAGGGTTGGAGCAGGGTACACTCGGCGTCGTGATGCCAATTGAGGAGTTACTTGAGTCAAAAGTAGCGGCTCTAAGCTCAAGGAAATTGACAACAGCTGGAAGAGCAGTGTGGTGATCACACGTCTCCATACCGCATCCAATGACACCATTGGCAAGGGTGACAAGGCGGTCGGTCGGTCCCGATTGGTCCATAAGGGCCAGAATGCGGACCTTTATTGGTTAATGTAGGTTCTCAAATTTAGGTATTTTGTATATTGATTCATATGGCTTAGTCTGAGATGCTAAACGATCCACTAATGCATAGACACCATGTAGTGCGAAGGATTGCGTCACAGTAATATTATTGGAGAGTCAATACGTCGTTAGAGTTAACAACCGCGTGGAACGCCCTACAGCTATCTTCTCCTATCATTACCAACTCCAATTATAATTCCCGAAGCAATATACACTGAAGAGCAAAAACATTATGACCACCTGCATAATAGCGAGTTGATCTACCTTGGCACCGAAATGCAGCAGCGGCTCTGCGTGCCGTGATTTTCATAAGACGTTGGTAGGTTTCCGAAGCTATGTGGCACCAAATGTTTGCCAGCAGGTCACGCTGTTCCACTAAATTACGGACTAGTGGTTTGTGGGCTGGCTGGCGCTCGATAGCGTCCCAGATGCGTTATGTTGGCTTCAGATCAGGCGAGTCTGGTGGCCAGGACATCAACTTGAATTCACCATGGTTGTCTACAAACCACTATAACACATTCTTGCCGTGTGACGCCGACAGTTAACCTGCTGGAAGATTCCATCGCCGTCGAAAAGGAAAATAAGCGCAAAGGGACGCAGGTGGTCCGCAGTAATATTCACATAGTCAGCTGCGGTCACATTGCCTTTAATTATCACCCGTAGGTAACATGGAAGCCCTGGTGAATGTCCCTAATAGTATAATACTGCGCCTACCAGTATACGTCCATGGCGTGGCGCATGTTTCGAGTGAATGTTCACCTGGATGACGGTCCGTTCGGACACTTATCACCAACCTGGTGCAACAAGAAACATTCATCCGACCAGACCCACGTTAGAGCGTCGATGATCATGAACCCACTGGACTCGCAATCGACGTGTCAATGGTTCAACGTGGGAATGAACATAGGAGTCGTCTGCTGCAGAGTCTTAAGTTCAACCATATGCACTGAACGGCGTACTCCGAAAGACTTGTGTCTACACCAGCGTTGTACTCTGTCGTCAGATTTGCCACAGATAGCTATCAATCCTGCGTTACAGAGCGGGTAAGCCTATGATCTCCACATTCTGTGACGGGGCACGAATGTCCAACACCTTGTGCCCTCCTCGTGGTTTCACCATAGACACCATAGAAGCTGACAGCAGTTGCACGCGAACAGCCGACCAGCTTCGCCGTTTCCGAGATGCTCGTTCGCTGGCGCTTGGCCGTAACGGTCTGCTCATTGTCAAAGTCGCTTATGTCAGTGGATTTTCCAATTGGCGGTTTATATTGTTGTCGCTAGAGTAACCGCGGTAGTCTAGAGGGTAGGGCACTGGACCGTGTTCCCGGAGGATCCGGTATCAGTTGCAATTAGTGGGCGGGGATTTTTCCTCGTTCCAGTCCCTCCAGGACGGTGACAGGTCCATTTAGCTTGCTATCAAAAGATTACCAAGGATCTTTCCAGGGGGTGTAAAAGGCAGCCAGGGTGAAGGGACTGCCATCCTCCCCCTACTGGTGTCACGGCGAAGAAAGGGTGTAGCCTAGATCACATATGAGCTGCATTCTACCTGTAGGCGGTCACGTGGTTGTAACGCAGCAAGTTGTTACGAGATGACATTCGTTGCAATAAGGCACGCTGCCTTCCACTGCAGTGGCTGAAGGCTGGCTATATTTTTTTCGCATTGCTCACAGCACAGCCTGCCATGAGAACTGCATAGCGTAACATTCAGTCGATACGAAGGTTCATACCCTCTACGAATCTAAATAATCCATATTAATTATTATCCAATTTTATTCAAATTTGGTACACAGCATTTTGTTTTTAATGGAACGATTCTGTCAGAATTTCAGAATTTATTTATTATAGTTCTGGAGATAAAGAGAATTACCTAAAAGTCCTAAAACCTACGCTTGTTTTTTAAAACCAAGTTAGGAACAATAACAGATTGGCTTTCATTATCATTCGAACCATTCCAAAGTTATCAGCGCATAAAAATCAATTAATTAGAATTTTCTTTTTAGAACTTTAGTCACTGTGCATTACATTATACAAAAATCTGTCAACATTATTATTTTATTATATTTTGCCGTGTGAGTGCATGAAACTGATTGAGAGGGTGTATGTGGGACATACGTTAAAATTTAATGTTTCATTTTTCGTAAAGCCTTGTACAAACGAACCGTGGGAAAATTATGTTGCAAACACGATTTAGGTGCCGTATGTCGGTATGTGCTTGCTTTTGTACAAAAGTAGCCATAATGGAAGTTACCTCCCTTGGGCATGGGTGTGTGTGTTGTCCTTAGCGTAAATTAGTTTAAGGTTAAACTAAGTAGTGTGTAAACTTAGGGACCGATGACCTCTGAAGTTTGGTCCCATATGGCCTTACCATAAATTTCCAAATTTCCAAATGGAAGTTGGAGGCGGAATAAGTTTACTCATCAATTGGAAGAATATTTTGCACTTCGTTTATTTTGATTAAACAAAATACAAGAATTTGAAGTTTTGCTGACATGAATTACTATCCAATTAGTGATTGGATAAGTCAAGATTTGCCGCGAGAATGATCTGGAAGGAACGTTATGATTGGTCGTTTAGATCAACAGCCAATCAGAATTAAGCTGTTCACGCGCGAAAAGAGGAGCGGGCATATAGGAGAGTAGCTCGAGAAGAGTCGTTTGCTAGCCGTTCTACGGATAACACGATGTCAGATCGCTCCTTAAAAATACTCTGTAAGATGAGGAAATAGTGAGCTAATTTCGGTTCGAACATATCGTGACCGAAGCGACTGGAGTTACAAACATTTTAATGATAATTTGGTGTTTCTAAATTAAATAGTTTGAGAGATATGAGCGTGTGAACCTTATGGTCGTAGTAACAACTCTGCGTGGCGTGTCTCGTGACCTGTACGGAATATTTTGGCGAGCGCCTCTTACGAAGAAGACCACTGAAACGACCGAATGTTTAACTCGCGAATAGTTGTGGGTCTGTGACTGATAGAACGTGAAAATTAGTCAGGTCGGACTTACTAAAATTCTGGCTGCTTTTCGAGTGAATACTTGTCATACAGACAGTGAACTTTGAATGTTAACGTTTTACCATATTAAATACGGACTTGATAGCCATTTCGTGTGTTTCAGTATGAATAAAAAGGAGAGTTAATCTAATTTTAAACGCTTTTCTGCAAGTAGACTGAAGATCCCGAACGCCCGATCTTTTGATCATGCACTTTCAGGAACAGACTTTCAACTTGAGTTACACGGCCTCTGTGTGGTAGGTAGGTAGTGATTCATCAACGTTGCTTTACACTGCCTAGCATGTATCTGCTATCACAGAGTGAAGGGACATCGGCAAGAATCCTATCGAGGTAGGTGGACTGAACGATAGCGTTATCAAAAACGCAGATGACCGACCCCCCCCCCCCCCCCCCGTCGCATTGTCTGGGCACAATTCCAATACACCTTATCACCTTATTATTCCCCACGTTTTTGGCTACAGAATCCTGTTTTTCAACATAATCTCCGTTCAATGAGACAGCCTTACGCCATCTTAACGGGATGATGATGGGGGTGGTGGGCTGTATGCCCACGTGGTAACACTACTGATCGACGTCGGAGCCAATGTCTTGCTGCATCAATAGCCTCCCCATTATTCACGTACTGCTCCCGGGAGTAGCGTGGATGAGGAGGGACACTCTGACGTTTTGTAAGCTTCTCACGGGTTGTTTCACTGTCAGGTCACCGTAGACATTGTGCAAGCACCTCTGAATGTCTGTTATGCTCGGGTTTTCCGCCAAAAGAAATTCAATGACAACTCTCGCCTTCCGTTAGAGACGCCTTTTTGAAGGCTGTGTATAGCGCTGCCACATATCCGAACTTCAAGAAACTATAGGAGCTGAAGCTGAAACATCCCACGGTCTCTCGCAACAAATTCCGCATTTATTCAACAGAAATTGACCGAGAAAAAAAATGTGCTGCATTACTTATCGAACGCCCCTCGTATTTTGGCTCATCAGTGCGTATGTACTATGTATCACTCCTCTGTACTTAGGTATTACAATTTTGTCAGTTATTATCGGGGTCAAATCAAGAAAATGTTCCATGGTAAATACAAACATGTTTTGGTCCCATAACTAGTTCTATCGATGTTGTCGTGTTGCTTCCGAGGATAGGTAATTTGTCCTGCGAGTTTGGACCACAGCAGTTCCAGGATGGTGAGAATAAAATGAAATCAAGAAATTGTTTTGTTATTTATTTGTAGAGTTCTAAAAAAAAGATTGAGATACTGAAATGGAAAAAAATACTTAATTAGCAAACTGCATCTTAGAACTGGATAGTTTATGAAAAAGATACAGGGAACAATGAGGGGAGTTTCCAATATAGTTAAAAGACGGAAATGAGGTGAACTGCATATTCACCCTATTCCCGTCATTTACCTGTGATAGAAGCTGCCCAAATAGCATGTAGTTTGAAGGACCACCTGGAGGTATCACAGTAACAAGTATGTGTACGTGAAATCATTCTACCAGCAGAAAGAAAAGGGTGATTATTTAAGGCGAAAATTTAGGCTCATAATTTCATCACCACCAAACTGATGCAGAAGTATTGTCTTTGAAACTTAACGGTACGACGGAAGACACTGGCTGCAAAAGAGTTAGTTTCTCTAGAAAACGAAAGCAGAGCGTTTTTAATGCTGTAAACGAAGCAATGATATGATATTAAAACTGCTGAGCGAAGAAAGAAATTCTTGGCGACTTTTCAATACTGTAATTCTATATGCCAATGTTACGGACTGCCTTGAATTTAATCTAGACAAATTGGGAATTTTATGTATTAGAATGATTCTTGCAGTAAGTAATTCTGGTAATAAGAAGTAACTTCGTTATCTTGCAGTATGGACGTGCTTGTCGGGTGCAGATGAAAACGGCTGAACTTAATTCTATCGCAACGCAAATATAGACTCCGTATTCCAGAGAGCTGAGGATTTGCTAAAACTAGTCAGCGTGGAGAAGCATCACTGCGAGTCTGACGCAATACGTAGCAAGCTTACGAAATGCCGCGCTGCAATCGTTGGACGCCAGAACAAGGAGCATTGCAGTGGACGTATCGAGAAATGAAAGGTAGCCGTAAGGCGATCTGTCAAGTTGTTCGTGGAATCGCGACAAGCTACAAATCCTTATGTAATAACAGTCACGATGAAAACTGAAAGATGCTACTTTTAATGAATCACGTTCTTTCCAAGAAATAATAAGAGTTGTTGCAGTTAGCATTTTGTACGTTTCAACGAAGTGGTATTAATGTAATAACAAAGGGAATCAGATACAATATATACTACTGAGTCAGTGGTACCATTTTCGACTCCATCCATCTCTATCAAATAGGAAAATCTGTGAAAGTGCATGTAGCATTACGTCTTCAGGCCACGAGCGGCTTACCGGGACTATCCGACCGCAGTATCATCCTCAGAGGAGGATGCGGATAGGAGGGGCGTGGGGTCATCACACCACTCTCCCGGTCGCTATGATGGTATTCTTGACCGAAGCCGCTACTATTCGGTCGAGTAGCTCCTCATTTGGCATCATGAGGCTGCGTGCACCCCGAAAAATGGCAACAGCGCATGGCGTGGGATGGTCACCCATCCAAGTGCCGGCCACGCCCAACAGCGCTTAACTGCGGTAACCTCACTGGAAGAAAGTGCATATGTGTGAGCGAACTTTTGCTAGTGTGGGGCGGGGGGAGGAGGGGAGGGAGGAGAGAGAGAAAGAGAGGGGGGAGGGGAAGAGAGGGAGATCTGGGAAACAGGTCAGGTTATTGGAAGTGATAAAGTCAGTTTAGAGACACCCTACTCGATTCGGTACAAATCTGCTGTATCAGCAATGGACTGATGTCGCTCCTCATGCGAGAGATTGCTTATCAATATTTGTAAAAAGCAAGACCGCTCTCCTAGAAAATTCCGCATCGGATAATGAATTTCGTGATGAGTTTAAGGCAACTAACACTAAATAAATGCTAAAAGTTGCAGCAACTGCTCGTATTGCAAGCAATCCTCCATTGGTGAGTGGAACAGAGAAAAAGCTATTAACATTACAGTCAAGTATCGAGCTCTTGGTAGTCCACTGCCATTATAACAAAAATGAAGCTGTCGGCGTTCCTGCTAATCATTTTTAATCGGGTATTAATGTTCTTTACTTTTTTATAATGATTGCTCGTTCAGATGTCGCTATTCCAGATGAGTAGATCTGTAGCTCAGTTTTTATAAGAGCCAAGTTGTACCATGTAATGTGATTAGAGGAAACAGTCGACTTCTCTTTAGGAAACATAGCAGCCTAAATATGGAGGTAAACATTAAGCAAGGGGATAAACTACAGGTGGTATTGACAGGAAAAGGAACAAAAATATGGTTCAAATGGCTCTGAGCACTATGGGACTTAACTTCTGAGGTCATCAGTCCCCTAGAACTTAGAACTACTTAAACCTAACTAACCTAAGGACATCACACACATCCATGCCCGAGGCAGGATTCGAACCTGCGCCCGTAGCGGTCGCGCGGTTCCAGACTGTAGCGCCTAGAACCGCTCGGCCACGCCGGCGGGCTGAAAAGGAACAAACAAGTTAAAAGGAACAAGCAAGGTAATGTCAACATGTGTCTAGAAATGGGCAGATAGCCTTAAATAAGTGTTACTACTTCATCGTCTTGTGTTGGACTGCAGTGGAAGTGATCTGCAGCTATGTTCCGTAGACTCTACAGGATGTATTGGAAACTAAAATCGTTGCTTCGCTTGATCGAACTGTTAATACCTCTTCTGTGGAATACGACCTGATGAGTGTGCGACCCTCAACTAGTTGAGCCGTGTTAAATTCTTTAGTAACTATAGCGCACGTAATGCTTGGACATAACAAAATCTATATAATCCTCTGCAAATGTTGAGAGTCACAAGCTACAAACACTGGTCCCAGACGAGACTCGTATTTCGGGAAGTGCGCGGTTTTGTTGTCTTGCAGAATGCCAAGTCCTGTGCTACTGCATCCTATATACTCCGCAAGCCACTGTGTAGGGCATGGTGGGGGAGCGTTAGGCGTGATGTCGACAGTGCGAAGGTAGTCCCAGCTGGAAACATCAGCTCGGTGTTGTTTGTTGTTGGTGGTGGTGGTGGCGGTGGTGGTCACTTATAACAGCCTTGAACGCTTATTACATCTAGTGGATCAAAAGTGCAGAGGGTGGCTGAGATAAGCAGTTTTAATGCGTTCTAATACTTCAGCAGGTATACGCACCGCTCTCTCTGCGCGCCTTGTATTTGCCACTGACCCTGACAGAGAGGCAAAGAATCATCCGGTTGTTGAAATAACTTCCGTGTGCGGTCCAAAAGTTTTTGGTTGCATTCTGAGACTATTTTTTCAGCCCATTGCAAGAAAATCAGTGAAAAGAAAGCGTAATCCATCCGACAGGTGAAACCAACTTCACCCATTTCGGTACAAGGCCCAGGACTCCTCGCTTCTACCCTCTGCTTTCTTTGCTGTCTCATTTCTGGGGTGAAATAGAATACTTAGTTGCGCCCAAGCTAAGAGATCAATGCATCAAAACAGTTTTTTATTATTTTTAAAACTGGCGTCGGTCTGTGATTTGGTGATTGTTGCCTCAGATCATATGAAGAAGGCGATTATACGCTGGAGTGAAAAACTCGAGGACGAAAGTAACTTTCGCATGGTGTGTCACTGCCAAGTAACATAACTCGATAAAACGTGGAACATTCGTAGAAAAGCTGCTATAGTGTAGTAGAGAAGGTAATGCAAAGAAATATGCAATGAGACGAACAGAAATGACACTTTTATTCAAAGACAATAATTGCAATGACGTCACCGCGCTTTATGATGGTCCCCTTGGACATTACACGAAGCGGAACATAGTTCTTAGTACGGTGTGTGATCACTACGGACAGCAATACCCGACAACAAGATTGGTAAGGACTTCTTGTGATAGGGCGTCCCATTGCTCCATCAGCACAACTGACGACTGCTGGATGTTCAAATGTGCATGTGAACGTCCTGAATTACGTCTCACCATCACATCCCACACGTGCTCGATAGGACTTAAGTCGGTGGAACACTAAGTCCAGGTCATTCACGGAATATCTTCTCGTTGCAAGAGCACCTGCGCCTGCGCTGTTCGATGCGGTCGCACATGTCATCCATAGACGTGAAGTTACGGCCGAATGCACTGCTGAAAAGAGGGAAAGTAGTACTGTGTCACAGTATCGCTGATACTGTGACGGTAACGTTGGCAGTTGAGTGCACGGTGTTTAAATATTTGGATGCCATCATGTCCATGCAACATTATGCCTCCCCACACCGTAATACCTGGGCTGCCAAAACGATCGTTTTCGACAATGTGGTATTGCGTGTTTGCACTTCGAGCCACATGTGGGTACGTCCAGTACTGTGGAAAATGATCGATTTGGTGGTCGAGGTGTTATGGTTTGGAATGGCATAATATTGTTGCAAGGACGTGCTAAACTCCAAATCTTTGAACACGGTACACTCACCAGTCAACGTTCTTATGACACTGTACCCCTTCCCCATGTGCATCTTTCCGTGATTTATTTTTATGGATGACGATGCGCGACCACGTCGATCTGCGCAGGTGAAGGAATGTTGGAGCAAACGGATACATGGCGAGTGGACTGGCCTGCTCGTTCCTGCCACTTCATTCCCTTCAAGCAGGTGTGGGATGCGTTATGGGGGGGGAGGGGGGGGGGGGACTTGTTGTAGGACGTCCACGTGCACGAGCAGTTGTCATCCACGCTGGTGAAGGAATGTAACGCCTTACCACAAGAACTCTTATCAGCCTTGCGACTAGCATGGGAAACGTTGAAGATCATGGATTGCCGTCCGCGGTGATCACACATCCTACTAACAAGGGAACCTCCCCATCTCACCCCCCTCAGATTTAGTTATAAGTTGGCGCAGTGGATAGGACTTGACAAACTGAACACAGATCAACCGAGAAAACAGGAAGAAGTTGTGTGGAACTATGAAAAAAATAAGCAAAATATACAAACTGAGTAGTTCATGTGCAAGATAGGCAACATCAAGGATAATGTGAGCTCAGGAGCGCCATGGTCCTGTGGTTAGCGTTAGCTGCTGAGGAATGTGAGGGGTCCTTGGTTCAAGTCTTCCTTGGAGTGAAAAGTTTAATTTTTTATTTTCAGACAATTATCAAATTTCAGGCTCTCACACATAATCAACTTCGCTCTCCAAAATTCCATGACATGTTCAGATTTGCTTGAACATATGCTGGATTTGAGGGTCTACACACGCAAAAATTTGGAAACGTTAAAAACATATGTTTTGACGGAGCACAGGGGAAACTGTGCGACTGTGAAACTTGCATTCATTTGTTGCAGTTTATGTGACAAACTCTTATGTTTCCATCACTTTTTTGGGAGTGATTATCACATCTGCAAGAAAACCTAAATCGAGCAAGGAAGAAGAATATTTTTATCCATTCGCCAAGTGTACAAGTTAGTTGGGTCGACAATATATTCCTGTCATGTGACGCACACGCCGTCACCAGTGTCGTATAGAATATATGAGACGTGTTTTCCTATGGAGGAATCGGTTGACCTATGACTTAGCGATCGAATGTTTTCGGTTCCCATTGGAGAGGCACGTCCTTTCGTCTACTAATCGCACGGTTTTGCGGTGCGGTCGCAAAACACAGACACTAAACTTATTACAGTGAACAGAGACGTCAGTGAACGAACGGACAGATTATAACTTTGCGAAAATAAAGAAAGTAAACTTCTCACTCGAGGGAAGACTTGAGCCAAGGACCTCTCCTTGCGCAGCTGAGCTGCTCGCGCTAACCACAGGACCACGGCGGCGCTCCTGAGCTCACATTATCCTTGATGTTGCCTATCTTGCGCATGGACTACTCAGTTTGTATATTTTGCTTATTTTTTTCATAGTTCCACACAACTTCTTCCAGTTTTCTCGGTTGGTCTGTGTTCAGTTTTTCAAGGCCTATGCACTATGGCAACTTATAACTAAATCTGAGGGGGGTGCGATGGGGAGGTTCCCTTGTTAGAACTACTTGAACCTCACTAACCTAAGGACATCACACACATCCATGCCCGAGGCAGGATTCGAACCTGCGACCGTAGCGGTTCCAGACTGAAGCACCTAGAACCGCTCGGCCACTCCGGCCGACTTACTTGGGTTTCCTACTGTGTATACTGTAGTAGTTCTTCCGTGTATGGTCGAAATTTCATTGAGCTATGTTACTTGTCTGTGACACATCATGCGAAAGTTGTTTTCGTCGTGACGTTTTGCACACCGGTGCTGCCGAATCATTGGGCGGTTTATGCGATTAACGATGCCGGACACTCGGTAAGCACACGGGTACGGGCCAGTGTAAAGAGCGACGCGCAACAATGTGTACGGCTGTCGGCTGACTTGCCGGGAGCGCGTCGCCGCGTGACTAGCGTGGGCGTCACGGCTGGGGCTGCCTCGCGGCCGGCCGCGGCGCGGCGCGTCAGTCGCACGCGGGAAGCGTCGCCAGCCGCCACGCAGTAGCCGCACGGCGCCGCGCCCCGACATGGTCGTGGTGAGTACGCCGGCTGCGCCACGTGCCGGCCGCTCCTGGAGGGGGTTGGGGAGGGAGACGCGCGGCCTTCAAACATCGGGTCGCCATTCGCCAGGTGCGCGCAGCGGCTGCTGCATCTGGTGCTGCGCGCACCTGTACTCACGTCAGATTCGTTCAGTGATCTGTTTTGGCATGAGACTCACAGTACCGACAAGTAGAACAGCGCTGAACTTCACATACATACACACACTATCGATTAGCTGATAATCAATATGACTTAAAACCTGATAAAAGATCTTCGGTTTGCGCCACTTCGCCGACTTGTCACTGCACTGCTTATTAATTAAAACTGCTTCCCGTTGAGCTTCACTACGCTGAGTGAATATTTTCAGTCCAGACAATCCGAGGACATTTTCGAGAATCCAGCCTTGTTCCTATACTTCTTGAACTATTTAGTCTAATCGCTACAACACAAGATCCGGCCATTGTGGCCGAGTGGTTGTAGGTGCTTCAGTCCGGAACCGCGCGACTGCTGCGGTCGCAGGTTCGAATCCTGCCTCGGGCATGGATGTGTGTGATGTCCTTAGGTTATTTATGTTTAATTAGTTCTAAGTTCTAGGCGACTGATGACCTCAGAAGTTAAGTCGCATAGAGCTCAGAGCCATTTGAACCATTTTGAACAACCCAAGAGCGGCCATCCGACAGTTTGAAGAGAGGGTTTGGAGAATTTTTAATATTTTGGAAGACAAATGCCGATGTATCTACGTCTACATGATTACTTTGCAATCACAATTAAGTGACTGGCTGAGGATTTTTCGAACCACCTTCAAGCTATTTCTCTACCGGTCCACCCTCGAACAGAGCCGGGAAAAGCGAACACTTGCGAGATCTAATTTTATTATGTGATCATTCCACCCAATGTCGACGGGCACCAACAAAATATTTTCACGTTCAGAGGAGAAAGTTGATGACTGAAGTTTCAACTGAAGATCCTTTTCCAGCGAAAAAGTCTTTGTTTTAGTGACTGGCACTCCCATCCCTGTATCACATCAGTGGCGTCTCTCCTCTCTTTCGTGATAGTTCAAAACCAGCTGCCCTTGTTTGAGCTTTTTCAGTGTCGTCCGTCAGTACTATCTGATCCGGATTCCACACCGCGGAGCAATACCCAAGAAGAGGAAGAAGAAAGGAAGGAAGGTTGGCTTTAACGTCCCGTCGACATCAAGGTCATCAGACACAGAGTACAAGCTCGGATTTTGTCGAGGATGGGAAAGGAAGTCGGCTGTGCTCCCGACATTTGCCTGGGGCGATTTAGGGAAAACCTAAATCTGGATGGCCGGACGCGGGTCTGAGCCGTCGTTTTCCCGAATGCGAGTCCAGTGTGCTAACCACTGTGCCACCTCGCTCGGTCCCAGGAGAGGGCGTTTCTCTCTGTGTTCTGTTTGTAAATCGTAGTCTTTGGTTTGCTTTACCCGCAGAATGATCTATGTGATTTATTCCAACCTAAATTATTCGTAATTTGTAATTCCTAAATATTTAAATATTTAGTTGGATTTACAGTCTTTAGATTTCTGTGTAACCGATGTGCAGTTCACGACAGGTTCATTGCCTTTCAGCAGCCTTGCTTCTTGGTGGGTCTACAAGAATATTCAAAGCAATATTATGTTTAACACTTTTATGGACTGAATTTGTTAAAATTTCTTTTTATTTACTCAAGAAGAAACCTAAGAAAATTAACATTTTTAGCTACGTTCGTAACTCATTAACGTATACGATGGATGGCAGCAGTAGCTTGCCATTCAGCTCCTCTGTACACCGGAGCGAATGGAAGCGAATGCGCATTCGCAGACAATTTACCAGTGTTCACTAACATTCGCTTGTATTTGTTGGTTTGTTGACTGGGGGGGAGGGGGGGAATCAGCGATGTCATCAGTCCCATCGGATTAGGGAAGGACGGGGAAGGAAGTCGGCCGTGTCCTTTTAGAGGAACCATCCCGGAATTTGCCTGAAGCTATTTAGGGAACTCAGGGAGAACATAAATCAGGACGGCCTGGACGCGGATTTGAACCGTCTTCCTCCCGAATGTGAGTCCAGTGTGCTAACCACTGTGCCACCTCGCGCGGTGCTTCTATACGTGGAAACGCTTTTACACTAGAGGAAAGGGAAGAGAACACGACGTAACGATCATAATCTATGGACATTGCGTCATTATTTCTTCTTCTTCTTTTTTGCTAGTAATCGGTACACGGGATACCAACAGTGCACAGAGTATCCCAGAATGAATGGCCAACATTCAGGGATACCACGGGAACGAACGTTCCAAGAAAAAAAAAGTGCAGTAAACATGGGTTCTAAAATCATACCTGAAGAGCTATGGTCACTTCTTCATCTTCGATACTGTGAAACACATGTTCTCTAGTGAACAAGTGCTCATAGCTCTTAAGGTATGTATTCTAGAGCCATGTTTATTAGGCATTTGTTCTTGTTTTGGTCCATGCTACCACCGCTGGAAGTTGCCTACCTTACAAGCTTAGCAGCAACAGTACCAGTATATGTATTCCACTGTCAGAGGCATCAGAACGGTTTTGGCGTTTAACTTTCGACTCGTTCGTTTCCGATACAGCGATCCTTACTTCAGATTTACACATTTATCCTTCCCCCATCTTCCTAGAAAGTTTGTAACATCAACACGGCACCATCGTGTTTGCACATACATTTACAGGCGTCGGCGCTTATAACTTTGACACTCTGTAGCGTCGTTGGGTGACTTTTATGGACATGGATTCCTATTCCAAATATTATGTTGTCACTCCCCTCTACAAGTCTTACAAGTCCGTTACGGCAATTTCTGAGCACCCTGTATACATACGACCTGTCATACAGGCTACTTTTTTAAGATCTGCCACATGGTTTGCTAGAGGACAGATTTGTGATCCTGAGTAAACATTTATATTTAACATAAAAAATATCTAACGTAACCATGACACATCAGCCATTTAATTTGAGATAGCATGAACGTTAGCAATGATGTCATTCGTGTGTCTTTAATTTTGGTCAGCATAGTATACATATTTGCATTTACTGACTTTCAAGAAAAATAACTGTGCTTTTCCTTTTTAATAAAAAGAATTACAAAGACTGTTCTTATTCCCCTCTGATGCAAATATCTAATGAATTTATCGCCTTCTCGCGTCCCCAGTAGGGGATATGAGTGCATAGGCAATTTCTGCGAGTTATATTTCTTTTGCTTCGGTGTTCGTGCTGTGGATATCTTCGATCCCGGAAGCATATATGATATCTACATTCTTAGGCGAACTCCATCGCTCACGCAACTCATGTCAACAGCTACAAAGTACAGAAGTATAGAAAGACCGCAGGCGAAAGCTTTCTGCTCTGCTAGCGCCGAAGCGGGAGGTACGTGAACTTATGACGGTTCGCTAAAAGAACGACAACCAGAGGAACACGAGCGAGTGCAAACCGAACACGCCCGCATACCGTTTGTTCACGCCCGCCAAGCGTTTACGCCAGAGAAAATTCTCCTTCACTGTTGCACGTACGCTTCGGCGTAAAGAGGGCTTAACATTCTATTACTTTTCTTCAATTCTCGCCGTAGTGAACAAGACAGGCCTTACATCTGATCCATTCGCTGACACTATTAATATAAATTATTTTCATAAGATTACACATTTCGGTGTCATTTGGGAGCTGAATGATCCTGCATGCGGTTCCTACTACCGTTAAATATTATAGCTGATTGCAGGCCTTGCAAAATGTTTTAAGAATATTCTACATAACTTGACACAAAGTGACAAGAAGTTACGCAGTATAAGTATGAATTTTGTTGCCTTTGTTCACGTAGGTGGCTACAGATTACTTAGCAACTTTGTTCTTACTTCCTGTCACTTCCCATTCTGCCTCCCAGCGCGCCTGTTGAATTTTATCTTCGTTCTGATCCTGAATGTGGTTATGTGGGAATCCTTATAGTAGTTTGAAGTACTTTATCATGATCGTCTAACGAGACTTTTAGTCGGCACTATGGAATCCATCCTTGTCGACTCTAAAGGACATGGAGGATGGGTTGAAATCTATGCCCAGAGTAAGTAACTTGGCAAATCGACTACAGATAAAGACTAACGTAATCGACCAGAGGTTGAGTACACTGTTAATACCACTTATGGAGGTCATAGAAGACTCAGTAAAATTTTACTTAGGTGCGAAATTTATACTGCAAGAAAACGGAATACTAAAGAAAAGTATATGACAATATTAACATTAAAAATTACTATAATGATGTTCAATAGGTTTTAGATATACCTTAGTTATTTCCCTTTCCTGCGTTCCGAATATAACGCGTTTGCGTTCATTTACAATGAAGGTGCATTTCAGGGTTTTTACCAGAGAAATGTTTTCCTCATCGTGATATTTCTGTGTCGCCTTCTTGAGAGATGTTCGTATCCAATTTCAGAACTACGTCTTTGTGACGTTTTATATAATACACGCTAAGCGTCATAATTGGCAAATGGGCACTTAGCGTCTGAAACATTATCGCTGACAGACGACATTCAACTGTATTGGTATTGAGGTATTCCATGTCAACACCTAATCTACGTACATATGGAAGGTAAACCAAAATTTTACGTCCTGTCGATGACGATGCACAGGATAAGCCTATTGAAAGAAACCATTCCGGAATTCACCAATAGCAATATGGAGAAACAAAGAAAATGTAAAAATATGGGTGGCCGAACGGAATCTGCTCCGCGTTGGTCTCCAGATGCGTGTTCAGTGCCTAGACCACTGCTATACATTGCTCTGTTTCTAAATATGGAATCGGAGGCATGCCATAAATAAAAGCATTGGAAGGATTTCTGAAATATCACTACTGTGTTGAAAACATACCAGATATTGATCTACATCAGCCCATAATGATTCATTCAAGTTACCGCTACGAACAACACACTTGTTTTGTTTTTTACAATGCTAAAACATCTTCCGTTTTGATTCCTGTTTCTTCATTTTTTTATGTATGCAATAATGAGGCCCCGTGATGTAAATTTGTGCACGAAAAAAGACATAGTGACCATCGGAGACAACATATCATTTGTCCCATTCTTCTTCCTCAGAGTTAATTTTTTTATGCGGTCTGCCTTGAAGCATTTCATAAAACATTAACATTCAAGCACGACGTAGCAGTTTTTCTTTCTGTGTATGTACTCAGCTGTTTGTCGGAAGGTCCAGTTTCTTCCCTACCACACTGTCCTTATCGCCCTGTTTTAATCTTAGTTCATAGGTCACAAGGCCCATAGATACATACAGAACAATGGAAACATTTTTCGTTTCTTGCCGTAATCTTATGGAAAAGGTAAGACACAAGAATTTTGTGTCACGTAATTACTGATGAATTCAATGGAACTGCTTCGTCAGGTAACTGCATGTAAATCAAATTTATCTTCTTCTTTTTGTATTTGATCTTGTGCTCTTATCGGGGCCATTGTGTGACGGAAGGAGGAAGATTCTGGACCATCTCGCCGATGAAAAGTGGGTCATTATTGACGCCTCTCCAGCCTTGTTCCTTGCGCGAGTGGTTAGAGTCTCAACCATGACCTTGCGTAATAAATCATACGCCTACACTGATTTCCGAAAACCACCGCGCATCACGAGAAATCAGGCGTCTTAACAACAAGACAGAACGAATCATTCACAAGAACAGAATCGCCTCCATCCCCCTTACTGTCGGAATCACTTATAAACAGTGCCGCCTTATAATGATGTCACCGGAATCGTCCTCGGAACTCTAAAAACATTCATACACCCACTCATCCGGATCTCCAGTCCCACTAGGAACATCTGAATGATCGTCGTTAGAAACCTTCAAAGTTTTTTTTCAGATTCGTTCATTTCCTTCAGTTTTCTGAATAGGGCCATCTCTAAAAGCAGGAGGAACTCCAAGACGAAAGTAGTAACCATTTTAAATTTCAAAATACAATCAAAAAGGCTACACAGCAAAAAAAGAAGGCAGTAAAGTTTGTTATATTGGCCATTAGCGTAAACACCTAAAATGACGAGGTAATTAAAATGTATCACAGCAGACGGCAACTGCAAACAGCGTGTAGAAAACACGAGTTATCTCGAGATCTGTCCGAAAAGAATGGCGCACGAAACACGAGTAAACTCGGGATCCACCCCCAGTATGGTAACTACTGTGCCAACGTACTTATTAATGGGGTGATGACACATATGGCGGCAGGGAGAACCTAATATAAAGATAGTTTCAGTAACTGGTTGAAACTTTTCAAACTTTTGCCGTCGTGTAATGGGAGGACACACGGAAACAGTTGACTATTCCACGGGCTAATACCGATCTATTTACCAATACATTTCAGAAAATTGAAGAAGCTTTACAATAAACAATGCCAAACATGTGTGGCAAAAATTATAAACTTTCATTCCATGGTGCGTTAGACCTTTCATTGAACATCCTGTCTTCAAGGGACAATGAGCTTCACTGCAAAGCTCTAACAATCCATTAAGTACGCAAATGAACACCAGGGATTACAGCCTAGAGCAAGAAAAAATTGAAAATAGACAATATCCAGTTGTCGGTTTCTTTAATTTTACAAGTGTAGCCAAACCAAAACAACCTCTGTAGGACGAAAAACCAGTCCAGAGTTGTAAATTTTTATTTTTTATTCACTCGTTGACTAGTTTCTGACCAAGAACCATTTTCAAATAATCGCAACAGGGTCAAAAATGTGCAATGAACATTTACAGTTAAAACAGAAACCCTAACTACTCCAGCATGCTGGAAATTCCCAAAACAACTTCTGTTGACATTCGATAAAAGAAGCTAAAATTAAACTAGACTACCACTGTGTAGGGAAAATAGAAAGTGTGAAACTGCTCGTAAGGCAAATTTTTATTCCGTCTGTTCTACTGAAATGAAATCGCTTTTGTTCCCCGCAAACCGCTCACAGAAAATTGTGATTTGTAGCTCAAGTCTCATTTTTTGCTTTGATTAGCAGTGGACCCATCTGCCACTTCGCCTCATCGTCGTGGGACGTAATAATGAACAAACTGCCTACATAATTCATTATTAAAAATTAAAGTTTCTAATATAACAGAGCCTTATTATCGACGGCGAGAGCCAAGGCGGTCGATAAGTAAACTTCCATTATTGTATCTAAAAAATGGTGTATTTCCGTCTGCATCTGTGATACATGATTGTTATTTTGCTCTGTGATGTTTGAAGAATCGGTGACCTTGTCTGTCAACGCGTCACCCATATGAAAGGGTCGTCAGCGATAGCTTATATGATCGTATCGCGGAACGACGCAAATGGAATGGCTGGCGGCATTTAGTGACGAGAGAATCTGGTAGATGGCAGTTGCATAGCGACTGGCGCACCACGCTGCACCTTCTAACCGCTAGATGGCAGGGTTGTGCCTGGCGGGAGAACAGTTGCGTAATGGGACGCTTTTGGTACGGATTTGTTTGTCGATGTTACAGCAGGCTTATCGTACTTCTCGATAGCTTCATAAACAGGCTCTCAGAATTTCTGGCTCTCTGGACGAAACGAGCTGTTGGTCGACAGTATTTTTTTATTATTTTATGGAATAGATGGGTTACAATAGGCCCAACAAAATAACACTTGTTCTGCATTGTGCTATAGCGAGGTTTTGTTACTTTTTCTTTTCTGATTGGAAAAAATATATTTGTTCGTCGCCTTGTCAAAATTGCTAATAATCCAACCGTGCCACTTCGACAGTCCTAAAAAGTTAGGTTGTAGTCGTATAAACCACTTACCTATCACACCCTCGGTACAACGTACTATTTGTAAAGTCAGAAGTAAAATAGTTCTAGTTTATTGAGCACAGCGGTACAGACGTTGTTTACATCAACAATCTCTAACTTTTTTTCCGTTACGAAAGGTGTAAGACAGGTATTATCGCCATCGCCATCGGAAAGATCTCGGGCTTCTAGAAACGAAGCTCTCTCTCTCTCTCTCTCTCTCTCTCTCTCTCTCTATCTCTATCTCTTAAGTCAGTGTTCGCCGAAAAGTTGTTACAAATAGTGTGACGTATTGCCGATTGGCATCTGTTTTTGGTTCGTTGGCTGATGTATGTGTGTCGATTTTTGTGACGTTTCTCCTGCACAACTGTGTGGCATTATCAAAGCTTTACCGTCAATTTCTGATGAAGCTTTGACAATGCCTGCCATTCATGCTGGCGAAACGTCACAAAGATATTTTTGAAAGATGTAACCGCATTTGACTGTACAGCAGGTTTTATTCGGCAATCTAGATTTCTGCCTTAGGCCCTTTTAAGAGTTAACAAGTATCAAAAATCATTAGACTTGAGTAGAGCACAAGCCACCGTTAGAATACGTATGTGCATGTACTGTGACTTCCGTTCTACCAAAGTCCAATGATTTTTGATAATTGTACCACTTAAAAACCTGTTGCACAGTGAAATGGCGGTTATATCTTTTAAAATGTTTCACATGACTGTGGCTCCACACCAAAGTAAAGTCACAAAGACCGTCAGACAAACATTAACCGAAGGACCCGAGACGGAAGCCAACAGGCAATTCGTCCACAAGTGACCATGAAAATCTCAGATTCTGTAAATTGTCTAATGTTTTCTATCAATCGATGTCTGATCATTTAATGGAGTAAAATTTTGTTTTTTGTTGTTGTACAGGAGTAATAATAACATGATCAGTTAATAACAACGTTTTGGTGTATTTCTGTTACCTTCTACCAAGCCTCGCTACTTCTCTATCTCTAGTAAGGGCATCTTCCGTGCGTACATCACGATTCTCCATTATTTCGTTGATACACTGTTTTCATGAACTCGTGAACTGCTAAGGTTTGTTCCCATTAAAAAATTTTCTCTAGCCTTCGTGATCTGGCTTTCTCAATATATGTCCACACCAATTTTATTATTTTCTTTCAAACCAATCTATCACTGTTAATTCGTCCTTATTGAAGCTCATACTTCAGTAGCTTTTTCCCGGTTCTTGATTTCTGGCGCTCCTTCGTAAATAATCGATTCCCGCAGCTACCAGTCAGTATTTAAAAGTGCTGATCTTTAGCGTAGGACAGATTCAACCATTACCTACCCACTCTTTTCTTAGTGTTTCTTTTCTGCCTTTTTGTATTCTGTGTTTTGCATCTGTATTGGCCAGTTCACTTTTGTCATACTTAAATTTTTCTACCTGTCTCATATCTGATCCGCCATTGATGTGTGCTTCTAATATAGTGTCATTATTCACTACCAGATAGTCAGCTTTTGTTTCTATACCGCACTGCCGCGTCTTGTTCAGTAAAATTTTCACCAGTTAAAGCCTTTTCAATGGATTAACTGGAATATTCGTTGAGAGAGTTAGATAACGTCACAGTTTTGGAGAAATCTTCCGGCAACTTCGTTGAAACGTTAATGAGGCGGTATTACAGCACTGAAATGTAATACATTTATTTTCTTGGTGTTACTCTTTTTTTTGTTACGTCGATCATTTCTGTGAGGGAACCTATACTGACATCTGAGCTATGAGGTTCGTTTTTATTTGTTGGTTTCTTTTCTGCTGAACCGCATCAGAATTTCATGGAACTCCGATGTTCTGCTTTGTAACCAGCTATGGTAGATGGTTTCCGTGAAAGCATTTGCGTAAGCACCGATCCCGTCCGTTTACTAGGTACCCTATTCGACGGTGTGGGTTATAGATTGGGGTCTGCCCGGATACGAGAAATCAATCCGCATTGGCAAGCCTTTGTTCGCTTCTCCGGATATAAAAATGTAAACCCACTCAGTTCAGTTAAGTACGCCAGAGCTCTGTCGGTAATCTTGCGCCTGGCTTGACTTTTCGTCTGCTGTAGCTGGATCTCTTAATTAACGTTCCATAGACTGAAATACTTCCAATTCCAAAGAAAGCAGTTGCTGATAGATGTGAATGTTACCGAACTATTAGTTTAATAAGTCAGTAAGTTGCAAAATACTAACACGTATCCTTCACAGAAAAATCAAAAGGTAGGTGACATCGGGGAAAGATCATTTTGGATCCCGGAGAAATGCAGGAACACGCGAAGTAATATTGACCCAACGGCCTATGTTAGAATATAGGCTAAGGAAAGCCAAACGCACGTTCATAACATTTTTAGACTTTTAAACAGTTTTTTCTATGTTGACTGGAAAACTCTCTTTGAAATTTTGAAGGAAGCACGTGTGAAATACAGGGAGCGAAAGGCTATTTACAAGTTTTACAGAAACCAAACGGCAGTTTTAAGAGTCAAGGGGCATGAAAGGGAGGAGTGGACGAGAAGGGAACGGCAGGATTGTAGCCTTTTCCCATGTTGGTAAGTCTGTACAATGGACAAGGGCGAATGGAAACCAGAGGAAAATTTTTAAGTAGGAATTAAAGTCCAGGAGAAGAAATACAAACTTCGAGGTTTGTAGATGGTATTTTAATTCTGTCAGAGATAGCAAAGGCCTAGGAATAGCAGTTGAACAGAATGAACAGCGTCTTGAAAGGAGGATATAAGATGAACATCAACCAAAGCAAAAAGAGGCTAATGGAATGTTACCGAGTTAGATCAGGTGGTGCTGAGCGATTTAGATTACGAAACGAGACACTTCAAGTAGTAGATGAGTTTTTTTTTTTTTTTTTTTTTTTTTTTTTTTTTTTTTTTTTTTTTTTTTTTTTTTTGCAAAATAACGGATGACGGCCGAAGTAAACAGCCTGTTAAATGTAGCGCGAAAATGGTAAGGAAAACGTTTCAGAAGAAGAAAAATTTGTTAACATCGAATATAGCCTTGGGTGCTAGGAAGTCCTTTCTGAAGGTATTTTTCTGGAGTGTAGCCATGTAAGGAAGTGAAACATAGACAAGAAAAATGTTAGACGAGAAGAGAATAGAAGCTTTTGAAATGTGGTGGTACAGAAAATTGCTGAAGATTAAATGGGCACTAAATAGAATATCTGGAGAAAAGAAACTTGTGGCACACTCTGACTAGAAGAAGCGATCGGTTAATATAACACATTTTGAGAAATCAAGGGATCACCAATTCACTATTTGAGGGATATGTGGGGTGGTGGTAAAAATTGTAGAGGGAGACAAAGAGATGAATACAGTAAACAGCTTGTGAAGGATATAAGTTGCAGTAATTATTCGGAGATGAAGAGGCTTGTACAGGATAGATTAGCATGGAGAGACCTGCATCATCAAACCAGTCTTCGTACTGAAAACAACAACAACAACAACAGCAACAACGACGGCAACAGACTAAACCACATTTTAGCATAACACGGACTGCCAAATTCTTGGTAACTTCCATAAGTTACAATTTAACGTCGTTATCGCGGAATGGTTTTGTGATATTTTCTTGGAATATTTCCGTCATCAGTGGGTAGTCAAATGAAGAGGTTTACTAGTTTTCACACTTGTTCACTGTTAAATGTTAGTTGTTTATAAAATCTATATTGATTTACCATAATGTTAAAACGTTATAACGTGCTACGTTCCTCAGTGTGAAGAGGTAGATGTAAGGTAAATTCCTGTGGGACCAAACTGCTGAGGCCATCAGTCCCTAGGCTTACAGACTGATGATCTTGCTGTTTGGTCCCTTCAACCCCACTCAAAACCTCGGCTTACACACTACTTAATCTAACTTAAACTAACTTACGCTAAGAACAACACACACACACACACACACACACACACACACACACACACACACACACACACCCGAATGAGGACTCGAACCTCCGTAGGGGGGAGCCACTCGAACCGTGGCAAGGCGCCTAAGACCGCGCGGCTACCGTACGTGGCTCCTCAGTGTGAAAATTATTGCGTTGTGTAGTGGTAAACATAATTAATAGAAACATTGGTATGTTCACTGATATACCGAACATTATTTTTGTGAATGTAATGGTAGTAGAAGATAATTGTAAAATTTACATTGTTCTTTAATATTTAACCAGAAAGTAGTTATTATTGTAGATACCGCAGATATGCCCGTGGATATCCGAATCAGCGCAGGGCTTTAAAAGCATAAGGTAATGATTCCTTCGAATATCCGCAGATGTCTAGTTACAGGTAGACCCTTTTGCAGTTTGCTAAGTTGCCCCATTACCTTCGTTATCAAGCTGCCACCATTCGTTCCTTTGTTAAGAACTTAATTTGCACTATTCTGTTTTGCTTTGAGATCGTTTACTGTGTGCCTATCACAGCTCATTTTCTTTTGCGATGAATATTGTTTTCATTATATTCTCCGACACAGTATATTTTTATTCTCCCTTTTGTCCTCCGTGGGAATGTAGTTGATCTAATATTACACTGATAGAAAACAGCAAGTGCGTTGGCTCCTATTTATCCCGGAGGGTACTTATGTGTTCTTGTTACATCATTGAAGTAGTAGTAGTCGTCCTCTAAAACTAGTTAATGAAAGTGGTTCAAATGGCTCTGAGCACTATGGGACTTAACTTCTGAGGTCATCAGTCCCCTAGAACTTAGAACTACTTAAACCTAACTAACCTAAGGACATCATTCACATCCATGCCCGAAGCAGGATTCGAACCTGCGACCGCAGCGGTCGCGCGGTTCCAGACTGAAGCGCCTAGAACCGCTCGGCCACTCTGGGCGGCAAAAACAATCACTTACCTTACAGTTTCCAGCGACCTTATTGCAAAGTACCTACCCGGGACCAAGCCGAATTAGATTCTCCGAAAATTCGTTTTTCAAAAACTATGCTGTATTTTTTATTCAGTTTTATTTCATTAATATAATTGTTTATGTCGCACTTAATGGCAGCTTGCGTTGCGATTTTTTTGCCTTGTGCCAAAAAATAAGTCACAAGAAAAATAAATGAATTGGAAACTGTGTCAAGTTGCACTTGTCGTATCGATTGTCGCTTCTTTCCCCTTTGGCAGTGGTTTATGCATCTGAAAAATGTTATGTTGCACAGTGGTTTGGAGTCCGCGTTCAGCTGTGAATCCCCTCTAAATGCCCGCATAAGTCAATTCAAAGGTTGGCAAAGGCAAATACACACCGCCTTTCAAAGGGTCATGGATACTGATGTGCAAACTAACCTATGTATTTATGACATTTCAGCTTGCTACGGTAGCAATAACAACGGCACATCTTGGAGAAGACACTCCCGTTTTGGATAGAGAAGGATAATCAATTTAGAAAAGAGATGTTATAAAAAGTGAAAAATCATTAGAGAGATTTCGTAACGATACATACAGCAGCAGTAGAACTGGTACGTGCGGAGAAGGGTAACCAACGTGTGGGCTACTATTTTTTTTTTTAAATTACTTTCTTATTTCCTTAAGGCTCAATGCAAATGAAGAAGCATATCCAATGGTTTCACAATGAAACCAGTACTCGAATGTTCGATTTTTCTGTTTACAAATATATCAGGATATTAAATATTGTTGCACTAACCTATGTGCCTATCCATTGCTTTGCGTATTGGCACGCTTGTTTTGCTGGTTTGTTTCGAGCATGGCAGGTAACGAAAATAGTAGAATTTAATTTTTGTTATTGCTTGTTTATTGAAGCATTAATATACGGCACTGAGCATTCAAATATCCACTTGGGTTAAGAAAATTTCTACTGTTATAAATCAATACTCTATTCGAGTAGACCGTATTTTTTGTACAAGAAATCGATTGTTTTATTCTGCAGACACTTCATTACTGTTTGTATCGCTTACCTGCTGGTTATATACATTACCTGGCATCTGAACTTCGAAGCATAAACCCTGTGAAAATCTGGAGGAGAAACTTGAAGCATTTGGAATGTAATCCTATTGATGAATTTTAAAAGTTTTGGGCCAGGTAAGGGGTGAAGTGGAGACAAAAAAATTACACGAGGGTAGAAGACTTCAAATAATCTTGCCGGAGGAAGGTTCATCTGGTACTAGCCAAGTCAGGGGAAGAAAAATAAAGGAAATAATTCGTGTAGTCGCAGATAGGAGGGAGTGCCGTGAACGACATGCTTAAAATCTTGGCCGGTGGATGGTGAGCGTGGGGAAGGGGTGCGTTTGAAGATAACTTTTTTATATTTTCCTTGAATAACTCGACAACCACGGCTTCCAGCACAAGCGTATCCCAGTATAAAATTAACATACGTGAAATTTCCTACAAAAGCGGTCCTATTTATTGTTCTCTAGAACTTATAGCGTGTGCGATTCAGAGGACTGAAAAACGCGAATTATTGAAAAGTAGTTTACTGGAGTAAAGTTAATGTTTATCGTAAAATGAATTGGGTTTAGAACAAGTATTAAATACGTGTACCGTGCAGTAGAGTCGTATTAAAGGATAAGTTGTATGACGGGTAGGAGTTGAGAGGGGAGGGGGGAGAAAGGTGGACGTAAAAGAGTGAGGACAGGTCGCCGAAATGTGGTCTTGCACTTCTCCCCTCAGGCGAGCCCAAGATTACTCTACCCCACTACGTCACAATTAACAGGTACAGGGTGTTTCACAGAATTTACACCAACACTTTGCAGGGTGACTTATGCACTGAAGTGAGGTGGCAAAAGTCATGGGAGCCTCCTAATATCGTGTCGGACCTCCTCCTGCCCGGCGTAATGCAACAACGCGATGGGGCATGGACTGGAACGTCGCTGGATGTCCTCTCAGGAATATTGAGCCATGCTGACTTTATAGCTGTCCATAACTGCAAATCTGTTGCTGGTGCAGGATTTTGCGCACGAACTGACCTCTCGATTATGTCCCATTTATGTTCGATACGGTTCATGTCAGGCGATCTAGGTGGCCAAATAATTCGAACTGTCCAGAATGTTCTTCAAGCCGATTGCAAACAATTGTGGCCCAGTGTTGTGGCATAGGGTACGTTCGTTGTACGCCCCACATTGATTTCTGCGGTTATTTCACGCAGTGTTGCTTGTCTGTTAGCACTGACAGCTCTACACAAACGCCGCTGCTCTCGGTCGTTAAGTGAAGATCATCGCCACTGCGTTTTCCGTGGTGAGAGGTAACGTCTGAAATTTGCTATTCTTAGCACACTCTTGAGATTGTGGATCTCGGAATATTGAATTCTCTAACGATTTCCTAAATGGAATGTCTCATGCATCTAGCTCCAGCTACCATTCCGCGTTCAAATCCTTTCAATTCCCGTCATGCAGCCATAATAACATCGGAAACCTTTTCACCTGAATCACCAGAGGACAAATAAGTTCCATTAATTCACTGTCTATTTGTAAACTTTTGTATGCAATAATACCGCCAGCTGTATACGTGCATATCGCTATCCCATGACTTTTATCACCTCGGTCTAAATCAGGGGCGACGCAGTGCATAGACACGCCCTGGGGTTTTTATCTCCCAAAAAAATGTATTAACGCTTTATGGAATACAGATATGAGTTACTAATAATACTAATGTAAAAAAACTCACAAGGGCAGAAACTACATAAGTCACCGCGCACTGCTCTACGCTGCTAAACGGGGAATTGATTCTTACTCATCCTGTACGGTAATTGTAGCATTCTTCCGGGAAAGACGACTTTCCACACCATTAGGGCTGCTTGCTGTTCAGTTTATAGACAGACTGTACAACTCCGGCATTTCCCGTCCCATTTTTTCATGTGAGCAGACAAAATAACTTAAATAATTTCACTGTGCTCATCTATATATTCAGTTCATTAAGCGTGTACTTGTTTGCAGTTATTGAATTTTATTGTACGTGTGATGTGAATGGCCTAATTGATGTTGATGGACAATGATAGTTGGTAAGTGAGGCTTTAATCGTGTTATTGGTAGACTGCATAACTTTCTACCTTACAGGAACAGCTGGCACTTATAAAGTGAGCTGCACTGAGTGGAGCCACTTGCCGTGCATCCACAGTATGCCTGACACGAAGCGAGACTTACCACGTTCACGTCTAGAACACTAATCTGCCACAATGCACTGCGTGCCCATGTTCAGATATATAAAGTTTCATAACACCTAGGAGACCTGTTGTTGAAGCCTCTAGACACCTTCAGATGGCGGGAGAGCTGAAGCTGGTGTAATGCACTTGATACTCGCCGTGGTGTGGAAAGTATTGCACCCAACGATTGTGGAGACAATGAAATCGACGTTGTTGAATACGTATTGAAACAATGTTATACTTGGAGCAGGCTCTTCATTGCGGTAGACGGCCGATAGCTCTAGTTGTTGAGTTTCTCGTAAGTTCCACTGAATCCCAAATCAGCAAATAGATTAATCAAATATTTTGATCCGAACTTCATATGAATGAAGAGTGTGCCAACACGTACCACAGAACTTTCGGATGATCGAGGGCGAATGGGATATAGATATCAGCTTCTTTTCAGTTCTCTGTTTTGCCCCTTTTTTTCTGGAATGCAGTCCATGACGACACAGAGCACAAGGAATAATATTTCCTCACCTCCAATGCAGAGTTGTAAAAATGCAGAATTTGTCACAGTGTGGGAAAACAGAATTGTCATAATCATTGACTCATTATCTTCAAAGATTACCGTGGCAGATGCTTTTTTGATTCTCTCCCTTCTGCTTGTTTGTCTCTGCAGTTTGATGAATGTTACACATAATTCAAAAAGTTTCCACTTGACCTAAGAACACAACAGTGTTTCTAATGCAAGTTGTGCTGAAAACTTTGCAGTCCACTTAATTATCTCTCATTTTGTTCTTGACTATCTTTGTAAGAGGTACTGTAACCCGAACATAGCCCCAACAGCTCTTATAAGGCAGCCGACCGATGTGGCCGAGCGGTTCTAGGCGCTACAATGTGGAACCGCACGACCGCTACGGTCGCAGGTTCGAATCCTGCCTCGGGCATGGATGTGTGTGATGTCCATAGGTTAGTTAGGTTTAAGTAGTTCTAAGTTCTAAGGGACTGATGACCTCAGAAGTTAAGTCCCATAGTGCTCAGAGCCATTTGAAAAAGCTCGTCTAAGATGAATTGGCAGTCATCATTTCCCCTGTGTAACTGAATATCTCTTCCACTGATGCAGAAATTCCTTCGCCCTCAGGCTGTCCTCTATTTTCTCAGTCTCAATTTATTTCTCAGTACGCCTCTTCTGCAATTAGATTTGGTACACACATTTAATATTTGTTCTTAGCCCACTTAACTGGAAGCATTAATTTTATACCATTAAAACACTGTTTTCAGTTTGAGTTGCTTGTATCCCTTGAATCGTGCAAACTAGTAGTCCTAAAGTTTAAAATGAAAACACCATTTTGTAGGAATTTTGTAATAGAATACTTTTGTGCCAGAAGCTGCGGTTTTCGAGTTGTTCAAGGAAATCGTAAAAAAAAGTGACTTAGTATGTTGTTACATCGAAATGAAAAGTAGAGCACAAGGTGGGAAGAAATCGAGAACAGCCTAAGTTACAGAAAGACAGAGAGAGAGAGAGAGAGAGAGAGAGAGAGAGAGAGAGAGAGAGAGAGAGCGTTTTATTTCTTTCCACACCCTCGTCCAATCCCAGATAGAGTTCCTGTCTAATGATGTCATTTTAACGGAACAGTGACACTAATGTTTCTTCTAAAACCAACATATTACACGAAGCAGTCACAATAATGTAACTACTCCCTTTGTTCGACGTCAACATGCGATAACCGCTCACAGAAGGCAGGTGGTAGCACTAGCAGTGGAGGGTATATAAAGCGTGTAGGCGGTGGTGGTGGTGGGGTGGGGAGTGGGGGACGCGGAAAACAGTGCAGTCGTTATCGTAATGCGGATACTATGTATCTTATCTGACGTCCAAAATGACATGGTCATAGGCTTTCGGGTCAAGGGTGGAAGCATTCCCGAAACATGTAAATTTGTAAACTGTTCGCGTGGCCCCGTGGTTAAAGTATATCGACTGTTGAACGACAACCTGTCCAGATAAACCAAGGGACTTCAAACATTGTCTCCTGAACGAGCGATGAGCGAACGTTGCCGCGAATGGGCCTCTACAACAGGCGCCCGGTTCATGCGACCACGCTGACTGCTCGTCGTCAGCGACGAAGGCTGGAATTAGCACGTCAGTTACTGCAACTGGACGTCCACTGGGTGGCGGCAAGTAACCTATTCAAAAGAATGACGTTTTATGCTGCATCAGACAGATGTTCGTTGGCATGTACGGCCTGAATCGTATGAAAGCAAACACCCTGCGACAATCTTCGGAGCCGGCCGGTGTGGCCGTGCGGTTCCAGGCGCTACAGTCTGGAGCCGCGTGACCGCTACGGTCGCAGGTTCGAATACTGCTTCGGGCATGGATGTGTGTGATGTCCTTAGGTTAGTTAGGTTTAAATAGTTCTAAGTTGTAGGGGACTGATGACCACAGCAGTTAAGTCTTGTGTTGCTCAGAACCATTTTGAACAATCCTCGGAAGGGTCCAGGCTGGAGAAAGGAGCGTTATGGTCTGGGAAATGTTTTCGTTGCATTCCCTGGGTGATCTCATCATTCTGGAAGGTACAGTGGGTCAACACAAGTAGCAGGATTGTATCTTTCAGCAAGACAATGCAATCTGTCACACAGTTCGCAGTGTACGTGCGTGGTTCGAATAGCACCAGGATGAGTTTGCAGTACTCCTCTGACCGCCAAATTCCCCGGATTAAACCCCAATCGAGGATTTGTAGTACCGCCTCGACTGGGCTCTTCGCGCCTTGGATCTTCAACCGAGAAACGTTGTGCAACTGGCCTAGGCACTGGAATCGTCATTGCTCCACATCCCTGTCGGTATCTTCCAGAACCTCATCGACTCTCTTTGTGCACGTCTCGCAGCGGTCCGCGGTGTAAAACTTGGTTATTCAGGCCTCCGGCAGGTGGTCACATTAATGTGACTCAACAGTGTATATTTCCTTTGGATGAAGATGCAATGAGGTTCCTCAAAGACGGGCTATTGCGGTTTACTAGTTTCACCGTAGATGTAAATTATGGAGGTGGTTATTGTAGAGTGGCATTCGACATAATATGGTGATAGACTTCACCGCCTCAATTGTAACTAATTTTTACCAAAGATAAATTACCAAACATTCGTATGTTTTCAGAAGCTGTCATTTTATTTACACGACTAGTTTCACCATCTCATTACCATCTTCAGGCCCCTAAGCACTCCATTTACAGGGAATATTACATCGATACTTGCGTAGCCGGAACCATCAACACCTGGATTCCGTGAATCTCGTCCTGTGTGTACTTCGAAGGCTTGACAGCACTATGCCACTTCTATCCTCTTTTTCTACACTCATTCATTCTCATGTTCTTTGTTTGAGTGATAAATCTAAAAAATTTAGGTCTTCCCCAATGTTTATATTACGCAGGGATTGCAATTGTTTTCAGTATAGATATAAGCTATATGCGGGGATGTGGTTTTTATAAAAGGCCTGTTTTTAATTAGCACGGAAAAGAGTGAAACTCACAGTTACTGCTTCATATAGGATTGTCGACTGTTATCCGCACTATTTTTCTCGTTTTAGCTACAACTGCTGTATTACCAATGGTATGAATGCCATTTCGCTCCCACTGTACCGTTAAATGGAATGTTTTCCCATAGCTCTCGGCAGTCATTGTTCGACAGTGCCAGATCCGACAAGGACACGTACATTTTTTTTATTTACAGCGGGAGCCCGCATTCCATCCTCGTAACAACTGTCCCACCCGCGTCTGCATTTACCACGTATTAGCGGTGATGCTACAAAGCTCTCTCATTCCTCTAGCAGAGGTGTTTACTATAATGACGGCAGTGGTACGCCCGTAGCTCTGCTGTTGTTGGGGTTGAAAGCTCGTTTACAGCGAGATCCTTGCAGTCGTGGACCTGACTGCGGTTATCCTGAAGGAATAATTACGAGATTGGACTTAACTGATGTAATCTGCCCTTAGAGAACCCATATTATGAAGAAGTCGCCTCAGTTTACCGCGGTTCTTACAGTGAATTAATCATCATGTAAAAACATTTCGTGCTCCGGTGAGAGTATTGAATGTTAGGAAAATTCCAGTGTAAGAACCTTGGACTGTGGTAGCGCGAATACGATCTGCTTATAGCAAATCAGTGATAAAAGCTATCTTTAATAAAGGTAAACAGGACAGGTACGGAGCTGTTCTGATAACACCATAGGCGATTGCCCGTTTGTATCATGACAAATGTTTCTTATACTTCAGTACTCGCCGCAGATCAATAAACAAAGCATGGTGTCTACAATAAACAATGAACCATAACAGTTTTCTTTCCTTTTTCAAAACTTGAATGCCGCTTTACAGACCTAGCAGTGATCCGCCTCTCGGGCATCTGATTCTAGTGAACGCCTGTATCTCTTCTTCCAGAAGCAAGTATTTACTTTTATCGTACTTACAGGAAAGAACGTGGGTTAAAATTCAACGTCCAGCCAACACTCGACTAGACATGCCACTAGCGTAGTCGGACATCAACAGCGTCCGGAGGAATACGTCGCTATGTAGTAGAAGGAAACATCCATATATCCACCTCAGTTTATTAGTGAATAATAGAAAATCACATCTAAGTAGCTTGGCGGCTAAGTTTCAAGCTACAAATCCAAAGGCCCAGTTTTTAAATCCGCAGTGCCCTAGAGTAATTGTTTCTTTCGTTCCTGCCAATGACTTGCTGATGTGCAAAACGGTTTTGAGTCCACGTTAAACTCTAGGTTCCTCGTAATTAGCTGAGTCTGTCAGTCCCGCCTTCGGAGGAAGGCAGAGACATATCACGTCATATAGGTGCATGTCTAGTGAAGCACTGTGATTGCAAAACGCCGGGTTGATGAACACTCCAACATTTGAACCCTCCTCATCCTCCAAAGTACGATTTGAGTCTTAAGCACAGTGTCACCTCACTCTACATCTTAGGCTATTTGATAGTTTTGCAGTATACTAGTCATCAGCTGTTTGAATCTTACAGGCGATGACCCACTTGACCTTGCTTTAACGTGTTAAGTATCTTACTCGTTGTATCGAGGAATTGCCTGCAGTCTAATACTGTTTGACCAGATATCTTTGATATGCACCCATGAAGTCCCGTATTCATGAAATAAGCGTCGGGAGCAGATTCGGGAAAACAGCATTGCCATCCTGGGCAAGGTCCTTCCGGAGGTGGTTTGCTGTTGCCTTTCTTTTCTATCCCATTCGGCGTAACACAGCTGATGATCAGTCGCACAGGCAGTGACGTTCCTGTGGTCGACTACGGCGGAGTTCATGAAGTCCACAGTTAGCGAAAGTTGTCCTAAGTGTGCGTAGACAGTCCAGTGAGTAATCCAAATCGAAAAACGTTAATACAGGCAAGGTCAACCAAGCTACTATCAGTGCCGCGTATCGAAGACATCAGACAATAGCGAGAAATGCCGGACAAATGGGGTCTGCGATATGTACTGGTACTCTCGCATCAGTGAACGGCCCCACATGACATGCCCGTTGCTGCGGTGGCGCCATCCGCGGTAGCAAGCAAGCCGCTGTCGTGGTATCAAGATCGACTATTTCTGAACTTTCCTCGACAGCGGTACTCTGGCTAGGCGGGGGATCCGAATCACTGTCGTATGTTTAACTTTCTCCAATCTTTCATGAACTGTCTGATGTGTATCTGTGTCATGTGGATGACTCGTAAGAGTTTGTACGGTGTAGTGTTGTGTTTGGGCTGCGCGGCCGCTCCCGCTGGAGGTTCGAGTCCACCCTCGGGCATGGGTGTCTGTGTGGTGTTCTTAGCATAAGTTAGTTTAAGTTGTGTGTAAGTCTAGGGACCGATGACCTCAGCAGTTTGGTCCCTTAGGAATTCACACACACACTTGAACATTTTTTATTGTGTTTGTGTTGTTGTGGATGGAGAGAAGAGAGACGGTGAAAGGTGGTAACGGCACATAGTCTGCCAGGACGGACGGATCACCATCACCTATCACATTCTCTCATTAAACGAAACAAGCAGATTCAGTATCCGTAATGTAGACTTTCCACGCGGCAAGGTTCTTGCCTATAACAACACAACGCAAGCATCGAAGACACATGTGAGGAAAACAAGGACTGTGGGAGAGAATTGAAAATAAAGCTGTATCGAGGCAGTTTGCATGATATAACTGCTGATATGCTGAACACATCGTGGCTAAACGGCATTAGAAGTCAAGAAACTCCACGTAGAGCCAAAAGTAGAAAATTGAGGAGGAAGAGCAAGAAGAAGATCCATTTGAATGGAATATGTCCAGAGGGGCGAGGGCGTACGGCACACCATCATTGATAGGCACAATGGAAAGAGTGCATGTAAAGCTATTCTTACAGCTGGGATTTGTATCGGCACAGTATGCGCGACATGTATACGCGTCTCCGGGAGATGTGTTGTGACTTGTAGGACGCGCTACATGGGCTGGTGCAAGTTATTCTTCTTTTGGAAGAAAAAAGGAAAACTCACAAAACGCAACGAATTCAACAATGGACTAACAGTGCTCTCAGGATCAAATAGGCATTTTTAAACAATCAAGGATGGTTCTGCGCATGCTTAACTTCTGCGGTTGTCGAGTATAATGTTGAAAAATTATATACAGATGTATACGCGACGTGTATACATGGGAAGTTCCGCATGCAAGTTGGGTGAACTTTTGTATGTTGATATGACGTTCATACAAGTTGCGATACATGTATCATATTGTAACCGTACCTTGAGACTGAGTCCTCATATATAAAATACTATACTGTCGAGGAAATGGAATACAGAACAACAGCGGACCCTAGCAACATAACTGACATCAAATTTCCGGGTACTTCTCATAGCGGTTGTCGGCGAATAGATGATAATTGCCTGGAAGTTGGACGTGCCTTTAATCCTTTCATGAGAAGCGTGAGTACTTAACAGAATGGAGAGCGCTGCGGTTCCAGAGCTTTGAACAGACTAGTACGGAGCAAGTAAGACTAGGATTGGGGGAGAGAGGAATTCTATCTGTCTAGCCTCTTAGGCATAGATTTGTCTACATTCCTGAAAATCGTGGTTATTGTTGCTACTGTAAACCGTATGCCCATTCTCAAGTCATAAGTTTGCGAAAAGATGTGGACAAAATTTCCGCTTGGTGTTAAGAGTGGCACCCTCTTCAAATGTGAATTTACTGATCAGGCAGAACTTTATGACCGCTATCTAATAGCCGGTATGTTTACATATGGCACAGGTAACAGCGGCACCGCGTCGTGGCATGGAAACAATGAGTTTTTGGTAGGTCGCTTGGGGGAGTTGGCACCACATCTGCACACTTAAGTCACCTCTCAGTAAATTCTGGGGAGGGTGGGCGATGAGTTCGGACGCTACGTTCAATTAAATCCCGGACGTGTTCGATCTGGTTCAGATCTTACGAGCTGGGGAGCCAGTTTATCAATTGGAACTCACCACTGCCTTCTTCGAACCACTCCATCACACTCCTGGTCTTGTGATATGGCGCATTATCATGTTGAAAAATGCCACTGCTGTCAGGAAACGTGATCGTCTTGAGGAGATGTACGTGGTCTGCAACCAGTGTACGATATTCCTCGGCCGTCATGGTACCTTCCACGAGCTCCATTGAACCCGTGGACGCCCAGGTGAATGTTCGCCAGAGCATAATGAAGGCGCCCGCAGTACAGGCGTCAAGGAGCTGTTCCCCTGGAAGACGGTGGATTCGCGCTCATATCGGCACGATGAAGAAGGTATTGGGATTCATCAGACCATGCCACGCTCAGCCACTGCGCTAACGTCCACTGCCAATGGTCACGTGCCCATTTCAGTCGTAGTTGGCGATGTTGTGGTGCTAACATTGTCCCTTTTATGGGTCGTCAGCTGCGGAGTGTTCGGTGCTCCGCGTGTTCAGACATACTTGTACCATGCCCAGCATTAAAGTCTGATGTTATTTTCGCCACTGTTCACCGCCTGTCCTGTTTTACCAATCTGCCCAGCCTACGACGTCCGACGTCTCTTATGAATTGTGGCAGCCCACCCCACGATGTCTGGACGTGGTATAATAACCTTGGTTTCCCCACGTGTTGAAGACACTCACCACAGCACTCCTCGAACACCTAAAAAGTCGTGCAGTTGGTGCCCAACCTTCGGGCCATCAAAATCTGCCCTCAGTCAAACTTAGATAGATCGTGAGCCTTCCCTACGGGCAGCACGCTCGCTGATACTACATCCACCGTGCGTGTAATCTGACTAGCACTCATTCTTCGCCAAGTGACGCTGCTATCGCCTGGACCGGTTTATATTGATCGTAGGTCGATGGTCATAATGTCATAATGTTCTGGCTAATCTGCGTAAGTACAAATTAACGCTTATAACACAGAGAAAGAATATGGTGATATACAGTAATTAGTTAAGTGGCGAACATCTGGAGCGCGTCATATCGTTTAACTATTTAGAGGTAATACTAGGAAGCGATTTGAAATGGAACGAAGACGTAAATTTAGTATGAAAAGCGGAAGACACAGATTAGTTGGAAATGTCTTAGGAAAATGCAGTGCATGTGCGAAGGAAAGAGCATACGAGATGCTAGTGCGATCTGTTCCACAGTACTGCCCCAGCATTTGGAGTCCGTATGAAACGGTCGTGACAGCAGACATCGAAAAAATTAACAGTCGTGTTGCCAGGATCGTAACAGGTCCATATAGCTCATACATAGGGTAACAGAAATGTTCGGGGAACTTTAACGGGAGTATTTGCAAAAGGCGATTGATCTCAGGAATCCCTGTTGGGCAGATTTAGAAAAGACTCGTTAACATCTTTGGTGCCGTAATCTTGCGTAGGTGTGATGAAACTATACATTCGGGCCCATGCAAAAGCATGTAACAGTCATTATCCCCGCTCTCAGTATGCGAAAGATATAGAGTATAAAATCACTGAAATTGATACAAAGTACCATCCGCCAAGCACTGCACAGTGACTTACGGAATTTCCATGTAGGTGCAGAGTAATGTACAGATCCGTTTGCGGAAGGTTTATAATTTCTTAGTGCCCTACCAATTATCCCTTTTAGTCCACCTAAACTATAGCTCCTCCGCTGATGATATCGCTGTCGACGAGACTTTATGCCCAAACTTTTATTCTTTCAGAGTACTAATTCTACCGCTACTACTAGTTTCATAATTTACAGCGTTATGTATATACCGCTGGTGTCTCTTTCAGTGCCCACAAAGTTGAGTTGTACTGAGACACGTGGGGCAAGTCATAGGTGTTTTTCTGGTACCGGGTGATACAGTCTGCAGCGCCAGATTTTCACCTGGAGGCCAAAATTGGAACTTTTTTTTCAGCTTAAATCGGTTCCGCGTTAACGCATTAGAATATCTTCCAAGTTTCGCAGCCATTCAATAATTTCAGCCCACGCTTGACCTCTGTGAGTAGGTGCACATTAACTTCAACTTTTAATTATTAACTTGTAACACACTATACGCTCATATTTTTGCCTGGGACCTATCTCCTCAAAATAAAAGTGAAGTAGCTCGAAAACTTAGTTCAGACCAGGGTTTTCGTAAGGTTTCCCTTGATTGCAAAGCAAACAAGTAAGCACCTCCAAAAACTTTATGGCGCACTATCAGTCCAGTGAGATTTTGATGAAAGAAGGTAGTCATCCGAAGTTTACAAATCAGTTTATGTTCAGTTTAAAGAGAGCATTAATCTCATGTGGAATCGTACTGTTTTCCGCTGGTGTAGCAACTAACAACTACCCCTGTTCATTATTATACCTACAACGCGTGAATTTAGCCGTCAGGAGATAAGAATAGTGTCAGGCTGATCGTGTAAACATCAGCATGGCAAAATCAAAGAAATTTGGGGATTATATAGGGGCGTAGCAACAATTGTTCTTCCAGGACGTTCCCTCCGAACGGTATCGATAGCGAGAAAGTGACAGTGGTACCCAGCGCCAACCTCTTGGTTGCGGAGTGTTACGTGGAAATGGATTCTAATCTTAGTTGTTGTCGGTTTTAATTAAACGCTCAGTGCAGTACGTCGGTAGTACTACAGATTTCCTCGTGTACTTGGCCTGTGAAAGAAATGAAGCGAGACACTACCGCGTGCCGCAATGTCGGCGCGTCTTGTGTGTAGGCGGCGTGGGCGGAGCTGCGGGAGACGAAGCGAGGGCGTGTGACAGATGCGGTCTACCTCTGGGGCGCTGCGGTGCGGTCCATTAGTCAGTGCGGATTCTGCGCGGCCGGAGACCCCTTTGAAGGCAGCGCTAATGGTGCCGCAGGCCTCGTTAGGCGCGTTCTCTGCCGGCCGCTTGGGACTTCACACTGCAGTCCCGCGGGGCCATAATCTCGGCTCTGCTACCGTCCAACGGGACCATGCAGCCCAGGATCATGCCGTGTTGTTTGGTTTCCGGGGAGCTACCTACGCAGCTCGACATTAAAACTGCAACACTAGGAAGTGTAGCAAATAATAAAATACGAGTAGTACATGTTGTACGAATACTGTGTAGTAGGAAGACTACATACTTAAAATTTCAGGCGGTTGGGGAATATGGGCTGCGAAATTTAGTATACAAAGCTACCACCTTTGGCAGCAACGACGGGTCTAACCTGGGTGGTTATCGAGTCGAACTGACCAGACAAGAGAGAGATGCGGGCAAATCATTCCCTCTTCCTTCAGATTCTATCAAACACAACAGCTGGCGATTGTACTGTGCCAGTCTTTCGTCAGCTCATATCCAGATTCAAAGAACGGGAGATGTGGTGAACATGCTGACCAGGGTAAAATTGAACTCAATCTGTATTAGGATCAAGACAGAGCGGACGCTATGTTGTCCTGTGTTATTTTGTTGAAAGAGAGTACTCGAGGATACGGTACAGCCACGGGCCTTAACACGTCAAAATGAAAGGTCTGCTGTCCAAATTACCGGATATGCGAACCAGAAATGATCGTGTTGTCCAATCAATGGCAGTTCATACCACGACGCTTGGTTGGGTTGGGGGGTTGATTTGGGAGAAGAGACCAAACAGAGAGGTCATCGGTCTCGGGAAGGATGGGGAAGGAAGTCGGCCGTGCCCTGCCAGAGGAACCATCCCGAGAGTTGCCTAAAGCGATTTAGGAAAATCACGGAAAACCTAAATCAGAATTGCCGGACGCTGGATTGCACCGTCGTCCTTACGAATGCGTGACGCTTGGTTTGGGCACATTTGGCGATAACGGATGCTGTCTGGCAACGTTTGTTCTCCTCGGAGCCTCCACACACGGATATGTCCATCTTCGTGCTGTGCGCATAACAGGGACTCTGTCTTAAAAGGTGACGTAGTACCACCCTCGCGTAAAGTGCTGTCGCTGGGAGCTACACTGTCGGCGCGCCTCTCCCTGTTACCGCAACCCACGATCCTGCACTGCAGAGCCAACAGTGTGTCTGTTTTCTTGTGCGCTAGTCACATGAGGCCGTTTAAATCATGTTGTATATCGCTCATGTCCCATAGATTCAATATTCGTCTATTCGTCGTGGGACATCGGCCAACGCGAATGACAATATTGCGGAACCATAAAACGCAGTCTCGATAGCTCACGATCTACCTCTGTCGATTTCCAACACGCATCACTACATGTTTCTTCTTACAACATAAGGTATAACAGAACCTTCTTACAAACAGCTAGCACTGAAATACGATATTTTTTATTTTTTTTATTTGTATTGGCAATCAGAAAGTGCACTCACAGTCATCTCAGCTGTGTAATGTCAGTTATGACGATATGAACGTGAGAACAACACAACACCCAGTCCCCTAGCGGAAAAAATCTCCGACACGGTTGGAAATCGAACCGGGCTTCTTAGGGTAGCTCTGACCGCACAGCTATCCATGCGGATGAAATGCATATCTGAATGCGAAAGCCGCCTTGTAGACTGCGTGTAGTAACAATAATACCACCAGCTATGTGTACTAGTTCTATTTTATTTTATTTAAATAAATAAATAAATAAGTAAACTAATACAAACAGCTGTGCCTGAATTAAAACAGTTGCTGTGACATTATCCATTAAGAGATGAATGTACGGGAATTGCTAGGCAATCTTTCTTGATTAACTTCATAAGAAGTTAAAGTGGCATCCAATTTATCTTAAGGTTAATACAATCACTATACCCAATGTGTACCAGTATCAACGACTCAGCAAATAGCGTAACTCTCTAAGACTGTTCGCGGTCGACATGAGGTATACTGTTCACTAATGACGTGAAGGTAATTGCCGGAAAATGCAGCAAGGGCTGAAGATGATCAACGCTTCTTTATAACACTGGAGTCTGATCAACGAATATAAACGTAACGTGATGAGCGCAAAAAATATGAAAGTAGGAACTGTTGTTTGACTTCATGATCGACGATCATTCACTGGAATCAGTGACAACGGTGACGTAGGATATCTAGGAGTATATGTCTGTCGCGTGAATGTACTCGTAGGGAAGGTAGGTTTCAGAATGAAATCCATTGGAACATCCTAAGAAAATGCGTATTCGTACATAACCGTTTAAAAACCCTCGTTCGAACTATTCTTGAATATTGTTGGTGGGCCGAGAGCCCATACAAAGCTGTTAAAAAAAGGAGGGGAGGGAAAGGAAGTCTACGTTACTCGCTACGAGTTCGTTTCGGTAGTGCGATAAACGCGTTCAACAAATTGCAGTGGTAGACGCTACATGAAAGATGTTGTGCATCAATTACCCCTTCCGTGTGAATCAAGAAACGTAACAGTACTTCCTCCAACACAGTTCATGAGTAATGATAATAAAGGTAAGATGGAGAATCTGGACCTCACAGAGAGGAGCCTGCGGCGAATGCAGGAGAAAGAGGGGAAGTGATTGTTAAACGCCACTCAGGTTTACTAACAGATAATGAGAACTTAATATGTTCTATAAGTATTACACCATGTGACCCATGCCTGGTAATCCAATTAAGACAACGCGCAGTGGAGCAAATAAGAAACCAGAAAAATCTATGAACGGAATCAAATGAGGAGCAGAAACTACAGAAATGTGTAGGAGTGATGTTAGGTCTTATCCCGTCGAACAGATTCCTCCTGAGTTGGGGGAAGCAGAAACTGGAAACCATTAAATATGTTTTGCTAAACTGATTGGTGCATTATGGATCTGTGACGAAGACATCTTGTGAATCTCAGGACCACTGACGGAAACTAAGAATTTTGTTTCTCAGAGACGTTTTGTGTTACCCTTTCTGCAGGTCAGGAGAATACTAATTTGTACGACCCAGCTGTATTAAAACCTAAACTCAGGTTGATGATTGCTTTATTGTACTTCATTTAGTTCTTATCTTCTATGGGATCGATACCAGACACGTTATCTCACAACATTTAACGTCATTCTCTTATCTGTGCGTTATACGTATATCCAGGCTTTGTTGATAATGCGCGGTTGCGGCGAATCAGTGTATTAATTAGTGACTTTTTTCGTTATTGGTAGTTTCTTTGGGAGAGGTCAGTTCCCTTTTGATACATGTTGTTATGAACGTGCTGGAACAATGCTATAAGTCACGTAGTGCGTCAGTTTTCTTCTTTCTTTTTTTGTATTCTGTGTTGTCGTGGGAGTTACTCGATGTGAAAAATGTTGTAGATGTGCGGTGTTGTTCTTTCGGACATTCCCGAAAGAGCAGGCACCATATATACAGGGCGTTTAACGAGCGTTTTAAAAAATTGAGCACAAATTCCTTAAACCAAAACAAGAAAAAAAGTCCAGTAAACACGGGCTCTAAAATAAGCACTTATTAACTCTCCATTCTGTGAACCACAGCTCTTCTACTGCAGGCTCTTTGTTTTCCATGTTTTTCGAGAAGGTAGTATGGACCTAAAATAGAGAAAGATGTCCAATAAGCATGTCCTCTAAAATGTGTACCTTGCACACGTTCATCTTCGCTACAGCGAAACAAATCTCGTATACTGAACAAGTGCTTATACCACTTAAGGTATACATTGTAGAGACCATGTATACTAGACATCTTATTCTTTTTTCGTTTTAAAGAACCTCTCCTCAAATTTTTAAAACGTCATTCTGAGACACCTCGAGTATGAACAAATGCGCGTTAGCTGCCATTAAGATCTTTTCCGTGCGTTTCCATAACAATTCCGAGGTAAACTGTACATTGTCGGATTTCTTTTTGTTCCTAGTTGTGAAGTCAATTTAAAAAAAAAAGCGCCCTGGACAAAAAATGAGTCACCTCCAGAAGACATACGCTAATGCCGTATAAGAGCGCCTCTAGCTCTGAAAACGGCTTCAGTTCGGCGAGGAAGACTTCTATAGGTCTCCTCAGGTTCGCCATATCCAGCTAAAGCCACACATTGATGATTGGACCCTGTAGAACTGCTGCAGTGTGAGGATGTTGACTGCTACGTTTCTCCTGTGAGATTAAAATCAGGGGATCAAACGGACCGGTCAAGGTGCGATACGGTGCCAGAGTTTCCATCAAGCCAGGAAGGGTGCGTTTCGTCCTGTGAACTAAGGTGCTGTCATCTATGAAGACAGGAGGGTCCAGAGCATAGTCATCATGTACCCATGTGCATCAGGAGGGTAACAGAAAATAAGTGTGACCTATGGGATGTATGTATTAGACTTCACAAAATAGACATCCCTGACATTTAAGAAATGTTCAAAACAAGTCATTAACTAGCACCAGGACACAGAATGAAACATTGCTCGCCACAGTGATCATAAAGGTACACACCACCAAGACCGCAGGGGAACTCCTTGGGAGTTACAAACAATGCAGTACGTTGAGACAGGTATTCACTCTTAAAGAATGCATGTAGAATCATGTTGGCATAACGGGATAATGGAAACTGATGGAATGTAGTGGCATGCAACCGAATGTTAAAAGGTCTGGCATGGAGCACATCATGAAATTGGCTATTCTTTAAGGCATAAGTGCACAACGTGCGATAACATGTTTTATAGGCATGGTAAAAAAACATCCAGAGGCTGAATGTGTCCAATGGTTCCAGGTGGTATGACTTGCAGTGTCACACACTGATCAGGGAGTAAAGTTTGGCTCTGAGCACTATGGGACTTAACATCTGAGGTCATCAGTCCCCTAGAACTTAGGACTACTTAAACCTAACTAACCTAAGGATATCACACACATCCATGTCCGAGGCAGGATTCGAACCTACGACCGTAGCGGTCGCGCGGTTCCAAAATGAAGCGCCTAGAACCGCTCGGCCGCACCGGCCGGCTAGTATAGTTTGCTTTAAAGGAGTATGATTTTTATACGCAGACCAAGAATCAAGCCAAAGCAAGTTATTTTGATCAGCTATTGCCCAAAAGCAGTGCACATACCATAGTTGCTTTTCTCTTACCCCCATTTTTCCACTCTTGCTTGCTGTGACGTAAATATTCTCTACTGACCTTGCAAGATCACGCTCACGAGAAAGAATCGCAGGCGACAGAGAACGTCCAAGTTCTCGCAGTACAGCAAATAACTTTCCAGCAAATATGCCATCCAGATTAACAGTTGCTATAATCGTATACGAATGCGTTAAGGCAGGGCTTCCCAACGTGTGGTCCGCGGACCCCTTAGGGTTGGTTGGTTGTCCGTGGAAGGAGACCAGACAGCGTGGTCATCGGTCTCATCGAATGAGGGAAGGAATTCGGCCGTGCCCTTTCAGAGGAACCATCCCGGCATTTGCCTGGAGTGATTTAGGGAAATCACGGAAAACCTAAATCAGGATGGTCGGACGCGGGATTGAACCGTCGTCCTCCCGAATGCGAGTCCAGTGTCTAACCACTGCGCCACCCCGCTCGGTGACCCCTTAGGGGTCCGCCGGCTTTTTCTAGGGGTCCGCCGCCAACTTTCACCAAATCGTGTAAAATAATGAGTAAAATTATGGAATAGAAATGTGAAAATCAAATTTATCACTTTTTTTTCGTGTGAAAAACATGTGCATTTTTACTTCAGGTCGTATTACGAAGCAGCCTTTGCGGTTCCTAAGTGAGAACGCATACACAGTTTAGTGCAGTAAATGCGGCTTCTATGACCGACTGTTTCGCAAAATACGGGGGCTTACGGCACTAGATGCGCTGAAACTTTTTACGCATGAGTGGAGCGAGCTGTGTCAAAAATGGTTCAAATGGCTCTAAGCACTATGGGACTCAACAGCTGTGGTCATCAGTCCCCTAGGCAGGATTCGAACCTGCGACCGTAGCAGTCGCAAGGTTCCGGACTGCGCTCCTAGAACCGCGAGACCACCGCGGCCGGCCGAGCTGTGTCGACCAATCAAAGTGCTCGCTGGCACGTATGCGGCCTCAGGTATCATTAAATGTTAAATTTGCTTTGTCAGTGCACTACCTATTTCATAAGTCGATTTTGACCAGTTTATTACTTCTAACATTGGCTGAAGTAAGGATCATTGAAGAAGGGTGCAGTTTCTCGATCGCCTTCACAACAAGGGAACTTTCCAGCTGAAATGAATGAGGAGGGAGGACGACCAAAGGAAGAACAATCACAAGAAGCTCCGCAGCCGGATTTATTATGTGAAAACGCTGCAAGTACTCCATTGGTTGTAATATCCTGTGGAAGTGGAACAACCAAGAAGTGTAACTACAACGAAAGTTATTTAGAAATGGCCTTTATGGAGACAAATGAAGGTAAAGCTCAGTGTGTAATTTGTACGAAAGTCCTTCCGAACAGTTCAATGGTTCCAGTTAAATTGCGCCGTCATTTTGAAGGTACTCACCCGCATTTCCAGACTAAAGACATCGATTTTTTCAAAAGGTAGAGTGCTGAACTAGCTGCTTCTCAGCATTGCATGAAAGCTTATGCAAAAACAATTAATGAAAATTCATTAAAATCTTCTTTCTTGGCTAGTTATCGAGTTACGAAATATGCATGCTCCTTACACAACAGCAGCCAAACAGTGGAAGTGAACAGACCATAAGCGGCAGCTTGTCAACAGAAAACAGTTTGGACATGACGTTAACTGCTCTTGGAAGAAGGCAGCTCCAACGTGTGAAATGTCAATTGCCAAGTAGTTTTAATCAGGCTATAGTGTGTTGAACAAAGGGAGTAAATCCACTAGTAAGTGTCTTTACACAGTGGGAATTGAAATTGGATCGTTAAATTCAAGTTGTTTTCATTCATCTATAAACCAAAGACTATTGATACTCCGGGGGGGGGGGGGGGTTAGGTTCTCATTGGGAACATGGTACTTGCATTAAGGAGCTTTCAGTTCTCATGGGTTTCGCTCTGAAATTTAAAGTTACTGTGCTCTTGACTGACTAGGGTCCGCCAGCTGAAAAGGTTGGGAAGCTCTGCGTTAAGGCATTGATGTGTGCTGATCTTGAGACATCTCTCTTGGTACGTTTAATTTCTAGGGTTCCTTTCCTACGTACGTCCTCTTCAAATCCCGATTTGATGGTGCTGAAAATAAATACCTTACTGAACGATGCGATAAGTTTGTTTATCTCATTTTCGGGCCGATTCCGCAGTAAGGTGTACATCGTCAGGCTGACCCTTTGCTTGAAATTGCGTTATCTTGTGTCTTCCAATTCTTTAGCACAATATATGTCTCACGCAGTTTGATGTGCATAACGCAGTTAAGTTACTATCGTGCATATCCTGTAAATTGTATCGATAATCCTTGCAAGAAGAGAATAGAAGCTTTCGAAATGTGGCGCTACAGAAGAACGCTGAAGATTAGATGGGTAGATCACGTAACTAATGAGGAAGTATTGAATAGGATTGGGGAGAAGTTTGTGGCACAACTTGACCAGAATAAGGGATCGGTATGTAGGACATGTTCTGAGGCATCAAGGGATCACCAATTTAGCATTGGAGGGCAGCGTGGAGAGTAAAAATCGTAGAGGGATACCAAGAGATGAATACACTAAGCAGATTCAGAAGGATGTAGGTTGCAGTAGGAACTGGGAGATGAAGAAGCTTGCACAGGATAGAGTAGCATGGAGAGCTGCATCAAACCAGTCTCAGGACCGAAGACCACCACAACAACAACAACAACAATCCTTGCAACGTGTGTGTGTAACAAGTGCGCCTTGTTCTCATATTGCTGCGGACTTATTCAAAATCTGCTCATAATAGGTTTTTTTTTTTTTTTTTTTTTTTTTTACTGGGCTGTGGATGATCTACAATGTGCGTAATTCTGTTTAGTACCCGCTCTTTGGACAACGATTTTGCCGGCCGCGGTGGTCTCGCGGTTCTAGGCGCGCAGTCCGGAACCGTGCGACTGCTACGGTCGCAGGTTCGAATCCTGCCTGGGGCATGGGTGTGTGTGATGTCCGTAGGTTGGTTAGGTTTAAGTAGTTCTAAGTTCTAGGGGACTGATGACCACAGCAGTTGAGTCCCATAGTGCTCAGAGCCATTTGAACCATTTGACAACGATTTTCGTTTATTATGTTCCACTAGAGACAAGAATGATGAACTTCACTACTGGCCATTAAAATTGCTACACCACGAAGATGACGTGCTACAGACGCGAAATTTAACCGACAGGAAGTAGATGCTGTGATATGCAAATGATTAGCTTTTCAGAGCATTCACACAAGGTTGACGCCGGTAGCGACACCTACAACGTGATGACACGAGGAAAGTTTCCAACCGATTTCTCATACACAAATCGTGACATTCCTGCTCGTGTTGGTCGAGATCCAATGACTGTTAGCAGAATATGGAATAGGTGGATTCAGGAGGGTGATACGAATCACCGTGCTGAATCCCAACGGCCTCGTATCACTAGCAGTCGAAATGACAGGTATCTTATCCGCATGGCTGTAACGGATCGTGCAGCCACGTCTCGGTCCTTGAGTCAACAGATGGGGACGTTTGCAAGACAACCACCATCTGCACGAACAGTTCGACGACGTTTGCAGCAGCAGGGACTAGCAGCTCGGATACCATCGCTGCAGTTACTCTTGACACTGCATCACGAACAGGAGCGCCGGCGATGGTGTACTCAACGACGAAACTTGGTGCACGAATCGCAAAACGTCATTTTTTCGGATGAATCCAGAATCTGTTCACAGCATCATGATGGTCGCGTCCGTGTTTGGCGACATCACGGTGAACGCACATTGGAAGCGTGTATTCGTCATCGCCATACTGGCGTATCATCCGGCGTGATGGTATGGGGCGCCATTAGTTACACGTCTCGGTCACCTCTTGTTCGCATTTACGGCACTTTGAACAGTGAATGTTACATTTCAGATGTGTTACGACCCGTGGCTCTACCCTTCATTGGATCCCTGCGAAACCCTACATTTCAGCAGGATAATGTACGACTACATGTTGCAGGTCCTGTACGGGCCTTTCTGGATGCAGAAAAAGTTCGACTGTTGCCCTGGCCAGCACATTCTCCAGATTTCTCACTAACTGAAAACGTCAGGTCAATGGTGGCCGAGCAACTGGCTCGTCACAATACGCAAGTCACTACTCTTGATGAACTGTGGTATCGTGTTGAAGCTGCATGGGCATCTGTACCTGTACACGCTATCCAAGCTGTGTTTGCCTCAATGCCCAGGGGTATCAAGGCCGTTATTACGGCCAGAGGTGATTGCTCTGGTTACTGATTTCTCAGGATGTATGCACCCAAATTGCGTGAACATGTAATCACATGTCAGTTTTAGTATAATATATTTGTCCAGTGAATTCCCGTTTATCATCTGCATTTCTTCTCGGTGTAGCAGTTTTAATGGCCAGTAGTGTATATGGTTTGACACCTGTTTGAAAGTCACTTTTACTCGTTAAGCACGCATCGGCATCATTGCACCCTTCAGGTACCTTGTCCGCACAGTCGAGCGAATACGACGCCGAACGTTCCAGTGATTCGTCTTGCAGAAACGCTGAATATTTCATCCGCCAATTTTTTCTCACTGCGAAATTGCCTGGTTTCCTTTCAGACGAAATATGATCTTCGCAACTGTTTTTGCAGATATAATGCAATGTTTGATTTGTTTATCGTTGCTTTGATATGCTTTTTTAATAACAGCACTAACACTGTTGCTAGTTACTCGTCAATTGCGTAATTCAAGTGCGATTAGCAGCCAATATTGTGGCTGTGTATTAGGAAAGATGTGGGGCGTAGAATGCCGTAAACATAATTGGCCTTTCGCGACCTCACACTCAAGGGGTTCCATCTCAGGTTGAAATCAGATGTCAATCGCATTACAAAAGTTGCACGTATCCAGCGCACTTGAAGCAAAGCTGTGCAACCGCTGCAAACCCTTAACTGATTCTGGTAATTCTTGCGAACACGGCTTATAATTTCCAGAATTATTAATAAATGTCATCTTCCGATATTTTGTGAAGAAGTTAGCACAAAGTGTACAATTTCACGGATCGCACCAAAAAGCATGACCTTTCTCTGTCACTGTTGCCTGGCTACTTCTGCTCTGCTAAGTCTGCCTGCACATTTAAAAAGTGTTTCCAAAACGGAACGCGATAAGGCCATCTATTACCCCTGTCCCACCACTATCCACCGGGTCTGTCTATATCGCATTTTCTCGTATAGAAAAGACATTCGTGGAAAGGAAACGATAAGGAGAAAAAAAATGGTTCAAATGGCTCTGAACCCTATGGGACTTAACATCTTAAAGGTCATCAGTCCCCTAGAACTACTTAAACCTAACTAACCTAAGAACATTAGGCACATCCATACCCGAGGCAGGATTCGAACCTGCGACCATAGCAGTCCCGCGGTTGCGAACTGAAGCGCCTAGAATCGCTCGGCCACCACGGCCGGCTAAGGAGAAAAGCTTGGCCTCCTACAAGCCTAATGGCTTCCTTCTATCTTATGCCTGTTTTGCTGCTTTTTGCAGAAATTAATAATATTAATTTAAGGATCAGATCAGACCGTACATAAACGATTTCATTTATCTTCTTAAATCTTGTGACGGATGACCTATCAGTCGGCTTTCCCATATAGTTAGGGGACGTTCTTCGATCAATGCACCATTGAAAAGAACATTGAATTTGTGTGCCGGCCGGTGTGGCCGAGCGGTTCTAGGCGCTACAGTCTAGAACCGCGCGACCGCTAGGGACGCAGGTTCGAATCCTGCCTCGGGCATGGATGTGTGTGCTATCCTTAGGTTAGTTAGGTTTAAGTAGTTCTAAGTTCTAGGGGACTGATGACCTCAGAATTTAAGTCCCATAGTGCTCAGAGCCATTTTATTTTTCCCAGCTAGAAAAAAGTTCGTGATCATCTTTCTGCTACCTTCGAAAGTAAGAAACTCTAAGGAGCCTATATAAATTCCAATGAATAAAACACCTAGCTCGCAGTTTTTTCAGTGTTACAGCGGTAAGAACACTTCATAGCAGATTGCAACTAAGTAGTACATCCAGTTCACAGCTTTTTCCTGAATATCTGTGAATGATCCGGTCGGACACACAGTTTTAATCTGCCAGGAAGTTTCATATCCGTGAATGGTTGTTAAGTTCGTCTATATACCAGTAATAAAATCTGGTCTTTTGTCCACACCGTAAACATGTCTTCAACATGAAAACAAAAGACAACATTACAGTCAATCCAGTTATCCGTGTTAATTTCATCAGCGACATTCCGTTCGGGACTCCATAGTGGTATCGCGTAGGTGCTGTCGCTGATCGGGCCTTTGGGGGCTAGTTCATCGATCCACAGTTCAGCCAAGGCAGCGTAGTTTTTACAAATGATACTTCTGCAGCATATTTACCAACATATCAGCATTCCCGAAATTTCACCGCACCGTTAGCTCGTACAGGTCTCAGTAATAGTTGTAGCTATCGTGGTTATTTCAACAAAAATGCCAATGAATCAGAAACGACGTTATAGGCGAACGTTCCCAATTTAGAACAAAAGTTTATGTATTTCTCATTGTAATTGAGACTTTACAAAATTTGTTAAATAAGCACGCCAGATCTCAGCAACATGCTACGTACATAGACAGTTACACCATTCCGTTACTCGCTCACCTGCGAAAGGCAGTGGTCGCAGGTTCTTATGCCAGTCTGGCACACAGTTTTAACCTGTCTGGGAGTTTCATCACCCTGTTCATGTTTTCTGTGACCTGAAATAGTGCACCCGAGACACTATACGAAAATACCCCCAAAAGAATCGCAGAACCTCTGCCTAAACTAAACACCCCACGCGCTGAGGGTTAAGCGCATTATTGACCCGTCGGTGTGCTCTACAATTTGCATTATTTGAAAAGAGGCAATACCACGACTCGTCGGACCACACGGCAGCTGGTGTCAAGTTTCTGTGTTGTTTGGCCCTTTGGGCGTTGAGAGAGGTACCGGACTTCAAATGTCCATTGCTTGTAGTTCCCTTAGTGACGTTCGCTTGCAAACTGTTGAGACGGACTTGCATTCACTGACAGCAGCAATACCTGTCGCGTTAGAAACCGATTGTTATTGACAGCGCGTGGCACTCGTCTCCGGTCTTTCTGTATTAGGATCCTTTTACGCTACTGTTCTTACAGCTTGGTATATGGCTGCGAGTGGTTCACCATTCCTCGTGTACGCGTTGGACACTTCGCACCGATACACCAACAAATGGGTCTGCGTTATTTACGGCGTGATCATAAAAACGGCCACACAGCGTAGCTTTTTCCTGTCATTCGCTCTCTAGGTAGTCTCATCTTATTGCGCTGATTAAATACAACCGATTGGCGTATACACACCGCCTCACTGCCATGACTTACGCCTGCGATGTAGGGTAATAAGGCATCCTAGCACCAGTTCTGCACCATCCAAAGCGACCAATGTTTTGTCCGCTTGCCCGGTTAGCCGTGCGGTCTAACGCGCGGCTCCGGATTGGGAAGTAGCGCCTGGTCCACGGCACATAGCCGCCCGGCGGAATTTTGTCGAGGTCCGTTAAGCCGGCTAGTCTGTGAATGGTTTTTAGGCGGTTTTCCGTCTGCCTCGGTGAATGCGGCCTGTTCCCATTATTCCTCCTCAGCTTCACTATGTCGGCGATTGCTGATTGCTACGCAAACAAGTTCTCCACGTACGCGTACACTACCATTACTCTACCACACAAACATAGGGGTTACACTCGTCTGGTGTGCGACGTTCTCGGGGAGGGGGGGGGGGGGGGGTCCGAACCGCACAGTACCCTGAAAGAGTGATTCGGTGTGGGGCGGCGGAGAGGTGAAGTGGACTGCGGTAGTCGTCGTGGGGTTGTGGACCACTGCGGATGCGGCAGGGACGGAGCCTCTCCGTTGTTTCTAGGCCCCCGGTTAACATACAATACAATATTTTGTCCTATAAGCATATTCATATTTTTCGTGTATAATTACATCCATTAGACAGGGTTGTAGTCTCTGCCCCTATTGTTCAATCTGTACGTTGAAGAAGCAATGACGAAAATAAAAAAGAAGTTCAAGGATGGGACTGAAATTCAAATGAAAGGATATCAGTGATAATGCTCGCTGATGACACTGCTAACCTCGCTGAAAGTGAAGAACAATTACAGGATTTGTTGAACGGAATGGACAATCTACTGAATACAGAATATCGATTGAGAATAAATCGAGGAAAGACTACAGTAATGAGAAGTAGGAGAAATGAGAACAGCGAGAAACTTGACATTAGAACTGAGGATCACTAAGTAGACAAATTTCAGAAATTCTGCTTATTAGGCAGCAAAATGACCCATGATGGACCGAGCAAGGAGGACATAAGAGCAGACAGGTACAGGCAAAAAAGACATCTCTGGTCAAGAGAAGTCGACTACTATCAAATCAAGGCCTTAATTTGAGGAAGAAATTTCTGTGAAGTACGTATGTAGCATAGCATTGTATGGTAGTGAACCATAGACTGTGGAAAAACTGAAACAGAACAGAATAGAAGCACCTGAGACGTGGTGCTACAGAAGAGTGTTGAAACTTAGATGGACTGATAAGGTAAGGAGCAAAAAGGTTCTCCTCAGAGTCTTCGAGGAAAGGAATAGATCTATATGGAAAATATGACAAGAAGAAGGGACCTCTATTAAGACATCAGTGAATAACTTCCGTGGTACTAGAGGATGCTGCAGAGAGTAAAAACTGTAGAGGAAGACAGAGATTCGAATACATACAGCTAGTAATTGAAGATATAGATTGCGAGCAGTACTCTGAGATGAAAAGGTTGGCACAGGAGAGGTATTATTGGCTGGGTATATCTAACCAGTCAGAAGACTGATGAGACAAAAAAAAGGCAGAAAGAAAGAAAAGATTTCTGAAGATGAAGCGAAAAATGTAAGTGGAACATCAGGTGAGTGTTTCTGCTTGTTGGGCAGTCGCACTAGCTATTTTCGTTGCAGGAGATGGCTGGTTATTGAAATACTTACATGCAAAGTACAGTGTCGCATTTGTATCGCATCTGAGGAGAGGTGTAAACGTATCAGTAGAGCGCAAAATTGTTCTTCGTTAGTGTCTGATTTCCGATTGAGATCGAGGTCATAGAGGTAGAGGACAAATACACGTGAAAATGAATTGTGGTAGAAATCGGGTGTGGCCTTTTAGAATGAACCATTCCGGCATTCTCCTTAAGTTGGTCACAAAGTCACGATAGCGTAAACGCACTACCCGGACAACATTATGTCGCTTCTCACGAATGTGAATGCTTTGCTTTAACACGTGACAAATCAGGTGACGTACTACAAAAGATTGGATCTTTTTGGTCGTTGTAGTCGAATCGGTTGTTCAGTTGCGGAGATGATGGCATCAGAAGTAATGGCATAGCGAGCTGGTGGGATTTTGTGCGCCGCGGGGCGCGTGGAGTCGTCTTCATACCGGCGCCCGGAGAATGGGCGCATCCGTCATGGCGCGGGTGATGTATTGCCCGCACATAACGGCGCGTCCTCGTTCTATTTACACCTCGCGGCGGCCGATAGCGCCGCGCAACTGCCGGTTACGGACGTGTTCGACGTTAACGTTGGCAGAAGACACCCGCCTCAGAGCTTGGTTGGTTAGTTGATTTGGGGAGGGGACCAAACAGTGAGGTCATCGGTCCCATCGGATTAGGGAAGGATGGGAAAGGAAGTCGGCCGTGCCCTTTCAACGGAACCATCCCGGCATTTGCACGCGGGTTTGAAGCGTCGTTCTCCCGAATGCGTGTGTAGTGTGCTAACCACTGTGGCACCTCGCTCGGTCTGCCTGTCAGCGCAGGTCGCTACATCGTGCCAGCACTCGATCCGGAGGCAGGTGGTTGGAATTCTGGTGGCTGAAGAAATTATTCATCGTCTGAATTTGGGAACAAAGGGGGTAGGAGATGCCAACGAACACTTCTTGATCACCATACTATGTTTCAGTGAGCTGAGTTGTAATCCAAATATATCTTAAGTACCTTACAGAGTGGAAGCATAGAACACTGTCGACGATGATCCATTCGTCCTCACAGCGTTGATCGGACGTACCGTTTCCTATGCATTCCATCAAAACTGTGACTTCCCTCAAATTCTGGAACGCCGCGCACTCCGCCTTACTTTCCTCTTCTACGTGCCTTCCCCCACGCGAACCATATCCACCCATAAACCCCTCCCACCACCTCTCCTCCCAAACTCTCGCCATCTTCGATTCTCCTACACTCCTGCAGGTTTGACACTAACCACCTAATCGTTTCATCTCTAATTTAAAATCGCAGCACTCCGTGCTCGTATACCTTACACCCAAGCACCCTCAGCAATCAATTTCAGTGTGACTCTGTATCAGTTACTCTGCGGGACTATGAAATCCGTTCAGAGATCTACCCGCTCTTCCAGATCTAACAGAACCCTTCTGCATTCTTATATCTATTAAAAATATAGTAAGTGATCTTTATTTTAATTTGCGAAAAACTTCTAATTTTACATCCTTTTAAAATTGAAATAGTTTGTATTTTGAATCATTTTTCGCATATGGAATTAGTTTTTATTGCTGACTCCGCGCCCCCCACCCCCCTCCCTTCTCACCTCTACAGTGTGTGATCACATAAAAAAAAAGGAAGCCGTTACATGGTATTGGATAGGATAAATGGGTTGTACGCTCTTCAACACGACCCTGCACGGCAGGAACCCTCGTCACGCTCATCCACGTGGTAAAGATAAACCATTGACTTTCGCCCAGGACAGTAATGAGGTATTTCCAGACGCCCCTTACTGAGCTCGGTACTTGATTGTTTAATCAAGATCGACAGAAGATATAAATTTCCGCAGTATTGAGTGCTCAGGTCTGTCCACAATAGACACCACTTTTTTGAACTTTATTATTTGTCGATTACTGAATTTACAGCTACTACAGTGATGCAGCGTTTAAAACAATGAACTCGTATTCAGGAGGAGGTAATAAACCTATATCTATCAATCAATATTATAAATGAAAGTCCCCCGCTACAGTGTCTGTCTCTATGTTCGGGTTAATCTCAGAATTTCTGTACGGATATTGATGAGGGCTTCTTTAATAGATAGGCTGATTGACAAGGAATGTTTATAAGATGATTCGCAGGGAAGGTTGTATGTATAACATATACCGCTAAATATTGATGACTGTGAAACGTATGCATCTTTTTCTGTTCCTTACGTAATTGGCCTGTGGAGTGGCATTTCGTGGCGGCGATGGGAGTTAGGAGCTGGTCAACTAGAGAGGAGGCGGTATGTTGCGGGAAAAGCAGTAAATTCTTAGTCGCCGCAAATCTGGAGAGCAGTTGAACTTCACAAAATCCTATAGATGTTATAAATTAAAGCCCCCATCGCGTTTTTCTGCTTCGTATATGAAGACTAAGCTCAGACAATACATTAAGGATTATGATAAATTTTCAGTATTAGATAGGCTAAAGCCCTCTTCCAGGGTACTAATCATGTAAATATAGATTAATGAGGAAGGTTTATGTATGTCAGTGCATATCGTAAGTACGTAACCTGACCGTAGACAGGTATCGTTAGTTCTACTCGAGCGAAGCCGGGTGGGTCCACTTGAACAGTGAGGCCTTTGATTGTGATAAATCAGTCTCCTCGAATAACAATGTCTGCACGTTCCAACATCGCAGGCGTCACAGCTGAGTGCGGCCCCCCGGCTGGCAGGCAGGAAGATCGGACAGGTTTGCGTTACCGTGTTGCGATGTGACAGACGCGTCGCCCAATGACTCACCATGCTGTTGTTCATTACCAGATATCCGTACACATTCTGCAAGTGCCTATGAATATCTGCGATGCTCTTTTTTTCTGCCAGCTCTGCTTGGAACGCACCTCCGTTACAGGCGCCAGTTTGAAGGTTACTTATAGCGCTGCCACCTATCGGAACTTTATGAAACTAAAGAGGCTGAAGCGAGAACATTGAACGGTGTCCCACAACACATTCTGCATTTTTTTGACCGAAACTGAGAGAGAAAAAAATTAGTCGCATTGTTGATTGAAATCTCCTCCTAAAAGAAACCCACTGATGATGGTGAGACTTCCGCAAAACTTTTATGAATGAAAAAAAAAAATTGTGTTGCAAAGAAAGCTTTAATCTCAAGACGAATATAAATCCATTTCTCAGGGAGAGCACTGAAAAGACTCGGATTCACGAGTGCGCCATTAATGGGCCTTGCTCGGTGTATGCGTGCGGCAGTTGCGCTCGGCAGAGCGCGCCTACGCCTGCGCCTGCGCTGGCGTTGACGTGTGGCTTGTGGCGTTAATTGCGTGTGGAGGTGCGAGCGCGCTCCCAGATGCGTATCTGGCCGCCGCCGCTGTCGCCACCAGCCCACAGCGGCTAAGCCGGCCGGGGAGACCTTTGTCAGGCCGCGCCAGCTGCTGCTTTCCGCTGCCTTGTAGCCAGCACTAATTAGCTAAGCTGTTCCCACCCACACTGGGAGCCATCATTACTAGGCTACCCCGTGTACCTTTATAGGTAATACACTGCCTGGCAAAAAAAGTGAAGCACCCAGAACACGTTGTCGGATGTCTATGTAACTTCGAATATGCACAATCCCTCGGCTGCTATGTGAACTATTCGAACTGCAGTTGTCTGTGACAACTTAGGAGAACCATCAGAGTGCATGTTTTTCGTGGTTAGTGTTATTATGAGATCAGTTAGGGTATATAAGGGGCGTGAACAGCGTCAGATGTAGATTGATCACTGTGAAGGACACAGATATACCTCGTAGTCGTCTGAGACAGTGTTATCAGCATCGGATGGAATTTCAAAGGGGGCTCATTGTGGTTCTCCATTTGTACAGCTTGTCGAACCGTGCAGTATCCAAATTTGTAGGGCGCTCAATGTTGCATTGGATTGCAACATAAGGACAGGCATACTCGATATCAAAGTTCTTGTCGATCACGTCTGACTACCACCAGCAGATGATTGCCATACTGTGCAACAAGCACATTGTAACCCCTTCACATCTGCACCTGCCGTCCAAGAACTTAGCAATGGACTCCTTGCACATTCTGTGTTATCTCGCACCATTGGTCATAGACTTCCGGCAGTCGCACTAGGAGGGGTGATTGTCCCATGTGTAGGCTGCCGTTAACATCACAACACAAACGACTGCGTTTGGAGTGGCACCGCGACCGGGAAGCATAGGCTATTGACGAATGGCACCGCATTGTGCTGAGCGATGAACTGCGGTCATGCGCTACCCAGGATGACCATCGTCGACGAGTATGGTGGCGACTCGGGAGAGGTCCATTCCTGCAGTGTTTTGGAGAGGGGCAGCGATGTTACTCGGGGCGTCAAGCTCTGTGGGGCCATCGAGCATGAGATCGCGGGTGGTAATGACTGAGGGAACTATGACGGCGAAACAGTTCTCGTCACGAGCTTCCTGCATCCTCTCTCATGCGACAGTATCGTGGTGCTACTTTTCAATCGGACAACGCTCATCCACACGTCTCTCTGTGAACTGCCTGCGTTATGTAGAGGTATACGTATAACCAGGAAGATCTCAGTATCTGTCACCGATAAAACGTGTGTGAGACTAGCTCGATATCAACTCCGTGCCAGTGCCAAGGATATCGAGGACTAGTTACACCAATTGGGGGCCACCTTGCGGCTAGAGGATACAACGGCCTTATGACATTCTTCCGAATCCGCAGGGGGGTTTAACGTCAGAATGCTACTACAAAGTTCTTTGTAAATTTGACTGGCATTTATCACTGAAATGATATCACACATCCTCCCAACCCGTGAAGTTTCATTTCCCCTCCCTTTCGCCGGCCGGGGTGGCCGAGTGGTTCTAGACGCTACAGTCTGGAAGTGCGCGACCGCTACGGTCGCAATTTCGAATCCTGCCTCGGGCATGGATGTGTGTGATGTCCGTAGGTTAGATAGGTTTAAGTAGTTCTAAGTGCTAGGCGACTGATTACCTCGGAAGTTAAGTCCCATAGTGCTCGGAGCCATTTGAACCCCTCCCCTTCACTTTTTTTTGTCAGGTAGTGTACTAACAAGACAGGGAGCATTCTATACTGCTTTCTTAAGATCTAGAGCAGTTAGACTTAACATAATAATATGAACTCTTTATTCATGTAGGTTCTGACTTCTGTTGACTAGGTGTATTGAGAGGCTATTCCAGAACGTTACGACCTAGTGCGCATTTTTTCTGTGCAAGCAAATGTCGGACTTCTATTTGAGGTAATATGGTCTTTCGAGATCATGTCTGAGTCTTGCGAGAGCCCCAGTCAAAGCAAGTTGTTATTATGCCATCTGTGATTCTTTAAACTGAAATGATTGTGAAGTCGAAGATGGACAGACTTTCGAATGCTGGGTAGCTGAAATCTGCAGAAATTTGGAAGTGTATGGTGATACTGTAATGAACGAAAGAAATGTGGAGAATTGGTGAGCAATGTTCTACAATGGCGATTAAATGTATATGACGTAACTGAACTTACAAGTCCATCATTCATGACACTATTTGAAGAATCAAGTGAAACTTGAACTGCTGCAAGATAGACACGTAGCCTTACACGAGTTACACACGTCTTAAAAATATTTGTCATTCTTTTGTTTTTTGTTTTTTTTTGTTTGGTGAAATTGTGTCGGGACATCTTGGTTGTAACCGAATTTGTGCCTGATGGACTCCTTTGCAACTGAGAAACTCGCAGAAAAATAGATATTGGCTGCAGTACTGACATTTGTGGCAAAGTATCACGCAATTGGAAATGGCTTTCTTGGTAAAATTGTTACTGATGATGAGACGCAGGTGCCTCAATTTATCCCAGAGCCCAAGCGCCAGTGGTTCGAGTTTTATCATTCCACATCAATCAAGAAAACAGCGAAAATTTGAATAAACTCTGTCAGTGCGCAACTCGTGACGGTGGTTTCTGGAGGCTATCTTGATGGATTTCATACCGAAAAGCACTGATATCAATGCAGTTTGATATTGTGGTGCCCTAAGAAAACTGTTGTATGCCTCCCCAAAATCGTTGGTGCGGAAAGCCTTCTGGTGGTCTCAAACTACAGCTGAAACAAAAGGCTTGCTGAACCAGTTTGGAAGGGAATGTCTGATAGTACACCCTAAAACTCGGACGAGAAACATTTTGGAAGTGATACTGATGTCAAGACTGTGAATAATAACTCGCTTAATGGACTGTCGGCGCCCGAGTGCGACGAGGGATTTCTGAAGCTCGTGCACAGATAGAACATTTACTTGAATAAAGAGGTGGCTATTTAGAGAAATGAAGCAAACTGTGTTTTCTATATAACATAGTTTTGTTAGTAAAATTGTTTATTTTACTTAAGACGAACGGCCTTTACTTCTTGAATTACTGTTTGTAACATCTGTACCTAAATCGTAATAAGAAACAAACTGTCTGGCAGATAGTTGTTTGTAGAACAGCTACCATAGCATGAACTTGCTCTCGGTTGTCATATTGCTCTATTATCTGTAGTGACAATTGCCACAGGCGGTTGCAGGCGACGCTTACGGACGGTAAGGGAACGATAGCGATTCGTTTTCGTTGTTTGCATTGTTTATCGATAGGGCGCGTTTATTTTACGTTACAGAATGCCCTCAACTTGCCGCGAAAGTGTGCAAAAAGGTGATAAGATTATTACTACGCTGCTAAGCAAACCAATGCTGCATTTAAAAAAGAGCAGCGTGTGAATTACCTGAAATGGAAAGCCCAGTTGTTGCCACCGCAGCCATATTGTGTGCGCAACGAAATGTGAACGGACAACATCGCCCCCTTTCATGCTCGACTGTCAATAACTTCGTTATTTTGATTCAGGTATATTTATGACGTAATGAGCTACTAGCCCATCTGTGAACAAAGTGGCGTATTCATCCACTGTCACGTAGGCCCCTGCAGAATTCAAACTAGGGTAAAATGTCGGTGCTTAAAAACTACAGCGGAAGAAAAATAAGCTTAGTGTTAGAAACAGTAGAGAATTAAAGACGTTTGCTATTTCTGATAAGACAATGTCTACAAAACTGTTGGCGAGCTTAGTATGCGTCTAGTCAAAACAGTGTCAACAAAAACAGTCTGTCAGGAATATACAAACACAACTTTCGCTTCAGAGCTGTTACTGTCAAACTGTCGTAAGTCAGTGGTTTCTCTAAATCATAAAAGACCAATGCCACACCAGTAAGTCCATTGTCGTTCGCCTATATTTCTCATTTTTCAAAAAATGATAAAATAAACGAAGACTGAAAAATAATGCAAAGCCTAGTTGCAATACTAGAACCGAAAACATCCTCTACAAGGATTTAGTTAGTATTGACATTAGGTTAGAGAGGTGTGATATATATGGGTAGACATTTGAAATAGAAAACCAGAGGAATGGGAATGGCTGAGGACTTTGGCTTTCATTCAATTGATCTCCACTAATTTCATTCGTTTATGTGAATTTAGTTCACTTGGTAAATATATTCCTACGGTAAAGTCGAGGTCCTCTTCCATATCTGTTCTTTCCCATGGTGTTATCCCTAACAACCTTTTGCGAGGACCTCTGATTGTAATGTTCAGAAATAATTAGAAGGAAACGTTAATAACAGTAGAAGTTTGACTTCTGTTTACCTAAATCGCTTGCTCATACACCTGTCGTATTTAAAAATTTAACTCACATGCAGCTGCCTTCAGGGTACCTCAATTCCATACTGGTATACATCCTGCAGGCAGCCAGTATTCGAATTCGAGAGCACAGTTGCAATCAAGTCCCCAATCATGCGAGGGTCGCAAGACCGCGACCGCCACCAGCTAACATATTAGTCAGAAAGTGATTTCTGTATCATAAGGATATATTTTCTAACTGAATTAAATTCAGTCGAATGGAAGGGAGTGGAATTAATGAAAGCGCTTCTTCATCAGAACCGTTTCCCTGGTGGTGCTTTCCTACAATGGAGAACGCACGGTTGTAGAATTCGAAACTGATAAGAGGAGCTTTCGGTGACATTGAAAATTTGAGTTGGGCCTGGTGGCATGCTTAGGTGGTATACTGGTTCCAGATTTTGGAAATAATCAACTGAAGTAGCTAGGAAGGCTTAACTGAGAATTAAATTTACGTTATTCAGTGTATAGAGTTCGCCATTTGTATAGCGGAGGGCGGGGGGGGGGGGGGGGGGGCGGAGCGTTGGGTTGTTAGGGGGAGGAGACCAGACAGCGAGGTCATCAGTCTCATCGGGTTAGGGAAGGATGGGGAAGGAAGTCGGCAGTGCCCTTCCAAAGGAACCATCCTGGCCTTTGCCTGGAGCGATTTAAGGAAATCACAGGAAATCTAAACCAGCATGACCGGACGCGGGATTGAACCGTCGTCCTCCTGCATGCGAGTTCAGTGTGCTAACCACTGTGCCACCTCGCTCGGATTTGTATAGCAGGACTACTATTAAATATTTACGTGAAAAGCAAAAAATTGCTAGAAGCAACTGTTCGCGGTTAACAGGAGATCTGTTTATAAATCCTGGTCTGGTACAAATTATCGTTTGCAACCTGTATCCAAACCACTGCAGGTTAATCGTTTGTGAAAGGATTTCTCTGATGCCATTGCAGTGAATTTAAATCAGTTGGTACTGTAGTGATTTTCAGAACGCGCTTATAAAATCCAAGCCGGTCGTCCGAATCTGTGTGTTCGTCCTACTTGATATTACTTCTGTAGTGTGTTTGAATCCTAGGGGTACATAACTTCGCGGCATTAACATTATGTCAATCCAGCTCTTTAAAGTTACGACTAAATAACAGTGACGACTGTAAATTATTTAGGAGAGATTCTCTGAAATGATTTTAAATGGAACGACATCATGAAAGTATTTGTACGGATGGCCTGAGTTTCATTCGAATAATCCTAAGGAAATGTAAATCATCCAAGAAAGAAGTGACTTACAAAACACTCGTGCAACTAAGTATTGAGTGTCACACGATACTGTGGGGTCCTTACGAACACTCCTGCATCTGAATCTTGGGTGTCACACGATAGTGTGGAGTCCTTACCGTGTTCATAACCCCAAGAAGAGCGATACGTTTTGCAACAGGTTCGCGTAGCAAGCGCGAGAGCTTTACAGAGAGACTCAACAAACTGTTGTGTTAGAAAGTACAAGAGAGATACTGTGCATCACAAGACGTTTGCGGTTGAAGTTCCAAGACCATGCGCTCAAAGACGAGTCGTGCAACTAATCAGGCGTTACCTTTCGTCGCGGTGCCTTTTTGGTTCGGACACTCGATCCGGCAGCCATGCTTTCTGTTTCGGTAACAATACCATAGCTTCCGAAAGAAATGTACACTGAGGTGGCAAAAGTCATTGGATAGCGATATGCACTTATAACGATGGTGGCTGTATCGCGTACACAAGGTATAAAAGGGCAATGCATTGGCGGAGGCGTCATTTGTACTCTGGTGATTCATGTGAAAATGTATTCGACGGGACTATGGCAGCCTGACGGGAATTAGCAAACTTTGAACGTGAAGTGATAGGTTGGTTGGTTGGTTGTTTGGTTGGTTGGTTAGTTAGGTAGTAACATGTTCCATGGATCATTTTGCACCATAGATCGTAACCGTGTGGAAAGAGTCATTACACATCCAGATCGCAAATTAATGTGTAAATACGGTTACATTCCGAACATTTCTAATTTTTTTACAAGAAGAAATACAGAAGTAAGTTAGTAATTCCTACATACAACCTTTTACACATTACAATAATAGAAATTCTTCTAAGGAATAGAAGGAGTTGTGAAGGAGAAACATTCTCAATTTGTTGTGAGATTTTACTTTGCTGTCTGTCAGAAATTTTCTATCATTGGGCAAATGATCAAAAATTTTGGTTGCAGCATTGTGCACCCCTTTTTGTGCTAAAGACAACCTTAATGTGGAGTAATGAATGCCACTTTTGTTCGTGGTATTGTAATTATGTACCTCATTGTTCCTCTTGAACAATAGTGGATTATTTATAACAAACTTCGTGAGGGAATAAATATACTGTGAAGCACTAGTCAGAACGTCCAACTCCTTAAACAAGTGTCTCCAAGATGTTCGTGGGTGAGCATCATATATTATTCTCACAGCACGTTTTTGCGCAATGAAGACTTTCTCTCTTAAAGAAGAGTTACCGCAGTTGTCCATGTGACATTATTGAATCAAAATATGCAAAATATGTCAACTTACTGATTTCTCTCTCCCCAAGACTTTCAATGATTCTAAGTGCAAATGTGGATGAACTAAGTTGTTTTAGGAGCTCCAAAATGTTTTTTCTCCAATTTAAATTCTCATCAATAGGGACCCCCAAGAATTTTGAAGTTTCACAATATTTATTATTTCCTCACCATCTGTTACAGTTATTATCGGTGTAGTACCTCTAGATGTGCAGATATGAATATGCTGGGACTTTTTTCGCAGAAAACTACTCAATGATACTTTTAAGAACTTTATTTATCATTTCTTCTGTTTCTCTATGTGTGCTTGAATTGATTACAATACTAGTGTCGTCTGCAAAAAGAACTAATTCTGCTTGTTGTATACTAAACGGAAGATCGTTTACATATATGAGGAACAGTAGTGTACCTAAGATTGAACCTTCGGAAACCCCATGTGTGACTTTTCCCCAGTCAGAATTATGTCCTTGGACTATATAGCTTGAATCACTAACTACAACTTTCTGCATTCTTGTGGTTAGATATGACGTTATCCATTGGTTGGCTCTATGATCAAACCCATAAAATGTTTATTTATCTGGAAGAAAGCTAAAGCTGTGATTCACACCGTCAAATGCCTTAGAGAGGTAGCAAAAAATATAAGCCGGGCCTATTTTATCATTTAATACTTGTAAAATCTGTATGTGAACATGTAAATAGCATTCTCAGTAGAGCATCACTTCTTAAACCCACACTGCGATTTCCTACGAGTAGTAATGTTGTTACGTGAGATGTTATTCTAGAATACATCACCTTCTCAGAAATTTTGGAGAACGATGTCAACAGTGATATAGGTCGGTGTTTATTGACGTCTCTCTTGTCACCTTTCTTAAAGAGGGTTTTAACAACGGCATATTTCAATCTCTGTGGAAAAATGCCTTGAGTTAATGATGCGTTACATATTTCAAATAAGACTTATTACGTGGGAATATATTTTTAGTACTCCATTGGAGACATCATCAAAACCATTTGAACTTTTGTTTTTGAGATAATGTATAATTTTCTTAATTTCAGAAGGAGAAGTTGGTGATACAGTCACATGACTGAATTTTGTGAAAGTTACATTTTCAACATACAACATATTTTGCTCTTGAACTGCTTGTCTCTATGCTTTCTACTATATTTAAGAAATGATTATTAAATGCATTTGCTATCTGTGACTCATCATTAATAGCCCTACCATTCAGTTCAACATTGTTGTTGTATTGTTCTGTGGTTGGATGTCCCTGTCTCTCGCTTCACTACATTCCATATTGCCTGATTTCTGACACTATGTGAATGATTTTTGATTTTTTAATAACCTATCTTGGCGTTTTTGAGTATTTTTGTATTGTGCAATTACTACAGGATCCATACTTTTTCTTGCCAAAGACACATTATCCTTTTCCTTTCACAAGATACTTTAGTTCCTCAAATGGTCCATGGTTTTTTATGTGGCTGTTTAGTGTCCTTTCTGACTAGCTTATGCGGAAAGCTATTTTCAAATAATGATATGAAATAATCATGGAATAGATTAAATGTTATGTTAGCATTTGGTTTGTTATAAATTACATGTCATGTCATCTCCTGTAAACTATTCTCAAATCATTTGTTCTGGAGTCTCTAATTATTCAGATTTCCACTTCGGAAGAGTATCCATACTTTAAGCGCTATGTTTTTTTATCGTAATCAACTGTACATCATGACCAGAGAGAGAGAGAATGTTTTACTGGGTAAGCAGTTATTTTATTTCTTTGAGCTTAATCAAAGAAAACATAAATTACGATCCTGCTGTCTTTATCCACCCGTGTTGGAAAGATAATTAATGAGACCAAATTGTAGGCTCCAAATAATGTTTCCATGTCATTTTTCCTGTCAGAATCCTTTAGAAAATCTTTACTGAAGTCACCATGGGCTATCAACTACTTGCTGCTGCACAGTAATGAATCCAGATTCCTCATAATAGTTCAAAATTTCCCAGTGGGGATCGATATATCGTTAGAATTAAAAGTGAACTATTGTTAAGCATTAATTCACCGACACACACTTCTTTGCAATGATCACTACAAAATCTATTTGTCCAGATGTTTTTGAACTTGCTGTCTTAATGTATGTAACAACTCCTCCTTTTCCCATGTTATATCTGCATGAGCAAGCTGGCAGCTGGAGCTAGACGCATTGGACATTACGTTTCGGAAATCGTTAAGGAATACAATATTCCGAGATCCACCGTGTCAAAAGTATGCCGACAGTGCCACAATTCAGGCATTACCTCTCACCACGGAAAACGCTGTGGTCGGCGGCCTTCACTTAACGACCGAGAGCAGCGGAGTTTGCGTGGAGTTGTCAGTGCTCGCAGAAATGTATGTGGTACGTACGAGAACGTATCGTTTAGATAGTGCGGCGAAATTTGGCGTTAATGGACTCTGGCAGCAGACGACCGAAGCCAATGCCTTTGCTGACAGCACGACATCGTCTGCACATCTTCCATATCGTTTGGACCCTAGACCACTGGAAAACCGGGGCCTGGTCAGAATGGGTCCCGATTTCAGTTTGTAAGAGTTTGTGGTGGGGTTAGAGTGTTGCGCAGACCCCACGAAGCCAGGGACCCTAATTGTCGCCCGCATCTCGTGGTCGTGCGGTAGCGTTCTCGCTTCCCGCGCCCGGGTTCCCGGGTTCGATTCCCGGCGGGGTCAGGGATTTTCTCGGCCTCGTGATGGTTGGGTGTTGTGTGTTGTCCTTAGGTTAGTTAGGTTTAAGTAGTTCTAAGTTCTAGGGGACTGATGACCATAGATGTTAAGTCCCATAGTGCTCAGAGCCATTTGAACCATTTTGAACGCTAATTGTCAACAAGGGACTGTGCAAATTGGTGTTAGCTCCATAATGGTGTGGGCTGTGTGTACGTGGAATGGACTATGTCCACTGATCCAAGCAAAGCGATTATTGATCGGAAATGGTTACGTTCCAAACAACGATGGAATTTTTATAGCTGACAGTGCATTGTCACTGGGCCACAGTAGCTCGCGATTGGTTTGAAGAATATTCTGAACAAGTCGAGTGAATGATTTAGCCACCCAGATTGTCCGACATGAATCCCATCGAACATTTATGGGACACAACCCAAATGTCGGTCCCTTCACAAAGTCCTGCACCGGCAACGCTTTCGCAAGTATGAACGGCTTAGCAGTAACATGGCTGAATTTTTCTGCAAGGAACTTCCAGCGGCTTGTTTGTCCATGCCACGTCGAGTTGTTGCATCACGCCGGGTAAAAGGAAGTTCGACACGATATTAAGAAGTATTCCATGACTTTTGTCACCTCAGTGTATGTCTTGAAATAATAATCTACACACTGCGTTTAATAATATGCTGTATTATTGCGAATTGCATACATAGTTATTATTATATCAAAGTATCTTATTTCTGTACAAATTGTTCTCTGTCTGAAGATCTGTTAACGGCTAAGCCTTACACGCTCTCTTTCGGGACTGTTCCATTTTTAATCCATTATGCTCTAAGCAAGACATTTACCCTGGAACAATAGCCAGTTTATGGAGTCTTTGAAAGCGGGTGATATATGGGCTCCATAGGAATCGAGCTGGGCTGGTGACCCCAGTAAGCATCCAGTGGGAGAGGCCAACGCCGTTTCTCCCGATTGTCCACCTACTATGGGCGTCGTGTTTGCTTGAAACAAAGAGTTAAAAACGCATATGAGAATAATTACCTCTAAGAAAATAAACATGTAACATCATGAATAAATACGCCATTTGCCTTGTTATTTTGAGTTCTATACCAAAAAGCGTTATCTGTCTCCCACGCTTTTAAATTTGAATGTGGAATATATGACTACTTGATAAGGAGAGAAAAATTGCAGGAAGATAAATCTGGCGTTTTGCAGATGACATGGTCCGGCAAATAACAGGTGTAAAATAATTACAGGATATAGTGTATGCCGTTGAAGCTAAGGGAAGGATTTGTGAACTCTGTACGTATAATCTATGTTATACTCCGCAAGTCACCTAATGGTGAGGATTTTTGTATCACTAACTGAGCCGGCCGAAGTGGCCGAGCGGTTCTAGGCGCCACAGTCTGGAAACGCGCAGGTTCGTATCCTGCCTCGGGCATGGATGTGTGTGATGTCCTTAGGTTAGTTAGGTTTAAGTAGTTCTAGGCGACTGATTACCGCAGCAGTCAAGTCCCATAGTGCTCAGAGCCATTTGAACTATTTTTGAACCACTAACTGAGATCTCCAACCCTGTTCCACTCGCGAATAGAATGTCGGAAGAATGACTGTATTGACTCCAATTTCTCGAATTTTCTCCTCCTGGACATTGCGCGAGACGTGTGTGGGGTGAAGTGATATGCTGTCCGACTCTTTCCGGAATGTATGTGAAACTCCACTGGCAGACGTTACAAGTGAGGAGTTGTGCATCACGGAGAGGTTTACTATTGAAATTTCGGGTCTGCAGTTGTCAGGACGAGTCGGACAATATATTACTTCCATCCACATGCATCACACGTGTTGACCACGGGGAGAAAATTCGAGAAATTAGAACCAATACAGAGGCTTACCGACAATCATTCTTCCCACGCACTATTCGCGGTTGGTTGGAGAGGTCAGATAGTGGTACCGAAAGTAACCTCCGCCACACACCATTAGGTGGCTTGTGGAGTATGATGTAGATAGATGTAGATGTACACGTAGATTGAAGACGTTGAGAAATGCCAACGAAGAGCAGCAAGTTTCGTCATGGGATCGTTTAGCCGGCACGAGAGCGTTACGGGGATTCTCAACAAAGTCCATTGGCGGACGTTACAAGAGACGCGTTGTGCGCCTCCCGGAAGCGACGTGCTAACGTGCGCGGCTATCCAGCAAGGAGAATAGTCTGCAGCAGCAGCAGAGGTAAATGACAGTAGACGAGGAAGAATCGTGTGCTCCTTCCTAAAGTCGGGTTTCGTTGTTAAAAAAAAAATAATTTTAAAAAAGCCATAAAAGCGAGCGAAATGTTTAACGAGGTAATGGCACAGTGATGTCCTTCCGCGTCGGGGTTATTCGGCCCCGAAGTACGGCGTTCGGCAATTTTCTCGCGTCACAGCTCGACACAGGAGCGAGTGGTAACGAGCAGTGGGACTGGGACGGCAGCCGGGACGCGCTCCCACGGCTCCGGAGAGATGCGCACTCCCGGAAGGCGGCCGGCGCCGGCGCAGGCGCATCTGTCGCGTCGCTTCTCTTCTCGTCTCGTCGCCTCGCGGCCAGATGGCCAGCGGCGGGCTGTTCGCGAGGTCAACCACCGGTCAGTCGCGCGCCCACCCACGCGCGGGCCTAACTGTACCTGCAGCCGCCGCGCAACGTTCCCGAGGGAGCCAACCGAAGAAAGGCGCTCATCGCTGGTTCACAACCTGGCGATGATTGCTCCTTTTCGTAAAACAAAATTTTCTAAATGTCAAAACCAGAAGACACTGCTAGCCATTTTAACTGGATTACTGGGAAGGATGGATTGTGCGCATCAGTAGGGCTTAAAGAAAGCCAAAGACTCCCCATTTCGGTTTTTTCTCTTTTTACCCCAAAATCCAAAAAAACGCACTACCAAACAAAAAAGTAGAGCACCCACGAACGGCGGAGGAAACTAAAAAAGACTTTACATGTTGAGAGTGTATGTAATGTTATTTCATTGATTACGAAGTCGAATGAAATTTACAGACAACTTAGAAACATGAGCCCACTTATTAATATGACGTTGCGCATCCTTTGGCGTGGATGCAAGCACTGTTTCGTTTGAGAAGGGCAGCATACAGCCGTTGTATCCTCTCGTGAGGCAAGCTGGCTCACAACTGTCATAACTGGTCCTTCATATACTGGACGCTGGCACTGGGACAGAGTTGACGTCCATCCTCGTCCCGTACATGTTCTATCGGGTACAGATCTGGGGATCTTTCTGACCACAGGAATACTTCAAACATCGCTTAGACAGTTCATAGAGACACGCGCCATGTGTGGTCGAGGACTGTCCGCTTGAATAGTGGAACCACGATGCTATCCCATGAGGAGTAACAGATGAGGATGCAAGGTGTCCGTTCCGTACCATTGTGCGTAAGTATTTCTTCAGTCACTACCAGCCGTGATCTGAAACTATACCCGATGACTCCTCACACCTTGAAGCCAAGAGTAACACCGCTGTGTCTCTCCAAAACATTACAAGAATGGGATCTGCCCACGTCGCTACGACATTCGGCGACGATGGTCACAGGGGGGGAAACACAACCGCGATGAGCCTTGAAGACAGTGCGGCGCCATTCATGAGCAGGCCATGCTGTGTTAATGGCAGCCTACACATGTGACGGTAATTCTCTAGTGCTGTTGGTACTAGTCCCTCACCAATGGTGCAGAATGTTTCAGGCAGTCCATTACTTGTTCGGGGATAGCGGGCGCAGATGTCAAGGTGTTACGATGTGCTTGGTGCATAATAAGGCGATCCTCCCTTCCGGTGGTAACACATTGTTGACCGGACTGCTCCAATGTTCACCATGTTGCACGATTCGATCAGCCGGCCAAATAGAGACCCAAAATGTCCATTTCTGTGAGGTGCCGATACGCTGTTTCCCACTAGTACGCAGCATCTCCGTGTCCTTCAGTGAGCACCCAACCTGTGGCATTTTCCACACCCTTATTTACCCTAATAAGCCTCGTAACAACACGAACAACAATAATACGCTGCGGTGGCTGTTTTGTCTCGTCACAGAGAGCTGCAACTGTAATCATTTACAAAACAGCCGGTAGTGTGTGTACGTATACCAAGTCAGATTGACAGCCAACCATGTCTTCTGGGTGCTTCATTTCTTTTACATGGCAGCGCATGTACCAAAATTGTCCTATAATTAACGGGCAGATTCGTGCCGAGCACAATGCATAACACATTTTAGTTGTATCCGGAAAGGGGCGGGTTTAGATTTCGTTGCAGCCACACAGCGAAGTCTTAAAGATATAAATACTTCGTTGAGAATAAGATCATTAGCGAAAGACGTCCCTGAGTCAAGGCAGTAAAGACTCTGCCGTGGTGTTGGTGTAGAAGCCGTCCTGACATTTGCATGGAGCGATATTGGAAAATCACGGATAACGCAATGGATGAACTGTAACTTGATTAACCAGCCAGTATTATAAAGTACCACGTCTTCATTCTTCACGTTGCAAGTCGAGAACTGTAAAACGTCGGTAAAATGAATCTTGCCGGCTTTCTTGCGGCTCGCTGTAGTGACACACTATGAGTTGATGCTGCAATATCACCGAGAAACTTTTATCATACTGATACATCGTGACAAATCTTCATGTCAGCATTGCTACTCGAAGTGTAATAGGAATGGGTTCATCCCGTTTTCGAAAAAAAGTGCGCCGGCCGGGGTGGCCGAACGGTTTTAGGCGCTACAGTCTGGAACCGCGCGACCGCTACGGTCGCAGGTTCGAATCCTGTCTCGGTCATGGATGTGTGTGATGTCCTTAGGTTAGTTAGGTTTAAGTAGTTCTAAGTTCTAGGCGACTGATGACTATAGATGTTAAGTCCCATAGTGCTCAGAGCCATTTGAACCATTTTTTGTTAAGTCCCATAGCGCTCAGAGCCATTTGAACCATTTTTTGAAAAAGTGCGTTTCTTTTTCAATTCTGTATTCAAACACGTCTTATTAGTTCTGTCTATAGGGCGTATTCCATTTAGTATATGAATGTGTAATATTATATTTCAATAACAACAGTGATGAAGTTCTACTTTAGCTGCAATGGGGTTCACAGCCGAAATAAATTTTTTGAATTACAATAATATGCTGCACTAGCCGTCGTAACTTGTATTGCGATATCTTGTGATTTCATCTTTATTTCCCATTTCGCCAACGTAGACATTCTCAAGTGTATGATAGAACCCATTAAACCCAAATGTGTCCATTTGACTGGTTATAACATACATATGAAAAAAGCTGCATAGCGAACTGTGCGATAATGAAAAAGAGCAAAATAAAAGGATATTGTAAACGAAGTTGCGACAGCAACTGCGCCAGATTATTGTCATTCAAAAAACAACGTACACGGAAATTGTGACGTGCTCGTTTTGCTATAATGATTTATTTTTCTTTGAGTCCATTACTGTTCAGTATTAAACACAGTACTCGTTATGATGGGCAGTGAGAGAGCGCCTGCGCAGTGGATCAACAGATGGGTTGGTAGGTGCGGGCACCCCGCTGGCGCAGAGGCCAGTAACAGCTAGTAAAGAGGGAACAGCGTCGGGCGCGTCAGTCACAGCCGGGCTTCATTGGGCAGCGGCAGCAGATAGCCGACAGTAGATAGCGCAGCGTCGAGCCGCTGACGGCGTGCCGACAGCCGGGCTGCCACGTCACAGCCGCGCCGCGCTATAAACAACAGCCAGCCGAGGCGGCTGCTCTGCTCGTGTGGAGATCTCCTGCGCCCAAAGAACCGCTGGCAGCAAGTCATACGCATTCCAAGTACGCCGCGTCTTCCACGCGGACTCGGGCGTTCGTCAAGAAGTGACAGTGTGGAGTATCGTGAAAGAGTAGCTACTAACTGTCCCCGACCATGCGTTGCTGTGACTCAGCCTTGTTAAATGGAAAAGAAAGAAAGATAAAGCCCGTGTACCTAACTAACCTAAGGACACCACACACATCCAACACATCCATGCCCAAGGCAGGACTCGAACCTGCGACCGTAGCAGCAGCGCGGTTCCGGACTGAAGCGCCTAGAACCGCTCGGTACAGCGGCCGGCCCTCCTTCTTCCCTTCTCTCTGTCCATCACCATCTCCTCCCTCTCTATGTCCATCTTATCCTACCCTCTTCTCTCTCTCTCTCTCTCTCTCTCTCTCTCTCTCTCTCTCCTCCTGCCCCTCCCCTTCCCTCGGCATTATTTCCTCCACTCTTTCTCTGTCTATCTTCTCTCCAGTCTCGCTCCATCTCCTCTTGCCCCCTCTCTCCCCCACTCTCTGTCCATCTCCTCTTGTCCCCTCTCTCCTCCACTCTCTGTGCATCTCCTCCTTCCTGCTCTCTATGTCCGTTTCCACCCATCATTTTGTCCATATCTTCTTCCCCCTCTCTCTTACCATGCACCTTCTTTATTGTTATTCTAAATTCAGATCCTATATTAGTTTTCAAACCATAATCTGATAAGCCAGAAATGCAAGAACGATTCACCATTATATATTATATGTATTTATATGTTATATGTATTAATAATACAGCTGATGTCCGAATATTCATTAGAGTATTTTGTATAATACTGAAATACTTGAAATAAACTGGTCAGTAACTTTTCCCCTTTATATATTATATACCGAGAGAGGTGGCGCAGTGGTTAGCATACTGGAATCGCATCCGAGAGGACGACGGTTCAAACCCGCGTCCGGCCATCATGATTTAGGTTTTCCGTGATTCCCTAAATCGCTTCAGGAAAATGTCGGGATGGTTCCTTTGAACCCGACTTTTCTCCGTCTCCAATGACCCCTACGTCGACAGGACGTTGAACACTAATTTCCTCCTTCTCCTCCTTATGTATTACATATATTTTAAAAAACTGTATATAAACATTCGCGCGTATTTGAATGCACCATTGTGTCAAAATTTAGCAGCAATCTGTGAAGAACTTTCAGAGATAAGACTTTGAAGAAACAAACATTTACATCTTTATTTACACAGATGTAAATGTTTGTCTGTACAAACTTGTAAATCTCCGAAATTTCGTCACCGATTTCTTTGAAATTTTGACATAGTTTTGCGTTCGAATATTCACGTGTTTTAGATATATTTGTATTCAAAGTGGATGCATTGTTAGCAAAAAGTCATGTTCGTTTGTTCAAAATCTTATATCTCCGAAAGTTCTCTTATTCATATGAAATTTTGAGACAACGTTGCATTCGAATATGTGCATATTTTTATATACCTCTAGGAGCGCCATAAGGGGTGTGAATATACATACATTATATATATAATGTGTCAGTCCAGTAGGTGTATAAAAACACACGCGCAGTAGAACGTAGCATTGTGTCAGAATTTCAGAGGAATCGATGAAGAAACTTCGGAGAGATACGATTGTGGACAGACGAACATTTACGTTTTTATTTATACAGATGTCGCAGAGACAATGAAGCAAGCAGAGGATCATCTCGGTGTGGGAGTTATTGGTCACGGACAAAGAATCAGCATGACACGATTTACTGATGACACAGCAGTAGTCGCCGAAACGAAACAGGAAGGAAGGAAAGAAGGATGGAAGAAGGATTAGCGTTTAATATCCCGTCGACAACGAGGCCAGTAGAGACGGTGCACAAGCTCGAATTGGGGAAACATGGAAAGAAAATCGATCATGCTCTTTTTATAGGAACCGTACCAACATTCGCTTAGCATGACACGATTTACTGATGACACAGCAGTAGTCGCCGAAACGAAACAGGAAGGAAGGAAAGAAGGATGGAAGAAGGATTAGCGTTTAATATCCCGTCGACAACGAGGCCAGTAGAGACGGTGCACAAGCTCGAATTGGGGAAACATGGAAAGAAAATCGATCATGCTCTTTTTATAGGAACCGTACCAACATTCGCTTTAAGCGACTTACGGAAATCGGGATAACCTAACGCTGTTAATGCTTTACGGGGATTTGAACTGTCGTCCTCCCGAATCAAAATCCAGTGTGCTAACCACACCGAAAGTGAACAAGAGCTGAGTCGAATGCTTTCTGAAATGGCAAGTGTGCTAGCTGATGTCTAGAACATCCATTCAAATAAAAATTTTTAAAAAAAGAAGAAGAAAACTGACACATCGGCATGCACCGTTGGTGGGCATGTTACGTGGCTAACTGTTGAAATAGGAAAAAGAGACTCTTGAAGGAGTTGACGAAGTCTGATCCCTCTTAAGTATAATAAATGAAGAAGGAAGATACAAAAAAGGCATGGTAGCACGAATTGCACAAAGTAAAAAGGATTTTTTATCAGAAGAAACGGCTTCTAACATAAAAAATATAAACCTTTAGATCTGAAGGATTGATTAAAAGGTAAAAATACCTAATAAAGATCACAACGAAAAGAACATATGGAATGGTTACGTATTACGGCGTTAACTGTGTTATCAGTAGTTTAATCGGTGGTACAGTGAGAGAGAATCGATGACAGGTCTGCCTCGTATATGAACATAAGGCGAAGCGTTGGTAAAGTGCGATGGGCAAGTGATACTGAAGAGATAAACGGCAAACGACAGGAAAGGAGATGTGTGTTAAACAAGTCTTTTGGCTGACGCATGCCTGGAAAAATAAACAAACAAACGAAAGCGACAGCAACAACACGGGGTGCAGCTATTTGAAATTGTGAGGAAGAAGAACGGCACAGGTATAGCAAATTACGTAAAAGTTGCTGCTAGATTGCAACAGTCTCCAGATACGGGAACAAGGTTGTTACTGACTACACTATTCCAACACGTTTCTCCCAAGTCGATCGACGAATTCTGCGCATACATGTAGAAGTCAGTAGTGCAAGAACCATCTTTCCTAGTGGTAGTGACTGGAAGCTAAGACACTGTTTTCTTGTTTGCCACTATTGTCCTTTGGTAGTGAGTATGTGTATCGCATGAAGTGCGATCGCATAGTGACTCGTACCTGTTGTATTAAGCAGGCTGTCGACGCGAGCATGGATGAAACTGCTTGTGCAGTAGAGATTCGGAAATGCAAGCAGAACAGTTGTGCGCCATCTAAATACTGTGCGGGGGACTTGGACTAGCGGTCGGACTTTCCTGTCGCGAGTCTCCCGTCTGATCCACGCACCACCTCTCTCAGTGCAGCATTCTCACGTGTTAGGAGAGACCTGCGCGTGTAAGAGGAGAACAGGGAAGGCGCATCTGTCTTCTATGCTCCGCCCATTAATCTTACGCAACTCCCTCAGCGTGTAGCCGCCTGAGCGCTCTTCAAGATAGGAAGTGTGTGTATGTGTTTGTGTGTTCCGAGCAAATATACCTTGCCCTCTGCAGGGCGGTGGCGAGGTCTCCCATTTGTGTAAACACGCTGAACCCAGCGTTAGGTTTATTCCAGATCTTCGTGTCTCCCACTTATGGGCGAGTTTAAGATATATATTAGTTGTAACGATGTGTTACTAATACCAACGTCTCAAGTTTTATCTTCGTCGTCTTCTACGTTTTAGTACATGTCTGATCGAAGTTCCCCCTTTTGAGATTTGTTGACAAACTTTTGTCTTTAATTAAGACAATTTTTGGACAGTCTGCTGTACTAGAATTTTTACATATTACTATGGTAGACTGTACGTAATTCACATAGGGAACCACAGAAATAAATCCACATTTAGAGGGATAATTCTCTTTTGATCGGGGACCAAATGAGGCGAAACAAGGATCACATTTTTTTAGACCTTTTTACCGAAAACGTCGCTCAAGTGATGCCCTCATAAATGACAAGTTGTGTTTTGCAACGAGAGGCCGTATTTTCAAATGTGTGATATCACATTCAATGGATGTTGTTACCACCTGAGAATTTCGCGCACTGTGAGACTACGCAACGATTATAACGATCTGGTTCGCTATAGAAGATAACAGTGTGTGGTTCGAAGCTTTATAGAATTAGATATTGTATGTAGTAACTGAATCGTTTGATCGATATTTTGTGGTATCGAACAGAACATTCTGCGATGTAACTGAATTAAGTTAAGAGGATATGTAATTTGAGTAGGATGTGGCTACAGCCCTCGCGTCTTCTAAGTTGATTTACTACAAATGTGAGAGAGATCTGTTCCGTAATTCACATAGGGAACCACAGAAATAAATCCACATTTAGAGGGATAATTCTCTTTTGATCGGGGACCAAATGAGGCGAAACAAGGATCACAGTTTTTTAGACCTTTTTACCGAAAACGTCGCTCAAATGAGCACAATTACTGTGCGAGCAGTAATAGTGGTTGGTTTGACTGAATCATGTTATCGTGTTTTAAGGGTTTCATCATGAATGAACGATGTGAATACTGTAAAAATGTGCAAGTATGCTCTTCTCATAAATGAAAGATTTTTCGATGTTCCTTCTTTAGTGCGGTTTTTGTTATCCTTAATAATTAGGCAGTCATCCTTCAAATGAATGAGTCACAGCTAAATCAAAATAACTAAGTGATGGCGAGTCGAATACAGCTGAGTATTAAAGGGACCGATGCTGTTTGTCCTATTATATGAACGTGTGGTAACAGCTATGATGTATTCAATAAGTTCACTACAAGTTCCTCACGAAAATTCAGTATTGAAATTGCTTTGTCAGGTTGTATTAGAGTTATCACTCGCCTGCATACTTTCGTCGCTAGCTTCAGACGTTCTGTTGCATGAACTGAACACAAGGCACAGAGAAACACACTGAAAGAAGCTAAGTAGTTACATTGCCGTCCACAATTAGCGTCAAATGACTGTGGCGACCAGCACCCGACGTTTCTAAGTGTCTAAGTGGCATGACGAAACTGAACAGAGCAGAAAAGAAGGGAAAATAAAGTCCGCCTCGGTAGCTGCGGCGGTAGCGTGGCGGATTGCTAAGAGAAGAGACCTGGTTTCGATTCCCGATCGGAGATTTTCTCCGCTCTGGGACTTGTTGTGTTGTTCTTACGATCGTATCGTCATAATTGACCTTACACTATTGATATGGCTGAAAAGGCAAGCCCGAAAGCCAGTAAATTAAAAAAGTGCAATAATGCTCATATCCGATTATTTCTTGCTGTATTAGTTTCTGTTTGTAGATAATGACTAGCTGTCACCCACTTTGTTATTCTGATCCAAATATAATTCTGTTGCACACTGCACTTATTTTTTTTAAAATCTGTCTCCATTCTTTTTATAACAACAGTGAAGAACAGCCACATATATTAGACGTGTTTTGTCGGTACGTACAAATATACGCCATCATAGTACAGCTGTATACGTTAGCTGTTTTGTAGCTATGCTCTTTCCGCTTTTATTTAAAAAAATCTTTGGTATAAACAGTTTTGGGACTGAAGTTTTCGTCAATACAGGTCATATTCTAATAGAGTGAGATCCCGCGATTGCTAAGGCTCTAGATGCCCATTTGGGTGTTCATTGGTCCACATCGCCGCTAGCTTTCAAGATTAAAGTTTGTCACGTAAAGGTTAACTTGTAATATGTGCTCTTTTCTATTCACGGCCACAGCAATGCATTTGTAATTGGTTTGCGCATTACGTTTTCCTTACACACGTCCTGAACGGCAACACGAGTGACGGGACACTATATGTGACGTCATAACGTCGAATTGCAGCTAGTGAAGTATTGCAGGAAGTAAACTGCAAAATGGTTCCTGTCATATTTCCACTACATGCTACGAAATGTAAACCAAGATCGCAGTTCGATCCGAACAATCGCCATAGTGGAATACTGTTTTCTGAAGCTAAAATGGCGTATTTCATACTTTTTGATAGAACCTGTGTGCTATAAAAATATGCTTTTTCAAAGCACTAAAGCATTAAAGATATTAATAAAAAACCTTTTTAGCACCTTTTGTTGTAACAAAATTGTGGGGGAAAGGTACGTTGGTGATAAAAAGTGCTACCATAACTTTATGTTCTAAATTATCTTTCTAAACTAATCCTTCCCATTGTTTTTATAGAAATATAAAATGTAAGAACATCTTCATCTTCACTGTCAACGGCCATGGCAAACTTAAGACTTAAAACACAACTTTAACTTACCACAAACGTTCGAAACTTCGTTAGAATATTCAACTACAGCGAAGCCCTTTCCTATCTGCCATTCGGGTGAAATTACTACCTAAGCACCCCCCAGGTGAAGTTGGATTGAAGTTGATTAACAGATCCGACCCTATAATTCAGAAATTCATTGGCATATTAATCTTGTTTTAGCATTTACACATTTTATAGAATCTTCATTTGCTATCACACGTACAGTACTCGCCGCACAAAACTCGATGCTATACCCTGTACAGAATATGAGTATTTCCAGCACAAACATTGCTTAAAGGATGCCGCAAATAAAAATGCAAGTCACAAGTGTACAGAAGTGAATACATTACGGATCTGTTGTCAATACTTGTATGTAAAATAAAATTAATACTGTAATAGTTCTGAGAACAAATTAATAACTAGCTTAGTAATCTTTTAGGTAGTCGGGTCGCAACATGTTTTTCCTCAGTTTCTTGTCTCCCGGGTGCACTCCTTACCCCGATTGGTAGCGCCCCCTCTGGTCATCGGCGTTTAACCTGCGAACAAATGAAACGTTTCTGACACATCCTTTCCGACGTGTTAAGGTGCTTTCAATCCACTGACGCCTATACGATGTAATCGGAATTTTCTCCAGAAATGAAGCTGGCGCAGCTATTTCACGCATGTACGTTTATGTGAAACAAAATCTGTGGTCCGTCAGTACAAATACATTACTGGCCATTAAAATTGTTACACCACGAAGATGACGTGCTACAGACGCGGAACTTAACCGACAGAAAGAAGATGCTGTGATATGCAAATGATTAGCTTCTCAGAGCATTCACACAACGTTGGCGCCGGTGGCGACACCTACAACGTGCTGACACGAGGAAAGTTTCCAACCGATTTCTCATACACAAACAGCAGTTGACCGGCGTTGCCTGGTGAAACGTTGTTGTGATGCCTCGTGTAAGGAGGAGAAAATCGTACCATCACGTTTCCGACTTTGATAAAGGTCGGATTATAGACCGAGCGAGGTGGCGCAGTGGTTAGCGCACTGGACTCGCATTCGGGAGGACGACGGTTCAATCCCGTCTCCAGCCATCCTGAGTTAGGTTTTCCGTGATTTCCCTAAATCGTTTCAGGCAAATGCCGGGATGGTTCCTTTGAAAGGACACGGCCGATTTCCTTCCCAATCCTTCCCTAACCCGAGCTTGCGCTCCGACTCTAATAACCTCGTTGTCGACGGGACGTTAAACACAAACCACCACCACCACTACCACCTCGGATTGTAGCATGTAGCGATTGCGGTTTATCGTATTGCGACATTGCTGCTTGCGTTGGTCGAGATCCGATGACTGTTAGCAGAATATGGAATCGGTAGGTTCAGGAGGGTAATGCGGAACGCCGTGCTGGATCCCAACGGCCTCGTATCACTAGCAGTGTAGATGACAGGCATCTTATCCGCATTGCCGTAACGGATCGTGCAGCCACGTCTCGATCCCTGAGTAACAGATGGGGACGTTTGCAAGACAACCACCATCTGCACGAACAGTTCGACGACGTTTTCAGCACCATGGACTATCAGCCCGGAGACCATGGCTGCGGTTACCCTTGACGCTGCATCACAGACAGGAGCGCCTGCGATGATGTACTCAACGACGAACCTGGGTTCACGAATGGTAAAACGTCATTTTTTCGGATGAATCCAGGTTGTGTTTACACCATCATGATGGTCGCACCCCTCGTTGGCTACATCGCGGTGAACGCACATTGGAAGCGTGTATTTGTCATCGCCATACTGGCGTATTACCCAGCGTGATGGTATGGGGTACCATTGGTTACACGTCTCGGTCACCTCTTGTTCACATTGACGGCACTTTGAACAGTGGACGTTACATTTCAGATGTGTTACGACCCGCGGCTTTACTCTTCATTCGATCCCTGCGAAACCCTACATTTCAGCAGGGTAATGCACAACCGCATGTTGCAGGTCCTGTACGGACCTTTCTGGATACAGAAAACGTTCGACTGCTGCCCTGGCCAGCACATTCTCCAGATTTCTCACCAACTGAAAACGTCTGTTCGATGGTGGCCGAGCAGCTGGCTCGTCACAATACGCCAGTCACTACTCTTGATGAAGTGTGGTATCGTGTTGAAGCTGCATGTGCAGCTGTACCTGTACACGCTATCCAAGCTCTGTTTGACTGAATGCCCAGGCGTATCAAGGCCGTTATTATGGCCAGAGGTGGTTTTTCTGGTTACTGATTTCTCAGGATCTATGCATCCAAATTGCATGAAAATGTAATCACATGCCAGTTATAGTATAATATATGGTACACAAAAAAGGTCCGAACGCTGTTGCAGAGGCAACGGAAAAAGCATGCGAAGTTCAGAAGAACGCGAAATCCCGAAGATGGGCTAAAATTTACAGACGCGCGAAATTTGGCACGTACTTCGATGCGAGATGCCTTTAATAGGTTCCACAACGAAACATTGTCTCGAAATTTGGTAGAAAATCCGAAGAAATTCTGGTCGTATGTAAAATACACAAGCGGCAAGACGCAGTCAATACCTTCGCTGCGCAGTGCCGATGGTACTGTTATCGACGACTGTGCCGCTAAAGCGGAGTTATTGAACGCAGTTTTCCGAAATTCCTTCACCAGGGAAGACGAATGGAATATTCCAGAATTTGAAACACGAACATCTGCTAGCATGAGTTTCTTAGAAGTAGATACCTTAGGGGTTGCGAAGCAACTCAAATCGCTTAATACGGGCAAGTCTTCAGGTCCAGATTGTATACCGATTAGGTTCCTTTCAGATTACGCTGATACTATAGCTCCCTACTTAGCACTCATATACAACCGCTCGCTCACCGATAGATCTGAACCTACAGATTGGAAAATTGCGCAGGTGGCACCAGTGTTTAAGAAGGGTAGTAGGAGTAATCCATTTAACTACAGACCTATATCATTGACGTCGGTTTGCAGTAGGGTTTTGGAGCATATACTGTATTCAAACATTATGAACCACCTCGAAGGGAACGATCTATTGACACGTAATCAGCATGGCTTCAGAAAACATCGCTCTTGTGCAACGCAGCTAGCTCTTTATTCGCACGAAGTAATGGCCGCTATCGACAGGGGATCTCAAGTTGATTCCGTATTTCTAGATTTCCGGAAAGCTTTTGACACCGTTCCTCACAAGCGACTTCTAATCAAGCTGCGGAGCTATGGGGTATCGTCTCAGTTGTGCGACTGGATTCGTGATTTCCTGTCAGGAAGGTCGCAGTTCGTAGTAATAGACGGCAAATCATCGAGTAAAACTGAAGTGATATCAGGTGTTCCCCAGGGAAGCGTCCTGGGACCTCTACTGTTCCTGATCTATATAAATGACCTGGGTGACAATCTGAGCAGTTCTCTTAGACTGTTCGCAGATGATGCTGTAATTTACCGTCTAGTAAGGTCATCCGAAGACCAGTATCAGCTGCAAAGCGATTTAGAAAAGATTGCTGTATGGTGTGTCAGGTGGCAGTTGACGCTAAATAACGAAAAGTGTGAGATGATCCACATGAGTTCCAAAAGAAATCCGTTGGAATTCGATTACTCGATAAATAGTACAATTCTCAAGGCTGTCAATTCAACTAAGTACCTGGGTGTTAAAATTACGAACAACTTCAGTTGGAAGGACCACATAGATAATATTGTCGGGAAGGCGAGCCAAAGGTTGCGTTTCATTGGCAGGACACTTAGCAGATGCAACAAGTCTACTAAAGAGACAGCTTACACTACACTCGCTCGTCCTCTGTTAGAATTTGGCTGCGCGGTGTGGGATCCTTACCAGGTGGGATTGACGGAGGACATCGAAAGGGTGCAAAAAAGGGCAGCTCGTTTTGTATTATCGCGTTATAGGGGAGAGAGTGTGGCAGATATGGTAAGCGAGTTGGGATGGAAGTCATTACAGCATAGACGTTTTTCGTCGCGGCGAGACCTTCTTACGAAATTTCAGTCACCAACTTTCTCTTCGGAATGCGAAAATATTTTGTTGAGCCCAACCTACATAGGTAGGAATGATCATCAAAATAAAATAAGAGAAATCAGAGCTCGAACAGAAAGGTTTAGGTGTTCGTTTTTCCCGCTCGCTGTTCGGGAGTGGAATAGTAGAGAGATAGTATGATTGTGGTTCGATGAACCCGCTGCCAAGCACTTAAATGTGAATTGCAGAGTAGTCATGTAGATGTAGATGTAGATATGTGCCCAATGAATACCCGTTTATCATCTGCATTGTTTCTCGGTGTAGCAATTTTAATGGCCAGTAGTGTAAATGGAAAGGATACTTGCTCTGCGCCTTCGTTTTATTTGTGAAGCTTCTTCAGTGGCTTAGGTCTATAATAATCGTGTTATATGATGATTACAGATACAGAGGTTGGACCGATATATAGGCGCACCCAAAACACAACACATTATTGTGCGAAGTAAGGGATAGGAAACCCGTTGTCTTTCAAAACAGCTTCCTGTCATCTCAGAATGGAGAAATAAAGGTCCTGTATGGCTTTCCAGGGAATCTTAACACCATTCTTTCTGCAAAAGAGTGGTAAGTAACGATGATGGAGGTGACAGTGATCACTCCTCTTTCTCTCCAAAATAGACCAAAAAGGCTAAATTTTGAGAACTGGCGAGCGACCGCTACGGTCGCAGGTTCGAATCCTGCCTCGGGCGTGGATGTGTGTGATGTCCTCAGGTTAGTTAGGTTTAAGTAGTTCTAAGTTCTAGGAGACTGATTATCTCAGATGTTAATTCCCATAGTGCTCAGAGCCATTTGAAGCATTATTATTTTTGCAAATAGTGTTCCCAAGTCATGGCGTGTTTTTTCGTTCGTCCTTGTTTTGGTGATGTCACCGTACGTAGCTTGACAGTCGTTCGTTTTATATATATATATATATATATATATATATATATATATATATATATATATATATATATATATATATGTGTGTGTGTGTGTTTTGTGGTGGGAGATTAAGTTATTATTTAGTCTGATTATGTTTTACATCTCTCTTCTGTTTCTTGTATCGTATGATTTGGAGTTGTTACCTTCATTGATTTGGTCGTTTGTCACTTCCTTGTTCATTGCAAACTTTGTGATTGTTTTCTTGTGATGTTAAGCCTATTATTTGTCCTAACTCTATCAAACAACACTTCTAAGTATTTAAATGCCTGTACATATGAATTATATTATTTTTCTTGTTCTTTAATTGTAGTGCCATGACATGCTGAATATCCTTGTAAAAATGATCTACGGATGAATACAACCCCCGCAGCAAGTACCACCACCACCACCACCACCACCACCACCACCACCACCACCACCACCACTACTAGTTCTCTGTTGTTTCGTTGTAATTGTACATTTTAATAATTTTCAAGTTCTGTTTCATATTATAAGGTTCATGCCCATGTTCTATTAGGTATTCAGCGAGGATAGAATGACTACTTTCATACTTCCAGGTTCTTATCCAGTTTTGAAATTTATGTTTGTCATTCCCAGAAACATAGATTTGCAGTCTGTAAATTTTAACTGTTACATACCAGCTCTTTGGAATTTGTCTGTTTCGCTGTTGGTGTTCGTAAATGTGAGTGGTGTGTGTTTCTTGTTCTGTGTGATATGTGTAATCCTTGTTCTTCATTCTATTTGCTATTCAGTGTGTGTGGGAAACTGTGCCACTTCTTACGACACATTATAAGTTTACTACATGTTTGTGCGTACTGCTGTGTCCGAGTCGTTTGTGGAGGTTTTTGTGATTGTGGCGCCAGACATTTCAACGCACCCTGTGTGATGGCTTCTGACCGCTCAGCAACCTCGCTGGAAACCATGTTTACGACTTTTGCGAGGATGATTTTAGGGCTGCATCCTCGCAAAGGCGGCGTGTATGTTGGCGGTGTGGCGCCGGGCCCGGTATCTTGTGACGCGGGTAGCAGGACAGGACAGGACAGGACAGCGACACAGGTAGACACGCCGTCCATTAGTCACCCAGCTGCGTCGGTGGGAGGCTGTAATGGACCGCACGACACGCCCGTTGGAATTCCTGCGGCCGTGGTGTTGAGGGCGCACCGTACCACCCACATAGCTTGTCCCAACAACACAGTCGCGCTGTTTCCACTCAGCTATGAACTGTGTTGATGGAACAAATTTTTGTCGCTATGTAGATTGTGTGTGTCAGTACACTGGACTAAGTTGGATACAATTTCAGAGTACCTTAAGAATCGCAGATATGGTGAACTCGATGGCAACCATTTTTCACAAAGGCTAGTGAGAACGTTGGGTCCAGTATGCATCCGGTTACGTAAAGATTAGATGAGCGTCGGGAGAAGTCGAGCAAAGCGTCAGATCAGCTGAAAGGCTGGCGAAAAAATGAAAGTATTTGAACTGATAACCAGTCTTTTGATGTTCTGATATATGAATTACGCCAGTGACGATAACTGGAAGGTACCACAGACAAATCGGGAGAGTGGGAAATTATATTATTTGGGGGGGGGGATTATGGTAATCATTCGATACTCCTTTGTATGAGTAGTCTCCTTTTTTTTTGTTAAGAACAGCAATTATTTTCCAATTGTTTTTTATGTATCTTGTTTTCTTTTTTCTTTCTTAAATTAACTATTTAATTATATGTAAAAAATAAGAGTACTAAAAAATTGAAAATCGTCTAGTTTGTAGTAGCAAACGACCTTCTGTAGTTCCAGGGTAATGTGAATGAATGAATAAATACGTGAACGGCGGGACGTGGCCTTTAAATATGACATCATTCACACACGTCGACTCGACTGAAATAATGGAACCCTTGTTAATGAATAAACAGTTACTGTTCCTTCTACTCCGATAATTTTGTAGGGGATGTGAAGTGGACACGAGCAGATGGTGACAGCGAGATTAAGAGAAATTCTGTGGGCTATGTGTGCAGTTGTTTCGATACAGAATAAAATACGGATGCTATCTGGTTGGCTCCTTCTCCTTGCTCTTATTCTTTTGATCACTACGGAAAATAATTATGACTGCATACTTTCCTTACCTTGCCAGTGTTCTCTGATCATGACACATGAAGGATCATCGCTTCACAAAAAGAGAAACTGTAGCACTGTTATTATTTCATTGACCCTCAATGCCAGTTAGTTATTTCATTAAAATTTTCAATTTCTGTCTCCTATATAAGGATCGTCATGCACCGTTAACACATTGACATACATTTTTTCGTTGCACTCCGACGTCCGTGATTGTGAAGTATACGATACGCACTTGAGCTGATTTTTTTTCCAGTGCTTTCCGCGAGCCTGTTGTTCCTTGTTCATTATGAAGAGCTCTCTCCTCTTCCGAGGGTTCGTTAGCTGAAAGCAGTAGATCCTTTCAATATCCGTTAAATGAAATCCATGTCTCTTTTAAGTTTGATTGAGTGTAAACATCATCCCAAACAAATCATAACGATTTGTTTTTTATCAGATGAAAATAGAATAAAAATTTAAGAGCACATACTGACAACGAACTGTTGTTAGTGTACTACGAAGCGAAAAGATTGTGTGTCGTTTCACATATGAGGTCCGAGAAGATGTAAGTTTCCAATCAGTGAGGCTGTATAATATTGCGTGCGTGGAAAATAGAAATAAAGAAATGACTACTCTGCAAATAAATAATAAAAAAATGTGATTTAACAGCATCACCACAGACATAAAAGGATTGCACGAGACCAGAGCATAACGTGGCTCGATACGCTACGAGGCGTTCGTATGCGTGTAATTACTTCCAGCAACAATAACAACAGCAGCTGCAAAAAGTCTAACATCAGAACAAAAGGTTCTCTTATTAGTATACACAGTGATTTCATGTCATAAGGCGTTACTGCTATAGCAGTTACTCAAAGAGAAGCTAGAAGCCTCCTCTTAATGGACAGGTAATTAAAATTATAGCATCAATAACTTGCTTGTCACGCTCGTGACTAAGACGTATCAAGTAACGAAAGAGCCTCCACTACTCGCGGTGGCAACATGCCAACGCATTCGCGAAGTTTCGCTCGCGTTTGTCCCAACATCATTACCCATTTCAAAATGTAAGTTATCTTTTCAGAGTATAATAAGCATCGACATAGATCGAAGATGAGAGTAGCGCTTCTTTCAAGTTTCTCATGAATATTTTCGAGCATAGCCTTCCTAGCGTGTGTTGATGGATTTAAGGCTCTCAACATAGAGATTTGCAGCGCTGTAATAGCGTTCCTGGGCATGATACCAAGACGCATTGCTGTAATTTACGACGACTAGTTAAATGTAAACCCTGTTACCCTTTATCAGATAATTTAACACCTACAAAAGTAATATAATTACATCACTTCTGGATGATATGCCTGTGATGTTTAATTCATAAATTCCATTGGTTTGGAATTTCATGAACGCCTTGTGAAAAAATATTTTTTTTGCCTCTTCATAGTATACTTCCCATTCAGCGCCTCTTTCAGTGATGAGAAAGCGTAAAAATCACCGGAAATGACCGGCGTCAATGTGGAAGACATTCAGATATGAAATCGAGGCCATATGGAACGAGGTGTTTTTGTTTTCTCACGTTTGCAGGGCAAAGGATGATCGCTAAGGCTAAGTAGTATACTCCGTATGTAGCAGAGCCAATGTTTCTCTGTTGCCTACGTAATGTTTCAGAATTATCTCTACCTCAGCCCTACGCAGAGAGAGCATAACTTTTCGTTATTTAAATTTTAAAAGAAGTGCCTGGTTGCTGTATTTATTTAAGTCAAGACACATTTCGGACTTTCGTCTATCATCAGTTGGTTTTGTACAGTTTCGTATTTATCGTCAATATTTGGTTGGTACATAAGTTCGTAGCGTTTTTCTTTTGCAGTTTGGTATTCCAGTTGTTACGGGTTTATTTATCGATTTTCATTTTTTTGTAGCCCATTGTTGTTATTTGAGTTTAACCATAACTGCTGACATTTATTGTCAACAACTGAAACGTCTTGCAGACACAATCCAAGAATACAAATCAGGAAGACTGCGTGATGCTACTCCACGATAACGACCGCTTGCATTTTGCTAGACTGACAAAAAACACTATACAGGAGTTGGGTTGGGAAGTCATTCCGCATCTACCTGATTCACCTGATTTTGCTACTTCAGATTTTTATCTTTTCCACCCTCTATCGAATAATCTTCGGGGAATTAGCTTTCCGGGCGAAATGCGTTCTGAACATGGTTCTACGAGTTATTCGCCTCTAAACCGCCTGATTTCTACAGCCACGGAATCGACAAGTTACCCCAGTATTGGCCGACCGTTGTAAGTAGTGAAGGAGAAGATATTATAGATCACTGAAGTCTCTGTTAGATGTATCAGTTGTGATTAAATTTATGAAAAACAGTACGAACTTATTCACCAAACCAGTAGGTTGACTGCATTTCGAGTGCTGCAGGTGTCTGTTCAAAATGCTGTCGACATTTGAGTATCATATTGTTATTAAATATTATATATATTAAGCTTATTGGATATGGCTTCTTTGCCTAAATCAAGTTAAAAATTGGCTGACTGCCATGTTTCTTGCAAAGTTTTAATCTACCCCTACTATGAATTAAATAATTAAGTTTTCCGCCGATGGCTACTTGCGAAAATGGTTATGAATGATTGTCCTATTTCTAGCTTGGTTTTTTGGTATTAGGTTGGCTTCAGTGCAGTCAAGATTGGTTTCCTATTCTAGTAAGAATCCATTACCTTACATCTTTGTTGCATACATCAATTATTTAGTCATTTGACTTGACAACAACCTTTCAGAGTCTGCACAGCCTTTGCTTTTCGCGTTGTGGTACTGGATCATATTGCCGTTTGTCTGTCAGTTTTCAGACCACAGACGTCACGTTCACCAGCTGTCAGCATTCTTGTAGCACTCTTCAGTTTTTCAGGGCACTTCGAAGATTTTCGTTCAAACAGTCCTCGTACAGAAATTATAAATGATTCGAAGACGAAATCTGTGGTGTAAGTGCTCCATAACCTTGGCAGACTGTCAGAAAATTCCTGTGGTGCCACACTTGTTATTGGTGCGTGCGGTTTCATTGCAGAATTTGTTGACTGCTTCCTTCTTGAGGCCCCGTGGTTGATTGGGGCGGAAACAAAATTGTATCCAATGTATTGTTAGTTGTTACAATCTTCTAGTGGTATTCCACAGCAGAAAAGTTCCGCAGTTTGAAGAAGATTCCTGTTCTCATCAGGAGGTTGTACGATTCCGCTGTTGGTTGCGCTTAACGATTGCTTGAATCTCCGAGCGATACGGTACAGCGATATAATGCTTAGCCGCGATTTGAAGAATTTAACCTAGTTTCCTGCAAAGAGAAGCTAATTTTTGTGTTGCGTAGTTTCCGTTTGACTTTGTGACGCAAGTCACTTAGCAGATTGTAAATCGCTAGATGCGTACTGAATATAACACGTTCGTTTTTTAAAAGTTAGGACTTCTTTGCTAAACAAGCCACCATGCGGTATATTTTGGAGGGTATGTCTGGTGCCACTATCATTTTCTGCGTTTCTAGTTCCATTTGCGAGTGGTACGTAAGGATATCGACTGTCAGTATGTCTCCGTTTGAGCTCTAATTTCTCTGAATTTTCTAGTCGCGCTCATGTCATAATATGTAGCTGCGCAGTATGAAACAGTGTTGACTGGCTCGTCTTGGTGCGGTAGTAAGTAAAGCAGTCATTAATCCGAAGACTATTTTGAACACCACAATGCTTTACTAGGCACGGTGCTGTTGGAGGTGGTATGCCGCTCTTTGAATTGACTTTCCAAAGTTGTAGCGAGTCCTACAGTTTAGCGTGGATTCCGACAACCACGATGCTGCTCGACCTTTTTCACATTAACAAATATTTCGAGGCATGAAAGAAGTGATAAGTGACAGACGAAAAGCTCTAGGACTGATTGGAGGTCGAATCCGAGACACTTGGACTTTCAGCCCCGCCGTTTACCACTGAACCACAGACCCACGCAACTTATGGAATACATTTCTTGCAATTTTAACAGTAAATCATCAGGTGATGTACAATGTCTCTCTAGTCTTGTTTTTCACCCTGCGACGCTTTCGCTCTTACTAAACGAAAAAAGAAGAAATCGCGCCGCTCTTGTGTGGGTCGTCTCTACATCCTCTATAAATCCTACATTGTATAGCTCCTAGACTGACGATCCATAAGAATCGTTCGAACCAGTATTCTGTCGGCTACTTCTTTCGTGGATGCATTACACTGCCGATGGATTAATCACCTGCATCTCAATCTAATATTTGCTTTCTTTGTGCGTTTGGGACATAAAAGTGAGTTGACAAGTTAGGACCCCTAGCTAGGTCTGATCAGCGGAAGCGGAGGGTGCCCGCGCCGCCTTCCCCCGCGGGACTCAGTCTGCCCGGCGCACTGCAGCGTTGCCGCGCCGAGTGGAGAAAGCAGCAGTCTGCTCTACCCTCCGCTAAACGTTGACCCGATGCAGTGGCCATTAGAAAGTCCTGCTGCGACTGCACCGTGGTCATAGACCTCTGGAAGCACGCGGGCAATTTCACGACAAGTATTCGGGACTACTCTACCTGCAAAGCATGAGGCGTTACCGGGAATGAAACGGTGTGGACGCTGCGTTCGGCCAGAATACGCTTGTTTCCGGGTCTCCTGTCTGCTTTAACTTTCTGCACACTGCGGTGGCTTCCGTTTGAGCAAGGCTTCGGATTAGGCACACAATTAATTAAGATTTCGGTTATCATACGAGCCGCCAGACCCCATGAAATGTATGTTTAAAAGGAAGCCGGTGTTGTAAGGATTCAAGGTAATGACTGGCGCCGCCAATCGAACTTTGTTATAAATAGTAGCGCGTTCCCAACAATGTCCTATCGTTTACAGAAGTTCATAGAACCGCTCGACCACCGCGCCCGGCTATAAATGCGTAATTTCCTCTGGCTGTGTCCGCTAGAGGACAAATGTAAGGATGTAGAGGCTTATCTCACTAGGAGTAAGATAGATACTGCCTACAGGAAAATTAAAGAGACCTTTGGAGATAAGTGAACCACTTGCATGAACATCAAGAGCTCAGATGGAAACCCAGTTCTAAGCAAAGAAGGGAAAGCGGAAAGGTGGAAGGAGTATACAGACGGTTTATACAAGGGTGATGTACTTGAGGACAATATTATGGAAATGGAAGAGGATGTAGATGAAGATGAAATGGGACATACGATACTGCGTGAAGATTTTGACAGAGCACTGAAAGACCTGAGTCGAAACAAGGCCCCCGGAGTAGACAACATTCCATTGGAACTACTGACGGCATTGGGAGAGCCAGTCCTGACAAAACTCTGCCATCTGGTGAGCAACATGTATGAAACAGGCGAAATACCCTCAGACTTCAAGAAGAATAGATTAATTCCAATCCCAAAGAAAGCAGGTGTTGACAGATGTGAAAATTACCGAACTATCAGTTTAATAAGTCACAGCTGCAAAATACTAACTCGAATTCTTTACAGACGAATGGAAAAACTGATAGAAGCCGACCTCGGGGAAGATCAGTTTGGTTTCCCTAGAAATGTTGGAACACGTGAGGCAATACCGACCCTACGACTTACCTTAGAAACTAGATTAAGGAAGGGCAAACCTACGTAGACTTATACAAAGCTTTTGACAATGTTGACTGGAATACTCTCTTTCAAATTCTGAAGGTGGCAGGAGTAAAATACAGGGAGCGAAAGGCTATTTACAATTTGTACAGAAACCAGATAGCAGTTATAAGAGTCGAGGGGCGAGAAAGGGAAGCAGTGGTTGGGAAGGGAGTGAGAAAGGGTTGTAGCCTCTCCCCTATGTTATTCAATCTGTATATTGAGCAAGCAGTAAAGAAAACAAAAGAAAAATTCGGAGTAGGTATTAAAATCCATGAGGAATAAATAAAAACTTTGAGGTTCGCCGATGACATTGTAATTCTGTCAGAGACAGCAAATGACTTGGAAGAGCAGTTGAACGGAATGGATAGTGTCTTGAAAGGAGGATATAAGATGAACATCAACAAAAGCAAAACGAGGATAACGGAATAGAGTCGAATTAAGTTGGGTGATGGTGAGGGAATTAGATCAGGAAATGAAACACTTAAAGTAGTAAAAGATTTTTTCTATTTGTGGAGCAGAATAACTGATTATGGCCGGAGTAGAGAGGATATAAAATGTAGACTGCAATGGCAAGGAAAGCGTTTCTGAAGAAGAGAAATTTGTTAACATCGAGTATAGATTTAAATATCAGGAAGTTATTTCTGAAAATATTTGTATGGAGTGTAGCCATGTGTGGAAGTGAAACATGGACGATAAATAGTTTGGACAGGAAGAGAATAGAAGCTTTTGAAATGTGGTGCTACAGAAGAATGCTGAAGATCAAATGGGTAAATCACATAACTAATGAGGAAGTATTGAATAGGATTGGGGAGAAGAGAAGTTTGTGGCACTACTTGAATAGAAGAAGGGATCGGTTGGTAGGACATGTTCTGAGGCGTCAAGGGATCACCAATTTAGTACTGGAGGGCAGCGTGAATGGTAAAAATCGTAGAGGGAGACCAAGAGATGAATACACTAAGCAGATTCAGAAGGATGTAGGCTGCAGTAGGTACTGGGAGATGAAGAAGGTTGCACAGGGTAGAGTAGCATGGAGAGCTGCATCAAACCAGTCTCAGTACAGAAGACAACAACAACAACGTGTCCGCTTGGTGGCAAAATCGTGCCTCTGCTCAGAAACAACTAGTCTGTTGACGAAGTAGGACGATTCTTCAAAAAATTCTCCACAAACAAATATTTGATTCTTTAGTAGGAGAAAGGTACTTTATAATAACGTGTACTACTTGAAAAATATTATTACTAACTCCATATAACATTTTTCATAACGTGAATGTTTAAGTCTAGCCGTAGTAGTTATAGTATCTACACAGGCTAATAGTCTTTGACCCGCTGCAGTTGCATTAGGCTGAAAATATTTGTAAAAAATAATTGTGAAGCGATGTTTTCGACTTCAGTGTGCCAGAAATGGAATATAGACTACAACAATGTATGATTTACTGGTTCTTTTAAGGTGTCTATATCATCCAAACCATAGGACCATACAAATTAATTTTATGAATTAGTGGATCAGTGAATGAGTGCCAAACTACAACCTGAAAGGCCCAAGCTTCAATTCCTAGGTGCTTTTTTTGTCACCTGTGGCTTGTTTCACCTCTGGCAATAATTTGGGGCTGTGAAAAATGCCAAACTGCACCGTTGTTCCGACTGTATGTTAAATTGTAGGTCTCTCTGTAACTGAGTGAGTAAGTCGAGTCAAAGATCGGAAGAAGGCGAAGGCATACCACCTCCAACAAAACTATATTAAGTAAAGCACCGCGGTGTGTAAACAAACGACCGAATTGAAACTTACTGGCAGATTAAAACTGTGTGCCGGACAGTCGCGGGCAAGTGCTCCACCAGGAGAGCTTCTGTAAAGCTTGGAAGGTAGGAGACGAAGTACTGGCAGAAGTAAAGCTGTAAGGACGGGGCGTGAGTCGTGATTGAGTAGCACAGCTGGTGGAACACTTGCCCGCGAAAGGCAAAGGTCCCGAGTTCGAGTCTCGGTCCAGCACACAGTTTTAATCTGCCAGGAAATTTCATATCAGCGCACTCTCCGCTGCAGAGCGAAAATCTCGTTCTGGAAACGACCGAATTGTTGACAGATTTACTTCACTTTACACCTGCAGGCAGTCTCGCTGAATTGATTTTGTTACCGACAATGTCATTTATATGGCAAGTTTTTAACAGTCCTTTGGAATACGCACGAAGTTATTTTCACAACCGATGAACTTTACGTTTCGGAATCCGGTCAGAATGCTGGTCCGATATTAAGCATTCTCGTAATTGGTCACCATTCTGGATTGATACTGAACTGATCGCCTTCCTGATGTCAAGGAATTACTACCATCAATCCAGTTTCACCTCTTTTTGCCACCAGCTAGGCGTTACACAGTGTATAATGCTGTTTTGCTTTCTGCATACGCTGCCATCATAGGGGCAATGTTCGGCAACGCACCTGCTTCACATTGTACAGATCTGCGACTTAACGTCTTTGTGTCCAAGAACAGGAAGGTGCTGTTAGTATGTCAGTGCTCCAGCAAGATGGGCAGACCTGCTGGGTAGCGAAGCAAGTACGCCAGCAACGAGAAGCTAAGGAACTAACAATGAAAGATACATGCCAAGAGAACAATGCCTTTTATACAAATGCGAAGAAATTGGAGGAAGAACCTACAAGACGGTAAACTCTAATCAGACCACAGGTAAAGTGGACTTCGCAATGATTGTAGTTGTCGGTACGTGCTCCTCACAAGATCTACTTGTGGGAGACGTATGAACATCAGTTGGGTTTTCCAATGGCCACCGGAAAATTGTAGAGACGAAGCATTTCTTCTCGTAGGTACAGGGCACAGGAGTGTTGACGGGGGCGTGTGCCTGTGACGGCAGGAGGTGCATCTGGTAATTAGGCGTGCTGCGGCAGATAGCTGTCCGCCAGATGAAGATGGATCGGCGCGCGTGCGTTTAAAGCGCCATTTGTCTGAGTTGCGCGCTGACGGACTCTGTGTGTGGCTCTGTGCTGCCGTGTGCACGCTGCCCACGTGCCCGTCTTCTCGTTCGCCATGTGACTTTGGGGAAGACGTTTCAAAAATTAAAATAACAGTGGCTCCCACGACTGTCAGGTTCTCCCGGATGCTCTGGATTTTCCGCTAGGGCAGCAGTAAATGAGATTAGTGCTACCACACAGCTGTATTCGGCCCAAAAAGGTTTCGGGAGCGTATTAGTAAAAAATAGAGAAAAGTTAATATGGTTGTTTTAATGCTTCAGGTGTTTTCGGTAGTACTTGAGTACAGCGCACAGACGTTGGTATAACCACGTGAAACTGTCAGAAAGTCCTTCTTTGGGATGTTTTGTAACTCACGCTTCACATTGGCTTAAACGATGGTTATGTCATCAAAGCGTTGATCATTCATGTGAATTTCTGCATTGTGTCGTTTTGTGTTACGTCCGCATTGATAACATCAAGTCTCGTCACCCTTGAGGATTTTTTCTTGCAAAAATTGCGCGCGTTTTGCATTTCAATGAAATTCCGGCAGGCATACACTCCTCGTTGTTTTTGTTCGATAGTCAGGGTGTCCGGGACAAATCTTGCACACGCTTTTCTCTTCTTCGAATCATTCTGCAGAATGTCTTGAACGCTTGATTTAGAGAGGTTGATCCATTGCGATTTGTCCCACAACAACGTTGACACAGTACGGCCACATGTCCACAGCTTAACTTTGCTTGCTCACATCTGATTGGTCGAATGCCAATATGTAATTTGTAGTTGTTAGTTCAAATTGCCACTGTAGTTACTGCGCTGTCGTCCCTTACAACGTATATGTCAGAATAAATAAGTCTCTCAAATTTCTGGACGATGTGGATCGCTTTTATGGTGTCACACATCGTGGCGGTACCAGTTGTAAGGTTCTTCGCTTTCAAAAACTTGCAGATACGAAAACAAGTTGGTATGATCATATTTTGGCTTTTAAAGGCTATTAAATATCAGAAACGAGCCGCAACTTCTTGAGAGGTAACGTGCAGGGACATTTGGGGGCGTGACTGAAAGAAATCAATAGTGGCAGTACAGATGTGTATGATGAGCAACAGTGTGGTCTGTCAAGCTTACCCACTATACATGATAACATATAAAGGTCTAGTTCGCTAACAATATTGCTAGAGCACTAAATATCTGTCTGGACCTGTGCGCGCTGTTATTTGTGATCAGCTGCGTCTGTCTGGGCCTGTGCACGCTGTTATTTGTGGTCAGATGGGTCAAAAGAATCAAACGTCATGTGGATTACGTGCTAATTCCACTTTCCATGAAACCGAACGAAGTGATGCAATGGTTAATACACTGGATTCGCATCTGGAGGACGAATGTCAAGTTCATGCCTAGCAATCCAGATTTAGATTTTCCGTGTCTTCCCTAAACCGCTCCAGGCAATTGCTAGCATGGTTTAATCTTCCTTCCTTTTTGTGTCAAAGAAATTCAGTAGAGCTCCCATACCCGAAGATAATTCACAATTTAACAATAAGCCACTTTTTCCCCTTTATGCATTATCAAACTACATCACAGTAAGAATTGTTATGAATATAGCATAATGTATTTCACACATCCATGTTGGGGAGAACCATGTGATGGCATCCTTAATATTTTGCTCAACCATGCAGGTTCAGGCCCAAGTATCTCATATTGTGAAGTCCACATGTAAAAAGGGTAACACGCAACCCTTATGCAGGCTGTATCACTGTATTAACTTACAGCACATTAAAATGAGTTACCATAACTACAAAGGGTACTAGGAAAGTTTTGCAATACAGCTTTATTTATTTAATTTTATCGAAGTAATTTCCGCCAAGTTGAACACACCTCGCCATCCTCCAATGCCAATCCCTAAACCAGTTCTCCCAAGTTTCCGTTGGGAGTAACGCACACTCATTATCCCGAGCCCTCAGGAGGTCCTCATCAGTTGAAAACTGCACTCTCTTCAGCTTCATTTTCACACGTGGGAACGGTACAAAGTCACAAGAAGCAAGGTCTAGACTGTAAGGAAGGTGCTGAAGAAGTTTCAGTCTTGTACCTTGCAAATATCCGGTGCATGCTTTGGCGTGGTAAGCTGGAGCGGTGTCATGATGGAGGAACCAAGTGTCCATTCTTCAAAGATTGGATGTCTTTGGGCAGACACTGCCCAGTGTGCCACTTAGTTGTGACTATCTTCGGTGTATCCAAATCAGCACATTCCATTTCATTTGGAAAAGGAAAAAAAAAAAAACAAGAAACAGCTTTCATATTCTTCCTTACTGATCGGAATTTTCTGATAGCTATAGGTGTGTCGTCTTCTTCAAAGAGCCAAACTTGGTTCTGAGTCTTAGTAGTCACGTCATAGTAGTACAGCCAAGTCTCATCACCTGTCACGATGTTGTTCACATACTGAGATTGTCCATTACAAAACTACTTTAACGTCGCCCAGTACAAATTAACACATCACGTCATGTGCATGAAGTCCTATATCCTCTATCTACTTTTAGGTTACTCACCTGTCTTCGTCTAGTGTCGTCCTCAAAGCATCAATGTTTTCCTCAGTAACTGATGATCATATCCTTCCCGTTCTCTCAGCATCCTGCAGTCTGAAAATTTCCTCTTTGGAATTCATTTTAGCACCTGAATATAGTTGTATGACATGTCACAGGATGTGAGAGACATTTCTTCAAAGCACTGGTCTATGTTTAAACCACACACAAAGTTGTGCCACAAAACGGCGCGAATCTCACTCCGTGACCACGATGCCATAGAAAGCACTTCAGACTAACCCTGCTAGTGAACGACTGCGCCCACAGACTTCACACAGCGTCGACAATGCAAGTATGATATATTCTCAGAACTCAACAAAAATCAGCCTCCGGTGACTTATTGTTGCGTTGTATTAGAAAACATTCCTAGTACCCTTTGTATTAAATTGACAAAATTCGCATAACGGTTGTGGTGTTGCCACATTAATTGTGGCCTATACATCTGAGATAGTTGTGCCCGTATTCACTATGGTTGCACAAAACTGTTCTTAGGAATGCCATCACATAGTTCTTCTCTGCAAGGTTGTATGGAATATATCATGCTACATGCATAACAATGTTCTTACTGTGATAATGTCATACATATAACAGCAGAGTGTACTTATGAGTGCATGTCTCAGATCTCGTCACAAAACCATCATTTGATTTCAAGCAAATTTGGCACACAAGCAGCAGGCCTCATGATTATCAATATTGGGGTGTTTCTAAACTCCTAGCTTCAATGGGAGTGGATATATAGGCAAAGATGTTTTTCCAGTCCCTGGCATATAAGCTGCACTGCATGACCGGTATGTTTTGTGACTAGAGTGTCAGCCTACGAAATCAACGTGCATGACAGGCCAGCATACATGCCAGGGGTAACTGTTTTCCTAGCCATGACATGTAGGCTACCATGCATGACAGGTGTGTTGTGGGAGTAGTATCGACCTGCTTTATGGAACTGTACTGCAGGGGCTACATGCACGGGGACAGGCAACAGATCGAGGGGGAGGAGGACATGGACAGAGAAAGGGGAGGAGGGAAAGATGCATGAAGCAGGTGGAAAGTGTAGAGGGGTAGTGGGCAGATGGAAAAGAAACAGAGGGTGACAGGGAAGGAAAAAGAGTGGGTTAAGGGGTCAGAGAGAGGAGGCGGAGGGAATGCACAAATAGAGAGGTAGGTGAAGGAGATAGACAGATAGAGGTGAGAAGCTGAACAGGCAGAGGGAGGAAGAGTAGACACAGAGGGGGGGCAGGAATGCTGTGTTCAATATCATGTCGAACACTTTCGCTGGTGGAGCCACAGGGAAATGGCTAGTTATGAAACGACGTGCTTACATCAATGTAAAACAGCGGCTTAGGCAGAAAAATGAGTTCTTCAGGGAGTTCAGTATGGCTATGGGCTGTACATGCAAAAGACCATTTCAGCTTAACTTGCCTGTCGGGTAACGTTAGTGAACACTGCCTATCAGTGTGCTTGGAGATGGTGTGCACTTACTGGTACTCGTAACACACTCTGTAAGTCGACGAGACAGCTACTCAGGGCTTGCCTGGGCATGGAGGCTTGCCACCTATTCTGAGTGACGATATGGAAGGTGGCAGGTCTTTTCTCAACTTCTGTATGAGTACACAATTCTTTTATATAATTTTTCATGTTTCAACATTTTGATTTCCTTCCTGCTATTAATAAAATAAGTTTTGCTATAGATTTTCCCTATGGCGTCATTTCGTTTAATTTCGTGTCCAGCTTGTGGAATATCTTGGTGACGATTCTGCAGCAACTGTGGTGATGGTTTTGAAGAAAATGTCTGCACCAGTTGAACTGGTTTCCGGTCGTTTCCAAAGTACAACTACTGCGTACATTTTCTTGTTGCAGCGAGGGCCTGTTGTGCGCCTTCAACAACGATGTCATGGTAGTGCACACTAATACCCGACCACACACAGCCGACACCATTCATGCATCCGTAAACGTCATATGTGCTGCAGTTATGTTGATATAACGTCTGGGAAGGGAAAAGGGAAGGGGGAGGGCCATGTTCTGTGCGCAGTAATTTCTACGCCGCCGGTGTGTGTCTGCAATTTCATTCTTAAATATGCGATAAGATCTATACTGAAAGCGGATATATTACTGTTGTGTAAAACTTAAAACATTGTACATTCGTTCATTGTAGATATTAGCTCATAACAAGAAGCATCTCATAAAGACAGTTCGTGCGCGATACGTTTGGAGCAAGGTGCTTCTGTGCAAGCAGAAAACGATCCACATTTTATCCATAGTGACTAGGAAAGCTACAGTACTTGAGATGACTTTGAAGTGTTTGTAGTCATAAGCACGGTGTAGAACTTCCTTCTGCAGGTTTCAAACGTGTTTGGATGGTAACAATCTCGTCATAAAATTCCGTAGCCTTCCTTCTGCGATAGTTGCTATTCCAACAAGACGAATATCACAAATAGAGAATACATACCCCAGAATAGGTCACTTGATTCACTTGTAAATACTGTTCCGCCGATAAATAACATCTCTGCGCAATCTACTGCCGAAACAAAATTTTACATTGTCGTTCCATCTGCTGTCTTGTGAAGAGCCACGCGATGTGGTTTGAACCGTGCTGACGCTGTAACATTTTTAACGCGAATTACGTCATATTTATTTAAGATTTAGTGTCTACTGCTTTTCGCGGCACCATAGATGTCGTTTGCCAGTGTTAGTGCGTAAGAATTAATTACATTCTTTAATCAGGATATTGCCTGCAACGGTTGTATATGACACGTCAAGACTGTTTTACCGAACAGAGATACTATGCCTTGTCTTTGCCTTTGGCGGGTAGTGCGCTACCAATTACGCCCTTGGGCCACACTCCCCGAACCGATCTCTGGCCGTGAAAGTCAGAGCTCTGGGTTCAAATCTCGGTTTTAATTACTTATATACAGCCATCCTGGCTGTCACAATGACTTTCGAGGGACGTGAGTTAGCAGAATTACTTTCCTCTAGATACTTTTTTGTTACTCCTACCGTTAGCCGTGATCCATGTCGAAATATACAAAATTCATTTACAAGCAGATAACATCATAAATTTAACTAATACTCAAACAAGCATCAGAGATAGCCACACCTCTACTGGACTCCTACATAAATCACAAATTTAAGTTCATTATTTAATGATCACAGGTTTCTTGCAATTAAGTGTGAATATATGACATAAATAAATATTAATCGAAGGCGATTACTTTCAGCTGGAATTGTGTATGTTTCGTAAATTGATTTTCAAAATTTACTCAACATTTCAGTAATTATACTGAAGTGGCATTATATCTGATCAAAAGTATCGGAACACCTGTTAATGGACATTTAATATAGGGTATGTCCATCCTTCGGCTTGAACTCTGCTAGGAATGACAACGATTCTTCCCAAAGAGCCGAAACTAGTGAAAGTAGTGATGTTTGACACTGGGGTCTGGAGCGAGGTCGAAGTTGTAACGGGTCCAAAGGTGTTCCGCTGGGTTCAGGTTAGGACTCCGGGCAGGCCATTCCATTTCAAGAATATAGTCCAGAAACCATTGCCTCACAGATGTAGTCTTATGACTGGATGCATTATCATGCTAATACAAACAGCCATTGTCTCCGAATTGTTCCTCTGATGTACACAGTACGCAATGCTGTAAAATGGGTTCATATCTTCCCGCATTTAGCGTTTTCTTACACTCAGTAAGAGGACCACACCGTAAGCTCGAAAAGCAACCCTATGCCGTAACATCACCTATTCCGTATTTCACTGTTGTCACTGCACACGGTAGCAGATAGGTTTCTCTGGGCATTTGGCAAACCCACACCCTTTCGTAGGTTTGCCGCATGGTACAAAATGATTCATCACTCCTTTGTAATTCCTTAAACACAGTCATTGTGATAGCTGGACTGTTAATAGCACTTCGGAACTGTAGGGTGATTCCTTCCACTGATTTCGTGCGATTTCCGAAATGCTCCACGGTCGTTGTCCGTCAGTTGATAACGTCTGCCTGGCCTTGGTTCAGCTGTGGTTGTTCCTTCGCATTTCCGCCTTACAATTATATCACCAACAGTCGACCTGGATAGTTTTTCAAGAGGTGAAATGTCCCTGATGGATTTGTTGCTGAGGTGGCATCCAGTGGTCCACGTTCGACGACGCTGAGTTCTCCTGACCAACCCACTCTGGTGTTATTGCTCCTGCAAAGAGACCAAGACAGTCCCCGTCACCTTTTGTACTGGCAGGTCCGCTTCTCGTGACATACGGTGGTCTGTCGGGATTCTTTGTATCAGATAGTGTAGTTGTAAAAGTTTTTATTATTTTGTACATAACCGTTTTCAGTAAATTGTATTTGTGTGTTGCAGGTGAGTTGAGGAACGCAGTCGTTGGCTGGGGGAATAATGCCGTGGCGGTCGCTGCAGCAGGTCTGACAAGCATCGCTACGCTTTCTTCTGAGACGTGTACAATTTCTACGAGGACGTGCTGAAAAGTACTGCCTCCGAATTTGCATGTGAAGACTCTTATTAAAGCTTTGTCACTACAACAAATGGCGTCAACATTCTACATCCTCATTCTTCGTGTGTACATATTTATTTTACAACGTAGTCACCCTGGCGACGAACACATTTCTCCCAACGAGAGACCCCTTTGTTGATACTGTCATTGTAGAATGTGTGACTTTGTCGACGGCGTCCCGAGTCACCTGTGATTGCGTCACTTCACCACTAACAAAGTGAAGCTACGAAAGGTGTTCTTTAAGTTGTGGATATAGATGAAACCCGGATGGGGCCGAGTCGGGACTGAGTCGAGGTTGACTGATGACAGTGAAGCCAAGACGTCAGGTTGCTGCAGATGTCGCGGCGCTCTTCTGTGGTCTGGTTGTATCACGCTCAAGAAGACGCTGCTCCATGGATGGAGGAACTCTTCGAATTCGAAACTTGATCACAGCACGGTGTTTTTCCCGCACCGACGTAGTTACATTAGACACAGTCAATTTTCGTGTTAGTATTCGGATCCCTCTAACAGCTTAGGGCTGTAAATATGTAGACATGGAGAACAAAGAAGTACAATGTTAATAACGTTTATTTTTTAAAAAGGCTTTAAGAGTCTTCACCTAAAAATTCGGAGCCATTGGTTTGCAGCACGCTCTCGTACAATATAGTGCATTTTCTCTGCTCGTATCAAGCTTTCAGCGATCAATTGCACGTCAGTGCTTTATCAATCACTCGCGTTATCTCATGTGATGGTTATAGGAAACTACCTGATAGTTACTAAATAGTACTAAACATCCCTATTTCCCCACGCCGAAAACATTGGAAAAAGTGCTAGTAGGTTGGATAATCAAGTAGTAAAGATGCTCACTTTACTAAAGTTTGAAGCTCCTCTTGATATTTTTTCGTGCTTGCGATTTAAAAATTGGATTGTTTTGAAAATCAGCCTTATGCAAACACAATTAATTTATTTTTCATTTTTTTGTTTACCCAGACATATTTCGACACCCATGTGCCATCTTTTGTGGGTCAAATCTTTTTTGTGTGTAAAGTACAGTATCAAATTTATAATAATTTATCTATTGTAGGTATAAGAATTGCAAGATTACATCGCTGAATGAACTGCACTATTATACATCGGTTTTTGTGCAATTTTTCGTCGTTTTTTGACAGCATGTCACCTCCAAACTAGCCATGAAGAAAAATTTTGTGTATTTGTGAAGAACTGCTTCGTGGGTAGAGATTATGTGCGTTTCTCGAGCGACGCGAAGATGGATCTAGATCAGGTACGATACCAGGGATCCTCATACTGTTTTAGTTCCCAGCACAGTAATATATGTAAATTTTTCGGAGGCCCCCGAAGTAAAAACATTGGTCTTTCTAAAGGAACTAAATTCAGGATGAAAGGTAAGAAAGAATTAAAGGACCTGCTGAATGGAATGGTCTAATGAGCACACATCATGGATTGAGAGTTATCCGAAAAAGGCGGGGCGGCCGGTGTGGCCGAGCGGTTCTAGGCGCTTCAGTTTGGAACCGCGCGACCACTACGGTCGCAGGTTCGAATCCTGCCTCGGGCATGGGTGTGTGTGATGTCCTTAGGATATTTAGCTTTAAGCAGTTCTAAGTTCGAGGGGACTTGTGCCCTAAGATGTTAAGTCCCATAGTGATCAGAGCCATTTGAACCATTTGAAGGAAGACGAAAGTATGAAGAGTAACAAAAATGAGATTAGAGATAAACTTACCGTCGGCGAATTACACGAGGTGAAGAAATTCTGCTACCTTGGAAGGAAAATAACGCTAGACGGAAGCATCAAGGAGGACATAAAAAGTAGACCAGCACAGGGTAGAGGGCATGTCAGGCCATACGAAGATTACTAGTGTCAAAAGTAGGCCTTAATTCGAGGAAGAAATTTCTGACTGTACTCTTGGAATCCAATATTGTGTGGAATTGAATCATGGACTCTGGGAAAACCGAAGAAGAAGAAGAGAATCGAAGTGTTTGGCATGTGGTACTTCAGAAGGATGTTGAAAGTTAGATGGACCGACTAGATAAAGAGTGAAGTGGTACTCCGCAGAATCGGCGAGGAGAGAAATATACGGAAAACACTGACAAGAAGAAGGCGCAGGATGTTAGGACATGTGTTGAGGTATAACTTACATGGTACTAGAGGGAGCTGTAGAGGGCAAAAATTGTAGGGGAAGACAGAGGTTTGAATACATCCAACTAATGACTGAGGACGTAGGTTGCAAGTGCTTCTCTAAGATGAAGAAGAGGTTAATGTGCCTAATCAAACCAGTCAGAAAACAGATGCGGGGAAAAAAGAGTAATTGAAGTGTGCAGTTAATGTGATCAGGTTATCCTGAAAATATATTACTAAAAGAAACACCAGCTGTAAATAAAAACAATCAATTGAACGAATTTAAGAGCTGAATCAGTTTTTTGTTCAGCACACAACCCTCAAATCTCGGAAACAAACTAGGATACAGCAACCCTGATTTCTTGTTCCACGCTAATTTTCTCTTTATTCTATTAACACTGACAGTTTAAAACCAAGCTTGCCACGAATATAATGTTACAAAAGGAATTAATTACGTTGAGCTCTACCATGAGTATTCATATTTTACTGACATCTAAACTACTGAAGCTCCATGCTGCCAAATTTTACCCTCTATGTAGTGTCGCAAGGCAACTCATTAATGTTCTTCTAGTTGGTAAGTAAATTCTGGTGGAGCTTTCACTTTTTTTTTATACCAGTCATGTCACTGGTTTGATTCGGCCCGCCATGATCCCCTCTCCGTGTGGGCCTCTTTATTTGAGAGTAGCACTTACTCTCTTCGTTCTATGTGTGTTTTGTTTTCGTGCTGTGATGTAGGTTGCAGTAGCTATACAGAGATAAAGAGGCTTGCACAGAATATAGTAGCGTGGAAAGCTGCGTAAAACCAGTTTTCAGAATGAATTAGACGACGACGGTCGACAACAACAACAACAACAATTCGAAAGCCAAATCCTTCATCTAACAAGCCATCGGACGGGAAAGCTAAACCCAGGAATAGACCGGCTTCTCCGTTGTTCTTATATCATTCTTATGACGATCGTAACTACGTGGCACATACCGTATAGTGAACGGTGAACAGATGTCATTGGATTTTTACTCATCCTTCCTGTATTCTTTAGTTTTGTAGAAGCTGTGCATAGTTTGTAAAATAGTGTGTAATCGGCTCCGTAGCTTCTCGTAAGAAATTATACAAATTAATAATGGGTAAATGTTACACCAATCAAATCTGTGTGGCGTAAAGGAGCCATCCCCAAGATAATACCAGTATGTATGCTCTTTTGTGCGTTATGCCATTCTTACAGGATCACTCCAAGCCAGATGGGGTATAGCTTATGGCTATAGACAACTGAATAATCGTTAACTCAGAAGTTATCTGGCTGCAGAGGCAAGCATGCGAAATAACATATTCGTCAGTGATTTATCAAAGTAAAGTATGTAGAAATAGCGTCATTTTTTATCTTGCTTTGGGGTGCGATGATGATGGTAGAGAACGTATTTGAAATAATTCTAAGAGAGAAAGCTTTATATAGTCTCTTACGTAGAGTAGTGCACAATTTCAAAACGTCGCGATAAATCACTCAGAGCTGGTGAGAGTCACGTGATACAGACACCAGAGCGCAGTAGGCTAATATGCAGTGAAAAATCCCATAAGCATGTGGGAAGTGAAGGAAATCGACACTCCATTCGTGGTAGGATACTGGGAAACTGCGCTCTATCCATGAATGATATTGGTCAACTAGTTGGAATCCATATACGGTTGGAGCATATTCAAAGACGGGTGGCACGAGTCTACCTTGTGATAAAGTCTAATACAAATGTAAAAAATGACTGGACTGCCAGAGGCCCGAAAAACACTTGTTATTCCTTGAAAATTTATGTATAAAATCTTAAGACAAAGTTTTCAGGGTTTAATCTGTTAACCTGCTTAATTCCCCAAACTACAGCCCTAGGAGAGACAGTGAAGGTTGAAGTAAATTTCGCGTTCTTTGCGCTTTGCATCCGTGGATGAACGGGAGAAAACCTCAGTACGTGGTACAATTAATAGTACTCTGCCCACGCACTTTACATTAATTTTTCGGATATAGATGTAAAAATAAGGGAAATTTATTTATTCATCCAGATATACAACTTAGTAACTTCACGTATCAGTACAGTTGTTCCATATGACGAACACATGCTGATAAATGTAGCAAAAAGTGTGGCAAGAACGTTACAAGATGTTGCATAAATATAGATGTTTCATTCATGCAAGAAACACCTCAGATCATGTTGTACCATATGATAGATTATCTGACTCAGCATCATACAGTTAGTTGTAGCAGGCTTAGTGTATAAGAAAGATATCTTCGACAATCTAGGGATATTTCACGGTTTTCTGTTCCAATTTTCCCAAGCTTTTTCTGCTCCAGTTTTTCCCTTTTTAGTGTAGCAGGTTTTAATAATTTTTTTTTTAATCCAGTAAATTCCAGTACCTGCGGCCGTCCTAAGTTTTTCACAAATTTCCCGAGTTACTTCATCCTAATGCAAGATGAAGTCTTTAAAGTACGCCGCTGATACGCTTTCAGTTACTGGGCATCCGTCTTTGTTCACAATGATATCAGAGTTACGTCAAGCCCTTAACAACATACCCTTCTCTGTAAATGACTGAGCAAACGTTCAGACAGAGAAATAAGCGAGACCTGTTGTTATACTTGCAAGTGTTAGAGCCTATGCGAGTGGCAAATAAGAATCTTCTGCGCATGCTCTTGTTACTATGAAGCTAGGCGGTAAGCTGTCAGTATAAACAGAAATATGGTATAGAATATCCGCAATTAAATCTCTGCCATAGGAGAAATAGAACTAACTTCCGTCTGCTAGGCGGAAAATGTTTCACCTTTTCCATGATTCATTCATCTTCATCGTGGAGCGATTCCGTTCATCCCTTCTTCAGTTAACATCCGTTAAACCATAAAAACGCTCACACCATCACCTCAACTGCAGCCGCGGCTTTAGAGGTAGCCAAACTATATCAAATGCTGCTAGCTGCAAGCGAACAATCAAATGTGCTGCATCACGTAGCAGTCCGCGCTTTACGATCGAGAATTCGAGATCGCATTCGGGCGTCATTTCAAACTTGTCCCAGTAGCGACTGATTAATTGTCACGGCAGGAACTCGAGGCAGCCGTTCTGTAAGCGATCACCGGTTGCGCCGAGAGATTGCTCAATACTGTATTTAATAACAGGGGCGCGTAATATAAAAGCTCCGCCGAACGGCTGATGCCGGTCAAAAGGGCTGGCGATAGCGGCTGTTGAGGCCGGCGGCCACCCGCGGCGCTGCAGGCGCAGGGAGGGGCGTGGCCTGTGCGGCGGCGCACGCGCACTGGCTGCTCTGCGGACCGCGCAGCGGGGCTCCACTATGGCGGCCGCAGTGCCCGGCGAGCGCTAGCGGCCATGAAGGCGGTAAAGCTCCGCCATAGCGGCCGCAGTTCTTCTAGAGATCTGCGGTCGTGTGTGAGCAGCGCCTGAGGGTTTTGAACGCCAACAGCTGCGTCAGCGATGAAAGGAGTAGCATAATCTTGACCGGCCTATCGTACGCGTTCTCCTCCGAGGAAACAAAGTTATTTACTAACTCCACAAGCACATTTTACTGCATTTACGTTGTCCTCTGGGGATAGATTAGAATTTTTGTGTAGCTACTGTAACCTGCATTCACTTGAGCCTTTTTATTATACTTTAGTGTGTGTCTTTGTCTTCCTCTTCTTCACATTCTCCTCCTTCATACTCCCCCACCCTCTCTAAAAAAGAAGATCCCTCCATTACAAAATTTATGATTCCTTGATGTCTCAGGATGTGCCTCATCAACAAATCCTCCTTTTAATTACGTTTAACCGTAAATTTTCTTTTGTCTTCCATTAAATTCTGTATCTCCTCATTAGTTATCCCATCTTCAGCAGTATATTTTTTTTTAGCACCACGTTTCAAAAGTTTTTGTTTTCTTCTTGCCTGAACTGTTTATCATCGACGTTTCATCTCCTTAAAGGTTACGTTTACCTTCAGAAAAGACTTCTTAATATTTAACTGTCTTTTCGATCTTAATTTCCCTTTTTAAGAAATGCTTTCCTTGCTCTTACTAGTGCATGTTTCATCCTTCTGTGGTTCGGCCACTGTTATTTATTTTGCTGCCCAAACAGCAAAACTCATCTACTACTCTTAGTATTTCATTTATTAATCTAATTCCCACAGCATGGCCTAATTTAATTTCTATTATAGTCTGTCACTATAGTTTTATTTTTGTTGATGGCATCTTATAAACTATTTCCGGTGCTCTATCCATTTCGTCCAACAGCTCTTCAAAATACTTTGCCATCTCTGAACGAACCACAATATTACCAGCAAACCTCAAAGTTTTTATTACTTCTTCCTCGGCTATAATTTAGTTCCCAAATTTCTCCTTGGTTTCCTTCACAGTTTGGACAATGTACAGAGCAAATAACACCGGGGATAGGCTACAGCCCGCATCTCGTGGTCGTGCGGTAGCCTTCTCGCTTCCCACGCCCGGGTTCCCGGGTTCGATTCCCGGCGGGGTCAGGGATTTTCTCTGCCTCGTGATGCCTGGGTGTTATGTGATGTCCTTAGGTTAGTTAGGTTTAAGTAGTTCTAAGTTCTAGGGGACTGATGACCTAAGATGTTAAGTCCCATAGTGCTCAGAGCCATTTGAACCATTTGACAGGCTACAGTCCCGTACCTTTTCAACTGTTGATTTCTTTTTACGTCTTTCACTTCTTAAAACTGCAGTCTCGTTTGTGCGCAAGTTGCATACAACTTTTCGCTCTTTGTGTTTTATACCTGCCAAAATTTTCGAAGACTTTGTTCCAGTCTTTATTGACGAAAACTTTCTCTGAATGAACAAACGTTATAAACTTACGGTTTGCTTTCTTTAGCCTGTCTACCAAATACGGCGGTATTGCCTAGTGTGTTCCTTTCTCCAAAACAAAAACTGATCTTTTCCGAGGTCAGCTTGCACCAGTTTTTACGGTTCGACTGCAGTGGTTGTATATTCTGTCCAGGATACCACTGAGCTCAACAGAGGCACTTAAAAACGAATTATTCATCACATGTCTCATCCTACTACGACATCAAGTGGCAGTTTCACAACATCGACCTAAATTAAAATTAACCATGCTGTGACCGATATTTGATATGAGAAAATCACAGAACAGGGCATACATAATATGATGGTTGCCTCGGATGGTTGAATAACAGTGCTGTAAATGTGCTGTATCTATGAGTCTGTTGTAAATGTAGCTTAGGCCTTCTTTAATGTTACCTTAACCCAGTCTTGTTGTAGTAACCAACAGAGAGCCGCAGGTGGCATACTGAATATTTAATCGTTAACGACAGACGGTTATTTGTAGAGCAGATATGGAATTTGAAAACATTTTTTGATGGGCAAAGGTGCCAGAAGCAAGAAATTCGCAACAGGCTTTGTAGACTTTAGGAATGGCTCTGAGCACTATGGGACTCAACTGCTGTGGTCATTAGTCCTCTAGAACTACTTAAACCTAACTAACCTAAGGACATCACACACATCCATGCCCGAGGCAGGATTCGAACCTGCGACCGTAGCAGTCGCACGGTTCCAGACTGCGCGCCTAGAACCGCGAGACCACCGCGGCCGGCAGACTTTAGGAAAGTGTCACTGTATCAACAAACTCACACACTGTAATTTTCCCGTAGAATTGGACACCGGCAGCACGACACTGCTGTTTCAGAAACAATAACGAAATCGACCAGCGAAGTTACACTCTTGGATGAGATTTGGTGCTTGTTTTAAGTGGAGACAAGTGTAAGGTAGGGGCACGATCTAATCGCCATTAGTTTTGAACTACGCGTAGAATAAAGTCGTCAAAGAATGGGAAACCTACTTGCAGAAGAAGTCGTTATGAACCAAATTGGAGTAGTTATCAGGACACGAGAACATTGCTGCCCGCTGCTTAGCATTCGTTGGTGATGATGATCTGTCACCGGAGGTCTTTCACACAAGCAGAAATGGAGTCAAAATTGGGCAACAGATATCGTTTGGAAGGCAGAGTGCGTCACTCGGTTTAGGGGAAAGGCTGGAATTAATCCCTGCAAAGAACGATAGAATAGACGAAGTCGGCCAGCTCAAGCATCTCGGTATACCACAGAACCGATTGAACTACATGGTGTTCGGTATGTAGGGGGGAATTTTAAAGTGCCATAGAACATACACAATTTATTGAAAACGTAATATTATTTAACAAACATTTTAAGTAACGTTTCCTATTTATGTGTGAAAAATTATATCCTCCATATGACCATCCAATACCGCACGGCAACAAGCAATGCGTTCATTGAAGTTCTAGATGACGCGTTCACAAACATCTTGTGGATGCCGTTAATAACCCTTTTAATTTCATCATTCAGTTGGTGTGTTGTTTAAGATTTGATCACGTACACCTTAGATTTCACAAATCCCCACAAAAAAGTCACAAGGCGTAAGATTGCATGATTGGCAGGCAATTCCTGGTTGCCGCGCGAAGAGAGAAATTTTTGAGCAAACTTTTCGTTCAGCAGAGAAATCGTTTCACGGGATGTGTGACACGTCGCGCCATATTTTGAAAGTAAAAATGTCATGTTCATCAATAAGAAGGAAAAACCACTCAGGAAGAATGATTCGGTAGCGGCCGGCGCTCATCATTTTCAAAAAAGTACGGGCCGATCACTCCTCGTGCCTTGAACCCACACCACACGGTCGTGCGTTGTGAATGCACCTCATGTTGCAGTCTTTCGCGGATTTTGCACTTCTTCTTGTTCACCTACCCACTGAGATGGGAGTGCCCCTCATCTGAGAAAATTTTTCTTTTTGTCAAGCTCTCGTTCTCTGCTTGTCGAGCCAAGGCCCATTGAGCAAATCGATGTCTCTTTCCACGACCTGCAGGCTTCACTCTTGTATAAGTTGCATCTTGTGTGCATGCATTTTCAAATCTTATCAAAGGATGTCACGCAGTGAACTTGGTGATAAATTGTTGAGCTCGTCAGGGAACCGATTTCATGGGGCATACGATCACATTGTCACGCACGGCAGCAATGTTTTCTTGTGCACGGTCGTCCTGCTTCCTTACGTTTGAAACTGAACCCGTGGTTTCAGACTTCCTGATTGATCACCTTTCGAACTGATGATTCGGTTGGCACTGCATTACGTCCGAATGTCACACGCGATTCACGAATGGTTGCCTTGGGCCTTTTACTCTTTTTGTAATAACTTCTTATCACTTGGACACGTTTCTCAGTTGTCATCTGGTCAATGACGAAAATAAACATAATGCTTATCACTCAAAAGCTATAAGGCTAATAATGGGAAGGATCGCAATAACAAACATGAAAAAGCCACTGGTGCCAACCATCCTATGGGACAAAATGCTGCAAAATTCAAGTTTGTCCTTACTTCCCGGACACCCGTTAGATAAAGTTTCAAACCGTCGAACTGCAAAATGAAACTGGTGTTGTCACAAAAGAAAAACACCAAGACACACAGTCGCTGTTATTGATCCAGAATGCCTGTTATTAGCGACAACAATAGTGGTAGAGAAGAAAGAACGAAAAAACCTTGGCCCTAGAAAATCCGGCTGTACTTAATGACTTTAGACGTTCTACGGAAGTCGATTCAGTTTATTTGTATGTATCTCTCGAATGGGAAACGCTAGACTCACTAGATGCATACCAAACTACACCGCATGTTAACAAAACCAGAGCCAGCCGTTGTGGACGAGCGGTTCTAGGCGCTTCAGTCCGGAACCGCAGGTTCGAATCCTGCTTCGGGCAGGGATGTCCTTAGGTTAGGTAGATTTAAGTAGTCTAGGGAACTGATGACCTCCGATGTTAAGTCCCATAGTGCTTAGAACCCTTTGAGCAAGACCAGAGGAAGGGGCAATTGGTGTGTAAAAACGATTTATCAACATAGAGGAGGATTTGCAGAATACAGGAATTATAGACGAAACGTAAATGAGAGGAACGTTTTTAGAAAGAAAATGATACATTTATTTAATTGGATACGGGAACCAGAAGCAGCGCACACGGACAACCACTTTCATTCGAAATACGAGGAAGAAACAGCAAGCAGAAGGACCAAAGAACATTGGCGCTGAAGAAACCTGAAATACTGGGAATAATGTGATGCGTAATAGACGACATTCTACTCAAGAAGATGTCTGTCGTACGGACTTTCGCATGACTCAGGGTAAATGTCGCATTCGTAGTAGAAACATTATTGTCTCTAAGTAGTGGCTTGAGTTGGGTGCACGACATAATTTATAACTGCAAGTATTGTGTAGGGCATGCCTGTAGGACGTAAGGAAGAAATGTCAAAAGTGAAAGGGCAGAGCATTTCGGCTGTTTCCAACGCCGTAAGCTATTCAGAGCAGGTCATTTGCAACTTGACATGCTTGCTACATACATGCGTTACGTATCACTCACTGTAAGGTACATGCCTGAGGCTTCTTATTGTGATACGCCCGAGGCTTTCTTTTCTTGACACTAAAGGATGAAGCGTGGCAGTAGAGGTTGCTGATACAACAGTTGTGGCGAGTTGTAGGATGCTCCTATATTACTACAACCTGTAATTTTGTAAGCAGGTTTCCACGATTCTTATTAGTATCTGTAAAGATAATTCTTATAGCTTGCACGAAAGACAAACGATTTGGTAATGTATTAACGTTTTTGGCACCGCAGTATTTGTAACCTAATGAGTAACGATATGGATATACAGTGGGTCAGAAACAGTGTGTACAGCGTAGGTTAAACGGTAAGTTGTGGTGAGAAATAGTCTTAAGAAAAAAATTTGATACCTTGCGTCGTATTCGAGTTAATTACCATCGAAGTTAGCCAATCAGGCCTTTGCGCGCGCTAATTCAAGCTGCCCACCAGATTCACTAAGTGTCAGTTGTTATCATAGCGTAGATGATATCGCACGAGACTGCTCAGCCTTTGGCTCGGGTTCGATCCGTACTACCGTCTCATGTCCAATTTTTGTAGCGCTCTTTTGTTCAATTTTTGGAATCCAAACGAAGATGTCGTTTGACGACACCGTCTCTGGCGGGCCGCTTGAATTTGCGCGCGCAATGACCTGATTGGCTAACATCAATGACAATTAACTCGGAAACTGCGCAAAGTATCGAATTTTTTTCTTAACAATTCTTTCTCTGTCCAACTTACGCTTTAACATACTTACAAGCTCTTCAGGCTGTTTCTGACCGGCCTGTATAATTTTCAAAATGGTTCAAATTGCTCCAAGCACTGTGGGACTTAACGTCTGAGGTCATTAGTCCCCTAGACTTAGAACTACGTAAACCTAACTAACCTAAGGACATCACACACAACCATGCCCGAGGCAGAATTCGAACCAGCGACTGGAGCAGCCGCGTGGTTCCAGACTGAAACGCCTAGAACCGCGCGGTCACAGCGGCCGGCCTGTATAATTTTTCTTTTATCGACTTTTGGAAACAGAATCCCATTGTTTTCATTCTTGGTGTGATTAGTTACCAAGTGAAGTATTATGTGATGACAGAAAAACGTGCTTTTTTTCCTGATATAGCTGATAATTTGAAAAGACGGTCACTTGGTGAGTCGTGAACTGATGGGGAAAAATGTTCGGAAGTTTTTCTCTACGGAAAGCTGCGCTTTAAAAGGAGGAAATGTCATTTGCACCATTCTGAAAATTAATTTATTTCATCCAATATATTCAAACTAAGGACTTGTCGCTATAGTACCTTTGCCTGTGATGTGTAACAACTTATTTATTATTTTGTTTAGTTTGTTATATATCTTTGTCATTGACTCTTTCGAGGTTACTGTTTTTGTATTTCTTGATTTGTGTAGCATTTGTCGTTGGCATCGACTTTTGCAGTTCTAATAGGTTTTTAATCTAACGTTAAACAGCCTCATGAAGGTAGTACCGTAAACCACATTTCTTTGAGAAGTCTTGTGTTAGCTGGTGGTTTCAACTCTGTATTCGTAAACCGTAATAGGTCTATGTCTATTTCGCGATTAACTGCTGTTACGGGAAACATTGACCTTGCCGATACTAACCGTCTGCTTTGACCCATGACACCATCAAAATGGCGGACACAAAGTGCTAACCTAAATTTAAAACGTGCCATAACAAGAATTATAATTATTCTCATGACATCAACATGCAACATTTCAACCTAAACTAGACAATTGGATAATGTTAGTTCACACATTCATGTATTGAAATGTTAGCTCGATTTACCCTTCACGCAAACAACCTCAGAAATTTAGCTTTCGAAACCCTTTTTGTTGTGCTCTAGCTAGACACTGAAGTAACACAGTACGTCTATTAACATAACCAGATGTGAGGGTTTTGCGAGCAGAGAGACTTAGATGTCGTCATAGTTGTACAAGCGCCTCTTCAAGTTCCTTACCACTTCCATTTAGTTAATATTCATTAGCATTTCTCCTGTCCTTTCTTTATATAACACATACATATTTTAGCGCAACGCAGGCTTATTGATGTGTTAAAAAATACATATATGAATATTTTCTAATTTATTTCCTCACTCGTTCGTTATGTTATTTCAGATCATTAACTGTAAAACTTTTATAGCTGTATTGATATTAATGATCTAAAAAGATGAAGTTGGCATGTACTAATGAAATAATTCGATACGTTTTTGGTACCACAAATGTAATGGATAATTATCTCACGTTTAGAATAAATACATTTCGTGTACCTCAAGTCAAATTATCTTTTTTCTGTACTTCTTCAAATTTATCGTATCAGTTACGGAAAAATGGCAGTTTGAGAATTTCGCCGCCTATTGGACACATTTTTGCTACGCCTATGTTATACCTGTCATGGTCACGGCGTTGTTGTAGTTCCACCACGACTAATGTTTCCTTTACTGCACAGTCGCAGACTGGTCAAACATTTCTCCCTGAGCGTTGTCCAGCAGGCAGCGCGCGATGTATGCGCCGGGAGAAAGCCGTCAGTATTGTGCGCGCGCCAGATTCACGATATTTAATGGCGGCGACGCTTTCTAAGCGCACCCTTCACACTCCCGTGAGAAACCAGCCTCCCCGCTGAGCCTCAATTTCACAACCTCCGCCGTAGGCTTAAATCCGGCTAAAATGGAACTAATTGCATGGTCCAGCACGCCGTACTGTCAAAAGGCTGAAGTGACATTTTGTGGTTTCCACGGTGTTGAAAGACACTTGAGATTGCAGCTGATTAAGAATTCACGGAGAAAAAATTAAATAACTATTTATTCTCCTTTTCCCATTTGTTTATCGAATCGGTTATATCTATTTGTGACAAATTTACGTGCTATCGATTTCAGAATCCTATGACTCCATCTCAAGCACTTAAATTGAAGCAGAAAACCACCTCTATCCCCAAGAAACCATCTACACTGCGGTGACAAAAGTCATGCACGTATACTCACGGCGGCAGTATCGCCTACACAAGATATAAAAGGGAAATGCTTTGGCGCAGCTGTCATTCGTTCTCAGGTGATTAATGTGAAAAGATGTCCGACGTGATTGCCGCCGCATCACAAGCATTAACAGAGTTTGAACGCGGCGTAGCCGTTGAAGCTATATAAACGCATGGAACATCGATAGGGAACGACGTCCGCAGTGTAAAGCGTGTGCCGAGGATACCAAATTTCAGGCGTTACCTCTCACACAGACAGCGCAGCGGCCGATGGCCTTCACTTAACGGCCAAGAGCAGCCGTGTTTGCTTAGAGTAGTCAGTGCTAACAAGCAAGGGACACTGCTTGAAATAAGCGCTGAAATCAATGTTGGACGTGCAAAGCACGTAGCCTTTAGGACAGTGCGGCGAAATTTGGCGTTAATGGGCTATGACAGCAGAAGACGAACGCGAGTGCCTTTGCTAATTGGACGACGTCGCCCGCAGAGATCCTGAGCTCGTGCCCATATCGGTTGCACCCTAAACGACTGGGCCTGGCCTGGTCAGATGAGTCCCAATTTCAGTTGTTGAGAGCTGACGGAAGGTTTCGAGTGTGGCGCAGACGCCGAGAAGCTATGGAACGAAGTTATCGACAAGGAACTGTGCAAGCTGACGGTGACTCAGTAATGGTGTTGGCCGTGTTTACGTGGAATGGACGGGGTCCTGTAGATGTTCATCTGCTTGGAGGCCATTTGCAGCCATTTGTGGACGTCAAGTTCCCAAACAAAGATGGAATTTTTATGGATGACTTTGCGCCATGTCACAGGGCCATTGTTATCCGCGATTGGTTGGTAGCACATGCTGGACAGTTCGAACGAATGATTTGGCCACCCAGATCGCCGGCATGATCCCATAGAGCACTTACATGTCATAATCGAGAAGTCAATTCGTGCACAAAATCCTAACCGGCAACACTTTCTCAATTATGGGTGTCTATAGAGGCAGCATGATTCAGTATTTCGTAAGGGGATTTCCAAAGACTTGTTGAGTCCATGCAAAGTCGACTCGCTACACTCGAAAATGGTTCAAATGGCTCTAAGCGCAATGGGACTTAACAGCGGAGGTCATCAGTCCCCTAGACTTAGAACTACTTAAACCTAACTAACCTAAGGACATCACACACATCCATGCCCGAGGCAGGATTCGAACCTGCGACCGTAGCAGCAGCGCAGTTCCGCACTGAAGTGCTTAGAACCGCTCGATCACAGTGTGTGGCTTTAACCTTAAAAAATGATTAACTGATAAGGTTGTATGGCATTGTTGGTTGGGCGACCCTGGAACGGTTGTACAGCCACCTAAAAAGAACGACTGTCCTCGTGCGCAGTGGCACATTTCCTTTGCGAAGTGTGTGAGTCGGCTTTTAATTATGTCTTTTCAGTGGAGGTTTAGCGTTTAATGTCATGTTTGTGTTGTTGACCACTATGAGACGCAAACACGGGAGAGAGTCAAATCCTGTGCTGCCGTATAGCGTGGTCCTGTCGAAAAGCACGAAGGGCCTTACCGAAATTAATGTTACTACTCGACGAAGCGATGACGCATCACACGCCGTGGCTCCAAGAGATATGCTGAGGAGGATGAAATTTAACCCACCTCTGGTCGTGAGAAACTATACGCCACCACCTCCCTCGTTAAGTCGGCCAAATACCGACTATAAAATTGTCTTCTACCACCAGGATTTGAACCGGATACCTCGGAATAGAGTGACACCGACTGCCAAATTAGTAGCCATGGCTACAGAGACGGATCGAATTTAACAAATCAAATTAAAGGAAAAATACTTACACATAATTATTTTATTTATCCTAGTCAGTTCCCATCCATCCCACATACATTGGTAATTTCCAGAGAATTTTTACTCTGTCCATTTAGAGGATCTTACATGTAATGCAGTTGCAATATTTTTCGATTGACAGATGTGAGTGAGTGGGTTTCTCTCATTCGCTGCTTCTTCAGGTTCATGTCTGAGAGTATATGCAGTGCAAGAATGAGAGTTGATTAACTTCCTCCGTACCCATCAGTGGATACCTTACAGCCTCAATACAAAATCGAACAGTAGTTCCCAGATATACAAAAGATTTGGCTTAGGTATTGGAACAGGCACACTCATGACACTTGCCCCAAACTAATAGTATGTGAAACTGTGAAACCGCTTGCTCAGTCGTACGTAACTGGTGAAAGGAAGGAAGATTAGGGGTTAACATTCCGTCAACGTCGGGTTCATTACAGACGAAAAGTTAGTGGCGAGGTGGTTGAACGTGGATTAAACAAATTAATGTGGGTGCGAAGAGAACAGCGTAGTGTTCCTGTGACGGTTGTGAGATTATAGGGGCACAGCAGTTTCAGCAAATTTACCTTACATACATCCAGCATTGTGACACGGATTTGACCTTAATAACTTGTCTCTTTTGTGGAGGTATGGACATTCGGACCATATGCAGTGAAATGTCGCTGCTGGAGATGAATCCACAGCCATTCATGCACACGACGCTATCTTTATCCAGCTGCCTTTTGTCTGTCATTGCACAATTTTCTTCTTCCATTCTCTCTTCTTTCCATTGCATTTTCTTTAATCTCTCTCTCTCTCTCTCGCTCTGTTCAACAATCCCTATTCCTCCCTTCTGCTTTCATGGTTTCTACTGCAAGTGCTGTTTTTCTCGCCATGTGTCTATTTTCTCCTATATTTTCCTCCATGCACAAAGGTTTCTCTGCGTTCTCTTCTGCTTCTCTGTTCCCTCCTGTGCTTTTCTGCATTCCCTCATAGCTCTCTGCATCCTGTTCTCTTCTCTTTTGCTGTCATATGCGTCATTATCTCTCTACATTTGCTTCTCAGCGTCCTCTCGCGCTTCCCTGGCCCTCTTGTGCTCTCTTCCGTTCTCTTTTGCTTCCCTGCATTCTCTTTTGCTTCCCTGCATCCTGTCTTGCGTCCCTGTGCCCTCTCTTGCATCCCTGTGCCCTCTCTTGCATCCCTGTGCCCTCTCTTGCATCCCTGTGTTCTCTCTTGCACCCCTGTGTTCTCTCTTGCTTCCCTGCGTCCTCTCTTGCTTCCCTGCGTCCTCTCTTGCTTTCCTGCGTCCTCTCTTGCTTCCCTGCGTCCTCTCTTGCTTCCCTGTGTCCTCTCTTGCTTACAAGCGTCCTCTCTTGCTTCCCTGCGTCCTCTCTTGCTTCCCTGTGTCCTCTCTAGCTTCCCTGTGTCCTATCTTGCTTCTCTGTATCGTCTACTAAATCTATCTGTTTCTGTTGTTTTGCCGGCCGAGCGATTCCAGGCGTTTCAGTCTGGAACCGCTCGACCGCTACAGTCGCAGGTTCGAATCGTGTCTCGGGCACCGATGTGTGAGGTCCTTAGGTCAGTTAGGTTTAAGTAGTTCTAAATTCTATGGGACTGCTGACCTCAAAAGTTAAGTCCCATAGTGTTCAGAGCCATTTGAACCATTTTTTCTGTTCTGTTCTGCCCCACCTTCCTGCGTTCGCTTCTCTTTCCCCGCGTTCGCTCCTGTTTCGCTCATTTGCTTCTGTTTCTCTGCTTTCGTCGTGGTTTCCCTTCATTTGCTTGTTCTGCATAGTCTTTGATATCTTCCCGCCCCTCTCTCTCTCTCTCTCTCTCTCTCTCTCTCTCTCTCTCTCTCTTTCTCTCTCTTTTACACACACACACACGCACACGCACACGCACACGCACACACATATGTACGCACTCTCGCGCATACATGCTGTGTACCTTGTCCACTGGTTATCAGCGAGGCCGCCCTCGCGAGATAAGCGGCCTCAGAGATGTACTTGAGTGGCGCCCACGGCAGTGTTTGATGTGAAAGGGAGGCGAGGCGCCATGGGCATGCCACGGGTGGCGAGGGCGTCCAGCTGGAACCGCGGTCGCAGCCGCCGCCCCAAGAGGCCGGCACGAACAGTGAGTACCACTGCAACACGAGGCACACGTCCCCAACCCATGCCTCTATTCTCCATCCACCGTTTATTTTTACCCGCAGTCTCATCTGTGACTATTAGTCCTAACAAAGCTTAAACTATAAAAAAAGCACAGTACAGTTTTGTTGGAATTTCAAATTATACTCCTGATCTCGCGAAGTAAATGAGTTCATAAGATGGATAATGGTAAAAAAAAAAAACAACTTAAAAGTGGTATGAACACATGCATATTGTAAGCACTGTAATGATCACACCAGTCTTCGCGTTCATTTATATATTTGCTACATTGTATTCTGCGATATTTCACGGAAAACTGGAGCAACAAAAACTGTATGCCACTCTGCTGTTTTGCCTCATGTTTCATTTGAGTACTTCAGTCAGTGCGGTTGTTGTCGATCGTAGATGTATGAAATCAAGTGGGAAGGGGCTCGATTGCTATCTAATCGACGATAATGTACGGCAGATTACTGTACTAATTTGGCCGTTGTGCACTTCGAAATTTTATTGCTATTAAACGTGGCAGCTGTACTACTGTACTGTTCCAGATTTGTTCTGTTCAGCCTGCTTAGCAAGAGGGGTAGCCGTTTGGACAGCCTGAGGTGTAAATTACCGTCACATGAAAAATATGGTTGACATGAGGGAAAGAATTGGCAGATTACAGTATTTAATTATCACACTGCGCTCCAGTGCCGTTTGTAACGTCGTATAAATCATGCATTCGTGTGCTTGGAGGATCCATCTGTCGGATTGATCTATTAAACTGCCTGGGCCCTTTCGCACTTTCCGAGGAGACTATGCCGTAACACAGCTCATTACCCCTTCTTATGTTGTCATTCACTACTACTTCATAGGAACATGATCACGATCTAACATTCTGCAAAGCGTCATTGCAGCGCAAAACCAGACACTATTAAACGTATGGCACTTAGAAAATATCGGAAGAAGGTAATTCCAAACCTCCCGCTAACCAAGAAAATGACACAGTATCCACGTGTTGTCTATGTCTTTCTCATCTCTAGCCTGATCTGGATGGCTGTATCGTAGGGCAGGTAGTTATTCACTTGAGCGCGAAAAGCATCTGAGAAGATAGGAAACAGATGTTTTGCAGCAGAGAGAGCGTCTATTGGTGGAAGCGAATCGCGTGGTACATACGCGCAGATAAACGGCTGCCAGTAACATAACACGGTTATGCTAGACATGAGCTTTTAATCTCGGAGTACTTTCTTGAAGTGTGTAGGGCATTCTCAGTTATGCTTGTAATAAGCTTCACTAACATTGGAAACTAATTATAGCGTTGTTCATCATCATGACGAACATCATCTTCAGCCAATACGAGTCTACTGTTAAGTAAAGGTCTCTTTTAGACTTTACCATGGCTTAAGGCATTTCAGCCATGATTACGTCTCCCACTCCAGTTTTTTTCCAGATCCATTTGTTTCCTTCTCTCTTCTAGTAATTCCCAATGCGCACTCATCATTTGCTTCCCGTTCTTATTCCATTTTAAATCATCTGCTCCGTTCAACTGTACGGTACAAAATAAAAGTAGTCATCAAACTGGAAGCAGGTTTGAATACCGCAGTACTTCACTACTATTTTTTCTGTTGGAAGTGGCATTTTCTTGCATTTATCCGAGCTGATTCAGCAATTCATAGGGTGCTCTAGTTTAAGATGTAATGTTAATCACCTCGCAACTTGGCATTATTCACTCACATAAGGAGTTGCCATTACTTGATTATTGTCAGAAAATGTGTTTGTGCTAACCATGAATCGAATCCTGAATCACTGAATTTGTGGCATGGTGCCAGCGAAGCTGTTAGACCATCGTGCGATTACGTCTGTCGCAATGAAGTTGCTGAATGTTTCCTAATGTTGATCTGCGACTTTGACGTCAAATTGTTTCTTTTTTTCTTTTCTCCTTTTAATGTACTATTCTCTTCTCGGTTTTCTCCATTTTGTTGTTGTTGTTCTCCTCCTTCTTCTTCAGCTGCTACTGCTACTTCTACTTCTGTTACTATTGCTAGAATGGGGATACAGTTTGCTGTCTTGGCACCTTGTGCAAAAATTTTGCTAAACTGACGTAGCTTCTTAACCAGTGATTCATTCAATAATAAGTCTCTTTCGTTGTCATAAATCATTCCTCCACAATCGGGAGTCGAACAAAAATTATAGCGCAGTGTCTCTACTGCATTATTATTGAATTTAAGGTTATCCATTGGACAAAGAAACAGTACGTTTGACTATAATCTCAGTAGAAAGGCAGTCGCATAATCATTTTCTGTAGAACTGATGATGCGAATCCAGGATTAGTCAGTCTTCGTGTCGTTGTGAGGTAAGTGAATCATGTTTTGATACGCAGCTATCCTCTGACAAATTATCTCCTTCTAGTGCATGATCCGTATATCGGCTAATCAGACGAATATATCTCTAAGGTTAATCGAAGTTCTGCCATTAAACTGCAACTATTTCACCTTCGAATATCTGTTCTTGAACCGCACATTTGCAGGCTACCAAAAGTGAACTATTGTCTTACAAGTAAACTTTCTGTGCTACGGAATATACTGCTCGATTACAATCTCCTACCGAGCGACGTCGTGCAGTGGTTAAGGCACTGAGCTCTTATTTGAGGGGAGGGGGTTTCAAAGCTATCCAGCCATTCAGATTTTCCGAAATTTTCTTAAATAATTTCAGGTGAATGCGGGGATGATTTTTTAAACAGCCCTCGGTCGCATCCTTCCGCCACTTTTCTTCTGAGATAGCACTTCGTCCTTAACGACCTTGACGTTGAGGACACCTTAAAGGCTAATCTTACTGTTCTTAATTATCTTTCCTCGTCCCTGTAACCTTTGTTCTGTGTATTCTAACTTAGGATTCCGTTGGCTGAAAGATAGCTAACATGAAGCTCAGGTATATGCTCTCTGCCGGTGATTAGTAACTGTGGATTCAATATTGAGGCGCCGACTAAGACGTAGAACAATATACGCAAAGTGTTAGAGGAACTTATTCCGCATGCGATACTATGGCCTTCCACTGCTAAGGCAATTGTCGGTGAACGTGGTAACATTGAACCGGGCTGGAAACATTAGCCTAGTTCCTACTTCTTTTTCACTTTCATTTTCCCTCTGCGCCAAATATAGTCACACCTTGATCTGCGTAGAGAGTGGAAGCTCTAGCTGTATTGCGTCGTTCGAGTCCGTTCGGTTCGGTCTGTCATGTAGGCAACACCTTGTCGTCGTAGCTCTAGATCCGTGTAAAAGATCGAAAACAGGTATGCTGCTTTAAATTACGCTGTTGCAAAGAATGCTGCCCTGTGGTGATTCTGCACGATGTAGCGTCGTTGTCGAGCTTCTTGTAGTGGACACTATTGTTTGTCCTCGCGAGAAATGCGGAAGTGATTTTTCTTCATTTCTTTACAAGAGGCAGCCAGCCGTGTGTGATCGTGTAAAGAAAGAGACCCGTAGAAGCCGTGAAAAGACGGTAGTGTCTGTGGTTACTGAGGATTTGTTTCCTTCCCTTCAGTCCGCTGTAGCCTTCTCTCACTTTCAAAGTTCGTCAATCTCACGCGTCACACGTCTACTGTTATTAGCAATAGTTCGTGAGTGGCAGACTTTATCGAAACACTACGCCGATTCCGGTCACACATTTGTACCTGGGCTTTCCGAAGCACATCTCGGTATTATTATTAGCATCGTAGTAAGCCTCTACGATGTTTTGAGTAAAGGGAACAATCGTAAAGTAATAATTCATTAACTGCTAAGCTACAGGAAAAAGATTTTCAGCAATGTTAAAGCACAAAAGGGTAAGTATTTTTCTCTTCGATTAAACTCTTGAGTGCTTATCTTCCGAAATAATGAAGTGTTTCGAAGTGGAACTACACGCACTGTCTTGACGGCGCTTTGTAGCTCGAGGAAAGGTGGGTACAATTTTAAAACACATTTCAACGTCCATAGTGATACACTTCTTAAAAAATAACTTTAATACTGGCTAATTGTGAGGCTGAACGTGTTCGCACAGGACAGTTCATCTAGAAATGGAGCAGAAACTCTGCATGCAAGTATTTCGACCTCCAATTTAGGACATTTTTCGACTGTTTTTGTAAAAGTAATTGCGTACGTTGACACGTGATATATTGCTGTTAAGTCTTCTGTCCACGACCTCTGTGATGCCGTTAGAAGAAGTCTTAGTTAATTCCGTATCTCGGCAGATCAAAGTTGTTAACCTGCAGCAGCATACTTCCCTTTTGCTTGATATGTTCCGAAATTCCCGATTTAATCCCTCGAATGATAGGGGAAATATTATGGACAATTTCGGTAAAAATAATATTATGATGTGGTAAATTGTGTGCCTCAGCAAGTTTCGAAGATAGTGATCACGTTGCATGCGTCATCTTACAGAACTATCGTATTTTGTGCCAAGCTAAAGATGCCAATAGCTCTTTGTGCAGTGTAGTAATGCTTAAGTTCTAACCAGAACGTGGCGTCTCCTTTATATTGATATACAGCTGTGACCTCTGGAGAGAGATTAACGAATGTACAGTTCGCTGTAGTTTCTATTTCAGTACTTGTGGGTATCGAAATGAGGCAAAGGAAGAGAATGAAACTCAGCGTTAACACACAGCCTACTCCTCGCAAATAAAGCCATGATAGCCTCGGTGCTTGACGCAACCTCTGACAGACGGATCAATACGGACCTCACTCAACGAGACAGTGCACAGAGTGTAGGGGTTTAATCCGGACCATTGCCACCTATCCTGGTGATCTTTCAAGTGCTGACCACCTCTTTTCTACTCCTTGCTGACTAAATTCTGCCAATACAAATTTCTTCCACCAACATAAATCGGAGCAGCTTCTTCCATGAGGACAACCGCGTCAGTAACGTACGTTAACTACATCTTATATAAAAAGAGGTTCGATAATGTTTACTATTTATGAATAAGCTTCCTGACTCACTAACCGTTCTTACTTTCCGTCTTTTCTTTAGAACCATTAGACTCTTCTGGAGGATTACACATGATTTAAGGACTTCCCAATGGACAAAGAAACTTACAGATAAGTAATGGATGCAATTGAACTCAGTGACCGTTCCGTTGTAGGGTGTGGAATAATAATAGCTACCAGTCACAAAAAAAGGTGATTCTATTTAACGCACGGCCGTTTTCGGCCTTGTGCCTATCTTCAGATGGTTTTACGTTCAGTTATATGTTTCAGTGCTCAATGTTTGAGATCAATACAGCACGAGTATCCATGTCGTTTCCACATTAGATTCATCGCATCTTTTATAAAAAATATCTCGATTTTTTGCACATTAACTGTATATTATACATGATGGTAAATATTGGTACTTCCACGTTACGCCTGTGATGCAGCGGCGTCAATAAGTTCAGAAGCACATACACTTGCAACTTCTGACGTGTTTACATAGAAAAAAAATTAGAGCTACGTATGTTATCCTATGCAAACACGTTAAATGTTGCAAGCGTATGTGATGAATGTAATGTGAGAACGACATAGATACTTCAGCTGTTTTGATCGCCAACACTGAGCATTGACACATGTGACTGAATGTAAACACCCTGAAGATGAGCCGAAAAATCACTTTTTAATGTGACTGGCAGCGGTTATTATTCGACACGTTACAAATAGATTGAATTTTAATATCGTTTGAAGACGTGATCAAGCCGACGTGCCTCATAGACGACTGTATACAATCACTTTTCAAGAGATAGCGGCTTCGTGCAAAGCGGGAAAATTTCGCAACTAGGAGTCTACGAGTGTACTGGCATACTTTTTTGTTCTTAGGCTAAATATTTGAAATCCTGTTCATGTACAGGCTTCGTGTGAACACTACCTCATCGGGAGATCGACAATGATTTGAAATAAAAACCTCACGAAATATGTTATTGTTTGTGGTTTCTCTCAGAAGTACTTTCCACGAATACCATGGCAGACTTACACCGTCTGTCCGAATGTTATGTAACGATTGTTGTAAGTTATTTATACTGATAAAATACTCAACCACTACCTCAATGCGAACAATGGATGACGTGAAACTGCTAGTACCAGCCAAGACATTGGAATTTGCGTAAAAGTATAAAAATCTAAGACGCAAAGTTCTAAAGATAGTTGGAAATATAAAATTTAATACCAATGAAATAGCTGAGTTCGCCGGCACTCGCGATGAATTAAGTTAATAGTCTTCTGAGCACTTCCAGAAACATCTTGATGCTGATATTTCTGAAAAATGACATAAAATAAGGATTTAGCATTTTTACGCGAACTGATCTTGTAGCATCTACGTGGAACAGGCCCGACGCGGTACGACTAAGTCCTTCTCTAAAACAGGGTGACGACGCGGCACCTGATTCTCCAGTTGTCGATAATAGACGTCAGCTTAATAACGCACACGACGACAGTATTTTAAAGGCCACAAGCATCTTGCAGAGTCTTCAGGCATTGTCCAGCTAATCTGTCGAATTTGTTCCCCTTTGAGAGAGCCCCTTACCAAGACCTGTCGAATTTGGTGAGTGTCAGCGAGGGACGGCTTAAGATAGCGAGGTGTCACAGGGCGCGACAGGCGCGCCCGCCTACCTGGCCGACCGCCCTTCCGCGGACCCTTGACGATGCTCGGCCCTCAAGGGCCAGTCTCAGGTATTCGCCAGGGCGCGCCAGTGTTACCGCGAATGTGTCCCTGCGTGGTCGCGTTAGCGGCAGCCGCTGCCGCCGGCTCGCGCTCTAATGGGTGAGTGTTCCGTGTGTGTGTGTGTGTGTGTGTGTGTGTGTGTGTGTGTGTAGGTAGGTAGGTAGGGGAAAAGGGAGGGGGAGCCAATATGGAGCTTTTTTGTGTGTACTGCCTTGTTACCCCTCCACATGCAGCCGAGCACATCAAACTGATGCCCGTATTGATTATTCAGGGCGGTATGCTGAACATTCTTGTTGTTTTGCGAAAAATGTCAACGTTATCATAATGATGAAATCGTTAGTGATTACTATATCTGGCATGTAAACTGTCCTCCTAGCTATGGTTGGAGGGTATAGGAGAGGATATATTTACATTCATACGCCGCGAGCCATCTGGCAAGTCTGTCCGGCAGTGTGTACATATCGTACCTTTGTGATTTCCCCCCTTTCGTGTTTCATTCACACATGGTGTGCGAATGCTCCTTTGAGCTCGATTTTCTCTGATCTACCAGTCATGATCACTTCAAGAGGTGTCTGGGAGTAAATAATGTGGTGCTTGACTCTTTCTGCAACAGCTAGCCTCTAGGATGCGTAACGCCTCCCTGTAGTCTGCGCATCTTTTGCTGAACGTCACCCGTGACGCTCTCGTGCATTCAGATGAACTGGTAACGAAGCGCGCCGCTCTTTCTAGGATGTTCTCTTATCTCTTCTATAAATCTTATCGAGCAAGGCTTTCAGAAAGACGAGCAGGACTCAAGAATCTATCGAAAGAGTTTCCCCATAAGTTACCTCTTTCCAGATGAACTAAATTTCTTCTGTATTCTTGAAACGAATCTTAATCTGTGATGTGCCTTTCCTGCAAATAGCTCTGTGCGGTCGTTCCTCGTAACATCGCTTCGGAAGCATACCGGTCAAGCCAAATATTGAACGGCTGTTGTTATTTCCTGTGACCAGTCACTATTCGTGTAATGTTATAGTGATGCGGCCTTCCAACTATTAACGCGCGATACGTTGCAGTTATTGATGATGGTGAGAATTAGCAGTACCAAACGTCAGTCCTCTGCAGGTCTTCCTGCATTTCGCTACAATTTCCTGGTGTTTCGACTTCCATATGTACATAAACACATTCGCGAACAACTTCACAGTGCATACAGTGTCATCCACCAGATCGTTTATATGCTTCATGAACAGTAGCACCCCTATAACACTTAGTTATTATACGTCACGTGATTTAGCCAGACCTCTTATTTGTACTAAGACGTCTTGAATCTAGTCACAAAGCGATCCGATATTACGCAAGTTCTTACACTGTTTTTTAGGCGGCATTGCAGAACAGTGCCGAATATCTCCCGGAATTCACCTAACATGGCATCAACCTGCGCGGTCTTTTCTATTGATTTCTGGATCTCACAGACTGACAGGGGAGCTGAGCCTTGCGAGATCACTGTCGACAGATTCCATGTCTACTCGTGTAGCGGAGATTTTTCCTTCACAAGAAAGTGTGTAATGTGCATTCCTCATATACATTCCATAATTCTACATCAGTAGGACGCAGGGATATAGGCCTGTAATTATGGGCATCTATCCAACAACCCTTTTTGATAACGGGAATGACCTGCGCCTTTTTCCATTCGCGTAGAATGCTTCGTTGCTCCAGTGATCTACGATAAACTGCTTCTAGGAGCCGTAGAGTGTTGTGCTCGTAGTTCAGTCCTAGAACGCAAGCTGCAACGTGTCTGTTACACTTCAGCAGGAATATCGCAAGAGCGCGAGGCGAAGATTTTGTTTCTAAAGGGACGCTTTATAGTAGTCCGTAGATCCCTACCAGTAGACCTTAGTGCTGGTAGTCTTGAGCTGAACCGTCAGATACTACCTTGTGAGATAAGTTCCGCGCCGCAAGCGGAGATAACGTAACGAGCGTCTGCGTGTTCCTTCGCGCTATCTACACCCGCGTGACTCCGTTTGGAGGCACTCGTCTTAGTAAGAATTGCAAACTGGCTAACAATTTCAACCCACGCGACATACTCGTAACTTAGGTATTTGTTTAGTTTGCTGTTACTAGCTGTTGTTTTCTGGAGGTTACCATATATACAGCTCTCTCCTTGTGCACTCTGAGTGGTACAGTGATGTAATGAAACATCATTAAGCGTACAAATCTGGTGCACTGTGTGCAGCTGACGTCCATCATAGGTGTATAACATTGTCTGTTACCATCACTATGAAATTTTAGCTATATTTCCGTGTTTGTAGCTCCTGTATGTAACTTTTGCTACGGAACATATTAACGCTCTTTCCTTATTATGCTCGAGGCTTGCTCAGATTTTTTAATTCACTCTGCTGCGATGATGCTCGGTTCAGAGGTATCTGATTCGATGTCTAATAGTGGGAATAATTTTGACGGTGTGCTGGATCTGTTATGTGCTATTGCCCCGTATTAAATCGAAACTTAGTACATTACTCGGTAGATGAGTACGTGTAGTTCGGTTAACCAATTGCCTTTTTTTTCTTTTTTTGAGTAGTTAATTTACCAGCACAGGTTTTCACCCTTCTTCTTCCGGAAACGAAACTAATATAATGCTATCTACACATTCATCTCCTATGAATATACACCGATTAAGTCCTGTACTCACGTACTAAAGATCGTGACTGAAATCGCCGATCGGCCAACCTTATTAGTGATTAGGTTGGTTTCCATATCATCACTTCAAATGAGCGATGAGACTGCACAATCTACACGGCCACAACTGATTCCCACCATTCCTCCGTCCACAAGCTTATCTTATTGAGCCAGACACTTTCCCAATAACAGTACTATAGAAACATGGCATTACTTGACGCTTGGAATCTGGAGCTGTGCCCTGCAGACCACCACATGACATAAAGATGACGCCACAATTTAAGAATCGTGTCAGGAGTCCTTAGTATGTGCTGAGACTTTTTAAATCAGTTTAAATTATCTGATCTAGTCCACGCTCTTACTGACTTTCTACGAATAACTTTAATGAAATAATGTAGTTGTTTGAACAGGCTTCAGGTCGGTTAATATTGATATCAGCAGTGATTTGTTCAACGATTAGTCGTTTCTAAAGACTATGTACGATGATTGCGATCACAGTGAGTTGCTTTGGAATGACACAGAAAAGCGCTGATATTGGTACGAATTCCACGTGCCGCAATGCTTGCTGTTTCTTGGAGTGTGTGTATGCAGTTATAGAGCTTTCGCACGGTGTTACCTTTTTCTGATGTCTTGCCACGAATGGAGTGTGCTGTCAAGCTTTGCACACAGTCGCTCTCGATGCATCAAATGAGGAAGCAGCCTTCGATTCAAATAAATTACGCACAAACTTCGTTTTTCGCACAGGACATTATAAAGGGACGGCTGCGTTCAATGACTGAATGTCGTTCGTCAAGATACGTGCAACGTCAACATAACGTCGCGTCGCTCAGCCCAGTACTGAACAATGGAAGTCAGGCTGTAAGAAACCGCCTGTCTTACTCAGATTGTAAGGGCAGTAAAGTTTATTACTTGATGTAGAAAAATTCATAACTGATGGTCTTGACAAAAGCCCTGTCGTAAATTCTACCGACTACTGGGATGTGAAAGGACAGGAAAAGTATCGTAAAGATATTTCAAAACTTCGACGTAGCATATGCTCGAGAAAATATTATCGCAGCTGGCGGCTGGTTTCCTCATTATGACTTGCACACCTAAAAATATGTTTTACTTTACCCTTGCTTGTTTTTTCTTTGTAATTGCATATACTGTGTTTTTTCTCCTTCATTAGAACTTACTGTTTCAGTTTTTATTTAATAACAGTGTTTTACCTGATGTTCTTGTTAGTGAGCAGTTTACGAATTGTAAAGGACGGATGTTTTTAGTTTTTAGATGGTAGGTCTCTTTTGTGGGAGAGAACTATTAACGTAAAATGTCAAATCCTCATCTAACAATCGCAATACGTCACGAAAACAAAACAATCGATAACACGGCCACCAAATCTCATTTCGCGTGTTTTCGCTGGAAACCACAGGGGTGTTAGCTGCTGCCTACCGAGATTCCCAGCATCCAAAAATGTTGCAAATAATAAAACCTCGTTTACGAGACATCCGGAAAGCAAGCACTGTTTAGGAAAAACTCATAAAAACATTTGTTTCAAACCTAAAATTTATTTTTACAAGGAAGAGCATTTCTTGACCTAATTTTCTACATAGTTGGCAACATTGTTCAGCGGGAAATCAACTTTTCCATGTCCTATTTATAGAAAGGTGCGCCAGGGAAGACAAGCCGCTGCTGAACAGCGTTTTTTACTTAGTTTTGTGCTTGTTGAGTTCTTTCTCAGAGGTGACACCGTCAGTGCAGTACGATACTGTGAAACACAAATAAAAATTCGGCGCGCTATTAAAAAAAAAGGCATGGACTGTTCAGTGAAGGCATTGTGTTGCTTTATGACAACGCACGTCCCCGTTTTGCTGGTGTCACTCAAAACATTGTCCAGCAATTCGGTTGGGACCAGTTCTATCAGCCGCTGTACGTTCCCGATCTCGCACCTTCTGACTACCCGTTGTTCTTGAACTTATAGCTTGATTTTGAACGAAGACAGCGAAGCAGACGTAAAAAGCGGTGTTTAGTAGTGTCTGTCTTCACTGGATCTCCATGAGGACGGCGTAGAAAAGTTGGTTTCCCGCTATGACATATCTGTGAACAATGGTGGCAACTATGTAGAAAAACAGTTTAAGAAATACTTTTTCTTGTAAAAATAAATTTTGTTTAAAAAACTGTTTTCATGAGTTTTTTCCAAAACTGTACTTCCTTTCCGGACATGACTCTTATTTCCACATAGGCAGCTTTATACTTGAGTAAAACAGTCTGTTATTTCGTCACAAGTGCACGGTTTCGGCCTTAAGGCTATTTTCAAGTAAGACAGGTGTCACGTGCAGGACTCATTCCTGTAACAGGCCATAGCATCTTATGTTACCAAAGTGACTCGTAGACTTGACAATTCTCTTTCTTGAAAATGACGACAAGGCGAAACTAGCTACTCGTGACGAAATAAACTAACGACAGTCTCCACGCTCGACTGAGCAGTGTTACCACGCCTTATAATTGATCCGTTCTGTAACGTAGGGTCCCTGTTATTCTGATAACCATCTACAGATAGCAACATTTTCTCCCGTGCGCCGCAGTGGGCGGATTTCCGGTCACGGAGAAACTGGCTGGCCTGTCGCAGTAGGGGACGGCAGTGTTGACATGCCCTGCGGCGGTCTTAGTTCAGGGGCAAGAGTGCCCTGCGGCGTGTCGACAGCGCACACATTAGCTATACTGGACGCGCAACTCGCGGCGAAGTGTCTGTGCCCCCGCAGGTGGCCGTGGAGACACGGGGCGTGGCTCTTGAAAGCCAGCAAAGGACCGCTCCCCGCATGTGGGCTACGTTGCACTAATGCCGAGCGTGTGCACACGGAATGAGACGACAAAGTGTTGAAGGGGCAGCACCCTGTCTTTGTCACTTATCCAACCGTCTCGCTATCCTTCAGCCGGCCTTCTCACATTAATATAATTTGCGCATTTTATTCAGCCGCATGTGACAAGTGACCACCGCTTCATGCTCAGAATATGGTTCGTAATCCGCTGATGTTAGCATATGAAGAAAACTATTTTCCCAGAGGCAAACAGTGTTTCGCGTAGAGTATGCGCCATTTAGAAATCTTAGTTTGCTACAGTAACCTCTCGGGAATCCCACCGATTTGATGGAATAAACTGGTGGTGGTATACGTAGCTGGTACTAAGAGGGCGTGCCTCCGACTTTTTTATGTGAAAACTCTTACAAGTTTCTGAATAACACAAACGTTGTTACATTTTACATCTTTTTTCTTCATGTCTACATATTCAGATCCCTCTGCCACTTAAGGGCTTCGAATAGTAGAGTGTAACGTGGCTGTGTATAACGTTCTTATGTCGGTGCATGAGAAACATAATGCTGTAATCGAGATTCGAATTCGAAGAATTTGTCCACACATGGAGCACCCTGTCTTTCAGCATGACAATGCCAGACCACGCACAAGCGCTGCGACAATCACAACAATCCGACGCCTTGGGTTCACTGTCGTCGATTATCCTCCATACAGTCCCGACTTGACCCCATCTGATCTCCACCTGTTTCCAAAACGTAAATAACACCATCGAGCACTTGACTTTCAGAGTGATGAAGCGATGCAAGCAGAGGTGAGCCTGTGGCTCCGTCGACGAAGTCAAACATTCTACAGTGTCGGTATCAACAATCTGCTTTCTCGTTAGGAGATCTGAGTTCATTCCCAGAGTGACTGTTTTGAGAAATAAATGTGCAGGCATGAAGAATAAAGATGTAGAATGTTAATAACATTCTTTTTATTTAAAGAAGTTTTTAATAGTTTTCACATAAAAAACCGGACGCATTACTTTCCATTACGCGCTAGTAACAACGGATACAGTACTGTTACTAAATATAGGGGTAGGGTCTTTTGACGTCTGCGCTGATCTGAAGTCTTTTCCACAACACGTGGGTGGGAATCTGTAGGTCATATTGACCTTCTGTTCCCTTTCTGTGGTGTAGATAATTTTTTTACTGTCAGTATTTTTTTTAATTTTGTTTTTGTTATTATGTAACGTATTAAAGTTTTTAAGTTACTGTTAGCTGTCAGTTGTGAAAGTAATGAAGCAACATTATATACGCTACAACCCATTTTAGATAATGAGGTAGCGGATTTGATAAATTAAACAGTAAATAATAGTGTTTAATAGCCTTTAGCGCCCAGTGTGACTGTAGCGTACGCAGCTGAAATGTTTTCTAATCACATCTGGTTTTTCCACTGTTTTATTCCTTTATCTTTGCTAAATACGTACTTTAGGTGAAATTTTATGATACACCGTAGGAAGAAGGATATATTCACGTCTTCCATCGCCATCTTTGATACCACAGTTAACGAATAACCCAGACAAAGTTTGAGGAAAGTTTGGCATGGAGATAATGGAAATCGTATTTGTTCACAATGCCGTGCAGTGCTGTAGAAATGAAGGGTATACGTTAACGTAACGTCGACTTCAAAACTGGTTCAAATGGCTCTGAGCACTATGGGACTTAAAATCTGAGGTCATCAGTCCCCTAGAACTTAGAACTAATTAAACCCAACTAACCTAAGGACATCACACACATCCATGCCCGAGGCAGGATTCGAACCTGCGACCGTAACGGTCGCTCGGTTGCAGACTGTAGCGCCCAGAACCGCTCGGCCATACCGGCCGGCAACGTCGACTTTTTGAGACGTTTAGAAACTTAGCGCAGCTGGATGAGAGTAGGCCAGGATACCGGCTTAGCCTTGTTGGAGTAATCATCTATGCATTCGCGTGAAATATTATAGTCAAAATCAAATTAGTCGATCGCGTTTTGAACTATTTGCTCCAATTCGTTCAATAAAGCAGTGTAGTCTAGTGCTACCTTCGGACGGAAGGAATAATACAGAACGTACAGACCCATTTAAGCAGTCATTCTCCTCCTACTTCATATGCGAATGGAACCTGAAGAGAACCTCGTATTTGCTAAAGTGGGAAGTAAGAGTGTTTTGGAGACTGTGGACGGCAATGGATATGAAATTTCAACATCTTGGCGACAAAGGGGTTGTTAAAGACGGAGTACAAGCTGCGTTTTGGAAATGAATGGGTAGGCCATTAGGTGTGTGCTTTTCAAAGAAACGACCGTGACATTTACCTTTAGCGCTATAGGAAAGCCACGGAAAATGTGAATATGGATTTCCGGACGGAGATGTGAAGTGCCTACACGTATATGTGTGCAGCGTCTTTTCTGTCAGACGTGAACTGGCAAACAGCCCCTCCTCTCCCCTCCCCTCCCACACAACGGCCAAGCATGATTCCTTCAGCGCGGATGCACATCAGGTTGCGTTCCCTATCGCGGGAATACAGGTCGCGTTGCGAGCGAGTGATGCATGGTCAGGGACGCTACGTTGGTGTATGATGATTGGGAATTTGGGTCGGGTGAGAATCGTGTCCGGCCGAGGCGGTTAAAGCAAGCATTCTAGAGAAGCGGAATATCTGAGTTCGAGTCCCAGTCTGACACAAATTTTTAATTTACGTCACTGATTAAGTTCCATACCCTAATGCGGCCACAACTGGAAAGAATTTCCCTGAATATTGAGGTGTCGTCCTCCCCAATACTGTGTGTCGAGTGTCCTAACCGCAGCGCCAGCTCTCTCCAGACGGACGGAGAGGCGGTTAGCGCAGTGACATTCATTGCTTCTTGGGCCAGCCTTGCGTCGCGCCGTTTTTTTATTACAGCACCTGCAGCAGAGAGAGAGCGGCCTTCCTGGGGCATTCTTCTAGCGTCCACCCGGACAAACTTGCCTTCGCTGGCTGTACACCTCGCAAGTGCCCCGTGTTTTCTGTACGCCACCACAATTTTTTCCCCCCGTTTGTCAGCCTGCTTTTCAAGTCTTCTCTTCCGCTGCTGCCGACGTCTTATCTCGCCCGCAGTTTGTCTCCGTCCATGGACTTGTGTTAAGGTATATCTGTGCAAGCGTTTATCTAAGTGCGCAACGACTGATATTGTTTGAGCCTTTCGTACATTGACCTATGATCGCACTAAGCCCCATGCTGCTGTATAATTGGTAGCGGAGGATACTTTGTAACATATTTAATCGCTCTCTTTCCTATTTCATTTAGTAGTGAAATGAGTGTGTACTTCATCACGCTCTCTGGTCTCTCAAGTCTTGATTAAGATCGCGAAAAACGCGATCCAGACAGGAGAAATGTATTTCTGTCCGCAGATACATGAAATACTAATACTGCTTACTAAAGTTTACCATAAGGAAATGTCTTTATTTCAACGATTCCCAGGTAAGCTCACTGAACACATTCTAAAAAGTTATCGTAGGAACTCAAGCGTCGGGGGACGTAGTGCTGTGGTTAACTCGCAGTGCTTCGATACAGCAAACACAGTTTCTAAAAATTTAAGCAAGAACGAAGAAGTAATCAGTTGACGAACAGATAAGAACTCATCTGCTGTCGTTTTTTCTGTGTCATTTCATTCGGTATCGTAATGGACTAATTATCCCTTACGGCAGCTTCGTATTTCTATTTGCTCTACTAGTGGAAGGAACAGGCCTCACAAATGAGTTAAGTGTTGTCTCAAAACGTGTTTAGGGGTATTTGTTACATACTTGGCTGCTGGTATTACATATAAACCCAACTGAATCCGGCATCCACATTGCAGTGACTAAGCTAAACTCCGTCCGAACGGGCCTTGGAAGACCCAAATCACCGATCGACCGTCGTGTCATCCTCACCCCACAGGCATCACTGGGTGCGGATATGGAGAGGGCATGTGTTCAGCACACCGCTCCGAGACCGAAGCCGCCACTTCTCAGTCAAGTAGCTCCTCAGTTTGCCTCACAAGGGCTGAGTGCACCCCGTTTGCCAACAGCGTTCGGCAGACCGAATGGTCACCCATCCAAGTGCTAGCCCATCCTGAAAGCTCTTAACTTCGGTGATCTGACGGGAACCGGTGTTACCACTGCGGCAAGGCCGTTTGCATTGCAGTGACTAGAGGTTCAAATATAAGGTAACCATGAGAAGCCTTGTTATGAATTGCTACAATAAGTAAATACACTTGGATCCTCAGCAAAACAATAAAGTAATGAATACTGTTTACCATGGTGGAAGTATTGTGTATCTTGCTACTGTGAAACATTTTCTGTTGCTCCATATGACGCTTTAGTAACTAAAGTGGAAGTTTTGTGTGTGCGCACTCTATAGATGTTCAAGAAATGGATTGCAACGAGCTATGGAATGAAATATTTTAACCGCGACCACTAATTGCAGGTATCGGTTACAATACTGTTAGCTGATTTCATACTGGTGGTTGGCATGCGCTATTCAGCACTCAGATTTGGTACACTTGTATACAAAAGTTGATGGATGTTCTATATGCGGTTACGAGTGGCACCTTTGTGCCATGAACAAAATCCCTGTTGTCATATTGGGATATGATATATTCACTTTATATATTAAGTAATGCCATGCTTGAACACTATTACGGCGAACTCAGGGAGATGGCAAGTTTACAGTAGTCGCCAAGATCATAGAAACGGTCACTGGAGACTGCTACCAAGATAACCATTGAGGAAGTCGTGATTGGCTAATGGACGGTTGCAGTGTGGCTCATGATACAGATGATGTCTTGCAACGAGGTAATGAGAGAAAATACCAAATAAAAAGCATAACGAATCGAAGTGAGAATGGTTAGATGTATGTTATGACGCGAGCAGTTGCTGGAAATTGTATTTGGGGAAATAGTGGAAGCAAAGACCCTCAAGAACAGATTGCATAAGATTGATTATTGATGACGTAGGATTCAGCAGGTGTGCTGAAATGAACGGGCTAGCTGAAAAGCGATGCAATTGCAGAGCTATGCCAAACAAGCTTTGGGGTTGATGACCGATATTGTAACATGCCACAGCAGGTAACAAAAAGGGCAATGGTAGGTAACGCCATCTGCGGAAAAAGTATATACCTTGCTTCTCATCGGAGTGAAGGGTCACTGACGTTTCTGTTCGTTTGACCGACAGTGGGTTGTACAATATAAACCACTATGCCCCTGTCTTTGTAATATACTATTTTTTCTATTCAGTATGTTTGCTAGGTTATCACAAATTTACGATATTCGGCATGTATATTGTGAGGTTAATTAAATTCGAAAGTGATTCCGTCGCGAACTACGATTTCCTTTAAGCTAAAAATTTCATCCTCGTGTTATAGAAACAAGAAGAAAGGGAAGAAACGCAGTGAGGATAGACGAATAAAAAATAAGGAATTGTTAGCATAATTCCAGCAAAGAGCACCTTACGTCGTCGTATTCATTAATTTTTCAAGTCTATTTGTATCATTATCGAGTCACAATATTGCCCCATTAAACATATTCCGCAGTATCAGAATATTTGCATGGTTTTAACGCCATTCTTCTCCTCTATGAATACTGTGCCGCGCGTAAGTGATTGGCATACTTATGACGCAGTTACGTGGCCTATCATGTTCTCAGCACACTATTTCTACCCATAAGCGTTACTTTTTTTGTTACAAAAGGTAAGGATAAGATGCTGGACGGCGATGTTACAAATCTCTTACGGGCGATCTCTCCTTTGTTGGACTTGGGCACTCCCTCTAAAGGCCTTTAGATCGTTTATTGCTACAGTATCTGTTTCACTGATGGACGAAGAGAGCAGTACTGTGGATATACATGCAAATATCCCAGTTCTTTACTCGTATTATTTTTTCATGAGAATTGCACGGTTGTTCGACATACGAGGGAATCATTACGTCGCCTTTCGAGACCAGGAGGATCTGTGACTGTCTCTCCGCCACTTTATCTTTAATCTTCCCCTTTTTTATTAAAAAAAATAAGAAAAACAACCAAAACAGAACGTGGCTGTAGGGTCAAATCTTTTCATTGACGTCTTATAACTGATTCCGTTGGACACAGATTCGCTTTGAGGTCATTTCCCTAGACAAATTTTATGAAGATATTCAGTGATCTACGGGCCAACAAGAAGTAGTGTCGCTGTTTGTTAACGCCGTTCTACTCAAATAGTTACACATCGCGTTTTGGGACAAAGCACACAATCGTCCTTTATAAACAGCGACCCTTTGCTAACCGGGCTCTAGGTCCAGTCGTGTTCGGTAACGCACACGATAGCAGGAGGTATTATCGCAGTCAAAGAGGAACACCTGATGGCAGCTCGCGGTGTGTAGCGTGTTATCGGCAGATGGAGTGTGTGCTCATCTGAGGATATGACATCGGCTCAAATAACAATGCCTCCCCATGATGCCGATTTCGAGTTATTCTGTAATATTATGATCATCCGTTAATATTCTGACACTGCGGAATATGTTTAATGGGGCAATATTGTGACGCGATAATGATAGAAATAGAACTGAAAAAATTAATGAATACGACGACGTAATTTGCTCTTTGCTGGAATTATGTTACCAATTCCTTATCTTTCATTCGTCTATCCTACCTGCATTTCTTCTCTTTTTCTTGTTTCTATGACACAAGGATGAAATTTTTACCTTAAAGGATATCGTAGTTCGCGACGGAATCAGTTCCGAATAAGACACAAGCAGTGCGTGGAAAGAATCTGTATTTCTGGGTACTGTATTTTTTTTCTGAAGCGTGGGGGACAAGATTAGATTATTCGCCCATTGTATATTAACGGACATAATATTTTCGATTAACTGCCATCTACTGTAAATATATACAGCGTCAGAGGACGTAACATTTATCATATAGTCTTTCATTATCTGAGACCAATCTAACTTCCTCTTACACCTCAATCAAGAATAGTTATTTCCTACTTGGCATAGCATTGCTATTATCAGGCCTCTATAATTAAACGTATTACAGGTATCACCTGATTAATTTATGGTTTTCTTATCTGTTCTACATGTCATTTGTTACTGTTGTTGTTGTTGTCAGTTCTGTGTATCACCGCAAAATGAATTACGCCATTTCATCTATAACACATTCAGTTAATATATAGTGTTGTAATTATAAACATCTAAAATGGGGAAAAATTAAGCAGAAGAAATATCATTGTGCCTCCTTGAAAATTATGAAGTATTCCCCGTCGATATTATGAATAATCAAGCAAAACGGCCGGCCGCGGTGGTCTAGCGGTTAAGGCGCTCAGTCCGGAACCGCGCGACTGCTGCGGTCGCAGGTTCGAATCCTGCTTCGGGCATGGATGTGTGTGATGTTCTTAGGTTAGTTAGGTTTAAGTAGTTCTAAGTTCTAGAGGACTGATGACCACAGCAGTTAAGTCCCATAGTGCTCAGAGCCATTTGAACCAAGCAAAATGTTTTCATTTGCACAGTACCAAACTTTTATCATGCACCAATAAACTTCCAATTGTAACGAGATTGTAACATCTGAAATTTTCTTAGTTTACATATAGAGGGATGCCGAATATTCTATTGATTTAGGTGATTTTTGTGCAGATACTTTATTATTAAACCATAACACTTAACTCATTTGCCGGTATCTCACAAAAACATTTGTATTCTCACGACTGTTGTTTCAAGTTATGAGGTCATATTAAAGTTAAGAACCAGACTGTGCGTCCGTTTTTTGGTGTAAACGTCCTGTGAAAAAAGTAGTTTTGTGAGATACACGTAAAGAAAGTATCTTTCAGTGTAAGATACTTACAACCAGTTTCATACTTAATTTTGAAATTATGGGCCGGACACGAATTCCGCACTAGAGTCTTTTTTTTTCAAAAATCGACGGGATTTGCCAGTGGAGGGGGAGAGAGAGAGAGAGAGAGAGAGAGAGAGAGAGAGAGAGAGAGGAGTTTAATGTTTAAATTTCACATATGAAAGAAAACGATTTACTCTGCATTCTGAACCAGTTATCTTAGTATCTGAAGGAAATTTATCAATGCATTATCGCTGATAATTGAGTTTATGTGTATTTCAGCTAGTTTAAATAGGAAGACGAACGTATTTTCGCTGGAAAATTACACAACGCCCATTAAATTAACAAACGGTCGCTTAGTTTAAACGTGTGAATATACAAAAATTTTTATATAATTATTCATAATTTTGGTGAAGTATGAGCGAACAAATTACGCAGCAATCCATAGCCCTTGGCGTCGCGATGGGTGACTATTTAATAACTACATTTGAATTGCTGGCATGCGAGGTCCTGAAATCTAGAATGTTATTCCGGGCAGATAGAAGACTCAGTAATGGTTTCTGTAGGGACGTTATGAGGAAACGGATAAGATCTCTCATATTTCTTATGTTTTGCAAACTTATGTTGCCGTGAATTCTTTAGACCAAGACCCCGTGTTGAGATAGTAACGCACTTACTGTGTTACGCTAGCGAATTCGTTTGATGTAATGAAGTAGTACTTTCTCAGCATGAAATAAGTGTGGCACATCGAAGGAGATGTGCGCGGTTGCTGTTATTTTGCTTTTAATTGAGGATTGATGGCTGTTGCGCTGATGGTGAAGACGTTGCGCCGGCAGTGGTGTGGCGAGGGGCCAGCGGCAGTTGACTGTTCCCGGCAAAGAGCCGTGCTCCCGCCGGCGACCGCTTCTCCCGGCGCGCGGGTGTCTGCAGTACAGGGCTGCTAGGCACGGTCTGCAGCAGCTACGGCCGTATTTACAAGTTATCGTCGCGATTACACATACACAGCTCGTAACAGATGGAAACGTCACGGTTTGTCGAGGAGATTACTGCAACGTCATTTCGTCAGTGAAATATCGAATCGCGTATGAGGGATGAAGCACACACTTCTGTCAGTGGCAGTATTGCAGTGCCACGTGCTTCAAAATTTTATGTACAACAATTTTTAAAAAACTTTGTTTTCGTACCGATTTCGAGCTCTTTTCATTAGTTTGGTTGACGGTGCAGCAGCAAAGTTACTTTTCCTACGACATTTGTTACAAGACAGCTGTGTTAAACATATAATCTCATGCTAAAAAAGGGTACGAAAAAGAAAATAGTTCATTGCTTGGGAGTGATGTCAGCAATACGGTATAAGTGGTCTTTAAGACAGCCAATAATGGGCCATATTGGTTGACTAAAAGCTATAAAATGATATAACTAATAAATATGGTCCCGACTCTTCCTTGATAATGACAGTGGTCCTGTAAATTGTACATAGTGCAGTCGGAATATGAAAGATTTCACATCTTGTATAGTTTCTTCTGCCTATTTCCGTGTCAGTTTTACATATTTTAGTGTCAGTTTCATTGTCTCTTAAGTAGGTCTTCTCTGTATGTGCAGTTAGGGAAACAGCTCGATTAAATGCGTGTGGCAAATCTGGGAAATCCTCAGAGAAAGAACATCGTCGCAGATAACACAGTGTTAACCGTATTTACTTAATTATCTGCTTACACAATGTGTTTCACAAGTAAGCGACTGTCATTTTATGCCTTTTTGTTGCCTGACATTAATATTTAATACCAGTATAATAATTGCACTGCGGAAAAGTGAATTATTTATCTATTTTGCAAATATGTTGAGCAAAGTCGCGAACATAGTTCGTTTACCTCGTGTGACAAATATTTCAGAAGAATTCATTAAGTTGCATTCTAGAGCTTGTATAAAGTTTAATGACAACGTATCTGGCATGAAACGTGACTTACGATTAAATCTTCATTTCTGCAACTACTTCAGTTAAACGCCATCACATCGCGGACATGAAGCATAAGCACCTCAGGACAACGTACAAGTTATTATGTCGTCAGGCGCATGCTTCCAAATAACATCATTTTGCCGAAACTATTTGTAGAAGTTAGTAGCGTAGGTGGTAAATGATGCGCTTTGTAACAGTCGGATGACTCATACAAGTTATGCTTCATTGGTATTTAACTAGGTGGCTCAGATTTTATGGCACCGGACTCGCATAATTCACATCTCCCCCTGATTATTCAGACTGAGATTTTCCGTGATTTCTGTAGATCGCGAAGGCGATTGCCGAGATGATTCGTTTGAGAAGACAGGGCAGATTTCCTCCTCAAATACAGTGAACAGTTGCTCGTCAGTTAAAGGCTCTGTATGTGGGTTGGTAGGCTAACTTCACACTACTAAATCCCCCAATCCCCCCTCGACTCTTTAAAGAATCTAACTGCCATGAAAAAAAAAAAAACTTAATTCAGTATACATTAATACAACTGATACTGAGAACTTTGTACAATTTTCTGAAAAGCTAATTTTTATCCGAACTATGTCTCGAACAATAATATAATTGTCAAGTTACATTCAGTGGTATTGTGGATATTGCCTGCAACATGTGTTGCGAATAGAGTTAGTTATAAAAAAGAAATAAATTAAAACGTCATGTCCTGAATACGATAGTTTTACTGCATGAACAACGAAAATGTAAGCGATAAACTTTTCCCCTTCCATTATTTTGTGGGGAATTTCAGAGAGAAAAATTTTGAAAAATATTTGAAATGATATTAACGTTTGTAAGAAGTCGAAAGTCTCTCATTTTTACATTATGGAGGAATATAGTCTGGGTAATTTGCGCGCCATGAATTTCAAGACCATTTCTGCCATTCAGTATTGTAGATGCTAAACTTTAACACGCGGTAATTGGCTGTGGAATCTTGACTCGAGCTATCATCAACAGGAAAGACACTGCACGCTGTTTCTTATTAGAAACCCGATTGTGAGCTCTTGAGTTGCTCGTGAGCGCAATATTCTTGGTGCCGTATACTATATATGTCCAACACATGTCTGTGCAGAGTACTCGATCCGTCGTCTTCACAATCCGCCGACTCGCCTTGAAGTGTGTAAGATCCTTCAACGTGTAGTGCTTCACTTCTAGTGGGTTCATTACGAGATATCAGTAGGCGTGTTACCGAATCATTGCCTTTATCTCTCCGTCATCCAGTTAACGCCTTCATGTCGTGTCACACATTACAGATTTCATTGTGTGTAAAGACAGCTATACTTATGCGTCTCATTAACAGTGATTACCAAGTCAGCTGGGTGTTGGTTACGTAATACAGGACTCGGCAGCACATTACTAAGAGTGACTGTTCCGTTTCGTTGACGATAGTCGCTCAGTGCGTAAATTCTAACACGGACTAGGTCGCTACGTAAAATTTTTCTTACTCTAGTTTTACTATAGACGCAGTTTTTCCGTTCTGTTGAATGTCATTCACATTAATCACCAGAAGTAGTTTCAACATCAATCAAAAAAGCAGCGACAATGACACGCTAGGTGTCGAAATGCTGTCATGTAGAAAGACTTGCACGCAATTTCATAAAATTGTCCGATGCGTTGTACAGTTTGATAAAAGAATTTATTGGTGAATTCCTACATTGGCAAAAAAATAGAGATGCATCGCGTTATCAGATTGATCGGTAACGTTGTCGGGGAGTGCGTGTAGACCTCTGTAGGCATCCGTCCGAGATCTGGAATAGCAGAAAATTGAATAGGTATTACACCAACCGAAGATGGACGAAAACTCTAAGCGCATGTTGCAATAAACAAAAATACATAAAGTAGTTGCTCGTTTTTGTGTTTCTTAAAATACTATAATCCACACTCACGGAGCTCAACAACCAGTAAAAAGCATACATTGATGGAACCTACTTTACTTTTTGTGAGCGATTGTTTTTATTGACACCCTGTGCATTAACTGACACTGAAACGGTTTAACAGCTCCTATACACTATAGTAGTCACTCAAAGTGTACTCTACCATTTGCTAAGAGGATATATTATCTCGACTCATCTTGTTACGTGTTTGTGTGCGTGTATAAAAATGCGTTAATGTAGCATTTTTGATATTTGCTGTCACTTGTTCTACGTTGTATGTGGTCTCATTGATAACTGCAAATTCGAAAATATTAAATCTTACTCTTTATGTTCTACATAACCGTGGTTAAGAATGGTTCAAATGGCTCTGAGCACTATGGGACATAACATCTTAGGTCATCAGTCCCCTAGAACTTAGAACTACTTAAACCTAACTAACCTAAGGACATCACACACATCCATGCCCGAGGCAGGATTCGAACCTGCGATCGTAGCAGTCCCGCGGTTCCGGACTGCAGCGCCTAGAACCGCACGGCCACCGCGGCCGGCCATAACCGTGGTCCTTCAGGTGAATATATAGGTCAGTTTCGCCTTCAGTCGTTTCTGTCCGTTAATATGAGTACGCTGTTCAGTGTCACACTACAATATGCTCGTAATATGATCCGCGGTCCAGTCTTCAACAGTGCATATGGTCTTTTCCTGTCTCTTCTCGCGGTTTTCTCGTCCGACAAAGGTTTGCACGTGTGCGCAATGTTAAAATCTGCAATTTTTTTTCTGAAGTCAGTGTAAAATGGTAGGCGCCCGTAATAACTGGTTGCGTAATTCAGCTCAGATGGAGGAAGGCAAGCGAATACAACCTAACTTTCAACAGGGCTACACTAAGTACAGCACTGCATTGTTCAAACCAACCGACGGGTTGGGGACAACTTTATATTAATACACAACAACTTAGTTTCATATCTTTAAATAGAACGAGCAGCTCTGTGGTAACGCCTTTGATGAACACTTGCATCTATCGTCGACGTGTATGGAATGTTTATATCGTGCAGCGTCGTAAAGTACTGCGATTTGGAACGATGTTTCATTGTACTAATTACTGAATTATCTGTGTTTCCGGAGCTATTTTACGTTGTAGTTCTGGTAAGGAAAACTTCTACTGTTCACAGTAAACTATTTGTATCTGATATTACACACACACACACGCGCGCGCGCACACGCACGCACGCACGCACACATGCACGCACACACACACACACACACACACACACACACTATTATAAGATCATTTTTGTTAGCACCTGATAAAAGAAACTACGTAATGGAAACATTTAGAAGGTGGAAAATTTCAAAGCACTTGACTAAGGCCGAACTTCATCTGAAAAAATAACAACACTTGCATGTAGCTCAACGGCCTGGCGCAAGACTGTCAACAGGACTCCACTTCGGCAGCTTGCGTGTTCCTAACCTACCCCTAATCCTGCGAGGAAATGGGAAAACGTGGAATCTGAACCACCTGTCGTTCTTGGCGAAACTTCCCATCTTTGAGAGGTGAAAGCCAGGTTGACGATAGGCAGAAAATTCCCTGGTCCGACCAGAATTCGATCCCTAGACCTTTCACTTTCCACGCAAGCACTTTACCAGTATTACACTAGGCCCGAAAACCATCTGAGGTATGTACGTCATCTGTCGCACACATACACGCAGTCTCTTCTGTGTTACGAACAGTTTTCCTTTCTTAAATGAGGAACTATGCATTTAAAAAGAAGAAGAAATCTCTGAATGAGCTAGATACATATTTTTTCTGTCTTCCAAAATATTATTCGAAAATTTGTTCAACTAAATTTACTTAGGGCATTTATCTTGTAATTTTAGTATTTTGATGCTTGATCGCAAGTACATACGCTTTCGTTGTATGGGGAAAGAATAACATCACATTGAGAGTTGTACATTACAGATGCTGGTGAAATCTCGAATCACCGGACAAAACTATGCGCTCTCACTCTCAAACAGGAACTGCAGTCTCAGAAAGACGGTAGTTGAGAACTTCAGTAACGGTTGCAGACAGCTCAATGCTTTTATAACCTGCGAATGAGAACAGTTGCATGGGTTGCCTTTGTCGCAAGCGTTGAAATTTGTTAAAGTTTCTTGCTGTACAATTCAAGAATGGAGCAGGTGAAAATGGCTACTTATACAACTCTGTGCGAATTGTAATTACTTGAATTTGATCTTGATGTCCTGTCATGTAGGAGGGTTGAAGACTGCCACTTCATAGATACCACATTTCGAGCGTTCAGAGGTATGATTTTGCGAGATGGATGCCGTCGTTGACTGTCCAGCAACTCGACGTTCTCGCTAGTTTTATAAGCGCTTTACCGCGAATCTAATAAAGTGTGACCATCCGCGCAGTTCTCCTTTTACGCTCAATGTCCCCAGAGAGTCTACCCTGGTACGGAAAGCCATAATAATTTTCACCATATATTTAACTCTCTCAGGGGAAAGGTATCATATCAGCCTAACTTCGTGCTCCACGAGTCCTTATTTTTGCTACTTTCTGTAGTTATTGAAAGGATATTTCTTCCCTCAAATTTGTCCACATGCCACATCTTCTGCCTCTGATTCGGTTCCCTTTGTATTTTCTTCCAGTGATAATTTAATTTACAATTTTTTTAAATGAGAATGTGTCCGACTTAGTCTGCTTTCCACTTTCTGATAGACTTCAGGAGAATGCATGTTTGCTTATCTCTTTCGACCACTTCATAGGTCCTTATCCTGTGTACTCATTCAGTCTTCTCCATTTTTCCCAATATTTCTCCTCCTTTTTCCGCAGTCTCCAAATTCCTGAGCCATACGTAATTTAATTCGAAATGCGACAAAGCTTTTTATAGCTAATGTTTGTAATCAAGTAGGGCTTTTCGGTATCCTATCAAGGAATCTTAACCTCCTATGTACATTACGCACCCCGAGATATTTGTTAGATATGACTGTTTCATTTTTCATTCATAGTTTTGTAGGTTTTGTAAAGTGCGCACTTTACGTTTCTCTAAATTTAGGAGCAGTTTCCAAGGTTCGTACTCATTTCTCCCAGAAAACAAATCAGCATCTCAGCAGTACCGAGAACGTCCGCAGTTAGTTTCGAAGAAAATTATGAGTAGTTTTCAAGAGTTATTTGGCCATCCATGTTAAAAATCTAAGAGGCAACGCTCCAGTCGCTCTCAAAGGCCTATCCTGCGTCAGTCACACAGTTGGGGCAGATACGGATACTGTGGCAGAACATATCTTTCACCGGCTGGGTTGCTGAAAATCAGCGTGTTAAACATAACATATACTACATAATGTTAGGTATCAGGCCAAGTTTGACACTTAATTGTAATTATAAACTAAGAGGCCCAGAAATTTTTAATGGAGTGGACAGATAACAAAGAAAGTAAGCATCAATACGTAGAAACTACGGTTAGTAAGTTACACATGCTGTCCCACGCTAAGATCATTGCGCAAGAAGAGAGTATACGTTCTGCTGCCATACCGATAACAGTTGCATCACAGTGTAAAAATGAAATACCGCAGTAACTGAATGCGTACTCTGAAGCTGAAGTATGCGGGGCACAACGATTCTTTGGCAAGAAAAATCTGAAGCGAACAATTTGTCCAAGGCCGCACAGACGTTGGTGATGCTGGTTGGGAAGCCCAAATCATGGACCAAGCAATTTCCAGGACATGTAGGGGAAAGAGATTTTCCAGCTGTGAGGAATTTCACTCAGGGGTTCTCGAATGGCTCCGGGATTAAGGAGCACGTTTCTATCGCTGAAGAACTGAACAACGATCTGACCGTTGTTCAGATTTTCTTGGCGGCTATGGTGAAAAATGTATGTCACTTTGAAGTGTAGTTCAGCATTCAATAAAAGTTACTTGCCCTGCTGTAATAATGTGTAACTTACTTTTAGAAATCCTCGTGCACCTAGCCAGCAAAGGCGAGGAAATCCCCGACCGACGTAGTGTCACCGCTTTTGAACACTGAAACAAAGACGAGGCTTACAATTTTTTTCCGGGCTCTTTCTTGAGAGTTCGGAACTTAGAGACCCGAAAGAAGAAAACGCTTAAGAAATGACAAACGAATTGCGGAGTGTGCCGTTAGATTTCGCGCTTCAGAGGAAATGGGATCACCAAGCGGTGGTTGGTTTTTACGTGGTTTTCAGCATTGCTTCGGGCGGTACTCGCGTTAGTACACCGTTTTCGATGCAAATGTGTGCTAAGCCGGCCGGAGTGGCCGAGCGGTTCTAGGCGCTTTAGTCCGGAGCAGCGCGACCGCTACGGTCGCAGGTTCGAATCCTGCCTCGGGCATGGATGTGTGTGATGTTCTTAGGTTAGCTAGGTTTAAGTAGTTCTAAGTTCTAGGGGACTGATGACCTCCGATGGTAAGTCCCATAGTGTTCAGAGCCATTTTTTGAACCAAATGTATGCTATACAATTAGAGAATATATTATAAAAAAACTAACAAACTCTTATACATGCATTATGTAAGTTTCAGATCCTGTCAATCTGCAGTTAGACGCTTAGGGGAAAAAGTGTTTTAAAGCTACCACGGTGAAAAGAGCTACTTATTTGCCAGCATGCTTTCAGTCGGTAGCTCTCTTTAAATGCGGTTAAGTGAGAAAGAACCCAATAGTACACCATGACAAGGATAGTAGCGAACAACTCCAGCTTATCACATCCTTTAAACAGATAGTGCAATACCAAGAAGCTGTATGAAACGAGACGAGCACATAAAATATGTACTAGGTAAGGTTGGGAGGGTGCTCTGAAAGTTCAGTGCAACTAAACACACAAAAAATGTTTTGCATCACCTTGGTTCCCAGAACTCCCGAAGATAGACGTTGACAGATGGGCCCAACAACATGCGTGTTCTCTTCACCGATGAGTGTCGCATATGCCTTCAACCAGACAGTCGTCGGAGACGTGTTTGGATGCAGCCCGGCGAGGGGTGAACGCCTTAAACACACTGTCCAGCGAATGCAGCAAGGTGGATTTTCCCTGCTGTTTTGTGGTGGCGTTATGTGGGGCCGACGTTCACCGCCGGTGGTCACGATAGGCGCCGTAACGGCTGCACGATACGTGTATGCCATCCTCCCACCGACAGTGCAACCATATCGACAGCTTATTGGCGAGGCATTCGTCTTCATGGACGAATATTCGCGCCCCCATCGTGCACATCTTGTGAATGACTTCTTTCAGGATAACGGCATCGCTCGACTAGAGTGGCCAGCATGTTCTCCAGACATGAACCCTATCGAACACGCCTGGGATGGATAGAAAAGGGTTGTTTATGGACGGCGTGAGCCACCAACAACTCTGAGGGGTCGACGCCGAATCGCCGTTGAAGAGTGGAGCAATCTGGACAAAGAGTGCATTGATGAACTTGCGGATAGTACGCCACGACGAATACAGGCATGCAGCAATGCAAGAGGACATGCTACTGGGTCTTAGAGGTACGGGGTCACCATCTCTGAAGGTCTCGCTGTATGGTGGTACAACATGCAAAATGTAGTTGTCATGAGCATTAAAAAGGGCGGAAATGACGTTTATGTTGATCTCTGGTGCAACTTTCTGTACTGGCTCCGGAACTCTCTGAACCGAGGTGATGCAAAACTTTTTTTGATGTGTTTATGAAGGAAGTAACATAGCCTATAAAGTGCTAGTGAGACCAATTCCAGAGTTGGACCTACAGCTTCCAGTTCTGGAACTATTACCAAGTAGGCAAGATAGCAGGCATAGAACGAAATTCAGGTGCCATATAATAGTCTCGTTATTGGTCGGCATATCTCAGACGAAAGAGGAGAGATGCACGGTGAAATTAAGCGGGAAACTGGGAAGAAAATCAACACTGTGCTCGTGAAATCCTTAGGTAAATGTAGAAAGATGGCGTTGGGAGAACGCAGCGTCAATTCTGCTGCTACCACCGCACATTTAGCGGAGCGGTAAAGAGAATAAGACGGATTGGGGCTCGTAACGAGACATAGTCATTTTCTCCCGCTCAATGCGCGAATGGAAGAAGACAGAATATGGATAATATTGGTAAGAAGTACACTCAACCACGCACTGTACTGTAGCTTGAGGATTGTGTATTAGATGTAGATGTAGAGGAAGAGAAATATGGATTGAAGATTATGTAGGTCACTCAGCATGATGCTTGTAGCATAAATAATCATGTTAATCAATCAAACTCCTAATTAGTGTAGCTAATGGAATGTAAGTTGATTGGGTTATTTGCCGTCTGTGCAGGCGATAGCATGCAATACAGCCGTTTCGTTAACCTGGACTTCCTAAGTTCATGACTCCAATAACAGAAATGTAAACTTATTTTCCTCTGTTGGCTGTCAAAGTTTATATTAGGGCCTACGACACAAGTCAACGTTTCTCAACATGTACTTCAGGTGGAACGTCATTATCTGAATTTATGAGGACAAGGTGAGAATAGTTATGGTAGTAATACCCGATTTATGCATTACACGTATATTCACTGGCATGTGGAAGATTTTAATGTTGCAATGTCATTTCATGTCACTATATCCTACCGCGTTACGCACTGAGAAGACGACATGTAAAAACTGTCAATCGCAACATATCTTCGTTGGCGATGTCAGTTGCCTTCATTCGTGCAGCAGAAAATGTTCCATCTGAAAATAAGGGATGCGATAAAATGAAACCCCATACTCTCGTATTGTATTACAAAACTGTCATTGACTCCAAAATGAAATGTGTTTATTCTGTTAACGGCGCGTTTTGAGAAGGTAGTTTAATTTCTTGTATTGATCCCTAGCATAGATTTCCAGGGACTACTGCAAAAGTCATGAAAAGGAAGACTAGAGTGGAAACACTTGTCGACTGTGCGTGACGACGGTACTCCCTATCAATGTTAGCGGATTTCTGACTTAGTCCCATTGCATAGTGAGCAAAAGAAAAATGTCGCTAGAAACCTCTGTACGCGCCTTAATTTCAGTCATCTTATTTTCATGGCCCTTACGCAAGATATACTACGGCGGCAGTACTATTGGATCTCACCCAGTTAGGATTTACAGGGAAAAGTCGCCTCTCTTACCAGATTCCGTTTGAGATCTCCGAGCACATTTGTTACAATTTCGCATGGTCTATACGTACTGTTTCGATCCTACTAGCGCATAAATCTTCCATTCTCCGCCCCTAATACAGATTTTACTCGTTCGTTTCATAAAGCTACTTACGGCTACCCGTTGATATTATGCGCTGTGTCATGCTCCTATAGTACATCACTGATAGTACGTTCGGATATCATCGGATTCTTTCTCTTTAGCTATGCGCATCATCTTCTTCTGTTTGCCGGCAGGTGTGGCTGTGCGGTTCTAGGCGCTTCAGTTTGGAACCGCGTGAACGCTACGGTCGCAGGTTCGAATCCTGGCTCGGGCATGGATGTGTGCGATGTCCTTAGGTTAGTTAGGTTTAAGTAGTTCTAAGTCAAGGGGACTTATGACCTCAGATGTTAAGCCTCATATTGCTTAGAGCCATTTTGTCATTCATTACACCAAATGGAAATTTTGTCCCGTCGATGAAAAGATCGTTAGAAATGGAGCATGTGCTTTTACAGTACAATCATTGGGGAAGCACTTTTATAGCGCAAACATTGGTAAAGTTACTCTATTTGATTATATATGTCATTCATTAAACTAAATGGATTTTTTCCCGTCGATGAAATGGTCGTTATAGATACAGCGTGTGCTGTGATAGTACAAGAATTGGAAAAGGGGGAGGTCAAATTCCTCACTAAGGGTCAAAGCCTGCATTCGCCGAATCGTTGTTGGGAAACCTTAGCGGACGGCAGTATTAGCTCAGCTCTTCTGGAATGTTATTCGAGTGTTTTAACTAACGCACAATCTCGTTTGAACACCGTAAAGAATTTGGACTCTGCGATGATCATTGAAAATTTGTACCAGACCGAAACTCGAACCCGTATTTCCTGCGTATAGTGAGCAATCGCCTTAACCATTAGACTGTCTGACCACACCTTCAGATGTAACTCGAACTTTAACTTTCATTCTCACTGATGTTTCCACTTACGACGTCCGAACACTACTAACAGCAGATCACGCGCGGTATGCTCGGGAATAGCATCGCCAGGGAAATGGAGTCTGGAGAACCGTACCGTACCGTGCGGTACCGCAAGGAGTCATTATGAAATGAAGTAAATGCAGTTTTATCCTCTGTTGGTTTCATTTTATCGCATTTAATTCGTTTAATATACGCTATGTGTTGGAAAGTATGAGGACACGTCTATGTAATGCGCGGTTGACCACTAGATATCACGACAGGCGCACCCCGCATTATAAAAACTGGCGGGGAGTACTGTATAGTTAGCAGAGAAGCAGTAGCGCAGAATGGGTTGGTCAGGAGAGCTCAGTGACTTCAAACGTGAACTGGTCATTGAATGTCACCTGAGTATCAAGTCCACCAGGGACATTTCAACCGTTCTAAAACTGCCCGGGTCGATGGTTGGTGACGTGAGTGTGAAGTGAAAAAGCGAAGGAATCAGCACAGCTAAACCAAGATTAGGCAGAGCTCATATTCTGACGGACAGGGACCGTCGAACATTGCAGGCGATGGTTGTAAAAAATCGCATGAAATCAGCGGAAGGAATGATTTTTGAGAGCAAAAGTGCTATCAGCAGTCCAGCTAGCCCATTACTGTCCGCCGGGAGTTAACAACAATCAGGTAAAATGACGGAGCTGCTCCTCATAAGCTACAAATTTTTGTAGGCAGTGCTAAGCGACGCTTTAGCTGGTGCAAAGACTGGACAAGGGATGACTGGAAACGAGTGATTTGGAGTGACTTATCACACTGTACCCTTTGACAATCCGGTGGAAAGGTTTGGATCTTGCGAATGCGTGAGAATGTTACCTGTCATCGTGCGTAGTGCCAACAGTTACGGAAAGGTGGGGGGGGGGGGGGTGTTTTCGTGGTTACGATATGGTCCCCGTATTATGCTTAAGAAAACGCTTAATGGAGAAGGATATGAACACATTTATAGAATTATGTCTTGCGTACAATAGAGGAACAGTTCGCTGAACGTCGACTTTGCCCCAGATTCCAGCACCCAACATCACTACCTTCTAAGTTTTCGGCTCTTGAGGAAGAATGGGCTCTACAGACATTCATAAACCTCGTTGAAAGTCCCCCCAGCAGAGCTCAAGGCGTCATAAAGGCGAAGGGTGGACACAGCTCATATTACTGTCCGCTAATAGGTGTCTGGTTGCTTTTAGCCAGTGTATATCGGTTGTGTAAGGGCACACCACGGACTCCATTCCAGCAGTGATGTTATTTCCACGTACTGCTTGGGTTAACCTCTGATCTTATTGTCCAGAAATCGAAGGTGGTCAATGAAAATTTGAGTCTGGCCTGAAAATTTTAGTCTGGCTCTTAAAGGCTGCCGCACGGAGATTAGCCGAGCGGTCTAGGGCGCTGCAGTCATGGACTGTGCAACTGATCCCGGCGGAGGTTCGAGTCCTGCCTCGGGCATGTGTGTGTGTGTGTGTGTTTGTCCTTAGAATAATTTAGGTTAAGTAGTGTGTAAGCTTAGGGACTGATGACATTACTAGTTAAGTCCCATAAGATTTCACACACACATTTGAACAATTTTTTCTTAAATCCTAATGATCGAGGCACAAATTTTCAGTTGTTACTACAGGCTCAAAACACGTTGCGCTTTAAATTGCGAGGTTGCGCGGTAGTTTAAGCACTAAGAGTCGCATTCAAGAGGATAGGGTTGAAGCCACCGTCCCCTAATCCAGACTGGCCTTTTTCAGACGAATGCCTTGGTGGTTCCTTCGGAAGCTTGGCTGTCGGAGCATAACCTTCGTCTCTTAAGATCTTGTCGCCGACGGGAAGTTAATACATTATCTTGCTTCCTTCTTCAACTTGTGTCAAAAAACCTGTCACTCACGCACAGCACTTAGGAGCTGCATTGTTACTGTAGAAGAAACCAGTTTAATAAGTCCTTACTTGCCGAAGAGAGAGGTCGCTCATCTTCAGATATCGCGAAGTCGCACGTGTGACTAATCGTTCTCCTCCTAACAAGGTGGCTGAGTGCGTGCTGAGTATTGTTGCCCACTGCCGGCCACCCGTGAAATTGTCGGAGGAAGCGCTCGCTTGTATTGTCATCATTTTCTCCGGCGTGAGGACCGGAGTTTTTGCCGGCTTCCCCCGAGCAGCTGCCGCCGCGCCGCCGGAACCTGTGTAAATTAACTTTTCTCCCGCACCTGCCCACCGCGTGTGCGGCCGGACATGATCCCGCCCTCCCTTCCGGAGGCTCAGCTCTCGATCCGAAAGTAAAGCCCTTACTTGTCGACTGCTGTAAAGGTAACGTTTCCTCGTGGAAATCGCTTGTGATTTTCGCCGGACAGCCTGTATCGTTTCAGCGTGTCTGTAAATTTCCATTAAATCACAGTAGCAGGACTGCTTACCAAGAGCAACAATCAAACCTGAAATTGGTTGCAGACACCCACGGGAAAGCTGCTCTGAGTTTAGAGAAAAAAATTAGCCCCATTTCTTTTGAAAGAAGTCTCCTCTCCGTCATTTTTCAGGATTGCAGAAGGGTGGTATCGATTTATCCCTCGATATTTCTGACGACCAGACGGCCATCCTCAACTAAACTTTATAGCTTGTTATTACTAGTGCACAGTTCCTTAACCTGTTTGAGTATCTTAAATGGAAACAAACCAAGTAGTCGCCTTAATCATTAGACTGTCAAATCTTCAGGCCGGACTCGAACTTTTGTTGTTACAGTTGTGTCGTTCAATTACAGTCGAAGAAGAATTGTTATTTCCCCATTCCAAAATGGGATCTTCAGAGCAGCGGAGGTGATGGATGCTCTCTGCGGGGTTATATATAACAGCTGATTTAAATTCATTGAAATATGGTGAACCGAATCAATGGAGATGCATACAGTGAGAACCACGGCTCTCCGCCATAGCCGTTCTTCTGGGGGTGCTATTCTCCATAACCGTTCCAGTGTTGGTGCTATTCTCGAAGAGAGATTCTCTGGCTGTATTGTTTGGAAATCGTAAGAGGAAACTTCAATAATGATGAATTTTGAGTGGATCCTATAGGTGAGCACAGGTAGCCTACTGTTTAAGGCGACTGCTCGCAAATATCAGCAGATCCGGGTCTTTCAGCTATTCACGACGCATTGATATTGTTCACGTATTTCATACTTACTGCCTCCTTCGATTTCATGTCACTGAAATTAATTCGGTTGAGGCATCTGAGTGAGATGCTCATTCACGATTTCATTGAGGATGAGTAAAATCGTAGTCCTGGCCTGGAACTTCACTGACTGGAGTAGAATGGTCTTCAATGATTAGATCCGCTACGAATTTATTGAGCCACGAGGACCAGTGAAGACTTGTTTGGAGACTTCCCGGGTAAGGGTGGGATACTGACCTGACTGTCGCCCGCCATTCAGACCGACTACCAGTAGTGGGTGTCCGAGGAGCCAGTTCATTTGCCAGCAGGACCCCTCGGTTGTCATCCGCGCCCCCCTTACAGCACAGCGGTACGTCAACGATATTCTACGCCCCGTTTGGTTGCCCCTCATTGCAAGCCATCCTGGTCTACATTTCATCAAAGTAATTCCAGCCCGCACATGGGGAGAGTTTCTACTTCTTGGCTCGTGCTTGCCAAATCCTGTCTTGGCGAGCAAGGTCGGCGGGTCTATCCACAGTTGACAATGTTTGGAGCATTATGGGGTGGGCCCTCCAACCATCTCAGGATTTTGACGATCTAACGCGCCGAATTTGGTACGATATCCCTCAAGAGGATATCCAACAAGTGTATCAATCAATGCCAAACCGAATAACTGCTTGCATACATGTCAGAGGTGGACCAACTCGTTATTACTTCGACCATCATCAGTTATTTTGCTCCCCAAATAGCAAAACTCCTTTACTACTTCAAGTGTCTCATTTCCTAATCTAATACCCTCAGTATCGCCCGACTTAATTCGACTACATTCCTCGTTTTGCTTTTGTTGATGTTCATCTTATATCCTTCCTTCAAGACACTATCCATTCCGTTCAACTGCTCTTCCAAGTCCTTTGCTGTCTCTGACAGAATTACAATGTCATCGGCGAACCTCAAAGTTTTTATTTCTTCTCCATGTATTTTAATACCTACCACGAACTTTTCTTTTGTTTCCTTCACTGCGTGCTCAATATACAGATTGAATAACATCGGGGAGAGCCTACAACACTGTCTCACTCCCTTCCCAACCACTGCTTTCCTTTCATGCCCCTCAACTCTTATAACTGCCATTCGGTTTCTACACAAATTGTAAATAGCTTTTCACTCCCTGTATTTTACCCCTGCCACCTTCAGAATGTGAAAGAGAGTATTCCAGTCAACATTGTCAAAAGCTTTCTCTAAGTCTACAAATGCAAGAAACGTAGTTTGCCTTTCCTTAATCTAGCTTCCAAGATAAGCCGTAGGGTCAGTATTGCCTCACGCGTTCCAATATTTCTTCGGAATCCAAACTGATCTTCCCCGAGGTCGGCTTCTACTAGTTTTTCCATTCGTCTGTAAAGAATTCGCGTTAGTATTTTGCAGCTGTGACTTATTAAACTGATAGTTCGGTAATTTTCACATCTGACAACACCTGCTTTCTTTAGGATTGGAATTATTATATTCTTCCTGAAGTCTGAGGGTATTTCGCCTGTCTCATACATCTTGATCACCAGATGGTAGAGTTTTGTCAGGACTGGCTCTCCCAAGGCCGTCAGTAGTTCTAATGGAATTTTGTCTATTCCCGGGGCCTTCCTTCGACTCAGCTCTTTCAGTGCTCTGTCAAACTCTTCACGCAATATCATATCTCCCATTTCATCTTCATCTACATCCTCTTCCATTTCCATAATATTGTCCTCAAGTACGTCGCCCTTGTATAGACCCTATATATACTCCTTCCACCTTTGTGCTTTCCCTTCTTTGCTTAGAACTGGGTTTCCATCTGAGCTCTTGATGTTCATACAAGTGGTTCTCTTATTTCCAAAGGTCTCTTTAATTTTCCTGTAGGCTGTATCTATCTTACCCCTAGTGAGATAAGCCTCTACGTCCTTACATTTTTCCTCTAGCCATCCGTGCTTAGCCATTTTGCACTTCCTGTCGATCTCAATTTTGAGACCTTTGTATTCCTTTTTGCCTGCTTCATTTACTTACGCTCTCCCTGAAACTCTGTACATCCTCTGGTTTAGTCAGTTTATCCAGGTCCCATCTCCTTAAATCCCCACCTTTTTGCAGTTTCTTCAGTTTTAATATACAGTTCATAACCAATAGATTGTGGTCAGAGTCCACATTTGCCCCTGGAAATGTCTTACAATTTAAAACCTGGTTCCTAAGTCTCTGTCTTACCATTATATAATCTATCTGAAATCTGTCAGGCTTCTTCCATGTATACAACCTTCTTTTATGATTCTTGAACCAAGTGTTACCTATGATTAAGTTGTGCTCTGTGCAAAATTCTACCAGGCGGCTTCCTCTTTCATTTCTGAGCCCCAATCCATATTCACCTACTACGTTTCTTTCTCTCCCTATTCCTACTACCGAATTCCAGTCACAGATGACTATTAAATTTTCGTCTTCCTTCACTATCTGAATAATTTCTTTTATTTCATCATACATTTTTTCAATTTCTTCGTCATCTGTAGAGCTAGTTGACATATAAACTTGTACTACAGTAGTAGGCGTGGGCTTCGTATCTATCTTGGCCACAATAATGCGTTCACTAAGCTGTTTGTAGTAGCTTAACCGCATTCCTACTCCTGCATGACCCCTATTTGACTTTGTATTTATAACCCTGTATTCGCCTGACCAAAAGTCTTGTTCCTCCTGCCACCGATTTCACTAATTCCCACTATATCTAACTTTAACCTATCCACTTCCCTTTTTAAATTTTCTAACGTACCTGCCCGATTAAGGGATCTGACATTCCGCGCTCCGATTTGTATAACGCCAGTTTTCTTTCTCCTGTTAACGACGTCCTTTTGAGTACTCCCCGCCCGGAGATCCGAATGGGGGACTATTTTACCTCCGGAATATTTTACCTAAGAGGACGCCATCATCATTAACCATACAGTAAAGCTGCATGCCCTCGGGAAAAATTACGGCTTTCAACCGTTCGCAGTACTAGCACAGCAAGGCCGTTTTGGTTAGTGTTACAAGGCCAGATCAGTCAATCATCCAGACTGTTGCCCCTGCAACTACTGAAAAGGCTGCTGCCCCTCTTCAGGAACCACACGTTTGCCTGGCCTCTCAACAAATACCTCTCCGTTGTGGTTGCACCTACGGTACGGCCATCTGTATCGCTGATGCACGCAAGCCTCCCCACCAACGGCAAGGTCCATGGTTCATGGGTGGTACGTATCGATAACGAATTTTCGTTAAGTACATAGCTGCGGCCCAAAAAAAAGACGGATCGTAGATTTAAATTTAACGTATCGATGATAGTAAAAGGTAGACTTTGACGGCCTGAAATGTCACAATTAATAAAATCTTCGGGCTATTATGCCGTGGTCAAATAGATTTCACCTTAAAACCCCACGTTTCGTCCCCATCAGGACATTTTCAGGGGGGATTGTAGCTTCTTTGAATGTCCGAGCGGGGATATGAATCGGACATTCGAAGAAGCTACGATCACCCTTGAAAATGTCCTCCGCAGATGGGGACGAAACGTTGAGTTTTGAAGTAAAATCTATTCGACCAAGGCATAATAGCCCGGAGCACTAATAATTGTGATGCCGATGACTACGAGTTTGGTAAAGTCGGGGCCCGTTGTCGGGTTGTGAAAGGTTATCGACTTTGTCCTTTTCAAAGCAACCATTCATAAATTTGCTTAATCGATTCATGGGAAACCACTGAAAACCTGAAATTGGAGAGGCAAATAGAGCTTTAATCGATCTCTTCCCGAGGGCGAGACCATTGTGCTAACTAGTGTTCCGTCTCGCTCGATATTTCACAGTCGTGTGGGCATTTTGGGGGGTCCGTAAATTTTTTAGTGAGCGTGGCCTACAAGAAGCAAGACAAATCGTCGTTTGTTCGGATGTAAAGATGCTTCCAGGAAGTAATACATAAAGCTTATATTTTCCACGTGATACACATAGATGTACAAAAGCAATGCCGATGGTCTGAAAAGTACGCTGTTATCCATACATAACTGAAAAGCTTTACGCAGTATATGTAGATTTTCCTTTAGACCGCATCAGTATTAAAGAAAATGCTCCAGAAGAATCGTTTCCCAGGCTGAACGGTTCGTATACAACGTATATGACGTATGTTTGATCAGTTTCTGAGGAATCAGACGCTCGCGGAAGCATTATAGGACTGCAGGTATACTATGTTCTAGTAAAAGTTTTTGAACGAAACATCAGTTTGCACTAAAACATGCAGCATATTAAGCTGGGAAGTTGAAAAACTTTACCTTTTAGGAAAGTAATTAAAAATATGAGGATGCGTGTACGCTCGTATTAATGGCAGATGGTGTTGCGACCTTCCAGAGGATACCTATCTCTCGCTTGAGATAACGAGAGAGATAACACGGTGTGAAACATGTGTACAGTTACGTAACGCATCTATTTTTCCAACGTTCGGGCTACCCTCCTGTCTCTCTTACGCCTATTTTTTAACATGTATAGAAAAATTCAAACAGGTGCCACACTTTGAACTACATACCTGACGCCATCTTCACAACCATTTGATGCCCACCGAGGGTGGAATTAGGACTTTGTGATAGCTCTACCAGCAAAGAGCGTAACAATTTCATTAGGGAAAGAATATATTTTATTTTTTCCATTACGGCTGTCGATAATTCATGGTTAAGATTTTATTGGTTGTTTAGTATGCCCACCGGTAGTTTCTCATTCTCTCGTGTCGCATGTGCTTTACCGTTAATTTTTTGTGCAGGTTCTTGCCACTATTATTCCTTAAAATGTCTGTAATCATTTTTTTGTCGACAACTCCTTAAGTGGCATTGCCTTCCATCACTTTATGCAAAGGAAGAAGTTAACACAACGTCGCCATACGTCTAAAGCAGAGCTATAATACTCCCATACTGCTTTGTCCCCTGACGGTGATTTCATTTTTAGAAGTTTCTTGAAAGGACCTGTAATCTAAAATCAGCTAGTGGATGTTCCACGACATTCTGTATATGGTTCGCAGCATTTACTGTGTTGCGATATATCGTACGATATTTTTCTGAAGCAGTCAGTTACTGACAGAAGGCATAATAATTTGTAAATGGCACCTGTCCTTAGAATAATAACGATAACTGCAATCTGCTTTAAGCTCTCTGAGATCTATGATACATAGTGGCACCAGGCCCCACCCTTCTCTTTGCTATTGTCACCGCCACCACCTCGTCGTCGTGATCAACAACAACAACACAAACTAAAACGATCAGATCTTCTCCAACAACGAAAACTAACTTGTTTCAGTCACCGGGATTGTTGGCGGACTCTACTGCTTTGAAACGTGATCGCGAAGTTGCCGTTTCGATCTAATTAGCAAACGACATTTTCATAGTTCTGACGATGAAAATGTCGTTCGCTAACAATGGCAGGATATTTCTTGTTGTACAGTTTTTGAAGCAGAGTGTTCGTTAGTGTGTCCTAGGTTACATCATGCCAATCATTTCCGTAGCCTGTAACTGGCTGGTGGGCAAGTGAGTTCAAAGTTCGCAGAAAGGTAAGGGCATACAAGTACCATCTCTTGCAGGACGTCCTTCGTGAAGCCCTGTAGTGTGCAAATGAATTGTCGGCTTGTAACAGCTTTACTCTATGTAAGGATGAGATGATAATGGTTTGAATTAGTAGCGATTTTTGTTAATGTTATCGGAAAGAGCACACATAAGTAGCGGATAATTAGTAATTATTAATTTTATTTATATAGTGAATGTCATTGTAGTTATAAAAAGGTCTCAGAAGTTAACATAAAAGACAAATGAACATAAATCTTAATTGCTACAAACATAGTTTTCAATGTATTCGACTGCATCTTAGATGTTGTTGTTGTTGTTGTGGTCTTCAGTCCTGAGACTGGTTTGATGCAGCTCTCCATGCTACTCTATCCTGTGCAAGCTTCTTCATCTCCCAGTACCTACTACAACCTACATCCTTCTGAATCTGCTTAGTGTATTCATCTCTTGGTCGCCCTCTACGATTTTTACCCTCCACGCTGCCCTCCAATACTAAATTGATGATCCCTTGATGCCTCAGAACATGTCCTACCAACCGATCCCTTCTTCTGGTCAAGTTGTGCCACAAACTTCTCTTCTCCCCAATCATATTCAATACTTCCTCATTAGTTATGTGATCTACCCATCTAACCTTCAGCATTTTTCTGTAGCACCACATTTCTAAAGCTTCTATTCTCTTCTTGTCCAAACTATTTATCGTGCATGCTTCACTTCCATACATGGCTACACTCCATACAAATACTTTCAGAAATGACTTCGTGACACGTAAATCTATACTCGATGTTAACAAATTTCTCTTCTTCAGAAACGCTTTCCTTGCCATTGCCAGTCTACATTTTATATCCTCTCTACTTCGACCATCATCAGTTATTTTGCTCCCCAAACAGCAAAACTCCTTTACTACTTTAAGTGTCTCATTTCCTAATCGATTTCCCTCAGCATCACCCGACTTAATTCGACTACATTCCATTATTCTCGTTTTGCTTTTGTTGATGTTCATCTTATATCCTCCTTTCAAGACAATATCCATTCCATTCAACTGCTCTTCCAAGTCCTTTGCCGTCTCTGACAGAATTACGATGACATCGGCGAACCGCAAAGTTTTTATTTCTTCTCCATGGATTTTAATACCTACTCCAAATTTTTCTTTTGTTTCATTTACTGCTTGCTCAATATACAGATTGAATAACATCGGGGATAGACAACAACCCTGTCTCACTCCCTTCCCAACCACTGCTTCCCTTTCATGCCCCTCGACTCTTATAACTGCCATCTGGTTTCTGTACAAATTGTAAATAGCCTTTTGCTCCCTATATTCTACCCCTGTCACCTTCAGAATGTGAAAGAGAGTATTCCAGTCAACATTGTCAATAGCTTTCTCTAAGTCTACAAATGCTAGAAACGTAGGTTTGCTCTTCCTTAATCTAGCTTCTAAGATAAGTCGTAGCGTCAGTATTGCCTCACATGTTCCAACATTTCTACGGAATCCAAACTGATCTTCCCCGAGGTCGGCTTCTACTAGATTTTCCATTCGTCTGTAAAGAGCTCGAGTTAGTATTTTGCAGCTGTGACTTATTACACTGATAGTTCACATCTGTCAACACCTGCTTTCTTTGGGATTGGAATTATTATATTTTTCTTGAAGTCTGAGGGTATTTCGCCTGTCTCATACATCTTGCTCACCAGATGGTAGACTTTTGTCAGGATTGGCTCTCCCAAGGCCATCTGTAGTTCTAATGGAATGTTGTCTACTCCCGGGGCCTTGTTTCGACTGAGGTCTTTCAGTGGTCTGTCAAACTCTTCACGCAGTATCGTATCTCCCACTTCATATTCATCTACATTCTCTTCCATTTCCATAATATTGTCCTCAATTACATCGCCCTTGTATAGACCCTCTATATACTCCTTCCACGTTTCTGCTTTCCCTTATTTGCTTAGATCTGGATTTCCATCTGAGCTCTTGATGTTCATACAAGTGGTTCTCTTTTCTCCAAAGGTCTCTTTAATTTTCCTGTAGGCAGTATCTATCTTACCCATAGTGAGATAAGCCTCTACATCCTTACATTTGTCCTCTAGCCATCCCTGCTTAGCCATTTTGCACTTCCTGTCGATCTCATTTTTGAGACGTTTGTATTCCCTTTTGCCTGCTTCATTTACTGCATTTTTATATTTTCTCCTTTCATCAATTAAATTCAATATTTTTTCAGTTACGCAAGGATTTCTACTAGCCCTCGTCTTTTTACCTACTTGATCCTCTGCTGCCTTCGCTACTTCATCCCTCAAAGCCACCCATTGTTCTTATACTGTATTTCTTTTCCCCATTCCTGTCATTGGCACCAAGGCAGAAGCGACTCTCATCGCTGAAGACGACACGTCTCCATTCGTCCCACCATTCACGCCTGTCGCGACACCACTGGAGGCGGGCTGCACGATGTTGGGGCGTGAGCGGAAGACGGCCTAACGGTGTGCGGGACCGTAGCCCAGCTTCATGGAGACGGTTGCGAATGGTCCTCGCCGATACCCCAGGAGCAACAGTGTCCCTAATTTGCTGGGAAGTGGCGGTGCGGTCCCCTACGGCACTGCGTAGGATCCTACGGTCTTGGCGTGCATCCGTGCGTCGCTGCGGTCCGGTCCCAGGTCGACGGGCACGTGCACCTTCCGCCGACAACTGGCGACAACATCGATGTACTGTGGAGACCTCACGCCCCACGTGTTGAGCAATTCGGCGGTACGTCCACCCGGCCTTCCGCATGCCCACTATACGCCCTCGCTCAAAGTCCGTCAGCTGCACATACGGTTCACGTCCACGCTGTCGCGGCATGCTACCAGTGTTAAAGACTGCGATGGAGCTCCGTATGCCACGGCAAACTGGCTGACACTGAAGGCGGCGGTCCACAAGTGCTGCGCAGCTAGCGCCATTCGACGACCAACACCGCGGTTCCTGGTGTGTCCGCTGTGCCGTGCGTGTGATCATTGCTTGTACAGCCCTCTCGCAGTGTCCGGAGCAAGTATGGTGGGTCTGACACACCGGTGTCAATGTGTTCTTTTTTCCATTTTCAGGAGTGTAAAAGAAGGCTGCCTTATACTCTCCCTGAAACTCTGTACAATCTCTGGTTCTTTCAGTTTATCCAAGTCCCATCTCCTTAAATTCCCACCTTTTTGCAGTTTCTTCAGTTTTAATCTACAGGTCATAACCAATAGATTGTGGTCAGAGTCCACATCTGCCCCTGGAAATGTCTTACAATTTAAAACCTGGTTCCTAAATCTCTGTCTTACCATTATATAATCTATCTGATACCTTTTAGTATCTCCAGGCTTCTTCCATGTATACAGCCTTCTTTTACACTCCTGAAAATGGAAAAAAGAACACATTGACACCGGTGTGTCAGACCCACCATACTTGCTCCGAACACTGCGAGAGGGCTGTACAAGCAATGATCACACGCACGGCACAGCGGACACACCAGGAACCGTGGTGTTGGCCGTCGAATGGCGCTAGCTGCGGAGCATTTGTGCACCGCCGCCTTCAGTGTCAGCCAGTTTGCCGTTGCATACGGAGCTCCATCGCAGTCTTTAACACTGGTAGCATGCCGCGACAGCGTGGACGTGAACCGTATGTGCAGTTGACGGACTTTGAGCGGGGGTGTATAGTGGGCATGCGGAAGGCCGGGTGGACGTACCGCCGAATTGCTCAACACGTGGGGCGTGAGGTCTCCACAGTACATCGATGTTGTCGCCAGTGGTCGGCGGAAGGTGCACGTGCCCGTCGACCTGAGACCGGACCGCAGCGACGCACGGATGCACGCCAAGACCGTAGGATCCTACGCAGTGCCGTAGGGGACCGAACCGCCACTTCACAGCAAATTAGGGACACTGTTGCTCCTGGGGTATCGGCGAGGAACATTCGCAACCGTCTCCATGAAGCTGGGCTACGGTCCCGCACACCGTTAGGCCGTCTTCCGCTCACGCCCCAACATCGTGCAGCCCGCCTCCAGTGCTGTCGCGATAGGCGTGAATGGAGGGACGAATGGAGACGTGTCGTCTTCAGCGATGAGAATCGCTTCTGCCTTGGTGCCAATGATGGTCGTATGCGTGTTTGGCGCCGTGCAGGTGAGCGCCACAATCAGGACTGCATATGACCGAGGCACACAGGGCCTACACCCGGCATCATGGTGTGGGGAGCGATCTCCTACACTGGCCATACACCTCTGGTGATCGTCGAGGGGACACTGAATAGTGCACGGTACATCCAAACCGTCATAAACCCATCGTTCTACCATTCCTATACCGGCAAGGGAATTTGCTGTTCCAACAGGACAATGCACGTCCGCATGTATCCCGTGCCACCCAACGTCCTCTAGAAGATGTAAGTCAACTACCCTGGCCAGCAAGATCTCCGGATCTGACCCCTTTGAGCATGTTTGGGACTGGATGAAGCGTCGTCTCACGCGGTCTGCACGTCCAGCACGAACGCTGGTCCGACTGAGGCGCCAGGTGGAAATGGCATGGCAAGCCGTTCCACAGGACTACATCCAGCATTTCTACGATCGTCTCCATGGGAGAATAGCAGCCTGCATTGCTGCGAAAGGTGGATGTACACTGTACTAGTGCCGACGTTGTGCATGCTCTGTTGCCTGTGTCTATGTGCCTGTGGTTCTGTCAGTGTGATCATGTGATGTATCTGACCGCGGGAATGTGTCAATAAAGTTTCCCCTTCCTGGGACAATGAATTCACGGTGTTCTCATTTCAATTTCCAGGAGTGTATGATTCTTGAACCAAGTGTTACCTATGATTAAGTTGTGCTCTGTGCAAAATTCTACAAGGCGGCTTCCTCTTTCATTTCTTTGCTCCAGTCCATATTCACCTACTACGTTTCGTTCTCTCCCTTTTACCACACACGAATTCCAGTCACCCATGACTATTAAATTTTCATCTCCCTTCACTATCTGAATAATTTCTTTTATTTGATCATACATTTCTTCGTCATCTGCAGAGCTAGTTGGCATATAAACTTGTACTACTGTAGTAGGTGTGGGCTTCGTATCTATCTTGGCCACAATAATGCGTTCACAATGCTGTTTGTAGTAGCTTACCCGCATTCCTATTTTTCTATTCTTTTTTAATCCTAGTCCTGCATTACCCCTATTTGATTTTGTGTTTATAACCCTGTAGTCACCTGACCAAGAGTCTTGTTCCTCCTGCCACCGAACTTCACTAATTAACACTATATCTAACTTCAACCTATCCATTTCCCTTTTTAAATTTTCTAATCTACCTGCCCGATTGAGGGATCTGACATTCCACGCTCCGATCCGTAGAACGCCAGTTTTCTTTCTCCTGATAACGACGTCCTCTTGAGTAGTCCCCGCCCGGAGATCCGAATGGGGGACTATTTTACCTCCGGAAAATTTTACCCAAGAGGACGCCATAATCATTTAACCATACAATAAAGCTGCATGACCTCGGGAAAAATTACGGCCGTAGTTTCCCCTTGCTTTCAGTCGTTCGCAGTACCAGCACAGCAAGGCCGTTTTTGTTATTGTTACAAGGCCAGATCAGTCAATCATCCAGACTGTTGCCCCTGCAACTACTGAAAGGGCTTCTGCCCCTCTTCAAGAGGGGCATCTTAGATAACAATGAAGAAGTCGGATGACTGGTAATAGTATGACCGTAAAGGATATTCTTCTGATTTAACGATGTTTTCACATGTTACCAGCGCATATGATTACATTGCGTATAATTTTTTCCTCCAGTCTTATGTATTCTTTCATAACGCTTCAATAATATTCTTCTCCCTCATTAACGACTCAGCCTCTCGAATCCAAGTAATAGGTCATCTTCCCATTGTTGTCTTTTCGCATGAAAGGAGTTATGCTACAATGTGGTAGATGGACTGTTCTGATGAAGCCACTTTTCGCTATCGAATCGGCAGTTCTGTTGAGGCTGACCCCATTTTTTTACGGTGTAAGTTGAAGCCCAGGTTTGTAACTGACTGGGGGAAGGTCAAAGGCACGTACTGGCGAGGACGCTCCCCACCATTTTTGCCACGGTGATATGAAAATTGTTGGCAAGTAATTTCCTACCTTTGAACGACGAAGGGGATCGAGAGCGCAGTCTGTCGATTTCCACACCGTCGGAAAGTCGATGAAATTTTGTGTATTTGTGTATCTCCTGACAAGAGCATGGTCCCGCCTTAGCGGAGGTGGGTGAATGTGTGTGGGCATAGAAATGTAGTCGCAAACTTTGTAGTTTCTTGTATTATAATTCTACAGCGACTTCCTCTGTATGGGCTCTAATGAGCCACATTGCTCTATTTCGCATTACCACCAGATTCTGAGCTGAAACTAAGAGGTAAAGGGTCGAGTATCCCGAAGTGGTAGGCAGACTTCTTGCAGATCGATGTTTCGCTGTACTCTTCGTGAGATGTGTGTAGCTTTAATTTCTGCTCACTGACACACTGAGGGTTCTGGAACACCGACGAAGAATATGGCTCACGAGACAATAGGAGGTGCAATTGCTGGAACTATGTGGTACTAAATGAGTGTAATTAGGGTATACGTAAATCGTTCGACATTTCCCACATAGGCCTGTGGTCGTATGAGGTAGCTCTTCATTTTTCAGCGTCAATCGTGAGTGCCGCTGGACCTTCGTCTTTTTTCTCCCCTCAGGAGTAAAAAAGGAACGAAGGACGAGAGGCAGGAGACGGGAGCCGTGCGCAGCCGGCAGATTGTGGGATTTCCGCGGCCGCCGAGAGCACACTTAGCTCCGGACTCGGCGAAAGGCTCGCCGGCACCAAGTGTTTGTCTCCGGTGACCTTTCGGTCCCCGCGCCAGGCGGCGCTCGCGTCACAGCTTTCCACGAAGACGGTCCAGTCCTTCCGAGGACTCTGTTGACCGCTACTGGGCACCGTAATAAAATAAGTGTTCTGCGCAGACCTTTTGCGGTGGTGAAACGAGGGACTAATGTCCAGGACACTGCGTTGTCCTCCTTCTTGGATTTATGTCGTGTGGTTGCCTAGTTTACTGTAGACGAACACCCGTGTTGCTATTGACATGTTTTCCAAATGTGAACAAATGTACAGTCTTTAATACTTGATGTTGGCAAGTTTTTCTCTCAATAAATACATATATTTTTTATTTTATCGTTTTTTTCTTATTGGGATGGCTTATGTTCCTTTTTTACACTCTGCTGGAAAAAAGCGAGAAAATAAAAACATTTAAGGAACTTGAATGAATCAATCCATATTCAGATTGGTGTCCACCATAATGCATCTTTCTGACAGAACTTCTGTGGCTTTGAGAGAGTAGTAGACTGTCACTGCGAGATAGAATCTTCGTTGAATCGCCAGGTCTTAAGATCATTGCTTGGAAGAGCAAAGGTCCAAGTTCGAAGCTCGGTCCAGCTCTACTAGTCTTCACATTGAAATAGTATGTAGACAGCATTAAATGTGTGGTACGAGCGTGCTCCTCTAGAGCAGTAGCTCGCGAGACTAATGCGGATCGAATTCTCATCTGGTGCTACTAGTCTCTGTGTCAGTACGATTCTTAGACGCTTCCCCACTCCCGGTTAGGCAAAATCTGTGATGAATTCCCGTGTCCGTCTTAGAAACATATTCCTCAAAGCAACAGATTTCGGACCATTCCCAGGTAAATGATTCATACGACAGTCTTAAAAGGACTTGGCGCCAGGGTCGGTAATAGGGAAGGCGAATGGTCGACTTCGGTTTATTGGGAGAATTATATGAAACCGTGGCTCATCTAGAAAGGAGACCGCGTGTGGAACACTAATACGACCAATTTTTGGTTACTGATCGGGTGTTTGGGATCCAACCAGGTCGGATTAAATAAAGACATCGAAACAATTCAGTGGCGTGTTGCTAGATTTGTTACCGGTAGGTTCGACACGTGCGAGTAGTAGGGAGATGCTTCGTGAACTTAAATGGGAATCCGTGGGTGGAAAATGCCGTTCTTTTCGCGTGACACTGTTAAAAAAAATAGATGAATGACATTTGCGGCTGACAGCAAAACGATTCTTCTGCTGCCAACGTACATTTCGCGTAAGGACCACCGAGACGAAGATAAGAGAAATTAGTGTTCGTACGGAAGAATGAAGATGTTTCGTTTTCCCTCGCTCCATTTGCGACAGAAGCAGGAGGAGGAATGAGCAGTAGTGGTACAGGGTACCCTCCTTGGAGTCTGTATGTAGATGATGATGTTGATATAACAGGGTGCTCAGCCGAAAGAAGTGATAGTTCCCGTGGTTAAATAACAGAGTAAGAAAAGAACAGAATAAGAAGTAACAGAATAAGAAAAGAATTGTGTTTTACATATGGTACAAATACGGGCATATAACTGCCAATTAAATAGGTAGTTTGTGGGAGCACCTCAAGCATTCGATTTGTGTGTAAAATATTACTTGCCGAGAAATTTCGATTACACTTTGATTAAAATAGCTTTAACGTTTTAGCGAGTTGAGTGACTGATGATCGCCGACAGCGAAAGGTAGTTGATTTTAGAGCGCCATTTGCTCGCTATCTTGTTTTGTGGGTACACGAAGAGTCTTGATAACCGTGACCGGCAGCACTCCGGTAATACTGCCCCTCCCTCTGAAATACGTCGACCATAGACAATTTTTCGGACTATAGTATCAACTGTAGTGATTCATAGAGGCCCATTTGATGAATGACAGTATATTTCCTTGTCAGCGGTGACAGACAGCTTATAAAAGAAGCGGTAATGCCCTCTGTAAAGACAAAGAGTCCACATTCCAAGCAACCTGTGGCGGGAGTATGTCGTAATCAGGCTCCGTAGCAAGGTAGAGAAATATTACGACGCCACTGACTACACATGACCTGACGCAGCTGCCAGTAAGAGAATATTTGCTATTTCAACCCTGATAAATCTGTCTACCATTCGTTCACTACCATCATATGAAATATTTGACTGAATGTAAAGTTCACATAATATATATAGTGTTAATATTCGAAATCGAAGCAGTCGATGCCGTTTCTAAATCTCTACCTGTCTTCCAGCCTTGCGACATTAGTTGCAGTTGTGCATCTTTGAGTCCTAAAAGAGACAGATTTGGATCATGTCTTCATATCGTACCGTACCTTTAGGAACAAACTGACAGTATGATATGTGGAACCATGTCATCCCAACAGTGATCGCCATTCCTATGCACTACAAGTAATCCAAACGACAGTGAGTACCTCAGGGGAGATGTAGTGGTCCAAATGCTCCCTTCCTTCAACACACTTTCGAAAGCAGCACGACGCTCGCCAAATGATGCTTAATCTGTCCAATTTTTCATCAGCGCTGGATAATACCAGAGTACAGCATTAGTAGTGAACTCCGGGAATAGGTAGCATAGTTTAAATACAATACCAGACGATGTGAAATGGAATCAATTTATGAATTCAGTAGGACAGAAATGTTAACAGCTCTTAGGACGATTCTAGGAAAGAGCAGTGCGTATATTAAGGTGCATTTATACGGGCGATATATTATGGCAGTGTGCGGCCACGATAGCGTTGCTGCACTGTTGCTGTATGTCTCGACAGCTTTGCGGCGGCAATATTGTTGGTAGAACAACTGTTACGAGTACTTGCCGAGGTATGGCTGAGGTGTTGCCAGTGTTATCCACCAAGGCTGGACAATATTTCGTATGGCTGGGTTATATGTGTCTCTGTCCTTGTCTGTAAATGCTTCCCTCTCACTGTCAGCCTCGCTTCCTCTTTCTCACGCCGACAGTGCTGCAGTGGCAAGTCACGTAATCTGAGCGATGGAAAAATGTTTCGCTTCACTTCGAAAAGTTGGGGCGCGTACGTAGACACTCGATTTGTTTGTTTGTTCGCAAGAATGTAGAGGCGGGAAGATCAGTTTGATTCGCACATCTATGACCAGGCCTATGGAACGTGGAAGTTAATGAAAACTAAGGTAGCAGTCTGAAAAAGGACGATGTCATTGCTACCGTCGCAATAGAAGATCTGCATCACTGAGTTTTCATTTTGTTTTATATATGCTAAGTCTCTCAAACTTTTTTAAGCTTCATCACATGGTTTTCGTGTTCGTGGACAGTAAACTGCATTCTGTCTTTTTTTATTACTGTTTTAGTATACATTACTTTCACGTCCCAAAACAGTCGGAGATGTATCACATTTATGAAATTTATGGTCCTCCTTTTGTACTAACGACCGACAATAAAATATTAACACAAACATTTGATACCTCGAAAGCGTTGCAAAGTTTGGTACAAAGATGCATATCAGAGAAAAGTGTACTTTAAAGAGGCACATCACACTTGTGTCTGAACCATCAACAGTCAAAAACGATAGAGTTACAGCTGTCAGGTTGTCAAGTGGTATACAATCTTTCACACTGGTTTTTGGACTTATCGATTCATGGACCAATAGCTTTTACAATAAATTTAAATACCGTTTCAGTATTATGGGAGATGTGTGTATCCATCATCAGTTGTAGTGTTAAAATTTCGGTAGCAGTTCGCTTACTTAAAAAAAAAAAAAAATAGTCACGAATCCACAAAGCCCAATTTATCTCGCTGTTTTCTCTTGCAGAATGCAAATGCAGGAGAGCTGTACTCACTTCCAGGAGCTCGCTTTATTTATTTCTCGGCAATACTGTGGCCCTTGTAAACATTTATGGCCCGGAAATGTATTGGCACAACCGTTGCCGGGCATAATTAGGCGACAATGTTGCCGACATGTGGTTGCAATTAGTTTGGTCGGCGTTGTTGCCCGACAAATTGCTGGGCTGTATTCTCGGCAATATGCAATTTCTATAGCCCGTCCAAATGTACCTTTAAGAAAACAATACACAACACGCTAGTTCAATCTGTTCTAGAGTACCGCTGTATTGTTTGGAGTTCTTACCAAGTTGCTCTTAAGGGACACGTCATAGAAATTCGCGCTGCCAGGATGGAAACAGGTCGTTATAGCTGATACGAAAGTGCAGTAGGATATTACCCGAAAGTGTAAAAGGATATTCAGTGAAAGTAAACGTAATTTGTTGGCAGAAGGTGACTATGTCCCCGCGATTCATTAGTGAATTTAGAAATCCAGTGCTCGAAGTGGTATGTGTAACAATTCTGGGGTATCGGACATAGGGATCTTGCTCGTACAGACAAATATATTCATTTTCCCTTGTTACGTACACGGAAATTGGTGCAAAGTGCAAAATACCCACCTCCATGCGCTCTATTGTGACTCTTTGAGTGTATGTTTAGGTAGAGCAACATTTATTCTTTTCTTTCATTTCCCAGATTCGTCGGCTTGGCGACTGTGAACTCTGGCAGGCAGTACTTAAAAACCGTATCAGGCAGATAATTCAAATTGCGGTAGCTTCACGAATTACAATCCTTAAGCACTGATTGTGACTTATGTGGCTGAAAGTGTGTTAGTGTACTTATGTTACTCCTAGGCACTTGCATGCACTGGATGCTGTTCCTTTTGGCGTTACAGTATTCTTATCTAAAAGCGTGTTTTTGAATTCCATGGTGCATGTGGACTTAATAATAGTTGGAGACTACCCCCTCTCCACCTCTGCGATAACTTACATAACGGAAAGTAACTTAAAAAGTTAATTGATTTTTCATGGCGCATACGTGCTGTTAATTCTGTACGAAGGCGAGCACTTCATTAATCACCGGCGATGCCGCAGGGTAGCAGATTCGTTTGTTATCGGGCCGGCTCTCTGGAAACTCGTTATGCGTCTGATCCTTTTCATTCCCGGCAAACAGAAATGGAGAGGAGAGGAAAAAAAACGACGTTGCTGCTATTACAGCGAGTAGTAATCACATTAGGCTGCTGCTGTGTTCTCTGTGTGATCTTTCGATACGTAAGAGCAGTCCCTAATCAAAATCGTCTGGTCGTAAGTACATTTCACAGCTGAAGTTACTACAGAAAAAAACGACGTCGCTAAAACCATGAATAAGTTTCAAATAAGCGACACTACAGATAGAATTCTGGTAGTAAGAGAAGGAAGAATTCAAGGTTAAAATTTTATAAAGTAATCGCTGATCCTATAATAACATTTGGAAGTGAACCGTAGAAATCAACTAAGAATGACAAAACATGAATACGTGGGCTAAAATGAAGTTCTTAAGGAACGATGTACCTCAAAGATCAAATACACAAAGATATTATAAGGGAAGAACTTAATATGATATGTATGAATCGAAAAGCAGAGCAAGAACGTATAAAAAGGCAACAATACAGGGTGAGTCACTAACAATTGCCACCAAGAATTTCTCCGAAAGTAATAGGAGTGGAAAAAGTTCGTGGGACAAAAGTTGCAAGGGACAACGGGGGGCATAATATGATGCTGGCTTTTTGCAGGGAGATGGGGTCGCTTTAGAGATAAGAAGGTCCACTTTTTTTTAATGGGATGCTGTAGTATGGTACTTATTTTCTGATAGCGGCTTTCGAGACGGACCTAGTGATGTGTAACAGTAAGGTCTTTGAAGGTAAACGAAGGTCACAAAGGTGGCATGAACGTCCATTTACAGAAGCAGTTCGAAGTGATGACCATTGGTATCAGTGCAGTGCCGCAATCTTCTGATCATGGATTGAGTGGTATTCCTTATCACATCGGCACTTTTACTAGTCCCCACAAGAAAAAAATCCAGAGGCGTCAAGTCTGGCGAACGAGCCAGCCCCGACACATCTTCTCCGTGTCCAATCCAACGATTTGGGAATCGTCTCTGAAACTCATTTCTAGCCATCAGCGAAAAATGTGCCGGACACCCATCGTGTTCATATCACATTCTGTTCCTTGTTCCCAAAGGTATTTCTTCCAATAACATACTTAATGTTTCTTGCAGGTATGTCGTGTACTTTCTACCATTAAGATTTCCTTCCATGAAATAGAGACCTATAATTTTGTCCTCCAGAATCCCACGCCATACATTCACCAACCACGGTTTTTGGTGTGCAACTTGCCGCAGCCAGCATGGATTTCAGTTGCCCAATAATGCATATTGTGCAAATTAACATTTCCATGGTTCGTAATTGCAGCCTCGTCAGTAAATAAAATCAAATTAATAAATGTGTCATCGCTCTAAATCTGAAGTTGAACCCGTCGACAGAAGTCAATGCGACGCATAGGATCCGTACCAATTAATTCTTGGTGGAGACTGATATGGTAAGGATGATATTTATGGCAATGCAGAACACAAGGAACACTACTCTGGTTCTGGATTCCTCCCGATTGAGAAGTAGATAGCTTCAGTGAAGAAGAAACAGGTTGTAGTCTACTATGTGAAGGAGGCAGGATAATTCATTCACGCAATCTGTTCTGGATTTCTTTATTATTCGGAAGTTCTTCTGGTTCTGGAGCTACATATATTGTGCCCTTGTAAAGTACAGCCACGGATTGGAGATGAAGACTTATAATCCTCAGTATCTACAGCAATAATATGTATCGTACCCACATATCCTACTTCAAGGGAAATTTTCTGAATAAAATGAGGCAATTCGAAGTAGGTTTTCTTCTGTCTTCGTTTCTGAGGCCTAAAGGGTGTCGGTAAGTTAAATCTGAATCTTTGGGTGGTGTTGTACCGAATTGTTTATGAATTGTTTAGCCTTACAATTGGAGTGTGAGCAAGCATCTACCAGTAACGACAATTTAATTCTGGTCTGTTTGACGTCAACCTAATAAAATCACAACCGACACATTATCTCCCCGCGGGAAACAGTTGAAATAACACCTGTTACCTCTAATTTCTATAGTGCCACTTGCCGATGAACATAGATTTGTGCTGAGTAAACTTCATTAGGTTTCGCTCCAACAGCAAGGTTTTAAAGAAGCGACAGAATTCTCTCGCGATACGTTAGTAAGAAGGTAAACAGAATTATCCCAATGTGTTAGTAAGAGTGTAATACTAATGTTTAAAGCAATCTGATGTACAGAGATACCTATACATGACAGGCTTCTTAGCCTACCCATTCTACGGATGTGTTCAAGACATCAAATATTTGAGAATCTACATGGTGAGTCAGGTGAAATTTTCGGAACCGCTTGAGATATCGTAATCTGTTTCCACACAGATGTCTTTTAAGAAGATCCTTATCAAAAGGCTTACAGTCTCTTGTCACTGCTATATTACTTTCAGATACGTCGGTATCAAGACTTTTTTAAAGGAACATGCACTCGATATTCGTCAACTAACAACGAGAGTAGAAAGCTACAATTCTTCTGTACCCCATCCGGACTGGAACATTTGTGATGAAACACTGCTTCTTTCATATCGAACGTAACGTATTTCCTCTTTTGGATATTAAATCACAAGCTTCTACATAAAATAGCAATCGGTTTGGTCTTCAAAGCAGATAACTGCTAAATTTTAAACACTGCAATTTTTAAAATAATACCTACCGGATTTCTCAGTTTTAAACGCCGTTGAATACGCCTCTTTGAGATTTACGACACTTGTGGCGCATGTTACTACAAAAATTAAGCTTGATACCAATAGTTTCATAATAAATGTATCTATGGCCTATATTTCGTTTAGTGAGAACTTTTTGCATTAAATCTGGGAATATACTAAATTTAGAATCGTTTAACAATTCTGGAAATATTTAATGTGAGCAGCTTAGCTAAATCACCGTTTATAGTCAAAGGCTCAGTGATGTCCTTCTATGGAGACATGTAGAACTATTTGTAGTACTAATAGGAATTATGTGACCGAAAAACTTGGTGCGCAGGTTACCTGTTGCATCTTAAGTAACGATGCAACAAAATTTAAATTAATAAAGAAACAAGTAATATTACATGGAAAAGAATTTAAACCTAAGATTTGTTTGTTTGCAGATGCATAGTTTCACTGCTCCGAACACAACACATTTGCCATAAAACTTCTTTGAGAAGCTGACGGAAGAGAGCAGAAGTAGAACAGCCACAGAGCCACAAAGAATGGCGTTGGTGCTTCGAGCAGTGCGGGGATGAGGGGAGTCATGGTCGGGATGCACCGGTGTGCATTATGCGTGGCTGCTCTCTGAATAATGCATTGGAGATTAAGTCGGCTGGCGATCAGAGTGAGCTACTCTGAGTCACCGAGAGCGGGGTGGAGGGGGAGGGGGCAGACAGTGGGGGGACCCCTGCAGCGAGCGCACACTCCTCCCCTGGTTTGCATGCATGGCACTTCTCTCGCCCCACCACATGTATCTCTTCCGTTCCGCTCTTATTGCTGTTGTTGTGGGTTGTCACTACATTTTTGTTTCCGCGTGCGCCTCTGCCGCGAAGAGGCACAGGAGGTGATTCACTTATTTCTTGCTTTTAAAGCACATACGGCGTACTAAACATAGTGATCCTTCTCCTCTTACTTGCATCGTTAACGATTCTGTTGGTTGCAGATACAATATAGAAGAGAAATAAAAATCAGATGTAAATACTCTGCGTGCAATCCAAGTCTGCGACGCAAAGGTGTTGCAGTTTCTACGTATAACTGGCCAGAGACTTCGACAGTGTTTACTGCCCCTATTCGTAACGAGAACAGCAATATGTGAAATCTGAAACCAAGATAATAGCGTTCTCTTTGCCTCACACACATTACTTTTATCTCGTTGATTTGACTGGAACAATAACACCGGTAAAGGTGTTAGAAAGACACAGACACCGTATACAAGAAGCCGCTTACTGTGCGTCACCAAAGAAACTACAAGTGTTTCTCCACTTTACCGCCGCAGAAGCGTATTACCGCTGACAGTACGTGTTTCTTAAAAGTTTCTTGGAGTCGTCGTGTAATTTGTTTTGTAAGTTTTGATTGCTTGTTCATGAGCACAGCATTACATCCGCCATAACATAGTGGGCAGCTGAATGATATAGTGTCATATCGAAATTAATGTGTCACGCACCAGTGACAGTATCGTTTAACGCATCTGCACCAAATTACTCGGTATTTAACCATGTGACAGCGGAGAATCCTGTCAACAATGAGCAACGTTCTTTGAGCAACGTCAGATGAATCCAAATGCAACCTATATCTCACCAAAAGTATTATTGTGCTACGAGATTAATGTAAGATACCCTGGCGCTTATCTCCCTCCTGCCGTGTCTCTCCCCTTACACATAACACACTGCATCGTAGTCAATACCAAGACAGTGAGAAAGACTATTAGGGAGATAATGAGAAAAATATACAAACATCCACTTGGGATGTTTGACGTATAGACTAAAACACAATACTATCGTACCATAACGATAAAATTTTTAAGGGTTCACAAAAGATTAGTCCATTGCGCTTTTCGACATGTGATAGCCTGAGTGCAGAAATCCCAGTATTCCCACATTGTCTCGTAATAAAACCTATGCATGATAGAAACGAAGCAAAGGCAGTTCCCCTTGCTGAAGCATGTAGACCTGAAGTCGGATAACTGAACACGTCGTATGTAAATATTCTTTTACAAACAAAACGCCTTTTTCTTGCTGCAGTATTGGTACTTAAATATTTTGTGCCTGTCCTAACAGTTTATGTGTTTTATGTAAGGTATACACAGAAATTCACAGGATAGACGAAATTACTGTAATTACAATTTTATTTACGTAGAAACAACATTGATAGAACAGAACACTCTTGAACCGGTCTGGGAGAAGCTAAAGAATCACAGGACGTTAATGTGAAAAAATAAAGTTTTGTACAAACACCTTTCATAAGAAAGACAAAACGCGCCTGAATAATTAAATACCAGTATCGTAGCAACAAGAAGGAGTTTAGCTTTAAAACAAATATTTATATAGTTGCTGCGTAAAGTGGTCATTACAAGAAACTATTCATACACAATGATTTTACTGCATAACAGCTGAATGCCGTAAATTTAGAAGTGACATTTTCCGCCAGGCCTATTGTTATTAATGATAGTGTTTCTAAATACTGCAGGACCGTGAACGCAAGTAAACAGAAAAGAACGCTGAAACCTGGCACAGGTCCCATCAAGTGGCGATTTTGCTGACAAGGACACGCTAGGATTACTTTCGTCTTGATACACATCTATTCCAAATGATTCGCGGTGATAGCGCGTGGTGAAGAAGGCAGATTAAGATGTACGTTCCGTCGGCGACGATTCTTTATAGACGGATGACCCAGCTTCGTTTTGGGAAGGACGTCGCCAATGTCGTTTCCAAAGGAGCATGCCCGGCAGGTGCCTTATGAGACTTGAAGAATCCCGAGAAAACACAACTTTGGACAGTCGGAGGGGGATTTTAAGTGCCGCCCTCCCGAGTGCAAGTCCAGTGTGTTAAACATTGCACCGCCTCGCTCGTTGCGAGAAGATGGGCGCATAGCGAGTTCTTCGGCTGACGGGTGGAGTGCTTTGCGGCTCAGCCACAGACAGGAGCCGAAAGCGGCGGCCCCGATAACTCTTCGCCCCGGCCTTCTCCGGCGCTCAATTTCGTGCGGCGGCGATCCGATCCGATCCGATCCGGACGATGCCATCTTGCGCGCTGGGCGGCCCGAAGCGGCGGGCCTCTTTGTTTCCGACGTCACGATTTGTGCTTCTGCTCCTGCGGGGCGGCCAGCCCGCCACACACGCCGTTCTGCCGCAGCCTCCGTGCTCTCTTGTTCATCTGCTTGCCATGCCGCCGTATCTTGGTACAGGAAGTCAAAGTCACTAACAGTAACGAAAAACCAAAAAAAAAAACAAAAAAGTGGCACCACGAAGGAATTATCCGAATGGGGCAGAAATCGGTAAATATGAGGTTTATGTACTGACAAACAATGGAAAAACGTGGTTCATCAGGAAGAGCTTCGCAATCTGAGCAACACAGTAACGCGTTGGTGCACGTCTGGCTGTAATGCAAGGAGTTATTCGGCTTCCCAGATCAAGATTCCAAGTTGTCGAACAGTATGACGGGCGACAGTCAGGTTGGTATTCCACAGCTGTCGTGGCGTCTCCAGACACGTCTTCGCTGGCCAGGTAACCATTTCGCAGGGTCCCTTAGGTTTTCATCCGCGGCCCCTTACAGCACAGTGGTACGGCGGCGATATTGTACGCCCCGTTTAGCTGCCCTTCATGGCAAGACATCGTGGCCTTATGTTTTAGCAAGATAATACCCGCCCGCACACGCGAGGGTTTCTATTGCTCGTCTTCGTGTTTGCCAGACCCTACCTTGCTCAGCATGGTTGCCAGACGTCTCACAAACTGAGAATGTTTGGAGCGTTATGGGCGGGGCCCTCCAACCAGCTCGGGATTTTGACGATAAGACGCGCCAGTTCGACAGTATTTGGCACGATATCCCTCAAGAGACTGCTCAAAGGTGGACTAACGCGCTGTTGACTTGATGAATTTGTGAAGCTCATTCTCATGACTAACTCATTGAATTTTTCTGAAATTGTTTTCATTTCCAGAATGAGTTTTTCACACTGCAGCGGAGTGTGCGCTGATATGAAACTTCCTGGCAGATTAAAACTGTGTGCCCGACCGAGACTCGAACTCGGGACCTTTGCCTTTCGCGGGCAAGTGCTCTACCATCTGAGCTACCGAAGCACGACTCACGCCTGGTACTCACAGCTTTATTTCTGCCAGTATCTCTTTTGTTTTCATTTGTTTGTGTACGTGTACGTCACATCTAACATATCCATCTTTTTTTATTCGTAAATTTTATAAAAATGCTGAAAAATTGGTCGTAAAACTAAAACTAAATACGTTACCCTAGTTAATGAGCAAGAAAAACGCTCTTTACGGAATACAGTGGAAATGGCCGCCGCTGTTGTTGCACATGCGGCACGAAATGATGAAAACACTTTCTGTCGAGTTTTGTTTTTGCCTTGGTATATAAAACTCGGCGTGAATAGGGAATTCAGATACGATAAGATACTGATGATGCATTCATCATCTGGTTATTTCGTAGCGAAAAGGGTGTCAACAGAGACTACATGAAAGACGAAAGAATTAATCAAATTGTACAAGTATGACGGAAGGAGTGGAGCATGCCTCCGTAAATAAGTAGTAGGTATCTGCGGACAGAAATTTACGTAAACCGGTGAGAAGTTAAGAGTCCGTCGTTGCTGCTTAAGAAACGAGTGTTTTACGCTGCTACGTGGCAAGTGCTAGCATACGTGCACCCTGAGAAGCGTAGTTGTGCATTTTTAAGGGTATCAGTGAGGCTGTTTATTTGTTACTCCACACCTTGTTTCAAAGAGATTTTTAAACATTGGAAAACAAACACAAGTCGACAATTCATGTTTGCATCTTGATAAATATTGTGTTGTTAAACAGCATGCATCACGAAAATTTGGAAATCGCAAAAGGATATACTGGACCGACTTGCGGTAAGTGTTATATTAATAAATGAAACATCTTCGCAATATGCTTTGTAAAGAGTGGTTAGGTCATAATTGATCTTTGATGTCGTAGGCAGAAGAAACTTCCATTACTCAAATATCTGTTTTCCTTCGAATCTATAACAACTATTAACTACGTAGCTTGTCAAGAACGAGTCTTTTAGTCTGAAAGTGTACGCTACGCTGCTTATCGTACCTTCTCTCAAATACTTTGAAACCCAGCTGGTCAGCGGTACGATGCCGACGGGCAACCTGATGCATATCTCCAACCTGGCAAGCTATTTTTCATTCTTGCCGCCAACCGTCGCTGTACAGAATCTTCTCTCTCATTGCCGGTTTCTGGCGGTCGTACCCGTATTCCTTTGCCTGTAATGTTTACTGATCTGAAAATAAGCAACACTTGATGTAACAGGATATAGTACGCTACAATCTTGACGTTACAAAACTTGCAGGAGCAACATGGATGCGTCTACATTATCATCATCGTCGTGATGTAAAGTCTAATTCATTCTGAGAATTCGCTGAATATTGTTACGGATTTGGCAGTATTAGCAGAATTATGTCCCTGACTTGTGCTCTCGTAATTTCCGCGCGTGCCATTCAAGGCAGTATCTACATGTCTTATCAATGAATTCATGTCAAATTTTTGTCTAGCTGACGTAATGACACACACACACACACACACACACACACACACACACACACACACACATACAAACAAAAAAGCAAACCACAGTGCGCTACTCCGTAATGTCGTCTCAATGACATCCTCATTATAAAAGTCATCCAGTTTCACTGACGAAGGTCGTACCACAGTTTCTTCGTTAGATGTAGCGCGGACGAAAATTAACGGATAAAAGATCAGTGATATTTACAAGTTGGGCATTGTATAAATCCCGGAAAGAAATACTTTTAAAGTTCCGAGAGCATAACCTTAAAGATGGGATATATTACTTTTCTCCCATATATTTGTGTAATGACCATAAAATTTTATAGATTCTGTGTAAACAGGCATGAGTCCCTCCGTCACCCCATCAGCGAATGTAATACAAAGGGGGCTGTTAGCACTGTTAAATCATGTACCCTCCAACACATATCCTGCGGTGGGTCACACACTTTATCTTGTCTCCTGAGTAGCTTTATTTAATCGCTGGAGCTCTTTTTACGAGATGATTGGGCCTAGCCCTGAATTTTCCTATTGTTTGCTACTCGAGACGTACATGACCATTAAAAGAAATGTTGAGGTGTTCTTTTCTATGAGATTATTGCCGATTTCAGTTTCTTGTATTTTCTAGTCGATATTGCCTGCTGTGACTAATGAGTTAGCTTTCGGTGGTGCTTTATAATAAGAGAATATAATTTTTTTAAAAAAAGATCCGATATCTGTGTACGGAGAAACGTAACCTAAAATGCCCTTTTTATTTGTTTTAGAGGCATTCACTGAACATAATTACATTCATTACTGGTTTTGGCCATATATTTGTCGGTTTCAGAATCTACTTATTGTTAGAACTTATGAGTTACAGTTACTAAAAATTGTACAGTGTTTGAAGACTGAAAAATAAGGTATAAATATGGGGAATATAATCAAAGAATATTTTTTAAATATCTGTGTCGTTCCAACTTTTATATATTTTCATGTTATTTGCATTATAAGTTTGGCAGCTGCTTCTCTGATGTGGCGCGCATCTGGTGCAAGTCGTAAGAGGGAAAGTGGAAGCAGAATTGCTTTTCCTGTATAATGTATAACTCTCTCTCTCTCTCTCTCTCTCTCTCTCTCTCTCTCTCTCTCTCTCTCTCTCTGTCTCTATCTTTCTCTCTACTGGTAGAATATGAAAACGTATGTCGTGAGCGCTTATACTTCATTCACCGTGTGTGTGTGTTGCTTTCAATATATGAATAAGAACGACATGTATTTTGATTTTTACTTTACGAAACTTGCAAATAGAACTGGCAAAAGTTTTAATGTCTTTAAGATTTTAAGGTAAGCTTTTTCTCTTCTCTTATAATAGATTCCGAAGTTGCTCAATGTCTGGACGAAACCGATAGTAATGTTAATCATCTTTTTCCCTTATGTTTGAAACCACAGTTACCAAACATCGATTGAAAAGGCAAGCTTCCGTTGAGGCTGTCTGTTGTTTGAAAAGACAACCTAACAACCTGACATAAGTCTACGGTATGTTGATAATTTTTTCTTTTGGGCCCTCTAATTACAACTGAATGAAACACAATTTCCGTGCCGTACCCGCTTCGCCTTTATCCTCTGCAAGGCATCTTCAGTGGCAGGTTTCGTGAACGTTGTTCTATACGTTGCGTTTTTGCTCCATTTTTGGCGCTGTTCTTCTTCTTGTAATTGACGTTTGAAATTTTATTTTTCAGGCTTCACAACACTAGGAACTGAACACTTGTTTTTCTGTGAAGTCTGAAAAACATTTCAAATGTAATTTATAAAAAGAAGAAGAGTACCAAAAATGGAACAAAAACACAACGTGTAGAACAATGTCCACCAAACCTCCCGTTGAAGATGCCCTGCAGAGAATAAAGGCGAGACGGGTATAGCACGGAAATTGTGTTTCATTCAGTTGTAATTAGAGGGTCCGAAAGTAAAAATTATCAGCATACCGTAATATTACACACAACTGAGGACGACAGGGCTGCAAAAGTTAAAGGTGTTACTGGCCAATGTGTTTGCATCGTATAATCAGCTTTTCTGTTGGTGTAAGCAGAATGACCAGCCCGTCATGTTTCGCAATGCTGTTTGTAGTGATTTGGACATGCCTCGACTGTTTTTTTATTCATGACTGACTCCAAGTATATATATATATATATATATATATATATATATATATATATATATATATATATATATATATATACATTCATGTTGTTTCATTTAATCGTAATCGTATTTTATGCGTAAAAAGAATTAAAAATAAAAACAGTAGGTGCTCTCCAAAGCACACGATGAACCTAGCGCGTAGTGTAGTCTCGTTTCGGGATATAAGAAGCAGAGTGAGAACTGCTAGAAGGGCGCTCTGTTGTTTCCACGGCAACAGCGACATGAGTGGATGGGGCGGCTGCGGCAGCGGCGATTCGGTGCCGGTGCTGGGGCTGGCGAATGCAGGGACGGCTCCCTGCCGACCCTATGCCGCCTAAAAAAGGAAGGTCGTAATGACCCGGCTGTCGACGAGTCGTGAGCCGCGGGCCCACCCCCCGTCACGGCGCGCCTCTTCTCTTCTCTTCCTTCCCCTCTCCTGTCCTCCTCCTCGCGGCCTTTTTGCCGCCTCCCCCCTCCCTAATGGAGGCGGCTGCGCGCCAGGCTTCGTTAATTCCGTGCGGGGCGCCCCACCCCCTGCATTCCTCTCGCGCTTCCCCCCTCCCCCTCATCCTCCGCCCTGCCATGCGGGCACGACCAACGCCAGCCTCGTTGCGGCCTGATTGTAAACCTAACTGCCCGCAAGATACAAGCCGGTCACCCAAGCCCACTTGTTGAATACTCACTAGCGCCTTGTGTGCATCGTACCGTAACCTAAAAACACGAACTCATTATAGTCTCATAACGCACTCAACTTCACGCCATCTCGGAGGAGAAAAATGGAGCTAAACAGTTTTTTTTCCATTTTTCTAGAGATTTCCAACGCTAATTTTCACCACGGCAGCAAGATTTCACGCATTGTTACATGTTGATTGTTGGGCAGCATCTAAATTCACTGGGGTGGCATAGGTTGCAGAACGTCCCGATGTGATTCCTTTGTCAACGCATTTTAGCCCTCACGAAGTGTTTACCGATGACAGAATCTGAACGCATACTACAACGCTGCCCATATCTGAATTTCAGCCGGCTGTGTGTTGTTCCACACAAGAAATTCATGTTAAGCCCCCATGTTTCACGACCATACGTACACATTATTTCGCTCCATGTTTGTTTTCTCGACGCCACACATGCAGTCGACATCATGACGAACAAGAGATTCCCATAAACGACCGACGTATATTTATATAAGTCTATCATTCTTCATCTCGTTTAGGTCTCCTATGTTAGAATGTTCCGTTCAGCCATCAACAGCTTATGTGAAAGATTACGTCAGTGTTGTTTAGAGACTGACTGAAGAACTCTAAAGAGTACAGAGTCCACTTCCACAAGCTGCCTCGTTTTTTCCCCTGCCACTCAAAGCGATTGTCACCTCTGGAAATTCTTCGGTGGTAAAAAGATTCCATGTGGCAATGCAACTGAAATTTCACACCACACTATAACACACCAGATTGTGACAATGCTAGTTCACTGAAGAAAGCAATAGCAAACTTATCACGAAGCTATGTCTGTATACGCCTACTAAATTATTAACTTGGTTGCACAATCACCTGGTTCCAGTTTCAGCTTGCATGCTGCTGCATATCTAGCGGCTTTCAGAGCACCAAAAATCTGATTCTCTGTATTTTGTATAACGAGGCGTTCTCCGGAACAGTAGCTTAATTGAAATCCAAATCAGTCAGTAATTCATACATATTACACTGTCACGTCATATATTCTGAAACCAAAATATTTCGTTTATATTTGACGGAAATTTAGTCCGTGCCCGGGAGTTTGAATTGAATAAAAAAAGCTATTCAAAACATTTGATATTCTGTATCTTAATTTCATTGCATTTCACTTGCGTCTTTATTGCAGAGAAAGCCTCAATTGCTGACCGAATTTAAAAATGTATAATCGGCTCATATAGATTCAAATGGCTCCAAGCACCATGGGACTTAATATCTGAGGCTATCAGTCCCCTAGAACTTCGAACTACTTAAAGCTAACTAACCTAAGGACATCACACACATCCATGCCCGAGGCAGTCGCTCGGTTCCGGACTGCAGCGCCTAGAACCGCTCGTCCACCACGGCCGGCGACTCATTGAGGGATGTGATCTTTTGTCAATGGTTTAACCTGTAAGACAAGTATCACAGTTAAAAAATGTGTGAATGTATTGAGGCATCGTAACTCACGTTGCGCAATTTCTCCGGACTGCATTCCTTCAGTATTTAAGAATGAGAGCATTTAGGGATTTCCAACAAACTTTATACATAATTTCAAACCTTTATGAAACTGTTCCTCGGTGATACCCTCCCCCCGCCCCACACAATGATGAAAACAAAGAAGTTCACCAGTTACTACATTTCTGGCCCTCAAGCAGTAAAACTTTATCGTCAGGCGTGGCGTTCTAATTTATTACTTCTATATTATTAACTCTCTTAGCAACACGTTTTGCACCGGCCGCGGTGGTCTCGCGGTTCTAGGCGCGCAATCCTGAACCGTGCGACTGCTACGGTCGCAGGTTCGAATCCTGCCTCGGGCATGGATGTGTGTGATGTCCTTAGGTTAGTTAGGTTTAAGTAGTTCTAAGATCTAGGGGACTAATGACCACAGCAGTTGAGTCCCTTAGTGCCCAGAGCCATTTGAACCATTTGAGCAACACGTTTTGCAGACGGTATACGCATATAGCACTGAATGTACCTGCAAAATTATACCAATATACAACTCACAATTCGGGACAGGGCCAACGAGATATATGGGTCCTGTGGCATACATCACTTTACATGACATTGCAGGCCTTACGAATTGTAGCGACCGTCTCCAGCGGGAAAAAGTTGCTAAAGTTGCTATTTGAGGTCACTTTAACAATTTGTAGCTGCTTGCTTAGACTCGCGCTTTCGATAACGTGTGACAATGTCTTCACTGACATTGATTTCGCGTCTGCCCACGCACGTAGCCGATCGTTCTCGGTGCATGTCGGCAGAGGAAACTAGTGTGATGTCACGAGTTTGTTGCGGGGCCCGTATTTCCCGTGGACCCTCGTTCAGGAGATGCGACTTCATAAACATTAAGAAGCGTGAAAAAAGTACTCGTTCCTTAAAACGGCGGACAAATTACCCAGACAATAAACACATTAACTTATTTGTAAAGTAATCAGAAGTTTGAGGATGTTTTACACATGGGAGTTTAATGTTTCTAAAAGAAAAGGTAGTTCACTAATTGGCTTATAAACCACTGCGTTGGTCACCTGTGATGATGGACTGCATTATGTAATAAATTATTCATCGTTCGGTCTACTTTGTTTGTACTTACATAGCTGTTTTGAAACAGCCTGCAATGATCTGCGTTATTTAGGGAAATATCGCTACCCCTATAGGAACTAGGGAAAACCTTATACAATAAACACGGAAGTTATTTCAGAGGAATAGCTTCGCGGCACCATTTATCAGACCGACTTGCGTCGAATAAGAAAGCCACTGGCAGGTCTAATTCTGGGAAAAGTGGCTGTGCATAGTGCTAATGCCATCCTTAGACTGCAGCACACATCTGGCTTCTAGAAATATTTGTCGGGAACATCCAGTTTGTAAATAAAGCATTTTCTGCAACACATCCATGTGAATGTGACCAGAACTTCATTCCAACTGCAGCCGACCGAAGTGAGGTATCAATACTATGTGTTAAAGGTTTCTTGTAGATGATATGTTCCAAGGTAACCATCAATCACAGGGAGAAGTATTTTCAGCGAACATGCCTCTTTGTAACTTACTCGTCTTTTCACGGTTGAGTCGCAGTACAACATTGGAAGTGATAGCGTGGAAGGAAGGAATGCAGTTGAGCCAACATCTGCGTGTGGTGTAGTATACCTCTAGGTGCACACAAACACCTTCATGTTTTCCTACCTGCGTCTTTGAGATCTACAGATGTTAATGGACGGCTTTGTCCCCTTGAGATAGGTGCACATACCATTCTGAAAGACGATAAAATTCCGCCAAACATACCATATATTCAGCAACTTATGACGAAAATAATACACCTGATGATTAAGCAATGGAAGCTGCAGGAAGGAATATCAGCAATGTAGGAAAAGACAGATTGCTACTTACCGTAAAGAAGACACGTTAAGTTGCAGACAGACGCAAGAAAAAGACACTTACATGAAGCATTAGGCCACAGCCGTGATCAGTAACACACACACACACACACACACACACACAGTTCATACCCACAAGCAAGCAAGCAGTTGGCGGTCATGTGTGCATGAGGTGTGCTTACTTGTGTGTATGTTTTGTGTATGATCAAGGCTGTGGCCGAAAGCTTTATTGTAAGAGTCTTTTAATTGTGCCCATGTGCAACTTAACGTGTCTTCTTTACGATAAGTAGCAATAGATTTTTTGCTGCACTGTCGACATCTGACGATTAAAATTTTACGTTAATATAAACAGAACAGAAGTAACTTGATAAAAGATCTTACTGACACATCTTCGTAAGTGGCAACAAATATAATTTTTAATAAGTATTGAGGGAGAAAAGGGTGAAGCATGGTACAATAAGCCTTCATTAATGTGTTCGGAAATGAAATTACTACATAAATTTGCGGTTATTCGATGTATCCTATAAGGCAGAGGTTACACAGTATTTTAAAAAAGCGGCCCGCCAGAGACTGTGTCGCCAAATGTATTCTTCTTTTGGTTTCCTAAAACCAAACATGGGGGCGATACGAATATTGGGCATTGGACGGTAGAAGAGATAGAACCCGAGCGCAAGGCTGAGCAGTCCTGCGCGCTGTCATCTGTGCTATGAGAACAACTGGCATTAATTTATCTGCTGGGCTTCTTGGACATACGCGCTACAGCCTGATTGGTTAACATCAACGCTAATTAACTCCGGAACGTATCAGAATTTTTCCTGACTATAGTTTCTCAGCACAACCTACCCTGCAGTACTGGTAAAAGCTCTTCAGACGGCTTCTGATCTGTATATGACACTACCGCGTGGCAGACATTCCATCGGATGGCATAGGTCTCCACGAGGAAAAAAGAGGAAGAAAGATCAGGTTTTTCAATGTCTAGCCGACTACGTGGTCATTAGGGAGCACATACTTGGATTAAGCCTGGACGAGGAACTAAATCGACCGATTAAATATCCCAGTATTAACATTAAGTATTTACGGAATGATCGGAAATCTAAATCAGAATGACCGGTCAAGGATTTGAACTGTCGTCCAGCCAAATGTGGGTCGAACTTGCTGTACACCGCATTACCTCACTGCATCCCGTGGGAATAGACAATTACACGTGTGGTGGTTACAGTCTGTTAAAATGTCCATGGTTATTATATAAATTATAAATTTCCTGATGCGAGGTTAATGATGATAGTTTCATCTGATTAAAGCAACTATGACTGTGTCTCAGACAGGATCCCCCTTTTTGTTCGATACTAGGCACTATTCCAGTGCAATGGGAGAGCCTCTGCAATGCTGCTCCAGTTTAAGGGGAATACCAAGTGGGCTGAGGCGTGAATGAGAATTAGAATTGAGAAGGAAGACGTGTTACGGTAGTCGGTGCAGTTGCGCAAGGCCACAGTGCCAGGGTGGCGCAGTGCTTAGCGCCTCTCCCTAGTGAGCACGAGACCCGGCTTCGAATCCCGGCCTTGGTACAAAGTTTCATTCATCGCTTTAGTCTGCATGTATACAGAAAGTTAGTGTCGTAGTGGTTGTTCCGCAGGTGAAGGTGGGTATTCTGGAAGCATTCCTGCTAAACTGCGAGTACTATTCAGCAGCAGTTTTTTGATTCAGTAGGGAAACGATAAATTGTTGGATTTTTTCGTTTTTTTTTTTATTTATGCCATGTAATTTATCTTACACTTCTGAAGGTTCTATAAATTTTTTGTTGTGGTTACCTTTTCTGTAATGGTGGAAACCACCTCATATGCCCCTGTTGTCGAAGTTTCGCGTGTACTCGTCTGTGTCAGTATTTGCAGTAGAGAGCCGCCGCCCCCAGCATAGGAGAAAGTATGAGCGCGCTCTCGGCACCCCTTTCTAGTGTGTGGGCCTAGAATGTGCAGGCCGGCAGCCAGCAGCGGCTGTAAAAAGTCTCCGGCGTGGGCGTACGCCGCTGGGCGCCTTTCACGAGCACCAGTGGCCAGACGGAGCCACGGTTCTGCGGCGCCGCCGGCGGTGCCAGCTAGTATTAAGGCCGCTTTTTGTCCATGGCCGGCGCGCGACAATTCCTCCGGCTCCGGGAACGGAGGCACCCATGCACTACTGGCGTCGTAGCGGTTCCTGCTCCAGAGTTCTCTAGAACCATCGTGGACACCAAGTTATGTTCCTCGCAATCCCTGTCATCTAAGATGTCACGTGAGTCAATATTTATCAAGTTAGCACTACTTATTATGCGTACGGCACTGGAGTTCCTCTGTTGTTTGCAATGGTCGGACTTTTGTGCCTGTCCGGATGAACAAGCACTGCTGCGATTACAGCCGTTATAAAGTAAAGTATTTTGGGATAACTCGACACTCTACGAGGGAAATTGAAATTGTAGGACAACTGCTAAAAAAATTGTACCACACACTTCTTCACATATTTGTTAAACTTCAAGTTATTCATTTTCATAGAACGAAAAATTTAATTAGCACAGGTCGTCTAATTGTTTAATTTGTAGAGTATAACGCAAAATGTCCACTTCTTTAAAGTTCTGGAGATCTTGCTTGAGAGATGATTGTTGGTGACAGACAAAAAGGGGAAACAAAAATAAATAACAATAATACTTAAGAAAACGAACTTTTGCCAACGGGAAGAGACTGTATTTACCAAGCTAAATTAAAAAATCTGTACAAATCATACAAAGTGATTATGAACAATTTTCGCATGTAAAACTGAGCTCGTCGCCTTTTTCAAAACACATCTCGTGGAACCATCTGTTGCACTGGCCAGCACACTCCATCCATATTTGGCTACAGTCTCATCATAGTGAAAACCACCACATTCACCACCGTAGTTATCTTTATCCTTGATATTCCCAACCGAGCATACTACATCCTTCCCTGAACGTCGCTTTGATTGCTGTGTGGCCGCTTTCTCCCGAAGTTGTCTTCGGTAATTTTCTGGTGCGAGAACGACAGATTCTTGTTTTCTAGACACCTTCCTTCCAGAAACCTTACTTTGAGCAATTGGCGTTGGCGATATTTCCTCAAATGAGGACTGTGTAGGTGGTGGCCGGACCGAGTCATTATCCACAGCGATGTCATCGCTTACTCTAACTTGTGGGATATCATGTGGCGTAGTGACCAATTCATATTCAAAGACATCTTCAGTCAATACATCTGGTTTATATGGGTGGATCACACTTTTCACTCGTTACATTGCCTGTTGTTTGAATCTCCCTTTGTGATGCCCTTTCCTGGGTGATGGAAGACGAAGCTTCGGCACACCTCGTTATAGAAGTGTTTCAGGCTTTTGAAAGATGATACATCATGGTAGATTCGGATATGTGAATAGATTATCCATTTGGCAACCCTTTTGTCTTAAACGTCCTTCATGATTACTAAAGGTGGAATCAAAGTCCCCGCCCTCTGCTGCAAACCATTACGGTCACAGTAGAACCACTTTCTCCTGTAATAGCATGAAAAAAGTGCTTCTTTCCTCTCGGAGAAATGACCTTCCGGTTTTGAAAATGAGTTCAAATGCAGTATCGTCCGCACTGATAATTCTTCCCAGATCTTCCCATAATCCTAGCGTATTTTACATTTCTCGGAGATTTGTAAAAAAAAAAAAAATCCCATTTCTTCTTTATTGAATTCCCTTGAGCGAGCATAAGATAGTCACCTAGATTTCTCACACGTAAATTTGGATTTATTTCTAAGAAGGAATAAACCCAATCATATCCTGCCGTTTGTCTCGAACAGTTTGATATACGACTAATGCTATTCCTGTCTGCAAATTTGAAAGCGAGCTCTCTAACATAAATCACTGTTAATCCAAATCCTTTGGCATCCAGCAGTAACAAATGCATTACGTGTTCATCCTCTACAGCAGCAGTTAGGGTGGCTCCTTTGCCATTTTGTCTATTAGACATGTTGCCATTCAGAACTCTTAAACACAACGTGTTTCTCGGTATCGAGAATAGTTTGGCGGCATTTGCAAAGGGGATTTTGCTGTCTCTCACTTCTTGAATATTGGCGGCCATACCCTCCGACCTCCATTGACAAAATTTTTTCTTTGTTTTTATACTTGCGAGGCGTTATAGGTACTTGGTAAATAAATAAATAATTTTACACGTTACTTCAAAGCAGGAAATCCGAAATTTTGGGAGAAGTCGGCTTGTCGGAACTATTCCATGCGAGAGTATCGAAATCTACCCGATCTGTACGACTGAAGAAGAGATGGCACTGTTGTCAGCCTATGAGTCACAGAACTTTTCCCTCCCACAACAACAAAGCTAATAGGATGCTTTCAACAACCTAACAGTTAGAAATCATTCATTATCACACGTCTACAAAGAACACTGCTATTTTCATTGCTAATCTGGACTCACCGGATTATTTTCTGCGGTTTCTTATCGATGGTTAAACTCGCGATGAAAATCAATACAATACACACACATTAAACAAGATGTCCCACTGCTCAGAAATGTACTTCTAGTCTGCTACGCTGAAATGCTACCTTGTAGATCAGCGTTGTGTTAGAAGCGTCGAAGTCTCCTATGTGTCTAGATATCCCAAAATTATGTTGCATGAAATGTATTGGCAGCTGCTGATACGAACAACCATCCGTTGACAAGGGAACGATGAGATTAAAAATTTGTGTCGACTCGGGACTCGAAACACGATTTCTCGCTTTACACGAGAAGTCGCCTTAACCGCTGTGGCTGTCCGTACACGACTCACTGCCACACCCAAACTTCCATATGTCGTTCCTGCGTCACAACCTGTAATCGTACACACATTTAAAGTCGCTGATTGGTACCGGAGGATAAATACGATACTATTGCGCCTGCGTTGTTAAGAAGAGAGGTGCAATGTTCTTTCGGACATGCGTACTGAATCGAATTGGGGAAAAAGGAATTTATGTCATAACTTGACTAAAAGAGGGGATCAGCTGATAGGATATAACCTGAGGCATCAACGAATCATCAGTTTGATAATGGAAGGAAATATTGGAGGGAGTGTTTAAAAATTGTAGAGGGAGATCAAGGTTTCAATACGGTAAGCAAGTGCAAATAAACGTAAGTTGGGGTATTATGCAGAGATAAAGAGACTTGCACAGGATAGACTAACATGGAGAACTGCACCAAACTAGTCTTCGGACTGAAGACCACAACAATAACAACCCTTCGTGGGTATGGTACAGTTCTTGAGGATACATCTAATAAATCTACTTCGCATATGTGTTTATACGAATATTTTTCCGCGATCGTTCCCTCGTAAATCACTCCCTACAACCGAGCGAGGTGGCGCAGGGGTTAGCACACTGGACTCGCATTCGGGAGGACGACGGTTCAATCCCGCGTCCGGCCATCCTGATTTAGGTTTTCCGTGATTTCCCTAGATCACTACAGGCAAATGCTGGGATGGTTCCTTTGAAAGGGCACGGCCGCCTTCCTTCCCGATCCTTCCCTAATCCGAGCTTGCGCTCCGTCTCTAATGACCTCGTAGTCGACGGGAAGTTAAACAACAATATCCTCCTCCTCCTCACTCCGTACGCTTGCAGCGATATGTTTGTCGGATGTGTTTTGAGTGTGTGTTTGACAGTTCTAAAATCGAACAGTGACAGTTCTTTCCTACTGGTTATGCACAGTAAATTACATTTGTTTATGTTGAGTTTCAACTGCCAATCCCTGTACTAAGTCTGAAAACCCTGCAGATTTTCCTGCATTTCTCTACAATTTTTTATGATTGTGATTTCCCTATACACGGTGAATGGGAACTCCACCGAAAAAATTTCGGCGTTCGCTCAGGATATTTTCTGAATATTTCCGTACAAACTATTTGTGGTCTCCGATGGCTCGTTACAGAGTAACTGCGTTTCAGGTTCGAATCCTGCCTCGGGCATGGATGTGTGTGATGTCCTAAGGTTAGTTAGGTTTAATTAGTTCTAAGTTCTAGGCGACTGATGACCTCAGTTGTTAAGTCGCATAGTGCTCAGAGCCATTTGAACCATTTGAAGTAACTGCGTTGTGGTTGATTACCTGTCCCCATTTACCTTTGCGTTTGTATTGCACTGAAAATATTTGCATAACAGCAGAAATGTCCACTTTACTCTTATCCCTCAAGCCTGCATTTAGTATTACGCGGCTGTGTCTCGCATTTGTTCCTCCGGGAGCATTGATTTTATGCTGCCACTGATGCACAACAGGGTGAATGGTGTGGCTAACGGAGACTCGGCCGATACGCAACTCGTGTATAGGTTCAATGAATGCAATGGAAGAACAGCACAAAGACGCGATGCTGAGGTGTTCCCGCGACGACGGGGACTACGTCACACCTGCCTGACAGTTAGTGTTTTACTTCGTGTTTTGTGTAGTACAGTGTGATTTTCATTGCACGTTATAGGCTTTTTCACTGTTGTAAAGGTATTTTCACGGAAACGAAGGTAATTAGAGTTAAAAAACGAGTAAACTATTATTGCGTTAGTACTCTGTTGGGCCTCCGAAGACCATGGGTCCCTGATACCAAAATATTCCTCAACAAAGGCGGAAGTTTTGTCAGTGGAGTTCAGGTCTCACCATTATGAAACAGCATCTTACGTGCTACTCGTAGAACGAATTCTACCCCATAAAAAAAACACAAACGGTTACAAACGATTCTCTTACATCTGATGTTTATCCTATATGAAGTCGAATGACAATGAGTGCGTCGAGACGTATTTTACGAATGAACTGTCGAGTTTAAAACTGCTTGGCGCCAGGTGCAAAGTTTTCGTATGGCTGGTCACGGTGCAAGTAGGATCCCGTATTTCCGGGAGAACTGAGGGACAATTTTTTCCGGCTCCCCTCCCCTCCATGGTGCTGAAGACCGCTGTCGGCAAGATGGCGGCCTGGTGGAGGCGACCTCGTTCACGCCTCTGCTCGCTGGCCACACGTGAAGCCCACGCCAGCAATCTCCGCGCGCGCCCCAACACAAGTATATAGCGCCGCAGGTTGGTCTGTTGCGCTATTGCCCGACGTGGCGACCGCTGTTTCTCATTCATCTAGCACTGCGTTAAAACAGCTAGAGTCGCAAACGTTGCCCCTAGTTCTGTCTTGGCACTTACAACCCGGTTACCCGTCTTAAGTTTTACACACGCCACACGCACACTACTTCCGTATTGTAGAAAAACATGTCTTCCCTTTCACACGACGCTGTTATGGTTCAATAGTAATTTGAAATACCACTTTTGTAGGAGGCACTTGCTACATCGTTGAAACGCTTTTAGAAACAGTAACTGACTACAGTTTACGTATATCTGCAAAGTAATTCCAGGCCCCGTCCCTATTACACGCTTTGAGGACTTACAATGAAGATGGAATTCTTGTCATATTCAATGCGAACTGCTGTCCAGAAAACGCGGAACAAATGCATAACTGACCTATACCTATAGCAGGTGCTAATAGCTATTGTCGTGCAATAACGAGTGGTCAGTAAGTGAAGCAAAGAGAGGGTGTAAGAAGTTACGCGTGAAAACTACAATCAAGGGCGTCCACAGCTACGGCCAAAGGGGGAAGAGGCAGTTTCAGTCCAGGGGAAAAGAAATAAAATAAAAAAAGTAAAAATAGGATCTTCGCTTACCTGCCCACCTTACACAGGCTTCAGTATCACTTTGAAGAAAGCCGCAACGTGCTATGGATACTGAGCAGTAGCATGTGTGTCCAGAACCATTTCTTGTGGATTCTCAAAACGGTTTCGCCATTTGCGTCTGTCCTCCTTGCAGGTCTGAATTCTAAAAGCTTCGTTTAACCCTTTACCTTCAGTTAGAGTCGGTTTTTCTCGTGTTATCAGCTAACGTGCAAACTACTTAAAACGTGAATAGGAAACGTATCACATTTATCTGACCATTACCTTCCTGACAGCAAAATAACATTTTCGAACCTCGTGCAGAATCTCTCAGTTTAAGTACATTGTATGTCATAGGTATATATTATAAAGTGGTAGCATCCGTATATTTGGCAATTAGTAAACACAGTTTTTCAATAGTTTTGTTCTTTATTTTGTAATAACTTGTTTTTAGTTCGTTTCCTCCAAACCACCCACTCTCAAAAAACTAATGCAAGGTCCTCGTTCCCTGTAGCTCTGATCCTGCGTGCACTCTTGCGTAAATTTCGTGTATCCTTTAATGCTGGGCAGTATTATCTCATTCATCATACGGGATATCCTAGACGGTTCCGGCCAAAATTATTCATATCTACGTCTATACTTTGAGAACCGCCTTACGCTTTGTGACAAATTGTAAAGGATTCTAAACTGGTTGCTAACAGAGATGTGATACTAAGAGTGATTAGGTTTGTAATGACATAAGCGATGACCTCCAGTCTCAGTGCATGGATTAAAACAGCGAATAAGATTTTGACATTCGTCTCAAATATCCCTGTCGTCTGCTGCAGATGTAGATTGATAACTAGAATTATACCAACTACTGTCTGTACAGTTTCTGTCAGTGTTTCGTACAATGAACTCACGTAGCCCTATAGTAAAAAAATCCTCCTGCGCACACGCCCCAGACGATTCCCTGTCGTTCGTCGTAGTAGCGCTACCCACATCTGTGCACAGATATAAGCTGTTTACAAAAACGTCCCTCAGGTCCATGGCTTATATAAAACGTCACCAGCCCGAAATATTTTTCTCCGACGATTGCTTATCTCAAAATACTCAGTTCAGGATCTCCCAGCCGGACGCTATGACAAAGCGGTTGTAGGCGCTTCAGTTCGGAACCGTGCTGCTGCTACGGTCGCAGGTTCGAATCCTGCCTCGGGCATGGATGTGTCTGATGTCCTTAGGTTAGTTATGTTTAAGTAGTTAAGAGTTCTAAGGGACTGATGACCTCAAATGTTAAGTCCCATAGTGCTCAGAGCCATTTGAACCATTTTTTTTTTTTTTAAGGATCTCCCGTCGTCTGTGTAGTTGACGCCGAGACTTTGGGATATCCTGCATACTCAAGTTACGTACGCAGGACATTGTGCCATCATAATGTAACATTATACGTACTAGTATACACTCATACACCAAGTTTTTATAGTCATAATATAAATGAAACCAGTCTCTTTGTATTGTTGTCATTAGCTGATTGCTGTTTATATCACCAAAGCAAATGTTTTCGTCAAGAAGTGAAGTACATCAGATCAAAAATAATGTGTGCAGTACAAAACCTATTGGTTCAGGATCGGTAACTACTCCTGGCTAAAATCCATCAAAGTATGCATTGGGAATTTACAAGCTTCCTATAGAAATACGGTGTTCTTGAAGGAAGCTAGCTAACTTATCCATGATACCGATTATTCTGTTAGAAAAACATTGTATAAACAAACGCTCTACCCCCATTGATACATCTATTTGCAATTGACAATTAAATGAATAGTTTGTAAGTTGCTGTGTTTTATTGTCATTTAATTGTTAGTTGCTGTGTTTTACTGTCATTTAATCGTGTTTATGATAGTTGGAGTTAAGGAATGTTCTGCCCAGAAGACGACGTTGGCTTCAGTACACCTCTTTCGACAAGTAAAGGATACTTTTTCATTCTGCTTAAGAGCAATGTTTTTGCATTTGAGAATGAATCTTATGTTTGTTTCATTGTAAATGTAGTGAAGATTACTGCTAATACAACATTCTACAAACCATAGAATTGTAGCCCACATCTCGTGGTCGTGCGGTAGCGTTGTCGCTTCCCACGCCCGGGTTCCCGGGTTCGATTCCCGGCGGGGTCAGGGATTTTCTCTGCCTCGTGATGGCTGGGTGTTGTGTGATGTCCTTAGGTTAGTTAGGTTTAAGTAGTTCTGAGTTCTAGGGGACTGATGACCATAGATGTTAAGTCCCATAGTGCTAAGAGCCATTTGAACCATAGAATTGTAGGGAGTGAAAATCAGATTCCACGGATGACTGTGTGGTAATATGAACATGTTTGTGTAAAGCAAGCAACCGAGCGTTACACTGAAAGTTCCATGGGTTTTCATAGTTGAGGAAATCTCCGGTTGCTTGTAACTTAAATACATTTAATACATTGAGTTGTTCAAACATATATGAGTAAACTCTGATTTGTGTCGAATTTAGAAATAAACTGCATTGGTGACGTGGTGTTTCGGATGATGCTGGGAATTTATTGAGACTTTCTTTTCGATAGTCTGTCGTTACCTCCTCGACAGTAGACCCTAGTGTAGCCAAATATTTTGTTGTTTAAATTTATATGAAGACATCAGTTTACTAGAAATGTCCCTTCAGCCAGAGGTACACTAAGCGCCAGTTTTTATATTTGAAATGGTAGCTTATAAGATTCAGTGCATACTGAACGAACAGTAATGTGGACTGAGACGTTCAAAACGGAGCTGTGTCTTTGTGATCTTTTATTGCAGCGCTTATGTGTCATGAGCTGACAGTGCCTTACGGAGACTGTTGATGGTGTTACAGGACATGGACCTGATAGAGGTGCTGTGGAAGCAGGACGTGGACCTGGGGTTCTCCCTGGAGGAGCTGCAGCCCGCAGACAAGCCCGGCAAGAGCCCTGCAGACGATGACGTCGCCACCCTGAAGGCCATCGCCGCTAGCGACCCCAAACCGCGCTCTAAGGTCAGTACCACCCACATCTCGTCTCTCTCTGTGCTCTGCTCTCTTCTGTTGTGCACGAGGCACAACACAAGAGAGCATTTAAAAATTTAGGTCAAAATTTGTTAGTTCCTCATTACGTAGATCAGGGACAGCTGAAAATTCGGCACGCGAACACTGCCCTTGCAATGATCTGGCGGCACACTTCCACCATCACCACACCACACCACACTGAGTGTGAGGAGGGGAAGGGGGTGGGGGGTTGGGGGGTGAAGACAGTGCATTGTGATGGCAGTGCACTCGCACTTCATACAACTTGGTTCAATATTTCTTATTTCTCAACACAAATTTTCAGTATTTTTTAATTATTTTTGGTGCACGGAAGACAATATTTTTATCCGGTACAAATTGTCGACGTACGCACAGATGCAGGGTATTACGCGTATTTTCACACTCTGGTTGCTACGTAATCGTGATTCGTTTAGTTTCATAATCGATACAAGCCTTTCACACACATGCTAAATTAATAAACAGATTATTAGTCAAGGAATGAACGTAGGAGAGCAGATGCAGGAATCCTGCATCTCCGCTCACGGCGGGGTCCTAGCGGAGTTTCACACACATATGTGGATCGAAAAATTTTATCACGTTTGCAACCTCATTATGGAGATGTGGAAACTCTTCCCAAGAAAAACAACGTAGATCTCATGGTCAGTTTTAACGTAAAAGAATTTGTGTTTTAAACGGGAATTGCCCTGGAGATCAGTCAGTTCCATCTGGTCATGCACACGAGCACTTTCAGATGAAATAGTAACAATCTCGAAAATAGTTCGATGTAAAACTGACAGTGTCCTGAAAAGGTTTAGAAAACTGTGTTTGTAATTCTTTCGAGGCCACAATGAATTCTTCAAAACTCGCGTTTTGTTGTTTTAGGCTTGTGAGCTGGGGAAATGGGCGATGTTTTTTTTGTCAGAGTTTGTCCCTTCCACAGTACGTTTTTTTTTTTTTTTTTTTTTTTCAATGCATCCCAAGCAAATCAGAAAGTTTTTTCTCACTTTGCAGCGTCTTACTGTGGACAGTGTGGAGTGAAGTCCATTTAAAGTGAAAGGTGTGCAATCCCTCCCGGATGTTCTGATTTCCTTTCGTGCTCTCCTTTTTCCTTCACAAATTCAACAATAGCGGGCTTCAAATAAAAAAATTGTTCCACGCATGCCCGTTGAGGTAACCAAGGTACTTTTGAGTAATAACTGTACGAGTTTATAAGGTTTCTATAGTCTCTTCAGTCAATCCATCGAAAACTGTTGCAGCCAACAGTGTAACAATGAGCACAACGTAAGAAAATTTAGTACTGTATTCTTACCACGAATTTCATCTAGCTCCATGCCTGCAAGTTTAGCACAAAGTGCTTCTTAATGTACGGAGCAATGAATTCAGTCTGTCGATAGTTGTAATTTTTTACTCTTTCAGTGTCAACTAAATCTTTAAATTCTTTCTGCATGGTAATGTAACACCACTTCGTAGCAAATTTACAGTACCCACCCCACTTATGCGGCTGCATGATAGATATTGAGAATCCTTATCGTTTGTCATTCCAATTCATTTTTAAAGGTTTGTGACGCTAGATAGCTAGATTGCCTCTTTTTGTGTAGACAGCCACTGTACCTCTAAACTCCCTTTGTATTTGTACCGTGAAGAAATAGCGAAGGGTAAACAGCACTGACGCCACTGCTGGAGTGAAGAATGTGCCGGCGGAAAAATAACGCTCCGCGGTGCTACGTGAAATGTACTTCCGAGAAGCATCCAAGAAAGCCGAGACAAGTTAAGCCTCGGCCGGCACACGTGCAGCACATTGTGCTCGCGTGCAGTATGGCTCGCCGTGTACGTTCTGTACGGTAGGATCTAAAGCTGGGCTACGTATTCGGCATGTATTTGCTGGAAGTGGCTGTACTCATATTATTACCATTCCCACATTACCAAATACCATTGTATACATAAATGTAACTATAAAAGTAAACAGTTGAACACTATACATTCAAAGTTAACAATTACAGTAAACGTGGTTTTATTCACTACACATGCTACTAGTTGGTGATAAAAATGAGTTTTCGAAATAGAAGCAATCCACAAAAAACGCTTTCAGTTAACTTCCTCAATCAGCGTTTGCTATCTTTACGACATTTTCTCTTATCGGACAAATGATTAAAAATTTAAGTAGCCGGAAAACGCATTGCTTTAGAGTAGTGCTACAGCATTTGCCGCCGTCATCAAGAAGGTGCGACGGCACGATTTAGCGACGGCTAGGATCGTAACAGGTCGAAAGTAAAACACAGATTCTCGGGGCACCTAAATGGGAACCATTGGAAGAAAGGCAACTTTGTTCTCCCAAAACCTGTTGGGTAAATTTACAGAAGCGCTTTCTTGTGGGATACAGCGACAATTATGCTTACATAATCGTATATCTCAGATATGGATCACGACACTTAATATAAGGTAGGTTAGGGGGCGTAAGGAGACGCTGAGACAGTCATTTTCCCTCGCTCAATGCGATCAAATAGAACTTGGAAGTAAAAGTAGATACTAGTTAAGCCTTCAAGTTGAGTTGTTGTGTATGACCACGAACGGAACCATTGCAATGTCGACAATACGTTCCAAGTGTCAGTCGTGGTCAGAACTATGACCTGTGTATCTCTCTGTGCTTTATGTCGGAGCTAAGTGGATTCGAACATGAGCAAATTATAGGTGCTCGTAAGGTGGTTGCTTCCGGAACGAAGAGAGAAGAAATTTTTAGTGTTTCAAGAGGTACCGTATCGAAGATTTATAGTACACTACTGGCCATTAAAATCGCTACACCACGAAGATGACGTGCTACAGATGCGAAATTTAACCGACAGGGAGTAGATGCTGTGATATGCAAATGATTAGCTTTTCAGAGCATTCAAACAACGTTGGTGCCGGTGGCGACACCTACAATGTACTGACATGAGGAAAGTTTCCAACCTATTTCTCTTACACAAACAGCAGTTGACCGGCGTTGCCTGGTGAAACGTTGTTGTGATGCCTCGTGTAAGGAGGAGAAATGCGTACCATCACGTTTCCGACTTTGATAAAGGTCGGATTGTAGCCTATCGCGATTACGGTTTATCGTATCGCGACATTGCTGCTCGCATTGGTCGAGATCCAATGACTGTTAGCAGAATATGGAATCGGTGGGTTCAGGACGCCGTGCTGGATCCCAACGGCCTCGTATCACTAGCAGTCGAGATAACAGGCGTCTTATCCGCATGGCTGTAACGGATCGTGCAGCCACGTCTCGACCCCTGAGTCAACAGATGGGGACGTTTGCAAAACAACAACAATCTCCACGAACAGTTCGACGACGTTTGCATCAGCAGCGACTATCAGCTCGGAGACCATGGCTGCGGTTACCCTTGACGCTGCATCACAGATAGGAGCGCCTGAGATGGTGTACTCAGCGACGAACCTGGGTGCACGAATGGCAAAACGTTATTTTTTCGGATGGATCCAGGTTCTGTTTACAGCATCATGATGGTCGCATCCGTGTTTGGCGACATCGCGGTGAACGCACATTGGAAGCGTGTATTCGTCATCGCCATACTGGCGTATCACCAGGCGTGATGGTATGGGGTGCCATTTGTTACACGTCTCGGTCACCTCTTGTTCGCATTGACGGACTTTGAACAGTGGATGTTACATTTCAGATGTGTTACGACTCGTGGCTCTACCCTTCATTCGATCCCTGCGTAACCCTACATTTCAACAGGATAATGCACGACCGCATGTTGCAGGTCCTGTACGGGCCTTTGTGGATACAGAATATGTTCGACTGCTGCCCTAACCAGCACATTCTCCAGATCTCTCGCCAATTGAAAACGTCTGGTCAATGGTGGCCGAGCAACTGGCTCGTCACAATACGCCAGTCTCTACTCTTGATGAACTGTGGTATCGTGTTGAAGTTGCATTGTCAGCTGTTCCTGTACACGCTGCCCAAGCTCTGTTTGACTCAATGCCCAGGCGTATCAAGGCCGTTATTACGGCCAGAGGTGGTTATCCTGGGTACTGATTTCTCAGGATCTATGCACCCAAATTGCGTGAAAATGTAATCACATGTCAGTTCCAGTATGTTATATTTGTCCAATGAATGCCCGTTTATCATCTGCATTTCTTCTTGGTGTAGCAACTGTAATGGCCAGTAGTGTACATCCAGGGAAAGCAGCATCATCATCATCAACTAAGTGACAACACGAACGAAATTATATGTCGAGTGATCGTGACGAACGATCATTCAAGATGATTGGACAGCAAATAAAGAGGACGACAGCTGCAAAAGTCACTGCAACGGTGGATGTCGCATCGCGAACCTAGTCAAATGATTCAAATGGCTCTGAGCACTATGGGACTTTACTTCTGAGGTCATCAGTCCCCTAGAACTTAGAACTTCTTAAACCTAACTAACCTATGGACATCACACACATCCATTCTCGAGGCAGGATTCGAACCTGCGACCGTAGCGGTCGCGCGGTTCCAGACTGTAGCGCCTAGAACCGCTCGGCCACTCCGGCCGGCCGAACCTTGTCAGCACCAAAACAACACGAGGAGTGCTCCATAAGCAGAGAATTGCAGTCCGAGCTGGAATTCCAAAACCACAAATCATTGATACAAATGCCTAACGGGAACAAAAATGGTCCACATGGCTCTGAGCACTATGGGACGTAACTTCTGAGGTCATCAGTCCCCTAGAACTTAGAACTGCTTAAACCTAACTAACCTAAGGACATCACACAACACCTAGCCATCACGAGGCAGAGAAAATCCCTGACGCCGCCGGGAATCGAACCCGGGAAGCCTAACGGTAACACATGGTGCCGAAACTTTAAAACCTGTTTCGCACTTCTAGCCGTACGTTTGGAGAGCGAAACATGGCAGGGATCTTCATTATTCGGGCAGCCATGTTGTGGTGTTCCATAGGCCCCATGGTTGCTGTGCAAGGTCGCCTTACTACCAAGGATTATGTGACCGTTTTGGCTGATCGGGTCCATCCCATAGTAAAGTGTGTGTCCCCCAATGGTCTAGGACTGGTTTTGTGAGCATGAGGATGAATTGTCACATCTCCCCTAGACACCGATATCACAATATCCCAGTATTATTCAGCCTTTGTGGCCTACTTTGGAGAAAAGAGTGAGCGATCGCTATCCGTCTCTATAATCGCTATCTCACCTTGTCACTCTTCTGCAAAGAGAATGGCATAAGATTCCCTTGAGAATCATACGGATCCGTATTTACATTTCCTGTTGCACATGAGAGGAGGTCGATTGGTCTCCTATTACGTCTTGCACTGCAGTCTTGATCACATTTTACTGGTACGCAGTTCGACATGATATTCTATTCATTCCCATTATTCTTTGTGGTTATTTCGCAGTTCGACGTATCTTTGGACATTAATTCATTGTAATTATTCTATGTGGTTGTTTGTATTTCAAAAACGGGTGTTAAGGTGCTGTTAAATTAGTATGTTGTAAAAGGTACCGTCCACCTTACAGGATGAACATTGCACGATTACACGTTGTATTCGTTTTTATACGGTAAAGATTCAGTCTTGTAGCTGGGTGTTCTCGGAATGTTAAGCTGTAAGACATTAAGAAGTGGGAATACACAAAATATGCCAGCGCATCGATATAGTCCAGTCGTATTCAGCTGATACAAAAATTTGAATGTAAGAATATTGTTGATGTTGTTTTTGCGCTGTGCAAAAACCAGTTTTGTGTATGCCCACCAATGGTTTGTCATTGCAGTAGCGTCGCAGTTAGGATTCTATTACTCGTTTAAAATTATTACTGTTATTTATTAAATTCTACGTTTCGAATTTGCGCATTTTTCTTTTTGATTCAAGAAGTAGTACGCTACTGCAAGGTATAAGTTTTCATGATTTGTAAATATCCCAAATATAGCTACAAAATATAATTTTCAAACAAATATGCGATCTATGAAGGCTATTTAGTGCATATCTCCTTATCAAATTCCTGTCTTGTTTCTAAAGTTCAAAGGCTGACTGGCTGGAAAAGTTTTTCAGACGACGATGAGATTGAAGAAGCTATCATAAAGTGTTTCGTAGAACACGGAAACATTTTCACATAGATGGAATAAAAATATATGGACATCGATGAAGTTCATAGAGAAAAGCGTAACTAAACGTATGTAATTTATTGATGAAGGTAACCGTCAGAGTTGCAAATAAAATTTTTATTAGTGACTAGTTTCGCACATTTTCATTATTCTCAAACCATTACGTGCATTGGAAAGTATGTTATTAACAAAACATTTTGTGTGCACAGATAACGTCAGTGCAGTGTATGTGTTGTGGCATACCTGCATTTATAATACATTTATTGCACTGCTGTTGTCTGGGTAATGTAGATAATGGTTTGAGAACGCATCTACATGTTCGAAACTAGTCACTAATAAATATCTTAATTAATAAATTACAGGTATATTGAGTTGCTGATCCTGATACCAGCACAGTGTTGGAATTACGTAACTAATATGTATTAAAAATACATCTAGATAATACAGAAATATTAGATACCAACGAGATATCTATAATTTGTATCTATAATTCGTGTCTTTACTTTCAGAATAACTCTCGTAAGCAAGGATAATTCGATAGGATTTACTAGTTTAAATTCAAAACGATTACACTCGTTTAAAATCCTTTGTTGGTATTGTTCAGCTGGTCTGACTTTTTCATGGTATACCAGATTACTATATTAAAAAATACAAGAGGTATATGCTGGTAGTCCACAACACTTGTAGCTTTGTCTTGCAATATGAGAAGTTAAACGAGAAACACTACACTCATTCAGAATACGGAAACGACTGTACAGTTTGAGTGATCTATACAAATAGGTACATACTTTTTGCCTGTTTACATGATGGTGACATTCACGTGTGATGATGATCCGTTTACAGAAACAGGCGCGAAACCCGCAGTTAGGGAAGTTTTATATCAGTTGCAGGCCTTGCAATAAAAACCAGGGAATGGAAATTTATGGCAAGGTCTTATGGAACCAAACTGCTGAGGTTACCGGTCCCTAAGCTTCCGCACTACTTAATCTAACTTAAACTAAGTTGAGCTAAGCACAACATACACACCCATGCCCGAGGGAGGACTCGAACCTCCGACGGGGGGAAAAAAATCAAGGTAACTGCAGAAAGAGGTAGAAGGCAGCAAACCATAAAGATAGTCAGAGAGGACGTGTGTACTTAGTGGAAGTAACAGCACTTAGCTGTGGGGCAAAACCGGAAATTGAGAGGGCGCGAGGTGAAGGCACGGAACTGATGTTCACTGACGTGGCGGTTGCCCTTGCAGGAAATTGAAATCATTTGTTCCGGTCAAGGCTGTCTGAGGAAACTTCGCCAGCCGGCCTCTCCCGCCGAACGAACTGTGCGGTCACTCATTTTCATCGCTAAGGCTGCTTGTAGGTAATCGAAAATTTGATGGCTGTTAGTCAGATATGAGAATTAGAACGGAATACAGCGTCACCGGCACTGACCTTCTATGAGAATGTTTTCCACGTGGGAGCAGTTCGTCATAGGTCTGTAGCATAACATGATAATGGCGATTGTATTGTAGCCGGAATTGTGTTAGTGAAACCAGTTGCGTATCATACAAAAGAAGTAACTCCAAATTACTTGAACGGCCAGAAGCACACTTTACGCAGACTTTTCCCTACACTGCTCTTCTGTTATACGCATTCTTGTTGATACTGTACGTTCTCGTATGCCGTCTACAACCTGTCATTGGATAGCCTTCTCAGTCTTTCCTTATTTGCTGTACTGAAGTTAAGAACTTTTTTGGTCCCTCTATCATCCAGTCATGTCCCTACATGTAATGCCCACCACCATTCCACTTATTAATGTAATTTTTTTCGTTCCAAATTACGTCTTCCTCTCCATTCTGTTCCCTGATCTATTTTCTGGCCTCCTTGTATCTCCTAGTAATTTGAAAAATTCTCAGTTTTTAAATGGTTTTCGCTTTGACTGTCCACCTCTTGCTACTATAATTCGGAACGGGTAGTAAACTCTCCGTTTCAGGCACATACGAAGCTCCATTATGAAAACTATTTGGTTTGCCAAAAGCACTCCAGGATACCAAAGCCACTGCCGGACATTTTATCTCTTTTGGTTTATTTCATTTCCGATCTATTCAGTCGTCTTTCTGATCAACTGCGCTAATTACAAAATCTCATATTATAGTTCTATAGCGTCATTGTTAATTTGTACAATTTTCTTTCGGGTCATATTTTACTTCAGTCTTATTAAAATTGATTTTCAGGTCTACTGACGAGCTTGCTCTGCTACCTTCTTCCATAATGGTTGAAGTTTTCGCCATATTTCAACAAATTTAATTTTAAACATAGGTCTGGTTTTACCAAAGCAAATAGTTCTGAACGACCGAAGGACTCGAAGAAAGCCACGGTTCTCAGAATGGCGTCCGTCGTCCTGAACGAGAATGAAATGTGGAAGATACGGTTCAGCCAGGGACTAGGCAAAACTGCCTTTTCATGCAGTGTTTGGCTGACAACTGATACCAGTTTCAGTGTTTTGCTTACAGTACAGACTGAAAAGTACGCAATTGATTTCCATTTGCAGAAAAAATTGAACGAAAGATGACTCCACGTGAATCTCATGATTCGTCAGTAAGACCCCAGAGATCACATACACAAAATATGAGAGGTAGTGCGTTTAACGCTTGACAGGATACGACTGTATACACAGGGGAGACGGTAAACATCAGATTCGATAGTAAGGTATAGTGGCCGAGCTCCTTTCAGTCTAGATGACTAACCGGCACGCTGTCAGCTCCCTTGCTCAGATTTCTGAGAAGAGTTGCGCTATTTGTGAAGTGTTTATTCGACTCACAGTAGAGCATATAATTCGCGAGTTGTTGAGGAGACGCCCTACGTAACCGGAATGATGTTTTTAAGAATCGCAGAACGTGCACAGGCACAGAGTAGTTCAAGCACGTGCTACTGCATTCTTGAAACCACAGTGACAGAACTAAGTGTATTTGGATACGATCAGAAGCGAACAGGCAGACTGTTCCGCATACTGTGAATGGATAAAAAGGAGGCGAGGGTTAAAACTGGTTGAATGTACTTTCTGCTGTACTCTACGCGGTTGCTGTCAGATTTTGATGTTGATGTGAGGGTTAGTTTTAATTACCATCCCAGAAAAATAAAGTTTCGTAATATTTTTTTGTTTATTGAACTGGTACGTGCCTGCAGTCCTGATACGCAAGAAAATCTCCACGCCAAAGACCGTAGCACGCTGCTAGAGGAACCAAAACGAAGTGGTTCTCCTCATTCATAAAGTGTGGGTGGCGTGCTACGATACTTTGGAGTGGCTGTTTCAGAGTGTATCAGAATTGCAGCCATGCACCTATGAAACAAACTGACAGATAATTACGTAACTTTATTCTCTACGTCGCAATTATAACTGTATGACTACGCCTGGTATGTTTGTCGAACTTGTTCAGATTAGAACCGTGGCGCATAGCTGTATGCAAGACATCACATAAGTTTATGAGCGAGCAAATCTGCGTCTCTTATCTGTGCGGTACGCTCGCAACATCTCATTACGAAAAGGTACGTCGCTCTTTTACCACGTGTGTACTCAGCAAGTCACCCTCTTCTTCAGGCCCGTTCGTAGCTGTTTGACCGCTCTAGGCGAGAATTGAAGAATGAGACACTCTTTTGTTTACCATCATCAGTCTCCCGATATCCCCCGCCCGCTCCACCACCTCAACCCCGTCCAACGGCACGAAAATGAAAATCTCTTGTTATCCTTTTAGTCACTGAACTAAGGTGAGCAGACGGGGACAGTCCTCAGTTTTCACGCTTTGTCCTCAATTGCTCGTAAACTTGTTGAGGACAACAGATATGCCGGATTTCTTATTTTTTGTCCTTAATTTTTGATATTTCGCAAAATAATTGAAATAGGAAGAATGTTCTGAACATTCTAGAACTCAGCTAAATATACTTATGCAACCAAATTTGGCACCAATTACTTATTTTATTTAATTGCAAAAAATGGGCTACTTAAGGTGTAGAACTATTTACGAATTAATTTTTTCTTGAATTTAAAAATTATGCTATATTACTGAGAGGCGTGTGAAGAATGAACAAGGGCATCTGAATAATCGTGGTGGTGTTTAGTTTCTGTTGTAATTGAAATATTTTGTGAGTGATTAGTAAATCTCTCATTCTTACTTTAGTCAAAGTATGTAAAGACTTCTTAAGTAAATGTTCCGTATGCTTTTTAAAACAATTCGATGCCTTAATTTTTCCTTATTTTCATTTTTCTCCTCATTGCCCAGTTTTTTCGCTGATTTGAAATTAATTTTTCCACCCTTTTTCGCTCCTTAAATTTGGCCGCCCTAGGCGGCCACTTGGTCGTGCTTAACGCCCCTGGCACTCCTATTCCTTTTTCCCTGATGGTGCGTGGGAAGAAATGCCTTCCACAGATCTCCCCAACTTCGAATTTGTCTGATATTACTATGACGATCAGTACTCAGGATACACATGAGAGGAAATAATATACTGCTTAACTCTTCTTGAAATACAAACTCTCCGAATTTTAAGAACTACGTATTCAGTCATCAGCTATGCTTCCATTATAGCGTTTACTCTCGGAATCTGCCCTTCCCCCCACCCCCTCCCTATCCCTGTGCTTCACAACCCTCCCCTCGCTCCTTCCTTCTTCGTTTCTCTTACTCACTCTCCCCCCCCCCCCCCCCCTCCCACTCTTCCTTTAAAACTAAATTTTTTAAGTTTTTTTTAACTCAAGAACAATACTCACAAATCAATCGTAGAAGAGTTTTGTAAGCGGTATCCCTCTTGGTTGGATTATACTCCGATTGGATTCAGTAAGTTGCATACTTCGCCATCTTGATTTATGTGGCCTTTCTGCCTTAAATGCTTCATTATAGCCTCTAGATACCTGGCTGTTCCAGTGACCGCTCGTTATTAGTGTAATCAGTCTGTTGTACATGCACAGACACCGCATGCCATCGTATGGTACGTGGCGGAGGGTACCTTGTAGCACTACTGGGCACTTCGTTATCTTTCCTTTTTTACCCACATTAAATTATATTTGTATAAGTTTGTGGTTTTCCCGCCATAATAATGGCTCAACTGGCTCTGGGATATTACGCTGATGGTGCAATAACTGAATATTTTTACGACTCTGATACTGGTGGTCTCCATATGCTGAAGAAGCTGTAAAGAGCTGTCCCTACTATAGTAACATCCGACTCTGTGTCTGAATTTGAGCATGACACTTGACATTCAGATTCCAGTCTTCGTACCGAACGATGATCTTTTATGCATTTGTAACTCGCATTAAGCGACCTCCTTTGTATACCTCGAAATCTCATGAGTGTGTGTCTTCTAACCGTAATCGTAGATAAAACAATGATGCAATATTTTTGTCTTCAGTCCGAACAGTGTGACTAGTATATTGGATCTGTTCTGTCTGTCGTGACGGTTAAGTCTGTGTATTTTGGAATGGTCAAGGAATTACTTCCATTAACCTCTTAGAGAAACAAGGGAATACATTCTTGCAATTTTCTCGACACACAGAGTATTCCATATTTTTCTGGCGTGAATATGGGACATCATTACTTTCTCTTCTGATATTTCGGGTGAGAATCTTCCAGCCATTGTCAAGGAGAGTCGGTGACTGGAGTCCGAGAATGAAAACGTGCATGTCTATTCGTTGAGATACCAAAACCTTGTGACTCGAAGCTCATGCATGCAACTCATATGCAGCGCCAGCCACAAATAGAATTTTACTGTTATGAGAGAAAAAACTTATGTTTGGGCCTACTCTGCCAGTATCCTAACATCTGCCGTGAACTATAATATGAACCACCTGACTCACATTCATTATGGATTCGCAGCTTCTCGAGCGGCTCAGCGTATAAACAGACACTCTTCCTCTACTCAGTCAGCTACCGACACGCCTTGAAGGGCTCCCAATCGAAATATGTAGTAGGGAACAATGACGACCCTGATGCAAGTCTGAAAAGCAATGGAATAAACAGATTATTATTAACCTCTATATACGAACTAGATGAAGAATAACATTCGAAACGTCAGAGTTATTTTGGCTTTCGGTACGTGCCAATATAGCCATCTCAACACAGGTAACATAATTCTACAGTTTGCCTTGACAATGCAGAGCACACATTATTTAGGTCGCACCCTGGTACGGAGATACAGAGGCTTGACAAAGGACAGATTACGACATAAAACAAATTTTTACATCCAAAATATACTGAAACGAGTAGAAAATGTCAAAGTTTATAGCAGAAAGTGACGTTTGACTATAACGAAGCAGCTGCTCACACAATGTAGCAGTCACGAAACTGTACCAGTGGGATACGAATTATCACCTCGTCCACTCTGATCTCAAGGTTTTCCCCAGTTCGTCTTTCACCAGTGAGAAGACGTGGTTTAGGAAAACGCAGTACAGAAAAGGACTTCGTCGCGTAGAAAAGGGCTTCACTGCCAATATGAGCTACTGTTTGGCGTGATTCGTCACTGTTTACTTACTTACAGGCTGAGATGTAGCGGGAAGGACACTGAAAAGTAAATAATATCAACACCTTTTGTATCACGTTTATCGAATTTCGCCGCACACGAATATGGCATTTCCGGCGTTCTAAGCAGTTAGCAAAGCGGCGCGTGGTTAAGACACTGGACTCTCATTCGGAAGGTTATTGATTTAAGTCTCTACATGGCCACTCAAATTATGAAAAGGAGACTGTCGGTTTGCTTTCCCAATCCGGGCTTGTACGTCGTCTCTAATAACCATGTCGTCGACGGGACGCTGAACCCTGATCTTCCTTCCGCTGGGCGTGTTCCGGGTGGACTTGCTGCAGCGTTTCTGCCTGCGCCCGCCCTAAGTGAAGTTGTGGACTTCACCGCTGGGGTCGTGTGCGCCCGTGGTGTACCGGCGCGATGAAGACGTGACGCCTGGCCGAGCCAGGGGCTGATCAGCGCGCATTCACATTCAGCGCCCGCCTCGTTAACACGCATTGTGCCCCTCTCGGACAAGCCGCTCTCGGCCCTTTCGACCCGTCACTTTTGCCCCGTCTCATCGGACTGGAATTTCATTTCTTGTGTCTGCTAACAAATAAAGAATAAAGATGCGAACGTAGGCGTGAGGCGGAAGGATAGAAATGTCTCTGTCGTGACGGTATCCGGCGAACGTTTTGGAAGATTACTGGGCTTGTAAGAACCGAGGCTTAAGGGGAAAACACGTCCTCGGTCTTGATTGGCACGGATGCGTTTATACCTAATGCCCCCACCATTTGCTGCTGCTCTTGAGTAGGCATTAGAAGGGCTCCAAACAAAATAATTCCAGCGATAACTTTGTTCGCACTTTACCCATTAGGCTCTTCGAATTCTAGCGATGCAATTGAAATTAGGCCGACGGAAATCGATCGGTTTCCTGATTTAAATGCCAACTTCTTTGAGGGGGAGGGGGGTTAGTCGATCTAATTTTTGGTGATCCGTCCCTCCAAGATCCGTCCCTCCAATGGGGGGCGTTGACTTCGGCTCTCAGGCCGCGTGTTTCCAGAAGAATAGGGTATACGAATCGTAGCCGTGTGTTGCCTTTTTGTTTCCTTTCATTCTATACTCAAGAACTCCCCATCGATATAGAGGAATCTGGAGATTTAACTACACATGAATAAAGGAATGAATCGATTGTGGCCTACTCAGTGAGCCATCGTGGCTCTGTGACGTACTTTTTTTTTTTATTAAGAACTGTATTTCCAGTGAGATATCAATTTTTACACGTATTTGTCAATTTCGCAAAACTGATAAATTATAAATCGGTTACTTAGCTAGTTTGTTGTTGGCTTCGTTGTCTACTTCAGATTACAACTGTTTCCTCCAGTTTTTTTCTGTTCGAATAATTACCCAGAAAGTAAAGAGTTCCAATAAGTTTAGTTTTCTGTATTTTTATAGCAAACAAGCAAACTTTTCTTATTTCACAGAAACACAATTCTTATGACTGCACAAGCAGTCTTTTCTACTACAACAGATTCCTCATGGCTCCCACAACTAATCTCTCTTCCCTCCAAGCACGAGGTGGGAGAACAGAGATACTACAATTGTAAGCAAAGAGTCTAAGCATGTACATACAGGTAGAGTCAGGAGGAAAGGTACATGTTTTGAGGGGTGATAGTATTTGTGATTCTGATACGGACATGTGCCCTATTACGACTGGTTTGCTACATAAATACGTTTAATGTCGCGTTTGTACGTTTTTCTTGAATATCTCGAAAACTGCATCCTCCAGCGAAAACGTGTCGCAATACAAAATTAAACTGCATCAAATTTCCTAAAAAAAAGTCTTAACCGTTTTTTATCTAGAATTAATAGTTTGTGCGATGAGTGCGCGCACTATATTGAAAATATCGCGCGATCCACATGCGCTGTAGCTTAGGTATTTTTTTTAGGCTAGTTTGAAGTAGTTTCTTGTATCAAACTGTTCGCCTCAATTTATTCTACGCTACAGGGAGACGCTGTAAACAATATCAATGTTTGAATAATACAGAAAATATACAAATGTACATTAAATGTGTTCTGCCTCGGAAAGTATTCAGAATAGGACATATGTTTTTGTACAGAGTCACTAATACTATCACCCTTCAAAGCATGTAGCATGTATCTTTCCCCCTGACTCACCCTGTATCTGGTGACAAAAGTATTCATATTTACTTCACACTAGTTTTTGCGTAAATATTATAAAATGTAGTGGAAACGTCATTGTAAATAACTCTAAAATTAACACATTTATGTTTTTGTTAATTTCCTACGAAATTCAATTCATATCAGATGTAAGCAGTAGTTAAATCGGTTAACGAAGGATACTGCTTACGTAGGAATCAATTTATAAATGAAGTTATAGACACACACTGGTATCAAAGGCTCCCCTGTATTCTTTAACTTGATTACATCCTAGCCTTAAGTGAATCCGTGTCAAAAGTTGCAAATACAATGGCCAAGCATCTGACTTCCTCTCCTGAATGTGGGTCCAACATTTTAACCACTATTTCGCATCATCCATTCACACATTCAACTGCAGTACTTAAGACACAATTCTGCACATACCTAAAGTAGGTTTGGCTTGTACTCGGTAATCACGTGTTTCAAATGGTTCCAATGGCACTTAACTTCTGAGGTCATCAGTCGCCTAGAACTTAGAACTAATTAAACCTAACTAACCTAAGGACATCACACACATCCATGCCCGAGGCAGGATTCGAACCTGCAACCGTAGCGGTCCCTCGGCTCCAGACTGTAGCGCCTAGAACCGCACGGCCACTCCGGCCGGCTAATCACGTGGTCTACAGGGTACAAAACAATACGTCGTATAAAAGAATTGTAGAGTAGATCGGTTAAGGTTTGAAGAATCAAAACGTTGGTTAGAATTGGGAGTTTAGATTCGACACTAAATTAGTGTTCACTGAGGAGCCAGCTGTGCGTACAGGTCAGTTGGTATTATGCTACCGTTACTGGTTGTATGCGATTTCAGTGTTTTTTAAGAGTAGTGTAATTATATCGGAACCAGACTCCAGACCTAGTTTTGTGAATTTATGGTGCAGTGTAGCAAAATTCATAATTCGGGAAGAAAGTCTAATAGATTACAAAGACGACAAATAACGTGATTACTTCTACTTGAAACACAATTATTGCACACGTTTTCTTTTTCTGTAAAGGTTCCATGCAACCAGTTTTTGCACACGAGAGAAAAAATCCAGTCTACCTATGATCCATTTTTATTCATTTTTCGTGGCACACTGAGCACAATAATCGCTGTCAAGCGTAATAATCAATGTCATTTTGTGACCCACCTGGTTCGCTTAATTCTAGACTGTCCTGCAGTGGATTTTTTAGTTTTAGACACGTAATTCGCTGTGAACTCGTTACTGCCACTTTAATTCGACTGTGTCCTGTGAGAACTTTCGCTATTTTCTTTCTGCACTTGGATGATAACGGATCCAAGATAGGCAAAAGAGTAATGCCTTCAAAGAATGTACCTGACATCGGGTCATTCTCAATCTGTACTTCAAGTGTGCTGCTATCTGACTAATGGGGGAAGAGCTCGAGCACATCCTCTGCTGTCGAGCTTACCTCCATCATTACTGCCAGCCGCAACAGTAACAACCGTGTCAGAAATTTGAAATGCCTCCTCTGGAATCCTTTGTGTGTTGAAAGGATACAAGTCACAAGTTTCAAACCGAGACTGAGCATTGGATGGAACTGCAGCTTTCTTCCACACTTCAATGAGGAAGAGCGGTGCTCTTGAGACTATACATGTGGAGTTAGACATTGTCCAGCTGCGCATTGTCCTGTAAAAAGCGTGTTTCACTGACCTGAAAAAACATCTAACGAGAGGCTGAAAATAGTGCGTTGAATGAGGAGGTAAACGTTTCAAAATCACACCAATATCCTAGCAAGCTGTAGTACATCAGGATAGAAGCGTTGAGGTATGGCAATCGAAAACCAGAACCACTTTTCCTTGTCCTTCAATTCAGGCTTCTTTCTTTTACCATTAAAAACGCACGCAGTTGGAATGAACAGGTGATAACTGATATGGCTCCTCCTTTTTCTCCAGAAGTTACTTGACACACTATTGAAAATGTCTTAATGCTATGACTTTGTCTGGCCTAGGATTCAGGTGCCAGGCGTATAAATTTTATAGGTGCCCAGACGTATTTAGTAAGTACATCCAAAACTAAAGATACTCGTATTCGGGAGGACGACGGTTCAATCCTGCATCCAGCCATCCTGATTTAGATTTTCCGTGATTTCCCTAGATCGCTCCAGGTAAATGCCGGGATGGTTCCTTTGAAAGGGCATGCCGACTTCCTTCCCAATCCTTCCCTAATCCGATGAGACCGATGACCTCGCTGTTTGGTCTCTTCCTCCAAACAACCCAACCAACCGCCCCAACTAAAGAAAAAAAGCTGCAATTGCTCCCCTGATCATTGCTATAGCCCTGTCAATAAAGAAACCTTGCGACTTTCTCATGTGGGCAAGTTTCAGAAACGACTGTGACCAATCCAAACGGGCGATTTAATTTTCGTTAAAAAAATCTATGACCAATTCCATTTCTTTCCGCAAACTGTAATACCAGCCTCCTCGGAGTTTATCAGTTTGGTGTAAACCCACACATCTGCAGCTTCTTTATGTAGTGACCAACAGCTTCTCGTTCTCTTCAACGTGATATTTGTTCGACACTAAGAAATATTTGCAGAAATTGGAAATGTGCAGGTCGAGCACCATAGTTAACGTCGAACAACTTTGCCTTTGAACCATTAATTTTTAATTTTATAAAATATTACGGTTAAAATATGTACCCATTTTGCCCCCTAATCAAGGAAAACATTATAATTATTATAATACAACTTACTTGTGGGCCCATAGCATGCTTCTTTTCATCGTTCTTCACCAGACGTCGTTCCAGAATTCTGTAAGAGACGTTATAATGTAGAGAAGCTGTAAAACAATTCATCCCGCCAGTCCTTACGTGCTCCAAAGCCATTTGTAAGGATTCTTCAGACCGCTGGCCCTTGTTTGAAGTTCTTACGTACGTTCGAAGCATTTCCTATGAAAACATCATCTGTATAACTGAGGAATAAAATTCATTGTCTTACACCAACAAAACAGCGGCGTCTTTCCCGAAGATCAGGGTGAGAAGCCACGTTCCGTGACTAGCGCAATATGCCCGCCGCATGGAAATTGGGGATGATACCGCACACTACAAAGTAGCCATAATGTTCTACATGTCTAACATTTGCCTCTTCCACTTTATTCATACGCTCTTAAGTACTTGAAAATATCTGTGCACCATGAAGAACGTGCGCTTTAGCTCTTACCTTGTCTTTGTTTGTTGAAAGGCGGAGAAACAATAAATACAGCGACATACGCAACTGCTTTCTCGTCACATTACAGTTAGCGACTTCCTACATGATGGTGTTAACATCTGTCACCAGCTGTCGTTGATGGCAGCTTTCTGCATCTCGCCCCTATCGGCATCTCCCCTCCGATTCACTCTATATTTTTAAAAAATTTTACTGTCTATTCCTGACTGAAATATCCCTCAAAATTATCCTTATTTATTTTTATTTTATTTTATTTCTTATTGTCTTATTTTATTTGGAAACTGTAATTGAGTGGGAATCCACGACAGTACACCCGAAAGGATTTTAATGAAATTGGCATTGGCTGCGGAGCCCTAAGTGCGTATAAAGGGAATGGTGTCCACTCACCTGCGTGAGGACACCCGAGGATGTTATTCCTTTTTTTCTTACTCGTATCTTTTCAGTATCTCACTCCGTAATTTTACCTGTTCCTTGCTGAATATTCTTCTACATTGAAAATATGGGAAATCTTTATGTTATATTGTTTCTCTTATGAATATCTTCATGTATGCTCAGTCCATTTAAACCTTACAGAGTTTCAGTGATCCTTTATTCTTCTTCTAATTCATCAGTCCGACACACAGCAGCACATTCGTTTGCGGCGTTGTTCTCTATCCTGCATACAGGAGGTACCTGATTCTTTTACCAGAAGACTCGTCCTTAAGTCTCCATTGCCTCGGTATCCTTGCGGACGATGCTGTCTCTTCGATGTTATTCTGTGATATTCATCATTCCTGTAAATAGACATCATGGTTTGGTTTCCGTTGCGAGAATAGTTGAATGTATTGTCCTGGAATTATTAGAAGATAAACGCCTATTTCAGTACACGATGGTCTTATTTTTCCCAGATAAACTGTGGATCTTCTGTCGCCGATATATTGAAAGATTTAGTTAGTTACTCTGCTTTCTCAGAACCTCTTAACACACCAAAAGAACATGGTAAGTCCTTTTCGAATTGCATTCGATAATTCTGGCGCACGTCTATAAATAGCTTCAAGAAAGTGTAAAACAGAGTTTATCTTTTCTTCTGTTTTTGGGCCTAGAAATTTTGGTAGGTTTTTGCTGTCTTCTTTTACCACTCTTTCTGTCTCAGATTTGTGGAATATAATAGCCTGCTTGTGGTTGCGTTACAGAATTTTAGTGGTCCATTTTTAACTTTATAGAAATCGATTATTTATTGTTGGTATCCGTGGAAAGTCGGCATCCCTCACATTCTTTGTCTCTCGTTTCAGTTTTTTTAACGATGCTCACAATGGTTTATCCAAAATGTTAGAAGTTAGTCTGAAAATGATTTTTATGAAATCAGTTTTTAGTGGTTAGAGAATATTCAAAATGTCAGTTATGTACTTTGTTTTCAATACGAAAAATATGAGTCTTGCTTTCTTCGTTTTTCTCTTATTTTTTTTTTAAAAAGAAGACGTACTTGAAGATTTATCTGGATTTGTTTCCTACACAAAAGTAGTTAGATGTGTTACTCCCTGTTTGCTTTTGTGGATTATTCCAGCGTTTGACACTATTGCTTGTAGTAAATCGCATTCGTAAATGGTCTATTGCTGTGATCCTACGTACGTTGTTGTACCTGAGGGCTAAGAAGGAAACTAGATGACATACTCGGAGACCTTCAGTGAAGAGGCAACAGCGTCAAAGGATCTGAATTCTGGTGATCGCCTGAGAAAGCAAGGTGTAATGACACTGTCAAGCGTAGCGAGCGTTTCTTAGGAATGTGAGAAACCTTTTGAGCAGAACTGAACGATGGCGGGTTTCCCTTTGCCGCTACCTGCATACGACGCACCAGACCGGAAGCTTGACTATTCACAGAGCCCGTCAGCATTTACCTCTGGTACATTTCGGGTGAGTCTTTCTGAGCCTTGCCCAGTGGAAGCACGACTGCGGTAATGTGATCCACAAATCGGCATGGCAACGTCATAGCGAACACGCAATTAAAAAGGAATACTTTCGGAACGCTGTAACTGGAATTAAAGTCCTCAGTAGCAGTCCGCGACCAGTAAAAACACAGACATCGTGCTTTGCTAGCTCACTTGTTTATAACCAGCAGAATAACATCTACGTCGAAATCTATACATACTGCTCAAGGAACTGTAAGTGTATGACGGCTGTTTCTTCGTAACAATATTAGCGATTTTGTGCCCTATTCCGTCAGCGTGGGAAGCAATGCAAAAGTGACAGTCTTCCACGAATTCATACCCTCTAAATGTACGCAAAAGATATACGAAAACAACTTTGTCTCCTTAAAAGTCCTCCAAGCATCTCTATTGCATGTTATGGTCCTAGCAAAGCGTCTCTAAATTCGTTTGATTTGCCCTGTCATGACTAGTCGATGAATTCTAACGCTGGAGCAATACTCTAGACTTTTTATCGCACTGGCATATGACACCATAGCGGTAGCGTTGCACCACCTCGGGCCCCACCATAAACCGACCCAAGAACTTGCGCAGATCAAGTTGGCACGAGGTGTATATACGGGGCGTGATAAAAAATGAACGGATATTTTTTTTAATTTTGCGAGTTTTATACCCGATTTTCAATTTTTTCGTTCATATTGGTATATATGTACCTGATCTATGTTTGTGTATTCAACTGTTTTGAGTATTTAGTTTACTGTTGGCAGTCGAAAAGATTATACGTGTTTTCGAGTGCTCGGTGAACTTTTGCAAAAACGATGGATCAAAGAATTTACATTAAATTTTGCTTGAAAAATGGAATAAAGTGCGGCACCGCATTCGAAATGTTGACTCTGGCTTTTGGCGAACCTACTATGAGTTCACGAGTTGTATAAACTTTTCTAGGAGGGTTGAGAAGACGTTGAAGACGACGACCGCCTTGGACGCTCTAGAACATGAATTAATGACGACAATGCGGAGGAATTAAAGAAAATTACTCTGGAAAATCGCCGGATAACTATCAGATAGGTTGCTGATGATGTCGGCATATACTTTGGCTCGTGCCAAGCAATTATTTCGGATGTTTTGGTCATGAGAAATGTAGCAACAAAGTTTGTTCTAAAATTGTTGAATTTCGACCAAAAACGACGTCGCGTAGATATCGCCCAGGAATTGCTGAATGAAGTTGACGACGATCCATAACTTCTGGTTTTAGGTTATAACAGGTGACGAAACATGGGTGTATGGTTATGATGTCGAAACCAACGCCCACTCGGCTCAGTGAAAATTGCCTGACGAGCCAAGACCGAAAAAAAAAACGATAGTTCGATCACATGTTAAGGTTCTTCTCATTGTTTTCTTCCATTACAGTGGGTTAATGCAACATGATCGCACGGTGAATAAGGAATGTGACTGTAAGTTACGCACCATTTGCTTGAAGAAATTCGAAGAAAACGCCCAGAATGATGGCAAAATCACTCGTGGAAATTGCATGACGATAATACTCCCAATCACACCTCGATGATCGTTCAAGATTTTTTTTTTTGCAAAAAAAAACAAAACCGGTGTTTTTCCTCATCCACCCTGTTCGCCTGATATTGCCTTCTGCGACTTCTTTCTATTCCTGAGGCTGAAGAGAACCATGAAAGAACGTCATTTTGTCACTAATGATTAGATAAAAAATGTAAAAAACAGAATCGTTGAAGGATCTCAACGCCATAAAGAAATAGTGAATTCCAGAAGTGCTTTCAAGATTGGAAAAAGCACTGGTATAAGTCTATTCTATCTGAGGGGGGATTATTTTGAAGGGGACAAAGTTGATATTGATCAATAAATATAGATTCCTTCAGGAAAACAAAAATTCCTGTTACTTTCTTGGTTTACAGATGCAGTGCACAGTCTCAGAATCCTTCCAACATATTTAAGCCTCTAATACCGTACGATTTTCAAACCGAACGGGGCTTAAATCACTTGACTCGCCTGTTGTCAACATTCATACTGGTAAGATGTCTGTCCGAGGGATTCCACGGATTTCGAACATGTTTTAATTTCAAGTTTAATGTCGGATAACAAATGACAAAAGAAATATTTTTTTCATGAGGTATAATTACATATTCACAATTTTCTTATACTTTTCCTTTATTTGTACTGTGAAACCTTTCTTATTGCAAAATTCATGATTCTACGGCGAGGGGGTGTACCCTATAGGTTTTGATGAGTGAGTATCAAAATATGTGATATAAATGGTCGTTTCTTTTCATTGCATTGGATTAGAAGCTTCACTGTTTTACGTTGCCAAGGGGCCGTAGACTGCAATACGTGATACAAATTTCAACTTTATACGTCTACCCGTTCCTGAGAAAAAGGGTTTTTAACAGTCGTACAGATAGACAGACAGACAGACGGACAAAAAAGTGGTTATATAAGGGTTCCGTTTTTACCGATTGAGGTACGGAACGCTTACTATACGTCTAGAAGTGATATACATCCTTCAAGGCAATCGTGAATCCTTACACAAAAGAACGGTTCTCGTTCAGATGTTGCCAGGACCGTCGATGACATAATGTACGGAACACATACCTCGTATTCCATGGTCTACAACTAAATAATTGTAGAATTATATCGAGCGGCAATATGGTTGTAAGGCTTGACCGGCAGCCTTAACTAATAAACAATGGTTTTATGTCAAAGCTGTCTGAAATCTCGTTTTTCAGTAACACAGTCGAAATATGTTTTGCTTTATATCACGACGTGTGGAGGCTGTTACTGCAAAACGTAGCGATTTCATCAGTTCTAATGTTGGAGTTGTAATATTGTTTTATCGCTTTGTACGTTTCACCATTTATTTGTATTATTGCAAGTTAATGTGAGCTAATGCGATTACTTTGTAATTATACCTCCATGAGACTTCAAACATTTACAAAGAGTTGCTAAAGACTTATAAGTGTATGTAAATACCCATGGAAGAGGACTGGGGCTAGGAGTTTCCATGTCACCAAAACTATTTTCGGCCGTCTTAGAGGATGTATCCAGGTTCATAAATTGGGAAAACGAGGAAGTAACTGAACTACCTTGGTTTTCTGAAGATTTTGTACTGTTTGTCACTAATGCCGATGACTGGAACAAATTAATAACAAAGTTCGAACCTTTGAAATCAACTATAGAAAGAGTAAAATAATATGTAACCGACATATCGGAAATAAAATAGTAGTAGAGTCATAAAAACAGGGCCGGCCTGTGTGGCTGTGCGGTTCGAGGCGCTTCAGTCTGGAACCGCGTGACCGCTACGGACGCAGGTTCGAATCCTGCATCGGGCATGGATGCGTGTGATGTCCTTAGGTTAGTTAGGTTTAAGTAGTCTAAGTTCTAGGGGACTGATGACCATAGATGTTAAGTCCTATAGTGCTCAGAGCCATTTGAACCAGACAAGCAGTTGACCAGTATTTACGGCAGTGCTACCCGGCAAGTTTACGGGTGATAAGTACCACAGAACGTCACGAATCATTCGAATCTTTTACGTTGCACGCCGTTGACAAACCACGAAGCCGTCCTTCATGCGCACATGAAGCGTTGGCTCCTTAAGCAGTCGCCACTAACGGTGCCAGCCAACAGGTGTGCGACATCTCTTTCTGCCATCGGAGTGTAGTGGGAGTTAGAACCGTCCAACACCGGTCCGTTCTTTCTGTTCGTCGGTGCTTCTGTGACGTCAATAGAAAATTTTTTATGTATGTCATATGGCAACTGTGAAAAAACAAGAGTTTGCCTGGTGCAGCCTCCAGTGATTCGTGCAGCACAACTTCAACGTGCGTGCATGCTCGGAATGCAAACCCTCTAGAATGCTTTTCTGGTTGCATTCTAAACAGAAAGAATCGCCAAAAAATTAAGTTTTTGATCACATTCGTATAAAAAATGTATTGTTTCTACAACGAGCTATCGTTTATTAGGGGTCTCTAAGTGATGAGCTACCATTACACGAAACCTTACTTACTTCTATGGTGGTTAATCGGTTCAGAATCAAAAATGTATCTTGTATCGACCCACCTGTGCATATTCTTTTGATCCTTTGGGATCGCACCTGTTGAACGTGTCGCAACTATTTCCAAAAATCGTTGATTACATTGCAGCCAGATCGGCTAATAATAGTAAAAAAGACAAAAAAAGGGAGAAAGGGTACCGCAGACAGTGCTTCAGCTTGAAACCAGAGCAAAAATTTTTGAACAATTCACTATGTAATTAGTGACAGAGTTGCTGGTGCAGTGTTGTAACAATGCAGGAAATCGAACATATGTTCTCATTTCAGTATTTTAATAGCGGAAAAGGGGAGATGTTATACCTTTTTAGCGTGTTTTGCAGTGATTACTCCTAAAGCGATAATCATTTTTCAGTCGCATGTAAAACAGAAAAGGGGAAATGCATAATCGCACGTTTAAAAATGTTATTTAATGTCGTCTTGTTTCTGGCATTTATGTTGAAGTTGCAAACGAAAGTTTGAAGCTCTAGTATATTTTTATAGGCACAACACAGACATTTAAAGAAACTAATTTCACAGCTCGAAAGCACAGATAATTCTTTACCTTTAACCGTTTTCCGAAATCTGAAAAGTATTACTGCTCAGGTAAATTGGTAGAGTTACAAAGATACATTTGATATTAATTGCGATAAGAACTAAAGATCTAGTAGAGAACACTGTTTGTTGTACATCATCAGTGTAAGAACAGAAGCTTTCATGTCTTATGTACATTCTGAAGACAGTGAAATGGGTTCACAAGTTTCTAGATCCGAAACCCTTAAAACAACAGCTAAGAGAAACCATTAAGTACAACAAAATGTGTGTGTGTGTGTGTGTGTGTGTGTGTGTGTGTGTGTGTGTGTGTGTGTGTGTGTGTTGGGTGGCAATCTGAAGTTTGTTTTTCAACTGAGCTAGATACTTAATTGTGTGGGAATATACTTTCTTTAGATGCTACAAAGAATGTACACTCAACTAGGTGGAGTCATAAGAGTAACAATTAAGAGGTGTCTTTCAGAGATGAAGAGAGAGAAAAAAATTCTCAGTAGTATTATGTTTGTAGCAGAATAACAGAAAAAGAGAAGTTAGGAGGCAGAAAAAGAAAGTTGTTCTATAACAGATGAATGGCTAAACCTACATGGACAGATAAAATTGTATACAATTCCTTGGTAAAACCAGCCAGTCAACAAACAGAAGTTCAAAATTATGGGTGAGAAAATGTGTGGACATGAAATTAATTCTTCCAAACAATGTGACTCTGTTCAACTAAAATAATAAGTTACTATAAAGTAAGATTTTGTATTCATACAACTTTTGTGGTCTACACCCACAGTGTGCCTCAGTAATGTAATTTTTATTCGGATTTTTTTTTTCAAATTATATTTCGATTACAAAAGGAAATAACAAAGTTCTCTTTGTTTGCAGAAAGATGACGACAGTGAGGATGAACGAACTTCTAACCCGGATGACCCATGGGCTGGCCTATCATACACAATCGACTTGGAGACAGGTCTGTATCTGCTCTATGAAACACTGTAAACCAGTTCGGACCACCTCCCTTCATTATTGCTCATTCACTGTTCTTTTCATCTTTATCATCTGTTGTACTTATGCCACTGTGTAATAACTTTGGCTTTCACCTTCACTTTTCACTTGTCCCACCATTTGAACTATGGGAGTCTAAATTGTGCTAAATTGTTAATGTTGCTGTTTAGTTGTAAAAAAAAAGGAACTTCAAAGACATGAATGAATGAATAAATAATGTTACACAAGGAATTGGAAATTGTATGTTACTTTACGAAAGCTATAAAAGAGCAGAATATGTTCTAAATGAAGCATCTTAAGCTAAGAGTTCACCAGTTTATGTGCCCTTACTAGCCAGTCTGGAATACATAGGCAGGATTATTGGATGAAGACTACCATATGACCAGTACGGATTACAGAATTTATTTGTCAGTTAAATACTCTATTCTGGAATCTACCTATGTGGGGTATTTCCCAAAACCTTGTGCTTCACACGAACCCTAAAAACATTCTGCTTTAATTTTCAAGATCTGTTTAGTTCTTTAACATACCTGTCATCTTAATAGTATTATGAGTAGCAACTTCCCTTCTCGTAATATTGTTACATACGGTCCTGGATTTATCATCTTAATAGTTATGAAGAACAGTAGTGTAGATAAATATTATTCTCCTACTTCTTGGATATCAGTGAATCCTGCAAGAGATTTTGACAAAAGTATTCATGAGAACCTAAATTCAACAAATCTTAAGCAAATTCTATAAAATGTTTAGGTCACGTCATGACCAGTTTCAGGCAAATATCGGTCAACTGCATCTACATTTACACTCTGAAAAGCTCATAATGATCCTAAAGAGCACATTTTGAGTCAATTATTTAAAAAAAAGTAAGATGATTTCCTAGAGCACTACATTATGGATAACTTTTTTTTTAAATGTTTAGTTTCTGGTAATATATGATTTATTTTCATTTAATTCCCCACATTTTGCCAGTCTGTAAGAACACTACTTGCTTTGTCAACAAAGTCTGTCACCTGACACAAGTAATATTAGAAAAAAAATATAGACTTGTAAAATTAAAGAACCATTCTGCAGAAATAAGATGCAAGAAGAATAACAGCTCACATGAAGCTGTTAATGTTCTGTTAGAAAGGCAGCATTGTCTGGTTCATTCATGGCATTTTCTACTGGTGCTTCATGTTAATCAATTTCAAGCGTATGAGAGGGTACAGTATGATTATATGCCTGCTGGAGTGAGTTTGCAGCTGCAGCGTTGGCAATACTGCGTATCTTTTGTGTGTGGTGGTCGGCTTCCCCAGCTGCTCTACACCCTGCCTGTGTGTACCTTCACAAGCCCTGTCCTCTCCTCGCTTCCTGACAGCGAAGTACCATTAGTCATAAACTGGAGAATCCATTTTCCTGCTGTGTTCTTATTAAGTAAAACCCTCGGAGGAACCATCAATCTCTCAATGGAGATTATACACAGTTTTTATATGTGAAATAGCTTTGTGAACTACACTTACTGTTCTCTATTTGTAAAACTTATAAAGAAGTAAAAGTCTGAAATATATATATTTCTTGAGTAGGAAAACTATTCTTAATTAGAGATAAACTGTTCTCTGTTTGTAAAATTTATAAGGATTTGAAAGTATGAAGTATACATATTTTATAAGTAGGAAAGAACTACTCTTAGCTAGAGATGACTTTATCAAAAAGTTGCATTGGTGAACAATGTTGGCAAGAATTATTTCAAGCTGCAGAAATGCTAAAAGGAATCTATCAAAGAACAGAGGGGTAGCTTCACTAAAATACTACTACTGAATGAGCAAAGGAGAAGGCACAAAAGGTGTGACTGTAGTGACTGTTTTCATATAATTTTTCACTAAAGTCTGAAAAATCTATTTCTGTAGCTCTGTGTTACAGAAAATATCTCCTTGGGGAGCTCTTGCTACCTGGAAGAAACAGTGTGCATAGAGCAGAAGGCAGAATCCAGCCAAGTAAAGTATCCCCAGGTCCCTCGGGTCAGTTGACTAATGGCAGAGCTGTCAAGATATGACAGATGGAATGCAATAGGCCACAGCAGACCTCCCGACCTGCTGTCTGGGGCTTCTTGTAAACATTTTACCTGCTCCCTGGTGTACAGTGATACAGGCACTGATATACACATGCAGTCACAGATGTATGTCTGATTAAGACCATTTACATTGCACATGTATGTAGCATGCATAAATTCTGTGAATTTTATAAAATATTTCTTATTCCTCTCATGTTAGGAGTTTCTTAAACTTATTTTTCTTGTATGAAGAACATTTGTCTGAGTGTTATTTTCTTAATACCTGTAAGTTAAAGTATAGTGTTTCAGTAATGCCCACAAACATTATACTGATTAATTGGCAAAGTGATTTAGTGCTGGGGAAATGGTATGTACTTGTACACTCCTAGCAGATATAAAAAAGAGGCTGAAAAATTTTTACCAGACTTCCTGTCAGCTGTCCTTTTTGATTGTCACAGTAGCTTCTACCTAAAATAACAGATGCTTGGGATTCTGGAGGAGGGACAATAGCTTTGTCACCGACACTCTTGAGTGCCTCTCACACAGGCATTTTCAAGTGGCTTATGGGTGAATCCAGCTACCTGGACCTGCCTGCCTATTGACCCTTCCAGGGGTGAAAACTGTTTCAGTTATTCTCACAGACTTTCTAACAAAATTCATAACTGGATGCTTTATAACTTCCTATGAAATATTTTGTCACAATACAATGAAAAATACTTAGTTTAGGCTGCCATTCACATTTGTTTCATCATTGTAAGGCTTCCTGTTGCTTTGTTCCACTTGATCAATCAAGAAATGCTTCACATTGAGTAGGTCAGTCACAGGCTTGTAGTCAGCTCAGAGGCGTGGCCTGAAGGTGAGTGTGTCTGTTTGGTTGCTTACGGTGCAGTTGTCAGAATGACTCGGAGGGTCGCGAGCTGCCGATCGGAGGAAGGCGCCTGCAAGTTGTCATGACTTGGCCCACCCTGGCACTACTACGCTTCTGGGTAGCAGCCACCATGACACCACAGTTTCTCATTCATCCACTAAATAAATCTGTAGTACACTGGACTCCTACGACCTTGGCAGCCATGCTGAAGCTATTTAGCCACATCATGCACCAACTCTGACCTACATTTCTGTATTTATTCTCATACCCATCAATAAGATCTTTGTAAACTCCTATGGCATTCTTGTTTAATAGCAGCATTTCTGTTATGTATTCTCTTATTATGTTGTTGTGTGCTTTCTTTCTGTTTTTCATCAGAGGCAAAATATTATTTTTCTTTTTTAATGTTATACCAGTCTTGTATATGTTGAAATTAACTTCATTATCTCAGATTCACCAATGAAAGGAGCAAGTTTTGGCAGGAATATTGTGGTTATGTTTTTACTTGAAGGATACTCACCTGTACCAATTTTCTGCTGCTGAAAGCTGCTAAGGAGGTTTTCTTCTATGAAAATTCCTGTACTCAGCTGATTCATCACTGTGTGAACAAAAATTATTTAACCATACTTTGCTGGCAACATTAGTATTGCTGATTGATCTGACCTTCATTTTTCTTTTTTGTTTTTACTCAAAACAATATCTGTCTTTTTTTTCTTTGAGACAATTATTGGCTGCAGCAAGTTACTTTACCCACACATTCTTCACTTTATTTTGAGATATTCCATAGTTCCCTGCAACAGTCTTGAAACCGGAGACCAAATTATAGTAATAGCAACTAATGGATTTCTCCTGAGTGGGAGCTCAGGTAAAATCTGCCTGCATCTTCTGGAGCTTACAGATGCAGCCGTGCCATTAAAATTGGCACCATTTATTGTAGCTGTCAGGAGTTTCAGGTATTGGTTGCAGGGACGGCTCCCAGCAGCAGCAGCAGCAGGAGGTGGTGGTGGAGGTGGTAGTAGTGGTGGTGGAGGAGGAGGAAGAGGAGGTGGAGGAGGAGGAGGAGGAGGAGGAGGTGGTGTAGTCGGAATCCGGAGGCCACTCTCCTGCGGCCACAGTTGCCATGTCTAGTTGGGACTTCACGTTGATTGCTTACCGCTTGGTGCTGGCACCGAGGGGGGGCTGTGAAGTGGGGGGAGGCAGGCTAGGGCAGTATCTGGCAACATCGCTACTCTCATGGTGCCGGTTGGGGGAAGTCCTTGGGCAGGCTGTCTGCCCGTTGCATTCACGCAGTGGGGATTGCCTCGCTGCTACCCTCGGCCATTGTCTGTGGCGTCGTGGCAGGCTGGCAGCCATATTCTCGACTGTAGATCGAGACTAGTACGGTGGCCTACCATTGGCTGGCAGTACATGTGTGGTAGTGTTTATATGTTCCTCGCTGTGTATCTTGATGTAGGGTAGTGTGCCATATTATATGTTTAGTGCTTCCAGTTTTGAAAATATTATGTGAATTTTGTGTATTGTGTGAGGCAGTGAGTAATTGAAAAGTGTACAGCAGTTTGCATTGGAAATTTCTGTGTGTTGCACTGGTAGCACCGACTCTGATCAGCATATAACACCAAGCTGAATTATTCTGAAAGAAGGGCTTCATATAACAGGTAAGAAGCATAACTGTACTTATCCGTAGTGAAAATATACAGCTTTTCTTCTATGAAAAGTCTTCACATTTTTGTCTTCTGATCATCATTTATGGATGTGAAATGCAATTTGATTTATTAATAAATGTTCCACAGTGAATTGCAATTTCTAGTGTGTTACATAGTTTCATCTTTATGATTTCTGTATGTAGAGTATATATTTTCATTGAGAGCAAATGAAATAGGAAAGTCTTGCCTGTTGTGTTCATCCATGTAAGAGTATAAATGAAGTATTTGTGCAAGACAGTTATTTGTTAGCAACCATTTTTTCTAATAATCTTCATAAGACACTCTATGTGTAGCTGTGTTACCCCATTACATTCTACACTGCATTTACTTAAACTACAGTATGGGAAAATATGAACTTCATGATATCTCAATTTATACTTAAGGCAAGCCATATCACCAGGAACTGTACTCATGTTTTGGAGATATTTTGTTCCTGTTTCTAGTTTTATCATGTACATCATTTCTATTAATGATAGGCATAATGACAAATCCATCCTGGATTTTCTGTTGTTTAATGACAGGCTTAAGTAAGATAGTACATGCCAATTAATGTGAAGAACTGGTCTTCAGCATTCATGCAGAAAAATAACAGCTTAAACAGTTTTTTTTTTTACATTATTGCATGGTTAGCTTACATAGAAATTACAATTTAAATTGGAAATGGATATTTAAAAATAAATTCTTTACATAAATTTGAGTAATGTCTATAATGAGTTCACATAAACTGGCTGTTAAATTGGGCTTAAGCAATTTATTTGTGCCCAAAAATTAACTTCGGCTCATGAGAATAATATGGTGTGTATTTTGGGCTGTTTGTCATTTATAGATCTTTTCTGTGACTTTGAGATAGAAAATCTGTTGCTTAACTACTTTGTATGGTGTCCCTCATTAATTTTTACTTGTAAACCACAGAAACTTAAAAGCTATGCAGCAGGGTTCTTTCTTCATTTTTGGAAGTTTTTGTCTGGCACCTACACACAAAAGGATGCCCTTATCCTTCTTCCCCATTCCTTCTCTTTTTTTGTGCTAACTCTAGGGTGTTACCTCACAATAACAGGAATGTGTCATCCCCACCTCCAATAAGAAATGACAGTCTTGTGAATTGGACTGCTTTTGTGGAGGCCTCAACAGGCAGCGAAGGGAGAACAATGCTGTCAGAGGCTATGAACAAAAATTTCGTCAGCATGTCCATATCACACTTAATAGACAGCAGTGGTTTTGAATGTTAAGAGCTACTACCTGCATTCAACAAAGGTGCTTGAGTGTCTGTGTCACAAGACATAAGAACTTAACTGTTTTGCATATTTTCTACCATAGTTATCCTGTCATATTTTTTAAAGTTACATATGCAGGTAAATACATTTCTCACTACTTCATGTTATTGACCTTTTCCTTGTAGTCAGAGTGTCAGGTTGCACTTTCTCATGTGACAAAGTATTTGCTTTAATTTTAATGTTATGCATCCATAAATCTACATACTTTTTTTCCTTTTAGTTGTACTGGAACATGAAGTTCACTAATCCAGCTTCCTTTTGCAGATATGAATTATTTTATATTTTGCTGCTGTTTTCAATCAAACTATTGTACTCCTCTACATTGTACACATTGCTTTCCTGTTCTAAAAACTTTCTTCATTTCATTATTCAAATTATATAGCAATGTTACTTCAGTTAAAAGTTTGGAGTAAAGGTTCCTTTCTGTTTCTTTAAAGCTCACTTAATGAGGATGTGGGTACGAGTATGGCTGCTATTTTTACATAATTTATGCAACAAACTTACGATTTTAATCAGTGAATAGCAGGTAATGAAAACAGTCATGTTTTTATATCCACTATCCTAAAAGTGTTTGAAGTACAAGAGTATGTGTACGAACAGAATTAATTTTTGTTGCCATAAGTTTCAACAATATTTACTAAATTAGTACTAATTGGATTGTTAATTGTGATTAATTTGGATGCAGGAGATGTATCAGACATTTAGAACAAATTCACAGCAAACATAACATAACTGGCATCAATATCAGTGTCCTAATAATAAGATTATTATATTTATTATACCAAAAAATTAATGTTAAGTAACATGTTGCTCAAATTATCAGTTCGTCTTCCATGAATTTTTCTACCGAATAGTAGCATTTCTCATAAAGAATCCCCCCCCCCCCCTCCCTTCCACAGATTTATTTTTAGAGGGTCTTGCTGCATATGAAGTATATTTTTGCCTATTAATAGTGTATGTCTTCACCCCTTTATATTATTAACACTATGTATATAATTTCAGTTGATGTGTGAAGCACAAAATTCTCTTTTGTTTCTCATGTGGTATGTTGGGCTAAAATGGTTCTCCTCAAGTAATGGTTGTCTGGTATACAAGAAAACGATAATTTTGTAAGTGTGTCATTGCAAAGCATTGCAGTTAGGATGATAATTTTCTGAAATAATTGTCGCCCTTTTTTATTTATTTTTTAATTTTTTTTAACCAGCATTGTTTTCTTGTTTCCACAGGAGAGTATGTGCTTAAGGATAGTCTATGTGAAGAACTCAGTAACACACCCGCAACCATCTTAGTTGATGAAGCACCATCTTCACTGCTTGATCTTCAGGAATTCTCACTTGAAGAGGCATTACAGCTCGTGGGACTGAATGAAAGTTCCACAGAGGTAATGTATCATGACTGAGACAGAACACAGCCATAAGTTTTATGCTTATTGCCCTGCTACGAGTCTGTTTTTCCAATGTGTTAAATATGTACTTTTTTTTAGGGATATTTACATATTCTACTCCCCATATTCATGTGTAGTGTTACACTAATGATAAAACATTATCTACTGTAATGTATACTGTTGCACAAAAGACAATTTTGAAGTTTTAATGAAAAAATTAACCAGATAACAACTTTTTTCTTTTTAAAATATTTGTTGTTTGAGGTGTAGTAGTATTTCACTGCTAACTGTTTAAAAATCATTTAAGCGGTTTTTTTCTCTTCTTTTTTTTTCCTCGTGTTATTTTTTGCTATTAAAATGGTGAATTATGCATCTAATCTGTTTAGCTAAGCAATGAAAGTGTAATATTCTACTGCTTATTGGTTGCTGTAAGATTCTGGTGAAGCTTCCATTCTGCTCTTGATTTATTACACATATGATTCCTCTACATCCTAATTACCAGTTAAACTGTAATTTTAACTGTCACATATATCTAAAGAGAGTCACATGTTTTTTCAAATATTAATTTACCATTAAACCTTTTTTTAATTGCATTTATTATCTGGGGATAACTGTCCTGCAAACACTGTTAGAGTGTGCTGTGTCAGAGCCTGTGGATGTAGTGTTACATATCTTAACTGCTTATCTTCCATAATGCTTCAGTTATCTAGAAGATAGCACAAATAAATATACACATGGTGATCATTATGTTACTTTTAATGAGAAGTACACTGTGGTAGTTGGCATATTTTCATTTGCCACTGTAATTTAAGAGGACTTCTTTTTTGGCAGAGATATTCCAGTTAATGAGAATGTATGTGGTACCAGCAGTCTTGAGCATATACAGGGTGGTCCATCTGAAGTTTCGGATTAGAGTATCTCAAAAATTATAAATCAGGTAAAAATAGTGGGTAATACAAGTTCATAAGCTCAAAGGGAGACAGCAAATGATACTATGTGTGACCTCCAGCCCCCTTGAGTGGGAAACACCCATTTTTTATTGCAGATTCAGATTCTCCATAAAAAAGTAATCAAGTTTTGTCCAAAACATTTTTTTAAACCATTGACAGATGGCGCTGAAATCAAGAAAAAAGTAAAATTGGGGAAGAACTTTGATTTATTTAGAATTATCTGAGAAAGGCACATCAAACTGATAAAAAATGTGCACCAATTCTTTCATTACACCAAATTAAGCTATTTTTGTACAAAATGTACTGTATCCTACTTTTTATGCATTACCCAGAACAACGACATGGACGTAGTAGAATGATGTTCTTTAGAGTGCTTCGTTAGTGAGAGTCCCCTTGCCTCTCACATGTTGGGGTGCATCATTAATGTGAGTCCCCTCACCTCTCACAATGTGAGGTGCTTAATTAATTAAATTGGCCATGAAGAAATTGTTTAGAATTATCCCCATTTGCTTCGACACATAAAGTCAATCGTCTGCAAAAGTTGTCCACATTTTTGAGCAGCTCAACCCATGGTATGGCTGCACATGCTCTTTGAATGTGCTGCTCCATATCATTTCTGGTTATGAGCTGTCTTTCATTAACAATATGTTTTAAATAACGACACAAGAAAAAAATCAGGAGATATTAGGTCTGGTGAATGTGGAGACTACTGAATGTGTCTGCCGCGTCCTATCCACTGACCAGAGTACCATAAATTTAAAACATTCCACACATTTTTACCATAATGGGGAGCTACTCCACCCTGTTGGAAACACATTTGTTGCCTAGTATCTAAATCAACATCTTCCATTAGCTCCGACAAATCATCGTGGAGAAGTTGTAAATAAGATTCCCCAGTATCATTTCGGTCAAAAAAATTTGGTCCTATCAAATAACCATTTAAAATTTCACACCAGGCCATTAACGACCATTTGTGTTGATTGTTGACAGGTTTGTGCCAATGTGGATTGACAGGGGACTAATAATGACAATCCTGACTATTTAATTCGCCATTGTTTTTGAATGTGGCTTCATCGGTGAACATAACGTATCAAAAAAATCATTGTCACCTCTTTATCATTTCCAAGACCCATTGGTGTAAATGCACGTGTATTTGCATATCTTTTGGCGTTAATGCCTGTGTCAGTATGATATGATATGCATTATATTTACGTCAGAATCCTCAAAACAGTTGATTTCAGTATTCCAGTTTGTCTCTGAATCGCACAACTACTAATTTCGGGATCCAGTTGAACACAATCGAGAACAGTAAGGGTACGAGTGTCATTTTCACTGTATTCACAATTGCGACGTGGACAGTGCATGTATTCATTTTGAGCTCATTGAGTGCGATTTTGAATAATGTTTTTGCTTGGATGTCGTTTGCTTGGGAAATGATCCGCATACAATTACACAGCTGCAGCAAATTGTTATGGCAGTCATCTAAAATTAACATCATATCAACAGTCTCTGTAGGCGGATAGTGAGCCATGTTTCGCTAAAGAATAATTTATTTTCGTCAGTTGATGTTTACGGTTCACAATCTGAAAGTGAAGTGACATCTGATCACATGCACCGACCTTTATACTGAGCCATAGTTTGCAGTTTGGTCATTGTAGCACCACAGTCGAAGGAGTAAATCATTTGTGAAGAGTTCCCTAACGAGATTTTAATACCATTCCACCTCCCTCCATCAAAAACTGGCAGGTAGGATACATTTTGTAAACAAATAGCTCAATTTGGTGTAATGAAAGAATTGGTGCACATTTTGTATCAGTTTGATGCGTCCTTCTCGGATCATTATAAATAAATCAAAGTTCTTCCCCAATTTTACTTTTTTCTCGATTTCAGCGCCACCTGTCAATGGTTTTAAAAAATGTTTCAGACCAAACATGATTCCTTTTTTATGGAGAATCCGACTCTGCAATAAAAAAATAGGGGTTTCCATTTAAGATTTAAAAGTTCCCACCCACCCCGCCCCACCCAAGAGGGCAGGTGCTGGGGGTCATGTGTAGTAGCATTTGATGTCCCCCTTTGAGCTTATGATCTTGACTTACCCACTTTTTGTACCCGATGTATAGTTTTCTAGATAATCTCATCCGAAACTTCAGATGGACCATCCTGTATATGTTCTGTGGTCACGGGAGAATATATATATTGTCAATCAGCATACTTGTTTTGTTAAATAGTTAATGTCTAAGAACCCTACATATTTGTTAATTTTTACAAACCCACAAATATCAGACTGAGTTTCGCATGTGCATGTGCGCAGTGTCGAGGTTGTGATTGATGACACTGATTATTATTTCATAAAAGTAAGCTGTTAAATAATAACAACAGAGTAATTAATTTATGATATCTGCATATTGTTGATTTGAATATTGTCTCCTTTGGGCTGTCAGCTCACCATATTGCTGTTTTACAGTTTCATTTACTTTCTCAATGTTGTTTCTTGTTACAAATCTCACATTAAGAAATTGTATAATCAGTACTAGCTGACTCAGACATTATGCATCACGAGATTCACATTTTAAAGGAAGTGCTTAAATGTCAAATAAAATGCTCATAAGCAAACCATCTATATGGACAATTCCTTGCTGTTCCTTTCCTCTTCTGACTCCTTTCTCCCACTATTTTTGCCCTCACACCTGTGACAGTTTCATCTTTTCTTCTTGTACTTTGTTGCCCCACAACACCTAATAATTCCTCTCTGTGTGTTTATGTTTCATTTTGATGTAGTTTTCTGCCAGAATCATTCATACAGTTACCTGAATTTTGATAAATTGGCAACAGCCATCCGACAATTGTGTACTTCATGGCAGCAGTGGCCTATATCTGCTTATAATTACTGTGTGTTGACTAAAAGAAGAGGCATTTTCATGTGCAATACCTTGTTTATTGAATCTGAACTTAAAATATACCAAGGACGTAACCAGGAAACCTATTTTACGTAACTTATGTTTTTTTTTTTTTTTTTTTTTTTTTTTTTTTTTTTTTTTTTTTTTTTTTTAAATCTTACGTCCTTAGATGTCTGAGTTATCTTTGAATTGTTCTTGGATGATTTTATGTTATTATAACAGTACCCAAGTAATTTTTTCATATATAATTAAGACTATCATTTGATCAACAAAACTGCAGTTTTCACCAAAACCATTTACCTTAATATCTTCCTATTTATGGTTGTTTCATTTGTGTCTGCAATCTTCAGTTCCAGTTCATGTAGTGCGCAACAGCTCAAAGGTTCAAAAAGTACTTTGTTTGATTCCTCACTTTTAGCAAGGCATAGCTGTCTTAGTGAATAAATTTCACCCACACAGTTATTTAAAAAGAAAAAAAAAACTGCTTGAAATGGAACTTTTATATCTTTTCATCAAACAGCCGACAAAGGAGGAAAGTCCACTCTCAGAGCCAGTAATACCAGCGCCACCTGCAAAGACTGGCACTGATGGAGATGTGAAGAAGGACGCTGCTGAGAAAGATCCATTGGAAACCGCCTCAACACCCTCAACATCAGACGAGGAGTTGGGCGACATGATACAAACAGCGCAGTTCCATCACCCACACCCCCATCCACGATCCTTCCAGGTATATGTTAACACATAGTAAATCAACTATTATTGTTTGTCTCCTAGGTGACTGATGTATTTTGTACTGATTGACCCGAACAGCAAGGAAGATATCATGAAGAAGATTTCATGATCAAATTCACTCATAAGGTAGAAGAAAAGTTCTGCTTCTTATTTTTTACATTTTGTGTTTCGTTCACTGTCAACAATCTCATCTATTTAATAAATTTATTTGTGTTTCTACCATTTTGCTAGTTTTGTTCCCTACTTGTAAAGACCTACTTACCAGAAAGGTCATATGGCCAGCAACTATGTATGTTGCAAGTACACACATAGTGTACATTTCATTATGTTGTGGCAGTAATATTCTAATTTCAGTACTGACAGTCTGTCATTAACTCTTATGTAATTAGTGTGCATTATTTTCGATCATCAAAAAAGATTTAGTTGGTAGTAAACAGTATTAATTGTATCATTAGTTTGCTGTAAAATAATTTTTTCTTACGTAAATTTACACATCTGAATGGAAGACTCGAACAGTAGGAGCCAGGTTTTTGTTAATTCTCCCAAAATAACTAGTTCTTGATGAGTGAAATTTAAGTTTCCTTTTCTAAATTCATTTGAGCTTCTCCTTTCACTCTTTTTCTCATCAAGCTGCTTTTTATTGATGTGTACCCAGTAGGTAGAATCTTATGTTTTCAATATGTCTCCTACTGTCCTCAGTAATATACAGTAGTGGAAGTCAGTATAAAGGAAGGATTCCTTCGAAAATAATAGAACAATATCTGTCGGATACTGTATCAAATTTATTATGAAAGTAGTAGATACATATGAGACATAAACAATCATGACAGGATTACATAGCTTTTTTCATAATCTGAGTAAAAAACATGTCACTCATTGTCCTGTTGTATTATTGTGTTGTTACTACTTTGTCCAACCTCCGTTCTTCATAATGATCTCAGAAATTCTCTTCAGCATTGACTTTGTTAGTGTTTGTAGTTCTTGCAGTGAAATTGTGCACCTATTCTTCTTGTATCACATTTTCCAGCTCACATGTGGTCTCAGATAGCCTTCCATTGTGATAAAAATGCCTTGCAAGTATTCCCCAGTGATTTTTCATGGGGTGCGTATCTTGGCTGCGTGCACACCGGGGCAAGACATTGATAACTTCATATTCAAGCCACTTTTGGTTGTAGCAGAAAGATGCACAGATGCTTTATCTTGTTGAAACATTAGATTTATGTTCCCTAGCCCCTCATACACTTTGATCAATTCTGTCTTCGGCATCTCAGTGTACATGTTAGAGTTCATTGTACTGTTCAGCAGAACAATGCGTGATTTACCTTTAGTGCAGAAGGCTGCTCAAATCGTAACATTTCCACCAACAAAATTTCTACGCATTCTTACCTGCTGCTCTTTTCTCCGGTCATGCCCATAGTCCATCTGGCCCAATTGAATTAAACTTCTTCTCATCACATTAAACCACTTAATCCCATTCTCAAGTCCACGACATACGGTTTTCAGCAAACTCCATCCTAGCCTATTCATGTTTGGGTATTAAAGCAGGTTTCTGTAGTCATTTTCTTTAAAGCAAGATGTTTGACAAATGACAAAAATTGCTGTACATATCTGGAAATCTGCTCCCATAGCCTAAATTTATTCTTGTGATGGATTTGTAGTGAAAAATGAGGATGATGTTTTGGAATCTGAAACTGCCAACTCTTTCTTCTCAGCATGCATGCTTAATTCGTGTAAAACTCCTCCTACCTCTACTTTCCTTGTATTCCACTTTTTCATTGGTGTTTGTCATTTCCTATGGCTTTCCATAAGTACGTACCACTTACATGCTTCCTCATTTTGTTAGTGTTGTTATCATGAAGTATAACACCTAGTGTCGAGCAAATCATCTTTACTGACATTGTGGTGAGATGATGCACTGGTACCTTTCTTGCTAGCTATTGTTTTACTCCACATCAGTCCACTGGGGACAGTACTATAGGCTATAATTAGCTTTTGTGTTTTACTGTACACTATAATTTATATTTGCAATCTTCTCGAATACCTCTCTTTTCTGCGACCAATGTTGTTTAACACAAACACTGAAGGTGCAAAAGAGCCATGTTCTGTTATGAGTGTACACACAGCCTCATTTGAATTCCTCTCAATGTAGTGATATTTGTACAGCACTGCTGCATTTTGACATAAATCTGTAGCTGTAGATCTAAAAATAAAACTATCATTCATGCCACTTAGACATGTTTGGGCTCAGTCAGATTTTCCTCCCTCATCAAAATGCCATTAAATTATCTTCCATTTTCCTATTAACGTACTAAGTTCTCTCAGAACTTAAACTAATTAATTCTTAGAGACTACTCCTATTTCTGACAACAAGTGCATATTTGTTCCATTATTTTTGTTATGTGAAATTACTTTCACACCAGTTCTATAGATAAGAAATCTACTGACCAAGCCATGGTAGGAGAACACACATGTAAAAAAAAGCTTGATTAGGTGAAACCTTTTTTATATGTGTTTTCTCCTGTTGCCACTTGGTGAGTAGATCTTTTTATCTAACCTACTGCATTCTATTGTCAAACATTGATTATTTTTGTTATTGTAGTGTTTAAAATGGAACAGAATGTCACAGAAATATTTAATTGTTTGTGTAATGCCACTACATGAGTAATGCAGCAAACAAAGAATTCTTATTTAACACATTATCTTAGCAGATATTTTAATTTTATGCTGTAAAACAACAACAAAATTAAAATTTATGCATCCCACTCTGAGAACTATGTGCAACTTAATCTTATCAGTAAAAGTACAATATCTAGGAATACAGGCACATCCCATGTGCAAACACTACTCCCAAGATACAATAGTCAAAACAACAAAATTGTTCATATCAGCCAAGTAGAGACATGAAATACAGTACCAAATTAGAAGTAACACACCCTGATACATTTACTGTATTACTATTGTAACCCTGTAAGGAGATTAGTTTTGTACTGTCACTCTTGTTAACTGCAAGCTGAAAATGAATAGGTTGAGAATTACTCTGTGTGCCGTGTAATGTGAACATTAGGGTGAGGACAGGTATATTTCACTACTAAACAGCGGTTTTTTTCCTTGCAAGAATAGGTAACTAATGAGGCAATACTTTCCATCTCATTAAAAGCATAATTCTTTGAGGTACATCATTAACTGTTTGGTTTCGAGAAAACAAAAATGATGAAGATAGATTACCATTTACTGGGTACTCAATCTCAAAATTGATATTATTTCACTTCCTTTATTTCTTTTAAAGCAGTTCTTCCTAAGACACAAATCTGTATCTGCAGTGCAAAAGACTCGCCTAGAATCTCCAGAATGATGGGGCTAAAATCCAAACTGTGCAAGCATGTATTGTGTGTAATACTTTTCTTCTTATATCTCTCATTACCCTTGAACTGAATTCATTTCTCCATATTTCCAGGTTCCCCCTTCGTCATAATGCTGGAACCTGTTTTAATGCTCTGAAAATTAAAAGTTCTTTCTATTGGTAGTGGCTCATATAACGTACAAAAGCCATGTTGCACCATTGTTTGTAATCCGCATTACACTGTGTTGCTGTTGTTGTGCTCTTCAGTCCAAATAGTGGTTTGACACAACTCTGTAGTAGTCTATCCTGCACAAGATTCTTCGTCTCTGAATACTACTGCAGTCTGCATCCATCTGAACCTGTGTATTGTATTCATGGTTAGGTCTCCCTCTGAAATTTTTACCCGTCCACACTTCCCTACAGTACTAAATTGGTGAGACCTCAATGTTTCAGGATGTGTCATATGAATTGATCCCTTCTTCTAGTCAGGTTGTGCCGTAAATTTCTTTTCTCTCCAATCTGGTTCAGTACCTCTTCATTTGTTATTTTATCTAACCATCTAATCATCAACATTGGTCTATGATACACATACCTGCCAGATCTCTTGATTTAGAATGTCAAACCAAACACCTTTCAGCCATCTATATATTCAAATTGTTAATTTATTGGGCTACCAGTTTCGGCGATATATTATGCCACCTTCAGGCCCCTTGATCAACGTGTAGGGAAATTCCCAATTCAGAATTGGGGCCAGCATTTAAAGACTGGTATCTTGAGATTTTTAAGACAGCAATTACTTCAAACAACGCTGTCTCAAATATCTACAGATACCAGTCTTTGAACGCTGGCCTCTATTCTGACCAGAACCAAGTTTGTAAGCTTCATACATGTTGGTCAGGAGGCCTGAAGATAATGTAATATATTGCCAAAACTGGTATCCCAATAAAATAACAATTTGGAAATTTAGACAACTGATAGGTATTTGATTTTAAATTCTGTACTGAACAGTCAAGGTCCCAAACCACCTTTGAAAAGATGGACGTACAGAGTCTCCTGATTTAGGTGGTAGCCTACTGATTTTCCACCTTTCCTCCTGGTTCCCGATTATTCCATTATTTCTCCCAATGTTTTGCTAATTATTGTCAAATGACAGACATTTGTTTTGAATAATCACCATTTTAGTGTTTATTGCAAATGCTTGGAAGTCATTCACTTTAGATGTGTGCATATTGAAGTTCACAAAAATCAGGAAGCCGCACACAGCCTATGCATCAGTTGTTGGTTTTCCTCTTTCTCAGACATTTTGTAGGCTCTATATTCATACTGCTCAGTAATGTGCTCTATTTGGACTTGGGTTTGTGTGTTGTCACTGTGCGTAAGAGAAGGCACTTACTATTCATTGTTTTTTTTGTCAATCAGTCTAAGTCTTTAGAGTGGGTTATTATGTTATGTGATTCCCTAAAAGGCTTTACTTCTGTGTAAGTGCTTATTTTAGATCTGCATATTTATGTATATCTTCTTTTGTCATGTTCATAGTATTTTGATTTAGTGTTTTTTTTTCCATTATGCCAGAAACAAATAACTCTATCTTCTTCAAGCAATATGTGGAATAGTTTCCATTCATTGTCAGGTCTAGGAAAAGACCATTGTTAGCATTTTGTACTCTTTGCTGTTGTGACATTTGTATATTATATGGTGGACGAAGCTGTGTTTCAAAACATGTGTTAGCAAAAAAGGGCTGAGAAAATGTTAAGTGTGTGAATAACAGTCAAAGACTGGAATTCGGCGTTAAAACTGGAAGTGACAGAGTGATAATTCTGAATGATCTATTTACATCATTTATTTTAGAATGCAAAATGCCAATCAATTGTGCTAACCAGGTGAGTCACCTGTTCAGGAAAACATTATGAGAATTTTACAGATTTCTTTAAAGGCATAGTTTCCCTAACAGTACGTGTAACAGCTAACTTTGAACATGCTGACATATAATGTGTGATAGGTACATATATAATATGTGATAGACACTATCCCTGACACTTGAGAAATAATCGATTTTGGTAGAATTTGAGGATACACATGAGAGCCAGTTGGTGGGTCTGTGTCTATGGTTTTCATGTATGTGTCACAAAGCAATATGGCAGACACTGTTGGACAGCAATCCTACTTTTTTTAAATTTAAAACGAAAAAGCAGCCCAATCTAGTGCTGATTATTTGACCTACGTTGCAGATAAGGGGTTCAAATCAATTAGTTCTAGTGTTTTCGTTTGTGGTTATATAGCTTTGTGACACCATAGGGAATTACATGCATCAGTTGTCCTGGGACCGTACTGAAAACAAGCCACAGTTTTCATTATTTGTACCTTCTGTTTTTTAAAACTGGCTCTCCTAATTTTTGGTTTTTGGCAGTTAAGAACACAACAGTTTCAAAGCTTCTGTCCTCGTGTTGTCTGGATTTCTTATTGTAGACATTTCATTTCCATACTTAGGCTACACTCCAAACACATACTTTCAGAAAAGGCTTCTAACAAATAAATTTATATTACATGTTAACAGAATTACTCTTTTTCAGCAATGCTTTCTTTGCTGTAATCAGTCTGCATTTTATACCCTCTTTGCCTTAGCCATCATTAGTTATTTTGCTGCCCAAAGAGCTAAACTACAACTTTTAATGTCTCATGCCCTCAGTATTGTCTGATTTAATTTCACTGCCTTCCATTAGCCTTGTTTTAATTTCGTTGATGTTCATTTTATAATCTCTTTGCAAGACATTATACATTCCATTCAACTGATCTTTCTAGCCATTTGTGATCTCTGATAAAATGTCACCAGCAAACCTTTCAATTTCTTCTCCCTTAACTTCAATTCTCAGTTCAAATTTCTCCTCTGTTTCATTCACATCATGCTCAATGTACAGATTGGATAACAGCAGGAATGAGCTACAACTCTGTCTCACTATATTTGCAACTACAGTTTCTCTTTCGTGTCTTTCGACTCTTACAGTTGGAGTCTGGTTTCTGTTCAAGTTGTAAAAACTTTCAGTTCAGTGCATCTTGCCCAAGGGTTTGGACAATCAGCATCGTTGAAAGCTTTCTTTGCATGAGCAAAAGCTGTAAACATAGATTTGCCTTTCTTCAATCTATCTTCAAGAATAAGTTGTGAGGTCACTGTTGCCTCTCATGTTCCTACATTCCTCTAGGACCCGAACTGATCTTCCCTGAGGCAGGCTTCCACCAGGTTTTCCATTGTTCTGTATATAGTTAGTGTCAGTATTTTGCAACAATGACTTACTAAGCTGATAGTTTGTTAATATTCACACCTATCAGCACATGTCTTCTTCGGAACTGGAATTATTAATTTCTTCCTGAAGTCAGAGGATATTCCTCCTGTCTCATATATCTTGCACTCCAGGTGTAATAATTTTGTCATGGCTGGCTCTCCCAAGGATCTCATTAATTTTATTCTGAGGGAATGTAATGTACTGCAGGGTCCTTGTTTCCACTTAGGTCCTTCAGTGCTCTGACAAATTCTTCGCGCAGTATCACAACTCTTATCTCATCTTCACGTACTTCCTTCTCTGTTTCTATGATATTGTCAAGTTCATTACCCCTATATAGACCTTTTAAATATTCCTTCCACCTTCCAGATTTTCCTTCTTTACTTAGTACTGGCTATTGAGCTCCTGATATTCACACTGCTGCCTCTCTTTTCTCCAAAGGTCTCTTTAATTTTTTTTTATAGATTGCATCTATTCATTTAGAGACTTGCGTTTGTCCTCTAACCATTCCTACTTATCCATTTTGCACTTCTGTCAACCTCATTTTTTTAGACATCTGTATTCCTTCTGCTGAGTGCATTGTTGCATTTTTATATTTCCTCTTTTCATCAATTAAATTCATCATCTCCTGTATTACCCATCGATTTCTACATGACCTTGTCTTTCTGCTTATGTGATCATCTGCTGCCTTCCCTATTTCATCTCTAATAGCTACTCATTTGTCTTCTATAGTTGTTTAATTCTCCTCCTGAAACTCACAACCAACTCTAGTTCCTTCACTTTATCCAGGACAAATCACCCGAATTTCCTTCCTTTTTGCAATTTCTTCAATTTTAATCTGCTGCTCATAACCAATAAATTACCATCAGAATACACATCTATACAAGGAAATGCTTGGTAGTTAAAAATCTCTTTCGTGCTATTATTGAAATCTATCTGAAACTTTCTAGCGTCCCCAGGTCTCCTCCAAGGGTACAACCTTCTAACGTGATTCTTAAACCACGTGCTAGCAATAATTAAATTATGCTGTGTTTGAAAGTCTACCAGGAAACCTCCTTTTCCATTCCTTCCTCCTTACCCATGTTTACCTACTGCTTTTCCTTCTCTTCCTTTTCCTACTACTGAATTCCATCATCCATCACAATTGAATTTTCATCTGTCTTTATCTCTGAATAATTTCTTTTGTCTCATCACACATTCTTTCAGTTTTTTCATCATCACAGAGCTATTTGCAATGCAAACGTTACTACTATGGTGGGTGTTGGCTTGAACTATAGGTCCACCCAAAACTGACGTGCTAAGTTAGCCAAAGGCTGTATGAAAGCAAGGCATACACCTCTAATAGCACCATGTGTAGCAAACCACTGTGGTGCACAATATACCATTGGGTTGATGACAGTGTACTTCACATTTTTCTTTGTATTGATTTCGTTTATGCTCAGAAATTGACAGGGAAACACTTCTTTCATGCCCCATGCAGTATGCAAATGTGTTACGTATAACAACTGTTTGTGACACTGTGCACATCCTCACAAGGATTATTATGCTGTCTGAAACATGACATTTTTTGCACTTATGCAGTCATGTGACACAGTTGTGGGGATCTGTATCAGACTACAATTATTTTGCTCATTATGATGGTAGACACACAGGCATTCACAGTTAAGTATGAAAGGGAACAGGTAAGCTTTAGGTGAGAGAAACCCACTATTTTAAAACTATGGCTAATGATTAATCAACATTTTCCTGGAATAATGTGTCAAAGTTCTGAAGTAAGTGGAATATACACAATGTGAGAAAGTATTAACATGCAGGTCCAAAGCATGTTTAAAAATAATATAAATAATAAAGCAGACTAACACAGAACGAGTAAAGCTTGCACTCGGTATTGTTGATGAACAGCTTGCTCACGAACCATCAACAACGTGTTACTGGAACTTGGACCCTAGATTTCGGCATGTGCTTGACAGACATTCACAAGTACCATACAGCTATATTTTCGGTGATGGGTACAAGGTCGCGTCGTTTCCCGAATTTTAGTTGTCATTTCTGCCGTCTCGCGCCGCGGAGTTCCCCCGGACATCTCTGCGACGGCTGCACAATTTGTTTCTTCTTTTTTTTTTCCCGACGCCGGAGACGTGCTATGTTGAAGACGGGGACGAGAGCTCAAGGGCCCTTGACTAGTTCTCGGCAGCCCTACCCAGGGGCTCACGCGATGAAGACGTCGCCAGCAAAGTAACAGTTGGCTCCTGTACTGCATTCCCGAGCACGCCGCCTTTCTGCAGGGAGCGGGCGACCTCGCGCAAAACCGCACGCTGTTTTCTCTTCGGCCACGACTCCTGAGAAAAGTCTACCTGTAAACGCGCATTACGTAGGCCCTAAGCTAATCAATAGTTTGACGTGCTTTGTGAAGCTAGCATTGTCATCGTGAAGCCCGATGAAAGGTTTCCGGTTGTTTTTTCGTGATTTCATCGATGGCTTACGTCCAGCTAATTGTTGAATGCCATTCAGAATTACCTGTTCTTCGATCCCGTAAAGGAATGACCCCGTCATGTCTAATGTAACCCAGAGGAAAAAGTGGTCCTTTGTACGGAGTTATGTTATAGAAAAACTTCGTTCAATGTGTAACCGGCGTCGTTCGGTGATTTTATCGGCTGAAGACGATCGATGAGGCGAGCTATCATCACGAGAGGGCTCTCACAGCAGCGCACAAACTTGCAACAGTCGCGCATGCGTTAAAGCGACGCATGCGCATTAAGAACTGGGTACACCTCGCAATGCACCGGTGCGGTTTTAAACTGGGGAGTTCAGTGTACTTCCGCCAGTATACACCAGAAGATGGCCAGAAGAGTCTGCGGCGAATATCCGACCGTTCGCTTCAAATTTCATGTAACAAGTGGTCGTTTCCATGAAAGTACTTCGTGAACAATCACTTTTGTTGGTTCTGGTTCATTTTGGAACATCCATACGGTTGATTACTGCCAAGTTTCCAGCTAGTAGTCTCCTGTCACGATGTTGTGTATGGATTTTGCACTTTTACGGTCGAATTTTATGAGTTATTTCCTTACACAGATTGAAACAAGCCTCCTTTTGAGGTTCGGTCGTATTATGCACAGTCCATCGGAAAAATATTTTTCTCACAGCTAAATGTTCACGCAGAATAAAATGTACTGCAATCGTCGATATTTGTGAGGATTCCTGTATCTCGACCGCCTCAGTACCAGATATCTTAAACTGGTGGAAAATAAAAGTACAAATGAGACCGAACTAAATTTCCCAACTTACGATGTGGAAAAATATGTTGCCGGAATCCGCGACCTGGGACGAGCAGTGAACATGAAAATTCTTGACAACTGAAGTGATATCCACCTAGCACATTAACCCATATGTCTAACTTGTAACTTAATCAACAACGATGAACTTAGTTTTGTGTATAAACATAACTGAAATTTGGCAAAGCGTCAGGGGGAAGACTGCGAGTATAAAAAATGCAGTGCTGTCAACCGGATTAACGCACAGACAGCACACGAGTACCACAGCGTCACGACATTCCTGCTCGTAAACACAATGAGAGCAGCTCTCCAAGCGGACAGAAATCTACACTACACTTCTGAATATTATTTCGAATGAGTGGGAATAGTATCAAGTATATATGCAATATACTTTTTACAATAGGAAACGCATGCAGTGCCACAAAAATTGGCAATAACTTAAATTTACACTGCATTTATCTTTCTTTAGTTTCGTAAGGTCCGTGAGAGGTATATTAGAGGGCAGTTTATTTACGTACAGATATTTAGTGAAGAATGTCGTTTTATTTTAAGAACAAAAGTGGCTAGTAAACAGCGAACGTCTTGCTCTTCTGCGGAAAGACGTCGTACATCTACTCAACAACGTGAAACTTTCTTCAATACACTTGGCAGTGAAATTAGTGAATGTGGAACATGGGAGACTCGTGTGGAACGCAATATCTACACTATTAACGTCCCAAATAAGCAACCACAGCTGTAGCTGAAGGGAAAACCAAGGAGACATGATAATAAAACGTCAAAAGCAATAAAATGTTTCCCAACACAGAAGGAACCAATGATACAACTGTCTCTACATCTGAGCCACAAACGGCAAGAATCTTAAACACAATCGCTATTTGAGTAAAAGTAATTACATTTACAAAAATATTAGAGTATTATAAAGTCGAGTGAAGTGTAAGAACGTGCGAATATTTAGATTGCATGCAAAACTGTTACGAGTCAAGGATAATATTTATCATAATAAGAATGGGCAACAGAAATATTTGACTCTCGTGCATGAAATGTGTATCAATATTCTCTTGCTTTCAGCAGAGTAAGCTGCAATTATACACAAATTCGAAAGTATTTCTTCATAATGAGTTCTAGCTTATTGTCTCTGAATCGCTGAGAATCGTGCTTTTACATTTTTTTTCAAGATCGTGCAATATCTCTTCAATATTTAATTATTCTTGGAACGCAAAAATATAATAACTATTTCGCCACTTAAGAAGGTTCAATTTCCACAGCTGTGTGTCCCGACTGTAGACGTTAGACTAGCTATATAGTGACAGAGGAAAATAAAAGCAAGAAAGACTTTTGGTGTATGTCACAACACAGCACATAACTTAAACCAAAATAATTTATGAAAAAGTTTGCAAACTTCTTAAAACTTACGATCACGTAACAAACAAATGGGTAACTGAAAACTTCTTGGAAAAAAAGAAATTAACTGAACTAAATTTATTATGAGAAAAATCTACAATAGTTATGGACAGAAACAAAGAATAATTTATTATTTTCGTTTTATTTCAAGAAAAATTGTATGAAGATTTTGTTTTCATGGAAGGAGAAACAATAAAATATTCGTGAGTAAAAAATCTCTGAGTTGTGTTTACATTTTCGATGCCTATATCTCAAGATAAAGTCACACTGCCGACTCTCTTCAGTTATGTTGCATACTGCTTCCATGTTTTTTGAACAACTGATTTTGATCAACGTACACGAAATTCGTCGCTGACGGAAACACGACCACAACGAAACCCTCCAAATCAATTGTAAAGTCTTTTGCTGGAGGTGATTAGTTAACAAAAAGTTGGATGAAGCGATTCGAGCCATTGATGTTGAGTCAGAGCTCAACAAAAATCGTAAAAACGCATCCAACAAATCCTTAGCTCCATTGTCTCAACAACTACAACAAATTTTAACGCAATATTAATGTCATTATGTCAACTCCCAAATGCACTGTCTATATGTCGCTTGTATAAACTTAAAAAACGGATCAACTGGTACGTTCGTTGAATTTATCGTGTCTCTCTGATCGTATGTTTATGTATCCGCGTTATTTTTCAGGGAAAGGGGAAATATACTGTTGTGTTAGTCATTCTTCTTCATAAATTTACGGTTAACCACACTGTTCACCGTTGTGGTCACACATTTCAATAAAGACAGAAAATGCTTCGTTGAAGGTGGTAATCTTCTTTGAACGCATGAAAAGTAGTGATTTTCGGGATTTTTTTCAAATAAAATAAAAAGTAATGTCAAATCTGATGACATACTTTTAATTCTTACACTACCGCTGCACCATGTGGAAGGACCCACTTCCACCTGGAGCATTGGTCATCGGTGGGGATTCTGAAGCCCTGCAATTAGGCCTGTAACAAAATAATTTAGTGTATGTCATTTTCAATGTATTTTCTATCACCATACATAGGATAATTGAAAAATATTAAATTGTAATAAAATCGTGACGTGTTAACATTTATTTCGCGCCGAGCGTAGTAGCCGCACTGTCAAGGCGCCTTGTCACGGTTCGCGCGTCTTTCCCCCGTCGGCGGTTCGAGTCCTCCCTCGGGCGTGTGTGTGTGTGTGTGTGTGTGTGTGTGTGTGTGTGTGTGTGTGTGTGTGTGTGTGTGTGGTCCTTAGCGGAACTTGAAGGAGTATGTAAGCGTAGGGATCGATGACCTCAGCAGTTTGGTCTCATAGAACTTGCCACAAATTTCCAAACATTTATTTCGCCCAAAACTTCGAGGCAGAGGCGTAGATTGAAAATAGCACTTTGAAGATACCGCAAAACAGCTTCGTATGCTGACAGAGAATGAAATTTAGAATGCCGGCTTTTAATTCCGATCAAAATCATATGTACCTATTTAAAAAAATATGGTTTTGAGAAAAAAGACGTTTAAAGTTTTGGATGACATTTTTTGTTTTTAAGTTAAACATACCTCTACTGAGAGATCGCTAGGCTATGCACCAATAATTCCAGACGCTTTTCGTACGCTTTTGTGCACAAGTTCTCACAGGCCGGCTCGATATGAAGTTCGAGCACGTTCATAATTTCCATCATTCTTGTTAGGCAGTCGTTGAAATTACCTGGTGCCACATTCGGAGACACTTTTTCACAAATCGCCTTGTAAAGCGATAACAGAGTTCCTGGCGAACTTGGAATGAGCACTACAACAAAGTACACATCCCAAAAAAAATTTATCCAACAACTACACTCACAGTGACTGAAGCTTATCTTTTATACGACGAGATCTGCAAAACAGCTCACAAATTTTCGTGATGTAATCCCCAAAATTTGTTTATGGCTCTGAACACTACGGGACTTAACTCCTGAGGTCATCAGTCAAAATTAAAAGGAAAAAATTCCCATTGAGTTGTTGCTGCCAGAGCAAGTACCAGAAGTAGTTCGGGAAATAATATTAAGGCTCATGTATCCTTTTTATGAACTAGTTTCTTTTGCAATTTAGCTGTGAAATCCTATCGCGTTTACATACTTTAAACATTTTTGGCTCCATGTTCCGAACATCTGATGAGAACTGTTAGTCATCGTCCAGCATTTTCTGAAATGATGTGAGAAAAAAGTAACATAGAAATTTACAGTAAAATATATGTATATAAATTTACAATAAAAAGTGTGAAATATGTATTTCATACGCGAATGTATCATATCCGAAAGTTGTTTTGATTCATTCCTGCTACAGTAAAACAGTCCTCTTTCTTGCGTCGTTCTTTTGCTAAAATTTACCATCACTTCGAGGAACTTTTGCCACGACGTACATTAGCCATTATTATCCTGTGTACATCGTATATCATATGTAATTTTAAATCCAAACAGCCGCCTGGTGATGAGCGCGTCGGTGCGGTATTTGGTGTCAATAAAGATTTCTAATTACAGTGGCTGTTTGCTGTTTTTGGTAACGTAATAATTAACCTGTATATTGACATTTTAGTCTTCGCCCTCAGCGAGTAGTCATCCTCCACGACAGAAAATGAAACTCGTTCATGTTACTAACGAGTTTCAATGGTATCGAAAGTAGGCGTTTTGTTATACAAAATAGTCTACCTTTTTGCATAATTAGACGTCATATTATTGATTCCTAAATTACGAAGTCGTCTTTTGCTAGCTAATTAGAAAAATGGCCAAGTTCAGGTATTTATGGAGGCTGAAACCCTCATCACTGCTGGTAAAACGGCTCTCCAGCCATATTTTCACAGCTCCAATGATCTCAGGGGACCTGATATATTTTAAAGGGTGGGAACAGTGTTGGTATACATTCGTTTGCACGACGTAAGTGTAACAGATTACACGGTACTCCAGGAAAACGTGGAACTGAAATCATCATTGTGTTTTGTCAAGTACAATGAGACATTTGAGGGTAATTCGTCATTCAGGATTGAAATTTAAGCGTGGTGGGTCGAGTGTTTACGTGACTGACTGACTAGTTTCATAATCCCCTTCTCCCACATTCATTATAAAGCAGACACGCGCAAACTATAGTCTGCATCTGATATTTTGTTCCAGAACGAGACAGTTCATACAGACCTAACAGAACACTTATGAGTTAGGGAACTGAAGTACAGATGTATCTGATTCAGACGTAGCGGAGTCGATTTTAGAGCAGTGTGGCAGAATACTGCAGCCACCTCAGCGTGTCTCCTACGCTAATGATAAAAAAAATGCTTTCCCTGTTGTGATTGTTCCACACAATCCTGTACCCTCTCCTCTATCTCTGCTGTGTGAACAATTCACCGTCAAGCGTACTTATCGTCCGATGTTTTTTAACATTCTTAGTATTAGCGAAAAATTCCTTCCTATTCGGGTGACATCCGATACGAAACTTCTCTTTATACAACATTTCGGATTCTCTGTTCAGCCGCGCGGGATTAGCCGAGTGGTCTAGGGCGCTGCAGTCATAAACTGTGCGGCTGGTCCCGGCGGAGGTTCGAGTCCTCCCTCGGGCATGGGTGAGTGTGCTTGTCCTTAGGACAATTTAGGTTAAGTAGTGTGTAAGCTTAGGGACTGATGACCTTAGCAGTTAAGTCCCATAAGATTTCACACACATTTGACCATTTTTTTTTCTCTGGTTAATATATGCTGTTGTTTGGATCTTAAATGCTTGTCTGACAGCATATGTTGCGAGTAACGTTCAAAGTTCGACTAGCAGACGGAGGTGCTGACTTTACATGGATCGCAGTTTGTAGACGCAATGCATTTTTTATTTTGTCAAGCTGCAGTTTGTTGCCCCTTACGTAAAAGTTCATCTACATCTACATCTACATCTACATCTACATGACTACTCTGCAATTCACATTTAAGTGCTTGGCAGAGGGCTCATCGAACCACAATCATACTATCTCTCTACTATTCCACTCCCGAACAGCGAGCGGGAAAAACGAACACCTAAACCTTTCTGTTCGAGCTCTGATTTCTCTTATTTTATTTTGATGATCATTCCTACCTATGTAGGTTGGGCTCAACAAAATATTTTCGCATTCGGAAGAGAAAGTTGGTGACTGAAATTTCGTAAAAAGGTCTCGCCGCGACGAAAAACGTCTATGCTGTAATGACTTCCATCCCAACTCGTGTATCATATCTGCCACACTCTCTCCCCTATAACGCGATAATACAAAACGAGCTGCCCTTCTTTGCACCCTCTCGATGTCCTCCGTCAATCCCACCTGGTAAGGATCCCACACCGCGCAGCAATATTCTAACAGAGGACGAACGAGTGTAGTGTAAGCTGTCTCTTTAGTGGACTTGTTGCATCTTCTAAGTGTCCTGCCAATGAAACGCAACCTTTGGCTCGCCTTCCCGACAATATTATCTATGTGGTCCTTCCAACTGAAGTTGTTTGTAATTTTAACACCCAGGTACTTAGTTGAATTGACAGCCTTGAGAATTGTACTATTTATCGAGTAATCGAATTCCAACGGATTTCTTTTGGAACTCATGTGGATCATCTCACACTTTTCGTTATTTAGCGTCAACTGCCACCTGACACACCATACAGCAATCTTTTCTAAATCGCTTTGCAGCTGATACTGGTCTTCGGATGACCTTACTAGACGGTAAATTACAGCATCATCTGCGAACAACCTAAGAGAACTGCTCAGATTGTCACCCAGGTCATTTATATAGATCAGGAACAGTAGAGGTCCCAGGACGCTTCCCTGGGGAACACCTGATATCACTTCAGTTTTACTCGATGATTTGCCGTCTATTACTACGAACTGCGACCTTCCTGACAGGAAAGCATTGTTTGACACATTTCTAAAATTGCCCCGTATTCCCGATCGCAACGCGCTTGAATTAAATGTGTCTGGGCTTTGCTATAGTCTCCTTATCCTCAATGTAACATTCGATCGCGTTTCTTGTTTTGATCTGAGACCTTAGGGTAAGATGTGTACGGTGGAAGGTTCATAGGTTTCTACTATGAACGCTGATAAATACAGGGTGTATAAAAAAATCATCCGATAAGGCATATCTTATATTTCTGAACTAATGAACATATACCACTAATTTTGTTTTTTGATGAACAGGAAACTCAAAAAGTTTTCTTTATATGTTTTCATAGTTGTTCAGTATGGCCCCCTTGAGATGAACGGCATATGTCAATGCCGTCAGATTGTTCCCTCACTGCAGCGAGCACGTCTTGAGTTACAGCTTCCACATCTGCTGTTATGCTATGTCTCAGTTCATTCATTGTTGTTGGGAACGGGAGGCGCATAAACAGTCTTGTTTAAACACCCACAAGAAATAAACACACACAGTCAGGACTGGTGACCTTGGAGGTCAGTAATGCAAGGCTGAATCATATGGTCCAGTGCGACCGATCCATCGTTCAGTAATCCTTCGATTTAAAAATTCCCGCACTTCCAGATGCCAGTACGTCGGTGCCCCATCCTGTTGGTAAATGCAGTCGTTCGAATCAGTTTCCAATTGTGGGAAAGGGCCGGCCGCTGTGGGCGAGCGGTTCTAGGCGCTTCAGTCCGGAGCCGCGCTGCTGCTACGGTCGCAGGTTCGAATCCTGCCTCGGGCATGGATGTGTGTGGTGTCCTTAGGTTAGTTAGGTTTAAGTAGTTCTAAGATCTAGGGGACTTATGACCTCAGCAGTTGAGTCCCATAGTGCTCAGAGCCATTTGAACCATTTTGTGGGAAAAGAAAGTTCTGAAGCATATCGACATATGTGCTTCCTGTAACAGTGTTCTCGGCGAAGAAAGATGGACCATACACCTTTTCCCGTGAAACTTGACAAAACACACTAATAAATGTTCAAATGTGTGTGAAATGCTATGGGACTTAACTGCTAAGGTCATCAGTCCCTAAGCTTACACACGACTTAACCTAAGTTATCCTAAGGACAAACACATACACCCATGCCCGAGGGAGGACTCGAACTTCCGCCGAGACCGGCCTCACAGTCCATGACTGCAGCGCCTGAGACCGCTCGGCTAATCCCGCGCGGCATTAATTTACGGAGAATCCCTCTCTTGTCGCACAATTTCATGTGGTTGTTCCGTACCTCATATTCTCATATTGTGAGGGCCCACTTTTCCTTTTAAATGGGATATTGCCTCGTTACTAAACACTAAGGGTGGAAAAAACTGATATCCTCCATATTGCCAAGAACGGAATTACAGAACACCACACGTTGTTGTATGTCGAGTTTACGAAGAGCTTGCAGTAACTGAATTTTGTATGGTTTCATGTGTAACGTGGACGCAGCATCGGGGGTATGTTGAGCTGCTAAGCTGCACGGCGAAAGCATTTCTGCGGACTCCTTGTGAAACTATGGCGGATGCGTTCGACGTCTGTGTCGGACACTCTAGGACGGCTCGGCGATTTGCCTTCACACAAACAACCTGTTTCTCGGAATTTTCATGCCATCGTCTAAAATCTACTCCATACCTAGTACGAAAGTCACGCAGAACAGCTATTACTGACCCGCATTGCGCAAAACGTAGAATACAAAACGCCTTCTGTTGTCCCGACACCATTTTTACTAGAATTGAAGTGGGCGACACTGCTGCTATCCAGCGGGTACGATGTAAAACTCGAGAGTTAACTCTTTCCAACAGTACGTTCTACACGCACATGTCTCAAATAACGTAATAGTTACGATTTTTTAAAAAATCTGATGATTTTTTTATACACACTGTATACTCGTCACTCACATCCTGCATAAGACCGGTGCCAGCGACACAGATAAAAATACAACAGACACCCCTTCACCTCCCACCCAAAAAATAAAAAAAGGTAGCTGAACAAGTGATGAATGAAGTCAGAAATGCCGCACGGCCGTAACTTTTAACACATTATGTGTTTGTTTCGAGCTAAACTAAATGTTAAAGAAAGATATTGCACCTCGTACACTAAATTGATCGTAGTTTTCCCAGATGTTGCTGGTGTATTCGGAATAAAGGTTAACAACAGGAGACCAGTCTCTAGGAAAGAGTCTTGCATACTCGCACTTTGGTGAAGGTATGCGTTCTTGACCTTCAGTCAGATTTGTGATTGCTTAGCAAACAGAGATCTCTAAGCCTTGACGGGTACAGTTTCGCCGAGTAAGACTCGAACTCAAGGAAGTGAGGAGATGGGAGGTACTTGCGTTCTGGTACAAGTTGCTTGCTCACAGCTCTCTACAGGGAATACAGACAGTACGTCTGGAAACGTACAGCTGAATAGAGGTCAGGCTTGTCTTGCGTCGAGGAAGCTGAGCTGTGTGTGCGTTGCATTCGGGACACTTATTTTGTGGTGTCATAGACAAGACGCTTCCCCACTTCGGTAGTTGCTAGTGTAATCAGAACTATTTGGTTGCAGAAGCATCAAGCATATGAGGAACAACAATTTGCCCGTCTTCGAAGTCACACAGCTCTGAGATAACGCAGGCACAGATGCGCGTAGCACTGTTGCGACCGCGAGCGACACTTGAAACGTATTCACGACATTGCACAGGGGCTGTTCGTGTTCCCATACAACAGCGTAATTTAGCCTAGCATTGTTCAAACATGCATTTATTGTGGTGTTTCCATATTTTTGTCCACTCCTGGTACTCGCGAAATGACCGTGGACATATAAATCAGAGAATGTTGAACTCATTTGGAGACTTATCGACAGCAGTCTTTCTTCCGGAGCACCATTCATGATTCGAACAGAAAAAAAAGGGGAGAGGGAGTGGCAAGCTCGTGGCATCCGAAATATCCTCCGCCCCACCTAGTAGTTGACTCGCGAAGTACAGATGTAGATACTAGCAACAACTTTCACCTGCCTGGGAACTTGTGAACACCGTAAGCTTAGCTATCTCATTAACCTTTTCAGACCTACAGCGTGTTTACCGGTTTGCGTTTGACGAGCCTTTCAGACTCCTGCCGTATTATCACGATTGTAGGGTGAATTCCCGATTTTGGGCAGCTGCCGAGATTGTGTGTAGCATCAGAGAGGCTTACGTCTGAATCAGATAAACACGCTGTGTGCACTGAATAGATCAAAATTACCCACTTTCCATCAGCGTCTGTGTATGTGAGTGACACACTCGTCGAGATGTTGTTTGGGTCTTGACGAAGGTTATTTGAATCATGGTCGCAGGACGCGTTGCACTAACCATGTTTGCCTTACATTGCAATTTATGCTGCCACGAAATCGCTGATGCCTTGATCAGCTCGACTATGGTTGTCACCGCTGCTCTGCTAGACTGCATCAAATGGTCTCTTCATTCAGGCCCAGGCCCCATCCAACTCGATACATGTAAATTCGCTTGCATTATTTATTTTACCCATGATGATTTTTTAAATGTGTGCTAGTATGGCTACGTAGCAATTTAGTCAAGTCCTGAGGGTAATGTGGTTAAAGTTTTGAAAAACAAATAGAACACGATCACAGATTCCGTCTGAAACAAAAGGGTCAAATAAAAGCTAAAGGAAACTGTAAGCAGCTTTTATAGTTTGTCATTAAACGTAACACAGCTACAGGCTTGACAACTAAAACTAATTTGTGAATTTTTAAATTAAAAATATTTAAATTTCGACAAAACATACGCCTCTTACTACCATCCTTTGGAGAGAACACACCTTCTTACACTAATCAGCAGTAATATCCTGAACTGCCAACGTTTATGCCTTTGCAATCTGATTTTACAGTTTTTATTTGTATTTTTGAAGTTTAAGTACGGTCGAAATGTGTCTTAATGACAGAGTGGCCCTCAGATGATAAACTCGGAGGTCTGGATTTCACCCGTAGGGCTTTTGTGACGTTACTCTTGCTAAGGGGACAAGGGCGTGTGTACATGAAAAATGCGAAGCTGGACTGTGTCTCGCTTGCCGAATTAACCTGAATGTCTCCTTCAGTTACGTAGATGAGCCAGTACACAGCTCGGAGAAAATCAGAATTACACCAGCTCCAATATGACGTATCTAATGGTATTTAAACCAGTTTTCAAGTTAACGACTTTTTGCTTGCATCGTACAAAACCGCTAATAGCTGCAACAGTAATGAAGACAAATTGCATCTTTGAAGACTTTAGCCCAAGAAAAATCGTATTTGCTACCATCAGTAACTATAGAGGCAGCACATTTAAAACGATTAATGTAGTCATACTGAGCTTCATCTCGTATTCGCAGCGTACGTTGAGTGGTCTTTCGTCTTTTACATCAAAATGTGTCACACATGGTATTCTCCTACAATAACGTGTACTATGGCGATTCCCTTTTTTTTCTCCCGAGGAATACGTCTTCCAGCTTGTTGAGCAGAGCTTTTGATTTATGCGTGCTCCATATTTAACTCACCATTTCACGTTTTCGATAGTTCTATGTAAATATGTATATATAATTTAATTCAGAGTCGATAAAGGAGGAAGTGAAGGCGTATCTAATTCGACGAACTGAGCATGCGACGATCGTAAGATGTGACGCTGGCATTCAGCGTTACGCTATTCCCTTCTCTTATCAAAAGCGATAACGCCTTCATACTCGTTGTCCCAGCTCTAACGCAAAACCGTTCCGTGTTCATGAAATTCTCCCCAACACAGAATAGCGAAATGAATACATCCCCAGCTTCAGTCTGGCTCACAACCTCTTTCACGAGTCTGGGTGCTATTAGATATGTTGTGAAACAGACTGACATTACTATCAATGAAGCGCGCAATGAGCTACCAGGTTGTCGCCGCCAGCTCCTTTCCATCGGTTAACGTTACAACGAAATAACTCTACGAACAACCGAAAACACTGCGATCTCTGTATTTCGGCGACGAAATTGGGAGAGAAATCTTTTGACTTGGCATATCTGGCGGCTTCCGTGTCACTTTCCCTGCTTGTTTGCTGTCAGGCTACTTCAAAGAAAAACTGAAGTGGTCATCGCGAGTCGAACACAAAACCCCTTGCATATATGATAGTAACCATGGGACCGCAAACAACGAGAAACGTGATTCTGTCGGTTGTCTAAGTGCAGATTTTATTTCAGCCATTGTTTTTACCGTAGCCTCGTTTGATTGTTGGAAGAAATGATTATAGTATTTCGTAATGTGTTAGGAAATACTTTATCAGTTCACCTTATTATAATTTCTCGCGTGTTTGTAGTTAGCATTTACGCAGTGTATTCGATAGTGTATCTACGAAGCAAGTTTCAGCTAAGTGCGTGAGATAATTACAATGGAAGTTAATATGCTCTACAGATGCGTATTTGTCAATATTTATCTTGTGTACTACGGAATATAGTTATTAATTGAAAAGTAATAGGCTATTGTGTTCATGGTGAAGCCATGTTTTGAATATACATCATCACCCAAAAACAACTCTACAGTTTGACAGTATTGCATTCAGCGCGGTTCTTTTTTCACATTAATCAAAAGACCCATATGATTTTTTTTTTAAATAATGAAAATTTAAATCTAGAGTAGTTACATTTTCCAACTCCAGTTGGTGCGTAAGTCGAGTGACTGGTTCGTAGTATGGCGTAGAAAACGCCCAGTTGAGTTTATTTTTCCTTCTTTTATCTGAAAAATTGGCCTCGGCTGTTGACAGAGTGCTTAACATCCAAGCGCACTATTTTCAGCCTTATCAGGCAGCAAATCTGTTTAAACAGTGAAGGACTGTAAGTTTGAGATAGCCACAGCGCTACATGTCAACCAAACATATAATTAATCTTACAATACTGTTTTTCTTTGAACTATAAATACAGACAAATAATACATGTCTTCCTGTGCATTTCTGTGAAAACCCTGTCGCTCTAATACCAATATTTTTCCACGTGTTGTTTTCTGTTTTCTCTATTGTCACTTTGCATCACCTGATAAGTCTGACACAAAAGCAAAATTGTAAGAAATGTTATAGAAAATTTTATTTATTTCGTTTTCGTATTTTCCTCCCCCTTAAATAGGCACACGAATTAAGATTAAAGTTTCTAGCACCACGAAAAGTATTCTAATACTTTTATCGTACATTTAAGCAGCCATCCTCTGTCGGCATTAGCATCACCAGCGTGTTGCAGGTAAGCATGTTTTGTGTATTCATCTTCACTGACATATCGAGCCAGGTGGCGTAGCGGTTAACTTCAATACACTTGCATCTGGAGGAAGTCTTCGAGCTTCTTCCCGGCAACCCTAATTCAATTTCTAAATTGGTTTCTTCAAATCACTTGAAGTGGAGTGAGGAGTGCAATGATAGTTTCTTCAAGTATAGGACAGCCGTCTCCTCTCTCTGTAGTTGTCTAATAAGGGTTAGCGCCGGCCGGCCGGGCTGGGCGTGTGGTTCTAGGCGCTTCAGTCTGGAACCGCGTGACCGCTACGGTCGCAGGTTCGAATCCTGCCTCGGGCATGGGTGTGTGTGATGTCCTTAGGTTAGTTAGGTTTAAGTAGTTCTAAGTTCAAGGGGACTGATGACCGCAGATGTTGAGTCCCATAGTGCTTAGAGCCATTTGAACCATTTTTTGAAGGGTCAGCACCCTGTCAGTAATTAACTTGACGTCAACGAGACGTTCAACTACAAGCTGCCTCCTTCAGTTGCCCATACACGATTCTAGACATTTCCATTTTATTAGCGTGGCTCCGATCTAAGTGAGTTAATGTCGGACTACAGTTCTATAGGTTCGGGCTTCAATCTGTACACGATATGTGGCGGTGATTTGTATGTTCGAAAAATATCAAGTTGTCTCTTATTTCGATGTCTGCATTAAACTGTAGGGTTCCGTATAACTGGATGGGTGTAGGCAGTTCAAAAGTCGGAAGAAAGCAAGTGCATGTTACTTCCAAGCTCACTAAAGCCATAAATCGTTTCACCAATCGTTATCGTTACATTTAATTAAAGAAACATATTTGCCAGTTCTAAAATACAGCGTTTTCTTGGTGCAGCAGTGGTTTCGGACGCCGTTTTCCAGGCAATGCAATCCGGAGGTAGAGAGCATTGCCATAATACAGTCCCAAATGTTTTCAATACGGTGTTAGCAAATGTGCAGTCCATTTGACATGACTGCACAAACACGTATCAAACACGAAGGCGACGATTGTATTGGTTATCTTCTCTGTTGTTAAAGAGCCGGTGCTACCGATCACTTTGAGAGTAGTTTTCGAAGATTTTTCCGATTACTGTCCCTGCGTTTCACCTTCCGCACCCCCACCCCCCCTTAAAAAAGCTATAGAAACAAACTTTGTTGAGCGTTTAATATAAAAATCAACGTTAGAAAGTAGAATTCATGAAAAAACGAAATAAATCCGCTCACATGATCAAATGTGGCAATTTGTAAGCAAAAGAAGATGGTTTCAAAGTGAATAAGCATTTTGCTGTAAGTTCATTTCCTGTTTCTCCATTTAGGAGAGTACAAAAGGGGGTCTTTTTGCTGGTTATTTTTGCTGATATCCAACAGATTTTCTTCAATGAATCTGATTTTTCTATTCTGTTCTATTTTAGATTTTTAAATTTCAGTATGAACCTAACATCATTTACGAACGAATAAAAATAGGTATATTTTCAAAATCATTTTCGATCTTTATTTCATAACTCGACGAGTGCAATATTTAAGAAAATTACTTCGCATAAATCAATGAAATACGCTTACCTTTTAGGTATGACATACTGAGTGGATAACTCTTCAAAAATTTCAGATACAACAAGTTTTGTTTACTTTCTCTCAAAAATAGTTCTTACGGCACAGTGCGTTTTCAGACACCCAGAATCCCTTATATAAAAGTAGTGATTTTAGTATGTTGCCCCCTCTTGTATAAATTTCTGCGGACGCCCATGCTAGTAACGGAACAAAAACAACGTGAACAATAACTTTCGAAATGTCCCCGCAAGAAGTGAGGACGTAGCATATCGCATGCAAACTTTTCAATTACTCCATCATTGAACCAGAGGTTCATTCAAAACAACGACCTTGGCTCCGGAGAAACTACATGAATGTGCTTCCAGAAAAATTAGTCGCCGGGTTCTCACGTTTCGAGACCATAAACTCTATCGTTCATGATACATGCGCCGCGGGAGAATCCTCTCATTGCTGAACTGTATTGTGGATAACACTTCATACCTAGCACAAATCAGTGTCAGTAGAAACAAATGGTTCAAATGGCTCTGAGCACTATAGGACTTAACAGCTGTGGTCATCAGTCCCCTAGAACTTAGAACTACTTAAACCTAACTAACCTAAGGACATCACACACATCCATGCTCGAGGCAGGATTCGAACCTGCGACCGTAGCAGTCGCGCGGTTCCGGACTGAGCGCCTAGAACCGCTAGACCACCGCGGCCGGCAGTAGAAACATACCAATCAATTAGAACTGTGTACTATTTATCCTTCATAATATATAACTGTATGAAACTGATTTATTTTCTGCACTTTAGTACACCCCCCAGTGCGTAGCTATAGCGTTTAGAATTAGGTTGACAAAATGCAAGATAAAGTGGTATTACGGGGCATGCTGAAAAGTTAGCCTCCGATTTTTTAAATTCTGTTGTCAATATCGGTTGAGGTATTACAGCCGGTCGTCGTGGCCGAGTGGTTCTAGGCGCTTAAGTCCGGAACCGCGCTGCTTCTACGGTCACAGGTTCGAATCCTGCCTTGGGCATGGATGTGTGTGATGTCCTTAGGTTAGTTAGGTTTAATTAGTTCTAAGTCTAGGGGACTGATGACCTCAGCTGTTAAGTCCCATAGTGCTCAGAGCCATTTGAACCATTTTGAGGTATTGCATGTCATACATATTACTCGGCCGATTTTCGCTCCCTCTTCGCTGACGACCGAGCGAGGTGGCACAGTGGTTAGCACACTGGACTCGCATCCCGTCTCCAGCCATCCTGATTTAGGTTTTCCGTGATTTCCCTAAATCGTTTCAGGCAAATGCCGGGATGGTTCCTCTGAAAGGGCACGGCCGATTTCCTTCCCAATCCTTCCCTAACCCGCGCTTGCGCTCCGTCTCTAATGACCTCGTTGTCGACGGGACGTTAAACACTAACCACCACCACACCACCACCACCACCACCACCACCACACCACCATCTTCGCTGACACAGCTTGATACCCTCTGCCGCTACAGGGCTCTGAATTGTAGCGTGTAACATGGCGGAGTGTAGCGTAACTACGTCGGTGCGTGAGAAACCGTGCGCTGTAATCGAGTTTCTAACCGCAGAAGAGTTCGACCACACCTCTCCTTCAGCATGATAATACAAGGCAACACACGAGCGGTGCGACATCTGCAACAATCCGACACCTTGGGTTTACTGTCAACGGCCATCGTCCATACAGTTCGGTCTCGGTACCATCTGATTTTCATCTGCTTCCAAAACTTGAACACCTTCGAGGGCTTCACTTTGATAATGATGAGATTGTGGCAGCGTCAAAAAAGTGTTATATTCTTCAGTATGGTATCAACAAACTGATCTCTTGCTGGGAGAAATGTGTTCGTCGCCAGGGTTATTATGTTGAGAAGTAAATAATTAAGAATGAAGAATAAAGATGTAGAATGTTTATAACGCTTTTTTTTAATTCAAAAGGTGAAAGAGTTTTCACATTAATTTGGAGGCATTACTTTTCAACATGCCCTCGTATCTTTCATTACACGTTTTGGAGCATTCTGCTAGTCGCTGCAGCAGGTTTTAATCCTCTGCAGTTCTTCCTGCATTTCGCTACAATTTTCTGGCATTTCGACTTTCCTGTACACAACAGCGTCACTTGCGAACAGCTTCAATGAGCTTCAGCCGTTATCCGGCAGATCATTTCAATGCACATACTGTCCCAAACTTGTGGTGTCAAAATTATACGTATAGTTGACGATCCTATTCTGAGCAGGAACTAGCAATCGGAAATAAATATTTATCTACTTTTTGGCGTAAACAACTTGCACCACGAAGAACGTAAGCTCATTGGCAACACTAAAAAACGACGCGCACCAGTCTCAACAAATGCATTAAAAAAAAAGTGCCCTCAAACATTGCTGTAGTATGTTTCAAACGAGACAGCCAGTAGCGACTCTACAAACCATTTCCCTTTCAGTTTCTGCTGGGGTTACATACATCACTTACTTCATGTAACCCAATACGAAAACATTCTTAGTCGTGGGCTTCGGCGCTCCCACTGGTCGTGGTGCAAGCGGGGAACAGTTGTAGAGTATAAAACATACGAGTATGTGGTTTAGACACGCTTTCCTCACATGCCTTTCTCTTCTAGACATCATACCGCCTGAAATATTTGTCCCATTGGTTCCTTATTAGCAAATTAATACGATGTAAGATAGCTTCCGACGTCACTGCTTTCACCGAGCAGACGCCGTATTAAAATACGAGTTACTACAGATATAGTGCCGTATTTGTTGGTTTTTCTATTACACCTAGCGAACTATGAAAAATAAGCTGTTTGAAGGTACCAGCACTTCAGGTATGTGCTTTTCGGTACGATTGAACCAATAACATGTCGGGCAACGGTACGTCGGTGTAGAAAAGTGCCATCATCCCGGTAAGTGTAAAGTTCTGTGATGGGAATGTAACTCTCTCCAGATGTTTTAGTCAAATAATGTACATCTGCACTGATAGTGCCGGCCGGAATGGCCGAGTGGTTCTAGGCGCTACAGTCTGGAACCGCGCGACCGCAACGGTCGCAGGTTCGAATCCTGCCTCGGGCATGGCTGTGTGTGATGTCCTCAGGTTGGTTAGGTTTAAGTAGTTCTAAGTTCTAGGGGACTGATGACCTCAGATGTTAAGTCCCATAGTGCTCAGAGCCATTTGAATTTTGCACTGATAGTACACAAATGCAAAATATGTTTGCAGCGGGCTCCAAAAGTGGAGGTAAACAAACTTGGTTGAAATTCAGGTTGTGTGCCCACTTACCGTAGGTAGAATTTTGTTCCAGAAGTTGGAGATTTATCTTCGGTTTCCACCAAGACATAACATTTTAATTCCTCAGAAGTATTGAAACTTTCTTTTTGTATTTCAATATCTTTTGAATAATATTTAATCTCAGAGAAAATATTTGAAGTTCTCATTTTTAATGTTAAGCATCTTTGAATCCACTGATAACTCCACAATGTTCTTCGGGATTTTCGCCTCGCGTCTTTGGAAATGCTAATGATGTTAACACAGCTGTCCCATGCGTTTCAATTTTCGGGAGCAAAATGTTTGTGCGACGGAGAGCCGCTTACGGAGCGGTTTTTCCGCATACACAACTTCGCCCCGTTTCGATCGAAGCCTCCGAGTTGCTCCGTTTGAATAGGGAACGAGTATCTCGGTTGTCTCGAGTAGCTTCATTTTGTCGAATCCCAAATATAGGGCGCGGCATCAGTTTCACTTCACATACTAAGAATGGAAATTCCAGGATGGACTAACACGTAAAATAAATAAGCGTAACCACTCATCTATAGCTGACTGATGTGTGGCGCATAGAAACGCGCAACAGAAAACAGTATTCACACTAGCTACTAGCGTTCTAACTCTTGGCCTTTCCGTAGCAAAAGTGTATGCATGCACGCATGGGGGCATGCGCGCGCACGCACTAACTTCAGTCAGCTATATGTGAGTGATTTCCTTTATTTTGCGTATCACTTTAGGTACCCTTCAACGTGTTAAAGATATCCGTAATCTATTTTCACTTTGACCAATAATCACTATGCGCCCATTAAACCGCAAGCAGGCAGTTACGGTTACCTCGATAATCACCGAGATACATGTATCAAATACTTTTTATCAGATGAAACTGTGTATGTATTCTTCAGAATAGTTCTAGATGAGTTCTGCTGTGTTTATGCATTCACACTAGTTGGTACTATTTCAGCTAATTCATAAATACTAAAAATATTGTACACTTAAAAAGGAGTACAGATAGTGATACGACACTAAATATTTTACGAGCAGCATAAATTAAAATAATTCGCCAACGTCTCAGCATTCCAGAGCTACACAGATGCTAACTTAATGCAAATCTTCAAAAGGGTAACACAAAATTAATCGTGAACTTCCTCAGTCCCCGAAGCACTTTACTGATGAGAGAAACAAAAAATCCATGGTGCTGCGTATTCACCACACTACAAGAACACTAGGAAATCCTCATTTTAAGTACATTTTTGCAATACAGTTTCTTCCCAGACCTACGAAATAGTTACATCGCTAAATTACGAATAGGCACAAAGCCAGATACCGTGTTACATATTTCCAAAACGTTTACTTACAATTATTATCGAAAATTTTCGCATACGTCTCTTCCATATGTGCGCTTAACCAAAGAAAATTTTTTATACCGTTAACTAGTCCTGCCACCATTGGCACCCATCAGAATGGTTGTTTGACCGAGCATTATTCGGTGACTTCTGGTATTCCTTTCAACCTTTCTTATAATGACCAACGATGTAAAACATTTACTGTGATTGCGTCAATGAAACTTTATGTGCTCAATGAAAAAGTCTGTCGCTACATCCACTATAAAATGTCCTTTCTTCCAGATACATGCTTTCTTTGTCCTACTTCAACGCTCCCTTGCGTTATTTTGGGCTCTCGTTATTATAATAGTATTTATAGCTTAGTTTAAATCATTGCGCAGATCAGGCGTGTGCTTGTCTTTTAGCACTGACACCTAGGTGCAAACGGCGCTGCTCTCGGTCGTTAAGTGAAGGCCGTCGGGCACTGCGTTGTCCGTGGTGAGAGGTAATGTCTGAAATTTGGTGTTTTCGACACACACTTGACACTGTGGATCTCGGAATATTGAATTCACTAACGATTTCCGAAATGTAATGTCCCATGCGTCTAGCTCAAACTACCACGTTCAACGTATGCTAACTCCCGTCGTGCGGCCATAATCACGTCGGACACCTTTTCACACGAATCGCTTCAGTACCAATGACAGCTTCGCCAATTCACTGCCCTTTTATCCCTGGTGTATTCGATACTACCGCCATCTGTATATCGCTGTCCCAGGACTCTTGACACATTAGTGTATTTTACGCTCGCCGTTTATCGAACCCGTGTGTTGTTTGCACGCGTCACGTGCGGTGGGATGTGTGATTACGTCGCGTGAACAAGGCGGGTTGTTTCTGAGCGTTCAGCAGTATGGTGGAGAATTGGAGGCCACATCAGGCGGCCACGTCGCATGTGACTGGGGCTTTACAAGCCTAGTACGTGGCATGTGATGGTTTCGGAGCGGTTTCGAACATCGTTGAAGACAAAGTGCTCGTTCATCTCCACGTTCGGGCTCACATCCCGATTCCGGACGATTTTACTACGTCCCTTTTTCTTTTAATTTTTTTTTTCCTCTTCAATCAATTGGATGAAAATCAGTGTGGGTTTAGGCCTCTTACAGGTTGTCAGGACCAGATCTTTAGCTCGTGGCAAATAATGGAGAAGTGTTAAGAGTGGAACGGGGAATTGTATCTATGCTTTATAGATCTAGAAAAAGCATATGACCGGCTTCCTAGGAGGAAGTTATTGTCTGTACTACGAGATTATGGAATAGGAGGCAAACTTTTGCAACCAATTAAAGGTCTTTACATAGATAGTCAGGCAGCAGTTAGAGTTGACGGTAAATTGAGTTCATGGTTCAGAGTAGTATCAGGGGTAAGACAAGGCTGCAACCTATCTCCACTGTTGTTCATATTATTTACGGATCATATGTTGAAACCAATAGACTGGCTGGGTGAGATTAAGATACGTGAACACAAAATAAGCAGTCTCGCATCTGCGGATGTCTTAGTTGTGATGGGAGATTAGATTGAAAGTTTGCAAAGTACTATTTCAGAGCCAGATCAGAAATGTAAGGACTATGGTATGAAGATTAGCATTTCCAAAACGAAAGTAATGTCAGTGGGAAAGAGATACAAACGGATTGAGTGCCAAATAGGAGGAACAAAGTTACAACAGGTGGACAGTTTCAAGTACTTGGATGCATATTCTCACTGGATGGCAACATAGTGAAAGAACTGGAAGCGAGGTGTAGCAAAGCTAATGCAGTGAGCGCTCAGCTACGATCTACTGTCTTCTGCAAGAAGGAAGTCAGTACCAAGACTAAGTTATCTGTGCACCGTTCAATCTTTCGACCAACTTTGTTGTATGGGAGCGAAAGCTGGGTGGATGCAGGTTACCTTATCAGTAAGGTTGAGGTTACGGATATGAAAGTAGCTAGGATGATTGCAGGTACTAGTAGATGGGAACATTGGCAGAGGAAATCAAAGAAAAACTGGGAATGAACTGTATAGATGTAGCAGTCAGGGCGAACAGGCTTAGATGGTGGGGTCATGTTACACGCATGGGAGAAGCAAGGTTACCCAAGAGACTCATGGGCTCAGCAGTAGAGGGTAGGAGGAGTCGGGGTAGACCAAGGAGAAGGTACCTGGATTCGGTTAAGAACGATTTTGAAGTAATAGGCTTAACATCAGAAGACGCACCAATGTTAGCACTGAATAGGGGATCATGGAGGAATTTTATAAGGGGGACTATGCTCCAGACTGAACGCTGAAAGGCATAATCAGTCTTAAATTATGATGATGATTCAATCAAACAGTAGCAATCCAGGTGCGTTAATCGCAGTAAAGCGAAAAGTGCTTTAGCTGAAGAACCGCACCGGCAGTGGCAGTTTCCGGGTTTTCCCCTCTCGCAGGCTTGCCACTCTGACCGCACCGATGAAAGGCACGTAGTAACGGGACGGCGGCAGCAGCAGCAGTGCCGGACAAAGCGCGCCAGCAGTAGAAAGCAGTGCCTCCCGTCTCAAAAGAGGTGACTGGCGGCGCGGCCGGCGCTGGCGATTTCTTCCCGCGGCCATTAATCAGCGCGACCCACGCCGAGTGACGCGCCTCGCACGCAACTAGGTCTTCCAGCGGCCCGCGTCCTCCTCAAATTACTCCCACCTCTCACTTTACCTCTGAATTAGCGCCGCGCCAGCGGCCGAGTCGTTAGCCTCTCCCATACTGACCCTCGGGTCGCCAGCCAACCAGTAATGGCGTATCTTCTTTCAGGCGTCACCTTTCTTCACAATTACCTCTCGTAAATGTTCCTTTTGCACACACTTCGGTTAAAAGACTCCTTCAGACCTCAGAGGCAGTACGTGATTTTTATGCCATGGGGCACTAGTCGGACTGCGTGATCAGATCAGTGAGGAGCCACTCTTTCTATTTTTCTCCCACTTTTCCCGATAGGGCGCCCAACATTTGGTGACGGTTTTAAGGCAAATGAACAATTTGTGACACCATTTTAAAGGAAGTTTAAGGGAGATGTACTCGTAATAAATGTCAAGTACATAAGGTGGGCGCATCCGTGGGTTGCCACTACGGGCCGAGAACCATTAAACATACGTCCTCCACAACCACTGTAGACGAGTAGGCTATGTCATTCTATCTCCACTCCTCACTTTCCCTATAGCCAAACCGTCTTCTTTCCGTAGAAGCAAGAAGGAAAAAAGACTATATATCTATAATAGTATCTATTATTATAGAAAAAGGTTTCGACATATGTCGGTCTGGAATTTGAACTATCTATAGTACTTCGCAGGATTAATATTTATAACATTGATCACTGACGAAATAGACGGGAGAAGCAGAGGGTCAATAAGGGAGGCTTGAGGATTAAAAAAAAATTCCTATAATATGGAAGGTGCAATTTCTTGTCGGCAGCACTACTTGAGCGACTTGAGGATGACTTTAGTCTTTACATACGCAATGCTATCAGGAGAGTAGAATCCACCGCAGGTAAAAGATAATATATGCAAGCAGCTACGTTGAAGTTTATATAAATTTGCGGATATCTTTTCCAATAATACTGTAAAAAGAAGTAAAATTTATAATACATACAATGGTGACAGTATTGGTCTGTGTGTTCGTTGTGAGTGACGAGACAAAGGATTCCAATATTTGTAAACAATGAGACTCAAAATTACCACAAGATAGAATATTCTGATCAGTAGCGGAAGGAGCTGGACGTATACACTGAGAAACAAACATGTACCATCTTTTAGAAAATTTTATCGAATAAGTCTAATTAAAAATGCCGCTTTAAAAAGTGGGAAATAATAAAGCCCACCAAAGGAAACAATCATTTTCGTTTCAGAGACGTAGAATATAAACATTGAATAGATGCAATCCTTTGTGGAATCCAACTACTCATAACAGCTTCAAATAACAACGGGTCAGGCCTACCAAATTGCGTTGGGCTGTCCCAAACAGATTAATTTTGATACACAGGGAGTCACTGTCTTTAGTGATCTAAAACACACAATGACAACACATTTCTTAAAACGAAAGAAGGAAAGTACGCTCTTGCGTAGTGTGAACTGAAAACGAAGTGACGGACTGACACCAATCTTAACTCAGGGGACGCGCTGAACAAAATTCTGCTCTTAACAATGACTTAAATAGCACGATTTTATCAATTCTAGGGCAAACATGGGGCATTAAAAGACTAACTGTATCGCATGATTTCAAAGTACTTTGCTTGACATAAATTACGTTGTTTAGCCAAATTCTCTCTCAACAGGTCGTTAATCGTAACGAAGAGCAGAGCTGTAGAGTATATTTACTTTGAAACAATTGAAAGAAGAAACTCTCAGGAAAGCAAGGAACCTGCTCATACATGTCTAGACCAGTAAGCATCACCATCAGTACACAGAACCTTATGGCACTCTGTCGAAACCAAAATGCAAAAGAAGAAGAAAAAAATCGGAGAATCGTCTGGTTGTAGCATGTACCACTCACAGTATAGACTTGAACAGAATACCTTCAAACGTCATGAGACTGTTAAACGATCTTAATCGGTGGTGTGCATTAATATCAAAGCTGACAAATGTTCGCGTGTCAAAGTGTAACACTCACTGTTTATTGGATTGCTTTGCCCTTCCTATGCCACGATGAAAATTCACAGGCAACAAGGCGACATTCGGCCAAATTGCCAGATTACACGCGCCGTATTCGTTGCGCCTGTTGTCCTTTAACTAAACCTGGCAGCCCATTCAAGAACGAACACACTCGTAATCCCGACGGTGAATGTGCCGGGCCGGCAAGTGTAACACCTTCTTACCAAGGCTCAATTTGAACTCGAAGAATAACCCTAGCTACACTTCACATGCAGATAGCCCAGCGAATATCTACTATAAATGCTACCACCGAACTTCCGTTCAACCCCGTAGCATCGGCCCTCCCGCTATCCGACAAGACTTACTGGCTCTTGCATTTGCTGGAGGTGGCTATGTCGTGCACGACACGCATAGAACGCTTTAATGCCTCATTGCATGAGCCCGCCGCCGCCTGACAGGACGCCGTGGAAGGCGTTACAGAGAGACACGGCTCCGACATCTTTGAATATCGATAGGCCTCACTTCAGTCGGGATGTCGAGAATGAGGTTTGAACGCAGCATACGTGATCAAGACTCATCGTGTCACTCTAAGAGCTCCTGATTAGGGACAAATTCATTATATGAGAGATATACGATTACTACAAATTTCAAACTTCCTGGCAGATTAAAACTGTGTGTCGGGCCGAGACTCGAACTCGAGACCTTTGCCTTTCGCGGGCAAGTGCTCTCATTCTGGAAACATCCCCCAGGTTGTGTTTAAGCCATGTCTCCGCAATATCCTTTCTTTCAGGAGTGCTAGTTCTGCGAGGCTCGCAGGAGATCTTCTGTAAAGTTTGGAAGCTAGGAGACGAGGTATTGGCAGAAGTAAGGCTGTGAGGAAGGGGTGTGAGTCGCGCATGGGTAGCTCAGTTGGTAGAGAACTTGCCTACGAAAGGCAAAGTCCAGAGTTCGAGTCTCGACCCGGCACACAGTTTTAATCTGCCAGGAAGTTTCATATCAGCGCACACTCCGCTGCAGAGTGAAAATCTCATTCTGGACTACAGATTTCCCTTGAATCGATTACAGTATGCATTTATTCAGTTATCCGTGCAGACCCACGTCTAACTAACAATGAAATTTTTGTCTGTCTATGGTAAACTGGGTATATTTGTCATAAAATTCGAAAATGTTTCACAACGGCATTATATTAAAAAGAAAGAAAGATTAGGGTTTAACATCCCACTGCGTACGAGATCGTTGTGGACTGTGCACGAGATCCAATTAGGCAAGGAAGTCCTGTCCCTTCAAAAGAAAAATACCGGCATTTGTATTGAGCGACTTAGAAAAATCATTTCGACGAAGATTTGAAGCGCCATTCCCCAGAACAGCAGTCCAATAAATTAACACTGCGTCACCTCGTTTGTGGTGTCATCTAATGGTGGTCTCAGAAACCGTAAACGCTGTGACAATATGATGGAAAAATTTTGCTGATTGCTCTGATGCTCTGTTCACAGGGCAGACCATATCTTTCATCACAGAAGTGCCTGCTTTGAAGATGTTCAGAAATCAGGTTTTACTTAACAATCACGTTATTTCATTTATTAATATTCACAGTAATACCACTTGACTCCTACACAATCAACAACATCAAAATACGTGAGTGTTACGGAAAATCTGATTTCTGTACATCTTCACTGTTGTAAAGTGATCAATATTAATAAGTGTCTCAAGCTGTGTTTGTGTTCGATGATTGATGGCTACAGTAACCTAAGAATTGTCATATGCACCTCAGTGAATTGTACATTTACTTGTTTTGCGAAAAGTTTGTTGTTACCTTTTAAATGAAAATAGGTAATGATTTTTTGACTCGCTCTTCATCCAAGAGCGCCATTAAATTTATGATATGTGAAATGAATACAGCATCTTTTGTAACACACTTTATTTTTCCTTGCTGTCTGGCATGTTCTGCATCCTTGAGGATATTCTCACTGTGAAACTATAGGACAAAAAGTATAACTAATTCAGTCCAACTGAACACTTGTACTAGCCTGTATAGTTGAGCACTAGGCGCTGCAAGTTATCGCTCTAAAGACTTTCCAAGAAAGACAATGTGAACTATATTCCAACACTACCAGTGGCAGATGTGCCCCATAATTTTCGTATTCAGGACAGAATTACGGACGACAGCTCAACAAGCACCACACCAGGTAGAGGGCACTGAGCACACAGACCATCGAATGTCAGAGGAGATGTGTTTAGAAAAATATTTCTTATTTAATTGTTTGCACGCGTTGGAAGTTAGTCCTAAGGCGAGTAAATAAATATATTACACGCATTGGTGGGACAGCAGAGCATCCACGACTGTAACAGCCAACCCACAATAAAGTTGGAGAACATGGTACACATTGTTCTAATCCAAAGTGTAGCAGTCATTAAATTTATGCGACGCAACTGAAGATACATACAAACATCTAATTGGTAAAGATATCTATCTCACAAAAATTAAAGTCTTTGTAACAGAAACACTGTGAGGTAAGCGCTTTTGGAAAGAAAACAGGTGGTCACCGCGAAGTTTGGTTTGATATGGAGTGCCTTTGCCACGCTCATTTCGCTTGGTCCATCTAGCCACTTACGGCGGATCACTAATGATTACGTGGTAGGTGAAACGTGTTAGGGCTTTATGTTTTCGTATTGAAAATGTATTTCCGCACGTCCACGTCGTTAACCACAAAAAACACGGAACTTTTAGAAATTTAAACTTTTCCATTGAGATAGATCGTCAAATTGTAGGCTGTGTAATTTAACAAAGAAAGATACCCGGCCGAGATCTTTTTCTTCACTGGCTGTAGTTTCCTGCTGTGATTTATGTTCGTGAAAAAGTTCCATAGTTCTTTCTAAATCGAGTTAACATTAAACTGTAAGTTCTTCTCTAACTTCGTTAGTTACCTAATATCAATATTTCAGTTAGTACTTTTGCCTAGAACATCACATTGCTTTACTAATCGTGTTACACTCTTGAATTCTTTCAACCTGTTTACCTGGTCACCAAGCCGGATATAAGGAGCCCTACAGATCGTATCACGGTGTATCTTGAAGGTCGGTGCACACAGATTTTTATTATGTTTATTAGATACCTTAATTGGTTAGATAGGTTAGAAAACTTAAAAAGGGGTATGGATACGTTAAAGTTTGATGTATTTAGGGTTAGTGAAGCGCAGTGGCAGAAAGAACAGGACTTCTGAAAGCCTTATCAACAAAAGAACAAGCAGAAGTAATTTAGGAGTAAGTGAGTAAATTGCTTTGGACAGCGTAGTGAAGGCAAGACCGTGGCCAAGATACACAGGAAACGATCACCCACCCCACTAGTACAAGTTTTAATGCCAAATAGCTGGAAACGACCACCAACCACAGTAGTACCAACTAAAAGAAATGAGATAAAAGATATTATTCAGGTAGTGAAGGGAGACGAAAATTTAATAGTCATAGGTGACTGGAATTCGAGAGTAGGTAAAGGAAGAAGAGGAAACATAGTAGGTGAATATGGATTGGGGCTAAGAAATGAAAGAGGAAGCCGCCTGGTAGAATTTTACACAGAGCGTAACTTCATCATAGTTAACACTTGGTTCAAAAATCATGAAAGAAGGTTGTATACATGGAAGAACCCTGGAGATACTAGAAGGTTTCAGATAGATTATATAATAGTAAGACAGAGATTTAGGAACCAGATTCTAAATTGTAAGACATTTCCAGGGGCAGATGTGGACTCTGACCACAATCTATTGGTTATGACCTATAGATTAAAACTGAAGAAACTACAAAAAGGTGCTAATTTATGGAGATGGGACATGGATAAACTAAAAGAACGAGAGGTTGTACAGAGTTTCAGGGAGAGCATAAGGAATGGGGGAAAGAAATACGGTGGAAGAAGAACGAGTAGCTTTGAGGGATGAAGTAGTGAAGGCAGCAGGGGATCAAGTAGGTAAAAAGGCAAGACCTATTAGAACTCCTTGGGAAATAGAAGAAATATTGAACTTAATTGACGAAAGGAGAAAATATAAAAATGCAGTAAATGAAGCAGGCAAAAAGGAATACAAACGTCTCATAAATGAGATCGACAGGAAGTGCAAAATGGCTAAACAGGGATGGCTAGAGGATAAATGTAAGGATGTAGAGGCTTATCTCACTATGGGTAAGATAGGTACTGCCTACAGGAAAATTAAAGAGACCTTTGGAGAAAAAAAATGGTTCAAATGGCTCTGAGCACTATGGGACTCAACTGCTGTGGTCATTAGTCCCCTAGAACTTAGAACTACTTAAACCTAACTAACCTAAGGACATCACACACATCCATGCCCGAGGCAGGATTCGAACCTGCGACCGTAGCAGTCGCACGGTTCCGGACTGCGCGCCTAGAAGCGCGAGACCACCGCGGCCGGCCTTTGGAGAAAAGAGAACCACTTGTAAGAATATCAAGAGCTCAGATGGAAATCCAGTTCTAAGCAAAGAAGGGAAAGCAGAAAGGTGGAAGGAGTATATAGAGGGTCTATAAAAAGGGCGATGTACTTGAGGACAATATTATGGAAATGGAAGAGAATGTAGATGAAGATGAAATGGGAGATACGATACTGCGTGAAGAGTTTGACAGAGCACTGAAAGACCTGAGTCGAAACAAGGCCCCGGGAGTAGACAACATTCCATTAGAACTACTGATGGCCTTGGGAGAGCCAGTCCTGACAAAAGTCTGCCATCTGGTGAGCAAGATGTATGAGACAGGCAAAATACCCTCAGACTTCAAGAAGAATATAATAATTCCAATCCCAAAGAAAGCAGGTGTTGACAGATGTGAACTATCAGTTTAATAAGTCACAGCCGCAAAATACTAACACGAATTCTTTACAGACGAATGGAAAAACTAGTAGAAGCCGACCTCGGGGAAGATCAGTTTGGATTCCGTATAAATACTTGAACACGTGAGGCAATACTGACCTTACGACTTATCTTAGAAGAAAGATTAAGGAAAGGCAAACCTACGTTTCTAGCATTTGTAGACTTAGAGAAAGCTTTTGGCAATGTTGACTGGAATACTCTCCTTCAAATTTTCAAGGTGACAGGGGTAAAATACAGGGAGCGAAAGGCTATTTACAATTTGTACAGAAACCAGATGGCAGTTATAAGAGTCGAGTGACACGAAAGGGAAGCAATGGTTGGGAAGGGAGTGAGACAGGGTTATAGCCTCTCCCCGATGTTATTCAATCTGTATATTGAGCAAGCAGTAAAGGAAATCCATGGAGAAGAAATAAAAACTTTGAGGTTCGACGATGACATTGTAATTCTATCAGAGACAGCAAAGGACTTGGAAGAGCAGTTGAACGGAATGGACAGTGTCTTGAAAGGAGGATATAAGATGAACATCAACAAAAGCAAAACGAGGATAATGGAATGTAGTCGAATTAAGTCGGGTGATGCTGAGGGAATTAGATTAGGAAATGAGACACTTGAAGTAGTAAAGGAGTTTTGCTATTTGGGGAGCAAAATAACTGATGATGGTCGAAGTAGAGAGGATATAAAACGTAGACTGGCAATGGCAAGGAAAGCGTTTCTGAAGAAGAGAAATTTGTTAACATCGAGTATAGATTTAAGTGTCAGGAAGTCGTTTCTGAAAGTATTGGAATGGAGTGTAGCCATGTATGGAAGTGAAACGTGGATGATAAATAGTTTGGGCAGGAAGAGAATAGAAGCTTTCGAAATGTGGTGCCACAGAAGAATGCTGAAGATTAGATGGGTAGATCACATAACTAATGATGAAGTATTGAATAGAATTCGGGAGAAGAGGAGTATGTGGCACAACGTGAAAAAAAGAAGGGACCGGTTAGTAGGACATGTTTTGAGGCTTCAAGGGATCACGAATTTAGCATTGGAGGGCAGCGTGGAGGCTAAAAATCGTAGAGGGAGACCAAGAGATGAATACACTAAACAGATTGAGAAGGATGTAGGTTGCAGTAAGTACTGGGAGATGAAGAAGCTTGCACAGGATAGAGTAGCATGGAGAGTTGCATCAAACCAGTCTCTGGACTGAAGACCACAACTAAAACAACAACAACAACAACAACAACAGCTCCTCACAGAAATTTTGAAGATAGCAGAGATAAAATACAGTGAGCGAAACTTGTTTAGATAGAAGATAGTGGCTAGAAGATCCAAAGGACGTGAAAGGAAGCTGTAGTTGAGAAAGGAGTTAGATAGGTTTCTAGCCTATTCCTGACGTTGTTCGGTCTGTACAGTGAGCAAGCTGCGAAGGAAACCAAGGAGAAATTTCGAAAAGGAATTAAATTTCAGGTAGAAGAAACAAAAGCTTTGATATTTGTCGATGACATTGTAATGCTATAAGAGACTGCAAAGGACTTGCAAGAGCAGTTGAACGAAATTGGTAGTGTCTTGAAAATAGATTATAGCTCGAACATCAATAAAAATAAAATAAGGGTAATGGATGTAGTCGAATTAAATCAGCGGACGTTGAAAAAATTTAATTAGAAAATGAGCCACTAAAAGTAGTAGATGAGTTTTGCTATTTGGGCAGCAAAATAACTAGTAATGGCCGGAGTAGGAATAATAGAAAATGCAGGGTGCCGACAGCAAGAAAAGCATTTCTGAAAAAGAGGAATTTGTTAACATCTGAATCAATTTAAGTGTTAGGAGCCTTTTTCCGAAGATATTTGTCTGGCGTGTGGGCTTGTGTGGAAGTGAACGTAGACAATAGTCAGTTCAGACAAGAAGTGAATAGAAGCCTTTGAAATAGTGTGCTGTAGAATAATACTGAGCATTAAATAGGTTTATCGATTAACAAATAGGGTGGGGGGAGGGGGGCACTGAATGGGATTGGGGGGGGGGGGGGAAGAAATTTATGGCATACTGTGGCTATAGGAAGAGATCACCTTGTTAGTACACATCCTGAGGCGTCAAGGAACAATCACTTTGCTAATGGGGGGGGGGGGGGGGGTCGTATGAAAGGGTAAAAATTGGAGAGGAAGGCGTAGGCACGAATAAAGTAAGCAGGTTAAAATTGACGTAGATTGCAGTAGTTACTCATAGGTGAAGGGGTTAGCACAGCATAGACTAGCGTGGAGACGTATCAAACCATTCTTCCGAGTGAAGACCGCAACAGCAGCAACTTATACACAGACTAGTTGAAACAAAATACAAAGGCATGCACAATAATGAATGCCAAAAAGTTCATATCAGCGCAGGAGTCCACGTTTGTACGCCGAAGCGAACTCCCAGGTATCCATATGTACGAAGCGGACGTTCCTTCACACTTCCTGGACCAAACAGCTTATGCCACAGCGCACGCAACTAACGCAGCAGGTGGTAAGACCATTAGGATCCGCTTTATGGGCTTTCTCCCGCAAACCATTCTTCTCCGGGGTATTGCGCGCTAGTTGCGACGAAAGGTCGCCCGTCTCATTACGATGAACGGGAAAGCGGAGCACCTGACAGTTTGGCCGGACGTCATTAGCTGGGAGGTTGTGTCGGCCAGCGGGAGTGCGGAGTCTTCAGGAAGCTGCCACCATTACGACCACCCGGCTGTCCTTCTGGGTGGCAATGTTACTAACAGTGCTGTAGAAATGTTGTATGGAACATTGTGAGTCTTCGTTTCCTGTGTGGCCTGAAATGTTCTTCTTGTAATAAATAAACGAGATTTTCGTAACAGTTGCTTCCATCATAGTACAGAGGGACGTCCCACCAAACGTTAAAAATTCTGCTTAACCATTCATTCCAGTCCGTGCGCAATGGGTGTTTATAGATTGGAGATAAGAAATTTGATAAATTAGCTTATAACATGTAGAAAATACTGACTTAAAGGTATAGACGAACTTCAACAGTTATTGGAAGAGCGTAAAAGAGAAAATTTAAAAGTAGTATAAACTAATAATAATGTATAAAAGTTTAGTTTTTTGCATTTTCAGTTTCATTTACAGCAGTAAGACATGGACTTTCAGTACGGAAAATCATTCAGAAACTTAGGGTTCCTCAGCGAGCAGTGGAGAGAAGCATGTTAGTGTCATCTGCGTCCGGCCGTCCTGATTTAGGTTTCCCGAGATTTCCCTAAATCGCTGCAGGCAAATGCCGGGATGGTTCCTTTGAAAGGGCACGGCCGACTTCCTTCCCCGTCCTTCCCTAATCCGATGGACCGATAACCCCGCCTTTTGGTCCCCTTCCCCAAATCAACCAACCAACCATATTAGGATGTACGTGAGAAAGTCAGGGAAACTAATGAATGGGACAGGAAATAAAGTCGGGAGGAAGACATAATTATGACAACTAAGATTAAATATCAGTGACTCCGACTCGTATCCGCGTGAATACATGATAAGTGGACTTAGAAACTGCTTTGTTAGATTCCAGTACGGATGCAAGATTGACATGGCTCCGTATAGCTGATGGCTGTAAGACATGAGAAGTATGGAGAAAACCTTTATCCACCAGTGGGTGTCAAATGGATCGTGATGACGATGATGATCATGTTATGTCGGCGTCACGAGGGGTGTAAAACTAACCCATTTTGGCAAATATCGTGGAGGAATTTAGCCGCAGAATTCGCCTGAAATTTTTAATCGAAACAAGGAACTTGTGTCTGGCCGACTAGACGCTGGTTTAGATTCCTTTCTCGTGAATGTGGGCCCAGTGTCTTTAAACAGTGTGCCAGCGTGCTCTGTACGAATCCTTTTGCAAGGTAATAAAACACATTTTACCTTTTGCTCAGTGTATTGTCAAGTGCGCGTGTGTGTTCTTGTGACTGTTTCGTCAGCGTAGTGTTCAGCGTCTGTTACGATGCATAATTATCGAAAATATAGGAAGAGGAGTGGTACATAGGCACATAACCACAGTCTCTTGAATTGGAAAATTCTGAGCCTCCGAGCTTTATTTCCCCAGTCGGCTGAACATAAGTGTCTCTTGCCTCCACGCCACGAGGTAGTACAGAGAAGTTTGGGATATGGCACGTGTCATTGACACAGTCTGGTTATCAGATATTGTACGCCAGCACCTTTCCACACAAATATCGTTGATGAAATATTGTGCCCCCAACAGGTCGAAGGAAAGCGTTGTCTTGTGCTGGGGATATGTCGTATTGATCCCAAAACCATATAAATCCGCCGTTCCGACAATTTTTGTCGAGATTCACAAAGCACACCAAGTGACAGAATGATGTAAAATTTCTATGTAGTTATTATTAGGCGTAGCTCTCTCGTCCTTTTTCCATGTTACTGATACTTGCCATACAATGACGCTCTCACAGCATCTGCATGACCAGAATGGTTTGCTCCTTACAGTCGGTAGTCCTTGAACACGTTGGAGGTAAAAATGCCGATAACGTCAAATTCGTTCTGAGAATAAAGCATATCGTCACGTTTGTAGTACTTGAGCCGTGTACGTCACTGGTGACGCAGAGGCAATCGCACTATAAGGACAGTGCTGACGTGGAAGTGGCGATCGCAGGGTGACCTCTCCGTGTTAAAAGAATGGGCCCAGGCCAGCGCAGCGTAGCGTGGTGGCGTGAGCGGGCCGATTCGCCACGGCGTCTGGCACACTTCCCGCCTCCGCTGCCTTTCGTGTCCACAGCTCCGGACCAGCACACGGGCCGCCCTCCTACAGAAAGGACAAGACAATTGTGTGCTGTTGTTTGCCGGGAGATCCCAAAGGGCTCAGTTGCCATCTGAAATCGACACTTTATCTTGTCCACATGGGACCGTTATATCGTCGGATTGTATTTAGTATAGACGATCGTGATAAGTAAGCGTAGAGTCCTTCTACACCATGACTTTATTTCTCCCTTGGACCACCTATACAGCCAGTTTACTCTTACAGGGCTGCCCATCCTTTGAATGTATCAGTCTATCTTTACTACCTCGCCCGAGGAATTTAAAACAGAGAAATTTCATCGTCGTCGTTAGTAGCACAATTTAATTCCAACTTTTAACACAGATTCCACAAACAGTTTATAAATGCCTACATTGATTGTTGTCCAGAGTATTAACACTTTCGCGGGAAGTTCTTAATTCATGTGGCCGTCTTCTGTGTCTAGGGCAACCAAATTATGTGTGGATGACGTGAATTTCATAGAGGTATTTTCGGTGGCGACTATGGTTGAATTTCAACCTGGAAATGCTCCTTACAAACTGCCTCATGTTCCCTACGCCAGATGAGTTACTTTTCGTGTCCTACTTTTCACGTACCATTGGGCCTTCGATAAATGTGGTTGGATTTCTTTGTACCAGGTGCTCTGTAGCAGATCTTCGGTCTCCCACATCTGGTTTCTTTCGTATTTTCCGTTGTCTCTGAGTACAGCAATAAGATCAACCGCTGGAATGCATCCCTCTTGGTTGGTAGAGTTCGTTGCCAATTGATCGGCCGGCCGGAGTGGCCGAGCCGTTCCAGGCGCTACAGTCTGGAACCGCGCGATCGCTACGGTCGCAGGTTCGAATCCTGCCTCGGGCATGGATGTGTGAGATGTCCTTAGCTTAGTTAGGTTTAATTAGTTCTAAGTTCTAAGGGACTGATGACCGCAGCAGTTAAGTCCCATAGTGCTCAGAGCTATTTGAACTAATTGATCGCTTTCCTTATTACCCAGAATCCAAGTATACCCTTTGGTTCATACGTACTATACCTTTGGACGTCGCTATGATGTCTTTCGTATATTATAAGCAACGCTACTTCGTTGTTATTTTAAACTTCCTATTGGTAACAACAGCAACAGCAACAACAACAACAACACGACAGTCAGGCCATGACATCTACACGATACCACCAACCACTGCTTTATCCAGTACCTTCCAGTAACTTTTCATTAGACTTCACGAGGCTGAGTGAAAGCCGTTCCAGAATTCCACACCTAGCAAAAATCCAAGATGGTACTTTGAATCGAACATTGGACTTCAGCATCTGTTCCCGGTAATGCCAAGTAGTAGACCACTGAGGCAGTCATCAGTTACACATATTATTTAACTCGTCTTTTGCACCGTTGACATACATCGAGCACTTAATTTCCGTAGAACGGAAGGTAATGTTGTAGAGTAAGCCCAATTTGTGTCCGCCAGCAGTAAGACGGGCTGTGTTATTAGTATCCAAGATCGAGCGTGTTCAAAGAAGGGCAGCAGGGGTAGCCACAGGCCTGTTGTTTGCCTCTCAGCAGAGCGCTGAAAAAATGTGAACTGGCAGGTGATGGAAGAATGAAGCTGGGAGAATTAGTGACTAAGAGGACGCTACAGTGTCAGTGAATACAACTGTTAAAAAGGAGTGATAAGACAGGTAGGACAACGTTTCTGATTACCAAGAGTGACAGGAAACAGACTGCCGACTATCCGAGTAGTCAGTATCGCATGTTTGTCTCTTAGGATGAAAACGTGAGGTATCAATGTTAAAGATTCAGGAGTATTGTACAATAAGGTTTATATCACTAAGCGTTTATTAACAGTCTGTCATAGATGTAGTACACGTTTGGCGACTAGTTTCGAACCAGTTGGTTCATTCTCAAGCCTGGCCTACTGAGACTGCACTGAAAGTGCCTGATCTTAATAATAAACATCAAAATGTCAATACGTGCGTTATAAAATGTTCGCAGGTGACTGTCACAGACAACATGTGCCTTCTTAGCAAGTCAAAGTCTGAGTAGGCATATGTTGTGATTGTGACATTCATCTGCGAACATTTTATAAAGCATTTATTGCCACTTTGAAGTTTGCTATTTAGATCAGGCGTTTTCAGTGCAACCTCAGTTGGCCGGGCTTGTGAAGGAACCAGCTGGTTCGAAACTAGTAGCCAAACATATGTACTGCAATTGTGACATTGTTAATAGGCACTTCATGAAAGACAGAAAAGGTTGCCACTCCTGAGTCAACAAAACGTTGAAACTGAAAAACCAAGGTTTAGATTTACTTATGCTGAGTTAGGTGTGAAGGATGGGAAGATTCGCCGTCATTAACAGTCATGTTATCAAACAGCTATGAAAACAAAAAGAGCATCAGCAAAGAGAGCACCAGCAAAAATGAAATTTCGTTGATAAATATCAGAAATTGTTTCTCGTTAAAATCTTCATTTCTTGTAGCAAAACTGCGCTATTAGGTGACTTGATGTCACCAACACCGCCAGATATGATGCGACCGAGGAAACGGACCAAAATCAGAAAAGAGAGGTTGTGGTTCGTTGTTTTCAGACAGACACAGATGTCGGTAATGAAAAGAAAATGGCTATGAACATTATGGGACTTAACATCTTAGGTCATCAGTCCCCTAGAACTTAGAACTACTTAAATCTAACTAACCTAAGGACATCACGCAACACCCAGCCATCACGAGGCAGAGAAAATCCATGACCCCGCCGGGAATCGAACCCGGGAACCCGGGCGTGGGAAGCGAGAACGCTACCGCACAACCACGAGATGCGGGCGGTAATGTAAAGATCACATTACCCAATATTTCTCGTATCTGAAAACAGCTATATGAATTGTAGGGTTAACCTGTTACCAAAACCTTTGAAATAAAAATATTAGCTTCTAAAATTGACTTTAAAAATATTTATATTCGTTGTGTTAGCACTTTCATATAAGCCTTGTTACTGTAAAAGGGGATTCACAAAAAACGGATTTGATGAGTGAACAGGAGCATACAATCATTCATCGTGATAGATATTCAAATGGATGGGAAGCGTGTACCCAATTACACCGAGATTAGAATTTATGTTAAGCCATAACTATATAGCTCACTCGTTAGGTCAGTTCTATCGCATAACATGGCTATAGAAACATGCGTATTAAAACGCTATTTCATTCAAACTTAATTCCTACTCGATAATTTCTGTACCTGTAACTGGTTGGACTTAGATATCCGACGACGGCGATGTACCCATGTTACGAGTGAAATGGAACAATGATTACGAATCTAGGCTTATCTTCGGGAGGAGCGACCTGGCAATACAATACGTTAAGTTTTCTGTGATGTCCTTCAATTACGTCAGCCGAATATTGTGGTGGATATCTCACAATCAGTAAATCTATGGTCCATTTTCTTCCCTGTCTTCATGGTCCTGAGCTAGTGCTCTCTAACGACATCGCCGTCGTCGAATATCTAAGTCCAACCAGTTTTTCAGTGATCCTTCCAAGTCGTATTTTCACACTTTTTTTTTATCACGTATGAGCCACATGTGTTGCCAGTGTAATATCTGCTGTCATTCACTAATGTTCTTTAGTCTGTATTTAGTTGCGGTATTTTTCAGTCACAAACATCCAACGGCAAGGGCGCGTGTTCGCAAGACAGGCAGTAATTTGCATTCCAGAAATGTCAAAAGACGTTGCGTTACAAGAAAAAGATCAATAGAACAATAAAAAAGCATATTAACACTAATATATGCATTTGTGGGGTCATGAGAAATAGAAAACATGAAAGGCTTGGCTTGTTTTATTATCGATTAACTAAACTGTGCTGCGTGTTTATTCGGTATGAAAGCAACAAATGGCTTTCCAGGACGGAGACGTGATGACTTTGCGTTTGAAGGACAGAATCCGTCATCTTGCAAGAATATGAGTCTTGTTGTTCTCTGACAGACATCTGTCACCACAGTTGTGGCACATATCCCTGTCCTTTTTTCATTCTGAAAAATTTAAGTGTACAAAATTCACAAATTTTCCGAAGAAACGTTTAAATGCAAAATGATGATGTTACAACTGTGATGAAACATTTTTGTACTTCCCTAAATCGTTTCGGGCAAATGCTGGGATGATTTCTTTGAAAGGACACGGCCGATTTCCTTCTCCGTACTTTCCTAATCCGATGGAACCGATGACCTCGCTGTTTGGTGCCCTCCCGCAAATCAACCAACCAACCATATTTTTGCAGAATCTAAGAGAAATTTCCCGTCGCAAGAAGGCGTAAATTGCTAATCAGCGTTTCATGCGAGCTGGGGAACGCAGTTTAAAATTCATGTTGATTTTCATAAAGAGGCAAGTTTTTGGGATCTTCTGCTATGTTTCCAGTTCAACTGTACGAATCACGCTTTGTAAAAATGACAATAGAAAATTTGTACCTCATAACTGAAGTATGGTAAATACAGAAGAATTTCATTCTGTGTCGCAGAGTAGGTACACTAAATTGAAAAACTTAAATGCGTCAGATGTATCGGTCAGTGATATGTCTTTTACTTTTCTTGTCAGGATTTATGTTATTGGTAAATATTTCCTTTCACCATTGCCACGCTAGTTGCACTGCAAGAGCATGGTTTATTCAGTGGTATATTTCAATGTTGTAGATAACACCAATGAATGGGTGACCTCGTTCCTGTATGCGGGCAGTGGGCACCCGAAATCGTTCTGATAGGGGCGCATTGTCATGTCCGTAATGCTCCATATTGTTTCGGAATGTTTGGCGTCCTTAAATATTGTGCATTATAAATCCAGTTCCTGTACAAGTTTTTTTAAAATTATTAACGTGTGCTTTATTTTAGATACGTCCGAGATTTTGTAAAGAGTTAAGAGCGTAGAATGCTTCTCTGTAATTAAATTTTTCACAGGAATTTTCTTACACTGGGACGCTGTTTGCGGCCGTAGTTACTGAAGTTCACAGCTCCGCGGAGTGTGGCGTCTGTTTGCGACCTCAGCCTACGGGGGACTCGTATCGGGAATCCCCGACCTGCGAGATAGACGTGTATAGGCGCACAGTCTTATCTGACAGGCGGTAGCAGAACAGAACTCGGCGCTGCTGATTTGTTTTGATCTCGCGTAGGTTTCGCGTTGGTGACAACTGCCTGTCACTTTTCTCTCACCCTTTATGCTCAAGTCATGCCGTTTAGCTGTGAACGGACACCGCTGTTGCGTAATGTTGAGTAGTCGCTGTCTGCGGATAGTTGTCGTCTTATCCTCCAGTGTGTGGTGTCGATCACTTAAATTTTGTGTTCTTCTTCAGTGTAAGAAAAGTCAGTAGTTACACAACAGGTTGAAGAAGATAATGTTTTCTTTTCCCCCTTTTCCTTTTTTATCCCTCGATGATCAGCAGACTGCGGTTTCTGCACACAACAGAGTTGCTCTTCGATTCCGTTGCTGCTGTCTGTTTAGCACCTGCTGCCCATCGTCTGTGTATGCGCAGACTGTGAATGCCGTAAATGATGAGCAGTACGCTGTGGCGTAAGCGTGATGTTTATGTTTCCCTGTCTGTGGACTCAGTGCGCCGTGCAAAACTGTGGAAGACAACTACCCATCCACAACAGTGGTATTCATAAACACGCTCCTAAACTATTGACTTCGCTGAGATAACGTACGCGCGGATAGGAAATTTGTGGCATATAGAAGAGAGATGTTAAAAACTAATTAAGGATGGCTTTCACTGATACTTGATTCTAAACCATAAAGTGGAAGACGAATAGAATTCAGCGTCCACCGATGGGAACCAGATCGTTAGAGGCTGGCCTTTATACTGTATATGGGCCATGTGAGCCTACATACCTATACGTACGACTGCTGTACTATCAGGTATACCACACACTGATTTTGCTTACAAAAGTTACCTTTGGAACATAAAAATGATGAGCTGCCTGACTGTGGATGATTCGATTGCGAAGGTTCTCATACTACTGTCAACGAAATGTATAGTTTGTTAGTGAACTTTGCAACAATTGCTGTTGTGTGGAAAGGACTTCAATTAAATATTCGCAAGCACATGAAGTTTTTCCAACGAGGCAGCGTTGATTGGTACCATTTTCACACTTTTTTGGGAATTTCAGAAATAATTGTGTTGCGTTTTCGGCTGGGTTACTGCAAGGAGTTAGATCTCATTGGCGTTCATAGCATGCAGTCAGCATATTATTGCATACTTCGTGCATATGACGATTAAAATTTGTTTAAGGACACACAGAATAGATAACAGCTCACAACAGATCATAATAGGAAGCCATGGTAACTGCAAAATAGTTCTTTTTGAATACTGATCCGGAAGAAGGTAAAAAATATCACAAACACATTAACCTGTTCTGAAATTGCTGTAAAATCAGCAGTCTAACTCGAAAGCCATATAATTCCCTTGGCGTACATTTGCATTTCCCATATTACGTACTCTGTATAACTTTACAATGAGTTAACAAAAGTCGTGGTAATCCCCCCCCCCCCCCAGCAAAAAGCCTCTAAGTTGCTGAAGACAGTCGTTTCCAATAAATGATAGGTTCAGTTCGACCAAAGGATCCAGTCCATTCCATGTAAAAACAGTCCACACCATTACGTAGCCACCTGCAGCCTCCACAGTTCCTTGTTGATAACAGCTTGGGTCCATGGCTTTGGGGTCTGCGCCACATTCGAAACCTACCATTAACTTTTACTTACTGAAATAGGAAACTTCACACATTGATTTCTGGGGTTATTTCATACAGTGTTGCTTGTCTGTTGGCACTGACAACTCCACGCAAACGGCGCTGCTGTCGGCCTTTGAGTGTAGGCCGTCAGCTACTGTATTGTCCATGAAGGGAGGTAATGTCTGAAATTTCGTATTCTCGGCACACTGTGGATTTCGCAATAATGAATTGCCTAACGATTTCTTATACGTCTAGCTCCAAGTATCATTACGCGTTGAAAGTCCGCTAATTCCCGTCGTTCGGCCATAATGACGTCGACAACGGTTTCACAAGAATCACCTAATTACAGGTGACAGCTTCCCCAATGCACTGCCCTTTTACACCTTTTGTATGCGTTACTGGCGCCATATGTATAAGTGCATATCGCTAGCCCATGAATTCTATCACCTCAGTGTTTGTGTGTGTTCCTCAGGAGCAAGGGAAAGAATGAAATACAGTGCCAACACAGATTTTGTTAACCTCGAAAAAGGGAGAAATGTTTTTAAGTCCCATTGAGGACAGAGTCTATAGAGGCAGAGTACAAACTCAGAGTGGACGACGAAGGGGAAAGAAATTGGCTACTCCCTTTCCAGAAGAATAATTCTGCTGCTTGCTTTCAGCAGTTTACGGAAAATTCACGTAAAACCTTAATCTGGATGGGCGAAAGTAGATTCAAAGTTTCGTCTTGAATGTGGATCTAGTGCCTTAACCACTACTCTTTGTTCGGTACTTCTGTCGAATTCCACGAATGGGAACCATCATGACTGACTTAAGAACTTGGTTCAAATGGCTCTGAGCACTGTGGGACTTAACATCTATGGTCATCAGTCCCCTAGAACTTAGAACTACTTAAACCTAACTAACCTAAGGATATCACACACATCCATACCCGAGGCAGGATTCGAACCTGCGACCGTAGCAGTCGCGCGGTTCCGGACTGAGGGCCTAGAACCGCTAGACCACCGCGGCCGGCACTTAAGAACTGGTCAAACTATGATCTTGTAAGTTACTTCCGTCGTGGATGAATTACGTTTCGTTAGTGCACTTTTTATCAGGTCTGGTACAGACCTTACCTACTACTAAATTTTTGCGGTTGCTCTACCTAAATTGCTCCGGACGCACGCTCATAGGTATTTTATGGACTTAACTGCATGCAGTAACTGATCGGTAACTTTATAATTAAACAACTGGCTCTTTCCGCGGTATGTACAACCACCTTATGAAGCTTCCGACGCTACGTACCTAGTGAGAGGTACATATACGGTGAATAGTAGCGGTACATTTCGACCAGCTACTTACGTCGCGTTAATTACACGTAGATCAAAGAAGCCTCTGCGAATCAGCCTCTTGTCGCCCTGAGGACGATTACATCATGTTGCTATTATGTGAATGAGCACAAATTGCGAAGCTGACTGTACCTTTGCTTTTGTCGCTTGACTATCACATTTACGTAAAAAGAAAGAAAAGCACCTGAATCCTGGGACCGAAAAGACATTTCTTGTAAGGGCTGCCTGTCGCAGTATTCTTTACTCTCCTGCACGTGTCTTTAGTTTGATACGGTCGCCCTGAAGCACTCTTGTGCCCACGGTCTGCCTCTGCAAAGCACTGGAGAACACCTGGCCTCTCCTGCTGTCCAAATTTGCTCTCTGCCTGCGCTGGGGTACACACTGGGGTAGCGTGTCTCGAGTGCGTTCACGCCTCTTGCTTCATCCAAGTCGTGAACGTGTAATGTCCTTTGAGCTCGACCTCTGCGCGAACATCCCGATTTTCGTTTTTCATCCGATTTATGACACCGTTCAAGTTTGTTACAGCGTCCCGTCGCTTCGTCCAATTTTTAATTCTCATAATTTTGTAGTCTTTGATTTTCCTTTTTAACTGTGCTCGTAGTTTCGTGTTGAGAATGTCATATTGTCTTAGATGCCCTCTCGTTTTTTCCGACTAACAAAGTCGTCGTGCGCCCTGAACTTAATAATAATAATAATAATAATAATAATAATAATAATAACAACTTAATAATAATCTTTCAGTAGAGAGTGAGACAGTCGTAATGGTTCATCTAGAAGAGTTACCGTAAGTGTTGTCTGCAAATAAATGCTATCCGATAAAAACAGCAGTAAAGTCCTCTGAAGTGTTAGCTTCGTGCAAGGACTGTCGGCTATTTGTTAATGCAGGAAAAGCCAAAATTGTCGAGTTCGCAAAATATGAGAGCGTGTTATTCTTTGACTACAGTGTTAATGAGTCATAACTATGAGAGTGTGCTAAATAGTAATGCCTTGGAATTTTTTGTAAAAACTCTTAAAGCTTTATAAATATAACTCACGTTATTAACATTCTACATATTTTGTTCTTCATATCTACATATCTGCAGCCCGCTGCCGTCAGAGGGCTCCGAATTGTAGCGTGTAACAAGACGATAGGTGACGTAACTATGTCTGTGTGTGAGAAACAGCGTGCTGTAATCGAGTTTGGGATTCGAAGAGTTCGTTCACACATGGAGCACCCTCTCCTTCATCGTGACAATGCAGGACCACACATGGGCACTGTGCCATCTGCGACAGTCCGACGCCTCGACTCATTGTCATCGATCATCTTCCATACAGTCCCGACTTGACCTCATAAGATTTTCGTCTGTTTCCAAAACTTAAGGAACATCATCGAGGATGTCACTTTGAGAGTACTGACACGGTGCAAGCAAAGATGAGGTTGTCGCTCTGTAACCAAAGTCAAACATTCTACAGTGACGGAATCAGTAAATTGGTCACTCGTTGGAACAAATGTATTCGTCACCAGCGTGACTATGTTGAAAAATAAATACTTAGACTTGAAGAATAAAGATGTAGAATGTTAGTGACGTTTGTTTTATCAAAAAAAAGCATTAAGTGCTTTCGCATAAAAAATTCGGAATCACTACTTTTCTACACTACCTCGAAGAATGTGGTGCCCTACAAATTTTAGAGTTTAGCTTTGTGTGGTGATTTTGAGTGGAGCAACCACTTAGACTGAGCTGATTTGTAGATAAATGGTGGACAACGATTCATTGGCGATGTACTAGGAAACAGCAACTTTTCTGCAAAAGAGATCGCGTACAAAATACACATACAGCCCATACTTGAATATTGCTCAAGTATACGGTAACTAAGTCGGGTCATACTAACAGCGGACATATGCTATAAGGGCGATACAAATTGTCACATTCTTGTTTGAGGGCAGGGATTGTGTAGCAAAGGTGGGAAATCTTGACTGAAATACGCTCGAAGAAAGACTTAGTACAGCTGTCTAGAATCTACGTAGAAAAATTCAAGAACTTTCTTTCAAGGCAGAAATTTCCATTATTCTTCAGCCACCCGAGTATACAGGGTGAGTCACCTAACGTTACCGCTGGATATATTTCGTAAACCACATCAAATACTGACGAACCGATTCCACAGACCGAACGTGAGGAGAGGGGCTAGTGTAATTGTTTAATACAAACCATACAAAAATGCACGGAAGTATTTTTTTTAACACAAATCTGAGTTTTTATAAATGGAACCCCGTTAGTTTTATTAGCACATCTGAACATATAAACAAATACGTAATCAGTGCCGTTTGTTGCATTGTAAAATGTTAATTATATCCGGAGATATTGTAACCTTAAGTTGGCGCTTTAGTACCACTCCTCCTCTATTCGATCGTGTGTATTGGAGAGTACCGAATTACGTAGGGATCCAAAGGGAACGGTGATGGACCTCAGGTACAGAAGAGACTGGAACAGCACATTACGTCCACATGCTAACACCTTTTTATTGGTCTTTTTCACTGACGCACATGTACATTCCCATGAGGGGTGAGGTACACACGTGGTTTCCGTTTTCAATTACGGAGTGGAATAGAGTGTGTCCCGACATGTCAGGCCAATAGATGTTCAATGAATGTCGTACACGCCGCAGTACACCTGGTGTAATGTCGCCGCAGGCTGCCACAATACGTTGTTTCATATCCTCTAGGTTGTAAGCACATCACGGTACACATTCTTCTTTAACGTACCCCACTGAAAGAAGTCCAGAGGTGTGAGATCAGGAGAACGGGCTGGCCAATTTATGTGTCCTGCACGCCCTATGAAACGCCCGTCGAACATCCTGTCAAGGGTCAGCCTAGTGTTAATTGCGGAATGTGCAGGTGCACCATCATGCTGATACCAAATACGTCGACGCGTTTCCAGTGGGACATTTTCGAGCAACATTGGCAGATCATTCTGTAGAAACGCGATGTATGTTGCAGTACTCTCCGATACACACGATCGAACAGGAGGAGTGGTACTCAAGCGTCAAATTTAGGTTACCAAATTTCCGAATGTAATTAACATTTTACAATGCAACAAACGGCACTGGTTACGTATTTGTTTATATGTTCAGATGTGGTAACAAAACTAACGGGGTTCCATTTAAAAAAAAGTAGGTTTGTATAAAAAAACATACTTCCGTGCATTTTTGTATGGTTTGTATTAAACAGTTACACTAGCCCCTCTCCTCACGTTCGGTCTGTGGAATCGGTTCGTCATTATTCGATGTGGTTTACGAAATATATCCAGCGGTAACGTTAGGTGACTCACCCTGTATATTCCGTTTAGATCATACGGACAAAATTAAGCAAATAACAGTTATCAAAGGGCCGCAGAAGCAGTCCGTCTCCGCATTATCTATCCCTGAGATGGTAAAGGCAGTACCCTTTGACACGCAGTTTAAAGTAACTCACAGAATATTGACGTACCCATCTGACTTGCTTGTCTTCTGTCTGCTAGATGCTCGTCTCCAAGCGCAAACAAGTTATAGGCACTAAGAAGTAAATCAGAACTGTTGCACGCACGTGGGGCGTATGCGACCGTATTTGCTTTTTTGTGGGGTTGGGGATGGATGAGGAAATGGCAGCCTGTTTCTATCAGAATCGTTAAAGTCGAACTGACTTAGTAATCGGAAATGCCATGTCCGTACAACACTCAACGGATAGCAACGCGACAAGACGCTATTACAGAAAATAATGTTACTGCAGTGCACGTGGTTTAGGCATCACTGTATATTCTTCCTTTTTCAAAATCTTGGTTGCGTAGTTTGTTCTCTTCCAACACATTGAACGTTTATAAGCGCTGAACTTGTGTTTTTTCTCCTCCTTTACCAGTAATCATTTATGCTCTACGCGCCGTCTTTTCTCGAACTACAAACATTGTGATTTTAACATTTTAAACCCGAGGCAACTCAGCTACAACTGCGCGCAGCGTCGATATGCATGTGGCTTTCTTATAGTGGTACTTTGCCATTTAGTTGCGAGTGAGGGTGCAGACGTATTAAGTTTCTCCACATGCCCTTCAGTTGTCTGACGTTAAGAATCGTTCGCGGTATTTGCCGCGCGTCACTCCAGCCACTTCATTTGTATCTAACGCTAGGATATTTCTGAACAAACAGCCACTCGTTTTCGTTCACAAAGGGAGCGGGATTTCCTTCCTGTCGTCGTCTTTCCTCAAGAAAGGTCACGGCCATCTTTCCTCAGCATCTTTTGTGATATGAGAATAGAATAAATGATCATTTGAAAAGATTACTATGCTGACGAAGCACGGTTACAAGATTTTCCTCTTGTGAAAATGTTGGCCTTGCATATCTCGTTTGCTCTGGACCTACTTGCAAATGAACATTGTGTCATTCAAGATACTGCAGTCTTTTGAAAATTGAAGTGTTCCGTATATTTTTAGGTGTATGAAAGCATGTATGAGATGGCATAGGAAGCTGTTTCTTAGTACTTACTGTTAGCTACAGAGTTCTTGTTTTAAATTTATTCTTACGTCTGAAAATTAGTATCAGCCGAATGTAACCTCTGCTTCACAGGTGCTCCGACGGCGTTATCACTAAGACAGTGTTTCTCTGCATCTCCCTTGAGACAGAAGAGAGAACGCCAAAAAATACTAATTATGTGAGAGGACGACATGATATCCGAATGTGTCGCGATCTTCAGACTGACGTGGGTGGGTCAGTGTATGCGATACTCCATTGGTGGTGATGCTGTTTGCAAGGTGATGAGGTCAATACAGATTTTCCTGACTGAATTCTTCTATTTCACGTTGGCTAATCGAGACACTCTTCTTATTGTGGACCAAGAGCTGCGCGTAGCTTTGCTGAAGCCTGTTTGTCTATATTTACACTATATCATCAAAAGTATCCGGACAACCCTGTGTAGTGTGGCTGGCCACTAGATGTCACGGCAGGCGCTCCCGCCAGTGTAATAAAAGGTGACGAGTGTTGTATTGCCAGTAGAGAAGTAGTAAGAGCAGAATAGGTCGGCCAGAAGAGGTTAATGGCTTCGAACGTAGGCTAGAGTAACGAATACGTCAGGGACATTTCACCCTTCTAAAGCTGCCCCAGTCGACTGTTGGTGATTTGATTGCGAAGCGGAAAGGCGAAGGGAAACCCCCAGTTAAACCAACACAAGGCAGATCTCGTGTACTGACGGAAAGGGACCGTCAAGCATTGCAGACGATGGTTGTAAAAAATAGGTCGAAATCAGTGGAAGGAAATCACTTGTGAGTTCCAAAGTCCTACCAGAAGTCCGGCTAGCACAATGACGGTGCATAGGATGTTAAAAAATGGAGTACAATGGTAGAATAGTTCATTATAATCCACACGTATCTGTAGTCAGCGCTAAGCGACGCGTGAGGTAGTGCAAACAAGAGCCACGGGACAGTGGACGACCGAGAACGTGTTACTTAGAGTGATGTATCAAGCAGTACGCTGTGGCAATTTGGTGGAAGGGTATAGGTTTGGGGAATGCGTGGAAAACGTTACCTGCCATCACGTGTAGTGCCAACAGTGAAGTACAGAGGCGGTGTTATTACGCTGTGGGGCGGAGGGTATTTGCGTGATTAGTGTGTGGTACCCCTATTGCGCTTAAGAAAACACTAAATGCAGAAGGATTTTACAACATTATGTACTGCATGCAACAGAGGAGCAATTCGGAGACGAGGAGTGTGTCAGCCTGGCAATGCACCCAGTCATAAATTAGCATCTGTGAGGCAATGGATTGTGGACAATAACATTCCTGAAATGAGTTGGCTTGTCCAGAGTCCCTACGTGAACTCAGTATGTACGACGAACTTATCCTTTAGGACATACGACGAAATGTGGCGTTAACGGGATGTGGCAGCAAGTGCCTTTCCTAAGAGCTCGATATCACCGGCAGTGCCTCTCGTAGGCTCGTGCATATCGGTTGGACCCTAGGCCACTGGAAAATCGTGGATTGGTCAGGTGAGTCCCGATTTCAGTTGGTAAGAGCTGACGGCAGGGTTCGAGTGTGACGGAGACCCCACGAAGTAATGGACCAAAGTTGTCAACAAAGCACTGTGCAAGTTTGTGGTGGCTCCATAAAGAGTGGGCTGTGTTTACATGGAATTGACTGGCTCCTCTTGTCAAACTGGACCGATCATTGAGTGAAAATGGCTATGGTCGGCTACTTGGTGACCATTTGCAGCCATTCATAGACTTAATGTTCCCAAACAACGATGAAATTTTTGGAATGACAATGCCTCTTGTCATCGGGCCACAATTCTTCGCGATTGATTTCAAGAACATTCTGGAGAGTTCGAGCAAATGATTTAGCCACCCAGATCGCGCGACATGAATCCAAACGTAAATTTATGTGCATAATCGAGAAGTCAGCTCATGCAGAACTTCCTGCACTGGTAACCCTTTCGCATTTATGGACAGCTATAGAGGAAGCATGGCTCAACATTTCTGCAGCGAATTTCCAATGACTTATTAAGTCCATGCCATGTCGAGTTTCTGCACTACTCTGGGAAAACTGAAGATCCTACATGAGATTGGGAGGTATCCCGCGACTTTTGTCACATGAGTGTATGTAGCTTCGATCAGAAACAGTAGATAGCGCGAGAACGTCGGCATTTTATGAGTGTGTTATTTGGCGAGGGCTACTGTGTATAAACGTTTTTACAAAGACGTTTTGGGGGTGGCGGAGCCAGACTCCCAGTGAACACCGTCCACCTACATCTCCCTTCACCCCCCTCCCCCGTTGCCACCCGCATGGATCTACTCCTGGATCGAAAGTAACAGCAGGAGAGGAATGGTCGGTAGGCAGTGTCGCGTCCTCACGGCACCTTTCGCAGAACAGGACTAGATGGCGTGGGCGTCGCGCACTGTTTGGACAGCGGCCACTCGACGCTTCCCAGAAAGCCATTAGCGTCCGCGCCGCGGCGCGCTCGCTGGCCACGCTGTTTGCGCGAGAAGCTTTCGTAACGCCGCGCCGCGCTCAAGGCCTGCCCGCCATTACCGCCATTGTTATTGTAATTATTATCAAGAGTGTGTCCGTTCCCGCGCCGGGCCTCCACGTCCCTCCCTGCCTCCGATTTGCGCCTCCCGGAACGAATTACGCTCATACGACTTCTCCCACCTTCGTCGCAACACCTCACGGCCAGGTTGACGGATCGCCCATGGCTCATAACCGTAAGAGGGAGAGCTAAAAATTTCATAACTTGACAAAGAAATACTTTTTTGCGTAAAAGTATACTTATTTATCCCTTTTAGATCAGCGCACTGTCCAACATTCCCCAAAGGGTTTATTCCATCCCTGGAGTGCGCTTCTAGAACACCTGCGAGATGGGTGTCCACAACGCGGAGGAAGAGGGATACTCGTCTCCGTCCCTTCTCGAATTCTAGAATAAAAGATTTTTATTCATTACAAAATACTCATACACTTCTAAAAGTGATTATGATGCTAGTAAACTGTAGATCTAGGCAGTTATAGCGTAACATAAACGGCCGCAGCGAGAAATACTGTGGCTCCCGGACAAGTGACTTTTATTTACTTGTGTAATACACTTCGTAGTGACCTAGTTACATTACACTATTTTTCAACGTATCCGGCAAGTCTGTAAATTACAGTCGAAACGCTCTACCGATCTTTCAGTTCCTTGGCTATAGAAATCCGTACCTTGGTCACCGAGCCATTCGACCACCGCTATATGAATGTCCTCATAGTCGAAAAATCTGTGAATCAGTTGCCGGCCGAGGTGGCCGAGCGGTTCTAGGCCCTACAGTCTGGAACCGCGCGACCGCTACGGTCGCAGGTTCGAATTCTGTCTCGCGCATGGATGTGTGTGATGTACTTAGGTTAGTTAGGTTCAAGTAGTTCTAAGTTCTAGGGGACTGATGACCTCAGAAGTTAAGTCCCATAGTGCTCAGAGCCATTTGAACCATTTTTTTTTGTGAATCGGTTGCTCAGTTGCCTTGACATTGTCTGTGGTTGATGTCGACGGCCTTCCTTCTCGATCAGCATCACTCCCGCCTGTGCGACCTTGATCAAATTATTGCCACCATTTTCTACGGTCGGACGCGACGTGCAATCGGTCCGTAACCGTCAGAGTTTCGCAGAGAAACTGTGAGCATTTTAGACGTTTTACCTATAAGAATAGTACTGTCCTGTGTATTTCAGCTTTGGAGTACGTTTCCATTTGCCGCGCCATTGTAGTCCCATTCTGTAATGGGCCCATTATCCGTACCGCAGCAGGACTGCCTCTACAGGAAGCCAGAACATGTACTCTCTTCTTACAATGCACTACCCTTGCTGCGCAGTAGTCGTAGCTTCGGACGTCATGTGTAATTTACTTTTTGAAGTCCCCTAATGTAAGATACGCGTATACAAATATACGACTGCGTTGAGGACTCAGGAATGCTTCAGGCGCTGTGTGGAGTAGCCCGCCGAACACTAATTGCACAAGGCTCGAAGGAGGCGCTAGTTTTGATGGACTGTGTGTCTGTACCCGTACCTCGGCTTGCAAAAACGCTAGCTGGCTCACCAGAAGCACTGGAAGCGGAGTTTCAGGCTGTAACTCTTTACGACACGACGTTTAAACACGGCGTGCAGAACGCGACATAGGATCCTTCCACCACATTACAAATTCAGAAAGCTTACTTTTTACATTTGCAACTAAATCTACAGCTACATACATACGCTTAAAACCACTGTGAAGCACAAGACAGAGGGTACTTTACCGAAAGAATGACTGCTTAAATGCCTCCGTGCTGATTGATACGCTGCTCCGTTTCCGTTCTAAACAATTTCTCATCTGTCTAGAGAGACACATTAGTACTGATTAAGTAAATCGCCAATAATAAACCCTCTGTTTTTACTTTTCGGCAGACCTCGAAATGAAGACTTCAGTGTTTGTTATATGGAGCATTATTCCAATTACTTAGCTTTTACGAATTAAATTATGTGTATTCATTTCCCTACTCCAATTAAAATCAGACTCCTATCGCAACTGTCCGCAGCTCGGGTCGTGTGGTAGTGTTCTCGCTTCGCACGCCCGGTTTCGATTCCCGGAGGGGTCAGGGATTTTCTCTGCCTCGTGATGACTAGGTGTTGTGTTCTGTCCTTAGATTAGTTAGGTTTAAGTAGTTCTAAGCTCTAGGGGACTGATGACCATAGATGTTAAGTCCCATAGGGCTCAGAGCCATTTGAACTTTTTTTTTTAAGCCTATCGCAACTAGAATTTACGCGTTGTAGTAATGTTCATCCCAGGATTTTGTTCCCCCGGAATAATTGTTGTTTTTCACTCTGAGACCGTGTTTTAGGATCCGCGGATCCGCAATTTGTAAGTGTTCCCTCATCCGAAATCTGATATTTTACTTATGCATCCAGATGACCCGGACTGCGTGTTGGACGTATAAGGCAGAACAGAGGAACCTGGCCAGCCTTTGCCTAAAAGAAGTCGAAACATACGTAAAAGAGTCGTGTAGCTTCTGTAATGTGCTTAATCAAACGTACTCACATTTCGATCGCTATGTAATTCACTTACCTGTCTCACAAGCAGTCGATCTACCTAGCAAGTTAGCACAGTGATTCCAATCCCCGTCCAGCCAGCCAGATTCACAATTTCCTTAGTTTTCGTATGTCGCTTACGGCAAGTAGCGCTATGGTTCTTTGAAAAGGACACGGCCACATCCCTTCCTCAGTTTGAGCTCGTGGTCCGTCTCTAATCACCTTGTCCGTTAAACTTTAATTTTCGTCCATTACGCTTTTGAATTGTGAGGAGGGCAACACAATTGTAATTGCTTAAAAGATAATCTTTTTGACTGAATTTAAAGGCCACTAAATATGTATAACGGTATTTGAACAGGAAAGAACCGTCTTAATGTGTTTTTATTTCACAGCTACGCTTGCTTTACTTGCTCGTTAATTTCAGACGCTGGTATAATTATGCATATTCTTTTTTTTAGTAAGAGGCAGAGATTCATATCACATTTCGGTCTGCCATCCTGCGAGACTTGAAAGAGTGCAGTTAAAGTGTGCCATTAACAAACGACAAACGTACCGAGAAATGATGTGACTTGCTCTTGTACAGAATGAAACAGAAACAGTGAGATGACTACCATACACGAGAGACAAGTAGATGTAGGCCTACTTCATTCTGAATGTACTTCATTCCTATCACAATTTTTGTACTCCACTCGTGATTTTAGCGCATGGATCGAGGAGCTATAAAACAGTAAGACAAGCGCCTTTCGTATAGCCCACTACCTTCAAAAACGCATAGCACCAACAGTCGACTCCAAATTGTCTCTGCCAACCACTTTTCTAGGCGCCATTGAGATTTTTCGGCAAACGAGCTAGAGTGATATGAGTTACCACTCTTTTCCTTTAACTCCAGTTTTGGTTCAAGTATATTTTCAGAGTATTTTGGTACGTTACCTTCGTTTCTCTGAACGCATCATCACCAAAATGTACGACTCACACCACAGAATAGTGCAACAATCCTCAGACAGACAAAATAGTACTGCGATGTGATTGGCATCGCTGTGGGAACAGCACACCATAGCGCCATTGTGCCAGTCTTCCATTGTATTTACTGAATACCAGTACAACTATCTGTAGTGTCGTGTATCACTGTTAATGTTTAACCACAGTCTAACTTATAATGCCGCGAGACTCGCTGTTGTGAAAATTATGACCATCTAGCGGTTGGAACGACAATAGCGCACCTAGCAGCGAGAAGTCCAGCCGTAATATAGTTTTTAATTATTTTTCTACTTAATTAACGAAATAGTTATTCTGCTTTTGAGTTCCAAGCATTCTACATTATTTAGACACATGAATGATCGTGAAGTAAGTGTAAAAATATCCGAATATTAGTGATTCAGTGACACAAGCTGCAACTTATTCATGAAGAAATACTTTCCAACGTATGTACTACTGCAGCTTGCTCCACTGAAAGCAATAAAATATGAACACACATTTCATGCATGAGAAGCATATATCTCCGTTTTCTGTTTTTATTGTGATAGACGTTTTCCTTGATTCGTAGAAATTTGGATGGAGTCTACGGATTCGCACATACTTACACTCCAATATGCTTTTCAGTACCGAATATTTCTGTAAATGCAATTACTTTTACTTCAAAAGCGAATGTGGTGAGGATTCTTGACGTTTGTGGCTCAGATATTGTGACGGTTGTAAAGCTGGTTCGTTCTGTCTTGGAAAACAGTTTTATTGCTTTTGATGTTTTCTTATCTCGTGTACTTGGTTTTCCCTTCAGCTACAGCTGTAGTGGCTAATGTGGTACTTTCATGAGTTTCCTACGTTCCGCATTCACTAATTTGTCTGGAAGTGTACTGAAGAAAACTTTACGTAGTTGGGTAGATAAACGACATTTTTTGCGAAAGACCAGGTAGTCTGCTTTTTGCTATTTACTTTCTTGTTCTTAAAGGAAACGACATCCTTCAGTAAATGTTTGTAGACTACAAGAGAATAATAAATAAACAGTACTGTAATCTGCTTTTCACACCACCCAGGGCCCTAAGGAAATTAAAGAAAGACAACTATGATGTTATGTTGGTGTTGAACCAGAACTCCATTCAGAAACAGTGTTCAAATCTCTGTTCGGCCATTTATATTCAGTTTTTCCGTGTTTTTATTAATGTTAGGATTGTTTCTTGAAGAACACTGGCCATCTTTCTGCCCCATCCGTGCCCTCAGAGTTTCCTGTCTAATGATTTCGCTATCGCCTAACCTGTCTATCGTCATAAACTAGAAAGAACATCCTCGCACCACGTCTAGCTTTCTTATTTTCAGTACACCGAACAACACAACTAGTGGTTGTGGTGGTTATTGCTATCGTGGTGGTATTACATCTGCGTATACAGCATGTATCATAATTAAGAGTGAAAACTGACATGAGTGAAGGTAAGTTATGAGACAACTAGCGAGCCAAGCAATGCTTGGCAATTGCTAAATATGTATGGGAATTGCAAATACGCCATAATCTCCCCCCCCCCCCCCCCCCCGTCTCTCTTCATGTTTTTCTCCCCCCTCTCTCTGTCCATCTCCTCCTCCTTCCCCTCTCACTGTCCATCACCTCCTTTCCCCCTCTGTGTGCATCTCGTCCCCTCTCTCTATCTCTCTCCATGTCCGCCTTCCATCTCTCTCTGTCCATCAGCCCTTCCTCCATCTCTAAATCCATATCCACCGCTGACTCTGTCAATCTCCTTTTCCCAATCCCCCTTTTCTGACCTTGAGCCTTGTTTATTGTTATTGTCAACGAAACGTTGATTGGGGACTGAAGTCGTTTAAAATGAATGAGTAAATCGGTTGGGATCATTGGTATTCGGGGTATGAGACACCTAGCCTGCTGCTAGACCTTTGAGGACGGTAGCTTCAATGACAGTATTTTGTAATTTTAATACGCAAATGAGTAGGATAAGACTCGACGATTCAGAGTCTGTAATAATGTTCTAATCATAAGCCGCACAACTTTCCCGCTTTCTGTTTAAACGGACTGCGAGGATGAAAACAAAACAGCACATAGTTTTATATACGATTTTTGTTTAAAATTATATATAAGGAGAAAGAATATACATGTGAGGGAGAATTTTTCTAATGGTTTGAATGCTGTGGACCCTGCCTTCCTATAGACTAGCAATATCCGCTGACCCTGTGCGGTATACTAACGAGCGAGATGACGCAGTGGTAAAACACTGGTATTGCACCCGGAGAAACGCCCGTTCAATACCCCGTCCGGTCATACAGATTGAGGTTTTCCGTGGTTCCTGTAAATCATTTAAGGAAATGTTGGTTGCTTCCTTCGGAAGTGCCCGCCACCCGATCTGGAGCCCCGTCTCCAGTGACGGCAGTCCCTTATCTTCTTTCACCCTTCCGTGCGACAGCGCGGGCAGGTCCGCATCGGCTGATCTGCGCCGCGCCCTGCCAGGCCGATGTGTGCCATCGCGCTGCCTCTAGCCTCCTGGAAGCGGCCACAGCGGCGCGTGGCCCCTCGCCAGCTGCCGGCGCCCTCCGCAGTCTTTTTTTTCCGCACAGACAACGAGCGGCCCCAGCTTTCTCGAGCGCGTATCTCCTGCCGCTGCTGTATTTCGGTAGCGGCCACACCGTCTATAATGCTCCAACATTTCCAAACAAGATGTTTCATCAGGTTATTTATTAATTTGTCGTATGGTAAACTTCCGTCTTAAGTGCAGACAAAAAATTTTACAAAGAAAATTTAAGAATCACAATTCAAACAAAAAATATTACGAATCAAAATTTTAAAAAAGCCGCTTTGACACAGCATTTCACCTTTACAGATGTACACTATCTGATCAAAAGCATTCGGATACCCCTACGTAATGCGGTATTAGCAAACGAGAAGCAGACCCGTCAGCATAAAAGGAGGTCGGGGTATATATTATTGTCAATAGAGAAGCAGCAACAACAGAATGGGTCGGCCAATAAAGACCAGTGACTGAACGTGGACTGTTTATTGGGTGCCACCTGAGTAACGAATCCATCAGCGGCATTTCAACCCTTCTAAAAGCGGCTCCTGGTGACGTGGTTATGAGATGAAACGCGAAGGAACACACGCAGCTAAAGCAAGACGAGAAAGACCTAGCGTACTGACGGACAGGGCTGGTAGAGCATTGCGGAGGGTAGTCGTAAAAAAAGCGCGTGAAATCGATCGTGAGCTCCAGACTGCTACCAGCAGTCACTGTTCGTAGGGAGTTAAAAAAAGGGTCGAGCAGCTTCTCATGCGCCATAAACTTCTGAAGTCAGTGTTAAGCGACGCTTGAGGCGGCGTAAAGAGTGACACTGAATGACATGAAACAAATGACGCCGTGGCAATCCAATGGAGGGTTCAAATGGCTCTGAGCACTATGCGACTTAACATCTGAGGTCATCAGTCCCCTAGAACTTAGAACTACTTAAACCTAAGTAACCTAAGGACATCACACACATCCATGCCCGAGGCAGGATTCGAACTGCGGCCGTAGCGGTCGCGCGGTTCCCGACTGTAGCGCCTAGAACCGCTCAGCCATCAAATGGAAGGGTTTAGGTCTGACGAGTGCCTTCAGAACGTCATCCGTCATCATGAGCAGTACAATGGTCAAGCACAGAATTGGTGGTGTTTCGACAAGGGGGGTGTTTTTCGTGGTTCGGATGTGGTCTGCTTATAGCGCTTAAGAGAACGGTAAATGCGAAAGGATGTGAACGCATTTTACAGCGTAGTGTGCTGAGTACAATACCTGAAACATTTCGGAGACAGTGACAGATTGTATCAGCAAGACAATGCACCCTGTCATGGACCAGCATCTGTGAGTCAATGGACTGCGCACAATAACATTCCTGAAACGGATTGGCGTGCACAGAGTCCCGACTTGAAAACAGTGGAACATCTTTAGGATGAGTTAGAACTTCGACTTCGTTCCAACCCTAGCATCCAACATCAGTATCCTCTTTGGTTTTGGATTTTGAGAAAGAATGGGCTTCAATTTCTCCACAGACATTGTTGTTGTTGTTGTGGTCTTCAGTCCTGAGACTGGTTTGATGCAGTTCTCCATGCTACTCGTATCTTGTGCAAGCTTCTTCATCTCCCAGTACCTACTGCAACCTACATCCTTCTGAATCTGCTTAGTGTAGTCATCTCTTGGTCTCCCTCTACGATTTTTACCCTCCACGCTGCCCTCCAATACTAAATTGGTGATCCCTTGATGCCTCAGAACATGTCCTACCAACCGAAACCTTCTTCTAGTCAAGTTGTGCCACAAATTTCTCTTCTCCCCGAGTCTATTCAATACCTCCTCATTAGTTATGTGATCTACCCACCTAATCGTCAGCATTCCTCTGTAGCACCAAATTTCGAAAGCTTCTATTCTCTTCCTGTCCAAACTATTTATCGTCCACGTTTCACTTCCATACATGGCTACACTCCATACAAATACTTTCAGAAATGACTTCCTGACACTTAAATCTGTACTCGATGTTAACAAATTTCTCTTCCACAGACATACGTAACTGAAACAGTGCCCAGCAGGTTGCACCCGTCATAAAAGCGATCTGTTGACACAACCCACATTAATGTCCACTAATAGGCGTCCAGTTACTTTTGATCGTATTTTGTATGTGTGTCAATATTTGATTTCCAGCTAATAACTTGAACTGAAGCGTCTAGGACATCGCTTTATTTCGCAAAGTATCTTCTTCGGAACACCACTGGACGATACGCTCCAGAGCAGACATCTGCATAGTGGTACTCTTCAAGTTGCAGAGAACTGTTGAAATCGCTTATGCGTGAATGAACATTGTTTATTTGTTCCAAACAAACGGGATAAATAGTTCAAATGGCTCTGAGCACTATGGGACGTAACTTCTGTTGTCATCAGTCCCCTAGAACTTAGAACTACTTAAACCTAACTAACCTGAGGACATCCCACACATCCATGTCCGAGGCAGGATTCGAACCTGCGACCGTAGCGGTCGCGCGGTTCCAGACTGTAGCGCCTAGAACCTCTCGGCCACTCCGGCCGGCCAAACGAGATAGTATTGATGTGCTGGTCGTTGCTATTGTTTCACATATTATGCTTGCGATGATTTAGCAAAATAAATATCGCTTTGGCAGTTTGCAAAAATAATTATTGTGTACGTAATGAGAAGTGCAAACAGTTTTCCAGAAATTGGAAATCACATACGGAATTCTTGTTCTCGCGTTACCTGTGTAGGAAGGCTCTCTTAAATTGCTGCAAGAAGAAGGACCTACCGTATTCTCAAAAATGTTCAAATGTGTGAATTCCTAAGGGACCAAACTGCTGTGACCTTCGGCCCCGTAGCGAATACTATCCTCTTCACTGGTATTGTGCGTTTTCTTGATAAACAGGTCTCCTGATAAAAAATAGGAGACCTTACTTTTGGGATTACCCTCGTGTTACGGGTAATTCAAATCCGTCCTTGCAACTACCATAAAATGCGTATTTATTTTGCAAAATGGTAAGTATGTATGTTTAAAGATATGCATGTTTAGCACATTGTCTTCATATCAGGCAGTTCTAGTAATAAGGAAGAACAACGCTCGCGAATATGTTACAAGGCTTCTTAGTTACACCACCGGAAGATGACTAGACAACTACTGAATCTGCTAACTGTATGACAATATAGGGTTTAAAATACTTAAAGAGCTCAGCGATGATGTTTCACACTTACACACAGAATTTTTGTCCAGATCTCCTTACTAAGCATGCCAGCAATTCCATCATTAAACCAATAACGATGAAATATCGAACATATAGGTACAATGTATCTCGCCATAGCTTGCCATGCCTCGTGTAAAGTTTATGTACGTGCATCGAATCCAAGAAGTATCGTAAAATGTTCCTCTTGAATACTGTGAAAGAAACGATATTTTCTGATGAAGAGAGTCATTTATCATTATGCAAGGTTGTTGCTTGAGGCGTAAGTTTCGCACGGGATGATTCTGGATCTGTCTCTCTCTCTCTCTCTCTCTCTCTCTCTCTCTCTCTCTCTCTCTCTCTCCTTAGTGTCCCACAATACGTAATGTCTAGATGAGGGCAACAGTTTTATCTATACGCAATTTTCGATCATGTGTTGGTATGAACCTCTAATCCTTGCTATAATTGTAGTCTGGTTTTAATTTTTGACAGTAAAGTAAAGCACTTTCTAATTATATTCGCTTTCCGAATGATACATGTTCAGAATCGTAAATTTAGTTAGGCCTTTGCATGTTCCACGGACAGTAATTGCCATCTCACGTTTTGGTATGGAGCCTGTCAATTATTTTCCAAATATAATGCACACTATCAGTTAAAATAAGGCATAATGCTGATCACAAGCTTGACTTTCTTTTACATTTATCTTAAGCCATCTTTTTATACGTCTTCCTCTTCTTCTTCTTCTTCTTCTTCTTCTGGAGGCCATCTTTTTCTTCGTCTTCTTCTTCTGGAGGCATGCGTCCTGTATTTTTTGTTGCCCTGTGTGACGCATTTTGTGTATATTCCTCAAGGTATTGAGCGCCTGGTTTCGGCACGAGAAGGTGCGCAGGTCCCGGTTCGAATCCGCCCGACGGATTGACGACGAGAGCCGGTGTGTCGGCCAGCGTGCATGTGATTTTTAGGTGTTAGCTGAATACCGCTCTGCTAGCCACGTTCCACTTCAGATACACGCTACACAAACTTTTAGAATACTTTCTCACACTTGCACGTAGAATTTATGTTAGTCGCAGACAGATTTTTTTTGGGGGGGGGGTGGGGTGATTAAGAGACTGATGGTGTTAAGACATTTATTCTCCTTAAACCCATAATCAGTAGCAGTCTACACTGAAGATTTTTCGTTAATATAGAAAAGTTTTTAATTCTGCTGTCCTTTCAGTAATGCCTGTCAAACAAGTATACAGTAATCGAAGACGTCATGATGAGTTACTGGTTATTTGATAATTTGTGATGCTTATCGACAGAAGTTATGCGTGATCCTGAATATGTAACCAGCAAGACAGCAGCTGTGTCAGTGTGTATTGCGATGCGATTTACAAATTACCGGGAGATGACTGTGAGCTGCCATGTTAAGTTTCAATTACTAACTGCCCGTCGGTAGCAGAGTCGTTAGGGACAGACCACTTCCTCGGAGTAAACAAAGGGAACGAGATCAATCTATAGTCAGTTACGGATGATTATTATTATTAGTATTTGAAATTTAAGGTGGTTGTTGTTGTTGTGGTCTTCAGTCCTGAGACTGGTTTGATGCAGCTCTCCATGCTACTCTATCCTGTGCAAGCTTCTTCATCTCCCAGTACCTACTGCAACCTACATCCTTCTGAATCTGCTTAGTGTACTCATCTCTCGGTCTCCCTCTACGATTTTTACCCTCCACACTGCCTCCAATGCTAAATTTGTGATCCCTTGATGCCTCAAAACATGTCCTACCAACCGATCCCTTCTTCTAGTCAAGTTGTGCCACAAACTTCTCTTCTCCCCAATCCTATTCAATACCTCCTCATTAGTTACGTGATCTATCCACCTTATCTTCAGTATTCTTCTGTAGCACCACATTTCGAAAGCTTCTATTCTCTTCTTGTCCAAACTAGTTATCGTCCATGTTTCACTTCCATACATGGCTACACTCCAAACAAATATTTTCAGAAATGACTTCCTGACACTTAAATCTATATTCGATGTTAACAAATTTCTCTTCTTCAGAAACGCTTTCCTTGCCATTGCCAGTCTACATTTTATATCCTCTCTACTTCGACCATCATCAGTTATTTTGCTTCCTAAATAGCAAAACTCCTTTACTACTTTAAGTGTCTCATTCCCTAATCTAATTCCCTCAGCATCACCCGATTTAATTGGACTACATTCCATTATCCTCGTTTTGCTTTTGTTGATGTTCATCTTATATCCTCCTTTCAAGACACTGTCCATACTGTTCAACTGCTCTTCCAAGTCCTTTGCCGTCTGTGACAGAATTACAATGTCATCGGCGAACCTCAAAGTTTTTACTTCGTCTCCGTGAATTTTAATACCTACTCCAAATTTTTCTTTTGTTTCCTTTACTGCTTGCTCAATATACAGATTGAATAACATCGGGGAGAGGCTACAACCCTGTCTCACTCCTTTCCCAACCACTGCTTCCCTTTCATGCCCCTCGACTCTTATGACTGCCATCTGGTTTCTGTACAAATTGTAAATAGCCTTTCGCTCCCTGTATTTTACCCCTGCCACCTTTAGAATATGAAAAAGAGTATTCCACTCAACATTGTCAAAAGCTTTCTCTAAGTCTACAAATGCTAGAAACGTAGGTTTGCCTTTTCTTAATCTTTCTTCTAAGATAAGTCGTAAGGTCAGTATTGCCTCACGTGTTCCAACATTTCGACGGAATCCAAACTGATCCTCCCCGAGGTCCGCATATATCAGTTTTTCCATTCGTCTGTAAAGAATTCGCGTTAGTATTTTGCAGCTGTGACTTATTAAACTGATAGTTCGGTAATTTTCACATCTGTCAGCACCTGCTTTCTTTGGGATTGGAATTATTATATTCTTCTTGAAGTCTGAGGGTATTTGGCCTGTCTCATACATCTTGCTCACCAGCTGGTAGAGTTTTGTCATGACTGGCTCTCCCAAGGCCGTCAGTAGTTCTAATGGAATGTTGTCTACTCCGGGGGCCTTGTTCCGACTCAGGTCTTTCAGTGCTCTGTCAAACTCTTCACGCAATATCGTATCACCCATTTCGTCTTCATCTACATCCTCTTCCATTTCCATAATATTGTCCTCAAGTACATCACCCTTGTATAAACCTTCTATATACTCCTTCCACCTTTCTGCCTTCCCTTCTTTGCTTAGAACTGGGTTGCCATCTGAGCTCTTGATATTCATACACGTGGTTCTCTTCTCTCCAAAGGTCTCTTTAATTTTCCTGTAGGCAGTATCTATCTTACCCCTAGTGAGATAAGCCTCTACATCCTTACATTTATCCTCTAGCCATCCCTGTTTAGCCATTTTGCACTTCCCCTCGATCTCATTTTTGAGACGTTTGTATTCCTTTTTGCCTGCTTCATTTACTGCATTTTTATATTTTCTCCTTTCATCAATTAAATTCAATATTTCTTCTGTTACCCAAGGATTTCTAGCAGCCCTCGTCTTTTTACCTACTTTATCCTCTGCTGCCTTCACTACTTCATCCCTCAGAGCTACCCATTCTTCTTCTACTGTATTTCTTTCCCCTATTCCTGTCAATTGTTCCCTTATGCTCTCCCTGAAACTCTGTACAACCTCTGGTTCTTTCAGTTTATCCAGGTCCCATCTCCTTAATTTCCCACATTTTTGCAGTTTCTTCAGTTTTAATCTACAGGTCATAACCAATAGATTGTGGTCAGAGTCCACATCTGCCCCTGGAAATGTCTTACAACTTAAAACCTGGTTCCTAAATCTCTGTCTTACCATTATATAATCTATCTGATACCTTTTAGTATCTCCAGGGTTCTTCCACGTATACAACCTTCTTTCATGATTCTTAAACCAAGTGTTACCTATGACTAAGTTGTGCTCTGTACAAAATTCTACTAGGCGGCTTCCTCTTTCATTTCTTAGCCCCAATCCATATTCACCTACTATGTTTCCTTCTCTCCCTTTTCCTTCACTCGAATTCCAGTCACCCATTACTATTAAATTTTCGTCTCCCTTCACTATCTGAATAATTTCTTTTATTTCATGGTACATTTCTTCAATTTCTTCGTCATCTGCAGAGCTAGTTGGCATATAAACTTGTACTACTGTAGTAGGTGTGGGCTTCGTATCTATCTTGGCCACAATAATGCGTTCACTATGCTGTTTGTAGTAGCTTACCCGCATTCCTATTTCCCTATTCATTATTAAACCTACTCCTGCATTACCCCTATTTGATTTTGTGTTTATAACCCTGTAATCACCTGACCAGAAGTCTTGTTCCTCCTGCCACCGAACTTCACTAATTCCCACTATATCTAACTTTAACCTATCCATTTCCCTTTTTAAATTTTCTAACCTACCTGCCCGATTAAGGGATCTGACATTCCACGCTCCGATCCATAGAACGCCAGTTTTCTTTCTCCTGATAACGACATCCTCCTGAGTAGTCCCCGCCCGGAGATCCGAATGGGGGACTATTTTACCTCCGGAATATTTTACCCAAGAGGATGCCATCATCATTTAATCATACAGTAAAGCTGCATGTCCTCGGGAAAAATTACGGCTGTAGTTTCCCCTTGCTTTCAGCCGTTCGCAGTACCAGCACAGCAAGGCCGTTTTGGTTAATGTTGCAAGGCCAGATCAGTCAATCATCCAGACTGTTGCCCCTGCAACTACTGAAAAGGCTGCTGCCCCTCTTCAGGAACCACACGTTTGTCTGGCCTCTCAACAGATACCCCTCCGTTGTGGTTGCACCTACGGTACGGCCATCTGTATCGCTGAGGCACGCAAGCCTCCCCACCAACGGCAAGGTCCATGGTTCATAGGGGGGGAAATTTAAGGTAGAGGGGCAAAATTTTTCAGAAAACTGAATCGTGAAATAAGAATTATACTTGGTGTTGACTGTAAAACATCCTACAGGGACCTTTTAAAAAACGTGGTATTGCGACAACCGTTTCGCAGTACGTATTTACGTACGTGCGGTATGAAATGAAATGATCGTATGGCATTGTTGGCCGGGAGGTCCCATTCGGGTTCGGCCGCCAAGTGCAAGTCTTATTTCAAGAGGATAACACAACACCCAGTCCCCGAGCGGAGAAAACCTCCAACCCGGCCAGGAATCGAACCCGGGCGTAGTGCATGAGAGGCAAGCACGTTACCAGGCGGGTACGTACAGTGATTAACCAAAACATTACGACCATTGCCCACCGTGGGCCTGAATGACGCCTGATGGCGTTGCAGGACCGTGTTACGGTAAGGATAGCATATAAGCGGAGCAGAGACAAAAGGAGTATCATTCTAGCGATGATGCGGGCTGTAAATGCGAAAATCCGCTTACATAAGCGACTTTAGCAAAGGACAGATTGTTATGGTTTGGCGCTTGGAAGCGGGTATCTCGAACATTCACCTAGGCTCCCATTGTACTGTCGTAATAATCGTAGGCACGGTGGCAGCTGTAGACTCGGTGAACATTATTGCAGACCACCTGTAGTCGTTCATACTTAATGTCTTCCCGAATGGCGACGGCATCTTCCAGCAGGACAACTGTCAGTTTCACATGACCAACACCGAATTCAGCTGTTCCGAACCCGATAGAACACACATGGGACGCTGCCATGCGCCATCTCCGCTCCCATAAACCGCCGGTCCTCGATTTACGGGAATCAAGTGATGTCGGTGTAAGCCATCTGGTGCCAAACACCTGCAGATACCTAGCAAGGACTTGTCGAATCATGCCACGCAGAATGGCTGCTCTACTGCGTTCCAAAAATGGACCAGCAAACCAATAATGTTTTGACTCATCACGTTACATGGTAATCGAAAGCATTATAGATCCTTTGTCGTTGCCAACGTCTCTTTTCTCAGAAAAATATGGCAAATCGTGAAAATAACACTAGAGTCAAAAAGCGACATGTACAAAGACTTAAAGTGGTTAACCTCAGCACAGGAAGGTACACATTTACTCAGCAAACTGACAGAGCATATAACATGTCTTGTTCGTAATGTGGCCGAGTTTATTAAACTTAAAGAACATGGTTGGTCAACGACTTCTATCTCATTGAACGGTATCTTCATATAAATTCTTAATTTGTTTTTAATTTTTCTTATAATTAACATTGGCACTGCAGTAGTGTTTCATAATGACAAGTCATTTCATTGTATTGCACTGAAAAAAAGTATATCGAAGTGTACACCGTTAATCAGCCATGCCGAAAATATGAAAGAGATTCATACCTGCCACTCTCCTGATTTGGCAAGAGATTCCAGATTATTCACTTTTTCTCCTGCTTCCCGATTATTTGATTATTTCTGCCAGTTCTTAACTTATTATTGTCAACAGTAATATATTTGTTTCGAAAAGCCGCCATTTCAGTATTTTTTGGGACAGTGGTAGAAAGTCTATTTCTCATCAGTCGTTTTTAATTTAATTTCATTAAAATACTTACGCACAGAGGCATTCAAACAATCATTCTGTCCGCGCTCCATACGTGAATGGAACGGGAATAAACCCTAATAACCGGTACAACAGAATGCACCCTCTGCCATGCACTTCGCGTTGTTTTGCAGAGCATGAATGTAGATATACTATACTATTAGATGTAATCTATCGAGGTTTATAGGAATCTGGAAGTCGCACGCAAGCTGTACGTCGATGGTTGTTTTTCTTCATTCCCCCGCATTTTGTAGACTGTAAACTCATGTTGGTCAGTGTTGTGCTCTGTTTGAACTTGTATGTATGTGTTGTCATTGTGCTTATGGGAAGTTGCTATTATTCAACATCTTTATTGTCGGTATAAATTATTAGAGTGTAAATCGCTATTTTGTTACCTGGATCCCTGTAACCCGTTATCTTTTGTAAGCGGTTGTTTCTTATTAGTCAAATTCAGTGTCAAGAAAGTTGAAAATAAGAAGATAAAAACTTAAGGTCGAAGTGTTATAACGGAAATAAACGGTAGGTCAACTGTTTCTTATTGCGCGTTTCTGTGCACCACGCATCAGTCCACCATATGTAAGTGGTTGCCTTTAAGGAAAGGCATCAATTTTTATGAATCGACGTTTAGGGCAATTCTAGTGTCTTCATTTGATTTTTATAGCTGTTATATAGTATTGTGACGTCATAGGAAGAGACTCCCATCAGGTGTCTCGAGATGCCATTGAAAATGAGCCGCGGTTTTTGGTCATTTGTACTTCCCGAATTTTAAAACTGAATCTGTCAACTTTTAGTTTTTGAAATTTGGCAAGTATGGAGATTATAAAACGTACATTTTTGACTTATTTCCGCATCAGAGAACTCTCTCTCTCTCCACGTTATCTATGGGATGCAAAGTAATGTGGCTTTTTTTAACGTCCCAGCTTGGCATTATCATTCAGTGATTTGAGGATAGTTGGGAATGACGATTTCCAGACCGCACACTCGAACTATATCTCTTTTGATATCGCTTCCATAGCCGCAGCTGTCCATTTAACCCTAGGTGTGCCACAGACTACCGTTGTTTACCGGGTTTCGAAGCGGTGCTGTTCTTTTAGCAAGCGCGTCGCCTTTGCAGATTACTAATGCCCGTGCCGTCCAGTCGACCAGCACGGAAAAGGGTCTGTGCCGACTGCTGCGGCCAGCGGCCGAGGGCTGCACCAGCACCGTAAAGCAAACATTTACTCTGGCCGCCCCTCGCACTACTCAACCGGTAATTCCGTACCTGGCCCCTACCTCCTCTCCGCAGATCCTTCAGGAATCCTGCCCGTGTTTGCTGGCCTCCCACCAAGAGGACGCACTTGGAAGCGCAACCTCCCCTGAAACGCGGTGTTCATATGGCGAGGAGGGGAAGGGGGGGGGAGGAGGGGGGGGGAGTTCTTGACGTCTGGTTGTTCGTGAGTGCGCCTATCGTTAAAACCAACCATTTGGAAAGAGACTCCACTCTTTATATTCCTAGGCTACCAGCCAGTGGCGACTGAAAAAATACGGGAACATTTTGCTTAAGACATCCAATTCCGTAAAAGATCTCAGTAGCTCATCCTAGAGCAACAGCGCTCGATCTGATGACAGACAGTTCGAATCCAGGTGATAGAACAAATTTTCATCGCGCGTATTTGACCAGCAAACAAAAAAGAAGTGGCGATGGCGCACTGTTTTTGATCGACAGATTGCCCTGGTTGAATACTCAGTATCTCGCCACAGTGTATTTCAGAGTGTAGGTAGTGTGGCACCACTGATCTATTAGGTGCAAGTATTAAATTTAGTCCCTCCCCTTCCACTTCAAATCACTACTTTATATACCCACATATAATTGCATCATGTCATTTCTTTCCTCATCATAAACACAACAAAACATGGCACTCAAGAGTCACCAGAATTTTACAACTACTCTTCAGAGACTGTACCACACATATACATTTTATTTGCACACAAATGTGTCCTTACAGACTGCACGTGAGAAACTCCTTGCTCTTCTTAGATTTTACTGCACTGTTTATCTGTTTATTGTGCTACCACCCACAATTCTGAGAACTTTAAGAAATTACAAAGCTAGTTCATTGGATAGCTCATTATAGGAGCCTGTAAATAACATTTTTTCATAGAAACTGTTTGAAATCCAACATTTACTTTTCTGAGTTGTTGCATCACACATTGAAATTCCTTCAGTTTAATGGTACAGTTAGCAGCAGCAGCAGCAGCAGAATCGTTAATATTTCTTCAGGGCTGCTAGACCAAATAGACTCTCATATGTCAGTTGTGGCTAAAAATCCAAGACTGTACCTCAGAAGGTTATGACCAGTCTGACTTTCACCCATCTCATCTTCCTCTTCTGACCACTAGTTCTTCCCATTTCAAAACAGAACTATCATCTTAGCAGAAATGTCCTCATGATCAGTCCAAAAACCAGTTCTAGTGCCACGCAGTCATACATCTTACAATATGTTCTCATGTACTTTCATATTGCCAGTACATAATCTATGTGCATATCATCTAGCAGATGTGTTTGTTTATTGCGGTTGTCACACAAATGTAAAATGAGAAGGCCTTAGGTGCTGTACCTGAATAAATGAAACCTAATCATTCTAGAGTACTTTTAGCTTAGTGATATTCAAATAATCAACCCATACAATGTTGAGTGTACTCTGAAAGAGCTTAAACCTGTTGTGCAGATGTAGTCATGCATTTTCTTCATATTGATTTAATCCTCAAGGAATACAGTAAAAAGCACCACTAGATGTTCTGTTGAAGAACAACACTGACAAGATAATTCAATGTTGTTGTGTTTTAGCCATTGTTACAACTATTCAAATGTCCTATGTTTACTGCATTCATCTTTACTACTTCTCCTCCTGTCCTGTGGTGTGGCTCAGTTCTCTCTGCAGTGTAGCAAATTTCAGACCACATCTGCACAGGAAGCAATCTCTGTCCTTAATTTGAAGGGGTGTTTTGCAGCCTCACAAAGATGTATTACGGTTGTACATTATCACAGCTTCCACTCCGCGTAATGTGGTCTGTAAGTATGTGGCATGTTTTTTGTGAGTGACAGATGATAAATGTCATTCTCTGTCCTTGTGAGCCTGTTAGTTTCCTCTTGATGGGGTTTAATTAACAGAAGTGCTAAAATGGGTTTGTAATATACAAATGACTGTGACCGTGGCCAGAGGCCCCGTCAGGTGGCAGTACGGCCACGCGGTGGGGGGAGAGGAGCACGTCCCGTACAGAAAAAGGACGCAGTGTCGAAACGACCCGACGGCCGTCAGATGTCGGAGTGGCCATTTTTTACCGGGGCCTCAACTTTGAATAGACTATTGTACGAGGCGAGCAGAGGTGTAGGGGTAAAAAGACAGCCGAAAGGCAAAGGAAGTAGGTATCGAGGAAGGAGAGGAGCAGGAGGAGGAGGAGAGTGGGTGGACCACAGCCAGTGGGAGGAGAGGAGAGGAGCAGAGGGGAGGGGAGGAAGAGCTGGGCTGGAGGTGCTAATAGTGAGCACAGAAGGTAAACAGTAGTGTGTGTGCTGGCCTTGCCCCTGCAGCCTCCAGCAGCATCTGCTGGACGGGGCACCTCTCTGCCCAGAGGGACTGCTGTCTGTTACTTCCACATTTTCTACACAGCTTTGGAGAGTGATTAGTGTGCAAATGTGAGTGCCTGCAACGTGTGCTGTTAGTGATGTCATCAAACTGTTGTCATAACTAAATACTGTTTGGAACCTATCATTAGTCACAAAATACAATGTTTATAGGAATCACAGCTTCTGGAAAATATTGCTACTGTTTGTTGTCAAGTACAGTATGAGTGAATTTGTGCTAATTGGTGTTGGCGTACAAGTCTGAATGTGACAGGCAACCTGTCCTCCAAGTTCTTCTGTGAAGTTCAACAGTGTCACTTCTGAAAGGATAGAAACACACTATATTTTGTATGACTTGTCATTGTAAAATGCTACATTATTCCTCTGGCATATGGATGTTGTGTGTCCATTTTGGATCAGCAGTCTGAAGTTCTGAGTGTGCTGGGGCTGAAAGCTGTGCAGTGATGTGCTTCTAAAATGGTTTCCATTTTTTTGTGTTGAGAAAATGAGTGCCTTGATAAAAGCAGTGTATTTTCTGGTGCTGGTATTGAGTTCCCATTGTTGTGGTGCTGTGTAGTGCCTTGAAGAACTGTTGGTATAAAAGCAGGGATGACAGGGAAAGTAGAGCACATTCCTGAGGCCTCTGCATGTTGGAGGTTCCTGTGGGATAAGGAGGCTCTCCTGCAGGTAAGTAGGCAAAACTATGTTGTTTCAGTAATATTTTGCTGTAAAAAAAATCTGTAAGAATGCCATTACAGTGTCATAGAAAATCTTGCAAGTCACAGCTGTGTTAATTTAGTGTAGGACAGGACATTTTTGGTGGGCATAAGGGTATGAGACTTAAGATGGTTAACTAATCACAAACAGTTCAGCATCGCCCTCCTGCATATGGGGGAGGGTATATATTTTGTTTTGTGCTTGGAAGTATAACAACTCTTTGCATAACCTTGACTTCAGAGAGCTGAGGTATATGTAGTAGAGGTGTGCAGTCCTTGTTTTGTTAATTAAGTGGTGGCGAACAACTTGAGTTAGTCAGTAAAGACTTGGAAGCTGAATATGTTAATTGAGAGATCTGTCAGTGTCAATTTTATTTGAACAGAGATAGCATCATATCATATTCCAATCGTTTCTTCACCACAGTAATATTTGGCTACATGGTTATTATTTTATTCACAAGTCACACTTTCTGCTGTCACTTTTGTATAATTGGAATTATTGTTTTAATATCTTCCTTTTCTCCCGCTCTATTCCTGTCATATTAATTGTCTGTTATCGTCATTTTAGCCCCATTTTCAGAGATAAAAGAATCGCATTATTAGGATATGTATTATTAAGGTATCGCTCAGTGAACATTCCGAAAACTACGTCACGTTATCAAATACGTGAGTTGCAGACATCCATAATTGTCAACGTCAGTCAGATCCTCAGAACGGTGACAGTTCTCTGATCTACTATAAAGACGTAGGTTCTAGATTTAGTTCTCAGGTAATCCTTCCTTGCATTTAGGGTGAACCATAACTGTGCTGAGTGCACAGAAAAAAAGGCGCAGCATGGTTCAAATTCCACGTTAAGCTGAATTAGTCGACATGTACGACGCAACCCGTGTAGATAAATAACATGACACGCCAAGGAGATAGGCAGACACACTCAAAGTTTACTTTTTGTGCAGATACGAAATTGCTATTCTCTCCACTAATTCTGCTGGCTCTCGCCTCACCAGCTGAGATGAAACTTGGGTTAAACGAGGTGATAATGCCGGGGAAGACGTTTACGTTTGAAGCCTCTGACACAGTTTTATTCCATTTAAGCGGTTGAGCAATAGTCTGTCCAGCTTCGAATTGCAGGCCCCCATTGTCGTGTTTTATGTTCAGTTTGAGCACCACTGTGTTTGTTCTAAGTTCTTAAGACTGTGTTTTGTTGTATTTTCCCTTAGCTGTCGACAATTGCGTTGCTGTTTGAGATTGATACCGTCGCAGTTTACAGCGCTCGAATTGCCAATTGACGTGTTAATAATTATCGTTAGATAACTGAAGATATGCATAACTCATCGTTTATGTTATCCATGATGGCTCTTGCTAAACTCTGTGGACGTTGTTCAATTGAAGATACCACACTGAGACCACAACCATCTGTAAATACTCGTCCTTTTTAATAAAAACTTTTATTTCACTGCTGTTTCCAGTACCCGCTTCTTCAGATAGCTACACTTCTTTCGTAGTATTTGTCGGTGTCTTCAGGAACATATGTTCTTCTCCTGCAGTGTTTAGTCCTCCTATGTCAATATGAATTTTTGAGAGGTAGAGCAAAATCCTAGACGCTAACACCATACTTGTACTCTGCGTCAGGCATGGTTCTCAAACATCACATGTGTCTCTCAGACCGTCAGTAAAAGCTTTTTTAGAAGTAGTTGTGGCCGGTTGGCGTCTGCCACGACAGTCTTTAGCTCCTCATTTTCCTGTATCAATATATCCTTACTGTCCGCGCCAACCAAGTTGACATTCGGCGCGGTGGTTGCTGGGATCGACCTAAAGTCATTTCCCGTTTACGCTCGTTTCCGTCAGCCACCGCGCGTTGTCAACTTTTGCGCGGACAGTAGTAACTGTTGCCGTGTTTTCCCTAACGCTGAACACACTGATGCCAATCTGAGCATGATGTTTTCTCCCGTAATCAGACATGAAAGCATAATTGCGCTTTGAGTCTCGTACTGTCTTTTTTCCCCTGACGGAAACGGATTCTTATGGAGGTAAATTGGCCGTATTGTTTGTTGCCGTCGGAACTCGTGAGTGCTGCACTGACGTCTCGTGCCCGGAGGCTCGTCGCCATTCTCACGCGGCCGCTGTCTCGCGACGATGAATCTCGCGTTAGGCAGTTTTTGGTGCGGCGTCCCGTGATTACCTCACATTTAGTGCTCCGGCCCGCGGCCATTAAAACGGGCTTACCCAGCGCTGGCCTTGCTGGCTGACAGTCGTAATTAATGACACCTTGATTGCGCCGCCGGCGGCAGCCGCACAAGGCAAATTGATGTCAGTGCTATATTAGGACAGGCGCCCAGTCTCGACAGCCTCTTGATTGATCCGAAGGACTTTCCCGGTGACGTCCTGTATGCGCCCACGTTTCTCTGCCACAAGCCGGAAGATGGGAGATAGATGATTTCCTCAGGTACAGCTTTACTTTTCTTGTAGCCCGGTTCGTCCACCTGTGCAACAGATGAATGGAGTCAGATGTTGCAGAGGAACCTCTCGCTCGTTCTGAAATTCCTCCACTTCCTGTTGGTACAGAACTGTTAAATGGAAATGTAACATAAACTACAACATAATGGTTATTTGGAAGACTACATTACTTTTGTTAGGCTCAAGCCTATTGGCAATGGTTCACCTTCACCACACGCTGATCTAAGAACCAGATACTCGGATGTATGAGAAGACGTATGTTTCCAGTATAACCCTTTTTATTTCTGAAATACGCAAAATAAAGCCATGGCAATTTGAAAGGAAAAGACCTAGAACCTTTCACTTACACTTTACTATTACTTTATGTAACCGAGTGACATATTGCAGTGCTTAAGGAACTGGACTTGCAGTTGGAATACATGAAATTCTAAAACATGCCTGATTACCTAGGTTTAGGTTATCCCTTGTTCCCTCTCATTCAGTTAAGGTGAACACTGAGATGGCTTCTTTGAAAATAATGTGGCCAATGTCATTCCCCATCCTTAGGCTATCCAAGCTCGTCCTGTGTTTAATGAGTCCATATTCAATGGATATGTAAAACCATAACCTTCCTTCTCCTCTGTTTAACACGAGTCATGTCAGTTATTTCTTGTTCTAGTTTGCTTGTGCTTGTGTGTTTTCTATTAATTATTTGTTAGCAGTGTCTGATCAGCAAGAGAGAACAGATAGTAGAGTACATTTCCTAATTACCAGACTGTAAGACAATCTTCTGGATTAAGCTCAAAATCTCTTTCCACTATCTTGTGGAGTGAGGGCACATGACATTGTAACTTTTGATGTCTTAACTGTGGGCGTTTAATTCAGTGGACCACTTAGTACTATTGCACTTTTGTGGTGCCATGTGATCCATGCCAAGCCTTACTTAACACCAACAATACAAAAATCATAATTCATTCACAAGATACACATACACACATGATGCGTCATAAGATTTGTGCAAGGCCACAGTGAACCACCTCCCACTAGGACTTTGTCCTTTTGGATGGCAATGAGAGGTTTCTGCTATGTTCCTGGACTTTGTTGATGGGCATGGAATTAACTTTGATAATGTGTCAGCATTTCGCTTTCTGATTAAACTATTCTTTGCAGTACCTTTTCCTAAGTTTCTGATACATAGGTGTATGAGGGCATTGTAACCTATGCTCTACATGTGACTTCTAGAGTACTCATTTCTAATTCCAAGTGACTGTCTGAAAAAACATATGTGTTGGTGGGTTTGTGACTATTATACGTCAACATCCACACTCTTGACAATGAAACCCTATCATTGTACCCTATTATTTTCCTAGCCTGTACTGAAAAAGTACCACAGAACCTGATATATTCAGCTGAATTTCTCCACAAGTCTTGTATGCCTGAGAAATTAACTAACACTCTAATCTTCTTAGATGATGAGATCTTTCTATAAGACTGTTACTTGGACCTACTTATCTAGCCTCACCAGGGAAATGTAAAAATATGAGGTAGTCAACAAGTTACCTTTTGAAGGCTGTACAGTCCAGAATAGGTATGCCAATCAGTCAGAATCACTGTGAGCAATGAGGCAGTCATTTCATCAGTGCACCAGGTTGAAGACACCCTTTTTGTAAAACATGTCCTGTTGCATGAACAAGCCTGTAACTGCCTCTGCATATCTTCATCTGACAGAGATCATTGACCCTTCAAGGCCTTTTCAAGGGATGAAAGACATTGTAACTACATGGGGAGAAATCAGGACTATAGGGCAAGTGCCCAACTGTCTCCCATTTGAGTTCGTATAACTTGTACGTTATGACATTTTCAATATGTGAACATGCATTACCATGAAGCAGCAGCACCCCTTTGCTCAACATTCCACAATAATGGTTTTTGATAGATGTGCTGCCCCGTACACATTTTTCATTCTCTGTTTGATGTCTGTTGGTGTTTGTCCTTGGGCAGCCGAGAAAGAATACCAGCATGTTGTTCCTGTTTGGATGCACTGTAATAATGTCACCATAGTTCACAATTCTACATTTACCCCATGCACATTGGAAAGACATAAATGACACTCTAATCCCTTGCCTACTTGTCGGTGCTAATATAACTGCATTGCAGTCGTGCTATGTTGCATACACACTGCAACAGTGCTCTCAGAGAGAAACTTTTTGATCACGCCTTATATCTCCATTTGGAAACACAACTTCACTCTTCCTCTATCCCACTAGAACAGAGGGAATAATTTATTAAATTGAGCAGAATTACAGTTAGTACACTTTACATGTTTGAATTGGGAAATGATTCATTGTGTCATTTGGAATAGCTGAATTAAAGATCATATAAAAGACTATGTGATGTGCCCAGTAGGTAAGACACTGCACTCACATTTGAGAGGAGTGTGCTCAAATCCCCATCCAGTCACTCAGATTTAAGTTTTCTGTGGTCTCCATAAATCAAATATCACAAATGCTGAACCAACTCCTTTGAGGAGGAGAGACAAATTTCCTTTCACTGATGGCTAATATGCAGTATGAGATCAATGAAAATAAGTAACAGTGTCACAACCAAGTTTGAACACACGTCAGATACTATAACAATTTGATTGCTTTCGAACATGATTATTTCAACTTATGTCTGTCAACACTGTATTGGTTGGAATTGCATTTTTGACTAATTGACTGTATCAAGCATTGGTTCTATAACACACACTTGTAATGCAGAATTTGTAATCACTCATTAAAGAGGTAGTAGGCATGTCAGTATTCCAGCATTATGTTCTCTTCATTGTTATTCATATCTTTTTCACCAATCATTGGAGTCCAGTCCATGAAGTTCACTTATAGCATTATCAGTGTGTGCTTTGCCACACAGTAAGTATGCTTGACACTTCCAGTGATTCAAAATTACAATTGCAACCAGTAACATTTGTTAACAACCATAAGTGGAAATAACCATCCTCAAAAAGGATGTAAAAGCTGTGGACCTATCCTGGATAAAACATTTTCTCTGCCCACCAATCACTAACTGTGAAAGCCTGTGCATAACATCAATAGGAAATTTAACTAACATGAATTCTGAATTGATATTTATTAATGCTAAAACAGTCTGTTAAAGATAAGGGTGAAAGGACATAAAAATACTTCATGTAAAGTCAGGATGTTTTACTTATATATCTCAAAATTCAAAGGGACTCCAAAGTGTTGTTCAGGCAGAAGAAATCCTTATGTCTGGAATTAAATGGTAGCTGTCTTACAGTGTGTAATGTGATGTACATACCAGTGTCTTCTACAGTGAAGATTCATTATATTGCTTAATGTTAAGTGTTTCCAGTATTTTCCTTATGGTTATGATCGAAGTGTTTCACTGAGTTGTCAGACATGTAGTTAAACTACACAAACAATGAATTATGATTGTTATGTCATGGGTGTTGTGCATTGAATCAATAGCTATTCTGTTTGCCTTGCACTTGAACATAAGAAACTGATACAGATAGAGGCATTTCTTCTGAAACTGAATGTGCTCTGAAATATTGTAGCATTTGAGTTTTGTTCTGTGTAATTGCAATTCATCAAGAATAAAAAGCTTGTTCTTTTAATTTCATCTATATCTACATCACTGACACATGTACACTATTAGAAACCATATGATGTCTGGTAGAGGATACATAGTATCATTCTTGCGTCCCTTGTTATATCATTCGCAAATCACATAAAGGTAGAGGAACTTGATTTCTCTCAACTGATAAAAAAGAAAAAAAGCTGTTTAATGTTGCAGTAGCATTGCAGATTTAGGCAGGTATCAAGCCATTAACTACTCAACAACTCAGAAATGTTCTTTTTTTTTGTTTGGTGGTTGTGGTGTGTGTGTGTGTGTGTGTGTGTGTGTGTGTGAAATTATGTTCGATCACAGTAGTGAATACAGAGCTGGTTAACTTAACTGTCCTGGTAGATTAATGGCTCCAAGCAATCTTCCATTGCCAGGGATGAATAATTGATGACTAAAAAAAGCAAATGAAACTGTATACTTAATCACATTACTGCTGCCTGACACATTCTGTAAATGTTACATTTTTTGCCAGCAGGGTCTGCTGTACAATTAGTTTGCCATTTGTTTCATTTTTGTCTACAACAGTATCATTCATCTTTAGATTGATATAAAGGCAGCTGTCTTATAATGATGTTTAGTGTGAAATTCGTCACTTATTTATGATCCATCGTTTTAGTTTTGTCAAAGAGCTTTTAGCTGTTTCCCAAGGAACCGTCCTCACTTAAATTCATGACTAATGTGTACTCAACATTTCTTATACTTTGTGGTAAACTGTGATGGTTATTTAAATTAATATTTAACAGATTTCTGGACTAATGTCATTATATCTCTTGGTGTAATCCTCACAATTACTCGCTGAAAAAGCAACAAATCACCATTTTGTCAATATGCAACACATAGGCAGAGTCAACAACCAAAGTAATTGTAAATACAGAGGATCTGAAAAAGAGAAATGAGGTAATATTAAATATAAATTTAAGTGTTAGGAAGTATTTCCTGAGAGCATTTTGTCTGAAGTGTATCAATCGACATTAATGAAAATGTGAGTGACAAATGATGCAGACAAGAAGGAAACAGAAACTTCTGAAATGTGATGTTACAGAAAAAAGTTGAATATTAGATGAGTGGATCAGATAAGAAAGGCATTGGATCACATTAAGGGGAAGACTCTTGTGGCAACCTTGATGAAAAGAGTGGATAAGTTAATAGGACACTTCTCGAGGGTGGGGATGTGTGTCTGGTAAAAATTGTAGAGGGTACCATGTATGTTGTAGGAGTTAATCAAAATTAAAAAGGCTTGTACACAATCTACTAGTATAAAGAGCTATCCCAAACCAGTCTACAGACATCAAGCAGTAACAGCATGATTACCATTAGAAGCTCCTTCCCAAATACGCTTTTCTTGTATAAAAAATGTAGTGACATGCTGCCCATTTCTAGAAATATACAGATTGGCCACTTCTAATTGAGAATGCCTCTGTTGTTTAAATAGGAATTGTTTAGGAGGAATGACTTTAACTTGCAGTTAGAGCAAGTACTAACTTTTGTCTGTCAGGTTGGTTGATCGGTTGGTTGATTTGGGAGGGGGACCAAATAGCAAGGTCATCGGTCCCATCGGATTAGGGAAGGATGGGGAAGGCAGTCAGCCATGCCCTTTCAAAGGAACCATCCCGGCATTTGCCTGAAGTGATTTAGGGAAATCACGGAAAATCTAAATCAGGATGGACGGATGCGGGTTTGAGCTGTCGTCTTCCTGATTGCGAGTCCAGTGTGGTAATGTCTGTCAGAAATTTCATTTATGCAGATAGTATATATTTTTTGCAGGAGGTATATATTTTTTTTGCAGGAGATGCAGTTGTTTGTATTATATTGTTTGTCATAAGTTTATAATTCTACCCCCAGTATCCCGTATCAGTCAGTTATTTGTGTTGAGACATTTTTCCAGTGATTCATAAGTGTTTCTATGAAATCATTATCATGGAGTAGTTCACTAATTTTTTGTAAAGCTCAGATGGTATTGTGAATCTGAGCCAACAACACTTTCTTAACGCTGCAACAATGATTCCTACACGTAATGCAATCCTTGGAGTAGATTTCTTAGAAGGGTATGTTAATCTATTTTACTCTTACTTGATTTAGGCGGAAACCAGTATAACAGTGCTAGATTTTGAGAATAAGTTGGAACAGATAACTCTGTAAATCATGACAGACTTCATCAATCTGAATAGGACATAATGTACTCTGTGTTATAATGCAAATACTATGAAAGTTGGAAGTAGTCAATTTTGTTTGCTGGGAAACAAAACAAGTGGAACAGTGGTTTTAGGTACATAAATTCTGAAAAATTTTATATCTGTTCAAAAATAACTGTCATCTGCTTAACACTGTCAAAAATTTTCTCATTTTGTAATGAGCAGACTACACATTTAGTTCAATCAGTAGGTAAAATCAAATTTTGTATGAAGATGGTATCTATTCTTTTGGACATGTCCAAAAGAACAGATACCATCTTCATATACATATATAGTTAAGGCTCACCGGCCATTTGACCATCTTCCATGCAGATGCACAAACAGTGCCCGAACTCTTATGGTAATCGGCGATAAAGCCATGAGTAATGAGTATAATGGGCAGGGGCACTACAAATATAGTGCGGGACAATAAGTTGGGAATGTGGTTCTCACTGGCCCAGATGGATAGAGTGTGTGCCATGTTAGCAGGAGATGCCGTGTTTGAGTCCTGGTTGAGGCATACATTTTCCACTGTCCTCATTGACTAAGCTAAGGGTATTCATTTAATTGTAAAATCAAATTGGATGAATGCAAGATGATGAGTGTAAATATTTGTGTTGGCTGCCTCCATAGTATATTGATCTGACCCTGTTGGCTCCCAACATGGTCCTGCAGTTGAATCATAGCAACCATCTCGTTTTTTTCTATTGTGAAAATGTCTGGGATGGGATCCTCTCAGCCAATGATCAAAAGATTTGCACCAGGCTGGGGGCCTCAAGTCTTTTCTTTTTAACATTTGTGATAATAAAACAGTGCACTATTTGTAGATAAAAAGTTGAGTTAATGTGAAATTGGAAATGAAAATGAGCATATTAATTTATATTAGATTTAATATTTGCACATGTTGACCCATGTGGTCCTGAGCAGCAGATAATACTAGATTATAATAAATGGAAATTTGCAATTTGTTCCAGGGTCGTGTGCCGGTAGTGCGCACAGCTAGTGTTGAACAGCGCTGGCAAGACTTGGCAAACCTGCTGAGCCTACCTGGAGAAGGTGTTCCTGGTCACACAAACTACCCGCATCATCATCCTCATCACCCACATGCACACCATCCACATATTGGCTATGGCAGCAGTACAGCTGGAGGTGCTGTTGGTGGTTATGGAGATACTGCGAGGGGAGTCCTGCTGCACAATGCCACGCTTGCTCCACCTGTTGGGGACATGAACGCCACAAGTCCATACCATGGTCATTCTGTTGGTGAGCACTCACAACAATTTACTCATACAAATTCATTTTTCTTGTATGAATGTCTTGCTCATGGATTACTAAGTTCTTAGCACTATGTTCTCTAGAATGAAATTTTACACTCTGCAGTGGAGTGTGTGCTGATATGAAACTCCCTGGCAGATTAAAACTGTTTGCTGGACCAATACTCGTACTTTACTGACAGAGCTACCCAAGCATGACTCAAGACTCATCCTCATAGCATTACTTCCACCAGTACCGCACCTCCTACCTTCCAAACTCCACAGAAATTCTCCTGTGAACCTTGCAGGACTAGCGCTCCTGGAAGAAAGGATTTTGTGGAGACATGGCTTAACCACAGCCCAGAGGATGTTTCCAGAATGAAATTTTCACTCTGCAGCAGAGTTTGTGCTGACGTGAAACTTCCTGGCAAATTAAAACTGTGTGCCAGACCAAGATACGAACACAGGACCATTGCCCTTCGCAGGCAAGTGCTCTACTGACAGAGCTACCCAATTACAACTCACAACCTGTCCTCATAGCTTTACTTTCACCAGTACCTCATCTCCTACCTCCCAAACTCCACAAAAGTTCTCCTGTGAGCCTTGCAGGATTAGTGCCCCTGGAAGAAAGGACATTGCAGAGGCATGGTTCAGCTACTGCCTGGGTGATGTTTAAAGAATGAAATTTTTACTGTTCAGCAGAGTGTGTGCTGATATGGAACTTTCTGGCATAGTAAAACTGTGTGCCGGACTGAGACTCAAAGTCAGGACCCTTGCCTTTTGTGGGCAAGTGCGCTACCAACAGAGGTATCCAAACAAGACTTCCGACCCGTCCTCATAGCTTTACTTCTGCCAATACCATGTCTACTACCTTCCAAATACCACAGAAGTTTTCCTGTGAACCATGCAGGACTAGCACTTCTGGAGAGATAGGACATTGCGGAGACATTGCTTAGCCACAATCTGGGAGATGTTTCTGGAATGAGAAGTCCAGCCCAGTACACAGTTTTACTCTGCCAGGAAGTTTCATATCGGTGCACGATCTGCTGCAGAGTCAAAATTTCATTCTGGAAACATCCCCCTGGCTATGGACAAGCCATGTCTCCACAATGTCCTTTCTTCCCAGACTTTAGTCCTGCAAGGTTCGCAGGAGAACTTCTGTGAAGTTTGGAAGTTAGAAGACAAGGTACTGGTAGAAGTAAATCTGAGAGAACAGGTCGTGAGTCATGTTTGGGTAGCTCAATTGGTAGAGCTCTTCCCATGAAGGGCAAAGGTCCTGAGTTACAGTCTCAGTCCGGCACACGGTTTTAATTATGTTCTCTTTTTCTGTTTAGTACTGATAAATACATTGTAACAATACAGTTACTTTTATAGAGCATGCTTATTAATTTATTGATACCACACCCATATTATTCTTCAGAATCTGATACTGATAAAATCTTTGGAAACTTTTGTCTGTGAAACATTTAGAATTTTCAGAAGTAATGTCATATTTTCCTATTGAAGGCATTTTACAAAGTTCTTTTAAGCCAGTATTTATTTCTATTGCCCTTATTTAGTATGTCCATAGGGATCTATCATTGACCACTAAATGTTATGTGCCAAATACATATTTTAAATAGGTATTAATAATATTTCATTGGATGTTATTGTTAATATGATGTTTTTAACTACCTTTATATCTTTGGAAGATGCCATGTACCTACATCTACAACTAAATACATACTCCAGAAGCCACCATACAGTATGTGGTGGAGGGAACCCTGTACTACCACTGCTTGTTTCCTTTCCTGTTCTACTTGCAAGTAGAGTGAGACAAAATGACTTTATATGCCTTAATATGAGCCCTAATTTCTCTTATCTTGCCTTTGTAATCCATAGGCAAAAAGTATTTTGGTAGCAATAGAATTGTTCTGCAGCCAGCTTCAAATGCTGGTTCTCTAAATTTTCTCAGTAATGTTTCTTGGAAAGAATGGTGCCTTCCCTCCAGGGATTCCCATTTCAATTCCCAAGGAATCTCCACAATACTTGCATATTGTTCTAACCTTTTGGTAATAAATCTAGTAGCCAAACTCCGAATTGTTTTGATGTTTTCCTTCAACCTGACCTGTTGTGTCTCCCAAACACTCGAGCAGTACTCAAGAATGGGTCAAACTAATGTTCAAAACAGTTTTGACATTTGCGCGTATGACCCCAGTTTGTTTTTGCACCCTAAAACAAAAACAAAAAAGCAGCAGACAAACCATGCTGTATTTGAGCACTACAGATTTGTTTTTCCTACTCACCTGCATTAGCTTAGATTTTTTCACATTTAGAGCTAGCTGTCAACTAGAAATTTTGTCTGTCGCCTTGTATCCTCCTACAGTCACTCAATAATGACACCGTCCCGTACACCACAGTGTTATCAGCAAACAACCACAGATTGTTGTGCATCCTGTCTGCTAGATCACTGATGTATATAGAAAATAATAGCAGTCCTATCACACTTCCCTGGGGCACTCTGACAGTATCCTTGTCTGTGATGAATGATTGTCATCATGAACAATATAGTGGGTTGTGTTATTTAAGAAGCCTTCAAGCCACTTGCATATATTGAACCTATTCTGTGTACTCTTACCTTCAATAACAATCTGCAGTGGGGCACCATGTCAAATACTTTCCGCAAATCTAGGGATATAGAATCTACCTGTTGCCCTTTGTCCATGGATCACAGTATACCACACGAGAAAAGGGCAAGCTAGTTTCGCATGAGCGATGCTTTATACAGCCCTGCTTATTTGTGGTCAAGCTTTTCTGTCTTCAGGAAATTTATTATATTTAAACTGAGAATAAGTCGAAGAATTGTAAACCAATGTTAAAGATATTGGTCTGTATTTTTGCATGTCCATTTTTTTACCTTTCTTGTATGTAGGAGTCATTTGTGCTTTTTTCCAGTTGCTTGGGACTTTGCACTGGGTGATAGATTCACAATAAATGCAAGCTAAATAAGGAGCAATTGTCATAGAGTGCTCTTTGTAAAACCAATTGGAACTCCATCCAGTCAAAATGACTTGTTTGCTTTCAACTATTCCAGTTGTTTCTCTATGGCAGGGGTGCTTATTACTTTATCCACTATTTGGGAATTGGTGCTATGTTCAAACAACAGTACATTAGTAGGCTTGTCCTGCATGAATGATTTCTTAAATGAGAAGTTTAAAACTTCGTCTTTACTTTTGCAATCTTCGACTTCCACGTGAGACTGATCCAGTGACTAGATAGAAGCCTTTGACCCGTGTAGTAATTTTATATAGGACCAGAATTTTCTTGGGGTCTTGACAAGATCTTTTGCTAAGGTATGATAGTGATACTTGCTGCATGCTTTTTGTGTCAGTTTTTTAGTTGCATGACTTTCTACCAACGTTTGCCTGAAATCATTTGTGTACTCACGTTTGAACCAAGAGTACAGCAATCTTTGCTTCCTCAGAATGTTCTGAATTTTATTGTTAAACCACAGTGGGTTCTGCCCTTCCTTAATCCACTTACTCGGCACATACATCTGCAGAGCATTATGCCCCTAATTCCTCTATGCCCATCAAACTGGAACTGAATGATGTCAATTCATTGCCTGAATGGCATGCTAACAACTACTTATCTGCTCTTTCTAGCAAAAATAATGTCCTAACCTTCTTGATTGATTTATTAGCTTTAGTAACCATAGTCACTGTGATGAAGCCCTGTCACGCTACTGACACCATTGATAAGATCAGGTCTGTCTTTAGTGGTAAGTTCTAAAGCAAAATCTTGAGACCGTACAGTTGGCTCCAAACCAAACGACCCTAATCAACTCTGGAAAGCATGCTGCAAATTCTGAGCTGTGCTTGAACCTTGCATGTGAGACCAGCACCTTCAACACTTCTGCCAGCTGTCTATGTGAACTGAACTAAGGTTGCCTCAGAATCCAAGTGAAAGACATTGTTGGTTCCAACATGAATCATAACCTGTACACTACTGCACTCTGCACGCTAGATAATGACAGGCAAAGCCTTCTCAACATTTTGGATGAAGCCCACCAGCAGACATAATGGATGCACATTAGCTTCCTTTTTAGCCTGAATGCCATTTCCTTAGGGGATCCACAACATTCCTTACTTTGGAGCTCCTGATAACTGTCAAACCCCAATCCTTGTGTGCCTTCTTGGACCCTGCTGAACAAACAGCCACCTGTCCACTTGCAGGGCAAGTAGATAAGGACTTATGGCCAGTCTCCACATGAGCCTTCCATTTCAATGGGTGCAAAAATGTTACCACCCACCAATCATGCAGCTGTGTGAGTGTGTGGGTCCTCTGTGTCATGTATACTAGGAGATGCCTCTGCAGCAGAGCCCATGGGCAAATCAAACATCACCTGAAAGGCCCCTTGTGCTGTGCCAGATGATCTGCCATTGCTACACCATGAGGCAGCAGCCTGAAGATGACTGACCATAGACAAAAGCAGATTCAGCTCTTCCGTGAACTGCAGCCAGCTCGTCCTGTGTTCACAAGCAGCATGCACACATCTCATGTGATGTCACATGTGATTAAGATTAGAACATTGCAGTGAAAAAAGTGCATATTACTGTCACTTATCATTGGCAGTTGCTGTCTCAAAATACCTGTTCATGAAAAAGTCCTGGATTGGCACACAGTGCTAAGCAACCGGTATAAAAAAAATTCTGTGTAGTTAAAAAGAAACAAGAAATAATGAAGCACAGTGTGCAATAAGGTTTTATCTTTATACACACCAACTGATTGATGGTTTTTGATAAAAATGCTGTTAAACTTGTGTGTCAAATTTGGATTCAAATGAAGATCTCCTGTGAAAGAAAACAACCAGGTTCATAGTTTTACTTATTTTACTATCAAGAATTTTTACTGTAGTGTACACTCTACTGTAAAGTGAAAATTTCATTCAGTGAAAATTTCATTCTGGACTTACCCAGAAACAAGACATAAAACGCTGAGTGTTAGTGGCTGCAAACATAATGAAAAACGGTCAACTGACAATCATTAACTGTGCAGGAATTTTTCTTACTTGCTCCAGAGTTTTATGATACATTTATACCATATCATAAATAAATGAATGGATAATTTAATATGTGCAAAGCAGTATATTTTTCTCTGGAGCTGATAATTTGGCAAAGAAGTGTTCCGCTACAAAAGGTAGCTTCTGTTGCCTGATAATATTGCTACACTCTTTGTGTTAGTTGTAAAGTAGTGTAATTGCAGCCTTGTGCACACCTGTTAATTTGGACTAAGTGTGCTTTGGAAGTGACACCACAACACAGTCGAAGTATAGGTCTGAATTCTCAAAACAGTAAATCTGAGAGAATTTAATTGCCTATGTGGGTAGACTCTGAAAGTGTTCCCTGGACAGGAAATAAGTTTAGGCATATAATGATGCCTAAGACACCAACAAAGTAAACACCATCCTTGAAAACCTTCACTATATGATGAAACTACCCAGTTTTTATATAACAAAATCTAATAATTACATGTTTCTGTTATGAAGAAGGGCTTTTGTGGTTGTTGTCTGCCGTAATGAAATTTATTCATGTTCTTTAAATTGGGATTTCACTTCTCTGGAGCAGGTGAGCCGATTCTTGCAACACAAGTGGGTGTGTGGTGTACTTTGTACACATGTAAGGAATAATTGTCTTTATGTTACCAGGGTAAACCAGTACAAGTAAAATCACAGTTTAATCTTCATTAAATTAAACAATGGGGAAATAAACTTAGATTATACAAGCTAAATCACTGTTTAACTAAACAGTAATAAGATAAACTTTCATTGTATCGTTCTGTTGCCACATACAAGTGTTACTCCACAGTAATGACTCCCTCAGAGTATTAATCAGCATAATTCCATCAGATCTCTGTCAAATGCTTATTCAGTTACTAATTATCTCATAGGCAGCTTCTTCATTACATAATTTTGCTTCCAGCTTGTAATCTGGGTCTCTTTTCTTGCAAGGATCATAAATTTTTTCTCACCTGACTCATTATTTATTTTATGTTCCTGCTGCTCACTTGGATGTACAACAGTACAACTTATCACTGTGTTAGATGAAGCAGTAATGAAGGATTAGATATGGGCTCATAATTGTAAAACAACAATGGAATGGTACAAGACAGTGTTGTTTGTGGTTGGTGCACTTTATATGTAGTCACACCCATTCGAGGGTTAAATACTTGATTCACATACTCATGCAGCCATAAGAACTATAAATAGTTGATTGACACCCTTCCTTCTTTCTGTGACGTCAAACAGCAATGTCTATGACACTTCAAGTCACTGAGTGTATGTGATGTTCGTTAATGGTTTTCTTTTATGCACAGGAAGCAATTCAAACCTTGGAACTGCCGTGGCTGCTTCAATGAACCTGACAAACAGCAGTGAGCCAATGGGAGATACAGGCTCTACTGCATCATACAAAATGGAGTCATCACATGACATGATGTACTATCAGGTAAGAGTCTTAGAGGATAATTCTAAAAATCTTTGTATATGACAATGCTAGCTATGCTCTCAGCCTTGACCGTGTTATTATTTGTGAGTAATTCAATAAAAATGTCAGATCTACATTTTTGTGAGTTAACATAATGTAAACAGTCCACTTCAAAGAAACTTGGAGAAGATTGTGTGCAAAATGTGATTTTGTATACCAGAGTTTAAATTTTGACTTAAGAAAATCAAAAGGCTACCTAGTAGACAAATATAGATAAGATTCAGAAACCTGGAAATTGCAAATACTGACTGAACCATGAACAATGGACATGTTTAATAATGGAATTAAAATGTTTCTTCAGTAGTAGCTCAGAAAAAGGGGAGTGGAGTGACAGAGCTGGGAAAACTACTGATTGGCCACTCAGAATATATGTGAAGAGAGAAACATATTGAAGTGGAAGTGAAGATTTAGAAACTTTCTTCGTTACTGCTGTTAGTTTAATTGGTTTTAGTTCCAGTTTTTGCAGAGTTTGATCATTTATCCCCTCTTGCATTAGTTTATGAAATCTAAGATACAGATCATTTAAAAATGGAATTATCAAGTAAGAATGTAGAGCAGTGAAAATTCCACCAGGATAAAACAATAACATTGTTTCTACTTATTTTTATTGATATAATAATGATGTTTGTAACTGGCAAATGAAACCGATAGAATCTGCAGCCCATGTGGAATTACAATTGAAGAGACAATAAGTATCTTAGTCAGAGTTGAGTGAATTCTATTCTGTGTTGAAAGACAGGACTAATATAAGTGAGATTCATTTAGAGTAGGTAGAGAGCACTTGCACATATGAGTGGTGGCTGCACTTTGTCCATACCATAAGATTGTTTGCTGCATACTGATTGAACTAAAGGCAGAAAGCTGTTCAGTTCTTCAAGCAACAAAGAAAACATGTATGAATGTGTTCCATATTTAAAAACTGTAGAAATAGTTGTCACATGCCAAACAGACAGAATTGGTGCAATGAATGACTGTGATTATATACAAGCTATTTGTTTCACTGTGTAAACAATATTAAAGTTTGGGTAATATGTCCAGGACAGAGACTGCCAGAAGGCATGAATGTGACAAGAGTACAAGTTATAAACTGAAGAACTGAGTGTGAGAAATGTTATGGAATGGAGTGAATCCTGATGCTGGAATGAATTTGAATAAAATACATTATCAGGTAGAGGCAAACTGATGGTTAGAAAAATAGGTGGAGTGACAAACCTAAAGAGAAAGAACGTAAATAGATAGTGTTGATGAAGAAAGAAGAAACCAGATGCCATAAGGACAATAAAATCAATTAAAAGTAATAAGAAAACATCTAGAAAAGGCAGGTGACAGTTTAGAAAATGGCAAGAGAAAAACCAGGAAAAATATGTTGGAGGATCAAAAAATAATAATATAATGAATCTTAGTTAATGGCTTTAATACAACAGGTCAATTCCCTAGTGTTGGAAAATTTCTCTGAACTATTAACTTTGAATAAACGTCCCCCTCTTCATTTGTCCCTTTCAGAAATCATCAACTTTCCATAATTTTTGTTATCTCTGAAGGAACAAACGAGTAATTTCAAAATAATGAGTGTCCAGCAACATCTAGTGGTTATATTTCCATGAGTTGCTAGCCAACAACTTGTGCCTGTGACCAAACCCTTTTCCATATATAATCTCACTACTGGTTGTAATATAAGTGGTGTTCAGTCCACTTCAAATAAAGTCCACTCCAAATAAAGCATGTTTACGGCCCGTAACATCAGCACATGCTTCAGTCACGTGCTGTGGCTGGATTTCAAGCTATACGTTGCTAAAAGCCATTTCCAAGTTACTGTAGGAAGATACGGGATGACTTAGACAGAATTTCTATTTTGTGTTAAATGGAAGCTTGCTATAAAACACAGTATTAATCGTGTGCTGCTTGCCACTGTTATAGCAATTACATATCTAGGCATAAAATTGATGAAAAGAATTATAAATGGAAATAAGGTCAGTTTATTGACATAATTATAGGAAACTGTAGCTAATTTATAAAGGAGACAGCATGTAGAACACTTGTGTGACCCATTGTTGAATACTGCTTGAGTGTCCCCACCATGTCAGATTAAAGGAAGATATCAAAAGTGGTATCAAAATGATCAGTGAACTCAAATAGGAATCCTCGAAGGTAAGATGATGTCCTATCCATAAAATATTGTATTGAGAAAGCTCAGAGAACCAGAATTTGCAACAGACTGCAGAATGATTCCACTGCCACCAATGCACATTTTGTGCCAGGACTGTGAAGATCAGATAAGAGGAATTAGTGCTTATATGGAGGTATTTAGACAGCTGTTTTTCCCATATTCAATATGCAAGTGGAACTGGACAGAGAATGACTAGCAACTGGACAAGGTACCCTCTGCCATGTACTGTGTTTTGGCTTGTGGAGTATGTAGATGTCCTTATTGAGGGTGTTTTCTGATACATACTTTAATTTCAGTTACCTTTTCTTATTATATAACCCAGAAACTACTTTATCTTGTGACTGTACTTTTCTTTAATTTATTGGTTCAGTGTCCTGTGCATTCAAGTTGTGAGTATATCTCTCAGATGTAGAATGTATCACATGTTATAGATACATTATACACTGTTTAGTTCAGATATTACTTTACAGGAAGATTTCTATAGCAGTAATTAAGAGACTAATTTTATACTAATGATCTGGTATTATTTTAATACACAGACTTTTGCTGAACAGATACCTTACCTCATGAGACAAATGCTAGTCACCATGTGTTTATGTTTTTTCAGAAGTAGGCTAAACATTTTCCTCAACGAGGAAAAAAAACTACATGCTTTATTCATATTCCATTGGGGTGTTCTGCCATCATGTCCTCTTTGAAATCATCTCTAAAATTTGGCAAACTCTCAAAAAAACCAATGTTCTTATTGCAGCAATTGGTATTTTTATTGTTCAAGTTTCAAATATCGTGGGTGATTCAGAGCATCTTATTTTCATCAATTAACCAGCTGCCATGACTTTATACTGAAGTAATCAAGTGACACACTTGTTAAAATATTTACCTTGGCTGAAATTGACTGTAAGAAGTCATTTACGAACTATACATGTGTTAAATCACATTGTTGTTTAGATTTGGGTACAAATGACGAGTGAGTGAAATAAATGAAAATTATAACTTGTTGCTCCTTATAGGTGGTGCAGTTTTTGCATTGTATGAAGTAGTCAAATGCTTCTGAGAGGTGATGCCAAAAATTCATCTAGTGGTAAAAAAACTGTATTAATAAGTTGAAGTAACATAAAGTCTCATCTACTGGACATTATCACCACAAAGACCAAAGAAAAATAGAGCATATATTCTAAAAGATTTAGAGCTTCTAACAAAAAACAACCAGTTTAGAGGAAAGCTTCCATCCCATTGATAAAAACAGTCAAAGATCACTTCAGCAGAATGTTAAGATGATGCATTATTGACACAATGCTAAAACCGAAAAGTCTTGTTGTATACAAAATCTCTTCAACGTGCAGTCAATGGTACATAAGAACTACTAAAAGGAGGAATAATACCTGGTTTATACCTCACATGGTGCCAGCTCTGGAAAAATGTATTATATGTCTGAGAGCTTTTTTTAACCCCAAAAGTGATTCTATTACCTTTAGTGCAATGAAATGTAAAATATTTTTAAAAAATAATTATTATTTATTTGAGAGACTCTTGCACAATGTTGACATTATAACTCTATAGTTTCTTGCTATAACTAATTTGTATATAAGTTGTAATTGTGTACTAGCTTTGTTCGAAATATGAAAACACATATTGTTCAGTTTCCCCCCCCCCCCCCCCCCCAAAAAAAAAAAAAAAAACTGTAAAGCAAAATATTAATATAGTGCTTACTATGTAACAATACTGTAATTAATTAATCTTGAAAAGCTCTTCATGGCTTGAAAAATAGATAATCCTTACTCATCTGTGCAAAATTCATTTAACGGTTTCCCATGTGCCTTAGGTAAGCCATCTATTATTAGCAGACCAAAGAATACATGCAGTTCTGTAGAGTAAAGTGCAGTCCACGTCTCAAGATAGGAGTGTAGAATTTTACTGTCATCTGCATGATCATTGGTATGCAGCACTATTACACTCTGCATCTGATTGGTAATAAAAAGTCTGAGACTGCCCTTGTCTTTAATTTTGATCTAAGGTTAAGTGGAATACCTGCAGTTTCACATATTACATTTCTTGAAACCTGCTTGTACACGTCAGGTGGTACTACATCATACATTATCCACCCACTTCTAGATACAAGAGCTCGTGCACTAGTTTCATGAATGTTATTATCATCATGATGATCATCATCATCATCTTTTTGCATTAACACATGTCCACTGCATCTCTACCTGTATATCTTCCTCTATCATATCTACAATAGCATCACTTGCATTCTCATTTCCAAATATTGATTCATTACCGCTGTCACTCTTCTGTAAATCTGCTGAAGCCTGTTCAAGACTGTAGCCCCTTGCAAAAAGTATATCATCATCCATGACAAATAAAATATAACATCATGTCTTACTTTAAAAAAAGAAAAAGGAAAAAAAAAGGAAACGCCATTTCTCACTGTGAATTTCTCATACCCATTGATATGTATGTATCTTTTACAAATTGTTGACAGCAATGGACATATAAACATCAGCTCAGAAGATGCATTGTTGCCAAGTTTTTCTTTTCATGATAAAACTGAAATATAACATTGAAAATCACATATTATTTATTTGGGGTATATTCTGACCCAATTGCAAAAATTTTGAATTATCATACTATGAATCGCGCTATAATTGTATTGTACCCAGTTTTATAAAAAATCCTAAAAAGCGTACCTGGAGGTCAAGAAGTGTGCATCCACATCAAAACTGTTCCTTTGTAGCTAAACGAGCCTTGGGATCTAAAAGATGTCCCAGACACCTTGCAAAGGTTAAAGGACACAAAGGCACACTGATAAATTGGCAGTAGCAGGTCATGCACTTGTAGAAGGAAACCACTGAATTTGATGTACCGATAATATAGTTCTACAATAATTACTATGCTGTGATGTACAGAGAGCACATAGAAATTCAAAAGCACTAAAACAACTTTGACCGAAAGGAAGAACTGAAGAAACAGTGCCAACTCTTCCACACTACAAGGTCCATAACACACTCCATCGCTACTCTAAAATCTTAGGAAATGGTCTGATGATGTCATGACCTGACTGTTGTGAACATAAGCATAAACAGACCTGCTTGCTGAGCTTTTTTAATTTTTAAGCTACTGAGTCTTAATACCCTCTGATGGTGTCTCCAGCGTTAGGCACAGTAACATGCCTTAGCCTGCAACCTAGTACCCATGTAATAAAAATTTCCTAGGAACAGAATTTTTGTTAAATTTGGCTATTGACTAATATACTGTATTTTGATGATTGCAAGTGAGGGATTTTAATAAATGTGCTTTGCATATGAAGCCAAAGTTGACAAATTCCAAGCCACAAAAATATGGCTTTGTTAACTTATGTGCAAGACAAATTATTGGGGAGTAGAGATGTAAAGGGTTACTTGAGTTACAAAAATATCTAGTTCAAAAGTTATACCCAAAACCTCAGGACACTTCTTGCAAATAAATAAGCACCTTTAACTGCTTGGATTGTAAGTGAGAATGACATGGAATATTAATTTTTAATACTTCAGGCAATATATGTTACTAAGTGGTTCATAGGAAAGAATATTCTGATGCTTTGGTGACTTCCAAAAGTTATTAATACCAATCCATAAAAAAGTAGTGACATTATGAACAAAAAACGCCATTAAAAGTTGTTTTTTGATTTAGTCATTATTGCGACATGCTACAAGGGTCACTCCAAAACAAATGCACACATTTTTTTTTAAATCTATCTTTTATTCTACATGTATGAAAGTATTGCAGTGTGTAAATACATCCTTTAGGAACAACATTTTCATTTCTCCACATAATTTCCATCTCTCTCAACTGACTTAGGCCATCTTGGAACCAGCACCTGTATACTCACACGGTAAAATTCTGGACCAACCTGATGGAGCCACTGTTTGGCAGCGTGCACAAGGGAGTCATCATCTTCAAACCTTGTTCCACGAAGAGAGTCTTTCAGTTTCTCAAAGAGATGATAGTCACATGGAGCCAGGTCAGGACTGTATGTCGGGTGTTTCAGTGTTGTTCATCTGAGTTTTGTTTCTTTGTGAGCCACTGTCAACATCCTGGGAACCTACCTGGCACAAACCTTTTCTAACGCCAACACTTTCAGTATTCTGCAAACACTTCCTTCCCCTATCCCAACATAGCGTGACAATTCATTGACTGTGATGCATCTGTCAGCAGTCACCAATTCGTTAACTCTCTGCACATTGTCTGGAATGTGTGCAGTACGAGGCCTGCTGCTGCGAGGACAATCCTCAATATTGCTGTGCCTGCTTTCATCACGTAACCTGCTTGCCCACCAACTAACTGTACTGCGATCGACAGTAGCATCTCCATACACCTTTTTCAACCTCTTGTGAATGTTTCCCACTGTCTCATTTTCACAGCACAGGAATTCTATGATAGCGCTTTGCTTCTGACGAACGTCAAATGTAGCAGCCGTCTTAAAGACAAGCTGTGACAGCGCCACTCACGGGAACAGGTTGAACTAAATTTGAAAACAAGCGAGAAGGATGTATCTACACACTGTAAAACTTTCACACAAGCAAAATGAAAACTGTATTTTTACAAAAATAGAGTGCATTTCTTTTGGAGTGACCCTTGTGCATTACTTTCTTCATTTCAGATTGGATGGAACTGGAAGAATGGGTAGTTTCATTTGCTCACAATTTTGTTAAAAAAAAATATTTTTCTCCTTGTGTGATGATATTGGCTGACTTAAAGTATACCCTTTCCGTTATTTAAAGCCTACGCACTTGGATCTACTGAGGGAAGCATTCCAACAAAGTGTTGTAATGATACTGCATGCAGTAATTTGAAACTCGTGGACAATTTATGTGAATTGTTTCAACAGTGTGTCATATAGAATTGGCACTTGAATATTTCATGTATTTATCATAAATGAAATAATGTTCACAGTTCCCTGTTCCATTACATTTTTATAGTTCATCAAAATATTTACATTATTCCTGATACAACCCATATATTAGCAGGCTGTTTGTAGCTTCTGGCATTACAGCAATATATATGTTAATAGACAGTTTTAGTGACTTTTTGTGATTATTTTCAAACTGTATACTGTTTACTGCTATGGGACAAAAACCGAGTGAGGTGATGCAGTGGTTAGTACACAGGACTTGTCCAGAATGCTGGGATGGTCCTCTGAGACGGCACGGCCAACTTCCTTCGCCATTGTTCCTTAAACCGATGGGACCAACAACCTTGCTGTCTGGTTCCCTACCCCTCAATCGACCAACCAACCTATGAGACACTCTTCTACATAGTGTAGAATAGGAACGATATACTTGAGATATCCTCATTGTGTTGTAACTGAGAACCATCAACTCTCTTCTGAAAATGTAAATAAAGATGACTATCCTAACAAGATGTTATATGATTGTGGTTCTACCAGAAACCTGAGTACAACATTCGCTGCTTCATTCCCCTTTTTCAAACCATCATGAGCACTATGTGCTATTTCCTGTGTATATGGAAAAGTGCATATAACATGTTCCCTATTCATACTTGATAGTTCAGTGTCAGTAATAATAATTACTTCAGTACCTGCAAACTTGTTTTTATTTGTAAAATTGATTCCTGTGGCTGTTAATGAGCAGAAAATTGTCAGCGAGTTCTGCAGACCAAGAAATACTCAAATAATTTTGTAATAATATAAAGGCAATCAGTAATTTTTGAGACAGTGGTTAGTGCTTCAATAATATCTGTTATCCATTTCAGAATACCACCACTGAAATAAGTCAGACAACAGAGGGATTTTTGTCATCCATACTAAATGATGAAGATTTGCAGTTGATGGACATGGCAATGAATGACAGTAAGTACCATTTTATTCTAACAGTTAAATAAAACTTTTGAATTTCATGCCATAATTTAGTTACTTTCACCAGTGATCAATAAATATGAGGTCTGTTCAAAAAATTCCTCAACTTTGTCCACAACATTTTTCTATGCTTACCCTTTCCTTATTGAGTATGGTCTCCTTCGAAATACTCTCCTCCATAACTGATGCACCACTCCCAATGTTGTTTCCACTTCTGGAAGCAATCTTCATACACCTTTTGTTGGATCATGTGAAGCACCATCTGCAAATTTTTATTAATCTCGTTTGACATTGCAGATCTTTGTCCCTTCAATGGGGTTTTCAACTTGGGAAATAAATAAAGTCCAGAGGGGCCAGGTCTGGAGAGGACAGAGGATGAGGCAGCACAGTGATTTCATTTTTTGTGCAATAGTCATGCGCCATCAGGGATGAAGGTGTGGGTGCCTTATTGCCATGAATTGTCTCACTACATTTCAGGTCATTTCCATCTCACATTTTCTTGCAAGCATCCCAGCATGTCCCAATACTACCATCAGTTAACAGTTTATCCTTGTGGCACGAATTCGTGATAAAGTAATCCTTCAAAGTCAAAGAAAGCTATGAGCATGGCTTCAACATTTGGCCTGACCTGACAAACTATTTTGGTCTTGGAGAATTTTTCCCGACACATTGTGAAATTTGAACCTTGGTTTCAACATCATAACCACAGACCCACATCTCATAACCAGTTACGGTTCACTTAAGGAACATCTTGTTCTTGTTTGAGCGATCCAGAAGCTCTTCACAGACTGTGAGGCAAAGGTCTTTCTGGTCTTGACGCATGATCCATGGTATGAACTTGGAAGAAGCATGATGCATTCCAAGATGCTGCACCAGGTTTTCATGACATAGTCCACCTGAAATGTTACATTCTTCTGCAATCTCTCAGACAGTCAGTCTTTGATTGGCATGCACAATTTTGTTTATGTTCCCGACGTGAGTGTTGTCAGTACATCTCATAGAGCATCCTGAACGAGGGCCACCTTTTACTTCTGTCCAACCCTTTTTAAACTCTAAAGGTTTTCTTGAATTTCACAGAAAATTTAATGCAGACGCATTGCTCCTCTAACTCTCCCATCTAAATATTTTGCAAACTATGCGACACAACATCCTACTGAATACAGCACTGAACAGTAACTAACAGACATACAACAATGAAAGCTGATCAAAACAGATGGTGAATACAGAAGACAGTCAAAGCAGGAGCTATACAATCATACTGAGAAAATCACAGATGTAGCCAGGAAGAGGCGTCTCGCTTTCTACGGACATATCACAAGGATGGATCAAACAAGACTGACCAACTGACTTCTCAACTACTGGAAGAGCAGGAAGACCATGACACCATGGCTGATAGAAGTCAAGAAAGACATCCAGGAACTGAACATAACTGAAAGTTACATTAGAAACTGAGCACTTCTCAGAAGGATACTAAAAGAAAAGAAGTCTCAGGACAGATCACCCCATAGAAAGATAAGTGCCCTTTGGACAAAGGAGAGAAAGGAGAAACATAGCTAGAGAATGCTGGATAACTGGGCAAACATCAAGTCCCTCTCCAGGCTTGAAAGTAGAATATTGAAGTCCTTAACTGGCCCATTCGAAAGAATAATTCATTTTGCTCCAACACACCATAGGCTCAAAATTATGAATGTTCTGGAAGTTTTTGAACAGACCTCATACATAAAATAAGCAATAGCTTCTCTTTATAAGATATGAACCAGTTCTTTTGAATGTTTGAACTTTCTTAATGAGTAAATGGATGAAACCATAATATAAAATAAATAAATAAATCATTTGACCTGGCAGTTGCTGCCAACTCTTTAATTACATAAGAATGAAACACAGAAAGCATTGTTTTGCAGGTTGTATGTAGTTACTTTATATTATAAAAACATAACCACATAATGCTTAAAAGAAGTTTATACTGTCGAATTTAGTAGCAAACTTAGTTCTACACAGTATTATTGTGTCACCCGTTCACCACTTTAGTAATTTGTGGAATGGATTACTTATTAAGGCCATAATTCATGTTGCTCTTCTCATTCCCCAGGTGAATTTGTTTTGTAATTAAATCTATCCATAATGTTTGGTTGAAAAAAATTACCCAACAAATGATTCACTTTCCTGTCAACAACTTAATTCCATTACTTTCTGTCCCTCAACTAATTAACAGTATGATTTGATGAAAATCTTAGCAGTTGGATGGAATGTATTTTGTGTGCTTTGGACCTGAAGGCCAAAATTAGCAACTTGAAAAAGACTATTTTTTAAAATTTATTTCTCATATCCATCTTGCAATGTGGTATTGCATGATTTATGCTGTAATAAGAACACATCTGGATATTAAACACTATTTACATTATGAATCACACCCTGTCCTGAAAGGAAAAACATAGCAGTTGTTATGTTTTTGCACATATGGATGTTAAACACTACTTATGTTTTGAATCATACACTGTTCTAAAGGGAAAAAAAGGTATTCATAATTTTTGTTATGGTTTTGCTATGCAGTATACCAACTGGAGGTTTAATATCTTTTGATGTGATGAGGGAATAATTTTTAAGCCCTATCTACAAGCCCCATGTGACACAAGAAATAATGAAACGGATGAGCAGCTGTTATGTTTGTCCTTGGAATGTTCCTAACTTCCATGTCTTCTTCAGCTTGTTCAGTGAATTTTGTTTCCCCCCAAACATTTTTTTTTTTTTTTTTTACCGTGAATATAGGTTTCCTTGTGGACTTAATGCACTTTTCCATTGAATTTGTTCTTAACTTGTCTGTAGCTCATCGTCTAGTGGTTGGTGCCACTTCCTCTAGATTGGGGTCTCCGGGGTTCGATCCCTGGCTGGGTCAGATTTTCTATATTTGGGGCTGGTTATTTGTGTTGACCTAATGATATAATTTCATTTCATCTCATCTTTGTCACAAAGGTGTTTAAGTCACCAAAGTGGCATCAAATACAAAGGTTTGCTGGAGCCAGCTGAACAAATAATATTGTATGATCATTTTCATATCAATTCTTCATTTTTCTTTATTTTGCCATATATTTATTCCATGACTGTAACTGGTGTGTTTGGAACAGTTCCCAATTCATTTCTCTGCCCGTGCCACAGTTTGTGGATGTGATGGAGTTCTTTCTCTACTGTTGTCTTTCAGCATATCTTCTTGCTAGTCATCAATTCTCTTTTTATGGGTCTTAATTCTTTCTCACTCATGTGAATCATTGTACCAGTTTCATTCTATTCTGGCACTGCTCATGTTTTCCAAAAGAAAATTGGAAAGTGATGAAAAGATTTTCAAACTCAATGAAGTTATATGTCATTCCTCTCTGATACTAGTTCCTAATCCCTATTCTTTTCTGCTCCAAGTGGTGGTACAATTTAACATCTCATGTATTGGTTGATCAAATGATATAATTCCCTGGCAATGAGAGCAGCACTGCCCCATTTTGTTTCTGAGGGAAACAGGCGCAACTCTTCATTCACTCATGGAAAATTAAAAATGGAACACCAAATATAAAAATTTGTATTACTCACATCTTTAGGGAAGACAAGAAAGAATAAGAATAAAAATTCTGTTGGTCATGCTGGATCTTAAGCAATTTTGAAATTAGCCAATGTCATTTCAGCACATTTTATAGATAATAGAGGTCCTAGCTATTGACTGCAAAGCTGATGTCCTTTTATTAATGTGCAATTTGTCATTATTCTGTGTGCATCATCCACTTTATATTTTTGGTGGATAAAACTAGCTGTTACAATAACATGAAATACATGAAATACTTCAGATCTGCAATTAAATTACATATTTGGCTTATGATTTATAATTTCTATAGAATGTAAGAAATGAATAAAGCTCAACAGGCAAAGTTCAGCTTAATTGAGTAGCTCTGCTGATAGGAAGTGAAAAACAAACCCACTATACTGCTATTAAAGTAAAACAGTTGTTTTTCAAACATGACATTGTATATCATTTGTATCTAAAATATCAACACCTATGTCCTGACTGCATTAATGTTATAAAAAGATGCAGCTGTAGTTTAAAAGGCGCACACTTAAAATTGTGTACACACCAAATGTTATCTCACTCAAGAAAAAGCTTTTGTTCAAAATACTGATCCAGTTAATTATTGTCCTACTAATTCCCATCTGATCTTATGAAGACAGCACTAGTGTCTGTACATTAAAAAAAAAATATGTTTTGAATAACTTTCCATCAGAGGAATTATGCTTGCAGCATTTTGTAAATCAGCATGCAAAAAGAAAGAGTTGTTAATACATAGGTTCATTCCTTTAAAAAATATTAAAAATGAAAGTAAATCTCTCTCAGATGTAAGATACATCAATAATGAAGATACTGGAAACAGATTCATAGCACCATAAAAATGTCAGTGATTTACATCTACCTTTCAGAAGTAAGAAAAACAAAACTGGAAAGTGGGGAAAAGATATTCAAATGCAGTGCAGTTAGTGAACTGAAGTATGTGACACTCATGGTAGCTGGTCAAGATTGAGTAAGACGTAACCACCAAGAAAAATCAGTGAAATATTGTTCATTTAAAAACTCTAAAATTTGATCACATTAAATGACTGACCATGAACATGAGTTTGGTTGGTTGGTTGGCGAATATGTATAGGGCTCTCTGAATGTGAATTTTTATTAAAGTCATAGCTGCATGATGCATCAGTGAAGGTCTGTGAATTACAATGATTACTGAATAAAATAACTGTGTGATGGAAGAGAAAAATTACAAATTTGCCTTATCAGCAGTGTTTAATTGTCCAAATATGTAAGTTGTATGCTCTACTCTTCATGTATCCATTTTTGCTGCAGTGTATCATTATTGTAAAATTGTTTCTGTAAAGTAGTGGATAAATGTAAATAATAAATCTCATGGACTGGATATATTGATGTCTCAAGAGGGCTATATGAGAGATGATCCAGTATCCACTTGCTTCCAGCAACACACTGCAAGATAATCCCTGTCTGTGGAATCTCCAGTACATATGCAGATCTCATTAGCCACCTTTCACTTTTACAATGGGCCAATGCTGTACTGTCTAGTCTGGGCTCATCTCACTCATTCCGAATTTTGTGGAATGACATCAGTTTACCACAGAAAAAATCATCTCAGCACTTGTTTTGATTATGTATAAATGTAGATCACCCATCTCTCCCCTCCCCTATCCCCTAGCGAATTGTGGACCTTGCCATTGGTGGGGTGGCTTGCATGCAATAGAGATAGCTGAGCAATAGATGCAACCACAACGGAGGGGTATCTGTTGAGAGGCCAGACAATTGTGTGATTCCTGAAGAGGAGCAGCAGCCTTTTCAGTAGCTGCACTGGTAACATTCTGGATGATTGACTGATCTACCCTATAACATCAACCAAAATGGTCTCACTGTGCTGGTACTGCAAATGGCTGAAAGTGAGGGGGAACTACAGCCATAATCTTTCCCAAGGGCATACAGCTCTACTATAGGGTTAAATGATGATGGCATCCTCTTGGGTAAAATATTCTGGAGGTAAAATAATCCCCCATTCAGAAGTCCAGTGGGGATTACTAATGGGGATGTTGTCATTAGTAGATACAAAACTGGCATTCTACATATTGGAGTGGGGAATGTTAGATCCCTTAATCAGGCAGGTAGGTTACAAAATTTAAAAAGTGAAATGGATAGATTGAAGTTAGATATAGTGGGAATTAGTGAAGTTTAGTGGCAAGAGGAACAGAACTTCAGGTCAGGTGAGTACAGGGATATAAATACAAAATCAAATAGGGTAATGCAGGAGTAGGTTTAATAGTGAATAAGCAGATAAGAATGGGGGTAAGGTACTATGAAGAGCATCATGAATGTATTATCATAGTGATAGACACTAAGTTCACAGCCACTACAGTAGTACTGGTTTATGTGCCAACTAGCTCCACAGATGATGAAAAGATTGAAAAAATGTATGACAAGATAAAAGAAGGTATCCAAATAGTTAAGGGAGACAAAAATTTAATTATGATGGGGGGCTGGAATTCAGTAGTAGGAAAAGGAAGAGAAGGAGTAATAGTAAGTGAATATGGACTGGGGAAACAGAATGAAAGCAAGAGCTGCCTGATAGAGTTTTGTACAGAACATAGTTTAATCGTCGCTAATACTTGGTTCGTGAATCATGGAAGAAACCTGGAGGTACTGAAATGATGGAGACTGATTATTTAATAGTAAGACATATATTTTGAAACCAGATTTTAAATTGTAAGAAATTTCCAGAGACAGATGTGAGCTGTGACTACAATTTGTTGGTCTGTTGAGTAGCACTAAAGAAATTGCAAAATGGCAGGAAATTAAAAAGATGGCACATGAGTAAGTTAAACAACCAGAGATTGTTGAGAGTTTCAGAAGTTCAAAAGGAGCTTTAGGCAGTTATTGACTACATCAGCTTAAAGGACTGCAGTAGCACACAAATGAGCAGCTTTGAGTGCTGTAATAGTGGAGGCAGTAGAGGATCAAATAAGTAAAAATACAAAGCCTAGCAGAAATCCTTGGATATCACAGGATATATTGAATATAATTGAGGAAAGGAAAAATATAAAAATGCAGCAAATATAGCACTTGAAAGGAGGGCATAAAAATTACTTGAAAATGAAGCTGACAATAAGAGCAAAATGACTAAGCAGGAATGGCTGGAGTACCAGTGTAAGGATTTAGAAGTATATTTTAGTAGGGGAGAGACAGATACCACTCATAAGAAAATTAAAGAGGCCTCTGGAGAAAAGAAAAGGAGCTGCATGAATATCAAGAGTTCAGATGGAAAACCAGTACTAAGCAAAGAAGAGAAAGGTGAAAGGTAGAAGTAGCATATAGAGAGAAGAGCTGCAGTAGATGACATTTGGCAGAACTATTGACAGTCTTGATAGAGCCAGCCAGGAGAAAACTATTCCATCAGGTGTGCAAGATCTACAAGAGAGTGAAATACCCTCAGGCTTCGAGAAGAATGTAGTAATTCCACTTACAAGGAAAACAGGTGTGTATATTACTGAACTATGAGTTTAATAAGTTGTGGTTGCAAAATACTAACACGAATTCTGCATAGAAGAATGGAAAAACTGGTAGAAGCTGACTTCAGGGAAGACCAGTTTGGATTCTGGAGGAATGTAGGAAAGGGCAAAGCAGTACTGGCCCTATAACTTCTCTTAGAAACTAGGTTAATGAAAGTAATACAAGTCAAAGGGCATGAAAGGAGATCATTGGTTGAGAAGAGAGTGAGATATGCTACAATCTTGTAAAAATGAGCAAGCAGTAAAGGAAACCAATGAAAAATTTAGAGTAGGAATTAAAGTTCAGGAAGAAGAAATAAAAACTTTGAGGTTTGTTGATGACATTGTAATTAGAACACCAGTTAAACAGAATGGACAGTATCTTAAAAGGAGGATATAAGATGAACATCATCAAAAGCAAAACAAGGCTAAGTAATATAGTTGAATTAATTCAGGTGAGGCTGAGGGAATTACATTAGGAAGTGAGACAATAAAAGAAGTAGATGAATTTTGCTATTTGGGCAGCAAAACAACTGATGATGACTGAAATACAGAGGATATAAATTGTGATTAGCAATGGTAAGGAAAACATTTCTGGAGAACATTTGTTAACACAGAACATCAATTTAAATGTGAGAATGTCTTTTTCTGAAGGTATTTGCCTGTAATGTGCCCTAGTATGAAAGTGAAATGTGAATGATAAACAGTTAAGACAAGAAGAGAATAGAAGCTTTTATGTGGTGCTTCAGTAGACTGCTCAAGATTATATCAGTAGATCATGTGACTAATAAAGTGGTACTGAATGGAATTGGGGAGGCAAGAAATTTGTGACATGAGTTGACTAAGGAAATGGTTTGGTTGATGAGACACATTCTGAGATATGAAGGGATCAACAGCATAGTCTGGAAGGAGTGTGTGTGTGTGTGTGTGTGTGTGTGTGTGTGTGTGTGTGTGTGTGTGTGTGTGTGTGTGTGTGTGTGTGGAGGGGGGAGGGGGTTTAAAATCATAGGGGGAGACCAAGACATGAATAAAGTTGTCAGAATAAGAAAAACATAGGTTACAGTAGTTAATTGGAGCTAAAACAGCTTACACAGAATAGAGCAGCATGGAGAGCTGCATCAAACCAGTCTTCAGACTGAAAGATGACAACAACTACTGTAAAACATCAACACAATTGAACTCTTATCAGTTATGAATCCTGATTATCAACACATTTTTGTTGAAGGTACAGTGCCAGTTATTGAGCATGAGTTGCTGGCCTAGTGATATGCCTCATAAAGTACTAAGCAATGCCTGTCTAATTGTGTAAAGATCTCCTTGATATATGTGCTTAGTTTAAGATATGAGCAGTGATGTAGACAAAATTTAGATATGCTTTAGATATTTACTTCCCTCTTTTACCTTGCATTTTTTACAAGTCCTGTGTTATAGAATTTAATTGATTGTGTTTTGTGATGTTAAATGCTAGCTTATTTTCAGTGGAACAAACAGGGTCTTTAGGTAAGATATCATTTACTGTCCAAGCTGTTGGTGTGCCACAGATAAACTTTATAGTGGTGCTTAAATCAGCTGCGAAAGATAGCAGTCATGCTTAATAAATGTCAGAGGGGCGGTCATGTTTATATGTAACGTTATTATTTATTTTATTTTAAGGATATAAGTATGGAAATATTTGTAGGTATCATTACTTCTTTGCCAGTTTCTAACTTAATCAGGCTTGAGGTAGTAGTTTTCATTTGAAGACCCATAATTAAAGCAAATGGTAAAATCATCATTATGAGAATAAAGAACATGAAAAAAGGGAAAGTGAAGAGAATCAAACAGCACGTGTAAAAACAAAATGAGCAGGTGATGGAGTGTGTAGAGCAGGGAAGGAAAGTAAACACTGTATTTTTTTCCTTGTTTTTCCATCCATTAGGAAATTTTTAACTGCTTTCTCAGGTGGCTTGTAATGCTGAACAGTAGAAAGAATTTGATATTCTGGCAGCATAGTCCCAATCAGGTAAGTGGTTGTAATGGAGGGCAGCATGTGTTGAAAGTTTACATTTGGGAGGGTATGAATTGGCAAAATAGTGTAATAGTTTAACAAAAGTCATTTTGATACCAACATTGTAAATGGCTTCTACATACACTATGTGATCAAAAGTATCCGGACACCTAGCTGAGAATGACTTAAAAGTTCGTGGCACCCTCCATCAGTAATTCTGGAATTCAGTATGGTGTTGGCCCACCCTTAGCCTTGATGACAGTTTCCACTCTCTCAGGCATATTTTCAATCAAGTGCTGGAAGGTTTCTTGGGGAATGGCAGCCCATTCTTGCTCTCTGCGGAGAGATATTGATGTCGGTCGGTGAGGCCTGGCATGAAGTCAGCATTCCAAAACATCCCAAAAATGTTCTATAGTATTCAGGGCAGGACTCTGCACAGGCCAATCCTTTACAGGGATGTTATTGTCATGTAACCACTCCGCCACACATTGTGCATTATGAACAGGTGCTCAATCATGTTGAAAGATGGAGTCACCATCTCCATATTGCTCTTCAATAGTGGGAAGCAAGAAGATGCATAAAATATCATTGTAGGCCTGTGCTGTGATAGAGCCATGCAAAACTGTTACGATGTAACCCAGGCGGTGGAACAAATATGCCGAACCCAAGGGCAGAAAAGGAAATGAGGAAACGGTGGCCAATGGTGCACAGAGTTGGACTGCGCTGTGCCATGAGCGACACCTGTCAGAAGGGAATGTAAGCGATGCTCCTGCTAGTCTCGGGTATGCAGATCGGCACCGGACCATGGACGTTAGTTATCAGTACCATGTGTCAACTTGCCTGAACAGTTCACATATCAAGGACAATAAATTATACTGCAAGACACCCCTTGTTTGTGACTACTATTTGTAATTCTCCGAAGTTAAGTATTATCATTTGCTTTCTAGAAATAAAACTATGGTTTAAATACAACTACGGTTGAAGAATGGCATTCATGTATCGTTCAGCTCTCACAGCGACTTCCATGACCACCACCAGCATATGTTGGCCTCACATAATGCCACCCCAAAACAGCAGGGAACATCCACCTTCCTGCACTTGCTGGACAGTGTGTCTAAGGCTTTCAGCCTGACCGGGTTGCCTCCAAACACATTCCGACGATTGTCTGGTTGGAGGCATATGCAACACTCATGATTCCAATACTGAGTGGTCGATTCAGCATGTTGTTGGGCCCATCTGTATTGTGCTGCATGGTGTCTTGGTTGCAAAAATGGACCTTGCCATGGATGTTGGGAGTGAAGTTGCGCATCATGCAGCCTATTGCACACAGTTTGAGTCATAACACGATGTCCTGCAGCTGCACAAAAAGCAGTATTCAACATGGTGGCATTGCTGTCAGGGTTCCTCCGAGCCATAATCTGTAGGTAGCAGTCATTCACTGCAGTAGAAACCCTTGGGCAGCCTGAGTGAGGCATGTCATTGATAGTTCCTGTGTCTCTGTATCTTATCCATGTCCGAACAACATTGCTCCAGTTGACTCCGAGATGCCTGGACATTTCCTTGTTGAGAGCCCTTCATGGCACAAAGAAACAATGTAGACATGATTGAACTGCAGTACTGACTGCCTAGACATTGTTGAACCACAGATAACATGAGCTGTGTAGCTCCTTCCTGGTGGAATGAGTGGAACTAATTGGCTGTCGGACCCCCTCCATCTAATAGATGCTGCTCATGCATGGTTGCTTACATCTTTGGGCAGGTTTAGTGGCATCTCTGAGCAGTCAAAGGGACTGTGTCTGTGATACAATATCCACAGTCAACGTCTATCTTCAGGCGTTCTGGGAACTGGGGTGATGCAAAATGTTTGTTGATGTATGTATTATTACTGGTAAACTTGGTTACTCAAGCATTTGTACATGACACTAACACAAATTGTGAGTGACAAAAATAAAAATATAAGTAACTGATGACTTGTTGCCCTGGTTAAAAATGGAGAAAAGAGTTCTTCTCTAACATTTGGAAGGGAATGAGACTTAGGTTGATTTCTTTGAACATGAAATAAATAAATTGTCAGTGGAATGATGTCACACATTGTGAAATCTGCTGTGTACACATTTTTTTGCCTCTTTCCTTTTTTGTAAAAGGGCAGAAATCAATTCCATGCAACACATCAACAACCTGAAGAAAGTTAAACTAATCCTTCACAAAAGTCTTTGAGCAAAAGCCCTCAGAGGTGACATGAAAACTAAAGACATATCCCAGCTTTGCATGGGTATCACTATGTACATGTGGCGGATGCCTTGCTTGGCGTAACGGTAATAAGTTACAAACACAAACCTACATCATGAATCACTCTACATATTGGTGAAAACTGTACCAAATTCCCTGCAGTATTTCCTGAGATTGACTTTCACATACAGACAGAAAAATGTGGTGAGAGACATTAATTTAGTTATATGTATACCCTAGAAGCCAGACACATGTGCTCAAATCATTGCTGGGATACCATAAATTAGATGGAAGAATTGCCCAGTCTACTTTATTGCCAAGGTCTGTCATTATCTGTTCAGGCCATTGAAGACATCTAATCACAGTTGTTGCTTTGAAAGTATTGATTTATGCAGAGAGAGAGAGAGAGAGAGAGAGAGAGAGAGAGAGAGTGTGTGTGTGTGTGTGTGTGTGTGTGTGTGTGTGTGTGTGTGTGTGTGTGTGTGTTTGTTCAGCAATGGATATAACGTGTATGTCAAGCAATTATGCTTGAATGTGAAGGTGTGAAGGTTGTGCTGTGGAAATTTCACTTTTTTAGCTTTCTGATTAGCTCTTGCAAGTACTATGTTCAGGTTACATGTGCAGTGCCTCTCTTGCTTACATGAGAACAACTGATGATATATACTGTTATAATAATTATGTAATTCCATCTTGAAGAAGAAATGGTAACCACTAAGGTATGTCAGGTCACAAAAAGAGCTTACATCACAAGAAGAAAGCAGGGTATATGAGTATGGAGAAGATCATATATGGATGTAAATTGTCTTTCTTTGGGCTTTAGATGTATGTATGACCAAAAAATTAACATCCAGTCATACTTATTAAGCAGAGGGGCATAAAAATAGTGCACTCAGTTTTGGTACACTCTGGAACTCAAAATAAAAATCTTATTGATAATTATCTAAATCTGATATCTGCAAATTGCAGACAAGTGGATATAATTTTCCTCGTCATTGATGTAATTCTGTGTTTTCAACAATACAGATTTTATTAAGTACAACTTCTTTACAGTTAAATCACAGATAGTAATAGTACCTGACTTGTAGAAACACACACAAAAAAAAGACTTCTGGAGGTAAACATTTCATTGTCAAAACTGTAGTCTTAGAGTTTGCTGAATAACTCACACATCAGTGCTAGAAAACAAAGTTTGTAGGTTCAGCTGGGAAACACTTGCATACAAACATAGCTTTTGGTGCACCTGTAGGCTGTTGGTTGTTGTTTCATTCCCTGTCAGCTTAACTATCACTTGAACCATGAGTGAAAACAGCCCTGCATTTGGCAGCCAGGTAAGTCCATGCACTGTCCAACCATCATCAGTTAGTAACAAAAAAGTTAAAAAAAAAAACAGTCCAGGAGAAAACATCACAGTGCAGGGTCAATGTCAATAGGCACAGCAGGAATCTTGCTATAAATGTCATCTGGTCAATACATAGGCCACCAAGCCTTATTTTTCATTCAGGAAATGCCCAGTGGGACTAATGCAGGAGTCACAATATACGGGAGTGCAAAAGCTCCTGAATCACCACTTAATACTAACAGTCATTTTAATTCAAGAACAGGACACAGATGAAGGATACAGGACTCTGAAAAGAAACAACAAAGATCTGGGACAATTACCAATGGAATGGCCTGCAGCCAGCCAGCCAGTTTGTATGAACTGGCAAACCCGCCAATAAAGTGGATCCTTACTTGTGGCTGCTACTATGTCTGTGGAAGTGTCAGTAAATGCTTTCACTGGCTGTTCCAATCGTTAACCAATGTTGAAGCAGACAATATTGTATGCAGGGCTGATGCACAGTATCGGATGGAATACTGATAATCTGAAAAGAAAAGAACCCAGGATAGTAACCTGTGGGATGACCATTCATCAAACATAGACGACAACAGCTTATAATCTCTGACTACCAGTATCTTCGTCTCTATCAGGGAATAATTTTCTTGTAATTTGGTTAGTACCTTAGAGGTGTGAATGTGATGGGTCATCCTGAACCATTTGGATACTTACATGTAGAAGGGCCCTGATGCCATAAACTGATACATCTGTGACCAATACTAGAGACAAATGAAGCTGATACAAGGTCAGGCATGGAGCAGTTTGCAGACATTTCTTCAGCTTAAAAAATGCTTGGTGACAATCTGTGAAGCACTTGAAAGGGACCTCTTTTCTCGATAATTGATTCAACATTTGGGCTATAGCTGCAGTTTGGGTGATACAACAGCCATAATATGTAATCTCGTCCATAAAACCTATAGGTCCTCCAGATTCTGTGGTATAGGAATATGGAAAATTGCAGTCAAATTTTCTGATGTTGTTTTAAGGTCATCCCAGCTAAGGATATATCCTATATGCTTAATGAAAGGCTGAAAAAGGAGCACTTTGACAAATTACACTTTAACCTGTCTTGCAAAAGGATGGAAAATACTCCCAGAGATACAACATATGCTCCTCCTGAACCAATCCTATGATCACTACATCGTCCAGCTAAATGACACATTGAGGAAATACTGAGAGTAGTTTGTTGTAAAAATTTCTGAAAGACTGCTGAACCACTACCAATCCCCAAGCATGACTTGTTATATTGATAAGAGGCCAGAAGGAGTATTTATTACAAATATGGCTCTGGAACCCTGTTCAAAGGAAGCTGGAAATAAGTTGAAAAGATTCATTTTAAGGGAATACTAACCCCTGCTAGTTTTGAAAACACTTCATCAGGATATAGAACAGAGCGTGAGACCACAATCAACTGTGTGTTTACCACACTTCTGACATCCCCATAAAGGCATAAAACATCACATGATTTGCGTACAGTGGGTACTGGTTATCCATTTCCACTTCGGTTTCATTCTAGAAGTATGAAGGTAGTGGGCAAGCTTTGAAAAATTTCAGTACTGCTGACTCTTTTTAATATAATGTGGGGCACATTGGTGACACACGGAATACATTTCTCCCCATGGATCAATGTCCTGGACTGCTCGGACGACAGAGTGTTGGATGGATAACCAAAAGACTATATATGCATCCAGACCAAAAATATTTTTCACTGAGGGTCTTGCTGCTATAAAGAAAGGAAGGGGCCTGGTTACTTGCTTATACATTAATTGCAGAACTACCTGGTCTAGAATTGGAATACCATGTTGAGCCCAAGTCCACTTCATAGCAGCTAACGATTTTAAAGGTGCAGACCCCACTTAAGAGGCATGGCTGATTGATAATCAAGACCAAAGTCCTGGCATCAAAAAGGAATAAAATGGGAGCACCATGAGCAGTTGCTGACAGCATAAAATGAAATGGCTCCATCCTTGTCTCTGTGATGTCATTTATGTGCATTGGTGCACGTGACTGCTGACAGCTTGGCTAGTTCTGACAAACATCAGCTATGTGACAGTGGCGAAAACATTGTGAGCTGACATCATTATGATGTGGCCAACTGCAGCTAGCATGCCTAGAATAACAGTCAGGACAACAGGGCACCATGCAAAAATTTTGTCGAGGCTGAGTAAAAAAACTGTATGGTGCTGTGTTTGATTTTTGTCCATTCACCTGCCACCTGTATTAAGTGAAATTTTTACAATTTAATCATCAGACAGGCTAAGGCATGACACATTTGCCAACATAGATGAATTTCTGATACTTCAGTCTGTCTAGCTGGTAGCCATACATGCACGAGATATCTGAATGCCCTAGTAATCCATAAAATTTCCGCTAAAGATGGATCTGACTGCCTTAATGCTTCAGCATGCTCTTCACTGTCTGGTGCTAATCTCATATAATATCCAATCTGAATATGATAATCCACAAGAACACACAAACCATTATTTTCTAGTCAGGCCTTTTAGACTTCAATCCTTGACAAATAACGATGTTGGAGCAAGTCTAAATGAATGGCACCATATTCAGTTTTGTAGCAAAATGTTCACTGAAAAATGGGTGATAAAGGGACTAAATTTTGCACAAGATAATAAAGCTGTGCATTTGTTGATAATAGGAAGGCTCACTGTTACTCAGTGTACATAATGTCAGTTGCCTGGAAATTAAGAGTTAAAAGCTTTTAATACACTTCCCGGTTCTTCTGAGCTTCATGGAATGGATGGAAACATGGGATTACCAGAAGCTGTGCTGGATCTGTTGACTTCCGTAATAGCTTGTGAATGCTCAGGCTGTCATTTGTGAGCTCGAGAAACTGCTGATTCATCATGGTTGAAATGCACGGCAAAATGGCCTGACAATATCTATTCTGGTATAGGGTGCGTTACAGTTCCAAAAAGGTCCTCATCACTGCTGTTCTGATTCTTCAACAACACTGATTATATTTAAGTGCAACTCATATAGAATTAAATCACAGAACGTAATAGTTCCTGATCCAACTGAAAACATGCAGAAGAAAAGATTTCTGGAGGTAAATACTTCATGGCCAGTACAGTTCTCTGAATGTTTGCTGAATAACTCACTCAGAAATAATTCTATTTGTAGGTTCAAATGGGAAGCACGCTCATATATGAACCACACTCTTGGTGCACCTGTAAACTACCAGTGCATTCACTAAAAAAGGTAGGTAACAACAAAGTCCAAAAAACAATCTGGAAAAACCACACAGTATAGGGTCATCAACATTACATACACTGGAGAGCTTTGCCTGGTTGAGAAGTGAGACCTTGGAAGTCTGTGGCAGCCCTTAAATCTATGACAGGTATTTTGCCACATGACTTGGCACTGACATACCTTTAACATCACACCTAGTGACTTTGCTGGACATCATATTGACTGATTGCTGGACATTATATTGACTGATCACTTGATATGTCTGACAGGATTACAAGTGTCATTAAATGCAGAGTCATCATGGCAGCAAGAGAGACACCAAAGAGTAGTTGTGACAAGCTGAGAGTTACTATTCAAAGATTTCTTTGACAACTCAGTAATTTTATTCAGAAAGAATTTTACTTCTGATAGTGTGTAACACATGCAAAATTTCTTGTGTATAGCATGTGAAATTTCTGCATGCATTGATAACAGCTGAAAATTATTGTAGCTTGAATTGCAGCAAGTTATTAATGTAGGAATATCAGTATTCATCAGTTCCCGTAGCATTCCAAGAAGTTCAGCCAGATTCCCTAGATACTGTCAATGATGTCCTCATAATGGTCAAAGTGGTTTGCATAGTTCGGAGTTTAGTCAAGATATGTGAATGCTCCTGCACATTTCTTGTGCCATGAAGTCATGCTTTAGCCCACCAGTCACAAAATTGTCATCTTGGAAGGCAAAGCTAGCAAGTTTATGGGCTTTGAGCAAATGGAAAACCTTGTTGTTCATTGTGTTCAGTAATTCTTTCTGACTCATGCTGTTATGTCACATCAACTAAAAGACCCATCCTTCGACAGCATGGTTATTAGATGGAGTTAACACGAGTCCTTGCATGCAGTCTTGCTAGAAGGCTTGCAGATTAAATGATGAACATGACACTGTATATCATTATCACAAAGGTATATGCACAGTTTATCTGATCAAATGTCATTTACAATCCTGCAGTAGCTACTGTTGATACCTCTCCGTCCACTCTACTCAAAAGTGGGCAAGGGTCTCTTCCATGTGACGTTGTTCTAAATACCCATGTAACTTTTGGGTCACCAGCAGAAAAAAATATTCCAGTCATATTACAACTAAAAGATGATCAAGGCAATCTGGGACTCCTCACATACGTGTCGCATCTCAGGTCTAGTAGTTGCTTCCTAAAAAGTTTAGAATTGCTGGGAACACCAAAAGACTGCTCCTATCCCACCATTTCTTGAAACGGATACTTGAATTGGAATCATCATTGCATTGGTTGGTTAAACATTCAAAATGATACAAAGTGCCAAATCTCACAGTTGATGAAAGAGGTTGTAAAAGATGTGTCCCAAGCTCTTCTGGTAAAAGATGTTGTAACAACTAAGCACACTGAGGAAATGTATCAGAAAAGAATTGTACTTCCAAATTTGGTTTCTTAGGTGGTTCTGGAAGACCACCGTGTCTTCACCCGTCTCGTATGCCAGATGATGAAGGAAGAGACACAGCATTTTATGGCAGCTAGAACTGTCAGACTGAGTAAGCAAGATATAACAGCCAAGAACCTCAATCTGATGTATCAGGAGGTAGTGGAAAATCTCCGCCAAATGTGCCAGGAAGATTGAACTCTGCCAACTTGATCCTGTAGCACAGCTTTCAAATGACAGACCAGCACCTCGCCACTGCAGATAGATCCCTCTCTCCTCCACCAAGTATGACATCCCACAGATGAAAAGAAATTTGGAGGACAGAGGACAACCTACTGGTGTGTTTCCACTGTGGACACCCGCGGGACACGTATGTTACTGCAGAGAAAGGGGGTTGGTTTTGTAAGACTACTGTGCTGCCAGATCTCAACCATCACAAAAAGCTCTATTCACACCAGTCAACTGCAGATGATGAACCCTGTCACTGTATGATGGATGAGGTCACTCCCTAAGACACTATAGCCATTTTCCATCACCATGCAGGGGTACCACTAGCTCGCCTAGCCACTGACTCCAGGAGGACTAAGTGAAGTGAACTTCTGTGGAGGTAAGGCCATCACAGCTGCAAATCCTCTATGGGTGACAGTGACAATGATGTCAGGAAATCTCCTCGCCCTCACCATTGACAGCCAAGCTGTTGAGGTACAAGTTGACCAATGGACTTTCTTTTCTGTACTGTCAGATGCTTATTGTCGCCAGCTAAAGAAGACTATGTTACTTGACTTGACACACAAGCAGTTGTTCTGGAAGTTGCAAATATGAAGTATGTTCAGCCTATGGGAACATGTGCTGTAAGAATAACTACCAATGACAGGACACAGCCCTTTGAATTTGTCATTTTAACAGAACGTTTGGAACTTTTTCTGGCATCGCAAGCAGTCATAAACTGTGGAAGATCAGAGCTCCAGACTGACAAAGCTATTCCAACAAGCACAGATAATAAATATTGCTCTGGGCAATTGTTTACCATTGAAGATGACATTATTCCTCCATCAACAATGAGATGAGTTCCAGTTGTCAATCGAGATGTTAATTTAAACTGCAAAGCTTTTGTTAACTGCAAAAAGCTAGTCAGGCTCAAAAAAAGTAATCTACCTGTTAACGACACTCATAATCATTGTGAGTGGTAAAGGAGAACTTTGGACCACTAATTATACTGGCCAACAAAGAAAATTTTTTGAGCTCAGAAATAGCTAGTCTTGTGTATTTCCACTTGTTGAATTCATAAATAACGATAAAAATGACTGATTGGTGATAAAGTAACAAGTCATTTTTTTAGAGTCTACATTTTCTGTTTGGGGGAAAACTTTATTTTTGAAATTGGCGCACCTGTCAACTGACAAAACACAATGTTCTTCAATTGATTGTAGTTTATAAACATACACATTGTTGCCATGAGTGTAGTTTAATGATGTTTGTTATAATTAGTGCAGAAATTCTGGTGTTTGCGTCCTTTAAGGTCTAAACTTTATTAAAATGCCACAAAAAATGTGCAAATTCAGAGTATAACATTTGTTATATTTGTGGTGACGTGACCTTTGCGTCACAGGAACGGAATTGACACCTCATGTGAAGACTGCCTATTGGCACTGTTTTGGTATGGACTTAGAAGACCAGGATATATCATGTGCTCCACACATGTAGCAACTCTTGCTCTGTTATACTACAAGAATGGCTGGAAGAGGGGGGGGGGGGGGGGGGGGGTGCTGTACTTGTGTTTTGGCAAGAGCCTAAAGCCATATAGATGATTGCTGTTTCTGCTTGACTCCACCTACAAAGGCAGAATTGTCGATGGAAAAAAGAACAATAGTTCAGTACCGAAACCTTCCATCTGCTATTCCACCTATTTTACCAGTTCTTACTCCACCCCCAAACTTTGCAGTGAACGTAGAAGATAAAGATGGAGACAGTATGGAAGAAGTATCCAAGGAGTTTTATGCATCATGAACCTGATTTTGAGGAAAAAGATAATAAACCACACCAGTTGAGTCAGTCAGTATTGAGTGGTCTTGTTCAAGACCTTGGTTTGTCAAAAGAAAAAGCAGAAATTTAAGGGCCAAGATTACAGCAATTGGATCTTCTCCAACGAGACGTAAGTGTCTCACATTATAGACAATGTCAGAGGAATCTGCTTCCATATTTTGAGAACAAAAACAATATTGTCAATTGCTGCAATATTAATGCTTTGATGAAAGCTTTGAATCTGAATCACGAGCTTATGTATTGGAGACTTCCCCAGGCTAAGTTTGGAAGTTGTATTACTTCACAAAGGGAACCACCTTCATTCTATTCCTGTTCGTCATGGAGTTCACATGAAAGAGGCTTATGCATACATGAAAGCCCTTCTTGACACATCAAAATATGTTGAATACTTAAGGAAAATGTGGCGATCCCCATTATATTCAAGCATATTGGCTGCACGAAATTTAAACCCTGGCGAAAAAATGACATTGCTGAGCCTCCCATGGACCCTCAAGATTTTATTCATCCACCCCTTCATATAAAGCTGGGGTCGATGAAAAATTTTATCAAAGCAATAAACCAAGGAGGACAGGTCTTTAAGTACTTAAGAGGCAAATGTCCTGCATTAAGTAATCCAAATATTAAGCAAGATATTTTTTGGGACTACAAATTCATCAGCATGTGAAGCATCCTGAGTTTGATCGAGTTTTGGAGGGGAAACATACGAAGATTGCGAAGCTTTCAACGGAACTATTCCTGAATTTTTAGGCAAAAAGAGGCGATAACTATTCTCAGTTGGTGGCAGTACTTCTGAAAAAAATACCATCAACTAGGATGCAACATGTGAGGTGCGTCTTCTCCACTCCAACTTAGACTTTTTCTCGTTGTGGAGCTGTCAGTGATGAACACGGGAAAGGCTCCATGAGGGAGTTACTGTAAAGCCATTGGAATGAAGCAATGCATGCAGATTACAGCTGGTCTCTGTATAGGGGTGCTTAAGAGCTCACAACAAGAAAGCCAAAAGGCAACGAGCTCCTGAAGTCACCACATGATATTCTTCAGACCCAACCAACTACCAGGGGTTCTTCATCAGTTTAGAACTCTTTGAATGTAACGCTCAATAAAAAAAAGTCAATTAGATTTTCAGTGTTGTTGATGTTTTAATTGAAATATATCGCTTTCTCATAACCCGCTAAAATAAAATACCGAACTGCCAGAAGGAGTTGTGTGGCATAAACGAAAGTTCGCAGATGTGTTTCTACATCTGAAACACGATGTCTGTTCAGATCCCGCGCCAGTCGCATAAAAGTGTCGCTAGTAGCAGCATTACGCCGACGCAAATCAGATTTGCTTTAAATATGCGTTGTAACGGCTGTGAGCATTAGTTATTTTTTGAGACTGAACATGGTGAGTTTACTTTAGTCAAGGCATTGTTAAGGCTGCAAAGACGCCATTATCAGGATCAGCACCTCACTGAATTTGAACGAGGTCGTGTAATAGGGCTACGAGAGGCTGCATGTTCATTTTGCGGCATTGCAGAAAGACTTGGCAGGAATGTAACCGCTGTACGTGATTGCTGGCAGCGGCGGTCACCAATACACGGTCACAAGAAGAACGGGCTCCGGACGACTGTGGCGCTGCCGAGAGGGAAGAGTATTGTGGTCGGCATATGGCTCTGTCGCTTCGTACAGCATCTGCAGCAGCAATTTGAGCAGCAGTTGGCACCACAGTGACGCAACAAACTTTTACAAGTCGGTTACTTCAAGGACAGCTCCGATCCAGCGCGCATTCCATTGACCCCAAACCACTATCTTTTGCGACTTCAGTGGTGTCCAGCAAGAGCTCCTTGAAAGGGATGGTTGAGGTCTGTTGTGTTTTCCGATGGAAACTGGTTGTGCCTCGGTACCAGTGATGGCAGTGTGTTGGTTAGGCGAAGGCCAGTTGAGGACCTGCACCAAACCTGTGCGCATGGTAGACACAGTGGACCGACTCCTGGAGTTACAGTGTAGGGTGCAATTTCGTATGCCAACAGGAGCACTCTTGTGGTTATCCCTCGCACATAAATGCAGAATTGTTCGTTAGTCTGGTGATTCGACCTGTTGTGCTGCCAGTCATGAACAGCATTCCAGGAGGTGTTTTCGAACAGGATAAAGCTCGTCCACATACCGATGTTGTAACCCAACATGCTCTACAGAGTGTCGACATGTCGGCTTGGCCTGCTCGATCACCAGATCTGTCTCCAATCGAGCACATATGGGACATAATCGGACGACAACTACAGCGTAATCTACAAACAGCTTTAAGTGGTCCCTGTATTGACCGACCAAGTGCAACAGGCATGGAAATCCATCCTACAAACTGTTCGGCACCTGTACAACACAATGCGTTCAACATTCTAGCGGTTACATCAGTTGTTAATGTACCGGCATTCCACATTTGAAATGGCTTAATATCGCGCTTACGTTAACCTGTGATCTCGATCTCGCATCGTTACTGTGGGTTAATTTTTTTGTGTTGCAATTGTTTCCTGTCATCGTATTTCCACCTATTGTGCATCACAAAATCTAGAGTTAATAAAATATTTTCTTTGCTGTATCCGTGGCTTTTTTAACCGAAAATTTGTGAGATTTGTCCTATGAAGTGGAGTAAACATTTTAAAATATTTTTTCTGTTGGCCAGTATCATTACGAGCAGCCACAACAGGCACAACTTAGTCCTAAAGGGATGTGCGTAGGGACAGCTGAACCAGTCAAGGAAGGGCAGCTTAGCGTCATCGACAAAGAATCGTGCTCCGTTGCTACTACAGTCAGCGCAGTGGAGGAAGCTGCTGTCGAACTGCCAACAGGATCTGGCCTGACTGAGGAACAATATCTCCGAGTGATAACCGTTCTGCGTCATTGTTCTGGTGCCTTCCAATCCGAAGTGGAGAAAAGAGAGACCAAGTGGCCCATGTAGAACAGCGTATCAACGCTGGGGATCACTCGTCATTAGACAGTGATCAAGTCGCCAGGCGATCGACGGATAATCCAAGAGCAAGTGGAGAAGATACTGCAGTACGACATCATATAACCTTCAGAGTGCCCTTAGTCTTCTTCTGTGATCCATGTGAAAGAAGACGGCACATGGCGTTTCTCCATCGACTACTGATGACTGAATATAAGACGAAGAAAGAGTCTGCATGTCTTCATTGCCGCGCATTAGTGACAACTTATACTGGTTTGAAGGAGCCAAATATTTCTAAACTTGGAGAAGCAGGCTGAGTACTGGCAAATCAAGGTTGACAAGGCTGCCTTCATAACTCCTGATATCACTTATGAGTTTAAAATTATCCCGTTTGGACTATGTAACGCTCCAGCCACTTTCGAACATATGATGGACCACCTGCTTCGACATTTTAAATGGACGACTTGTCTTTACTCTTTAGATGACATTTTCGTTTCTTCGAAAACGTTTTAAGAACATCTAAGATAACTGGTAACCGTGCTGAAGTGTGTTGAGACTGCAGGCTTCCGCCTGAATCAAAAAATTGCCTGTTCTCTGTCCAACAAATAAAACCTTGGGTTATCTAGTGAATGGCGGTTGAGTCCGCCCAAATCTAGAGAAAGCAAGCACAATCAAAGATTTTCCTACTCCTCAGCATATTATTTATGTGAAAAGTTTTCCCAGAATGCGCTCGTACTACTGATGATTCATAAAGAACTTCTGTACCAAGGCACGTCTCTTGGAATAACTACCGCAAAGAGACGACAAATTTCCCTGGAACGAGGCGTAGGAAAGACCTTTCCGTGTCCTTACAGTGGCTTTATCATCATCTCCAGTTCTATCATTGTATGACGAGAATAATGAGACAGAATTAGCGGTTATGCGATAAGTGCAATTCTAGTGCAAATTCAGAACATGTTGCAAAGGTGATTGCTTACGTTTCCATAGTACTACCAAGTCCAAGATGAACTACTCTACAACCGAGGAAAAGCACTTTACAGTTGTTTGGACCATCAAGAGCTTCCAGCCGTATTTATTTGGTAAACCATTCACCGTTGTGGCGGACCACCATTATCTATGCTGGCTGACTAGCCTGAAGGATTCATCGTATCAACTGGCGAGATGAACCCTGAGGCTTCCGAAGAACGACGTCACAGTGGTATACAAAAATGGACGCAACATAAGGACGCCGGCTGTCTTTCAAGGAATCGTTTGGTGGTTACCATGGGAGAAATGTCAATAATCGATGTATTAAATGAGATTGCTGCTGAACAAAAGGAAGATGTAGCACTGCTGAGAACGGTAGAAGCGTTGAAGGAGGGGGATCCCGCCAAAGGAAAATTGCAGTTAATAAACAGAGAATTGTATAAGAGGAACATCATCCAGTGGGGCAGAAATAGTTGCTTGCCATTTCAGCTCATTTACAGCCAGCTATCTTGAAGTAGTTCCATGATGCTCTGGACACAGATACCACTGGCCAGGTCTTTACCACTCCATTAGACACCACTTGAATCGCTGAAAGGAACGCCATCGAGGGAAACATGTGGCGCAGTTACTTCTAGGACAGTTGGTACCAATTCCACCTGCAGCAGTGTTATTCCACCAACTTTAAATCGACCTGATGAGGAAGTTCCCAAAGTTGACAAACGGGAAGCTGTGGATAATAGTCTGCACTGACTACCTCATCTGTTGTGCTGTCACTAAAGCTGTGACGACTGCCGAAGGTTCGGAAATTGCAAAGTTCATTGTAGAAAACATCATTTTGAAGCACGGAGTAGTGCATGTGATGATCTCTGATCGTGGAAAAATTTTCCATTCGAGACTGATATCAGAGGTAGTTTCACATTACGATATCACCTACAGGATCACAACTGCCTGCTATCCAGAGACGAATGGCCTCACAGAACGCTTCAGTAATACGTTAGCAGATATGCCCTTGATATACAATGATGTCATACAGAGAGATGGAGATACAGTACTGTCCATCATGACATATACGTACAACACAGGGAAGCAAGACTTTACATGCTTCACAGCGTTCTTTCTGCTCCAAGCTCAGGACGACGGCTTCGCCGTTCCCGTTTCAACGGGTCTATACTCAGGATCACTGCATGAGACACATCATCACTAGGACTGAAGACGTAAGGCAGCTGGCTCGCATGCAGACAAGACGCCTAGGAGAAAGAGTGGGAACGCTCTAACGCCAAACACCGGTCAGTAAGATACGGCCCAGGAGACGGGGTATGGATTGTTACACCTGTGCGTAAAGTGGGACCATCAGAAAAGTTAATTAGAGTGCTACTTTGGGGTGTATCGTATCCTTCGTCACTAGAGACATCGTGCGTGTCCTTTGTATGAAGTCCTGCTACAGTCCACAGGCACACATCGACGATAGGAGGTTCAAGAGAATTGAAGACCAAATTGATGATCATATTATGCGAGCTCTGGTGTATGCAGTATGGCATACTGATTAGCATCACTGGGTAGTGTGCCGTGGGGCGCCAGTAACCGCCTGACCACCTGCTGTTCGTATATATGTAGTATTCATGATTTCTACAAGCTTCTTGAAACATCTTACGTTTGTATATTCTGTAATATTCGATATTTGAATAACTACTAGCAATCTTGGATATTCAGTATTTGTGTAAATAGTTGAACTCACCTCCAGGAGTACAGTTCCGTCCTGGCTGTAAGTTGATGTTTGTAATAAAAGTGCTTTTAGTTTCGGTTTTGTGTCATTGACGACCCTACTTTCGGATTTGGATTTGGCTGTTGTTGCGACGAGACAACATACGACAAAGAAAAGACACTCCACGAAGGAATGATTCTAGTGGGATGGAAATTGGTAGATATGATATAGATTTACAGGCAAACAAGTGATTACTATTTCAGGGAAATTGGATGATTTATTCAAATGAAAGAGTTTCGCAAATTGATCAAGTCAATAACACGTTGGTCCACATCTTGCTCTTATGCGAGCAGTTATTCGGCTTGACGTTGACCGATAGAGTTGTTGGATGTCCTCCCTTGGGATCTCGTGCCAAATTCTGTCCAATTGATGCGTTAGATCGTGAAAATATCGAGCTGGTTGGAGAGCCCTGTCCATAATGCTCCAAACTTTGTCGATTGGGGAGAGATTTGGCGACTTTGCTAGGCAAGGTACGATTTGGCAAGCACGAAGACAAGCAGTAGAAACTCTTTGCTTGTGAGGGCGGGAGGGCATTAAGGTGTTGAAATGGATGGCTTATCACGAAGGGCAACAAAACGGAGCGCAGAATATCGTCGACCTGCCGCTGTGCTGTAAGAGTGCCGTGTATGACAACCAAGGGGATCCTACAATAAAAAGAAATGCCATTGCAGACCACCAAACCTGGTTGTCGGGCCATAAAGTCGGTATCACACCGTCGTCCACATTGCTCTAGACACGTTTTCGGCCTAAAATCTCATTGACTGCCGTAGAATTGTTTTCAGTGAAGAGACCCGCTACGAACTGAGTTTCTATATCCAGCGAAGACGGTCTGGAGACTCTCCGGACAGCAATGGACTACCAATCTGACTTTCGTCCGTCGTACGGCCCGACAGCCAGAAGTGATGGTCCAGGGTGCAATATCATTTCATAGCAGGACCACTTTGATTGTCATGCATGGCACCCTTAACACAGCGGTACATCGACGATATTCTACGCTACGTTTTGTTGCCCTTTGTGACAAGCCATCCTGGGTTTACGTTTCAACAAGATAATGCCCTCCTGCATAAGTCAAGAGCCTCTACTGTTTGTATTCCTGCTCACCAACCCAACCTTGGTCAGCGAGTTCACCGGATCTCTTCCCAATTGAAAATGTTTCGAGAATTATGGGCTGGGCCCTCCAAACAGCTCGGGATTTTGGCGATCTAACGCGTAATTTGACAGACTTTGCCACGTTATCCCTCGGTATCAATCCATGTCAAGCCGAATAACTGCTTGCATAAGGGCCAGAGGTGGACCAACGCGTTACTGACTTGCTCAGTTTGTAAAGCTCTTTTCTTGAATGAATCGCCTAGTTTATCTGAAATTGTAATAGTTCGTCTGCACATGTACATCACATCCACCGATTTCCATGCCATTCGGATAATTCCTTCGTGGTGCGTATTTTTTTTATCTTTGATTGTATAAAGAATCAAAAAACATCGCTTTTTTCAAATTAAAAATCTCCAAAGTAGACATACTCTGTGTTTCATCTTAGTCTACATTCTTTACCTTCGTCAGTCTGTCATATTTTCGTATGGCTTCACAAGTGACGCTTTGGTTAACCTACTGATCTCACCTTCATCAAGCCCAATGTTAAATTCCCTGTCTGACCTTTCAGATCAAGGTTTTGCATGATTTCTCGTAATATGGTATAGGCAATTTCTGGAATGATTCCTCGCACCAGTGGGAGTGTGTGGTCTGTCTCTAATGACGTTCTCATCAAGGCATTAAACCCAAAAATCTCTCTCCGTCACCTTGCTGCTTGTCTTGTCCATCTCGATTTGTTTGTTTTCCTGTTACAGGTTACATTAAATTGAATAAAGCGTAATAGGTATGTAATTTGTTTGTTTACTCCCATAATTATAAAATGGCATTAGTCATATAAATTTGAAAACATGCTTAGAAGAGAGAGAGCAAATTATAAGCAGGGTGGCGTGCTAGTCTGTGATGTTTTATGTTTGATTGTGATGTTGGTGCTACTTGTCGAAACAAATATCCTTTTCGGAAGTCACAAAATTTCACCTTATTTACTTCGTATTTTCTGCCTGATTTTGCCTCTGTGACTTCTTACAAGTAATTGGTACTTATATTCGACTCACATTCGCACCAGTATTTGCTGACGGTTTCTGCAAGTAATTGCCCTTGACGCTGAAGATTGAACAGCAGTCGTAAGTGATTTGTACGTTGCTCTGCTTTCGGAAACATCAGTTTCGCTGACGTCTATGACTCAGCCAAATAGGCCCATTCGCCGCGACTCGACAGTCTCTCGTGCAAGTGAAAAAGGACCATAACACCGTGACTCATCAAAAGCCGTATCTTCCCGGAACTGAATGTGCAGCATTACTCGGCAAATCGTTATCACACCTGGTGATGAGTTGCCATTTGGCAGAGTGGTGACAAATTTATCGAATTAATGCCCGTCCTATGAGCCCCTCGCCTGCCTACAGAAATGAATCTACACGCTGTGTCACAGTAAACGCCATTTACACCCTCACTCTCCTACACTTGCTTCCATACCCCCCCACCAACTATTCCACCTCCAGTCGGAGAATTATCAGTTGTTCTTATGCGATGAAGAAGACAATTTCGTAGATAGTGGTGAATTCCTAGTGTCCACTCGGGCCGCCTAATGGATTTCGGGCAGGATGGAGTGGCAATTGTGAAGGAAGTACTGCGACTTCGTAAGTATTAGTCTGAGGCAGTTATCAGTAGAAGTGGCAGAACATATGTCAGCAGTTAATTTGGATCCATACCAAGACGAACCATCGTAACATGTCACTTATTAGATGTCACTATTACCGACGCTAACTTCAAAGCTCCGCTTTTCAAAATAGTATCTCATATTAATACGATATTTTGCAAATATACGGTAGTCTTGGTTTAGTAAAGCTCCATTATTCTGCAGAAAGTCTGGTCAAATTTAGCAGTTGTGTAAAAAGAAATTAGTTTCAAAAACGAAACACACAGAATACGACAATTTTAAAACACTGTATAGACAAAACTATTATGCAGATTAAGTTGACGCTTTTCGTACGTTATTGTGTAGCATACGACAACATAAACTAACAAAATTTCATTGATATTAACGTCTTTGTGCAAAGTCATAAAATTTTCTCTTTGAAAGTAATAATTTTCACCTAGGTCGCTTAAGAATTTCCTTTCCATGTTTTGGCTGCAGACGCACTGGAGCTACTCGAAGCTCAGTGAGAGTTCGGAACGAGGTTCGCAATACGTGTTTCATGCCCAAATATCAGCTCATATGTGCCGAGTGAGGTGCTGGGACGGGTGACGTCATGGGATCGCGAAACAGTGGAAAGAAATTTGAACCAGACTGTCCGGTATCCAACTGGCAGCGCGAGTTTTTGGAATGTGTCTAGAGAACGGCGCGTAGCAGCTTCTGTAATTCCTGCTAGTGCATGCGTGTTAGAGAATTTAGTAGGTGGTTCATTTTTTTTTCATAGCAATTGCGTGGTTTCTCTTGGTATGAGTGCCAGTGTCCTAGCAGGCGGTAAACAGCAAATAATACACTGAAGAGCCAAAGAACTGGTAAACCAGCTTAATATTGTGTACAGTCCCCGTGGTCACGCAGAAGTGCGTCAACACGACGTGGCATGGACTCGACTAATGTCTGAAGTGGTGTTGGAGGGAATTGACACCATTAATCCTGCAGGGCTGTCCATAAACAGTACGAGGGGGTTTAAGATCACTTCTGAACAGCACGTTGCTAGACATCGCAGATATGCTTCATAATGTTTATGTCTGGGGAGACTGGTGGCCAGCGTAAGTGTTTAACCTCGGCAGAGTGTTACTGGAGCCGTTCTGTAGAAATTCTGTACATGTGGGGTGCCGCATTGTCCTGCTGGAATTTCTTAAGTCTGCCGGAATGCACAACGGACATGAATGGATGCAGGTGATCAGAGAGGATGCTTACGTAAGTGTCACCTGTCAGAGTCGTATCTAGACGTATCAGGGGCCCCATATCACTCCAATTTCACTCGCCCCATAGCATTACAGAGCCTCCACAAGCTTGAACAGTCCCCTGCTGACATGCAAGGTCCATGGATTCATGAGGTTGTCTCCATGCCCGTACACGTCTATCCGCTCGATACAATTTGAAACGAGACTCGTTCGATCAGACAATATGTTTCCAGTTATCAATAATCCAATGTCGGTGTTGACGGAGCAGGAGAGGTGTAAAGCTTTGTGTTATGCAGTCATCAAGGGTACACCGAGTGAGCCTTCGGCTTCGGAAACCCATATCGATGTCGTTTCGTTGAATAATTCGCACGCTGACACTTGTTGGTGGCCAAGAATTGAAATCTGAAGCAATTTGCGGAAGGGCTGCACTTCTGTTACGTTGAATGATTCTCTTCGCTCATCATTGGTTCCGTTCTTGCAGGATCTTTTTCCGGCCACACCGATGTCGGAGATTTGATATTTTACCGGATTACTGATATTCACGGCACACTCGTGAAATGGTCGTACTGGCAAACCCCACTTCATCGCCACCTCGGAGATGCTGTGTCCCATTGCTCGTGCGCCGACTATAACACCACGTTCAATCTCACTTAAACCTTATAACCTTGTAACCATTGTAGCAGCAGTAACCGATCTAACAACTGTGCCAGACACTTGTCTTATGTAGGCGTTCCGACCGCAGCGCTGTATTCTGCCTGTTTACATATCTCTGTATTTGGATACGCATGGCTATACCAGTTTCTTTCGCGCTTCAGTGCAGTATATACGGCTTGTTTTGAAGTGATCATAGGACTACTCTGACCGAGCTTGACCCAAACTCAGTACTTATGTGGTCTTGTGGATATCGTGCCAAATTCCGTCCAATTGACGCTTTAGATTGTCAAAATCCCTAGCTTGTTGGAGGGTCCCCTCCATAATGCTCCAAACGTTCTCAATTGGGTAGAGATCCAGCGACCGTGATGAGTTTAGCAGACACGAAGATAAGCAATAGAGACTCTCGCCTAGGGCGGGCGGGCATTATGTTGCTGAAATGTAAGCGCAGGATGTTTTGCCACGAAGGACAACAAAACAAGGCATCGAATATCGTCAACCAAAGGGGTCCTCATGTGGAAATAAATGGCACCGCAGACCATCATTTCCGATTGTCGGCCGACAGTCAGGTTGGTATACCACTGTTTTCCACGACGTCTCCAGACACGTCTTGGGCCTGGAATTTCATTGTCTGGCGTACACATATCTTCAGTGCTGACTGATGACAATTAGAGATGAATCCGGAGGCGGTGGGATAGCAACCTGATTGTCGATGGAATGTAGCCCGACAACCAGGAATGATGTTCTGGAGTGCCATTTTTTTTTCATAACAGGCTCTATCGCACTGAGATGCCACGGCAGGTCTGCTGACAGAGACGTCAGACAGAAACATGGGACGTAATGGAACCTGCCCGCACGTGATCCCTTCCTGTGTGTGGTGTCCCGCCGACAGAGCGGCCGCCTCGTGTTGTGCCATCAGGCCTGGCTGGGAAACACACGGCGGCTTACGGCGCCCGCGCACCACCACCCAGCGCTACCTGCCGTTCACCCTAGGTAGTTCTTCTCGCCCACGTGAGCGCTACGGATAGTTTTGACACCGAATCTTTTATCTTGGAGAGTTACGTCAGATCAGCTACTTGGAATACTCAAGACTAATCAAAATGCAAACTGGAGAAGAAAAGTTAGGGATTATGAGTGTCATAAATGAAGCCCAGTTCGAAGAATAAGCTCATCCACATTACAATCACTTTCAGACAACTTTTAATAACACACTTCTGGACTCTAACTTGCAGCCGGCCGCGGTGGTCTAGCGGTTCTAGGCGCGCAGTCCGGAACCGCGCGACTGCTACAGTCGCAGGTTCGAATCCTGCCTCGGGTATGGATGTGTGTGATGTCTTTAGGTTAGTTAGGTTTAAGTAGTTCTAAGTTCTAGGGGACTGATGACCACAGTAGTCCCATAGTGCTCAGAGCCATTTGAATCAGTCTAACTTGCAGATCAAGGAAATTAACGATCATCGATTTCCTCATACCCTGTTCCAGGTGTTTCATTCCAATCACAAGAACTTTACACCACGACAAAGCGCATTTTAGTATCCGGTATATAGAAATTTTTTGCAAACCCACTACCAGACCGAAATAGCACAGCTACATCTCCTGCTGCAGGAAGTGATGCTATTGTGTGCCCGATACATCAAACACGCTAGAATTAGTTTAAAAATAAGGAATGTAAACAAATGAGGCAGGTTTCGTCTAAAACATTCGTAAATTGAATTTCAGTTTGTAATAACATACTTCCAAAATAAAACTGAAACAATACTTCTATCTGTACGTAACAGTTACAACTAAAACTGCAGACAACAAATAATTAGCTACCGTTTAGACAGATTGTGAAAATCTTTCCTTCTGCTGAGATTACTTTACTTAAAACAGTGCCCTTTTTCGTCAGTTAATTTCGGTAGAACTTCACTGACTTGTCAAATTGTACCGACATTCTCACGAAACTGAAAAATTTAGGACTTTAATTTCTTAAATCATTAAACAGCGTGTGAAATAACCTGTCTATGTCACGATCAGTAATGAAGGTAGGTACCCAGAACTTCAGACTTGCGCACAAAGCTTCTAACTCTTCTACCGAGCCCAGACTGAGGGCGTTCCGCTGGCGTCTCAGCTGGTGTCGCATTGATAGACCTGTGCGCTGCCATCTGAGTGGTCAGCAAACCTACTGTGGTGTCCCAGAGCGGTACGGCCCTTTGTTTGTCATCCGTGGCAACCTTACAGCACAGCGGTAATTCGGCGATATTCTGCGCTCCGATTAGTTTCCCTTCATGGCAAGCCATCCCTAGCTTACATTTCAACAAGATAATGACCTCCCGCACAAGGCGAGAGTTTCTACTGTTTGTCTTCGTTCTCGCCAAACCCTAACTTCGCCAGCAAGGACGCCGGATCACTCCCCAATTCAGAATTTTTGGAGCTTGATGGGCAGAGTCTTCCAACCAGCTCGGGATTTTGATGATCTAACGCGCCAGTTGTACAGAATTTGGCACGCCATCCTTCAGGAGGTCATCCAACAACTCTAAAAATCAACGCCAAGCCGATAATTGCTCGCAAAAAGACCAAAGGTGGAGGAACGCATTATTGGATTGCTAAATTTGTGCAGCCTCTTCTCTTGAATAAATTATTCAGTTTTCCTGAAATTGTAAGCATTTGTTTGTCTGTACATTTACATCACATCCACCGATTTCCGTCCCATTCGGATAAGATAGAGTGTATATAGAATCCAAAAAGCAGTACTTTTTTCTGATTAAAAATCTTCGAAGAAGACATACTCTCTGCTTCATCTTTGTCTACATTCTTTCCCATTTCATTTCGACAAGAAAAGCTAATACACAAACACTCGAGTTACCTGGAAAACGTATGACCAGGGCCTTTCGTGATGCATAACAGATCATTGCGGCTCAGTTTGATAAAGGCTACCAAGGTATTATTGACCGCTGTGCCAAAATATTACACAGCACCTATTGTCCATTGTACGGTAGCCGCCATAAGAAAGAAGATAATATTTGCCCTCACTCTGGACACGAGGATAGTGGAGCAACTGGTGTGGCTAGTCCTTCCGCACGTTGAACATATATTTGGATCCTCGTACTCAAGAGTGAAGAAACATGAATTTGGGACTGAAGTAAAAAAGTGTTTAGGAAACATCTTTATCAGACTATACAATACATGAGGCATTTGAGATTGTGCTTTGGTAGGTGGATAAATATCTCTGTAAAACAGCAATTCATCTAGTTTCTTTCAAAATTCATTTTAGTATCTGCCACACGCAAAGCCAACTACTTTTGCGTAAAATTAAGTTGGTCCCAGGATTCCCTGACATACGCTAAACTTGAGCCGTAGGACACTCTTTTGAAAATAGTACTGGGACTTTAGTTCCTACGCCCAACAGGCTGTAGCTGTAGTTCGCGTCGTGGAATATGGTGTTCAGCACACAACAGTCTCCTATACAGGTAATCGCGTTTTTGGGTGCATTTACCAGCACATCAGAAGAGTTCGTGAAATAGGCGCGTCGTCGCGGGACGTGAATGGCTTTCGGTGTAGCTGAGATCAAATAACAACTCTGAAGTGCACGACATATTCGGTACTTTAAGGTACAACAAACGAATAAGGTGGCGCTAATATAATTTACACATCCACATACAACAATCTTCCCTACGGAATTTATGCTGAAACTACGGAAATGGCTGATTTGAAAACGATGATTGTGTAATAGGTGCACCTCTTTCTCGTTACCTTTGCACCTGTATACAATAAACTAATTATTTTTCCGACTGATTATGAACACCTTGTTCAGTGCCAACAGAAGCGTCCAGGTCTTATTTACGATTCATGCAAGCGGAGTACTTAATGCTGAGAAGAAACAATGAATACTGATGACAACTGCACAAGTCATTTGTACTCCAAATGAGTTTACAGACGATTACCCTCTTTTGAAATACGGAGCTACGTTCATTTAGTACAGGGTTAAAAAAGATTCGCCGTTCTCAGTTTCTTTGTTTCTGAAGACCTACGAGCATATTATCAAAAAGAAAACTTAGTTAATCAGGTACACGAAGCAGGTGTGTTCGCTGGATGCCTACACGTTGAATTTGGACCAGAGACTGCTGAACAGGTTGATTGCTTGTAAGAACTCGGAAGTAAAATACATAACAAAAGAACACGCAAGAAGCTTATTAGTAAGACGAGTGGGCTACTGACGTTTATAATTATAAACCCTGAAACCAGAAAAAGACTAATGAGAAACAAAAAGTGTGTTTGGAACATAGGTATGTATGGGTGTGTCAACAGGGATGACGGAAATGAAACGAGGAGATGCTTTTGAAGTGTGGTGCTACCCTTTATCATGAGATAGATTGTAGAGAATGAAGAGATCTTGCAGCGAGGCAAAGAGAAAAATGCTGAAGAGAGAGAATAGTTTAGCAAATATTACGATATGAGTCATTGCCGAAAACTGTAGTAGAACGGATTGTGGAAAATGAGAACTGCATGGACAAGTAGATATGAGTATATAAGGCTGCAGCTGTTACACTGAAATGAAGAGGATAGCTGCCAAAGGGCAGACAGACAGGCGTCATAATCAAACTTAGGGTTCATCACCGAATCACCAATACAGAATTAAGGTGTAGTAAAGATACTGTAAGACATGAAATGTAGACTATCCAGTTGCATTGATCTGCACTCATTAGCACTAATTAAATGATGGTAATGTTTCATTTGTTCATTATTTACTTTAGTTAACTTGCTTAGCGTCAAATATTTAGGGTAAAGTTGTGTGCGTTAGTTGTAGCAGAGCTTAATTCTTACTCAATGTCTGATCCCACGTTTACAAAATGCGACAGTAAGTGGTGTAAAATTGAAATAAAAATCTTGCGAGTTAGAAAAAAAAGTCTACCGACCGCTGCCTGCCGCGACAGAAAAATAATTAAGAAGTTAGTTTGTCTGGCTGTTTTTATTACATTCTCTCGCACATTTATAAGAGATTTCAGAGAAAAATGATAATAAAGTGGCTGTTTCGTATCACATCAATTTTTCGTGGTATTCTTCTATTCATTTAAGCATAAGCAAACGGTAAAGAACTTTGAGGTTATGCCTGCACATCTGGTCTGAAACGGTAGAGGTCTTACTGCCTAAGTCGTACTTGTGAAGAATTCGTTAATCGTACCGGATCGACTTAGACGTTGATGGCCATTACATACAACTAAAAATTATTTGTTTCAGCAGATCAGTATGAAGAACAGAGCTTACAAGAAGTGGAAGGAGGAGGATATGGACGAAGCTTTACTGAAACATCGGAATGGTGAAACTTGATTTAATGACACAAGTAGAAGATATAATATACCAAAGCCAACCCTGCGTCGTCATTCGAAGGGTTCAAACAAAACATCAAAATTTGGGTGGCCTGATGATATGACAGAAGAATTAGCACAGCATATTATTAATCTAGAGTCTAATTTTTTCGGACTAACTATTGCTAAAGTAAGGAAACTTGCTGAGAAATATCTTTATTTTCAAAAAAGAAAAAAGATAGCCGTAAAAACTCCTTGCGAGTTCCCGAAGCAACATCGAGGAGGAAGGGATTTAATAAAGAGTATATTAATGAGTTCTCTGATAAATATGAGGAAATACTAGATGAACATAAGTTTACTGCTAACCAAATATACAGTTAACAAAGCGCCTAAAGGAATTGCCCGAAAAGGCAAATACTAGGTGGGCGTACTCACAAGCTGAGGAAGAGGTCTTACAACGTCATGTGTATGTGCAATGAATGCAGCAGGCAAATTCATATCTCCGATGTCAATATTCAAGTGGAGCAGAATGCAAGATGTCTTAAAAAGGGAAGCTCCAACAAATACACTATTTGGATGCTCGCCACGTGGATAGATAACATCGGAACTGTTTGTCCGATGGCTAGAACATTTCATAAATTGTACAGAAGTAGAAAAAAGGGACGTGAAACGAATTTTCCTTTCACTGGATGGACATAGCACATGTATCAAAAATTTAAAGGCAGCTCAGCTGAAAAATTAAGATATTTTTGATATGTGTGTCCAAACCAACTGATTTTCGTTATGCCAATTTAAGCAATTTAATTTGTTAAGAATTTAAATTTTGTTTCCTGTGGTAGTAATGTTACGTTTATAGTTTGTAATTCGTTATTCTGCCGTTTTGTTACTTTATTCCAGAATTAAGCATTTCATCACCGACTTTTTACCCTAGGGACGTAAGACTTAGGTATGGATTAGGACTTAAGGCACCTTAATCGTACCGAAGATACAGATTCGAAAAAGATTAAAAACTCATTTTGAGAAAACATTTATACATTAACTTAAAAAATAAAGTTGTTCTTGTTGTTTATATTAGCGTACCAAACACAATAATTCTCCCGTAAGGAGTACGCCTTGAGCAGTCTCCTTATTTGTAAAGTAATGAGAAGTTCCATTCTTTGAAGAATTGGGGTGCTGACCATCTATGGAACAGTAAAAACTACACTGTATGACAGATTGGACACGTTCCTAGGACATCTATTACCAGTCCGTACTTCGGCAGATACAGATTTTTGTCGTCTTAAAACTGTGTGCTCTTACGTCTTTATGCCCTGAAACGCTGTAGTGAAATATGACATCCTATGCCAAAGCGCCCAAAGAGGGCTTCAGTATCTTAAACTGCCCCGGTTACATTCCTTAATAACCTTGTACAGAAGAGAGAAATGTGGTCAGCAGTGGTTCAGCGTTACTAACGCACCAACAAATCGTGTTTGTTGGCCTGAGATACTCGTCGGGTTACAGGATGGCGGCATATTTGCGGACAACTGTGACGTTTGCGTTTACCAGAGAGACTTCCTTTACGAGCAGTTCTGATGTTTTCAAAGAGTGAACACGTAACTTACTCACCTACTGGGTATCCGATGAATAACTGAAACAGGTTACGTTGCAGCTGTCGTCCACGGAGAAAAGCAGCTACAAGGAACGGGCAAAGCAATATTCGTTCATTGAGACTACGGTGTCCCCTTTTCGCAATGTAATCTCGCCGCTGCTAATCAGGCTCGCTTATTCGCACAGCAACACTGACAACAGACAACACGTTGGCGACGGTGACGTGTCGTTTTTGGTTGCTCATTTGCAGTGTCAGCGCAGGAAAACATGGCGGGGGTTTACAGTGTGGACAGCGTCATCCGGGGTCGCGATGTGCCAAGAGGCGACGGTGCCTGATAACAGCCTCCGTTTTTCATTGTGAATTTTTATCTAGATCCACCGCCAGATAAGGCACACACAGCGCAAACAATCGTTGGAACGTCTGTCGCTAGGCGCTGTCTGTGTTCCGCTGCTCTGACTCTGGCCACGTACTCAGTCCCGCCAAGACTTGCATTGTCCTCATTCAAGACGCGTTCGGATTCCCTCTTTGCTGCGCATGTCTCTTAGTCCATTAAAAGCCGACCTCTCTCGGGTGTAAAGGTAATTTTTGATATAATTTCTTCACACAAATTACTTCTCATATTTTCGAAACCTAAGGCGTATTGGTGCCGAATGTTTTTCAGCCTCGAAGTGTGCCCTTACGCTTGACAGTATCGCAAGAAACGACCAGTTCGGTGACAGCCGTGTTCGTGCTGTTCGCACAATACAGCGAAAACGTTGGGGAAACTAAAGAAATGCGTTCACACAGTCAGAATTTAAATCAGTTCATAAGGGTGCCACGTATTGCAGTAAATATGCAAATCACTCAAACGTACACGCTGACTATTAATTGAATATTCTAGTAGACCTCTCAAAGGTATTTTTTATTTGCCATTATATATCGTGCTAGTTCACAGAAAAGCTAGATGTGAGCATTATTATGCGAAACCTAAGTTCTCCTTACATCTTGCCTTTTTTCTATAAAGTCTGTAACATAAATCTGGAAGACGTTTTTCTTCATTTCGTAAATGACGACGATCGCCTCAAACGCAGCAAGAGAATAATACGTAGACTAAGCTCTGGTTTCATAAACCTATTTGCGGGTACATATTTCGCAGGTAATCATCGCACGAACCCTAATTTATCCGAAAAAAACGACTCGGTCATTGACAGATGAGACGATAAACAACCAGTTACGATGTTACGGGGCGGTGATGTAGCAAGTACTGTATATGTAAACCCCCGATTATGTGTAAGAGAAGGCGTGAAGACCCTAACGTGATCAGGTTAAATAAATAAAAATAAATTTACTCGACGTGTACCAAACCTGTTATAATCAGAATTATAAGCTTGTAGATCATTCTAAACTGCCTACTTTGAGATAGTAACTATTGATCAGAACACATTTTAGTTTTTACTGACACGAACATGTAACATCTTGTAACAACGATGTAAGTTCATGGCAACATTACAAAATAACGACCAACAATATCCATTGGAGGATATCAACAGCTCATAATTTTATCCCGCGCTTTACCAAATATTCGTGTTGTGTACTGTATAGTGAGTCAGGCAGCTCGGACCACACAAACCACAGTTCCCCTTCAGTTTCCACAGGGGTTTCGCACATCGGTGACTTCATGTAACTCCACAAGCAAAAAGATCCATGTGCATGAGATCCGGCGATTGCGCTGTCCATGCTTCTCCTCCAATGCAAAGTAAGTATTTTGTTGCCCATGTCTCATGGACATTAATATCTATGTGAGATGCTGCACTGTCGTGTTGAGAGCACATCCTCTCACGGACAGTAACTATTAGTCCCCAACAACTGTGTCAGTACATCTCGAACGAACGCCCAGTAACGTTCACAATTCAGTCGCTGCTGGTGATCGGTACGAGCGTAGCATATGGGTCTTAGTCCCTAAGAATGCATATTGTGGCAGTGGAAAACGTCACCATAGTTGAAATAGGCTTCATTCGTGAACAATACGAAGTGTAGAAAGTTCGGTACTGCAGACAGAACTGAACCTTTGGTTCAAAATCATCGATCTTGTCGATTAATAATTTATTTTCTGACCATTTGTTCTCTGAACACTTAGTTCAGGATTCCCTGCCGGCTGCTTTATTTTTACTCACAGGGTTTGGGCACCCTATGTATCATCATCTCCTCCTATTCTACACATCCAGCTCATATGTACGATGATGATGGCGTTGATGACTATGGTTTTAAAGGGACTTAACGACGTTTAGTAATTCTCCGATCCTCTCATAACGTTCGAAGATGTAGGAGACATTTTTCCCTTAGTAATAATTCTGTTAAGTATGTTACAAATGGAACATGAATGGCGAACTAGACTAATAAAATTGAACAGCCATTAAGAACAGTTACAAAGTACACTCATAATAAATGTCAATCTGTCCTCAAACCGAAGTTTGGTTTGAACTCCGCAGTGCTGTAGTAGGATCGGTCCTTTTGGAAATAGTATGCCGTGGCCTTTCTTCCGACCTTAGAGCTGTCTTTCCCAGACAGTTCTAGCAGAACCCACAGTGCAGGTATAATGAGGATCATTTTTCACTTAACTAATGGTTGTCAAAGACGAAAGAAAAGGTTAGTGGCTGCACGAAATACCTGAAACCTTTTCTCTATGAGGCAGAAACGCTATCCCGAGACGGTAGCGGTCTGCACGGGAAAATTGTTAATGTGTTTTCCTCCTGCACGACACATGTCGGCTCCGACCTTTTACCTACTCGGGGCATCCGATATTATGTCCATAAGCAGTAATTTTCGTTGGTTATTTACAAGACGCGCCATCTTAAAGGGTTTCAGTGCGTATCGCGGGGACCGGAACAAATCGTACGTCTCGCACCGGACGCTGTTGTTGCAGGCTTCTTGTGACACAGCATTTACCTAAGATAACATGGGCGAGCGCCGATCTGGTATTCCCGTTATCTACAGCACAGTAGCCGATAAGTGCCTCGCCACTTCAGTTTTTTTCCGTCTTGACGTCAGTTTATTTTGCTGAGTTTTCAAAATTTAAAAGCGGCTACGTTAACATCATGCTCGTAAGCAGGATGCACCGGAGTATGCGTGATTCTGCAAAGCTCCATCACTGCTTTCTTCAGCACTTTTCAGTCTTGCTGTAAAGTAAACGACTTTAACAGAAGTCATCCTTGTCACGCAAAACGACGAACGTGGCCAACACAGTGAGACAAGAAAACGCTGTGAAGGTATTACAGTATCATACCTGCTGGCGTCGTAGACTAATTAACAGACACTTCTTGTACAGGTTTTTAACGTTCATTCTAGTTAATACAGGAAAGTTCTCCTACAGTGACAAACAAGCTGATGAAAACCAGCTATGTTCTTACACGACGCTATGTACTTCTGTCAGAATCCAGGCTTCCAAAAACAAATTTTCCACGGATGTGTTTGTTGCGTTGTTTCACAGTTTTGTTTCGTTGTTACATGATTTATCATTCGATTTAGGAGTCAACGGTATAATGCTAACACTAACATAAGAGCACAGAAAAGTGTCCTGCGTGTCAAAACTACTTGTAAGACCTCCATCCAGATATTCAGTTGACCTGGGATTTTCTTGAATGGTGACCACGTTGCTGTGAATAAGATTGTTATATTTCTCGGTAGCTGTGCTTCCCTTATGACTGCTCAGGAAAACCGAACAATGCTAACGGACGAGCGTCCTGTACGTAACGAGACCTCATTTTTTAAATACAGTTTAGGGCAAGATGGGGTAGAATGGCCATTCAAAGGGAAACTGAATTTTCATCAAACCATAGTTAATGAGAGAAGCTTGCAGCTTGGATCTACACATTTTAAAGTAGCACACTAAATATTTCCCAAGGAAAAAAAAAGTGATTCAAACGAATGAACAATCTGTTGCAATTATATAACTGTTTTGTTAATTGCAGCAGAAACTGTTCACTCATTTGAATAATTTATCTAGCGTTTTTCTGCATGTACCATAATCTAAGGGAATATATATAAAAATGTATTATTAATAGGAAATGTCTACATTTTTCTGAAGGCTTACATAGTGACCACTTTTACAGCTTATCGGGACATGCTAGTAGAGATTTACATACTCCGAAAGTGGACAGCAAGCCCTCTTTCAGCTGAATTAACGCCACCGGCTTGGCGTCTTTTTTCAACACTGCGAACACTCTGCTGTTCTTGGACTGAATTGCCAACGGTTTCGTTTACACTGTAAATGTGACGAGCAGGGTGTAATTGTTTTTCTTGTACTGTTTTAAGGACATCAAAAACTTCTGTATGCTGATATTAGGGTGCTGTCTTTGCCTGTCAACTTTGACTTTTTGTTAAAACGAAGTGGTACTTTGTTTCGCCCTACCAACTAAAATGTTAATCTCCGTGGTTTTTAAATGTATAAAATTGCTATTCCGTTTCAAACATATAATGAATGATTTTTTTTCATTCTTGTTCCTTATTAAACATACTTCATAGACTTCCCATAATCTTTCTGCCAGACGTTGCATCTCCGTTTTTTCCTTGAATTCCTCTTTAATTAATGAATTCAGAATCGTCACAAAGGCATAGAACGACATATAATAGCTTTGTACAAAACAGGATTTAGAATCCGGATAGCTCTGCAACCGAGATCCTTTCGAACCTGCTTACTGTGTTCATCTCTTGGTCTCCCTTGCCATTTTTATGCTCCACGCTTCCCTCCAGTACTGAACTGGACAGCCCTTGATGTCTCAAAATGAGCCGTATCAACTGATCCCTTCTTTTAGTCAACTTGGGCCACAGATTTCTATTCTCTTTTCCCCAATTCTATTCAGGACGTGCTCATTAGTTACGCGATCTATCCATGTAATCTTCAGCATTCTTCTATAGCATCACATTTCAAAAGCTTTTATTCTATTCTTGTCTGAAATGTTTGTCATTCACGTTTCACTTTCATACAATGCCACACTCCTGACAAACACCTTCAGAAAACACTTCTTTTCGTTTAATGTTCGATGTTCACAAATGTATGTTCATCAGAAACGCTTTTCTTGCATTACGAATCTATGTTCTCTCTACTTCGGCCATCGTCGCTTATTTTTCACCAAGTGAAATATGCTTCTGTATCCTCACATTTGTTCTCCCGCCATTACTGCTCTGCCATTTTGCACTTTCTGAGAGTCTTAATTTTTTAGGCGTTTGTATTCCCTTTTGACACTTCATTAGCTGAATTTTTAGAATTTATCCTTTCATCAGTTAAATTCAGTATCTCCTGAGATATCCAAGGATTTCAACTAGGCCTTGTGTTTTTACCTATTTGATCCTCAACTGCCTTCAATATTTCATCTCTCAGGCAGCCCGTTTGTCTTATAATGTATACCTTTCCCCTGTTTCGCTGAGTTGATGCCCAGTTCTTCTTCATAAACTCTCAGGAACCTTTGGTTCTTTCAACTTACCCAACTACTTAATTTTCATTTTTTTTTTTTTTTTTTTTTGCAATTTCTTCAGTTTTAATTTACAGTTCATAACCAATAAATTGTGGTCAGAGAGCATATCTGCTCCTGGAAATGTCGTACAATTTAAAATCCAATTACGAAAACTGTCTCACCATTATATAATGAATCTGAAACTAGTAAATAAATGTGTAAAATCACGGTTAATACATGCAATGTTAAAGTTTCAGTCTCGGCGCAAAATGTAAACAAATAGCATTAAACAAAAATTAGGGAGAATTCCCGTTTGACGTTGTTGACATCTGCAGTACGCAGTTGTCACTCCATAGATATTCGGAATATTAGTGCCATGCTCGGTAACAGCTGCGGATAATTACTACTTCGATTTAGAAATAAACGGAACAATCTGTGAACCCTGAGATAATACACAAATGTTGTGCTAACAATTCTTTATAATACGCTCAAAATTAAATGAATAGATGAGTGGTCTCAATACTACTACATGATGGGTTTTTTAATTAGTTTTCACGTTAGATAAAACAGTTATTTTACCCTTTAACTACAGTGGCAGATATCGCGTTAGCAATGAAACCTCAGCCGTACAATAAACTATTTCTCTTTCTGGCCTATCTCGCAAAAGGGAATAAAAGAAAAAAAAAGACAGCACGCGTATGCCGCCTACTCTATCATGCAAAAACAATGCTATTGCCTGTTTCAGGCTCAGCATTTAGTCAGATCCCATCTCATAGAAAATTTGTACCTACTCGAAACTGTTCGCCATGTATAAATAACGTTTTCACTTGTCCATTTAGTGTACTCTACAGCTTACCCGGACGAAGTAGTGGTTTGCCAAGTTTGAAATGCTATCCTCTATTGCGAACAAAAATTTGGCATCTGTTGTCTAACTAGGTAGGAACGATGCAGTAAATAAACGCAGGAGGGTTAATCTCGTTATAAAACATCGGTGGCTCGCGATTTTGATCGACTGTGTTTTTCAGTTTCAACGCCTGTCCGCTTTACTTCGGAATAGAAGCAGAGACCAATTATTTCCCGTCGTTGCTACCAGATGGCACCATGATGTAGCAACTGCATTGTCTTTGCGGACGCGTTCTGTTCCGTCATAGCAGTGCTATGATGGACACACATTAAATATTTTAACAAGCCGCGTTTTCTTCTCATTGAATTAATCTTCCTTCTTAAAGGAACTGATAAATTACGAAAATTAAAGCATTCAGTTTATATGTATGCGCGGATGCGAAATCCGCCGAAACGATGCGCAAACGTGGAACGTTTCAGAGTGCGGCGATTTGCTGCTCTCCGTTTTTCCGTTTTTCTTCGCGAACACTCGCCACACAGAGAACAGCTTTGGAAGAATGATGACTTGCACTTAACGTTCACTTCATTCACATCTTTATTATTATCATTAAACGCTGGTGCAAGTGCTTTTTGCAGCCCCGAGTAATATGATTCCTCATTAATGTTTCTCTGTGCTATACCAAAGTGATACATTTAACTCATGGTTTTTATGCTGCGTCATGTGATCTACACTCTGACCAGGATTCATTGCATTCTTACAGCGAGCGAGGTGGCGCAGTTGCTAGCACACTGGACTCGCATTCGGGAAGACGACGGTTTAAGGAGGTCGACGGTTGAAATCCGCGACCGGCCGTCCTGAATTACATTTTAACAACTTTCCCTAAATAGGATCAGGCAAATGCAGGGATGTTTCGTTTGAAAGGGCAAGGCCGATTTCCTTCCCCATCCTTCCCTAATCCAATGGGAGCAATGACCTCGCTGTTTTGTCCCCTCCCTCAAACCAACCAACCAACGATTGCATTCAGAACATCATTTCCATTATTTTCGACATTTTCCCCATGTTTTATGAGATGCAGTGTTAGTGGTCTGCATAGTAGTTCAGTTCTCATGCTAATATAATAATTGCGCCTGGCTCTGTGGGACGCCAATTCAGTTACTAGCGCATCCCTGAATCACCCCCGTTATCAAACAGCGGAAAGTGGATCTAGAGTTTAACTGGAATCCGAAACACGAGTCTTTCCTGGCGACTCCGTACAGTTTTGATAGGGGAAGACGAGATTAAAGGCAGACTGCAATTTCCATGGTCCGACCAGGCTCGATCCCACGACCTCCCGGCTTCCAGGTACTTATCTTATCGCTAGAGCACCAGATCCGACAAGCTTTGGTTAATGATGCTGAGAAACATCTGGACATGAGGTGGTGTGATGGAGCGCTGGTGGACTGAGTTGCTGCGAATGGCTTGCCATATAAAAGCCTGCTGGTACGGGATCGTTGGGTCCAACTGTATCCCTTTACATAGACATTCCACAACAACAAATTATCACCTCTCGTTGTTTACTGGCGACACAGATGTCTATAGAAGCAACTCGCATCTAAAGTACATCGTTCGCATATCGCAAGAACATGCTGAGCATTTAGAGAAATTGGCCATGTTGTGGAATATTAGCAAAAACTTCGGTAAAACTCTGGTTGTCCCATTCAACAATCAAAGAATTAATTAAGTTGTAGAAATAATTACAAATTAAAATGCCCTACCATGGAAAACCAGCGTAATTTATTTAGTCTTATTTATAGATTCAAAGTTAACATTCATAAGGCTGTTGAAATAGCCCGCAACAAAAGAAATGCCCTACTTTATCAAATGTCTTTATAGATTAACAGTATGCATTAAAACAAGACTAAATTCAGTACTTTATCTTCGAAAGACCAGATATGGTTCCGAAATTTAATATTAGCTGCAGATACTAAATTCAAGATGATCCAGGACACGTTCTTACATTATCCCGTTATCTACCAAATTCATTTTGAAACACGGAATTTCAGATCCATACAATTGCCGAAGTCGTTGAACAGCAATCCCATAACTTTTACACCAATACTGAATTTCCGCCATACCATCTTGCCCAACGCATACGTAACATCCCACTGAATCCCAGTAACAATATTCACCGACTGATACTCAATCACCAATTCAGTTTCAAAAATATCTCGAACCAAATGCTGTATAAGCATTTGCCCCCCCCCCCCCCCCAAAACTCTGATGCTAGGAATGAGATGTACACGTCATAGGATAGCGATATGCACACATGTTCGAGTATATGTCGGTAGTATCGCGTACACAAGGTATTAAGGGGGCAGTGCGCTGGCGGAGATGTCATTTGTACTCGGATGATTCACGTGAAAAGTTTTCCGACGTAATAATGGCCGCACGACTGTAATTAGCAGACTTTGAACGCCGAATGGTAGTGGGAGCTAGACGCATGGGACATTACATTTCGGAAATCGTTAGTGAATTCAATATTCCGAGATCAACAGTGTGTCAAAAATACCACATTTCAGAATTACCTCTCACAACGGAGAACGCAGTGGCCAATGGTCTTCACTCAACGATCGAGAGTAGAGGCGTTTGCGTAGAATTTTCGGTACTAACTGACTCGCAACAGTGTGTGGAATAATCGCATAAATCAGTGGGGGTCGTAAGGCGAACGTATCTATTAGGACAGTGTGGCGAAAAGTGTAGTTAACGTGCTATGGCAGTAGATGACCGACTCGAGTGCCTTTACTATCAGCAAGACATAGCCTACAGCGGCTCTCCTGGACTCGTGACCATATCGTTTCGACCCTAAACATTGGAAAACCGTGGCTTGGTCAGATAAGTCCCGATTTCAGTTGTTAAGACGTGATGGCAGGATTAGAGTGTGGCGCAGACCCCACACAGCTAAGGGCCTAAGTTGTCAACAAGGTATTATACAAGCTGGTGGTGGCTCCATAATGGTGTGAGCTGTGTTTACTTCGAATGGACTGGGTCCTCTGCTCCAACTGAACCGACCACGGACTGGAAACAGCTGTGTTCGGCTACTTGGAGACCATTTGCAGCCATTCATGAAATTCGTGTTCCCATACAGCGAAGAAATTTCTATGGATGACAATGCGCTATGTCACCAAGCCACAATCGTTCGCGACTGCTTTGATGAACATTTTGGAGAATTCGAGCGAGTGATCTGGCCACCCAGATCGCCTGTTATGAATCCCCTGGAACATTTATGGAACATAATCGGCAGGTCAGTTCGTTCCCAAAACCTGCACCGGCAACACTTTCCCATTCATGGACGGCTATAGAGGTAGCATAGCTCATTATTTCTGCAGGTGACTTCCAAAGACTTATTTGAGTTCATTGTGCGTCGAGTTTCTGCACTATGCCTCGCAAAAGGAGATCCGACTCGAAATTAGAAGGTATTCCATGATTTTGTCACCCTTTACAAGCTGTGTTTGACCTTGAAATACAGTGGCTGCTGAACCCCTCAGATTGCCTTCTCGCTCGGCAGCCGGGTCCCCCACAGTAGCCGTCGACCGTGACCCAAACGTGTCACAGGTACGCCACCGTTCCACGAGCAGCGAGCGCATCCATCCGCTCTGGCACCAGTTAAGAGCGGGAGGAAGTGATTGGCAATGTGTGCCGTTTGTCGGGTGTCCTTGGGAGGCGCGCCTCGTTAACGCTGAGTCGGCGTTCTGCCCCCTCCCCCCCACCCATCCTCCCCTCCTCGACCTGCAGCTCTTCCTACAGCGAGCTGGCTTCTTCTGTTTCGCGTGCGGCTGCGCGTTGCCGCGTTCGCTCCCTTATCTCTCTCTGTGTGTGTGTGTGTGTGTGTGGTGGCGTGTACTGCGGACTCTCTTATCGCCTGCAGCAGTCAGTCGGTCTCTGGGAGAGTGAAGAAGAGGACGAGCGACGAGTGAGCTGCTCACACGCGATTAAGCTACCGGCACATCATGGGGTGTCTGCGCTACCTCAAGAGCCGCTGCGCATGTAAGGGCTCTCACGCTTTGCCCTCTATGTTTACATATAAGCTGCGTGGCTGCCTGCGCGTGCTGCTGTACAACGCATTTGTTTCAGCTTTCTTGTTTCCTGTCACTTGTATCTGATATGCGAACTGCCTGTTTGCAGCGCTTCTTCTGCTATGACGAAGTGTTATATTTGCAGCGATCTGCACAGTCGTTGCGTGTATGTGTACTCTCACCGCTGTTATTCAGTATATTGGAGCCTCCTCCTCTGTCTTGCATTTCCAACAAAAATGCGGTGAACTGGGAAATTTACTGGTATTTTCATATTCCTCCACCGCGTCCGCGATGTAGGGGGAGATGTTACTACTACATGCACAAGGAGCAATATCAATGGAACGTTCAGTATAACTGATCGAACGAACTATTTTCATATATTAGTGAGAAAGCATAAAGCGCCTTTCACTAACTTCTGATAAAAATGTACTTGAAGTTCATGGAAAAAAATTGCTAACCGCGAGAAATTAAGCCGAGGACCAATTGTAGTTCGTGCATAAAGTGCTCTTTCCAGTAGAGCTTTTGACGAAACAGAGCACTTGTCAGCAGAAAAAGGTCTGCTTGTCTTACGTCAACCTTCGCGCCAGCTGTCCGTTCTGGTATTTGGCTGATTCATTCGCTGACCGATATGCGAGAGTACGTCACAGCAGTGGCCACACGGTGATAGAAGGTGCAGAGAACGTGGCCTTAGGAGGAGGAGGAGAAGGCGTCACACGCACAGTGTGCCGTGTGGGGAGGAGGGGCGGGGTGGGGGGGGGGGGAAGAGAGACAGAGAGAGAATATAACATATTGTCGTTCAGTACACAACGCAGGACGTGACAATGCGTATCATAGTCGCAAGTTATTGCTCTCACCAGTTCTCAGGTCTGAAAAGATCGCTTTGACGAGCTGGCACCGTGACTTTTTTTCATTTTCCGCTTTCAGATCTTCCAACAGCCATCGTCTGCGTACAGTCCTTCAGGCAGGTTGCTTTCTTGTATATCGGTTTTCAGTACGAAGACAGAGTTCTTTGTGAAGCACCGTATATGCTATGTAGCTGTTGCATCCTTTTTTTCGACTGAAGAGTCCTCTCCGGTGACTCAGCAGTTGGTCAAAGGGAAAAGTGTCGCCGATATTACGTATTTGTCGAGCAGGGCAGAAAGCGTGCTCCTAAGGTCAGCATCGTAATTGGTGACGAAGTGAGGAGGCAAAGGATGCATCACCGCCAGTCATGCCAGGCGGGCTCTGCGCTGCGTGAGTCACGGCCGCTGTGGCTTCTGTCGTAGTGGGTCGTGCGGCACGAGAGGATTCACAACAATGCGCGCCTGCTGTGGAATTGAGAAAGCACTGTCGCGTTCTGCAAGTGCTCTGGGGCGTCGCTAGGGGCAGACGACCGCCATGTAACGTGAGTACGAGTAGACAGACAACTGCACTGCTTTCTTCTATCCAGATTCACTTTTGGCTTTATTACCGCAAAAGTCACAGGAAAAAACGAAAAAAAACATTCTCCTCCAACTCACAATGCCGGGAAAGCGTGTGGTCGGTGATATTGACAGGCGGTCATTGAAAAGGATTGTAACGAAACATAAGAGGGTGACAGCTGCAAGAGTCCCTGCAGAACCGAATGTCGTACTCGCGAATCCTGTTAGCATCAAAATAGTAGGAAGGGAGCGCTACAAGGGGGGAATTGTGGGGCGTGCTGGAATTCCAAAAACCGCTCGTCACTGATACAAATGTCCGAGACAGGAAAACGCGGTGCCGAAACGAGACACTTTGGACAGTGGGGAAATGAAATAGTCATTGGGTTGGATGGGTCTTGTTTCACACCGTTTCCAACTTCCGGTCGAGTTTACGTCCCAAGAGTGAAACATGGCGGGTTATGGTTTGGGCAGCCATACCGTGGTATTCCATGAGCCCCACTCTTACTTAGCAATATGATATTACTGCCAAGGATTATGTGGCAATTTTGACTGATCAGATCCATCCCATGGTACAATGTTGATTCCCCAGTGGTGATGCTGTACTCCAAGACGACAGGACCCTTGTTCCGACAGCTCTCATTGCCCAGAAGTGGTTCTGCCATCACAGGCGTGAATTGTCGGACCTTCCATGGCCACCACAGTCACCGGATCTAAATATTGAGCCTTTGTAGTCTCCTTTGAAGAGAGGGGTGCACGATTGCTATGCACCTCCATCACTGGTAACTGAACTTACCACTATTTTGCAGGGATGATGGATAATATTTCCTTGAAAACCATACAGACCTGTATTTATCCATTCAAAGACGACTGGAAGGCGTTTTGAATGCCAACGGTTTTCTTACGCAGTATTAGGCATGGTGACATCTACATCTACATGACTACTCTGCAATTCACATTTAAGTGCTTGGCAGAGGGTTCATCGAACTACTATTCCACTACCGAACAGCGAGCGGGAAAAACGAACACCTAAACCTTTCTGTTCGAGCTCTGATTTCTCTTATTTTATTTTGATGATCATTCCTACCTATGTAGGTTGGGCTCAACAAAATATTTTCGCATTCGGAAGAGAAAGTTGGTGACTGAAATTTCGTAAAAAGGTCTCGCCGCGACGAAATACGTCTATGCTGTAATGAGTTCCATCCCAACTCGTGTATCATATCTGCCACACTCTCTCCCCTATAACGTGATAATACAAAACGAGCTGCCCTTTTTTGCACCCTTTCGATGTCCTCCGTCAATCCCACCTGGTACGGATCCTACACCGCGCAGCAATATTCTAACAGAGGACGAACGAGTGTAGTGTAATCTGTCTCTTTAGTGGACTTGTTGCATCTTCTAAGTGTCCTGCCAATGAAACGCAACCTTTGGCTCGCCTTCCCGACAATATTATCCACGTGGTCCTTCCAACTGAAGTTGTTCGTAATTTTAAGACCTAGGTACTTAGTGGAATTGACAGCCTTGAGAATTGTACTATTTATCGAGTAATCGAATTCCAACGGATTTCTTTTGGAACTCATGTGGATCATCTCACACTTTTCGTTATTTAGCGTCAACTGCCACCTGACACACCATACAGCAATCTTTTCTAAATCGCTTTGCAACTGTTGCGCTGTTGGCGTTTCCATGTTTTTGCCCACCAACTGTACGTAGGCTCTGTTAATACCGTTCCAGATGTTCAGTCTAGAAAATCATCTCTTGACTGTATTCTTCACAGTGATATCGTAATTTCCATTACTGGTGCTATCAAAACTTGTTCTCAGGCAGAATGCTCTCAGCTCTTGATAGTGTCGCCTTGGCTTTAGGAAGGCGACAATTTCGCCAACAATAATATCGGCACTCTGTCGAGTCCTTTTCAATAAAGTTTGGCCACTGGTGCCATTGTCGAATGAACAACGGAAAAATTTACCAGGGAAGGAGCTTATTAAGCACTTTGTGTTTGTAAAGTGTGCTGTTTCCTTGTCTAATATAGAAAATTTTCTCAGAAAGGAGAACTGTGCAGATAATTTGTGTAGTACGGAAAAATGTTTTCGTATACTCGCGAAACGCGAAAGGGCGTCTCTGAAATTTACAGCCGTCAACACCTGTCAAAAATTCTGAAAACCCCATACGTTTTCTCGATGAGTGATGTCGTAACCACGCCTCCAACTCGTTGGTTCAAATGTTCAAATGTGTGTGAATTTATAAGGGACCAAACAGCGTAGGTCATCAGTCCCTAGACTTAAACACTATGTAAACTAACTTATGCTAAGAGCAATACACACACACACGCCAACGCCCGAGGGAGGACACGAACCTCCGGCGGGAGGGACCTCGCAGTCCGTGAACTCGTTGGTGAATAACATGTACGGGAGAGCGCGCAGCTATGATCTGAACGACGCCTTCAGGCGATTTCAAGTTGCAGGCCTCACCACTGACACCATATTAAACTCATACGGTAGAGGCGATTGCGGTGGTAGGTCAGAATTAATTACTGCCCTGAAACTGCACCTCTAATAGCGTATAGGAGAGAGACTCAGGAAAGGGCTTGCGTTTGTTTGCTTTGATTTATAACTTGTTCCATTGCTTCCCGCGTCAAGCACCAGCTATCGTGGCAGGAGTCAGATGGCAGAGTTCACGGATTACGTTCCGCTGACAGACTTAAGAATCGTGGTATGTCTCAGATAATGCACACAGTTGGATGGCGTACAAATCCACAAACTTGTTTCGGTTGCCGAATATGTTAAGCGAAGGCACACTGCTTATTATAAGATAATGTCAGTTTAAAAGGACATGGTAGTCGATACAAAACGGATTAGATAGAACTGCGTACATTACCTTCTAAAACAAGCAATGTCCAGCAATGACTAGCTGGACTTGACGGACCTGTCGCCATATATATCAGAATTTAGAGCTATAGCCACAACTTGTGTATCCGACAAAGCGTTGCTGTGAATGGGAAGTTGGAACCCAAGCTCCACCAGCTAACCACTGTTAAAGCTACTAAGCAGCGAATTGTGTGAGCTTACGAAGTCATTTGGGCTTATCGCAAATTAATTTTGCGCGCGTGACAGGCCAAATGAAGCTCTACTTTCTCACTGTAAATAAAACTTGTGCGAGCTGATGTATGAACGGTGTTTCATGGTATGTGTGGGGCTGATCATCCGGCAAAAGGCGTTTTGGAAATAATTTGCCGCTCTCACTCATTTTTCTCAAAGCAGTGGGCATATCCTAGGAAAATAATTTAACGTAAAAAAATGGTTCAAATGGCTCTGAGCACTATGGGCTTAACTTCTGAGGTCATCAGTACCCTAGAACTTAGAACTACTTAAGCCTAACTAACCTAAGGACATCACACACGTCCATGCCCGAGGCAGGATTCGAACCTGCGACCGTAGCGGTCGCGCGGTTCCAGACTGTCGCGCCTATAACCGCTCGGCCACCCAGGGCAGCTAACGTAAAGAGAACTGGAATATACACACACAGTACGAGGATATCAAAAGATTTTAAAGTAATGACATGCCTACTTCATTCTTTCTCCATGATTCCAGCGGCTTGTCTGTGGGATTTGACGGCGAAGACTGCTCTACGTGATCAGTGTGGCCGATAATGGGATGAAGACAATGGCGTATATTTCTTGATCATTAGGATAACCACTGATGTCCACTGTTAGGTCACGAGTGCTTGTGACACTTCCAGAGACGATCTGCCGTCTGATGGGATGTTCCGACGGGAGTAGGCTGGGTCTCGGCACTGTTTCTTAACGAAACAATTGTTTCCGGCGGGTATATTTCTTTGATGAAAGCTGCCGACTATTCTCTTTGTCACGTGTCCTCATTTTGCACTCTGCAGAGCAGCGGTCTTGTATATTGCTTTAGCAACACGGTCGATTATAATCTGTTCACGTATTCTTCCAGCTTAACAACCGTGATTATAAAATATTTTTAGGCTGCTCTGTGTAATTTATAAAAATTTAACCGGCAGAGACGAAAGGACAACCAGTGTGCAGCTCATGTAATAGCGTATGAATAACACTGCGTCTTGCAACGCACGCGCTTCCTTTTTATTCCACAAGAACATCGTGTTTTAAATTATTAGTTAATGCGATGTTTTTTAACTAGTAGACTAAACCAGTTTTTTATGCACGCATCATACTAATAAATACATTTAAATTGCACCTGACCGTCATGGAAATAATTGACAGTGCAAAACTGATGGTATATCAAATCAGTGACGCGTCGTATACTCAAAGCTGTGACCAAATTAAAGCATGTTTGTAATCATCAGACATCTATCGCAAGTTCGACTGTATTTAGATTGTGATCGCCATCCTGCTATTGCTTAGCAAATACTCGTCGACAGATTGTCGGATTGCACTCTTTACACATTCAGCTTTCCCCAGTGATTGTCGCTCCTTACGCATTCAGTTTTCCCCAGTGTACCATCAAATACCAGAGAAAAATGCAAAGGATCGACAAAAAGAAAAGAAAAACACAACAGTAAGATAGTGCAGTTCGTAGATCATAAAAGCGCAAAAGCAAACAGAGGCTAGTATGGGGTGCTGCAAGAGCTGTAGGAATAGAACGTAGATAAAATATGTAAACAGACAAATAATGTGTTGCCGACATGCTTCCAACACCAAACTTGAAAATACTTAAAACAGAAATAGAAAACCACAGGTTTGATTACCTGCACTGGCCACATTCAACTACCGGTATTCTAAGAAACCAGTGCGATATGTAACTGCTGAAACGTACTACTTAACTGTAACCAACCCTGTCAGACACAAAGCTGATAGCCGACGCGGTGTTTTAATTTAACTGAACATATTAGCGTCGTGGACGGCTTCTGCAAAACGCAACATTTTTTTAAATACTATCCAGACATTCTGTAATTTTTTTTACAACGATCCAGACATATTTCGTAACTGCAGTGACGTAATCAACTTTCCTGTTTCCTTGTTTCTTTTAAATAAATGGAACGTATCGAGCGTTATTGCGTAGTATACTACAACGTATGCAGTGTCCAGCGAAAATTTATAAAGAGGCCGTAACATGTTATGCGTTAACTCCCAATATCGTTAAAATTCTGTACACTAATGCTGCCTGTACTGCAGAAAAACAAACCCGAATGTAGACAAATAAACGATAAATAAGTAAAAAGTCATTATGACTGCTTCTTAATTTAAAGTATTAATCATTTCGTCATTTCACTGTTGTTTACAAACAATACAGCCACGCGGTCTAAGGCGTCTTATCACGGTCCGCGCAAGACTTTACCGCAAATTTCCAAATTTTTTACAAACAATACAGATACACCGTCACACAGAACTTAATGAAGTGTTTCAGTCTTCGAACAACCACCATCCACTGTGTATTCTATGCCGCGTTGTCTTCAGCGAGCCTCAATGTGGTTTCCGCATCGAACTTCGCCTTTTGCGACACGCTAAAATGAACCCACACGTCATGATGCGATATCCTTGAGTTTGCCGCGAATTAAGAATATTTGTTACGACTTGTGTTTAAACACATTAGAATCTTTCGCGCTGAAAGGGCAATACAGCGAGGGAGAGTAATTATGTGTGATGAACGGGAACCGGAATAGTTGTTTGCATCGTTACCACTGAGCTGTTTTTTTTTTCCCACCTTGTTTCGCATGAATCTTTGCTCTAGTCGACAACAGAAACCAATTCTTTGTCGCTGCTACCTTGTCGCTTATCTCGCGGACGACACGTGATCACTCACTGATAGCTAGAAGGTCGCTCTTCCCGTCAAATTTGCAGGTTTTCCAAGTTAGTTAACATTGTGATGCTATTGTGTTTTTATTGAGCATTGTAGTTTGACATCAGCAAAGAACGAGAAACTCTTAAAGAACAGTGAGTTGAAGACCTAACGACACGGGATTAGAGCAGTCATTGTTAAAGCATCCATTTTGTAATTCACAGGGAAAAAATTGATAAGTATGAGGATGACTACCAAATAGGTATTTTCGTAAAACGATTCTTGTGAACTATTTATAACTATTGAGACGACAGACACCTCAATCGCTGAAGGAAAAAAATATTTTGCTCAGTGGAAAAGTTACTCGTTTTCTCATTCTTATTTCACTTCAACATATTCAGAAATGATTATTTGAAAATAAATTATTACTCGCAGAGGTGCAGTGACTCGGGACGTAAGCAGAGACTAGGCTTATGGCTGCTGGCTTTCTGCGGAATGTCCCAAATTTGTCATTGTAAACAGCGTCCTCAAACAGGATAAGAACATCTTCTCAAATGTTTCCAATGCTAAAACTGACATTCTCATACGGTGGTGAGTCGTTCTTTACTGTGTCCTGCGTCTTTGCTCCAGTTTTGCGCCGGAGAGTCGACATGTTTCGTTCGCTCGTCTTCGACCGTTAGTGACACTAAGCGCGTATTTCATTTCGTTGCGTGTTATAAGACTTCCTCGAAGTCGGAGCGCGCTTGGGATGAATCATAAGTCACGTGGGATGCCTTCAGCTTGAGAGGCTACAGCACGCTCATAACGCAGCGTCGGATTAGGTCATCGCCTACAAGTCTGACGTACGCTAATATACTAAATGTGAGTCACTCGTTGACTCTTTGTCGAATTTTTCAAGGAAACCTTTGAATGTCGCCTCCATTTTATGTTCTCCGAATACAGTCAGTAGTCACTGGATAGCGACTATAATGATTCTACCAAAGGTGGACGTGATAATGCAAGTAACACGGTACCTTTGATTTGTTAAGGAAGAGTAACCGTTGTTTAATGTCTCGTCGTTATTGAGATCATTGGAGATGGAATAGCAAGCGTGAATGGACAAGAAAGTGTTTAGGAAAGTGACAGCATTCGTTCTATCTGCATTGAATTAATCACGGAAAATTCAAGATCTTCGATCGACGATTAATATTCAAAAATTTATTGGATTATTAAACTGGTTTTAGAATTTATACAAAAAGTTTGTATAATCTTCATTTATTATCATAGAAACAACACTAAAACATATAAACTGACGGGAAAAATATCGCAACACCGAAAAAATGTAGAGTAATGAAATTCGGGAATACATTTGCCTAGATAACATATTAGCGGGAGATAAACCATTGCAAACGTGAAATGTTGGTACATTGATAACCGGTATAACTGCCAGAATTAATGCAAGCACACGAACGTGCATGCATTGTGTTGTACAGGTGCCGGATGTCAGTCTGGGGGATGGAGTTCCGTGCCTGTTGCACTTGGTCGGTCAATATAGGGATGGTTAATGCTGTTTGTGGATGTCGTCCGATGATGTCCCATATGTGCTTGATTGGAGGCAGATATGATGATCGAGCAGGCCAACACAACATATCGACACGCTGTAGAGCATGTTGGGTTACAACAGCAGTTTGTGGTCGAGCGTTATCCTGTTGGAAAGCACCCCCTTGGAATGCTGATCATGAATCGCATAACAATAGGTCGAATCACCAGAGTGAGTTTGCGTCTAGGTGTGCGAAATAACTACGAGAGTGTTCCTGCTGTCATTCGAAATAGCACCCCAAACCACAACTCCTTCCAGGTGTAGATCCAGCGTGTCTTCCACAGACAGGTTGGTTGCGAGCCCTCAACTGGCCTTTTGCTAACCAACACACGGTCGTCACTGCCACCGACGCAGAACCAGCTTTCTTCAGAAAGTACAAGTGACTTTCACCCTGCCCCCTCTCCTCCCCCCCCCCCCCCCCCCCCCCCGTGAGCTTTTGTCTTGACACCACTAAAGCTGCAAATGGCGGTGGTTTGGGGTTAGTGGAATGCACGCTACAGGGCGTCTGGCTCGGAGTTGTCGTTGAAGTAACCGATTTGTAACAGTTCGTCGTGTTAGTTTTCTCGTAGCCCTTTTACACGACCTCATTCAAACTCGGTGAGGTTTTGATAATGGCGTCTTTGTTGCCTTAAAGCATTCTTTCTAGTATCAGCTCACCACGTTCAATCTCAAAGGTAATTAACGCTCACGACCGTTAAGTAAGTATTTAAAGCAAACTTGATTTGCATGTTCATATGCAACTGGCGCGAAATTTGAATATACATCACCTTTCAGGTGTAGAAACACGCCTACCAACTTGGTTTATGTCGCACAACTCCTTCTTGGTGTTGCAATTCTTTTCCGTCGGTGTAGCTGATCATTCAATTTTACTGACCGATCTCTGCGCTTCCTGGACCCAGCGTTCGGATAGGATGCCCCCTTTGTTAACACCATCGGTTTTGTCAGCTGTTGGCAGAACACAGCGTCACAAACACTAACTATGTGCGAAGGAGAATCATTTGCAGAACGTGTAAGTAATGAAAACAAGGTCATTGCCAGCAAAATACAGAAATTAAGTTCAAGATGTACGAGACGAACAACGCGTTTCGTTTCGTGCCATTGCTGCTTACGAAAGATAAAGAAGGCGAGCTACCTATCTACGATGCAACAAGCATTTGAAAACTCTGAATTATCTGTGAATGACGCAAAAGTCTTCAACGATATCCATTCGCGGCCAGACGCTGTGTATGGATGATTCTGATTCTGGTCTAAAACCGGACACTCACTGACACGTGAGCGCAATGAAGTAGGGGAAGGGAGATGACGAAGTAATTAACAAGGCACAGCTTTCAGCTGTGTACGGTGATGCAGCAGGCGCGTCCGCCGCGTTCAGTGACGCTGCGCTTTCGGCCGAAGTACGCACACTCATTCCAGATTACCTAAACAAACAGTTGAACGTGACTGGCGCAAGCCAGTTTCCAACAGCGAACGGCGGTGCGCGGCTGAATAGCGCTAAGCGAACCTTGCTGTGTCACACGCGGCTATTACCAGAAGGCCATCACTGAGCAGGCGCGGTTGCTTCGTTTTGTGCAGATACCGAAAAACAGGTGGCACACGAAACTCTGCGTGCATCTGAATAGCTCAAATCGACAATTAGAAGACTTTGAATGGAAAAACACTCCTTGAGCTGAAATTCTTTTTCCACCTAGATAGTGTGGTGCGCCACAGAGTACATTATAGAGCTGGGTGTTTCTGGGAAAAGTTAGTTAAGACAGTGAAGCTTACAACATCACCATAGCAGTGGAAGAATCTCGTTTGGTCAGAAAAGGAAAGAGGATTCGCAAAATAAGTACACAAACGTCCACATATCCGTTGGTCTTTCATCGCAATGTAGGAGTTGCGTTAAGTTGGAAAGTAAATATCAGGATCCGTGTTGTCATATAACATGCGATGGCTGCATCGAACATAAAAGCTTCTGAAAAAAGAATTTTCTGCGACCAAAAAAAAAAAAAACTTATTTTTATCTGGTCGTATGCTGCAGGACACTTTGTATGTAACCTGCACTGCAAAATAGCTTAAGCTGCAAAATGTAACTGAACCATTAAATAGCGGTAAGGAATTGTGAGGATTTGAAGTATTTTAGAGCACACGATGTTTTGATTATTGAGGATAGTTTCAATGCAATACATTCCTCAGTACGTCACGAAATGTAGCCGAAAGTGTGGAGAAAACAAGAGGGAAAAAAATTCCAACTTGACAAACTTGTGTAGTACACCATACTGGGTGTCTCTCGTAATGGTAGTCAGTGGCATTTTCTCTGGGGCTGCAGCAGGTAATTTTAGGTTCCTTTCTATCAACGTGTAGCTGGAGTCAGCCTAAACACACACTGCTCATCACGTCTCACATACGACGCCCATCGTCCACGGAAAGCGTCAGTTTGTTTCCCTTTACACACAAAATTATTTTTAAATCGTATTCGAGAAGGCAGTCCCATTATAGTCTGGTGTGTTATTGTTTTTATTGACATGTATAAACAGAAACAGTAAAACACGAAGAATAATCGGTATTTCAGCAACGACTGAGTAGCGCTTCTGCATCCAGAGCGGCGCTGTTTGTATAGATCATGTTCAACCATTTCGTTGTAGCTATGCATTGCACATTGGTGGCATCTTACGATGTAACTCTTCCTTGATTATGTCAGCATCTAAAATAATACGTTTTCTCTCACCTGACGTCTGTGAGAGATGGAGGACAAGGCGAAGGCGAAGATCATTACCTGAGCGTATCACCGGAGATGCTGCTACAGCTTTCACGTAATGAGAGTTATAGCAGATAAGGCAATCAGATAGACCTTGTGAAGGGAAATCCATATCATGCGAGGACTACGCAGCGGACTTTGCCCCGTTAGAAACAGTGGTATTAAGAAACTGAACGGAGGATTCGTTCTGCAGAAACATTCTTCCGCTTCCCGCGTGCATGGTCTATTTCTTTTGGCTCCTTTTCTTTTAACAAGCTTTACCAACCCTGTTTTACAAATTATTGCCTGCATCTTTCATATTTCACTAAGCAGAACTACACCACAGAGAGAAAGCATGTCAGCGGTTCGCATTCTCTAGAATGTAACTGCAGGGGCTGGACAAAAATACAGAAACATCAAAACCACAACACATTACCATTATCGTATGTAATACAATGTCGGAAACCCTTTGGCGCACAGAAGAGCTTCCAGTCGTCTCGAAATGGACAAATACAGGTCGTGAATGGTTTTTAGGGAAATATTATACCCTTCTTTGTGCAAAATAATGATAAGTCAAGATAACAAAGATGGAGGGCGATACCGATCACGCACCCTTCTCTCCAAAGTAGACCATAAACGCTCAATAATATTGAAGTCCAGTGAGTGTGGCGGCCAGGGGACACTCGACAGTTCATCCTCGTGCTCTTAAAATCAGTCTAGGACGATGGGAACTATGTGGGTAGGGATCTTCACCTCTTGGAATAGAGCATCTCCATTTGGGAACAGATCTACCATGGGATGGACTTGAACAGCCGAAAGAGTCAGGTAATCCTTGACAGTAACGCGACCTTGCATAGTAAACATGGCACACATGGAATGTCACGATGTGGCTAGCCAGAGCTTCACCGAATCCCCGCCATATTTCGTTCTTGAAATGTAAACTCATCCAGACATTGGAAACAGTGTACATCAAGACTCGTCCGATCAAATGGCTTCGTTTTCTTGTTACGGACATTTGCATCACGGATGAGCGGTTTTGGAATTCCAGCTCGTTCTGCTATTCCCTACTAATGGAGCCCCCTTCGCGGTGTTTTGGTGCTGTAACGTTCCCTCTTTCTGTTTATTTAGGTTTGATTTGTTTGATTGTTATTCTTTATTTCTATTATTCGGAATCTTTTTTTTTTTATTATTAAATTGAGCCTGAAACTTACGTAATAAATACTTCGCGTGAAGTACGATTTGCAGCATAAACAAAAATTAATTTCGGAAATGTAATCCACTGAATATTAAAAGTAAAGCTTTTGAACAACGCGCGTGACTGACTAGATACATTCAGAGGGTACGTACATTCGCGTGCGAGTGGTTGCGGTCTGATGAGAAATTTTCATTGTGAAATAATTTCGTCGTAACACACTCGGAGATTGCGAAAGTACATTCAGAGTAGAGGCACGTACGTTTTATCATTCCCCGTGGCCTGGGTAAAAGAATGGCAATTATTTAAATCTAAGAGTATATCTTTTGCATCGGACTAGTATTTTTATAAGAAAAAGAAGATTGCAGGTTCTGAATGTCTCGGCAAAACGAATCGGAAGTAATTTTAGCGGCCACGAAAGGAAAGTAGAGAGCACAATCACGTACCTCTATTGTTGAGCAGCGCCGTTTTGAAGATCTTCGGTTCCATCTAAAACTCGCCTTCTCTGCTTAACATAAATACTCCATAGGCATGGGAATAAGGCTTGTTGTGCGATGAAAATAATATAAAACACATCTTGCGTCTTTTAACTCATTCATTTACCACACACACACACACACACACACTAGTAATTAGACAGTACGACATCCCACCAGCCCATCAGAACAAAAAGTAGTCGTTCATACAAGAAATAAAAAACGAAGGGCGAAATTGTTCCTATGTCTCTCAAAGATAAAAAGTTTACCAGATATTTCTCTGGTGTGTCACTGGAACAATTTTTCAGCACCTCTGCGATTAAATCACAATATTTTCAGTTCCTTTACAGTGCTGACAAGGTTCGTAAATGTGACATTCTGTTCTGTAGAGACATACGGAGCTGTCGTCCTCTTATTTTCGTGATCACTCAACATAATTTTCGCTCGCGTTATAACTGAGCAGTCATGTTTTTTTCCGTTTTCCACGTATGCGGTATAAATCTTCGATACGGTGCCTCTTGATACACCAAACACTTCGGGTACTTTGGTTACGGAAGAACCCACCATACAAGCCTCAACAATTTGCCCATTTTCGAATTGACTTAGCACCGACATAATGTCTCTCAAGTACATAGAACATTGTGTTGACCATGACTGGCAGTTGCAACGTATAGAGGACATCGCACAGGAGCCGTTCGTGCTCTAGTACAAAAGCGCAACCTGTTTGCTTAGCGAGCATCTACATTTATGTTCAGTTATCCGTTTCTCGCGACATTTCCATATTTTTGTCGAAGCCCTGTACTTTGTGGGTCGATAGTGTGGCTCTGGAGGGTTTAGAGTGGTAAATAATGCAATCATTTGTATAGTTCCTTACGAACTTATTCAAGTTCCTACCAGCCTACTTTTATTTACTTATAATTTGTTCTCTCCGTAAACCCGGGTCCAGCCCAAGCGGTTTCTACTTGACTGTCATAGGAAATAATGCATGCTGGATCTCTAATACCACAATGACTTTTCTGTGGCTGGAGAAATGTGTCGCGACGAAATCTGATGAGGATTCTAACGGGGACGTAGAAGCACCTGTTTACGTAGTCAGCTTCAGGAGTCAGAAGAAAGGCATTCTAGTTACATGGACCTCTAGTATTGCTATCCAGTTGTGCCCCATGCAGGTATTGTAGTGGTAGCTTGGCTGTCCGATGTTCTGTAGAGCGATAGCATCAAGGAGTTTACTGATCTGAGATGGTCCAAAGAATGCCATTCCATAAAATTCTTGTTCTCGTTCCCTTCTTGTTATTCCATAGTTAACGAAATTTGAGCTAAAAATAATGACTGTTGACCTTTATGTATTGAATATAATGTTCGTTATCTGTGGAGGTACATCGTCACTAACAAAGGCATTATAACTAACGTTTTAAATGTAGGCCCGTTATTCACTAACTGTTTCCTCTTTGTGCGAGTTGGAGCTATTGGTTCAGCTTTAGCAATACACAGACACCCTTCGGGCAGCGGGCATATGTAGAACAGTTATTTACTGTATCACGAGTTGAAGCAACATGCATTGATCCAATGTTTTGGTTTCTTCTTTTTATTCGACTGATCCATATCACCAGAGCCACATTTTAGACGCCACATACTGCTAATCAAAAATAGAGTACGTATTTGGTTGGAGTAAAAACTTGCTAGCGAACGGCACTCTGTTTCGTACCTACAGCATAGGTGCGTCTGTCGGTTAGTGAAGAGCAAGGTACAGTCATTGGGATACAATGAGCGGACGTGTCCAGCCAGCTTTAGTAGGGAAAAATGTACATTTTCGGAATGAATTTGTCACGGATACTAAGATGCAATGAAATCGTAAAACGTAACGTTCGTTCTTATACATTCCGTTAACATATGACTAAAATTTCTTTTTTTCTTTTTTTTTCGCGAGCGTCAAGTTGCACATATTCGCGAGAATAATGTTCCTGTAACACCACCATCTGACGATGAACCTGTAGTGGCTCGAGTAATAGTTAATGGTGCAATAAATCGTATCATATTGAGAAAGCAAATGTTTGCATATCATACCGGCAGTTGAGATGTAGAATAGGTGTGTCCCTATAACAAGAAATGATGGGGATTTTGAGAAAATGATACCATTGTAGTATACCTCGCGCTCTTAGTGAGTGAGTTGTTTTGTGTTGCGCAGGTATGTACACGATGCGCATGCTGGACTCGACGGGCAGCCCGACTTCTGCGCCGAGCGCCGCCCACGCAGGGGCGGCGGCTGGCGGAGCGACGGCTGTGGCCGCTTCCGGCCCGGGGGCGGCGACGGCGGCGTCAGCTGCTGCTGCTGCGGCTGCGGCTGCGGCGGCGGCTGCGGCGGCGGCGGACGAGCGCATGGACGCGTCCAGCGACAGCGCCGTCAGCTCCATGGGCTCCGAGCGGGTGCCCTCGCTGTCTGACGGCGAGTGGATGGAGACTGGCTCCGACTCGGGACACACGGCCGGCGACCACTACGGAGCCGCCGACTACCACGCCAGGTGGGTGCTGCTTCAGCTCACCGTATTCTCCTCCAGCCGGTAGGCAATCTCTCCACATCCTACAGTTGCTCTCTCTGACTCCAGATCCGTGTCCGCAGCCGATGTAGGAGGGAATCTCATGAAACTTTGCGCAGGCTTGTTGACCAGTGTCTCTAGTATGCCTGTCGATCGCGTCTGAGCGCACAGTGAGCACGTAAAGATGGCTAGAGCAACTCTCCTATCAAGTGTGAAATGGGTGCTGTCGTTCTATTTCTTCGTGCTGAGAGGTTCCGCCAGATTTCAGGCAGATGGCACCAGAGTGCGGTAATGGTGCAAGAACTTTGAAGCAGCACGTACAGACGTTCATGAAGCAGGCGGTCAGGAAAGGCAGTGTGTCTCAACCGGTGCAGACATGATCCTTCTTCATGGCAATGCTCGGTCGCACACTGCAGCTGCAACAAAGGCGCCCCTGTAGCGTTTTCGATAGGAAGTGTTTGACCATCCACATACAGTCCGGACTTTGCTCCCTCCGATTTTCATTTCTTTGCTTAGATGAACCGTTGCCTATGAGGACAGCATTTTGGCACAGACAGCGAGCTGCAGACCGGCGTAGATAATTGCCGGAAAGCGCAGGCGGCTGCATTCTACGACGAGGGTATTGGAAATTTGGTACAACGCCACAACAAATTTCTAAGTCAGAGCGGCGACTGTGTAGAGAATTAGCTGGAAGGTGTAGTTAAATTTTGGAAATAAAAAATAATAAATTTTCACTGAGTTTTCCATTTCCCAAGCGACCGGACCGTGAAAAACAGTCGTCTTATTTATATGTATGACAACTATGCCTTGGAAAGGGTGTATGACAGGTATGTTGTCTTTCTATCTACATCGAAGAAGCAGTAACGAAGTGAAATAAAGATTCAGGCGTGAGACTAAAATTCAGGGTCAAAGTAAGCCCAGGGTGAAAGGAAATCACAGTGAATGGATATCAATGATACGATTAACTGATGCTGACATTACTGTCATCAGCGAAGTGAGAATGTAATAAACAGCTCAATGAGCATACACCAGGTACCGAGATTAGACCGAAGGAAGGGGAAAGTAATGACGAGTAGGAGAAATGAGATTATCCAAACGGGCATTCTTGACCAACAGAAGTCTGCTAATATAAAACATGGGTCTTAATGATATTTGAGGAAGAAATTTGTGATAATGTTCGTCTGGAGCACGGCAGTCTACGGAAGGGAATATTGGACTGTGGGAAAATTGGAGAAGAAGAGAATCGAAGCGTTTGCAATGTGGCGCTATGGAAAGATGTTGAAAATTAGGGAGGGGGGGGGGGGGCAATTAAGCTAACAAATAAGGTACTTCGCAGAATCGGCGAGGAAAGAAGTATGTCGAAACCACTGACAAGAATAAGAGACGGAGTGATAGGACACGTGTTAAGCTATCAACCAATAACTGCGTGATAGCTGAGGGAGCTGAAGAGTGTGAAAAATATAGGGAAAGACAGAGATATAACAAACAATCGAGGACGTTGGATGCAAGTGCTACTGTGAGGTGAAGAAGTTAGCACGGGAGAATAAGTCGTGGCAGCCATATCAAACCAGTCAAAAGACTGGTCACGAGAAAAGTAAGTGTCCAGTTTTGTGACTGAGCGTGATGGAGGACAGAGCCATTCGTTCGTGGATTGCGTATAAGCATAATGCGCGTTCTTGAGGAAGAAGGTTATTGTACGTATCTGTAGTGGTCTCTGTGGGTGCCATAAAGACTCTGCTATTGGATGGTCAAGGCACTTAGGCCGGGGTGGGTACTGAAGGGAGTAACTCAAGGAAATACGTGCACGAACTCTTCCGTTTATTTACAGTAACATTCTTAAACATGACTGCCTCCATATCCGAAGCGGCAAAGTCCATTTTTACGGTGACGGTCAACTCGAAGGTAAGTCGTTTCAAAAACTGGAGGTGAAACAACTTTTCTTCGTGAATGTCTGTCCGACTTGGGGAGCAGGAGTGGTGGGTTACAGTTCTCGATCACTAGACTGTGTATCAATATCCCAGGCTAAATTTCAGTCCCCTCCGCAATGTCTCATGGAGTGAAGGCGTGCACACCTCCATGGTGATCCGTTCTTCGTATAGGGAGCTTTAAGCTTGATAGCCCCCTGACTGCCGTTCGACAGGAGCAGTCTACAGACTGAACCCGAACACCACCATCAAAATTTGGGAGGTTTTTCAGCAATATTTTTTGAGTATTTTGATATGAGGGAAACACGGTCTCCAATAGATCGTTACGGATAAAAATGTAATTATTATTTATTCGATTTGTTACCTCTGGTTCTGTGAAAATACCTTCACAAAAATTTCAAAGCCTGTAATATGCAGTCATGTAATACGCAGTCACCAAAAAGCACAAAACACAGATTAATGCAACAAGCCTCAGACAGATGCGAAAATACTGTGATTTGGTTGCCCTCGCCACCGGAACAACTCAGCGTAGAGTCATCGACCCACTCTGCTTTCTAAGCATACATGGCAGATCTGTCATCTTACGCTTTCCATGTCTTTGGTCATCCTTAATTTGTAAATTTCTTCCAATTTTCTTTGATATCTTCCTTTATGGTAAACATGTTTAGAGTTTTGCGTGTGGTCTTCTTCCGTACTTGATCCCGTAATGTAACGAGCTCGTCCAGTCAAGCGTTGCCAAAGTTCGAAATTACAATGCTCATTGACGCGCGAGTGGAAAACAAGTGGGTCATCAGGTTACAAAGCAGAGTTAACCACTGTCTTCCCGTAAGTGGTGCATCAGTCACTATTGCAGCTTGTTCAGAGACCAGTAACAGAACAATTCTCCCAACAAAGAAAAACTGCGCATATTTTTGGAAGAGGACATAATGCGAAACACGTGTATTCCAGAGCAAACACGAATTTTTGTGAGAAGCCGCGTGAGGGTATCGTGTGCACCAGATACGTAGATTATGATGATTTAGTTTCCGAGAGGTCGTCTTCCTATCGACGCGAGTACTGAACGCCTGCAACAGATGCAGCCAGCATGTTGCTATTGTGTGGCGCATACCTTCACAAAAATTTCGAAGCTTGTAATATGCAGTTATCAAAATGCACAAAACCCAGTGTAATGCAACAAACCTCAGACAGATGCAGAAGTGTTGCGATGCCCTCGCTAGGGGAATAGCTCAGTATAGGATCCTTGAGCCATTCTACTTTTTAAGCATTCATGGCTGCCACGATATAAGTAACTCTTTTCTGTTTTTCAGTTTGTTGCTGCCAAACGCTAAAAATATATTCATGTATTTTCGGGACGCTTGAGACGCCGTTCAGAAATATTGCAAAACTAGTACTGTTTACCGTAGTTAAAATAATGAAAAACTTTATCAGAATATATCCAAACACACTGAAGTGTGTGTGTGTGTAGTATTAAAAAACGGAGATGGGAAGCAAAATACTGTAGCATTCATATGGAGTTGCATAACACACTATACAGGCTGAAGCAGACAGGTGTCTACTACACCTACCCAAAGTGTTGTACATCACAGGCAAGGCACCAACATTTAATGGCACTTTTAGAATTGTGCTTCCACTTCTTGACAGATGAGTACGTCGTTTGATGTACCAGCGTTTGAGTCTATGGACGCGACAACCTTTATCGTATTTTTATATGATGTTGGCTGAATTTTAATGGCCCATCCCTGCAGGAATGTGGAGGATCTTTCCGGAACAGTACACATGCAATCTGCTGCATTTAACCGAGTGCAGGAAGAGCCGACAATAGCGTGCTGAAAGGACGTGCATTAATTGCGTGAGCGCACGATTTGTTTCGAAATACCTGCTGTTAATTCCGTGTAATAATACGGTTGATGTATCCGAATCTCTTCTCGCAGGAAATGGATATATCGAATTTTGGATGTGGTTGGCTGATATTGTTGTTGAGCTTGTACTGTATCACTTAGTACAGCGACGCCAGTCTGCCAGTACCACTCGGTTTAACATGTTGCTTTCGATTCGCCTCGTAACAGCGGAAGAACTGTCCACAGCGATCCTCAGGCGACACTTAATTGCGTGTGTTGTGCCCGATTATTTCACAACCCTGTTTCCAAAAGTTTGTTGGCAGAATTTTCAGTGGCTATTGAATATGTAATATTATTTAACAGTATGCGACAAATTACAGAGGTCTTCGTTATCAGTCATTTAGTCAGTTCTAGTTCTAAGTTATAAATGTGACGCAGTCGATGGAGCCATTGCCCTGCCAGTAGTTCTCTCCCCTAACATCCTTGAAAGTCATTTCTGTTCATAGTCGACGTATGCCAATTCTAATAATAATGCGACCGATCAGGAGTGTTGTACGATAACTTGCCTTTGATAGCCTGCAGTTATCAACTGTTGTAATCATCTAGACGTAGTTCGAAACTTACGGATAGATGAACGTCTCTGTAATCTCGTTCCCTTTCATTAATTGCGTGAATCACCAGCATCACTTTCATTTTTATCGGCAGGTACTTGACTTAGAGAGACTGCAGACACTGAGTCACGATAAATTTTATCATTTAGAGAACGTAATGAACATAAAAATACGTACTTTAAGTAACGTTGAGAAATGGTCGGTTGTGATAGTTTCGCTCAGTTGGTGCGAAGCATTTGTTTCACAATGTGTTACTATCTAAGATGAGAAATACTCGTATAAATGACGGCTTTCCGTTCTCCCTGTACGAAGCTTTCCGTTCTCCCTGTACGAAATAATACAACAGATTCAAATTCTCTAATAAGGCAGGCCGTCATCTCTCCCCATCGCATTACTCTGATGTAATTTACGTGGTACACTGACTATATGTATTGCCGGCGCTCGGGTCACCAGATGAACGTTCATTAAAATTGCTTCCCGTGACTGTGTTTTTTTCGAGCGATGATATGTAACCCAAAAGGCAGGCGCCCGCTCGTAGGTCCAGTTATTCCACCGGCAACATTTATCAAACGTGCTGCGGTGCTGATTTTAAGCGCCCCGACGTCTGAGATAAGCGCTCCTCACGGTGTAAGAAGGTGCATAGTAAACAAACGTAGCATGTACTGCAGAAGAAAGAGTTTCAACATGCGCGCTCTCGCAGCACCTTTCTCAGAATGGTTCTACAGAAAATACAATCATCAACTAGCAGGAAACAATGCCACGTAGTTTGCTCTCATATTCATTGGATCTGTGCTCCCCCAATCAGCAAAAATCTGAATTTTCGGACCAATAGCGTGTTTTCTTTCAGGTTTTTCAATCACCGACTTTCTCCCCAGAATGCGAAAATATTTTGTTCACGCCCACCTACATAGGGAGAAACGATCATCATAATAAAATAAGATAAATCAGATCTCGCACAGCAAGATCATAGGTGTTCGTTTTTTCTGCTTGCTATTCGAGAGTGGAATAATAGAGAATTATTGTGAAGGTGGTTCAATGAACGCCCTGCCAGGCATTTAAGTATGATTTGCAGGGTATCCATGTAGATATAGATGTAGATTCTGTCAACTACAGTAACCACCATAATGTTGGTCTTAAATGCTGTGCTTCATTTGTTGCTCAGGTAATGAGTTAGAAAATATTTCCCACCTTGTCGTTATAGGACCTTATCCTGTTTTTTTCCCTGAAAGAAGTAACTTTACATGAGGTACTTGAGTGTCGGATTTAATCAGAATAGGTGTTCAATTAAAAGTAAGAAATATGGTTTGTGTTCCTCATGGTGGCATAAGTACATAAACAAAGGTACCTCACTGTTGTCTGTGAATTTCATTCTGTGTTTTGAACTTGCCATGTTCTGCATTCACACATCAGAAAACCGCAATAGAAAATTGTGCATATACTGAATGAGTCCATCCACTTGCAGATTACAGTCCCACAATGTTTTTCCATCAAGTGTGTCCAACATCATGTAGAATAGATATGGTAATCATTTTTTAGTCCTAGGTACAGTTTTGAGTATTGCAATGACCAGATAATAATTACAACACAGTGGAACTGAAAGAGACAGTGGGAAAACACTCTATAAAGGCTTCATCAGCTCTGGTTAGCATTATATCTCGTGGAACTCATCTGTAGTTATAAGAAATCCCTGAGAGGAACATGAATCAGGAAATAATAACAAATTAGTTTTCTCGACTTTTAAACGATGTGTGGTTCACCATAACAAAGAAACCATACAGAAGAAATTTTGCTAGTCCCCAATAACAATACACTCCTACCTTTCAAACATCACTTACAGTATAAATGCAGCAATGAAATTTCAGTTTAGTAGGACATCTCCAAACATCTCTATCTGCTCATTGAGATCCCTCAGTCATTTTAAATGTAATTATCTTGCAGTTTGCAGCTGTCAACTAAGAGCTGCTACAGCAGCCAAATAATATTTTGTCTTAATGTAATAAAGTTTGATTGCTATGCCTAAGAAGCTGTTTTGCCAGTGATTCTTGTCTTATTTAGGACCTGTGATTCTTTCAGAACACACATTTTCATTTATAACGTTTTATAGAGGAAAGGTGTTGTTCACTGAGTAGTCGCATGCCGTGCAGCCTAGCTATTGTGACACTTGCTCAAATTTTTCACTTAATTGTTACATACTCATACTTCATAATTACTATAGTTATTTGATGTTACTCTGTAATAGCAGAATAAAAAAACTGATAGCCACACTAAAACATGAGCAGTATTAATTAAATGAGACTACACAGTACTCGGACAATATTAGAAGACACAGTCTTTATCATTTTAAGGCTGTAACAGTATGGTGACACAGATCTCATTTGTTTGTAGCAAGTACAGACCTTACGACTACAGCTACTCTGGTCGCCAGCACTCCAGTTCTGTCAGCACTGCCGAGACACAGCACCGTGTGCCGCCCATGGCTCAAAAGAAACATCAGATGTTTGGAAAGCGATGCTTCCAGGAGCAGGGTGCAGGTGAGTTCTTGTTTAGGTTCTGCAACTGAAGATGCAATATACAAATTAAACACTCATAAAGTTTTGGCTTTCATGGTTTCAAAACAAATGTACATCATAAATATGAAAATGTGATGCTTATTAGAAACCTATAGACATTCCCTTACACCATATTGTTTTGCTAGGCCAAATGGTACACCTGCCAAGACCAGTGCATCCTCTCTTGGGAGGGAGATAAAGCTCATTAAGGAATTCTCATTATGGTTTGACATCTCATTTTACATACACTCAAAGGTTGATTTTGGTACATTACGTACAAAAAATGCAAATGTATTCGAAGCTTTTGCCAAAAATTTGTTCTATGTTCATATTTGTCGTAGTGCAAGATACTACTGTTATTCCTGAATACAAATTTAATCGAGACTAACCCCATTCCTCCTTCAATGCAAAATAAAGGGAGTAAACTTTGCTACGCTCATGAAAAGTCAGTTTATTTATTTCAGTTTTTATATCGGGCCATCATTTACATTGTGGCAATGTGTATTATTCTGCATAATATTCAGTCCCACTTAGTTACATTTTGGGTCTATGTTAGATTTTTCCTGTTATTAGAGGCATGGGTTTACCTTAAACACAATATTTTTCACTCTTGCATTATTTAATATGAGGTTTAAAAGCATGACAGATGGACACTATCTTCCTTGTTATCATGAGATTAAGGCACTAATATCACTGCAGTAGCTCTCTGCTGTTTGCATTCATTTTCAAACCACTGTTCATCTCATATGAAAACCCTCTTCCACAATTTGTCAATGCTGCCATTGTCTGAGAAACCACTGCCTTCAATATACCAGATAAATCAGTGGGCTTTTTGCAGAAGCTGTTGTTAAAGTGAGCACCATTAGTTTCCTTAATCTGAAAGTCTGAATGCTTACACTTTGTATAATGTTGCAAACAAATTGTTTCTTATTGTTTTCTGGTCATTACTGATCAATGTGAAAAATAGCACGAAAAAACTCAATGACAAAACTTGGATTGCAGGAGCAGCTTCTTCCTTGGGTAGCCATGGAACAACACCGAGTCTGCCACCAGCGCCTGTAAAGTATGAGTTCAGCGAGGCAGTACCTGCTGGTGGAAATGCATTTGGCACCCCATTGGAAGCTGGAGTTGCTGCTGCCAAGGCACCAGAGATGAAATATAGCTGCAGTGTTGAATTTGCAAGGCATCACCCAGGTAGAGCAAAGCACACTACACAGCACACACACATGAAATTTTTGCCTCTCACACATCTCCACTTGTGATAACTAGTGTATCTTACTGCTAAGTTGCTGGCTTTGTTGCAGATGTAAGACCATCTATTGACCACATACAGCACAATCATTCATACCATCTTCCTGCAGAAAGCACAGGAGCCATGCAAAGACCTGTTTCAAGAGACAAACAAAAAGGTATGAACAATAACTGGCTTCAAAATAGTATTTCTCTATTCCCTTTCCAAAACACATATGCACTACTTACATGAAAGGAGCATCTTATTAACATTTGTCTTTTCCATCAGGTCGTAAATCTGACGAGGAACATCTGAACAGAGATGAGAAACGAGCACGAGCAATGAACATTCCATTGCCTGTGAGTGACATCATCAATTTGCCAATGGACGAATTTAATGAGCGATTGTCAAAATACGACCTTAGTGAGGCACAGTTATCACTCATAAGGGACATCAGGAGGAGAGGAAAGAACAAGGTAATAAAAGAAGTTCAGTGTCAGTTACTGTGGAGAATATATTTCACTGTCAACTGCAAACAAATTTGAAGTCTTGCTCAGTGATATTTGTACTAGTTTCATTTATGTTAGTAAACACTGAAATTTAAACCTTCTCTATACACATGTGTTCACAAATTGGGTTTCTACTACAGTAAGTATTTATTTGGTACGTTTTGCTCTTGTAGGTTGCAGCACAGAATTGCCGTAAACGGAAGCTAGACCAGATTCTCAGTCTTGAAGATGAGGTCAACGAAATGCGTGATCGGAAGAACCGCCTGATGCAGGAGAGAGATTACATGTTGGCAGAACGTCAGCGTGTCAAGGAGAAGTTCAGCCAACTGTACAGGCACATCTTTCAGGTAAAACAATACAACTGTGAATTCCCTTTTCTCCTTGTTTAATTTGCAGCTCCTTGCTATATCATAAACTTAGTTTCCTTGCACCCATGAGAAAAAAGTTCTAACTCTTAAGAAATCTTTTTGCCTAATATGGAAAAAAATCTTGAAACCATTATACATACAGTTTTTGCTTGAATTATTCATCCCAGCTGAATATTTTTAGGTGTTTCTAAATAAAATCTGCTTGCTCTGATTGTAGCAACTGCGGGATCCTGATGGCAACCAGTATTCAATGTGTGAATACAGCCTTCAGCAGTCTGCAGACGGCACAGTACTGTTAGTGCCTCGAGCAAATGCAACTGCCTTCCTGGACCCTGAAGCTACCACTGCTGCTGCTTCGTGCAGGAAGCGTGAGGAAGAAAAGGAGTGACGTCATGTTGCTGCAAACTCAAACCTGCTCAGATCAGAAGCGTGACAACTTCAAAATTGGACACTGGAGCAGGTGCAAATTCACAGATGCCTGTTTATCTTGTGATTCATTGTGTTTCTGAAAGTAAATCTGTAACTGTAATTGAGATCTCACATGACAAGTGGTGTTATTGGAAAAAATAGAGACATTTCAAATCGGACTGTACTATACAAATAGAGTTGTATATTGAAGGTTGTGCCTGTACAAATATATCAGACATCGCGAAGAGTGAGTCCCCAATGTTATTGATGGTTACATACAAATATAGTGACAATATGAATATGGGATTGCAATCAGTGGAAAATGTTACAAGCCTAGATTGTGAAAAATTAAGTGTGCATGTGTAAAAAGGTAAATTATTGGTAACTAAAACTACATGTTTTTTTTTTAAACCAAAAGTGGGAATTAAAACTAATACCTTTTTAAATAGGAGTGAATTTTACTGTATGATATGCGAGAATTATAGTGCTTGTTGACATCCATTATTGCTCTTTTTATAATGGCATTTAACATTTCTGTTAGAAACTTAGCATTAAGTATTTTACTATATTTTTATGTACAATTTTCATTAATATTCTTCGATAAGCTATACTTTTAAGAACAATTTTGAAATGAATTCTGAATAAGAGAAAAGCATCTGGGCAAATATTGTCTTCTAAAACAACTGAAGTGAGTGTACAGAAAATTGTGGAGGACAGAGCTAGCGAATAAAATATTGTGCCTTCTTTAAAATTTAAATTTTTCTTGAGACTAGTTTCTTATACTATACAGTTTATTTGAAGAATATCACAGTGCAATTTAGTGAAATACTATTTAAATAATAAAGATTCATGATGAAACATACTGATTTTCAGTTTGTTACTCTGTGCTATTTAGAAATTTAAAAAGTTTACAAAAACCCATAGTACGTTATGTTCATTGATGATGTCAGTGCTGATGTTCAGTGATTTTTATTAGTAGTGTGTATGTGAGGCTGTGAACTCACTTCATTCAGTACATATAGTTTTAATATGTTTTAAGATGTCTTGTGATTCAGTTTTGTTGAGAATATTAGGTAATCTTGAAACTAAGGAATAGCAAAGTAGCTCAGCTAACACAAAGGCCTTAATATACATTGCTTCAATCATGCTCACCTTTTATACTTACAAAACACATAGTGCTTTTGAGACTTTTTTTAAACAGAAAGAAAGTTATTTACTGGTCTGTATTGTCCCCTGGTGGCAATAGAGTTTACAAATAAATTTAATAAAAGTGTGAATATACAATTATTTTTATATAACTCATTAAATGGGATCATACGGCTAGGTCATTTATCTCAATGTATATACAATTTAATTAATGCAGATATGTGTACATTTCATATTTTATAAAGAATAGAGAGTAATTCTTAGGCAGTTGACATCATGTTTTGATATCAGATATTGTAAAATGGAGCAGCTGCTCTACCTGTATCATGTCAGAATGTAAAGCATACATGCTAGTACTGTTCTTTGGAAATCCACATGTGCAGAGAAGAGTTCTTTTTTTCCTTTCTGTGTGTTGCACAACATTATGTCCGATTCAGTTGGTAAAATTTCTTGTGAATGCATACTGCTATGCAGATATTGTTTTATGTTCTTAAAACATTAGAACTAATTGCTGTAAAGCACCAAGTGCTTTCAACACTTCATAACAACTTCCAAATATTTATTAGTGCATTTAAATTTTTAGCTCACTGGGTTTCTTTATGGTAAAAATATGGAAAGATAGTGGACTACCTGTGTGAATCATTAACACACATTGTATATCTCTCTTTGAATGTCATTTAAAATAAAAAAGTGAGTTTTATACATTGTTTCTTGTCACTTTATACCTACACTGGACATTTGCTTTACTTGGAACCCAGTGTAATCTCATGACTGTGGCTGTGACAAAGTAAACAAACAAAACAGTATATAGTTTTTGCTTTTTTCTACTGTATTTCCAGTTTTCAGGTGTTCACAAGCAAGAAGAAAAAGAATTCCTTGTTTAGCAGTCATGAATGGAGAGAAGAAAAATTTGACAATGCACATTAAATCTCCAAGAAAATTTATTTATTTACATTTTGTTTCCATGGAGCTATCATAATGATGGCTTTTGCAAAGGTCTGAGATAATAGTATTGTTGTAATTACACTTACAAAACTACAACTGTTGCAACTTACTATTCATTTCTTTACAGATGATAAGCTACTGGTTCATATTACAAGCAATGTCTTAAAATTTATTAAATGAATATTAACATTTTTCAATCAGAAAAGGTTTCAATTTCATGTTAAGATCACTGTCTTTATATGCTAATATTATGAAAAGGTTGGCTGCTACTCATCATATAGTGGAGGGGAGGGAGGCGACAGGGGAAAACAGAGAAGTAAAAAGACAATGGGTGCATTGGTGGAACAAAGTTGTGCTAGAATGGGAACAGGGAAGGAGATAACTGGGTAAAGGACAATGACTAACCCACCTATCCCCTTCCCTGTTCCCATCCCAGCACTACACTGCCTTCTGTTCCATCAGTGCACCCACAGTCTTTTTACTTTTCTCCTTTTCTGCTACCCCTTTCCCCTCCCCCTCCTCCCTTCCCTCCATCTAACCTTCCAACAGTACCTAGGTGCCCTATCCTCTCCCCACCTCATCCCTGCATGCTCCCACAAGCAGCGCTTTACTGTCTCCCACCCATAACCTGCTATCCCTCCCCCTTCCAGCCCCAGCCACCTCCTTATCCCCACCACCCAGTTTGCTTCTCCTATCATGTTTTGCTGCTCGCAGTCTGGCCTCAGCTGCCAGAGACTCTGTGTGTGTGTGTGTGTGTGTGTGTGTGTGTGTGTGTGTGTGTGTGCGTGCGTGTGTGTGTGTGCGTGTGCGTGTTTTGTCTAATTCTGATGCCTGTTTGACAGTCTTTCTTTTGTGCCTATCTGTGACTCAGCATCTCTGCTATATGATGAGTAAGCAACCATTTTTCTCATAGTATTGTCATTGTTCCATCCTGGATTCTTCTTATGTGTCATTAGAGAGTTTGGTAGTTTGTTAAACTGAAGCAATTTAACGATGCACGAGTTTCACTCTGTCATTTTTAATGTTGTTCTTGTCTGGAAATAGATATATTTCATCCTGTTGTTGTGATCACGTACATCTGTGCACTAAGTAACTTCCATTGGTTGACTCATAAAAATGTAACAAATTGGAAAAAGTATAAAGAATATATTATAGAGAGTTCTACACATGAGGATACTGCCTGTAAACTACTACTATTGACAATGCTGGTAAATACGTCACACTTCAGGTTAAAAGGAAGCTTGCACATTATACTACACTGAGTGATGCATGGTGTACTAAAACATAAACAAAGTGTGAGGCACAAGAAGATATGACACAATAGTAGGTACACACTGGCATGTAGACAGATGGACATGTACCAAGGCAAAGCAAAGTAAGACACTGGTACATAGAAGCAACAAAATACGAAGACCATGGTTCACATGAGTCTACAGATATTTATTTGAATGCTTTTGACTAAATTCAACACCTCCACTTCAAAGCACCCGGTGCCTTAACTCACACTATTTAGAACTTCACAATGTATTTCTTTACTTAATCCTTCTGTCATTGTATCTGCTGGCATAGCCAGACACAACTTCCATTATACAATGATGTCTAACATAAGCATGCTTTGAACTTTTATGGTTTGAAGGATCAACAGACAAAGTTAATGCTCTCTGACTATCATTAGATAAAGTTAAAGGCTTGCCATAGTCTTATCAACTGACGCAATAAATTTCTTAAGTAAATGGGCTCATGCCAAACCTCAGAAAGTGGAACTGTGCAGGGCACATAAGTGGATACCATTTTTAATCTTAGTCACATCTCTATTTACCACTACATCACTTGCTTCAGAATCATCAAGCCTCTAATCTTTTGGGGCATTGCTATACCCCCTATGATCACTTCTTTTGCCATTTTATCCCAATTTACTCTCTTAAATATAGGGAAATGCATCATGACCTTGCTTCCACTTATCCTGAGATGATTAATGTTTGGTTTGTTGCCAGTTAATGGTTCATGTGGCAATGTATTCCCTAAACTTTATCTTACTGATCTATTGCACAAATATACTGTGCTATTAACAGTATCAGCCCAACTTATCAAGTTTACCTTCTAATAGTATGCATCTCGTCTTTTCTACTACAGTTCCAGGGTTGCCACAGGTTCTGGAAATAAGGAAATATCAGGGAATTTCAAGCATTTCAGGGAAATTTGAAAAAGAAGCACTGGAAAAATCTCTCTCTTGTCTCAGTTGGTGAAATGGCTTGTTTACAGAGGTGCCATGCATCATTGCTGGCTGGGTGCACCTGAGTAAATGCGCCACTTCCCTACTCCCTCATTCCTACTGCTTGTCCTCTTTCTACCACTCCTGTCAGCTTGCAGCATGGCTGCCACCACTTCTTGCCGCTAGCCAAGCAGCTGCTGACGCGAGGCAGGGAGGCATGAGGAGTGGTTTGTTTGGATTTGATTCTCAGAGACTGTTGATGCAGTAGCCAGATATGGTGGTCATGTGTGCCCGAGTTGTGTCGGAGTGATTGTGTGAATGTGCATGTGCTCTTGTTTTCTGACAAAAGCTATGCCTGAAAATTTAGTTGTGAGAGTGTGATTTTCTTTTCTACTTGCCTGTCAGGTGCTCAGCAATCATCTTTACGGTTAGTTGCTACCTATCCTCATTATTATTGATCTCAGAGTATTTGAACAAGTTATCTGTTGCATGGATTGATTAGCATGGTCTCATTTCATCAACAAGCTGTCTGTGGCTCATGAATAGCTGGTCACATGAGTGGATTTCCATGACGGGCCAAAACCAGAGGCTGTCTCTGCGAGTATCTGTAATAGATCGGGCCTGCTGATCTAAAGCCATTCCGTTCCCATTAATGTGCAGGCCCTGGCCATTGGATCTAATCTGCCCACAGGTATGTGTGTGGTGTAATGCATTGGATTTTCATGGTTTATCCATGGACCCAGGATTACAGTGCTGCTCAGCAGGCCAGAGGCCATGGGTGATGGATTTCAGGAACTGCGACTGTCTCACCACAAGTACGCTGTACAGTGTGGGGTTTTATAGATATTTTATTTGTTCTAGTACATTTTGGCACTTTAAAAGTTGTTTATATGTTCAAAAGTATGGACAATGAGAAGAAGAAAACTGTGCCAGTCGCTGGTAGTGTGTGGGCCATGTAATCATATACGAGGTATGTCTACAAAGTAAGTTCCATTTGTTTATATAAAAGGAATGTGCACAGATGCAGAAAAAATATTTATTGTACAAAAATCTACAACTGTTAAACTACTTTTCTACATAGCTTCCGAAATTTTGTAGACACTTGTCATAGTGTGGCACAAGTTTTTGTATGCCTTCTTCATAGAAGGTTGCTGCCTGTGTATTCAACCATATAGTAACATGTTGTTTCTGCTTATCATCATCATTGAAGTGTTGACTACCAAGGACAGATTTAAGGTGTAAGAAGAGATGAAAGTCACTAGGAGCAAGGTCCGAGCTTTACGGAGCATGATCCAACGAGTCCCAGTGAAATTCCCGTAAGAGTCGTTTGGTCACATTCGCCGCATGAGGTTGGGTATTATCGTGGGAAAAAACAACACCGTTTGACAGTAATCCTCGGTGCTTGTTCTATATTGTGCGGCACAATTTCTTAATGGTCTCACAGTAACCATGTGCATTGATTGTTTGGCCTCGTGGTAAGAAATCAATCAGCAAAATGGCTTTTCTGTCCCAAAAAACGGTGCACATGACTTTTGCAGGTGTCAAGATTTGCTTAGGCTTAGCCTTCATTGGGGATGAAGTGTGCTTCCATTCAATCGTTTGCTATTTTGTTTCAGGGGTGTCATACGAGACCCAAGTTTCATCCCTCATGACTATCCGAGAAAGAAAACCATCGTCTTCTTCATTGTAGTGTGTCAAAAACAGAAGTGCACTGCCCATCTGTTGTTTTATGTGTTGTCCAGTACCAGTACCAAACTTGAGCAAAGTTTTCAAAATTTCAGTTTGTCTGTAACAATTTCATGAATTAGTGATCATGAGATTTGCGCAACTTCAATAGTAGGGGCACTAAGTGTAAACTTACGATTGTGCTTAATCTTCTCTTCAATTGTGTGAACCATTTCGTCAGTAACCACAGACGGGCATCCACTTCATTCTTCATCATGCACTTGATCACGTCCTGTATTGAACAAGTCTGATTCATCTTCTAACCATTGAATCACTTGTAGCATTTCGTCCAGAAACCCCGCAGATTTGTCAATGAATATCTTTTGGTTTATCTTTCTTTACATTTAGAAAATGAATCACATATCTGATTTCACATACGGTGGCATTTTCAATTATGGCTGACATAAAGAGGCACTACAAAGCAGACATTGGCAACAGTGATCTGAAAATGGCATACATGTCTTCTCCTTGAGTCAGAGTAACTGCTGCGCATGTTCAGAACTGCGATCATAGCACTGCTGTGGATAGAAATAGAACTTAGTCTGTGGTTGAACCTCATATTTCTTGAAAGAAAAATCACACAATACCTGTAAAATAATATATCTAACACAGGGGTAATATCCAATAATAATGAACATGGTAGAACCAACATTTTATTGGCAGTCACATGCAGTGTTGGTTTACACAATTCTTCAACACCTTACACACTTCTTTCAAGAGGCTTACATTTTTCTAGGTTATTTCTGAAATCAGTGAAGGTATTTTAAATCTGTCTTGCAGCTACAAGGAAATGTGTATTTTGTCATAAATGTGCTTCGTTTTATTGAAATAAAATAACATCAGTGGTCTTAATGAAACCTACATACCATTTGGCTTGTGTTCTCCATCTAAAAATAGTTCATTACAAAAGATGTTGATGTTAGTATTTAAGATTTTTGCTTACAACAGGAAACACTATCTGCTTGCAAGTTTTTTAGGTATTTTCCCATTTACACTACTGTTTCTTGTATCATAGCTGCAAAGACAGATTGTCAACTTATGTCGTAACTTACTCTTGAGGTCTCAAAATTTGTCGGAGAAAAACGCTAAAACTTATCTCTTGATATTTTAACACATTGTTAAAATTCTCACAACAGAATTCTTTGCCATTACCTATTCTCACTATTTTGATCTTTATTTCTTGCTGATTTTTTTAATTCATTAAATTTTTCATAAGTGTCATCCTTTGCTTTTAGAAAACATACAAATCCCATTTGAGTATAATCATCCTCCAAAATGAGAAAATACTTCACACCACTGAATGTTCTAACTTCCATTGGTCTACAGAGATCTGCATGCATAGCTTCAAGTGGTTTGTGGGTTTTTTGGCTATAGTGACGGACCATGCACAGAAAACTCCAACTTACTACAATAAGACACTTTTATTAAGGTTTGTATAATTACAAAAAACACAAGAAAAACAATGCAGAAATTCACGACACACGTATCACTCAGTCAAGTTGTAGATGGGGCTACCCAAAGAATCTCCAGTCTCCAAAGACTGTTTATTCTGCACTTCACCGATGAAGTTACTGGCAGTCGACTGTTGCCACAGAGATGTCTGTTGTGTACTGGCAAATTCAGTCCATTTGCTGAAACCTACTTGGGGGAAGGTCAGCAGCGGGGTTATGGATAGCCTCCGTGAGGAGTTGATGGTCTGTGAAAATTGTTATATTCCTTCCTTCAATGTCGGTGCAGAAATATTTCACAGCTTCATAAACTCCAAGCAATTCTCTGTCAAATGCTGACCATTTACGTTGAGCTGTAGATATTTTTTTAGAAAAAAACCAGAGTGGTTATGTCGTGTCATTGACATGCTGTTGGAGGACTGCACCCAATTGCAAAATCACTTGCAGCTGCTTTAGTAGACATTCAGGCATCTGACAAAGGGTGACGAGAGTGACACCACGTGCTAACGCTGATTTAAGGTCTTCAAAAAGCTCTCACCATGTTGTCAGACCACTGTACTCAGCGACTGCCAGAGGTTTGTTTCCTGGCCAATGCATCAGCCAAAGAGGCTTGAATTTCTGCCGCCATCGGCAGGTTTCGTTGGTAGAAATTGACAGTTCCTAAAAACCAGTGTAATTCACAAAACGACACTGGGAGAGGTAGATTGCAAATGCAGTCAACCCGCTCCTGCAGGGGGCATATACCATCCGAGGAGACGGTGTACCCCAGAAAAGTGACAGCGATGCATCGGAGTTGTGGCTTGTCATTATTGATCTTGATTCCGTTATGTGTCAATAAGTCCTGTATCGTGGCCAGATGGAGTTCATGTTCCCTGTCGGAGGGAGAGAAAATTAGTATGTCGTCAAGGTTTAGTTAAACAGAAGTGAGTCTATAAAACGCCGCCAAGTTTGGGCCGCATTGTTGAGACCATGAGACATGTAACAAAATTCGTATAGGCCGAAAGGTATGATCACTGCTGTCTTTGGTATGTCACTCTGTTCCATTGGTATCTGTATATATGCCTTGCGGCAGTCCAAGACACTGAAGATGCATGCTCTGCTAAGTACTTGTGCAAAGTCTTGTATGCGAGGTATCAGATAATTGTCTAATACCGTACACACGGTGAGGTGACGATAGTCGCCACAGAGGTGCACTGTGCTGTCCTTTTTGGGGACTAAATGTATGGGCAAGGACGAATTACTGTCCGATGGGCGAGCAATACCTGCCCATAGAAGTTCCTCCACTGCGGCTGTAGCAAGGCGTAGTTTATGTGGTGGCAGTCGGCGCGCTTTATGACGCACTGGTGGCCCATCTGTCATGACAATTTTGTGTGTCGTGCCATTTGTGATAGCGTTCAGCTTGTCTGGCAAACTCACTTGGGAGCCGTCGTGAATGGGAATCAGTAGCACACAAGAGTCACTAACCTGATGTGCCGGGGAAGCTGTCTGCATCGGTGGTGACAACGTTCCACAAGGTGCATCTCCAGTGTCAGATGGTGGCGGCGTTGACAGGCACTGTACGAGGCATCATGCCTCGGTGAGGGCTTGGGTAGCTGACGATATGGCAAGGTTCAGTTCAGGGTTGTGATCTCGGAGATCATCAACTACAGGGCGTTCGGGCTGGAGCTGGGCAATGGAAGTTGTGAGGCTGTCCACCAGTGAAGAGCACTCGATGGGAGCTGTGTCAAAGTCGTCGGGAAGACACGTAGAAGGACCAAGTGAACTGTTTGCCAGTTATGAGTTCAAACCAACGACACGAAGTGGCTACTTATTTGCTGCTCAAAGGGACAGTTTAGTTTGGTTGGTGTCGTGTCCTTTACAGAAAATGTGGGAGGTATGACACTAACGTCTGCTCCGGTATCAATGAGAAAATACCGGCGCGAACCTAAATCCAAGGCGTACAGGCATCCTCATGAGTTGGGGGATCTGACAGAATGCATCATCTGTGGGTGCCCCTGCATGTATCCGCGGGCCGTGGCGCTTACTGCGGCTCGCGCACAGCGTTTGGGAACATGCACGGCAGATGACAGTTGCGAGTGACGTCCCTGAAAGTGTAATGGAACCAGCATATGCCTCTACCGCCCAGTGGTGGAAGTATAATTACAGGATTACCAACCTCGATGGTATTAGGCACTGTGCTGCACGGAGGGAGGTGGCTGTGTCGAATAATGGCGTATGCCTGGTCTGCCAGCTGGAGTTTATCCTCGAGTGGCGCTGCGGTATGTGGAAGCAAATGTAACTGTTGTTCTTGTGGCAGCTTCACCAACCACAATGCCCAGAGCGCTAAGTTCAGCAAGATCTCGGTACTGACCTGCCCACACAAGCGTCGCCACAGCTGTGAGGGTGGTCTGTCACCTAAAGTCTCGTCATAAATTATGTTGTGGATCGTATCGGCTGGCGGACGAGAGAGGCATTCAATAAGTAATGCACAAGCAGAGGCATATTTGTTGCTCTTGGGTGGATACAGCAATAAGTCACTGATGAGATCAGGGTAGTCGTGCAGGTGGTTCACTAAACACACAAAACGAGTGTTGTCATCTGCAATACTGTGTATGTCCAACATGTTGTCCGCCAAGGTAAACCACGTCAATGGGTTGTCCGGTTGTAACGGCCAATAAAACTGTTGCTTAATTTAATGGGTTCTATAAGAAAACTGAATTGACTGTAGAGCTCAAAAGTGATAATCATATTCCATTTCTGGTCCTTCAGGTAATGAGCAAGACAGCTCACATGGCATTAAGATCTTTAAGAATCGAAGAACAACAGTTGCTAGCAATGGAAAATCCAGGATGGAATAATGACCCAGATAGAATACTACACACCATTAGTGGAGATATTGAGCCACAGACAGACAGGCAGCCAGAGACAGTGGTCACATGTGTGTGAGTTGCATTTGCATGAATTTGTACGTGTATGTTGTCTAATTCAGATAAAATCCATTTGGCTGAAAGCTTATTTATTTTGTTATGCTTGTGGTGTCACCGCCAGACACCACACTTGCTAGGTGGTAGCCTTTAAATCGGCCACGGTCTGGTAGTATACGTCGGACCCGCGTGTCGCCACTATCAGTGATAGCAGACCAAGCGCCGCCACACGGCGGGTCTAGAGAGACTTCCTAACACTCGCTCCAGTTGTACAGCCGACTTTGCTAGCGATGGTTCACTGACAAAATACGCTTTCATTTGCCGAGACGATAGTTTAGCATAGCCTTCAGCTACGTCATTTTCTACGACCTAGCAAGGCACCATTATCAGTTACTATTGATATATATGTACCGTCAAGAGCGACGTTCGTCATTAATGGATTAAAGTTAAGTATTCCACCAGCTACGTCCGTTTTTCTCAGTTCTAATTCCCTTGCCATGTTCCAGGCCTCACGCCAGCCTGCGTGAGCTAAAAAGCATTCATTTCGGCCTCATTTAGTAACACGGTGTTGGCTCTCCTGCCAACCACAACATTGGCGACGAGACTAAAAGTGTTCTTATCTAAATTTCCCTGATTTACTTGTGTAATGGCTTTGCCACAATCTCCAGATGTACTGTCCGAATTTTATCGCTTACAGAATCAGCAGACGCAGGCCTTACTGGATGCCCTTGGACAGCTCGTCCAGGGTCAACGTGCGATGCCAAACGATGCGGCAGCAGCCGCTTCATCGCTCACGCAGCCACAACACGCTGTTGCACTAACTTTTCGACCCTTTGATGCTGCAATGGAAAGCTGGACGGAGTGGTCACACAAATTTGGATTCCATCTCGCCGCCTACAGAATTCAAGGTAACGAGCGGCAGCCTTTTCTCCTTTCCTCCGTCGGGGTACAAAGGTACCGTGTGACAGTCAAATTATTTCCCCGACGCGACGTAGCAACTCTGTCCTACGAAGAAATTTTGTCTGCATTAGATGCATATTTCAAAGAATCAGTCAATGTAGTTGCGAAAAGGTATACCTTCTTTCGTACAAAACGTACGGCAGGTCAGACTAATCGGGAGTGGGTTGCAACCTTGCAAGGACTTACTAGAGATTGTGCTTTTAATTGTCAATGTGGACTCCCTTATTCAGATACTATGGTACGTGATACAATTGCACAGAACGTTTCTGATATTCGTATACGGGAACAGATTTTGAAACTAGTCAATCCCTCCCTGAAACAAGTGATGGACATATTGGATCGGCAGGACACACTTGACTTTGCTCAGGAATCATTTGAAACTTCGCCAGCAGTGTGTCAGATTAACCGGCCCGCCGGGCGAGCTGCACGGAGGAGTAAACAGTCCTCGCGCCCGGCCGCGCTGCTGCCGCCAGGTTCTCAGCCACGTGTGCCGCGCCGGCAAGCAAATGCAGTGATCAAATCATGCCCGCGGTGTGCTACTAAACATTCGCGTGAGAATTGCCCGTCACGCCCAGCTATTTGCTTTTATTGTAATAAAAAAGGACATGTTCAGAGTGTTTGCCAGAAACGACTCAGATCGGAAGCTCAAAACCGTTCCAGGCCCTTTGTTTCGCGCCGGAATCGGAATCAAACCAAGGATACTCAGGCTCGCGAAACTTCGCCCATGGAAATTCATGTAGTTCATTCCACTCTGCCCAGTGAGACTCTCTCCAACAGTGACTGTGTTCGTTCCAAACAAAGTGTGCGTCGACATCGCCGGGACTCCCGTCAAGTCGCAAGTGATTATTTACCAGTGTCAGTTCACGTTGCACGAGACAGTCGCTCTTGTCGTCAGCAGGACAATAAACTTTTTGTAGACTTGGACATTAACGGCACAGTGATACCATTCCAGCTCGATACCGGAGCTGCAGTTCCACTGATCAATCAAGACACGTACAAACAGCTGGGCGCACCTCCGTTGCGTGCCGTAATGTTAACTAGCTATTCGGGTCAAGAGATCCCTGTGCTAGGACAGTGTAGCCTTCTTGCAACATACAAAGGACAAACAAAACTTGTCATTTTACGTTCTTCTTTTGCTGTGAACTTGTTTGGTTTCGATTTATTTCAGTTGTTTAACTTGTCTATAGTAAATCAGGTCCTATCAGTGAACCAGACTGTGCCTTCAGACAGTGTTTCTCGTCTATGTGAAGAATTTGCAGACATTTTTACACCGGGCCTCGGTTGCGATAAGAACTATAAAGCACATTTGGAACTGAAAGTAAACGCGCAGCCGAAATTTTTCAGAGCGCGCAATGTTCCCCACGCATTGCGTAATGAGGTTGCAAAAACATTACACGATATTGAATCACAAGGTGTAATTGAGTGTGTGCAGGCTTCTCTCTGGGCATCACCCTTAGTAATTTTGCCAAAACCTTCCGGCAAATTGAGACTTTGTGTGGACTTCAAGGCAACAGTGAATCCACAACTAGTGATTGCAACTTTTCCTTTACCCCGACCGGAAGATCTTTTTGGCAAACTGTGCCCGAGTAAATATTTTTCGAAGTTGGACCTCGCAGATGCGTACTTGCAAATACTGGTGGACGAAGAATCCCAGCGCGTTTTGGTGGTTAACACACATCTTGGTTTGTATCGATTCTAACGACTGCCATTCGGGTGGCAAACGACTGCCATTCGGGTGTTGCATCCGCCTCTGCATTGTTTCAGCAATATCTACAAACTGTTTGTGCGTCGGTCCCAACTGCAGCAAATTATCTGGACGATATTGTGATCTCCGGAAAGACGGAAGAAGAACATTTGGCCAATCTCAGAACATTATTTCAGGTCTTGCGAAAAAATGGTCTTCGCTTGCGGAAGGACAAATGTGTGTTTTTTGCTCGGGACTTGCCATACTTGGGACATGTACTCAATGCCCAAGACATACATCCCAATTCAACGCACCTCCGTGCCATACAAGACTTGCCGTCGCCGCAGAATTTGAAGCAGCTACCGAGTGTGCTGGGAAAAATTAATTATTATCGCCGTTATATACCACACGCCACTTCCATTTCAGTTCCGCTTCATCGCTTACGCCGTAAAGGTGTTCCGTTCGTCTGGACGACGGAATGCGACCGCGTCTTTCGTCAGTTGAAATCGGCGTTGCTTTCCAATACTTGCCTTACGCCATTCGATCCCCAGAAGCCCCTTTTGTTGATGGTGGATGAATCGGATTTCGGGATCGGTGCTGTGCTTGAGCACAAAGATGGATCGCACGATCGCCCTATTGCCTTTGCGTCCAAATTGCTCTCGTCTGCTCAAAGAAATTATTCACAGATCGAGAAAGAAGCATTGACTCTCGTATTTGGTGTTAAAAAGTTTCATGATTTCTTGTATGGTCGTCACTTTACCATAATCGCAGACCACAAACCTTTGACATCGCTTTTTCATCCGACCAAGCCTGTACGTCCACGTGCAGCGTAGAAATTCATTCACTGGTCTATTTTCCTCTCGCAGTACCGCTACGATATCTGCTAAGCACGGAAACGCCGATGCGTTGTCCCGCTTGGCAGTTGCTGAGGATAGGGCATTTGATTCCTCCGAACTTGCTTGCATGTTCATTGATCCAGAAACTGATGACGTGGTCGAATCTTTTCCGATTGATTTTCGTCGTGTAGCTACAGCCACAGCTGCCGACCCTGTCCTTGCTCCAGTTCTGAGTTTTGTTGCTACGCAATGGCCCTTGTCAGTCACGGATCGGGGACTCGTTGATTCGCCGATTTTTTGCTCACAAGGAGAGACTTTTTGTACGACGTGGTGTTTTGCTGTTGCGTTCTGATAATGATCAGTCCAGGGTCGTGGTACCACGTTCGTTACAGTCCTCTGTCTTACAGCTTCTCCATTGGGGTATAGTGAGAACGAAACAACTTGCTCGTCAGCACTGTACTTGGTTCGGAATCGATGCCGTGATTACGAATATGTGCTCTTCTTGCATGGTGTGTGCCGAACAACAATTAGCACCACCGCGGAAATTCTTTGCATGGCCAAAAGCCACTTCCCCTTGGCAACGCTTACACATAGATTTTGCTGGTCCATTCTGGAATGCTCAATGGTTGGTTGTGGTAGATTCATTCATTAATTTTCCTTTTGTGTCCGGATGTCTTCCACGACGTCATCTGCCACCATCCAAGCGTTATCCGCCATCTTTTGCATCGAAGGTCTTACACAGACTATTGTTTCCGACAATGGCCCACAATTCAGGTCTGCAGAATTTCAGTCATTCTGCAAGGCCAATGGTATTCAACATCTGACGTCCGCGCCGTTTTCGCCACAGTCAAATGGTGCCGCCGAATGATTGGTAAGGACTTTCAAGTCACAGATGTTGAAGTTGCGAGAGTCGCATTCTCGGGAGGACGCGTTATTGCTCTTTTTGTCCTCGTATCGCTCTCAGCCCCGAGATGGTCGCTCGCCGGCTGAGCTGCTCCACGGTCGGCATCATCGAACCTTGATGTCTTTGCTACATCCGCCGCATCAGGTTCCTGTGCAGCGGCAGACACCTGTTTTTGCTCCAGGCGACGTTATCTACTATAGCCACTATCGAGATTCACGGCGTTGGCTCGAAGGGCGCATTCTTCGCTGCCTCGGACTCGCTATGTATCTGGTTTTGGGGGCCTCTGCTGAGGTGTGTCGGCATCTCAATCAGCTGCGCCTCTGTGGTCACACTGGATCTGCTGCTCGCCGTCTGCTTTCAGCGATGGTGCCATCCGGTCAGTGCCCCGGGATCCATCTACTGGCTCGCCTCAGCCCCAGGTGTTACCGACGCTGCCCTCCATGTTACCCCATGGCGACACGCCGCCGCCGCCACCACCGCCTGTTCTCCTGCCGGCGACGCCCGCAGTGGACGTGTCGCTGCAACCGCCGGGTGCCTCCCTGGGTCACGTGCCGCCAATCGCTTCCCATGACCAGTTGTCCTCCGGCATGGAACTCTTGCCCACTCCGGACCATATGTCGTCTTCGCCCGTCGGGTGCCCCGGCCCGATGCAGGTCGACCCTTCGGCCCCTCCTGTCTCTCTACGGGCACATACACTGCCCTCCTGTCTCTCTACGGGTGCATACACTGCATGTTGACGTGCATCCTGGAGCAGGTTTTCAGGCGTTTCCTAGCTCCCCGCAGTCCGAATGGCAGGATGCAAGTGGCACAGCCTCGCCTATTGTTAGGCTCCCCACCTCGTCGCATACGTCAACATGTGGTCCTCCCCACGGCGGGCGGAAGCCTTATGCCACAACCGTACGCCGATTTGTGGGGGAGGAATGTGGTGTCACCGCCAGACACCACACTTGCTAGGTGGTAGCTTTTAAATCGGCAGCAGTCCGGTAGTATACGTCGGACCCGCGTGTCGCCACTATCAGTGATTGCAGACCGAGCGCCACCATACGGCAGGTCTAGAGAGACTTCCTAGCACTCGCCGCAGTTGTACAGCAGACTTTGCTAGCGATGGTTCACTGACAAAATACGCTCTCATTTGCCGAGACGATAGTTAACATAGCCTTCAGCTACTTGATTTGCTACAGCCTAGCAAGGTGCCATTATCTGTTACTATTGATACTGTGAATCATGTAATGTCAAGAGCAATGTTCGTCATTAATGGATTAAAGTTAAGTATTCCACCAGCTATGTCCGTTTTTTTTCAATTCTAATTCCCTTACCATGTTCTAGGCCTCACGCCAGCCTGCGTGAGCTAAAACGTGTGCATTTCGGCCTCCTTTAGTAACACGGTGTTGGCTCTCCTGCCAACCACAACAATGCTTGTCTGTGACTTAAATGAATTAAACATTCTAAAGTGAATTGCAATGAACAGTACACATGATGAATCATCTTATCCACATTGGGGAAAAGGAAAAAGAAAGAGAACATAGCTAAGGATACTGTACCATAGTTTTGAGAAATATCAGAGCAACTGTTGAATATATTTAGGCCATAAAATTTCAGGTTGGCATTAAAAGGTATTAAAAGCAAAAACCAAGTGAGATACAGTTTAAAACATGAGGGTGGCAACAGGATGAATAAAATGAAGCAAATGGTTGTATACAGGGTGACAGTGGAGGAATGGTTAAGATTTGTAAGTAAGACAGGACTAATAATTTAAAGCAAAAAATTCTAGTAAACATGCTCCAAAATCCATACCTTCCAAGCTATGAACGCTCCATCTTCAGTACTATAAAACAAATCTTTTTTACAGTGTGCTCTTCGCTTTCCATATTTTGAGAGAAGGTAGTATGAACCAAAACAAGAAAAAAAGTGCACTAAATAAGGGTCCTAAAATGAATACATTAAGAGCTATGAGGAGGAGGTGTGTTTCAGTGAAACAAAGATGAAGAACAAGTGCTCTTAGCTCTTAAGGTATGCACTTCAGAGTCCATGTTTACTGCTGTTTTTTCTCTTTTGGTCCATACTACCACCTCTCAAAATATGAAAGCAAGGAGCATGCAGTAGAAAAGATTAGTTTCATTGTATCAAAGATGGAATGCTCATAGCTTGTACGGTATGCACTTCAGATCCCATATTCACTGGACATTTTTGTTTTGAATGTTCATTCCTGCCATATCCCTGAATATTGACCATTCCTCCAGGGACACACTGCATAAGACACAATGTGCAATACGTGACACGAAATATGTAGGACAAACAGCGAGAAAAATTTGACAAGCTATAAAGAGTACACAGACACTTTTACATGGGGCAGTTATGATAAACTGATGGTAGCCAAGCATATATAAGAAAAAAATCACTCACTAAAAGGCACTGAAGAGGATTTATAGGTTATGCTAAAGAAAGGAAGCCAGCTTGATCTTCTTAAATAACTGAACATAGCAATTCACGAAAACAAATTCGATAATGTGCTTAATAAACAAATGGGAGAGGGCAGTAACACATTCTTCCCCAAGTTTATGCATCCTTTTTGCAGTTATCAGCCGGCCGTGGTGGACTAGCGGTTATAGGCGCTCAGTCCGGAACCGCGCGACTGCTACGGTCACAGGTTCGAATCCTGCCTCGGACATGGATGTGTGTGATGTCCTTAGGTTAGTCAGGTTTAAGTAGTTCTAAATTCTAGGGGACTGATGGCCACAGATGTTAAGTCCCATAGTGTTCAGAGCCATTTGAACCATTTGTATTTTGCAGTTAGCAGTAATGCATTATAAATTTGCATGCATACTATAGGTCTGTTGTTTCTTCATGTCCCCTGTAACATCTTTGGAAAAGACCAACTCTGGAATGGTTAACTGCTCCATGCAGTCAGTTGGAGCTATATACCGATACTTGTTTGCAGGATGAGTTGGGCTGCTATTGTGACTTGAAGCATATGTGGCTTGTTTCCATTACAAGAAAGGAGCACTCAGGAGAAGTTAAGCAGACAATCACTTGTCACCATTTTTAAACTAAGATGTGAATTTCATGTCTAAATATTTTATTACATTTTATTTTATTTTATTTTATGACTACTTTATGCTTTTTTATGTGGGTGTATATGAAGGACTTACAACACACTCCTGAAATGCTTAGCTGGGGACTATGTTCCTCACATTTGTGTGTTGTATGCAAAATAACATTAACGATTATCTTCACAAGTGCTTTCACAATCCTCAAGTTGGATAATATTAGAACAAAATTCTGATTTTCATTTACATTTAAAATGATAATAAAGTATAATATGTTCATATTCAAATTAAAAATATGTAATGAAAACATATTTTAGACTGAAGATATAAATACTGAAAGATGTACTACTCACATTTTTGTAATTTCGAGAAACAATAGTACTGATATTACTACTACTCCTGCTACTACTACTACTACTACTACTACTACTACTACCATTCTTATTATTTTTACAATTGTTATTATAACTATTTCTACAACATTTATCATCTTTTAAAAACATGTTAACTGTCAATATGGCATTGTCCTGCAGCTCAAACTTGAATTTTGTAGCACTATCACACCAAGCACAACCTTGGCACTAGAGGGTGCATGATGACTGTGCACTGTGCAGCAGTGAGGCATTCAAGACGTAATGTTTCTTAGTGTTGAGCGAAATGGTCAACGTTGCATAGGTGGCCCACTATTACTGCTGCTGCAGAGAGTACGACTTCATCTCTGACAACACTTGCAAGTCTTACCAGTGTGGCAGGGTCCTACAGCACAGCATGTCAACAGGGCTGCTGAGACAACTCTCAGTAACTCTGAATGTACGTGAATATTGCATTTTTCCTTCAAACAGCTGCTGAAGGAAATCTCTATGTACGTACAGATAATTTTAAAACTCTAATTGTATCAATTAAATTTCAGCCTGTGAAGATTTATGTTACTGGAACTAGATGTTGTATCTCTTGCCTCTGGATAGCTAGTGTGCTGGCTTAGTTAACTTCAATTTTTAAATTCTTTTGTTGTTGTTGAAGTGCCCATCATGCCTAATCACTGAATCCAAATTGTTGTTCTTATGATAGGACCTGTTGTGTCTCAATCAAATTCAAATTTTAAAATACTGATCTAGTGACCATCTGGCATAATCATTAAATACAAATTTTAAGATATTTTGGTAAGCTGGCAACTGTCCCACCTGTTTCAGATGTGTTTCTCTTAACTATCTAACACTTTCTTGGATGGCAAGAGACAGTGCAGTGTTGGGTTGCATGATTCGCATGTCTCTTTTAGATGACTTACACATTGTGCGTGCAGCCAATCCTCTTCTTTGGGTTATCAGCTATGTTTCTCTCACTGTTTAATTCATCTTCAAAGACTGTATTAGGTTAAGAGGAATATTATTAACCAGCTCTATATTCTTGAAATAAATTATATACTCACAGGCTCTTGCAGTTAAAAAACAATATATTTTCGACTCTCTTCCCAAAGTAACAATTATTCTGTACAAACTCCAGCCAGCCAACTGGTTCCAAGATAAATGTCAGACTCTACTAAACATTCATACAGTTACATATGTTCTGCCTCATGCAGAGCCAAGACATGAAGTAAAAGTCTCTATGTAACACATGCTTCATCTGTCTCTGTAATGATCCACATGAGGCCACACACCATGGAACACTATCCAACTACTCTTTGACTTTTTGATACATCTTCTAGGGCGCTGCTTGTAACTACTTGTCGAGGTCGCTCGTCTGGCACAGTTCCTGGCTCCTCATGACAGTTGTCCTTCCTGCATACACAGACATGTGTGGCACAGTAAAAAGGCTCTCTCACCCTTTTCATTAAAATGTCAGGTGTTCGAGATGGGGGAGAGCCAAGTGTTTCTAGAATTTACACCGAAATTCTCGAAGCACTACATATCTCCCCCCCCCTCCCCCTTAGCTTGAGTGTGCGATATTTTCCACATATTCATCATGTACATTACTATCTATCTCAACACTAATTTATATTTCAATTAACCTTCAAACAACCATTACATACGGGTTGATGCTATGAATGCACTCCCTCCTTCTGTTTTGGTAGATATGCCCCTTTAAACTTACGGATCTATTATGGTACAGGACAATCCCCTTCTTGTTGCGCCTGCCCTCACAGTATAGGCCAGCCTCTCTTGGGTCTGCCTATCTGCCCTTTTCATCCAATAAATGCTGGGTGCACCCTCCTTCTCCTTCCTGAGTAGGCTTCATAGTTCACTGCCCTAGTATATATCTTTATGTATACTGTCACTAAACATTCCACTTCACACTCCTCTATTACTCCTTGGTACCTTATTTGATCCGCTAGAGTCCTCCACTACTTTTCAACTTCCACACTTTCAGAAGACATCATATTTATATAGAATTCACTATATCATATCTTTCCTTATTCTAGACTTGTCCCACTATCCTACAAATCATCAGAACAAATATTCGACTGATATCCCTACATAATTATCACCATTAGTTCCTCCCTGGCTTATGCTCTTTAGGCCTTCATTTCTCACACTTCCTTTCGTGATATAGAACTGTCTCTGTTCTTATGCCTACGTATAAATATAAAAGAAGTGACAAAAGTAAAAAAAGGGGGTGATGCAGAACCGTCGTATATCAACCCTTCGTACCCCGATGTACATAGGTCTTTATTCCCCTAATCTCTTGGCGGTTCTGACTTCACTTTAGGTTTCTAATATGTAATTTTCATGTTTGTGTCTAAGTGTAATTTTGTGTGTATATTGATGTGTGTTCGTGCAGCCGGATTCTTCGGCCTACTTATTTGAAATAAGTTAAAGGTTATAGGAAACCATGGTGAATGAGAAGGACTTAAGCAACAGAAGTGTATGCATATGGAAAGAGGGAAATATAGACCGGTACTCAGATGAGAAGTAAGATAGGAAAAAATAGAAACATTTGCTAAGATCGAAGAAGTGAAAGGGGATAGTGCCAAAGACAGGATACCCTTCCCACCCCCCTTTCCCAAGATCCCTACTTCACCAGTACTTGAGTAAGAAGCCAGAGGAGGTATGATGTTAAACATCTCCTACAGAATGGACCTTCTCACCTTCACCTTTGAAGTCCCCGAAGGACGATCTTAGCAACTCCTATGGAACTGCAAATGGTGAAAAATCAGTTAGACTTGTCTGTGAGGGTTGTCTGAAAGGAGAGATGTGTGTGTTTAGTATTCATCATGTTTGTACCTACACTACCCACCCTTTCCAAAAGTTATACAAACCCTTCCATATATCTTAAATCTCATAAAAGGTATAAAATTATTCTATAAAAATAGAAAATTATACACTATGATAACATAATTGATTAGTCATTCAGTTTATACTATTTTTCATACACACTTCATTCAGTTTTTGATGTCTAGATATTACTTTGCTTGAATAGTACCATGATATTACCTTTATACTAGTACTATTTTCTGTTCATTTCATTCCATTTTTAGAGATCATTGTTCATTCGTGGTTCTCTTAAATTAATCATTATCTTGTAGTCATGTTCAGTCACTTAAATACTAACATGATAGGATAGTATAAGAGGTTATGAACACACAACAGAATAGTTGAAGATTTGAAGGGAATTCAGTGTAGGAAAACTAATGTGGAATTAACACTGAAAACAGCTCAGGAACCGATCGTCGTCACTCCGTCTATTAACACAGAATGTTAACATCCCTGGGGAACAGATGTGACTGCACCAGGATCCCATCGATCTGATATTAACCTCACTTGTGCAAGTGCATACCAGTACCTCTCCTTCAATTTTGTGTGGAAGCCTAACCACAACAAAACAATCACCACTTTACTAGGTAACACAACATCAGGTAAAGTTTTTCTATTTTTTACTTTGTCATGGACAAGTTTGAATTCTTTGTCCATAACCTTGTTAGCGTCATTAGGTTTGGAAAAAGCAACAGACAAATCGTTTCTGGAGATTATACACCCAGTAATTTCTCGGCCTACAATTAGCTCAAAAGGTTCCACCAGACTACTAACAGTTATCATGTCAAAGTTGATTATTTTTTCTTTGAAACTTTGCTTCACATTATTTACTCACAAAGTGACAGTTTCTGCATTAACAACTCGTGTATTAACCTCTGGCATTTGGAAATGAATAATCAACCGTGTACTAACACAGAAATTTTCAATTGAATATTTGACATTAATTCCTTAGGCTGGTTTACACTCTTTTTCAAAGTACTTAAACCTTGTCTTACATTATTGTATTTATTATTCTGGATGTCTTTTAGAGATTCTAAGTTTTCAATAGGTTTTGATTCTATTTTATTACTATTATTTTTGACGTCACATTCAGTCCCCAAAGTAACTATGTCTTCGCACTGATTATTAGATGCTTTGCTTTGAGCATCTATTTTGATGTATAACAAACCTATACTTGTCTTCTGACAATTTAAAGTTTTATTTTGGGCCTTTAATTTACAATTCATTGAATTTAGTAAGTCTAGGTTTTTTCAAAATCTCGCTTTGAGCATCCAATTTAGCACTTTGGTCATCTAATCTAACATGTAGTTCTTGTCTTAAAGAAGCTAAATGTGCTCTCTCTTCTTGTCTCTGGTTATCTAAGTTAAAGCTTAGTGCTTTAATTAGATTTGCTAACTCAGTCCAGTCTGGCATTTCCTTTGTTATAGTCATTGTCATGGCTGGCTCTGAAGTTCCCCCAACTTTCTGAATATTATATATTTCTCTATTTTTCTTCGACCTAGTAATCATCTAACTAAACTACAATATTGGGTACAATAATTACACCCACGGTTTATTGTCCTGCAGTTCTTTCACCTTTAACAAACAGTTATTGGTTTTCGCTCACCTGTTGTAGAGGTCTAAGCTGTGTCAGTGAGCAGGTGTAGAATCAGCACCGGTGAACAGCACAGGCGCCGGCAGTGTCAAACGGTGGTTGCGGTGTCAGCGTCAGTGAGTGGATGTGAAGTCAGCAATGGTGAACGGAAGTTGCAGACGGGGATGGTTACTGCATCGGCGTCAGCTGATACTACGTCGGCGTCATCTGGTTACTGCTTATATGTCTTCTGGGTCAACATATGAGTGAGGACTGCTTACTTGCCCGCACCAAATCTTCTTAGTCAAACTATCCTCTGCGTCTTCCTTTGTTCAGTGCTTGTTAACTTTTTCACCCTTTTTTTTCTTTTAGGCAGAATCCAGTTCTGTGTAACAGTTTCCTTGTCTTGTTACTCTCAGTTGCTTTGGCAACTCAATATCTTCTGATCTCGATTTATGTCATAAAATTCCCACTTTATTCAGGTCCTGATACTTGGGTTGCCAATTTCTCTTCTAGTTGACTTACACATTGGGCGTGCAGCTGATCCTCTTCTTTGGGTTATCAGCTACGTTGCTCTCACTGTTTAATTCATCTCCAAAGACTGTATCGGGTTAAGGGAAATATTATTAACCAGCTCTATATTCTTAAAATAAATTATATACTCACAGGCTCTTGTCTGTTAAAAAACAATATATTTTCGACTCTCTTCCCAAAGTAACAAGTGTACTAGAAGGAATGCCTCATCTTGCCAATCTGCAAAGTTTGACCGCATGAGTAAGAAAGCACAGCAGATGGAAGAGACACACATTGTGACGAATCTGAGTGGCATACAGTTAGATGATACAACCTTAAAGTTACTCAGCAAGGGTCTCAACATTGCTACGACCCCTAGAAACGTACCCATTTCAGGTTTCGTCAGTGCAGTAGAGCAAGCTGCAGCCACACTTCCACCTAATGTGGCAGAGGAAGTCCGCCGAGAGACCTGCAGGGCTCTTACCAAGGCCAGGCCACCAAAATCGAACATCACAACCGAGGAGAGGCTTGCACTCAAGAAACTCCGCGAAGACAACAGCATTGTGGTATTGCCAGCAGACAAAAGGAACTCCACTGTCATCTTGCAGCAGGTGGATTATGATGAGAAAGTACGCCAACTTCTGGAGGACCCTGCATACAGAATTCTGGAGTGTGACTCCATAAACAAGGTGGCCAAGAAGACTAGAGCTCTCTTGAAGGAAACAGGGATGCCCGATAATATCATCAGACAACTACGGGAAAAAGCGCCAGTGCCACCTAGACTGTATGGTCTGCCCAAAATACACAAGGAGGGCGTGCCCCTAAGTTCAATTGTCAGTAATATTGGGGCACTTACGTACACAACAGCCAAGTACTTGAAAGGTCTCCTGTCTCCGTATGTGGGGAAATAGGAAGATTTCCTGCAACGCCTCAAGCAACTGCACATCACAGATTCGGACATCATGGTTAGTTTTGATGTGGTATCGCTGTTCACCAGGGTCCCACTGAAGGACTCACTAGAACTGATTGCAGAGAAATTTGACGGTGCTCTGTTGGACCTGTTCAGTCATACAGTGACATCCATGTATTTCCTGTAGAGAAACCAATATTACGAACAAACTGAAGGCATAGCTATGGGCAGCCCACTGTCCCCTTTGGTTGCCAACATGTTTATGGAGAGTTTTGAGGAGAGGGCATTGGAGACAGCCACATTTAAATCCACATGCTTCTTTAGGTATGTAGATGACACCTTCGTGATCTGGTCACACGGGATGGACAGGCTCAATGAGTTTCTTGAACATCTTAACTCATGCCACCCTAATATCAAGTTCACCATGGAACTGGAGAAGAATGGCCAGCTGCCATTTCTGGATGTTCTAGTCCAGAGGAAAGCAGATGGATCAATTGGCCACAGTGTGTACTGAAAACAAACACACACTGATTTATATCTGCAGGCCAGCAGCTGTCACCACCCTGCACAGAAGAATGGGGTTCTGAAGACTTTGGTCCACAGAGCACGTGCCCTGTCAGACCAAGAGAATCTACCTAAAGAGATAGAATGTCTCAAAACAGTTTTCTCCAAGAATGGATACACGGACAGACAAATTGAGAGGGCACTCCAACCAGCCACTATACCACAGGTTCCTGAAGAAGACCCAGATGGAGCAAAGAAGGTGGTATATCTGCCCTATGCTGGCTCTATTTCTGCCAAAATCAGTAGGATCCTCCGTAAACACAGTATCAAGTGTGTCTTCTGTCCATCCAACAAGATCGGGGGACTGCTGGGGAGTGTCAAAGATGACCTGGGGTTACTAAAACCAGGGATTTACAATATACATTGTCAATGTGACATGTCCTACATTGGCCAGATGACAAGAACTGTGGAGATCAGGTGCAAAGAACATCAGAGGCACACTAGATTAAGACAGGTGACTAAGTCAGCAATTGCTTAACACTGTCTAGAACTAGATCATGCCATGAAGTATGAGGATACCAAGATTCTAGCACAAACACCCAGATTTTGGGACAGTGTTATAAGAGAATCGATAGAAATAAAAATGGCTGACGATCTTATGAACCGTGACACAGGGTACCAGCTAAGCAGAGCCTGGGATCCGGCTCTGGAATTGTTAAAGGAGCAATGGGGCCAGCTGCAACACTACACTAACAGAAGAACCAGAGACATGGAGATGAAAAACGAGCCCCTGACGGACTGCCAGGCGCACCAGACCGAAGATGGAACACCCAGAAGTGGGACTGGTGGGCGCGGACCGCAGAGGGAACATCCAGAGCCACAGCGGACAAAAAACGGAGTGGCAACAGGTAGTGGTGAACAGGCACAGACCGCAGGGGGAATGCTTGGTACGCCAGACCGCAGATGAAACCCCCAGGAGCAGGTTTTGTGGGCGCGGGCCTCAGAGGGAACACCTAGAACCGCAGCGGATGGAAAACGGAGCAGCAACGCTCCAGCAGGTTTCAGGGAATGGGCGCGGACCACGGAGGAAGCGCCTGCAGCCGTTGGTGGAGGGGGAAGGCCATAGGCATAAATACTGGACCAGGTCCACTCGGAGCAGTCTCAGGTCGCACGTGATGAAGGTTACGAGCTACGTGACCGAAATATCGTGCAAGTATGACGCTGATATCCGGCAGAACACCCAACAACCCAAGATGTCAACAATTATTCTGTACAAACTCCAGCAAGCCAACTGGTTCCAAGATAAATGTCAGACTCTACTAAACATTCATACAGTTACATATGTTCTGCTCATGCAGAGCCAAGACATGAAGTAAAAGTCTCTATGTAACACACGCTTCATCTGTCTCTGTAACAACCCTTATGACACCACACACCATGAAACATTATCCAAATATTCTTTGACTTTTTGATATAACTTCTGTGGCGCTGCTTTGTAACCACTTGTCGAGGTCGCTCGTCTGACACAGTTCCTGGCTCCGTATGACAGCTGTCCTTCTGTTCTTCCTGCACACACAGACATATGTGGCACAGTAAAAAAGCTCTCTCACCCTTTTCATTAAAATGTCAGTGTTTGAGATGGAGGAGAGCCAAATGTTTCTAGAATTTACCCCAAAATTCTCGAAGCCTTACAACTGAGCCCATCAGGGGTCATTAAGTGTGATTCTAATTTTTGCTTTAATAAAAGATGTTAAGAATACCCCATTTGATTAACCAGCCCTTCCACTAGCCTGTCATTCTGTTACACAGTGGTAGTGGAGCTAGTCACCTTGATTACGTGGGGTATTGTTAATTAGCAGATTATTTTCTTTTGATAATATTTTAACACATGTAGTGTTAGAGATTTGTAATGGCACACAATTATAGGAGAATTTAGAACAGAAATCAGAGTCCATAACTGCAACGAGACCCCAGCCAGGTAGCACATTCTAGTCATTGCACTATTGACTGCCACATTGTCAGACCACAAGAGCCTAAATTGGGCCACAAGCCACAGACATCAGCCACAGCCAGCCATCACACCTGCTTGATCAGCATCCCTCAGCAGCAGCAAGACGTCTCTGACACTGTCCCAGGTGTCAATGTTCTGGGTCCAGCCTTTGAGAAGCCACTTCATCTCAATTGACTTCCTTGTCATCGATTATGCCAGACTCTGTTCACTGCTGTGTTCCATATGGTTTGGAGTGGCTCACAAATGCAGCCCTTCCATAAATTCAGCACCGGGAACCAGCATTTAAATGCTGTCACAGCCAAGTGCCTGATGTTCAGGCATGGCATGGCCGTGTCTGGCACCTGGTGAGTGTCAGCCAGGAATGCTCACTTTGAATTCTGCTGCACCAAATGGTAAAGGAGGGACCTCTGCCTTTCTGCCCAATCCAGGCAGGCAATACCATGCCTTCTGCCTGCCCCTGCTTCACCATTGATCCAGAATTCAACTCCTGGCAACACTATTGTTGTACCACTGGAGCACCACAACCTGCCATATTAGAGATGACCTGGTGGCAGTCGGTGACCATAGCATGTCAGCATCCTACTGTCACAGCTCGCCTTGCATACTGGGGATGCCAACACAGCAAGCACTCTGTCTCCTGAACAGTGTGTACATGACATCTGCTGTACGTCAAGTTCTCCAGCTATGACAACGGAATATTATAAGAGAAATTCAGACCGCACCAGAGAATGGAGCACAATCAGATGAATGTGTCTGCACTGTACGAATTAGTAAAGAACTAATAAAGAGTTGTATTTTCACCAGGACCTGCCTCTGCTGCTGTTCACATCCCCCATCTTTGACAGAGAACACAGCCCTCGCCCAGACAGCTTACCTCTCTCACTTTTACAAATTTGTTTATTTCAGAATGGGTGATAGAGAGGTGCCTAGAGTTGGTGAGCTGAGGAAAGAAGAATTACAAAAAGAACATAGAGTGAGGACCTGTATACCTCCTGTGAGGCTAACTGACCAAATACAAATGCTGAAAGGAATGCTGCACTGCCCTATTGTCATAACATCGATGCAACCAAAAGTGTTGAGTGAGGCTCTGTGCAGCCCACTTTAGCTGAAATAGCATCAGTTGTATCATTTTTTGAAGTACGTGAGCCTTCCTACATGCAATTAAGATGTTTTAAGGCCTGAATAATGCATTATTGGAGTACATCACATGATTTACATTGCATTGAACGGAGCAAACAGTTGGGTAAACAGATAGACCAGTCACAGTAACAAGCTTCTGCCCTCACAGAATGTATTGAGGAATTTTCTGCTCCAAATCTAGGAGAGAAATTAGAAGTGAAGCAGATGGAAGCTACTGCAGAGGAAGTTGAGTATGGTAGCCAGATTAATAGAAGAGTTGTTGACAGACAGCAAGAAGCCACAACAGATCAAGACTGCTGTGAATTGTTTTCTAATCCTTTACTTGGGTTGTTAAGAGAATGGAAAATTGTCAGTCAACATCTCAGCCCAGATTAATTACCTATTGTGATTGAGTTGCAGGAACAAGGTGAAAATTGAGGAGCATTTTTTTCAAAATTCAATATATGCAAAACATTTCTAAATTGAGTTAGTTGTGGCAATGGCATAATGTTGGCCTTTTACATCAACCCATGAATCTATTTTACCAAAGCCAAGTACTGCTGTGTGTATGAACACACCAATTACTAGATTTTAGCAAAATGATATATTCATCCTAAGCATTCTTACAGTCACGGCAAAAACCAACAAATGCAATATAACAACTGTCTTATGTCTCATCTCTCTTTCCCGCAGCAAGCAGTTAACAGCAATTAAGTATACTGGTTGCTTTAAGTGATGTTACTCATTGTTGTAACAATATTTACTGGTGGGACTAGCTTCATTGTTGTTGAAACTCCCGCAGCTTACTTTTTACAAGTATGCACTTGGTGCTAACGTGTACAACTAAAAAGAAGTGTTGCAAGCGGAAGCAGCATGGATGATGTGGGTGCTTTCAAACGTGTCTCTGCCTTTGATTGTGTACACCTTTCAGGTTACAGGACTGGAGAAGGTGGTGGTGGGAGGGTGCATGGGACAGGTTTTGCACCGGGGGGTGGTTACAAGGGTAGGAGCCAGAGAGTAGGGAAGGTGGTTTGGGGATTTCATAGAGATGAACTTCGAGGTTACGAAGGTTACGTGGGTGGCAGAAAGACACTCTTGGTGGAATGGGGAGGATTACGTGAAGGATGGATCTCATTTCAGGGCAGGATTTGAGGAAGTCGTATTCCTGCTGGAGAGCCACATTCAGAGTCTGATCCAGTCCCGGAAAGTATCCTGTCACAAGTGGGTCACTTCTGTGGTTCTTCTGTGGGAGGTTCTGGGTTTGAGCGGATGAGGAAGTGGCTCTGGTTATTTTCTTGTGCACCAGGTCGGGAGGGTAGTTGCGGTATGCAAAAGCTGTTTGCAGGTTGTTGGTGTAATGGTTCAGGGATTCCAGACTGGAGCAGATTCGTTTGCCACAAACACCTAGGCTGTAGGGGAGGGACCATTTGATGTGGGATGGGTGGCACACTCTCCCTTAAAACCCACATCCTTTCATCATTCCCTCTCCTTCCCTCTTTCCTGACGAAGCAACCATGGGTTGCGAAAGCTTGAATTTTGTGTGTGTGTTTGTGTGTCTATCGACCTGCCAGCGCTTTTGTTGGGCTTGTCACATCATCTTTGTTTTTAGATATATTTTTCCCACGTGGAATGTTTCCCTCTATTATATTCTTATCAATAATTTGAACCCAACAATTACGTTTGTTAGTGTCACTGTTGCATTTCGAAATCTTTTCTGTCGTCTTATTTTCTCTTTCTGTTTTTGCCAGTAGTTTCACTTTGTATTCACCTTCTCCTTTTTACTGTAATCTACTATACAATTTTATCCTGCCTATATATACTCAATAATACGTAACCCACTTCCAAACCATAGCCGAATTAAGTTGGTTTTTTTTCCCCTGCTTTCAACACTACACTTTGTATTCACCTTCTCCTTTTTACTGTAATCTACTATACAATTTTATCCTGCCTATATATACTCAATAATACGTAACCCCCTTCCAAACCATAGCCGAATTAAGTTGGTTTTTTTCCCCCTGCTTTCAACACTACTGCTGTTATAAAATCCACTTTTCTAGTTCACAAACAGTTCTCTTTACCTATTAAACAACCATTTTGGCTAGTTGTAATAACTTTCGCTTTATTTCCATTTCCGTTTCTCCCACATCACTGATCATTTTTAGCCGCTTCCCACAGGTTTCATGACATTATTTCTTCGTCAGACAATTGTTAACCTCATTTTCATAATCTGCCACCACAAAACCACTCCTTTTAATACATTTACAAGTAGTTTTTTCGAAATTTTCCCATATTTCTCCACCCTTTAACGTGTTCTGGAGGTAACACAACCACCTAACCTTTATGCACATCATTGTCTACCAACCCAAGTTCACCACAGGATCAACATAACCCAGCTTTAGCCAACACTTTTTCGCCTTTTTTTCACACCAAATCTCCAGTTGCTTTCTAGTTCACTTTTATCTCCCCCCATATATATTTAATTTCATTTCAGCCTCATGTTACACTTTCCACCTTCTAATACCATGTCACCCTCACAACACCCCCATAATGACCCCATTAAGTTTTATTTACATTCCCTCCGCAAACATGCTTTCGCCCTAGCCAGATTACGCTCCCATATTTTATTTTCTCAGGCTTGTCTGACATTTGGCATTACCCCCAAAGGCCTCACACTTAAAGTTCCCATCTCTGGCTGCAACCCTTCTTTCCATCAGTCCATATACTAGTTCCAAACTGAACAATCCATTGCCCTCACCCACCTAATCCTTGGCCTACACATCAACTTGGCCAATGAACACACCCGTCAACTCCTATCCTTAATAAAAGTCCTCAATCTTTCCTCTCCCACATCCACACCAGCTGTTCAGAGCATCCTCCTACAGGCCAACTGCAAATTAGAACAGCATGGCACCCTCCACCTCAAAAAACTATCCAATCTCCTTGTACATGTGTGGATGAATATGTGCGTGTGTGCGAGTGTACACCTGTCCTTTTCTCCCTCTAAGGTAAATCTTTGCACTCCCGGGATTGGAATGACTCCTTACCCTCTCCCTTAAAACCCACATCCTTTCGTCTTTCCCTCTCCTTCCCTCTTTCCTGAAGAAGCAACCATTGGTTGCGAAAGCTAGAAATTCTGTGTGTGTGTTGGTGTGTTTTATTTATTGTGCCTGTCTACCGGCGCTTTCCCACTTGGTAATTCTTGGAATCTTTGTTTTTAATATATTTATTTTTCCCATGTGGTAGTTTCTTTCATTAGACACACACAGAGGGCAAGATTCCACGTGGGAAAAATATATCTAATAACAAAGATGATGTGATTTACCCAACAAAAGCGCTATCATGTCCATAGACACACAAACGTACACACAAAATTCAAGCTTTCACAACCCATGGTTGCTTCGTCAGGAAAAAGGGAAGGAGAGGAAAAGATGAAAGGATGAAAGGATGTGGGTTTTAAGGGAGTGGGTAAAGAGTCATTCCAATTCCGGGAGCGGAAAGACTTACCTTAGGGGGAAAAAAGGACAAGTATACACACACACACACACACACACACACACACACACACACACTTGCCTTCAGGTTTCACATGCAATAAAATATTAAAGAGATTCTGTGGAGAAAGAAAAAATTTAGGACTGAAGCTATGCCCCTTAGCAAAATACAAGCATATATTTTTCAGACATTTCAATCTATCATTCAGGACACCTCATACCAATATATGCTCCACTTGTAAGGTTGGATTAATGGAAATAAATGCAGAAACATGTCAGCAGGAGAATGGACTATGAACTACACAGAGATTACATAACATTTGTTCAAAGCAATTTTATGATATAATGGAGGAAGATAATCCTGAATTGGATTTGACGTGTGGAAGAATCAGCCTATTCCAAAACCATCAGTCAGTGAGATTTCCTAAGCTACATAAGTATGTTTATTATTACCAGTACTAAGGAGCAAAATAGGGAAATCATCATTTTCCACACCTGGTTGGAGACAGAATCTTCAAGAGGACACAATCAAGTTGCTTCAGCTTTGCTAGACTTTCTTTCTGACTTACATTTATATAAAAACAAATAAAAAAAGGTCAAATGATGGCACCAATACAGCACATCTACTCTCAGATTCTTGTAGCAAAATGAAAAACAGTTGTATGATGGCAAGGCTTATAATGTTCTTGTAAAAGAACACAAAATTAAATAATATTCATCACTTCTTCCCTTCTTGTAGCCACAACTATTAGCCTCCAGGCCAAGTGTTTCGTAGAACTGAGATGTCTTACAGAAAAAAAGAAAGCATCTTTTCTCCTAAAGAGTATTACAATTTTTTACAAGGGCATGGTACTCTCAGAGTTCTAAACACAGACTGAACTGTCAAGATAGTGCAGAAAAAGTACTAAAACCCAAGCAACCATTCAAAATGAACAGCTAATGTGTCAGCTCATACAAGAAAGCAAAGAAAACTGTAAGTGTGTAAGTAAGTGATATATATTCTGGACATCTAGAACAAGTTGACATCCTGAGATGAAAGAAATTATGCCTTCCAACATTACTAACATCAACCCTTTTACCAAAACAAAATATGGTAACCAAAGAAAAGAACAATGATTTGTCTGCCTTGCTTAAGTATTTTGAAATCCCAGATGATGCAAAGGAGTTTTACATAGATGACCCAGATGAATAATGTATAGATGTAAGAGTGAAAACATGGCAATAACAATGTGATTGTAACATGAAATACTTTTTGTGTTATTCATTTTGTATTTTATGTAGTACCGACAATAATGAATTAAGCTAAACTATTATGGTAAAATAGTTATCATTGCCATTATTGTATTATGCCAGTGTATTCCTGTTATTATAGTTTTTATTCTCAACAAAATCAAAAACTTTAAATTAAAATTGCTTTATGTATACAAAAATACACATTTCACAACACTGTAGGCATAAAATAAACACTACAGCACATAAATTTTTTTTATGGAGGACATACATGATACCAGCAGTAGTTATAAGCACTTACCATCATTTGAAAAATATTGGAAAAATCACCCCTTAACATACTGCCATAAAAATTAAATTGTAATATATTTCATTACAATGCTTAATTAATGTCAGTGAGATCTTGTTGATGTTAGATGAAAAGAAATGAAGGAGAAGATGTTGTTGTGATCTTCAGTGGTTGGATGCAGCTCTCCATGCTACTCTGTCCCGTGCAAGCTTCATCTCTCAGTACCTACTGCAACCTACATCCTTCTGAATCTGTTTAGTGAATTCGTCTCTTGGTCTCCCTCTATGATTTTTTACCCTCCGCCCTGCCCTCCAATACTAAATTGGTGATCCCTTGATGCCTCAGAACATGTCCTACCAACTGATCCCTTCTACTAGCTAAGTTGTGCCACAAAGTTCTCTTCTCCCCAATCCTCTTCAATACCTCCTCCTTAGTTATATGATCTACCCATCTAATCTTCAGCATTCTTCTGTAGCACCACATTTCGAAAGGTTCTATTGTCGTCTTGTCCAAACTAGTTATTGTCCATGTTTCACTTCCATGCATGGCTACGCTCCATACAAATACTTTCAAAAACAACTTCCTGACACTTAAATCAATACTCGATGTTAACAAATTTCTCTTCTTCAGAAACGCCTTCCTTGCCATTACCAGTCTACATTTTATATCCTCTCTACTTCGACCATCATCAGTTATTTTGCTCCCCAAATAGCAAAACTCCTTTACTACTTTAAGTGTCTCATTTCCTAATCTAATTCCCTCAGCATCACCTGATTTAATTCAACTACATTCCGTTATCCTCGTTTTGCTTTTGTTGATGTTCACCTTGTACCCTCCTTTCATGACACTGTCCATTCCGTTCAACTGCTCTTCCAAGTCCTTTGCTGTCTCTGACAGAATCACAATGTCATCTCAGTGTTGTTTCTTCTCCCTGGATTTTAATACCTACTCCAAATTTTTCTTTTGTTTCCTTTAATGCTTGCTCAATATACAGATTGAATAACATCAGGGAGAGGCTACAACCCTGTCTCACTCCCTTCCCAACCACTGCTTCCCTTTCATGCCCCTCGACTCTTATAACTGCCATCTTGTTTCTGTACAAATTGGAAATAGCCTTTCGCTCCCTATATTTTACCCCTGTCACCTTCAGAATGTGAAAGAGAGTATTCCAGTCAACATTGTCAAAAGCTTTCTCTAAGTCTACAAATGCTAGAAATGTAGGTTTGCCCTTCCTTAATCTAGCTCCTAAGATAAGTCGTAGGGTCAGTATTGCCCCATGTGTTCCAATATTTCTATGGAATCCAAACTGATCTTCCCAGAGGTCAGCCTCTACCAGTTTTTCCATTCGTCTGTCAAGAATTCACATTAGTATTTTGCATCCGTGACTTATTAAACTGATTGTTCAGTAATTTTCACATATGTCAACACCTGCTTCCTTTGGGATTGGAATTATTATATTATTCTTGAAGTCTGAGGTATTTGCCTATGTCATACATCTTGCTCACCAGATGGTAGAGTTTTGTCAGGACTGGCTCTCCCAAGGCCATCAGTAGTTCTAATGGAATGTTGTCTATTCCTGGGGCCTTGTTTTGGCTCAAGCCTTTCTGTGCTCTGTCAAGCTCTTCACACAGTATCGTATCTCCCATTTCATCTTCATCTACATCCCCTTCCATTTCCATAATATTGTTCTCAAGTACATTGCCCTTGTATAGCCCCTCTATATACTCCCTCCACCTTTCTGCTTTCCCTTCTTTGCTTAGAACTGGGTTTCCATCTGAGCTTTTGATATTCTGAAATTTCATGAAAATTTTATTTGGCATGCCATGGACAAAGAAATTAAGGAGTGGGTACAGTCTTACAACGTCTGTTCAATGAGTAAGCCAATTACAAGTACACAGCAGAGATTTTCGGCTACTGGAACAATGATTACGGCTATGGAGAGATTCTATCAAACAGTGGAAAAACCAAAATGGAACAAAGATTATATTATGAAAAGCAAAGATTGCTACTCCACTATATGGTGAGTAGCAATCTTTGGTTTTCATAATATTGTCGTGGAGAGGTAATACATGGATTATTTAGGCCATCTTCCATACTTGCAAGCCGGCAACAGGTTCATTCAAGTTTGTGTGGATGCCTTTACTCACTTTTGCTGCTTGTTTCCAACCAATGATATGAAAAGGCACTATACATTATTTACAGTCCTTGTCTGGTACCTTCAGGCACTGTCATTATTTAGTCTCTGTTATTGCTGCAGCATTCACATTGAGATAGTTTTGGGATTTCTGATTTGAGAGGGAGATAGTCTTCTATCACAGTGCCCTGCTATACTAACTCTTTATTTGTCGAATGGGTCAATTGCAATTTGTGTTCTGCCCTCATTGCATGCTATCTTGAAGATGATTCTGTGTGTGACCATTCACTTCATTGGTCAGCTTTTGCCTTCAATATGGTGGTACATGAATCTCACGAACAGATCCCCACTAGCCTCATGTTTGCACATAAGCCCAACCTGCCAATAGTGAACTGTGGTCAATCAACCAACTATTACCAGAGAAAACTGATGCAATGTAGACCCAAGACAACTGAAAGACTGCAAGAGCCAATATGAAATATGCTCATGGCAGAGAAGCCCAGAGGGGTATCAAGACTAGACCTCCTACTCGCCTCAAAATGAGTGACAGGGTCAGGGCGCAAAACTTTCAGTCAGCCAGGGAAGTTAAAGATAAATTAATGTGGAAGCTGCTGCCCAAGTTCATGGGGCTGGTACAAATCCTATGGCTTGTGACTCCAGTCACCCTGATGGCAAAAAAAACATGATGTAAAAGAATGTTTCATATGCATTTATCTCAAGTGAAAATTATATTAGTGATAAAATTTTAATTAATTAATTAATCAATTAATTATGTTCCTTTAACCCTGTGAAACAATGGGGGTGGTGAAATGTTGGTAACTTATTGTTAAAAATTAGGGTACAGTTATGGTCAATGCATGTTTGTCTACATATGTACATTAAATTTTGCACTTTTGAGGAAGATTTCTACACAGATCATTTTCAGTTTAATTCTCTATTGGAGAATATAAGAAAGGAGGACCCTAAGCAATTTGACTATAACCAGCAGTGGAGTGACAGCTCTAATATTGTCCTTCTGAGTCCCTTAACCAGGAAGCTGCTACCCCATGAAGATGTTTTGGTGGTGGAACAATGTTCCACAATTGACACGGCACTGTTCTGCAGCTACCAGCCGCACAAACTCGAATTTCGCAGCAGTCGCACCAAGCACCACCTTGATAGTAGAGGGCACATAATGACTTACTTAATTGGCCTAATATGATACATAATTTCACAAAGACAACCAAATACAAAGGTTGAAACTTTATCATTGGAAACATAGCTTGACAGACATAATGCAACAGAATCAAATAATGCTGCTTATATCACACATTAGTTGTTGTGACTCGCTGATCTTTCAAAGCGCTGCCGCGCAGTTACGCACATCCTCTACATGTGGCACTGTTTGCCAGCCATGCAGCAACAGTGCCACCTAAGCGACCAGCCAGCCAGCGGCCGCTAGACTCGGACTCAGTCCTGATTTGACTGTCAAAATGTACACACGTCTAACTTTGATTACTTGATCTGTGACTTACATGTATATTGTCATCCTTGAAATATATTTGTTCAGCTTGACGTTACAACAAATTGGCGATGAGGTAGTGAACTTTTCTTTTTCATTGTTGACCCACAGGTTTCCATGGCTACTTCAGAGCAACTATTGCAAGGTCTCATTGAGCAGCAAACGCTTCTCAAAAATGCAATCAGTGATTTTGTCACGACATCAAATGCGGGCCATCTCTCATCATTGTCTCTATCCCTCCTATTCCTCCTTACAACAAGATGGCGAAAGACTGGTCTGATTACGAAAAACGTCTTCAACAGCACTTCTTGGCATTTCATGTCGCGGACTACCAAACATGTAAGTCTCTGTTCCTTTCATGGATTTCACCTCAAATGTATTGGTTGTTGTTGCAATGGGCTCCTTTGAAAGATCCTGCATCTTTGTCCTTTGCTGAAATGTGCTCACTTCTGTCTGTATATTTTCAAAAGCATATGCATGTGGTAGCCTCTCGTGTTGCCTTTTATCGTTGTCAAAAACAACCAAATCAATCCTATCAGGCTTGCACTGCTGAACTTCACGTCCTCAGTAGAAAGTGTCACTTTGTTACTGAAGTTCACAAAGAATCCTATGCTGATTCCATGGTACGGGATGCTATTATCCGATCAGCGCCCGACAAAGAAGTTGGGCAACGTGCCCTTCAGTTGGCAAATCTGACTCTAGATGAAGCCCTATCGATTGCTCAGTCTTTTGAAATTTCTCATGCTGTTGGAGCGCAAATAGAGGCAGGGGGTGACGTTGGGGACGAACAACCTTTGTGCGCTGTTGACAAAGCGTGCGGCGTGTCCCCGCCGGCCGATGTGGCCGCAGTACATTCCCAAGCGCAGCCTCAGCCTAACCGTAAACAAACCTCTAAGAAACTGCAGCAAACCCCACGGTAACTTCCTTCATGTCCGTGGTGTTTTACAAAGAATTCACGAGAGGATTGTCCCCAACGTTGGGCCGTGTGTCACAAATGCAAAAAGAAGGGTCATGTGTCATCCGTTTGCAAACCCAACTGCATACCTGATGTTCATGCACATGACGCTGATTCTGCTTTTGTGTTGTCTGTCAATTGTACTTCTTCCCTTTCAGGGAAGTTATTCTTCACTGTCCAAATACTTGGTCATGATGTTCGCATGCAAGTGGATACTGGTTCTGCTGCCACTATCATCAATTCTCAGACATATCTTCAGTTGGGTTCTCCAATCCTGTCACCTGTCACTAGGCAATTGTGGACTTACAATAAACAGAAGATTTCTGTCTTGGGACAATTTGATGCTGAGGTATCTTACAAATCTGTCATTCACACTGTTCCCATATTTGTGGTCAACCATAGTAACGCAGAGAATCTTTTTGGTTTCAAAGCCTTTCGCGTTTTTGGGTTCTCCATAGATAACTCTGTCAATATTGTCTCTGATGCTATTCCTTATGCTCAATTGGATTCCTTGTTGACAACATTTTTGTCCCTTTTTTCTCCTGGGTTAGGCCGTGCAAACGACTTTGAAGCTCATATCACGCTCAAACCCACTGCACGGCATAAGTTTTTTTGGGCTCATCCCATTACTGTGGCCCTTCGTGATCAGGTCAAATGGGAGCTGGATCATCTCACTGCTTCAGGGGTCTTGCTTCCTGTCACTTCCAGTGAGTGTTCCTCTCCTGTCATAGCTGTTGCTAAGCCCAATGATGATGATCATCTCTGTGGCGATTTCAAAGCCACTGTACATGCTCAATGCCTCATCGACACTTACCCGTATGCCTCGACCTAAAGAACTGTTTACTAAACTTGCTGGAGGCCAGTATTTTTCTAAACTTGACCTGTCAGAAGCTTATCATCAACTGCCTCTTGACGCTGCTTCCCGGCAGTTTCTGGTCCTTAATGCACATTTTGGCCTCTATCAATACCAACGATTGCCATTTGGGGTTGCCAGCGCCCCTGCTTTCTTTCAGCAATTCTTGGAACAATTATTGCTCACTGTCCCTGGGTGTATAAATTACATGGACGGCATTGTTGTCACTGGCTCCACCACTGAAGAACATCTTCAGAATCTCTGCACACTTTTTCATGACTTACAGACTGCCGGTCTTAAGTGTAATCTTCAGAAATCAAAATTTTTTCAGGCATCTATCATGTACTTGGGGTTTCAACTCTCTCAGGATGGTATTCGTCCGCTTCAGCAAACTGTTGCTGCAATTGATGCCCTTCCTCGCCCTACATCTGTTAAGGAACTGCAGGCATTCTTGGGGAAAATAGCATACTATCACAGGTTTTTACCATCTGCTGCTTCGGTGGCTCAGCCATTGCATCGCCTGTTGCGTAAAAACGTGCCTTTTCACTGGTCCGCGTCATACAATGCAGCTCTCCAGAAATTGAAGGCTATGCTAAAACAGGCCCCATGCTTGGATACTTATCGAGCTGGCCAACATCTTGTTCTTGCCACAGACGCCTCTCAATACAGGGTCGGTGCAGTCCTTGCGCACCGTTTTTCTGACAGTTCTGAACAACCCATTGCTTATGCCTCCAAAATACTCACGGATGCCCAACAAAAGTATTCTCAAATTGAAAAAGAAGCTTTGGCCATTATTTATGCTCTTCATAAGTTTGGTGTTTTTCTCTATAGATCCAAATTTCATCTTGTTATGGATGACAAACCACTTGTTTCCTTGTTTCATCCATCAACGTCACTTCCTGACAAGGCTGCACACTGCCTCCAGCGTTGGACTCTTTACTTGTCTCGTTTCAATTATGAGATTCATTTCCGGCTGACAGCTCAACATGCGAGTGCTGATGCACTGTCTTGCCTTCCCATGGGTCCCGATCTGGCATTCGATAGGGACGAACTTTTTTGTTTCTACCTGGATGTTGCCAAGCAGCGGGTTGTAGACGGGTTCCACATCACCATGGACTGGTTGGCAGCTGCTACGGGTTCTGATCCTACCCTCTCCCAGGTTTTATGCTGTATTCAGAAGGGTTGGCCAGATTGTCCATCCGCTAAGACTTCTTATCCATTATGGAACTACTATGATTTGCGTTAGCGCCTCACGGCTAGGGATGGTGTCATTCTTCTTTCCACCAAAAACGCTTTGCCACATGTTGTGGTACCTGCGTCTTTGCATGCTTCGGTCTTGTGCCTCCTTCACCAAGGGCACTGGGGTGTCTCTCGCACAAAATCTCTGGTGCGCCGTCATGGGTACTGGCCCGGCATCGACTCTAAAATCACACACATGGTCGCTGCCTGCGGCCCTTGTGCGTCACAGGCTGCTGCCGCAAAGTCATCTTTGTCACCGTGGCCTTTGCCTGAGAAGCCCTGGGAGCATATTCATGCTGACTTCACGGGATCTTTTTAGGTACTTATTGGCTTCTTGTTATTGGCACCTACTCTAACTTTCCTTTCATTGTCCATTGCACGTCGCCTACCACTGCGACAACCACCAATGCTCTAGCTCGCATTTTCTCTTTGGAAGGCCTTCCCTCTACTCTTGTTACTGATAATGGTCTGCAATTTGCCTCTTTCGATTTTGCAAATTTTTGTGTCCGTCATGGTGTCATGCATGTCACGGCCCCTCCGTTCCATCCACAGTCAAATGGTGAAGCTGAACGTCTGGTCGGCACATTTAAGGCTCAGATGAGGAAACTCCTGAATTCTTCTGCAATGATGATGCGCTTCTCCAATTTCTGGCTTCTTACCATTTCACCCCCATGGGTGACCACATCCCGGCGTAGCTCTTACAAGGCCAACAGCCCCGCATGCTACTTCATCTTCTGCGGCCTTCCACCTCACGGCCGCAGGTGCCTTCGCTTGGCCGGTTCACCTCCGACGACCATGTATGGGTATGGGGATATGGCAGGCAGCCAAACTGGAGTCTTGGCTGCATCTTATGACATTGTGGCCGACACCTGTATGAAATCCAGATGGACACGGGTGTTGCAGTGCGTCATTCGGACCAGCTTCAGCCTCGTGTGCCGGCAACGCCTGTTCCGGATGCCGCTACCCCACCTTCAGCTCTAGCTGACGCTCAGCATCCTGGAATCTCTCACTAGTCACAACACAGTCCTCTCACCATCATCTTGGTGCCAGCACAAGAACTGACACCAACAGGAGACCTGTCCATGCAGGAACCAGACGACCACCATCTGTCGGAACGACTCTACTCTCCTTCTTCTCCTATGGACGCAGACACATCGCCCATGTCTCCTGTTATAGTAACCAGACTTGCCACAATGGGCAGACTGGTGCATGGGGCCCCAGCAGATGTGAACCCCACATCTCCTGTCATCTCGACCCGTTATCGGGGACGCTTCTGTCTGTATGGGAAGCCTCCTTATCGAGACTTTATGGTCAGTCAAACAACAAGTGTGCACACGTCTTACTTTGTTTACTTGATCTGTGACTTACATGTATTGTGTCGCCCTTGAAATATATTTGTTCAACTTGATGTTACAACATTAGTTTCATGCACCTATGTTACCTCAGTGCAAGTAGAATCACCCTAGCCCCAATATATATATATGCACAGTTCCAAGAAGAACAAGAGTCTTATATAGTGGATTCCAGTGTAGTGATACCATGGTGTTTTTGGAACAAGAAAATTCGAAGTCCTCAGGAGGCTTGTAGACAATCTGCACTGCCTTACAGAACATTGACAGTGTGGGTGAATGCATGCAATGAAGGACACCAGAATGTGCCAGTCAGTTATTGGCCAGGTTTTCACTGTGTCAATGGAGTAGAAATGTTTACTTTTAGTCCATAGTGATCGATGCAAGCAATTTGTAAGTTGGTATGAGAGACAGGATTAGTGCACATGACTGTGATTCAAATTCTCAAGGAATGCTGAGGCATGTTAAAAACTGCTTTACAATGGGTTTTGTATGATTTGATAGAAATGCTGAAACAGCTTCAGTATAACACTGCTCACACTTACTTGGAATGCTATGAATGCAAAGAATAGGCTGTATTACACCACACCATTGTGCTGAATGAGACAAGGATCATGTCTGAATTGCTACTCAAATGAATGGTATAACTGTGCATCACCACAAAAACTAAAAGTTCATTAGAACCCCTCAATATGTAAGTTTGTAGTGCTACAATGATGAAAATTAATATTACGATGATATCAGACCTTATTTTCATGATTTAAAGGAGTATTCAAGATATTAAAAATGTAATTATAATTTTATTATTTTCATTTTTATGCGCAGTGTATCAAAGACTTTCCATTGCACAGAAGACATTAGCATTGTTTGTACTACAAAACTATATATGATTGTTAAGGGTTAAGCATGTAATAATTCGATGTAAGACATTTTGTTGAGTCTGAATTTTTTTCTCGTACTGGTCAGTAGAGAAGGAAAAGTTCCTTAATCGATGTGAAGGTATAACGGCTGTAAAAAGCAGAGAGAGAAGGTAAATACAATTTATTCAAAACAAATATCTTGAAGGTGTAACCCTTTGTGATTTCCTATAACTAAAAATTGCAAGGTCTAATCTGAGCCTGTCCTGAATAACAGCAAAGAACATTTATGTTATCATATATTTTCTTCGTTTGATCACGGTTGTGATTCGCATGTTTCTTTTGTTGCGCGACGTGTTTGGAATATTTTCATTATACGCACATAAGTGCATACAGCTTTAATCGAACCTGCATCTTTTGGAAATGATAGCTTTTAATCAGTACAATTATGTGAATACCATGTAAATCGCAACTGTGATCGCAAAAGTGTTTCCTGGACCAAATAATTCTTATAAAATGTGTATTCTCCAAAGCGAGCAGCATTGCATTATCGCTAACTTGCAACAATCAAAAGAGTAAAATCAATGATTAAATAAAATTGCCACCTTTTTATAATTATTATTATCCCATTAAATAAATAAATAGCAATTCAGTGGCTATCCAATCAATAAACAGAAGGGGCAATTCAAGTTACAGTATATATGATTCTCATTTACAATTGTATTCGTGATATCCTAATGAGTACTGTTCTACAGTGATAACTGCCTATGTACTGTATTACTGTTCATTTTTGGAACAGAACCTGTGACCAGCTAGGAGAAAGAAGTGCTAACACTTTCTGCAGAACCCACCCATTACTATGCAGGATGAAGTTCAGTTGCATACAGCACCATGAGTGACTGACTTTATCTGATCAGTGGGGCTGGGAAGTGCTGTACGACCCACCACACTCGCCTAACTTAGGCCCTTATGACTGTGACTTGATTTCTAAGATGAAAGAAGCACTTTATGACATTTGATTCATGACTTATGGAGATTTGTCAGTCAATCAAACACTCATTTCATACTGTCAATACAACTGTCACTGCTAAAGGTATCCTACAACACCACATCACTTGCAACAGGTTGTACACAAGGCCAGTGACTATTCTTTGTTTGTTGGCAGGGTCTTCAGTCTAGAGACTGGTTTAATGCAGCTCTCCATGCGACTCTATCCTGTGCAAGCATCTTCATCTCCAAGTAACTACTGCAACTTACAGCCTACTGAATCTGCTTAGTGCATTCATCTCTTGGTCTCTCCTTATGATTCTCTCTCTCCACACTGCCCTCCAATACTAAATTGGTGATCCCACGATGCCTCAGAACGTAACTTTAAAACATATAAATATTTTTATTGGTTGTAAATAAATAGTTGCCATTATTAAAGCACTAATACTTGTATATTTTGTTCTCATACTAATGTTGTCATGAAAATGTGTGTGTCACTGTCAATTTAGTTGTGAGATGTTCTTTGCAGATCTCTAGCAAAAATAATCTTAAAATTATATACAATTTTTAAGGTTAGAAATAATTAACAATATTATGAAAAGGATAGTTGCTACTCATCATATAGCGGATATGCTGAGTTGCAGAAAGGCACAACAAAAAGATTGTCAAAAAGTTAGCTTTTAGCCAACAAGGCCTTTGTCAACATACACACACACTCATGTAAACGCAACTCACACACATATGCCCACTATCTCTGGCAGCTGGAGCCAGACTGCAAGCAACAACACATTAAGGGAGAGGCAACTGGGTGGGGGCAAAGAGGAAGCTGGGGTGGGGAGGGGAAGGGAAAGCAGGTTAAGGGTTCCTACATGCTCTCAGCAGCACTTTACCCTCTCCCAGCCCTGCCCAGCTATCCCTCCCTCTCCCTGCCCCAGCCTCCTCCTTACCCCCAACTGGCTGTGTCTCCCCTAATGTACTGTTGCTTGCAATCTGCCTTCAGCTGTCAGAGACTGTGGTCATGTGTTTGTGAGAGTGTGTGTGTGTGTGTGTGTGTGTGTGTGTGTTGTCTATTTTTGACAAAGACCTTAAAGGCCTTGGTGGATGAAAGATAACTTTCCGACCATCATTTTTTGTGCCTTTCTGCAGCTCAACATCTCCGCTGCATGTTGAACAGCAACTACCCTTTTCATAGTATTGTCACATTCCACCCTGTATTTTCCATTATTTGGTTATAAATAAGTGGTATATTTAACGAAACTTCCTAGCAGATTAAATCTGTGTGCCCAACCGAGACTCGAACTCGGGACCTTTGCCTTTCGCGGGCAAGTGCTCTACTATCTGAGCCACCGAAGCACGACTCACGGCCAGTCCTCACAGCTTCAGTTCTGCCAGTATCTCATCTCCTACCTTCCTAACTTTACAGAAGCTCTGAGTGAAGTTGTGAGGACCGGCCCTGAGTCGTGCTTCAGTGGCTCAGATGGTAAAGCACTTGCCGGCGAAAGGCAAAGTTCCTGAGTGCCAGGAAGTTTCATATCAGCGCACACTCCGCTGCAGAGTGAAAATCTCATTCTGGAAGTGGTATATTTGGTTATGATGGGCTGACCAGATGTTGCAGTTTTGTTGGGACTGTCCTGGTTTCCACATAAATGTCCCATTGTCCTGAGAATACCATTTGGAACATTTAATTGTCCTGGTATATATATATATATATATATATATATATATATATATATATATATATATATATATAAACAAACTTCCACATGGGAAAAATATATTAAAAACAAAGATTCCAAGACTTACCAAGCGGGAAAGCGCCGGCAGACAGGCACATGAACAAAACACACAAACACACACACACACACACACACACACACAGTTTCTGTGGGGGCTTGGTAACCAGCTACAATGGGGCGGCCAGGATGTTTGGGTTTGTGAATTTTAGGAAGTGTGTGTGTGTGTGTGTGTGTGTGTGTGTGTGTGTGTGTGTGTGTGTGTTTTTTTTGTTCATGTGCCTGTCTGCCGGCGCTTTCCCGCTTGGTAAGTCTTGGAATCTTTGTTTTTAATATATATATATATATATATATATATATATATATATATATATATATATATATATATATATATAGTAATGTATGTAATATAGTAATACAGTACTAAACTAGTACTAACATTTCAAAACTAAAAATTTAACATTATGTTTTTATTTATAGAGGTTTTTAATATTGCTCTAAATGCCATTATTACGGAAAGAGTCTTTAGAAAGGTGCAAATGTCGACCGTCTGACACGATTACTGAAAAGAAGTTGTTGATGACTGGTCAGATATCCAATTCATCCAAAACACCTCAGTGGGCATGAGGAACAGCCAAGCTGTTCAATCACTTCTGTCCCATTGTTGATCAGAGATATGACTTCAGAAGTCTAAGGGCACTAAATGACCGTTCTACCATTGCTGTCGTGATTTGAACTACTTGGAGACACTTAATGCACTTCACTACTTCACATAACATTTCTCCAGCTGCAGGCTGTTGTGTAATGTACTTTCTTACATCATGCATGTTTTTAAGACCAGTTGTTTTTTATTAGCAATATCGGCTAACATATTCAAGTGTAAGCACAGTCTCTCAAAGTCTAGGTCATTTTTGAAAAACTCAATTGATTTTTCCAAATTTGTTTCACCTCTTTTTACTAAAAGCAAACACTCTTGTTCAACTAAAATGACCTGTGTGAGTCCAGTTGAAGCAAACTGCTCAGTAATGCAAGATTGCACCATTCCACAAATTTCAATGTAAATAGCTTTGCAGTATTCCTTTGGGGTTTCGTAAGTGTGTGGTGAGCTGGCTTCATTGTTTTCATACTTCTTTGACATACTTTGATTCTGAGGAAGCGAAGGATCATCAACTTGTGGAGGTTTTCTTTTAAACACAATCTCAAAGCATTCAAAACTATCATACCTTCCATTCAATATGCAAATGAAGCCCTCATATATTTTTTCCAGATCAGCAACACTTAAATGAGGGCACTGAATTTTTTCATTGACATCCTCTACTGGGTTCTTCGCATGGCAATAAAGACGTAAAAAGAAATACGTCTGGAATTGTAACATTGACTCAAGATAGCCTTCACATTTGTAACCTGCATCTGTTTTGTCCTCTTCAGAAAATGTTTCAAAAACCTCTAGACATTCTTTGAAGCTTTTCAATATTATCAAGATATTAGAAGCTCACATAGTCCATCAAGTTGGGCAAAGTGGTCATAGACCAGCTTGGTTGTTGGCACTCTCACAGTGTAAGCTTCTGGAAAGTCCCATCCTTTTGTTGGATTTCCTTACAGTGTTTATTAAGTCTTTGGCTAAAGTGATAATATCCCTCATAGATGTAAGATGGTAGAGACTGTCTACAACTGCCAAGTCTAAACTGTGAGCAGTGCAGTGCACATAATGAGCTTTTGGTTGTATATCCAAAACTAACTTTTTTTTACTCCTCTGAACTTACCTCTCATATTTGAGGCATCATCATAGCACTGTCCTCTTAAATTATCCATTGACAAATCAAGATGAGCAAAAAATGTCTTTTAAAATACTTAAGAGTTTGTGATTCAGTGTTGGGGGTCTCGTATAAGTCAGTAAAGGCTTCATTGATGATTAAGGAATCATCAATAAAGGCTTCATTGATGATTAAGGAATCATCAACAGTACAAATACAAAATGACACTTGTTTGTGAATTGAAGAATCACTTGTTTCATCAACCATAACAGAAAAATGTTCAGTCTTCTTGATTGAATCCAATACCTTTCTCAACACAGACTTTCCTAGTAGATCAATGATCTCATTTGGAATATTGTGAGATGTCCACTTATACCTCGAATGTCCTAACCAATCTTTAAACTCCGGTACATCATTCTTTCCAACAATTGAAATAAATTTGAGTTTACATCTTCATGCCCTCTAATTGCTAGTCCTTGTTGGTATAGAAATTGCACGGTAGTAAAAATTGTCTCAAGAGCTAAATGGCCTTTCTTCATATCACTATCTGTTTATTCAGTTGGGAGGCCACACTTCGGTTAGTGATAGAATTTAGTTTCAGGACACCTCCTTTATGCGTAAACATATTTTCATGAAGAAAATTTTTTCCAAAGCCTTTTTTCAGTTAGAAAATCCTACAGAAGTAAATGCATCTTGTTTTTTATTGAAGAAAATTGTAATAGATTTTTAGCATCTGCCTCTTTGCAGGTTTTGCAAAAACCTTTTCGGTAGATGCTTCATATTCTAGCCATGTATATGTGATCAACCAAGACTTCTGAAATGATCTTCCTTTACCACATTGTCCAGGTTTTGGCTGTGAACAGTTCTTGCCTGAAGACGATGGAGCAATTAATGACACAATAACTGTTAGAGGTTGACTTGCAGTATCAACAACTTCCAAGCACACCTCTTTGCTAACAAATTTATCCATTGCAAATTTAATTCACAATACACTAAGAGACTAAATTAAATGAATAAAATATAGTCATATAAAATAGTTCACTAGACCCTAAAGTCAGCACACTAAACCCATCTGCCATGCACTGAACGAAACCATCCACACTGAATGACTGTGACAGCAGGGTGGACTTCATATAGCCGTGGCGCCGTAATGTCTCAAAGTGTCAAGGTGACATGAGGCGGAGGGTTCCAGGCACTTCTGCTCCAGTCCTTTTGGTGTCACTGTGGCTGCAGTGCTGGCCCACTGGTGCCAGACTTTACCCAAAGGTTCGCGCACTGGGACAAATTCTAAGTGTGCCTGCAGTTCCGTAACACTATCATGATTCACACCACTCTTTTTCAGTTCACCTGCTTACTACCATCATATTTATTTGTTTTAACTCATTTCTGAATATATTTTAAAAGGTAACTGCTGCCAACCAATGAAAATAAAAAATTCCAACATAATTTTGTGATTTTACAAAGCATAATATTACCAATAATTTTCTTAAAAACAAACGAATTTTTGAGTGGGCTTGTGCCCCCTCAGGCCCCATGGAGTAAGTGCCTGTGATATTTCGTATCGGTTGTGAATAAATAGTTGCCACCATTTAAGTTTGAACCCTTATATAATAAATTTTCTTGAGCCTGAGAAGCTTCTGTCCACAAATCAGCATGGTTTTAGAAAACACCACTCATGCAAAACTCAGCTTGCCCTTTTGTCACATGATATACTATGACTATGGATGAAGGGCAACAAGCAGAGTCCACATTTCTAGATTTCCAGAAAGCATTTGACGGGGTGCTCCATTGCAGGCTGTTAATGGAGGTACGAACATATGGCATAAGTTCACAGATATGTGAGTAGCTCAAAGACTTCTTAAATAATAGAACTCAGTACATTGTCTTTGACAGCGAGTGTTCATCAGAGTAAAGGATGTTATCAGGAAAGCCCCAGGGAAGTGCAATAAGACCACATCATTCTCTATACACATAAATGATTTGGCAGACGGAGCAATCTGCAGTTGTTTGCTGGTGGTGCCATAGCGTATGGTAAGGTGTTGAAGCTGAGTGACTGTAGGAGGATACAGGATGACTTAGACAGAATTTCCAGTTGATGTGATGAATGGCAGCTAGCCCTAAATGTGGAAAAATTTAGGTTAATGCAGATGAGTAGGAAGATCAAACCTCTAAAGTTTGGATACAGTATTACCAGTGCCCTGTTTGACACAGTCAAGTCATTTAAATAACAGGGCATTATGTCGCAAAAGCAATATGAGATTAAATGAGCATATGAGAACTGTGGTACGGAAAGCGAATGTTCAATTTCAGTTTATTGCGAGAATTTTAGGGAAGACTGGTTCACCTGTAAAGGAGACCACATATAGGATGCTGGCATGACCTATTCTTGAGTACTGTTAAAGTGTTTGCAATCCATAACAGTTTGGATTGAAGGAAGACTCAAAGCAATTCATAGGTGGGTTGCTAGTGATACCTGGTAGTCAAGGGAAGGAAGGATTCGGTTACAATTGTCGGAGGCTCCGTAATCAGTTACTATTGGTTGTCTTTTACAGTTACACACAACTTATTTTAAACCAGTATTACAGACTCAACAATAAATAAAAATACCACATGTTATTAATGAAGGAATAAACAACTGTGTAAATACTACTGTTTTCAGTGAGTTACAATTTAAAAAATCACTATTAAATACAGATACAGCAAATAATGTTTTAAAAGCAAGTCACTGTGATCTGGGCAGAAGGCCTTGCACGCCAAGAATGGCAATAAATCAAGAATTGTTTAAAACTCACTGCAACTTACAAATTACAGGTATTGAAATATTAAAGGCAAGTGACCACAAACACAGCAGAAACACTAAATACGTTAGTTAAATGCACAATGCTGGTGGCAGCAGTCACATTACAACTCGAAAGAATACAGGTAAACCACAAAAACGTGTCAATAATAAGTAATACATACCAATGGCCTCCCTTGGTGCAAGGTAAGGGCCCCACATAATTGATATAGAGTTTGTCCATGGGGCAAGATTCACGTTCAGAACTAAGGAACCCCTGTTGAAGAGCGTTTTTCGGTTTGGCCACACGACACAACCGACACCGAGAAACCATTTCTCGTCTTGGTCAATAGATGGCCAAGTCAGATGCTCCTTAATCTCCTGCAAGGTCTTATAGGTTCCTAAATGACCACGAATCAATGAGTTGTGAAAATAATGGAAAACTAGGCATACTAGGGTGCCTGGTAGATGGATCTTAATCTCCTTGGTACGCCCCACCCTTTTATGTCACTAAAAAAATGAGGAATACCGCCTAACACGACACAACTAAGATTGCCTTCCCAAGCTTCTTGGGCGCCCTCACTAGATGGTTGTTCAGTAAACATATGGCTGAGGATGTCTATGAGCACATTCTCAGTGCCTCTAATGAGCTTAACCTCAAATTGAAACACCAAAATGCATACCGCCCAACTCGTGATATGGCTAGTCTTACGTGGCCTGGCTAGCATCCAGCTTAAGGCTTGATTGTCAGTCTCTAGCTGAAATACTCTGTTTGAGATAAAACTGTTACTTATCCAGTGCGAACAAGATGGTCAATGCCTCACATTTGTAAACAGAACATTTAAGCTTGGCGCTGGGTAACCGACGAGACGCATGTGCTAATTGCTGCCTTTTACCCTCAAACTCTTGGAGGAGGACTGCTAAAATTCCTGCATTAGATCCATCAGTTTGGACATTAACTTTCTTATTAAAATCAGGCACTCCAAGAACTGGAGGATTGGCTATAGCTGCCTTAATGTTCTCAAATGCGACCTCTTGAGCAGATCCCCACTCAAAATGCATCTCTTTTCAGCACAGTTCATTTAAAGGAGCCGCCAACTGAGCAAAATTAGGAACAAAATGCCTAAAATAATTCGCCATCCCTATGAACTTGGCAATCCCCCACTTATCAGTGGGCGGTGGAAGGGCTCTCGAGGCCTTAGTCCGCTCCTGATCAATGTGAATACTTTCACCTGACACTAGGTGACGTAAAAAGGATACCTACTGCCTGGCTAATGTCACCTCATTGCGTTTAACAATCAAACCGGCATCCTGCAACGTAGCAAAAACTTGCTGGACATGTTCCAAATGCTCTTGAAACGAACAACTATAAATTACCAAATCATGCAGGTAATTCTAAACACAGACTAATTTCAAGTCTCCAAGAATATTATCCAGCAAACGAATAAGGATGGCTGCACCAGTAGCCAAACCAAAGGAGACCGTATTAAACTCAAACAGATTCCAATCAGTACAAAATGCCATAACGTGTTTACATTCTTCGGCTAAGGAAATCTTATAATAGGCTTGATTCAGGTCAAGCACAGTAAACCAATTAGCCCTGGCAAACCAAGTAGAAGAGTTATGAAGATCAGGTAAAGGAACCACTTCCTGCATCTCAATGTATCTTATGTTTAGTATACTCAAAGAACCCAAATTTCTGACCAGAAGCGAACTTAAAGAAAAAAGTGTACTCTGAATAATCCAAGATAAGGTCAGTTTTACTAATAAAATCACATCCCAAAATCAAATGAACCAGCAGCTCCTTAACCAAGGCCAAAGACAAGGGCCATGAGAAATCCCCAGCTGAGATACTCCCTTGGACCCAATCACGCAGAGGCAACACCCACCCGTTGGCAACTCAACATCTCTGCACCGAAGAAGGGACCGGCCTAAGTCGCGCAAGATGACCAAATACAAGAAACCATTCCAAGCTCAACAATGAAGAGGAACTACCAGAATCCAAAAGGGCACAAATATGTTTGCCACCTACTCAAGAACAAATATAAGACTGTGGGGGTGATGATCGAGTAGCAACACGGGCACACCAGGGTTTAAAGGCTTGACCCCAGGGTTGCTGTCCAGCTAGACATTGTCCACGGCTGAATGCAAGTACAAGCTAAATGCCCTTTACAACCACACCTAAAACAATGCCGTGATTCACCTTTAGCAGACTCAGCTGAGGTTGGTAATCCGGAGTTCCCCTCGGTGACACCCACAGGCAGAACTTTAACTTCACAGTGTCTATCATCCGAGAGCGGCAACGCAGATATCGCTACAACGGCAGCACGAAGTTCTTCCCAAGTGGAGGTACAACCATGAACAACAAAATGTGACTTATCTGCTGCTCACATTCCCATCAGGACAATTGAAACTATCTCCTGTTCTGACAAATCAACTAACAAGGCCAAACAGGCTGTCATAACTCTTTCCACATATTGATCCAACTGCTCCCTATCTTGCTGCTTCTGCCAAATATAATGACACTCGAGCTGTTTACAAACTCCCATAGTCCATCTTTTGCTGATCATGAGCTCCCTCAAATGCTGCAATGAAAACCCTTCTGACATGGGCCTGGATACCAGAGTCCTCAATTCGCCTTTAATTAAAAGACACAATAGAGACAAAATTACCTGATGCGAAACACCAAATGCACCAGTGTATTGCTCAAAGCAAACCAACAACCATAACACCCTTTCCATTTGCTTGAGTTGGTCTATAGCTAATTCTGTAATGTCTCAAATCAGTTGCACCAGGGGAATAGGCAGTTTAGAAAATGCCCCGGCTAACCCCTCGGAGGACATAAGAGCGTTATTCTCAGGCTCGCCAGCACACCAACCAGAAGATAACAAATCCTGCTCCCCCGTCCTCTTCCCATCAAGCTCTAAACATGTGAACTTAAACTGCAATTTATTAACCAAGGACCCCAATTCAGTGTTTGATTCCTTATCATGATCCTCTAACTTTAATGCTCTTAAATCAGATATCCGGTTGGTTAACTGTATCAACTGTATCCACACCCTGTCTGACTGCCACTAGGTTGAGTGCCATCTAAAAAGCCAATGTTGTCCTCAAGACTCCTAACAGCTTTAAACAAAACCTCAAGAGCTGCCTTTGTCTCACGCACAACATCTGGCATGGCGGCAACAGGCTACCCTCAATAGACTGGCATCTTATCACCACCTCATAAGTGAGGTGGTCGTTCCTCAATAGGCTGATCCTGGGGCACTGCCATATCACCATTACAGAGTTGATCACATAAAACAGAACACAATACCAAAGGCAGAAATCATACAACACTAACGGAGTTTAACAAATCAAACCAACAGTAACTGAAATACGATATTACAATTGTAACCACACTCTGCTACCAGTTGAATCCTGGTAGTCAAGGGAAGGCAGGATTTGCTTACAATTGTGGATGGGGCCGTAATCAGTTTCTATTGGTTGCCTTTTGATACCTGGTAGTCAAGGGAAGGAAGGATTCGGTGACAACTGTGGATGGGGCCGTAATCAGTTACAATTGGTTGCCTTCTACAGTTACACACAATTTATTTTAACCCAGTATTACAGACTCAGCAATAAATAAAAATACCACATGTTATTAATGAAGGAATAAACAACTGTGTAAATACTACTGTTTTCAGTGAGTTACAATTTAAAAAATTACTATTAAATACAGATACAGCAAATAATGTTTTAAAAGCAAGTCACTGTAATCTGGGCAGAAGGCCTTGCACGCCAAGAATGGCAATAAACCAAGAATTGTTTAAAACTTGCCACAACTTACAAATTACAGGTATTGAAATATTAAAGGCAAGTGGCCACAAACAACAGAAGGCATCAGATGACAGGAATGGCAGGAAATAAGGTTACTGCTTACTGCTAAAATACAAATACCAAATTAGAATTTTAAGGCAAATCACCACAATCACAGCTGAAATCCTTACACACCAGGAACAGCAATTCGATAGCAAAGGTTAACTGAAAAAACAAGCAACTGATCACCAAATGGGTGAAATAAGATGATGGTAAACTTTGTAACACAACCCTGAACATTCACTGAACACTGACCTGCTAGATGTATTCCAGAAGGTGACCAGAACTATTAACTAGGCATATATAACCTTTAATGTAGGCATTACAAGGTATTGTAATAAAAAATACAATAATAAAACATAAGGACCAGTACATAAGTTCCTTAAAGGGTATTGAGGCAGATTATACCTGCAGAAAGTGTGAGCTGAAGGAGTCACACTGACCTCCTTTTAGAACACACTGTCTTACAAGAACTAAGGTGCTGCACACGGTGCTCCAGAAATTGACCTCTGAGAAGATCCGGCAACAAACACTTTCTTGAGCATTGAGATAGGCAGCCAAGAGTTGAATTAATTTCACAAGATGGTAGCTCAGACTAGTGGCAGTCTAACAAATGTCTAATTATCATCTTGCCGAAGCTACCTGATGTCTGGTAAACCAAATGCAACAATGGAAAAATACACCAAAGCCGGAACCAGCAGTCTGTACTATGTCCCCAGAATACTGTGTTTAGAGCACCCGGAACAAGAAAGGAATCACTATCACCAGAGTAGAAGAATCGCCAACAGGCCTACAATGAAGAAAGCTGTCAAAACTACATGCCTTACCAGACAGCAGTGGCAAGGTGAGGAAACGTACACATACGTTACATAGACTAACCCCTAGGACAGGTAAATGGGGTGTTAGTGGCCACCAGGCACGAAAAATAACTGCAGGTTGAACTGAACAAGTTGTAACAAGTTGAAGGCAGTAAATAGTAATAAGAAGTTGAGGAAAGCTAATCAGATCTGCCTTCCCCAAGCACTCCACTCCCTGCTCTTCACCTTGGCGACACTACGACTACGAGCACGAACACAAACCCATATCACTGGAGAATCGTGAGATATCACAATGGTGGAGGTTTCTCTACTTGGGATGAAATGCACTCATCTTAAAGCTTGCTGGATCTGGTTAATGACAAGGCCACGCACCCTCATGACCACAGCCCTTCCATCCAGCAGTTCATGCATGCTGCCAGTGGTCCTGGCATGTTCTGGCACTTCCCGGACCTGGCTCCTCCTGAGACCCCAACCATACTGGCCCACTCACATGACCCGGAAAGACAACAACATTGCTCCAAAGATAGAGCAACAGTTACTACATATTGATAACTGCCACTGCTGCCACTAGTGGACAGGCAATGCTTGCAAAACTGAGTAGTGCCAGTCAACATGAGAAGAGATACAACTGCAACCATGCCAACTAAACTATAACATCTGACTTCCAGCAGAGGGCGGAAACCTACAAACAGCACCAAAGTGAGCCACAGCATGGGTCAGCTAGATTTACTACCGGTAGGTTCGAACAACACATAAGTGTTAAGGAGATGCTTCAGGATCTCAAATGGGAATTCCCAGAGGGGAGGTGACTTTCTTTTTGAGAAACTCTACTGAAAAAATTTTGAGTACTGGCATTTGAAGCTGACTGCCAAACAATTCTACTTGCACCAATATACAGTGTGCATTAGGACCCTAAAGATAAGATACAAGAAATTAGGGCTCATACAGAGGCACATAGATAATCATTTCTCCGTCGTCTATTTACCAGAGGAACAGGAAAGGAACCATATGGTGGCTTGAGGAGTATCTGTGTAGATGTAGAGGTAGATGTAGATATTCTTTGGTTCAGGGTACAATGAGAGATTCTATTGGAGAATGTGATTCAGTTTCTTCACTCCTGGGTAGTGCTCAGACATGAAGGGAGAGCTCATTTTTGACCTACTGGTGCACATGTGGAAGGTGCAGGTGACTGGAGTAAGGATATGGAAGGGAGTTCTGTTTCTGAAGAAGATTGGGTGGTGTGGCTGGCAGCTGTTGAAGTGGACATATTGCTGGCAGTTGGTAGGTTTAATACAGATGGAGGCCAACGTTGAGGAAGATGGCGTGTTGGGTTGAGGAGAACCAGGTGAAGCAAATGGCTGAGCAGGTGTTGAGGTTCTGGAGGAGTATGGATAGTCTGTCCTCACCCTTGGTTGGGATCATGAAGTTGTCATCAATGAATCTGAACTGGGTGAGGGGTTTAGGATTCTGGGTTGTTGAGAAAGATTCTTATCTACATCTACATTTATACTCCGCAAGCCACCCAACGGTGTGTGGCGGTGGACACTTTATGTGCCACTGTCACTACCTCCCTTTCCTGTTCCAGTTGCATATGGTTCGCGGGAAGAACGACTGTCTGAAAGCCTCCGTGCGTGCTCTAATCTCTCTAATTTTACATTTGTGATCTCCTCGGGAGGTATAAGTAGGGGGAAGCAATATATTCGATACCTCATCCAGAAACGCACCCTCTCGAAACCTGGCGAGCAAGCTACACCGCGATGCAGAGCGCCTCTCTTGCAGAGTCTGCCACTTGAGTTTGTTAAACATCTCCATAACGCTATCAGTTTCCAAATATCCCTGTGATGAAATGCGCCGCTCTTCTTTGGATCTTCTCTATCTCCTTCGTCAACCTGATCTGGTACGGATCCCAGACTGATGAGCAATACTCAAGTATAGGTCGAACGAGTGTTTTGTAAGCCACCTCCTTTGTTGGTGGACTACATTTTCTAAGGACTCTCCCAATGAACCTCAACCTGGTACCCACCTTACCAACAATTAATTTTATATGATCATTCCACTTCAAATCGTTCCGCACGCATACTCCCAGATATTTTACAGAAGTAACTGCTACCAGTGTTTGTTCCGCTATCATATAATCATACAATAAAGGATCCTTCTTTCTATGTATTCGCAATACATTACATTTGTCTATGTTAAGGGTCAGTTGCTACTCCCTGCACCAAGTGCCTATCTGCTGCAGATCTTCCTGCATTTTGCTACAATTTTCTAATGCTGCAACTTCTCTGTATACTACGGCATCATCCACTAAAAGCCGCATGGAACTTCCGACACGATCTACTAGGTCATTTATATATCTTGTGAAAAACAATGGTCCCATAACACTCCCCTGTGGCACGCCAGAGGTTACTATAACGTCTGTAGACGTCTCTCCATTGATAACAACATGCTGTGTTCTGTTTGCTAAAAACTCTTCAATCCAGCCACACAGCTGGTCTAATATTCCATAGGCTATTACTTTGTTTATCAGGCGACAGTGCGGAACTGTATCGAACGCCTTCCAGAAGTCAAGAAAAATAGCATCTACCTGGGAGCCTGTATCTAATATTTTCTGGGTCTCATGAACAAATAAAGCAAGTTGGGTCTCACACGATCGCTGTTTCCGGAATCCATGTTGATTCCTACAGAGTAGATTCTGGATTTCCAAAAACGACATGATACTCGACCAAAAACATGTTCTAAAATTCTGCAACAGATTGATATCAGAGATATAGGTCTATAGTTTTGCGCATCTGCTCGGGGACCCTTCTTGAATACTTGGACTACCTGTGCTCTTTTCCAATCATTTGGAACCTTCCATTCCTCTAGAGACTTGCGGTACATGGCTGTTAGAAGGGGGGCAAGTTCTTTCACGTACTCTGTGTAGAATCAAATTGGTATCCCGTCAGGTCCAGTGGACTTTCCTCTGTTGAGTGATTCCAGTTGCTTTTCTATTCCTTGGACACCTATTTCAATGTCAGCCATTTTTTCGTTTGTGCGAGTATTTAGAGAAGGAACTGCAGTGCGGTCTTCCTCTGTGAAACAGCTTTGGAAAAAGGTGTTTAGTATTTCCGCTTTACACGTGTCATCCTCTGTTTCAATGCCATCATCATCCCGGAATGTCTGGATATGCTGTTTCGAGCCACATACTGATTTAACGTAAGACCAGAACTTCCTAAGATTTTCTGTCAAGTCGGTACATAGAATTTTACTTTCGAATTCACTGAATGCTTCATGCATGGCCCTCCTTACGCTAACTTTGACATCGTTTAGCTTCTGATTGAGAGGTTTTGGCTGCGTTTAAACTTGGAGTGAAGTTCTCTTTGCTTTCGCAGTAGTTTCCTAACTTTTTGTACCAGGGTGGGTTTTTCCCATCCCTCACAGTTTTACTTGGCACGTACCTGTCTAAAACGCATTTTATGATTGCCTTGAACTTTTTCGATTAACACTCAACATTGTCAGTGTGAGAACAGAAATTTTCGTTTTGATCTGTTAGGTAGTCTGAAAACTGCCTTCTATTACTCTTGCTAAACAGATAAACCTTCCTCCCTTTTTTTATATTCCTATTAATTTCAATATTCAGGGATGCGGCAATGGCCTTATGATCACTGATTCCCTGTTCTGCACATACAGAGTCGAAAAGTTCGGGTCTGTTTGTTATCAGTAGGTCCAAGATGTTATCTCCACAAGTCAGTTCTCTGTTTAATTGCTCGAGGTAATTTTCGGATAGTGCACTCAGTATAATGTCACTCGATGCTCTGTCCCTACCACCGTCCTAAACATCTGAGTGTCCCAGTCTATATCTGGTAAATTGAAATCTGCACCTAAGAGAAAATTTATGTGAAATGTATTCCAAATTTTCTCTCAGTTGTTCTGCCACTAATGCTGCTGAGTTGGGAGGTTGGTAAAAGGAGCCAATTATTAACCTAGCTCTGTTGTTGAGTGTAACCTTCACCCATAATAATTCACAGGAACTATCCACTTCTACTTCACTACAGGATAAACTACTACTAACAGCGACGAACACTCCACCACCAGTTGCATGCAATCTATCCTTTCTAAACACCATCTGTACCTTTGTAAAAATTTTGGCAGAATTTATCTCTGGCTTCAGCCAGCTTTCTGTACCTATAACAATTTCAGCTTCAGTGCTTTCTATCAGCACTTGAAGTTCCGGTACTTTACCAATGCAGCTTTGACAGTTTACAATTACAATACTGAATGATGCTTGGTCCCCGCATGTCCTGACTTTGCCCCGCATCAGTTGAGGCTGTTGCCCCCTTTCTGTACTTGCCCGAGGCCATCTAACCTAAAAAACCACCCAGCCCACGCCACACAACCCCTGCTACCCATGTAGCCGCTTGTTGTGTGTAGTGGACTCCTGACCTATCCAGCGGAACTTGAAACCCCACCACCCTATGGAATCTGCAGCCCGCACGGTCGCAGAACCATCTCAGCCTCTGATTCAGACCCTCCACTCGGCTCTGTACCAAAGGTCGGCAGTCAGTCCTGTCGATGATGCTGCAGATGGTGAGCTCTGCTTTCATCCCACTAGCGAGACTGGCAGTCTTCACCAAATGAGATAGCCGCCGGAAGAGGATTTCCTCCAATCCATAGCGACACACATCATTGGTGCCAACATGAGCGATCACCTGCAGATGGGCAGGTGGCCTAAGAGCAGTTTAACAAAGAATGGTGCTACGTGGATGCCCATTGCTGTATCATGGATTTGTTTGTGGGTGATGGCTTCAAAGGAAAAATAGTTGTGGGTGAGGACATAGTTGGTCCTGGTAGGCAGGAATGAAGTTGTAGGTTTGGAGTCAGTTGGTGTTATGAAATGTAGTGATCAATAGTGGCAAGGTCATGGACGTTGTGGTGTTATTGTAGAGACAGGTAGAATCAACTGCAATTAGCACGGTGTGAACAGGAACTGCAGAGATTGATGGAGGAAATGGTTAGTCTCTTTTATATGGGAGGGTATCTTAAGAGTAATAAGCTGAAAATGCTGATCCATGGAATCAGAGCTTCCCTCAGGGTGTGTGTATGTGCATTGTATATTTTTTGGCAAAAGCCTTGTTGGTCAAAAGCTTATTGTGTGACAGTCTCTTTGTTGTGCCTATTTGAGATGCAGCATCTCCACTATATGGTGAGTAGCAACAACCCTTTTCATAATATTGCTAAATTCCATCCCAGATCTTCCATTGTTTAATCTACTAATTCAGGCATTAAGCAAAATGGTAACATACATACATTTTTAACAACTATAATATTTTGTTCTAGGAATGTGAAGCCAAAGATTAAAAAATTAGGTAATCGTGAAATGTAATAGTAAATCCAATTCTGGTGTTTTATAAACTTAACCAATAGTAAGTACATTATGTTATGATGGGTAAGCTTATACCAGTATTTTCTGCGTCAACTAATTTTCAAATCTGTGACATTGTAACATCTTCCACATCAAAACCATTATCAGGAAATCATCTACTCATAACCATTTCATCATCTTGAGAAGTTGTGAGAATTTTATTTACTTTTTATAATATGTAGTCAGCTTCAGTGTTAGGCAGTATTTTCGAAAATGGCATTTCGTACAAACAAGTGTCTCTATAAGTTTAATAGGCCACTCAGAATAGTCTTGTGGCATAATCATCATTAGTAGGGTGTTTAATTTATCATATACAGGTAAGATACATAGCATTTTTATACATACAGTAAAAGATGTATGCATGTAAGTCATAGCAAAATTCAAACATATTTCATCATGTATAAACTTATGTTAGTTCTTCATTCACAAAGATGTAGTTCATTTGTCATATCAAACATTCCTTCCTCTCCCCTGTATACCTTCACAAGTGTAATAAATAATCCATTTCTAAAGTACTTCAAATTTCCTTAATTTGTTTGATGGAGGAATTAGTGAATTTCAACAAGAACTAATAAGAGAAAAGCCTTCACAAAATCCTTAACACACAATGATGTGTTAGTTATTCATCTGCAGATTTATACACTTCATCTCAAGATAGTATAAATAGTTCGGCAATAAATGGTAACATGAGTATTTGTGTAACTTTATGATAATGTAGTCAACTGTGTTTTGTAAAGAAGTAAATCATTATTCATACTAAGGTAGGAAAAGTTAGGAAGGCCAGGAATAACAATGCTGACCCCTTGCAGATAAGACAATCTTAATTGTTGGTGTATTACCATGTGACTAAAGAAAATTTATATAGATAGTTTGCCCTTGCCCCCTCCCCCCCCCCCCCCCCCTCCACCTCCCACACCCCGCCCAAAGTGTGGACCTCGCCATTGGTAGGGTGGCTTGTGTGCCTCAGCGATGCAGATAGCCGAACTGTAACAGCAACCCCAATGTAGGGTTATCTCTTCAGAGTCCAGACGAAAGTGTGGTTCCTGAAGAGGGGCAGCAGCCTTTTCAGTAGTTGCAGGGGCAACAGTCTGGATGATTGACTGAACTGGCCTTGTAACATAAACCAAAACAGCATTGCTATGCTCATACTGTGAATGACTGAAAGCAATGGGAAAATACAGCCCTAATTTTTCCCAAGGGCATGCAGCTGTACTGTATGGTTGCCCTCTTGGGTAAAATATTCTGCAGGTAAAATAGTCCCCCATTTGGATATCCGAGTGGGGACTACTCAGGAGGACACCGTTGTCAGAAGAAACATAACTGGCATTCTACAGACCAGAGTGCGGAATGTCAGATTCCTTAATTGGGCAGATAGGTTAGAAAATTTGAAAAGGGAAATGGATAAGTTAAAACTAGATATAGTGGGAATTAGTGAAGTTCAGAATCAGAATGAACAGCACTTCTGGTCAGGTTAATACAGAGCTATAAATACAAAATAAAATAGGTGCAATGGAGGAGTAGGTTTAATAATGAATAAGAAAATAGGAATGTGGATAACCTACTATGAACAGCATAGTGAATGCATTATTGTAGCCAAGATAGACACAACCCCCCTCCCACCAACCACACTAGTACAAGTTTATATGCTAACTAACTCCACAGATGACGAAGAGATTGAAGAAATGTATGATAAGATAAAAGAAATTATTCAAATAGTTAAGGGAGACGAAAATTTAATAGTCATGTGAGACTGGATTTGACAGTAAGAAAAGGAAGAGAAGGAAAAGTAGTAGATGGATATGGACTGGGGATAAGGAATGAAAGAGAAAGCTACCTGGTAGAATTTTACACGGAGCACAACTTAATCACAGCTAACACTTGGTCTAAGAATTATGAAAGAAGGTTGTATACATGGAAGAGGCCTGTATACACTGGAATGTTATATAATGGTAAGACAAAGATTTAGGAGCCAGGTTTTATATTGCAAGATGTTTCCAGGGGCAGGTGTGGATTCTCACCACAATGTATTAGTTATGAACTGTAGAGTAAAACTGAATAAAGTGCAAAAAGGTAGGAAATTAAGAAGATAAGACCTGGATAAACTGAAAGAACCAGAGGTTGTAGAGAGGTTCAGAGAGTGCATTAGGGAACGATTGACAAGAACACGGGAAAGAAAAATGTGTAGCTTTGAGAGATGAAATAGTGAAAGAACTGTAGGATCAAGTAGGTAAAAAGATGAGGGCTAGTAGAAATCCCTGGGTAATACAACAGATATCGAATTTAATTGATGGAAGGATAAAATATAAAATTCAGTAAATGAAGCAGGCCGAAAGGAATACAATTGTCTCAAAAATGAGATCAACAGGAAGCGCAAAATGGCTAAGCAGAATGACTAGAGGACAAACATAAGGATGTAGAAGCATAGATCACTAAGGGTAAGATAGATGCCACCTACAGAAAAATTAGAGCCCTTTAGAGAAAAAAGAACTACCTGTATGAATATCAACAGCTCATATGGTAAACCAGTCCCAATCAAATAAGGGAAAGCAGAAATTTGGTAGTAGTATGTAGAGGGCCTACACAAGGATGATGTACTTGAGGGCAGCATTATGGAAATGGAAGAGGATAAAGATGAAGATGAGATGGGAGATATGATACTGCATGAACAATTTGACAGAGCACTGAAAAACCTAAGTAGCAATGAGGTTCAAGAATTAGACAACATTCCCTTAGAACTACTCATAGCCTTGGGAGAGCCAGCAATGACAAACTCTTTCCTCTGGTGAGCAATATGTTTGAGACAGGTAAAATACCCTCAGACTTCAAGAAGAATATAATAATTTCTAGTTCCAAAGAAAGTAGGTGCTGACAGGTGAGAAAATTACCAAACTATCAGTTTAATAAGTCACGGCTGCCAAATACTAACTCGAATTCTTTACAGACAAATGGAAAAATTGATAGAAGCCGACATTGGGGAGGATAAGTTTGGATTCCTTAGAAACATAGGAACTGACCCTACAACTTATCTTGTTGTTGTTGTTGTTGTTGTTGTTGTTGTTGTGGTCTTCAGTCCTGAGACTGGTTTCATGCAGCTCTCCATGCTACTCTATCCTGTGCAAGCTTCTTCATCTCCCAGTACCTATTGCAGCCTACATCCTTCTGAATCTGCTGACTGTATTCATCTCTTGAGCTCCCTCTACAAATTTTACCCTCCACACTGCCCTCCAATACTGAAGTGGTGATCCCTTGATGTCTCTGATCCCCTCTTCTAGTCAAGTTGTGCCACAGGCTCCTCTTCTCCCCAATCCTATTCAATACCTCCTCATTATTTATGTTATCTACCCATCTAATCTTCAGCATTCTTCTGTAAAACCACATTTCGAAAGCTTCTATTCTCTTCTTGTCTAAACTATTTATCGTCCACGTTTCACTTCCATACATGGCCACACTCCATATAAACACTTTCATAAACGACTTCCTGACACTTAAATCTATACGCAATGTTAACAAATTTCTCTTCTTCAGAAACGCTTTCCTTGCCATTGCCAGTCTGCATTTTATATCCTCACTACTTTGATCATCATTAGTAATTTTTCTCCCCAAATAGCAAAACTCCTTTACTACTTTAAATACCTCATTTCCTAATCTAATTCCCTTAGCATCACCTGACTTCATTCAACTACATTCCTTTATCCTTGTTTTGATTTTGTTTATGTTCATCTTACACCCTTTTTTCAAGACACTGTCCATTCTGTTCAGCTGCTCTTCCAAGTCCTTTGCCGTCTCTGACAGAATTACAATGTCATCGTCGCACCTCAAAATTTTTATTTCTTCTCCATGGATTGTAATACCTACTCCGAACTTTCCTTTTGTTTCCTTTATTGCTTGTTCAATATACAGATTGAATAATATCGGCAAGAGGCTACAACCCTGTCTCACTCCCTTCCCAACTGCTGCTTCCCTTATGCTCTTATAACTGCCCTCGGCTTCCTGTACTAATTGTAAATAGCCTTTCGCTCCCTGTATTTTACCCCTGCCACCTTTAGAATTTGAAAGAGAGTATTCCAGTCAACATTGTGAAAAGCTTTCTCTAAGTCTGCAAATGCTAGAAATGTTTGTTTGCCTTTCCTTAATCTTTCTTCTAAGATAAGCTGTAGGGTCAGTATTCTCTCACGTGTTCCAACATTTCTACGGAATCCAAATTGATCTTCACTGATTTCTACGGGATCCAAATTGATCTTCCCCGAGGTTGCCTTCTATCAGTCTTTCCATTCGTCTGTAAAGAATTCGCATTAGTATTTCGCAGCTGTGACTTATTAAACTGATAGTTTGGTAATTTTCACATCTGTCAACACCTGCTTTCTTTGGGATTGGAATTATTATATTCTTCTTGAAGTCTGAGAGTATTTCGCCTGTCTCATACATCTTGCTCACCAGATGGTAGAGTTTTGTCAGGACTGGCTCTCCCAAGGTTGTCAGTAGTTCTAATGGAATGTTGTCCACTCCGGGGGCCTTGTCTCGACTCAGGTCTCTCAGTGCTCTGTCAAACTCCTCACACAGTATCACATCTCCCATTTCTTCCTTGTCTACATCCTCTTCCAGCTCCATAATATTGTCAAGTACATCACCCTTGCATAGACCCACCATATACTCCTTCCACCTTTCTGCCTTCCCTTCTTTGCCTAGAACTGGGTTTCCATCTGAGCTCTTGATATTCGTACAAGTGGTTCTCTTTTCTCCAAAGGTCTCTTTAATTTTCCTGTAGGCAGTATCTATCTTACCCCTAGTGAGATAAGCCTCTACATCCTTACATTTTTCCTCTAGCCATCCCTGCCTAGCCATTTTGCACTTACTATTGATCTCGTTTTTGAGATGTTTGTATTTCATTTTGCCTGGTTCATTTACTGCATTTTTATATTTTCGCCTTTCATCATTTAAATTCAATATTTCTTCTCTTACCCAAGGGTTTCTACCAACCCTCACCTTTTTACCTATTTGATCCTCTGCTGCCTTCAATATTTCATCCATCAAAGCTATCCATTCTTCTTCTACTGTATTTCTTTCCCCCATTCCTGTCAATTGTTCCCTTATGCTCTCCCTGAAACTCTGTACAACCTCTGGTTCTTTCAGTTTATCCAGGCCCCATCTCCTTAAATTCCCACCTTTTTGCAGTTTCTTCAGTTTTAATCTACAGTTCATAACCAATAGATTGTGGTCAGAGCCCACATCCGCCCCTGGAAATGTCTTACAATTTAATACCTGGTTCCTAAATCTCTGTCTTACCATTATATAATCTATCTGAAATCTGTCAGTATCTCCAGGGTTCTTCCCTGTATACAACCTTCTTTCATGATTCTTGAACCAAGTGTTAGCTATGATTAAGTTATGCTCTGTGCAAAATCCTACCAGGCAGCTTCCTCTTTCATTTCTTACCCCCAATCCATATTCACCTACTATGTTTCCTTCTCTCCCTTTTCCTACTCTAGAATTCCAGTCACCCATGACTATTAAATTTTCATCCCCCTTCACTACCTGAATAATTTTTTTTATCTCATCATACATTTAATCAATTTCTTCATCATCTGCAGAGCTAGTTGTCATATAAACATGTACTACAGTAGTAGGCATGGGCTTTGTGTCCATCTTGGCCACAATAATGCGTTCACTAAGCTGTTTGTAGTAGCTTACCCATACTCCTATTTTTTTATTCATTATTAAACCTACTCCTGCATTACCCCTATTTGATTTTGTATTTATAGCCCTGTATTCACCTGATCAAAAGTCTAGTTCCTCCTGCCACTGAATTTCATTAACTCCCACTATATCTAACTTTAACCTATCCATTTCCCTTTTTTAATTTTCTAACCCACCTGCCCGATTAAGGGATCTGACATTCCACGTTCCGATCCGTAGAACACCAGTTTTCTTTCTCCTGATAACGACATCCTCCTTATCTTAGACGCTACATTAAGGAAAAGTAAACCTATGTTCATAGCATTTGTAGACTTAAAGAATGCTTTTGATTGTGTTGACTGGAATACTCTCTTTCAAATTCTGAAGATGACAGGGGTAAACTACAGTGGGTGAAAGGCTATTTACAATCTATACATAAATCACATGGCAGTTACAGGAACTGAAGGGCATGAAAGGTAAACAGTGACTGAGAGGGGAGTGAGACATGGTTGTAGCTTATTCCCAATGTTATTCAATCTGTACATTGAACAAGCAGTAAAGGGAACAAAAAAACTGAATTAGGAATTAAAATCCAGGGAGAAAAAACAAAAAACCTTGAGGTTTGCTGATGACATTGTAATTCTGTCAGAGACAGCAATGGACTTGACAGAACAGTTCAATGGAATGGACAGTGTCTTGAAAGGACCACATAAATGAACATCAACAAAAACAAAATGAGGACAATGGAATGTAATTGAATTAAATCAGGTGATGCTAAGGGAATTAGATTAGGAAATGAGACACTTAAAGCAGTAGACAGGTTTTGCTATTTGGGCAGCAAAATAGCTGATGATGGTCAAAGTAGAGAGGATATAAAATGTTAACTGGTGATGGCAAGGAAATGATTTCTGAAGAAGAAAAATTTGTTAACGGGGAGTATAGATGTAAGTGTCAGGAAGTCTTTTCTGAAAGTATCTGTATGAATTGTAGCCATGTTTGGCAGTGAAACATGGATGATAAACAGTTTAGACAAGAATAGAATAGAAGCTTTTGAAATGTGGTGCTACAGAAGAATGCTGAAAATGATATGGGTAGATCATATAACGAGTGAGGAGGTACTGAGCAGAATTGTGGAGAAGAGGAATTTGTGGCACAAATGGAATGATGCAGATATTGGCAAATGAAGGTGTTAGATGGTAGTGAGGGAAGACGGATAGCAGAAAAGATGTATAAAAAATTCAATATTGCAGTTCCTGTGTTATTAAAAATTACTATGCATCATACCTTCTGAAATGCATGCATCAGCTGTATAAAGGAATGACAACAATGAAAATCTGTGCTGAACATGGACTTGAACTTGGATTTCATGCTTGTCACAAGTGGTCGCCTTACTGTTTGCCTATCCAAGCATGACTCACAGCTAGACTCAAACTTCCATTATGCCCTCAACCACATGCCTAAAATTTGTACTCAGACATCCATTATGTATATTCCCATACATTGGAGACATTTTACTGGAAAGTCACTCATGGTGTTGGTGGATAAATATGATACTGCATACATTCTGAAGGAACGGGCACTGCAGGACTACAGCCATTATGAAATACATTAAATGTATTCGCAGTTGCAAATATGAATATCCATCAGTTCAGTGATTATGAAATATATTCACAGTTGTAAATATAGACACCTGTCAGCTGTATAATGGAATGATGACAATGAAAATCTGTGCTAGAAAACTGGGACTCGAACCCGTATTTCCCTCATATCATGTGTGGTTCCCTTACCCATTGGCTATCCGGGCACAATTCAAGGCCAGACCCAAACTTCCATATGTTGTCAACCATTTGTCTACAACCTGTACTTGTACATCCATATGTATATTCCCATAGAGGGGAGGCATTTTACCTGGAAATCACCTAGCCCGTTGTTGGAGGATAAATATGATATTGCAGTGCCTGTGTTATTCTGAATTACACAGCCACTATGAAATATATTCACAATGCGAAGATAAATGACCATCAGCTGTATAATGGAATGATGACAATGTAAATCTGTGCCTGACCAGGACTTGAACTCGGATTTCTCACTTATCACAAATGGTCACCTTACTAGTTGGCTACCTGAACATGACTCATGGCCAGAGTAAAACTTCCAATGTCATCAACCATGTGTACTCATACATCCAGTACATATATTCCCATACAGGGGTGCCATTTTAGTTGAAAGTCACTTGTCCCATGTCGGTGGATAAATACAATACTGCCATGCCTGTGTTACTCCAAATTATGACATAATGTAGCTTCAGATATGCGTAATGTTTGTGCAAGACACATTGTTGATGACATAAGGAAGCTTGGTCTGGCCTTGAGTAGTGCTCAGATAGCAAAATGGTAAGGAAACCCTTCTTGATATTCAGGAAATCTGAGTTTGAGTCCCAGTCTGGGACAGATTTTCATTGTCATCCTTCCATTATAGAGCTGTCCGCCCCAGGTAGCTGAGTGGTCAGAAAGACAGAATGTCAATCGTAAGGGCCTGGGTTCAGTTCCCGCCTGCGGTCAGAGATTTTCTCCACTCAGGGACTGCGTGTTGTGTTGTCTTTCTCATCATCATTTCATACCCATCGACGCGCAACTCGCCGAAATGCGTCAAATCAAAAGACTTGCACCCAGCAAATGGTCTGCCCGACAGGAGGCTCTGGTCACATAACATTTACAGCATATAGCTGATGATTGTCCACATTCACAATTGCAAACACATTTCATATACTTTATAATGGTTATAGTTGTCATAGTGCCCAATCAGGTAGGTTGCATCGTACTTCGTAATAACACAGGCACTATATCATATTTATCCACCAACACCCAGCAAGTGACTTTCAAGTAAAATTTCTCCCCATATGGGAATATACATAATGGATGCATGAGTACAGATTGTAGACACATGCTTGATGGCATATGGAAGTTTGGGTCTGGCCATGACTTGTGCTCAGATAGCTAACCGATGAGGCAACCACTCACGATAAGCAGAAAATCCATGTTCAAGTCCGCAGATTTTCATTGTCACAATTCCATAACATAGCTGATAGTTGTCCAAAGCCACAACTGCAGATATATTTGTGTGTAAAAAAATTGATAATGACATTTAAAAACCCTCATAGAAGCACTAAAATATGTATAAATACATTAAAATATGAATATAAAATAAAATAAAATGAAAGAAACTTCCACATGGGAAAAATATATTAAAAAAAAAGATACCAAGACTTAACAAGCGGGAAAGCACCGGTAGACAGGCACAATAAATAAAACACACACACAAAATTTCTAGCTTTCGTAACCGACGGTTGCTTCTTCAGGAAAGAGGGAAGGAGAGGAGAAAGACGAAATGATGTGGGTTTTAAGGGAGAGGTTAAGGAGTCATTCCAATCCCGGGAGCGGAAAGACTTACCTTAGGGGGAAAAAAGGACAGGTGTACACTCGCGCACACACACACACACACATATCCATCCGCACATACACAGACACAAGCAGACATTCCTTGTGCCTGCTTGTGTCCGTGTATGTGCGGATGGATATGTGTGTGTGTGTGCGAGTGTACATCTGTCCTTTTTTGCCCCTAAGGTAAGTCTTTCTGCTCCCGGGATTGGAATGACTCCTTACCCTCTCCCTTAAAACCCACATCCTTTCGTCTTTCCCCCTCCTTACCTCTTTACTGAAGAAGCAACCGTCGGTGACGAAAGCTAGAAATTTTGTATGTGTGTTTGTGTGTTTTATTTATTGTGCCTGTCTACTGGCACTTTCCCGCTTGGTAAGTCTTGGAATCTTTGTTTTTAATATATAAAAATATGAATAAATACACAAAAATATGCAAAAAGTGTGAAACCAAGTGAAATCACATAACAATATGCCCAAATACATTAAAAACATACAGAAACTTAGGAGAAAAGGAATGGATAAGGTATAAGAGTATGTAGGTGCTGGGATAAGGTAAGAGAGGGGATAAGTGGATCAGTTAAGTTGAGGATTACAAGTTTGTGTGGCACAGGTGGGTGTAGAAAACAAAATGCAAAATATGCCACCAATACATGAGAAAGAGAGAGGACGTGAGACCAATAGGAATAAATAAAATTATCTATGTGAAGAATTCAGTGCATCAGATGTTGTATCAACAGTCTCCACAGTTGTTCATATAGCCATGTGTTCTGCATGGATGAGATCTTTGATACAGTGTGGGACAGAAGTGTGTGTAGTTTGGAAGATGGTGAATGAACACAGGAAAGAAGAGAAAGAATGGACAGTGGGAAGAGTAATGCTACAGAGAATAGTAACAAAGGAAAACATCACAGGGTTATGGGATGACACGTAACTGCTAGGCAATCAGGTAGTGGAAACTACAGGTTGTAATATCAACTGTTAACGAAAAATTAGATTGCTACTCACCATAAAGGTGATATGTTGAACTGCAGACAGGCACAACAAAAAGACAATTACACATTAGATTTTAGCCGAAGCCTTTGTCGGAAAAGAAAATACACACACACACACACACACACACACACACACACACACACACACACACACACACACACATTCATTCACACAAGCAAGCACGCCTCAAGCACACATGATAACTGTCTCTGGAAGATCAGAGCAATCTGCAACTGACAAGTAGAGTGAAAGCAGCAGTCTAGGTAGTGGGGAAGGGGAAAGGACAGCACAGTATGGGCAGGAGTAGAGAAGAGGACAGTCTGGAGTAGCATATAGTGACTAGACTGTCAACAGGCACAATGTTGGAAGGCTGTGTGGCAGGGAGGAGGAGGACAAGGGGAAGGGAATGGTGAGCAAAAAAGCAGAGGAGCAAGGAAGGGGAAATATGATGAGTGTAGCACACAAAGAGGGTTGGAGAAGAGAATGGAGATAAGGTGATAGGACAGACAGGGTGGAAATTGTCGGGTGGGAGGTTGGCCCAACCAGTTATCGTAGGTTAAGGCTGGGATAATTTCTGGAGTGAAGAATGTGCTGTGAGTATAACTGCCATCTATGCAGTTCAGAAAAGTTGGTGGTGAAGAGGTGGATCCAGATGGCTTAGGTAGTGAAGCAACCATTGAAACCAAGCATGTTATGTTCAGCCACTTGTTGTATCATAGGGCTGTCTACTTTGCTCTTGGCCACAGTTTGGTGGTCAGCCTTCACTCTGGTGAACAATATAGAGATGTGTGTGATGATTGCAGTAGAGTTGATATATGACATGGCTGCCTTCACAGGTGGTCCAACCTCTGAGTGGTTAGGATAAGGCATGTCAGTATGGGAATAGGAAGTGTTGGGTGGATGGGTTGGGTATGTCTTGCACCTGGATCTTTCACAGGGATATGACCCCTGTGGCAAGGGGATGGGATTAGGAGTGGCATGGGGATGGAGGAGAATGTTGTGGAGCTTGTTTGGGTGACAGAATGGTGTATTATATGTATTTATACATATTATTGTGTATGTTTGCAAGTTTTTGCTTTTCGTTGCGTATTTTGCATACATCTTTTCTGTTATTCACCTCACCTCACAACCATCTAGCACCTTTGTTTGCCCATTTCCTTGACATTCTCATTTCCCCTATGCCATCCCTTCCACAATGGACCCCTGGTCCATCTTTCTTTCCCTGGCTAAAACCCAGCCCCTCAGCCTGTCTCTTGAATGCTGCCTAGACCATGAAATCCCCCACAATGGCCTAACCATAAATATTTCTTTCATGGATCCCATCGCTCTTTCCACACAGTGACCTTCACCTTTTCAGATTCAGCCAGTCCCTGGCCCTCACAAACCTAGAACTGCAAAAACACATCTCTATGACTCAGGCATCTCAGAACCATGACTGCTCCCTCCACAAGATATTACTACTGTACAATCTCTACTCCATACAACACATCACTGAAACTGAACCCCTTACTCTCCAGCACCTGGAGGGGCACTCAAGACACCACCTCCATAAGTTATTCAATGCTGTTATCTCACTTCCACCTCAGGGAATACTACTTAACCCCTGTCCTAAGCACAGTATTCCTCCTCATCAACCCCTCATAGCTCCCAGACCCTTCCTAACTGACCTTTTCAGCTTGCCACATCCCCCAAATCATCTTATCAACACTCCACCAAATACAGAGTTAAAACATTCCTGCACACTGTTATTTACCTTCCACCAAAACCTTCAGCCCAACAGAAATTGCAGTCAATTCAAAGACTTCACCTGCAACCAAATTTAACCTTGTTGAACTTGTTGGAGACCCATTCTCCTTCTCCTGATCCATGCAATGAAAATATTACTTTGCCACCAAGTCCTCCAACTGAAGCCAACCTAATCCCAACCTTGAACCCTGCCTCTCCCAGTTCACCAGAATCCAACTATGATACTAACCTCTTCCACCTAACACCCCCTGGTCACCATCCAGGAAATCCTTAACTACATCTTGCCCTCACTGGCCTTCCCCAGGTCTCTCTCTCAGAACACCAACCTTTCAGCACAAGAAAGAACTGTCATAGAGAAACTAAAAATGAATCCTTTCCTAATCATCCTACCTGAAGACAAAGTTTTCACCACTGTTGTTATGAATCATAGTGCCTAACTGGCTGAAGGCTTCTGGCAGTTATTGCAGTCATCCACCTATAAACTCAGCCAGAGTGATCCTATCCCAGAAGTCCAACTTAACCTCAAATCACAGTGGCCTTAGGCCCACCCCAGAACCTCTCCCTTGAATCCATGTCTGTCCTCACCCCTATGACACCCTACACACTGATATTCTACATCCTCCCCAAAAATTCTGGATGCCCGATTGTAGCTAATTATTGTGCCCCACTGAAAATATTTCAGTGTTCACTGATCAACACCTCCAACCTACTGCCTGCAATGTAGCCTCTCACATCAAAAATACCAACCACTATCTTCACTGACTCTCCACCACCACTACCACCACCCCTTTGTCTTCCCTATATACTAACAGCCCTCGTGCCCATGAACTTACCATTTCCTAACATTATGTTTCCCACTGTTTTTCAGACTCCAAACACACTATTTTATTCATCATACATTTTATTAACTCTGTCCTAATTCACAATTACTGCTTCTTTGGAGGGAAGATGTACAAGCAAAAATATGCGGCACAGCCATGGACACCCACATGGCATTATGTCAAACTGTTTATGAGCCATCTAGCCCCTTCCTATCCCCTCAAAGCATCAAACCCCTAGTCTGGTTTAGGTTCATTGGTGATATCTTCATGATGCTGACTCAGGGCCAGGACACCCTATCTTCATTCCTTCACAGCCTTACATCTTCAGATTTAGCTGTTTATCAGACAAGTTTGCCGCCTTCCTGCAAATTGAACTACTCTTCCCTGATGACTCTATTCACATCTCTGTCCACATTAAACCCATCAACCACCAACAGTATGCATTTCGACAGCTGTCATTTCTTCCACAGCAAAAAATCCCTTTCATGCAGCCTGCTCACCCAGAGGTAGTGCATCTGCAGTGACAGCAATTCCTTGCCTAGTATGCTGAGGGTTTTACCAAGACCTTCACAGACATGCACTATCCCCCAGACCTTGTTCTCAAACAATCCATCAACCACAACCAAGAAGCAGCTAGAAAGGAGTGCTGCCTTTGTCACCCAGTACCACCCAGGACTGGAATAACTGAACCACATCCTTGATCAGTGCTTTATCTGTCTTTCATCATGCCATAAAATGATGGACATCCTACCCAAGATCTTTACAAAAGACATCATATTTACACCAGTGACTGTAACACTTCCTTTATTTCACAATTGCAATTTCGGCCTTATGCCATTATCAAGTGCAGATTTTTTTTTTTTTTTTTTTTGGCTTTACACTATGTGAACATAAAATGAGTTGACATGGCATAAAGCCAATAAAATCTGCACTTGATAATGGCCTAAGGTCGAAACGGCAATCGTGAAATAAAGAAAGTGTTACAGTCACTGGCGTAAATATGGTATTTTTTATAAAGTTCTACATGACTGTGAGTCCCAGGTATAAAAAGTTAATCAACTAACCAAGATCCTTCCCATCCCTTCAACGTAGTGTTCCATTGTCCATCCAATCTCCGCAATGTCCTAGTCCATCCCTATGCCACGCCCAAACCCAACCCCTTGCCACAAGGATCATACCCCATTGGAAGACGCAGGTGCAAGACCTGCCCAATCCACCCATGCAGCACTTCCTATTCCAGTCCTATCACCTCTTATCCTACATCATCAGAGAGGTGTGCCACCTGTGAAAGCAGCCACGTCACATATCAGCTCTGCTGTAATCATTGCATAGCTTTTTATGTTGGTATGAGTACCAACCAGCAATCCATCAGGGTGAATAGCCATCACCAACCTGTGGCCAAGTACAGAGACCACCACCCTGTAGCACAACATGCAGCTGAACATAACACACTAGATTTCATTGACTGCTTCACTACCTGACTCATCTGGATCCTCCCCTTCACCACCAGCTTTTCTGAATTGCACAGCTGATAGTTATCTTTATAATGCATTCTTTACTCCCAAAATTGTCCCAGCCTCAATCTACGATAACCCCCACACCCTCCACCACTCTTGCCTATCACCTTCTCTCTGTTCTCGTGTCCCACTCTCTGAGTGCCACCCTCGGACATGTCACCTACCCATCTTTCCCCTTGCTCCCTCCTCACCCCATAGCCTCCTGACATTGCACCTGTCAGCAGTGTAGTCCCTGCACATTCCATCAACAGCACTCTTCTCCCCCCCCCCCCCCCACACATACACACACACACACACACACACACACACACACACACACACAACCGCATTCTGCTATACCTTCCTCTTCCCCACGCGCTGCAGATTGCTGCTTCTGTTCTATGTGACAGTTACATTCTGGTCTGATCCATTGGAGTTGGTGATCATGTGTGCATGAGGTATGCTTGCTTGTGTGAATGAATGTGAGTGGGTTTCTTTTCTGATGGAGGCTTTGGCCAAAACCTAATGTGTTAGTGTCTTTTAGTTGTGCCTGTCTGCAACTTAACTGTCATATTTACAGTGAGTAGCAACCTTCTTTTCCTTTATTCTTTATCATCAATAATTGCTTCACTTAGAACAATAATATCAATAAATGGGCAATAAAAGAAGGATTTCAAAGCAAATCCTCTATAATAATAATTGTTTATAGAGAACTTGCAAGACATTTTAACCCATTTGTAAATCGACCTGAAATGGTACTGACCTGTTTTAACAGTAAAATACAATGAAATAGTATTTTCTGAAGATTTCAGTATAGATTTTTAAAAAAGCCCTTTCATAAGAATTTCTTGCATCATTCAAATTAATTCATACAGTAAACTTCCTGTTTACAGTACCTACTGGATCAAAACCAGCCATTGATAATCTCTTTACCGTCAGGTCTACTGAATGGATTCACACTACAGAACCAACAGTCAATGGGTTACCAATCAGTCTCAAGCAGATTCTGATTAGGAAATAAAATCTAGTGACTAAATGTTCAAGAGGATAGTCAATAAGCAAAAAACTGATTAATTTAGGAAATTACTGAAATATATGGCATGGAGCAATGTACACAGTGCTCAGAACATGAATGAAAAGTAAAATAGAATTTTTATCAATAAAATCTTCACCTTATCTGAAAACTGCTTTCTGTCAAAAGTAACTCATTTGGCCAAGTGCACAAAAAAAGCTACTCAAAGAATAATGGTATCTTCTAGGACAAAAATGAAACTATATCTGACACTTGGCAGTCAGAGATGGCTCTGGCATTAAAGCTATAGCCCCTCCTCCTCCTCCCCCCCCCCTCCCCTCCCCCATAGGACTCAACTGAGGAGCAAATCTCTGTGGCCAAGAAATGAGTCAGTACATGAAATAAACACCAGAAAATTCCATAATAGATAAAATAAATTTTTTACCAATTTTATGACAACAAGACGCTGAGTGTATATTAGTATAATCAACAATATAATGGGGAAGTTTTGTTTAATTATATTCCATGAACTATCCAATAGAATAAGAGTGAATGATGAGTAAATTCTTCAATTTAACCTTGTAAATGCGAGTTTACTGCTAAGACTTTTTAATTCTTATGACAGCTTATTGGAAATGGATGCAGACTGCCTTGTATTAACTAAGTAAAGGCTGCTAATTCTTGGGAATAAGCTCATATTGTCAACAACAAATCAAATTGAAGGAAATATATATTTAGGAGACAATGTCAGAATTCCCCAACTCCAGACTGGGGGTTGGCATCAGTTTTGTGAACTTAAAACCACATATTGCTTGAATTGTCCATTTCTGAGCCAAAAGAACCCATTACGAGAATGAAGTCTTTGCGATGGCACTGTTAAAACACTCTCGAGGTAATACCAAAATTGACATGGCAATAAATCCGAGAATATTTCATTCAAAATTACCCTTAGTCAGTGGCATGAGTTAACCCAAAAATGTAATGCTGTGTATCACAGGAAAATGAAAATAAGCAAGGTAGACTCATTTTTGGGTTGTGCTACTACCTTCTGAAAATAACATTTTAATGGAAACAGCAGTTTCTTATGCGATTACATGGCATATGGCAAAATACCAAAGAAGGTAATTCATAAATGAGAACTCGTGAATTATGAGATGTGGGTAGTCAAATCAGGCAATTAAATAAAGACAATGTGGAATACAGTGATGGAGGAACCACAGGTAGGGCCACTACATTCATTAGATATTAAATTACTATCACTATATTCTGATCTGTTCAAGGCATTTGATGACATAAATCAATACATCCTTCCAATTAAACTAGAATATAATTCTGTCATTGGAAATTCTCAGAAATGGTTGACGTCATACATCTGCAATGGGAAACCGAAGGTTCATTTGAGCTGTTGCCAGTGGGCTCACATACATGCACATAGCTGAAGTCATGTATGATCAGTAGCAGCAACCAACCAGATACTATCCAGAAGAATTTTTCTCACGCACCCAAGCGGTCAGATTTGTGCATGTGCAGAGCAGTCTGAGAGGTAGTGGAGGATAGTCTCCACATGGCCTGTCTTTACATTTCATGATTTTACTGTTTTCTCTTCATTTACTTTTCTCATATCAAATGAAAACAAAACGAATTTTCGTGGCTCGGAGCTATCAATTGAATTAGAATACGTTCACATAGTCATGGAAGACAAAAATACATTTTTATTTTCAGTTTCTCATTTTATTTTATTTCGACATTTCCACATTATGTTATTTTGCTACAGAAATTTGGCTTTTCTAAATTGTTTTCTCAGAGGCAGTCAATTTACTTGGAATAAAATGTTTCATTACACACTTTCCGTTAGTTTCAACTGTTAGTTCAGTTTCTACATCTACATCTACATCCACATACATACTACGCAAGTCACCAAATGGAGCATGGCGGAGGGTACCCTGTACCACAACTAATTGTTTCATTTCCTGTTCCAATCACAGATACAGCGAGGGAAAAATGACTGTCTATATGCCTCTGTATGAGACCTAATTTCTCTTATCTTTGTGGCCCATAAGTAAAATGTATGTTGGCAGCAGTAGAATTATTCTACAGTCAGCTTCAAATTCCAGTTCTCTAAACTTTCTCTAGCAGCTTGCCTTCGAATTGCTTCAACAGCTTCTATCAATCTGACCTGGTGTGGATCCCAAACACTTGAGCAGTACTCAAGAATAGGTCATATTAGCGTCCTATATGTGATCTCCTTTATGTTATGCCCAGATATTTAAACAATGTGACTGTGTTAAGAAGGACTCTACTAATGCTGTATCTGAACATTATGAGTTTCTTTTTCCTACTCATCTCCATTAACTTGTTTTAACATATTTTACATTCATATATCAACCAGAAATTTTGTCTAAGTCATCTTGTATCAACATACAATCACTTATCTTTCACTCTTTCCTGTGCACCACAGCATCATCAGTGAACAACCACAGATTGTTGTCCACCCTGTTCACCAGATCATTTATGTACAAAGAAAATAACAACAATCCTATGACGCTTCCCTGGGGCACTCTTGATGTTACCCCTGTATCTGATGAACACTCACCAATGAGGACAACATACTGGGTGCTATTACTGAAGAAATCTTTGAGCCAGTCACATATCTGGGAGCCTATTCCATATGTATGTACCTTCGTTAATGGTCTGCAATGGGGTACCATGTCAAATGCTCTTCATAAATCTAGAAATATTGAATCTGCCTGTTGCCTTCATCTGTAATTCACAGCATATCATGTGAGAAAAGAGCAAGCTGGGTCTGACATGAGCAATGCTTTCTATAGCCATAATGATTTGTGGACATGTGGCCTTTGGTCTCTAGGAAACATATTATATTTGAACTCAGGCTGGTCAAGAGATTCATGATAAATGTAAGCTAAGTAAGAGGCCAGTGACATGGAGTACTCTTTGTAAAACCAAATTGGGATTCCATCTTCATCTGGTAACTTATTTGTTTTTAATTCTTTCAGTTGTTTCTCTATGCCAGGAATGCTTATTACCACAGCATCCATATGGGACTCTTTGATGGTCAAATGACAGCAGGGTAGAGTCTGATAAAACAGGGTAGATAGTCTGATGAAACCGGGTATCATACTTTTCTCATCTGATATGTGCTGCCATCTCTAGGTAAACAGAGTAACCTCTTTCCCTCTTGATGACTTTCATTCTTAGAATAGCTGCAGTCCATTGAAAGTGACCATGAGTTCTCTTGGTGGAAAAATATATTTTTACAGCGTTGTGTTGTAATTTTTGACTGTGAATTGTGCATTTATATTAGCAAGCCACTATTTTAAAGACTGTAAATTACGTAAGATATAACTTAAACATTGTCTGCACTACAGATCATTGTTGTTGTTGTCGTTGTTGTGGTCTTCAGTCCTGAGACTGGTTTGATGCAGCTCTCCATACTACTCTACCCTGTGCAAGCTTCTTCATCTCCCAGTACTTACTGCATCCTACATCCTTCTGAACCTGCTTAGCGTATTCATCTATTGGTCTCACTCTACATTTTTTACTGTCCACACTGCCCTCCAATGCTAAATTGGTGATCCCCTGATGTCTCAGAACATGTTCTACCAACCGGTTCCTTCTTCTCGTCAAGTTGTGCCACAAACTCCACTTCTCCCTAATTCTATTCAATACGTCCCCATTAGTTGTGTGATCTATCCATCTAATCTTCAGCATTCTTCTGCAGCACCACATTTCAAAAGCTTCTATACTCTTCTTGTCTAAACTATTTATTGTCCATGTTTCACTTCCATACATGGCTCCACTCTCTACAAATACTTTCAGAAATAACTTCCTGACACTTAAATCTATACTCGATGTTAACAAATTTCACTACTTCAGAAACGCTTTCCTTGCCATTGCCAGTCTATATTTTATATCCTCTCTACTTCCACCATCATCAGTTAGTTTGCTCCCCAAATAGCAAAACTCCTTTACTACTTTAAGTGTCTTATTTCCTAATCTAATTCCCTCAGCATCACCCGACTTAATTCAACTACATTCCATTATCCTCGTTTTGCTTTTGTTGATGTTCATTTTATATCCTCCTTTCAAGACACTATCCATTCCATTCAACTGCTCTTCCAAGTCCTTTGCAGTTTCTGACAGAATCACAATGTCATCTCAATGTTATTTTTTCTCCCCAGATTTTAATACCTATTCCGAATTTTTCTTTTGTTTCCTTTACTGCTTGCTCAATATACAGATTGAATAACATCATGGAGAGGCTACAACCCTGCCTCACTCCCTTTCCATCCACTGCTTCCCTTTCATGCCCCTCGACTCCTATAACTGCCATCTGGTTTCTGTACAAATTGTAAATAGCCTTTCACTCCCTGTATTTTACCCCTGCCACCTTTAGAATTTGAAAGAGAGTATTCCAGTCAACATTGTCAAAAGCTTTCTCTAAATCTATAAATGTTAGAAATGTAGGTTTGCCTTTCCTTAACCTTTCTTCTAAGATAAGTCGTAAGGTCACGATTGCTTCACGTGTTCCAACATTTCTACGGAATCCAAATTGATCTTCCCCGAGGTTGGCTTCTACCAGTTTTTCCATTCATCTGTAAAGAATTCACATTAGTATTTTGCAGCTGTGACTTATTAAACTGATAGTCTGGTAATTTTCACATCTGTCAACACCTGCTTTCTTTGGGATTGGAATTATTATATTCTTTTTGAAGTGTGAGGGTATTTCACCTGTCTCATACATCATAGAGTTTTGTCAGGACTGGCTCTCCCAAGGCTGTCAGTAGTTCTAATGAAATGTTGTCTACTCCCAGGCCCTTGTTTTGGCTCAGGTCTTTTAGTGCTCTGTCAAACTGTTCATGCAGTATTGTATCTCCCATTTCATCTTCATTTACAACCTCTTCCATTTCCATAATATTGTCCTCAAGTACATTGCCCTTGTATAGCCCCTCTATATACTCCTTCGACCTTTCTGCTTTCCCTTCTTCACCTAGAAATGGGTTTCCATCTGAGCTCTTGATATTCATACAAGTTTTTCTCTTTTCTCCAAAGGTCTCTTTAATTTTCCTGTAGGCAGTATCTATCTTACCCCTAGTGAGATAAGCCTCTACATCCTTACATTTGTCCTCTAGCCTTCCCTGCTTCGCCATTTTGCACTTCCTGTAGATCTCGTTTTTGAGACGTTTGTACTCCTTTTTGTCTGGTTCATTTACTGCATTTTTATATTTTCTCCTTTCATCAATTAAATTCAATATTTCTTCTGTTACCCAAGGATTTCTACTAGGCCTCGTCTTTTTACCTACTTCATCCTCTGCTGCCTTCACTATTTTTTCCCTCAGAGCTACTCATTCTGCTTCTACTGTATTTCTTTCCCCCATTCCTGTCAGTTGTTCCCTTATGCTCTCCATGGAACTCTATACAACCTCTGGTTTAGTCAGTTTATTCTGGTCACATCTCCTTAAATTCCCACCTTTTTGCAGTTTCTTCAGTTTTAATCTACAGTTCATAAGCAATAGATTGTGGTCAGAGTTCACATCTGCCCCTGGAAATGTCTTACAATTTAAGACCTAGATCCTCAATCTCTGTCTTACCATTTTATAATTTGTCTGATACCTTCTGGTATCTCCAGGATTCTTCCAAGTATACAACCTTCTTTCGTGATTCTTGAACCAAGTGTTAGCTATCATTATGCTCTGTGCAAAATTCAACCAGACGGCTTCCTCTTTCATTTCTTACCCCCAATCCATATTCACCTGCTATGTTTCTTTCTCTCCCTTTTCCTACTCTAGAATTCCAGCCACCCATGACTATTATATTTTCGTCTCCCTTCACTACCTGAACAATTTCTTTTATCTCATCACACATTTCATCAATTTCTTCATCACCTGCAGAGCTAGTTGTCATATAAACTTGTACTACAGTAGTAGGCACGGGCTTTGTGTCTATCTTGGCCATAATAATGCGTTCACTATGCTGTTTGTAGTAGCTTACCCGTACTCCTATTTTTTTTTATTCACTATTAAACCTCCTTCTGCATTACCCCTATTTGCTTTTGTATTTATAACCCTGTATTCATCTGACCAAAAGTCTTGTTCCTGCTGCCACCACACTTCACTAATTCCCACTATATCTAACTTTAGCCTATCTATTTCCCTTTTTAAATTTTCTAACCTACCTGCCCGATTAAGGGATCTGACATTCCACTCTCCGATCCGTAGAATGCCAGTTTTCTTTTTCCTGATAATGACGTCCTCTTGAGTAGTCCCCAACCAGGGATCTGAATGGTGGTCTATTTTACCTCCAGAATATTTTACCCAACAGGATGCCATCATCATTTAACCATACAGTAGAGCTGCATGCCCTCGGAAAAAATTACGGCTGTAGTTTTCCCTTGCTTTCAGCCGTTCACAGTACCAGCACAGCAAGTCCGTTTTGGTTAGTGTTACAGATCAGTCAATCATCCAGACTGTTGCCCCTGCAACTACTGAAAAAGTTGTTTCCTCTCTTCAGGGGCCACACATTTGTCTGGCCTCTCAATAGATACCCCTCCATTTCAGCCATCTGTATTGCTGAGGCACGCAAGCCTCCCCACCAACGGCAAGGTCCATGGTTCATTGTTGAGTGTATCAAAATGTTTGTCCCACTTAAGGGCTGTTGAAATCAACTTGTTCTTAACATGGCATTGTCAGATAAAACAGGGTGCCACTAAGTTTGATAAAACAGGATAGTCCCCCGTTTTATCGAACTGATTTTAAAATTGCCATTTGAGATTTTCAAATTGTTTATTAAAATTTATTATTATTATTATTATTACTATTATTCACAAGATCTAACTTAAATTATGCCATAATTATGGTGCCTTATAAAATGAAAACTGACAGACACTCATGGATTCAAGAGAGTATGAAAGAAGCTATAACAGCAGTTTTGGTCCAAACAATGGGCTATTTGAAAGCATCAAAGTTCTTCGGGGTTGCTCAGAGTACTCAGGAAGCACTTGCAATAAAGGCTCGGATGCTACAAAGATAGGTAGGCCTATTTACTATTATAGAAGAAATTAATTAAGCTTTTGCAGTTGTTGTTGTTGTTGTTGTTGCTGCTGCTGCTGCTGCTGCTGCTGCTGCTGTTGCTGTTTAAGGTCTGGGCTGCTACAAACCTGTATTTAATCAGGAGCAGGAAAATGAACTGCTGTACATATCCTGTCAATGGAAAGTAGATTGTTTGGATTGACCATCAAGGAGGTGCGGAGTCTTGCTTTTGAAGTGGCAGAGAAAAATAACTTGTCGCATAACTTCAGCAAGACTGAGAAGATGGCAGGTAAATGCTGGTTCTACTCGTTTTTGAATAGGAATCTGGAAATAAGCCTGCGTTCTGCTGAGCCAACATCTCCTGCCAGAGCAGTGGGCTTTAACCATGCAGGGGTGAAGCAGTTCTTTATAATACATACAACTTCACAGCTGATAGAGTCTATAATGTGGATGAAGCAGGAATAACAACAGTCTGTAATAAGCAATCAAAGGTGCTTGCCTTGAGGGGAAAAGTCAAGTTGGTGGTTTGGTTTCTACAGAGAGAGACATCTTAGAGACTGCTGTAGCCTGTATGAGCACTTCTGGATTTTATATGCCCACAGTGTTTGTGTTCCCAAGATAAAGAGCCAAGCCTGAGCTGTTGGATAATGCTCTGCCAGGATCTACTGTGGAGTATCACCCTAGCAGATGGATGCACAAAGAAATTTTCCTGAAATGGTTTCAGCAATTTGTTGAATTTTCTGAACTACAGAGAAACCTGTTCTTCTGCTCTTGGATGGTCACTCAACACACACAAAGATTATTGAACTTATTGCTATGGCTACAGAAAACATTATTCACCTCTTAAGCTTCCCCCCACACTGCACCCACCGAATGCAGCCACTGGATGTTGCATTCACAGGCCCATTGACTAATTATTACTCTCAAGAGCTTCAAAGGTGGCTTCAGTGTCATCCTGGATGAGTGATAACCATCAATCAGGTTGCAGGGGTGTATGGGACAGCATTCATGAAAGCTGCTTCTATGGAGACTGCTGTAAATGCATTCCGTAAAACTGGCTTTTCCCACTGGATGCAGATATTTTCCCTGAGTGGATGTAATAGCCTGTTGAAACAACAGACACTGACCCACCGTTGAAGAATGGTGATGCCCCACCTTTGGAGCCTACTTCAGAGTCATTAAACAGAGAAACAGCTTTTCCAACCACACGGTCTTCCCAGTAGGCTAGGCCTAAGCATTCAACTTCAGCTTTCCACGTCTCTCGGAAAGACATAAAAGCAGTGCTGATAGCTGAAAGAAAGTAACAAAAATCTGATACAAGAAGAGCATAGACAGCTGGCCTTACAAGTTCACCTTATAAGGTAGCTATGAAAAAGGGGAAGACTCCCAAAAGGAAACTTCAAATGGGACCACATTCTGACAGTTCTAGGCCTACTTAAGTCAGAAATGTTGGACAGAAGAAAGCAAAGAAAATTGGAAAAGTACAGGAGTACAGCACATCGTCAGAAGAGGAAGGAGAAGATGATAATACAGCTTGCATTTTTTGGAATGAACTTTTCTCCAATTCTAAGTCTGAAGAAGGCTGGGTGAAGTGTTATAAGTGTAGTGAATGGGCTCATGAACAGTGCGCTGGCATTAATGATGATGATGATGATGATGAGATAAAAGAGAGGAAAAAAATTGTTAGGGATGTATATGGACTGCGCCTGTTGTGTATGGATCCAGTGGGAATTGGCCACCGTCCGTAAACAGCTGGAAGCTGTGTTGGCCTTGGTCAACAGGCTCCAGGCTGTTGCCCTGGGCCATAGTGACATTGGGACACCCGAAGTGAGCACTTTGGCACCTCTGGAACCTGTAGCATCGCCTGGGATCTCTGATGCCACTGCACCCTCAGACTCGGATGCCCCTGCTGGTCGACACTTTCCTGACGGTGATTGGCGATCCGTGACGGGGCTGTGAATCCCTAGGCGGAAGCCGAAAGTTGGTGCTGGCCACAAGGCTGTACCCTTACTGGTACCCTGCATAGCAGGTATGAGGTACTGCCCACTGCTAAAAGTACTTCTGAGCCAGCAAGGGCAGCCTCGCCTGTTGCGGCAGTGGCCGGTCTTCCTGAGAGATCCGGACAAGTGTAGAGGGTGGGATTGCTTGTCATTGGGAGTGCCAATGTTAGGCACCTGATGGGGCCCCTTAAGGATATGGCAGGTAAGGACGGGAAGAAAGCCAATGTGCTCTCCATGTGCATACCGGGGGAAGTCATCCAAGATGTGGAAAGGGTCCTTCCGGATGCCATGAAGGGTACAGGGTGCAGCCAATTGCAGCTAGTGGCTCATGTCAGCACTAATGACGTGTGTCACTATGAATCGAAAGATATTCTCTCTGGTTTCTGGTGGCTATCTGAGTTGGTGAGGACTGCCAGTCTTGCTAGTGAGATGAAGGCAGAGCTCAACATCTGCAGCATCGTCAAAAGGACTGACTGAGGACCTTTGGTACAGAGCCGAGTGGAGGGTCTGAATCAGAGGCTCAGACGGTTCTGCAATCGTGTAGGCTGCAGATTCCTTGACTTGCTCTACAGGGTGCTGGGGTTTCAGGTTCTGTTAAATAGGTCAGGTGTTCACTACACAAAGGAGGCAGCTACATGGGTATCACGGACTGTGTGGCATGGGCTGGGCGGTTTCTTAGGTTAGACAGTCTCGGGAAAGATCAAAAAGGGCTCCAGTCTCAAAGGGTACAGGGCAAAGAAACAACAAGAATTGACCAAGCAACATTCGGTATTGTAACAGAAAACACCTTCCAAAATTGTACTAAATGCTTTCTCTGAGAATTATTTTGACCAATTAGTTCATGAGAGCACACAAATTGTAAATGGTTGCGTAAACACACTTGACCTTTTAGCCACAAATAATCCTGATCTAATAAAGATTGTCATGACAGATACAGGGATTAGTGAACACAAGGTCATTGTAGCAAGGCTCAAACCATATCAACCAAAACCACTAAAAATAAATGCAAAATATATCTGTTTAAAACAACAGATAAAAATTCGATTGATGCCTTCCTAAGTGAGAGTCTCCATTCCTTCCAAACTAATTATGTAAGTGTAGACCATATATGGCTCAAATTCAAAGATAAAGTATCGACAGCAATAGATAGATTCATACCACATAAGTTAATAAGAGACAGGACTGATCCACCAGGGTACACAAAACATGTCAGAACACTGTTGCAGAAGCACTGGAAAAATCATGCCAAATTCAGAATACAAAATCCCCAAGACTGGCTACGTTTCACGGAAGCTCGAAATTTAGTGCGGATGTTGATGCGAGATGCTTTTAATAGGTTCCATAATGAAACATTGTCTCAAAATATGGTAGAAAACCCAGAGATATTCTCGTTGAATGTAAAGTACACCAGTGGAGGAAAAAAAAAGGTAGAACAGAAGTGATATCTGGCATTCCACAGATAAATTTTGGGTACACAATAAATCTCACAAATCTAAGGGCTGTCAATGCGACTAAATACCTAGGAATTACAATTATGAGCAACTTAAATTGGCAAGACCACATGGCTAATATGTGGAGAAGGCGAAACAAAGACTGTGCTTTGTTGGCAGAACACTTAGAAGATGCGAAGAAACCCACTAAAAGTACAGCCTCCATTACACTTGTCTGTCCTCTGCTGGAATATTGCTGCATGGTGTGAGATCTTTACCAGCTAGGATTGATGGTGGACATAGAAAAAGAGCAAAGAAGGGCAGCTCGTTTCATGTTATCGTGCAATAGGTGTGAGAGGGTCACTGATACGATACGCGAGTTGCAGTGGCAGTGACTGAAACAAAGGCAGTTTTGTTTGCAGCGAGATCTATTTACGAAATTTCAATCACCAACTTTCTCTTCCAAATGTGAAAATATTTTGTCGACTCCCATCTATGTAGGAAGAAATGATGATCATAATAAAATAAGATAAATCAGAGCTTGAACAGAACGATTTAGGTGTTCCTTTTTCCCATGTGCCATTCGAAATTGGAATGGTAGAAAGTAGTATGAAAATGGTTCGATCAAACCTCTGCCAGGCACTTAAGTGTGAATTGCAGAGTAATCGTGTAGATGTAGATGCATATAAGTGTGATTTTGTACATGAGGTAATTGACAGGGTTTGTAAATGGAGGTTTTTTCCTTTTTTTTCATTACAACATAGTACCCTGTTTTATCCAACTAGTCTGATAAAACAGGGTAGTTGACACAGGTGTAAAAAATTCTTTTCTTTGATGAGGCATTTTTTTAAATGTATGTTTTTCATGCCCAATTGTCAGTAAACAGATTGGACAATTACTCATTAAAAACTCAACAGATTGGTACACATAGTTCATTACATATGCCACTTTGTTTATTAAGTACCCTGCTTTCACCGACTCTCACCTACATTTGTACAATTCTTCTGCTGAACAATTTCTTAAATGTGGAATTTAAAACTTTGGCCTTCCTTTTGCTATCTTCTACTACCAAACCAGACTGGTCATTGAGTAACTAGATGGAAGCCTTACACCCACTTAGCGAATTTACATAGTGTACATTTTCATTTTCTGGCATTTTTGATATTATGCCATAATAAAGAACCAGACATGAAATAATACAGTACTGGCACTCCAGTAAAACTGGTACCCTAAAAACCACACTGAGAAGCTTAACACCAGGTACTTCAGTGTGAAACGTGATACACCAATGTTCACTTAAAGCTGGATTACACATTTTAGTGTGGGTTACAAAATCCTAATTCTCTTGGAGTATTCTCTTATGTGACGTAGTGAAAGACCTCTCAATGTTGCAGGCATACAAACATATACAAATGTTCACTTGGAGATGAGTACGCAGGAAAATTTGGTCAGTACTATTGAATAAAATATTTTGTTTCAAATACATTTACAGCTTTCACAGAATTTTACAAATCTGCTTTCTGTGAAACACAATGTTTTACAGTCAAAAGATGTGTTTCGATACTTACCTGGAATCTCTTCTAGGCTTAATGTTATTTATCAATTTCTTTTGTTTACATCTTAAATTTACAGAATTCCATTCCTCCATAAATTATAGAATGACAGCACATTGAGTTTTATCTCTGTAGCTCCCCACATAGCCTTAGAGTAGAACAAAAACTGCCATTTGTATAGTTTTTGGCCTTCACAGAAAACCTTGTTAATTTTTTATACTATTTGAAATAATCACAAAATAACATATTGTTCTTAGTTCTGGTGTATTTTTCCTCCTTAAGAAATTTGTATTAATTTTTACTAGCTTTTCACAGTGATGTGTAGAAGTAAACCCAACTGGAAATGCTACATAACAGTATTGCCCAGCACAAATAAAAAGATCTATGTTAAAGTCACCACATAGTAAAATATTAGGGTGTAGAGTCTAGTTTTGAAGTCAATATTATGCCAAGGACTGCTTCCTCACTTTGCATTCCTTATCTGGATAGGATATGATAAAACAATTATCCTACTACAGTAACTCTGAATTTTCCCTCCAAATGTGCCACAGTACTGCACATGGTTACATGATGCCCCAGTACACATGAAATTCCAAACAGAGCACAGGTCCTTCGCAAACCTAATGGCATCAATAAAAAAAAAGTTCTGCATTAAACTAAAGACTGGGAACTAATTACATACGGTGTCTCACAATATTTTGTCTTAGAGGATGTCCTTGCCATAGTGTGTATTAATTACCCCTTCATTCAGTACAATTGGCGCATTTGTTGTGTTAGCAGATTATTCAAACATTTCATAAACAGCAATCAGTTATAGTTTTACACAAAGATGTTAGAAAATTTTAACAGATGTTACTAAATAGTTTCTAGCCATTTCATTGAGATTAAACCTGGAAAAAACTCACTATATATAGTTCACAAACTGCAAGAGGTTCCCACCCAAAACAAACGTAAAATAAGAGACATGCAGATAGAGGAGATTGACAGTATTAAATTTTGAGGATTATAACTTAACAGCAAATTAATTTGGGAGGTTCCCACAGAATTACTGATATATCCAAACCAATCTTTATAATGCAGTGCAAATTTTGTCTGATTAAGATGATGTAAAGGATAAAATGTTGAAATATTTTGCAAACTTACTTTCTATGTCATTCAGTGTCATATCTCGGGGGTATTCTACAGAAACCTGCCCGAAGAACTAAGTATCCTAACTTCATCTTCTAAGCATATTTATTGAAGCAATTCAACATTTATTCAAACAAATACCTCAGTTCATAGACTCACTTCTAAGAACAGAACAATCTAAATAACAATTTAAAATCACTAACATTGCTCGAGAAATTGTCTATTACTCACAAATACAGATTTAAATAACTTTCTGGAAATCACAAAAAGTTGGTGAGAAGCCAAAAGGTTTTATTGATACACCACATTATAGTCTTAATTAGTAGAACCAACGGATAAATATATTTTGTAATGTAAGCTCTATGTAATATCCAGGGTTAGGTCGGGTTGTTTGGGGGAAGAGATCAAACAGCGAGGTCATCGGTCTCATCGGATTAGGGAAGGATGGGGAAGGAAGTCGGTCATGCCCTTTCAAAGGAACCATCCCAGAATTTGCCAGGAGCGATTTGGGGAAATCACGGAAAACCTTAATATCCAGGTCCTGCAATTGGTAAGTACAGTAATTCAATCTACCTTTACATCCATACTCTACAAATCACTGTGAACTGCTTGGCAGAGGGAACTCCACATTGAGCCAATTATTAGGGCTTTTTCCCATTCCACTCACATATGGAGTGCAGGAAGAATTATTTGCTTAAATGGCTCTACAGACACTGTAGTTAATTTAATCTTGTGCACACAATACCTGTGGGAGCAATACATAGGGGGTTGTTGTATTTTCCTAGAGTCATTATTTAAAGACAGCTCTTGAAACTTTGTAAGTTGGTTTTCTCAGGGTGGATGCATCTACTTTCAAGTGTCTGCCACTTCAGTTCCTTCAGCATCTTTGTGAAACACTTTCCACAGGTTAAACGAACCTTGACCTCTCTTGCTGCCTTTCTCTGTATTCATTCAATATTCCTCATTACTCCTACTTGACATGAGTTCCATAGATTTGCACAAAATTCTAGGACGAGTTGCACGAGTGATTTGTACACACTCTCCTTTGCGGACCAATTCATTTCCCTAGTATTCTACCATTGAACTGATGTCTGCTTTACCTATGACTAAACTAACATGATCATTCTATTTCATATCCCTATGAAGTGTTGCACTGAGGTATTTGTACAAGATGATCTATTCCAGCTGCTACTCCTTGATATTGTAGTCATAAGATGTTACATTTCTTTCATGTTGAAATGTGAGCTATATTAATTTTTTGAAGAATCAGAACAAATTGACAGTGTTTGCACCATTTTGAAATCTTATTGACATCAGACTGGATATTTTGTGCAGCTTTTATCAGACAGTATTTCATTATAGATACGTGCATCATTCTTGAAAAGTCTGAGGCTCATGTTAATATTGTCTGCGAGGTCATGAATATACACCACGAACAGCAAGGATTCCAGCACACTTCCCTGGACAAATATGAAGTTGCTGCTACATCTGTTGACGAATCTAAACCTAAGAGAACTTTTTGCATCCTCCCCACCAAAAATCTTCAAACCAGTCACAAATTTCACTTACCACCCAATATGACCGTTCTTTTAAATATTAAGTATAAATGTGGTACTGAGTCAAATGTGGTTTGTGGGATTAAAGGGACCAGACTGCTATGGTAATCAGTCTACTGAGTCAAATGCTTTTCAGAAATTGAGAACTACTGCATCTATCTGAGTGTCTTGATCTATGGCTTTTGGGATGTCATGTAAGGAAAGCACCAGTTGGGTTTCACATGATTGATGTTTTTGGAATCCGTACTGGCTGGCATCGTGAAGATAATTCTTTTTGAGATATGTCATTACATACGAGCTCAACATCAGATCTAAGATTCTGCAACAAAATGATGCCATGGTTATTGACTGGTAGCTATCTGTCTTGTAAATTGGTGTGAATTGTGCTTTCTTCCAATTACTGGGCATAGTTTTTTGTCTGAGGGATTTATGGGCTAAAACAACTGCAAATTCTGTACAGACTCTGATAGGGATTCCATTGGGCCTAAAGGCTTTGTTCACTTTTAGTGAATGCAATTGTTTCTCAACACCACTTATATTAATATTTGTATCGCTTACATCTGCAGTGGTGTGAGAATTAAACTGGTGCAATACCCCTGGATTTTCCTTTGTAAAGGAACTTTTGAAAACAGAGCTAAGCATTTCTGTTTTTACTTTGCTATTCTCAATTTCTGTTGGACACTAACTTTGGTGCTACTTCACACACAACCAGAATTTCTTTGGGTTTTATGAAACAGCATTTGACAATACTCTGCTACAACAGTCACTTGAGGCTTATCACATTGCCCTCTTGACAGCCAAATGTGTATCATTCAACATCTCCTATCTCTAGCACCCTGCTTTGTTTTACGTGTATGATGCAGAAGTCCCTTTCTTTAGAAGTTTCCTTACAGTGACTGTATACCATGGGGGAAGGGGGGGGGGGGGGGGTGTATCCTCCCATCACACACTGTTCTACTGTATACATATCTCTCATGTGCATTGTCAACTATTCCTCTAAATCTGATCTTCTACATGCTCCTCTCCAGAAGTAACAGTTCCTTACTGACATATGATACTACTGCCTCTTTACCTAGCTTGCCTGAAAATCGAAATCATCCTATTGTAGCTGCCTTTTGTATTTTGGTAATCACTGTTACTACAACTGTCTGGTCAGGTATATTTGCTGCCATTAGATCCAATATATTTCTATCATGAGTAGCCTTTCGAACAATCTCTTCTAGGTTGTTCTCCATCCCAGCACGCAAGTTGCCCAGTGTGGCGTCGAATGAAATAAGACTTGCACTTAGCAGCTGAAATTCCCCAGATATAGGACCTCCCAGCCAATGATGCCATAAGCTCATTTCATTTCATTTCAGATTGTTCTCGAGAATGCTTTCAGTAATGTTTAACAGTATCTGTTGCTAAGGCCACCATCTACAAAACTGTCACTTTCCCAACTGATTGTTGGATGATCTGTGTAATTAAGCACTGTAAACCATTTTCTTTTGATAGTGTTTCCTACAGTAGCAAAAGAATTGTGTCTCTCACTTTAATACATACACATTTGCAGGCTTGTGGTAAATGTTGTGCTAATTTGTAATTGAAAAAATTCTACTTCTTTTGCACCATTTACCTTAGGATCTACGGCAAGAACAAAATCAGTATATCAGTTCTTTTGTAAGAAACATGTTATGGACTTGATTTACTCTTCACTATTACTCTGGTTGAATGAACATTATAAATACTCTAATCCATTTTCCTGTGTACCTCCTATATCCAACATACTCAATAATGTTTTACAGATTTTTAATCTTTATTTGCTCAGGTATTGTTCCAATTAACCAAGTCTTTCAGTTGCAGATTAACTAAAGTGGAGGCCCACAAAAATGAACAATTAATTTCTTCCTCAATCCCATCTGAATAATCACCACTAACACTGCTCTTTCATGGATAAAAAGCTTTCTTCACCTGTACCAATCTACATCTTGTGTCTCCCACTCATCTGCATGTAATCTTAGTTTTTCTACAGTAGAGCTGTTTCACTACTTCTAGTATCATACCTTCCCCAGTTTTTATATCAAGCAAGTGCAAATTTTCTTTTCTGCTACTCTCCATTACTTTTGTCTTACCTTTGTTTATACATAGCCTGAATTCTATGCTAAGTACTTTTACCTTTTCCTGAAACCCAAGTTATTTTTATTTGGAATGAATAATGGCAGTGTTTAGAGGAAAGATTCTGTAATGAACTTACCAAATAACACCTTCACAAAAATCTTATTTGAAAAACAATACTTTATTGTTATCAAATTTATTAATAATAACTAATAAAAATCCCACTGCAGAAAGTCTTTTCCTTGGCCTCTCTACATATGTCTTGCAAAAACTAAAAACATGAGTACTGTTTCAAGAAATTCATATACAAAACAGCATACACATCAGGTTTACAATGCCAGGTAACAAAGTAATATCTAAATGAGCTCATCTCAAATTAGACTTTTAAAAATCAATTTTGGTAAATAATCTTTTTTTTCACTACAGAACAGCACTTTTAAAAATAAAAACATGTATGTACAAATCATCTACAGGAACTTCAAATAATGTTACACGTGTGCGTGCACACATTTAAATCACATGTCCAGAAAAGTTGAATTAAAATTGACCAGAATGGAAATGACACCTCATGGGATGTGAACACAATGGGAAAATATTTTAACACATTAACTAACAGAGGAAAATTTATAACAATATAAGGACAGTGAATGCAACCACGGAAGCAATTCCTAATAACAGAGAAGAGTAACCGAAATACTGCACGAAAGCAGTGTACACATGATGCAACCGAGGTAAATAATTCCTATGTACATATTTATATATTCTCCATTTAGTAATTAAATATCAACTTTTCTCTTTAATAAATCCAAAGTACATTCTGCTGAAAGGGGCACTCTTATTTCATGCCACTTTCCTGCACAACACAAAATGAACAATTACATATAACCAAGTTATGAAAGAGGAGTTTACAATATTATTTTTATCATTATTTGCAATAATAAGAATAATACGTATTGTAATTACACATAAAGTTATAAACAGCAATCTCTTTTTACACGCATGTGCTCAGCTAGTAACAACCAAGCGAGCGAGTAAAAATAACATCTTCCGCACACTGAGCTGACTCACTGGTGTTGGACTGTTTCAAGAATATGTATACAAAAATATTAACCAAATTTACATTCTGATGTAGGTGATTCTTCATCTATCTGAAACAGCCTACCTATTGTCAACATCTACAGGTGCAGTTCAGTTGTTTTGTTGACTATCTTCGGTATGTAGACGAATCCCTTATCTTCCTAAGCTTAAAGACATAGACAGAAAGACAAAGAGAGATCAACAAACAGGAAAAGAGAGTGTGAAACAAAGAGAGTTGCAGAATGAGAGGGGAGGATTAGGCACGTGAGATGGTTAGGATAGGGGGAGAAAGGTGAAGGTTTCCCAAATTCTAACTACATACCCTTATTTTATCTAAATCTTCTGTACACCATTTACATTCATGCTTTGGTTTCATAATTACAACAACAACAATAACAACAAAAACAACTGCTGCAGAGGCATTGTTACCATGAAATGTTGTTCAGTTTCAGCAGAACAGTGCGGCTAAACTCCCTCAGTCCATAGTTCACAACCTCAAGTACAAAAGATAATTGCACATTTGCTCACAGAAAAATACACTCTTGACAAAATGTCACAGAGTTTCCCAGTTCCATCATCTACATCAACTCCTAAGTGTTTAAAAATATGGTGGAAAAACCACACATTTTAATCTACATGTGCCTATCTGCTGCAATTTTGAAGAGCAAGAGTGCAGAATAACACACAGAATAACTGTAACAAACAACTTTGTACTTCATCATCACATAACAACAGACTTTCCAACAGCAAGAGCTTGAGGATGCCGTAGAAAAGGGAAAGGGAGAGTGCTGAAATTTGTAGTGGGATTACAGTTATTAAGACAACAAATAATGACAAGTATGAAACTGCTACATTAGTTTTAACACACTACACAGAATAGTTCATTTCTAAATGTGATGAGTTCATATAAAATCTTGAGAGACATATATAGTAAAAAGTTTAACATTTCTTCACAAAATTAATTTATGCTTCAATTTGCCTTTTCCCCATGGATGAATCAAAGGTAAAACTTTCAAAACTAAATGCATTAATTACGTTCTTCAAAGAAATGTCAACACCCATGTCTGAAACTCATTTGGTATAATGCCATTTGCTACAGAACTGTGGATTCCACTGTAAATCACAGAAAGGCTCAACAAAGTACTTATTTACAGAAAGTGAAACATGATGCAAATAAATAAATTATTTTATTATAAAAGTATTGTTGCTGTTATCGCATAGCAACTTCTATTTATAAAACCATAGGGAATAACATTAATCAACAGGTCAATGCCTCTGGACAGAGTTAAATAAAACTACGCCTCATAACTGATTACCCCAAAATAAAAGCCACAGTATATGCACAGTATAGGCAATTTTCCCCCTTGCAATTAACAAGCAGTATGTGACTTTATTTAAACCTTCTGTTAACCAAAAATGATAAGTGTTGCACACACAATTTAATTTACAGAAATTTATGAAACAATAAACAAAACTGGAGTTTTCCTTAAATAGTACCGTAAATTGCCAGTACAAAAAATAATTTTCACATGTCTGTAACAAATGCAACCCATTTATGTCAGTGCACTTGATCTAGAGCCCAACTGATCAGTGAACTGCCTAAAGTAGCACTTACAAAGAAAACATGATGATAAAATTTATCACTGCTACCAACACCAAAAAAACGAGACTTAAATTACTTTTACCAATTGAGTAATAATAAAGATAAAAGTAATGTTCCAAGAAGTTATGCCCTTTGCATTTTATAGTGTCAGAAAATTATAATATTCCTAAAAGAAACATATTTTGAAACTGGTCAAGGCATAGAAATGGTTCACATTACATCTTTCATGGGCTGCACATGTTAGACATGAATATTTTTCACTGAAACAATACTGTGCACTGCAAACATTCAGAAGATGACAGCCAGTCACAGACATACACTGATTTTAAGATTAAAATATTTTTTTCTTTCATTTATTTATATTTTTAAGGGTGAAGGGGAAGGGCACAAAAATGGAAGAGTGCAGCACGGAAGGCTTGATGTACACCTTTGTAATACAGTGTGGCAGTATTATTTCTAATTTCTGACTCTCAATATACAAATTTATTTCATAAAAACAGTCACTGATTTCTTAATGAGAAAAAATATTAAAATAGAACTAATCAATACCAATGCACTTTATTAAAGCAAATAAAAATGCTTGGGTGAACACGTTTCTCTTCCTGCTTCACTGCTTCCGTTGAGCATCAGTAAACAGAGCACTTTTGTCTTTTCCTGTTCTCCAGCACTCCTCTACTCCACTTTTCCCCACCCAGCAATCTGCTGTGGAACTGTGCCTCCAGCCAACATGTGGCAGTGCGCGATAAACACTTAGAAATCCGCACTCACACGTCAAGGCTCGGATTGTAGCACCTCATGTCTCCCTGAGTCTATCTTCACCGCTCTGACCATGCTTTCATTCCGACAGCAATTTCTGGAGCAGGGACGATTTATGATCACTTGGACGTGGAGACTCCTCCGTAGGATTCTGAAACAATTGCAAAGAGCAAATATTTAAAAACCATGTCTAATTTAATAACAATGATAATTTGCTGCAGTTTAAATGACTCAGTGTCAGCCTCGACTCAATTGACATATACCATTAAACCAAGAAATTTATTTCATACTGATACTGTGAAGATAACGTACACTTGTATCACAGGTTACAGCAAGTACAAATTTCCAAAATTTTGAAATTTGCTCTCTATAGCAAGAATAAAGCAAATTTTAAAATCCAAACAGCAACTAGCTGATGCAACCCACGTCATCAAGAAAGATACGGAGCTTTCACTGATGACCAGTTTGAAAAACATAATCCAATGATGGAAATGAAAGACAGGGTAGCAACCACAAACTGATAATCAAGGACACTTATTTTGTGGTTTTGTACACGTATCAGCAGTACTTTAATTTCGCCTCCTGAAGGTATGTACTTGCCAATCATTCTGACTTCTTGTTGAACTATTTTGGTGATAAGATGACACTTATCAAAAGTTTTTTGGAAGAAAAGGTTATGTAAATTCTTTAAAATGTTTTGCTATGAATGAAAACAGATCAAAAAGTTATCTCAGCTGAAGTCTAATAAAACCCAAGCACAAAAATTTCAGGACTAGTTTACATGCTCTAAGGAATGCTTGCTTTGCAGACAATATATATTATACTACAGTAATTAGTGACATTTCTGTCCGTCTCCGTTGTGTGACATTAATGCTTAAATGGAGTTTAACAAATGAATCATCATGTTTCTTTAATTATAGTATCACCTATGACAGGTTCATGTAGAGACTGAAGTTAACCACCCAGAAGAGGAAAGCAGGTCAGTCAAAACACCAGCAATTTAGTTGCTGTAGTGTTTTATAACAACATGACCCAATACCAAAATTATTTTTCTCAAAATTTCATGCAAAGACTGTTCACCCTGTGTGTGACTCTTAAGCAAAGTTATTCTTGTCCTACATTCCAACAATATTTCCAATAGCTATGGACCTGAAAAAATTGCATTTATAAGAAATGCTAATACATATGTGAATTCTGCCTCATACTGCTAAATGTGAAATTGCTCAATCAATGCTACTTCATAGTGAATTGTATACAGAGGAACCATAATAAATGATTTAGATGGCAGAGAAGAGACGTGCAGTTAGGCCAACAGTGCCCTCTTTTGTTTGACACGGCAATCAATCAGCACAGAGCTGCTGTACTAAGCGGTGCAGCTATGCCTCACCGACATCACAGAGTGGAGTATCAGCATGCAAAAGCATTCAAATAGGGTGGAATGATTGATCTCTAGGAGGCAGGTGTTTTGTTCCGTGACACTGCAGCTCACATAGGGCATGCTGCATCAACAGAGAGTAGTATGTGTAACCAAGGAGCAAAGAGGGCCGTACACAGTGTCAATAGTGTAATGGACAAAACAATGTGACCACAGTACAAGATTACCACCATCATCTTTGTTTGACCATAAAAGACTGAACAGAATGATCCACAGTGGCAGCACGACATTTGAGCACTCAGGCTGGACTAGTGGCACACATGCCACTGCATCAGCTTCCACTAACCAGAATCCACCATCGTCACTGACTGCAATGGGCAGATGAACACTGTCATTGGCATGCTGGAAAAACGTAATGTTTTCAGACAGTCCCACCTCAACTTGTCCTACAGAAATGGCTGCATACATGTTTGACACCACCACTGTGCAACAAAATCAAGCAGACTGTACTGTTGAGCAGCATAGTGGTCAAATGCCAAGTGTGATAGGTTGGGGCACCACTGCCTATAACATGCCATTTCGCCTCCTACATCTTGAGTGCAGTCTGAACAGCTATTGTTACATCAGTGAGGTTTTACAGCTTGAAGTGCTGCCCCTCCTGCATGCTGTTCTACATGCCATATTTCAGAAGGACAATGCCCAGCTGCATGTGGCAAGGAATGTGCAAGTCTTCTTAGAAGAATGATGGGTACCACTCTCCCCTGGCTTGCCAGTTCACTTAACATGTCACCCATCGAACACATCTGTGATATAGTTGGCCACCAACTTGTTCATTCATCTCCTTCTCAAGCCACAGCTGATGCTCCGTGGATGCACCTACAAGCAGCATGATAATGTGCCTACAAGTTGCGTGATAGAGTAGTCCCCAGCAGCATATTCAGGCATTGTTTCATTCCACCCCACAATATCTAGCGGATCTGATTGCAGCATATGGCAGTGCTATTCCATCCTGAATTTCCACAGTCACAGTGTACGCACAGGCCTGTAATGCTAATCATTTATGAAGTGTCATGCCCCTAATCGATGGAGTAAATTTCTCTGTGATCACATCTCTCGGTCCTGGTGTTCCACTATTTCAAAACAGCAGTGTGTGTCTGAAGAAAGATCTTCATGTCTGTCTTAAGATGACTCTGAGGTAAGTAATGTCAGTGTCTATGGGGATTCGATTCCACTAATATTCATGTCACCAATATTCAAAGGTAAAATGCATATCATTTAAATTTTGTGAATACATATATAAATAGCAACTCGCAGACATGCAAACTGAACATAAAATTTAAAACGTCAGCAAGCATTAGATGACAAAACTTTCTTGCACAAGATTCAAAAACAATTTCATACTTCTAAAATTAAGTGTCCACTAAAGCTGAAAAGTAACTCCAATTTTTTCCTATGAAGCATACCAATTTCTTTATAACCATAAAAAACATCGCCCCCCCCCCCCCCCAAAAAAAAACCACACACACACACACATTTATAGTTGTCTGTTTTCAACCTTCTACTGTTAAGTTAGTAACTGTTTGTCTCAAAACCCAAACCCTCCCTTCTGCTTGTTCTGTCGGCATATTTTACGTGCATTACCGTTTCATGTTTCAGTCACATATTCTTTCATCATAACTCAGAAGTCTTTGCAGGATAGAATCACCAAAAAGATTTCAGGAACTATCATGTACCATAAATAACGAAAAGTTATACACCATACAGTATTCGACAATAAGTGATACAGGGTGTCCACTGTTCCAGACAGTTTGAGCTGTTATTCAGTATCACGTACACATTTGCAAGAACCACCACTTATTCTGATGTATGATGAGCAAGAAGCAATACTTATTCCTAGCTGTAGATGCATATAGTCAATCTTTTCCCAATCCTCAACAATATAGGAAAAGACAGATTACTACTTACCATAAAGATAATACGCTAAGTTACAGACAGGCACAATTATAAAAAACTTACACATAAGCCTTTGGGCCTCAGGCTTCATTGGAAAAAGAGAACCACACACCATTCATTCACCAAGCACCATAACTCATGCACATAAACTCCGAGCTTGGCAGTCATGTATGTGTGAGCTGTGCTTGCTTGTGTAAATGAATGGTGTGTGGTTCTCTTTTCCTGACAAAAGCTTAGGCCGAAAGCTTATGTGTAAGTGTCTCTTTAATTGTGCCTGTCTGCAACCTAGCATGTTATCTTTACAGTAAGTAGTAATCTGTCTTTTCCTATATTGTCGATATTCTTACCTAGAGTTTCCACTGTCTGATTATACCAATCCTCTTTAGTTACATCCTGTTAAAAACAACACTGAAAGTCTCTCCAATACATATCCCATCTTGTGCTGTGACTGGCTAACTACTCTCATATCAATGGCTTGTAAAGTCACACATTCTGCTAAATCTTGCAGAGATGTACTTAACATTAGTAATGCTAAATAGTTGCACTCAAAACTGTCCCAGAAAACAGATCACCCCTGGGATCTGTCAGAACATTTTGAATGATCCCCTCATTATTTTTTATCTATGTGTTTACACTAGCCTGCCTCAAACACACATCCCTCGGAAACTGGCAACTGGTTGCTGTTTGCTGTTTTTATTTCCCAAAAATTAACATTCATTCTGAAGTAACAGAATATTACTTTTAGCTATATAATTATCAGATGCAAATCTTACAGATTTTCTAAAAGCACTTGGAGCCACATAGATATAAATATGATAATAAACTGCTGCAAGTAAAGCAAAAATGTACATGTATTTACTATTTATTGATTGAATTAGTTCACTGAAAATCTTACCCTGGAAGAAGAGAAGCCCGCCTGAGGTGAACCTGAACTCAGTTCTGACCCAATGCTACCCCATAGCTTAGGACTGTCACTGGTACCTGTGGGAATTAATTGGTAAAGTTACTCTTAGCTATGACAACAAAGAAACATTTTCCCATCATTCTTTTCATTACTGGTTCTAAATAAGGAATTATAGTTAAACAGGAGCCTATCAATAATGCTATGGGATTAATATGATGAGGACAAATAGTTAATATTTTGGATAGATAAAACACTGCAAAGAGACTATGTACCAACCATGAAAACAAGCAGGAAAAAAGATTTCTTGAGTTTCATAAGTGTGTTTTCATGGTAAAATAAGCTACAGGGTGGCGCACAAAATGTGTTATGAATTGTTTCTTCCACAATTTACGACGCACATTAGATATCCCGCTGGGATCTCTACAGCAGTACCAGCGGAGCTTGGAAAAACAAATGAGTTACGAAATGACGTGTAATTCACGATACTACCACTAGAAGACTAGTAAGCAGGAATGGCTGACAATGGAAGACTGATGACACAGCAACGATCGGCAACTGTGTTACTTTTTCATGAAATGAAAAGCCTTGTTGTAACTCAGAGGCATTTTTGACAACAGTTTAACACACGATGCGTCCCTTGCAAGAAGACCATCCACAGGTTGTACAATAAATTTGTACAGGAAGGAACAGTATTGGAGGCAAGGAGACCTAGGCCTAAACTTGTTTGTTTGCTGGAGAATACTGAAGTGGTACAAGTTTCTGTACAGAGAAGTCCTGGGAAATCATGTAGAAAGGCAGCAGTGCAACTGAGAATATCCAGACGCTCCATTCAATGCATTCTTAAAAGTGACCTCCAAATGTACCCATACATGATGACCTGTGCACAGAAGCTCACTGAAGAACACACGCAGCAAAGACTACTGTTTGCTCATTGGGCGGAGGATAGGGAAGAAACTCTCGACAACGTTTGGTTTTTTCAGACGAGGCACATTTTCATTTAGATGGTGAGGTTAACAAACAAAATGTATGCTTTTGGGCTACTGAAAACCTGCAAGTGCTTCATGAATGACAACATTATGCTCCGAGAATTACAGCGTGGGCAGCAATTTCCGGTCATGGACTTATTGGACCTTTTTTTCTTTGAAGAAACTGAACAGCGAGCGTTATTTGAGCACGCTTCGCAATAGCTTCATTCCACAGCTTCTTGTTACTGCCTTGCCCTTCAACACGCAATGGCTCATGCAAGATGGAGCAAGGCCACATACTGCAAATACTGTGTTGGAGTTTTTACACGAGCATTTCAACATGCGGATCATTTCACTCAGGTTTCCAGGTCGCTTCAATGACAGACAAACTTGGCCCCCCAACAGTACAGAACTCAATCCATGTGACTTTTTTCTTTCGGGATACCTAAAGGAAAAAATTTTCCCGAAACGACCACGTGATTTAATGGAGCTCAGAAGACTTATTCTTCAAGCTTGCAGTGTAATTACGGAAGACATGTGCCATAGGGTAATAACTAACTTCAGTGTTCGTTTGAAGGAAGTCAGGAAATGAAATGGTGGACATATTGAGCATGTGCTGCATTAGAACAAATATCCATGAACGGCTCTTCATTGTAGTATATGTTCCTTTCAGATTGTATTGACAATAAAGTTTATATTCAAAAACAAAATGGTAACACATTTCGTGCGCCACCCTTTACATTTAGCCTTTATATCCATTTCAGTTTAAACTTGTATCAGGACATCCTCCTCTAGCATTACTTTTCCTCAACAGTAGTTGTCAATACCAGTATTATTTTCCGAATTTTGGACAGGTTAATATTATCTTAGTTGCTTTTCTGAAAACTTTCATATAATTTTGTGTACAGTAGACTATATTTCAAGCTAAAATTTATGAAAAATGAATTACTTTATAAAATATTTTAGTTTCAATGTTCTAATTGGTAAGTACTAGTTCTGAATGTATAGTTAAAATATTTTTTTTAGAAACATTAGAAGTTATTAATACCTGCACACTTAAAATTTCTATTACTAATTAAGCAATCCTGTACTGTTTATTTCTGGATGCATTTATGAAATAATAATTGAAATTAATAATGTAACGAAAAATAGTAGGAATTCATTTTTAAGAAAAACTGTAAACCCTTTGGAATATTGTTACTTCAACAGAGTGTGAGAGTCATAAGCTTGCCTCGTGTGATTGGATATATTTCTGTATAATAGGTGGGAATAATGTAATTTTGGCTTTGTCAATGTGAAAAATCAAAACACTGTATGATATATTAAAATGTGAGAAAATCTGTGGAAAATAATCTTCAAATTTATTTAGTTCAAACCAACCATGAGGATATGATATCAGATTTTCAGCTTCAAGATTCAGACCCCTAGACAAGAAGAACTACGAGCCATCTCAATATGACAAGCTAAGTAAACTTGAAAGTTTTTGTGATCTTCATTCATCTCAAATCTTGATAAAATACTTTGCTTATTAAGTACTTGGACTGGGAATTGTTTAATGTGGACAATACATGGAAGACAAAAGGAGGGGGAGATTACAAAGTTCATATCTGAAAACTTCATGAATAGGAAAATAAGAAAGCATATGTGTAAATGGGTGTATGAATTCTACCTAAAAATGGCACAGTTTTGTTGGTGCATGAGCCGTGCACAAACTGCTTCTATCATAAAATGAAATTTTCACTCTACAGTGGAGTGTGCACTGATATGAAACTTCCTGGCAGATTAAAACTGTGTGCTGGACCGAGACTCGAACTCGGGACCTTTGCCTTTCACGGACAAGTGTTCTACCAACTGAGCTACCCATGCACGACTCACGGCCCGTCCTCACAGTTTTAATTCCTCCAGTACTTCGTCTTCTACCTTCCAAACTTCACAGAAGCTCTCCTTGCAGAATTAAAGCTGTGAGGACGGGTCGTCCTCACAGCTTTAATTCCGCCAGTACTTCGTCTCCTACCTTCCAAACTTCACTCCTGCTAACCTTGCAGAATTAAAGCTGTGAGGACGGGCCGTGAGTGTTGCATGGGTAGCTCAGGTGGTAGAGCACTTGCCCGCGAAAGGCAAAGGTCCCGAGTTCGAGTCTCGGTCCAGCACAAAGTTTTAATTTGCCAGGAAGTTTAATATCTATCATGTTGGTTGCTGTAATCACCATCACACCACTGTCAAACCATATTTAATGTGTTTTGTCTTTTGGCCGCTTGTAGTGCTATTTGACACATTTATTCAATTCGCACTGCTCAAATGTTTTTGGTTTAAACACAGCGCGAATTATGTATATTCTCATGCTGAGCAAAACGTGTTTCATGGATTTATTCTTGTTGTTAAGAGGAATATTTACGTGTATATTTTTTGTGATGTAGCACAAAAAAAACAAAGTGAGTCATAGTCTGCATGTGTATGGTTTTCTGCATAACTGAGGGAGCACGGTACCAGATAACCGCAAAAAGACAACTACAGTTCAAGATATGCAGAACAACACAAATGCAAATGCCACACAGAAAACTTATGTAAATATCTGCACTCAATATGAAGAAAAATTCTCAAAAGTACTGTGCTAAGCATCAAAAAATATGAACTGAGGCAGTGTTTCATCATTTAAATAATAAGTGAACAGCTACAGGCGTTCCAAAAACATTGGTAATGAGATATGAAACTGAGTCAAATGTTTCTGCTTCCCAATTGTCAGACCCCATTGTATCAGTGGTTTGTTTCAGTTAATAAATCTCTATTAGATAATAAACAAGTCCCAGACAAGAGTATTTTGATGCCTATTATATACACATACATAAAGTGTGAAACTGTAGGGGGGGGGGGGGGGGAGATCCTATAAATTTACTGCTTAAAATGTTATTTTCCACATTTTGCACCATTTTTTAAGTCCTTTGAAAAGTGTAAAAGCGGGGTTTCACTGTACTTCCTTTTTACCATTCTATCACATCTCCATGTCGACCCATCTTGCTTTACTGATTCCAGACAGCCAATCGGTGCACACCACTCCATTGCCATATTGTACATTAGTGGATCACATGACTTCCTAGTACCCGGTCCACACCATCTACAGTGCTCAAAATAGAACAGTTTGCTTTTTTCTTAGGAGGTAACTATGAGGGGCATTCAATAAGCAGGGGAAAACATTTTTTACTGAAAGCAAATGAGTTTTATCCAAGTTCAATACACCAAATTATTCTGCATTCTTTTGACTACAAAACCCTACTTTTCAACATGATCTCCATTCAACGTTCTTATGCCAGCTTATGGGGAAGGCCTGTATGCCTGCATGCATGCATGCCTGCATGCTACCACTCTACAGGTTAATATTGGAGCCAATGTCTTGCTGCATCAATAAACTCCACATCATCCACATACTGCTTTATGGGAAAAGAAAAGAAGACCACTTTCCAGATAGGAGAAGCACTGAGTCATCAAGAGGCAGATACAAAAGAGAGTGGTATTTTTGTTAGCTATCAGTGGAAAGCTGATGATGAGCTGGAGTGCAAATGCAGCCTCTCCCTGCCCCCCCCCCCCCCCCCCCAAAAAAAAAGAAAAAATCACACGCCTGCACGCGCACGCCAAACCTGTGCACTTAGTGTTGTACCGGCTGAGCAGACTACGTTGGGATTGCAGTTCAGCATCTGGACTGGGGTAGGGGTTGTACTGGGTGGGGTGGATTGGGGGAGGAAGACATGGGAAGGAGGAGGAGGGAATAGGGATGGGTAGCTAGCAGCTCTTGAGTGATGCAGCAGGTGCGCAGGATAGGAATTCAGGAGGGAAGTGTGGCAGGTGCATGGGCTAGGCACATGACACATGGGTACAGGAGCTGGTGAGGTGTGGTGCATCTACATCTACATCTACACATCACAAGTCACCTTGCAGAGTGTGGCAGGGTGTACCTTGTGTATTACTGTTGCTTCCCCATGTCCTGTTCCAGTCGTGAATAGATCACAGCCGGTAAGCCTCTGTGTGGGTTCAAATCTCTCTAAAGAATGAGATGATGAAAATGATGCGGAGGTGTGGATGGCAGGGAAGGGGAAACTGCCAGGCCTCTACACCCTGCGCACAACAGTTTCCTTTCTGCCTTTTCATCCCTGCCTCCACCTCGTCTTCATCATGTGCCACACCTCACTGGCCCCTTGGGTCATGTACTGGTCTTCTACCACAACTTTCCTTACCGTAGGTACGATCTCACATTGTCATAAATTTGTGCTTCCCATGTTGTCATGAATTTTTCTGATCACAGATATTCTTAAAGAAGTTTGTTCACTGCTCGTGCATCAACAAAGTTGTGTCATTTTTATGTAGGTTTCGTAGACCCACTTACACATATACTTTTTTATTTTCCTATTCATGAAGTTCTGTAGAGAGAGTTTTGAAATGGTTGTGATTCATCATGATATCATTATTTGTACAAACCTTGTTACTCCTAACAGCCACCATCCAGAGTAGAGTTTGGCAGTGGCAAGAGGTATGGCACAAATTGTACGAACTTTTACATGTTTACCGGTTTAAATCTGCCAAGTAGAGCACCATGGTGTCAAGACACTTAACCACATAACATTTGTAAACACTACTTGATAGCCAACATATTGCCAGTGTCATTTTATGTAAGTTTTTTTCCACAAACATTTTTTCATAAAGAATAAATTGTGGGAAAATTATGAAAATGTTGACGCAAAATCGGGTGTGAATTAACAGTGTGGACATAGGGAACTTGATAGGAATGACCAAAAATGTCACAAATGCTGGGAAAATATTAATTCCAGGAATGTAAAAGCATTGCATTTGGATGTTCCTGCGATCATACCAAGCATGATGTTGGCCAATTTGTTAGTCCAAGAATATAGATTGTCCAACAGTCTACAAGGAATGGTGTACCATTTGCAGCCAGATAATGGGCTTAAGAACAGTGTTCATAAAAAGATCCTAATCAGTAGGGATCGGACACAAGTGTCTCATCTTATCAATGATACTCAGTTTTAAACCAAAAAGAAACTGCTACTGTCAGCGAACTAAGGTCTGCCTAACCAGTTTCTGGAAATGGACTTTTGAAGTCCTGTACTTCACAAAAGGTCAGTGGTCACAGCAGCACATACATGGGCCAAACAACACAAAAATTGGAGAGTACATAGACTCTTTCGGCTCTTGTGGTCCAACAAGTCATGATTTTGCATGATTTAAGGCACTGAGTGCACTGAAAGCCCAACAAGGCATTTAAACCATAGTGGGTGCAGGGTGTACTTCTGGCTGGAGGTGGTTCTGTTAAATTTTTGGGGACTTTTTCATACCACGACTTGGTCCTATTCATTCAGGTCACAGTGAACATGAACTGCAGTGTTAATTTCAATGGTCTCAGTGACTAAGCCGTTCCTATTCCGAACAGTGTGTTGAATGCAGCAATCAAAATCCTAGCAATTTGGTAGTCATGTGGGATCTAATCATGCACAAATGGCTTCAGCTAGATAACTGAAAAATTGTAGGCCCTCCTCCTCATTGAAATGATCCATTATTACGAATAGGTTCACTTTTACACAGTGTTAGCATTACATGTCCTTGGGTGACTAGATTTTGTCTAGTGTGCTCAGAAACATAAATGAAATTACAGAGATACAAATCATACAAACTCATTCTCTTTAACAAAATGTAATTGAATTTAGTAATTCATATATCTCAATATCTGGAAAAGCCCCTAAATAAATATCTCACTGTCATTCGATGGATTGTAATTTCAGCAGATATACTGGAAGATGGCTTTTTTTTCCTAAACCATGTCACAAATGTAGTTGAAAATGGTGTAATTTTATTGTCAGCATTGAGAAAATAATTTTATTGTCACCGCTGACAAATTATTATATGACACCTGTTTTGCTGCTAAAAATATTAGCTGATTATGGTCCATGAAGACATGCTGTCAGGAGGATAGTTGCACACCAACAAAATCACATTTATTTAAGATTACTTAAGCAAGAGGCAACTGCTCATAAAGGATTATCTAGAAGAACTAAAATCCTGTGTATAACTAATCCAAAGACAGAAGGGGCTATAAATTCCACTTACATATGTAGTTTTCAGCAGTTGGTTACTTATGTCATCTGGAAGTTTTAAAGAATGTTAGTACATCTTTGATTTTGCAGAACATACCTAATTATCCACATCTACTAACACAATGAACCAAGCTTTGTAGTTACCTACAAAATGAAGTAATTTGTACAGGAAAACGGCAGGCTCTGGGAATCAGCAGAACGCAGAGGACTACACTTGTATTATACTGATGAACAACTTTAAAACTGGGACCATTTGCTCATTTGCAAAAAAGAAAAGAAATAAGTTAACTGGAATAGTCAAATGACCCATCCATCAATCAGAACTTCACAAAAGTATCGATGGCAGTGACAACATTCTATGGACTAATTTTACACATTTCTTTAGTTCTTCTTTCTCAGCACCAAACAAAATATAAAAGTGCTTGTTATTTCCTGTCTCAGATTCTTCGATGATGTTTGATAAAAGTCATAAAAATTATCAAACATTGGCTGAAGAACCTGAGACAGAAGCCAACAGGCAAATTGTTGACAAGTGGCCACGAAAGACTTCACAGTTCCATAAAATCAAAAAATTCTTAATAAACTTCAAGACAAGGGTGTTCCTATTACACCTCTTGATTTACACTCTCTCTCTCTCTCTCTCTCTCTCTCTCTCTCTCTCTCTCTCTTTCGCTCTTTTTCTTACATTCAGAGCTTTAAGTTTTTCATGAATGTGTGTGTGTGTGTGTGTGTGTGTGTGTGTGTGTGTGTGTGTGTGTGCGTGCGCGTGCGTGTGTGTGTGTGTGTGTGTGTGTGTGTGTGTGAGTGTTCTTTTAACGTCAAACTATAGTTAGATATTAAGATATGGGTAAATGCTGGTGCCTTCTGACTGGTTCAGCAGTTCCTTGCATCCAAAAAATAAAGTGTTGATTCACCCGCCAGAAAGTTTTCATGGAGATGACAGATATTAAGGAATATCCAAAAACTCCCAGAATAACATTGCCCTGGGAGGAGCTTGCCTGGTATCCATTTTCCTCATAAGGTGTGTGTCAGAAAATTCTCTACGAGCTCCGTACTGCCTCTCGCTTTGCCAGGGAAGGTTTTGTCTGCCTGTAGTCAATTTTTTTGTTGCAGCTGTTTTGCTCTATCCTAAAAGACAGTGTAATGAATAATGCACAACAGCAAAATTTTACTTCCTGCCCAGAAAAAATGCTACAAAAACTGCCGTGATGTTAGGTAACACTGTAAGAAAAACTCAATTGTAGTAGTTCCCAAGTTTCAAAAATGGCTGTATGTTAATTGATGACACGTCTCATGCTGGATGTCTGTCAACTGCCCAAAAAGATAGAAAGTTGAGAAAATTTGTAAACTTATGCTTGAAGACCAATGATGGGCCATGAAATACATGATGCAGCTATCTGGATTGTCTTGGGGCTTGGTTCACTGAATTTTAGCAGAAGACTCAGGTTCTGACTGGCAGCAAAAAGAGCATTGGGTGGAAGCATGCTGTGCTTTGAAAGAACAGCTCGAAACCACTCCAGAACTTTTGCTAAGATCATTACTGGTGATGATTCAGGGCGCTATGTTTACAGCCCTGAAACTAAACAACAATGGAGAGGGATAGTGGATTGTGATTTTGTACTGGAGTGTGAGAAGATCACATAACACTGTGGGTCAAATAAGGATCAATCTGTGTAGACAGGGAACTTATATTTCCATCAAGACAACGCTCCTGTTCATTTGACTTTCTCAGTGAGCCTGATTTTGTCAAAAACTGGCACAACTCCCTTGCCTAACACATATAATTCACGTGATGTAGGTTTGTGTGGTATTTCACGAAAGGACATTGACTCTGTAAAATAGAATAGGTAAAAAACCAGCCAGAGAAGAGCTATTGGACATCACTGTAGTTGAGTATAAAGAATGTTTCAAATTATGCATACACCGATAGACAAATGTATTAAGTATAATGGAAAGTAATTTGAAGTTGGTAAGGTTGTTCTGTATTAAAAAAAACTTAAATATATAACTTTTAAAAAACTCTACTATTTTTCCAATGTTATTCTTTCAATATACATTTTGCTCAGTGAAGTGGTCCCGAGGGAGATCTGTAGATGGAATTTCAGGTTGGCCTTCTTGTACATGCTTACTACAGACAGTGTAGAGAGTTCACACAGCTCCCTCCATTTACATACCTGTAGAAGGTGGTTCACAAACAAAGCCAAAAGCCTCTAGGTCTGCAGCAGACACAGACTGGCCAGGACCCAGCTGCAACTGCCGCTGCTGCCCACTGACGGTCATTCCCACACCCCCACTGCTGCCACCATTTGACTGCCGGGCTCCTACAATTGCACGCAACTCCTGGCGCACGTATTCTGAAGTCATGCCACCGTTACCACCTCCACCTCCCCCACCTGCAATAACAATATCATGTAATTTTATGCTGATGATGAGCATCACATTCTCCTATACAACTTGGAAATGAAGCAGTGGTCAAATATAAACCACTACAATTCTTTTTTTAACCATAAGAACAGAGCATAATAAAGATCAAGAGTGAGGTTTTTGAATCAGTATTATAAGAAAAAAGATACCAATTTATACAAGTTTTATACCTCAATTACACAAACAAAATAATAATACAGTGAATCCCAAATTAAGTCTTGTATCTAATTCCTTGGTCAGCATAGTGTGTGGGAGACCTCCATGCCTTTGGGCCCTGAAAGTGAAGAAAGGTATACCTGTTTACAGAAATGATAACATTTTCTGGAGATCTTAAATGTCAACTGTGTACTTTAACAGAGGGATTCATTCAAAAGAATATGCACAACAGCTTTTAAGCATACTTGAGCTTTGTGTGTTTTGGGTTCTAAAATCACATACTCTTACCTCCAAAACTACTACTGAATTATATAGTTAAATAAAAACCAAAAACTTATTTGTCAGCTGGAAGCCACCAGCAAAAAGTAGCACAGCTGACAGCTTTTGAAACTCTCTAACACTTACCTATCTTTTGATGACTTAAGGAACCTCCAATTACACAGGCCACTGTTTCTGTGCCATTTCTTGTGCAGAAGGCCTGCTGACAATGGCTAATTAAATTTACTTTCTATCTTAATTGGACTGTTATTTTTTGAGACACTCACTTGTATGCATTAAATTATTCAACATGTCTTTCCTGCATTAAGTAATGCTGTATAATGACATGATTCTCATGAGTTCTTTCAGAAACTAACAGAGTATTTCAATGGAGTTAACTTAGAATTCACTGTATCACACTTTCTTACTGCCTCTCCTCATCATTACACATATAAATGAAAGAGAAATATCAGGATAACCGGAAATATGCCACAAAAATTGATATTATTACTTGCTAAATTCTGCCTAAAGTAGATCAAATGTTTTCAGCACACAACAGACCATCTGTTATTAAAGCCATGCTGGTTAAATAATCTCTTGCAAACACAAGATTCTTATTTTTTCTGCTTTCTGTTTTTTTTTTTTATTTTTTAGGAATTTAACAACTATAAAATATAAAGCTTCTGCACTATTAGAAAATAAAGTAGTTTGTGGCAGAACGGATTGTATCCTACATGCAAGTTCTTAAATCAGAAATGCCAGCTTAACTTCTAGAGATGACAAAGTACAATTTAGAGAGTTCCTCAATTTTTGTTTGTTTTCTAGGAGCTATGTTATGTTTTTACAGGTCTTTGTATAAACAGCTAAACAAAAAGGTTTTGGACCACTTACATATCTTTGAATTATTGAACAAGCATGAGCTTAGATTCAAGAGGAACAAAGGAACGGAGGAATAAGATTCACAAAAAGTTTTATGAAGATATAGTTTCAATAAGGAATCAAAACTAAACAATAATAACAAAAAACAGCAGTCTGTTCAAAAGTGTAATCTTTGCACATCTGCGAAACCAAAATCTGCTGTTGGGAAGCATTCAATACCAAGTTGGTCCACCCATGCTTAGTAACATTGATCTTCCTCAGCAATCTGGCCACAAAGTGGTCGAGACATTGCTTTTCGAGCCTGTACCACTCTTCGATAGCTGCCATCCTGAGGTCATCTGGTACATGAGAAGGGTTTCTTCTATGGCTCACAGCAACCTCAAGTGGGTTCCCATCAACAGACGCCACAGGCCATTCCATTTCCTCAATTACTGCTACCTGGAGTAAGATGTTCATGAGGTGGCATGTTATGCTCCCACATCATCATCTCAAGAGACAAATCATCATCGAATGCTGCCTACAGTGCTATACAATACACCGGGGGATCCAAATCCAATATTGCATGACACTTTAAACTGATGAGAGATCTCAGACATCTGTACATGATACCAATTCAGAACACGGCTGACCCTCCTCCCTGCAGAACCTATGCAACCACACACCTTAGATGTACAATAATCATCAGACATCAGACAAATTCTGCATTCATAGGTGACTATGTAACTTTATGCGCTGGTCTGTGTTCCGTTCCAGATGTTCATTATTGTCTTGGTGGAGTTGTAACATTGTTTTTAATGGACGCCTAGAGGCCAAATTTATCCTGTGAAGATGGTTACATACTATCTGGGTCAATACAGCAATCCCATTTGCCTCCAAAATGGCAGTAAACAGTTTCACAGTCTTCCAGATTAGCTGGTGTTTTTGACCATAGGCTACCACCGTGAGAAAGAACTCATTGTTTTGTCTCTCTCAATAGTGAATAAATGTTTGAACAATATCACTGAAGCGTACACCATTCTATGATGATAAGCTTTCTAGCTTCAAAGTGAGAATGTGCACCCAGTCTGGACTTGAAATGACAGAATGACATGCCTACACAAACCACACTATCATGTTTGCGATAGGAGAAGATGCACTCTATCTCCATTACATAGGTAAATATACACAGAAATTTTCTGTGGTAAAAAGAGTATCGAGAAACATCCTTCCAGGTTGTGTGTGTGTGTGAGGGGGGGGGGGGGGGGGGGGGGGGGGGGAGTATGACACAATAATAGGGGTGGTGCAAAACTTTTGTTTGAGCTGTTTTTTCAGTGATAAAGTGAAATGAAGTTCCGAAACACTACTTTGTACAGCCTAAACATTTCTTTTTAATAGTTTTATATTATCCTTCCCTCCCCATCCTCATTTGAGTAGTATGCTTCACATATGACATAAAACATCAAAAATTACTATTACATTATATGTACCACTTCTTTTGCCCAAATAACAATGAATATGCAGCAATACTTGAAAGCAAAAACATATGTGGGCAGGTAACAAAACATTCTGTCACAATCACAAAAAATACAACATATAGTTAAGCTCACAGATTTACAGTTTTCAATTCCCAATAACCAACACACACACACAAGTAAACATTCACAAAGCACAAATACAGGGTGTCCAGTAAGCACATGTCAAGACAAAAGTTCTGTGAATTGTGAATAGGCTAATCATCTGAACTGATGTGAAAGCTGAAAGCGAAGTGCACTGCTGTGAAGGAAGTTTTATTAAAATTGATGTTGTGGTTGTGTTTCGCAGTTAAATTGCACATCTATGAGCTTCATGCTACATTACTGAGCTGTTAAAATGCGAAAGAGAAAAAAAATAAGTTTTTGTTTGGAAAATTTGGCACATTAATACACAACACAAATATATTTTGCCAAATACGGGTGCTCCACTGAAATTCATTCCTGAATCACACACTATGCACACAATATCTACAACACATCAAGCACTTAGCAGTAAACACCTCCAATTATAACAACTAGCCATCAATGTAAAACATAACAGAATGGCAGCAAAAAGTGAGGGTCCAATATCTGCACATAATGTTGTACAAAACTAAGTGGCAAAATAAATTAATGGTAAATTTACATTAAGGTCAAAATGCTTGAAACCGGTGAATTTACTGAAACTAAAATATTAACGCCTACAACTGTACTGAGAGATGGTTTAAGAGACTTTATACAATAAATAATCTAATTCTGCTGCCACATTAAGAATGGGCTCTTCGAGTACTATCTGTCCTGTAAACTAATTGGTGCCCCACAAATATAACACAAAACAATTTATCACAGATAACACAGCCACATTGAGCAGAGAAAAAAAGAAGCATATGGTCATGTATGTCCAGACCATCAACCCCCTTTCTCTCTCTCTCTCTCACTCTCTCATGCACACACACACCCACACACAAACACTTTTTCTTTCTTTCTGTGTAGTACACATACAAATAACACATAAAGCAGGTACAGTCTTCCATGACACAGCACAAGGACACAGATATGTACGTTCCAGGAATGCACATGGGGAAAAGGTTCCTCTCCCATCATCAAACACCACACACATCTAAAAGAAGACTAACAATTTGTGTTAATGACACACAGGGCACAAAGGAATAGAGAAGGATGGGAAGGAAGCCAGCCAGCGAGTGACATGCTTGATGCAACCAAGGCGTGGTGATACAAGAGGGAAAAGCCACAGGAGAAGTGAGGCGAGGCACCGTCACATGACAGTCTGGAGGTCACATGACTTACCACCCGGCTGGTGATTGGTTGGCGTGTGGGCTTGGGGTCGACCCCGCTCGCTCGCCCCGTATAATTGAAAATTGGGTTGGTCGTAACAAAACTGGGAGTCTGGTGGTGGCCGGGGTTGCGCCTGGTACATCACCGGGTGGTGCTGGGATGGTTGATGGGGATTGTGGTGCTGTGGTTGTGGCTGCTGTTGATGATGAGGAATGTGGTGGTGGTGATGATGTGGATGCGGGTGAGACAGAGGATGTGGATGGTGGTGATGCGGGTCAGGCAAGGGTGGCCCATGAGGGTGAAACGGGTGCGGCGACACGGGTTCACTCGGGGAAAGCGCAGGGTGCGGAAGTTCTTGTTTCGTTCCATAAAGCCGCGAATGGTTAACTCCACCTGGAACAGGGACAGGTGAGATAAGTCAGCAGAGCAGCCAGGGCCTCTCGCTGGGTCCGGAGCGCTGGGATAAGGGTGACTGCAAAGGACTGAAATTAAAGACAGGAGCAACCAAGTCTGCTTATTACTGGAGACACTCTGCGTACTTCATGATGCAGAACCATTCGTGTAGGCAAAACAAAAGTAAAAAATGTGCAACTATATGTGCAGTTTATATTAACAACATATTCACTCATATCAAGTACTAGTTAAGGCAAGTAGGTACACAAACAAAAATTCTATATTAAATGCACTCCCAGGCCACTCTCAGCATGTCACCAATCGCAGCTACAAAAACAATGCAAAATGTTCAAAATAGTACATCAAGTATCACTGAGTTACTGCTTAGAGTCACAGCAAAACAAAGGAACAATAACATGTATGTAAGAAATAAAAGTACTGTGCATCAGACTGAAAGACTGTATTCAATGGTTTCCATTTTTTCTCCAGTTTTCTCCATATAATCTAATTACATAATCAAATACCAGATTCGTAAGAAATGGCCACAGGAGAAGTACAATTTGCATATCCTCATAGTATCAGAGACAGAGTGGGAGCTGTTAGGTAGTGGAAAACAAAATTCAAAATACTGACAATATTGCAGTTTTGGAAAATTAAGTACAGTCATTATACTCTTCATTCGTGTATTATGGCTACCTGCACAATGAATTACCCTTGATTTAAGTATCTACATTGCCATCATTACGTAGGAAAAAAATCACTTAAGTTTTTTAAAAGCAATCTGTCCACAAAACAAGGATGCATTAATGGAGTAGATGACACTAGTGTCCTCCTGAAATTTAGTGCATTACTTTCAGCTTCTAAATACAATCTTTCTCCTGACTCACTGGTAAATGAATAGACAATAATTCCTTTTCCTTTTGGAGAGTTAACTAAAACTTGGTGAACATGGAAACACATTCACAGTTTTTACCATCATCATCATCATCATCATCATCATCATCATCATACATCATACATGCACCCCACATAGTGGAAGTCACACTTCCCTAGTCAATATTAAATTGACTATACAGTAAAGTTTTGATTTAAAAAATGCAATTAACATTTTTAACTGCCACATGATTAACCATCTGCCAAGCAGCCTAATGGCCTGCTCACTAACACACCAATCACTGTGCCTATATCTATGAGTAACATACTTAAAAATACATGGTTGCAAGGAAATTTTTAATGTTGCTATCACTACCACCCATGTTGCACCAGTTGCATTGCGAAGATTATTATCTAAATATTATGCACCAATTTAAACAAGAGGTACAATAAAAAGGACAAGGTTTGATCAAAACAAAAGGTATTTTTCATGAAAATAGTGTCCCAGTTCACAAGTGATTTTTCAAAGGAAAAATTAAAAAAAGGAAATAATTCTTTCCAGGATGATATTTTTACTCTGCAGTGGAGTATTGGATGATACACAACTTCCTGTCAGGTTAAAAGTGTGTGGTGGACAAGGACTCAAATGTGGGACCCTTGCCTTTCACATGCAAGTGCTCTACAGACTTAGTCACCTGTGCACAGCTCATGAGCTGTGTTCATCCTAATTATGCATGAGAACTTCTATAATGTTTGGAAGGCAGGGCATGAGGTACTGGTAGAAGTAATGATGCTAGGACAGGTGCTCGAGTTGCTCAGTTGGGACAGCACCTGCTCATGAAAGGCAAAGGTCCCGGATACAAATCCTGATTTGGCGTACAGTTTTAATCTGCCATGAAGTTGCAAAATATTTTTTTTTCAACAAAATAATTTTTTCAACAGAAAAAGTACTTGGAAATACAATTTTGATTACACATCTTTGAAAAGTTAAAATATTTGAAAGCATTTTCTTCTGACAATCATCTAATTCTTCATCAGATAGTACGTCCAGAAATAGCAAATGTAATCTGGATTACAAGTACGAGGAATATGCTGAGTTTTGTTTTATTTTTTAGTCCTTTTGCATAGTCATTCAAACTGAGAAAAAATGCTTGTTTACAAATAACACAACAAACCCAACAACATTTCATGTATGCCATTTATTAGTATCAACACCCACTTCAAATAAGTCCTCTGTTATGCAACTTCCTAAGCTCCTCTAGTGCATAACTGTGTGGTGATTAACATCAAAATGAACACTTCTTCTTAAAAATGGAATGTTCAGATATCCTAAAGGCAACTTACCTGGAAGCTGAGTCGTGGCAGACGGAGCACTAATTGTCCTCTGCAGCCGAAGTTGTTGTGGAAACTGGCCCTGTGCCTGGAAACCTGTCGTCGTTCCTGGAGAACTGGGTGGGGGAAATTGTTCAGCCTGATAGGGTGATTGCCGTGGACCAACCACAGCCCCTCCAGGACTAGCCAATGATCGCACTGGCGGCAATTGTTGGGGCTGCTGCTGTTGCGATGGTTGCTGTTGTTGTTGCTGCCGTTGAGGACCAAATGGCCGCCCTGCAGTTCCATAGTTGCCCTGCTGATGAGAATTTCACAAATTTTCTTTGCTGCCATTCCCAGTCAACTTTTCTCCCAAAGTACTATCAACTATAACAAACAATATTATTGGGTACTGACATCAATTTAAATAAATGTCAAACAATTTACATTGTTGTATTGTGTATTGACATGTCGTCAATGATGATAAATTAATGCACGCCGACATGAAGTCAGTTGCTTTGCAAACAGTTTGTTCAAATCCTAATAGTGAAAGCAATTTTCATCACTAGAAATTAGTCAGCAAACAAATGGGAGCAGAGACCTAGGCTCTGTTTAAACTCATCGAGCCTCAACTGTCCTGCTTTAAATGCCAAACATATTTGCAATGCACGACTCATAAAGAGGCCATTCACTGTAATAAAGAGGCCATTCACTGTACGTGGACATTATGCTCAGTCCTATACATACATTTTACCATACAGTATTCCAAAACTGAAGCCTAAAAGACAGCATTAGTTTCATCTTGTCCATTCTTTCCACATGTTACTCACACTCTACGGATTGAAGCGTGGAATGTCAGATCCCTTAATCGGGCAGGTAGGTTAGAAAATTTAAAAACGGAAATGGATTGGTTAAAGTTAGATATAGTGGGAATTAGTGAAGTTCGGTGGCAGGAGGAACAAGACTTCTGGTCAGGTGACAACAGGGTTATAAACACAAAATCAAATAGGGGTAATGCAGGAGTAGGTTTAATAATGAATAGGAAAATAGGAATGCGGGTAAGCTACTACAAACAGCATAGTGAACGCATTATTGTGGCCAAGATAGATACGAAGCCCACACCTACTACAGTAGTACAAGTTTATATGCCAACTAGCTCTGCAGATGACGAAGAAATTGAAGAAATGTATGATCAAATAAAAGAAATTATTCAGATAGTGAAGGGAGATGAAAATTTAATAGTCATGGGTGACTGGAATTCGGTAGTAGGAAAAGGGAGAGAAGGAAACGTAGTAGGTGAATATGGGCTGGGGCAAAGAAATGAAAGAGGAAGCTGCCTGGTAGGATTTTTGCACAGAGCACAACTTAATCATAGCTAACACTTGGTTCAAGAATCATAAAAGAAGGTTGTATACATGGAAGAAGCCTGGAGATACTGACACATTTCAGATAGATTATATAATGGTAAGACAGAGATTTAGGAACCAGGTTTTAAATTGTAGGACAGTTCCAGGGGCAGATGTGGACTCTGACCACAATCTATTGGTTATGAACTGTAGATTAAAACTGAAGAAACTGCAAAAAGGTGGGAATTTAAGGAGATGGGACCTGGATAAACTGACTAAACCAGAGGTTGTACAGAGTTTCAGGGAGAGCGTAAGGGAGCAATTGACAGGAGTGGGGGAAAGAAGTACAGTAGAAGAAGAATGGGTAGCTTTGAGGGATGAAGTAGTGAAGGCAGCAGAGGATCAAGTAGGTAAAAAGAAGAGGGCTAGTAGAAATCCTTGGGTAACAGAAGAGATATTGAATTTAATTGATGAAAGGCGAAAATATAAAAATGCAGTAAATGAAGCAGGCAAAAGGAAATACAAATGTCTCAAAAATGAGATCGATAGGAAGGGCAAAATGGCTAAGCAGGGATGGCTAGAGGACAAATGTAAGGGAATTGGATACTTGAATTTTGTTTTCATTCTAATAACATTACTGTTAAAGAATTTCAGTTTTACATCAGCAGTTATGATTTCTAACAGCAGACATATATTACGGCAAATGACTACAACATTTGGGTGAGTTTCTAATGGAACACAGAAGAATACATGGTTTCAGTTTTTTTTATAAAAAGAAGAAGAAATTTTCCATACTAACCATACAGTAAATACACACATCAAAAAAGTTTTTAACCACGCCGGTTCCCAGAACTCCTGAAGATAGATGTTGACTGTGGATATTGTATCACAGACACAGTCCCTTTGACTGTTCAGAGATGTCACCAAACCCACCAAAAGATGTAAACACCCATCCATGAGCAGTGCATAATAGACAGAGGGGGTCCGACAGCCGATCAGTTCCAGTCATTCCACCAGAAAGGAGGTACATGGCTTGTGTTGTTTGTAGTTTAACCATGCCTAGACGGTCAATACTGTGGTTCAATCGAGTCCGGATTGTTATTTTGTGCCAGGAAGGGCTCTCAACAAGGGAAATGTCCAAGCGCCTCGGAGTGAACCAAAGCAATGTTGTTCAGACATGGAGGAGATACAGAGAGAGACAGTACTGTCGATTAAATGCCTCATTCAGGTCGCCAAAGGGCTACTACTGCGTACCTACGAACTATGGCTCAGAGGAACCCTGACAGCAACACCACCATGTTGAATAATGCTTTTTGTGCAGCCACAGGATGTCGTGTTACAACTCAAACTGTGCGCAATAGGCTGCATGATGCGCAACTTCATTCTCAACGTCCATAGCGAGGTAGATCTTTGCAACCATGACATCATGCAGTGTGGTACAAATGGACCCAAAAACATACCGAATGGACTATTCAGGATTGGCATCACATTCTCTTCACCGATGAATGTCTCATATGCCTTCAACCAGACAATCATCAGAGATGTGTTTGGAGGCAATACGGTCAGGCTGAACGCCTTAGATACACTGTCCAGTGACTGCAGCAAGGTGGAGGTTCCCTGCTGTTTAGGGATGGTATTACATGGGGCCAATACGCACCGCTGGTGGTCACGGAAGGTGCCGTAATGGCTGTACAATACATGAATGCCATCTTCCAACCAATAGTGCAAGCATATCAGCAGCATATTGGTGACACATTCATCTTCATGGACGACAATTCGCGCTGCCATCGTGCACATCTTGTGAATGGCTTCCTGCCGGATAACGACATCGCTTGACTGGAGTGGCCAGCATGTTCTCCAGACATGAACCCTATTGAACATGCCTGGGATAGATTGAAAACAACTGTTTATGGACAACATGAGCCACTAACCACTCTGAGAGATCTACACTGAATCGCCATTGAGAAGTGGGATAATCTGGACCAACAGTGCCTTGATGAACTTTTGTGGACAGTATGCCACGACGAATACAGGCATGCAGCAATGAAAGAGGACGACATCGCTTGACTGGAGTGGCCAGCATGTTCTCCAGACATGAACCCTATTGAACATGCCTGGGATAGATTGAAAACAACTGTTTATGGACAACATGAGCCACTAACCACTCTGAGAGATCTACACTGAATCGCCATTGAGAAGTGGGATAATCTGGACCAACAGTGCCTTGATGAACTTTTGTGGACAGTATGCCACGACGAATACAGGCATGCAGCAATGAAAGAGGACGAACTACTGGGTATTAGAGGTACCCGTGTGTACAGCAATCTGCACCACCACCTCTGAAGGTCCCACTGTATGGTGGTACAACATGCAATGTGTGGTTTTCATGAGCAATAAAAATGGCGGAAATGATGTTTATGTTGATCTCTATTCCATTTTTTTGTACTGGTTTGGGAACTCTTGGAACCGAGGTGATTCAAAACTTTTTTTTATGTGTTTGTGTCTAAGGTTTGCACATTGTTGGTGTTATATAGGCTTTCAATATTTGTTCCTCTCCTTTTTTTTCAAATTTTTAATTGGTATTCATGTCATTCTTCGGAAGTGGCCACCAGCTCAAGAAACATCAACAAACACAACATACCAAATTGCTCATAGCTTTGAGGCTGAATTGATACCTAGAATTAACACACAAACTGTAAAAATTATTGGATGCTTGATACAAATATACTACTATTGTTTCTTGTATAGATAAGTGAACAAAGCATTAATATTAAACTCCATGACAGTGCAATGGAATCAAATCAATCACATTTGATTTAGCTTATGATGCTACGAATGTCTGTAGAATTTACTTTCCTAGCAAATAGTTCAATGTTTGAGTACTTTCAGCTTTGTAATTCTACTAACAAATTCACATTCTTTCAAGTGACAGTAAAATGCATTAATCTCTCATATATCTCTACAAACATAAAGAGTTTACTTACTGCTATTTGTTGGTTTTAAAAGCAGAAACATTGTACAGCCAACAATAACTCTGGCAATTTCATTTGGGAGTTAACTCTCTCCACAAAGTACTCATAATTGCAGTAAATAATTTGACATTTGGAAATTCTGACTATTAGATTTCCAATAATATTTTTACTGGCACGTACCCTGCTTTTTAAACATTACATTTCTTATAGACACAGTTACTAAAGAAATACTTCACAGAAAATTGCTGTAATCATAGAAGAGAGAGAGAGAGAGAGAGAGAGAGAGAGAGAGAGAGAGAGAGAGAGAGAGAGAGAGGAGAGAGAGAGTACACAAACATGCTCTAGACTGAGAAGGATTTGTTTCAAAAGCAGCAAGTTTTTTTTCCTATTTTGTATTTGCCTGTTGAAAAGTTGATGCTACTGCTTTTTGGTGAGTGGATCTCTTCAATCCTGAAATATTTATAATCTTTGGCTCACAGAACTAAATGTATTTTATTACCAGTGCACCACAACAAAATTGCTCAGATTTTGCTGTCTTTCATACCATGTGTGAGAAAAAGAGTCCTTAGAAGCAACATCTTTCTCCACACAAATTCAGGGCATGCAATAATAAGTTACTTTGACTTTCTAGCAATTACCCAGTGAAATAAAGACTGTAGTTTTTAACACTCACAGAAAGTTGGGCATTAAGCACAGGGTTCTGCTGCTGCTGTTGCTGCTGTTGTTGTTGCTGTTGCTGCTGCTGTTGTTGTTGCTGTTGCTGCTGCTGTTGCTGCTGCTGTTGCTGTTGCTGTTGTTGTTGCTGCTGCTGCTGCTGCTGCTGCTGCAGGCTTAACCTTGATGCTGCCTGTGACCAGCTGCTGACGGTCTGCTGACCCTGTGGAGACTGGGCAAGAGTACCTTGTGTGAGGACTGGATATCCTGGCTGGCCCTGCAGGCAAAACACAAATAGCACTGTACATTACAAATATCAGCACAATAAAACATTCAGTACAAATCACCTGGCAGAAGACAACTGAAGCAATACTCAAGGTTTGCATCTTTTGTTCAGTGGCCAGTGTGGCTGATTGGCATATGGGTCACCTGATTCAATTCCCAGTACTACCAGGGATATTTCCTTGGTGGTAGGACTGGTGCAGGATGCAGCCAGCCAAGAGGCCAATTGAGAAGCTATTTGACCAATTACTAGTGGTTTCAAGTTAAGAAACCTGACAATGACGAAAAGCAGTGTGTTGACCACATGCCCCTCCATGCAGCATCCAATGATAACACTGTGGTCCAATGGACACAATTGGCCCGTATAGAACCAGAACTTTCTACTCAAGGTGATCAAAATGAAACTGTGGTATAAACTACCTATCACAGCATTTATGCACATTTTTTTCTCCTTCCCTTTAATGTATAAAAGTTAGACAGGTTGGTACCAAATCCATTCACAAGAAATATTCTAAATAATTTTGTGCATTTTGCAATAGAACTATTGCATCAAAGAAAAAGCTTATCTTCCAGATAATAAGCTTAAGATTTAATGAGTAGCACTGTTGGCTTGGGTCAGTTGTGGTGATGTGGGAAGGAGGAAATGCAGCAAGGCACAAAGATTAAGAAAGACTGAACCTATGTAAAACATGTTTGTGTGTACAATGTAAGCAGCTGAGCTCAAATACACTGTCTATGCCAATTTATTCATGGACCGTCTTGACACTTTACTTCAAATCATCCGACAAAATTAAACCGTTGACTAACCTACTGCCTTAGGGGTGCTTAGGGTGTCACAGAAGTTACTTTGTCTCATAATGTGGAAGCATGTCCAAGTTTTGTTGTCAGAGGACTGCACTTATAAAATATCTCACTCCAGTGATGACCTAAAGAACTATGAGTCCTTTGGAATCAATTCATGGGTGTTTACAAAAATAGAGATTGTGCGCAGCAATATCATGATATTGAGAACCTTTAACATTTTATGTGGAGAACCAGGATCAGAATATAAGATAAAGAAAAAAAATGTACTTTCACATTCAGGTATATGTGGGTTTCAGTTATCAGTAAAGTTTATTCTCGTACTTTGTACTGTGAGTTGTGTTCAAGGCTTAAAGTTCATTTCTATCCTCTGATTATTAATTCAAGAAGGGTACAGACATCCAGTCACCATCTAGTACTCAGTAGTGTCTGCAGTTCCAAGGAAAGTGATCAGAATTAAATGAACAGTCACAACCAGTAGTGCTCAAGCAAGAAGGGATGATATCCTCACATATTTATGTTAGCAATGAGAAGATTCATTATTTTATTTGGTGACTGCATGATTTCAGGCATCAAAAGTGAAACAGCACAGAGGAAACTGGCTGCAGCAACAATCTACTTCATAAGCATAAGCTGAGAGGACATTTACACGTAAATTTCCAGAGTTCAAGTTCAATACAAATTGCTACCTCAAAATTTGTTCAGACAAGGGAAAAAGAGTGCTAAAATACCAGGAAGGAGGGTAGATGTGCTGCAAGAACTGTGATGTTGGACTCTGCATCCCACAGAACTTGCATTTATTTTTAACTTTCTCATACCCTTTTTGTTAATACAGATTGGATATTAAGAGAGCCTCCCAACAGAGAGAGAGCATGTAAAACATTTTTTTTTTTTTTTTTTTTTTTTTAATTATATCCTCTATTTGAATGTGTGTAGTATGATAAACTAACATTTATGTAACACAATTAAAATAATAATTATTAATAGTATTTCATGCAGTAACCATGTTCCTATCACATATTTCTTTTGCAATGACATTTAAAAATAACCAACAGTTATGACAGTTCACAGCCAAATACCACAAGGCAAAATCAAAGTGTTAAAAGTCTTTTCACCTTTCAACACAATGTTTACATTTTAATTCAAGGTAGTATTAATTACTGAAATTATTTTTCATTCTGCATCTAATAGTGTTAGAATAGGCACAAACAGTGCCACTAACATACCTGGGAAATTCTAGGAGAGAGCTGAGACTGCTGAAATGAAGGCAGACCAGTTGGTGGGTGAGGGGAAAGACGTGACTGCGCAGCTTGTTGTCCACTACTGAAGCTGTTCATGCCCGTACTGCAATAAATGAAATAATTATATGTATTTGACTCCTATTTATAATACTAAACATAAATAATGAAAAATCATAATTAAATGAGGCAGAAGTAATGTATTAAATAATAATACTGCAACAAATACCATTTTTTCTCATTTGACAGATGCATAAAGTGAGATACACTTTCACCTTCCAATTTGTTTAGTAGACATTTTGTCTATCTTTATTTTGTGGTATTTTCAATATGGCATCTTAAAACACTACTATTAATTTATGGCACTACATTAATTTCATTTCTTTTTTCAATGAATACAACATTCATATTAGTACCAAATAAAAAAAGGAAGGAAGAAAGAAAGAAACGAAAAACTAATAATCACTCTCTCCACTGTTCACTGTTTCCTATGAACATAAACAAGTTTAATAAGGAGTAACTTAGTGTCAACTAAAGTTGAGAATCACTTTATCTTCAGTAAATAAATGAATAATCCTGACTTTATTACTGACTGTCTCTCTCATGAAAACCTGCTTGTGGGCTACACTACAAAATATTTTCTTTCCTTTTCAAGACTGCACACAACTTACAACATTTTCACTCTGTCATGACAACTGCATCTTGTACAAGGACTTCAAACATGGATTCCAATGTTAACAATTTCATTCATATGCCTCAATACTTCCTCATGGCTGATTTAACTTTATTTCTTCACTTGTTAACAAACTGATTCCTTACTGATGTCATCCACCTCAGTGAGTCATACAGCTCCCTTCAATGCAATGAGGTGGCACAATGAATGAAACACTTGGCTTGCATTTGGGAGGAATGTTGTTCAAAATCCCCATCTAGGCTCCTAGATCTATGTTTTCTGTGGCTTTCATCAACTGAATAAGATGACTTACAGGGTGCTTCCTTTGAAAAGAAAAGATGTTATCCTTGTGCGACATCTCCAATGACCTCATCTTTAGCAGGTCTATACACTTCTTAATTATTCCTTATAAGTCCAACAAACAAACTCCCAACTGCATTAATATGTGTTTCTATTGCACACCTCTTGGACTTTGCAGAGTGTGTATAAGCAATGAAATAATTTGACAAGACACTTATGAAAAGCACTGCTGTTCTCACTGTAGGCATCTTCTCACAACCAAAACACTCGCTATAGATTGATTTTATATCACTGGTTTCCAATCCTTCTCTACATATTCTGTTTCCTCATTTCTCTCTCATATTGTACATCAGGCACAACCACACAAAGAGAACTGCACACCATTTCTATCATGACCTTTGCTCTAAATGTCACTACAAGTTTCTTCCAACACTTGCTAGCTAGTCTGGTATTCCAATCAATGTTTGTCTTCATGTGAGAGCCAAACAGACTATGTTTAAAACGCGTCTGCTGCTTATTGTGACATACAGCTTAAGAGTGCTGTGTAATCAAGTTGAGAAAGCTAAAAGCAAGCAAAATAAAGTTTCTGAACTCAGCCTCACAGGACACTAGAAGGCATAAAATTAGAAACAAATACATGAGAAGAGAGATGCAAGTGGATCTGTAAGTGGCTGAGAAACTGAGTACTGCATAGCTCAAATGGTTTGGACATGTAAAGAGGATGATGGACAACTGCCTGTCAAAACCATACTTGGGGCAGAAATGTCCGTGGGAAAAGAATAAGAGGATGACTCAGAAAAAGATGGCTGGATCAGATTAAGGATGATTTGAAGAGTTGAGGAGAAACCTGGAAAACAATACTAAAACCAGAAGATTATCAACTAACAAAATGGAAGCAAATTATTCTGATCACCCTACCTAGCTCGCTGTAGTGGTGGTGGTGACAATGATTATGATTATGATGATGATGCTGTACATACACTTTTTTTATGAATTTCACGGATATTTATTGTAATGAATCATATCAATGACACAAAAAGCTAAACAAGATTTACCTGACAGGGGAGAAAACCTGCTGTTGTCCAAGTGGTGAAGCCAGTTGTGAGTGAGGTGAATATGGCTGTTGGTTGAGTCGTTGTCCAGGGGAGATCTGAGAGGCTGCGCTGTTCAGAACCTGGCCTCCAAAGTTTGGAGAGAGCTGCGAATCAGGAACACTGGCAGACCTCTGTGAAACAAAATTTCATGTTAGTAAAAGTGTTGTATTTTGTTAATATATCATCAGAGCTTCCATTTCTCAAACTCTGTAATGACTAGACTTATTTTGGAGAGGATCCACATTGAGCAAAACAATTTTTACTTTTATTTCCCAGACACATTTCGCTGAAGTTTCAGCATCATCAGTGGGTTTTTTGTTATCTTTCTATAAAACTGGAAATATGCTGTTTACTGCTTGTACACATAAAACTGAGTTTTTAAGACAATATTTACATATCTGAAAAACAGACAAAGTTTTTTTTATATAGACATTGTTACCATATGCTGTGGATTTCCAGGATTTTATGTTATTTAATGCAGTTGTTTTGTTTCACACTTCGTCATCTGCAACCATATAAAACTTAAAGTAGAAGAGTTATTTACTTCAAAATTTTACGACTGGGCATGTTGTGGTTATGCCTACCATGAACTAGTACTATGTGGAAGTGTGTGTGTGTGTGTGTGTGTGTGTGTGTGTGTGTGTGTGTGTTTGGAAAGTGGTGTTTGGTGTGTTTACGACTGGTGTTGTCTAACAGTTCTTTGATGACAGAGAACAGAGTTTATTTCTTACCTGTTTCCCTTCAGTTATAGCTTTTTGTATTTGATAGTTTTCTTAAATTATTAGTTTTTGTGGGGGGGCTATTGCTTCATTTGAGAATATTCAAGTCATTATTGATATTTGTTGGACTGTGGTTCATGTCCATAAGGTGTTTAGTGTATTTAGAATGATAACTGTTCCTATATTTACATGGTTATAAGTTGAGGTTTTGTCCCAAATTAGTCATTCAAAAAAAGCACATTTATCATATTCACCAATTAAACTATTGTTGCCAAGGTTAACACTTTTATGTTGTTTGATAGATTACAATTGGGTGATCCTACATTTACAGGTGATACTTTGGCTATTGAGGTCAAGTGCAGATTTATTTTGAAAAATTTGAAAGAGCGGGGCAGGCCAAACAATAATCGCTTTCGAATAGGCTCAAGATTTCATGATACGCTGAAGCACTCGATTCAGTATTGATGTTGCTCAAACAATCACATGATGTTTGACTCTTGCGGAGAGTTGCCATTATACACGAGAAACTATGAACTAGCCATTGAGACTATCTATTGCTCCAATTAAAATTTGACTGTTTGTTGAAACACAGTAGGAAATAGCATGAAATTCTATCACCTTACAAACTGTTGTATTTGAACAGGTTTGCAATTAAATTTCTCATACAAACACTAACGCTACTTCTTAATTAAAGGTAACATTCAACAGCGATTATGTTATCCTTAAAAAAAAAACATTACCTGATTCTGAACCCAGATCAATATTTTATCTGATTATGAGAGATTGTAATGTTTTACTAAGTGGGATGGAAATAATAAACTTGTTTACTGTTCACGTATTAGAATAACAGTTAAAAACATTACCAGATTTTAATCAGCTTTAGTATAGGATGCTGACGTTCAGATGAAACAAGAAGGAAAAATTAATCCAGAATGAAATGTCTAACAATCAAAGTGTACTAAACTGGATAACTGTTGTTGCAAGAATAAACTAAAGTGTGAAGACTCATCGTGGAGATAGTATCAATGTACATCAATAGATGGTGAGAACTGGACTGAATCATGACTGCGATCTATTATTTATATATTAGTTGCCATTATATATATATATATAGAAGCATACACAGTTTTTAATATATATTAAAAACTGTGTATGTGTATGTGCGGATGGATATGTGTGTGTGTGTGTGTGTATGTGTGTGTGTGCGAGTGTACACCTGTCCTTTTTTTCCCCTAAGGGAAGTCTTTCCGCTCCCGGGATTGGAATGACTCCTTACCCTCTCCCTTAAAACCCACATCCTTTCGTCTTTCCCTCTCCTTCCTGAAGAAGCAACCATCGGTTGCGAAAGCTAGTAATTCTGTGTGTGTGTTTGTGTGTTTTGTTCATGTGCCTGTATGCCGGCGCTTTCCCGCTTGGTAAGTCTTGGAATCTTTGTTTCTAATATATTTTTCCCATGTGGAAGTTTCTTTATATATATATATATATATATATATTAAAAATAAAGATTCCAAGACTTACCAAGCGGGAAAGCGCCGGCAGACAGGCACATGAACAAAACACACAAACACACACACAGAATTACTAGCTTTCGCAACCGATGGTTGCTTCTTCAGGAAGGAGAGGGAAAGACGAAAGGATGTGGGTTTTAAGGGAGAGGGTAAGGAGTCATTCCAATCCCGGGAGCGGAAAGACTTCCCTTAGGGGAAAAAAAGGACAGGTGTACACTCGCACACACACACACACACATATCCATCCGCACATACACAGACACAAGCAGACATATTTAAAGGCAAAGCCTTTAAATATGTCTGCTTGTGTCTGTGTATGTGCGGATGGATATGTGTGTGTGTGTGTGTGCGAGTGTACACCTGTCCTTTTTTTCCCCTAAGGGAAGTCTTTCCGCTCCCGGGATTGGAATGACTCCTTACCCTCTCCCTTAAAACCCACATCCTTTCGTCTTTCCCTCTCCTTCCTGAAGAAGCAACCATCGGTTGCGAAAGCTAGTAATTCTGTGTGTGTGTTTGTGTGTTTTGTTCATGTGCCTGTCTGCCGGCGCTTTCCCGCTTGGTAAGTCTTGGAATCTTTATTTTTAATATATTTTTCCCATGTGGAAGTTTCTTTCTGTTTTATTTACATCGTCATATATATATATATATATATATATATATATATATATATATATATATCTGCTTGTGTCTGTGTATGTGCGGATGGATATGTGTGTGTGTGTGTGTGTGTGTGTGTGTGTGTGTGTGTGTGTGTGTGTGTGTGCGAGTGTACACCTGTCCTTTTTTTCCCCTAAGGGAAGTCTTTCCGCTCCCGGGATTGGAATGACTCCTTACCCTCTCCCTTAAAACCCACATCCTTTCATTTTTCCCTCTCCTTCCCTCTTTCCTGACGAAGCAACTGCCAGTTGCGAAAGCTCGTAATTCTGTGTGTGTGTTTGTGTGTTTTGTTCAAGTGCCTGTCTGCTGGCGCTTTCCCGCTTGGTAAGTCTTGGAATCTTTGTTTTTAATATATATATATATATATATATATATATATATATATATATATATATATGACTAGAATATATTGCAGTCCGTATTTCCCTGTTGCTCAAGCACAGAAATACGGAAGGGCTGGAGGGGGAGCAGTGACAACAGTTTCTTTGAGGACTAGGTAAGTGGAGGAAAGGGAGTAGTGAACAGGCAGCAAATTACGGCATGTTGCCAACCGTGGACTCTATAGTGTGTACTTTGACTTTCCAGGAACATCTAACACATTTAAACTGCAGTCTGCTGGGGTCCTTTTGTAGCTGGAATTGCACTGATTTTAAAACTGGACAGATACTCATTAATATAATTAACTTCTGCACGAGACAGTAAAAGTCTACATAGGGGAGAATGGTGTTTCGTGCTGCAGTGTTGTCAATGCTCACCATAACATATGATGGGAGCAAAAGAGGATGTATCAAACACTGATTCTACACAACTAACAAGATCCTTGTAACATTGCCATGTCAGTATAGAAGCGAAATTCAATATGTATTTAGATAAAAACATCTGTGTTCACTGATCCTAAGGTAATCACATCCTCAGATATTGCAACACATTTGGAATAATCAGTCAAATATTTGTGACAAAGAAGATATAAATTTCAAAACTGTGCTATTAGGATAATGATTATGATTAAAAATAGTGAGACCATGGATGACACACTTAGTGAAAAAAGTAGAAAAGAAAAAGTGCTGCAAGTCAATGTAAAACTTTTCTTTTCCTTTATTTTTCCTTGTATTATCAAAACACAGACAATTAATAAATTCAGACAAGGCATACTGTTAACTTTTTCTGCTTTCTGTCCTATATAAATTGATTAGCAATTGAGCAACGTTAGTATATACCAGATGTGTTGTCAGAAAGTTTCACATGTGTTGTGTTTGTCTGTGCTCTGTTCAGTTTGTCTGTGCTTGTGTTGGTTGCCCTCAGTTTTCTCTGCTTTGAATTGTATGTCCTGTAGGCTATTTTTGGCTATTGTTTTATGAATATGTTACCGGTTCTATGGGGTGATTTGTTGTTGTAGATTAGAATGTACCATCTGCACGTTATTATGGGTGTTCCTTGTTCGTGTGTGTGTGTGTGTGTGTGTGTGTGTGTGTGTGTGTGTGTGTGTGTGTGTGGACACAATTTTACACAAAAGAAGATCAAAAGCTCTCATAAGTTGCAGGTGGCTGGTGAGGAGGAACACTGAAGGAAATGGCCATTATTCTGCTCAACACCACACTGACAAATAACTGAGTCCACAGAGAATCCCCAGGTCCGCAGACTGGTCTTGCATCTCATTGCAGTTGATCATTATCTACTGCAAGACTTTTATGAGTAAAACTGGTTGTCAAGCAAGAAATAGTTTTGCTCTGTGATTAGTTTTAGAATGCTAGCTATTTCTTTTATGTGGGGTTTGGAAATGACATTCTGTTGTTCTAATTGTGGTTTGATGATGTTGATGGTAAGTGGTGGGGATATTCATGAAAATAGATGTGATATCAAATGATGTGAGTTTAGCTGTTATGAGAATGCTGATGTCTTTGAGTTTTTGTATCAGCTCTTCAGTGTTGTGTATGCTTCTGTTGTTTGTGTGGCTAAGTGATATGTGGGTGCACTTCTGAAATTTACCGCTGGATACATCAGAATGTCTTCCTTGTGGAGTTTCAAAACACTGTTCAGTGTAGATGACTGGGGTTCCTTTGTTTTAGCCATTTCATTTTCTGTTTTGTGAAATTGTGAGAGATATTTTTTTAGAATTATCTGTGTACTTTTCTCGTATCTTTGTGCTGGGTCTCCAGTTAACTTTGCTACACTGCTGTCTTCTAGAAATTTTAAGGTTTTTGTATTTCTCTTGTTTTAACACTATCATGGTGTTGCCCTTGGCTGATCACATGAAAGAGCCCTGTTTTTAAGTCTGTTCATTATTTTCCTGGTTTACATGGTTTAAACTTCCACCACACAAGTTATACACATGGAAATCACCCTTGGACAAACCAGGGCAAATTGTAAGGAACCAGATTGATTTCATACTAGTGAACAAGAGATACAGAAATAGTTGTATAGATGTCAGAATGTATCCGGGAGCAGACATACAATCAGACCATATCCCACTCATAGGAAAATTTAAAACAAAAATGAAGTATGTTGTCTCCAAAATCTCATGAAAATATGACCTGAGAAAGCTGAAAGATGCTACCTTACAGCAGACAGTCTAGACAGCCCTAAACAACAAATGGAGAGACAATGGAGATAACACCAATGAAAAACACACACACTTACAAGAAGCATTACAAGGAGTCAAAGAAGGGTATTTGAGACCGGACCTTAGAAAGAAGAAAACTTGGATGACAAGTGAAATTCTAGACCTCTTAGAAGACCGGAGGAAGAAAAAAGGTAATTTGGTGTAATACAAAGTGATACAGAATACAACCAGAAATAAAATCAGGGAACCCAAAGAGAAGGAAAATACTGAATTATGTGCAGAAATTGAGTTTTATCAGAGTAGGTATGATGACTTTAACATGCATCAGAAGGTCAGAGACGCAACAGGAAAATATTGCAAATCAAACAGTAGGAGGCTAGTAGACGACAGTGGCAACCTCATAATTAATAAGGAAGAAAAAAAGAGCGTTGGAGAAATATCTAGAACAGTTATTCAATGATGACCAGAGGAGGCAAGAACCAGAGGTATTAGACACAGAGGGACCAGATATCCTAGTAAGTGAAGTGGAAGCGGCCATACATCAAATGAAGGAAGGAAAAGCAGCTGGCAAGCAGAATTCCTCAAACTACTCAATAAAGAAAAAGGAAAATTAATCACAGAAATATTCAACCACATTTACTCATCGAGCAAAATCCCTCCAAAATGGTTTACATCAAAGTTCAGCTACCTAAGAAACCGAATGCAAAATATGTGGGGAATACCATACCATCAGTTTAATGAGACAACTGCTAAAGCTGTTTCTTAAAGAGATCCACAAGCAGGATGTACAGTTGGCATGTCTACATGCAGTTGGCACAAGAGAAGCACTATCTAGTATACAAGTAACGTTCCAAAGACATAGGGACATCAATAGTGATGTTTTTGCTTGCCTCATTGATTATCAGAAGGCATTTGATCGTGTGAAGCATGAACAAAAGATAGAAATTCCTGTTTCCTTAAACAGGAATTGATGGGAAAGATCAGAGAATAATAGCCAATTTATACTAGAACCAATCTGCAGTCATGAGAATAGATCAAGACTAATAACAAGTGAGAATACGACATGGAATCAGGTAGGGCTGTATAATATCACAGATACTCCTTAACCTGTATTCAGAATGCGTATTCAAAGAAGCCTTACTTGACATGGAGGAAGGAATCTCAGTGAATGGTGTTAAACTCAACAAATTTCATTATGCACATGACACCGTAATGTTTGCGGATACAATGGAAAGGCTGCAGAAGCTGGTAAACAAAATTTCTGAGACAAGCAAGAAATACAACTTGGACATCAACACAAACAAAGCAAAATTTATGATCATTAGGAGGAACAACATTAGAGGTGTGAATCTGTAAACCAATGGCACAAGCATAGAGCGAGTTTCACAGAACCCATATCTGGGCACCATCATTAACAAAGCGTGGGATAACTTGCAAGAGATAAAGTGTAGCATCAGAAAGGCGAGGAGTGTTTTCAACTCAATCAGCTCAGCCTTCAAAAGTCACAATCTTACCATGAATACAAAAATGTGGCTCCTTAGGTGCTATGTGTTCTCTGTTATCTTGTGTGGTATGGAATCAAGGACCCTCACAAAGGCAACCACTGGAAGACTCCAAGCCTTTGAACTCTGGCTATACAGAACAATGTTGAGAATATCGAGGACACAAAAACTGACAAACATTGAGATTCTACGTCGAGTTAACAAAAGCCCAGAGCTGATCAACATCATAAAGCATCACAAACTACAATACCTTGGTCACGTCATGAGGAATCAAAAAAGATATGAGCTGCTTCAATTTATCCTGAAAGGAAAAATCAGGGGAAAGAGACCTATGGGACAAAGAAGAATTTCCTGACTAAACAATCTTAGATCTTGGTTTAATATTATCTCTGAAGAACTGTTTCGCACTCCCAACTGATAAAGACAGGATAGCCATGATGATTGCCTGAGTCTGAAGCAGACAGGCATGCTAAGAAGAAGAAGAAAATTATTTTCCTGGAAGTTTCTTCCTCTTCAGTTTTTGGTCCTGCCAATTTAATGCCTTTTGTTTTACTTTACTATGTGCCTCATTTCTTCTGCAAACTAATTCACTTGTCAGACATGCAATGAAGTTTATTTATTGTTTCATTCTTGTTGTTTTATTATTCACTCACTTTCTGTGATAAGATTACAGTGGAACTTTGATTTTATGTTCTCCAATTTTACTTTTTTTGTGATTCTACACCATAAATTCATAGCCCGTGTGAAAAACTTATAAGATCAATGCTAAAAATTCACTGATTTTACATTTCTTCCTAGTAAGGTTTACTGAAATTCTAAGTTCTTACTCGACATCTGGCTTGAATTTGTCCTGTTTTCTTCTAACTGACATTTGATATGACTGAACAAGTTATAAGTGGCACAAAAGAAAGATGGTTCACACCACACACAGTGACAAAGTTAAGGGAATATTGTCGGCCGTTGTGGAGAGGGGAGACATGACAAAGAAAATGCAAACGTAAGCCACAATCAATGTTGCCAACATAACTTGCAACATTTAGCTTCACTGTGCAACTATGATATTACTACTAGTAGTATGCAGCAGTAATGGAGCAACAAGTCAACAGACACGAAGTGATCCGGACCGAGCCAATAGGTGATGAAGGGGCCCAGCCACCACATTTTCTTGTGCCGCATGCAACTCAGTCTCATATTTTCATGTATTTCTGATGTGCTGTGTTCAGAAATATATATTTTTTTCTTTTTCTTTTTGTCATAAGTCTTCAGACTGCTTTGATGTGGCCCACCATGAATTCATCTCCTGTGCCAACTTCTTCATCTCAGAGTAGCACTTGCAACCTACGTTCTCCATTACTTGCTAGATATAATCCTATCTCTATGTTCCTCTACAGTTTTTTACCCTCTACAGCTCCCCCTAGTACCATGAAAATTATTCCCTGGTGTCTTAACAGATGTCCTATCATCTTGTCCCTTCTCCTTACCAGTGTTTCCCACATATTCCTTTCCTCTCTGGTTCTGTGCAGAAGCTCCTCATTCCTTACCTTATCAATCCACCCAATTTTCAACATTCATCTGTAGCACCACAACTCAAATGGTTCGATTCTCTTCTGTTCCGGTATTCCCCACAGTCCATGTTTCACTACCACACAATGCTGTGCTCTAAATGCACAATCTCAGAAATTTATTCCTCAAATTAAGGTCTATGTTAGATACTAGTAGACTTCTTGTCCCTTCTCCTTACCAGTGTTTCCCACATATTCCTTTCCTCTCTGGTTCTGTGCAGAAGCTCCTCATTCCTTACCTTATCAATCCACCCAATTTTCAACATTCATCTGTAGCACCACAACTCAAATGGTTCGATTCTCTTCTGTTCCGGTATTCCCCACAGTCCATGTTTCACTACCACACAATGCTGTGCTCTAAATGCACAATCTCAGAAATTTATTCCTCAAATTAAGGTCTATGTTAGATACTAGTAGACTTCTCTTGGCAAAGCAATGCCCTTTTTGCCAATGCTAGTCTGCTTTTGATGTCCTTGCTCTGCGTGTCATTGGTTATTGTACTACCCAGGTAGTAGAATTCCTTAACGTCATCTACTTAGTCACCATCTCATTTCTGTTGCTTTTCATTACTTCTGTCTCTCTTTGTTTTACTGTCAATCTATATTCTGTACTCATTAGACTATTCGTTCCATTCAGCAGATCATGTAATTCTCCTTCACTTTCACTCAGGATAGCAATGAAACCAGTGAATCTTATCGTTGATATCCTTTCACCTTGAATTTTAATTCCGGTCCTGAACATTTCTTTTATTTCTGTTGTTGCTTCTTTTATGTACAAATTGAACAGTAGGAGCAAAAGACTACATCCTTGCCTTACATCCATTTTGATCCAAGCACTTTGTTCTTGGTCATCCATTCTTATTATTTTTGTACATATTGTATATGACCTGTCTCTCCCTATAGCTCACCCACATTTTTCTCAATATTTCGAACATCTTGCACCATTTTACATTGTCGAACACTTTTTTCAGTCGACAAATCCTATGAACACGTCTTGATTTTTCTTTAGTATTGCTTCCATTATTAACCGCAGTGTCAGAACAGCCTATCTGGTGCCTCTACCTTTTCTAAAACCAAACTGATTGTCGTCTAACACATTCTCAATTTTCTTTTACATTCGTCTGTATATTATTCTTGTCAGCACCTTGGATGCATCAGCTGTTTAGCTGATTGTGCAATAATTCTCATACTTGTCAGCTCTTGTAGTCTTCAGAATTGTGTGGATGATATTTTTCAGAAAGTCTGATGGTATGTCACTAACTAGACTCATACGTTCTACCCACCAACATGAATAGTCGACTTTTTTTGTGGCCACTTGCCCCAATGATTTTAGAAATTCTGACAGAATGTTACTTAAACCTTCTGCCTCATTTGATCTTAAGTCCTCCAAAGCTCTCTTAAATTCTTATTCTAACACTGGATCCCATCTCTTATAAATCCACTCCTGTTTCTTCTTCTATCACATCAGGCAAATCTTCCTCCTCGTATAGGCCTTCAATGTACCCTTTCCACCTATCTGCTCTCTCCTCTGCAGTGGACAGTTGCACTCTTAATGTTACCACCCTTTTAATTTCACCAGAGGCCTTTTTGAAATTCCTATATGCCGAACCAGTCCTTCCAACAATCATTTCCTTTTCATTTTTTTCACATTTTCCATGCAGCTATTTCATCTTAGCTTCCCTGCACTTCTTATTTATTTCATTTTTCAGCAACTTGTATTTCTGTATGCCTCAATTTCCCTGAACGCCTTTGTACTTTCTTCTTTCATCAATCAACTGAAGTATTTCTTCTGTTACCCAGTTACTTTCTTTGTAACGATGTGTTTCTTTCCAACTTCAGTGATTGCCCTTTTTAGAGATATTCATTACTCTTCAACTGTATTGCCTACTGGGCTATTTCTCATTGCTGTATATATAGCCTTAGAGAACTTCAAGCATGTCTCATCATTCCTTAGTACATCCCAGACCCACTTCTTTGCTTATTGATTCAACCTGGCTTATCTCTTAAACTTCAACCTACTCTTCATCACTACTAAATTGTGATCCGAGTCTATAATTGCTCCTGGGTAAGCCTTACAATCCGGTATCTGATTTAGAAATCTTCTCTGACCATGATGTAATCTAACTGAAACTTTCCCCTATCTCCCACCCTTCTCCAAGCACACCTCCTCCTCTTGTGATTCTTGAACAAAAATTTGCTATTACTAGCTGAAATTTATTATGGAACTCAGTTAATCTTTCTCCAGTTTCATTCCTTGTCCCAAGCCCATATTCTCCTGTAACCTCCTTTTCTACTACTTCCCTGACAACTGCATGCCAGTCCACCGTGACTATTAGATATTCATCCCATCCTAATATACTTTCTCCATCTTCAGCTTCAGCTTGTGACATCGGCATGCATAGCTGTACTATTGTCATCAGCGTTCGTTTGCTGATGATTCTGATCAGAACAACCCTATCACTGAACTGTTCACAGTAATTCACTCTCTATCCTACCTTCCTATTCATAATGGATCCTACTACCATTATACCATTTTCTGCTGCTGTTAATATTACCCTATACTCATCTGACCATAAATTCTTGTCTTCTTTCCATTTCACTTCACTGACCTCTACTATATCTAGAATGAGCCTTTGCAGTTCCGTTTTCAGATTTTCTGACTTCCCTGTCATGTTCAAGTTCCTGACAGTCCATGCCGCAACTCATAGAATGTTATCCTTTCGTTGATTACTAAATCTTTTTCTCATGATCACCTCCCCCTTGGCAGTCCCCTCCTAGAGATACAAATGGGAAACTATTACGGAATCTTTTGCCAATGGAGAGATCATGACACTTTTTCAATTACAGGCCACATGTCCTGTGGATACACATTACGTGTCTTTAATGCAATGGTTTCCATTGCCTCCTGCATCCTCATGCCATTGATTATTGCCGATTCTTCTGCCTTTAGGGGCAGTTTCCCAAACCAAGGACAAGAGAGTGCCCTGAACCTCTGTCTGCTCCTCCACTCTCTTTGACAAGGCATTTGGCAGAATGAGGGTAACTTCTTAAGCTGGAAGTCTTTGGCCACCAATGCTGATTATTAACAAAAATTTAAGCAGTGGCAGGTTTCAAACCCAGGACAGATGACTTCTGATTGCTTATCGAAGACGCTACCTCTAGACCAAGGGTGCATCATGGCAAAAACGTCATTTGTCAACCTTTTAAATTCAAACACTGAGTCTCAAAGAATATACTCAGATATAATGTGGGAAATGTGACCCATATCTGGTTAGTGAACTGTTATTGGCTGGCGACTGATTAAGTCAACCAGTAGCCAGCACAGTCACTACACTATACTATACTAACACACACAAAATGAGCTCACCTACTGGATGTGCAGGGGGGGGGGGGGGGTTTCTTTAATGACGGGACTTCAGGTAGGAGTGAAAACATTTTTGGAAGTACTGAAAATATACTTTTCATGTAGATGATGTGCTATGACAGAGATGTCAGAGGGAAACAGGCCAAGGGTTTTGCATTTGCACATTTTAAATACTTTCATGTTCACATCTGACACTATACAGCTGCAACAACTGCATATACAAATCACATATATACTTTGCACCACACACTTTACATTGTCAAGATTGGCAGCAGTGATAGAGGACATGAAGCGAAGCTGTAGCACCTGAGCTTTCTTTCAAATTTACATTATACACAGTGTACAAAAATCCACTGAGATGACTTCTAATAAACTTGTAACATCAATTGGGAAAGTCACCTCATTTTTTCATGTCTCTGTTCATCTCATCAAGCCTAAAATAACACTTAACAGTCGTGAGCATACGAAATGCAGCTTGTGAGAAATGCATTGCCCTTAGTCAGATGTGTGCATTTATGCCTATGGTTTAACCACTTAGCTTCTGTGATGTTTTTGGTTTAATTCAACAGGTTTGTCAATTTTACTTTTTTTCTGGGTAAGCATAAAGGATGATCTCTAAAAAATGCAGGTTTTGAACATATGATTTGTGATCATAGCATCTTGGAAAATAACTCATTTACTTTGTACCCAGATACCAATTTCAATTTTTTAATGAGTTTTTACTCGCTATTATTCATCTGCAATTTTTTTAATAACTGATGAAATTCATTACCACAAATTACTGTATAAATGTTGTGTTGTACATTTAATTTTATTCACTTTGACAGATTTTACACAAAATATTGGAAAGGATTACGATTTTTAATCGTATATGCCAATTACACATGTTTTCGCTCCTATTTTGGGGGGGGGGGGGTTAACATTTTCTTCAATTCCGCATTTTTCCTCAATTTTGGGTTTTAAGTCTGGACTGCACAAAAATGTAAAGTAGGGCTTTCACTCTATCTACTGTCTTGTGTGTGTTGATGATGTATTTGGATCGATTTTCTAGCAGAGTTGTTTCTTGATTAGTTAGCTGTGTCAGTAAAGTTGACCACGCATTTGTAGCATGTGTGGTTTGTTTGTCCTCTGTTCTCATGTATAACAATTTTGTTTTGTTTCAAAAGTCCATCTAGCATTTGTGGTTGTTTATCCCCATTTTATTTTTATTAGTATTTCTGTGTTTTGTTTAACTGTATTCATGATGTCATTTAATATTTCAGAGATTCTGATGCGATTGCCCAGTTCCACATGAATTTTGAATAGTTTGGCACTGAGTTTTTGCTTCTTTGTGTGTAGGTATTTAATTTCCTGTTTCAACCAATCAATTTTGACTTTGTGTTTGGCACAATGCTGAAACTTCAGCAAAACGTGTCTGGGGAATAAAAACATAAAAACTGTGTCTGTGGACAGTCTCCATAAACAAATATATCTGTAAGCAGACATTGACAGAAGAGCTTCAATCTCAAGATGATTCTGTAATTATTGTTTACATTACATAAGTTGTATGACTGAAGTCAGTTTCTCGCTCAATCAGATAACTCAAATGGGCAATAAACCCTCAAAATAATTTCCTGAGAACTAAACAGAAGGCACCACAGTTTCCATTTATCTTCACCCCCAGAGACTGTGGCATTAACACTCAGATCACTCAGAACAGATATCTATGAAAGCAACCTCCACTCTCTCAAGCAGTCAACAACAAAATCTGAGGCCAGGAATTCAAAGACGCTTTGTGGAAAGGATGAGTCTGATAATCAAAACTGTAAATAAAAGCAAAAATGGGTCTACACGGAGGGATAAGAGACTAAAATCGCATTCGAAAAGTTGTGTACATCTACAATCTAAGAAATCCACTACACAGTGTACTTCACCTTCAACCGTGCAAAAAAGCTACAGAGCAATAGTGGTTGTCTGTAAATACAGCAAGACAACAGGTGAAAATCTGATATTATTGCAGTCAGAACTAGAGTAAGTGACCACAGAATACGAGATGGGGCGAGCACACCCTAACTGGATAGGCTGCCCGCACTAGTTCTAGTGACCGAGCATAGAAGGTGTGACCGAATACGTAGCACATAACTTCAAACACATTACACATGTCATTATCCGTGTGAGACTGCAGCCAGTATGGGCTTCTCATGTCCACTAAAGAGACAGCTTACACTACACTCGTTCGTTCTCTGTTAGAATATTGCTGCGCAATGTGGGATCCTTACCAGGTGGGATTGACGGAGAACATTGAAAGGGTGCAAAAAAGGGCAGCTCGTTTTGTATTATCACGTAATAGGGGAGAGAGTGTGGCAGGTATGATACGCGAATTGGGATGGAAGTCATTACAGCAAAGACATTTTTCGTCGCGGCGAGATCTTTTTACGAAATTTCAGTCACCAAATTTCTCTTCCGAATGCGAAAATATTTTGTTGAGCCCAACCTACATAGGTAAGAATGACCATTAAAATAAAATAAGAGAAATCAGAGCTCAAACAGAAAGGTTTAGGTGTTCGTTTATCCCTCGCGCTGTTAGGGAGTGGAATGGTAGAGAGATAGTATGATTGTGGTTTGATGAACCCTCTGCCAAGCACTTAAATGTGAATTGCAGAGTAGTGATGTAGATGTAGATGTAGTTGTAGATGTAGATGTGATGTGTCTCTCTCTGTAATCATGCAACGCGAGGAAGCCAGTACAGTAAGACCTAAGATTGAAATCAATGTTTACACATTGAAGGAACGGGAAGGCCTAAAAAGCCAAGTATGGAGTCCATTTCTGTTGGCTGTAGACGAAAACAGTGCATCTATTGGGTACGTATCGTGCATAAACAGCTCCACATTATTGTGTTTACAGTCGGGAACCACTCATTTAAAGAAACACAGTTGCAGGAAACCTCACAGAGGTACAGCTCATTCAGGGATACCGGCAGTAATAAATAATTGTATTACAGCAAAGTGTGTTGCAATGTGTGCTAAAGATATAAGACCTTTTAATGCTGTTTCCGGTGAAGGTTTCAGAGAACTAGACCAAGAATTAATACATCTAGGTGCGCATTATGTAGAAGTTGACGTGGCAGATGTCATGCCACATCCCTCTACTATAAGCAGACATGTCAGAGAACAAGCTGATGCAACGCGAAACAGCATAATGGCTTTGGTTGTTGTGGAAGTTATTAATAAAGCAAGTGCTGCGACATTTGATATGTGGACTGATTTGCATAATCAGCTGCACTATTTGACACTTACAACACATTACATTAACACAGGTTGGTCTCTAGTGAACAATGTTTATTTTACAACAAAATTCCCTGGCGTTAAGAAGACTAGAGTAATTATTATGAAAGAAATTGAAGAGAGGATGGCTGATTGCGACATTTCACCGCACATGTTGCACAGTTTTGTTTTTATCTACAACCAGGTCCCCAATGTAGTAAAGGCTTTGAAAAATCATGAAAGGATTCCTTGTGCTGCTCATTGTATAAACACAGCACTTAGCCATACTTTCGATGAAGATAACTTCTTGTTAAATCATGCCCCGAACATCGCACAAATATAAATACTGCAAAATGCATTGTAAGGTACATTAAGAAAAGTGGCCTCTGCTCGTCTTTGAAATCGTCGTTCAAACAAGAGTTCTGCACACGCTGGAAGATCTTGTACACTATGCTGGAATCCTTACACCCTCAGTATAACGAAGTTGCTGATTTTCTGACGGAAAAGGACTCCATTTACAGGTTGCAAGGATATGATAATGAGCTTGCAGGAAAAATTGCGCATTTTCGGAAACTATTTAAAGAGGCCACAGATGAATTAGAAAGCGAAAAAGAAGCGACAATCCAGTTAGTTCTTCTTTGGTTTCACAAACTGCAACAAATTTCCAGTATCAATGACATTGACTGTCAGGTGAGTAATTACTGCAGTTAAAAGCACTGTTTCATTATGATACACAATAGATTTGTAATTAACTAGTGTAATTGATGTGTATTAGCAGATATGTATTTTTTGACAGGAGGTACAAAGGATTAAAAATCGAGCCTTGACTTTCATTTGTGAGAAGACTGTGATCACTTCCAGACACAAAATTGCTATGTCTTCTATCTGCGATTGTATTGAAATATCATTTTACTTGCCGGGTGCTTTATGAATTTAGCTGTGTCACGCACTCGTTCTTGGAAATGTTACTTTTGCATTAAGAGAGAGAGAGACAAAGGTAAATACAGTGTGTGTGTGTGTGTGTGTGTGTGTGTGTGTGTGTGTGTGTGTGTGAGAGAGAGAGAGAGAGAGAGGGGGGGGGGGGGGGCGTTGTGTTTGTACAGTACAGTACAGTGCAGCGAGCCAGGGCGAGGCGAGGTGAGACGTCAGTGGTGACCGGTCATGCTCGGTTATCCGCGTGTCCAGAATCCGGACAACAGGCATGGGGCGAGTATGTGACTGAGCTGAGTCGTGTGGGGCCGGACACAAGTGGCTCGGCCCCCCCATCAACAGGCGGGCCGTGACCGGTCAAACATTGGGCATTGCAGCACTCTAGTCAGAACAGTGATGACATGCTACTAAAATTATGTCGTCAGTTGATTGGCTAATAACTTATTGCCAATGCTTTCACTCAATTCTTCATTGTGTTTCATAGAGCCATTGAAAAGAATAACTTTACAAATTAATATAAGACAAGCAAATTATAGAAACAATTTGCACACTGCATTAAACAGTAAACTAAAAAAAAAAAAAAAAAAAAAAAAATATTACTACTACCTTAACTACAATACACTATTACTGCTCGTGTGGCTCGATAGAAAACACTTCATTTTTGACATGATGCTAGCAGAAATGTTTGAACCTCAAACCTAGATAATGAGATAATTTGTTACAGGAGTGGCTAATGAGGCACATGTTTTTAATTTTCTTTTGTGTTGATAAGTACTCCCAATTTCTTGCTGTATGTTAAGAGGGGTCTTGTTGAATGTCTTTGCTTCAGAGTATATAACTCAATTCTGGAAAATAAACAAGGGGTAAATTCTAATCAACAGTTATTTTTGTGTAATTATTGTGGAAACAACAGCTCAGCTCAGATTTATTTCCAGTATCAGCAATAACAAGCATTAGCGAATAAATGTACTGCTAAGTGAATAAGAATTCCATGATCCTGAAGGGGACCTGTGTGAGAGCTGCATTTAATCTACTTTACTTAATTTCTTGTGTTTCTCCTAAATAAATACATTACTCAATTTATTTCAACTGCCCGAGAAGATAATTCTGCAAAACAACAATGCTATTTTGCACAAACATCTTTCATCTAATAATTTGTTACATGTCTGGAAAAGCCTTTTTCAGTATTCTGCAAAATGCTGTCAAAATATGCATGCAAAGTACAATGACTGTGGAGATTAAATTTAACATGACTGGTCAAATAGTATAATGAAAACACTGTTAAGAAACTCCTTTTGGTTAATGCTACTGAAGCATATAAACTATCTGAATGAAGTCATTAGTGACTGACATGGTCACTATGTTACAAGCACACATAAACAGAATATAGTGGCTCGGAAGATTTTAATCATCTAAATCCTCACCTGCAATGATACATTAGGTGCTACAGTGTTATTAAGGAGGCTGTCTATATTTTGCAGACCAGTGGGCAACTGATCTGCAGTGGCATTGGAGGGAATCAGAAGCTGCTGCTGTTGCTGTTGCTGTAGCAACCGTTGCTTCTGCTGCTGCTGCTGGAGGATCTTTCTCTGTTGTATCAGTGCCTGCTACAACAAAACAGTTCACATATCATCTTATCTTAAACAGAACAAAGATAAATCATAAATGAGACAGCAGAAAAGGCAGACAATAGATAGCACATATTATAATCACAGCGACAAGTTAACTATGAAACCACACACACACATACTTATACCAAACACGTACAAATGCAATATAACGTGATATATGAAAGTCTAACAGAAAGTATCAGGAGACTGATAAGAGTTACCTGATTTAGAACTCCAATCCCATACTGAGGTGCACCTGGTCTCCCAGGCACAGGAGTAGTACCTGCTGGCAGTCCAAATCTGGGCCTCTGATACACAGGTGGAGGTGGGAAGCTGCCCTGCTGAGGAGTCTGATTTGACATCTGGAACAATGTGGTTCACATTACACATCAGACCACTGACAACTTTCAAAGTAAAATTACTGAGCAACTATGTGTCTTGGCAGATTTGTGTACCACTCTAAGTCAACTATCACCAAGTGAACATTTTTAATATGTATACAAAACCTGTTATAGAGCAAGAGTATAGATCAAGGTGAAATGAAATGTCGTGTGTCTAGGGCCTCCCGTCAGGTAGACTGGTCGAATGGTGCAAGTCCTTTTAGTTAAGCCACTTCAACAACTTGCGTATTGATGAGGATGAGATGATGATGATGATGATGATGATGATGAAGACAACACAAAACCCAGTCCCAGAGCGGAGAAAATCTCCGACCCAGCTGGGAATCATACCCAGGCCCCTTTGCATGGCATTCTGCTGCGCTGACCACTCAGCTATCGAGGGGGACACACAGATCAAGGTTAAAAACAGTCACACACTAATATAACAAAGAAACTGTTTCTTAGTAATAAATGCAAGGCTGTTCCTTTTTGGGATAGAAGTTTTCATGTCATCATTTAGCCATAGGCATGCTCTTTAGTTCTTTCATGATAGTTACTTTTGATGCAGCGATAACTTACTTTCCACACAGAATATAATTTCAGTAACCTGAGTTCTATTTATGTCTTTGGTTTCCCTTATTTATATCTGACAATGACAAAAAAAGTGATCATTGCTTTCTGCAATTTGATGTGTGTTTCTTTTCTAGAATATTTTACAAGCATACATCTAATTTTTACTCAGGTTATTAAAAAGTGTACCAGTTTTGTTTCAACAACCTTGTATAATCATGGGTAATGTTACAAGCCATGTTTGTACATTGTATTAAATGTTCTAGGAAAACATTATCTTGCATATGTTTCCATCATTACAATATCTTTGTCACCAAATGCTGGCAATTAAATTTATTGTTTTCCTGACATTTCACAATTGCATTTTACAGTAAACTTAGTTATCAGAGAAAGCTAGTACACAATGGGTCAATTATCAGCCATGAGGAAAGTGCTAATTGTATATGACAGTGTACGTCCATACCTTAGCTCTTCTATTTCTTGATTAAAATCATTATTTGAGTTACTGTAGTAATAACCTAGAAAGTTTTACATTTCTCTGGAAGACAATCAATCACACAAAAACAGGAAAAGTATAAACACACTCTTCTTACAACCTGTTCACTGTAAATAAAAACCAACAACTAGTAACATACACGAAAGTAGCAAGGAAAAACCTACCGTTGAGGCAGCATATGTTGGAGGTGTCCCCGGCAGAGATACAGTCGGGGAAGAAGGACTCTTCACTGCTGACTCGCATAACATGAGAGATTTCTGAATGGCATGAATAGCCATTTTCTCATTCAGACCTTGCTGGTACCCACTATTATTAGGTGATGATTCCATTGCATCCAACATATTCATGATGGCAGATGAATCTGCAAAGAAGAGAAAAAAGGAAACATATTATAGCTTCGCAGCCCACAATATTTATAGAGGACTTACAAACAATATTGCACAGATCATCAAATCACAGAACAAATCTCATACAAATGTTTCTACTGTCAGTCAATAATAGGATATGGGGAATTAACTGCAGAACAATAATTTCTACAATAAAATTTGCTATGTGTCCTGTAGTTCCATTACTTCGGGTGAGGTACATTCTGTCCGATTTATTTTATCAAAACACAGGGCAATTTACAGAATGACAAGTATTTGGCCCTCATTCTCCTGCTCTACCAATCTCTTCCTCATTTGCACTGAATGGCAGTCTTTTTGACGACCAACAATTTCACCCCCTGACAGAATGGGAAACTGTGGAAAAACCCTAAACTACTAATACATATGTTGCCTAATAATATTACCATCACAAGATACTTAATCTGATAATTAATCGGGATACTTACAGTTTTGAAAGTGGAGGGAATGGCAAGAAATCCTATGAAAAATTACTACATGCTTTTTCTGAAAACTCCTTTGAGCAAATAGTTTGGAAGCCCACTCATGATGGAAATCCATTAGATCTAGTGGCAACAAATAGACCTGACCTTTTTGAGAAAGTTCACCTGGAAACTGGCATAAGTTGACAGGAGATAGCAGTACCAACAATTATTAATAAATTACAAAGAGCATCTGAAACAAGTAGAAAGATTTACTTGTTCAGTGCACTAAATACAGGGGAAGTAGTGTTATATCCCAGTGATTGCAACAAAGCGTAGTATGTGGCATAATCATCTACAAGAATGGTAGCAGAAGGGACCTACAAAGCTACCGTCTCATCTCACTGAGATCAGTCTGTTGTAGAATCATTTACCTCTGGGCAGGAGCATATATCTAGTTTAGAATAATAGGTGACTGAAAACTGCATAAACATATACCAAATACATTAATCGGGAGGGGGGATATAATTGTCCATAGCTCACAGTCACTACAAAGAAACAAGTCTAAAGAAACAGAGACTAATGCGCAGTTGATGTAAGACAAAGCATAGGGCTGTAGATACAGACATGTTGAATGAAGTGCAATTGGCTGCCAGAAGGTACATGTGTGAAACCTTCAACGATTACTGTAGCATAATTTTGTTGAAAGATCTCTCATAAAATGCAAATAAAATTTGGACATTCAAGGACAATTAGTTTTCTATCAGATACATACTATAGATTCCGCTAACAAAAACCTGCAGCCAATGGTAGGAACAAAGCATGGTATATATCATAATTATCTAGAAGAATGGTATAAGAAGAGACCTACAAAGCTACCATCTTCTCTCACTGACATCAATTTGTCATAGAAATTTATAACGTGTGGACTCATACATAACAAGGTATCTCAAACAGAATGACCTTCTCATTGACAACCAAAGATTTTAAAAACATCAGTCTTGTAAAACCAATCAGGTGGATACAATATGAGGGGTGAACCAAAAGTGAGGAGAATTTTTCTCGGGCTGTTGGTAGAACATTAGCTGCAAACTCTCCTGCTAGGTGCCTTCACTCGATACAAGTTTGTACAAGTTGCCCTAGAGGCATTAGTGTGGAAACATTATGATGTCAGTGCGACTGTTTTTCAAGGTGCAGTTTCATGTGTTTGGTGATTGATTGATGGCAGACAGTAAATATCAACATGCTCACATCGGTTCTGTTCCCCACTAGGAGTTCAGCAACAGAGACTGTCACAATGCTTCAAAGGCTTATGGGGAGGAAGCTTCAAGCCCGGCAACAGTTTACGAGCAGTTTTCTTATTATGAAAATTGTCAAATGTCAGCTGAAGATAAATTGTGACTGGGACATCCCTAGACTTCCAAAACAGATGAGATCACTGAAAAAAATTAAAAAATCCATCATGGTGGATGTGTGCTCAGCAACTGGGAAATGATTACCGTCTGGGTTGAAAACAGCGAACAGTCATCTATCAATTTGCATTTTATTGCACATCTAACTAGATTTCAGCTGTAGTATAGTGATCATCAGTGCATTTAGTAGCAATTTGAATAAACCCAGAAAGCATGTATATACACATGATGTTAAAATGACCTTAAAACTGAAATCTGCTAGATCTCCAATATAGTAACAATGACACATGATTGTTTTCTACATTCATCCCTGCTTATGAAAAAATCAGTGTTGCATTCACCTTTGATCATTGTAGAACAACTGACAAATTCATAGAACTATTGGAATATCCTGGCGTTCATGCCAATGAATGTTGACTGAAGATTTGAATATGAATGGTGTTGCAGAAAAATTTGATAAGCATGCGCACACAGCCAATCATTTGTGTATGTGCCAGGAATTTTAAAAAAACAGCCAGAAACTGATCTAAGTTTTGACACAAAAGAAACCACCAGTGACAAGTCGTGGTGTTATGGATATGGTGCAGAAACCAAGCAACAATACAGCCAATGAAAGACTCCTTCATAACCACAAACAAAGAAAGCAAGCCTGGTGAGATAAAGTTTTTCTTTTTTTTTCTTAAGGTGATCACATACCATGAATTTGTTTCCCAAGATATCGCACTTAACCAACATTACTATCTTCAACTGTCAAAGCAATTACATGAAGCAGCGAGGAAAAAAGATCCAAAATAATGCCCCTACAGACAAAACATTGAGTGTCGGGCAGTTTTGGGCCATTACATGGGGAGAAAAAATACATACATGTATCACTCGAGGCACTAAACAACGAGTGTAAAAACTGTTTCATCAATAATGAAAACAATGTGGGAACAGGTGTATTATGTCCAGCAGAGATGGTTAAGTGCTGAAAATGTTTTGTCAAATGCACAATGTTTTTAAAACAATTCTCATTATTTTTTGCCCAATCCTCATATTTCTTGAATTCTGAAAAACATTTGACTCAATACATCAACACTTACCAACAATAGATGATCATACAATTATCAATCAAAATGTGTGATTGGATTGAGGATTTTTTGGTTGTGAGAATGCAGAATATTATAAATAATAAAAGTAACTGAAATGAAAATAGTACTGGGACCCTTGGTCTTCATGTCATATGACAATAGTAAACCCCGACTTTTCACGTATCATCTGCCTCATAAATCTGCACAAATATCCAGTCAGTTCTTGATGAGTTTCAAAAGAGGTGCAAAGGAAAGTAGTATCTTGTGACAACAGTACTAATGAGTCACAACTGGAATCAATCAATTCATACAAATGCCTGAGTGTAGCAAATTGTAGGGGTGTGAAATGGGACTATCACAAAGGTAAGATCATAGATAAAGCAGGATACTGGGAAAAATGCATTCAGTGTACAAACGCTTGTGCATCCCATCTTAGAATATTGATCAGGTTTGTAGCACTGATACCAAGTAGGACTAAAAGGTGATATTGAATGTGTATAAGTAAGGGAAGCATGGATGGTCGTGGGTTTGTTTGACTCATGGTAGAGCATCATGGACATGTGAAAAACCTAAATTGGCAGAGGCTTGAAGACAGACACCAAATATCATGCAAAAAGTACTTATGAAGTTTCCAGAAACAGTATTATGTAAAGAATCTAGGAGTAGACTTAGGCATCATTTGTATCACTCCCACTGGGACCACAAACACAAGGATGGACTATTTACAGCACACACACAGAGGCAGTCAAGCAGTCATTCTTCACAGACTTCATACACAAATGGAATGAAAAGAAACAGCAACATGTGGGGCACTAGTAAGTTCCCTTTACTGTACTTTCTCAATGGGCAGCACAGTATGTATATCGATGTAGGTGGAAGTCACCACAAATAAATAATAAAAAATGTATTGACCTTCAGGTCATTGCATGCTTATTAGTGGAAGAAAATCATTAATTACATGAAGGTACTAAAACCACAATACAAGCTTTTGTGATTCACAGTAATTATTTACAAGGGCAACGGACAGTAGCCATTCACATACAACATGGCAGTTTTTATTTATTTCTGAAAAATTTCTTGACTATACACAACTCTTATTTTCACATTAGGAATGTGACATGTAACTGCACTGACACAACTCTCACCAGACCAGCTAAATTTACAAAATCAAGCAGAATGTAAAACATGTAGTGCATCATTCTAGGAAGATAATATTTGAGCTTAGAGTCCACATTATTCTATAGCAACAGAATACCTGAAAGCTTATGAATAGTTTCAGTTGTGGTTATGTGCCTGCCTACTGCTACATGGCAGACTTTTATTGGCAGACTTTTATAGTGAGTGGTTCTCTTTATTCGTTCCATTATTTGCATTCCACCCAGAACTTTCCACATTCATATTTATGTTGAAAAAAAAAATTTCTTGAAAAAGGTACATAGTGTTCTTTAGCTTGACTACTTCCCTAAATATGTTTGACAAACAAGAACAGCTATGCAGGCTTCACAAATCTTTCCATTTCCCCCATGACAAAATTCTTTTGTGCTATGTTTCAACTATCCCTCAGAATGCACAAATTTTTGACGTTTGTGTATAGGTTCATATAACGATGGGAACAACCAAATTAAAATAATGGATTCAGTCAACTGTTGGAAAACAATTGATTTATTCAGTTGTATAAGGGACATTCTACAAACTAAAGAGACAGAATAAAAAGGTGTATTTTTACAAAATGAGATTTTTACTACTCCTCAATGGAATCCCCATCAATATTAATATAATGATGAACTAGTATTTTTATACATGATGCAAATAAGTCTTTTGTCTTGTTGTCTGAGCCACTCTCCCACAAGCTTTTTGACCTCCTAATTACTGCTGAACTTTTTCCCATGAAATGCCTCCTTAAGTGGACCAAACAAACACAAATACAAAGTAGTCATATCTGAACTGCAGTGAGGAATTGGTAGTATCTCTCAACTAATTTTTTCAATTGTTTCTTGGGTCATCTGGACGATGTGTACGTGAAAATCGTCATGTGCAATATCATGCTTTTTCTTTGAGATCTGGAATGTTTTTCGCTCATTACTGCTTTTACTTTGTTTGTCAGTGTGCCTGAGCAGTAGGTACTGTTTACTCTAAGCTGATTTTCCAAATAATCACAAAGGATGACACCTTAAGCATCCCAAATGATGGTCAACACTATTTTTTCCGCCGATGCTTGTGTTCCAGTTTCCTTTAGAACAGGTGAGCTGTATGCTTCCATTTCTTGCTTTCTTTTTTTGGACTCTGGTTTGAAATGGTGAACCTAAGTTACACCACATGTTAAAATCTTGTTAAGAAGAGGGTCACCTTACATTTCACAGTGTTCTTTCAAATCTGTCTTGTATATTTGTGTTGTTGTGTTAACTCTTTCAGGACCCACCCTGCACTTGTTTTGCTATACTTGAGCTTCTTACTGATAAGGTTATTAACTATGCCAACACTTACTGCAATGGTTTCTGCTATATTTTGAAACGTAACATGTATATCTTTACAAACAATGTCCTCAATGCAGTTTTAAAGCAAAAGAGTTGGCACTCCAAGTGGCTGGAAAGGATGTTCCCCATCAATCAGAGTCAGTGGTTCAACCATTTTTCAACTGTTCTATCCACTTATAACAATTTATGCAGATTGTGCAACTTTTACCATACTGTAAAGCATTGGAGAAAAGACTTTAGCCAGTTTTTCACCTTCAGAAAGCAAATAACAGAACACTGAACATTGTTCAACTAATATGGGAACTTCAAACTGACATGACATTCTTAAGTGCAATACTGAGGTTATAAACAAAACAAGTTGTATCTATCAGCTTTTCTCAGCTCATCCCAGTGATGCCAACTCATGGAAGTACAGTGCTCCTCCAGCAAACTGTTTCATATCTACAGCAATTCCTCTCTTTAATTATTGAATGCTCCTCATGGTTTTATGCATTGGTTGAATTATTCATTCCTTTTTTTCATTGAAACCAGTCTGTGTATGCAACCAATTAATTCAGTTGGTTGTAATTTTATATATCGATTGGATTAGTATTACTCATTCATTTCTTTAAAGCAAAACCAGTCTGTACGAGCAACCAAATGAAAACAATGACATGATCCCCAGTGCATTCAGTTAAGAGGGGAAACATTTGATCATTTTGGTATTGTTAAATTGCACTGTGTTATCATCATTATCACTATTATTGTAATACCAAAACCTGCTTTTTATTTGGGGCCAATAAGTAGCTTTTAGTGTTGTTTGTTGTCCACATCTACAAATAACCATGCCTGAGCCAAAATGCTGAAATGCACAGTGGCACAGAAATCATATGACTGGATAGAAAGTCACTCTCATGATACATTTCTTGTGTGTGTGTGTGTGTGTGTGTGTGTGTGTGTGTGTGTGTGTGAGGGGGGCGGGGGGGGGGGGGGGGGGGTGAGATTATCTGGCAAGTGATTGTATATACTGAGAAAGCAAGTGATTTAAGTCAATAAGCAATTGACAAACTGTATCTTGCATCTTTCTGTTTGCAGCATCTCAGCTTTTACTGATTCGTGATGGGTGTAAATCAGCAGAAAAAAAACAGTGCTTCAATAAATTTAAATAAAAGAGTAATTGTTCGTCTTTTTAAATGTAAATTTATAATGTAGTGCCTGTTATTGACCTTTAACAACCAACTAAAAAGTCCATATTTATTGCTAGAAGTAAGACAAATTTGCATTTAAGTAAAAAAGAGAAGCATTGGATCATCATAAGCCGCACACACAAAAAAAGAGAAAATTTGCTAGCTTTTGGAGCACATCCTTTCTTAAGTTACAGGAGGCAAGAAGAGGGGCTGGAGAGGATAGTTAGTGGCCTGGAGAGAGGCAGCCGATTTGCTGGCTAGGATTGTGGGAGGAAAGCGTGGTGGGTGCACATGCTACACACACGATTCATAGGTGTCAGAGCCAGCAGGGAGCAGTGCATGATGAAGGTGATATGGAGGGGTGAATTAGTGATAGAAAAGGGGAATGGGGAGCTGTTGGATGGAGGCTGTGAGGACAGTCAGTTAACAGAGGTTGTACAAGCAATGGTTCCGGGAGCAAAGGTTTTTTTGTGTGTGCATGTTGATGAATCAATGCTTCTGCTTCGATGAGAGGTCTCCCTTACTCCCAAAGAATTTAACTTCTACCAGAATTATGCAACTATAATTGTAGTCAAGTAAATAAATACACTCCTGGAAATGGAAAAAAGAACACATTGACACCGGTATGTCAGACCCACCATACTTGCTCCGGACACTGCGAGAGGGCTGTACAAGCAATGATCACACGCACGGCACAGCGGACACACCAGGAACTGCGGTGTTGGCCGTCGAATGGCACTAGCTGCGCAGTAATTGTGCACCACCGCCGTCAGTGTCAGCCAGTTTGCCGTGGCATACGGAGCTCCATCGCAGTCTTTAACACTGGTAGCATGCCGCGACAGCGTGGACGTGAACCGCATGTGCAGTTGACGGACTTTGAGCGAGGGCGTATAGTGGGCATGCGGGAGGCCGGGTGGACGTACCGCCGAATTGCTCAACACGTGGGGCGTGAGGTCTCCATAGTACATCGATGTTGTCACCAGTGGTCGGCGGAAGGTGCACGTGCCCGTCGACCTGGGACAGGACCGCAGCGACGCACTGATGCACGCCAAGACCGTAGGACCCTACGCAGTGCCGTAGGGGACCGCACTGCCACTTCCCAGCAAATTAGAGACACTGTTGCTCCTGGGGTATCGGCGAGGACCATTCGCAACCGTCTCCATGACGCTGGGCTACGGTCCCGCACACCGTTAGGCCGTCTTCCGCTCACGCCCCAACATCGTGCAGCCCGCCTCCAGTGGTGTCGCGACAGGCGTGAATGGAGGGACGAATGGAGACGTGTCGTCTTCAGCTATGAGAGTCGCTTCTGCCTTGGTGCCAATGATGGTCGTATGCGTGTTTGGCGCCGTGCAGGTGAGTGCCACAATCAGGACTGCATACGACCGAGGCACACAGGGCCAACACCCGGCATCATGGTGTGGGGAGCGATCTCCTACACTGGCCGTACACCTCTGGTGATCGTCGAGGGGACACTGAATAGTGCACGGTACATCCAAACCGTCATCGAACCCATCATTCTACCATTCCTAGACCGGCAAGGGAACTTGCTGTTCCAACAGGACAATGCACGTCCGCATGTATCTCGTGCCACCCAACGTGCTCTAGAAGGTGTAAGTCAACTACCCTGGCCAGCAAGATCTCCGGATCTGTCCCCCATTGAGAATGTTTGGGACTGGATGAAGCGTCGTCTCACGCGGTCTGCACGTCCAGCACGAACGCTGGTCCAACTGAGGCGCCAGGTGGAAATGGCATGGCAAGCCGTTCCACAGGACTACATCCAGCATCTCTACGATCGTCTTCATGGGAGAATAGCAGCCTGCATTGCTGCGAAAGGTGGATATACACTGTACTAGTGCCGACATTGTGCATGCTCTGTTGCCTGTGTCTATGTGCCCGTGGTTCTGTCAGTGTGATCATGTGATGTATCTGACCCCAGGAATGTGTCAATAAAGCTTCCCGTTCCTGGGACAATGAATTCACGATGTTCTTATTTCAATTTCCAGGAGTGTATATAAATTTTAAAAATATTTCATTTTCTGAAATATACTTTTATCCACCTCTGCTTGAAATAAGATTTGTCTCAAAATAGTTGTTAACCCTAGTCAAGGTCCATGCATAACCAAAAAGGACAAAAAAGTATGCAAGTGAAACCATTAAAAACAAGAGAGTGAATGAAAAAACATTCATAAAGTTGATGTAGCCAGAGAGACTACTTTCTTTCAGTTTTTTCATCCAACTGAAAAAAATCAAGTGAATGAAAAACCAATTGGTTGTTAAAAACAGTCGACTGACCTGTCCATAGGTCCTCACATGTTTCTAATGTTTGGTGAATACTGCTATTTTGGCTGCCACCATCTAATAAATATTATGTAACTTGGGAAGTGAATGTACACAGAAATGTTTGTAATGGAAGGATTACAGTTCCTTGGAACACTTACCATCAGGCACAATATCAATAACTTGGTCCAGCAGATCAGATAAAACGGGATCTGATGACTGGTTATCCCATGTACTGGGACTACTGACACCAGATCCAGAGACGGATCGAAAATCTACAGTTGTGGCTCCTGATACCGGGATATTGAAACTACTTTCAAGTTGGTTCAGTTGCCCACGCTGTTGTTGCACTTGTTGCTGCTGCTGCTGCTGTTGCTGTTGCTGCTGCTGCACCTGCTGCTGTGCCTGTTGCTGAGATGACTGCACTTGCTGTTGCTGTGCCTGTTGTTGCTGCTGTTGTTGTTGCGATGGCTGTTGCTGAACTTTTTGCTGCTGTATACTCTGTTGCAGCAGCATGTTACTTTGTTGATGATCTTGCTGCGTGAGCATCTGGTTGAGGAATGGTGTGGCACTAGGCCTGTTAGGCTGTGGCCGAACCTGTTGCCTTGACACATCAGTTACCTGTTGTGTTGGCCGTGCAGTAGCTGCAGTCGAGGAAGGAGGTTGCACATTTCCACTTGGCCAGCCTGGATGCACAGACACATACATGTACAGTAAAATCACTATAAAGATCCTTTGGTTTTTGCCAACAAAAAAAAAAAAAAAAAAAAAAAAAAAAAAAAAGAAGGACTAAGTGTTCATTATTAATGAAACATGACTACCTACATCTAAAAACTAACTTTCTATGTCTTTCAGCTACCATGAGAGACATAATATCGACAATATCTCACAGCAGCAGTGCTCCACTGTATCTGTATTACATATTATCTAGGGACCAAGCAATTAAAATATATTTAGCAGTAATGTGGATCTGATTTATTAGAAAGAAAATGTGATGTTTTAGATTTTGCCAATTTTCTCCTGTTAAAGCAGCAAAATTAAGCAACCCAATGAGAAACAGTCTCCAAATGACTTACTGGGAGTTTGAGGCTTGCTGACACGTGGTAGTATCTCCTGTGGTGTAGCCGAGATGACAGAAGCAGGTATAGGTGGGATGGTGGCTGGTTGCGATGGTTCTTTTGCCAAAAGCGATGCAAGCATTTTGTTGCGTTCCCACAACTTGCTCGTCCCAGCTGCAGTGCCACTTCTCGACACTCCCGGAGGAGCTCCAGAAGGTCCACCAAGCCGCATCTTTGCAGACGAAACTCCCGATTCATCTCCGTCATCACTCGGCCGTTTGCGTCCTCCAATCAGTGATGATACTGTCAAGCTGCCAGTGACATCAACACCCACACCTGCCCCAGAAGGTGGAGATGGAGAAGGGTTGCGGAAACCGAGGCTCTCAAGCAGAGGGTCATCATCACGATGCTGACCAGTATCAGGCCCTACTTGAGGTTTGCTCTCTTCATCTTGTTCTTTTAGTAGTTGTTGCAGCAGTTCATTCTGTTTCTTCAAACCAGCTCTCTTCTCTAAATCATCATCATCACTCTTCTCATTGAGCAGCTGTAAAAAATTGTATTTAAGTGTCACAAAAGGCAATATACATTTGAAGCCACAGATGGCAGTACATAAGAGGACATTTATTTAATACAGAAATATAATGTAACTGACATGCCATTACATGTGAGAGGTGACACCACTGATATTTCTTGATAAAGAAATTACACAACTGATGAGGGAGATGAGGCTACAAGTACATGCAGTTTGAAAGATTTCTTAAATATTATATGACATGCAAGCAAGAGGCTGGCATCAACGTAAGAGTTAGCAAAAATTCCTCTAATTGAACATCATTTAAGTTCTTAATTTATGCAGTTCATAGTATTTCTGCTCTGTTGTACTGGATTACATCTACTGTGTTCTAGGAAAATGGTTTCCACTCCATCCCCCCCCCCCCCCCCCCCCCAATTTCCTCAGTTTCATCATAACTACAACAACTAACACAGTTAACTCCTATGACTGCTACTGGTTAATTACGTTTGTGCGAACACCAACAACAACAATTTCTATAAATGTCATGTGTGTGCTCTCAGTAACCAACTATAAAAGGTTACGGACAGAAGCAAAATTCATCTTTCACACTGCAAAACAATTGATTGTTTTGTGGGTGTCATTAACTCTGAGCCAGAAAAGTGTTATCTGAAATAGTGTAAGTGGAAAAATGGAGCATTGATGGTAAAACGGAAAGGTGGAAGGAAAATTTATATTAGCTTTAAAAACATTACTGTGGAGTATTCCTGACAGTGAAACAAACATTACATATGAAAGCTGTGGATCAAATAGGATTTGAGTTTCAGTCTTGTGCATGAATTTTAACTTACCCCTAACGTTTGAGAACCATCAATAATCAGTCAAAATTTTATTTTTGATCCTTAACAAATTGTCAGTTTTTTTTAAATAAATAAATACCAGGTATTTCTTTTTTTATTGTTAATGCAGTCACACAACTACTATCATTTAGTCTTTGACTATACGTAAAACACACCCCTCTATCTTTTTTGACATTGCGTTGGAATAAAGACTTACAATAAGCCTTTGCAATTGTCAACAGCCAAAAATTAATTTGATAAAGTTTGTTTCAAATTAAATAACTAGTGAGAATAATTTCATTCATCTTGAGTTCAAAACTTCCAAATAATTTCATCAGATCTGGAGAGAAAACACAATTATCCAGAGCAGCCTATATACATGGTGTTCAAAAATAGAAGTGTCCCTTATTCTTACAACAGACATTGCTGATCAAAACTAGAAATAAAAGATCCTACAAACATATGACTGGAATAAAATACTTGTTGAGCTATACACCATTTTACTTGTCAAGAACAGTCCACACTCTTTTCTTATTGGTTGTATTTGTCTCCATACTTTAGCCAATAACTTTAACCGACCAGCATACACCATGTACGCCAAATGATGTCTCTAACACCACATCCCACATGAAAAAGAATCCAGCACATCGTTCCAGTAACTAGCAGATACCGAACAAGAACAAATAAAATTATTTCCCACACTGGAACAATGCTCTTATTGTTCTTCTTCATAAGAAAAAGAAAGACATATTAGTGGGCTTTCCATAATCAATATGTTTATTTCAACATTATCAGTGAAAAAGAATTGCTCTTTCTTCTACATCTTCATAATGAGTATGTCCCATCTTCCACAATGATAGCATCACTGTTCACAGGGCAGTGGCAATCCACATGCTTGCAATATGGAAGCTCAACAGGATTTAATCGACTATAAGTGGATTCAGCTGGATATGGCATTCCTGAAGAAACTTGTAAACTCTCTACTTTGTCGAACTTCGACCATTATTATGGCTAGAGGTGTTGTTACACAGGATTAGCTACATGTCTTCTCTGGGCGATTAATTTTTTGCCTGATGTGCTTACGATCAATTGCTGATATTTCATACTTGAGGCAGCTGAAGATGATCAGCAAAAGAAATAAAGTGAGGAGTAAAATTAGCTTCGATTGCTGTGGTAAACACTACATGAGTTTTCAAAATGAATAATCTGATGTGTCTGTTATGGAATGTTTACAGTCAAAGCCCATACTAATATGAAAAGGATACCTTGGTACTCACCACACAGAGAAGCAATTGAGTTGCAGGCAGGCATTTATATGTATCATTGAAGAAGGTGTGCCTATCTGCAACTCATCACCTCCCTCATGTGACAAGTAGCAATCTATCTTTTCCATATTGTTGCTCCTTGCTAGACTTTCATTTATTTGACAGTTCACACTCAGTGATCCATGAGCTTTTAATGTAAAAACAATTCAAAAGCTGAGGTGTTATCTGTGAACAATAAAGAACTGAAATGGAGGTGGATGGGCCCATGAAGACAGGGTAACAGATTGCAGGTGATCCAAGAAAGTACTTTAATGGATACCAAGATATAAGAGATGATGGAAGTTGTGACCTAATGAAAGACAGGAAAATGATATTAAAAATGTGCAGGAGCTGTATTGATGCGTATGACTGAAGGTCAGGTGATTGACCATTGCTTTATAATCAGGAACTTAGGCTTTCAGTGAACACATGCCTGAAATAAAGATAAACAACTGAATTTTTGAACCCTCAGTATTGATCAAAAAGCAATTTACTGGCAAAGTTGGAATTTTATGTTGAAACTTTGTTCAAAATACATATTTTATTATTTGATATCTACTTAACTATCTGAATTTTGAAAGGCTACTGAGAGCCCACTGCATTTATTGTATAAAATATTTTCTGCTGTCTGTGGTGAAACTGTGTATTTATGTTTTCCACCATGGTACATAATTATTCTGATGAAATATCTAGCAAACAGATCTACACAGAAAGTTACCAAATTTGAGTGTGCCACCTTGGTCCACAAAAATCGTTTTTGTTTATGTTTCACACTAACTTCAGCTGCTGAACTGCCACATGTAACCCTTTATGTACATCACGGAATGAAAAAGGTTCCACATAGGTTTGTATAAAATATAAAAAGGAAGTAACATTTGTGAGACATGGTCAGCATTCCCAAAAAGTACATTCCTGCAGTTTTGAATACTCACATTAACGTTCTACCAATAATTTATAAATTTCAACAAAAAAAAAAAAAAAAAAAAAGGTTCAAATGGCGCTGGGACTCAACTTCTGAGGTCATTAGTCCCCTAGAACTTAGAACTAGTTAAACCTAACTAACCTAAGGACATCACAAACATCCCTGCCCGAGGCAGAATTCGAACCTGCGACCGTAGCGGTCTCGCGGTTCCAGACTACAGCGTCTAGAACCGCACGGCCACTTCGGCCAGCTCAACAGCATCACATAAACAGTGTCTACAAATTGTTTATGTCTCTGGTATGAAACTACAACATCTCAAATCATTTACATTCATTTGTATTCCATAACTAAACAACAACAAAAATTACATTTTAGTTAAATCATAGTTTAGAGATTGTATGACATAATTTGTGTTTATTAAAAAATCTCACCTTCAGCAGCATGTTGTTGCCAGTAGAACTATGACCCGACATCCTAGGAGCATCTGCCTGAAGTCTTCCACCAACAGATCCTCGGCCAGCTGCTCCTGCACCAGCTGGTACCTCATCACTACGGGCATCTTCATCATCATCCTGATTGAGCAGACCCTTCAGAATTCGGTGCCTGTTCCTTACGTCAACATCACCAACTTGCCCTCCTGCATCTCCAGTACTCACTTCATCAGCACTCGTACTCTGACGCTTTGTGAGCAGAAGGTTTCGAAGTCTGCGACCAGAGTCCCCCGGGGCCGAACCTCCGTCAGAACTGCCATTTACATTAGCAGACTCTTGCACCCCGGATTTCGATTCTTCTGTCCCGTCAGAGCAGAAACTTCCGTCTGGCCCCTGCTCCTGCAGGGGGCTGAAAGGAAACGAGTTAGCAAATGGGTGAGCAGGAGTGGAGACTCTTGCAGCGGGGCTGGTTTGGTGGACATACGGGTTCAGTGGGCTAGCGCACACACCACCAGATGGACTATATCCCGCACCACTCGGTGGACGGGGATTTGGGGTCGATACGGGTGTCAAGCTCTGGCTCTGTCGCGAATCGGGCCGGCGGTCCCATCCGGACTGGGCTGCGTTGACACTGCTACCGTCAGGACTCGTTTCTCCTCCACCTACTATATCCCAAGTAGAACTTGGGAAAAAGTCAAAGTCATTGAGGCCGATTTCAGTGGAATACGTGTGGTAGGCGGGACTGTTCGCATCACTCGTAACACTGCCAAACCCACTGGAGTTTGTACGCCCACCCACACTTCCTACCGCACTTACTTGACCGTTCACAGCACTGCTCATAAGTGGTCCTCCAACTGAACCATTACCGTCACTAGGTGAAGTGCCGAAGCTGGGGTTTCCCTGTCCAGCTGACGTCGCCGAACGCGGAGAGTTGGAGAGGTGGCCACACTCCGGAAGAGGGTTCTCAGAGTCTCTGCAGCCAGGAAGCACGCCAGGAGGAAAACACGAACAGGGAAAAAGAGAGAAATGCATCAGTAATGTGTCAAATTAACATGGAAGCAACCATATCACAACAAGGCACTGATGTTAAATAGTAAAGATTGTTAAGTAGGGAATGGGAGCAAAACTGGTGTAAGAGGATAATATATGCAGATGAAATTGATACGTGAACCACACATGTATCAATAGGTCACATTGTTGAACACACACGAACACAAGTGTCAAGCATTCTGCATAGGAAAAGACCATCCTTCAAATAAGTTAAAATTTTTCTCGGTAACTTAATTTCACTGAGGAAGCACATCGCCTTTAAATAGAAGCAAAGCCAACACACAAAACACACAAGGGTTTATGTGGGGGTGGAGGAGGAGGAGAGGCATCAGCACAAGTGAGAGAGAGGGAGGAATCTAGATGATGGGATGGTAGGATGGACAGTACCAAATAATACTGTTATTAGAAAACAATCAAATTTGGTGTAAAAACTTCTTGGTAATAGACAGAATACAATAGAATTGGCATATTTGGGGGCAACATGCAAAAGAGGTTGCTATAATTTTTCCTTACAATGTTAAGGATTAAGTACCCACCACTAATCTTCCATCACTCAAATGGAACTCATAAGATTAATAAATAATCCTTGTAAAACTACTATTAGGTCCAATACTCCTTATTTAGTACATTTAAGTACTTCAGCATATTTTGTTTCATATGGAAACAATTGGTGAGGAAATCCTGTAATTATCAAAAGTAGAAGATTCACTTTGCACCTGCAGCTCCCTTGACTGTTATTAAGTCTGCAGTCACCATATTTTAACAGAGAGAAAGGTTTCATGTGTAACATCCACATGCAGTACACTGTCACACTGTTTGGTTGATAACAATGCTATTTGTTGCACTCACAGCTTGCATTTTTCATTATGTACAGTAAATTGGGGGATGACACAAAGCAGCACTACAGAGAGAAAAATCCCTGTTATTGTTTAAAGCAGAGTATGTAAGGCTGTTCTGGGTGCTTGCTGCAGCTATACAATGAAATAATCCCACCTCATGTAATACTGTAGTATTTACATCATTGAGGAACTTTAGGAAAATGACAAGTCTCATCTGTCAACTGACACAGTTACCTACATTGCTGCAGCTGCTTTGATTGTTCTTATTAGCAGATAATCTTACGTAAACTGAATTAAGTATTACATGTTTTATGCAAGAGTAATGTTACAATTACAGATCTGTTATTACCCAGATGTTTAGTCACTGTATGTCATGCCAATTCACTAAATAAAAAGCATTTTAATCGAGACATGCATTGACTGGCTGCATCTTATTACAGATATAGGGAATACTTCTCTGAAATCATTTCTCTGCCATGCTAAAATCAAGTCATTTATGAGCCTAGTGAAGAAAGAAGAGAAAATGATGATGGTCCAGTTTACAATTAGAAGAGCATGATTGACCAACAAGAAGCTTCCTCACACGATCATTAGACATAAAACAATAAGGAATGTTTTTTCAATGAAATGAGTAAACCTTCATTAATACATGTGGTGACTTCATCTCACATTGTGAATGAATTTGTGAATTAGTAGTAATACAAAATATTACAACCGCCTAACACTCCTGATCTCATTTTCTGTGCCCCCTATATCTTTTCCATAACTTAACACAAGGCTCTGAAGTACCAAATTTGAAAACTTTGAAAGGTCTCAAGGAATGTCAGGATATTCTGAAGAAGCTGGCTAGGGAGTCGGTAAAGAATGCCCAGCTTAACTCTTCTTCTTCAAGTGATGTGACAGTCATCTTTAGAGAAGAAGATTGTTGTGAACAGAAAAAAAAAAGAAGAAGAAGAAGAAGAGGAGTTTCAGGTGTGCTTGAATAGCCCTCTTTCGTGCAATACAAATTTAGTAGATGTCAAGAATCAGGAATTTTCCATCATCTGTTCTTAACAATTAACCATTCATGAAAGATTTTTAATTAAATGATCCACAATGGCTATAAAATACTTTTATTCAAAGTCAGAACTTTTTTCGTGTCAACTGAAGATGCAACCTCAGGTGATCTTTTCAAAAATTAACAGAGAAGCAAATTGTTTTACAAAAGATTATTAATAATGGTCAGAATGATAACAGGATACTAGAGTATAGTAATGTACAAGAATACTTGGAAAATACTCACAATGATTCTATTTACCAGCTCATAGTGGAAACACAATTACCTTTAAGTAATAAGTTATTATATAGAATCTCTGTGAGTACTTTCCAAGTATCGTTGTACATTAGTATACTTCAGTACCCATTTATTCTTCATTGTTCAGAATTATTTGTATTTTTTCCCTTGTTTATCTTTGTATAGATCACCTAAGGAATCATCTTTAATTGACGTGAAACCAGTCGTGACTTTGAATAAAATTATTTTGCAGCCACTGCAGATCATTTCATTCAAAACGCAGGTATTTGGCTGTGGTTGCCTGCAATTTAAAATAAGATTTGTAAAGGACAAAACACTGCACCTTTGCAGACAAAATGCATTACACATAATGCACTAAACTACAGCTAAAATCAGTCTTGACCATAAACTTACACATTCAATCAATATTAGTCACAACGTCTGAAGTAAAGACACATTGGTGGAAAGACACAGAATAGATATCTAGAGAGTTGCTGAAGGAGCCACCATATAACTTTGAAAATTATCTTCCCACCATATTGTCAGTTTTCCTTGGTTCGTTTCAGCATAAAACACCACGTGTAATACACAAAACATTTAATTATACACTGAGTAAAACTGTTTCCAATATTCTATCACTGCATCATTATGCCCAAGATAAAGAACCTGAGCCAGCCAACTGTTCGATATTAAGCTACTTTATTGTCTTATATTTCATGCAAATGATGATCAATGTGACAAGAACACTAAAAATAAATAAATGACCATACTTCCTATGAGATCTGCATTACAACTGATGGGATGTTCACCACAGATAGTGGACAGATTTCAATTTTTAACAACTGCCATTGCTCTGTCTCTGTAAAGTAATTATAAACAATGTTGCCAATCACAATGTACAGAATACCATTTGTCAATCAAATGTTCTGTATCTACTGCCCCTTTGCTCTCATCCTTACACAGCCAAAAGTAATGTTTCACAACTCACTGGCATCATCAGAATGAATGATTGATCTTAATCAAATGGAAACCTAATCATCATCAAAATTTGGAAAACTAAATACTCAATGTGAGGCCTGCCTGCAACACTGGTTACATAATTACCTTTACCACACAAAATGCCAGTGTTAACAGTAATCACTCTCCTCCATCAGAAGAAGCTGCAGTATGATGCAGATCTCACTGAATTATAGGAAATACTGTATAAATCTAAAGAAGGTTGCACTTTCACTAACAATCTGGGCATAAATAGTATGGACACACTGGTATGTAGCTTATGAAACTACCATGCACCAAACCTGTTTTACAGATTCCTGACTTTAGCCAGGGTGCATGAAATTGTCTTAGATACTATTAGCATTTATCAAGTGCACAAATTGCAACTATATCACATACTGAGCAGACTTGCACTTAAAATGGTTGCGGAGTCATAGAAGACCTTTTCATAAGGTAGGACCCGAAAATACAGGCTGAAATTACAACCATGAAGTTCACTTACAAAGATACATACTAGATGTGGAATAGTCTCTTGTAAACCCATCTAAATTTATAAGCCATGTATGCTTAAGTCACATCTTTTTATCTACAAAAATTCATTGAATTAACTGGATGCCAGTAACATTGCAACATATTACATACTATTGTTTAGGCACAACCAAGGGGGTCAACAAGTTACTGTATATTATTAAACACGCCATAGACAACAGGCTGACATACACAAAGGAATGTGCACACAACAGTGCATAAAAAGTTACTCTCACTTGCATCCAATGGATTAATGAACTGGGACAGATACTTGAAGTGACATAACCGTGCAAAGCTGACTGATGTTTGTTGCTTTCCTCGTAGCTTGGGGAATGTAATTTTCCGAGCTACCTCAAGACAAGAAAAATTATTTATCTGTTAACAATATGACCCTGTAATTCATCACTTTAAACAAGCAGACGAGAAAGATCTTGTAAACTGTGATGTAAGTACTTGCCCATGATTTAAAGGGGACTTGCTTTCAGCTGAACTAAGAACTCAAACCACTTTCATATTTTGACAGATGCATGTGCTACTGTTAAGGTAAGGTTGAAGAGTACAATCATGAAGGTCTCATTTGTGAACATTTTGTTTGTCTCTTTACTCTATAATTTTTTACCAGCAGAAAACTGAAGACTTCATACAAACCATATGCTTCGCCCCCCCCCCCTCCCCCACAAAAAAAAGAAAAAAAAATCCTTATTATCTCCAATATTGCATATCATCACCTTAGAGTGCAAATTGAGTACTGTTTACAGAAAAGATTTTACCTTTAGAACTATGAAGAAGTGTCAGAAACTTTCAGTTCCAAAAATGTAATGACACAACTAGGGTATACTGTTTTATGATTTTACTGTTACCAAAAACAATTGTAACAAACAGTTTCCAAACAATCATTCCAGTGTTCTGGCACAAACTGCAATGACTGTAGGAAAAAAGGGTAAAGCATGAAAAAAAGAAATTACCAATAAAGCAAGAAATAATTAAACAAAACAGTATAACAGCAAGCATAACATAAGCAACGTAAAGGAGCACACAGAAAGCAGAAAAAAAGTGTGGCCAGCTCTCCAACACCAAAAAACAGAAAATCAGTTTCATACAATAAAGAAAGATAAGATCTATAACAATGCATGCAACCTAACTGAAATCCCCGCCATCACCACCAGCATGAAATATTCAGATTGAGTAGATTATTCTACAAAAGGGAAGAAAAATGTATGTATGAAAGAAGTACTTTTCACTTCATCTGTGTTCTGAGTATCTGCCATTATGGGCATATATTCTGGTTAAGCTGTATATATTTTTATGCTGAACATTATCAGAAAAGGCAGTAGAATTTTATTCTTACTGAGGGAGAACCAAAGAGCTGTCTCCACTAGAAACATACAAACATAAAAAGGAAACTAATATGTTGTAATAAACATTATTCACATATTGCACTACACAAAATAAATATTGATGTCATTTAAGTTTTAGTACAATCAAAGTTAGGTCAGTATTCTGTCATTAAAAACACTTCTTGTGGCAGAGTCTCTTTTTTCAGTCAACACAACTAACTTGTTAAGTAGTAGAAGGGCCCTCCAACAAACAAACAAAAACAAATGTTCTGCACGACAAAGGTAGGAGAGGGGTACTAGCAGAATAAAAGATGTAAGAGCAGGTCGTAAGTCACGCCTGGAAAGCTCAGTCGACAGAGTATTGTCCCACAAATGACAAAGGTTCTGTGTTCAAGTACTGGTCCGGCACATGGATTTAATATCCCAGGAAATTATTATTATTATTATTATTATTATTATTATTATTATTATTATTATTATTATTATTCCCCTACCCCAGTGCAAACTTAATCCAGATTTACTGACGCTGCCTTTGCTTCCAGCCTTTATTTTCACATTCCTTAAGATGAAACAATGACCTGAATAGTTTCTAGTAAGAATCAAAAATCAAGTCCTAGACATACAGGAAAATCAGTTCACAGCACAAACAAACAAGGAATGAATTCACATAAGAAGATTATAACAGTTTTCATTAACAATTGTCAACGGCTTCAACATCAAAATATTTAAAGGATAATATATCAACAGCATTATGATTTAGTTAGTCCCAACACAATGGTCAATATTTGTTTCCTACAACTGTCTATCTCCAAAGGCATGAGTAATTATAATTTCAAATTTAAAACAAATATAGTTGATGTAATCATCTCTGCGAGGAACCAAAGTCCAATAAACAAATAACTGAGGACATCACTTCTGGTATACAAAAATGGGTACAGTAATTGTAACAAAAAAACAAAAATATTACATGGAACAAAATACAGTGTTTTCCTTTAAAATTCTAATAGATAACTTTATCGTGTTTACACCCATTCACATGGCTTTCCACGAAAGTGACACAAAAGGAGCACAGGGGAAGAAGCAAGTAGAAGTAGAAGTAGAGGTAGAGGTAGAGGTAGAAGTAAATGTAGAGAGAGAGAGAGAGAGAGAGAGAGAGAGAGAGAGAGAGAGAGAGAGAGAGAGAGAATATGAAGACAAAATTATAAATGTATTTATTTAAAAATTGATGAATAGAAGAGCAAAAAGGAAATCATCATGTTATTTCTTACCCAATAATAGAGTGTGTTGCCATGATGAAATCCTCCTGGTCATTAGGGTTCTGAAATAGCCTTGATTTTGTCTGGACTTGAATGTACTTATCAGGAGTCTTCACACGTAGTCTGTATATTTTACTTGTATTGTGACCAGTTTGCACAGCCTCCCTTAAATGACTTGTCAGCTTCTGCAAGTCTTGCTGATGGCAAAGATCCTGTATGACACGGCCTGCCAGATCCTAGAGGCACACAAATACACACACAGTAAATTCAGTTTCATACTAACATAAATTTGTATAAAATTCAAATCATTGACAAACTGGAGAAATAAACAGAAAATCTCTTTAATTCCACAAAAATTATAAACTTTGAGAACTAGAATGGGAATATCTGTTATGGTTTCACTGCTTAGGTTCCTCCTTGTCAAATCAGGCATAAGGCACAGAACACAAAAAACTTTGCTGGTCTTTTTGTTAGTACCTCACCTTGTTTAAAAACTGCGAGTAACTAGGTGAAATATTTGTTGTGTCAACTCCTACTATTTTGCCATGCACATCAAGCTTCATGCTGAACTGTTCAACTGCGTTGGGGAGAGATTTTTCATTTTGTGGTATACGACGAGCAACACACATAAGACACGGGCTACTATCAATTGACTCACTCAGGTCACCACTCTCAGAACGATCACTTGGATACGGAAGCAAAGTAGATGAGATCTGCAATATCAAAATGTAAACGTTAAAGCAAATCAATAAGAGTGGGCACAATTAATTTTTTTTTATTATCTCACTCTAAGAAACTGGCTTTACAATAGCAGCAATTATTCATCATAACAGCTACTGCCACAAACACTGCTAATATTCGTATTTCACTTCCATTTTCAATAAAACTATTGTATTTGACTACGGATAAGTATTACAATCAATGTCATCGTAAATAATGGCTGATAAGAGAAATATGCTCTGTTGTAAAATTTATGTGCACAAAATTAGGTATCATGAATATAGCTTTGAAAAATACAAGTAAAGGATGGTTGAATAAAAACTGAGGATATCCACATACAATAAATAATCAGCCGCACTCTTTGTGGCTATAAATAAAACATGGAGTTTTAATCTGTCACAGCTAACAACAGTGACACATTTTTGATGCTCTATCTCAGTAAGAGTCTACAAGATGCATACCTGCATATACTCATACTTGCTTATACGCTGTTGTTTCTCTTCCATAGTTTCATCAGCATCATCTGGGGGTTTGATTAACAAGCGGCAGTTAATTGTACGGTTCCTGTGAGGTTGATGTTCGCCAGACCAAGCTAAAACAAATGAAAAAAAAGTTTATATAATGTCACCAAGTTAAAGACAAGATTGTGAGATTCTTACACAAGTAATAAATCTGATGTGACCTTCATCTCTGATTTTGTACCTAAATAAAAGCATTTGTTACGGTACATTTTGCATAAAAATATAAGCACACACTGGAGAAAAAGGCATAATTTCCATATAACATGGCATTTGCAGTAGTTTGGAGGACTTTACACAGCTTCCTTGTGAGAAATATTAAGCAACTTTAACTAATACCAAGGATGATAACCATATACCGATCAGCCGAAACAGCTTTAGTGTGCTGATCCATCTTTGGAACGCAACACAGCAATGGTTCTAGGTGGCATGAATTCAAAAATCCCTTGGAAGTCTTCAAGAGTTATGTGGTACCAGATGTCTACAAACAGTGCAAACAATCCCAGTAAATTAAAAAGCAGTAATTTGAAGGCATCCCAGAAGTGTTTCATCAGGTTTAGATCAGGCCAAGACATCAATGAGACTTCAGTGTAGCAGAATTCTAGTTCAATAATTCTGTGACATGATAACATAGTTGGCTGGGAAGACATAAAGCATCAAGGGAGGGGGGTGGGGGGGGAGGGAGGGGGGGCAGGGCTCAAATTTTTAGGCAGTCCACAGTTGCTACGACACTTCGGATTACTAATATACATCTCCTTGAATCCAAGTGAGTGTCATCATAGCATAATACTACCTTCAACAGCCTGTGTATGTGAAGCTGAGATGATAGTGTACTTAGACACAACTATCAACTTGCTGTAACAAGAAATGTGACTCATCCAACCTGGTGAGACATTTTCACTGATCAACAGCCCAATGTCAAAGATTCTGTTCCCACTGCAATCAGAATTTATGATGTCATTGGATCAACATGGGAGCATGTACGGATTTCCTCTGCTGCAGAACTCTGTTCTATAATCTATAATAATGTGCACTGAACAGCGTGCTCTGAAACCCTTGTACCTGCATCAATACTGTACTCTGGCACAGATCTGCCTATCCTGCTTCACAGAGTGGTCAAGCCTCTGACCCCCACATTCTGTGATGAGGCATGTATGTCCTAGACCTAGTCACCTACTCGTGTTTTCACCATCCTTCAACCACTTGCTGCAGACACTCACAGCAATAGCATGTGAACAGCTGACCAGCTACACCATTTCCAATATGCTTATTCACAGGCACTTGGCCATGACATTTTGTCATTTGTCAAAGTGGCCTGTACCAGAGGATTTCCCCATTGAGTTGCCTTTTGTCTTTGCTCTACTTTCACACATTCCATATTGAGTCATGTGCTTGCAATAACCGTGAGGCATCCTGTCTAGTCATCAATGGTCATAAGTTTTGAGTCACTAATGCATGTTTCACCTACAATTTTCTGGCTACAAAATTTGCATTCACTCCTTTCTGTTTGTGTGTATATCTGCAGCTTTTAGATGTCCATCAACAATATAGTATGCATATCACTGAAGCAAATTACTGATAACGCCTCTTGTCAGTTACAATAATGAACTGTTTTTGTGGCACACATAATGAAGGGAGTGCTATATGCAACACATGACCATTTTTAACATGATCAACCTTTTCTTTTTTTTTGCGAAAGCTACATCATGGACAGTGTATGTTTAACACCAAAACATATCCAATGGTTCCAATGAGGGTCTGGTCCCTGAAGTAACTCAACATTTTGTATCTTCTAATACCTGATTATTCATGCTAATTCTATATCTTCCACAAACCAGAGAGGAATATAGCTTTACATCTTCCTCCACTCATGCAAATTACCAGAGGCCAAACTTTGGGCAGAAAAAACATGGTACAGAGACATATTATAAATGTGAACTACAGTTCTTTAGAGAAAACTTTTGTATTTGCTTCACGTGATACTCTTATGTGTTTATAGTTCATGGAAAATGTTTGATTTAATTACAACAGGTTACTACATTTTAATTTTGGTGAATTGTATCACATTACACAGTTTTCCAGTTCTTTTTCTTATAATACAGATGCCTACTTGAGCCTTAATATTTCTGAAACATTGATTTATACTCAGAAACTCCCATGACACTACTTGTCATTAGCATTAAATAACACTAAAGTACTCTTTATAACAAAATGACAAAGCCAGATAAACTGTAACAACAGATTTCAAGGTTTCACAATGAAAAAGTACAACCAAGTAAGACATCGTACTAACCTGTGGAAGTAATTGGCAAAAGTATGGAACTGAAACGTGTTGTGTCTCCCACATGCATGAAATTATAAATACTTTTCCCAAGAATATCTTCCTTGGTGTACTTAATAAACTGCTCCACATTCTCCGAGACGTACTCCACATGGCAGTCTTTGTTCACAACAAATAAAAATCCATCAAGAGCCTGTAACAAAACCACAAATGTTTAAGAACATCATATGGACACTATAGAAGAAGAGCAGAAACGTAATGTGATAAATATCATAAAGTGGCAAATACATACAGTATGAACATATGTTTCATACAGAAAACAATTTTACATAATACATAGTGACAACTTTATCCACATATTGCTTAGATCATGTAACATCAGGTAAATGAGAAAACAGAAAAACTTCCACCAACTGCAGCATTCAAAGTTTTTGAAAGCCATTGTGAACTAAAATTGTCAGCTACAAAATAGCCTGATTACAGGCATTACTCAATGTAATACAAGTAGCCATCACTGAATGTTGTTGAGTTCAACTGATTACTATTTCAAGTCGAAGAGTTAAAATGAGTGCTAATAACTCAGCTGAAAATGGTTGCTAATATTTAATGGTGCATATTTAATGGTGTAGTAACAGGGAGGCACTGGTCAATGGGTACAAAACCAGAGCAGAAGATGAAATAAACAACTTGAAAAATTTTTCCTTTGCGTGGTGATATTAAAATTTTTATTGAAAGTCTTGCACATACTATGTAATGTCTCGTAAGTCATTGTAAAAATTCAAATTTGTGCCTACAAATGTAAGTAGCAGGAGATGACCAAACCTATTCTTGAAAAAACTCCTATTTTCAAGAAATGAATGAGATTTTGTATCACATAGACACTTGTATATGTCTGCAATGATTAAGTAGGTCTGGCACAATGTAATTAAAGATCACAGTTCATAATTACAACTTTTAAGTTCCAGTTTCCTCTATTGTGCACTGGCGAATGAAGAATTCATATTTGAAAAATAAGTTCTACATTACCACACGTGTTGACACACACAATTGTTTGAAAAATTTCCTAAACTTTTTTCTGTTGCCTTCATTTCTAAGATTTATCACTCCCTGCATACACAATATACAGTTTGGGTACTTGCTTCATTTCTGTGGATAACATTTACACATAAAGGTCTCTCTAAATTATGTTCATCTGGCTACGTTTCACTGTTACTTTTTTTTGCATTGCTCATTTGGAACACAGTCCAAGAAATGTCTGACTTACTTGCTGCCTCAAGTCCATTGCTTCTCCAGATTTATTCAATAGGAAGTAAACTAAGAACACAATAACTGGTGCTTTTATATAACAATTTGTTTTCAAGTGTTTCCATAATGAACCATAGACAATAGATTGAAGGTGGCACCAGTAATGTTAAATTGATCCTGCAAGATTCCGTTTCACCAGAGTTTGTTGCCATGAAAATATAAACATACATAACAGGTAACAGTGTTCTAATGTAATTCTTATTTAAGACTTTGCATATATATATTTTGTAAACGGTAGCTCAATATCTGGACACACCATAAATAAATATAATAAAAAATGAAAAACACACAAGCACGTGCAAGCCCACACACACACGCGCACGCATAGGCGCGCGCCCACACACACACACACACACACACACACACACACACACACACACACACACACACTTATTTATTTAATTTTACAGAGCTCCAAATATATTTTATGCTTACTTCTACGAACAGTGACAATTTTTCTGTTTTTATGTTCTACAAAGGCATGATGTAAATTCAAATCAGACACATTACCTGCAGCAGTAGTGGACCAAGTACTTCATTAGCTAGAATAGTAGGCTTTGATGATGAAACTTCACCCTGCTGAATGGCATCACTGCTCGCACCCTCCTGTTCCTTAATTCGGCGTATCTGTCAAAACGGAAAGAAATACCATTAGGTAAACAATACACTAGATAGAATAAGAACATGTTTGTATTCCCACCCAACAAACTCAGTTTGCATGTGATTTCTAGAAATGAACTACCAAGGTCTGGAAAAGGGTGTGGTTTGATCTGAAGAATCCAAGTTTTTTGCAGGTTCCTTATTTTGTAATTTGACACTGACGTGTTAAGATATTTGATGCCTCTGGCACAATGCTAGATTGTTTATGATATGAAATGCAAATCTATCCACTACTCATTACTCATATTCTGACAGCTATAACATCATTCACATAGGAATAGATGAGGTATATACTGGGTAATGCCACAAAACCTGAGCAGAAATAGTAAATTTTTGTCTATGTGAATACAGTCTCATCCATAAGTTCCCAGACATATGTAGTTTGCCTGAATAATAACTGGTGAACAAGACTGCTAAATATGAGCACTGTGTTTTGTATCATTGCTAATTAAACTACCAGTCATTATTGCTTATATTAATGAGCTACAATAACACTGCAATGCACCACTTTCACAATGGGTTTCCCTGTCATATAGATACATATAGAAATATTCATATATTCCACATATAGAAATATTATATTATTTTGAACAAACACTTAATTTACTAAATGGTCCTATTTAGTACGGGAGAGTTCAGAATTCCATATATGTTGATTCTGCCATTATGTTGTCTTTTTCTGGCTTCCACAAACAAATCCTATGAATCTACAAGGTTGGGAGTGAGCCTTAAGTGTAAAGGATCGAGTGTGAGACTCGTTATGTTGGACGAAGAAATACAACCATCAGTCAAAAAGGAATGCCTCCTGTTTCTTTCCCATTAATAAACTTCGTAAAATGAAATATTCAAATTTGGCACTATTCCACAAAGCTGCTTCTCCAATCCACTGCAGTAGTAACCTTCTGCCTCTACAGATGCCAGCATGGCAGTTGCTTGCAAAATGACTAACGTTGATGTTCGTATTATCTAGAGTGTGTTCTGCAATAGAATTCTTGAATGCAGAAAGTGAAGACCCATTCCCATTCATGAAAGATGGAATCGTGTATGGTGACACAATAGTGGATTTCAGCGCAGTTACATGATGAGTTTGTAGCTATAATGACGCTGAAGGACAAACACCATTGGTTGACAAAATACGAAGTGGCTGGCCAATGCCTGCAATGACTCCAGAGGGTGCGATTCTGGTTGATTTTTAGGAACAGTGATGTACAACACGTTCTGTCCAATACACCAAAATCCTCAAACTAAAGCATGTCTTCAGCAAGCTCGCCCAACAAAAGCTATGGTGGACTGTTGTTCATTTGCATGACATAGCAAGACCACACACCAACCATCACATAACTGAACAGATTGGAAAACTGAAAAGGAAGTCTTGCCTCACACACAATCAATCCTGACGTGTCATCACCATCAGACTTCCATGTGTTTGGATCACTAAAAGAAGCTCATCATGCGACTCACTTTGAAGACGAGGAGGTAATGTAAACATCCACACATCAATGGCTTCTGAAGCAGGATTATGTGTTTTACAATACTCGAATACATGTCCTTGTTAAAAGATGGACTACAACTGTGGAAATGGACAGAGATTGCATTGAAAAATCAAAGCCAGTCATCAACATTGTAGTTTTCAATGCGTGTAGTTGCATTTTAAATTCTTTACAAAGAAAAGAAATGCAGGGCACTACTTCTTGACTGACCAGCATATGTCCATGTAATTGCATCCAAAGATTGTTCTTCATACTGAAATCACATGAGCCGATGAATTATGAATAGTTTATCTTCCATCACACACCAGATTGGTCTTCAAGGAATATTTTTCCCATTGTCTCAATTCTTAAGCTGAATGAAGCACAAAAACAATGAATTCCAACACAATGAGCCAATGAAAAAGTTCTGTGTGCAAGTATAAGATACATTTCAAATAAACTGATATAAATTATTTTTTATTTCTTATGTACTGGAGCCCATGAGGTTTTTTTTTCATATTCTATGTCTCAAGTAAATATTTCTCAGTAACTTTTCAAAGTTTGCCATTAGAGTTCATTAACACCCTGTAGGCAACATATGAGAACGAGGGATAAAATCAAGGAACACAACTACTGCCATACCAAAGCAATACAAGGAGGACATCTTTATATATTGAACTCTACTTCTTCATCCACTCAAAATTTGTATTCTGCAGAAGGAAAGAAACTGCTCTATAGAGATGTCACATGGGCATTCTGACTTACAAAAGGGACAGAGAGATGATATTAATTGATTCAATATGACAAATGCCTATTTACCATTGCAAGGGGATTTCAGCATAATAGAACTGAAGTAGTAGACTCCTGGTACATACAAATGTGACTGATGATGTAAGAAGTAAGTAGGCAGTGTAAATATGTAGAAATATGAAGTCCAAAACAAAGTGGAAACCACAGATGGTAAGGGTGAAAAAGAAGACCTGGCTCTATAACTGAGGCTGAAACGACTAAGTGCAAAAGAAGCCCTTCATTTAAAGAAAGACTGAAATAAAGAAAGACTAACATTGCCCAACAGTATAATTAGCATGAATGAGATACTTTCAACAGGTGACGAAATATGTCAGCAACATTGAGTGAATCTAAGTGTATAAACAATGAAAAACATGTAAGTAATACACAAAAGAAACCCTACCAACATTCCATTGCACAAAAAAGAAAACTAGGGAAATATTAAACAGAAAGTAGAAAAAGCACTTGAGAAATTAAGCAGTTACGTAATACGAGTGTTGGCACATTTCAATATAACACACAATACAAATGCGGAATTGAAAAGTAAAGGCCAACACTGCTTTATCTACCTCCTACGTTACAAATAGCTGTCAAGACAAATATAATTATCACAACATACAGGCAATGCTAAATCTTTGCTGCGCAGAAGTTAAAGATGTGCTCCAAATATCATCATTTCATATTCTTCCATGAATTATTGAATAAAGTCAATCCATGGATGGGCTTTAACATCCCACAATGGTTAACAATGACTACATGCCGAAACTGCAATCACAATAAATATTTTTAACAGCCATATACAAAATGTCTTCATTCAATAATTACAATAAGACTGTGGACCCAGTCCTCATAAAAATTCCCCAATAAATATGACTAAGATTACTGTGGAGTTTGATTGTCAACCAAGATAAGCGGATATCAAGCAAAATAAAAAATACAATACTGTTTTAACAGTAGATTATTCAAGCACATGGGGGAATTCAATGGCTACCTATCTCTGGGCTATTGTATGACAGTAATGTAATAATACGTCCAGCAAAAAATGTAGATCCCAAAGGTCTATGAATGGAATAGGATCATATTCACATATTATAATTTCTCTTTAATTTTGATGGCATTAATCATTAATCTGAATGTAACAGGACATTATAATGCAATAATAAATTGTCATAAAGCAAAGGCAACATTAACCGAAAAAGAGTTGCGAATTTGGATTCAGAGGTCAGTTACAGCACTAATACGCTCAGCCATTTTAAAACACAGCCTCCAGATGACTGTCACAAATATTAAAACTTGATAAAGGTTATTTAGGCTGATAAACAATAAAAGGAGAGAAGGTAAATGGTTATACTTTAAGAGAAAAAAGGATACTGCCATACAAAAATGGTGTAAAAACTCCACTTTTTAACAGGTTTGCTTTTTGAAATTGAATTCCAAAACATAAAAAAATGTTAATTAAAACTGAGAAACATGCGAATGTGTCCTATTCAGTTGCTCTTTTCATCCCTTTCTCAGAAATTTCAGAAAAATAAAGTGTATCATGCAATTGTTTGAAGGTACAGAAATCATGTGTGCAACATAGGCTTTTTCTGGAGGTTACAGCAAGCATCCTAACAGTTTTGAGGAACAAACACACATGTAAATAATTATTCAGTTTTCAGTGCGTTAGGAGATAGTTTTGGAAGATATGAGCAAAGCTAGCTGGCCAGATTTACTTTACATTTTAACCGACTGTTTTCTGTGATCTTCAATCAATAGGAGTTTTTGAGTATTCAAGCTATTTTAAGCTATCACAGATTTCTTGGAAAATGTAGACTCATTATTAACAGAAATGCTTCATCTGTTTATATGATCAGAGACTTCCTCTTTTTAATCATAAGGGTATCTGTAGACACTAGTTGTTAAAAACTATATAATTTCGATATTTCTTGTATAGATGCTCAGTACAGCTGTCACATTCAATGGCCGAAGAACCACCTCAATTTCAAATTGAAATATTTATCTATTTAAATTAAATCACTGAAAATTATTTGGTTGACTGTGAGTCAATAGCTGAATCAGATAGTCAACTAAGGGCAACTGATCATTTCTGTAGGTGTTCAATATCACAACTGTAATATGAATGTGTACACAAAATAATTTCTTTCTTGTGATTTACTCATACTATTACTGACTAAAATGTTACGTGTCTACTTAAAAAGGCCTCATACATTGAGTTTATTAAGTAAAATGCTTGAAATTTCTCATTAGATTGCAGCTGGACAGAGAGGAACATTGTCAAATGACTTTCAAGGTTTGAAGGAATGTCGTGAAGCTAGATTTGTATACGAGATTAAAACGTTTGCCCTAAATAATCAACACTACTCAAGTCATGTATTGTAGCCTGAACAAGCAAATATACTTGCCTGGGTTACAGTTTCCTGGAGGATGGCGCACTTGTCCGGTTTCACAGAGAGTGAGTTCATGTCAGCAAAGCTGGCAGCAATCAGCTCAGCCAGCTCTTCATAGAATGTGTTCTCTTGATCACGTCGTCTCTTCTCATTAAGGCACTTCGTACTGCAATCAAATGTGAAATTATGAGAAGTGTGATCCCTCAAGTGTTAATACATTAGACTTCAGACTCAAATTACCCATGTCTTGAGGTTGAAGTTTGAAACTGTAGTAGATGCTGCAGTGGCAAGATGAACAGGACTTCTGGCCAGATGATTACAGGGTTAGAAATACAAAATGACATAGGGATAAGGTAGAAATATGTTTGGTAATGAATAAAAAAAATAGGGATGTGGGTAAGCTACTATGAACAGCATAGTGAACACATTTTGTAGCCAAGATAGACAAGAACCCAACACCTACCACTGTGGTACAAGTTTATATGTCAACTAGCCCTGTAGATGAAGAGATTGAGGGAATGTATGACGAGATCAAAGAAGTTATTCAGATAGTTAAGGGACACAAAATTTAATAGCCATGGGGGACTGGAATTTGACAGTAGGAAAAGGAAGAGAAGGAAAAGTAACAAGTGAATACGGACTGGGGGAAAGGAATGAATGAGAAAGCTGCCTGGTAGAATTTTGCACAGAGCATAATTTAATCATTTGTAACCCTTCATTCAAGAACCATGAAAGAAGGCTCTATATGTGGAAGAGAACTGGAATGTCAGAAGGTTTCAGATTGATTATATAATGGTATGACAGAGATTTAGGAACCATGTTTTAAACTGTAAGACTTTTCCATGGACAGATGTGAAATCTGACCACAATTTATTGGTTGTGAACTGTAGATTAAAACTGGTGGAACTGCAAAAAGGTAGAAATTTACAGAGATGGAACCTGGAAAACTGAAATAACCAGATCTTGTAGTGTGTTTCACAGGGAGCATTAGAGAAAGGAATACAGTAGAAGAAGAATGGGTAAATGCGAGAGATGAAACGGTGAAGACAGCAGAAGATACAGTAGGCAAAAAGACGAGGACTACTGGCAATCCTTGGGTGACACAAGAGATATTGACTTTAATTGATGAAAGGAGAATATATAAAAGTGCAATAAACAAAGGAACACAAACATCTGAAAAATGAGATCAGCAGAAAATGCAAAATGGCTAAACAGGAATGGGTAGAGGACAAATGTAAAGATGCACATGCACATAACACAACAGGTACGATAAATGCCATCCACAGGAAAATTAAAGAGACCTTTGGAGAAAAGAGAACCACTTGTATGAATATCAAGAGCTCAGATGGAAACCCAGTTCTAAGTAAAGAAGGGAAACCAGAAAGGTGGAAGGAGTATACAGAAGCCTACACAAGGGCGATGTACTTCAGTGGAATATTATGGAACTGGAAAATAATGCATATGATGAGATGGGAGATATGAAATTTTGTGATTAATTTGACAGAGCACTGAAAAGATCAAAGTTGAAACAAAGCCCCCGGGAGTAGACAACATTCCATTAGAACTACTGATAGCCTTGGGAGAGCCTGCCCTGCCAAAACTCTATCATCTGGTGGGCAAGATGTATGAGACAGACAAAATACCCTCAGACTTCAAGAAGAATATAGCAATTCCAATCCCACAGGAAGTAGCTGCTGTCAGGTGTGAAAATTACCAAACTATCAGTTTAATAAGTCACAGCTGCAAAATATTAAAACAAATTCTTTACAGACGAATGGAAACTGTTAGAACCCGACCTTGGGAAACATCAGTTTGGATTCCTTAGAAATGTAGGAACACGCAAGGCAGTACTAACCATATGACTTCTCATACAAGATAAGTTAAGGAAAGACAAACCTACGTTTCTAGCATTTGTAGACTTAGAGAAATCTTTGGCAATGTTGACTGGAATACTCTCTTTCAAATTCTGAAGGAGGCAGGGGTAAAGTACAGAGAGTGAAAGGTTATTTACAACTTGTACAGAAACCAGATGGCAGTTACAATAGAGACACAAAAGGAAAGCAGTGGTTGAGAAGGGAGTGAGACAGGGTTGTAGCCCATCCCCAATGCTATTCAATCTGTAGACTGAGCAAGCAGTAAAGAAAACAAAAGAAAAATTTGGAGTAGGAATTAAAATTCAAGGAGAAGAAATTAAAACTTTGAGGTTTGCCAATGACATTATAATTCTGTCAGAGACAGTAAAGGACTTGGAGCAACAGTTGAAAGGAATGGACAGTGTCTTAAAAGGAGGATATAAGACGAACACCAACAAATGCAAAATGAGGATAAGGAAATGTAGTCCAATTAAATCAGGTGATGCCGAGGGAATTTTACTGGGAATGAGACACTTAAAAGTAGTAGAGGAGTTTTGCTATTTGGGCAGCAAAATAACTTATGATGGTTGAAGTAGAGAGAATGTAAAATGTAGACTGGCATTGGCAAGAAAAGTGTTTCTGAAGAAGAGAAATTTGTTAACATTGAGTATAGATTTAAGTGTCAGGAAGTCTTTTCTGATAGTATTTCTGTTCTGATGTAAAGACAAGTGCCGGCACACTGGCCGGGAACATTATAGCAGAGAAGGCTGTGAACCATGAGTCAATTGCATGCTGACCTACCCCTCTCCTGGACAACAATGCGATGGTAGCACCCTCTACACGAAGAGGACATTAGCATTGTGCCGCCTGGCCATAGCATTGTATACACGGAAGAGACTTACTTGCATGTCACCCTTTGCGTGTGATACATCTGTACTTCTCAAAGTGAAGTATTGTTATTTATCTTATTTTAATAAAAACTCATTAATACGATCTCCTTAAATTGTTGTCTAGCGATCAGAGAAGCAGGTTGCCTAGGCACCTCATGTTTGATGAGTAGGCGGGATACAACAATTTCTTTGGCGCGTAGCCATATATGAAAATGAAACATGGATGATAAATAGTTTAGACAAGAAGAGAAAAGAAGCTTTAGAAATGTGGTGCTACAGACGAATGCTGAAGATAAGATGGTAGATCACTTAACTAATGAGGAGGTACTGAACAGAAATGGGGAGAAGAAGAATTTTTGGTGCAACCTGACTAGAAGAAGGGATTGATTGGTACATCACTTTCTGAGGCACCACAGGATCACCAATTTAGTATTGGAAGGAAACGTGGAGGGTAAAAATTGCCGTGTTTCTTGACTTCTGCAAGGTGTTTGACACAGTTCCCCACAGTCGTTTAATGAACAAAGTAAGAGCATACGGACTATCAGACCAATTGTGTGACTGGATTGAGGAGTTCCTAGATAACAGAACGCAGCATGTCATTCTCAATGGAGAGAAGTCTTCCAAAGTAAGAGTGATTTCAGGTGTGCCGCAGGGGAGTGTCATAGGACCGTTGCTATTCACAATATACATAAATGACCTGGTGGATGACATCGGAAGTTCACTGAGGCTTTTTGCAGATGATGCTGTGGTGTATCGAGAGGTTGCAACAATGAAAAATTGTACTGAAATGCAGGAGGATCTGCAGCGAATTGACGCATGGTGCAGGGAATGGCAATTGAATCTCAATGTAGACAAGTGTAATGTGCTGTGAATACATAGAAAGATAGATCCCTTATCATTTAGCTACAAAATAGCAGGTCAGCAACTGGAAGCAGTTAATTCCATAAATTATCTGGGAGTACGCATTAGGAGAGATTTAAAATGGAATGATCATATAAAGTTGATCGTCGGTAAAGCAGATGCCAGACTGAGATTCATTAGAAGAATCCTAAGGAAATGCAATCCTAAAACAAAGGAAGTAGGTTACAGTACCCTTGTTCGCCCACTGCTTGAATACTGCTCAACAGTGTGGGGTCCATACCAGATAGGGTTGATAGAAGAGGTAGAGAAGATCCAACAGAGAGCAGCACGCTTTGTTACAGGATCATTTAGTAATCCCGAAAGCGTTACGGAGATGATAGATAAACTCCAGTGGAAGACTCTGCAGAGTCTCTCAGTAGCTCGGTACGGGCTTTTGTTAAAGTTTCGAGAACATGAAGAGGCAAGCAGTATATTGCTCCCTCCTACGTATATCTCGCGAAGCGACCATGAGGATAAAATCAGAGAGATTAGAGCCCACACAGAATCATACCGACAATCCTTCTTTCCACGAACAATATGAGACTGGAATAGAAGGGAGAACCGATAGAGGTACTCGGGGTATCCTAGGCCACACACCGTCAGAAGGCTTGCGGAGAATGGATGTAGATGTAGATGTAGAGGGAGACCAAGCGATGGATACACTATGTAGATTCAGAGGGATGTAGATTTACTTCAGAGATGAAGAGGCTTGCACAGAATAGAGCAGCTTAGAGAGCTGCATCAAACCAGTCTTTGGACTGAAGACCACAACAAACAAAACAAGTACATGCTGAAAATAATCCAGTAACAGGTGATTCTGAAACTGTATTTTCCTGTCTTAAATGTGGTGCAAACTTTGCAAATAATTTAAGTGACCATTAAGCAGTTTCACTATGGTTACAATTTGAAGAGTAGGGGTCATAGGTTTAGATACAGTTAGGATATCTCTTAAATAAAATGCAAAGAAATATGAAGCCACCAACAGTCTTTTTCCACAGACAAGCCCTTTAGACTACAGAAAGAAAGATAGAAAAGAACATATCAACAATGTATCATAGAGTACATTCATAGCCTTCAGTGTGCCACTCTGTGAGGACTATTACTGTGATTCAACAATTTATGTCTAGTAAAATCGCAGGGCATTGAACCATCTATGAACTTTTCAGCTTAGTAATGGAGCACACCGCATTATGTCCAACCCTCTAAGATATCGTTAGCCTTCATTATGCAACTCACAATAAGTAATTACTATTATATCCAGACATTGAAACATTTATAGCCAACTGTTAATCAACAATACATGATATAGCTAACTAATTAAATACTGGGGCGGGTGGGGGGTGGGGATTGCAGCAGCGACGCAACATGGTTGGTTGTTAACATCTTAAATATAATCTGAGATTCAGCAGTTGAATAGCAGTGTTAAGTGTGTCCTAGTACAGTTCAGTTTCCAAAATGAAAATACATCGTAACCGCAAATCTTGGTGCATTGTGAATTCACAATGTACCAGACTTTCCCTCTCATCGCGTTTGGTAAATCTCACCTGATCCAAGGTTCTGTGTGCCTTTTCCAAAATTTACCTCTTTTCCTAAACCTCTTCAGTCTTTTTCCTTCACCCCTCTTCCTTCCCCTTCAACCCTTCGGCCAGAAGAACAATCCACTGGCTCCAAAAGCTTGGAAGTATAACCTCCTTTTATGTGTCCATTTTCCTGTCATTGCCTGGTGAGTATATTTTTATTTATCCGATTATGTTATATTGTCAAAAATTTATTATTTTCATTCTTAAATCAAGAAACTTTGTTTCACACGAATAGGGACAGACATTAAACTATAAAACTCCTCTGTAACAATCTGCAGGATCAGTCACCTGTACAAGAAATACCATAATCATAAAATGTCCAATGATTAAGACACTGTTAAGAACATGTCTTTGTTCTTTGGTCATCTCCATCTGTTATCATAAATCAGGTGACTAATTACCACACGTGTGTAGATGAGTATACTTTATTTTCTGCTAGCGTATGTGTTGTCAACTGTGAAGCCATGAATGAGAAAATATTTCCTAACATTTGACAAAGAGAAAAACATGTAACTTGCATTTAAAAAAGACTTTACCACAATACTGAAGTGACAGAGAAAGGTCCAGGAAAATTACATCACACCAGTGACACTTGCATTCGAAGCAAATTTTTCCTAATTAACAGCCCACTCTATTTTTATTCCTTCTTTTCTTACATAAAACATAACCACTGATTGCTGGTGTCACATCACAACTATGACAAAAAAATAACATGATGAGTATAAACATGATGCAATGCAATACAATCTTCTTGTTACAGTATGGCGTCAAATGGTCCATCTTCCCCCATCCTTCACTGTTGAAGTGATTAATGGGTAGATCTGCTTCAGTTACCTCAAGTTAAACAGTAGACTGCTGATATGAGCCTTGCAAAAGAGGAACAGAGAAGTGGAAATTTTTTTCTACTACTTAAACAAGTGTACATTGCAATCACAAGTTACAACTGTGTGCTGTCTACCTTTTCCTTAAGGGAAAAAGTGGCAGGGAGAATTCTCAGATATAAATTGTGCTATCTCTACACATGTTAAATATCCATAAATCCAAGTTAAAATTGCAGTGTGGTACAGAATTTTAATACACCGCAAATTTTCACGTGTATGTGTGTGTATGTGTGTGTGTGTGTGTGTGTGTGTGTGTTTAAGTTTACTATGATTATGTATCCTTCCACATAACTGATGTCCATCTTTCATACCAAACACAATAACCACATTGAGGTGGAGATTGCAACAATATTAATGTAACTTGCAAATCTGACTGAGTTTTGAGCTAAATTACTGAGCAATCATTACATAAAAATAGCCAAGGACAAACATGTATCTAATACTGCACTAAGCTATTTAGAATGACACTAACATTGTTAACTTTTTGTGAAGTGTTTAATATCCCAAGGCTATCAAGGAGTCCAGAAATGTATACCAGTCCAGAGAGAACAAGGCTGGGAGGAAGAAATCTGAAGATTATTGGAGAAATAATCCTTGAAATCACCTAAAGTTATTTCGGATAACCATGAAACCTGTATCAGGACAGCTGGATGTGAATCTGAACTCTGCAGCTTCAGAATATAAACCTAGCGCTGGCTTTAAGTTTGCTAACACAATGAGAAATGACAGATGCACATATTCTTTAAATACACAGTGCTTAATTTTTCCTTTACTAGTGTCTATAGGTACCAACATTTGTGAAGCTAAGCTCATTTTCAGAATATGAACTGGTTTTCAGTGCCAATGACTCTTAAGGTCATTTTATTTTTGGTGAAGTAACTTGTTGTGATTTAAATTATATTTTATCTGAAGCTTATATTATCTGTAATGAAGCACATTTCAGAAAGTTTGCTCCATGTCATAGAACTGCAGGAAATTTACACAGAGGTGGCTTTTTAGTTACACAGTTCCAAGAGTAACTTCTATGCTATGTGACAATACCTCTTAGATAGAGCATTTGATATCTGGCCAAATTGAAAAATGTTAGGGTAAGGTCTAAATATTAATTCATACACTACCTGCAATATAAAATTATCAAAATTTCAAAGATAGCAATCACTAAAAACCAGAATGGTTACTTTTCCATGTGCGAGCCACATTTTCAAGTCATAGTTATTGTAAGTAGTCTAATTAGTGCTTCTGAACAGTGAATTCCATACGAGATACATTTTGTTTTAACTTCCATGATACATAACAAAAAATTTAAAACAATTTCTTTTCAGGCGCAAAAGTTATGCACCACACTTTAGATATTATGGACAAACTAACGTAAGTCGAAATCAGAACGGAAGAAAAATTGGCACTAAACAAATGAATTTGAAACATCCCACGTAAACCAACTGAAACCCCAAGCAGTCTAGTTGTTGCACACGGTAACTCCCTGAATCAATTTAACATTCCTACAACAAAAGTGGAAGTACATTAAAGAGCAGAGCTACAACACATCAAAACTCATAAAGTGCACAAAATTAATCACAGAATTCTGGGCAGAAAATGTGGAATCTTACAATCAATAATTATAAGCAGGTAGGTGGTAAATACATAGTTGCTGACTACAGATACAGGAACTTCAGAACAACAAAGAACAGTGAAAGACATAAGGCCTAAGGAGATCTCAAATAATTGCTGAAAATAAGGGAATCAGCAGTCACAGCCGTAGTAGTGAAGTCGTACCGGTATTTTTGGCAAGTGAGCAAGACAGTAAAAAGTTGTGGTAAATAGTAGTTAATATTTCTTTTCATTTTTCTGTTTTCTTTCGTTTACTGGTGTTTTTTTAATATCAAAAACATCTACACCTCATTTTAGCATAAAGAAGAAACAACTCATAGGAAAATTAAGTGTAGTGTAGGTACTTGTTCCGCAATCGGGATGATATGCCATTGCGTAACAGTGGCTGCAACGATACTTACACCTGGGCGCTGGACTTGGTGTCAGTTTTCTTGCGTTTCTTACTGGCGCCTCCAGTGACGGCAGCGCTCATCTTGACCCACACAGGGTCCTGGAGGTCACATGGGCCAAGCCTGAAACACAACAAAGAGCCTTCCCTCAGTTACTTGCTCTCTACAAAACCAAACAGGTGAGGTAGACATTAGCAGGTCACGATTTGTAACTACTGCGCATCCAGCCGCAGAAAAATAGATTTTGCAGTTATCAGAGCAATGACTATACTGATATAGAGGCAGTGGTATTTTAGCATCATTTTCAAACCACTACTATGACATGTCCATAAAACAATCTGAAAAGATAGTTAGATAACATAAACTACTGACTGCCTGTGCTCGTTTCTGTTAGATGTAGAGACTTGGATATGGCAAAACTGTTGTGAGAAAATGGCTTGATATTAAGAAGACCGACATTTCTTCAATTCCACTTATTCATACTATCCTTCTTCTTTTACGTATGGCCCACATTGGAGTACAGTTATTTCAACTGTTCATTCTTTTTTTCTTCCACACTTCTCTCCTCTTTTACTTATGAGCCATTATGGAGTACAGTTGTTTCAACTGTTCATTCTTTCTTTTCTTCCACATTTCTCTCATCACTTCTTGATGTTTCGCTCTTCCTTCTTCTGTGCAAGTGATTCCAGTCTTCTAGTTTTGTCATGAAACCCTTTGGATACTAGCAGTTTCTTTCTGAGTGGGAATCCTTCCTCAATATCTTGTCGTATAAGCGGGAGTTCGTTCATGTCTCTTCCAGTTCTTGATTGGACCATGTATAGTATATTTTTAATCCTCCACCATTCCTGGCTTATTTTCACTGCCCCATCGTTTCCAGTCAGCTTCTCGGAATATTGCAATGCGCACCCGGTGGACAGTTAATTTACCAAAGTAAGTGAACAGTCTTTTTGTGAGACTTGGATGTAACCAAATAAAGCTATTCTTCTTTACCTAACCACGACAGTATTTTTTTCAGTGTGTGTAGAAACTTCTCTACTACGATTTCCTCTGTGCTGTGTTTGCTCTTTAACTACTCCCAAAACTTTCCTTAGTATTTTTCTTTCTGCTTTCCAGTGCTTCCATCGCCACCCTTTTGTTGGAGTTTGAACCGTCGGCTGCACAAAATGTGTCTGCGAGAATTACTGTAGAGTAACGTCTAAGCCAATAAAAATCACTTAAGGTTAGCACTGGACTCTTTCCTTCGACAATGCTACAGTCTATATTTTCTCGCATTATTCTCCACATGAAATAATGTTACTACTAATTGGTTTTAATATCAACAAAAGGTTCAACTCTAACCTTCCTTTCTTTCAGAGAAATTAAAACTGGTGTATCACCTAAGAGAGAACATGGTCGTGTGGATTATTGCAGGTAGTTGGTTTCTTATTCTCATCCGCCATACCGTTACATCTGAACTGCATCAATGCGACATTAAAAAGCACATCTTTTCTTCATACCTGTTCTGTATGTGTCTTTCAGATACAACAAGAGCATTCAAAGAGTTATCTCAATTACGTATTAAAAAGTACCCAAGCATTGGGAGGCGGAGGGAGGTGATTTTGTTTATTATTCACGAGTCTTGGATATAATGAGTAAAGTTTCAATATATTTACACGACATGCGACATACAGAGTTATAATCAAGTATTAAAATTCTTAGAATGAAATGTGACCAGCTTTGACATAACAAGAACAGCGCACACTCACGGAAAAAATGTGCGGAATCTATATGCATTGCATTTTAATCAAACACTCAGCATCTTCTACTTGAGATGACGCTGTTGGGCAGATAAATGCTAAACAAAACAAAAACGGTATGTACAATACACATGTGTGCAGCACTTAGTATCTCTGTCTTATTAAGTGTAATCGTTATGATCATGATGTTCATGATTAATAATGACTGTGTATTCCGATGATACGAGTTAACTGCCATTGTAAAAAGTTTATGAGATGAATGTGGTTCACATTTAGAAATTATATTTAAAATGCAAAATTTTTGATAAAATCTGTTTCACTCTCACTAGGATTCCTTAGGATAATCATAAGTAGCCATATGAATCTAAAAATAGTACAGTTGGTACAATTTCTCATACTGTAATGATTAAAATGTTGAATGGGAAAAATTACACTAAGTGACCAGTTATAAAAATAGTATTCAACCTTTCATAGAGGTATTCAAGCTTTTGTAGAGCATACTCTCAAATCGTAACTGGCAGAGGCAGCCTGACATCACACGAAATCTTACTCTGTTGTCACGTATACCTCATTATCACCTAAAAAAGAAAGTCACAGATTGATGCATATCCAAAACACAGTCACCAGAAATGTAACACACTGAAAGCACTGAACGGTGGTAAGGACTTATTTTGAACTGCCTAATTCAGTGTCAACGTACAGGGTGTTTCAGAAAGCATTACCGGATTTGAAAACACCATACTCGTTGGCAAAAACATAGTACAAACATTGGATTGATCGCAAAACACTCACAAAATCTTGAAGTTTTAGCTATGCTATTATAAATGGTCTATGTGTCCACCACCACCACCACCACCACCACCACCAACAGCAGCAGCAGCAACAGCAACAGCACAAACAACATCTTTTTACATTTTTACCACAGTTAATTTTCAGTGATGAAGCAACATTTCATGTTAGCAGTAACGTTCGCATACGGAGACTACAGAACCATCACGGTACCATTGAGCACGTAAGGGAATCACCAACATCGAACGTTTTTAATGCTATATTTCATTTTAAAAAAAGTGTATGGTCCCTTGTTTTTTGAGGAAAACAAAGTGACTGGGTTCAGCTGTAAAACTGGCTTCTTCCACAACTTCAGGATGACTCCGATGACTTCATTTTCCGACAGGATGGAGCGCCAGCACACTGACAACAACAACATACATCAGTCTCTCAATGACACTCTACCATAATGGTGTATAGAGCGCAGGGGATACCGAGACGCTGCAGCGACGTCTTTGCCTCCGAGATCGCCAGATGTGACTCCCTGCAATTTTTTTTTTTTTTGGAGATATGTGAAGGATAGTGTTATCTCCCCTTCTAGAAGAATCGAAAAACAGAATAACAGCCGCCACAACTTGTGTAAAATCAGATACATTGTGTAAAGTTTATGATAAATTTAGCTCTGATTTAGATGTCGTTCGTGCTGCTGGTGGTGGACACCTGGAAGATTTATAATAATATAGCTAAAACTTTTTGTGAACATTTTGCGATTTATACCACGTTTGGAGTATGTTTTTATCAATAAATATGGAGAATGAGATTTTCACTCTGCAGCAGAGTGTGCGCTGATATGAAACTTCCTGCCAGATTAAAACTGTGTGCCCGACCGAGACTCGAACTCGGGACTTTTGCCTTTCGAGGGCAAGTGCTCTACCATCTGAGCTACCGAAGCACGACTCATGCCCGGTAATGTTTGGAAGGTAGGAGACGAGTTAATGGCAGAAGTAAAGCTGTGAGGACCGGGCGTGAGTCGTGCTTCGGTAGCTCAGATGGTAGAGCACTTGCCCGCGAAAGGCAAAGGTTTCGAGTCCGAGTCTCGGTAGGGCACACAGTTTTAATCTGCCAGGAAGTTTAATAAATATGGTGTTTTGTAATAAGGTCATTCCTTTTGAAACACATATCACCATTTCAAATTACTTATTAAGAGTCTTGAGGGTAAATCCATAAAATACAAATGGAAAGCCACGCGACTAGCCCTACTTTTTCGCATCACACCGTGTCACCGCTTTTTAAGCCGCCAGTTATCAAAAAAACGTGAGCGCCAGTCCTCCGACAGCTTGAAAGGAACAGAATGAAGTGTTCCTATACGCCTCTCGCTTACCGAACGAAAGTACCGTCGTTTGGGGAAAGACGGGCACAGGCGGAGGGAGGGGCAGAGTCGGCACAGCACGCGGCGGCAGGCGTCGCGACGGCGACGCTGCGCCCGCAGCCTCCGATCGATAGCGTCCCGCCTGGGCAGGGCGGCGCCGCGCCGTGGGGCAGGTCATTCGTTCGCTGCCCATTGTGCCGCGAGCCCACGCGGGCCGCCCACGCACCTGTGTCACCGGGTCCACACTCGTGCCGCTCCCACAACTCTGCCGGCCTCACAGCTGGCGGTGAGTCGGCCGTCGGCTAGGCACACGATGCCCGGCGACTCCTCTGCCGTCATTTCAGAAGAATACGCCGCGTATCGGCATCAGGTTTCAACCGTCTGAATGCACACGCCGCGGCTGTTTACAGTGAACGGGTGGACACGTGGAACAACATTCTTACATGAAGCGGAGGTGTCTATGTGTGTACAAAGAAAACCTGTCCATTTAACATACTGCCCAATGACGACGACGACAACGACGACGACGACAACAACAAAGAAACAAACACACAAAAACACCCAGAAGACACGGGCGGATGTCAATATGACTTCGTGCACGTACCGGGTGTGTAAATTATCGGGACTGCAGTTCTCTGTGACAGGCAGAACGACCACCAGAACGCAGTAGTGTGTAGTAACGTTATCAGGACTGGCAGGGTGTGTAAGGAGAGTGAACAGCGTCAGATATTGAATGAGCACTGTGAAGGACACGGAGATGCTCCGTACTCCTGTGAGACAGTGTTATCAGCGCCTGAAACGAGTCTGAAGGAGGACGTCATTGTGAGCCTTTTAGCCGGCTTGTCGAATCGTACAACATCCAGTATTGTGAAGCATTCGGGTGTAACAGTGGCCCGCTAGCCCGGTATTGGCCTGCATGGGAACGCGAGGAAACACGTATTAGTCGTCAAGCTTTCGGTGGACCACATCCGCCCAGCAAAGAGAACGATCAACGTATTAAGCACATGACCCCTTCACTTCTGTGCCTGCCATCCGAGAATAAGTAACAGAATCCCTGCAACATTCTGTCATCTCGCATCAATGGTTAGCAGCTGGACTAGGGAACTTCCGTTCCTTGCTTCGGCTGCTGGTAACTCCACAACATAAAGTCCTCGTTTGGAGCGATCACGTGACCAGGAAGCATTGACTGCAAATGGCGTCGCACAGCGTTCGACGACGAATCGCGGTTCTGCACCATCCCGTATTACCATCGCTGGCAGGTACACGGGCAACCTGGCGAGACGCCCTTTTCTTCCAATGTTTTGAAGAGATACAGCAGTGTTAGCCCTGGCGTCTTGTTGCGGGGAACCATCGGATATTGCTTCGTGTTACAGCTGGTAATGATTAGGGAACACTGACGGCAAACGGTACATGATGGGACATCCTGCGTCCTCACGTGGCTGTGCAGTTCTGCCATTTTTCAACATGATTGCATGATGTTGACGTAGTTCTGTGCCCTAGACGATCCCCAGATCTCTCCCCGATAGAGCAAAGTCGAGTGTCAATAACCAGGCTATCAAGGACCAGTTACAACAGTTGGGGGCCTGTCACGGGAGAGGATAGAACGGCCTTATGACCGCCTCGCCCTTTCCCCCCAACGGAATCAGCGCATGCATCCAGACCAGAGACGCTGCACCATCATACGGACAGGTGAGCTCATCACTGAAACATCATATGCCCTCTCAACCTGTGAAGTTTCATTTCGTTTCCTCCTTGTCTTTTGGATGCTTTTTCTATTGAAGATACGTGCAGATAACTGTCAACTCTCTGGCACATCTTGGAGCTACATTGTAAAGCTAGAGAAATCTATGGTTTTGTTATGTACAAAATGAGATAAATTACGTCAGAATTGATACGAAAAAAGGGAGTTCTGGCGTAAGAGGATGAGAAGCAAATGTCCAACCTCCCATCGAGATTCGCGTGTCTAGTACAGGATTATTGGGTGGTGTGGCAAATGATAGACAAGAATGATTCCAGCAACGGCATAAACATGGTCTACGATAGGCATGGGCAACCTCAGGCGTCCCGCGGGCCTGAGTCACATAAGCTCACAGGCCACCACGTCACGTGACACGACAACGGCGCTCCAAGAGCACGAAGTGAAAACTATAGCGTCCGTGACAATGTTTGTGGGACACTGCACCGATGTGAATGGCAAAACACGCCTCAAACGCGTTACTAAGAGAAAATTCATTTTATGTTCACCCTTCTTCAGATGTTTACACTTATTTGCGTGTCATGAACATTGTTTCTTTACTTACGACGTTTTACAATAGCCAAACTTCCGTTGCAAAATTCTGCAGCGGCCGCTCGCTCTCCCACGAATTTGTTCCAGAGGCCAGACAAAACAATCGCGGGCCGGTGATCTACCAGAACCAAGGGAAACACAAATCTGAATCTAGTACCTCGAGCACTGCACCAGTTCATTCCGTAAATCGGTAAACGTCCTCTAATTTTCTTTACAGAGCTTTTCGTGTGCCCTGGTCATCGAAAGACATTTATTTTCGATTCAACGAAACCCTAGGTTAAACGTCGTCAGTGTACACACAGCTTGTTAGCCTACATACCAACCAACAATATTGTTCTCGCTGTACAATTAACTAAACTAGCCATTAAATAGATCGATCATTTGATTAACTTTCATATTTTAGCCACCTTGATTTCATACCTACGCACTCGATGACTTCGTTACATTTATGATCACCTGCTGTGGTTAAAAATTTTACATGTATGTACGGACCACAACAAAGTTTGACGTCACCCACACGTGACATTCGATGCTACATTACGAGCGCGTGTGTGTATCGTCTAAAATATTATGTCTTCTGGGTAATGAGATCGCCATTTTAGGGTATTACATGCTGTTTTACAACAGACAGAGGATGACGTGGTGGTCGGTCGGTTTTTCTGACTGTCCCAACTGCCCCATTACGACCAGAACGCGGAATTCTGCCTTCCCCAGTATTTAGGTCACTAAACTTCGAAGCATAAAACGAGAACGTACACTGAAAGAGACGACCGAAAGAATTAAAATCGTTGTTACTTTTCTAGTAACAGGAAACTGGTATTTCAGAACTTCTTTTTAAGTAACTGAGTTTAAGATGCTTCATGTGCGATCAGAAATGAAATGAAGTGATTGTATGGCATTGTTGGCCGGGAGGCCCCATTCGGGGCAGTTCGACCGCCGTATTGCAAGTCCTTTTTAGGTGTCGCCACATCGGCGACTTGCGAGAAAATTATGATGAAGGACACACAACACCCAGTCCCCTACCAGGAATCGAACCCGGGCCCCTGCGTGGTAGGCGGTAAGGCTACCGCTACGCTACGAAGGCGGACGGTCAGAAATAAACACTGATGACTCCAATTTTATTTTTAGATTAGTTTGCGCCACAGTAGAATTGTATTTATGAAATGACAACATTTTCGCGAAAAGCTGTCTTATAATATTTCTAACAAGTTCGACATAGTTGTCAATTGTGTGAATTGGGCTTTTTTTATGCTGGGATATGTTGATACGTTATGATTCTGAAGACCGAAATCGACAACGGAATTAATTGAATCATATCGCACACAGTCGTCCGGCGGAAATGTTTTCATTTCGTTCCTGCTGCACCTTGGGACACAACAAGCATCGAGAACTTTAAACGAGTACTGAAACTTCAGAAGAGATTCAAGCTCATCAAATAACCCACACAGAAATTTCGAAGTTTATGAGCGATGCGAACAAGTTATTACGCTATTCGTTCGTTACTGAGACCGGGCGCTGTGAGCCTCGACGGAGGGAAATGCATAGTGCCAACTATGAATGTGACTGCCCCTCGCTTACCGTAAGCGCCAGAGAGACGGAGCCCCGCGAGAATTTCAGAATGATCCTGCATTATCAATCGATCCAGTACACACTTCACGAGTAACGCAGTCGAAAGTTGTGCTGACCCTAAACCAAACAGCAGTGTGTATAGCTCCAGTTTACAACGAAGGACTTAATTTGAAACTCAAAATGTGAAGTTCTGTTAACATACGTTAGGTCATTCAACGCCAAACACTGTCGTATGAATTATGATGACACACGTCAGAATATGAAAATGTTCTCTAAAGCCACAGCAACTTCTTGTGTGCGTTACATTTAGAATTCTTCCTCTCTAAATTGTTCCCGTTGTTTGGGGTGGAATTGGGATGGGGTAGAGTGGGATGGGATGGGAGGCGTGGATTATCATCGTGTGAGTGATATGAAAGTGTACCACAGTCCAACACACAGAGAAAAAACAACGGTGTTAAAACATGTACATGCGTGATCTTTTAAGCACACATACTTCAACACGGGCTTAAAAATTAACAGAGAAATGACTATAAAGCGTTTACTAACAGCTTAGGTAATTGGTTGCAGACGCGTTTCGTCAGTCGGCTGAGTTTCCCCAGTGGCTGCCTAAGATAAAGCCAGGCTTCCCACTCTTTCCCACCACACGTTTCGACACGTACAACGTTCTTTACCGAGAATTTCTTCCCTTAATCTGGCTTGAAACCAGTTTTTACTCACTACAAAATTCTCATTAACACTTCTGGAAGTGATTTCCCGTGATTCCGCTCTGGTTTAGGCAAATGCAGTGAGGCAATACTACAGCGTTAGCAACTGATGTATAATTTATATTTATTTGTTGGTTGTAAGTATCAAAGTAATCTACTAGTAACAAATATTGAGTGGATAAGCATCAGTTCTCTACGATAGGCTAAGGTTTTTGTGGCACCTACAAAACTTTCTTCTTGTGGCATGACAGGTCTTGAAACTGGCCAACCCAAATACCAAACTGACAATTTCAAAATCTTTAGTCTCTCCCGCCAGCTCTGGATAAATGTCGGCGGCCATCCATATCACAACGGAAAAAAAACTGCAATGAGAGACGCAGTACCACCAAGTCAGCCCTTATGTATTACGCTACGATAGCTTGCTACTGGCAATTTTTTCGAAAACTTGAAATTTATAAGTTCTGTTTCATTTCAAAGTATTTCATAGCTTTGTAAAGGTTTTATGAAAATAATACAGGCACTAAAAGCCATTCGGGTAGGTAATCAACACATAGCCATAAATATCTGTATATACTTTTTTTTTCATAGCTTAGCATTAACATTTATGTTTTTGAACTCATTTGCCTTAACATCCTACAATGCCAGCAATGATTTATACATTTCGATGCACTCTAATAAGACCACACTTTGGTCTTGTTCTGAGCTAATTTTAACACAACAACAACAGACACAAAGATATCCACAGACTTGAACACGCAAGAGACTGGCAAGAATATTGTCAGTGCTACCCACAGACGGCTCAATATCCCCAGCCAGTGCAATAAGTAAGTGCAAAAGTTTTTGGTGTGCCCAATATTGTTGTGCAACCCTTCACTCTCACCTCCACACGTTCAGTACTAGTCCGCATCCGGAAACGCGCGCAATAATACTGACTGCCTGGTCTCCACTTAATGGGCTTTTCTTCATACAAAATCCAGAGTAGCGTAATATTACAAAAAATGGAGAGCACTGCAGGCTGGAAGCCAAATCAGTTACATATCACTGCCAACATTTTCCGAACTATGTGACAGTGTTTCCGTCGACTACAAAATACATTACCCGAACTATGCGATACGATTGCCGTCGACCACAAAAATTACTTTATGTGGCCGACGGTTCAGTTTCTCGTGTTTCTCTTTTCTCAATTTATTTTCAACACATAGCGCACAAATTACGCTGAACTAAAATAAAAAAATTATTTTTCTTTATGTAATCGATATGATACAGTAGGAGAATTGTCGCTGCGCTAAGAAGACTCGAAGCCGTCGGTTGGCCACAAGCGCACGTAGCTCGGTGAAGCGTGCTAATAGCGGACCGTTATCCCTGCCGTTGCGTAAACATCGTTGAGTCTTGACAGTTACACAGGCCATCCTTCCCAATAAACTGCAACGGTGGAGCTATGGCCAACCGAATGTGACACTTCAGTGCAATCGTACTGGTATTAAGTTCCTCTTCGAAAATATCTTCACAGAGTCCTATACAAAAATTAAGCAGAATTTATGCAGAACTGAAGGTGATTGTGCTGTTACTGGCAATCTTACAAAGCCCGTCCATGCCGTGTATCTACACAATCCATTGAATGAGGTCGTATACGACATTTCAGATCTTGTATGCAACAATCATTTCACAGTCATGTAATTGCAGATCTTGGATTAGACGTGGCTGTTTGTTAGCGTTTCCACCTCACAGTCACAACACCAGCGATCGATTTGGGCTGATTTACAACGGTTGAAATATCCCTGGTGTTTTTTTTTTACTCAGATGACATACAATTACTTGTCCATGTTCAAAATCACGGAGTCCTCGTGATCGACACATTTTGTTGTCAATGCTTAACCTCCGACAGCACAATGGCAACCGCTTCGTTTTATACTCTCGTGACACTTGTCAATTCAGCATTACGTGGGGGTGTCCGGATAATTTTGATCAGATAGCGTATGATCTCAAGGTTTTCATATAAAATGATGTATGTTTTTCGCATGTGCGTATAAGACAGTGTAGGCTAATAATGTTGTGTGGTTGTACACGTATGTTATGCATTTGACAGACAACTGCAAAAGCTGGCCAATCTGTAGCTCCGCAATTACATGAATGAAGTGATTGTTGCATACGAGATCTGAAATGTCGTATACGACCTCATTCAATGGATGCTGGGGCGTCTGACATCAGAGTTCTTTGGAGAGACGGAAGAGTTTTTTTTTCCTTTGTCTTCGATTTTGGTATTCATATGTTATCCAGAGTTGTAAACAGTCATCTTTCAGATGTTTTCTTAATAGAAAAGTAATCTAGGAATATTGAATGATGTTCGGTTGTTAAAATGAAGAACTATAAATAAACGATTAGTGTAATCTTATGCATAATTTTATTTCAAGCATGACCTACCAACAAAACATCAACCCACGTCTTCACTGATTTCGGTGCCCGTTCTTCGGAACGACGCTAACAGGAGTCAACGGAGTGCTAAGCACTTCCTTTTTACTAGTGGCTGAGAAATACAGTGTGGCGAAATAACTTGACATATTTATTTAGTACAACGAAAAAGCAATGTCGAGTTTAGTTTCTCTCACAGGTTGGTTGGGAAAAAAACTCAGATAGATGACGTCAGTGCTTCAGTTACTAGCATACCACTGGAAAAAAAATTCAATGCCTTATGCCAGTTCTACTCTTCACCCGCCTTCTAGAAGGGAATATCGGCATTGAGTTCTGTGAATCCAGCAGAATACTTCGCACGGCATTACGCTCTGGACGTCAATAATTAACAAACGATAAACGAGAGACCCAAATTTCGCAGTTGCTATCATCTCAGATGTAGAAGAGCAGTACTTCGTGTGTCCGTTTACGCTGCATACCTAGTAAATAGCTGGCAGAACCACGCGCTGGTTCGCTCGCCCCTTCAGGAACCAGCTGTTAGGCGTGGCGCTGCATCTGTGATACAGGCGCAGTTAGCGAGTATTTACAGCTATAAAATCTTGCATCATACACAAACGCTGTGTGCGCAATGCAGCACCTGCCAGTCTCTTCCTGCTTCTCGTCTTCCTGTCAATGAAAGTACAAAGGCAGTCCGACCACCCAGCAAGTAAGAAAACATTTCGGGAACGGTTCTTCGTGCAATCGCTCAACTTCAGCCCGCTTGTTTCGCGGTTTGTTTCACAAGGTTATCTGGACACACAGCTTACAAAATGGCGCCGAATGGTCATTTTCGTCAGATATTAAAGAGACCTGGTGTACAGAGTTTATTGACATGTTCGTTATACGACACGTTGGTAATGTCTACGTGTGAAGGTGGCAAACGCTTACGTGGTTAAGTAATCTTCTTCCACCTCGTTGCAGAATTGATGCACAGATGCGTGCTGAACGATGTTATGGCCGATGTCAAGTCCCTTAATTCAGCATATCAAAATAACAGAAAAGTGGCAATCCTGAAAAACTGTAACAGTGAACTTGAATATAAAAAAGCAAACGAGTGTTTATGTGGCACTGGAATCACCAGGGGCTCCCTCAACTAACGTTTTAGTTCATTCCTTACACGTTCTTCATATTTTGACTACTCCGCGATATCCGTCACGCGCATGTTTAGGTACAACTGGACATCAACTATTTAGTATAACTTCTTTTATAAGCACACAGCTATCAAGGGGTTACCGTAGAAATAGTACTGCTCCACGGAAGGTTTGAGTCATGAAACGTTTATCCGTTATGGCGACAGCTAACATTTTCTGCCCTCTGCAGTAATGTCTCTTTGCAGTCTCATTTTTCTTTGCTCTCAGTAGTTCCTTTCATGGACAGCATATCCAAAATGTGTTAGGAGCAGTGTGAGCACACTTAATTAGAAAAGCAAGGCAAACAAAGTCCGTATCAACTAATATTCTCGAAACACTCCATAAGATCTTCACTAATATCCCATAAACACAAGCATATGATAAACGCTTGCGCGTAATATAGACTGGCTAGCCTTTATATCACTAATACACCCTTTCGAAGAAAATCCACGTGGGAAAAGTTGTCAAGAACAGGATAGTTTTTCAGAGCGTGAAACATTATCGCCAACCATCGCGAAACCTTTTTGGTTTCTCTGTGCACTACCAGAGAACATCAAGCAGAACTGCTGCGATCACTCGTCAAGTGATGCCAACGGAATTGCCAGCAGCTTTGTGATACGTCACGTTCATTCGTCACACAGAGAGGTGTAGCATCGGATAAAAACTACTTAAAATGGAAAGCAGTTCTTACGGCAGAATGTCCTGATTGGAAATAAACAAAAGTCGGCAGGCACAATCGCGCCAGCTGCGCGCCAAACATTCGGAGACATTGCAAAGTAGGCGCCTCCAGGTGCGCAACCTGTTAACCCTGACCGGAATCCATGACGTTGGTTTTTGCGTGGGCCCTTGGAGGAGAAGCTGCTCGCACGTAGAAAAAAAACACACCTGCTGAATTCGAAATGAGTTGTCGAAGATCACAACATAGCGATCGCTGTCAGCTATTTGCCCGTCCAGACATCTGTATGAAACAGATACCCGAAATACTAAAAGCAGTCCGTACTCTCCACCTCTGTGTTTACGTTTTAAATACAGTTTTCTTGGAATACAATAGCCTTCATCAACTACTGGCCCTCTCGTATTATGTAGATTATGACCTCGGCTTGTGCATCACAACCCAAGTAATTTCTATTCGTACAATCCCCATGTTTAAAAACTTATCTTATAGTAATCTTAGTTATTTCAGAGTGGATGCAGTAGAGTACAATAGCATTTACGGAATGTTCAGAGGGACTCAGCCAAACTCGGAATAGCGGCTACAGGAGCAATGTGTTAACGGTAATATGATGTTGCTGTTTTCATGTATACAACTGTGCGATGACATTCGTTCTGTTAAAGTGAGTGACGTGCAGAAATATGAGGAAACATAAGCATAATTTGAAGCAAAACACATTTAGATTTTGCAGCCAGATAATGGTCCAAGAAGCAAGCCAGAAGTGGATGCATCAATGCTTAAAAAATCACGGTTTAGTCTTATTTACCGCTCCAACATCTAAAATAACGTGCCACTTGTCATTGCAGCCTGCTTTTCAGTGAAACTTCTGCAGCGAACTCAAACAGCCTTGGCGACATGTGGACATGCCAACATGCTGCCAAGGTTGTTTCGTGTATGCTGCAGAAGTTTCACTGGGAAGTTCTTAGATGTCCTCCATACAGTCCCTATCTCTCTCCATGTGGGACTGATGACCTTAGCTGTTTAGTCCCCCTTCAACATCCCAACAACCACCACCACCACCACCATCTCCCCATGGGATTTCCATATTTATGGAGCCCTGAAGAAAGATATTCCTGGCCATCGATTTGCTTCCGACGAAAAGGTGCACACACGGGTCCGATCATGGATCCGTAGACAACTGCAAATATTTTTCCTTGAAGGCACCGACTGTCTTATCTCACAGTGGGATAAATGTATTAACAGATATGGCGGTTACTTTTGAAATAATAAGCAGTTATTTACGTTTTCCACCTGTCTTGTTTTCATTTGACTGCCCCCTTATAAAACGAAACATGAGATCACTTAGTATGTTCGACAGCGACCCATTTCTCTAGCCGAAAACACCTGGTTTCCCACCGCGATTTGGTAGGCGTGGAGGGAGCTGAGTCCTGGAGCGGTGTCCTCTTGAGAGACGTCCGGTTATCGAGTACAAGGTTACTGGAGAAACAGCTACGTGTCGCATCTCGAGTACAGGTGTCTACAGAACGCCTTAAGGAAGAGTCCCGTGTTAAAACGTTGGTCACTACGTTGCGCAGCAGGTAGTCAAATAAAACAAGAAAGAAAGAATGGTTTTTTTTTACGTACATACATGTATACTGTTTATTGCTGTAACCCCCCCCCCCTCCTCTCACAGGGTCCGAGACGTAACCCGCGTAGCGCATTGTTATCTCAATGTTTTTAAGTTGTTATTACTGCCACCCATTCTCATGGCTACAGTGTCGCGTCCGAGTAATTTCTAGCTGCAAAAGCCTTCCCAAACGCTGATGCAATAGTTCCAACACTGAAAAGAAACGCAGTCTCTCTACCCGAAACTCTAAAACATTTCCTAATGTGAACCAGTTTCCAAAATCTTCGTTTGTTGCAAGCAAGAGCTGATAACACGACAGCAAAAACTAGCAATAAAGTGAGCAATTTAGCAGAGATAGTATGCACTAATCAGGATACCGACCCCCCCCCCCCCCCCCACCCTCCCAAGGACAACAGCATCTTCCAAACGGGGTAAATCCAACATACGTACTCGTAACGACACGGACAATTTCTTAGCTACAACGAAACTTGATAAACCAATTTTCCGATATAGCACTGTTTTGGAGACCGGTATTTCTAGTTCCTGAGCTTTTACCTCTCGGCCTCGGCGTTACGTAATACACTAAGCGCCATGCAGTCTCTGAAAAGCTACTAACGTTCCTGTAACATTGACAACGTCAACGCTAACCGGTTTGTGCATTACTTATTAGCACTGTGTACCGCTTTACAAGACGCAGGATCGGACTAGAACAACTCCCAGCACCAGCCTGGAGACAGTTATTGTAACCTTGCTCCTTCCATCTGCCTTCCCTTTGTTTTTCACTATGCATGTAAAGTGTTAACCGACTGTACTGCAGCTAACAGGAAGACAGAATTCCCTACAGAAATTTCTATAGTACGTCGCGCCAGATGCTGGAATAAAATTTTAACTTTCTGTCAGCAACTGTTACTGTCTGTAGAAAGGTGCTATAACAAGCCGTTTGCGGAAGTATGCGCCATAATGCAGTATTTCTCGTGGTGCAAAAGTACGGCTTGTACGCTCCTTTATCTCTGTTACGTAGTTTTGTTTCCGTGTTATTCAAGACTTCGCATTGTCGCGAAATATTGTCTACAGTCTTAGAAGTTAAATCGTATAGTCGCCAGCATTGTCGCGAAATATCAGACAAGGAGTTGTATTTGCAAAACATCAAAGAAACCCACATATGTCTCTACACAGAATCTATCTCGTCACCCCCCCACCACCACCACCGAGCTATTTAGAGAAACATTGACAAACTTTGTTCAAGAGGCTAGGACTAAAATCACTGTACTTTCAAATTTACGTAGAATAGTTGATTGCAGCTTTGTCGCCTAGTTTCATCATGCCAGAACAGAAACGGTGAGTGCCCTTTTCTTGTCTCGAGGGATACTTCGAAAACCGCGTTACTGTTGGGCAAAAGTGTGAGCCAAAAAGCTCTTGCTGCGGCAGTGATATCCCTCGTAACAATCGCAGAAGGCTGAAGCAAAGAGTAATAGTTGCATCAATCATGCACAGTTCTCGTACGACACAAAATGCTCAAGCAGCAGAACATTTCTGGTAACAAATACAGTAACAGCAGTAACAAGAGCCGTGCCATGACTACGGAGAGGCATTCTTTGTATCCAAAAGAAATAAAGCTTAACTGATTAGTAAGCCAACTAAGAAAGCAACTTGTATGATTTCAAATTTATTACTACATTGTTACAGAATGAGTAAATAGACATCGAAATGTGGACTTCACGATTTTTTTCACTTTCTTGTTGCTCTCACACAGCCAATTGCGGCGCGCGCGCGCCTGTGTGTGTGTGTGTGTGTGTGTGTGTGTGCGTGCTTGGGGGGACCTAGTAGGCCCCCAACTATCGCCCACGCCGTACTGATCACTTCAGAAAAAACGTGAACTTCAAATTAATAAAGCTGATTTAACACAGACAGGAGAATAAATACGTCCAAGCTGTATAGCTGATTTCACCATCATTAACTATCTCTGCACCTGCTTGTAGTAAGAAATGACTGTAACTGAATGTTTATTGCCACTGTACTGTCAAATTTAAGTATAATATTTGGTCACAGCTTTATCGAACCGTTTAGTTATGGCCGAACAGCCATTTTCAACAGGTACAGCGTAAGTTTTCTTATTGAGATCGGCGTCTTTCAGCCAGAACATAAATTATCACGGTGAAACAACAGCCAGCGTGAGACGCCCGGGCCGTTTATAGGGGTGGCGCCAGCACTGCCACATCGTGGCCCCGCTCCTGCCAGCGGCTACCGTTCGCCAGCCACCAACTGGCCCGCTGTGAGAGAGGTCAAGTGCTCGGACGCGGCGCCAGATAAGCCCTCAGCTGGCGCCAGCATCTCCTGCCAGGCCAACTGTCCTTCCCCTTTAAAACACTGCTGTCCTTATAATGCGTCCCGAAACTACAGACAACCCACACCTATTCTCTCTACAACGTAAATTTTAATGCTAGATTCAAAACTGAGCACACTGTACGAGATAATCTCCCTATGTCTTTACTAAATTTCAGCACTGCAAAAAAGTTTTATAAAGAAAGAGCTGGTCAGGTTCGGAAACATAAGGCGGTGACATAGAAATAAATCGAAAATGGTTTCAGCCAGGATCGGACTCTTGTACGTTCATGAAATTTGGGCGAAAACGGAAGAACGCTGTTAGCGGTTTTTAATTCCACGAAGTGTTTGTATAAAAGCCACACAAAATAACATTTATAGAGTGAATTCGCGAGGAAACGACACGAAATTTCTTCTACAAGGTCCATCACGAGAATCGCATTGTTTTCATATTGGATGTATCCAGCCATTTTTGCTTAAAATATTTCTGTTGATGACAATACAAAGTTTACGTTGGGAATTTCATTGTTTGACCTGCGCTTTGAACATTACGTCGCTCAGATGTTGGCCATTTACGTTTATGAATGATTCTAGCTAGTCCAGAAAACTCGAATCTGGCGTGGAATACAAACGATTTCCTTCTCCACTGTTATCGTCAGATCTTCAATGCAGTATGGATAGCTAAAACTCACTCGGGACTAAGATATCACCACAAAAATAAGTCCCGTAAGCTAAGATCAAGGAAGCGAGCAAGCCAGTGAAGACTGCGGCATCTAGAGGTTATATGGCGGGACACTGATTCCGTAACACAGCCACTGAATTACGAATTGTGAATGCAACTGCACCATTCTGTTAAAACCGTGCTATCCTCACTGTCCGATTGCGACGTCGAAGTTCTGGAAAGGAGGCGTGGAGCATCGTAATGTAGCGCTCCCAGCACGCGAGTGATCCGACGCTTATAGCTCTCTGTCTATCGCTCGATGTATTTGGAAGTTATGTGGTGTGCTGACAGGGCCACGTGGCTCCCTTATTACGGAGCCAGTTGTGTTGATCTTTTCAAGCCATCTGGAAAAGATTGGCGAGCGGGAATATTAAAACGGGTGCAAAGTCACGTTGTGTCTCTATCATACTCATTGTTTACGGAAAATCGCCGTAGGGTGAACGTACGATGCTTCACGTCCAAAGACATCGCGATTACTAAACTTCCAAATCTACTACAAAAAAAAGTGCTGTTTCCGTGACAGACGCTGTTTATTACTTAGCAGTGAATTATTTATTATTATCATCATTGTTATTAAAGGCGCGCTAGATGTGATGCTCCTCAGAAACTGTGATACTGACGACCGAATTGCCGTTCATTTCACAACGCCTGATAAAGCTGCATTGTTTGACACGGAACACACTAAATAATGCAATGAGCCGCTTTCTGCCGAATGTACGCCTGTAGACAATTATCCAGTGTTCGAGTTGTAAGCAGGTTCTTTTCACGGTTCTGCGTAGAATCCGTTTCTAGTAATGCACGATCGATTACATTACAGTGCAAATAATCTCATCGTGATGTAGTTTCCGAACAGATTTCGAACAGAAATGGTGAACAACATTCTAAAATTATAACATGGATCATGCACGGTGTTCCAGAGTATCGTGCCGGGAGCAGTGCGTTATCTCTAGACTTCATTAGTTATCTTCTTCGTCAAATGTCATAGCTTATCTCTTGTTAGCGGCAAGTATCAAGACTTTTGAAGTGAGGCAACTGGATAGGAAAGTAGCCGAAATCTCTCGTAACGTTATTTGCCGGAGACAGAAATTCATAATATTTACACTTCGACGCTTTTTCACTCGGAAAGGCTTGTTTTCCTGGTTGCTTCTGCGCAATTTGATTACCAATGCGAATGGCCACAGTTTTCATAGCCTTGTAGGCAATGTTTGGTTAGCATTTATTTCCCGTGTACTGTGGAGGTATGAGTGTGGAGAGGAAATTTATTCGTCAACGTCATACTGTGCTCTTAAGTTTCGAATTGGGTACCTGCCTGCGGTGTATATGATGAACATGACTTCAAAGAACACGTAATCCATACGTGAGGCACTCTAACAGCCCGTTGGCAGAATTTCGATATATTCCACGCACTCCTTGAGAATGACTCACTCCCGGCAAGAAATATTTTCGGTTTCATCTCTAGGCGCCAGAAATAATCAAAAACACCATGACCAGTCGTACAGGCACCTCCACTCCCCGTGTAAACACATAAACACAAGCTACGTTTTAAAAGAATTACCAGAATCCATTTTCTATAACACACTATAGAAATAATTGCAACCGCAACTTCGAGTAAGGTAGAACGGCATCAGCATGTTAATGTTTCCAACGTGGTTGCGTTACAAGAACTTTATCTGTTACGTATGTAGTTCAACAGAATGATGGAAACGGTGAGATGAAATAATCTACGAGTTCGGCATTCGATCTTTGAAATGCAATATAATTATTTTTATGCCTTAACGAGCTTTCTTCTTCTTCAGCAAACTGTACGCGTATGTTCCCAAATTATGCATGAATATCCCTTTGTTCGAAGAGATATCACATCTCCCCCCACCCCAACGTCACACCTCCCCTCCTCTAAAGATTAAATTAGATATGTTGGCAAAGGCACGGCCATACAATCTCGAATACGACTGTTTCTCATGCCAACTTTACGGTTTATTTATCAGATTCACATTGTCGTAAGAGTACAACAATTGACTGTACTGACGAAATAAATATCGGGCGAACTGCTTGGTGTGAGTGTGCATAGGACACAATATTTCAGCAATCGACCATGATGGCAACGTGGTCGACTGCCGAAATATTGTGTCCTATGCACACTCATACCAGGCTATTCATCCGAGATTTATTTCGTCATAAAATACGCCTGGAGAAATTGAAGAATCACACTGACTGTACTGCTTCCAGTTAAAAGTTAGCACAGCAAAACGGACAAATTCTCCAGAATTGACGAATAGGGCAACGGAGTAGCGTTTCAACCTCACCAATAGCATCTGTATTTACATGTGCAATGGAATTTTTAGTGCCGACCTACTTATTTGTAAAACCTGCTCTTCACCCACCCCTATTCATTCATCCCTTTCCTAAACAATCCAGACTACACACACAGTGTATAAGCTCGTTGGCATAAAAACAAGTGAGATATTGGAGAATTTTGTAGGGTTCTGAAAATGACAGATTAATCTGTTGAAACCGGTACAGAGAAATTAAAATATCTGTGCAACTGACGAGTGAATTTTATTCTGAAATATATACTACGGCTGCTGAGAAATCAATGGCTACGAATAAAATAATATTGCAGAATCTGATCTTGTATGAATAATTAAAACATTTATCTGTATTTGCAGAGAAATAAGAACTGCCTTTCATTAGATTTTTTTTCATAGAACACATGAAATTCAGTGGTTCCCACACTGAAGAAAATCAGAGAGAATGCACACGACACGAATTTATTGTGTGTGTGTGTGTGTGTGTGTGTGTTTGAGAGAGAGAGAGAGAGAGAGAGAGAGAGAGAGAGAGAGAGAGAGAGACTTGAATTACTTCCACGTTTTCACGAAGAGCAAAGAGTGGAACCCCAACGTGTGGGGCGGGGGCGGGGGGGGGGGGGGCTGTGTAATGAGCACTTTTTCTACACAACACATAAGTAAATTCGTTATCTTTCAGATAAATACATTTTCTAATCCGTCTTATTAGACAATTATGTATCGTTTCGCTTTCTTACGAAGAAGAAGAATTCTCAAATTTAAAGAAGTCCACACACAAAGATCCTGTTCCAGGCGATATGAGATACCAAATAATAGCCACTGAAGATAAAGGCACTGAAAATAAAAGCGCCTGGAATAAATGATCTGGACTGGTACTTATTCTGAAACGGCGCAAAATTTAATTAATGCCACATACTTCCACACTTCTATATCAGATACGTAAAAAGAATGGTACCTGTTACTACTGCGTGGAGAAATTCTCTGAACATTACCCACTTCAAAGACGACAACACAAAAATGACTGATGCAGCATAAATGAAGCCAGTAAAAACAACAAGAGGTTGTGGATGGGTAGGTGCCCCTTTAAAGCTGAGGCGTGTGAGTCTTGCCGTTCGTTTTACACGTAGAGCAGAAATGGCCAGTTCGAGCAGATAACGCGGACTGTGAGCGAGGCACCAGAAATCGTTATCACTGCCGCAGCCCCCGCCTGTCCCATTACTCGGAGAGAGGAGCTTCATGGCAATCGGTTTAACGACGTCCAGAGCAGCGGCTCCATAACATCCCAGCAGTTAAGCAACGCCGAGTTCATCGCCCGAACGAGCATGCCACGCGGTTTACTGGGCTGGATGAGGACGGTCGGCGCATCCGTCGCCTGCTGCAGCCTCCCACCACGTACTGGAGCGCTTTACTTCACTTGGCAACCTCCTAAGCGTTCTACACTTAACCTCAACCCGAACAACGGAGCAACCGCGTGATCCATGGTATGAATGGTACAACTCTTCCGGAAAGTTTACGAGAAGTCATTTCACAACGAAGTGCAAATGATCGGGATGGGCAGAAGAAAGTCTTAACATAATACTTCTTTGCTCTGGCGAACTTACTGCTCTTCAGGCAGTGACGTTACTGCGGTCAGAAATTTTGTGGGGACGATCTAAAAGGAAAAATGTCAATGAGGGCAGTAATCAAAAATTTGGATTAATTCTAGACGGGTAAAAGGAAATGGATTGTAATACGGCTGAGAAATACAAGCTTGAGTCCACTTTTAAAGACACACAGAGATAAATCATACCATCGAGAGGAAGCGGAGAAAGAATGGCACTGACCGGAAAAGAGTGTCTCGGGCTATGTGTTTCGATATCCCATAGTTTGTAATGGAGCATGACTCAGTAGATACCAAAGAGGCTGTTCAAGGATTTTTTATTAACCGTGAAGCGAAAATTAGAATGCCATCCTCACAATGGTTCAAATGGGAGTTTATACTTCGTATGGCCTTACAGGAAACAACAAATGTACACCTCCAGGCAGTGCTTGAGGCACCAACGGCCGGCTTACTGTAATTAAAAGAAGTGCCGCTGAAGGGGGGCTTCAATCTGTTGCCCACTATTATCGCCACGCTTCTTAAAACACTTCCTCGTGTGCTTATCCCTGCGATACTGTAAGATATACGTAATGCAAAAGGTAACAAATATACTTCGGCACCTGCTTTATGTGGAGAACAGCAGTTGAGAGCAAAATATACAGTTACCCAATGAATCGCCTTTCACACTGGTTCTCACAATACGATCGCCTTATGTGATGAGAACGTGTAAACAAATTAGTGAACAGACATCTTCAACTCCCAAGAGAGAGAAGTAGATTCGTCTTCATCATTAAATTCCCATACCCTATGTAAAGTGTGGCACTATCGCTGAGACCAGCTCACTGTTTGGCCGATTGTCACCGATTCTAAGTTTTATCGCTTCTTTCATCTCTGGAAACGATTTGTATATGTAAAAAACTACTGGTTGCACAATGCTTCCGAGTGCAACTTAAAAACACCAGGTCCCGCTATAACTGACTGGACAAGTCAGTTCAACGTCGAAGGAAGGCAAGGGTATACCGTCTGCAACAGAACAATGCATAGTAAAGCTGCGTTGTTGAAACCAACTTTTCGATGAAGACAACTTTACTTACGCTTTGGAGACAGAATTCCATTTCGTTTGCATCCGTTTAAGCTCCAATATATCCACTCTCCCGGAAGTGTTCGTTCCACACCGACGTTGTAATCGTGTGTAGAGTTTCTGAGGAATGGCGAGGAGTCAGTGGCAAGTTGGAGCCGGGCTGGTTTGTGAGGCCTGCTCAGTTGGCACAATCACAACAACACTACCCAAGGACGGCGGGCGCCCGGGTTGCAATCCCGGCGACATCGACAGTGGTCACAATGACTAACACAACGTATATTAGGATCACAGTAGGGAAAAAAAACCGCACACTAACCTCACACATAGAAATGGCTAGACACGACCTTCGCCATTTACAATGATCGACGGCCTTAAGATGTCACTGCCACGTCACACATCAACTCCGAGACCCTCTTAAATCGGTTTCCCCGTAATTGGCGGGGTAAGCCGATTCTAAAGTCTAAATCTGCAGCTGTACTTCGAAAGCCACAGTACAGTACATATCGAGTTAGGTGAGGCATTAGGCAAACCAGTGGTCGCACTCGTGACGAGTGGGGTTCAAATATCCACTCGGAGGTTTTAGTTTATCCGTGGTTTATATACCTCGCTTAACAGGAATGCCGCGAATACTCGCTTGAGGGGGATACAGCCAAATTCATTCCTCAGCTTTGTCTAATCTGAGCGTGTACTTCGTCTCTAATGACTTAGTCGTCGATGAAACGTCATTTTGTATCTTCTCCCTTAGCACGGTGCGTGGAGGCAGCAACAGAGTGTACCAGAATAATTTCCTATTCGTATTATAGCGTCAGTCATCAGGACCAGTTACGAAATATTGTTTGCACATATCAGTTTAAGCCAGCCACTATGACCGAGCGATTCTACGTGCTTCAGTTCGGAACTGCGCTGCTGCTACGTTCGCATGTTCGAATCCTGCCTCGGGCATGGATGTGTGTGATGTCCTTAGGTTAGTTAGGTTTAAGTAATTCTAAGTCTAGGGGACTGATGACCTCAGATGTTAAGTCCCATAGTCCTTAGAGCCTAAATACGTTATGGCCATTACGCGAGAAGTGAGAGGAAGTAATGTCTCTGGACTCTTCTCGGAACGTGTGCCCAGAGAATTTTAACCGTAAACCACTCCGGGAAACACAATGTATCTGGTACTGGAATCGGAGGAGTCCCCGAATAATGTAGCGCAATAGTCAGATATTGTACTCGCATTCGTTATCGGGGAGGACGGCAATTCCAATCGCTCTTAGCATCCCTGATTTAGGTCTCCCGTGATTTCCTTCCTCATCATGCCTCGATCTGAGCTTTGTCTCTTTTCACCTCGTCGTCGACAGGCCTTCTTTCCTTTCTGGTTGGAGGGTCATCTATATGAGTCCCTCGATCCGACTTATTAAGGCAATCGGGAAGCACCCAGAACTGTTTTCTTACGCTAATCCAACTTGGAAGGGAGGTGAAGTGTTCTAGAGCGACATACGATACTAGAAAAAAAGCTGAACGATGGTTTCGTGTCCTATCTGCTCCGTGGGTGATTTATACGTAATGTCTCAATAGGTACGCTACAACTGCAATGTGTTATAGCATCCAAAGTAATTCGATGTTCGAATCATGGTTGGATTATGTGTGCAGACAAATTCACAGAGTTTTGGTTGTGTGTGTTCCAGATTGTGATAAGTGAGACATAATGACAACGGTTAAAGAAAAGGCTCAGAGTGCAGGCCAAATGGGGCATGCAGGTGCAAAGGAACTTCCAAACACGGTACAGGAAGCCACCACCCTTGAGGACATTGATAGGCCGGTGGTCCAGAAATTTAATGTACAGAGAAAGCATTGATGTGAAGAATCATGTTCTAGACCAGGGTTTCCGTATCGCTGGACTGGCAGGGTTGGTCGAATTCCCTGGCCTAGGTTGTCTGCCATTGCATCGATGGAACCCGTTCTATAGGAATATGTCAAGGACAGAGTCTACCAAACGTCTATCAACCATACCAGTGATTTAAATAACTGAATAGTTGTTGCCATTGCCACAGCTGATGCGGATATGTTACCTTGTGAGATAGTATGTCACATAAACCAAACAGTGTGAATATGTTAAACTTTTCAGATATCCTCACTGCTGCTACGCTCTCAGGTTCGAATCGTGCCTCGGGCATGGATGTGTGTGATGTCCTTATGTTAGTTAGGTTTAAGTAGTTCTAAGACTAGGGGACCGATGGCCTCAGATGTTAGGTCCATAGTGGCTAGAGCCATTTGAACCATCAGATACCCTCTACATCATTGTGTTCTCGCGATCACTCTGCAATCACCAAAAATTACTGGATCGCTGCGACTTAAATCACTCCAAACAGACGCTCTTAAATAGTGGAAAGTTGGATGGTATCAGAAGACATTAGGATCATGCCCTACACCATACTGTGTTGTTCATGCGGAGCTCTGGATTGCTGAATGCTAAATTTATGTTACGTTTCTGGTTCATGTGAAAACTTCTGTCGGGCGAATAGGCCGAAAAAGTGAAGCACTCAGAAGACACTTTTGGATGTACGGGTCTGAGAACGACTACAGTTGCAATTCTGTGTGACAGGTAGAACGGCCACCACAGCGCATTAGTGTTGTTCTTGATTAGTGCTAGAATCAGGCCTGGAAGAGTATATAAGAGGCGTCAGCAGCGTCCGATGTTAACTGATCATTCCAAAGCGCACGGAAATGTCGCGTACACCACTATCAAATGGTTCAAATGGCACTATGGGACTTAACATCTGAGGTCATCAGTCCCCCAGAACGTAGAACTACTTAAATCTGACTAACCTAAGGTCATCACACACATCCATGCCCGAGGCAGGATTCGATCCTGCGACCGTAGCAGTCGCGCGGTTCCGGACTGAAGCGCCTAGAACCGCTCGGCCTCAACCGCCGGCTACTCAGTTATCAGCAACAGTGGAGTTTGAAAGGGGTCACTATTGGAAGTCTCCGTTTGGCCGGGAGGTCGAATCGTGCATCATCCACATTTATGAAGCATTTGGATGTGACAGTGGCCCGATGCAATCCAGAATGGGAAATGTGAGGGCAGGCGTATTCGTCGTCAAATTCCCTGGCGACCACATTTGACCGCCTCAAGGGTAGGTCACCGCACTGTGCACCAAGCACATCGTAATGCCTTCAGATCTGCGCCTGCTGTCCGAGGGGAAGAAACTGTCTCCCTACGGCATCTTGTGTCATCCTGTAGCACTGGTCGGAGTAGTCTGTTACCGTCGCGTGCGTTGACTGCCGTTAACAACGACAAACGGTTGCGCATCGAGTGGTGACGCGACCAGAGAGCATCGACTGCTAATGAATGGTTTTTTGGGAGGTCCCCGTCTTTCAGTGTTTTGGGCAAGCACAAGCGTGTTACTCCTGGCGCCACTGGGTGGGGGAACTTGCGGGTATCACTTCAGGTCACTGCTCGTAGTGACTGGAGAGACTGTTGATGCCAAAACGGCTCGTGATGGGACATCCTTGCGTCCTGGTGCGTTACGTCTCATGCAACTGTATCGTGGGGCTATTTTTCAACAGTGCAATGCTCGTCTACACATGGCTCTAGTCTCTATAAACTTTCTGCGTGATGTTTAAGATCTTTCGTAGCCAGCAGATCTGTACCTTGCAGAACGCGTCAACTACGTGAAAAGGACATGACGGACCAGTTACAAAGGTTGTGGGTCAGCTTTTATCACGAGAGGACACTAAGCATTAAAACATAACGTTTGAAAGGATACCGTACTCATACGAAGTTACAGCTCTTTCATTGTTGTACGGATTTCGCTGCTATATAGCAGCACGGTCGTCCTAGACCATCAGAAAAATACTGATGGAATGCATTGGATAGATCACGTTCAACGAATGGAAGAATAACATGACGAAGATAGAATTCCAGGGGGAATCAAGTGTTTCCCCACCATTTAAAAACATGCTGTTGGCAGTTCTAAGACGGAACAGGCCAATAGGCCTAATCCACGATGCCGTTCGTGGTGGTTATTGACGATCTCTGTCCGGCCGAGAGTAGGCCGCAGTTGAAAGAGTCGATGCGGAGGAGAGTGGCGCGAAGCGAAGGGACCGCGGAGCGGGCGAGGCGCCTGCAGCAGGATGCAGCGAACTGCGAACGCGGAGGTGTGCGTAAAACGAAACCCGCACGGGCGGCCGGGCAGTGTTGGCAGTGCGTGCGGGAGGAGCCGTGAGCTCGGCGCGGCGCGGCGCAGGCGCGGTGCGGCAGGAAGCGTGGCCTATCTGATAAAGCGGGGGGCCCCCGCAGGGTGGCCGGCCCGGCGCTGACTGCGCGCCCCGCTATCAACTGACCCGGACCACACGGCAATTATCTGCCGTGCTGACTAGCATCTCGCTGACAGCCCGGCCGCTAATTACGTAACCAACGGCGCCGCCGCTGCTTCTCGCCTAGATTCACCTCCCCGAAAAACACTTGCCTTCAACTCTCCATAAAGAACAGCATGCCCGTAAGAGTACTCTTGACGAAAAAATGTTACTACGATTTGGCACTGTTTGTTGCTTCAATTGTACACGTCATCCCAGTGTAAAGTAGGATGATCGACTGTCCACGTCACCAAGTTGAAGACAAGAACCTAAAACTATCAAATTTTGCGCCGTTCCAATTTTAATTCGCATTACGCTGGCAAGCGTGTTCACATATTCATCAACACGCAACTCCACTCCACCCCACCCCCCTTCCACCAACAAAACAACCCTCATACCCCGAGCACTATTTGAATATGCGCTGCAGTTTATCAAGAAACTGATCAAAAAATCACATGCTGTTCTATGTTAGTAGTCACACACAACACCTGCGTGGCAGCAGTGTCGAGAAGATTACGTAGCCAAGTTACTGACCTTCGCCCTGGCTCGTGTCTAGCCGCGCACGTACCGGTTAGTCTAAGCTAAATACAAACATCAGTAGTGACTAGAACGATTAATGCCGGCACACGGCAATCGCGAGAATAGAATTTCTGAGCGAAATACGAACAGGTGTAATGCGTAAAAAGATACGGAGTCAAGTGTGGGAAGAATAACCGCAAAACGGGACGGGGGAGCGAAACTACTACTGCGCCCCCCCCCCTTCCCCCCGCGCACACCCACACCGCTCGCATGCTGTCTCTCTCTCTCTCTCTCTCACTCTCCTCTTTTTGCGCTCTCTGCTGATGTAAACAGCTCCGACCCGCCACCCTATCTGCAGACATATGGTCACAACCGAGCGAGACTAGAGTTTCCAGAGCACAATCACACGCGTTAAGAGACCAATATCTACTTCGCACACAGTTCCGAACACGAATCTGGTCACAACACCGCTCGAATACGAAATCACAGGAACACAACAGGCTGCATGCGGTGCTCGGCAGCTTTCAAACACTGAAAAAACGTCATGTTATTACGAACACACACAATTATTTTCAACGACATTTTAAGCTTCGAAGCGCTTTGCACGGGATTATTCTATTACAGTGCGACAATGTATTATTTCTCTACCTCTGATAGTCTATTCGGTCTTCCAGACGGCACGATGTTTTACACGTTGCGTCTTACAGCCCGACAAAGGTGAAGCGAGTGCCTGGAAGAATAACAGTGTATTCCAGAACTACAATAATTGCCTGAATACCACAGTCTAGATCACAATTTTGCTTTCAATGACCGGTTTGGCCCAAACACAAACTAAAAGCTCGTTGCAGCAACTTTACGTGCCGTCAACTGAGAACAACAGTTGTTGCGACCAGTTTTTAGTTCTCAAGGTGGTCTACGCTGTCACAAACCGGTCACGAGACAGTGGTATTCGGACAGAAGATTAGAACACTGTGCTGTATACGCGACAGCACAATGCTACTTTTTAGCGAACTACTCGAGATGTTCTGCACGCTCGCGTCGGTTTCGCTCCTTGTTCCTAGGAGGAGAGTGAATCTTTCTGTTAAATGGTATGGTCGGTATTCCATTTGTCACCTGCGGCCACTGCACAAACACCTCCAACCGTTTCTCGCCTGTACACACACGCACATATATACACTCACACACTTCGCTCGGTCTGGCAATAGCGGAACGCTTTGCGGACGCGAAGTACGTCACACTGTGTAATGCGGTCATCCCCACGCACGCACTCTCACTGCGCCACCGTGTGTAACAGCTCGACGTCCGAGCGGCAGAGCGTTCGCGGCGGTGCGGAGGATTCCTTCAGCCGGTAGCGAAACCATTCCAGGCGGTGCGGCCTGGTAGCGAAAGAGCGGTCGGCGCAGTTCGCTCACGGTGACGTAGTCGGACTTCGGAAGATGGGGCCGTGGCGGTGCGCAGGCAGCCCCGTGCCCGTGAAAGAGGCAGAGGCGTAGCGCGAGTACCTGTCAGGGGAGAGCAGCGGCGACCAGGCGCTGGCTGCGATGCACTCCATGGCGAGGGCGCGCCGGCACTGGCCGGGCCCGCCGGCTAAGCGGGTCACTAGGCCACGGCGCGCCGCTCTGCGCACGCGCAATGCGCGCCTGCCCGCACCCGCCCGCGCACCGCCGCACCGCCGGGCCTCGCTCACTGCTACTGCTACTGCTACTGCCGCCGCCTCAGCGGCAAGGCTCAACCGAAAATTCCCCGCCCGTGGCCCCAATGTCCCGTGCCCGCGTTGCTGTCGCCGTCATCGACGCCGCGGACGCAAGCGGAACAGCTGCGTGCTTACACGTCACACACTCCGGACACCACTCACCGGCGTGACTAACGCTCGCCTTGCGCGTGTCACTTCCAACATTTTTTCCCACGAAAACGAATGACGATCAGTTTGGCTTTAGCAGAAGTAAAGACACCGGAGAGGCAGTCCTGACGCTGCCGTGCGGTAATTGGAACAAGGCTAAAGAAAAATGAAGACACGTTCGTAGGATTTGTCGACGCGGATAAGGTGTTCCACAGTGTCAAATTGCACAAGATGTTTGAAATTCTCAGACAAATAAGGGTAAGCTAAAGGGAAAGAAAGTATTTGTATGGAGTGTAGCCATGTATGGAAGTGAAATATAGACGATAAATAGTTTGGACAAGAAGAGAATAGAAGTTTTCGAAACGTGGTGCTACAGAAGAGTGCTGAACATTATATGGTTAGATCACATAACTAATGAGGAGGTATTGAATAGAATTGGGGAGAAGAGGAGTTTGTGGTACAACTTGAAAAGAAGAAGGGACCGGTTGGTAGGACATGAGGCATCAAAACAATGGTTCAAATGGCTCTGAGCACTATGGGACTTAACATCGGTGGTCATCAGTCCCCTAGAACTTAGAACTACTTAAACCTAACTAACCTAAAGACATCACACACACCCATGCCTGAGCCAGGATTCGAACCTGCGACCGTAGCAGTCGCGCGGTTCCGGAATGCGCGCCTAGAACCGCTAGACCACCGCGGCATCAAGGGATCACAAATTTAGTATTGGAGGGCAGCGTGGAGGGTAAAAATCGTAGAGGGAGACCAAGAGATGAATACACTAAGAAGATTCAGAAGGATGTAGTTTGCAGTAACTACTGGGAGATGAAGAACCTTGCACAGGATAGAGTAGCGTGGAGAGCTGCACCAAACCAGTCTCAGGACTGAAGACCACAACAACAACATGAAGACCACAACAACAACAACAACAACAACAAAGGGAAAGACGGACAATATACAATATGCACAAGATCCAAGAGGGAACAATAAGAGTGAAAGACGAGAAACGAACAGCTCGGTTTAAAAACGTTGCAAGACAGGGGCGTAGTCTTTCGCTCGTACAGTTCAGTTTATACATAGAAGCAATGACACGAAAAAAAGGACAGTTTCAAGACGGAATTAAAATTCTAGGTGAAAGGATATCTATGATAAGATTCGCTGATGACATGGTATCCTCAGTGAAAGTGGCCATGATTACAAGATCTGCTGAATGGAAAGGACAGGCTAATGGGTACAAAATATGGATTGAAAGCAAATCGAAGACACGCAAAAAGGGCATTCCTGGCCACGAGAAACGTACTAGTACAAATCTAGGGAGAAATTTCTGAGAATGTGCTTTTGGACCACAGCACTGTGTGATACTGAAACACGGGCTTTGCGAAAACCACAACACCGGAGAATCGAACCATTGGAGATGTGGTGCTACAGAAAAATGTTGAAAATTTGGTGAACTGATAAGGTAAGGAATGAGGAGGTTGTCAGGAGAATCGGCAAGAAATATATGGAAAGCACTGATGAGACAAAGTGACATAATGATAGGACATCTGTTTAGACATCAGGGAATAACTTCCACGGTACTAGAGGGAATTGTACAGGCCGGCCGGGGTGGCCGAGCGGTTCTAGGCGCTACAGCCTGGAACAGCGCGAACGCTATGGTCGCAGCTTCGAATCCTGCCTCGGGCATGGATGTGTGTGATGTCCTTAGGTTAGTTAAGTTTTAGTAGTTCTAAGTTCTAGGGGACTGATGACCTCAGAAGTTAAGTCGCATAGTGCTCAGAGCCAATTTCTGAATTGTACAGGATAAAAACCATAGAGGATGACAGAGATTAATATAGATCTAGCAAATAATTGAGGACGTAGGTTGGAAGTGCTACTCTGAGATGACGAATGTCCCAAATGGCTCTAAGCACTATGGGAGTTAACATCTACACTTAGAACTACTTAAAACTAACTAACCGAAGGACATCACACACATCGATGTCCGAGACAGGATTCGAACCTGCGACCGTAGCAGCAGCGCGGTTCCGGACCGAAGCGCCTAGAACCGCTCGGCCACAGCGACCGGTTGAGTGACGAGGTTCGCACAGGAGACGAATTCGTGGCGGGCCGCGTCAAACCAGTGAGAAGACTTATGACTCACGAGCGGTGAAAGAAGTCACGAGAATCTCTTCTGATTGAGTAGGCAATGGTGGCGTCAGGATGAGAACGATTAAAAACGTTGCCGAAACTGTTATTAGCAGTTCGGTGCTCACGAAGAACGAAATTGTTACTATTAACAGACTAACAAGGAAACATCACCAGCTTGAATTCACAATTTAAGGAGAGAAAAAAAAGGCACTAACGAGATTTCAGTGCCGGCAATCGATCGCGCGAGAAATTTTGGGCCATAATTCTGACAGTAAATGCCGTTACGAGCTTCTGTTTGAAACAGCTTTTAAACTTCGCGCGCGAAATACCGTATATCGGAGTAACAACCAGTTTCCTCCTACTCGCAGGCGAGGGAAGTTGAGGGGGTGGGGGTGCTCGCTGCCCTTGTTCGAGAACACGTTGCTTTACGCGAAAAGAGTGCGTTAAGGTGTACGAGTTTCATATTTTGGGAAGTATAGAGTAAAACAAGAAAATAATGTCTATTATACATACGGTTTACAAGCCGTGAGTATTTGTTCATCTTCGCCTGTGTCAACCACATCGCTTCAACTGAACAAGAGCTCATATAGTAGCCCTTATAGTAGGTTTACAATTATTTGCGACTTTTGACAGTTCAGTGCGCAGCGAATCGAGGGAAGTTTAGTTGTCAGCGTGTGCTCAACGCGTTCAGCATGCGACTATAACGCCAGGCCTGCTCGGCGCCTAACTTGTCAGCTGCCCAAGCTGCCCGAACTGCAGTCTTTCTCAATCGATTTTAAAGAAACTATACGGTAATACACGTCGAGTCTCGCGCATCTTATAGCTTCATTCGTCAGTTTCATGATGAATTACCTGTTATTTTGTTAATGGTCATTTTTTGTGATATTTCGGTATTAGCTAAACTACTGCAAGAAATTGTTAAAGTTCGCAGTGTAAAATAGGGGTCGCTATGATTTTGTGTTTGATGCGTGATAAGTCGTATGTTTCTCCATATGAAATTTAGGTAACATATTAAATTGTTTAAAACTATAAGGATATCGCTATCTGTCTCTAGTGTAGAGGAAATGGAACGTATGTAAAAGGCTCCGTCACGAAATCACTTGTCAGTGAAAAAGTCAAAATGAGACGTTCATAAATTCCTCGTATCTCACAAACGGTCTGAGATACCTAAACAAAATTTTGGCAAATGATAGTACGCAAAGAGAAGAGTGTTTTGCCATATGATCCACATGTGAAACTCCATATCTACCGTAATATTCAAGCAACTGCAGTTTTTCTTTTTATGAAGTAATGTGATAGCTTGTGAAACGAGAATTGTTGTGGGTCGTGCAAGAATATATGTGAAGAAGCTGCACATTTACATTTATACTGAAAACTGATTTTTTCGTAACTATTGACATGTCCCGCTCTCACTCACTTTTTATACGCTGTTTTAGGATTCTGCCACAATTTCAGCTGCATCAAAATGTTAGTGAGAAATATACCTGTAAACTCTGCTCTGTTTAGGCAGAATAAGCGACGTTAACACAGAAAAAAGTGATGTAGCCCAAAAACTATCACTTTACAGCCAGAGCTGCTGATCGTAGGTGCCTTTAATGTGCGACACCACGTGGTACTGTTTATCCACGGCGTGGCAACAGGGCCGTTCGACCAACTGAACTGCTGGCGTAGTGGTAGGGAAAGCCGGTTTGCCATTGGTTCAAATGCGTGTGTGAATTCCTAAGGGACCAAACTGCTGATGTCATCGGTCCCTAGGCACACTGTTTAAACTAACTTACGCTAAGGACAACACACACACACACACACACACACACACACACACACACACACACACACACCCATGCCCAGGGGAGGACTCTAACGTACGGCGGGAGGGGCCGCGCAGTTCGTGACATAGCGCATCTAACCGCACACACCACGGGACTCGCCATTGGTGTTACCTGGGCAACGGCGTCGTGTCCTCTCCGGTAAGCCAAACGTCAAAAGGCACAACTAATTTTAAACGCACTATAAGCTACGCATTTCACAGCCCATGTTTACTAGACTTTTTTCTTGTTTTGGTCCATACTACCTCCCGCGATCCAAAATATGAAAAGCAAAGAGCTTACGGTAGAAGACATCTGTTTCACAGTATCTAAGTGCTCATATCTCTTAGGTATGCGCATCAGAGTCCTTTATTCCGGTGTACGGAACCTGTTCCTGAAGTCAGCCAGTGTTCTTTTGGGATAGCCTATACAGGCCTACTTAGGGCCAGACGTCCCTTTCCTTCGCTTTTGCCAGTATTTGAGCTAGTTTATCTGTTGTCTCTGTTCTTCGGAGAATTTCTTCTTCTTTTCTGTCACTTGTGTGTTCAATAAGTGTCAGTGCTTCACTGCAAATAAAAATAATGCGCAATGACGACGTTAATAATTAAATAGTGCTACACTGTTTCTTTAATGACACGCTTACTCATTTTATTAATTGACCCTGCATTTTTGAAGTGCATATAACACTGTTCAAAGCAAAGAGTTCGCTGGCTCCAGATACAGGTCAAAAACAACGCACTTTGACACACTGAACAAAGCGCTACCGCTTCTTGCTTCACCGACGTTATGAACACAAACAGTACTTGGCGCTAGGGCATTACGGGGCTGCATTGGAGCGGACAGAATGATAGTCGGTGCACGCATATGTTTAAAAGCTGTGCATTCAGACAGTCATAAGTACAGATCACGTTGTTGACGCTTCCTTGTAAGTGAAGATCATATGAATATTAATAAAACGGTTCATTTGTTAAAATTGGTCCCTCTCCAATATGCTCGCCTCGTTCTAGAAGGAATTATATATACACTTAACTAGATATGATAAAACACTTTCATCCAAGAAAAACCGTAATATGAAATATTTTTAAAATTACAGATTATTTATCCCTTAGCGTTATCTATTAGTTCTATCAATAAGTCTCTTGCCAAAAGCATTTGCCGTTTCATCCGTCTATGTGACAGAGAATTTTAAAATCGGAGGACCCGTTAGCCCTTTCCACCCAGGCGCACACGATCGTGTTGGTTTGGTTTCAATTTTCCGCGGCTCAGCTATATCACTTTTCTGCATCACTCCAGGCCATAACGATTGTGCGAGTTCTCGGCTTTCGTTTGGCAGCTGTTTTGTTTAATACTGTGACCACAAGAGCGCAACAGATCAATTCAGCCTTCAACGAGACGATAATAGCATGCGTCCCCAGGGTATGTCGGCCGCTTTGGTTGAGCGGTTCTAGGCGCTTCAGTCCGGAACTATGTGGCTGCTACGATCGCAGGTTCGAACCTGCCTCAGGCACCGATGTGTGTGATGTCCTTAGGTTAGTTAGGCTTACGTAGCTCTAAGTCTATGGGACTGATGACCTCAGATGTTAAGACCCATAGTACTTAGAGTCATTTGAGCCCCCGAGGTAAATACAATATAATAGGGCTACTCTGAAAGTAAGGTCCGACCGGGCGCGAAAAGGAAACCACAGTGAAAATTCGATGAAGCTTTGCACATATGTGTTGGGCAATGTCTCTGGTATGGCCGTCCATCGCGTCACGTTGCTCTTTTCAGTTCTGAGCACACAGTGAGCACGTAAAGGTGACTAGGTAACTAATATCTACCGCCAACTATGAGGTCCTGACAAGAGATTTCGCCTGATGTCATGCACCCCATGCTGTCAGGCGTTTCCTTCTTCATGACCATTCTCGCCCATACTCTGCAGGGCCTATGAAGACGCTCCTGCAAGCTTTTCGATGGGAAGTGTTTCATCACCTGCAATTCAGCCCGTAATTGGCTCCCCCTCAGTTTCATCTCTGCCCACATGAATCGCTGGCTGCGAAGAAAACATTTTGGCACATTGCAAAGAGTTGAAGGCCTGCGTAGCGAATTGGCGAAAAGCACAGGCGGTTGCTTTGTATGACGAGGGTGTTGGAAGTTGGTACAATGTTACGACAAATATCTTTGTTGGAGCGTCCGCTATGTAGAGAAGTAGCTTGCAAGCTGCTATGTAGATAAGTAGCTTCCAAATAAAGTATTTTTGATTTACACAGTGGTTTCCATTTCGCGATCGATCGGACATTACTTTCGCAACAGGCCTCATATTTTCCTACATTTCGTTAGTTTAAGGCAATTCCTACATTTAGACGGCAAATGTTTCTTTTAATATTTATAAGGTGTCTAAACATATGCATAAAGTGCCACTTGGATTTTATACTTATTTCTATTTTGGGATGCGCGATAATAACTAAATTTTATAGGTAACGCAAAACATCAATTATATCCCAGTGTAATTATGGTTATCGGCCTAATAAATTAATGATAAGTCTGTACTTCAGATACCGAGGGCGGCGGGAAGAAGGGCCGCTTCATACGGATGGCTATGTTTGTAGCCTAATTAGCTCGCATCATTGTTCGCTTATCTTGTTACAATTTGGTTATGTAATACGTTTTTTTAGTTTTGTAATTAAGACAGAAAAATGTTCCATTTCTTTAATTATGAGACAATTGTCCCTCGTAAATAGGTTTTTCCTGAAACCAACAAATAAAGAAAAATTATTCCTGTTCTTGCAGCAGTCTTGCATTTACCTCTTGCTACCGTTACATAAGGTCAGTTCAGTAAAGGATGCACGTCGTCTAAGACTTCTTACTTTTGAAGTTATACTGTCTGTGTGCATTTGGCCAAAGAATTGCTTAGGAGCCATCCTTATAACGCATCCTAAGTTGAAAAGCTGAACGTTCCCGTGAAACAGTTCCTCCTTGATGGTACCCTATCAAAAAAATATTACAGATCTCGGCATAAAGAAGGATGAGCACCTATATCTATCACACGAGACTGTCACAAAGCGCACAAAACCCCTGCCAAGCCTACATACACAAAAAATATTGGAAAACCTCTTCATGAGAAGTGAAGCAGAAATTAGTGAATGCACTACCCTGACAAATAGCTGAATAGTTGATGTATCTTAACACGGTACAAACAACGGAACGTCCAGAATTTGACTCGAGCTAGCCACGAACACGCCTATGTAAGAATTGTAACACCTCCCTCCCCCTCCCCAGGCCCCTGCTCAACTGCATAATATAGATGAGATCATGTGTGTTTGTATCCCTAAAGCAGATGTGCATACAAATGAGGACACGTACAACAAAAATAATATATAGTCGCGAAATATTTCCACGACACAAAACTCCGTTTGTAAGGTGACTTCTTAACTAGCTAATCAAACCCACAATAAATCATTCCGTTGCCTATGACAAGCCATACATTAAAATGAAAACATCCTACAGAACTCGACATTCTACAGGATATGGTAAATATCACAAAAGACATAAAATGGTTCTCATTGCTAGCAGCTGAAAATATGCTTACACTTTACGGACCTGAATAAAATCACCCCCCGATAAGGGCACAAATGTGCAGAAACGTGTTTGAGAATAAATATTAGTTGTCTGCATAATAGGAGGATCTGCATTTTAATCATCTTCAATCACAGCTGCTGGCGGGGCTTCAAAGCCAAACGATAATAACTAAAAATCATGTGAGAGCGAGAGATGAAGAACGCTCACTGTACCAGCATCCCAGCTCCTTCCGCTGGGAAACAGTATAAAGGACGGGAGGAGGGGGGAGAAGGAGTAGTAGACGGGGAAGGGGGTGACGTAGAGGTGGTGGGGAAACAGGGGGGGGGGGGGGGGGGACTCCGTGGTCCGCTGCAGACTGAGTCACGCTGCCAGCCGCGCGGAAATCCGCCGCACAGCTTCGCGCGCCACTTTCCGTTTCCCTGGAACGTGTTTCGTTCGGGAGGTCTCGACTTGGAGGAACCACTGAATCATTAAAAACGCGTACAGAGGCACTCAACTCTGATACCAGGCTGCCAAGTTTCAAACTGTGGTTGGCTCCGCTCTAAAAACAAGCCCTTTCCACGTGTCCGGCAAAACTGGCTTTTAAGAGTAGATATGTGGGATGAAACTGACATAGGTCACGCAAGTAAAATATTATTATTATTATTATTCAGCATTATGAAACCAAGTATGTACATACACAAGTAATTTACATGTAACTGTTTAAATTTGATAACTACATCACAGCACTCGGTGTGACTTCATGCAAGTCTTTCAGACTTACTTTGGAGGCCTGGAATAAGCACCACATTCGATCACATTCACAGATGTAGGACTATCACAATAAGCCCACTAATTTAGAATGTGGGCCCATACCTACCTTCTTTCGCTATGATGCGATTGAGTCTCGGCCGTTCGCCAAGGGAAGATCAAAGTTGTTGGGATTCGAATCAGATGAGCGTTCTGGGGTGGATGTTCATTCTGCCTTTCTTTCCACCTGTTAGTGCCGACAAAAACGTCTGTTACCCGAAGATCTACCCCAAAAGGCTTGTGTGACTTGAGGCATATGGCTGGTGGATTGTGGAGAGCGCTATACCTCCTTACGAATTTGCATTTTGATACCTTTTCTTCTAAGTTCCGGATAATAATTAATGGGCACAACAGGAAATCCCTGAATATGAGGTCTACTAACGCCCTCTTTAAGAAGTACCAAGTGCGCTGTTTTCCCAGGCAGGGGCAAAACATTCAGCTGGTGAGCATTCACAATTGAAATTACAGCACTGAGTAGCGTTGCATTTGCTCACAAGTCGTTTCGGCTATTTTGTGCACAAGATTCGCTCTTGAGTCAAGATTCTCTGATATGTTCGTGGAATGCTGCTACACAGCAACAGAGGAAACCAGTCGTAAATGAGTGGACAACTTCGACTCGGTAACGGAATGTTAGCAATACACAACTCGCCTAAAGACATAAGACACGACCCATGTTGGGAGATTGTTCTAGCGCCCAGCATCGGGATCTACAGGGAGTGCTGCAGGTTGAGATCATAACAGCACGAGTTTTGTGGGGTTCGCAAATAGGCGTGAGAGCGTGTCTGATACATAGACAGATGATGTTTCAAGGAAAATTATCTCATGAATACTTAGATAAAACATTCCAGGAACCGGTTTTTACGAGTTAACAATAAATATCCTTGTCCTGCCTACGCACTATATTATGAACAGACGTTTAATTACAGTATGCATAGGCAGTTCTTAAAACTATATCTCGCAGAATCACGAGGTTTTTAAAACCCGTTTCAGGACTCCACGAGGGAGATTAACTTTCAAAGAAAATAGTTTGAACGAAGCAACGTAATGAAACTTAAGAAAGCAGCTTTCATGTGTCTGAAGCCATACAACCCCAACATTCAATGGCATTTAAATCGCAATGAGCATTAAGTTCTACGATCAAATCACAAGGGACACGAATGGTGTAGAAATAGACAGATCGAAGCACTTTAAAGCCAACAGTTTGAAAGTATCATACTTCCACGTCATATTTAGGATTAAAACGGGGAAAAAATAACTTACACTACAGATGTCACATTTTCCTTCTTTATCATGGTATGGAAAGTGTCTTACTTTGACATCTTCAAACCAATATGTCGATATAGCGAAACAATCAACAAACAGTTGCATAAAAGAAATTTAATTTCTTAAACAGTTTCGGCCACTTACAGACCACCTTCAAAACATTACTCTACCGCATTAGGTAAAATCTGAAGAAGGGCGCTTAGTCCCCGAAACTGTTTAAGAAATTAAATTTCTTTTTTTGCAATTTATTGCTGAGTGTTTCACTATATACAATTACAACTGCTGAGAATGGATAAAACAAAATAATACGTCTATATTTGTAACCGCAATTTCCGATACCGAACGGAACGGTGAAGCTGCGATGTAATCCTGTGGACAAACCTCAAATACCACACTTCCTTAAAGTTAAAGACGTCTTGTTTCTGCGCCTACATTCGTGGTAATGCAATGTATGTATAAACACCTGTGACTTTTTATGGCTAAGATTCCAGAACGAAAGAGATGAAAATACAGTTTAAAGTATGAGCTCTGCCTTCCACACGCTCAATAAGGCTAATCTTGGATGAGGCAACGCAATAGTTTTAAGCACCCACAGAAGAATGAGGAGAGCGAGAAGGGAGTCACACATGCTCATGGGTCTCGTTGAAGACGATAGACAACAAGAAACCATGAATAGTTATGTTTCATCGAATAGAAAAGGGTTATCGGAATTATTCTTGTCATCAGCGAGATACTACGGAGAACAAAAGAAAAACCCAAAGTTGGGGTACATGTCAAGTTCGAATGGGACGCAAGCGAGAGGCACAACTTCTGGTGTCTTGCCAAGACCTGCAGTCTGTGCTTTCATCACCTACATTTTGACATATTTTGTTTGTTTGCGTGGCTCTTATTGCAGCTATATCGAAGTTGGACGGACGTGAGTCTTTAAACTACAAACTGTATCACCGAAGTACACCTGGTGGCGTCACAGGAGGGACATTAGCAACAATAAAATGAAACAGCAATTACTAGAGCAGCATAATATTAAACCTTTAAGCACCAGTAAATATTCGTAAATGTCTTCGTAAAACATCACTAGTGGTCGTTAATAACAATTAATTCTCTCTCCAAATATTTAATAGCAGTGTTAATTTCTTCACAGTGACACGTTTTGAGTTGTAAAACAAATTAAGGTCCGTGCCTTCAAAATGAGAGATCATAATTATTGAGGCAATTTACGTTGATTTGCTTCCCGAGACGTTCCCTTCGTGTACATCGTGGTTCACCGAACGTGGTGGCAATTTTGAAAAGAAACTTTCTTGTAATAGGTACCAAGTTGGTAGTTCTAACGAAGGTGCTGGAAAACATCTACCTGCTGATCGATGAAAAGAGCTCTAGCTTTAATAAGAAAATTGGCAGTATTAACACAAGAAGTATTCTGCCGTACAGGCAAATCCTGTCTTTTTGTTTCGGTAAGCTGTACTGAAAGCTTTTATGTTTGTTTTGTTTTACTGAATCATACGTGGCTCAAATATAAAAACGTGTACGGAGATATCAGAACATAAACAGTTTCAACAATAGATACAATACTTGTCGTTTAGGAACCTTGAAATGTTGCTAACTAAAAGCACAAAACAAAGGCAGAAATTGTAGAGGAAATACCTCTACCTCAACATCAGTGTATTTACGTAATCACAGAGACTTCACCGTATTTCATGTTACCATCTCGAATAAGCCGGGACTGGTGGTCTGGCGTTAAAGCATGTGTCTGGAATGTCTGGAAACAGAGAGTACCGAATACCAGTCGGACCAAGGATTTTTTTTTTTTTTCAGTCCATCTTTAACCTAGCGTGCACCTCCCAATGACGTTCGCCAGAAACGTCATGTTGTTGGGATTCCACGTTAAACCGTATTTCCCTTTCCGCTGTTGGAGAACTGGGGTACATTAGGGGCACTAAAGCCACATCCAGTTGAATGACGTGCACAACGCAACTCGGTAAAGGCTTTCTATATTGGCGTATCTTCACGACACAATAAAACAGGAGCATTTGTGGGGCTGCTAAGTTGGGCCACAGCCACATATGTTTGGCTGTATGGCTCCAGTGACGAGTGCAAGTGAATGTCGAGATCAACATGACACACAAAAAATGGAAGTATGCGACCTTTATAAATATTTGTAAAATAACAGTAGCGGTTCCGGCAAGTAGTTACCATCTTCAGACGTGCTTAATCAGCTAAAAAGATTGGTACAGATACACATACAAATATAGTTAGTACTTTGAACACCATAAAGTCATTTAACTTATTTCAATGAAAGTACATCATATGGTCACACGAGAAAATACTCAAAGTGTTGAAACTGCCAAGTATATTTGCTAACACATCTGTACGAAACCTTTTAGTGATTAAGCACACCTGAAGAAGGCAACTACTTGCCGAAACCGGTAATGTCGACATTCTTTAATATATCTAAGCGATCGTGACGTAATAAATAATTATATTGACATATTTCGTAATACGACACTTTCCAGTGTCCTCTAGCACAACACATTGATGTTCCAGGAAAGCTAATGTGAGCCATGACGCAGGAGTTCATATTGCGGAAACAACGGAGCAGCCGCTTTACTGGGAAGCCTAAATCCTGTCTTTCGTTCTACAACAGCGAGCGTTAGTATAAATACGAAGGCTGAAGTTTTCGATGTATGCGTATGAGTGTGTGTGTGGAGGGAGAGGAAGGATTGGGAGGCAGAGTGTAATATAAGGTTGTTTTGAACACCAAGTGAAAACGTTAACAACGCAATTTCGTGAAGCTGTTGTCACTTCATTTGCAAAGTGTCTTTATGTTGGCTATCGTTTCCTTACTTCACATGTGCTTGCTAAGCTAACCGTCGCAACCTTTCCCATACGCTTTTGGTAGCACAAACGTTGATTCTTAACGCTAAGTGGTCAATTCCACAACGGGCCCAGAAGAGCCGTGACAGCTCGCTCTTTCGTTATCACTGCTGTTCCATTAGACTAATGAGAAGCATCTGAGTCGCCAAGTGCCTTACGGAAAGGGGTCATCAGATTACTGTTTAAATATAAGACGCGGTGAGGCGCGCCCGGCGCCTTCCGCTGGCACAGCTCTTAAAGACACCAGGCGAGGGCCTCTTTACACTTAGTCTCTGCAACGTCTAATCCCATGCTACAATATTTCCTCAATTTGGTTTGCCATCTATCATCTACACCCCGAACATTTTTTCGTCGTGAAATGAGGTACACTTAATTCTATTAGATGACGAGCAACCAGATGTGACAACAAAGAATCAGCGCTTGACAATACAGTTTATTTGATTTTATTTGCTTCGACTATTTCGCTGTCCGTCAGAGACGCAGCAATCTGCTCTGTGGGCCTCGAGAATAATTCGGCACCCACGGTGCTCGGTAACCACTGAAAATAATTCCTGCAAGGTGTAGAACTCGGACAGTGGACTATGGCTCAAGCGCAAGGGCTCACAAACTTAGCCTCGCGAAGCCGTAAAAAGAAAACAAATAAATATTATTCTCAGACGTTCTGGGGCGATCAGGACAGCTTTGACGGACATGTTACTTACTAGTTTTAGTGAGGCCATGCGCACTGGATTTGGCAATTCAGCAACAAGCTGCTTGTTATTGGTTGAAAACGGAATTCGACAATAGCAGACCGATAATTTTCCACAGTAACCAGGAAATTAGGAATACCAAATCATTTGGAAGACAGAAACAGTGGGAAACCTCGCAGTACTTAAATTTTTCTTAGACCGTTAGAACGGCTAAAGCTGTAATGTTTCCAGCCAACCACGCAGATCCACCTCATTACTGACCACAGCCATCATATATACTTAGGATATGGAGAAGGCCTACACGAGATTGTGCGTGTGGCGGTCTTGAAAGGACTCTGGTCATACGACACTCGAGTGAACTATAAGGTAAAGGGTCGTATACTCTCTGACATGAAAGCATTTCACCTATTTAAAAATATATTAACAGAATCAGCTACAAGTGGCACTGTAACAATTTTGATGGAATTTTAAATAGTGATCAAGTGCCACATACATTTGTAGACAACTTCGTGATGTCGTTACGCAATTCCGTAATCGGTATAAGGTACTTTCGTGATACATGTAAGATGATCACTACAGTGCAGCTAAGTCAACATCAGCCAACAATGATGTCCCAAGAGATGACAAGCCGAAGTCGCGCATGACCTCTGCAATCACAAAATCCCCTGTATCATGAAAATAGCTTCGTCCACCTTAGTGCACAGGCCATATCTATGCGATATCTGGAACTGATGAGTAGAAGCGTACAAAGATAAATGGACTACAGTTAAGAAGATGGTGCAGTATATAAGAAAAGTCCGAAAGACATCGTAGTTTGAACTTGAGTTGGGCTAGCTCACAGGCAAGGCCTGTTTAAGACCAAGCGACACAAGCTTGGGGCGCCAAGCTAATATGGAGCGGAAGTGCAAGAATCAGGAGCGAAAGCTGACACGAGTAAAAATGTACGAGGAAAAATGGAGGGAGGATGGGCGCCAAATGATAAGTCGCTTCTGGGAAAAAATGTTCTGTAAAGCACCTGCTCACAGGCTGGACCTATGTAAAAGCCCCTCAAAATAGCTACTTGCCACGAGCAGCAATGGGGTGTGCAAATGAAGCTACAGGTTTATTATATAGTCAGAACTATATCTGTGTGCGGTTTGAATTTATGTAAAAGTGAACGTACACGGTATTCACAAGGAAGTTATTCAGAAGATAAGAAATGATAATTGCTGTTATCTTATATGGCGATTCAGCTGCCCCTACGGCTGGGTTTTATGCAACTCTCAAGGCCTTCAAATGCCTGCCTGCCTCTCTCTCTCTCTCTCTCTCTCTCCCTCTCTCTCTCTCTCTCTCTCTCACTCGCTACGTCTATAGAAAAAAGTAGCAGGACCTGCTTGTAGGAAATTTAATGTAGTTAAATTTTGTGTTGGGGTGCATTTTCACTGGAGACCACGGTTTTCGAGTTATTCAAGAAAAACGAGTTTGAGGGTAACTTTTGTACTTTTTTTGTGTAATTCGAAAACTAAGGCCTCCAACGACAAATCATATCAGTGTAAAAAGTTAGCTACATTAAATTTCCTACAAAAAGGGAATGAAAATCTTGCATGTGGTATCTGAAGTTTGCATAAAACCCAGCCATAGGGGCAGCTGAATGACCCTATAAACAGAGGAACGTTAACGGTAGTTCTCTTTGTCAAACTGTTGTGCTCCTAACAATGACAGCGAGTTTGTGACACAGCAAACCGACTTTCCTTGAATCCTGAGGCGTTACTTTGCAACAAAAATGGAGTTATTCTAGCGGGCACACACAACGCTAGCCGGCCGTGGCGTAGCCGTGCTACACCCATTGATCGCAGACTGAGGTAACCCGATTACCTGCCGTTGGACTAGCACGCGTCTGTGAGCCCGTGAGCGTTATTTCCAAGCGAGCTGCACCGCCAGAGGGTAAAGTTCTACAGAGACTGTCAATAACGCAGCGGGCGGTAGCACAAGTTTCCATTTGTGTTGACAATAACCTGAATCCCATGGTTGTCTTCCAGTCGCCTCAACAATGTCAGCCCGAGTGATAATGTCAACTGGTATATCTACAGCGGATAGAACTATCTACAGATAATCGCGCTAACTCTAAGATAGGCAGACATGTCGCTGCTGCTCTTATAACGACGTAACGAGAAAAACGAACATTTTTGTGGCTCTGCTGATATGAAGTCTCCTCTAGTCCACACTGTCTATGCTACTCCGTGTAACGCACCGTTTGACATGCTCTCCCCCCCCCCCCCCCCCTCATCATGCATATTCCACGTCTCCTCCTAAACTACTGGATCGATTCCAACCAAAATTGTTACACATATACGTTACTGTTGGGAGACTATCACTGCGGGGGTAAGAACTACCTACCTACCTACCCATCAAAGGCATGGGGGTGAAACAGTAAGAGTAGCCTGCGATGCATCAAGTCTCACGCTTTATTCATCCAGTATTTGAGAATGAGAACTCTCAGTGACTTACAACAGACACTGCACATCATTTCAAACCTTTGCGAAATTCTTTCTCCCTGACAAACTCTGCAAAATTATGAAAAGAAAACTGTTTATCGCTTAGTACTTTTTCGCTGTTCGTGCTGAAAAGTACCGCGTGAGGCATGGCGTTGTAATTTGTTACTTCTTTACAGCTAACTCTATTCGCGGCACATTTTACACACAGTATGCACATATACCACAGAATGTAAGTGCAAAATTATATCCCTGTAAGACACATAGTTCAGGAGATATCACGTTATAAGCATTAAACACAAGGCCAGACGTTATATGGTACGTGCGTAGACGCACAGCTATAAATAAATACCTGGGCAAAGACCGGTTTCTTCGCTAGTAATTTATAAATTATAATGAAACTGGAGAGCGTGGTCTATTTTGAACAATACTTTTTTATTCGCAACTGCATAACTCGCATTTGGTGGATTTATGGCAATTAACTAGGGGTGGTTTTAATCCTTGACGAACGCTGAGTGACGACATGACGAGTTACTTTCGCAACGAAAGACTGATGCTGCTGGTGACTCTTCAAAGTCGATGCCGGTTAGTTGTTATAAACCCACCAGAAGCGATCAACAGAACTGTGAATAAAAAGGTACAAATCTGGTGGCATACGCCATCCTCCAGTTATTATGCATACCACTAACATCTTCCCAACCGAAAAGGACCAACAAGGTATTATCTCTGGTCGGAGCTCAGCTTTCTCAACCCCCCTGCCACTCGTCTTCCTTGTCCTTCCAACTACGTCAAATTACGAAGTCATGGGATCGTCAACACGAAAATACCTAACGAGTTTATTTAGAAACAATTCTCGTCGATTCCCCAAAAATAACACATCCACCAACAGACCACTCGCCGCCTCTCTTCAGTCAACAGCGGTATTGGGTGTGAATATGGAGAGCCACGTGATTAGTAGTCTTCCCTGTCGCTGATGTCCGCTTTCTCAAGCCGGAGCATGTACTCCGTCTTCACTTCACTCCCCAATTGTCTTTACAAGGGTGAATGCATACCGCAGCAGACATCTTAACAAGGAAGGCTCCTTGGCATTGCCGATAACAGCACTGGTCTTTAGAAACTGTTCAGCTATGGTGGTGGATAACTTCTCAACGTGTATTTACATATTAGTGCTAGAAACCTAATGAGCCTCACCTATCTAGTGCTGAACATCAAGCTCAGAAAGTTTCTATAAGATGTCCGAGAAGATAATTATCATTCAGTGCCATCCACAATTCAAACGTTCCCGCTGAGGGTATGAGACTGTCTAAGTGGCAGAAGCTCCATCTGTCGTCGTGAGATTAACTAGTGTCACATATTGGTTACAGGTAATCAATTCATTTTAGTTTAACTAGTGGCACATATTGATTACGTATAATCGATTCATTTTATGTCACGCTTTGACGTTTAAGGTATGTTACTGACGTCTGCTTATTTACGGGATACTTTTGCGACAGAGCGTTGCAAGATACGTAGAGCTAGCTGATGTTCTTATAATTTTACACATTCATATCTTATTACGTTCTGGTTCCTTCTAAATTTTTTTCCTTAATGTGTGTATTTACGTTTAGACCACTAAACAGGTATAATCATAAAATATGAAAAAAACGTTTTCTGCAGACCGATGAAGTCGGTAACGTATCATACAACTACAAAGAAAAATTTCGAAAATGTCTGGGAACTTTTACCGTTCACCTACCAGAGGGGCATCACGCCTTTAATTACCATTACTAAGTATCGGGCACAGAGTCTCAGAAATGGCCGCAGAGGGTCACAAAAGGTTGCGTGATAGGTCCCTGGAGTACAAACCTGTTGTAGCACGACAGTTCGATGTCTCGGTGTCATCAGCGGTCGCTTACGCTGTTAGTACTGAAACAGTGAGTATTACGAAAGCGCTTGTGCTGCAGAATCAAGCCGGTAGCTGGTTTTAGATCACATCCGACGTCATTTACAGCACACAAGCCACATTCCTAGCAGCGGTCACTGACTATTGTCGGAATAGACACAAAAAAAAAACTGTGACAGTGATATTCACAGCTTTGGATTACGGCGGATTAGTTGGGTTTAGCATAATATGCACAGAGTTAAAATACAACTATTCGTTGTCTTTCAAATGGGCGCAACAACACAAAAACCTAAATACACATTTTTCTTTCACTTAGTATTTTGTTGTCAGGTCTGCAAGAGCGTTATACCCCAAAATTCGCCTCATATAGATCTGCTATCCTGGATCAAATAAAGCGCCACTGTTCCATAGAAAAAAGCTGATTCCTGTATTTCGGTGATGAATGAAGTTGCGAAAATTCGTTGATCTTCGTTTCATGAGTCCCTGGTCACTTTCGTCTATGTGAAAACGACAACACAAATATGTTGCAAGTATTAACATAATTGAGGAGTAAGACTTCGAGCTCTCATCCAGTATATACAGTATGTCAATTTAAAGTGACATATTCTCACAAGATATAGCACTTCTGAAAACTAGAAACCAAGTCAAAAATGTGTGACAAAAAAAGTGTGTGGAATCTTATGGGACTTAACTGCTAAGGTCATCAGTCCCTAAGCTTACACACTACTGAAGCTAAATTATCCTAAGGACAAACACACACACCCATGCCCGAGGGAGGACTCGAACCTCCGCCGGGACCAGCCGCACAGTTCATGACTGCAGCGCCCCAGACCGCTCGGCTAATACTACGCGGCCCAAACCAAGTCATATAAACACATGGTTGAAGACAAATACTTGAAATATTGGCCATTCTCCTGTACTGTTAGTCATCCGTCTGTTCACACTGCGGGAGGAGCTCAGTGTGGATGTAACTCAAAAATGGTTCAAATGGCTCTGAGCACTATGGGACTTAACTTCTGAGGTTATCAGTCCCCTAGACCTTACAACTACTTAAACCTAACTAACCTAAGGACATCACACACATCCATGCCCGAGGCAGGATTCGAACCTGCGACCGTAGCAGCCGAGGGGTTCCGGACTGAAGCGCCTAGAACCTCTCAGTCACAGCGGCCGGCAATAAATTAATTATGTACTTCATTTTACCGTAGTGATTATTAAGATATTACCTCGTATTTATACTGCAACCAGTTTCAAAAGTGTAAAGCTTAAAATTATGTACATAAGACGTCAGGTATTGTAAAGTATGTTCCATACCTACTTAATGGTATGGATTAAGGTTTCCAGGTCCAATTTGCACAAAAATCGGAACTCGGTATCTGGTAGTTTATAAAATCATCGGAACAAGGACCTAAAAAGCAACTTCGCGCTCGTAATAATTTTCCTATCGCTTCGGTGCAAGTCAACAAAGTACTCACTGAGGCTATACGAGAAGACGCTAGCAGCCAGTAGGGGGGAAGTGGGAGAAGTTGAAACACTGTTCAGAAAGCAGCAGCGTGATGGTACGTGTAATAATACAACAATGGAAGCCATCGGGCTGAGTGTTTTAGACAGGCACGTTACAGTTAGGGTATGCGCCGAGTCGTTCCTTCAGTTCATCTGTTGATTGTGACATCCAGGAGAACCTCGTTGGAACTTTTTTTGGTTATAGCCATCGATGCGTTTAAAACTCATTTGCAAGCTTTCATGTACTCTACCATTTTTAAGGTGAATTCGCAATTATACACTGCTGAAATGAAATAGGGGAGCATAACTTTGGCCGTCTATCTTATCCCATTTAGCAATAATTGACAACTGAGTATGTTACCAAATTATACCTTTATCTCTCACAAATTAAGTAGGTAGCGAAATATCATTATAGCCTCGGTCATTTAAATAAGAATGACCTGAAATGTCCGACGGGTGTCGAAAACGAAGTGGAAACAATCGTTCATCCCGTTATTGTCGGTGCTTCTCATTGGACACTGAGTGCTCCAGTAATGTATATCCCTACTGTGAGCGTTCATCACCACCTCGCACCTACGTTCCGTGCAAGTTTAAGGAAGTCGCCCAGTAGTTTCCGTTGCCTTTCTTCAATGTGAGCTCTTGAAAGTTCTCGGAGAGCATGTGTTGGAAGAGGGCGACTATGAAAACGTTTGTCAACCATGTCACACACTCTCTCCATGGGCTTTAGGTCAGGCTCAACGCTGACCATTCCAGTACTTCAGCGTCCAGGCTTAGCAAGAAATTCCTGGTCATTGTCGCCACATGGGGCCCGGCGATACCGCGCACAAGAAAGAATTCAGGGCCACGACCGTATGCAGTACCAAGCACTTGGTGAAACAGGATTGTTCAATTTACTGTGTGACTGTAAGACAACCGTGGACAACGGCATGACCCCTAGAATGAAACCTCCCCACACATCAGAGAACCTCGGTCGAATTTGTTGATTCTCTGGAGAAAGTTTGTCACGTACTGCTCAGCACGGCGTCTCCACACACGAACACAAGCATCACCTTCAAAAAAACATAGGTTTCAAATCTGGACTCGTCTGTCAATAAAACGTTTCGCTTGTGGTAAAGTTGCTACTTGACGTGCGAACAGCCGAACTGCCTGTGAACAGAGAGATAGTGATGTGTCAAGCGGGATGCTCGAACAGGACGTCCTTTCTCATGATGTGTCCCTTACAGTCTGATCTGACACAATGGCCCTACTGAGATCGTTTCCGCAGTACTCTGACAGTTGCCGCGGCGCAGAGATGACCACATATCATCAGTGTTCACCTGGGGTCGTAATGCGTCGCCGACCCTGTCCAGCTAGCCTTGTATGCTGAACTGTCTGCTGGTGTCGTTTGCATGCATGTGCACGGTTGTATACAGTGTCCGCAAATGACAACTACCGTCTCTGTACCTCACTAGAGAACATTGGGACGCCAGTACTCGGTCCTTCTGAGTGGTCACTGTATTGCACAGAACAGCCAATAGATGCCGAATGGTTTTAATTGTTGGCCACGCTGAAAGTGAAGATTTCTAGTCATGCAATAAGACGACAGGTACCGCCAGTAGCAAAACAGATTTTACCTAACGGACGTTGATGAACAAGTCCGCGTAATTATTTTGAATAATGTATTTCAAACTGTTAGCTCAGAAGTCCAGAGTGATGACACACCTAAAAAGTCCAGTTCTCAAAATATATGTAAAAATGGATAAAATTAACGAAGCATGTTTTCCGGCACATGACAGAACTGGGCAGTCTGTGAAGAGACGACCCGGCCCACGGGCAGGATGTGGAGTGGCCGCAGGGTGGTGGACGCTGCGTGTCGCGTGCCCGCGGCGGTACTGCGCGTGCGCGCGGCGCGGTCGATAGCGGGCGGATGGTATCGAGCGCGACTGCGGCTGGCTGGCTGGCTGGCTGGCACACGCAGGCCGCCACGTGGGCCGCGCACGTGGGGCAGGTTGGATCGGGGTCAAGGCCGGAGCGCCCGACAGCTGAGCCGGGCGCCACGCCGACCAGCTGACCGCCACCACACCACGCCTCACCTCACCTCGCCCTCTCATCTCCTCGCCACTCACCCTCCCCACGGCCCCTCTGCACTCCGGAAGCTACCTCACGTCGTCTTTTGGGCAGTACTTCGAGTACAGCTAACGAGAAAGGAAATACAAGTCACCCGCTGAATGGTTCCGACAATATATCAAATACCTCCAACAACGCGATCTATTAACACACCACGAGCACGAATCCAGAAAATATAGTTCTTCTGAAACAATTATTTTTTAATTCCCACGGAGTATCTAGCGCTATCGACATGTACATACATACTGTGCAAGACAACCCACGGTGCGTAGCCGACGGTACCTTTTACCAATCTACATCTACAAACATACTCCGCAATCCACCATACGGTGCGTGGCGGAGGGTACCTCGTACCACAACTAGCACCATCTCTCCCTGTTCCACTCCCAAACAGTACGAGGGAAAAATGACTGCCTATATGCCTCTGTATGAGCCCTAATCTCTCTTATCTTATATTTGTGGTCTTTCCGTGAAATATAAGTTGGCGGCAGTAAAACTGTACTGCAGTCAGCCTCAAATGCTGCTTCTCTAAATTTCCTCAGAAGCGATTCACGAAAAGAACGCCTTCTTTCCTCTAGAGCCTTCCACCCGAGTTCCTGAAGCATTTCCGTAACACTCGCGTGATGATCAAACCTACCAGTAACAAATCTAGCAGCCCACTTCTGAATTGCTACTATTTCCTCTCTCAATCCGACATGAAAGGGAGTCCAAACGCTCGAGAAGTACTAAAGAATAGGTCGTATTAGTGTTTTATAAGCGGTCTCCTTTACAGATGAACCACAATTTCCTAAAATTCTCCCAATGAACCGAAGACGACTATCCGCCTTCCCCACAACTGCCATTACATGCGTGTCCCACTTCATATCGCTCTGCAATGTTACGCCTAAATATTTAATCGAAGTGACTGTGTCAAGCGCTACACGACTTATGGGGTATTCAAGCATTACGGGATTCTTTTCCCTATTCATCTGCATTAATATACATTTATCTATATTTAGAGTTAGCTGCCATTCCTTACACCAATCACAAATCTTGTCCAAGTCATCTAGTATCCTCCTACAGTCACTCAACGACGTAACCTTCCCGTACACCATAGCATCATCAGCAAACAGCAGCACTTTGCTATCCAACCTATCCAAAAGATCATTTATGTAGATAGAAAACAACAGCGGACCTACCACACTTCCCTGGGCACTCCAGATGATACCCTCACCATCGAGGACAACGTACTGGGTTCTACTACTTAAGAAGTCTTCGAGCCACTCACATATTTGGGAACCAATCCCATATGCTCCTACCTTAGTTAGGAGTCTGCAGTGGGGCACCGAGTCAAACGCTTTCCGGAAGTCAAGGAATATGGCATCAGTCTGATACCCTTCATCCACGGTTCGCAAGATAACATGTGATAAAAGGGCGAGTTGCGTCTCACAGCCGTGCTGACGCATGGACAACAACTTCTCTGTCTCAAGGAAATTCATTATATTCGAACTGAGAATATGTTCCAGAATCCTGCAACAAACCAATGTTAAGGATATTGGTCTGAAATTTTGAGGATCCGTTCTTCTACCCTTCTTATATACAGGCGTCACCTGCGCGTTTTTCCAGTCGCTCGGGACTTTACGTTGGGCAAGAGATTCGGGATAAATGCAAGCTAATTAAGTAGCCTATGCAGTAGAGTACTCTCTGTAAAACCGAATTGGAATGTTAGTCATTGTAGTATCCTGCCCACTCGTCTAACATAGGGTGCCAGTTCAAAGAAATGGAATCTATTCCAGTATGTTAAATTGACAATACTTAACTTTGTGTATTCAGAAAAGACGTTTCGCAATCAAATGGCGACATGCAAATAATCAGTTTTCATGGTACATAAAATTTCAATGTTAGCAAAATAACTCAGGTCGTAAGTCACTGCTGTAGCGTTTGTATGACGGCTGGTCTCTCACTGCGACCGCGGCTAGGCTGCGCGGCGCTTATATTCTCTTCTGGTAAGATGAACACCAACAAAAGCAAAACGAGCATAATTAATTCGGGTGATGCTGAGGGAATTAGATTAGAATCAAAAAATGGTTTAAATGGCTCTGAGCACTATGGGACTCAACTGCTGTGGTCATCAGTCCCCTAGAACTTAGAACTACTTAAACCTAACTAACCTAAGGACATCACACACATCCATGCCCGAGGCAGGATTCGAACCTGCGACCGTAGCAGCAGCGCGGTTCCGGACTGGAGCGCCTAGAACCGCACGACCACAGCCGTCGGCTTTAGATTAGGAAATGAGACACTAAAAGGAGTAAAGGAGTTTTGCTATTTGGGGAGCAAAATAACTGATGATGGTCGAAGTAGATAGGATATAAAATGTAGACTGGCAATGGTAAAGAAGGCGTTTCCGAAGTAGAGAAATTTGTTAACATCGAGTATTGATTTAAGTGTCAGGAAATCGTTTCTGAAAGTATTTGAATGGAGTGCAGCCATGTATGGAAGTGAAACATGGACGATAAATAGTTTGGACAAGAAGAGAATAGAAGCTTTTGAAATGTGGTGCTACAGAAGAATGCTGAAGATTATATGGGTAGATCACATAACTAATGAGGAGGTATTGAACAGAATTGGGGAGAAGAGGAGCTTGTGGCACAACTTGACTAGAAGAAGGGTTCGGTTGGTAGGACATGTTCTGAGACATCAAGGGATCACCAATTTAGCATTGGAGGGCAGCGTGGAGGGTAAAAATCGTAGAGGCAGACCAAAAGATGAACACACTAAGCAGATCCAGAAGGATGTAGGTTGCAGTAGGTACTGCGAGATGAAGAAGCTTGCACAGGATAGAGTAGCATGGAGAGCTGCATCAAACCAGTCTCAGGACTGAAGACCACAACAACAACAACAACAACAGCAGACGCTGCTCCTGTGTTGGTATCGTCCTAGTCGGCCTACTACTGGCTCCCGTCGTCTCACGACCCTCTCTGCTCTTCCGTTCATCGTCGCGATGGCGCTTATCATTGGCCAGAACAGTCATTCCCTTTCCTATATACCGCTCGCAAATGCGGCGAGGAAAAAAACGACTACATACGCCTCCGTGCGAGCCGTAATTTCTCTTATCGTGTCTTGTCTTCGTGGTCATTATCGCGAAGAGTACATTGGCGGCACTTGAATCGTACTGCTATCAGCCGACAAATGCAGGTTCGCTGTTCTCAATAATCTTTCGCTGATCGCCCCCACTGCTATAAAAGATCCAGCAACACGCTTCTGAATTGCTTCGGTGTCTCCCTTTAATGCGACCTGGTGGGGATCCCAAATTCTCGATCAGCACCTAAGAAATAGTTCGCACTGATCTTCTTTGCTTTACAGATGAGCTACACTCTCCTAAAATTCTCCCAATAAACTCGAGTCCACCATTCGCCTACCCCTCTACTGACCATACGTGCGCGTTCCATTTTAAAACGCTTCGCAACGTTATGCCTAGACATTTAAGTGGCGTAACTGTGTCAAGCAGGACACCACTAACGTTTACCTGCCTTCACGACTCGTATTCAATTTGTCCACTGTCAATGACTTTTGGAGTTCGTATAAACAGACACTGTGTTGCTAACTGAACAAATAACTATGGAACGTTTGTTTTCATTTAGAACAAAACTAAATGTCTGGTTCTAATACAGATTGCATGGGACATTGTTTCTTCTGTAAACAAAACAAATATAAATAATTGAAGCACTACTGCTATGACTTCCCAACTGTGTAAACCATTAGAGTGCGTTATTAGCAGCATAGAAAGTGATTAAAGTAGACAAAGCGAATTCTATGGATCAATGAACCAGTAACGAGAAATAAATGTCACACTACTCAAATATTCAACGCAATTCCGTGGTCCAACAATTTTTTTGGAGAAATTCAGCGTTTCTTCCCCATTTGCGGAGGATATCTTCAAGGGGGGTGGGGGTGGGGGGGTTTGTTTCTGTGAAGGTCCTTGGCTCGCTACTGAGGCATTAATAAGGCACAGTGTTAATCCGACCTACATAGAGATTACAAACCCCTTGAAGATGTCCTCCGCACATCGGAATGAAACGGTGGATTACTGAAAAATTCGCTCGAGCGCGTCGTAACAGCAGGGAATAATTTAATAAGTGGAATACCAGCTACCGCCACCGCACCCCAGGCGGTATAAAAGCTCAACGGCGTTTCTTATCCCTTACGCCCCCAAGTTCGCCGCCGGGACCGAACAATTCTTTTGTGGAACAGATTTTTCGCGGGTGAGTAGCCTGTCGCTGTAAAAAACACGCTTCACAACAAACCAATCACCGTTATGAAGAATAACGCTTCGCGACGCTACTTTGATCAGAAATGTACGTACGCGATACATTCCCGTCGTATCGCTTTATGAACACAAGCCATCACGTTCCCGTATGTACAAGCAATTCACAAGCCATGCAGATGCAGGCGGATATAGTACGCATTATCCAACAGCACGATACTCTGTATTTCACGCACGTCGTTAGGGCCGCATTTCAGTTAGCTCCACACAAATGCTAAGACATCAAAAGATATAAAGATAATATACGATAACGGTAGTTCAATTCGGCAATGGAACACGATAAGGACTTATTTCGGAATCTGCAAAGAGTGAGTAACGTAGACAACACACTCCATTCTCGAGTTCTTTATGATTATGAGATTTGGCTATACCAATTAAAGGACGGTCGATCACAAAGCTAAATGTGCGTATCGTAACCAGGTAAACAGCATCTTAGAAAGGAAATATAACGGGTAGTTATAGACTAATTAAAATTGGCTACTTGAGCCGCATGGATAACTAACTTTATACCAATGATGTTCCCACTTTGCACAACAGGTCAGTGGCGTTAGAGTACTGAGCCGGCGTTAAGCGGCGCTGCTGGTACGACGACGCGCGGGGTTCAAACACAAGCAACAGTAAGCAGGCAACGTGGGTCCGGACAAAGTGCGCAGGGCATTACTCGTAAAGCTGTTTCATCAAAACAGTAGCAACGGTAGTGGTGCTCTTCGCGAGTATCGACGCATTACAGGCATTTGGAGAGGTCCTCTTTCAGCAGCGGGCTGAAGGACATGATTCGGAAGTTCGAATTAACTGGCAATTTTGGAATTGCTCCTCGGAGAAGAGATGTGAACTCGTGTGTTTTCTGGTTGTGTGGTCACCTGAAGGACACAGTATTTATCGACGGGACACTAACATACGTTGATGGTAGAAGATGAGCACAGCGAGGGTTGTAGCTAACATCCCACCTGATATATCTGAGACAGTAGTAGAGCAACCTATTGTGCGTTTCCAGGTTTTCGTGGATGTAGATGGCCGTAACAACGAGCAAAGTCTGTAACCTGGAACGTACACAATGTACGCAATTAACAAATGTTACCCTCTCAAGTAGAAATCAAAATGAGTTTATTTTTGTGGTTTACTCATTTCTCTTCCGCATATCCTTACAAACTTTTTCACAAAGTTTCAGTGTCCTACGATAACAAACGTTTTTCATGGAGGACCTCTCAAGCAGCAAAAGTTTAATTATAGCCAGCGTCTACGTATCCTGGCAATTTCTTATCGTGTAATTCAGTATGTGATAGATCACTTCATCTTCAAAGTCAATCATGTGACTATGAAGCAGTTTATGACTGCCGTAATTTATGTACACACCTTCATACATAAATAAGCTTTGACACTTCTAGGCAGTTTAAAACAGCGTGTCGAACCCGGGATCTTTGTCTTTTGCGGGAAAATGCTCCATGAACCTAACTTCCCAACCACTTCACAGTTTTACTTCCGCCAGTAGCTAATTCTGGAAACATCGCCTAGGTTTTGGCTAAGCCATGTCTCCGCAATATCCTCCTTGCACGAATGCTAATCTCGTAAGTTTCGCAGGAAGACATCCGTGAAATATGGAAGGCAGGAATGAGGCCCTGGTGGAAGTACAGTTGTGAGGACAGGTTGTGAACGTGCTTGGGTATCTCGGTCATTAGAGCAACTCTCCACGAAAGGCAAAGGTCCCGGGTTCGAGACCCGGTCCGATATACTTGCAGGAAGTTCCACGTCAACTCCCAGTCCACTGCAAACTGTAAAGGTCATTCAGGAAATTAAGATTTGCTGGAACCACTGTCGCGTCGCGAGAACTGGGAAAGGAACCGGCGACAGACATTTCTGAGCACCGATCACGGCTTCCGCCTCGAGAGGCAGCCGGTGACGTTTTGCTGCAACTGACACGACACTTCTCGTTTACGCCCCTAACACAGAGCACCTCCAGTGTAGAGGCTTATCTGCAACAGGTGGCCCACCCGACACTCCACCGTATTTGCCGTTATCATCGTCACTTCCAACAGTCCAGGGCACATTACCTTATCTACGCTTCGGCGAGAGTAGAGTGCCGCTAAGTGCCGCCAATGTCTATCACACTCTCCTACTTCCAGTAGTTAACAGCTGTAAAATTTTCGACAGTGTGCAGTAGTAATAAGATGTGTTGACGCGCTTCATATCAACAGCCGCACTGGACACACTACTCCGTCTGGATTCAGTTAATGAAACATCCAGGTTAAGAGAGGCACTTCCGGTTGGCACTCAATGGTTCCGAGAAACTATTAAGGACTTAATCTAGGAGAAGCGGACTGTGAACCACAGCCAGATATTACAGTAAACTCTTTCCGAACAGTCCTCGGAAGGCCCATCGGTACCGACGAACGGGGTCTTCAGTCGACTGGCGTCACTGGGTGTGGATTGGAGGGCATGTGGTCAGCACACTGCTCTTCCAGCCGTTGTCAGCTTTAGTGACCGAAGCTGCCACTTTCAATCAAGGCCTCACAACGGCTGAGTGCACCCTGGTTGCCAAAAGGGCTCGCGACAACCAGCCAGTCACCCATCAAAGTGCTAGCCAAGTCCGACATCGCTTAACTTCGGTGATCTGCTGACAACTGGTGTTCCCACTGCGGCAAGGCCGTTGGCACTGTCAGATATTGCCGAATTTGTTTTGCCGCTCAGAAGTGCGCTGTTCAATTGCGATTCCGAGAAGTAACATATTTGAAGAACACGCTACTGAGATGCCTGTGGACACGGAGAGTTTCCGTTGCGAGCGGTTGGCAACACTGCGCTCAAGGCTTCCTCGCTAGAGTTGAGCGCTGCGCTGGAGTCAGAAACGCTAAAGGCGACGAGGCGGTCAGCTGGCTTTATCGTAAGCAGTGTAGATAGTGAGTACAACTCTCGTGCTGTGTGTTTATCTGGTCATCACCCACACTATCTGCCGATCGAGTGCTGCGGTGTCTTTGTTACTGCGTCAGTCCACTTTCTGTCCACAAGAATATTTAAAATCTAAAGACTGAAAAAACTTTATGATTTTTTAGCATTAATCCAAATGGGCTTGTTTCGCTATCGCACTCAATAGCGCAACGTCCTATTAGTCAACAAACATAATTCAGGCTAACGCACTAGCAATAAGTTGTTTGTAGCGGGCTTGAAGTATAAAAGCTTGTCTTTGCGTTGATGGAACCGTGTTACCACTTATGGAACCGTGGCACTACTTGGCGTGATGCGGCGTGGCCATGGTTGTCAAATGGTTCAAATGGCTCTGAGCACTATGCGACTTAACTTCTGAGGTCTTCAGTCGCCCAGAACATAGAACTAACTAAACCTAACTAACCTAAGGACATCACACACATCAATGCCCGAGGCAGGATTCGAACCTGCGAGCGTAGCGGTCACGCAGTTCCAGACTGAAGCGCCTAGAACCGCGGGGCCACAACGGCCGGCGCTCTTTGTCAAGCTGTGCACTGTTTCTAGTTTTTTAGGGTTATTTATTAGTCTTTTATAGTTCAGGCAGGTTGAATGGAGCCTGCCCCCCCTCCCCTCTTCTTCTTATCCCGCCAGTCGCAGGGCTGAATCGTATCTGTATTAACTTCCCATGAGTCTAAACTTGCATCACCAACAGACGTAACACATTGCTTATGTTGCTACTTTTGTTACGAAACTTGCTGCAATCATTTAAGACATTATCTTAAAAAGCCAACTGAAAAATTCTGTAAACGTTTAAGTTTTGATTATTAATATACAGCTTGGCTACCTTCAGATAACTGTTAATGTTTGGCAAATTGTTTAGTTTCTTAAATGTTTTAAAACTCTTTCGCTAACGTCAATTGCTAATCTCATTAGAAATCGACAAGTTGTTTAAAAGCTATGTTAGTAGCGTCATAATTTGTGGATTTGTATTTAAATGAAAGCTTATGCATGTTCTCAACTGTGACGCTGCTTTCTTGTCTCCCTCCTGTCCCAGCCCCACCGCTCAAAAGCGTATTAAGCTGCTTTAGGGTAATTACGTGACTTTATGTACGAAGGCTGGTGAACTACACTAAATACACTTACGCCCTTAATAAACGTTGATGTACGGTTGTGTCAAACGCGTTTTCCCCGCAGCCATCGTGAAGAGAGGGAAAGTGTTTGACACTGAAAAGCGCGAGGTGCAGGGACGGGAGGCCCATCTACATTTTGTGGTGGCGCGTACGCGAGAACGGCAGTAGTGGAACGGCAGCGCTCTCAAATCGAGGTGGCAGCTCCGATTGCGACGGCAGGTTTTGCGAAACAGCGGCCCGTCGGCGACGACTGTGAAATGCCGGCCCGACGCCAGGGCTACCCACCGCTGCAGTCAGTCCTACCTGCTGGAGTCGAGCAGGTGCCGAGTCGACCGGCACACAGGTGGCAGCGGGCAGCGGGCAGCGGGCGCTGTCCTCTCTGTCTGCCTCGCTGTGCTAAGCACTCCTCTGCTGTTTCCATTTCCGTACTTGTTTCTTGTCAGCCCATCGCCGTAGTGACCAGCTTGTACGGCGGAAATGACTCGGAAGATGACCCGAAGGCGATGAGGAGTAGCGCACATACGATTCGGCTTCGAAAAATAAATCTTCGTTAATGAGGCGTAGCAACACTGAGGTGCGGTGGTTTCCACTGCGTAAAGGCTGAGGTTTAGCCACAGCAAATGCACTATTTCTCCCGTTTATCTTGTTAAATTAACAACTGCTCACCTCTTACAATTGAGTTTTATGTCTGCTTCTTATTAAAGATGTTTCACTTAAATTTTCCTCTTATCTTCAAATGTCTACAAAGGAGATGATACTGGACTAAATATTTTCTTAATTAATTGTTTTTTTAAGTCGTTTGTTTTAAAGACGTACTGTTTCATCACAACACTTTTAGGGCTACTTATTAATTACATTAGTTATATGTGAAGTATTGAAATGGGGAGAAAAGAACTGTAAAACCAAAAAGAAAAAGAAGATCAAAAGCTGTATTGAGACGTGGAGGTAAAAATTGTAGTGGGAGATCAAAACTTGATTACAGTAAGCACGTCAAACTTCTGCAGTTTACAATAGATGGGTAAGCTTACACAGTACAGATTAGCTGGGAAAGCAGCAATAAACCAGTCTTCGGACTGGAAAGCAGAATAGCATCCAGTCAATCCTATTCCTGGTTATTTAGTCAATCCTATTCCTGGCTATCTCGAATGCAGGTGCTTCTTTACATGTTGTTTCCGTCGCTACTCACTTCATTCATTTCTAGGAATGATTTGTTAATGTCAAAAATATCAAATTGCGCCGTAGTCTACATTAGGCACCAAAAACAGTTCAAAAAAGATGGAAGACAATGAATGGCGTGTCACATCCGAAACAATCATGCCGGCCGGTGTGGCCGTGCGGTTCTAGGCGCTTCAGTCTGGAACCGCGTGGCCGCTACTGTAACAGGTTCGAATCCTGCCGCGGGCATGGATGTGTGTGATGTGCTTAGGTTAGTGAGGTTTAAGTAGTTCTAAGTTATAGGGGACTGATGACCACATATGTTAAGTCCCATAGTGCTCAGAGCCATTTGAACCATTTTTCGAAACAATCATGCTTTCGAAAACACTGTGGTGTTAAAACCAATCTTCTGGAGTCTATCGTATAAAATTTTCCAGTGAACTACAATTCACTACATTACTATTACTGAACTCGATCCTGCTGTCAAATTATCTGAGGTATCTTGGGATGTTATGAACTGTACCTCAGCTGAAGTGCAGAGTCGGGATACTGTGATGGAGAGGGTTGGCGCGCCAGTGGCGGCACAATTGTGATATTCAAGTACATGTGCGTGTCAATGTTTATTACAATATATTATTTTATATTCTGACAAATGTGTTACAATCGAAAGATTCCTTTTCTGTTTCTACTTGTTATGACCAATGAGCATTTTTTCTTCTTTCCTGTGTTCTCTATGAAATAGTCTTCCTGGAGAGTGAGCACGCCTTTTCGTTTCTATGCTCAAAGGATTCTCACGGCTGCTTTTTATTCCAGTGAGGTAAGAGTGTTTTCTGCATCTATAGACGCCTACCTCATTTCAGTCCTCTATGGCTGCGCGGCAGAACCCCCATTCAACGGGGACAACAGTCAGGAATGCGAGATGTCACTTCGCTAGCCAGCTGTTCCCGAGCGTTGCCCAACAGAACTACGTCATACCGGAGGAACGCTAATGTCCAGTCAGACGGCAGACGCGTTCACTGACCGTCAGTGGCTGTTGCTCGGCCTCGCGCCATCATGAACCTACTTCCTTATTTTTACAGCTGTTACCTATCTCTAACCTCGGATTGTTTACTTAAAGTGTGTGTAAAGTTACTTGTTAGTTAATGATTCATACTTTGGAGCTAATTTTCTCCAATCAGACATCACAACGTCCGATGCGGACTGCCCACGAATGTGATATACCACAACAAAGTGTCATGCCCACTACAATTCCGAGTAGCGGTGTGCGTTTTATCGGGCACTTAGAGCGGCCCGTTTGACTACATATGAATTTTGTGTACTGTGTATTAAATTGGGGACCTAGAAACGACGGAGAGGCTTCGTCCCGCCGTAGCCCTCGGTGGTTCACAACCCCACCACAGGCCACAGCAATCCACCCACCCCACCGCCGCCCCACACCCAACATAGGGTTATTGTGAGGTTCGGCCTCCGGTGGAACGTCCCATACCAGACGAGTGTAGCCCCAAATGTTTGCATGGTAGAGTAATTATGGTGTACGCGTACGCGGAGACAGTGTTTGCGCAGCAATCGCCGACGTAGAGTAACTGAGGCGGAATATGGAGAATCGCCGAGGCAGATGGAAAACCGCCTTAACACCCATTCACAGGCTGGCCAGCATACCAGACCTCGGGAACCAGCAAGCCCTCCCGTTCCGGAAGTAGCGCGTTAGACCGCGCGGCTTGCCGGGCGGGCGTTGTTACATATGAATACTCGCATCATATTCTTTGTGTCTTAACGGAGAAATTGCCAACAACAGATCTAGTGACATGTGGTAGACTTCAATTAATTTAAGTTTTAATCAGGATGTAGACTGAGCATTTTACGTTGTAAATAGAGATTGTCTAGCGCGAACAAGTCTACGATATATTAATCCCGGTGACTTTAGAAATACGTCAAGTACCCGTTGTAGGAAGAACAAAATCCAATGATTATAAAAGTCTGATATATCGCTAATATATTATCCCTAACAGTCTAAATAATATACTCTGAATATATGACATCTGTTCTTGTAACCAGTGCTGCATACACTGTACACGAACCGGCATGTCACCGATTTTGAAGAGTGCATTAAGACACACATTAGCGCCTAGCATCTCTAACTTTCTCCACAGTTCGCTGTATATGGACGAGCTGTGTCCCTCAATAGATGTCGACCATGCCGATGTACCTCTCGCAGGCCAAATTTTCAACAGAGTCCGATTACCATTAAAATTATCGCTGCTTTCAGGGGTCGCAACGTCGCCGACAACAAAACTATCTATAGACTATTCCAATCCTGACACGCTGAATTGCTGAAGGTTACCTTGTGTTGTCAATGTTCGATTTGGAAACTACGACTAACTTCTAAGACAAATTATAATACTTGCCTGTGTCGTTCTCTTTTATTTTCTGCAGCGAGTTTCCGGTGGCTCGCACTTTGACCTTCTACTGATTTCTCTTTCGTTTTTTGATGACTGACAATGACGTAAAATGCAAATTGCAACAACAGAAGAAAAAAAATTTACAGCGGAAAATATGTCCTTTAAACAATTCGTACAGGTTGCGAATCTACACTACAAGAAAATAACAAAAAACTGAATTGTAACATATGAAAGTTTTGGTAATTGCCCGATAGGAGCTTCTGTAACAAACTGTCTTATGAACGTCGATATTCGTAGAAAGGTACGTCCACAAGATGCCTCTTTCCTCGTGAACAGTCGGAGACGCACAGGTATAAAAGACAAGCACAAAAATTTGTGGGGGGAACGCAAGTACACATGGGCTTCCTCGTGTCCACAAGTTGTCTCATTGCGCAAGCTGTCTGCTATCGATCCTCTTCTTGGCTCGGGAGCTTGTGCTGCGTCTGTTGTGGTGAAAAGGCGACAGAAAAAGGAAAAGGCAAAAGCGACTGTAGCTAAAGGAGTGTCTAAATAACAGAGGTACGAGACATAAAAAGTAGCGACAACGATTCTTTTGCAAATTTCAGATGGAAAAATTTATATTTTCTGCTTGGGAAACTACAGCGAAAAGGCTGGCAATAACATTTCATTAGCTAGTAGCTGGCGGCTTATATACCAGCATGAATCACTTACTTCGCATTTCAAAACAAGCATTTGTGTAATATGAAATCTATGGTAAGTTGCTATGCTGAGGTCATCGGTCCTTGGGCCTACACACTACTTTACCTAACTTAAACTAACTTACGCTAAGGACAACACACACACACACACACACACACACACACACACACACACACACACACATGCCCGAGGGAGGACTCAAACCTTCGACGGTGGGAGCCGCGCGAACCGTGGCAAGACGCGCCTGAGACCGCGTCGCTACCCCGCGCGGCTTTCTGTGATTATTCCTCAAACTGAGAAATATTTGAGGCAGGTTCTTAGTAGTTATATGAAGGTTAATTAACTCTCAACGCGTCACTTGTATTTTATGGAAGATTGCGCGATATGCAGATTAATACCCTCAGACTCCACAAAAATCTGAGAAATTGATAGGGGTCAGAATCCACTGCAACACAGGTTGTGTATTCCAGTTTTGCAGCTTTGTATTTTCTGCATCATCAGTGTCCTTCATTTCTCTTCCTTATAGTTTGTTGAGGAGCTACAAACATCCCATCATTTCTTTTGTTGAGAAATCAGGTTCCTAAGTTGTTATGCCAATAAGCAGACACAGCATTAACATTCGTACACCAGTTTTCATACACACTTTTCAAAAATTTCTAGTTATTCCTATGTCTTTTACTACTTCGAAACTCATGGTATCTTGTTATTTACAGAAACATAATCGGAGACTTTTTTTTCTCTAATACTTGGCGCTCAGAACATAGCAGTTCAAATTACTATACAAATAATCTTTAGAAGCGGCATACCATAAGACTTTCCTTTAGCTGTAATCATTTATAAATTTAAGGACGCTTCCTTTGGAGTGAAAAGATCTTACTGCACATAAATCGCTTCACAGTACAACCTCAACACACTACACAATCATACATGGGTCCTAACTGCCTGTGGTCAGCTAAAAAGCGCAAAGATTTCCACCGAAGGTGGGAAACAATGCGCTTTACACCCGGCCCTCCTTTTCAGCAAATTACGCACGCACAAACGCGATTGCGTTGTTCCGCTGTTGGAAATTTATGCGCATACGCAAAGTTGAATACAAAAAACGCACAGTGTGGACGCACATTTAGGTGTAGCTGATCTGACGGCCGTACCAGGCTGCACAGCTTAACGCATCATCAAAGCCATACCTGGCTATCAAGTATTCCGCGAGAGTTGAAGAACGGCCACTTATTACCACTGACTAAACTACATGTTAAGCGCAGTACAGAACAAAGTGTCTTATTCCTTTCTCATAATTTACCCTCCGCTGCCAGCAAGCGTGTTAGACTAGGGTGGTCACTGGCCGTAGTTATTTGACGCTACATTTTCACTATGCTTTGAATGTGTGAAAACTGACAACGTATAGTGTAATTCGTGAGGGATGGGGCTGGTAGGATGATTCACTAGACTGTCCTCAAATGAGTCGAGCTGACGACTGTGGCATTTGGGCGAAAGTAATGCGAGACGGAAACATTTTCGTTGGCGGCCAGGCCAGCGGGGCTCGAGGTGGAGGTGGTTATTTGGCGGTGTTTTTCGGGTGTAGCCCGGGCGGCGACGGTGCGTCAGCAGCAGCTGCCCGCTACCCGCATGCTGGCAGGTAGGCGAGCGGCAGCTGCAACTCCGTCCCTGCTGACGCTCCGTCCACTGTGACGCTGTTTTCGCGCAGCGAAAGCGATTCTCCACGGTGTGGGCGGAAACCTGCGGCGCCAGACCCAACAGCAACAGATGCCATAGGCAACTTTTTTTCTTTCTTTTCAATTTCGTGTTTGGTCCGCGTCACTGGAAAACAATTTTAATATCATGTCTCTGCTATGTTCTTTTATTCTTCAGTATAAATCAAAAGACAAACTTATAACAACTACTGCACTATTTTTTGCGATTATTCTTAACAATTAAACCGCAGTAGAAGGGTTAGGTTGTACGTTCTATATCTTATTCCGAGATGCACTGACTCCTGTAATGGTGTGTCACGCTGTAGATTGTTAGCTACTCGATTAGGTGCCAGCAAAGATAGCTCTACCTGTAGGTGCAAAGAGTGCACTCGGACGTGTACACCTGGTCAGCGAGGCGGGGGCGGCGACGAGGGGGCGCCGACGAGGGCTTGGTTTACGATCCATCACTTTATTGTTAATTCGAAGAAACCATGCTGCTAATTTTTCTTCACTCATAAACCCGGGCAACAGGTCAGTTTTATATGAGATGCTTAACACGATATTCGTGCTAAAATCGGCGACACTGTTAAGGACTTTGCGAATACTAATGTTCGAAAGTAGATTTTCGGTAAATATTTTTGGTCTCTGTCCGACCCGTGATGTTGGTGAGCGCGCCGGTTTGTCACGCCGAGGGGCCCAGGTTCGATTCCCGGCTGGGTCGGAGATTTTCTCATCATCATCAGTGGAAGGCAACGGGAAACCACCACTGGAATCACTTCCCTAGACACTCATACGATGTACCTCTCTGACGAGGCTTCCCTCACAACAAAACCTGAAGTCGTAAGATACAAATTATAATCCTAGGAGTGCCCAGGGATCGAAGCTGCAACCATTGGATTTGTAACCTGACACTTTACCACCGGGACACACAAGACAAGGGACAAGCGACCCAGCCGGGAATCGAACCTGGGCCACTTGGCGTGACAGATCGCCGCGCTGACCACTCAGCTACCGCAGCGAACACAATAGTTTAAGATAACTAAAATTTCAAGGTTTTTGTTGCACACAAGGCAGGTGTTGTAATGTGGCTGTATCGCCAACGAAAATGTTATCGCTATTGGACTGCGACCATGTTCTCACGAGTGGACCTATTTTCACTTTACTATCATAACAGAAGGAACGCCAACACACTACGAATCTAGTTACTGTTGGTTCACTTGCTCAATCTACGTGACAGTTCAGTTCAGTCTAGTTTGGTCACTGGACGTGAAGTAGATTCAACCAAAAAACAGCACAAATGTTTCACGATGATCACAATAATTCAGAAGGGACGGATTCCCTACCTACAAGAATATAATCTTTTCGCATAATCGTGGCAGTTGGAAGTCCTGTAATTGTGTATCTGAGTTTAATTTTGACTTATTAATTAACCTGAACAGATTTCGGCATTGAAATAATTATTAATATGATGACTTATAATAATGTGGTACTAATAAACATTATTTGAGTAATTTTGTTATTAATATCGCAAGATTAACTGGTACAAACCCCGGCCGTGTAGTAAGTTACAGAAGTAACAAACAAAACTACGATTTCTTTTACTGTAATGTCAAGGAACGTAGATCTCGTCTTGGTTACCACACGTCTGAGAAAAAGCGGCAATCTACGGCATGGGTCGACGTACACAGAATCACACAAAGAATTTAAAATTCCACACCGAATATTCAAGGGAAGGAGTAATGAAAAGTGGTCATTCTTCTCTGGTCTCAAGCATCATACGCTTAGATGTTACTAACTTTTTTTGTTACAAGAAAGCGCTTTTGCCTTTTGCAATCCTTGTTACTTAAAATTTCTTGCATTTTCCTTCTGTGTCTACACTAATTCGCACACTGCAATTACAGTTTAAAAAAATGGTTCAAATGGCTCTGAGCACTATGGGACTAAACTTCTGAGGTCGTCAGTCCCCTAGACCTTAGAACACTTAAACCTAACTAACCTAAGGACATCACACACATCCATACCCGAGGCAGGATTCGAACCTGCGACCGTAGCTGTCGCGCGGTTCCAGACTGTAGCGCCTAGAACCGCTCGGCCACCAGGGCCGGCTACAGTTTAAAACCTGAACACTGGCACATATAATGCGAAGCGGATGTTAACGGGAAATTTAGTCGCCAAGTGCGCTAAGAAAGTAATTTAAAAAGTGGAATTTTCCCACCTGCTTCCACGTATGACTACAGGACCGTAAATGAGATGGGTTATCAGAATGAGAATTTGTGTGCCGGACCGAGACTCGAACTCGGGACCTTTGACTTTCGCGGGCAAGTGTTCTGCCACCTGAGCTACCCAAGCACGACTCACGTCCCGTCCTCACGGCTTTACTTCTGCCAGTGCCTCGTCTCCTACCTTCCAAACTTTACAGAAGCTCTTCTATACTGTAGTCAAATCATGGCTGGCCGCTGCGCAGTGCAGAGTTATACCACAAATCTGCACACTACAAATATCTGCATTCGGGCACCACTGTCTAATGGAAGTATCGCAAACCGAAGTCAGTGGCGTGTCGTCGCTGCGGAAGATGAGAGCAGGAAACCTTTCCGTACGGCCGCTAGACAGGAATACTAGGCATGAGTAAGCAAGAGACTAAGATTTGTCGACCTCATTTGGCGTTCCGACAAGACAATGGCTGCGTTATCTGCTTAGGATACCTTCATAAACTTCTTCCACGTTGTTACCAGCTGGCATTTCGATTGTGCACACAAAATCCAACGTAGTTCTATTTTTAAGCTAGTCGACGGTGTTTACATTGGCCGTTCCTCCTCTCCCTCAGCTGCGCCGCTGCCTCAAAGTAGATGTCGCGGATTGGGGCATTTATGTGAGTTTATAATACGTCATCGTCTGTCATCGATGGTTGCAGTAACAATAACTGAAATATATGCGCGTAGGAGGATGTACTCACGATAGGTGCGTCAAGAAGTAAGTTTAGATTAAAGTGACAGGAACTGTGCTTTGCTCAGGAAACCATTTAAGCAGCAATTGAGCGCATGGCCGGCCGCGGTGGTCTCGCGGTTAAGGCGCTCAGTCTTCACATCACGCGCAGTACGTACCACAATTACATTTAGCCGGCCGGAGTGGTCGTGCGGTTCTAGGCGCTGCAGTCTGGAACTGAGCGACCGCCACGGTCGCAGGTTCGAATCCTGCCTCGGGCATATATGTGTGTGACGTCCTTACGTTAGTTAGGTTTAAGTAGTTCTAAGTTCTTGGGGACTGATGACCACAGCTGTTAAGTCCCATAGTGCTCAGAGCCATTTGAACCAATTGAGCGCGTGACGGATTTGAAATACTACCGGGCAACTGTCTTATCGACAACGTCAAGTTGAGCTACAGTCACGGCTTCACTACACAGGTGTCAGATCTCCGAGGACAAATGACAGGTTGTGGCCAGTACAGCACGCTAGAGGGCAAGTGTTGAGGACAGGGATTTGTGGCGGCAGCGGGGAGCGGCAACAAAGCCTATTGTGCGGGAATCCGGGTTATCGGCAGCTGCGTCACGCCAGCAGCTACCTCTAGCTGCTGATAAAGGGCTCCCGCTGATGTTCCTGCCCGTGCTCTCCGCCCAGCCGACCGCACGCATCCGCCAGCTTGGAAGTCCAGTCAAGTTGTTCACCCTGCGGCAAGTGCTTACAGCCGCAGCATTAACGCCTTCCTGTGGTGTGAAAAGACTGTCAAATGTCAAACCTGGGAAACTCACTATGCTAATTACGTGCACAGATGATATGAAGAACTAAGCTATTTTGTATAAAATGACCAAGAATCCTGGCCTTTTATGTACATACAATAAGTAAACTTCGTTTCAGGAGGACACTGCACTTGTGCCAACCAACGATATGCATTACACGAGACATACTAAGACTGGCATAGTAGGCCGAAATCGCAATCGTGGTGGATAAATACAATTAGTAACAGTGCAGTCGGAAAATGTCAGAGTACCAGTAAACTTGTAAGTAGGCTATTTAGGGTTTTCATTGGTAACGCCACGTAGCGCTGTGTATGAAAATCACTGGCTGTGCTGTGAGCAGTCTGTGGCTGGTTTGCATTGTTGTTGGGCAGCTGGATGTTTAACAGCGCGTAGCGTTGCGCAGTTGGAGGTGAGCCGCCGACAACAGTGGTGGATGTAGGGAGTGAGATGCCGGAGTTTTGATAGTGGATGAACTGGACAGAGACAGTAAATTTGTAAGATTGGATATCATGAACTGCAATATATATTATTACTTTTGAACACTATTAAGATAAATACATTGTTTGTTCTCTATCAAAATCTTTCATATGTTAACTATGCCTATCAGTAGTTTGAATCTTTTATTTAGCTGGCAGTAGTGGCGCTCGCTGTATTGCAGTAGTTTGAGTAACGAAGATTTTTGTGAGGTAAGTGATTTGTGAAAGGTATAGGTTAATGTTAGTCAGGGCCATTCTTTTGTGGGGATTATTGAAAGTCTAATTGCGTTGCGCTGAAAATATTGCTTGTCAGTTTAGTGTTGATCAGAATAGTTGAAGAGCGAAATGTCTGAGTACGTTCAATTCCGCTCAGCTGTTTGAAAATCAAATAACGTAAGCGTCTTATCAGCACAATCATTCATAAATTTTTTTAAGGGGACGTTACAAATTCCCACCCCCGATTTTTTAAAGACCCCGACTCCCATGTACAAAACAGTTTCAAATGAGTGGTTATTTTAGAAATGAGTTAAATGTTTGACGCTACCATGCAAGCCAGAATGAGTTTTAGAAAAGGTTTGAGATTATGTGTAAAGTTTATTGGAAATCGTTAAGTGTTCTGATTATCAAATACTGGATTAATACAGCGTGTGAATTTGCGGGCCTTGAACTACGCTGCCTCTATGTACACTCTTTCTGTGTTAAACCTTGAAAATGCAGTCATAACCTGTTCATTAAAATCTATAATCTTAAGTTAAATTTTTAAAATTCTGTCGCTAACCGAATGAAATGTTGAAAATCATATTTTTATTGGCCCTATAACCCATTGGATAAGCAACTTGCAACTGGGGTCGTACCCAGGGTTAGCCGTTTGTAATATACAGTAGATATAACACTGATGCAAACATCAAGAGCAATTCACCCATACAGTGCTGCACGGGATGACACAAACTAGCGGAGCTGTTCGTGCGCTCAGAACAAATGAGAAATTAAATGCTAAACATGAAGTTTGACAGAGAATAATGTTGGTCTATTTGGAGTAGCAACACGAAAGGTACCTCAAATATTTCCACAATGCACCACTATCCTTTCAGGCACGCACTTTGTTTGACACTGCTGTAAATACTGCCCCGATCAGTCTCTTGACAATGCGGGTGAAGCAGAAGTCTTGCAATCTTCGTGTAAGCTGTTTTTTTTTTTTCCTGTGGTTGCTGCGAAATAGTTTGAATGTGAACCTTCAGTTCGTGTGTCTAAGGAACGAGTGTGCAAACATTGTTCCTGGTTGGTTGGTTGGTTGACTGATTTGGGGGAGGGAACCAAACGTCGGGGTCACCGGTCCCATCTGACGAGGGAAGGATGGGGAAAGGAAAGCCGGCCGTGCCTTTTCAAATGAACCATCCCGGCATTTACCAGAGGCGATTTAGGGGAACCACAGAAAACCTAAATCACGATGGCTGGACGCGGATTTGAACCGTCGTCCTCCCGAATGGAAGTCCAGCGTGCTAACCACTGCGCCACCTCGCTCGATGAACACTGTCCCTGCACAGGATAGCTGGCATGTAACTCAGACAGTTAACAGTCACGCCTAGAGAAGTGTGCGCGCTTGCTGTTCAGCTTAACCACCGCACAGATTACAAGGCGTGTTGTGGAAACAGTGATTCTGAACAGAGAGATATCAGTTTGCGGACGGCAAAATCCAATAAGAAAAAAAAAAGAGCGCAATGTTTGACATCCTCAGCCAACTACTAAAATAAACAATCTGCAAGGACGGATATAGGCTATTGTAAACAGTTGTGACTTAACCCTGACGTTTTAAGCATAGTGAAGAGCGTTGTCCTGAAAATAATCTCGCTAGTTTTCATCTCCAACAGCATGCAATCCAACGACACCATTGGGAAGCGGTGAAACTATTTGATCTCCTAAGAGGGAAATAATTATTCGGTTGCAGTAAAGTGGTAGAATAAAACTGTGCCACGACTGAAGATATAAGTAGACTGCAGGCCCTGATGATCTGCAGAAAATCTGCTCATTAGAATCCACGAACTGCGAATAGCATACTCAAAGACTGGATACTCATCGAGAGTTGGCGATTTGGGGATCAGTTTCCCAAGATTGTTTGTACATCCTCTTTTGGATCGTATCAGATCCATCTTTAGAGCGACCAACCAAAAGCTATACCATATGAGAAAAAATATAATCTGACAACTTCACGTCACTGCCGTATAGACTGCTATGATTCCACGCTTCTCAGGCGAGATCAGCACTAACAACAGGTCTCATGACGTATTTCTGAAAATTATCTCCGCCGTCTATGAGGATAACTGTCAACCCTTACTTAACTGTTTGCCTCGCGAGTAAACAGTGAGACAGACATTCTAGTAGTAGATATGATGTCTCCAACAGCAAGGCACAGCGCAACTTATTCTGAACCAAAAGTGGTGAAAGGCTTCGGAAACAACTCAGACGTATGTCAACACGCAGAGACTTTCCAACGCACGCAAGCACTCGGCGTTACAGCATTTGCAAACACGAATGTCTCCCCTCGCACAGTTCTCAACGGAACATTTATTAGTATAAAAAGGGTAAAATGTCAGAAGTAGAAGACCCTATCACACTGTACGGTTTCATGTGTGTCGCGAGTAGCAAGAAGCACGCTATGAAACACAGGTCATTAAATGATACTGCTGCAGTTAACTAATATTTAGTTGGAGGCTTCGTTTTATTAAAAAAAAATCGTTGAGTTGTGTAGCATTAAGTAAATGTAACCTACATCGAACAAGATGCTAACCATTAACGCTTCCAGTATATGCAGCGCTCGATGTAGATACGGCAGACGTTTCACTCAGCAATGGCAATAAGTATTCCTATTGTTCTTCACAGAGTGAACTACAACACTGCAAAGATTGTGAGATAGTGAATGTGCTGTGCAATAACGCTCGACTGTCAAAACAACAGGAAATGGAATGACTCGAAGAAGAGGCGAGTCCATATCGCCAGGTTTTACAACTTCATGGAGAACGACAAGTGGAACGTCCTGAAGCTCTGAGAAGAGTTATTTCCAAGAAGCCCCAGTCAAAGGCTGCAGAAAAATGCAACCCTTTTGGGTAGAAAAGTGACGCAGGGCGAAACCAAAATCCAAAAACTTTCAATTCTGGATATTGGTTTCGTATTAAGACGATGACTCAGACGCGTGATTTGAACCCGACACACAGTCTGCATTAGACTCACTCTTTTCTGTCATACGTAAAAAATGTAATCAGAACAGCATCAATTGATTATTAACGGCAGTACAATGTCTGGAGTTTTCATTTTCTGCCTTTGTAAAAGCGTATCGACAGGGGATGAATGCCAATATGGGCAATAATTGACACGTGAAATGGGAAAAGTCAGGCACCATCGACGTCAGAAGTCATTTGGGCACGAATGCTTACGGTCATCAATCGAAAATCTACAGTAAATCAAATCATTTAAAACGAATAACACGCGTAGAAAAAGTCAGTTATACAGATAACGCTGGTGTCTTCGGATTATGAGGAGGATGAGGAGGAGAGGGTGAGGGGGAGGGGGAGTGTGAGCGATGAAAGGGGGGAGTTCTTTCCGATGAGATCTAACCTGAAGGTTGGTGTTGCTCGCCTTATCGACGTCGGGCATTACAGATGAGTTACGAATTAGAGAAGTATGAGGGAAGGAAGAGGCGGTCGCCTATTAATGGAAGAATCCTCGCGTTCACCTCACATCACGGAGCAAAATCGTGGTTGAAGGACTATTATAATTTGTCCGTTTTAAAGGCTACAACCAGACAAGGACAGGAGATCACTTTCTGTCGCAAACTATGAATTAATTATCAAGCTTTTAAGTTTTCTCCTCATATGATGTAGCAAGTTTGTTGTTGCTCCTCTTTCAATCGAAATGGAGCGTTGTACTTCGTTGTTACCGCACTTCCTAAAATACTTCCAGAATAGGGATGCAGACATTCTGTAATACAGCTGATGACCGATGACAACAGCGAGGAACTACCATGCGACCAGATAGGCAGGTCTTGCACATTGCCGGGTACACTCTCACCCTCACGTACACTTTTGTGTGTGAAACGCTGTACCAATTGCGTTTGTTTGTTGCTCGTTTCTGTTGGAATTTTTATTGAAATATCACTATTGAAACGCAGTGTTTCGACGCAATGGAAATTTTCCGAATAAGAATTACTCGTTTTTCAGAAAGAGGTTTATTTAAAATCCAAAAAAATTAGCACTGCTGCTATGCCCAAATGGCATTTCCGTTTTTTAACCGGTTAACAGTAAAAAATAAACCAGCATGTTCGGATGCTTTTCCCTGTGATTTTTCCCCGGTCCGTCGTCCGTCGGATGGTGGCGTTAAGTTCCGCAGCCGCCTTACTGCTATTCGATTGGAGCAGACAGATAGTCACTATTCTTGTTCTACGAAAACTTTCCTCTAAATGCAATGTAAGGAATGTATCTCTGTTCATTGTGGACGGACCGTATTCTACGATAGCTGTCATCGCCTGGTTAATAGGTCGTTGAATATGCAAGTGAATGTCTTGCTACCGCACCTTAAATCTAGTGGTCACCATAAGTCACAATGCCTGTCAAAAGTACATTACAACAGTTTTTCTCAAAATCATCTGACCAGGAATCTTGGCTTTATGATCCAATTCAACGTCGAAGACATAAGCAAAGCAAAATTCCATAACCAATGATTTAAAAAGATATTGCAATTGCCGGCCGGGGTGGCCGAGCGGTTCTAGGCACTACAGGCTGGAACGGCGCGACCGCTACGGTCACAGGTTCGAATCCTGTCTTGGGCATGGATGTGTGTGCTGTCCTTACGTTAGTTAGGTTTAAGTAGTTCTAAGTTCTAGGGGACTGCTGACCTCAGAAGTTAAGTCCCATAGTGCTCAGAGCCATTTTTGATATTGCAATTAACAAGATCGCAGGCAAAAAAAGCTTTTAACTTAAGTCGAGAATACCAATCCATGCATTCATCTATAATTGATGTTAGCTAATTCTTCTTGGCAGTGGCAGTATTCCAATGGAAGAAATATCTCCGTGATATTCTGAGGGACAACTGAGTCACGATCCATGCGGAAGACATTTGCGGTTGATTTGCGTCAGAAACAATCCATAGCGACAGTGTACAGCCAGAGCCTACTGTATTTTCCAGCAGGATAATGTGACACATCGTGCGAAAAGCAATGATTGGGGAAAAGATAAAAGTGGATCACGTGTTGTGAATGTGCCTCTTCTCCCGACCTCCCTTTTGTATAGTAGCTTGATTAATTTTTGGCCTGTATAAGATCCGCAGTACTCAGTGCGCTGTCTCAAAAAGGCACAATGAGCCTGTTGCCAGAAGCAGGTAGCTCGCATGCCACGCGCGCTCGGCAGACGACACTTGTTGTGGGCGTCGTGTCTAACTGTGTAGGTAACGGTGCGCGGGTGACGGAGGGCCACGTCACACAGCTGCGGGCCGCTCTCTCGTCGCGTTTCCGCTGCCGCCACTGTCCAACATATTCCTGCTGACAGCCCAGCACTGATTTCTGGCGACACCTACTTACCTTCTAACAGCGAAGCACTACGACGTAGCGTACACGTATGGAAAAAACTTCCAACGTTTTTAGCTTTCTGACGACGTGATTGGATTCCGGAAACAGATATCTTGCTAAATTCAGCTCGCCCTTTCCCCTGGACGTAGGCGCCCAGTTTGAAGCTGTGATCCTTGATTTCTAGAAAGCATATGACACAGTTCCGCACTGCCGCTTAGTGAGGAAAAAATACAGGCTTACCGAGTATTGGATCTAATTTGTGACCAGATTCGAAACGCTTCATAGATAGAACTCGACATGCCGCTCTGAACAGAACAAAATCGACAGATGTTAAGCTAATTTCTCGAGTACCTCAAGAAAGTGCGATTGGGTCGTCACTGTTCACAATATATGTAAATGACTTCGTGCATAATATAGGAGGCTCCTTGAAGCTGTTCACGGACGATGCAATTGTCAATAAGAAGGTAGCAACGCCTGAAGGCAGTAGCGAACTGCAGAAGCCTGATAATTGGTGCAGGAACTAGCAGTTGACCCTGAACGTAAACAGATGTAAGATGCTGGGCTTACAGCCGAAGAAATCCACTGCTGTACAATTACATTATACGTGATAAGTAACTGGAAACAGGAACTATCGCCCAAATAGCCAGGAGCAACCATCAAGAGCCACCTAATGTGGAATGACCATATAAAACAAAAAGTACGAAAAGAGGAGCAATATTACGCAAATATAACTCATCCACGATACAAGTGGCTCACGGAACTCTGCTTCGATCGACTGATGAGCACTGCTCATCAATCTGGGGCCCTTACCAAGTTGGATTAATAGAAGAGACAGACAAGATCGAACGAAGCGCGGCGTATTTCGTTTGGTGATCGTGGAGTCGGCGCGAGAGCATTTTCACAGATGCTCAACAAACTCTAGTGGCAGACGCTTCATGAGAGGCGTCGTGCCTAATGAGAAGATAACTAATGAAATTCCGATAATACGTTCCGAGCACAGTTGGACAACGTATTACCACTTCCTACATACGTCTCTTGCCACGTGGACCAGATAGTGGTACGGAAGTACCCTCCGCCACACACAGTAAGGCAGCTTGTGGATGGTTTGTACACCTAGATATAGACAAGTAGAAGACAATGCTATAAAACAGAGTAGAAAATCCCTATCAAACTAGTACATTGGATCCACCTTCAAGAAACTGCGGTTTAAATCCCTGCCATTGAGGTTTAGTTTCAAATCCCCGTCCAGACATCTGGAGAGAGGTTCTCCTTGGTTTCCCAAAACTCTTTACAGCAAATGACGCTATGATTCCTCTGAAAAGATCACGGCCGTGTCTTTCTTAATCTCGAGCCAATCCGAGCTTATTTTTGCTCTCATGACTTTGTCGAAGACGGGAAGTTAGACACTACTCGCTCTTCCTTATACGAGCGGCTACCAACCAATGAATTGTTAATAACTGTAAAATGTAGGAACAACCGACAGCAGCGCTTTAGTGTGGAACAATTCACTACTACACCCGTGAACAAAACACATACCACAGTGCGATTTATAGAAAAGTCCTGATGCAGCGTTTTAATCTTTCACAAAGGAAGCTGTATACAAAATCCTCATTCGATTACTTCTTGACACTTGTTGGACTGTCACAATGCGATTTTTCGGAAGGGTATTTATGTTCGTGTATTTTTGTCCACTAAGGAATTCGTAGACAACACCCTCGGTTCGAACAATTCTTGACCGCTGTTCGTCGACTTGAGACGGATCAACGGGAGAAGTCGACGATATTCATGGGAGAGCTGCGGTCTCTTCCCTCAGCACGGGTGTGGCAGACAAATCATCAACAATTTGCAATAGTAGACGCTACGAAGAAGAGTAATATATGTTTGAAGATTGTTGAAGTTAATGAGTTTTTCAGGTACAGTTGCTTAGCTAAAGGTTTATTGTAATAAAGTGTTGTAAATTTGAAACTTACTTGCCTCTGGGTTATGTTCCTAGGACTCCCGAGTCTGAAAGTAACTTCCCCTTACTCTGGTGGTTATATTGTTCTCGTGCCGTGTTTTGAGTTGCTTGAAGTTTAGTGCCACACTGATAAAGATACACAGCTCAGTCTCAAGAAAGTCTTAAAATTTTTCTTTAAAGTCAGTACCGCCATTAGACTTGTTCATTTGCAGTGTTACATTTACATTTACGCTATCATGATTTCGGCTTCAAAGTGCAGTTATCAAGTGTTTTAAGTGTTATACAGTGCCTAAGATGGTATAATTTCGTATTTAAAATACATTATTGTCTGTAATAGTGTATTTTAAACACGAGAGTATGCCATCTTAGGCACTGTATAGCACTTAAAACACTTGACAATGGCACTTTTAAGCCTAAGTCACGATAGTGTAAATGTAACACTGCAAATAAACAACAGTCTAATGGCGGTACTGACTTTAAAGAAAAATGACTGTGACCCCGCAATATGAAAAAAAAAAAAAAATCTTAAAATTTTTTATTATTCACCGAGGGTAGGGGATTGTTCAGTTCTACATCTTCATTTTGATGCTGCGCACACTTCCAAGATGAAAACAGTCGTGTTGCCAGGGGTGCATGCACGCGCTCCTGATCTCTCAGGCGGCATATCGCACCTCTACTTGACTGTAATTTGGCAGCTGTATAGCCGCGCGGAGTGGCCGTGCGGTTTGAGCGGAGTGACCGTGCGGTTTGAGGCGCCATGTCACTAAATTGCACGGGCCCTGCCACCGGAGGTTCGAGTCCTCCCTCGGGCATGGGTGTGTGAGTTGTTCTTAGCGTTAAGTTAGTTTAAGTGGTGTGTAAGTCTAGGGACCGATGACCTCAGCAGTTTGGTCCTTTAGGAATTCGAGCACATTTGAACATTTTTGGCCGCTCTATAGAATCTAATTATTAACGAGTGGCTTCAACTGACCTGACAAAACTTTTGCAGTCTGTTCCTCACAGAAATGAGGCCATTATAAACGCTAGAGGCGATATTACACGGTACTGGCGCATTGTCTGCTGATAAATTCTATTTTTTTTTTTTAACTGGCGTGTAACATCAGTTATGAAAGCTCAAAAATGGTTCAAATGGCTCTGAGCACTATGGGACTCAACTGCTGTGGTCCTTAGTCCCCTAGAACTTAGAACTACTTAAACCTAACTAACCTAAGGACATCACACACATCCATGTCCGAGGCAGGATTCGAACCTGCGACCGTAGCAGTCGCACGGTTCCGGACTGCGCGCCTAGAACCGCGAGACCACCGCGGCCAGCAGTTATGAAAGCAATTCATTGGTTAGTTGTTCACGAAAATGTATAAGCAAGCATTGTACGGAAGTGATGATGAAAGTGAAGTTTACGTAGCGTTTACACGTACTCTGGTAATCAACATACGGAGCAAATGGTAGGCGACAAGCACTTTGCCCGTCGTCAAAGACAGTGGCGTCCGCCATGTGGGCAAGCAGGTAGGCAAGCGAGCAGGCAGCACGGGCGCTGCTCTTGCGGACAACAGCGACAGGTGTAGAGAGCTGCGCGCGCAGTGCCGGCCTGTGACTTGCGCAACGCAGCACCCGCGCGGCTCGGGGCTCGCCGGAGCACCTCGGCAGCGCTCGGCCGCGCTCGGCGCGAGAGCTGCACAGAGACCTTGGCGCGCCGGAGAGAGCGGAACAACGCAACCGCACCATTGTTACAGCGCGCCCGGCGGTTGCCCAAGAAAACAGCAGCGCGACACGGCGTGCAGTGACGTTGTCGCCGTGTAGTTACGTCTCGACACTCTGCTCTGCATTACCCAAGTCTTGTCCAGCGCGCGCATCTGGGAATTAACTATACAATCGGCAAACATCTAACCAAATATGCACGGAAAAATAGTCATGTCCCTGCCTCTCCATAACTGCGCGCGCACACACACACACACACACACACACACACATCGGGTTATGTTACAATGGCAGAACCACTCATCACGTGAAGCAAAATGAAGTGCACTACTAGTCATTAAGGGGGGGGGGTCAGTGAATATGTCAATTCCACTTATGTTAACTGTTACATGCGCCGGTCATACTGTTCCAGTTGCACGTTGCTTCGCTTCCTGATAAATTTGCAAGCACAACTCTGAGTCTTAGAGCCATTTGGCTTTAAACATTCTAAAAACACCGGGAAGCAGAAGACGGGAAGAAAAACTCCGAGAAGCTTCATACTGGCGTTACTCAGCTGTACTCGCCATGATACCTTTACAATTTCTCGTGTAATTTAATACGGACTAAACTGAGAATATCCTAAACATGTACAAACGACGTTTTCTCATTTCTACTGTGATGTCTCTGTACACCCTGTGCTACATTTTCGTCTTGTTTACACGTTTCTTTACACTAATGATCTAAATTTGTTTACGTCTGAATCTGTCGCTTGCTAAGTCTAAGTAACTTCGTACCAGCATACTACAAACTAATGTACACTCTGCATTGTTACAACGAACTGCAGAACCAATTGGGCACGTACCGATAGCCAATAAATTAATAATAACAATAATTGTATAGATAATGGAATGTTTCGAAATTAACATTCTGTTGAGGTGTTTCTTTTTGTTGTTCGTCTACTTACGTGCGTGGATAAGATGCTTGTAACATAAGTAAAGAAAGAAAGAATTTCGAACGACAGGCTTAAAATAACGCCACCTAGTGTCTTTCTCCGCTCTCCGTCCGTTTTTGTCGCTTCCACTGAGTAAATATCGACCACTGTCTACCTGCATACGCTACCTATTTTCTAAGATTAAAATGTAAAGTGAGTACTAAAAGTCACTGGTGCAACGAAGGCGTCCCCGTTCTCAAGAAGAGTCCTACAACGGATGCACTATATTAGATGAGGTCTGTTCAAAAAATTACGGAAATTTGTCCATAAAATTTTTCTACGCTTACCTTTTACTTATTGCACACTGGCTCTTAGAAATACTCTACTCCACAAACGGTACACAGCTCCCAAAGCCGTTACCACTTCCGGATGCAGTCTTGCTACAACACAGGGGCTTGCGGATTACTTTAGTAAATGCAGGCACGCGATATATCAAGACATGCCACATTAAATGTTTAATTATACAATAAAAAACACCACCAAGGAATTATCAGAATTGGACAGAAATCGGTTGATGTGTAGTTGGGCAGACAATAAATGATAACAACTCCACATAAAATGGATGAGATATTTTTTAAAAAAAAGTTTTTCTGATTGAGCAAGTCAATACGATGTTGGTCCACTCCTGGCCCTTATGCAAGAAACCACTGGGCTTGCGATTGATTGACATTGTTGGATGTCCTTCTGGGGGATATCGAGCCAAATTCCGTTCAACTGGGGCGTTAGATCATCTAAGTCTAGGGATGGTTGGAGGATCCGGCCCATAATGCTCCAAACGTTCTCAAATGGCGTGAGATCCGACGACGATGTTGGCCATGATAGGGTTAGACAATCATGAAAACAAGCAGTGAAAACCTCGCCGTGTGTAGGCTGGTAGCAGTGGAAACCCTCGCCGTCTGCGGACGGATATCATCTTGCTGAAAAGTAAGTAAAAGATGAAGGGCAACAAAACGGGGAGTAGAATGCCGTCGACGTACCGCCGTGTCTAAGGGCGCCGTGGATGGCAACCGAAGGGGACCATCACTCACGGATGTCGGGCCGTAGGCGGGCGACACTCAGGTTGGAGTGTCTCTAGACACGTGTTTGCTGGTCAACGGGGCTCAGTTCGAAGAGGGGTTCATCACTGAAGACATCCTACTCCATTCAATGAGATTACAGGGCGAAGACACTCCGGACGGCAGTGAGATACCAACCTGACTGCCGCCCGCCTATGGCGGTCTCGAGTGCCGTTTCTTTCATAACAGGATCCCTTCTGAGGTCATCCGCTGCGCCCGAACAGCACAGCGGTACGTCATCAATATTCTACGCCCTGTTTTGTTGCCCTTCACGGAAAGCCATCCTGGGTTTACAGTCAGCAAGATACTGTCCGCCCACGCCCGGCGAGATTTTCTACCTTGTCCAGCAAGATCGCCGGATCTCTCCCCAGTTGAGAATGTTTGGAGCACTATGGGCAGGGCCCTCCAACCATCTCGGGAATTTGACGACCTAACAAGCTAGGAGGCCATCCAAAAACTCTAACAATCAATGCGAAGCCGAATAACTGAGAAGCTATTTCTCTTGAATGAATCACAAATCTTAAATAAATCAACCAATATTCCTGAAATTGTAATCATTTGTTCGTCTGTACATGTACCATATTGTTGTGTAGCTCGTGTCAGCGCGTACACAACTTTCCCACTAGAGCTCGCTCCGCTAAGCACAACAGCGCAGGCGCAGCGCTCGTCCGTCTCCGCACTACGAGATGGCGCTGTCTTAGAAAGGACCAAATTCTGCTTCCGCCAATCCGCGTATTAATATGTAACGCAGCCAATGAGATTGTTGCTAACGTAGAACCTTTTCTCCTCGCGGATCACAATCGCGCAGTGATACCTGAACTCTCGAGGTATTATAACGAGTGTACAGACCTCCGATTAGTCAGTCTGCATTAGTCTGCATCAGTCTTTACTCAAGTTTCAGTCTGCGCCTAATAAGATTACCATATTCCTGTACATAGCCATGAAGATAAATGAATAGACACTTTGTCAAGTATCAGAGATATGTGAGAATAAGATTAACGTACCAAGGCCAAAGGAACTTCAGATTGTCAATTGTAAATAGCATCCAGAACCAAGGTAAGTTATTTCTATGCTCTTTATTATTCTAATAAATGTGTGTGAAAATTAATCAAGTTGTGTTTAAAGTTGGTCACCGTCAACCTGCTGCTCTAAGCGTGCAAGTGGCATTTCTATCGTCTGACCTGACGGCAGAAGATAAACACGCCACGATAATACCACGAGACACATTGCTGACACTCGCCTACTTCGCTAGAGCGACAAGTCAACTAATCTGATGGTGTGTGTACGGAAGGTCTTACAGTACGCACACCACACATATTTAGTGATTTCCGTCCCGTTTGGATAATTCCTTCGCGATGCGTCTTTTTCCTTGTCTCAGACTGTACTACTAAGATTCGCCTGGAAAATTTTCATTGTGTCAATCTCAGCGTAGGGCAACCGCGACATTTTCAAAATTTAACAGTGCAAAGATTTGGCTAATCGCTTTACGAAGACAGGACGAGTGTAGTGTAGCAGCGTTTAGCTCGAGAGGACGACTGGACAGACAGAAGAGCGGCGGGTGAGGGCAGCGCGCTGGTGCCGCGCCACTGTAGCCGACTGACACAGTAGCGCAGGCGTGCCAACCTTGTGACCGGCGCGGCGATATCGCACGCTCGATTAGCTAGCCGCTCAGCCGGGCAGGCAGCCACCCGCTACTGGCGCACACTGATTTCAATCCCTCCCGCTGCGGCCTTTGTTCGCACGCGACCCACACATCCACTTCTGTTACAGTACCCTGGGAATTATTATCGGCCAGTACCGACCTTCGCTGTCGTCAAATCTCGGAACTGATGGCCTATTAGCGGGCTGAAATATGCAAATGAAAAGTAGGACGAAATATTAGAAGTGCAATCCCCGTGTTACGACACGAAAACAGAGAGCGCTAGCAGCACTCGAAGTGGTGTGGCAGTGAATACAAGCAGAAACCGTATCATTGCCCTTCCAAATTTGAGTATTATATGATAGTATTTTTCATTTATACTTTATAAGTGGGTCTGGTAGCCCGATGGTAAAGTGTATTCATTGTAAAACCCAACATTGCAATTTCGACCGTATGGCTGTTATTAAATGGTAATTATGTTCCTGATTGTAACATTCTTTTTGTGTTACGCTCTCTTTGAATCGCAAATAAATACGTTGACCGTATTGTGTTTAATTTTTGGTCTCATCGATTCATTTTTAGTGCTCTCGCTTTCAAATGAAGCCACCGATATTGTTCATTGACTTCCGTTGAAATGAACTGTCTGTAGCCCCCCCCCCCCCTCACCCCCTGTTAACAACGTGCGAAAATGTTTGCATAACTACTGTCGCATTCTTAGTATTTGCAAGGGAGAATGCTCTAGTCATAAAGACCACAAAACATAGGGCCTACTGCCGTGCGGGGTTAGCCGAGCGGTCTAAGGCGCTGCAGTCATGGACTGTGCGGCTGGTCCCGGCGGAGATTCGAGTCTTCCGTCTTCCCTCGGGCATGGGTGTGTATGTTTGTCCTTAGGATAATTTAGAGTAAGCAGTGTGTAAGCTTAGGGAGTGATGACCTTAGCAGTTAAGTCCTATAAAATTTCACACACATTTGAACATTTTTGAACATAGGGCCTACTCATCTGCATCCGTACTCTGCAAGACTCTGTGAAATGCTTGGCACTCAATGGTAAGAAGCAACACCACTCAAAGCAGAATTCCACTAATTCCGTGGAAAGATATGCAGTTCACACTCAAATTCGTAAGCAATAACAGATACACGTAAGTCCTCAGAACAACGATGCAACGAAAGCAGCTCTGTTTTGTATGAAACAAAAACAAATTTGGAATCATGTTCCCCACTCGATTATACGGAAGCGAGAAGAATGCGAGAAGAATATGAGTGACATATTTACAGCGCAATTCAAAGAGTGCAGTTCACTGCAGGCCTCATAAAAAAAAAAATTGGCTCTAAGCACTATGGGACAACATCTGCGGTCATCAGTCCCCTAGACTTAAAACTAGTTGCACCTAACTAACCTAAGGACATCACACACAGCCATGCCCAAGGCAGGCTTCGAACCTGCGACCAGAGCAGCAGCGCGGTTCCGGACTGAAACGCCTAGAACCGATCTCCCACAGCGGCCGGCCTCATGCAAAAGTTGATATCTTACGACGGCACCACAAGTAAAGATAGCCGCTGGCAAACGCAGCAACGGACCGGAGATGTCGCCAAAGACAGGACCCCAAGAGCTTCCTTACGCCGCAGCAGCCGGAAAGTAGTTTATGCCCGAGCGCAGTGTCCACTTTCCAAGGAATCAGCGCTCAATTGTAACCGGTTCTTACGACGACAGTATCGTCTTAGTTCAGATCCGGCTGCGTGAGAATAGAAGATTTATTCTGAACTTACGATCAGTTAACGACCATTGTATACTGGTGTGAAGCATTCATTCTGTAATGAAGTGCTAAATGTTATGTCAACGACAGCATCTATTTCACATCATCCGTGTGGACTCTAATTAGTTTCCATGGTTAACTATTTACGATGTTCAGGTTTTAGTAAATTACTACTAATTTGTGTGCGGGCTGTAGTATCCGCTCGACCTCTTTGTTGGCTTCCTACAATACGTGACAATACTACTTATGCTTTAGACATACACCTGTGGTCAGTTTGTAATATTTCCTAGCCGCGCAGGTGCTCTAGCCATGTTTCGGTATTGTGCTCGCCTCAGCCAGTTTGCGGCAGGAAGGGGAAGTGGGTTTTGTTCGCCTGAGGAAAATGAGCTGGATTTTCCCTAATTCTTCTGAACGGGAGCTAAGCCGTATGGCGTGAATGGCTGGGAGACCCCGAAGAGCAGGTTCAGCCGCCTAATTGGATAGATTTTTCCCAGCCTTCGCGCCAATAGGCACCTTTCCTTCACAAAGTATGGGAGCAGTGCATGTAAGTACAGGGCGTTTCAAAAATGACCGGTATATTTAAAACGGCAATACAAACTAAACGAGCAGCGATAGAAATACACCGTTTGTTGCAATATGCTTCGGACAACAGTACATTTTCAGTCAGACAAACTTTCGAAATTACAATAGTTACAACTGTCAACAACAGATGGCGCTGCGGTCTGGGAAACTCTATAGTACGATATTTTCCACATATCCACCATGCGTTGCAATAATATGACGTAGTCTCTGAATGAAATTACCCGAAACCTTTGACAACGTGTCTGGCGGAATGGCTTCTCATGCAGATGAGATGTACTGCTTCAGCTGCTCAATTGTTTCTGGATTTTGGCGGTACACCTGGTCTTTCAAGTGCCCCCACAGAAAGAAGTCACAGGGGTTCATGTCTGGCGAATAGGGAGGCCAATCCACGCCGCCTCCTGTATGTTTCGGATAGCCCAAAGCAATCACACGATCATCGAAATATTCATTCAGGAAATTAAAGACGTCGGCCGTGCGATGTGGCCGGGCACCATCTTGCATAAACCACGAGGTGTTCGCAGTGTCGTCTAAGGCAGTTTGTACCGCCACAAATTCACAAAGAATGTCCAGATAGCGTGATGCAGTAATCGTTTCGGATCTGAAAAATGGGCCAATGATTCCTTTGGAAGAAATGGCGGCCCAGACCAGTACTTTTTGAGGATGCAGGGACGATGGGACTGCAACATGGGGCTTTTCGGTTCCCCATATGCGCCAGTTCTGTTTATTGACGAAGCCGTCCAGGTACGTAAAAATAAGCTTCGTCAGTAAACCAAATGCTGCCCACATGCATATCGCCGTCATCAATCCTGTGCACTATATCGTTAGCGAATGTCTCTCGTGCAGCAATGGTAGCGGCGCTGAGGGGTTGCCGCGTTTGAATTTTGTATGAATAGAGGTGTAAACTCTGGAGCATGAGACGATACGTGGACGTTGGCGTCATTTGGACCGCAGCTGCAACACGGCGAACGGAACCCGAGGCCGCTGTTGGATCACCTGCTGCACTAGCTGCGCGTTGCCCTCTGTGGTTGCCGTACGCGGTCGCCCTATCTTTCCAGCACGTTCATCCGTCACGTTCCCAGTCCGTTGAAATTTTTCAAACAGATCCTTTATTGTATCGCTTTTCGGTCCTTTGGTTACATTAAACCTCCGTTGAAAACTTCGTCTTGTTGCAACAACATGTTCTAGGCGGTGGAATTCCAACACCAGAAAAATCCTCTGTTCTAAAGAATAAACCAAGTTGTTCACAGCACACTTGCACGTTGTGAACAGCACACGCTTACAGCAGAAAGACGACGTACAGAATGGCGCACCCACAGACTGCGTTGTCTTCTATATCTTTCACATCACTTGCAGCGCCATCTGTTCTTGAAAATTGTAACTACTGTAATTTCGAAAGTTTGTCCGCCTGAAAATGTACTGTTGTCTCAAGCATATTGCAACAAACGGTGTATTTCTATCGCTGCTCGTTTAGTTTTTATTGCCGTTTCAAATATACCGGTCATTTATGAAACACCCTGTATATCTGTTATGCGTAGATGACTGTAAGATGTGTGTGTGTGTGTGTGTGTGTGTGTGTGTGTGTGTGTGTGTGTGTGTGTGTGTCTGTGTGTGTGCGCGCGCGCGCGTGTGTGTGTAAGCGCGCGCTCGCGCCGGAGGGGGGGGGGGGGGGGGTGCAGTGTATTATAGTATAGTATAGTGTTGATATTGGAAATGATGAGAGAAGAGGGAGGGTGAAACCGGCTGCCGGTACATAGCCTGCTCCTCGTACGGCTGCTGCCGAACTTACCGTCCCCGTCCGATAGACGGATCACCATCAGCACTGTCACATACCCTCACTTCACGAAAGGTTCGAAATTAAATCCACGACATCGGTGTGAAGATTGGACATCAGAAACTTTATGCCACCACCTCTCCTTCCTTGTAGACCAAGTATCGGCAGTGACAATTTCATCGACCAGCTGGATTCCGAACCAGCTTACCTACGAGTCGAGCGCCACCGCACAAGGGAGGGTTAGCGACCTTGGACGATTCACTTTACAGGAGCGCTGTAAGCAGGAACAGCGCCATGCAGGAAAGGCCAAGGACATTCTGCTCCTGAATCTGATTGGCTGAAAGGCCTATATGCTAAAAAATTCCATGCAGCCGTCTAGAGCTCGCTGAAATCGAGGATCAACTGATAGCCCTCGTGGGGTCGACGTGGATCCTCGGAATTGGTATTTAAGTAGTTACCATTTCGTAAGTCTGGAGTTAGTGATCCTTCGTCATCAACTGCTTGTACTGTACGGAAGGCCTTCGAAGCATTCGAAAGTGAGTACGCATGAGCGGGCGTAGAATTTAATAAGGCAGTCTTGTTTTCCTCTGCGAGTGTTGCGGATTAGTGAGCGTGGACTTCTTCGGTAAAGAGGTTCCAGAGCAGAGTATGGAGACATTAGGTAGTTGCAGGTGGTATTCGATAAAAGTGACAGGGTTAACTGATATTAATAAATCTGTTTTCGCCCAGGTTTGAGAGTGACGTTTAATATGTTTCGTTCCCTATTGACTGCTAACCGTATTATGTGGGAATTCTCGCTGGAGGTTGTTAGTGACCATTTTCGGGTGGTAAACCTATTCCAGTCTAGTGGTCGTATGAGGTAATCCTTCCTGAAACTAGTTGAACAGCCACAGGGCTTTTAAGTATTGACTTTGGAGTTGTGAGTTGTTTAAGCCTGTCTCGCGCACGCTGGCAATCACTATTTATAGCGATTTGCTAATGTAGCAGTGCGGAAGGAATGGAGGAAGGTTAGGGCGTAACGTGCCGTCGCAATTGAGGTCATTAGAGACGGACCACAAGCTCGGACTGTTTCAAGGCTGGGAAAGAAATTGGCGGTGCCCTTTCACAGGAACCATCCCAGCATTTGCCTGGAGCGATTAACGGAAATCGGGGAAACCTAAATCTGAATCGTCGGACGCGAATCTCAACCCTCGTCCTTCCAAAAGTGAGTCAAGTGTGAATGGAACCGGGTCCATCGGTAAAGGTTTCAAATTAAATCCGACAAGCAGCACGTCGTGGTACTTCGCCTCGCGCGCTGCACATCGTGAAGAATGGTTGGATTCAGCCCGTCGAAATGGGTGGTGCTTCGCGCGACACCGCGGAAGCTTCGAAGGACGGACGAAAGGAACGTCTGAAGTTCGGATAACAGTGCGTTTCAACCGGTGAAACAAAACTACGTGCTTGTGCGTCAACTGGCACTCCCTACATCAGTTTCCACTTTCAACTTAAAACAATGTTGCACACTTTCCAGTTCAGACAGTTTGTTTACGAATATGACTGCAGTGGCACACCTAACCGGAACTGACTGTTGCAGTTATCTGTGCATCGTTTTTTCGTTCACTTATTGGGGCGATGATTAATTTGGTTATAAACATAGTAACTGCGAAAGGTGCGCAACAAAACGGAATTATAAACAAAACATCACTAAGAATAGGTGTCCCCAAGCGAAGTGATGCACGAGCACTTGTGTTTACGCCGCAATAGCATATTGCGGGCACCTAGTCTTCCAATTGAAACTCATTTCTCGGCATCTTTTGCGAGAAGATTCAACGCCAACAATGACAAAAGTTATATCGCTGTCCTCGTTAACTTTCGAATGGCGTCAAAGAAAAAATAAATCGTTGCACTGGAAAAAAATACTCGATTCAATATTTAGTTTGACACAAGAGACAAGAACATTACTCATGTAACAGACGTACGTTCCCCTTAGCTTACTGTCATTTGCCGGAAAACCCATTTCGATATCTTGAACCGTTCACAAAATAAGAGGGGCGCAAGCTTTAAGCGACACAACCATTTAGTTTTCACTCTGTCACTATTTCCAGTAGGCGATGCAGTCATTTAGTTTCCACTCTGTCACGATTTCCATAAGAAATTAGTATAAATACCTGAAAGGAAAATAACGCTTTATCGTAAAGCGCAGGTTTTTATGGGCGCTGTCTGCCTTCTTGTTGTATGGACATGAGGCTAAAAGAGTCTGTGAACTGGAGTACTTGGAGGAAGGGCTCGACCATTTAAGAAATATTTCCAGGAGAAACGGATACTCTGACAGAGTAGTACGCCCTAAAAGATCTAAAGCTGATAGGAGAAACAAGCAACCAAAAGGAGCTTTTGCTTCCCATTCTGAGAAAGCCACAGATATGAGTATTAAGAAGAAACCGTTTTGACACGGGTGATAAATCAACAAGAAATGTGCCCGAAAATCTGAACATCTTGCATGATACTAAAACGAAGTATTAAAACGCCGCATAAGCAACACAAAGGCAACTGGTGATTAAGCACAAGGATCAGAGAACGCCAAATTCCGTTTCTCCGATTCTGCGGTTTTTTCAAGATGCAATTATTACTGTATGCCAGGACATTCGGAGAGGCCATAGACACTCCAAAGCACGCAAACAAATTCAACAGAACAGGAAGAAGACTCAAATTAAACAAGTTGTGGGCCTTACTGCTAAATAAAGAAAATCTGGCCAACTCTTTCCCACAACAAGCTCTATAACACGCGTCGGTGCAACTGCGCGATCTTTGCCGTGATTTGATGACGCCACCATCCAACGGCCTTCGCTTCGATACGTACAATTAGTTCGGCTCGCTGATCTCACTAAGTTTGAAACTGCTGTTGTACTCTATAGGAAACGAAACGTTAGCCATATTAACATGTCTTGAACCACAGACTAACGCCGACAAAATAAAACTGGCCAAGAACACTAATGCTTCTCTCCTACAATATAGCGCTTTATGCCTTTAAGTGATCCACTGTTTGTCGTGTGCTGGACTCTCCACGCGATACTTAAAACGCAGAGAGATACAACGGCAGATAAGGCGACAGTGCCTGTGCGCCATTTCGCCGGAATGATGGACGCGAGACACAGCGCGAGCCCCACCCACACAACCACCAACCGCAAGCACCGCTCCGCATTGCCTTGTGTCAGCAAGGCGTGTTTCCGCATCGAGCCGAAGGTCGTCTGCTCGCCATGTCTACCGGTCCACCACTGCTGTACATCCAGCGGACTCAATACTAAACTGGAGAGACTACTCAAATGGGTTTTGCATAGAAAACAGCGACAGTGTTTGTCGGATACGCCAAATCGGCGATTGACATTCAGAGTCTGGCAGTATTGCTTGTGACGTTCAAGCGAGTCTTTCATTGCACTACAAACTAAACCTAAACAGTGTCACGTAGCATCGGTAAACATTAATTTCATTTCTTCTGTTCAAGCGAAAGATTTGACAACTTGCCGCGGCCTAACATGGCGCCTAACGTATCATGCGGGGGGTGGGCGGACGTAATATCAATATATGTCAATAAAATGGCAAAGGGTTCCTCTACCATTTCCAGGCTTGGCAACACCCTCGGTGCCATTACTCACCATAATTGAACACGTTCTGGCTTGCGGTTGCTCTAGCGCCTGAAGGCAGGCATACTCCACATGACGCGTGTCGGAGGGGTTGCCTATCTCTCAGGCGCTATTGCAGCCACGACACTGATTACGTGTCGATGTGACTACAAGTAATTGTAATGTGGTCAACATAGGTGCATAGATGACATCAAGCATGTGACCGAACTGGCGAGGGGGGGGGGGGGTCTTAGAGGGGCCCCTTGCCGTTATATTCACACTTAACGTTGCAATCTCCCCCCCCCCCCCCCCACCTCCCGTGATTAAGACATAGGACGGAGCGGAAAGGGAAAGATGAAAATTAATGTCGAACCTTTGCTGCTTCGGATGAGTTCAGACTGGTTTTCAATAGTTTCTTGCGATTCCAAGTTTCACGGCAGAGCAAAAATTGCGGTCGCGCTACACTCCAAGGCGGTCACATGGCGTTCTATGTAGTTGCAGCCTCAAGATGGCCTTTGAGTATCGTTTAAACACCCAAGGGGTGGCCGTGGTGCCGAACGCCGTGAAGAACACTGTCCCGTTGCTCATCGCACTGCGAACTATCGTTTTCGAGCGCGAAATTTGTGGGAAAAATTTGGACATTTGTGGTAAGGTCTCACGGGACCAAATTGCTGATTTCATCGGTCCCTAATCCTAACCACTGATTAATTTAACTTAAACTAACTTACGCTATGGGCAGCATACACATCCGTGCCCGAGGGCGGACTCGAACATCAGACGGGGGCAGCCGCACGGACCGTGACAAGGCGCCGCAAACCGTGCGGCTACCCAGCGCGGCAAATTTGTGGGAACTAACGCCCCAAGCGAAGGAGTAGTTTCATTGACGATCTTTGTGCTACCCCATGAGGCGTTTTCAGGCCGTTTGGTTGATCTGAAATGTTTTCCTCAGCCAACCACCACAAGAAAACCACGTGATTACAACGCTGGTTGTCACTGTTCTGCCCTCCATAGCTAAGGCGCCAAAAGAAGGAATGAAATGTGGGTAAGAGGGGGTGTGACCACCTGTCCATCCCGCGACCGTGCATAGTGGAGTAGGGGAGAATTACGGCGGAAATTGGTGCCAATGCGACATCATTAAGCCACCTTGCACGTCACGTGGACTTCTGAGCTGTGGCCTTTTTTCGCATATATCTACACCTTGTCGTTTGAATGCTACCGAGCCGAGGGTAACGCCCCGCTTTTCCATCATTACAGAGAAAGATTGTAGGCATCTTTGATCCACAATTTAAACTTATGGGCCATTACCCAAATTTTAAATTTATGCGTCAGAATGGGAGATAATTACAGGGGTTTCGAGAAAGTGATGCTTTTATTTTTTTGCGCAATGTAGTTGTCACCCTACATCTAGCATTCAGGACTGTAAAACCTGGTCATGATAGCCGTGCGTGCTAAGGTGCAGCATCCGGGACGGGAACGTTCGCCACCCAATCTGGATGTGATTTTTAGACGGTTTCCCCACACTCTACTAGGTGAAAACGGGCTGGTACCTAAATCCCGCCTCAGTTACACGATTTGCAAACATTTGGAAAACGTTCCCCCACTTTCTCATGAGTGACACTAACACAGACAGCTGCAATGCACGTATTGCAATCTGGCAAGGAGAGGGATGGGGAGAGGGGGTGGAGGGGGTGGAGGGGTTGGGGGCCAGGGGGATAGTTGGGAGGCGATAGGATGGCATCTTACCATACGTTAAACTAACCTTGCCAAATCCGTAAATAACAATGCCCACCATCTGCCGATACGGGGGAAAGTTCAGGCGGAGGCGGAGGAGGACTGTACAGGCCAGCAACACACCAATGGGAGCCTGGCACTGCGGCTCCCGAAGAACTGCCACTTCAACTATAAACAGGGGTAAGCTGAAGCCAAAGTTGTTGTCTGTGAAGTGCACGTGTTCGCTGATTCCTGACTTAACTGTGCCATTGTTTTATCGTCAACCCCAGCCAGCTGTGCACACATGCGGGTGGGACGCGTGAAGTGTGTTGGGGGGGCCTCGTGAATGCGAGACACTTGTAGCGCAGACAAAAGCGTGTGCGAAATACGTGAGGAATAGCGCGTCGGGGAGGGTGGCGTCGCGGTGTCGGATTGCGGAGCACGTCGCGTTGCGAAACGCAGCAGGTGACTGGAGTGTGGCGGCGTGAGCGCGTAGAGCCGCTGCCAAGTATGATAGTAGCGCGTCACGTAGCGTCCAGTGGGGGAGGCGGCAGCGAAGCGACGGGTGCGTGGCGGGATGCCGGCCGCCAGGCGCAGTCGCCTGCCTCTAGCCCTGGCTGTAGCTGTAGCTGCGGCTGTGGCCGCGGCCCGCCGGCGTTGCCAAGCCTCACCGCTGCCGCCGCTGCCACCTGACTCACGCCGCAGCTGTGCGGCCGCAACGCGCACACCAGACACCCAAATCGCACGCGCTGCCCAGACTCGTCTACTGCATCACTAGGCGAGTTTGCCTCGGCTATTTAAGCGCGCTGCCTCCCTCCCATCCGTCTATCTGGTTCTTCTCAACCTGAGCCCCTTTGATTTAGCCCTCATATTGGAAGCTGACCTCCGTGGCTGAGGATCAAATTATTTTTCTATACAACAACCATATCATTTTTTACGCAGTTTTATTAATGCTTGGACGCATTTCTGCTTTCCACCCATCGTCAATCGGCGTAATGTAAATAAAACACACACACGTTTTTACATTGAATCTGAAGTACTTGTGTCACTTATAACGGGTGTACACACTACTCTCGATAATTCAAGTGACCTATCAAAAACTTAGAATAAATGTGAGTTTCATTTAATGAAAGTTTGATGAACATGGAATCAGGAAATAGTGTGTGCTGAAAATGGCAATGATGTTTCAAAAATTGGCTCTGAGCACTATGGGACTTAACATCTGACGTCATCAGTCCTCTAGAACTTAGAACTACTTAAACCTAACCAACCTAAGGACATCACGCACATCCATGACCGAGGAAGGATTCGAACCTGCGACCGTAGCGGCGCGCGGTTCCAGACTGTAGCACCTGGAACCGCTCGGCCACTAGGGCCGGCAATGATGTTTCAAGAACATAGGTAGTTGTTCACTTCACAAACAGAACTCAGATGAAAGTTGATTTTTGAGACCTATACAAATTTCCAACAGCACACACAAATACTACTTCGTTTGTGTCGCAATAGTGTCCGTAATTGCTTTATAATTCTTGAGGGTATTTTTGTTCTGTCGCTCCAACTACAAAAATGCATGCGTGATTTTTTTCACCAGACGCGTTTCGCTTTGTTGATGTAAAGCATCATCAGTGGTCTGTAAGTTATTTACATTTTGATTTGCTACTACTCTTACACAGTACATAAATACACAAAAACGTAATGAAATAAAATTACTCACATACAATAATATAATAAAACAGTAAAATAAAAAAATCTTAGGTCAAAGATAAAGTAGTGGAAAGGTCATGTTGGCAACACTACAAAACACAAACCACATACTTAGAAGTATAAAAACAAACAGAATACAGTGGTGTGCATTAAAGTGTGATGTAAAAAACCGTACGAAATGCATACTGCTGCAGAACAACTAAAAATTAGACCATAATTATCAGTGTCTAACGCAGACGGCATTTCCCGATGTAAGCGAAAAATAGCCGAAAAATCACCGTAAGTACAAATCAACCGATCTTCAAATAACTGTTTTTCGATCTAAAGGCAAATCAAAATGTAAATAACTTAATTACAGACTGTCCGCTGCTCGTGGTCGACTGGTAGCGTTCTCGCTTCCCACGCCCGGGTTCGATTCCCGGTGGGGTCAGGGATTTTCTCGTGATGACGGGGTGTTGTGTGATATCCTTAGGTTAGTTACGTTTAAGTAGTTCTAAGGTCTAGGGGACTGATGACCGTAGATGTTAAGTCCCATAGTGCTCAGAGCCATTTGAACCATTTTTAATTACAGACCACTGTTGATGCTTCACCTCAATAAGGCGAAACACGTCTGGCGAAGAGAAAAAAAAAAAGAAAGAAAAACGCATTTTTGTTGTTTCAACGACAGAACAAACACTCAAGAACAAATACTTCAATTGGAATCATTCTCCCACGCCGAAGAAAGTGTCTAAACAAGAATTGCACTTTGTCTGCAAATCATCTTTAATACGAAGTTCTCTATTTTTTATAGTCAGTCGGTGAACCCTCCCTTGCCGACACTAACATCGAATGACGTGGCATTTTTTAAAATCCTAACTCTGACAATCGGTACAAATATTTTCATCTGCATCTTCAGTAATTACCTGACATCTCTATGACAGTAATGTTTCGCTTTTAACAGTGTTTTACATAGTAGCTCAAGTGCCCGAAGATTGCTTTTTTTATTCCAGAGTGTTTCATGAGCGGATCTTGGTTTACAAGCGCCTACTTGTTTTATAAGTCTCAATCATGCCTCCGTGTTATTTCTGCGCAAATCTCATTTTGAGATTCAACATTTAAGCTTACTCTTCTTATCACTGGATTCTTGATTCAGTTATGATGCCACAGCCTGATTGACGACAGCAAGTGTCCGCCCCAATAATCGCAATTGATGCGACACTGAGAACGGTCCCAGTAGTATTAATTGCGTGCGGAAGCGCGGCTTCATCCCAGTAAGACGTCATCTTGCAAAGGCTCGGCGGTCGGAAAACAAGCAGGAATGATACTTGCTGTATTATAATTCCACTCCTGGATCAAAATGTTTATTTGATTAGTTACGGTCGGTATCGACCATCTTCAGACCTATCAAAATATAAGCACACAGTGGTAGCCTAATTTACAAACACACTCCTAACTCTATGAATTTAAATCAGAAAACACTATCACATGATTGTAAAACATGCCAATACCTAAACAGAAACGTATTGTATTGTACGTACCACCCCATTAGCTATTTCGGCTAAGTAAAACAAAAGTGAAATTATGGCACCATTGAAGCGTACACCCACGGAGAGAGTGTCTTTTTTACTGCCATGCACAGTGGCTTTGAATTCTTGATGCGGCATATGTATTAGTATATCATTTTAGACGGTACATTTTTATTACATATTTTAACATAGTGACAATTATTGTCGCTGAATGGACGACAGTGATGCTGAGGCGTCCATTGACATTTTTATTCCATTCTGCTGTCGTGCCTGTGGGTTATTGCAAGCTCCCGTCTGGCGGGCATGGTGTTGTCCAATTTTTCACTAATGAGTTGTAATTATTTTTGCAATAAAATTGTTTCTATGGCATAAAACAGACTACGTAATCTTCTAATTAGCAGTTTGTCTTAATAAAGCATCCTTTTCCATTAAATTTATAGTATGATGTGAAAGCATACGTTCTCCGTTTTATATTCTATATGTCCTTTTACAAAATGTGAACTGTTTTTTATATACTTGAAGATAAGCAATGTACTATTTTGAAATCACGTAAACTGACGCGCGGAGGCGACACGTAGCGGGTTTGGAAGGAGGCACGATTCTTCCCCGCTGCACGGCAATATACACTACTGGCCCTTAAAATTGCTACACCAAGAAGAAGTGCAGATGATAAACGGGTATTCATTGGACAAATGTTTTGTACTAGAACTGACATGTGATTACATTTTCATGCAATCGTTGAGTGGATAGATCCTGCGAAATCAGTACCCAGAACAACCACCTCTGGCCGTAATAACGGCCTTCATACGCCTGGGCAATGAGTCAAATAGAGCTTGGATGGCGTGTACAGGTACAGCTGTCCATACACCTTCAACACGATACCACAGTTCATCAAGAGTGGTTCATCAAGAGTTGCTCGGCCACCATTGATCAGACGTTTTCAATTGCTGAGAGATCTGGAGGATGTGCTGGCCAGGGCAACAGTCGAACATTTTCTGTATGCATAAAGGTCCGTACAGGAGCTGCAACATGCGGTCGTCCGTTATCCTACTGAAATGTAGGGTTTCGCAGGGATCGAATGAAGGGTAGAGCCACGGGTCATAACACATCTGTTCAAAGTGACGTCAGTGCGAACAAGAGGTGACCGAGACGTGTAACCAATGGCAGCCCATATCATCACGCCGGGTGATACGCCAGTATGGCGATGACGAATACACGCTTCCAGTGTGCGTTCACCGCGATGTCACCAAACACGGATGCGACCATCATGGCGATGTAAACAGAACCTGGATTCATCCGAAAAAATGAAGTTTTGCCATTCGTGTACCCAGGTTCGACGTTGAGCACACCATCGCAGGCGCTCCTGTCTGTGATGCAGCGTCAAGGGTAACCGCAGCCACCGTCTCCGAGCTGATAGTCCATGCTGCTGCAAACGTCGTCGAACTGTTCGTGCAGATGGTTGTTGTGTTGCAAAAGTCCCCATTTGTTCAATCAGGGATCGAGACACGGCTGCACGATCCGTTAGAGCCGTGCGGATAAGATGCCTGTCATCTCGACTGCTAGTGATACGAGGCCGTTGGGATCCAGCACGGCGTTCCGTCTTACCCTCCTGAACCTACCGATTCTATATTCTAACAGGCATTGGATCACGACCAACGCGAGCAGCAATGTCTCAATACGATAAACCACAATCACGATAGGCTGCAGTCCGACCTTTATCAAAGTGGGAAACATGATGGTACGCATTTCTCCTCCTTACACGAGGCATCACAACAACGTTTCACCAGGCAACGCCGGTCAACTGCTGTGTGTGTATGAGAAATCGGTTGGAAACTTTCGTCATGTCAACAGGTTGTAGGTGTCGCCACCGGGGCCAACCTTGTGTGAATGCTCTGAAAAGCTAATCATTTGCACATCACAGCATCTTCTTCCTATCGGTTAAATTTCGCGTCTGTAACACGTCATCTTCGTGATGTAGAAAATTTAGTGTAATTGAGCCGCACTTCACGCGCAGTACGTACCACAATTACATTTAGCCGGCCGGAGTGGTCGTGCGGTTCTAGGCGCTGCAGTCTAGAACTGAGTGACCGCTACGGTCGCAGGTTCGAATCCTGCCTCGGGGATGGATGTCTGTGATGTCCTTAGGTTAGTTAGGTTTAATTAGTTCTAAGTTCTAGGCGACTGATGACCTCAGAAGTTAAACCGCATAGTGCTCAGAGCCATTTGAACCATTTTTGAACAATTACATTGGGGTTTGACGAATTCGAAATGACTAATGATTTTGACTGCATCTTGCCAGGTAATGTCGTGATACGTATGATGCGACACGTTTCTACTCTGGTACGGATATACTGTAAGGAAATTTTCCCCGATTACTATGCGACAAGATGCGAGGCAGGGGTTACTTGGGCGGCTGTTAAATGGATGCGGCAGCGGAAGAGGAGAGAGCGGCGGCAGCACGGGAAGGAGGCGGCGCCGCAGGTAGCCGGGGGTAGCGGCGGCCGGCAAAAAGCCAGGAGCAGCGGCAGCGGCAGTGCCATATGTGGGACTGGGCTGCGCCATGTGGCCACGCGGCCGCTGATGCGGCGGACCCGGGCGGCCAGGGTTCAACGACCGCCGCCACCACGCCGCACGCACGCGGCCGGCCCGCCGCCGCCGCTGCCGCCGCTGCTGCTGCTGCTGCGGCTGCGGCTGCGCTGCCAACCTCCGAGCCCAAAACAGACCGCCCCGCCCGCGCCAGCCTCGCCGTGCCGTCCCACTTTGCCTTCCCCAACATGCACTCATTACACTGGCAGTCTCACACTCCAAACACGACGAAGCGACATAAAATGCACTAAGCGTATCTGAGACGGGGAATTTTGTTAAAATCCAACAGAAACTTTAAGCGTTAGGAAGTATTTAAATGAAACGTGGACGACAAGCATCTGAAACAAGATGGGAATGCAAGCTTTCTAATTGTGCTACAGAAGGACGCTGACGAATAGACAGGTAAATCAAGTAACTAATCGACATATGAATGTTGCTATTTTCACCACTACGATGCTCTAGCAAGTCACTTTAATAGACTGTTGCTGTATCACCAGCATATCTGCGCAAGAACTTCTACTTAGATTCACGGGCAGCAGGGAATGAGTAAGTCTTCTGATTTTTTTTTAATAATCATTCTACTGGGACCTAAAAACAAAATAATATCCAAAACAGAGACAGTCTGGTGGAAAGTGTACATCGATGAAATTTAAATTATGCTGCTCGATAACATTCAACAATAAGTTACATCACACGGTGCATTGTAACCTTCTCTGTACGTTGTTTAGAAGCTGATCGAGAAGCTGCTGCTCAAGCTTGTCTCACTTCGGCGGCCGCAGTCCTGAAGTCACCCAGATCACAGCGTAAGATAATAAGGGTTCCTGTACTGGCCTGAAGCACGCTAGATTGTGTTCGTGTCAGCATATTTCGGGGACCATTCCACTCTGCTGGTTCTTGTCTCCTCGAGGAAAGCACTCCGAGGTGGGCGCCATGTGCATTATCGTCTTGAACGACGAACCTATCGCCGAAACGTTGACTGTGTCATTCGAAAACAGGTTAGCGGCTCCTGACCTCATACTGAAATGAAATTTTGTGTGGCGAAGGTCTTCCGACGCGTAGAACTGATCGCCTGGTACTACTCTTCTGAGATGACGCCATGTCGGCAACTTGCACGTCGATGAGGGTGAAATAATTATGAAGACGACGACACCAACAACCAGTCCCTGAGAGGAGAAAATATCCAATCCAGACGGGAATCGAACCCAGGGAACCCCAGCATGACAAACCGGCGCGCTGTCCAAGCAGCTACGGTGACGGACGACCTGATACAGCACACCTCTCAAATACTCTTTCGTAACGATTACATGCACTCTACAGGTACACGTAATACTAACCCAAAACATGACCGGCCAACCTCCGATGTCAAGTCGGGGGCTTGATACCTGAGAAATGGCTTGCTATCTGACCATCTCCACACCCTCCGACGACGACGACCACCTAGGTTTCGGGTAAATTCTGGACTCGTCAAAGAACCCGCCGCCTAGGTCTTGTTGGCTCACCTATCTTCTCCGGCTTCAGGCATCAAGGTGCTGGTGGGATACGTACTGTTGTACGCCTAAAAACGAAACTGTTGGGCGCCTAAATATTGATTCATGCAGGAATGGTTGCATACTGCCTGGGCCTACACGGCCCAAGCAGCCGCCTCCGAAAACCAACGGGCCATAATTAGTACGTAGCGATCAACCGAGCTGGTGTTGAAGGCGGAAGGCGATAAACCAAGACGCCGATCACCAACGTCTTGTGTTTCACGATACCGGTTTAATGTTGGAGTGGCGACGCACTGGTGTACGCAAACTCGGCGGACAACTTCTCGTGCTGGCACACTGATCCATTCTGCACTGCCCCCCTCTCGCGATTGGATACACTCTGCGCTCTAATCAACTGTAGGTTTACTCATATCCCGATCACACAGATGGCTGTAAGTAGCGATTGCCTGTAGTAAAAACACTATCGGCAAAAAGGTTTTCGTAACAGGACAAAAAGGTGATCATCAAGTCAGCAATTTATTACAGTAGGCGATTTTCCTTTTATCATTATACTTAAGAGCTATTTAGATGCACGAAATTCAAAGCAGCTTCCACTGTAAACACATGATTTTACCATATGAATGTCTTGTCAGAGAATCACAGCGTCCTGTCCTCTCAAGATCAGTCGCTCACTTCGTACTGTAAGAATAAAACAACAGGTTTTGAGATAGGAACGTATGACTTACATGGATTCTAACATGAATACCAAATTGTTAGTGTTAACAGAATCTCAATGTACGACGCTTTTATTCGGGTGTATGTCTTACGCCTGAAGGTACGTCCAAATGAAAACACGAAGCATGATGGATCACTGATAATTTCCCCCCGTGTTGACAGAGCATGAATATAGCGGAAATGTAATTGATAACATAACCGTAAATGATGACAAACTAGCGTTCGGCAGTGGTGGTCTATTAAAGAACATATTCGGCATCTCCAACGACAGATAGCAGGATTAGATTGTCGGAATAAAAAACTCTGATCTCTTTAAGTGAAAGGATTGCGGAGTAATAGGGAATTGCCAGGGTGCCTGTGAACGATTTAATCCACAACGAGAAAAAAAATATGGGCAGGTTACACGATTATACAATCGCTAATTAGACTCAATTTGGGCAGGAAATTGTATTCGTCAAATCAATACAGGAGACGCCATACGCAGCCAGAGCTTCGAACATTCCATTCCCACCACGATACAATGAACAGAATTCACCTCTGTGCAAGTTCAAAATGGTTCAAATGGCTCTGAGCACGATTCCACTTCTCAGGTCATCAGTCGCCTAGAACTTAGGACTAATTAAACGTAACTAACCTAAGGACATCACACACATCCATGCCCGAGGCAGGATTCGACCGTAGCGGTCGCTTGGCTGCAGACTGTAGCGCCTAGAACCGCACGGCCACTCCGGCCGGCTCTGTGCAAGTGTGGCGCGGAGTAGGATAGCTACACCATGGAGACAGCGGGAGACCACAGACACCTAGGCCTCCGATCTTTTCTGTCTCGCAGTAGCGGCTGAATATCGGTGTGGCGCCACTTGCGGTCACAAGAAAACAAATCGTCAACACTCTACAACATTTAGTTAAGTGTGGACAGCAGCAATCCACTAGTGCAAAGACATGGTGAGCAACAAATGATGTGACGATATACAGACACGCATTCAACTGGGTAGATAAGGAACGGTGTTATTTGTGTCGTAAATTGGTGTTTATCTTCGTGTTCTGTAGGCTGACTGAATGATGGCTTCAGGAGGATATAAAATAATGTACATGTATATGAAAGTATGCATACTCTTTCTTAAAGTTACACATAATCATGATGGGATGGCCTGATCCATCGCTGCAACTTAATAATTGCATCAAATGACATCTGTTCAAAATGTGATGTGTGATAAAATCTAGAATTGTTATGACCTTCCAGAAAGAACCGTATGGAAAGAGGAAAAATCTGACCGTTGCAATATAGTCGGAACTGTTTAGCAGTAAACCGTGTAACACGCTTGACCTGATCTGTTTATTAAATTATTGTACACTCTTTCTGCGCAATGAACGCAAGAATCTCGGAACAAGGCCAGTGCAGATGAATGGCTCGGACGAGAGGTTGGCAGTCGGCGTCCTTCCGCCATTTATATTTATCTGTGTATTCCCCGGAAGTTATAGTGGTTGAATGGAACCTAGGTAAATGACTGTCTTCATGCCTCCCCATGAGCCCTACAATATCTCACGGATCCTACACGAGATGTGAAGCAAGCCAGGAGATTAGTGACACAGTCTTCCTCAGATACTGGTTAAATACAGGGATTTGCGAAAACAACGCCCTTTCTTCCGACGCATCCTTAGTATCAACATCCACATTCCGCAACTCACCTTACGGTGTGTGGCGGAGGGTACTTTGTGTACAACTGTCAATGTGGTCTGCCTCGACCCATAAATAAAAAGGAGCAATACATTCGATGACTCTTCTAGGATTATCCGCTCGGAATCTTAACAGGAAACTACAGATTGGTGCAGAACGCATCTCTTGCAGCATGTGCCACTGGAGTTGGATGACAATCTTCGGGACGCTTTCAGTCTGACTAAACGAAATTTGGGCAAAACGTGCTCCTCGCCTTAGGATTTTCTCTATATCCTCTAATAATCCCATCCGGTATAGTCACAAACGAAATGGTAAAATACTAGGTGGTGTTCGGGATCGAATCCCGGGCCTTTGGATACGTAGTCTAACACTGATCACATAATGTATCAAGTAGATTAACTAGTTACAAGTCATTTCGATAAAAGAATCATTCAAATGATCTACGGAACGTGTAACTCTTCGGTCGAAACGAGAAGATGACTTGTAACAAAATTCTTTAATTGTATTTTAGTAGGCTGAGTCACACAAACAGCTTAATTCTTAGCAAGCTTCAACACATTTTTTCTAATAATAGAAAAGTAGGTCACTAAATCACAAATTTTTCATCTTTGTAAATTCATCATATGATGACTTCCTAAGATGTCGAAACTGGTAATGATACGGAATATGTCCCAAGGCTAAAAGATACAATAAAAGAATTTTATTACAGTATGGACGGCGTGTTTCCCTTAGGCACTATGACAGGCTGTCAGCCATGACTTGCGCTTGTGTATGAGGAGTAGCTCGTGTGATTATTATCCTGGATTAAAATTCAGTGCCCAAACTAACAGGGATGATGACGGAGACCAAAACAAATATAGTTCGAAAAGCAACCATGTGTCGGAAACGCATTTTGTTGGGGCAGTGTGTATGCAGGAGATTATTGTGTGGTTGAGAATAAAACGGTTCGCATGTTTTCTTGTGCCGGCCGCAGTGACCGGGCGGTTCTAGGCGCTTCAGTCTGGAACCGCGTTGCTGTTGCGATCGCAGGTTCGAATCCTGCCTCGGGCATGGATGTGTGTGATGTCCTTAGGTTAGTTAGGTTTAAGTAGTTCTAAGTCTAGGGGACTGATGACCTCAGACGTCAAGTCCCGTAGTGCTTGGAGCCATTTGAAACATTTTTTGTTTTCTTGGTTTATTGTTCTGATCACAATTATTTCACAATAACTGTTCAAAATGAGCGCCATTAACCTCAGCGCTGAGCTGGTATGGACGTGGCAAGGAGTCCCGTGTACGCTGGTGAATGTGTTCTGTATTTGTGTGGCAGCTGCACCAATTCTTGCAACCAACTTCGCCTCCGAGTCAACACGGGTAGAATCACTTCGGCTTTCATGTAGCCTTGGAGAAAGAAGTCTAATGAGATGAGGTCCGTAGACCTTCCGGGCCAATGTACAGGTCCTCCCGGCCGATACATTAATTGTCCGTAGTACTGGTCCTGTAGATATTAGCGTTACCCTCTGTTTACTGACACGCAATATCGAATAGCATGACATCATAACAGACTACTTATCTCAAGCTAAGATCTGGTATAAGAACGTTAGACACGACTACTCGTATATGCTTCGCTAGTGAATTACCTACGCATGCTCAGTGTTCACCCAATATGGGTTTTGTAAACATGGTTTCTTTACGAAATATATTGGTTATCTCTTCTATCATCCTTGTTTGGGCACTGAATTTCTGAATACCCTGTATACGACCCCGTCGCTTCGCAACACTAATTTTTAATTCAACTATTGGAGTCCAACACGAAACCTATGAAATAACAGCAACTTACTCCGGAATTTGCAGCCAACTATGAATTCAATAAAACTCTCATTGTAGCAATTGTTAAGTAGTTTTTACAGCGAACAGGCGGGCTTGGTGGTCTAGTAGTACAGTGCGAGCCAGACACCGAAATTTTTGTCTTATTCTAACCTAGCCCTCAAGTCTCAGTGATGTGAAGATATGCTATGAACTAAACGTGGTTCGACTTCCAGTTTAAGCTGTAAGTCCTCTTTCCCGGGTAGGATTACTGGGGGACGTTAAGGACGGGTAAGTCGCATAAGTGGCGTCCAATTGAAAGAATTTGCCAACAGGTGGTTGAAGATAACTCCTAAGGGAATCCCAGCCAATCATGTCATACGAATTTACTTTTACTGAAGCAAGTAAGTGACAACTGAGGAATAAAGTAATTGTTATGGAAAATTACAAACAATAGTTGGCGTAAGAATGTCAGTAAATGCAATTACGATGAAAATGAGTTGCAAACGTGGCTCTCGTCGGAGCACGTAAAACAAATTTCACCGTATGTTCGCAGTAGCAGTTTGCGTCCACAGCTGTTATCCGTGGCGGCATTACCTTGACATGATGGCGCAGGTTCTCTCCTATTACTACCTTCCATATTGCTAGAAGAATACTGACATTTCGGTATACACATGCGCCAAGTCTCTGAGACTGCTGCTTCAGCTCAAGACGATTATTTTCTTCTCCGTAGCGAATTTCCGCAAAACAGTTCCTTTAAAGAGCTTCCTTTAATCCGCTACATCGAATAGGCAAACAGCTAAACGAGAGAGTGATACTTGAGAAGTGAAATCACAGTGCCTGTTTACAGTTAATTTTCCTGAAACTATCAAGAGGTAAGGACGAATAGTGCATCACAATGTAGCTCATGCGTGAAATTACAAGAAGATAACGTTGTAATACAATTACTGTGTCGTTTGCTAATACTTAGTTCGCCTGAAATATCTGTTTCCTAAAACTTCATTATCATATATTACGCCTTACACACGTAACAAATAGCCTTGTCGCCGAGCACTTCAGTCCGGAACAGCGCTGCTGCTGCAGCTGCTGCTACGGTCGCAGGTTCGAATCCTGCGTCGGACATGAATGTGTGTGATGTCCTTAGGTTAGTTAGGTTTAAATAGTTCTAAGTCTAGAGGAATGATGACCTCAGATATTAAGTTCCACAGTGCTTAGAGCCATTTGAACGTAATGAATATACGTTATCCGTGACCTTTTTTCTATCGATACATTAATATGAACTTCTGATACTTGCAGAATAGTAAACAATATTTAATTAAGAAACACTTTCTTGCTACGCTGAAGATGGTGGCGTATTAAACATTTACCAGCTGTTACAAGAAGACGACGCACATTTGTGTGTGTGTGTGTGTGTGTGTGTGTGTGTGTGTGTGTGTGTGTGTGTGTGTGTGCGCGCGTGTGTTCTAGCATTGCTACAAGACAACCCTGATCAAGTTACAGTGAAACAATCTAAGTAGAGCGAAACGGATGGCTCTCCTGAGTAAAATTCATGTAAACACAATAAACTGTTGCTCATCCTTATCAGTAATTGATAACAGCAAAGCTTAGGAGCACTGTTTTCAGAAGTACGGTAGACGCCAATACCTGTACTCTGAGAACGATGTTCGAAAACAGAAAACTTCGTGAAACATGTTTTCCAAACTGTAGGCAAGTATATAATACACACTTCAACACCCCGCGTTTGGAGGGTTTACTCGTCAATATCCTACGTCCGCGCTGCAGGAAGTATTAATTTTACTATTGCAGTGTCTGCGTTTTATGGTCTACTATGCAGTGTTCTGTACATCGTAAAACACAGACACTGCCAATAGAATTACATATCTGGACAGGCCGCAGTGTTACACATAGCTCCATTAGAGTACTCCGTATTCGTTCTTGCGTTATCCGACGTGATTAACACAAGACTACAATGAAACGGTTTACATTTACGAAAACAGAGTAGCCTAACCTAGCGATCTGCAACACTGCCCCAAATCAGCGAGAGAAGGATCGAGAAGCCCAACCGCCGCACGTCTGGCGAGGTACGTCATCTGGTGACGTCACATATTCAACATGTCACCTACCTTTGGAGTATTTCCCGACATTTGTAGCACCTCGTATCAAATTAAATGCCTGAGTGCCATCCACGTCGCTTTGGCGGTTTTCAGACTTTAATAAGAAACAGCCTGTATATGAAACAACACGCTATTTAGGTTTTTACAATATCTGGGCAAAGGAAAGGCTAACCTGCATTAATATGAACGTAAACAGAGCAAAACTTTTTTTAATCAAAATTGTTCATTAGTGAAAAAGTCAACTCTACTGAAGCAGACAGTTTCTGGTGTTATTTGTCACTTAGAAAACAAGACACAAAGACAAGTAAAAAGGTGCTAGGCACCGCTATCTACGTTTTTATATACTCAGCAGTGCAGAAAATTTAACACACGGCGCTTGTCAAGCACATGGACTAAGTTTTGCTGTGGCCATTTTAATATTATATTTCGACTTTTCACAAAAAAAACTATCTCTCATAACCAGACTTTCATCATTCAGATGCCAGACCGAACATCGAACAGCTCTCAGCACATTCCCAATGCTGGCGTGGACTTTTAAACGAAAACGACCTCTTCTGAAGCCGAGACTCACAAGTCAGTACATAAATTCTACGACAGCGTCAATTCAGTGCATTCACCTGTCCTGAGTTGTTTTGAATATTGTTCGGAACGCACATTGTTCAGTGATAGTGCATTGCGTACTTTGTATCCTTACAAAATATAAATTGCATTTTATAAATAATAAAAATTAGTTGATCATGTAACTGCTGCGCTTTTATGTAACCAAAGCAATTACTTTTGACGCAACTAGTTACGCACAAAAATAAAACTACCTTTACTAGTATTATTGTTATTATAAACTCGACAGAACGTTCATCATAATCAAAGGCAAAAAGTTCCTATTGTTACTCATAAGCGCGAAATTTATTTATGAATAACAGAAACATGTTTCATATCAGCCGTTTGAAGTATTGAAGCGATATTTGATAAAGAACTGTTTTGCGTCTTCTTAAAATTTTCCCTCTTTCTGAGGAACCTGCGTTCTCTAGCGCTATAATCTCTATTGCTTTTTTTAAATTTTTACTAAAACATCTGTCTCACATTACATATAAACAATTTCGAATAAAACCTGAATTAAACAGTGACAATTTCAGTTTTGCTATAAATACTGTTGAGTGAAAAACAGGAGGGTAGCTATGATGAACAAAAAACGTTCCTTAGCTTACACGGCCGTTTGTATATCTTCACTCAGTTCTAGACGGTTCACCGCAACCTGTTTCAAAGGAATCTAGTGAAGACTGATCACATACGCAGACAAAGGGATCGAAATGAGGTAGCGCCCGAAAGGCGTGTGACACGCCTAACGTACAGGTAATGCGGCTACTACGAAAACTATGAGTCTCCCAATCAAAAACATTTTAGTTCAATCTTAGTAATTTTCAATCTTATATTCAAATTACCTCTTCCTTTCCCTCTGGTACTGATTTATTAATGTGATACATCTGATCTGCATCTTCTGTGATGCTTCAGTCATTCTACTTACGGACCGTCCATTTTTGTTTACTTGCTACTACTTTGTCGTTGTAGGGAGTATAGATGTTGAGGATTTTTTTTTAATCGGCTGCTGTGAAATTTTTTCCGAGGCTTTGTTTTCATTTTTCTAACACTGTTACGTTATCATGATTTCCTCACTATAATAGAACATTAGGTCTACTATAACTGATTCAAAATGTGTTAAGAGCCCACGAAAAAAAATGATATTCAAAGCTAATTTGAACGACGCATAACCCAGCACAAAAATAGATAAAGCATCAGATCACTCTCTGGAGAACAGCATTATTTAATGACTGTTGTAATAAATGACTCATATTTCACTATTCTTGTCGTTCGTCCGACGTGTACACTGCTTCATACCACGCTGCTCACTATCCTCCACACTAAATATATAGGCAACTATAAATTGTATTCGCTTTAGCCACTGTAAATAACAAGCCTGAAGTGCTGCTTTGGTGTCACTTGTCAAATCGTCTTGTTGTAACGGGAGGCGCCTGCATTTCCCCTTGCGACGCTCCTCCTTGTAAGTCCCGCGCGCAACCTCGAACAAACATGGCGGCCGCCGTGACTATATAGGATGTCTCAGCAGCAGCAGCACCCTCTGCTGGGAAGGTGTGCGCGCGTGCGGAGAGGGACGCTGCGAAAGACGGCCGCGGAGGAGAGGGGAGCTGCGGCAACGCCGCCCGGCCAGCTCTGCGCGGCGCGGCATTCCTCGCGGTGACGTCACGGGCCGCGCCAAATGTTGGCCAACAACAACTCCAATTAGCGGGCGGCCGGCGGCGGGCCTGCGCCACTCGGCTCGCCTCACACGCCGGCCGCCATTGCTTTCCATATAACGGATCCGTCGCCCGCCGTCTATTCCGGGCCGTCGCCAGCGAGCGACTCCACTCCTTACGTGCGTGCGCGGGTAACTCGTCAGTCGCCAACTGCGAATACTCGCGTCACAGCTGCATGACGTCTTTAACACCTGCCAAATTCGAAGAGAACGTGATCTAGCCACGGCCTAGTAACTGTTACGACTATCGCCGCTGCGTTTGCTTCTTTTCTCAGCCACTGATAGGCTTTTTTCCTTTGTTAAAATATGCTTTGGACTGTTGTTATTCCGAGTCGTTGTAATATTCAAATACCATTTAGGTTAAAATTCTGACAAAATATGTTACCTTTATGTAATTACAGCTTAAAAATAATTAAATTTCAAGATTTGGTCACTTGATCGAAAACTTATTGGCTGAAAGTTCTGGTGACGTCACAGGCTAGGATTGAGACGAAGCTTATAAGTATGTCACAGGGGTGTTGGCCAAAATTACAAGGCTTTTACGTACTTTTTTTGCAAACAGTGATTGAAAACATTTTTTTACAACTTTCAAGTGAGAAAGGAATTTTGTGATCGCTGATAGTGAAAATCATTGTACTTCACCCATTTAAGGACGGACTTATTTTTCCCTGCTCCTTGCATCACTAAACTCGCTCAAAACTAAGGAATTGTAGAACGTTTTGGATGTGCTTCCGTATGTTAAAATGCATGGTCGACCACGAGTCATGAACTACAACCAAAACACAATAAAATTATTCTTGCCAAACATTAGTGGTGATTTCCTCGTCTACAAGACAGTCAGCAGAGATATCGCAATGTGCTTGTATTTTGTGGCGCAACAGATTAGCGCCTCGGATTATGGATCAAAAGATTTCAGGACCCAGGTAGAGGTTTTGTATGCCGAGAGATACAAAGCATGTACAACATCGAGGTAACACAAACGCAAGAGCCGTGATGCTTGTGGGTGGAAACTAAGGTCAGTGTCTGAAGCAGTCTTACTTCAGCTTTGAGTAAGATTACGAAACTTTTAAAGTTTAAACAATAAGCATCCCAGGTGGCTACTGCGTACGTAAGAAAAGCATTGTGTATAACAAAGTAAATAGTGTGTGGTCACAATAATGAGAAACCTTTTGATGGGGCCGTATGCGAAGAATAACTGCAAATTTAAGTGCATGTACGCGGTACGGAAAAAAATAATGCCCTGTTTCTGATTGGTGTGGTGATGTTTTGTAGCTGTGATTTGGTTTGCACATAACAGTGCTGTGGAGTCGTTTTACATACAAGTTAAAATATTCCGTCAAGCCGGATTTTAACAAATGACCGATGTATATCAGTATATGAACATCTACCGCTCTACCAACTGATGTGCCGAAGGATAATTTTCACTGGCAATTTAATTTCATTGTATGAAACAGTGGGGAAGAAAATATCTGAGGAAAATTAATGTTAAGACATTTTTAATTGAGTCATGGAACTTGTGCATCGACGTGGTGGCATTTTACCGGTCCAGTGCAACCACATTTTACGCATCTTCTTATACTTTGAAACACTCAAAGACAATTTTTCGTTTTTTTTTATTGAAGTATTTGTGCAATGTGGTCCAACATAACATTTGTAACCCATTTTCCGAAACGTACATTCCAAAACAAGACAAGTGTGAAGTGTGAACGAGCTCTATGACAGTAGGAGCAGCGATCAGGCTAGTGGCGTCACGTGACTCAAATGGAGCATTTTGCAGGGTTTCAACAGAATTGACTTTCATTTCTTTTTTCTTAAAGAAATACTAACTTTTAAGATGAAAGTTTTGAGAATAAAATGACGTAATTAACCATTTAAGACGATTTCGAGAAAACAGTCGAATGCCGTATCGCAACAATTTTCCCGCGCCAGAGTACCACGCTAGCGATAACGAAAACACAAACTAAAACAAAGCTTCGGCGGGTAAAGAAAGAATCCATAGCACGATGAACTAATTCCTGCAGGTATTAAGCGGCGAGTGGTCTCCGTCCCTGACCTCGCCATGACCCAGAGAACATCTCAACAGCTGGGCCCACTCTAGACCTGCCGCAACATACACGCGGCTTGGGTTACGGAATGCGGGGCTCCGCCGCCATCCACAACTCCGGTTTCGCCGCCATATAACTTACGTGCCGAGACGCCGTCCACTGCGTATTCCGAAAGTAAGGGCAAGACGCGACAAAACGAGAAAAAAAAAGGTTCATACAGAAAGGCAGGAATGAATAAAAAAGCAGTAATCGCGGGCACTGGTTACATGGTTCCAAATTGCTCTATACGCAACCCAGTTAGTGTATTACACAGAAAACAAAATCGCAAAGAGCGAAAACTAACGTTCAACTGTCTCTTTTCCACAAAGTTTCATTTGCAGTAAAACATCCCATGCTGCCCGCGTCTTCAAGGGAATATGGCGTCATTACGAGAAGAATTACCGTGAAGGAGAACAAATCAGAGGAATTTGTTTTCTGCATTAAGTGACCGGTTTGGATGCGAACACATTTCCAGTTACTTTTCCTACGTCTCACTTTGTGCGAAGCTTCCTATCTTAGCATGACCGTCAATGCAGGTTCGAATCCTGCCTGTGGCATGGATGTGTGTGATGTCCTTAGGTTAGTTAGGTTTACGTAGTTCTAAGTCTACGGACAGATGACCTCAGATGTTAAGTCCCATAGTGCTTAGAGCCATTTGAACCACTTAGCATGACCGTGGAATGAAAATACGTTGCGCTTACCCCACAGAGAGTAGAGAAAACACACAAAGCGATACATATGCTCCGGTGTATGTTCTCACCTTTCACGGTAGTTTACTGCTATTTTCCTTCAGTGATTCGCCACAAATGAACAACTCAGGGAGTGTATATGAAACGTCCCGACGGCGTAACAAACTTTATAGACGCAGGAAAATTCCAGTGACTCAACAGTGTGAAGGAATAGGCTATGACCTGTTCACAAAACTATCTACGCAGTATCGTGGAATATTTTAATGTTGCAAATTTACTTTTATTTCAGGCCGCGTCAATATATAACGCAGTGTAAGCCACCCAAGTCAAGACACCCATAATACTTAGTAACAAAAGCACTCATTCACCTGCACAGCGAAGCTAATTAAAATGAAAAAATTATAATTCCGCATCAATCACGCAGTATTTAATTTTCCATTTCACCCATAACACTTCCTTACCTTTTTACGATATAGAAAATAGATTTATGATAAGCGACATTACGCCAAACGTCGAGAATTTTCTAATGTGATCAACAATAGGAAACTATCCACCGAATGACTGCAGTTCTTTAAATTGCCCTATATACTTTTTTAACATCATTCAACAGCATGTGAAAGGCGGAATAGATAACGAGTCGCAGGCTGTGTTAAATGCTAGGCTAATGTCTGTAAGCGCAATAATTTAGTGTGTTTCACATCCTTCTCGTAAACATAATCTCAGTGGGCAGAAAATACAATTCAGTGTAACATTTCGGCCTTAATGTTTCGCACAGCTTGGAGCTGCCCTTTCCTTTTTTCGAGACGTCTCACTGTGAACTTTAAAATATGTTATATCAGCGCATGCCTGTTTCCACTAGGTACTGAAGGCAGTGAAAAAGAAACGCAGGTTTACTTTTAAAAAGTCCTATACTATCGAACTATATTTACTCCTACAGTAAAATACTTGCCTTTCGCATTGTATAATTGGCAAAAAAATGTCTCCATATCTTGATCCGATTATAACATGTTCAACTTGTTATGAGAGGTGACTCTCGCTGTAGTTGCACAATGAACTTGAACTTTTTATTTCACCACTTTTATCAGAGGAATTCAACAAAATTACTGATTTCGGCAACATCGAGAAAGTCAACAAGGTAAGTCATAATAATAATAATAATAATTTAGACAACAAAAATTTAAAAGTTCAATAACGTGATCGACAAATCGAGGATACGCCAAGAACATTTCGAAAAAAATAATTCAATCACTCTATGAATAGCAGGTGTGACGTCTCCGAATTGATTCCTTTTTAACATTCTTTAGTACATGATTCACCAGTTTGTTGAAATAATTGCTCTTAGAAAGATGCCTGTAGGTGACAAGAGAAAGGCTGCTCCCACTGCCTGGCACCCGTAGCCGACCTTTAAGCGACCACCTGGTGCAGCTGCCCGGAGCGGGAGGGGAAGCTGGATCTCATGAGATACGTTTGCGCGCCCAATTACGAATAGCGCCGCGGTGCGCTTCCTCTGATAGGTATCACTTCTATGAATAATAATAATAATTCATTGTTACATGAAAACGGGACACAGGAGCAGCCCTTGCATGCTGTGCATGTGAACTGATAATTTTTGAGTAGATTTCACGGAAGGCGTCCGGCGGCAAACGCGCATTAACACTACGCAGTCAGCAATTGGAGATCGGCGAAGCCACACCTTGTGCCAGTATACCCCACAGCGTTTCTGAGTGTACGTGAAGGTTATCCTCATTTTGATACAGTTTTCACTAATACATGGAATGACCGAAACGGAAAGTTTATAAATATCACTAGATATTATAAACGAGTCGTCCGGCCGTATGTACTTCGTAACACATGTCTGAAACCTGGGCGAGTCAGCAGTGAATCATAAATTTTATTAAAAATTTTCAATATATATAAATTCCTGAAAGTTGGTCGGCAATACGCTCTGAATGACGTAGCTTCTCTATTGTAGAGTGGTTCGTATTCAACGCTGCTGGGATTGCGGGCAGACTGATGAAGTGTTCTTCAGCAAGTTGCGCTCCAAAGCTTTTACAAATGACATTTTTTATCTACTATCAACACATGCTAAAGTGTTTATTTCTCTGCAACTGATATCGATAGTATGTGTATACATAACCATATTTTTAAAATATGTTCTATATACAGTGTGGTCAGAAAATGTCTGAAACGCTTGTAGGGATGCTGCAGGGCAGGTTGATATGAATGTTACAAAAAATCGGTACTTTGCGCCGTTTGCACGTTATTTAGCACTGAAGTTAGCCAATCAGATCGTAGCGCGCGTAAATTCAAGTTTCTCAAGTTTCAGCTAACAAGACAAAGCACTCGTTGTGCAACACCGCCCCTGCCTAGCCGCTTGAATGTGAGCGCGGCGCCCCAATTGGCTAGATTCAGTGCTTAATAACTCAGAAACGGAGCAACGTATTGAATTTCTTTCTTAAAATTTATGTCTCAGTACAACCTGCCCTGTAACGTCCCTACAAGCATTTCACACATTTTCTGACCACCCTGTATATACCTCATGCTGTGATGGTAAGTGGGTCTTGAGTATACTGTGGCATATTCTGAGCTAGATGACTATGTGAGTCAAAACCCAATTTAATAAAAAGATACCCAACATATTTTAAAAGTTAAGTCTGTCACAAGATGACATATTGTTCAAACTACAACGCGCAACGGAATTAAAATATCATTCTTTCGAAACACTGCTATTGCCTCCCATTTTAACTCAGAAATTTGGCTCATAGGTGCCTACTACTTTGCAATGGTGCAAAAGCGTGGCGTCTTGGGAGGTCACCATTGGGTTTGTTGACGCTTGAAACAACAAAGCGTCGAAACATGGGGGAAAAAGCCACATTTCGGAAGTGCAAGTAAGGTTAATGATGTCATATTGGCACCAAATTTCACAATTCTGCCCAACGACACTGGGGTCGTGTCATACTATGAGAAGGTCGTCACAGCCCTTCTTACCCACTTTTCTGCGCATATTTTGACATCTCTGCGATGGAGGTCATAACCGCGACACCCAGCGTTGAAATCAGACGGTTTTCTTATGGGAGGAAATCATTTCCTCGTTGGCGTTGGGCAGAATTGAGGGGAAAATTGGAGCCCATATGACATCATTAATCTTACAACTCACATGAACTTCTGAGCATGTGTCGACACCTTGCTGTTTGAACCATCGCCGAGCTCCAAGGTTAGGTCGCAGGGCACCACGTGCACCACCTCACAGCAAGGTTGTAGGCACTTTTGGGCCAAATTTCAAACTTATGCGTAGCAATGGGAGTCAGTTAAGGCGTTACGAAAAATTCACGTCATTATGATGCGACGTGGGTCTCTCTGTGACTATTTCGGGCCGCACAGCCAGAAAGGAGGCGGAGCTGAGACTATCGTACTATCATCACTGATTTATCGATTTCGTTTGCGACGTCATGTTTCAATAAAGTGGATGAGCCGTGGCGCTCGTTACTGGCGCGCCAGTCTCTTGGATGTCCATTAACGATCCTTCGATGTTTCTTATCTTTGCTTGCCTTGTTGTTTTCCGCATTCGCGGGGCGAGTGGCAGTTGACGTTTGCTGGGGCTACCTGCTGAGACGCTGCGAGGTACGAGTTGGAATCAACCACGTATACGTGGAGTTGGTTGTACGCAGTCTGCCAGTTCAGGATGGAGGATGTGTGTTGGCTGCTTGCCTGTCTGGTCTCCTGATTTTGCTCGCCGAGCCTTGCGACCGCCTAGCTAGGGTTGCTGCCTGGTGTATCCTACACGAGCCATACCGGACGTCCAGTAGAAGTTAAGCAACCTTGTGTTTCTTTAAAGAAAAGGAGTAAATGTATAAGACTTTTTGTAACCAATTTTGGCGGCCTCTTAAGTGTGGCCTTAGCGTTTACACTGTCTTTGGGGAGAGCTAATTCTTTTAAATTTAAATAGTTGGGGTTCCCTGTCCTTTATAATCTTTTGGGGGTTTTATTTGAATTTTCTCTTTGGAGTTCCTTCCTTGTGCCTGGTTAAATGTTTACTTGTATAGCGGTAAGCGACTCCTGGTTAAAACTAGGAGAAGGTGTTTGATGTTACTGCCGCCTCCGGTATTCGTCTTTTCAATTAAGTGTTTTCATCCCTTCGAGCGAACTGGTGTCACTCCTCGTTAATTAATGCTGGTTTATGTGTACTTAATTTCGAATTGGCCATTTGAATTAATATTTTGGAGCGCAGTATAGCACTAAGAGAACCTCATTGTATATCATCTTGTGCCCCGGTCTATTACATTAATTTTCAGTGGCACGAGTTAGCTCCACCACCGGTTTTACTGATGTGCTCCCTTCAAAATCTTTGTCTTGTATAAGTTTGTCCCATGTGTGTCTGGGAATGTGTCTGATATGAGCTTCAGTGTGACTTCATTGCTGGTCAGTTAATGGAATCTTCATTTTGGCTTGGCTTCCACTGAAGAGTTTGAATGGAGAGTAGTGAGTGTGATTTGTTATTCATTTAATTACTATAAGTTTGTTTATTTAATGGGGAGCAAGACATTTAAAGCTGTTGGTATTAACTCCCCTAGTTGCCGGGTATTGCTAATTCGTTCCAAATGGCCTACTGCTTATTCAATGACAAGGCTGTCGATTAGTTGCTTACTGTGAGTACAAATTCACGCTATTTATTAGTTGCCGAAATTGTTAAAGTGTCTGTGTCGTGATTCAATCACTAGCTATGTGTTTGAACTAAATTGATATAAACCTTACATTGCCTCCTTAAAATTTGTTGCCAGCAGAAACCCTTGTTAAGAGAACTAAGTTTTGATGACTAACTGAAAACCTCAGCTGCCGACAGGTGTTGTTGATATAACTCGATGTGAACAGCTGAAAATGTGTGCCCCGACCGGGACTCGAACCCGGGATCTCCTGCTTACATGGCAGAAGCGCTATCCATCTGAGCCACCGAGGACACAGATGAATAGCGCGACTGCAGGGACTTATTGCATGCACGCTTCCCGTGAGACTCACATTCCCAACTGTCCACAATTCTACATAAGTATTGTACCTTATAGACATTTGCCCAACCACTCATTACTCGCGCGCGCTTGGCGATTCCCATAAGAGTTTGGGCAACCTGTGCTAATGAGCACAGACAAAGGTCAATGGCTGGGTAGCCTATATATATATACGAAGACAGTAACTTTCGAGAACAAGTTACTGTCTTCGTATACAGGGTGTTACAAAAGATACGGCCAAACTTTCAGGAAACATTACTCACACACAAAGCAAGAAAATGTTATATGGACATGTGTGCGTAAACGCTTACTTTCCATGTTAGAGCTCATTTTATTACTTCTCTTCAAACCACGTTAATCATGGAATGGAAACACACAGCAACAGAACGTACCAGCGTGACTTCAAACACTTTTTTACAGGAAATGTTCAAAATGTCCTCCGTTAGCGAGGATACATGCATCCACCCTCCGTCGCGCGGAATCCCTGATGCGCTGATGCAGCTCTGGAGAATCGCGTATTGTATCACAGCCGTCCACAATACGAGCACGAAGAGTCTCTACATTTGGTACCGGGGTTGCGTACACAAGAGCTTTCAGATGCCGCCATAAATGAAAGTAAAGAGGGTTGAGGTCAGGAGAGCGTGGAGGCCATGGAATTGGTCCGCCTCAACCAATCCATCGGTCACCGAATCTGTTGTTGAGTTGCGTACGAACACTTCGACTGAAATGTGCAGGAGCTCCACCGTTCATGTACCACATGTTGTGTCGTACTTGTAAAGGCACATGTTGTAGCAGCACAGGTAGAGTATCCCGTATGAAATCATGGCGGTGAATCGAGGAAGTACAGTACATACTGACGAAACTAAAAGGAGCTCTAACATGGAAATTAATCGTTTCCAGACACATGTCCACATAATATCTTTTCTTTATTTGTGTGTGAGGAATTTTTCCTGAAAGTTTGGCCGTACCTTCTTGTGACACCCTGTACATAGATCTAAGTTTTGTCACTGCTTATGTTAACCTATACTGGGAGCAATATTTCATGCAGTTAAATTTGGTCTTTCTCTGATGTAATAAACGGGTGATAAAAGAAAAAGGCATAGGGCCCTGGTCCTTCCTATTGTGTCCGGTTTGTAACGCGTATCAGTGGACTTACGTAATTGATAACTGCGACGTGCCTACGGGTAGGTAAAGCTGAGTTATAGAGGTGCCTTGTGTGGATGAGTCATGGGGCCGCTAAACATCTGAAGACTGTCACATGAGTCAACGAAGACATCTATCTCAGTGGAGCGACTACGCTAGCGACAGGTTAATAGGATTTGAACGCCGGCTGCGAGTTATGGGAAAGCAGTGCCAGAGCCAAAACCACAAAGCCGCGTGCCAGGCGGTAGGACCAACACGACAGCAAAGTGGAGGCTCGAAGGGCAGGCGCGTTGGGCAAGACGCGCCTGTGGAGGCCACCCGGAAATGGACTGGCGGCAGGCGCGGTGGGCAGCGGCCTCCTCTGCAAGTGCGCCGCTTCCGCCCGGCGACACGCCGCCACAGCTGCTCAATCACACGCCCACACCGCCGTAAAACGCTCGCGTATAAAAATTTCCGTCTCTATAGCGTGCCCATGTTGAACGAATCGTTGAAAAACATCAGGCGAATGTACTCTCTCAGGCTTTATAAGCGCAACTGATTCATAGTGCACTTCCGGGTATTCTGCCGAGTTGCTGTTGTTCCATTTACGCAAAATACTTGCTGACAAGCCCGGAACTGACCAGGTATTCATCCTGCCAAATCTTATATGTACCTCTGGAGCAGACTCGGTGCGAGATGATCCTGGGCAGTTCCTGTACGGGGCTGCAGCTGTTCTGCGTGCCTATAACGCCATTTGTAGTGCCTGTGTTATTCCGAATTTACAAGGTAATACTCCTTCGGATATGCATGCAATAGTGCAGCGAGTACAGCTGTCATGAAGTACATTATTTTGTAAACGACTCTGTGGCAACGCCTCTTCATAGCTCTGCAATCAGACACCGAAAGATGGACTGAGGAGAAAAATATCGTACAGTATCTGTAGCATAGCAGGGCGTTGATTTCATGGCTCCGAGGACAAGACTAATCACTCAATAACGGATGAAATCGCGTTTCAAGAATGGCTCTGAGTACTATAGGACTCAACATCGGAGGTCATCAGTTCCCTAGAACTTAGAACTACTTAAACCTAACTAACCTAACGACTTCGCACACATCCATGCCCGAGGCAGGATTCGAACCTGCGAACGTAGCGGTCGCGCGGTTCCAGACTGAAGCGCCTAGAACCGCTCGGCCACTGGGGCCGGCGCTGTGCGTTTCCCTGTATATGTAGGTGCTGCGTGTTTTCCTGTTATATGTGTGCTCGCAGCCTGGACTAGAAACAGACTGAACTATTGTTGGTCTAAGGCTTCTATTTATAGGCGAGTTCGATTCCCGACGCCCACAACGCCCCTTCGGGCTCTTTGTTTTCAGACCTCGCACTGATATTCCGCGAAACGCAAATTCTGTTAGCGTCTTCCAGCTCTAGTGGGTGATATGGCTGGCGACATTTTAATAAATTGAGTGCCGCACCCCAAGTGTTATTTAAATTGAAGCCGAAGGAATTAGCACTCAGATCATCCAGTTGAACGGGCGACGTAGTCAAAACCAAGAACGCCTTAGAAAGAGGTTGAGACATACAGAGAAAGAGAAGCCAAAAATTGTTTATCTTATGGATGTCGCAAAATCCGGAAAGATCAGTAGATTCCTACGGAAACATGGAAACCAGTGTATTTAGCTTCCACCAACCAGATTAAAAGCAGTCTTTGAAACGTTAAAGACGATCCAAGTCTCCGAAAACCGAAACTCTGAGCGAATATGGCACACTTTCAGAGTAGTCGAGCAGAAATGCGAGGAACATCAGCAACACATCTGACAAACGACCAAGCAAATCAGCTGCCGCCGAGCACTGCCTCGATTATAAACCTGAGATGAAATACGATGAGACCGGTAACGTTGGGCAAACCCCAAGTTTCTGGGACAGCATAATTAAGGGGCCTATCGAAATTAACATGTCAGAAAACATACGGACGGAGGCTTCATTTTAAATAACGCTTGGGGTTCGGCACTTCATATATTAAAATCCCGTCAGCCATCATGTGCACCACACTTCGGAAACGCTGACAGAATTCGCAATTCACGAAATATTAGTGCGAGCTTCGGAAAAACAAAAGAGCATCGAAGGTCGGAGTGGGTGTCGGGAATCGAACTCGGCTGTAAAGAGCGGCGTGAGACGAATAATAGTTCAGTCTGGTTGGAGTTCCGGCAAGCAGTACACATAATAGCGAAGCTCGCAACACCTACAGAAGACGGCTGACTCGGTCGTCGAAATATTGTGCATAGAATGGAAGCAACAAGCAGAATACCCGCAAGCATAATATTAATCAGGAGTTCGACGGCCTGATGTCCCCTGCCCATTTCGAGACGATAACTGCTGACTTCACAACGTCCACGATTCTAAATCGAGTCTCAGAAAAAAAATGTCAAAAAAGAAAAAGGTACTTAGTATTAAATTTGCCGCAAGTGTAAAATTTACATACATCTTCAGCGAATAGGTGAGTAGAGAAACAAGTATAAATACAATACAAGGGGACTTCGGAAAGTTTCACGTTATTATGGCTGGACAAGTAATTTTTATTAAATATTGCAATACACTTCAAATTGACACAGATACATGACACTGTTTTTCAACATAGTCACCAAATCACCGTAAAAAAAAAGTCACATCTTTGTATGAAGATTCCTGTTTTCCGAGGAAGGGGCGATTTAAAGCTAGACCAGCTCCGTGGTAACAGACAATAATGCCTCAGCAAATACAAAGAAAAATAGGGAAGCTGCTAGAAATCTTCTTTCAGCGAAAATGAAAATTGGTCGTACAGGTACAGCATTACGATATATTACATTCATTACACTACAGTTCTAAAATCGTCAATGTGCTATGACAAATATCTGTCACGTGATTTCACACAACCTGGTTGCTACGTGGGTTACAGATTTTTTTCCAGTAGTGAAATTAAGTCATTAGTAAGCCATACATAATGTGACACATACTTACGAGTGAATGAGCAGAGTGTAAGTGCTCTAGTTACTGGAAAAATGTGAGAGCGTGTGTGAAAACTGTACCTTGTCGTGCAGAAACCATCCGTACGTGAGCTTATCATCGCTCTGCAGAACCGAGAAAACTATACACGTGTTTACCTGAGTGGTAATGTGTTTGCCTACAATGCAGCAGCCGCGGGTTCGATTCCCGGCCGGGTTGGAGGTTTTTCTCCACTCGTGGACTGGGTGTTGTGCCTCATGTGGTGTTGCTTGAAATAGGGCTTGCAACCCGGCGGCCGAACTTACCAGGATGGGGCCTCACGGCCATCAATGCCACACGATCATTTCATTTCGAGAAAGTATGAGGCGCCATGTCACGGACTGCGCGGCCCCTCCCGTCGGTGTTTCGAGCGCGCGCGCGCGCGCGTGTGTGTGTGTGTGTGTGTGTGTGTGTGTGTGGTGGTATTAGCATACGTCAGTTTAAGTAGTCTGTAAGTCTAGGGACCTAAGATCTAAGCAGTTTGGTCCCTTAGGAATTCACACACCTTTGAACATTAGATTTCGAGAAAAATTGGTGACTAACGTTATGCAACTTACATCTGTGTTTTTCAGCAATGCAGAAACTGATGTACACTTAAGCACACGGTACAAACGTAGGGCGTGCTGTAATGGAAATGTTGTCTTAATAGAAAGGCAATCTGAATATAACAATTTAAATACATGACAGATTTGATATAAAGGCATGTGATACACATCACGGATACGCCGACACACCAACACACACAAAATCAAGAAGTAGGCTATAGCGCACACTAACTTAACACTTCCGCGGGAGATGCTGGGGCGTATGTTTAAGTAGAATTTCGTATATTCGTTCCCAGCACGGCGCGTAAAGTGTGAGGTTACAGTGCTAGTACGAAACGTACAATTTTAATTAGTGAATACTCCATTTACAGCACAAAAATTTGAGGTGGCAAAAATGAAGTAGTGCTCGGTGACGACAGCGTTAGAATTAAATTTCTGGAATTGATAAAGGCCAGTTAAATGACAGATACTGCGGCGACGTTTTTGAGGGCGAAGCTACCGAGTTTCTGTCAACAATGCTGAGTGAGGAAGCCGCACAGGCCGACAGAAACGCGGGCCGTGGTGGCGAACTGCAGACATGGCTGAGGCCAGTGGAGGGAACAGAGCCCACCACGTACAGGAGAGAAGCCAGCCGCCCTCGCTTCCCAGGCGTCGCTGCCGACTGAGAGCACGGAGTGTTCCCGGGCGGAAGGGACCGCCAACGAAGCTGCGGCGTTGCCGCCGCCTGTGCTGACCTTGACTGAATTGGCCGGCCGCCAATTCGATTCCGAATAATAAGGTGCGCCTGGCCTCCCGAATTCTGGAGCCGATGGCGCCGGACCCGCAGACATTGATCTGTTGTCGCGCCGGCGCTCCGGTCTACACAAGGAGAGGCCGACTCACACCCCGCGGCAACGAAACGTCACGAAACGGCAGCGTGGCTCAAATCGTGGCCTCTTCGCACTATATGGAAACGTCACCACACGTCACGCCTCGCTGCCCAGTACTGAACAGCGAGAGCATTGTTATGCCGGGCCGCCCCACCGTCAAACTAAATATAGTCACAGCAGGAAGAAATCACCAATGGTTGTAGATTCTGAAAAACCTATAATGAACGTTGTTGACAAAAGTAATATAGGTAGTTGTACAGACTAGTGGCTTCTGAAAGAAAAGTGTAGCACAAATATTTCAAAACGTATGCATCTGCGCAGAGAAGTCTGTACGTGGATGGCACATGCCAGATTCACTATACAGTCGGGGACTTCTCTTTGCTGGAGTCACTCATTCACTTGATACCGACAGAGGAGCTATTTATATAAGAACTAGCGGCTCCAAGTTTCGGAAAGCTGGGTGCGTTGTATGCCGCATCCAAACGAAGTTTATATATGGCTGCATCGTCTTCAGTCTTATTAGAGGTATAGTACTTCGTCTTCAGGCCACGACTGGCCTACCGGGACCATCCGACCGCCGTGTCATCCTCATGGATGGATGCGGATAGGAGGGGCGCGGGGTCAGCACATCGCTCTCCCGGTCGTTATGATGGTATTCTTGGCCGAAGCCGCTACTATTCGGTCGAGTAGTTCCTCAATTGGCATCACGAGGCTGAGTGCACTCCGAAAAATGGCAACAGCGCATGGCGGCTTGATGGTCACCCATCCAAGTGCCGGCCACGCCCAACAACGCTTAACTTCCGTGATCTCGCGGGAACCGGTGTACCCACTGCGGCAAGGCCGTTGCCTTATTAGAGGTATACATCAATAATATTCATAGGACACTACAAATACCCTTTTTACTTTATGTGTAAGTCTTTTTCTTCCTAACTGCCAATAATTTATTTAAAAACTGTATTGTTCTCCCACTACGGTCATGGTTCGCTATAAAAGCAAATTCCGCAAAACGCTTCTCAAGAAGCCTATGTACATTAAGGTTCTTAGTTCATGTATTTTAACAGTAAGAAACTGTTTTCCTTTCTGGTACTAAATCTCTTTCGCGAGGGCACACTAGTTGGAAACTTACGAGTACTCACGCAGCCTCCTCAACCTGTCACGGAAACAAAGCAAACAGAAGCAAGGAAAAGTATACAATTCGGTACTTTAACGTTAGTAAGTAACTTGCGACATGGCGTATGCACAGACTGTAAATATACTCTGTGTATGCGAATTTCTGAATAGTGAAGGAGGCAGAACACCATTAACAGGCGACTGCAATAAAGAAGATGAAGAAAACAAACACGCAGCCATCACATTCAATACTTACCTAAATTCCTACAGCGTTTGAAAAAAAATATCTTAACAGCTGCAGAACTTTATTATTTAAATCATTACTGATACTGTTGCAGGATTTCGAAACACACATTTAATGAGGAGTAAGAACGGGTTCATATCTTAGCAAGTCAGGCTGCGCTGTACATTGTTTCACAACTTAAGAGTCGGCAGGTACATTTTCTCAGGTGTTTCGGCAAATATTTGCAATTTCGTTTTTGCACTGTGTAGCTGCAGTGGGCACGAACAAATAGTGCTCACCACATCTTTCATTCGATGCCCCGTGTAAACGAAAAGTGATAGTTTATTTTCCGTTATAAACAAAATGATGTTAAAGAGAAATTTTACGTGCCAGTGCGATTGATTGTACTTGCCAGTGCGATAGAGCGTCCCCAAATTAGTCTAGTCCTATATTTGTTTTACCAATACGATAGTAAAACAAGAATAACCAGTTCTCGAGCAGCGACTCAACAGCACTGCATGTTCAGCGGTAGCAGTCAGCGCTGGCCACGGCAGTGTTGATGCTGTAGAATACCGCTTATTCTTCGAGTTTTACTGTCTCTATTAGTACACATCGGTAAAAAAAAATATCGGACTACATTAATTTGAGAGCGGTGCATCGAAAGGGAACGTAAAATTCCGATTTAAAAACAACTTCGTTTGGAAAGGGAAAGAAACACACGCTTTCTCTTCACACTGTGTGTCGCGTGCAAGACGTGACGGGCAGTAATTGATCTTGCTGACTCCAGCTACACGATCCAAAAACGAACCTGCAAATTTCTGCCGAAACACCACAGAAAATGCTCCTGAAGTCTGTTAGGAGAGAGACCTTGTATATATTATAGACGTCACGCCAACGTTCGTTGAACGTAAAAAACTTTCGTTGCGAAAAGATTTGGCTTAAGGGGGGTGGGTAGACGCCAAACAGGCCGACTTGGAGCAGGAGAGGCACCACAGGACATTTTAATTTCCACTGTCTATACTTTTACAAATAGATTCATAAAACTTTAACAGCATGACCAGGAAGGATTGAGGATTCATACTCATAGCAATGGAAGCTCAAAAACGTAACAACATACATTTTTTTCATATGAAATTTCGTCATTTTTTCACTTACTACTGGCTGCATTTGTTACTATAGGTACACTTTTCTTCCTAAGCAAGATAGATCCTTCGATGAATTTTGCACAGCATACAAACCATAGTTACAGCTGCATGAAACTCTAGAAGTTCTTTAATTTTTGAAAAATGAATGAACTGTTACATTTTAAACTTCACGTTTAGAAAATACTTCAAGTTTTATAGTTAATTATCTCAAGTTTTTCCACAGATTTGGAAAATTCCAGAGTTCCGTACACCTGTAACTACTGTTTGTATGCAATGAAAAATTCATCGAAGAATATCTCTTACGAAGGAAAGTGTACCTACAGCAACAAATGCAGCCAGTAATAATTGAAAAAAGATGAAATTTCACATGTTAAAAAAGGTATTTTGCAACGTTTTCGAACTTCCACTGCGATAACTGAGTGCTCAATCCTTCCTGGTCATGGTGACATAAGTTTTATGTATTTCTTTGTAAAAATATAGACAGTAGAAATTAAAATGTCATGTGGTGACTCTCCTGCTCCAAGTCGGCCCGTTTGACGTCCTACCCCCCTTAAAGCGACATAAGCGTTGAATTGTGTCGACATTTGCTATGAATTTCGCCGTCTGAAATACAGTACAGTACGATTTTTTTTTGGTACGACGCAACATCAGTCTTATTCGACCTTTCATGCGTACGGCCCTCGTAAGGTTCACAACGGCCTGACTGATAAACCTGTCAAATGTTTTAGTATAAGTGAAATGTCTAGCATTTGCACTTAATACTTTAACGACATACTAACTGCATTGTTTACAATACGGCTCGTAGAATATTTACCATCGCGTACGCTAGAATGCTGTTTATTCCTAACCGCAACCCTTCTGTCATCAACGCAAAAGAAAGTCTTATCCTGCAGTTGAGCAGTGTGCAGCAAGCAGACAGGCGCCCGTGGCTACTTTGCAGCACTGCACACTGCAAACTCGGTCACGGCCGGCCCGCTGACACCCAGTGATGCCACACTTCGGCCACATTCGGATGCCTTCGGCCCGCACGGGAAGCAGTGGCGTCAAACTCTCCTCTGCAGCTTATGCCGCACACCTGTGCCGCATTTTCCTGCCACGGGCACATCAGAACCGTAAGAACCAGTATCAAACAGAAGCCGCTCAGTAACGCTGATTCACAGAGCGATATGGCAAAAATCTGCCTCCAGTATGGCAATTCAATTAACGATGGTAGTTAAATATTGCCGTCTCTAATGAATAGCAGGAGATTCAGAAGGAAAACTCAGTCGTTAGACGTAACGCTTGGCACACTGGCCCGGGCCTAAACAATGTAATTAATTACTCAGTCGTCGGCACGCTTTGTTTAGAAAAATACTTTCAGTTTAGTTTCTGCACTGTCTGGGGTCAGTCTGTATACAAAACGACTGCTCAAGCGGCATTTCATGTGGCTCCACGTGTTTCGGTTATCATTACGAAGAAATCACGTGTAAATTCGTATCCTCCCTAGATAGCGCGACCTCAAATTAGTCTGGCGCGATATTCTTTTCAAGTACATGTATTAATTGTAACAGCAGAACTCTAAGAATAATCAGTGTTGCCAACATGAGTAGAAATTTGCATTTCCTGAAAAGAACGTCTTTTCATAAATGATTGCCCTAGAATTTTCCGTAACACTCCGGGCGGGTAGTTATAGATGTAGCAAGACGACTCTTAGGTGCTACATATCTCCACCAATCCGATCAACTACAGAAACTGTCACATGGGCTTCTCGTGTGCGGTCTACTTTCTAGCTGCACCAAATCTCATCAGAAATCTGCCAATAACTCTGAGTTTACCACTCATCTTTCCTAAAATGGATACGGCGGTTTCGTTTTATTTAACATCGCTTGGTAGTGATATGTACAGGTATTTGTCCTACACGACTGGTTTCACAGGGACACCATTAATGCTGCGGTTGCTGGATACAGAATTTTTGTACTCCATTTACTTCGCAACGTATAAATCTTTTCTGTATTTAACGTAACGTACCGTTCGTTACACTGAAATACTGTTTACGTCGTCTAGATTGCTGCGCATGTCTGTCCCGCATACGGTGTCATATCCCGCATACAGTAGCAGACTGCTACACATCATTTCACAGTTTATATAGCGTGGACCGAGAACATGGAAGGTGCCATTAAGCTTCCTTTAAGCACTCTCAACGTCCCCTCCGTTTCTGATGAAACAATGAGGATCAAGATATTGTATCCGGTTACATCAACCAATACTTGCTTAATTTAAAACGCAAAATTGGCAAAATTGGGCAGCATTTAGAAGCGTTGTCCTCGTTACCGAAAATGTCATGCATGACTACAAGACGAATCAACAACGCATAGCGAACTCAAAAATTTCCGACGAACTGGATACGTGAACACAACTGACAGGGAGTGACAGACGCCGCACGAAAAGAAGACGCGAACCCATAACGTAAACACGATGCAGATGTGAAAAAGTTAACGTACTTCAGCAACATGCAGTCCCGCTAGCAGTACGGTACAGGCGCGTCACTACCCATGCTTCGTGGAGACCTACCACCTTAGTGAATTTCTACGAAGCCTTTAAAGCTCGCCCAAGTTATAGCATATGTCACAATTTGCTCATGATTGCTACAAATGCACCGTGAGACGCAAGCAAAACCAACGGAAAATAATATCCTCAATTTAATTATTACCGGCTTACCTATGATTTCAATAGCTAGTAAGAACAACAGAGCCAAAACTTTCTTGTCGAATACTTTTGATTCGCGTATCCTTCATTATTAGAACAGCTATTGTTCTTGTGATCCACTTTGCTGACTCCCGATCTAGGAGCCCCGGATTCGATTCCCGGTCCGGTCAGGGATTTTTCTCCCTTGAGGACTGGTGCGTGTGTTATCATCATTTGACAAGCTAGCGACGTGGCGCCAAGTAAAGATATTTGTACCAGGGGGCCGGACTACCCCCACCCCCCTCCCCCCAGAAGGGGACTTCCTGCCCTAAATGCCATATGCACATTTCAGTGTGAAAGTGTTCTACCTAGAAGAAAGAGTACTTGGCAACACGAAATGTTTTTTGGACGGTATGTCAGTGTAGTGCCTCATTTTAGAATCACATAAAGGAAGGCGCACAAGAGAATATTATAGCTACTTAGAATATAATATTAATTCATTAGTTGCATAATTTTATGGTGAGTAAATTGCTATATATTTTATAACAATTTATATAACATGTGGACAATTAAGCCACACTTCGTCGGTCGTGCACCATTTTGTACCTTGAGAGAGTTCCACATCTCTTCAAATTGGAAAAAAGCCTTCATTTTCCAGAGCAATATTTCATAATTTCAGAAAAAGACTGCAGCGCACATAAAGTGAATGCTATCATTTAAACATGGACCAAGAAAACATATTAAACTTATTTCAAAGGTCTGGCTAGAGAAGTCGGAAAAGTGTACCAATGTACAACATTCTCCCCTTCTGCTAAAAGTTTCATGCTGTGTTTTAGTAAATTTCTGTCTTACATTAACAAAGGTCCCAAAGATTTATTATTTGTGCGCTCCCAAGAATGCTCAGTTACCAGTCATCTAGGCGACGAATGGGGCTTACTAGAAACGAAAAGAATGAGAAACTTACGGGTAATGCCTTGAGCTACTGTGCCGACAATTTTTTTTTTATCCCGAAGCGTTCAACGACCCTTTCACATCGAAGTCAAAGTATCGGCCATGAGTTGTTTCCATGAATCATCGGGGGCTCACCTGCATCGACTATGGTAAACATGAAAAACGGAAATAATCATGGAGCGACAAGGATTAGACACTTGGGCCACCAACATAACACTTACTCGTCTTTAGCACTGCATCACCCTACTCTACAGGGAAAAAACTGGGCTCTTTTTCACCAGCAGATTTTTTTGTAGCGATCTTTATGCCGCCGAAGAATACCTTATTTTGCATGCACGAGTACTTCCCACTATCTAGTTCCAGTCGCGAATGTATGCGGAACTAGCGTCGACTGTTGGTACCCTCCGTGTAAGCTCGAATGGCTGTAACTTCACACTCCGCTCTTTTACCAATATATATGTAGGGGGAAGCATTAGACTGACTGACTTTTCTCGGGAGACCCGCTCTAGGAATTTTGACCCTAAACCACACCGTGGCGCATAAAGGATCTCCCGTATCATCTGCAAATGTAGTTGGATGTGCATTTCTATGACTCTTCCAAGCTTAGTAAACGAACCCGTGGCGAAACGCATTTCTCATCTTTGGATCCTCTCTATTTCCTCTACCAGCCTTGGCTGGTAAGGATCACAGACTGTACAGCAATACTCGAGCATCGGTTGAAGGAAAATTTTGTAAGATGTGTTGTTCGTGAGGTGACGACATTTTCTGAAGTTTCGTCCGGTGAATATCAGTCACGCATCTGCGTTTCATGCGCTTGGCTTTAGGTGATGGTTCAACTTTAAATCACCCAGTGCGCACACCAATATTACAACGTACCTGCACTTTAAATGGAGGTTCGTAAGTATGAACAATTACTTCCAAGGTAACTGTGTGTCGCTTTCTGACTAGGCACGTCATTATAGAAGGATCCATGAGTAAACCCAGCAGGGACAGCTCGCGTCCAGCCAATTGCAGCAGCAGACGCCGCGAGATCTGGTGTGTAACGATTTTGTCAAAATTTATTATCTGAGATGAGAGCATCAACATCTCCCAACTACTTTCGCAGAATAGTGACGGAAGCGTTTGCTAAACCGTGGTATGTACCACGTCCAGATGTCAGAACAGTCCTCTTACTGAACAGCGGAAAATAGTGTTTCGGACTGACCTTCGGGCAGCTATGAAGTGCAAATGCTCGATAACGTGTGTTGCAAGCTACGTCGTAGAGAGAGCTACCATGGTACATTAATCTCTAGCTAACAGGAAGGTAAAAGTAGTACTCTGTGTCTCCTGGCGTGTATACAGTGCAGTAGCAGTACGAGGTCCGCTTTTTCACGATTCGGCGAACTTCACTTCATTGTTTAACCATGAGGCCGGATCCCTTCCCTGACGCCACAATCGTCAACGTAACATAGGGTAAGGGGATCGTGTCCGCAGTCTGTCTACGAAACGTGTAAGGTGTGCTAATGTTGGTACAGTATATTGTGCGCTCAGAAGCGGTAAGTGGAGATCTTTGCCTAAACAACAGTAAGGGAAACTACCTGAAACCACACTCAGGTTGGCCCGTTTCAGGCCACCGTCATTAATCCACCAAACGGATTCGATCACCATCTGTCACACTCCCTAACTCGCGCGCTGCACATGACAGTATATTATGACCACGTCCAGAGAAGTACGACAAGAACACACAACGTATATTAAAAACAAATTTAGTCGAATCGATAATATCCGTGCGAAACCACATCCCTGTGTTGATCTTACGAGATGGAAGGCGTACTTGCGCCGCCGTCAGGTTCACGTGCAAAGTAAATCAAGTGCGGGCGTACAGCTCCACCGCCACGGCCGATAGAACACGGCGCAGCAGCTCAGAAGTGCCTACCTCACCGAGGCTAATGCCGTCACGGCCAGTGGTCCCGCTGCCGCGAACGCCGGCAGCTGCACGGCTGCCATTTGTACCTCCATCCAATTTCATCAAACACTCGCTCGTACATAGTCTCTCGTATGTACGAGTCCACGGCCGCTGTGAATTTCTTGAGGGCAGACATTTTCCTGTGAATTTCTTGAGGGCAGACATTTTCCTGTGAATTTCTTGAGGGCAGACATTTTCCTGCGTAGTCTGTTTTATTTTGAAATAACCGCTTTATTTCACCATTTAGAGATTAGCTACTTATAAAATTTTGTATCGCTCTGTTACTTCTGCCACAAGAAAAAAAAATATTTTTAATGTGCCGGGTGATCAAAAAGTCAGTATAAATTCGAAAACTGAATAAATCACGAAATCATGTAGATAGAGAGGTACAAATTGACACACATGCTTGGAATGACATGGGGTTTTATTAGAACCAAAAAAAAAAAAACAAAAATACAAAAATTCAAAAACGTCCGACATATGGCGCTTCATCTGATCAGAATAGCAATAAGTAGCATAACAAAGTAAGACAAACCAACGATGATGATATTCTTTACAGGAAATGCGCAATTGTCCACCATCATTCCTCAACATTAGCTGTAGTAGAGGAGTAATGTTGTGAACAGCACTGTAAAGCATGTCCGGAGTTGTGGCGAGGCATTGGCGTCGGATGTTGTCTTTCAGCATCCCTAGAGATGTCGGTCGATCACGATACACTTGCGACTTCAGGTAACCCCGAAGCCAATAATCGCGCGGACTGAGGTCTGGGGACCTGGGAGACCAAGCATGGCGAAAGTGGCGGCTGAGCACACGATCATCCCAAACGACGCGCGCAAGAGATCCTTCACGCGTCTAGCAATATGGGGTGGAGCGCCATCCTGCATAAACATCGTTCGTTCCAGCAGGTGTTTATCAGTCAGGCTGGGGATGATGTGATTTTGTAACATATCGGCGTACCTCTCACCCGTCACGGTAGCAGTTACTGACGTTTTGCTGACCAGCGCCATCTGCCGGACATTTTGTGAACTTTTTTTTGTTCTAATAAAACCCCATGTCATTCCAAGCATGTGTGTCAATTTTCACTTCTCTATCTACATTATTCCACGGTTTATTAAGTTTTCAAATTTATACTTTTTGATCACTCGGTATATAGCATGGTATGTTTCAGACGTTTATGTAGAAGAAGTGCACCTAACAAAGGCCTCGTGCAGTCACAGTAGCCACGGACACAACCTGCGTGTACATCACTATTTAACATAACTTAAAATAAAAACGTAAAAATATAAATTTCACATGACATTACCTTCGAATGAGGTGCTACTATCTCCGAAGCGAAATCAGTGCGTAAAAATGACAAAATTAGCTCCTTTTGCGAGTTTTGTCACTGATCCATCGAACAACTTATTAATGTACGTCAAAGTACACAAATTAAAATGAAAGCACAAGGGAAACGGAATGATATATGATTCGGCTAAGGAAATTAGTCGGCGTCTTATCCTAACTAAGGATCCCTTACGAAGACTTAAATGTTCATTTCAAAATGGTTCAAATGGCTCTGAGCACTATGAGACTTACCTTCTGAGGTCATAAGTCCCCTACAACTTAGAACTACTTAAACCTAGCTAACCTAAGGACATCACACACATCCATGAACGAGGCAGGATACGAACCTGCGACCGTTGCGGTCGCGCGCTTCCAGACTGTAGCGGTAAATTTTCAGTCACCAGGAAAGTATGGGAGAGTGTACTCCGGAAGTAAGGGAAAAATTTACTCCTACCCTAGGAGAACGGGAATTGCAATGACAACAGCAGATGTTCAGAGGTTCTTCAGAATCACCAGCACACTCCTGAGTTTAAATCACAGCTGCCACAATAAACAGCCACAGTGAATTCGCCTTACATGTGATGACATTTACCATGTGTTCATTTGACTTAAAAAATTGTATTTCGCATAACACTGAAGTGCCCGCCGGTAGAATGCAACACGGCAACTATTAATGCAGACGAGCTACAACGTTCTCAGGCAACTTTGTAACTTGCTACTAGACGTGCGTAACACCGTAAACTCTTTCAAAAAATGGTTCAAATGGCTCTGAGCACTATGGGACTTAACATCTATGGTCATCAGTCCCCTAGAACTTAGAACTACTTAAACCTAACTAACCTAAGGACAGTACACAACAGCCAGCCATCACGAGGCAGAGAAAATCCCTGACCCCGCCGGGAATCGAACCCGGGCGCGGGAAGCGAGAACGCTACCGCACGACCATGAGATGCGGGCCGTAAACTCTTTGTTTATGCTGTATTATTAGTTGCCAATATAATAGAATTCCATGTAACAGGTCTACTCTTGTATCATTTTTAATGAATTTCTTATAACGCACAGCGAAGTTTCGTAACGCCTCCGCGTAACTGGCTGCTGTCCAGATAACTAGCGTTACGGAGGCTCTGTTACAAAAATACAGCATATTTGGAAGTAATTTCTACGTATATCAAGATCTCTTAATGCAAGCACATCTTATACTCACAAAAAGAGTTTCGAAAGACAAATTCTGTTAAGTGATTACGACACTTATTGTACCTTGTCGCATACTGTCGATCATGGGATGTACGTAAGCGTTACTTAGGGCCATCTCCGCCCTCCTACATATTTTACATTTCTTCCTACAACCGTTATAAACAGAATAAAGCGCGAACTGTTAACATGTACAATGTTTGCTCAGGAATTTTGGATTGCTAGTATTTCTTACATACATATAGGAAGGAAAAGTAGCTTGTGTGATTCTGAAGTTCTATGTATACACACACACTGGTTATAATTTAACTTTCGCTACTCCAAAGGGCCTCCATGAAAAACGAATAATCGTAGGACAAAGAAACTTTGTGGAGACATTTGTAAGGTCATGCAGAAGAGAAATAAACACATTTTAATTTCAAGTAAGAGGATTCAAATCTGGTAATTCTCGTAGTTACTGAGTTTGGAACTTTGGCTGCCGGCCGCTGTGACCGAGAGGTTCTAGGCGCTTAAGTCGGGAACCACGTTGCTGCTATGGTCGTAGATTCGAATCCTGCCTCGGGCATGGAAGTGTGTGATGTCCTTAGGTTAGTTAGGTTTAAGTAGGTTTAAGTATAGGAGACTGATGATCTCAGATGTTAAGTCCTTAAGTGCTTAAACATTTGAAAGATTGGCCAATTTGGTTTACTCTTGAGATAAGCCGACGGTCAACTACGCCATAAACTGTTGAAGAAGTTACTACTGCCGTGGTTAAGAACGCCGGAGCCAGCGTGCGATCATCAAGCAGTGCACGAGATGTCACGACAGCTCAACGTTCGTGGTCCACCATTTCAAAAGTGCTGCGAACAACTGTGAAATGGTAACTGTAAAAGTAGCGGAAATTTAATTGTAACCAGCCCGTATTACAGCCTATCGTCAGTCCCTACATTCCGTACACCTCTCGCAAAAAGAAGCTTCTACAGTCATTAAGAGCGCTCTTCGTAGGAACGGATAATAGTGTCAGTAACAATAGAGTGCAAGTAAGTTTTGTTCTCGTTTATCAAAACAACCACGTCTTCCCACTAAAGGCGTAATTTCAATAGGTACAATTCCTATGTTAATGAAATCAAGTGGGCAGAAGTACAAAAAAGAAACTTCGTGCTGCGCTACTCCATGTAAATGGCAGGGATCTGCAAGGAATTATATTATTTCGAAAACCGAACTTTTCTACGAGCCTCTATGAAGGCGTGGCCTTCACGCAGTTCTAGCCACTATGCGAAGTGACAGCTGGCGATTACGTAGCAGGTGCGAAGAGAGCAGCGCCAGCACTTGCTCCTTATGAAGTTATCACTAACCGGCGATATTAGACTGTTTTCTGTTAGTTTGCAGAAAACATATCACCACAAGCGAACACGAAACACTATCCCTGAAGTGATGTTCGGAACTTCCGGATGACATGATCGAGAACCTTGAACCAGTCTTACAATCAGAGCTCGTATTTTAATAAGAGTTGCATAACGTTTCACTTTTATTTTGTAACGCTGTTGTGGAGCGTAAGACTTACGGCTTTTCTTGCTGCATCTATGAAAGCTGTGGTATGTGGTGATAAGAATTAAGCACATGCACGACAGGAATCTTATATCAGAGCTCATGTAATTTGTTGTAGTCTTCAATTCATAAACTGGTTTTACGCTGTTCCCCAACACAACTGCTACCACCTACATCAACATGAACCTGCTTACTGAAAGCCTTCGTTTTCCTCTAGAATTTTTGTCCCCCACCCCCCCACCCACCGACAAAAAAATCCATTACCAAACCGTCTTATCCTTGACCGGCAAGTTGCGCCACATAACTCTGTGTGTGTGTGTGTGTGTGTGTGTGTGTGTGTGTGTGTGTGTGTGTGTGTTTTATGCAGAATGTAGAGTTTTGTGTAGACGTGCGCTGCGCACAGTCTTCAATTGGGACGACGTGTTCTTTTAATGATTTCTATATCAGCTTTCAATTAATGATCTGGGCTGAAAGCATTCCGACGCCAGCGTCCTCTAACCGCACACCCGTTGCGCAAGTTGTCCCACACCCTGACGCCAGAGGTGCTAGCAAATTACCTGCTGCTCCAGCCCACGGCGGAACAGTATTACCTGTCAAACCGCAAACACTGCGATTTATTACGGTCGACAGCGGTTGCGCCAACACTCTCGCCTCCTGGAAGTCAGTTCCTTCAAGCGTACCACTGCTCCTGTATGGAAAACTGGGCACTTGCTCCACAACTCCGGCAAACTGAAGCCAATTAATATCCTAGACTCACGATTCTCAAACTGTTATGACACACGCACGATGAGTTAATTACGAGAACGATCATGTATTTAGTTTATTTACACTTTCTTCTTCATGTAAGGGCTTACAACCTCAATGTATTGTATAAATGAAGAAACCCCTTTAACAACCCTATGCTGTCAGTTTTGTTCCTTCAATACACCATGCACATAAATTACATTACTAGCCAGTTTCGACCTTAGGCAGTTTTAAAACGTCTGCAATATAAAACGGGAAGTACAGAAAATACATAAAACACATTAGTGGACGATATTATGCTTGCGTACAACTACTATTTAAATTACTTCCACGATACTGGTGACGTGTGTGTCATATTTAAAACTTTTACTTCGTATTATGTGGAGACAGACACGATCCCTCACATAAACATGTCGAGTGTTACAAAGATAATCTTGCACATACCAATCAGCTTACAATCACAACTTTAACAACGCGCCAATAGGCAAAAACCTGAATGAGATTTTCACTCTGCAGCGGAGTGTGCGCTGATATGAAACTCCTTGTTTCCTTGATTTCCTTGATTTCCCTAAATCGCTCCAGGCAAATGCCGGGATGGTTCCTTTGAAAGGGCACGGCCGACTTCCTTCCCCTTCCTTCCCTAATCCGATGAGACCGATGACCTCGCTGTCTGGTCTCCTCCCCCAAAACAAACAAACGATGAAACTCCTTGGCAGATTAAAACTGTGTGCCGGGCCGAGACTCGAGCTCGGGACCTTTGCATTTCGCGGGCAAGTGCTCTACCAGCTGAGCTACCCAAGCACGACTCACGCCCCGTCCTCACAGCTTTACTTCTGCCAGTACCTCGTCTCCTACTTGCCCCGAAAGGCAAAGGTCCCGAGTTCGAGTCTCGGTCCGACACACAGTTTTAATCTGCCAGGAAGTTTCAGGCATATTCGTTTAGCAGAATGCCGTGTACTTTTACACACTCTCTCTCTCTCTCTCTCTCTCTCTCTCACACACACACACACACACACACACACACACACACACACACACACACACACACCCTCAACTGTTACAAATCTCCGCAAACATGCATCAGCCAAAGAGTATGTTAAGAGCTGTCACTTTGCAGACAATGTTATCACCAGAGGGACCTTCATGTGATCAGTCTTGCGTACATGCTGTCATTTCCTATTAAACTTCCTACATAATGGATTTTGATAACCCTTGTAATCATTACAGGCGTAATCAAACCTTTCGTTATTGCTGCAATAACGCTACGTGATCTTATTAAATCTTTTTGAAAAATTGGCTTCAGTTTTCATATGCCATTTCTGAAAACAGCGTCTATGCTTGTTGTCATTACATATTGTAAAAGCTCAAGATCGATGCGACCTGGGGCTGTGATCAGATGTAAGGGCTGTTTCACTACAGTGGCGAGGGACAGTAATGTTGTGCTACTTTACCACTTGTGTCATGACAACAGGCATGGAGGTTGTTTTCAGCAATGGCATATAAAAATGAGGCCAATTCTTAAAAAACTGGTTTGTGCAAGACTATATTTTAACAGTCGACACGTGAATGTGCGGAAACCTGTCTGTCCCACATAATACGAAGCAAAATTTTTAAAAGTGACAAACACATCACCAATGCCATGTAAGTAATTTAAACAGTAGTTGTAATATGCAAGCATTATGTTTTCAGCTAAGGTTTTTATCTATTTACTGTGCTTTGGCTATTACATTGCAGACTGTTAAAAATGGTCCAAGGCCGAAACTTTCCAGTAATGTAATTTACATGCATGATGCATTAAAGGAATAAAACAGACAGCCTACGATGGTAAAAAAGGTTTCATCATTCATGTACACTGTTTACGTCTTGTGAATATTCTGCAGTATGTTTGTAGTGTCACGAGTTGAAGTCCAAAATATTAACAAGAAACAAGCTGAATGTCCTGATTAAATCCGTGTCCCGTACCGGACTGTAACTTGAACCTTCACCTTTTACTGATAACGCTCTGAATACTATCTGGGCATGCCTCAAGGCCGACTCAGCTCCAATTCGCCAGCACCCTGCTCCACACCATACTACAGTATCACTTTCCGACAGATTAAAGCTGTGTGTCGTACTGGCACATTAAATAGCCATACTTGATGGTCGGACATTATTTATTGACAAACAACTGAACTTATTCATCACACGCTTTATCCTTTTTATAAAAGCGCTACGCTAAACCGACCTACGGAATGTCATCCGTAATAGGCAGGTTATTTGACGACCGCCTTTTTTCTCTGTTACTTATTGCTTCTTTCAGCTTTGGAAGTCATTTGTGATTGCAAAAAATGCTGAACTGCAGGCGTTACTGAACCCACGCTGACCGCGTAAGTTGCTACTGTCGCGCCAAAAGATGTCCGCTGTGATAGGGGCAAGGAGCACGAAAAGAGCAAGTGGCCTGTGGATATGCGCATCACGAGTACTGAATTCTAGGTGGCAAACATCAGCCATATCATTGTTTAGCGCGGGGCAGTTCAGGTTGCACGTTGGCGCCAGCTGACATTCCTACAAACTGCAGCGACTTCTCGTAGGTCCAGCATAGCAGTTCAGATGACGGAAGAAGGCAAGGATATACCACCTCCACAGTATTATACCTCGTACAGCAGTGTGGTATTCAAAACAACCATATCCACCTTTACGCTTCAAGGAAAATTTTTTCCATTATCTCTCCGTTGCATTTCTCATATCAATCCAGTACTATGATGTATGTGATCTTTCACTACGCGTCCACTCTAGTATTTTTCTTTCCTGATACGGTAGTAATAGACCGTCTAAGTCGAACAGAAAGTGATACAGTAGTGGTCAAGGCACAAGAGTCAAATCGACGTCCAGTCACGATTACCTAAGTCTACCTACGTCTTTCAATTCAAGTGAATGCTGGGATGGTTTCGTCGACATCGCCACGGGCTACTCCTTATGATCCATGACAGTGCTTCAAATCTAGTGATGTGTTCGTCTTCGACTTCATCGAGCATTCTGAGACTAATGGCGACAAATTTAGTATGGGGATTTCACACATAGAAGGTATTTCCACAACCCACGAGGTGTTTTCACCTCACACTCGACTACACAATGAGATAGTTCACAGGTCTATAGAGCTGGATCACTTTCCCAAACGGCCAATGAAACGCATGCTTGGGCTGAAATGCAGCGGCTGGAAGGCTTCTAGAGATAATCATCAGAATGCAACCGCACCAAAGAGCAGCTAGGAAGCTAGTTACAAGGCGATGGGGCGTCGCCGGAGCCTATGTGTGTGTGGCTGTGTGTGGCGCGATGTGGGCCGTCGGCCTGCGGTCCCGTTAGCTGACACCGAAACGCATGTCCAGGCGCTCCGCCTGCCTGCTCGCCTCCTGCTGCCTGGGGCGCCACCCCGTCTCTCCAGCACCACGCTCCTACGGCGACGTTCCATACCTTGCACGATTCTTTACAGTCAAGCCAAACAAGCTATTCTGATGTCCCTTGGAAACACTAGCCATCGCCCTACATGCAATATCGTCCGATAGCATAGTTCAGCTTCAGCCACACCCTGCTAGTTTTATGTGCAACTATGAAACTTCCTGGCAGATTAAAACTGTGTGCCGGACGGAGACTCGAACTCGCGACCTTTGCCTTTCGCGGGCAAGTGCTCTACCAACTGAGCTACCCAAGCACAACTCACGACCCGTCTTCACAGCTTCAATTATGCCAGTACCTCGTCTCCTATCTTCGAAACTTCACAGAAGCTCTTCTGAGAAACTGTTTATATACGTTCATCAGACGAAAGACTAGTCAGCCCCTCTCTACCGCTACGAAGTACATTCTCTGAGTGGCGGAGTGTATATAGCACTGTATCTTCTTACCGTTCCAAAAGCGTACTGAGCGCGGGAAGACTTAAAGTCATTGGAATATACATACCAATCCGTTGTATGGAATCGTGCAGTTAAGATGGAACACTGGCAGAAATGAGCTACTGTATTTGGACGTGCCCGTGGCCACTCTGAATGAAGTTGTCCGATTACTTGGTGTACCTGGTAATGGAAGCAAATGTGGTGGTGAAGAACATGTAGAGATAGACCAAGGCTTGAGTACAATAAGCGAGTGCAAATGGGTGTAGGTTGCAGTACCTATTCCGAGATGATGAAACCTGCACAGGACAGACTAGCGAAGCGAGCTGTATCAAACCAGTCTTAAGGCCGAAGACAACAGCACCACCTACGCGGACAGATACAGCGTCTACAGGGAACGGCGACCACTCACAGCCCCGCACAACGGCTTAAGAACAGTGATCGTAAGACGATTCTAACAAACAGTGGTCGGAGACGAGTGTCAAGGTTTATCAGTGACAAATTGTTTCGAACCTGATGAGACGTGCTGCTGTCAGAGAACGCAGCTTCACCTCATATGGATATCTGGAGCCGGATACCTAGCATAACGCCATTGCTCACAGAGGCACACAACCACGCACGTCTTCAACGGACAAAACAACTCAGAAACCCGACTGAAGCCGACTTTAGTGTGTTCCGATGAGTCGCGATTTTGAGTCTTTCCAAATGCTGCAGGGCGTCGAGTGCTTCGACGACTCAATGAACCGTGTAAACCCTCTGTGTGCGCAGGGTACTGTACATCCTGGAACTGGTTATCTGATGTTTTGGTGGAGCTTTTCGTACCACCCACTCAGGTTGCCAGAAGTCTACATTGTAGGCAGAACTCTAAACTTGTATAGAACTCCGTTTCTTTCTTTTCTTTAATCGCCGGCCGCTGTGGCCGAGCGGTTCTAGGGGGGGCTTCAGTCTGGAACCGCGCAACCGCTACGGTCGCAGGTTCGAATTCTGCCTCGGGCATGGATATGTGTGTTGTCCTTAGGTTGGTTAGGTTTAAGTAGTTGTATGTTCTAGGGGACTGATGACCTCAGATGTTAAGTCCCATAGTGCTCAGAGCCATTTGAACCATTTTTTTTGTTCAAATAAAGGGAAGAGTAAAACCATTCCAATACAATCTTCCGAGATGCGTCAGCCCAACACATAGGACTGCCGCTATTTGCAAACTGGCTCAGAAGTTTTCACCAAATTAGTAAAGTCCCCTAAGGATCTTGTGTAAAACGAAGAGTACTCAGGACGTGCGAACAGTAAATCGCACAAAAGTCTTAAGTCACTGCTAAGATCCGAAGAATGTTCCGAATGAGTAAGTTAAGTGTAGCACACGGGACGATGCAGCTATAGCCGATGCGCACGCAACGGGACATCCGACGTCACGAGACAGACAGTGCCGTCGGCCCGGGGCAGAAGCTGGTTAACGTGATGTTGCACTCTCAGCGCTGTCCAACGACAGTTGGATTTATTTGCCTCACAAACCATACACTATACAATTTATTCACGAAAATGGGCGTGCATGGAATGCCTACGTTAGCTCTATTAAAACGCACATTTGCTTTACCGATCACGTACACCTCGTGTCTTTGTGTCTGTGGTATAAGTAAATAAAAACTTTAATATCCGTGAGTCTGTAATAAAACAAAAATGAAAGATGCAGGTGCACTTACTAAGGACATCAGCTAATAAAAGTCCATCAAAGCGAACAAACTCACTCCTGACAGAACGTGCACTTTAATTTCAGTAACATCAAATATTATAGAAATTATTTCTATTAATTTCATACGCAGAACCTATGCTAGTGAGCTCGTGTTGCAGCCTTCTAGAGGCTTTAATTGGCGAAAAGTTAAAGACTGACATTTAATTATAAAAGATCTAACAATAATGACTCGTTTCTGTGAATCTTCATTGGGTTGTTGCACTGAAAGGTCTTATTCTCATACCACGTGAGTTATAACGCGAAAATCGCTAAATATTAAAATTCATTAACCACCAATATGACCGTTAACGATTCGTTTTCGAGAGATTCACCGTGCTGATGCTTAGAAAGAACATACACTAATAAGGTGCAACGTGTAACAGAAAACCCATTCAATATTATGGATTTCTACTAAACACGACAAATACGGCATGGCGTCTTGATTTCTGCTTATAACGTAGGGAGCGTTCTTGTTTCCTGTTGGTTTCACTTTACGTGGAACGTTGCCGAAATATCGCACAACTTATTTTGTATTTCACGTAATAAAATGACTCCTCAACTTCAGCTGACTCGTCCCGTGTGCCGACGGCTTCAGTCTGCATTTATCAGACGCCCCTGAGGCCGAAAAGCCATTATAATGAAACTTAAGACGTGTGATTTGAAATTATACCACTGAAGTCGATGCAAAACTACGGGTGGATAACTTGGAAGAAAAGGTGTTCAACGAAAGGAGATAAACCTATCGCTTCAAAATATTATTTTAAAACTGGATATGACAAATGCAGTAATTCTCAACACTCAAGACATATTACTTCATAATCAATTCCAGAAGCTCAGAAAAACGTAACTTTTAAAAAAGTCTTTCAGTACAAATAAAGATTGGGATACGGTGAAAGGTGAAGTGAAACAAATTGACAAGTTGACTGCCCTTCAAGATATCCGGTTTAATTTCGCGGTCTCGGGTTTCAACGCTTAACGCAATTTATTACGCCAAACAAGCAGTTAAGGAGGAGCTATTTCCCTTTTTTTACTTTCAATAGAAGTATTTCCATTGTGTCTTGCAATAATTACTGACAAAAGAAATTGGCGATAAAACTAATTTTGTTACACGAATTATTCAAACTCACAATTCAAGAAATAGTAATTGTGAAAATACCACCTCTGACATAGAAATCGACAAAGTAATTGCGCTGCCTCGGACTCCAACTTCGGTTCCGATAAAATCAATTCCGTTACGTACCTAGTCCAAAGACATGAGGTCTGCAGCCTGAATTGGGCGCATCGTGCAGAGCTTCGAGAATATGAAAGAGCTCTGTGTGAAGACCTCATCGGTAACCATTGAGCAGCCTTGGAGAAGTAGCAGAGAAGGAAGTGAGAGACGAGCATTGGGTGGGACGGTAAGTCGGGCAGTTACTGTCACGCGAGCCCACACTGACGTCGACATCGACGTCTCCAGCGTCGGGCCACCGCGCTAATCGACTTCGTTCGCACCTTCCTCGGCAGCTGCCTCCCGTTACCGAGAACTCTGGAGCCCTGCGCCCCACAGCAAAGGCTCTTCTACGCTGTTACTTCTGACGTTATCAGCTTCCAGACGACAAGAGCTTGTTTCCGATGGACATCTTCCTTGTGTACGTATACATTACGAATGCGAATTGTCGATGTACTTTCTACGTCGTAGCAGTCAGACGGAAAGATGCGTATATTATACGTGTCCCATCAAATGTTTGTACAGTAGCTTCTTATTTACATCAAACCTCGGTAAACTGAATCTCTCGTTAAATCGAAATAACTGTCTGGTCCTCTGAAAAACTCTCGAGAAATCGAAGCAACTGTCATGATAGACCGCCAACAAACACTGTATAATTCGAAATTACCGGCCAACACCCAGTAATTAAAATTGCTTCGTCAACTGTTTTCGTTCATTTCTCTACGTTTATCTCTTCACTACACTCATTTAACTACTTAAAAATGCATAATGTTCTACAGTACGTAAATCGGTAGTAAAAATCATTGCAAAGAGGTACAAGCGATTGTTTCTCGCAGAAAACAACCAGGTAATTGACGCCCTGGAATGTAGAGTGAAAAAATGATTGTAGGGATAACTACGTGGGATTCACTACTCACGTTGTCAACAATTCTGAAGCAGGAAGATTGGATTGTTGAAAATGTTTCAAATGAAGGGAGGAAGCGGACTCGGCACGGTAGGTTCCTGCGTCTTCGAAGAATACTTACGGAAATTCACTGCTCAGCGCAGACGACAAAACATTCCTGTCAGACGTTACATGGTAAAAGGGAAGGCTAAGTCATTCGCTTCATCTATAGTTTGGGTGGATCTCTAACTTCAGAAAAAGACATAACATCAATTTTATACGATTTGCGGAAAAAGTGCTTCCGTTAATAACAGTTGGCTCTACATAGAATAATGAACTAGAAGGACTGCGTTTTGTGAAGTATTTTTTGACCATTCAAAACTTACTCTAAATTACTCAAACTATTTTTGAGTTACTTTGAACTTCGAATTCGCAAGGGTCGGCTGATCTGTTTACTTTTATGTGACTATGTTTTGGTTCACAGAAAGGTTGTTTGTTTCTAAAAGACCTATCTGCTTGCGCTACTCAAAATGAGTGAACCGACACTTTCTTTGCTAGAAAAAGAAGGATATATCGTATTTATGCGGCAGAATAACAAATACTATTTCAGACACATTCAATTACATACTTCTTTTACAAAATCTGACAAACACACACTGAATACAATAATTTGTGTGTTGTCGTTGGGACGGTGTAAATGGCGCGTCGCCCAGAAGTTCAGTCCAGTCCATAAAGAAAGGAGCTCCTCCAAGGCAAGCGGTACGTGATGTTTCCTCCACTCTCAATAGACAGCTGAGCAAACTTTCAGGCGACGCACCGTTCAAACCGTCGTAACAACAAAAACAACACAAACATTTCTGCAATTAGTCAGATCTAAAAAAAAGGTTTGTGTGTTTGTGTGTGTGTGTGTGTGTGTGTGTGTGTGTGTGTGTGTGTGTGTGTGTGTATTCTGGAATTTAAAAAAAGCCGCAGCTGTCACAGTTAGGTGGAAAATATACATGCTTCCCACTCTCTACCGCAGGTCTCGTTCTTTCAGTTTTAAATGATTATTTCCTCATCAAAATTATGTTTAGCTGTCCACTGACTTCCAATACGAAATGATACAAATTGTCTTTTCATTGCATATCCACAATTGTTCTCCACTCTCAATATTTCCGGTATCGTGAAACCATGAAATGTAATTTTGATATGTTGAACAACACAGTTGTTGTTGCTTCTTAGGAAAATTGCAATAATCCAGTAATGCTTTAGAAAAGCGACGAAAGAAGAAATTATTTAGTCTTCATGTCTGATAGAGCAAAAACAGCATTTTTACTATTCCAAAACGAGTTTTTGCTACGCAGCGGAATGTACACTGGTAATAAACTTACTGGTCAGACCCGTTAAAACCAACTGCTGGACTGTGTGTCGATTCAGCTTCCCAGTTTTTACCTGTCAGGGAGTTTGTGTACGTACGTACGTTACTCGGCACTTTTAGGCCTACAGTGTGGTTTCATGAAAGTTCGTACATCAAAGAAAGATAAAAAATTTCATTTCTTTCGCTTCCAACAGTTAACATTTCTGCAACATAATGGTGTGGTTTACTCAACCATGAACCATTGCTAATGCACACATATTTGCCCCACAGTAAGAAAGACATTCAGTACGTGAGAAACGTAAATGCGGCCATCTGAAAATTGGTACCTGCGATAAATTATAAAAACAGGCTACGAAAACAGAATGCCAGGTTGTCGCAGCTGGCTCACAGAGTCGTCTAAACTTCACACAAAACTAGAACTTATGGTGCAGATTTCTTCTAATTGTATTGTCAGATTAATTAATGCACCTACGGAGATAATAAAGGTTCTTAAAAAACGTATCAACAAAGAGGTACTGAGGTGTTCGTCTTTCTTTAAACGAATATTCCACTACCTCGTAGATGTGGGCATGAGAGGAATAGCAGTAGAACGAGGGATTGTCGATCTTATTTCGTCTCGTCTGGTTTAGTAAATGAATAAAGCCTGATCCTTAGTCAAGCACACAACTTGCTTGCTGTCGTATTCGCTTAGGACATGCGAATGTTGGCCCGAAAGTATCTGGGAGGGACAACGGAGGTGACACTGAAAATACATATACTGCACGGATGCTACCAACCTATTGATAGTGGATACACGTTTGGGATCTTGTGCGTTTCTTGCACATACTGAGAGGCCTTTTCGTAACATTGCTAGTGACATTGAGCTGTATACGCTAACGTTACCAACAACAAGTGCAAAGGAGATTCAATAGATCTCCAGTTATGGCGAGAAAGTTATACTTCCTCTTGTATAAAATTGATTATGCTAGCTATTACAAGATACCTTATTTACTTAATTTTCACTGTCTTGTTAGTGTTAACATCTATTCCTATTAATATCTAGTAACATATACCTTACGAGGCATGAATCTGAGACTGTCAGTATTTCAGATCACATAACAGCGGTGTAACTGCGCAACCCCCTATCGTTTCTAGTCAATACAAGTTGCAGAACACTCCAAAGTAAGCCAATCACTGTACGAAATGAAACGAGCACCCACCTGAATGCATTTGGAGCAGAGGTAAAAACGCTCAACAGCGGACACTGATGTCGCCGATCGAAACCTCGGACCACCAAGGCGGCTAATCAGCTTGCTGCTAACGACATCACTGCGGGTTACGGACTGCATCTTACTGCGCTTGACGTGATAATACTTTCACAACTCAAGGACGCATTCCTTGAAGTAAATATGAGCCACCAGCAATGAAAGCTGTTTACATCCACTCAAAATTACTGAGATTTTGTAGGAAAAAAGAGGCAGCAGGAGGGGAACGAAGTGATGGTAATGGTGTTACAGGATGCAACGCGTCGCTCTTAACGAACGAAAGCCTTTCTTCCAGGAATGCTAGTTCTGCAAGGTATGCACGAGAGTTTCTGCGAAGTTTGGACAGTAGGAGACGAGGAACTGGCGGAATTAAAGCTGTGAGAACGGGGCGTGAGTCGTGCTTGGGTAGCTCAGTTTGTAGAGCACTTGCCCGTGAAAGGCAAAGATCCCGAGTTTGAGTCTCGGTCCGGCACACAGTTTTAATCTGCCAGGAAGTTTCAAAATCTATAGATGTATGGGTAATTTCGGGTGTACCCCAAGAAAACGTAAAGTGTAGGTAGCTCTCAGAGGCCGTTCGCTGATGATGCGATTTTCTATAAGAAAGTAGCAACGCCAGAAGACAGTAACAATTTACAAAAGAACTGCGTTCCACTGATAAAGGGTGCGGGGACAGGGAGTTGAGCCTGACGTAAAAAAATTAACATATCGCGCATACATAGGAAAAGAAGTACACTACTGTACAACTACACTGTTGACAAACTGCTGGAAACTGTCGCGAAATATCTAGGAGTAACTACCCGCGGCGACCTTAAGTGGAATGACACACAAAACAAATGGCAGAAAAAGCAATGCCACACTGGCATTCATTGGAAGAATCTTAAGGTAATGTCTTACAAGGCGGTTCTTCGACCGGTTCTTGAGAACTATGTTCATTAATGGGCCATTCCCAGGTACGACTGATAAGAGGAGAGAGAGAGAGAGAGAGAGAGAGAGAGAGAGAGAGAGAGACGCGATGATTGATCAGAAGCCGTAGCACACGTACACTGGTGTTGTTGCGCTCTTGAAAGTTGGTCGTACTTAATTATTAGATTTATTAGTAATACATTATTTTAAATGAACCTTCTAAGATATTCAAATGTATTAACAGCTATCAAAGTTTTTCTTAATCACGCTACGTAGTTTTTATTTCAAAAATCGTGTACAATCACAGCCTCTGCAGTGTTGTGCTCCGATTGTCGCGCTGTTAATGCGCAGTATGAAAATGTCTGAGGCTGCTTTCTGTTCCGCAGTGAAACAACACGGTTAAAAAGTACGGAGAAATAGGCTGTTCTTAATGTTTTTCATGTATTTACGGAGATAACCGGCTTTGAAGTTTTCCCAGTTGTGTATAAATGCAGTCGATACTGAAACCCCTCACTGAACATTTGGTGTAGTCTGTAGCGTAATGAAATGTGAACCAAACGCGATTATTTGTACGTTCCTTCGAATCTCCTCAGTAACATTTTTTCTCGCGCTCAATTTGAAATATCTACATCTAATAATTATAAAACTCATCACCATTTTTTATGAATATTGCACGTCCTCTTGTTTCTAATTACATATTGGGCGCGAAATTCCTGTTTCTATTTCAAATACAAATTCCATTACAAATACAAATTCCATTACAAATACAAATTCTTAACTATCGATATTTTATTAAAGACTGTTCATAAAAGTTGTTTAAATTAAGAAAATATAAGTTTAATTTCTTAAGGCAAGAAATCCAATTTATTAGGACTATGTCCATCGTTTTATACAACAGAGGTACATAAGTATCGTAGAAACACGAAAAGCAACCATTTTCACAGCATTTTTTAATTTTTTAATTTTATTTATTTATTTATTTATTTATTTTTTGTCACAGAAAGACCATGGCAACATTAGATTGCAGGGCAATCCGTTTATAAATTGTATCGTTGTTTTCAATGCCGGTATTTGGCCGGGAAGGTTAGGTGAAATGTAATTCCTAAACACCAGTCGTCGATTAGATTCCAAACATTTCCGCAGTGTCTGGTAAACAGAGCATATGTGACGCTGTTGATGGTGATCCATACATCGGGTGCGGACGTTACGCTCGGCGGCCGCTTTGTACTCTTCGAGAAGAGTACGCCAACCCCCTTTCCTTCATCCGTACCAGCACAAATGTGACAGTACACTGTGCAAACACTCATCGCAGCCATCCACACGACACAGATACGTTCTTGACGCATTTCAACAGAGGACTTATGAACAGGTCATCATCGACACGTACGGCGTACACGGGCGTGTGCGGGTGCGCCGGTCGGGTGTGACGGTGGTCAGTGCTAGGACACGAGCCGCGGCGCTGCGGTTCGTTCACTCGGTCGCTGTTACTCATCAGACGCCAAGGTCACGCGAACAAAGGCGCTCCATCTGCCGAGGAAACTGCGAGAGCCCTAGCCCGGCCGGCCCGTGGCTCAGCGCCAGAGGATGTCGCGAGCCCGGTCCACAGCAAACCGCCGCGGGAAACGCCCACCGACAAAGAGGACGGACCTGTCGCTTGTAAACAAGTGCTGCCCTAGTGCCCTCTGCTGCTTCTTGGAGCTGTTTCCTTTGCTGTTATGACAGTATCGAGGGAGCAATAAACAATTTAAAAAAGTCCGATTGGGATTAAAAGTCAATGAATCAATACAAAAAGTTACTTGCCACTGCTTTTTACGAACCTACATCTGTGATGGCTGAGACTGGAGCAGGAGACGGACAAATCATAATGCCACGCAACCTTTTCCTTCCAGTGCACTATTTTGCCAGTACGCTATCCTGTTTAAAGTGTATCCCGCAGTGTAGGCATGCTGTGTTAGGTTATAAAGAACAAGTCGTAAATGTCCAAATCGGTTTCCGTTTATAGCCACGAATGGGTAATCCATGACCCACTGACACTTATTTAATTACACAAGCAGCAGAGCAGCGAAGACGTGTCTTAGACAATACAGTGTAATCAAATCAATTACGTTTCAATTGTGAAAGTACTCCTGTGCATTGTTTCCAAATACGACTGTCAGGCAATAACTCTTGATGTTTTTATTGTTTAAGATGAAAAGCATTAATACTTACACAATTTGACGACAGTGTGTTTAGATTCCCGAACATTGCTATTATTATCTTTACAAAATATTATGAGACGAATGCGGGTAACTTACACTTGTGATAATTGGGCGTGGACGAAATCAGATGGGCTGAAACTAAAATTTTTAGACATACATTTTGGTGAACATTTTGAGGAAAACATTTGGAGGAACCCATGATATAACAGAAGTCTATGGCATAATACACAAAATAGAAGGTAGGATACTTCGTTGGATTGAACACCCACTTAGAACTCAAGAAGAACGGTAAATGCACCAGATGTGTACAGACATCGAAGGACGGAAGGCAAGTGCCAGGACAGAACTACCAGACAAAGCATAGCAAATGAACGGCTAAGAGCTTTCATAGCTGGTTAAGAACAAAAGCTACCTTTCATAAACACCAAATGTTTTATCTGCCACAAAGACATCGGTTAAAGAAGCGCTCTTAAATGAAAACTCAAGAACATGAGGAATATTAAATTCAGTTTCGACCGTATAATGTTAGTTGTTCGCCAATTATACAGTTACTGGTCTACATACATAAAGTACACTCAAAATCTCCTTAAGTAGAGGTACAAGGGCTCTTATTAAGCACAAACATAAAATATGTATTACTTTCATCTCATAACTGGATATATTTGAGGTCAAACCACCTGTTCAAGCCGGCCGGTGTGGCCGAGCGGTTCTAGGCGCTACAGTCTGGGACCGCGTGTCCGCTACGGTCGCAGGTTCGAATCCTGCCTCGGGCATGGATGTGTGTGATGTCCTTAGCTTAGTTAGGTTTAAGTAGTTCTAAATTCTAGGGAACTGATGACCTCTGAATTTAAGTCACATAGTGCTCAGAGCCATTTGAACCATTTTGAACCACCTGTTAAATCAACTGTTGTGTTCCTGTCATAGCTTATAAAACCATTATATATAGACGTTTAATAACGATTCTGACACATCGTAAGCACTGCTCACTAGCCCGTCCTCGCGCCACGGAAGACATTTACTCGTATGTTTCAATGCCGTATCACGAGCGGTGTTACATTAATTTCTCGTCTGAGACCCTGAAAGGAGGAACGGCACAACCGGGCCATTACTTTCACTGATCGCTGCTTATTGTTCAACTGTGGTCACTCTCCTTCCATGATAAACGGAACTATCCCATAACGACGAAACTGATTCACCCAAATGGGGGAAGAAACTATTTTTCGTGCTGCACCTGCAAGTTCATTTCCCTGATTCTTAACGTGCCATAATACTCTGCAGCGTGAAGCCTCTTCCACTGTGGTGCCTTTTTCTGCCTCCCTTGATTCATTGCTTAAAACACAGATCCCCATATTCCTGCTTGCGTTTCTCGATACGCTTAACTATCCAGATGACATACGTGTGAAACGTATAGGTCCCAAAGCCAGGTTGAAGGACAGTGTCCTCGTTAAGCAACGATCCACTTAGGAAAACTTTTGTCCCTGTGACTTTTTGCATATACTAACTGTAATCACTCCCGGGTTAACTGTAGTGTTGCTAAACGAAAGAACAAACATAGAAGCCAGACGATGCACAGAAAATAAATCTATTGAAATACACACCTCTACATGGGCGTCAACGGTGAACCGAAAGCTCAACAAAAGTGGCACATATCCTCACTGTATGAACACACAGTCGTCTGGTGAAGTACTGTTCGCCACGAATAAATAATTACTAAAGTAACAATTGAGGTTGTTGTACTGTCAGAGAAGAAAGACCATGTCTACCAATATGAGATCTGCGCAGGTGCAGATATCGGCAGTAACACTAATTTTGTGGTTAAAAGTTACAAGAACAGTGTCAGTTTCGTCCAATTCCATTAACAGGGATAGGTACCAATACTACTGTTAGGTGAGTAATTACTTTTACGCGTTACGGACTCAGTGCTATTATTCGCAGTGACAGGTGCATCCTACGTCCAGCGTACCAGCATTTGCCTTACGTCTGAGCGTTTCCCGTCCAGTTTATAATAAGAAAGGTCGTCACGCAATTCCCGAGAGCTGCCACAATGATACGTGGACATTGTTCTAGGACGCAACATCCATTGGAATCTTCGCTTAATGGACTAACTCCTGTTTGTCCTCACACGTTACATAAATAATGTTAGGTACATCAGTGAATCTATCAACGTTTCCATTACATATATTTACAGCGTCTATTACGCTATAAACTGTAGCACGTACACACTGTTTAATATGATAGTGACTTAACGTAATTTCATTTCTCTTATCCGCGCAAACGTACCAATGGCAGTTTTCTTGTTACACTGTGTTTAATGGAATATTGTCGGCTGGAAACTCGCTTTCGCTGTTCCTTTCTATACAAAGTCTATACTTATTTTAGTTTTCTCAGATTTTGGTACCAAGGGAGTGTATATATTCGCATTTCACCAACGCCGAACTGCAATCCAACAATTACCACATACATCATACAGAGTCATATAATAAAATGCTTACCAGCAGCTTTCAATAACAAATAAAGCTGAAATGAGAGATAGTCGAGTGCTGTCTGGCTGCATATGTCCGGCCACCCCACCGCTGTCTGACAAACAGATCTGTGCTACTCAGTAGGCGCAAACGTTGCGCAACATCTCGGTATGGCGCGTCGACTGTCAAAGCAGAAAACAGCATTTCGTCGGCCTAGTGGCGAAAGCGGTTTCGAAACGGCTGCTCGCACAAAGGGCCTTTGTGAAACTCACTCGGACGTGCGATTCGCATTATAACCGCAAGTGGCAGCTACTTCATTCACAAAGGCGTTTATTTGAAAACAGATATCTTGAAAAGACGAGCGAGGTAAACAACTGAAATATAAGTCTTGGCGTCTTCTCGAAGATGTTTGCACATGAGATCCAACAGGCAGAATATGCCTTGAACAGCGATATGAACCAAGAAAGACAACTGACTGATTCTGAAATACTGGGATACATGTTATAACAATTGCAACAATGAAATTGCACGTTTTAGATGATCAATCAGTTGTATGTGTTAGTAACAACATTACAGGTTTCAAAATAAAAAGTGAATGAATATGGTATTTTATTGTTTTTTCATCACCTCTCGTAAGTTGTTTAGTAACATCTGCGCACACAGTGAAGACAAAGCACACACTCGTATAATCATCTAAGACTACGGGGGAAATGGCGAGCCAACGAAATTCCGTAATAGTCGAAAATATACAGTGATTTCTATACAACTTGGTCTCGCCTAATGCATTTAAGGAGAACACTGAATAACTCCTGCCACAACAACTGTTGAGACTTTAATCTTCTTCCTTTCATCATCTCATTACCAGAGGTTACAAGGATCTTTATGTCGGATGACCAAAAATCTGACAAAATAATCAAAATAATACAGTGTAGCTTCAGGCGCTTATGTTTCATAGTCAACAGAACGCCATATAGTAAAAACAATTCACTACTTCCTGACGTGTGAAAAAAAGTAAAAAAAATTCAATAAGAATAAAACATTGTCCAATACATACAGTACGTCGTCATAAGGTTTAAGGTAAGTATTAGAGTAAAAACGAGAGAGTAGTTTCCTGTCTGGTTAATAATCGTAACTTACTTATAGAGAAACTTAAATAATTACGCATATTTCGTTTACAGATGACTTGCTGACGGTAAATTGTGAAACAGGAACCCCGCACTGAAGTGGTGACATATTTAACTAATTTCATTGTTTGGAATGCAATGTCCATCATCAGATGACTTGGCCGGCAGGTGTGGCCGAGCGGTTCTAGGCGCTACAGTCTGGAACCGCGCGACCTCTACGGTCGCAGGTTCGAATCCTGCCTCGGGCATGGATGTGTGTGATGTCCTTAGGTTATTGAGGTTTAAGTAGTTCTAAGTTCTACGGGACTGATGACCATAGCAGTTAAGTCCCATAGTGCTCAGAGCCAGTTGAACCAGATGACTGCAGTACATTAACGGAGGTAATGGCCTCCTGATCATATGTTGCATTTCTTTAAGGTCTTATAATAAGTCATAATTCTAAATGATGACGCTTCGGAATACAACTGATGGTTTATTCCTCACTTACCGTGAAATTTTCCAGTGCTTTTCCAAAAAATTATGTTTCCATCCCGCCGAAATCTGATACCTGGTCAGTTGTTACTGTAACATCAGCTTTTAGTAGCACAATCAGATAACGTTTAGACTTAAAATAGAGAATACGACACGATTTTCAGATGTCCCTTGAATTGCATGATGACCCACAGCAACGACGTGCTTCAGCGTAAACGAAAGCACAAAAAGAGGCTACAAAGCAAATGTATGCCGTGTTTCATTTGTATACCATCAGATAACAACGATCCGTAAGGACAACAGGATGGGTATGTTGTGACTGTCTGTATCTTTTTTGTTTAATATGTACTGCGAACTGCCGGCCGGTTTGGCCGAGTGGTTCCAGGCGCAGGTTCGAATCCTGCCTCGGGCATGAATGTGTGTGATGTCCTTAGGTTAGTTATGTTTTAGTAGTTCTAAGGTCTAGGGGACTGATGACCTCAGATGCTAAGTCCCATAGTGCTCAGAGCCATTTGAACCATTTTTGTACTGTCAACTGCAAACGTGATACGTACGAGTTTCCACTTATGAAGACAACAATAAATCTCCAAGTCACCAGAACAACTCAGGAGCTGACACATCGCAAGCACCACGCCTAAAAAATGTCAAAGTACTGGAAAACGCACTTGATAATGGAAATTATTCTCATGAGCGCGTCGTGTGGAATATAAACAAAGAAATCACGGCTGGCATATACGGTTCGGCAATTTTAAAAATTCACAATTTTTAATCTCCAAATACTAGACACTAAAGCACAAGGTCTACATTTAAGGATAGAGAAGCGATACATTTCACGCAGGGCAGGTAACCGAGGCAGTTTTTGTTGCAGTAAACAACAGACAAGGGGCCTTTGTGTGGCGGAGAACAGCACTGTGCGTGTCACCCCACGGAGGCCTATTTCGGGAGATCGCGGCGTGTCGGTCCGGCAGCTAGCTGTGTGGAGCGGGAGGAGCAGAGGCGGCGCTGTCGCTGGCTGCGCCGTGTAGTGCTGTTCGCTGTTCTGTGCGGGCAGCATGGCGCGGACCGCGAGCACGCCGAGCGCTGCCGACCGCTGCCGAACGGCCCCGAGCGCGAAACGGGCACAAGGCCGCCCTGCGCTCGTTTGCATCGCGGCGGCTGTCGAGCCTCGCCGCTGCCGACTGGGTGACCGGCGCATCCCGTCTCCTCACCAGCCAGCGAGAGCGGGTCGAGTGGGGCACGCGAGGCCGACACTCGGCGCAGTCTACCGCCGTCGCTGACGTCATTCGTCTAGCGGAATATGGAAGTTTTCGACAAGAAACATGTATCTTCTGCAAATCAAACTGGAGACATTATGCGTGAATTACCATTAATCCCGTCGTAAACATTGGGCTTATATATAACCGCTGGCCCTCCCCCTCCTCACCACCAAGTGCACTACTGTACGGAAGGCAGCACTACTATTTTATTCCAGAGCAGCAGTGATTGAAATGAGCACCTGCCAATATTGTAATGGTACGAGAGGATCACTGCTGCCAAGGAGACCCGATCCCTGATGAACAGTGGCAACTGGGTTCTGTCCACGACTCTCTACGTAAGCAGAAACTAACCTCGGGCTGATCTCTGTCAAAAGTGAAAAACTAGTGTAATGCTTGTTCTCTGCAGTTCACAGGTTCGTATGAAGTATCCCAATTGAATCTCAATCGAATCTAAAAGTGTATCAAAAAATTAACATACCTTTTGGTAGGACAACCAACGAGCAGCAAAATAAAGACAGTATGAACAATTTTAGTGGACCAGGATCTCAACATCAAAGGCACATGGTAGTGAGTCTTAACTGCAACAGATACTGAAGGCTTTTAGATGTACTCTGACGCTCCTGACTTGTTTTTAATGTGTTAATAGTTACAGTTTGTTTTACGTCAGAGTACATCTAAAAGCCTTCAGTATCTGTTGCAGTTAAGACTCACTACCATGTGCCTTTGATGTTGAGATCCTGGTCCACTAAAATTGTTCATACTGTCTTTATTTTGCTGCTCGTTGGTTGTCCTACCAAAAGGTATGTTAATTTTTTGATACACTTTTAGATTCGATTGAGATTCAATTGGGATACTTCATACGAACCTGTGAACTGCAGAGAACAAGCATTACACTAGTTTTTCACTTTTGACAGAGATCAGCCCGAGGTTAGTTTCTGCTTACGTAGAGAGTCGTGGACAGAACCCAGTTGCCACTGTTCATCAGGGATCGGGTCTCCTTGGCAGCAGTGATCCTCTCGTACCATTACAATATTGGCAGGTGCTCATTTCAATCACTGCTGCTCTGGAATAAAATAGTAGTGCTGCCTTCCGTACAGTAGTGCACCTTTGGAGGATTTGAACCGTCGTCCTCCCGAATGCAAGTCCAGTGTGCTAAACACTGCCCCACCCCGCTCGGTCTACACAGGAACGAGTGCCTCCGTAGCATGGTAAGGTTACCACATCGATGGTAGGCAATGAAGACGTCGTAACTCCATTTTGTTAAACTTTGCAGGTGAAACAAAAACGGTTTCTTAAAAATAACACAAAGTGATACAGACGTTGCTACATGTGTAACTGTATAGTAGAAGGCTAGTTATTGACAGATTACGGAAATCCATGCTCTTTCCAACTCTCTTTGATTACGGAATTAAGAGTTTTCACAAACGCCATCGATATTACTCGTTTTTATTGGGCGCCACTCGTGTCACAGCTCCTTCTCAGATTTCCACTCAGTTTTGGAATATTTTTTTTAAAACGGACCGTTTTAAGTGTACAATAAGAATGTATTACTTATTTGTCAATTTAATTTATTTTGAATCTTGGCTCTAGCAAACGTTACACAGGATATTTATCGCACTTTTGGCTGTTGTTCTGTAAATATGTTTGCTGTAATTTGATTTCTCCATAGAGGGACTTTGCTGAACTCTGCTTGAAGTTTCCAATACCGCATGTCTTTAGTCTTCGTTTTCTCTCCGGTTCTGCGAAGACGCGGTAAATAAGAAAAAGTTCGCACTATCATTTACAGTGGACCTACATATTCTGCAGTCTAGACAGACAAGTGAACTATAAAATATACAGTATATCGTTATAGCAATCAGGTTGCCAAAAGATAATTATATGCACAACTTTCCAGTTTACTACAAAACTGAATTTCCTATTCTAGGCTTTAGAAGGCCAGACATAGATGCGGAATCCACACCGTGCAAGTGAGATACACTGAAGCGCCAAAGAAACTGGTATATAGTCATGCTCATTCAAATACAGAGATATGTAAACAGGCAAAATACGGCGCTACGATCGGTAATGCCTATATAAGGCAAAAAGTGTTTGGCGCAGTCGTCCGATCGGTTACTGCTGCTTCTATGGCAGATTATCAAGATTTAATTCAGTTTGAGCGTGGTGTTATAGCCGTCGCACGTGCGATGGGACAAAGCATCTCGTGAATATCAGGAATCCAGTAAAACATCAAATCTCCGACATCGATGTGGCCGGAGAAAGATCCTGAAAGAACGGAACCAACGACGAGTGAAGAGAATCGTTCAACGTGACACAAGTGCAACCCTTCCGCAAATTGCTACAGGTTTCAATGCTGGGCCATCAACAAGTGTCAGCGTGCGAACCAGTCAACGAAACATAATCGATATGGGCTTTCTGAGCCGAAGGGCCGGCCGCGGTGGTCTCGCGGTTCTAGGCGCGCAGTCCGGAACCGTGCGACTGCTACGGTCGCAGGTTCGAATCCTGCCTCGGGCATGGATGTGTGTGATGTCCTTAGGTTAGTTAGGTTTAAGTAGTTCTAAGTTCTAGGGGACTAATGACCACAGCAGTTGAGTCCCATAGTGCTCAGAGCCATTTGAACCATTTGAGCCGAAGGCCCACTCGTGTACCCTTGATGACTGCACGACACATAGCTTGGGCCCATCAACACCCACACTGGACTGTTGACGACTGGAAACATGTTGCCTGATTGGACGAGTCTGATTTCAAATTGTGTCGAGCGGATGGACATTCACTCATGAATCCGTGGGCCCTACATGCCAGCAGCGAAATGTTCCCGCTGGTCGAGGCTCTAATGATGTGGAGCACGTGCAGTTGGTGAGATATGGGACGCCTGAAATGTCTAGACACAATTCTGACAGGTGACACGTGCGTTGGAATCGTGTCTGGTAACCTGCACCCTTTCATGTCTATTGTGCCTTGCAACGGAGTTGGGCAATTCCAACAGGACTATGCGACACCCCACACGTCCATAATTGCTACAGAGTGGCTCCAGGAACAAGCTTTTGCGTGTAAACACTTCCGCTGGCCAATGAACTGCCCAGACATGAACATTATTGAGCATATATGGGATGCCTTGGGACGTGCTGTTCGCAAGAGATCTTCACCCCGTCGTACTCTTACGGATTTACGGACAGCCCGGCGGGATTTATGGTGTCAATTCCCTCCAGCACTGCTTCAGACACGTCGTGTTGCGGCGCTTCTGTGTGCTCGCGGTAGGCAGGTGTATTAAATTGAATTGTATTGTATTTTAATCGGGGACCAGGAAACGACGGAGAGGCTCCGTCCCCGCCACACCCGCAGTGGTTCACAACCACACGGCGACTACCGCAGTCCATTTCACCCCTCCGCCGCTACACACGGAAACCAGGGTTATTGTGCGGTTCGGCGCCCGGTGAGCCCCCCCCCCCCCCCCCCCCAGGGAACGTCTCACACCAGACGAGTGTAACCCCTATGTTGGCGTGGTAGAGTAATTGCGGTGTACGCGTACGTGGAGAACTTGTTTGCGCAGCAATCGCCGACACAATGTAACTGAGGCGGAATAAGGGGAACCAGCCCGCATTCGCCGAGGCAGATGGAAAACCGCCCAAAAACCATCCACAGACTGGCCGGTTCACCGGACCTCGACACAAATCCGCCGGACGGATTCGTGCCGGCGACCAGGCGCTCCTTCCTTCCCTCCCGGAAAGCCGTGCGTGGGACCACACGGCCAACCGGGCAGACTTAGGCAGGAGTACCAGTGCCTTTGGCTCTTTAGAGTAATTTCGGACGAAGATGGTGGTGGTTAGTGTTTAACGTCCCGTCGACAACGAGGTCATTAGAGACGGAGCGCAAGCTCGGGTTAGGGAAGGATTGGGAAGGAAATCGGCCGTGCCCTTCCAAAGGAACCATCCCGGCATTTGCCTGTAACGATTTAGGGAAATCACGGAAAACCTAAATCAGGATGGCCGGAGACGGGATTGAATCGTCGTCCTCCCGAATGCGAGTCCAGTGTGCTAACCACTGCGCCACCTCGGACGAAGAGACAGCTAGGATATGTAGTAGCACGGCATGGATAATATTCCAGATGTGGAACATGATGAAATACACGTGGTACTGATGGCAGGCCGGACCATCGAAACGTGTAGTGGACTCGTGTTGGCTTAGAACGTACAGGGCTTAAAAGGAAGAGGCGACGCAGAAGAGCAGCAGGAAGGGCCGGGGCGAGTCGCTGCCCCTGTCGGCTGTGTTGGGATAGCGGGCTCAAATATTTACTCGGCCGGCAGGCGAGCTAGCTAGGAGACCGGCGGGCGGCGGGCACGCCGAACCGGTTGTGGCGCTCCGACAAATATAGGACTACGCTAGCTGAGCCGCTGCTCAGGCGGCGGCCGTGGCGAGGCACGCAGCGCGCTGCGCAAACAGCGCCGGCGTCTGTCCCGCGGCGCTCTCTCACTGCCCGGCCGCCTCCGCCCAACAACCGAAGCTGCACATTACTTTACCTCTCTAGGCGCACAACATCAGACTGTCGGAGACCGGGACTCGAAATCGGACACTTACTTCCGTAGACAGTGCTGCAACTATAGCGCCACGCGAGCACACAGTACGCTCAAACTCAGAGGTTCAACTTGCCTATGGGCCTTCTCTAGTGCCTTTGAAAAGGCTGCTTCACATTAGACTAGTGATTTACCAACTCTTAACAAAAGACATTGTGTCGCTCGGCGAAGCAATATTTGCTCGACTGTTTTCGTCTTCAGTGCGGAGACTAGTCAGTCTTGCCATTTCTGCGTACGTAACTATTGCAACCCACATCCATTTCAGCTCCCTTACTCTAGACAGTCTGCAGCTTGTGGTCTTGCGGTAGCGTTCTCGCTTCCTGCGCACAGGATCTCGGTTTCGATTTCCGGCCGGGTCAGGGATTTTTCCTGCCTCGTGAAGACTGGATGTTGTTGTGTCGTCTTCATCACCATCATTCATCCCCATTCCGGTCGGAAGAAGGCAATGGCAAATCACCTCCACTAGGACCCTGGCTGGTACAGCGTGTCTCCCGTATCGTCCCCTACGCTCCTCGGAAAATGGGACATCATCATCACACTCTAGACAAGCCTCGGTCTCCCCCCCCCCCACACACACACGCTTTCTTACATTACCAAAATCACATTTCCTTTAAGCCTCAGAATATGTCCTACAAATCCTACGGTCGCAGGTTCGAATCCCGCCCCGGGCATGAATGTGGGTGATGTCCTTATGTTAGTTAGGTTTAATTCGTTCTAAGTTCTAGGGGACAGATGACCTCAGAAGTTAAGTCCCATAGTGCTCAGAGCTATTTGAACTATTTGTCCTACCAATCGACACTTTCTTCTCGTCAAATTGAGCCACTAAATTCTTGTTTTCTCCCCAGTTAAAATCAGTAATTTGTTATTTCTTATTCGAGCTACCCGTCTAATCCTATCAGCTCGCGGATATGAAGGTCTGGGGTTCTACTCAAATTGAGTCCTACGACTCTTTTCTGCCACATCTCATTTATATTTCCTCTCTGGTGAGGTCCTATAACGTGAAAAATGCAGAGTTGCACCGCGGTCGGAGTCCACGCTATGCTGTACGTCCCTCTGTAACTGGTTGGATTCACCAGTTAGAACTGCAGATAGAGTACCGCCTCCAAAAACAGCACCTGTGTCTAGCAAAGCAGAGTGCTGCTAAGGCAAACTCCTGTTTGATGACAGCTTTACCTTTTACTAAACGAGAAAGCAGGAAATGGGCGATTCTGGTTCACAAAAAATTTAACTGATGTTCAGCTGTCAACCGCTGTAGAGCACCTACTCTTGTGATATAAATGGATAACTTGCTGCTGATTCGTGTCTGGTGCTTTGGCTCCTGGAAATTGACAGTCACCTATTTAGACGTCGCTTGGGGAATCTTTGACTTACTGGTACGTTGAAAGCTCACTAGTTCGACAGTTTCTCGGCGCTCGATTTTGAAGTGTAGTATTTAGAACACGCGATGGCTAACAGGCCTATCTGATCTGCTGCTTTACTATATAAACGGAGAAGTGTGTAACAGTAAATGTTATTTACATGTCGAAATCTGTGACACGAAGTAACCCGATTTTTAACTAAAAAACAGTTTTATCTGAAGTAAAATGTCTCTTCAGGCAATACAGGTTAGCACTGAATTTGGTGTCTGTTCCCCTGGAGCACGTAAAGTGGAATCAATTAATTTAAGGAATTAGTGTTTTTTAACAGATAAATAAAGTGTGCCATAAGGGGGTACCATGGGTCTGCATAAGTTATTTACTATAACGAAAAAGGAAATCTCGAGGGCAAGATCATCCGGAGAGCGAGGGCGAATCAAATAATATATCTTGCAACAAATTTTATTTTGAAAAAGGGTGTCAGAAAACTGCATGGAGTTTTCAATGGAGTATTTCACATTCTCCGGGTACTGGTACGTAAGCAAAAACTGACTTGCCCCTTATCATCACTCGGGCGGCGCTTGATGCCGATCCAAAACACACACGACACGAAAGAGAGTGCGGAACTAAGGCGGACTACTAATGCACTCCACTAAACGGATGCTGCTAACATCTGTCCAGTGCTGAATGAGCTGAGGTGAGAGAAACTACTTAACCGGCTATTGTCCAGCTTCATGGAAAGGAACCACTAAACACATTATTAAATTACTTGACTAAGCAACGCTCTCTACGTAAATTTACTTTGCAAATCATTCGCCGCTTGGCTAAATTACTGGCCCAGTGCGAACTAGCCTGAAGCGTGGAGGCGTTCCGTCGATCTCTCAACGGTCAAAGGCCTGTGAAATCCAAGTTAACAGTTTTGATCATTATTTTCTCAAGGGCCGGCATCACTGTAAAATATGGGAAATATTAGTTTATCAATCTCAAACCCATTTTGTCAGACTGAATGCGGTATCTAAATCCATACTTGCTAAAAATATGACCGATATTGTTTCTTACTGCTTTTGAGGGAATGACAGATTGAAATGAGTCTTTTAAAACTCACTGTTAATATAAGAGGGCTTTCTCAAAACGTTGATAGGTATCTGGGATGCACGCCACAGCCGGGCGCGGTGGTCTCGCGGTTCTAGGCGCGCAGTCCGGAACCGTGCGACTGCTACGGTCGCAGGTTCGAATCCTGCCTCGGGCATGGATGTGAGTGATGTCCTTAGGTTAGTTAGGTTTAAGTACTTCTAAGTTCTATGGGACTGATGACCACAGCAGTTGAGTCCCATAGTGCTCAGAGCCATTTGAACCATTTTTTGCACGCCACAGTTAGATGGTGGTACGTGGTTTTGTATGGAACTGACGTACAAGTATGTCTTGCGTATAATGTTTGACAAAAAGGCATGAAGTTGTTCATCAGAAATTTTCATTCAACGCTCAGAATTAGAAACCGGTAATACACCGCAGACTGGAGCACCTAGAACCGCTCGGCCACACAGGCCGGCTCGCGCTGACCACTCCGTTATGGACGCTGACATCAAATTAATAAATTAAACCCGCGGGAACATCTCGTTCGGAATATTTACAACGTGGGTCTAATATCGCACGACTTTTAACAGTCGCCGGAAGCACTGCAAATAGTATGGCCGCAAAAACTCATAGATTTATCAGAAGTGATTGGGATAATCCGAGACTCCATTAGCTCCTATGGATAAGCTCCACACGGCAGACACTATGGATATTATGAGGTGTTCCTAATAAAGCGCCGCACTTTTGCCCAAGCTATGTTTTAGAAGCGCGGCACCCTGCTTCGATAACCTGTTACTCCTGTACAGATTGTCGCCTGTTCCACCCCACTCACACAGGGAATAGCAGCGTCGTCGTTCTCTTTCTCAAACGTTACGTTCCATGTCGCCGGATTCTCTATTTGGCAGTAACTTGCGGCTATCCTGTGATAAGATTATCTAACAACAGCTGTCTCTTATTCGACTTATCTGCTACCTCTTTCTTCCCATGTGAAATATTGCTTTCTTATCTGATTACAATTAACTCTCCGGTTTTCCATTCCGGGTCACGGAGTAACAGTGACAGTAAAGAAATGGTAATGAGTTAATATCAACTTCTTCATGGCAGATCTCGAGACCACTCGCGAAGTTTCATTCCTCCCGACTTAACTGCCTCAAATAAGATCCATTACTGAAACGAAGACGCGGCTCTTGGAGACCCGTGCAGTAGAACGGTCATTACATCGCTCACGGCGTGCGCAGTCTGTTTTCCTAGCTCGTTTCAGCATCCCTGCCGGAACCTAATTTTCTCTTTATCTTTACGCACTTGCAACGTCTCTATTTTAATAACGCGTTGTCTCTGTCGCCATCTCCGCCAGCTGCACATTAAACGTTTAGTTACCACGTTATGGCTGGCTATCCACTGGCAGGGTATACGTACATAAACACAATAGAGGAGCGAAAAGCTGCTGCGTCGTGGAAGTATCCCGTCATAATCAACTAGGAAATTTTCCTGTTTGTATCTCTGTAAACATTACTCGCTTATCTATTTTCCAAGAATGGTGTTCCACTTCATACCAAAGGATTTGATTCGTGCGCTAAAAGTATTGCCAGAAGCTATGATGTTTGGCGGGTACACTTTTTTCACAACAAAAGGTTTTGCATTAAACATAAGATGAACCTCCACATATATTTTAGTAACTAAATATACTTTCAGTACGTAAATACGAGCAAGGATGAATTCTTAAAGTATTCTTCCAGGCATCACATTTGATATCCTACTTGACAGCCATGTATCTCGGAAGAAGCCAATCCTTGTGAGTAGGCCATTAAATATAATTTATGTGATACTGACTCGTTCCATATCACTTCGATAAAATCGTGCGAATTATATACGAGACATGTATCTAACTACCTAGCTATAACTAACTCTCTCCATTATACATCTGCTACTAATTGACGGTGTGTCTCAGTTACGGCTTACAACTTAATACTGATGCAAATTTGGTTTATGAAAAACAAAGACTTTGACTTGACTTCCGTTAGTTTCACCGTGAATGACGAAATAATTTTGACATATCGAAACAAACGACTCAAGGTACACTTACTACTAAAAAGTACACATTCTGGCTTCCTTTTAAAGTGATAGGTCTGTCTCACAGAACAGAATGCGACTTCGGTTTGAGAATATTTTTTCTCAGTGTGTGTGTGTGTGTGTGTGTGTGTGTGTGTGTGTGTGTGTGTGTGTTTGGGGGGAGGGGGGGGGAGAGAGAGAATGAGTTGGCAATTGCCCTTTCCTGTCACTCGGAGGATATCCCGCTAGTGACAGATGTCTCGATTTTATGTCAAAGGCAGTACGTTCCGTGGGAAAGGGCGCAGGTCCTGTTACGTCTCCATTACGTCACACTCGCCGTTGGCAAGTCGCTTAGGAAAACAGAAAAATCTGTCACCGCGTATCAGGTGAGCGCTTTCTTAGTATTTATGTCCTTGGAGACTAAGAGGGAGAAACATCCATTTCTGTCGGATTCACGCTGCCTTTTCTGGGCACTCAGATTCTGCGAGCACGGCTCAATGTGAAACACATTATCTTTGGCATTACGGATGTTTAAAACAATTTACAGCCATATTGACTGTTAATCGACGTGTCTATTTCGAAAATTCTACAGATACTGAATTACTTAAAATACTTAATGAAGGAGCATGTCTCGAGGTACAAATCTCATCTTCAGGCTACAATAACATAAAAACATTTAACAGTACACAGAGATATTAAAGTTGGTCTTTACAGTCTGCCATGTACTGTGGACAACACACACACAGAGAGAGAGAGAGAGAGAGAGAGAGAGAGAGAGAGAGAGAAGGAAAACTTAATATGAAGTAATATACACTGTTAAAATAGAAAATACTAAGCAAAAAGAGTATACACGAATATGTGCTCGCACAGCAGTGTCTTCGTAATCCTTTAAAATAATTTTTTGCTGTCGGTTTTAAAATCAAATTGTAACAGTCTCCTATTATAACATACTTCGTCGACCAACGTGAGGGATGCGACAGTCACGATGTGCAGAAGTCACTGCAAGTGAGCGCTAACACGACAATCAACACACCCATAATTACATCGAAACAAGCTTTGTTTTGACCGCCACCTTGTTTCTACTACACAGCACAGTTGCTTGTAGTATCGTGTTTCAAGTGTCCTTTCAAAGTTTACGGACAGTGATAAACGATAACGAAAGAGCCATAGCAATGGAGATAACTGAACATACACCAGACAACAGCAATTTCCTATGAACAAAGTGAGTGATTATTAAAAAGAAATTATGTGAATGGCACACCTATAAACGAAGTGAATATAGATCTTCCTCCTCTTCCGCAGTATGACCACAGCACATGTCAAGGCCGTACAGAAATATCTGTGTGTACTGCCTTTATACACTGAACATGTGTCTGTACCTCGAAATATATTGCTTCGTTACATAGATCAAGTAGTCAACAAATTTTGTGCCTGGTAGCGGTCTCTGAAAAAGCATTTAGTATTAAGTGGGTTGACCTCCGAAAGCGGTGTGCGTAAACGCGTGCAAAAGATTGGAATTATTTCTATCTCTGTTTTATGAAACATAAAACAATAAAGTGCTCCAACAGTGAAAGGGCCTGTATAACACGGTGGCTGGGCTACGTAAGTAATCAAAAAACTTTCCCGATTGCTACAGCCCATGAAGTGCGAGCCTAACGAGGGGGAGGGGCGGAGTGGGAGAAAAAAAAAAAAAAAGACTCTGAGGTCTTTTGGAGACGTCTCTGCGCCCTTGTGGTCGTTATGCGAAACGGAACAGAGGAGACTCGTTCTATAAATATTCTGAACAATTGCTCGCCAAAGTATGTCACATAATTTGATCTCATAACGTAGTGTCTTGGTAAACTGGGCTATTTACACCAGAATCATCAAACAGCAGTAGAAAGTAGAACGTTTGTCAACAACTTTAATAGAGGTACGAGATGAACAGCGCATCCTAACTGACACTTGAGACTGTAACTTTTCCAGGCTATAATGGGCTATTAAAAGTAATGACCCATCCAGAGTAAGACTTGTGATTCAAATACGAGGCGGACTGGTAATGGGAACTAGGAGCCCCAATTGTGACGCCCAGAGGAAACTCTTTAAAATCTTGACCAGGACGGGGAATTTAACTATTTTCAACATAATTTTTCAGCAATATGTCCCATTGAAAAAAATCCTACTGAACGTGAAATTGAACTTGTTTATGAGTATATAACGTAAAGTTGATGAATTACTCGACACGTGCAAGTGTAGCTATGTCAGTATCGATCTCAGGCAGCGCGAATACGAGAGAGCATAAAAGATACACTGCCGAGTCAAAACCTATTTAAAAGCGTGTTGGTCCACGTCAGCAGTGATTCTGTGTGCAATGGACTCGACAAGAATTTGATACGTTTCCAGAGGTTCGTGGCACAAGACGCATACGCACACGTCAGACACTTCCCGTAATGTTCAGGCCGTTGGTTTTTGGGGGCGCCCGATAACGTCCCAGTTGAGTTTCGTGGGATTCATTGACATCCAAGTGAGTTCACTATCATACTCCTGAAACCATTGCAGCACAATTCCAACCTTGTGACACGAATAATTATCCTGCTGGTAGATGGGAGAGACATCAAGCACAGGAGGTGAATAATGTTGAAGTGTCCACAGCTGTCATGGCACCTTTGACTACCACCGACCGCAGGTCCCGTGAACGTCCGCCATAATACTGCTCGCACCGGCCTGCGTCCGTTGCGGGTTTCGAGCAGCCGTTCACGAACATCGACCTGGTTTAACAATAATCAGGATTCTTCCGCCCAGGCAACACGATTCCACCGAACCACTGATCTCCATGATCCCGTGCCCACTGTAATCATAAGTGACGATGTTTGTGGGTCATCGTGGGAACACACAGCGGTCCGCTGCTTGGAACACAATGGTCAACACTGTGCGCTGAACGGTGTGCTCCCAAACACTCGTACCGAGCGAGGTGGCGCATTGCTTAGACACTGGACTCGCACCCGGGAGGACGACGGTTCAGTCCCGTATCCGGCCATCCTGATTTAGTTTTTCCGTGATTACCCTAAGGCAAATGCCGGGATGGTTCCTTTCAAAGGGCACGGCCGACTTCCTTCCCCGGCCTTCCCTAATCCAATGAGACCGATGACCTCGCTGTCTGATCTCCTTCCCCAAAACAACCCAATATGCCTGCGCCGGCATATATACTGTCTTCAGATCTGCCACAGATCACCGTCTATCCTGCTTTAGAGAGCGGGCAAGCCTCTGATCCTTACGTTCTGTGATGAGCTATGGACGTCCAACTACTTGGCACGCGAACTGCCGATCAGCTTCTCCATTTTCGAGATGCTCGCTCCCGGGCACTGGGCCAAAACAATCTGGCTTTTGTCAAAGTCGGCTGATTTCCGCATCGCTAGAATGATTCCTCATTCGTCTCTCCTCCACTCACATACTTCTCTTACCACGTAATTTGCTCTGAACGCCACCAGGCTGCATACAACCTCGCGGTGCGCAGTGGTAATAATGTTTTGGCTCACCGCTGTACGTCCCGTATCATATGTCGTGATATAAATATGACGGTGAGAGCGACATATTCTAGTTGGCCCAAATGTAGTCAAAAAAATGTTGAAATGTGTGTGAAATCTTAAGGGACTTAACTGCTAAGGTCATCAGTCCCTACGCTTACACACTACTTAACCTAAATTATCCTAAGGACAAAAACACTCACCCATGTCCATGGCAGGACTCGAACCTCCGCCGGGATCAGCCGCACAGTCCATGACTGCAGCGCCCCAGACCGCTCGGCTAATCCCGCGCGGCCCAAATGTAGTCTCTGGCCTCATTGCGCATTACTACGTCTGAGTGATTCCGTTACTTCTTCGGTAGTCAGTTTCTTTTATGGCGATGACAACTGTGAATACTTCGAAAGCTAGTATTTTCATACATAACAGAATAAACGCAACAAGCATACCAGGAACAAACAAAAATCCATCAACAAAGGCTTCGAAGTTAGCAACACGTGTATTAATTAATGACACGGTAAGAAATGTTCTCCGACACGTACTTGGAGGATAGTGTGGATACAGACGTAGGTCCTTCCCATTACTTTTTGTGATGCTTTCAAACAATGCTTAAACCTGCAGCAAACTTCCTCGAGTACGGAGAAATTGCCGCGGAGGGACACGCGAGTAGTTTGTGAGGAAGGATCTGCGTAGCCGCATCTCGGCCAAGGCCCGCGCTCCGCCGCGGACAGAGAGCAGCGAAACAAAAGGAGGAAACGTGTGGTGCCGTGCCCCGCGGCATCCTGTGTGGACTGCCGAGGCGGCGAGTGAGGCGGCGGCGCGACAGCTGCGCCGCGGCGCGCCGTGCCGGGATAACACGTCCCGCGGCCGGGCCCGCCACAGCCTCATTTTCCCTAATGAGTTTTGAGCGGAAGCGGCGCCGCCCGCCGCACCGCGCCTGTGGAAGGGGCCGGCAGCCGCTGTCTGCCTGCTGTCGCTGCTGAGACAGCGCTCGCCGTTCACGGCCAGCCTCCGCAGCACCCGGCGACCAGTCCACACTCCTGCGCTCATCCTCCTTCATAACCTACTGGCTTCATTTACTAACAACTCGACACCTGCTTCAACAAGTCTTCGGTGCGGCCTAAATGCCTCCTAGCTTTTTTGTGTTGGCTCCCCGAGAGTCCGAAGGTGGGAAGAAAGGATGGAAAATCAGGGTTTAACGTACTGTCAGCATCGCGGTCATCAGAGACGGAGAACAAGTTCGGATTATTTCAAACATGGGGAAGGAAACGGCCGTGACCTTCCAAAGGAGCCATTGCCGCATCTGCCTGGAGTGATTTAGGGAAGTCACGGAAAACGCAAATCAGGATGGCCGGACGCGGAGATGAGCCTTCATCCTCCCGAATTAGAGTCCAGTGCGCGTGGTCTTCAGTCCTGAGACTGGTTTGACGCAGCTCTCTATGCTACTCTATCCTGTGCAAGCTTCTTCATCTCCCAGTACCTACTGAAGCCTACATCGTTCTGAATCTACTTAGTGTATCCACCTCTTGGTCTATGATTTTTACCCTCCACGCTTCCCTCCGATACTAAATTGGTGATCCCTCGATGCCTCAGAACATGACCTACCAACCGATCCCTTCTCTTCTTGTCCACACTATTTATCGTCCACGTTTCACTTCCATAAACCGCTAATCTCCATACAAACACTTTCGGAAAAGACTTTCTGACACTTAAACCTACACTCGATGTTGACAAATTTCTCTTTTTCAGAAATGCTTTCCTTGCCATTGCCGGTCTACATTTTACATACCCTCTACTTCGACCATCATCAGTTATTCTGCTCCCCAAATAGCAAAAATCTTTTACTACTTTAAGTGTCTCATTTCCTAATCTAATTCCCTCAGAATCACCCCACTTAATTCGACTACATTCCATTATTCTCGTTTTGCTTTTGTTGGTGTTCATCTTAGATCCTCCTTTCAAGACACTGTCCACTCCATTCAACTGCTCTTCCAAGTTCTTTGCTGTCTCTGACAGAATTGCAATGTCATCGGCGAACCTCAAAGTTTCCATTTCTACTCCGTGGATTTTAATACCTACTCCGAATTAAAAATATACAAACTGAGATTATACGGAAAATTTAAGTACGTATTCTATTTCCAGTATGATGACTTACGTCTAAAGTTAGCTGACACCAATAAGCATTAAAATGGCTCTACCGCAGTACTTGAACTTACATTTCAAGTACGTTTACACTAGTAAATGATGATAGTAAATGATGATATTGACAGCGTAGGCAGAGGTACTAAGACCCTGTTATGCCGAAGAAACACCCAAAAGAAGTTGTAACCACGAAGAAAAAATATTGCCTTTAACAAGAACGAAAACCTCCAATTTCTTTGGCCACTTGCCACAAGACTGCAATTTTGCGATGAAACCACAAAACACTCTGCAGTAAAACGAGCGTAGGGCAACGAACAAACCTTGTTAGTGGGAGCGACAGCAGTTAGACCGCACAACAGACGCAATGGAGAAAGTTCCCACGCTTTTTAACTTGAAACATCAGCTTATATGATATGAATGACCCGTCACACGGAATTCCTGTTACGGTTACGGTTTCTGCCATAATCTTAAAGTATGGCTGGTATGATTTAACGCGTTAACATGTTTGCTCGTACATGATGGGATGATGTGCCGTTTGATGCTTGTACAAGGCTTTCATGGGTGAAATGATGTAATGCTGCAAACTAAACAGTTTGAGTGACAATCCATCAACAGTGTGGTAATTAATAAAGACTAAACGAGAAAGTGTAAATATGTTAGCACCGAGCCTTCAACATACTTCTCTTGAATAAATGATTTACATTTCCACTAGATGTTCTCTCCTCCACTCCCTCCCCCCTTCTCTATCTCCCTCAGTAACACACACACACACACACACACACACACACACACACAGAGAGAGAGAGAGAGAGAGAGAGAGAGAGAGAGAGAGAGAGAGAGAGACTGTGCACAGGAAGGAGCAAATAACTAATGACGAGGTAATAGATAAAATAGAGATCAAATAGGGGTTAAACGGTGGCACAGTGTGACTAAAGAAAGGGATCTGTCGACAGGAGACATTATCAGACATAAAGCGAATCGACAGTTAGATAGCGGAAGGAGGCGTGCAGTGTCTGTATGTCTGTATGTCTAGTGTACCGGTACCTTGACAATCGTTTTGATGTCAAATCGTCAGAGCAAACATAGCTGTCTCAGTAATCGTAAATCTTATACTGAGTAGCGCAACAGCAGTGCTACAAACAAGAAATGATAAAAATGAGCAATTTTCAAACGCTAGTACAAACTCCGTGTGATTTTAAAAAGATCAAATGGGAAACGAGACATTATATTCCGCTGCTTCGTAGCTTCAAATTTCAATTAACATTAACATAAAATGGCACATCCATATTCATAATGAAATCTGTCACATGAATTATCTCCTGCATCAAAGGACTACCTACTGCTGAGCCAAGATACATCCTACGATATTACAGTGTTATCCAATCAAATACATAAAGTAATAAAAATTGTAAATGGTTGCGATTTATTTTGGTCAATTGTTCTATTATTGCAGTCTGTCGTCCTTGCAATATATATATAATACTCATGTTGTAGAGTGAAACTGTGTCATGTGTGTAGCAGAAAACATAGTAACCTTTACATAATACATTAAATGGAAAAAGACACATCAGTAACTCCTTATATGAGGGCATCGTAGCACCTTATGTGAAGAAATCTAAGTTTTCATCAGTAATACTTGATAGGGAAACAGATGCACTGCGACACATTTAAATGTACCAAAGTAAAATTTTTTAAAGGATTCCTCCAATGCTGATTGTATGTCTCATTAATGGTTAAGAGAGCTCAAGATTGCTCACCTAATTAGCGTAAAAATAAATAATGAAAATGTAGAGCAGTATTGGAAATCACAATGTATGGCATGAGCCATGGTATAATTATTCTTGCACAAGGAGTGTCTGCATCCATAGTGTATATATTATCTCAGCAGTTAAACAGTCTTTTGACGTGTTCTAGCTATTACATTGCAAGTAACTGTACGATAAAGTGTGAAGTAAAGGTGTTGTGTCTGGTCTTGTGTTCTATGTGCCCTATAGGAGATATTTCCGTTACTTGCATGCAAAAAATATCTTTCAAATCATTTAAATAATACAAAATAATGGGGCACATTAACATAAAACAACATTTCTGGATAAGGGCGGCTGTAAAGCGTAGCATAATACCCCTGTCACACGCAACAAAAAAAATTTCGCAGAGCTTGTGCGTAATTAACAGTTGGGCACCTGATGCTGCCGAAAAGTGCAGTGCGAATAAATGTCGGAAAATAAAAACGTGACTGAAGCTGCAAAAGTATTATTTCATAAATCTCGTGATCCACTAGCGCATCTCAGCCAATTCTACGCAACACGGACAAATAAAAGCCTGCCGCCTCCCCTAGCAGACGTGTGATTGGCACGGCAGCGTTTGACCTTGGGCTGAAGTAGAAAACGAGTCCGTGGGCCTTGTCAGTTGGTGCCCTGGTGTGGAGCGAGGGGTGCCCCTGGGCGGCCGTGTCGCTATGCTGTGCTGCGCCGCCGCCGGCCTGCCAGCCTGTAGCTGGCCGCCGAGCTCGGCACAGTGAGGCAGAGCCGCGGCGCGCGGCACGCTGTTGTCACATCTCCACCACACTCCAGCTTCCTCCGCCGTTCCGGTCCCGCCGCCTCACCACTAGCTCACCGCTCGCCGCTCCGGCTCCGGCTCCTTCGCAATCTGCACTGCCTCGCCACCGACACATCCACATCTGTATTCACGAACACAACTTACGGCGACCATCCTAGGATATACTCGTGGTACCACTCACTACCCCGACCCCCCACCTTTTCCCTGTTCCATTCGCGACGGCCACATGGGCAGAATGATTGTAGGTAAACCTCTGTACTACCACTAAATTCTCGGATTCTCTCCTTCTGGTCATTTCGCGAAGACGTATGGGAGTTGCCCGAGACTTTCCGCACTTCGTGCAGGGAGCGGCAACTGACCCTTAACATAGACAAATGTAATGTATTGCGAATACATAGAAAGAAGGATCCTTTATTGTATGATTATATGATAGCGGAACAAACACTGGTAGCAGTTACTTCTGTAAAATATCTGGGAGCATGCGAGTGGAACGATTTGAAGTGGAATGGTCATATAAAATTAATTGTTGGTGTGGCGGGTACCAGGTTGAGATTCATTGGAGGAGTCCTTAGAAAATGTAGTCCACCAACAAAGGAGGTGGCTTACAAAACACTCGTTCGACCTATACTTGAGTATTGCTCATCAGTCTGGGATCCGTACCAGATCGGGTTGACGGAGGAGATAGAGAAGATCCAAAGAAGAGTGGCGCATTTCATCACAGTGATATTTGGAAACCGTGATAGCGTTACGGGGATGTTTAGCAAACTCAACTAGCAGACTCTGCAAGAGAGGCGCTCTACATCGCGGTGTAGCTTGCTGTCCAGGTTTCGAGAGGGTGACGTTTCTGGATGAGATATTGAATATATTGCTTCCCTCTACTTATACCTCCCGAGGAGATCACAAATGTAAAATTAGAGAGATTCCAGCGAGCACGGAGGCTTTCCGGCACTCGTTTTTCTCGCGAACCATACGCGACTCGAACAGGAAAGGGAGGTAATGACAGTGGCACGTAAAGTGCCCTCCGCCACACACCGTTGGGTGCCTTGCGGAGTATAGATGTAGATGTACGCTCACGAAACTTCAACAGTAAACCCCTCCGTCACGTACAACGCCTCCCTTGAAGCACCTGCCACTTTAGTTCGTTGAACATCTCCGTAATGCTTTCGCCACACTAAACGATCCTGCGACAGTGACATTAGCCGCTCTTCCTTGGATCTTCTCTGTCCCTTCTCTCAATCCCACAGCGTAACAGTCGCACCTCTGATCAACAATACGGATGAATCGTTCGTAAGTCGAATTCAAATGGGACTGAGGACTACGGGACTTAACTGCTGTGGTCATCAGTCCGCTAGAACTTAGAACTACTTAAACTTAACTAACCGAAGTACATCACACACATCCATGCCCGAGGCAGGGTTCGAATCTGCGACCGTAGCGGTCGCGCGGTTCCAGACTGTAGCGCCTAGAACCGCTCGGCCACTTTCGTCAGTGACTTGTTTCCTGAATCGATTACATTTTTTTAAGATTCTTCGAATTTGTATTATGTGGTCTCCCCACGTTGGTCGCTTCGGATTGTTACTCCCTCGTATTTTAACGGGAAACTGCTATTTTCAGTTTTTTTCGCCAATAGTGTAATCAAACAGTAGTGAATCGAACTCCTATTTATGCGCAGTATGTTACATTTATTTACTTTTAAGAACAACGGGCAGTCCCCGCAACAGTCCTCAATCCTTTGCAGGTCTTCCTGAAATTCGTCTTCTGGTGCCGCTACCTTCTTACAGATGAGAAACAGCACCACCTGAACAGCAACACGGAGTTTCGGACGTTATCCATTAGAATTCAGAGGTGTCCAAACCGCGGGCCGCATGTGGCCCAAAGCAAGTATCGATGCGACCTAAGAAGTGAGCCTCTTGCAACACGATAGGTTAAAATTTTTTTTAAAAATCCACCAAATTCGGTTTATCTAAAACTATGATAAACTGAGTATTTTCAAGTTGAAACTCCTGCCACACGATGCCTCTTAGACAGCTAAAAGGTCGCAGTGTGGTGCGATGTCTCTAAGTGGCATAATCGATCCTTTCGTTTTTGAGAACAGATAGTGACAGGCGTCTACAGTCACATCTCGGCGTATGCTGAAAATTTGATACAATTCTCGCACCTGAATTTTAACAATTTCCTACAAATGAGAGCCGGCCGGGGTGGCCGAGCGGTTGTAGATGGTTCTAGGCTACAGTCGCACGTTCGAATCCTGCCTCGGGCAGGTTAGTTAAGTTTAAGTAGTTCTAAGTTCTAGGGGACTGATCACCTCACATGTTAAGTCCCATAGTGCTCAGAGCCATTTGAACCTACAAATGAGCATTGGTTTCAGCAAGACGTGCTCAACTTTTCAATGGCAACAGTGCGCAGTGTGTTCCGTAACCATGTCCTTTCAAGGAATGGGGACATGTTTTGGCGTCCCGTATCTCCAATCTTATCGGTCCGTGATTACTTCCTTTGGGTGTTCCTGAAACAGAGGATGTAAGCTAGGCGCCCATACATAACTGCGGAACTGAAAGACGCTATTACTGCTGAAAGCAGAAATATTTCTATACAAAACGATTTTTCATCGCAGATTGTCGGAGTGTCAATGTAATAATGGCAGCACCTATAAGAAGCAATACGAAATCTTTTTGTTGATGTGACTGAAAATGTCCTACAATGTAACGCTCAGCCCGTTTCGCTATATCCAAATCGGCCAGTTTCTCTGCCACATCGTGTATGGAGAGTAACGGTCCTGCCAAGCTTCTTTGGAGAACTCTGTAAATTAATTTTACATTTGTCTATATTGTTCCGTTAACAGCGACACGGTGAGTTCTGTTTGTAATGAAGTCCTGAATCCAATGAGAAATCTGGTTCGCCACTCTAAATGCTTGTATTTTCTTCAGTAGTCGACGGTGCGGGACAGTGTCAAATGTCTTCACAAGCGTCCTACAGCAGACGGCCGCTGACACTGGCCACAGTTTATGCTGTGTGTCAAAAATACACGGCCATCCATGAATTACATCTCTGCTGGCACCTATACTTCCATTAAAGTAACGACAGATTGCAGTGGCGGATGGCACTGTTGAAAAGGCTCCACATGGCACCTGCAAAATGAGAAATAAAGCAAGCATGTGACGCTTGTAAAGCAACCACTCGACTCGCCGAAATCTCAGTCGATAAAGTTATTCAGTTTACATACAGTTATGCTAATCTGAATCACATATTTGCAGGCTGACAGTTTTGTAATCGTTGGGTAGTGCTATACGAGAAAGCATTTTTATAATGTGTTGATTTAGTATACTCAGTTCTCCAGGTCGGCTTACTGTGTTCGAAAAATGCCACTGCTAAGCACACAGCTAACAATTACGCATTCCATATGTTATAGAAGATAAGCAAATCTACTGAAGATGGCGATCATTAGCCAAAATCAGTACGATTAGGACCAGCGAATTCATTTTTTTTCTGAGGACATACACCAATCAAGAGCGCATAGCGATATGTTCATAGAAAAAACGCCTTCTTATTGCTGCAGTACTCGTATTTAACTTCACAGCCGTGTTTCGCCTTTTATTTCAGTGGATATTCTGGAATAGCATACTGTATAGTATGTTCGTACCTTATCTAAGACTTAGACGGTGAGACCGTGACTGTGTAAAGCTATATGTTAATTATTGGAAAAAGCAGTAACTATATACTGTTAATAATGCTATTTATTTAGAACAAATAGCGCCATTACCAGTTATGAATTGACAGGTTCATCATCAGGTGGTTGTTCACATTTTTTCCGCCGTACAGAAGGTGCTCGCTGTCGTTCGCTGTGATGAAAGTTGTTCGGGGTGACGGTGCCCTACAGCAAGAACAGACATGAGACAATGAAGTAATGTAACGCTATCCCGTCGATAACAGGCATGTTCAGAAACTACCCAACTTCGCAAATAAAAATATTCAAAGATGCTAAAGTGGCAAAGACTAAGTAACAAACGCCGTGTAAAAGAAATGAGCATATTAAAATACGCCTTTGCTAAGGAGATGAAACTAATTTTTAAGGTCGAATACAATGCTTTCCATCTGACGACAGATTTTTAACAAATTCGAAAGCGGCAATCTAAATGTACACGTACTTTTTAAACAACACTCTCGCTAGTTGACATATTCGATTTGTAACTGTTACAACAGGGCTAATTCATTTAAATCATGCCGAATAATACGGTAAAACATGACACTAACTAATTCGTCTTGTGTCACGTCGAAAACGCTGTGTCTTTTTTTATGGCAATGTGGATTGGTTTTTAAACAGCTTCGTGTTCAGCGGACTAGGATATGCACGACTGAATGTTTTTCCGAACGAACACTGAAACGCGTTGAAAGATGTGCGTGCACGCGGCTTACCCACGCCGCCGTTTCTAGGTGACAGCGCTCGTCAACTTCTCCGCTACCACACTACAATCGCGCTGCGCCTGTTGGCTGCTCCTATTGTCCTCTGGCGCCCCGCGCGGTACGATTTGCGAATTCAAGGGACCGGTGCTACCGGATTGCAGCTTCCCCTCCTCTCGCCAGAGCAGACACCAGTTGCTCCGAGCACATGGCTGCCTACGTCAGCCATGGGCGGTACCCCGTGCAGCCACTTCCCCCCAGCACTACGCCCCGCGACTTGACGATACAAGTGGACATCTCCTCCACTCCAAACAGTGCTTCTGGGCGAGGAGAGAGTGGCTCCTCCCCGGACGTAAGGCTTTTTTTTTTCCTTAACATAAATTTTCTTCCAGCAGTTGTTACGGCAGTTTCTGACTAGTTCTTCTTCACTAGTACGGATTTTGGCCTGTTCTTCTTCACTAATATTCGATACGTTACCAAACCACTATACGCAGACGCATCTATTTGCTGACTACGAACGGTTTCAAGAAAAAAAATATGACGCCACCTTTGCTCTTTCGCGGCTATTGGTCGCCTGTAGCGTTGCAACGACAGTGCACAAACATTTAAACAACGCCAAGCAATTCTGATAGCAGCTAGAAGGCTAATAATAATTGGTTCAACAGCAGCGATCAGGTTCTTGAGGAAGATGAAGGGCTGCACAAGAACAGATATGATTAAAGATATTAGAATATGGTCAGATATTTTACAAATGAATAAAAATATTCATAAGTACCATGAAGAGAAAAATCTCATGAAAATGTCAGGGCTTAGATTTCTCCAGATGATCATGAATTACAAGCAGGATGAGAAAAAAAAGGTATTGGAAGACCTAGAAAAAGACGGGAATGGTTTCGTCTGTGAGTTCGGAACAGGAAATAGCCTCATCCATGAAGTTAATTGACGATAATCAGAACTCGGAATGACATATTAATGAAAGAATTCTCCTATCCTGGACCAAGATAACACAGGATGACAGAAGCCGGAAAGATATTCGCAGTGGATTTGCACAGGTGAAATAAAATTTCTCGTATCTCCTGGGAACAGGTATTGATTTGCAAACAAGGAAGAAGTTTACGAAAACGTACGTCTGGAGAACATCATTGTATGTATGTGAAAAACAGATCATCTTCCTATGCCTGGAGAAGAAACGGGAAGCATCTGAAATTTGTTGCTGTCTTACAATGTTACATATTAACTGGACAGATAAAAGTACAAAATGAAGAACTAGTAAGAAGAATAGATGAGGAACAAAGTCTATGGAAAACCGTGTGTGTGTTTATATGGTTCACAGATCTTTAACGACGAGGTTATAAGCGCCGCCGTAAAACAAGTAACAACAAATGTGATTAAAACGTGGCGTCAAATTCGGATAAAATTTCAAGCTATCGATGATTGCTTCAGCATGTTAACTCCTGGCGATGTCGGTGGAGGCAATCATTGAAAGTTTGAAATTGTATCCTAATTTGAAGCGGGAAATAAACCGCGAAGCTTTTATGAAAGGACTCCATTGTGAAAAAGTTAAAATTGCATTTTCCCACACAAAATGTCACTCGCGTTCACCCGTACAATCACACTACCACCCAAATCTAAAAATACTGCATTTCGTCAAATTTTCTAAAATGTTCTACGGAAACACATACAGAGAAAGAGACTAAAACCCGACATGTGGCTGGCTGACAAAACACACCGATGAGCTAGCCACCTCATGATAATACACTAATAACACATCCCTACCATTTTAGTGAGCAAGTTTGATATACCCCAGATTGTTTGAAAGTTCTACCACATTCGTACAATTGCCAGCTAAAATTGAGGGCAAATATGCATTTTAAAGAGCCGTGCTCTCTCGTCTCAGAACGAAACATAGTCTTCTACAATATGGTGAACCCCAAGCACCATACATTGGAGGGTCTCCTGGGACGAATAGTCATGCATCTTACGGCTCTATCCTAAACAAAGTCGAGTGAGAGGACTTGCCCTGTGCTGTGTGGCTGGAAGGAGGCACGCCACGGCTGCGTTACCAGTGGAAAATCCTTACCAGAACATGAAAGGAAGGTTCGAAGATTAGTGTTTAACGTCCCATCGACAGCGACATCAGTAGAGACGGAGCACAAGCTCTTTTCAAAGGAAATGTAACGGCATTTGCCTATATCGGTCTTGGGAAATCAGTGAGTTCCTGAATCAGGATGGCGGGGCGGAGATGTCAATCGTCGTCCTCCCGAAAGCAAATGCAGTTAACTAACCACTGCGCCACCTCGATCGGTCTTATCAGAAGTAAGTGACAGGTTAGTGGTGCATAAGCTACAGCCTCCAACAACAGTTAAGTCGGCTCTGGAAGGGGCAGCATAGAGGAAAAAAATACACTGATGGGGAAAAAAACTCGCATCTCCGTGGAGGATTTCTGCGACATAAACAAAAGTTGATAGGCGTGACGAGCGGTTCTAGGCGCTACAGTCTGGAATCGCGCGACCACTACGGTCGCAGGTTCGAATCCTGCCTCGGGCATGGAAGTGTGTAACGTCCTTGGGTTAGTTACGTTTAAGTAGTTCTAAGTTCTATGGGACTGATGACCTCAGAAGTTAAGTCCCATAGTGCTCAGAGCCATTTCTTTTTATAGGTGTAAAAGATAACGCCTATTAAAATTTTGAGTCAGTCGCTAGTGGCGCCACTATGAGGACGCAAATCACGTTTGGTTTCCATATACGCTGTAATGGTAGTAAGCGTCAGTTACCTTTGAGATTGGACGTGATGATTCGTTGTTAGTCGATAATGCCTTTAAACCAACAAAGATGCAATTATCAACACCTCACTGACTTTGAACGAGGTCGTGTAATAGGGCTACAAGAAGCCGGACATCCCTTCTGCGGTATTGCAGAAAGACTTGTAGCCACTGTACATGATTGCTGGGACCGTGGTCACGACAATAAACGGTCGCAAAAGACCGTGTTCCGGACGGCCACGTGCCACTACCTAGAGCGAAGACCATCGTGTTCGGCGTACGGCTCTGTCGCAACGTACCGCATCTGCAGCAACAATTTGAGCAGCATTTGGTACCAGAGTGACACAACAAAGTGTTACCAATCGGTTACTTCAAGGACAACTCCGATACAGACGCCCAGGAGAATGTGCTCCACTGACCCCAAACAACAATCGTTTGGTTTCAAGCGATAGCTCAATGGAAGACAGGTTAGAAATTTTGTTGTGTTTTCTGGCGAAAGATGGTTCTGCCTCGGTGCTAGCTGAGCCTGCAACCAACCATTCTGCGTGCTAGACACACTGGACCTATATCTAGAGTCATGGTCAGTACCACTCTGGTGGTTATCCGGCGTACCCTGACTGCAACTCCATACGTCCGTCTGGCGATACGGCCTGTTGTCCTGTCATTTATGAACAGCATGGCAATGTTTTCCAACAACATAACGCTCGACCACATACCGCTGCTGTAATCCAACAGGTTCTACAGAGTGTCGACATGTTGCCTTGTCCTGCTCTATCACCAGGTCTGTCTCCAACCGAGCACGTATGGGACATCATCGGACGATAACTCCAGCATCGTTTACAACCAGCATTAACAGTCCCTATATTGACCGACCACGTGCAACAGGCGTGGAAAGCCATCCCACAAATTGACATCCAGTATCTGTTTGCACGCAACATTCTGGCGCGATTTTTTTTTTCCGTCGGTGAAGAAAGGCAACTAAGATCAAAATATACAAAAGACGTAAAAGGGGATGTTTGGTTTGATAGCTACGTAGAGATTAAAAAATTGGCACAACATAGAAAAAGATGATGGGCAGGGCCGAGCCGGTAAAAATAAATAATGACAAAAATAAATACAATTATGATGCTTCACTTGCTATCGCATTAGTGTGCTGCAGACGACGTCCTCTACGGATAGAACAATTTTTTTTAAGTTGCTTAAAATACTCATTCAAATCGGTTAACATCACGGGGACATGTACCGTGCTTATTCGAACTGAGCGATCCGCCAGTATTCAGAGGAAAATTATTCGCAATCAGACACGTTGCTGAAAGTAATTTCGCCAGTGTGTCAGCAGTCACAAGCTAAGGAGGCAGCTCGTGAGGTTACCAGCCGGCGCACGGCAGAGTGGCGGCTGCGAAGTTGCCGGCTCATTAGCAGAGTCCGGCGCAAGGGGCGTCGGCGTAGCCCACATTCCGGGCCGCGGCTCGCCTCTACCTGCGGCCCGTCAGGAGCCCCGCAGCCCACTGACGCCCGCTGTCTCTCTCCAAAGTAAACACCGGCCACAGATACCGATAACGCCCGTCCTCCTATCTCGGCTCGACTTCTTGGCACGCATTTTAAAAGCGTAGCTGCTGCCGCCGTCGGAGAAGACGGCACTTCGTCTCGAGGAGGGGAACGTATTCCACAGCCGTTAACACCAGGATGTCGGCCCCGCGCGGAATTCGACTTTCCTGCGGCGCGATACTCTGATTCCATATCTCACACGACAGTTATCTTTCACTTTATCTTCCGTTCCACTGCATATTACGGTATCGTGCCATTTTCCAAGTAACTTAAAGAAAGAGTTTTCTTTAAAATAATAACAGGTTCTTCGGGGTGATTGTATTACTTTAAGCCAAAATCAATCACTACACCTGGGCCAGAATAACAAAGTGGCTGTCAGCCAGTTGGTTACGGAACTACTTTAGCAATAACGAATCAATCAGAGAGTGAGAGATCCTGCGCACTACATGGATGCGGCAGCAGCAGCTGAAAGTTTCAGTTCCGGGTACCTGCACGTGCTGCCCGTCAACCGTCAGCAGTGGCTTTGCTTGGTAAGATAGTAAGTCATGTCCCTTTCTGCCATTTTTCTCATCTGATTTAGAACATTTCTGTCGTGGAATAGAAACACGCCGCACAGAGAGACAACCAAATCGTACGAGCGGCGTTCAGTAAGTAATGCAGCACTTTTTTTTCTGAAAGCAGATTGGTTTTATTCAGGATTCCAATATATAACATTATTTTATAATGTCATGGCTACAAAACAGTGTTTTTCAAAATAATCTCCGCTCAATTCCAGGGCCTTTCGCCAGCTCATGGGAAGGCCTGTATGCCCACATGGTACCCCTCAGCTGGTCGACGTCAGAGCGAACGTCTTGCTGCACAATAACCTCCACATTGTCCACGTGCGCTTCCCTTAGAGATCGTCCTTCGTTGTTCTGTATGTTTTTCTCTCAGGCTGCGAGGAACCCAGCGGGCGCACACCTTAAGAGTGTCCCAGCTGGTGGACTAGTGTGTCAGCACTACCAACAGTGACGCCCAGATGAGCAGGGGGGTGTTTCATTGTAATTCGCCCATTACCTCGAATGAGACTGTTCGCACGTTCCAACGTTGCAAGAGCCAGCTGTATGCTGCCGGCCGGCGCGCAGGAATTAGAAAATGCCTTTGAAGATCTGAGATGCTGTGGTTTTCCGCCAAAAGAAATTCGACGACGTCTCTGTGCTTGGAACGCACCACCGCTACAGACGCTATTTGAAGTCTTCGTATGGCGCCGCCGCCTATCGGAACTGGGGCTGAAGCAGGAGTATTTCACTATGTTCCATAACAAATCCAGCATTTTTTCAATCGAAATTGGCCGAGAAACAAAAATGTTGATTCCGTTACCGGCCAAAAGCGCCGTCTACAGCCAAATGTGGCGATTGTCAGCTGAGGTAGCAAGCAGTATTTTTTTTTTTATTTTAATTAGGTTGTAGACGCGAGAAATCACAGGAATCATTTCTATGATCACAAAAAATTTCCGATGAAAAATATTCCCGTACTGAGAAGAAGGCGCGTGGCACTTTGCACCGTTTTTAAGAAAACGTTTCCATGACTGCAACTATGTGGAAATTGCAACTGCGACTGACGTGAAGAGGTATGAGCGACGTAAATATATTAAATTGTCTCATGTCTTCAGTGTACTGTTACTTCAGAAATAATGTCAGTCAAATTGTCCATCTGCGTACATGTTGTCAGTAACAGCTGTGTCAATGATTTACGAATATTGGTACGGAGTAGGCAACCACTATTTTTTCCGTTGCGATAAAATTTCATTCTACTCATTTAGAACATCGCTACCAGTAGGAATTTCTCGTTAGTTTCTTCCTTTTAATGAGGATACAAAATCTGCATCCACTTTTCACTAAAATTTCCATCTTTGGCAGAGGAGATCTGAAAAGGAAAGTGACACAACCTCCGAGACCATAAACGGCGAACAATGACACACAGGGCTGCTGGTAGGCAATATTTTCCCCACATCTAATAACAGAGACAACACGCAGAAGCCGGACGGAAGGGAGTGAGTGTACGGTACGGGCTGTTTCCGCGCTCTTCGTCTTATCCATCGCCGCATTCTTCTCATCTGCCTACTGTACTTGACACTCGCCTAAGATCGAAACTGAGTTGCACTACGGAAAATAAACTAAAAATAATACTTGAAGACGATATGGAACCATTCATAACGTCCTTAGCAACTGTGTAAAGAAGACACCCCTTACCAGTTTTGGTATGTAATTGCTATTTTTCTCGCTGTTGCCTACATCTGTGCTCCGACGATGACCGCACGATAGGAGGCAGTGCACCAGCAGTACCATTAGCCCTGTTCCCATTCCCTTCGCGGAATGGAAGTCTGTCGGCACCTCTTTGTACATAACCCGAATTTCCGTTATTTCGGCCTAGTAAACTTTGTTGCCTTCGCTCCTGGCGATGCCTCTTCGTCAGTAACGACAAACTGAATTTTCATTAATTTCGAAATGGCTATATTAAAACGTGTAACACTCGTGCCTCTGTTTTCTTATACTATGTACGGCGCAACTATGGAAGACAGCAAATACTGGTTGACAACTGGTGATAGAATCCAGCAAACGGCAAAGCTAAATGTAAGTATATCCCAACCTCTCCAGGGTGACGCTCGAGGATCCTTGGTTGTTACGAGAGAAACCAGTGGTCGGAAATGAATGTCCGGCGGTTCGATGTCTCGAACGACTAATATATGTTCGTAAACCGCTTATGTCTCTGCAAAAAGTTTAGTGACGCTACATTGAGGAACAACACAAGTAACGTTAGGGACACGACGGGAACTAGGACTGAACTAAACTCCCAGACGAAAATGACCTATGCTCTTTTCACAGGAAGCAGCGCAGAGGTTGCTTTAAGCGAATTATGGGGAAACGAAGGAAAATTACAATAACGATGACAGGATGGGAATTTAAAACGCGATCCTGTCATGTGTGAAGGCTAGGCATCAGTCAAGGGCGTGGCAGTAACTATTACGAAACTAAATTACAGTAGCTTAAGAAAAACGCCTTTTGCATGCTCCGTACAAAAGGTGTTTTTCTCGTAAGCCACTGCAATTTATATACAGTCGTTCCGAAAATAGCAAACTTGTTATTATGACATTGCTGCGAAGTCAGATAAAGATGGGATCGTTTAGCTGGCGAGAGAGCGTAACTCCACTGGCAGACGTTTCAAGAGAGGCGTTGTGCGCCACGGAGAGATTTACTATTGAAATTTCGGGACAGCACTTTTCAGGAGGAGTCGGAGAACATATTACTTCCTCCCACATACATTTGGCGTGTTGACCACGAGGAGAAAATTCGAGAAAGTAGAGCCAATGCAAAGGCTTACCGACAATCTTTCTTCCCACGCACTATTCGCGAGTGGAACAGGTTTGGAGGGATCAGATAGCAGTACCGAAAGTACCCACCGCCACAAACCATTAGGTGGCTCGTGGAGTATGATGTAGATGAAAGGCGATAAATAGCCAAATGACTAACAGAATTTGTAATAAGAACTTTGTTTATTTTACTTCCTTTGATAAGAATCGGCAAAGATGTGTAAAAATGTAGGCGTTCATAAACGTAATCTGTTTTCAATATCGTAGCCAAAACACGTTTAATATTTTAAATTATTTTAAAAAATGGACGTACCGTCGCGAGGTTTTGCTTAGAGGTAGACTTCGTCGAGATGGAGAAGAGAGAGTAATAAGACTTTATTCTACAAGATATAATTAATTTAACAAATACAGATATTTCAATGGCGTTAAAAAATAGCGACGAGACGACGAGGCGTGCGACTCCGCGTTAACATTAACAAGTCGTGTCAAAAAAGCACTTGCGGTGTTCATTCAGGCGTTCATTCGAAGTATTTTACTATAAATACAAATTAAACATTCGAAGCGTATAGAGCGACTATCATTACAAAAGCGATCATATTGTGACTGCACAGGTTCCAGCGGCGTGATGCGTGTACGAAATAAGACGGAGGAGATGACATACATGCCTTCTGAAACGTCACGGGCGCACTACGAGTTTGGAAAAGATCGTACTGCATACTGCGTTGTAGCAGATGACAGCACGATAGTGAAATTCATAAATAATTTATTAAACAATCAACCCTAGAATGAATGTGATTGCATTTTTTTGTTCCATTCGGGGAGTTATACCCAAAAATAAAACGCGTGTAGATATGACCAATTTTTGCTTGAAACATTTGAAAGTGTTTTGTAAAGAAACAGATGGTGGGAAACGCCTACAATTTCCCTAACACGGAACTTTCAAGGTTTCCTGCCTGTTGCTTTCGAGTACACATCGGAAGTCGAAGTTTCTGTCGCAGACAATTTTGAGGCAGAGGTTAAATTCAGCGTTGTCAGACGCTGCCACCGACTGATGGATCTCCCTCCAATCTACAAAGTCTTTCCAGTTTTCTATCATGTAGAGACTAACGGAATTCCATGATTGCTCTCTCGTGCCTTGGAAACTGCATAATATCTAGAGTAGAACGTTCTAAAGCAACTTACATCTCCACGATTGGGTTTATGTCTAGGACATTAGCTGTAAAGATACTTGGCACGCAGCTAACCAGTAGCACACAATTCATATCTTATGACTTTCATTACGTTAACATCCTGATCACTGTACAGCCGAGGATGACGGTCTTCATTCTCTTTTAACTAGTAGTGTGTGAAATGCGGAAAACAAAGAGCGAAAACACTACGCATAAAATCTCAAAAATGCTGAAGCTTCGAACCTTTAAATATAACTAATAATGCATTAAGCTTCGGGGAAGTGGTCTTTAATGATAATTTAAGTTTGTACTTGCTTGTCTGCTTGGCTATCTCATTTCATTAGTTTATGGAAAAGATTAACTTTGAATGAGGAATGTGTAATGTCTTTATATCGAGGATAATAATGTGTACAGGTTTTTATTTGAAAAATAGTGCAGTATGCGCATGTCCTATGTAAAAGCAGCATCAGTTTAATGTTATCTCTTGTTTTTTTGAATTTTGTATCTGGCAGTATGGATCAAATTGCGAAGTCAGTTGAAATAAAATAAATAAATAATACTAATAGTGGGGCACTGATAGTGTTTAAGAAGAGACACGATACTCCGTATTGATTTTACTATATCTGATGATGGCGGTTCTCCCGAATTGTGGCACGAGATAAATAAATAAAATTATTTTGGCGATCTAAACAAGTTTTCACCACTAATCATTAACTGTAATTAGTAATTTAATTGTAAAAGTTGTAATCGAACTGCAAACACTATAATTCAATTCTATCACTGGTGGACCTTCTTGAAACCAATGGTTGTTATTTAATTAAAGATTGTTGAGGGACACAGCAAACAGTCAGAAATACTTCTGAAAAGATTCATTCGTTGCCATGACTACCAAGTTGAGATGGCTACAGTTGTTAATTATTAAAAGTTAGCAATTACTTAGAATTCAATTACGGATAACTAATATGGTCTCTTATATTAAGAGGCTTTTTGTCTAATGTGATAAAACAGTAACCTAGTCAAACAAAGGGTATGCTGATGTAAGGCGTTAAAATGCTCTGTCAGCACGTTTTCTGAATTCAAACTCTCATATACTGTGCTACTGCAGACTACGAGTATCTAAGGAGGTATAACCAGAGTCGTAGGCTAGGCACACCAACATGAATCGACATGTCACTTCCCAATTTTTTAAAAGAGGAATTGTGTTTGAGGTTGACACTTGAACATGATTGCTATGCAAGGAGGTACTGGTGTAAGAGAAAGCAGCGCCGATTCCTCCACTGGTCAATATCGAGCAACAGTAGTAGTTGAAAGCACGAGGTGATCTGGAATAGACGCGGTGCAGTGGAGAGGGAGTTATCAATAAGCCGGAAGAGGAGGCCAAGAACATGGATGGGCTGCGGCAGCCTGATGGTCACTGGTGACCTAGGGGCGGAGTCACTGGGAGAAGGCATGAGGTGGCTCGCGATCAGTCGATCAGTCTACTAACAAGGGAACCTCCCCATCGCACCCCCCCCCCCCCTCAGATTTAGTTATAAGTTAGCACAGTGGATAGGCCTTGAAAAACGGAACACAGATCAACCGAGAGAACAGGAAGAAGTTGTGTGGAACTATGAAAAAAATAAGCAAAATATACAAACTGAGTAGTGCATGCGCAATATAGGCAACATCAAGGATAGTCTTAGCTCAGGAGCGCTGTGGTCCCGTAATTGGCGCGAGCAGCTGCGGAACGAAAGGTCCTTGGTTCAAGTCTTTCCTTAAGTGAAAATTTTACTGTCTTTATTTTCGCAAAGTTATGATCTGTCCGTTCGTTCATTGACGTCTCTGTTCACTGTAATAAGTTTAGTGCCTGTGAAAGGACGTGCCTCTCCAATTGGAACCGAAAACATTTGATTGCAAGGTCATAGGTCAACCGATTCCTCCACAGGAAAACACGTCTGATATATTCTATACGACACTGCTGACGGCATGTGCGTCACATGACTGGAATATGTTGTCGACCCACCTAGCTTGTACACTTGGCGAATGGGTAAAAAGATTATTCTACATTGCCAGATTTTGGTTTTCTTTTGAATGTGATAATCACTCCCAAAAAAAGTGATGAAAACATAACGGACGGACAGATAATAATTGTCTGAAAATAAAAAAAATTAAACTTTTCACTCAAGGGTAGACTTGAACCAAGGACCTCTCATTTCGCAGCTGCTCACGTTAACCACGGGACCACGGCGCTCCTGAGCTCGCACTATCCTTGATGTTGCCTATCTTGCGCATGGGCTACTCAGTTTGTATATTTTGCTTATTTTTTTCATAGTTCCACACAGCTTCTTCCTATTTTCTCGATTGATCTGTGTTCAGTTTTTCAAGGTCTATCCACCGTGCCAACTTATAACTAAATCTGAGGGGGGGTGTGATGGGGAGGTTCCCTTGTAAGGACGCTCCTCTGTCCTCACCGCAGTACTCTACACTGCTCTGTCCTCTTCTGGTACCGAACAGCCGACATTCACCCTGTCTGCTCATTACATGAAACATTATTTCCATCTTATAATAAATACCTAAAAATGTCAAGGAAGCTGTAACACTACAAAATTAATGTATTCTATTATGTCAAAAAATGGCACGAACTGTGCGTGACACAGAAATGGAAAAAACAGGAGAATTCTCAAATTTTAAAAAAATAATAACAACAAACCAGCCACAGTTAATGATGTGTTTTTTTTTTTTTAAGTGTACACAGCGCCGTTACCGGTTTCGATACGACAGTTTCATCTTCGGACAGCTGTCCACGTTTAAAATTACATTTAGTTTCTGCTGTACATGTGAAGTTGGAGCTGTTTATCGTTGGGGCTATATATTTCCTTGGTATGGTGGTGATCTACGGCTCAAAGTGATGTAAGAAAAAGGATTAAGTCACTGTAATTGGAACCAACAATTAATTTAAACGCGGAAACAAGTTTCTATGATAACAGCTAAGCTAGTTTTGTGTTACTGATATGAAAATCCTGCGTCATTTTATAGCAATGTTGACAGCTTTGAAAGTTTGTAAATTGGGGGGAGGGGGGGTGTGTGGAGGTAATTAAACAAGATTCAACACTTTTCTGAACTTTGAAGGAATCATTCCAGTGACCGCTTTTGGGCCGTCATGGTCCTCTTCACATGCATACATTCGTGTCACTACTTTTCTCAGTATCGTAAATGCTGTGCAGCAGATCAAGTATAGCCATCTCTAGCTGGGCATATTGCCCGATATCACTCGCTGCAGTGAATGAAAGTCTTTTCAAAAGTATTTGTGGCTGTTTCTTGTGCCGCTCAACAATGTTCAACTGCTGTGCATATCAAGAAGTTCTAGCACCGATAACAGTCCTTTATGATGTTTACAATTCAATTACTTGCACTTTTGAAGTATTTTCTCACTTCCTAAGTTCATGACCCAAAAACGAAGCTATTTCTCAGCTAAATCCTAAATTTCTGTGAACGTCGGCAGATAACGTACTGCGCCGACAAAGATTTTGCAGCAACCAGACAATGAACTTGGTTTTGCTAGTTCTGAGTTTGTATTTCGTTCACTGGTAATACATATCAATAACATTTTTAATTCTTATGTTTCTTTTGATATAATTACAGGATCTGGTGATAGCAGTAGCAAAATGGTTCAAATGTCTCTAAGCACTATGGGACTTAACTTCTGAGGCCATCAGTTCCCTAGAACATAGAACTACTTAAACCTAACTAACGTAAGGACACCACACACATCCATGCCCGCGGCAGGATTCGAACTCGCGACGGTAGCGGTCGAGCGATTCCAGACTGTAGCGCCTAGAACCGCTCGGCCACCCTGGCCGACTAGCAGTAGCTAACAAATATCAGTAAAGCAAAAAATCAATATATATAATCTGAGCAGTTTCAATGGCTAAGTTCATAACGATCGTGGGTTTATTTCAGGAATTTATTTTCTTTATTAATAAGATGCGTCTTTCTGCTCTTAAGGTTGTATCGTCCCGCATCTCTCGCTTTGTTCTACATTATAATACATTATGTTAGTAATCTACAAGTACCGGTAATGATTAGTACGTAAAAACAAGCGCATAAGGTCAACCAACACGATTATAAACGAACACTCACTAGTCCTGTACAAGCATCCTGCTCTTCATCATACAAACAGTTGCTCGTCCTCAGTTATTCATTCGTAATTAACAGTTTATTTTCTCAGTATATAGGACACGAATCGTGTCTACATGTAGATTTCCGCATCCGAATGTTCCTACGTGTGTCGTTTCTACTGAAAATTGCTGATCTTAAAACATTTTACAGTGACCTGAATATACAAGCATACAGATCCTTCGTAATCGTTGTAAGGTGTGGAATTATTTCGCGGCTCTAGTCTACAGTGAAAATGCCACACGTAAAAGTGATTAGGACATCCCAGATACTAATTAGCAAAAAATGCACTCATATCTACCTGCCACAGCGCATAGCACAAGCGTAAAAGAAGCAATTTCCTCCCATCAGAGGATGAAATGATCCATCAACCCGGCCTGCATTCAAAGTACACGTTTACTACCTCGTAATGTTCGTATAGGGCGCGTTTAAAGGCGAAAGCCAGTGCTTAAACCCTGCACACAAATCCAGCGTGAAACTCAATGGCCATGGTAGCCACAAACGGCGAACAGCTGCGTTCGTCCTCAATCGAGGCAAGAATTTAATGGTACTTCTAGGGTAGTCGGAGATCTGAATAGGCTCGACAAGTTGAAAATACGTTGTAGGAAATTTCTCGCTTTTTGTTTTACTGCGTCACTGAATCACTTGACACTACTTCTCTACACTCCTGTTGTTGTTGTTGTCTTCAGTCCAGAGACTGTTTTGATGCAGCTCTCCATACTATAATCATACAGTAAAGCTGCATGCCCTCGGGAAAAATTAGGGCCGTAGTTTCCCCTTGCTTTCAGCCGTTCGCAGTACCAGCACAGCAAGGCCGTTTTGGTTATTGTTACAAGGCCAGATCAGTCAATCATCCAGACTGTTTGCCCTTGCAGCTACTGAAAAGGCTGCTGCCCCTCTTCAGGAACCACACGTTTGTCTGGCCTCTCAACAGATACCCCTCCGTTGTGGTTGCACCTAAGGTACGGCTATCTGTATCGCTGAGGCACGCAAGGCTCCCCACCAACGACAAGGTCCATGGTTAGTGGGAGGAGGTCTACACTCCTTGTGGCCAAAAATGGAAGTGATATGTGAATAAGCCAGTGTTTTATGGCATTTGTGATAATGCCGTGCCGCGCATTCCTATTGAGAAATTTTGTAACTCTGCTGCACGGCACACGCTCTGCGACGAAACGGTGTGTTACAGAAAAGTGCAACTTACTGTAACAGTCGCCTAACATGCAAACACTTTTATCACAAAATAAAACACAAAACGAGAAAACCGCCGACAGAAGAAGTAGTAGCACCAAGTAAACTTTTAGAGTTTATTGGCCGCAGATCTTGGCCCAGACGAGTCAAACCGTGTCTCTCTGCAGCCTTAAATTTTTGTACAAATGAGAAAAGAGGCAGACATCTGAGAGTAACTTTTGCCACTGATGTAGGATTACTTAAAATAACTCCGCAACTTGGACCCACTTATATAACAGCGCCAACAGGAAACCACCGAGAACAGGAAAAAGTATGGGTCCGCTGTGTTAAAAAATGAAGTTTCTTACTGCTGTCATATAACCATTTGGAATAAAGACTTCAGAATGTGTGAAGTAATTTCTGCACACTGGGATAAATTGTTCAAATACAAATGTATATGGGTCTGAGATGTGTGAAATGTAGCAGAACAGCAAAGAAAGTATTAAAACAATGGGCATAAGGAGAGTCTCCACTGTAATATATTTAAGAACTTTTTTTTCTTTCGGACAGGGAATTACATTGTCTCAACCCAGTAAATGCTATTTTCATGAACTACGAAACACATTTCGTTCTTTGCGGGCATAAACTGTTAACTACGGCAATTGTTACCTAAAAGTCCAGATTATATACTGCAACCCAACACTCCAGTCAACTCTGCCTCTGCACCTTTAAAGATCCAAATCTGACACCCTCATAAAAGAACAAACACTTTGCATCTACAGTGGTTGTATTAAACTGAATCAGTGTTTCTTACGACAGTTCAAATCTGGCATTCGTTTAACCATACATTCTCTCTCGTTACCGAATCCATTCGTCAACAAAATAATACCCATCACAGTTGTAATATGCGTACGAGGATTGACAGAGACAAACACATCAATTCATAAAGAATATGAATAAGATCAAGGATATGAAACGTTTTTGTGGCTTGGTGGTACTGATGACCAATCATTACGGTTGTATTCCGTAGTCACACCGTTTTCAGATACTACGCACTATCCTATGTGAGGTTTCATGTGTCCTCTAGTTCATTTGAAGTCAATGGAGAGCCGATATGGTCAAGGATGCATTTCATGGAACATTACGAACTCATGCAATGATCTGTACACAATCAAGAAGAGTACTTGGAAAAGTTGAGAGGGCATAGTCCCAAATAGCCATAATTTTCTGAAAAATTTCACGATAATGCTCTGGAAATCCTCGAGGTGTACATAGCATAAAGGCCATTATCCGTACAAGACGTGTTCCAATGGAAAGAGTACATTGGGGTACGAAACTATGTTATTATATATTGTAAGAAGGTAAAAGCGTTTATTTATTAGAAAAAGAGTGCTAGACTGTGCGTAATCGTGCTTACAGTCAGGTGCACAAGTGCGTTTATGGAATTGCCATGAAACCTAAAAACGTATAAAATATATCAATTGAAGTATTGAGACAACATTATCAAAACTTGGCACAAGCGGCAACTCTCTGACAAAGGAATCATTCCTTCCTAAATTAACTTCAGTCAGATAAGAGTGGTGGCTGCTCTAACGAACAATCTACAGGAGTTCCAGTCAGCTCAGTATGGAATACGAGGACTTGTAGTAATCACACACGAAACGGAACTTGACGCAGCCAGTCCACGTTGGTTCCTTTTCTCTATTTATTGCCTTGGTTCCATTTAAATGCAACACCATAGGAGTGGTTACAGCCCGAGCGTACCGTTTCTACCTGGGTACGGTATTTTGTGCAGCGTTGCAAGAATAAATTTTCTGAAGCAATTAAATAAAACATTAAGATCTAACATGTTTTGCTTTTCTGTCGTCGCCCAGACTGAACTCGAATCATTGTTATCTACGGGTAAAAGTCTAGACAGAGTATTAGTCTTTAACCAGGCGTTGCAGTATTTCCGAAGAGCTGTTGGTATAGTACTGTGCGAATAGAATCTCTAGTTTCTGGTCGGACTTGGCTCGCGAATGGGTAATACTAACAACGCGCCAGGGTTCACGTTAAATGAACATCAGTATAACTGGATATTTTAATGCAGTATATTATAAAAATAATGCAGTCGTATGTACCGTTAGTTATGATGAACCTCGTGTCACCGTTCATTATTCATATTATGAGTCTGATTATCATCATCTTATTTTCAAAGAAGGTTTATTGGAAGTTCCATGGTTAATTTCTTAACCATTAGCTGAAACAACATGGAGGAATTCAAAAGGAGTCCGTCAGTGTTTTTAAAGGAAGAACACGTAAAAGATGTGGAGTCTTTTACTAGCTGCAACTACATGTAGTCCAATGTCTCCCAAAACACTTGATAATGCGAAAGAGGCTCCACATTTATCTATCGGCTTATGAATTCTGCACATTTTATACCGTCAGTTAATCGGTTCGTCATGTCCTCAAGCTGCTGGAGCTAAATTGTTTGCTAACAACCAGAAAGTACATAGTAGCACTGAATGGGAGCGCGTATGTGGCTGGCTATATGCAAGGCCGCTCATTCGCGAGTGCGAGTTGGGGCTTTTTCACTACGGAAATATACTTCAGCATTATACTTCATCTCCAGTTTTCTGGCATTTTTGACTACAAATTTCTTGTTCAGTATTTGCTGTAACGGAGGCTTCACGGTTGTTTGAAACCTGCGAAAGAAATTGCAGCAACCTGTAACTGTTTATGCTATCAAATTACATCACTTAGCTATCTTAACCGCTGCCAGGTGTTTTTACACCCATCTACGGAAGATGCACATTTAGATTATTAGCCAAAGCAAATAATAAATGTAACATTCGTTATCAATACTGTCATTTTTTTCTTTCTATTCAGAACCTTGTTATCGAGATATTAACATAGTGCGTTGTGGAGATTGCATGTCTAGCACGTTAGCAACGTCACAGTTTCAACACAGCAATAATTCTTCTCTTATGAGAGAACGCTCTTCAGTTCGCCGTGGAATATATGTTAACTGAATCTAAAAAGTAGGGGCCGGATTAACTTCTGGACGCAATTACGAAATTTACCTGTTCGCAGAACAAGCTGAGGCTACATTCGTTTTTATCACCGCTGCCATTCGTTCTTTCAAGTACAAAGGTTCTTAGGCTGCTAAGACGATCTCATCACTCTAATGAAAGATTGATTCACTAGTAGACTGATTCACAATTTCTAATCACAAAGTGGTGGCTAGTTAAGTAATAAATCTTTGTTATGTTCAGTTAGGTCGTTGCAAACTCAATACATTATCGTATGCCTATCTTTGGATCTATTTAGTAAGATGAAACCCGCAATACATTTCGTCAGTTGCACAGAAAACACTACAAAAAATTACTGAAACTGCACCGTAGGGCGATCACACTAGCGTATAACCGGATTTTACTGTTTTTCTAAAAATAACAATGGTCCTTTGTTGACGGCTAGCAATTAACAGACGTATTGAATTAAAAAGGCAGACTATTGTGCACAGCATATGGGTTGAAAGAAAATCAAAGACAGATGAAAGTCGTGTGAAGTAGTAGAAATGAGTTCAGTGATAAACGTTGTTTCATAATTGGATATTGAAGGAATTCTGTTATCTTTAAAGCAAAATTATCTATATTGGACGACGCAAGGAAGTCATAAGAAGCAGATTAGCAAAGACAAAGAGAGCAGTCCTCACAAAATATAATACATCAAACACGGGACTTAGTTCGCGACAGATAATACCTGAGAATGTTAACATAGAATGCTATGGCACTGACTCACGGAATGTGAGAAAGCCCGAAAACTGGATAATAAATGGGTCTGAGATGAGTTACAGAACGATGCTAAAAATTAAGCAGGCTGATGACATATGGGAAGGTTCTCACAGAATCGGGGAGAAAAAAGAATATTTGAAAACAAAGACTTAAAGAAGGGATATGATGATAGGACATGTATTAAGAAGACGCCTGGAAATAGCTTCCATGGTACTAGAGTGACTCGTAGAGGAAGTTAGAGCTTGGAATACATCCAAAACATAATTCAGGATGTTGGGTGCAAGTAAACTCACACTTTATGCAGATGATGGTGTTATCTATAACGAAGTATTGTCTTAAAGTTGCACAAATATTCAACAAGATTTTAATAAGATTTCAAATTGGTCAAATACTGTTAACTTTCTTTAAATATTCAAAAACGTAAAACGGTACACTTCACAAAATTCATCAAATTAATATCTTATGTACCGGCAGTTATAAATAGCCAACACTTACAAATACCTGGGTACTTTTAAAAATAGATTAAAAACCATCTTGACGGCAATAAAATATTTACAATGGTTACTGGTTTCGTTCACAATGTGACCGTCTTCAAACAATTTATACAATAACAGTTTTTAATCCATTTAAGGTATTTTTGGCCAGGCTGCCATTTCTCCATGAGAAATGTTCTCAAAAATTATAAATGGCTAGGTGTAACGATTTATAGCGATCTGAAAATGATCACTTAAGGTAAGTCGCAGGTAAAAGCAGATTGCAGATATCAGCTCAGTGGAAGGATACTGGAAAAATACAATAAGCCTATAAAGGAGTGCGACCCACGCTCAAGTTTTGTTACTAAAGTAGATATTCCGAAGCTACTTTTGATTGTTTTTATTCCATTTATTTATAAATTTCATTCTATGCGACCATTCTCGTCATCAGTCAAACGGGAACTACACACGCGCGTGGGACCCACGCCAAATAAGACACGGGTATTTAAAAATGATACCAGCATTAATTGTCGCGGGTTAGTTGGGCCCTTGGCGAAGGTTACTGAGACGCTGAAGGAGCTGAACTAGTAGACGCTTATGCGTGGACGCTATCTAAGGCGGGATGGTCCACCTTTGAAGTTCCAAGAATCGACATAAGCGATGAATCTAGGAATATTATCGATCCCGTATCGACGCAAAGACGTGTTACAGTGCGGACAGTGTCAATTAAGGAATAATTCTTTTCGCGCTCCAGAAGCGAATGGAACGGATAGAAACCTTAATAAGTGGTACAATCAGCCAAGCATTTTACAGTGATTTGCGCGTTATGGACGTAGACTGGTTTTGGAAAGTATTCTGCCTTAAGCAAACACAGTTTCCTCTTTTTCCATCCCTACATGTTTCGGTGAAGTTCCATGTAAAATTTTAAAATATAAAACTTAATAGAAGATAGCGATGTTCCTGCACCTGTCCGTCGTCTGATAGCAGATGATATTTTTGTAGTTTATAATCTTTGACTCCTCCCCCCATGAACCATGGACCTTGCCGTTGGTGGGGAGGCTTGCGTGCCTCAGCGATACAGATGGCCGTACCGTAGGTGCAACCACAACGGAGGGGTATCTGTTGAGAGGCCAGACAAACGTGTGGTTCCTGAAGAGGGGCAGCAGCCTTTTCAGTAGTTGCAGGGGCAACAGTCTGGATGATTGACTGATCTGGCCTTGCAACATTAACCAAAACGGCCTTGCTGTGCTGGTACTGCGAACGGCTGAAAGCAAGGGGAAACTACAGCCGTAATTTTTCCCGAGGACATGCAGCTTTACTGTATGATTAAATGATGATGGCATCCTCTTGGGTAAAATATTCCGGAGGTAAAATAGTCCCCCCATTCGGATCTCCGGGCGGGGACTACTCAGGAGGATGTCGTTATCAGGAGAAAGAAAACTGGCATTCTACGGATCGGAGCGTGGAATGTCAGATCCCTTAATCGGGCAGGTAGGTTAGAAAATTTAAAAAGGGAAATGGATAGGTTAAAGTTAGATATAGTGGGAATTAGTGAAGTTCGGTGGCAGGAGGAACAAGACTTCTGGTCAGGTGCCTACAGGGTTATAAACACAAAATCAAATAGGGGTAATGCAGGAGTAGGTTTAATAATGAATAGGAAAATAGGAATGCGGGTAAGCTACTACAAACAGCATAGTGAACGCATTATTGTGGCCAAGATAGATACGAAGCCCACACCTACTACAGTAGTACAAGTTTATATGCCAACTAGCTCTGCAGATGATGAAGAAATTGAAGAAATGTACGATGAAATAAAAGAAATTATTCAGATAGTGAAGGGAGACGAAAATTTAATAGTAATGGGTGACTGGAATTCGAGTGTAGGAAAAGGGAGAGAAGGAAACATAGTAGGTGAATATGGATTGGGGCTAAGAAATGAAAGAGGAAGCCGCCTACTAGAATTTTGCACAGAGCACAACTTAATCATAGCTAACACTTGGTTTAAGAATCATGAAAGAAGGTTCTATACGTGGAAGAACCCTGAAGATACTAAAAGGTATCAGATAGATTATATAATGGTAAGACAGAGATTTAGGAACCAGGTTTTAAGTTGTAAGACGTTTCCAGGGGCAGATGTGGACTCTGACCACAATCTATTGGTTATGACCTGTAGATTAAAACTGAAGAAACTGCAAAAATGTGGGAAATTAAGGAGATGGGACCTGGATAAACTGAAAGAACCAGAGGTTGTACAGAGTTTCAGGGAGAGCATAAGTGAACAATTGACAGGAATGGGGGAAAGAAATACAGTAGAAGAAGAATGGGTAGCTCTGAGGGATGTAGTAGTGAAGGCAGCAGAGGATAAAGTAGGTACAAAGACGAGGGCTGCTAGAAATCCTTGGGTAACAGAAGAAATATTGAATTTAATTGATGAAAGGAGAAAATATAAAAACGCAGTAAATGAAGCAGGCAAAAAGGAATACAAACGTCTCAAAAATGAGATCGACAGGAAGTGCAAAATGGCTAAACAGGGATGGCTAGAGGACAAATGTAAGGATGTAGAAGCTTATCTCACTAGGGGTAAGATAGATACTGCCTACAGGAAAATTAAAGAGACCTTTGGAGAGAAGAGAACCACGTGTATGAATATCAAGAGCTCAGATGGCAGCCCAGTTCTAAGCAAAGAAGGGAAGGCAGAAAGGTGGAAGGAGTATATAGAAGGTTTATACAAGGGCGATGTACTTGAGTACAATATTATGGAAATGGAAGGGGATGTAGATGAAGACGAAATGGGAGATACGATACTGCGTGAAGAGTTTGACAGAGCACTGAAAGACCTGAGTCGAAACAAGGCCCCCGGAGTAGACAACATTCCATTAGAACTACTGACGGCCTTGGGACAACCAGTCCTGACAAAACTCTACCAGCTGGTGAGCAAGATGTATGAGACAGGCGACATACTCTCAGACTTCAAGAAGAATATAATAATTCCAATCCCAAAGAAAGCAGGTGCTGACAGATGTGAAAATTACCGAACTATCAGTTTAATAAGCCACGGCTGCAAAATACTAACGCGAATTCTTTACAGACGAATGGAAAAACTGGTAGATGCAGAACTCGGGGAGGATCAGTTTGGATTTCGTCGAAATGTTGGAACACGCGAGGCAATACTGACCTTACGACTTATCTTAGAAGAAAGATTAAGAAAAGGCAAACCTACGTTTCTAGCATTTGTAGACTTAGAGAAAGCTTTTGACAATGTTGACTGGAATACTCTTTTTCAAATTCTAAAGGTGGCAGGGGTAAAATACAGGGAGCGAAAGGTTATTTTTATTTGTACAGAAACCAGATGGCAGTCATAAGAGTCGAGGGGCATGAAAGGGAAGCAGTGGTTGGGAAGGAGTGAGACAGGGTTGTAGCCTCTCCCCGATGTTATTCAATCTGTATATTGAGCAAGCAGTAAAGGAAACAAAAGAAAAATTCGGAGTAGGTATTAAAATTCATGGAGACGAAGTAAAAACTTTGAGGTTCGCCGATGACATTGTAATTCTGTCAGAGACGGCAAAGGACTTGGAAGAGCAGTTGAACGGAATGGACAGTGTCTTGAAAGGAGGATATAAGATGAACATTAACAAAAGCAAAACGAGGATAATGGAATGTAGTCAAATTAAATCGGGTGATGCTGAGGGAATTAGATTAGGAAATGAGACACTTAAAGTAGTAAAGGAGTTTTGCTATTTAGGAAGTAAAATAACTGATAATGGTCGAAGTAGAGAGGATATAAAATGTAGACTGGCAATGGCAAGGAAAGCGTTTCTGAAGAAGAGAAATTTGTTAACATCGAATATAGATTTATGTATCAGGAAGTCGTTTCTGAAAGTATTTAAGGTGGATAGATCACGTAACTAATGAGGAGGTATTGAATAGGATTGGGGAGAAGAGAAGTTTGTGGCACTAGACTAGAAGAAGGGATCGGTTGGTAGGACATGAAAAAAAAAGCTACACCCTGGAGGACTGTGCTCAGTGGCACCAAAGTAATATGTGCATACTGTGGGACTGCAGTGTTAGTGATTCATTTGTCGCGCTCATCGGAGTTCAGACGCCGCTCAGAAGGGCTGTCTGTGCAACCTCTGTTTTGTATCCGAAGGCAGAAACTGTGCAAACAGTGTATGCAATGTCATTCAAGGGTACAACCTTCTCCCACCGACGAGTGCATACCCCTGTTGCACAGCTTCTACAATTTGAATGGGGTCACATTGTGGGCCTGCGGAAAACTAGATGCTCATATACAGATTTTTCTGCCCATAAAGGGCACAATGTAAGGGTGTTGTGTCGCTGCTTTCAGAACTGTTCTGAGGAATTTCCGATTGTAGCAGAGAAGATTCTGGCCGACCGCGTAGTGCAGACGCAGTTCGAGATCGACGCACTATGCGAGAGACGGTGGCGGAGCGAACCTCGCCCAGGAACGAAATCTGGCCATATGTTGCACCTCCTGAGTCATTAGCCACCATTGGGAACGGCCTGCTTGCAACTGGATTAAGCTCACATGTGCCTCGGGTCAGGCTATCACTCACACCGCCAAGCTTGGCAACTCGAGGACCGCGAGAGAGCCGACAGGAGAGTGGAATGTCTTCAGTGATGAGAGAAGGTGCTGTTTGTATGTGAGATACGGGCGTTCACGTGTTTGGCCTAGACCTGGTAAGCTGCCTATTCGGCCAGGTTCCGGTCCCAAGTTTCGTGGTGGGGGTTAGGGGGAGGGCAAAATTACAACTCGTGGTCACACTTACTATTTCTGCAGGGTAAAGTAATCACATGCTGTTATCCCCAAGTCTTCGACAGGAAGGTGATGTGCTTCTTTAGCAGGACAGTGCACGTCCACATACGGCTGCAGCGACGCAACGTGCTCTTCATCGTGTCCAACAACTGACGAGGACAGCGAGACCAGATCCCTCGCCGATTGAACACCGATGAGGTATGACATTCTCACCTTTATGATTGGATTCGGCACCTTTATGATCGGATCGTTTGCATGCTAGAATAAATTCCTGCGTTGCTAACAGAGTGGTGTACACTACGTACTGATGCGACTGTTGGGGCACTCTTTATTGTGACGTGTGTTTCATTGTTTTATTACAATATATTTATGCTCTTGTGGGTCCACTCGGTAGTATACATCTTTTAAGGACCAAAATGATGTACTACTGCTTTGATAATCTGTTGATGGTAACTCAGACGAAACAGGCCTATTGTTAAAATATAAGCAGTAAATTTAATAAAAATATTGCATTGGTGCAAGTCTCAACTGGATGCCAGTTAAGCGACTTGGGCATCGCCAACCAACCCAGTTATCGACGCGGGGAAAGGAGAAACTACAGTTGAACGTGGAATCCGAATCACGTATCGTTTATGGTGAATCTCCACACAATTGAGAAGTGAATGCTACGTTAAAACGCAGACTGAAAATCTGTGTTCCAAATAGGGTTCGATCTCGCACCTTTCGAATTGCACAAACATTCTTTACCGCTACAGCACCAGGCCCTGCCACTTATTTTATTAAAATGCAATGGTGACAATCCAAATTACTTTTCTTATCTGTTTCTCGACAGAGAAAATCCCGCTGACGTGGTGACACTTCACCGAAATATGTATTGGTGAAAAAGAAAAAAATTGCCTTTGCAAAAGGCAGAATACACTAAGGTGACAAAAGTCATGGGATAGCGATATCCACATACAGAGATGGCGGTAGTATGTAGTATCTCGTGCGCGAGTACAAAAGGACAGTCCATTGGCGGAGCTATAATTTGTACTCAGGTGATAAATGTGAAAAGGTTTCAGCAGTTATTACAGCCGCAGAACTGGAATTGACGGCGTTTGAATGCGATGTGGTAGGTGCAGCTACACACATAGGACATTCCATTTGGAAACTCATTAGTAAATTCAGTATTCCGAGATCCGTAGTGTCAACAGTGTGCCGAGAATACTAAATTTCAGACATTACCTCTCACCAAAGGCAACGCGGGGTGGCCGACGATCTTCACTTAACGACCGATATTACAGGCTTTTGCGTAACTCTGCGTGAAATAACCGTAGAAACCAATGTGGGCGCAAGACGACCGTTTCCGTTTTTTTTTTTTCCGTTGTATCTGCTCCTGGCGGACGTCGCAAGACACCCGTTTCATTTCTTCGTTGATCCATTAACTAAGTTTTTTTATTACAGAGGGCAGCTAACGCTCTGACCGAACACCCTGAGTTACCGTGCCGGCATCGTTAGGACAGTGCGGCGAAATATGGCATTAATGGCTATGGCAGTAGACGACCGATGGGAGTGCGTACCATAACAACACATCGCCTACAGCGCCTCTCCTGGGCTCGTGACCATATCCGCCGGACCCGAGAGTTGGAAAACCGTGGTCTGGTCAGATGAATCCCGATTTCGGCTGGTTAGGAGCTAGTCATAAAGTCCGTGTATGGCGCAGAGCCCACGAAGCCTCTGGCCCAGGTTGTCAACGAGGCACTGTGCAAGCTACTAGTGGCTCCGTAACGCTGGGGGACGTGTGTACATAAATGGACTGCGTTCTCTGATCCAACTGAGCCGATGACAGGAAATGGTTATGTTCATCTACTAGGAGATCATTCCCAACCATTCATGGGCTTCATGTTCCCAATTAACGGAGGAATTTTTATGGATGACGCTGCGCCATGTTATTGGGCCATAATGTACGCGACCGGTTTGGAGGTAATTGTGGAAAAATGAAATGATCGTATGGCATTGTTGGCCGGCAGCCCCCATGCGCGGAAGTTCGGCCGTCGTATTGCAAGTTCTTTTTAGTTGACGCCAATTCGACTACTTGCATGCGTCAATGACGATGAAATGATGATGAACACACAACACCCAGTCATCACGAGGCAGAGAAAATCCCTGACCCCGCGGGGAATCGAACCCGAGACCCCGTGCTCGGGATGCGAGAACGCTACCGCAAGACCACGAGCTGCGGACATCACTGTGGACAATTCGAGCAAACGGTTTGGTCGCCCGACATGATCCCCATCGAATAATTGTGGAACGTAATCGAGACGCACGGAATCATGCACCGGCAACTCTTTCGCAACTACGGACGGCTATAAGGACAGCACGACCCAATATTTCTGCAGAGGACTTCCAACGTCTTCTCGAGTCCGTGCACGTCGAGCTGCTGCACCAGGGCAAAAGAAGGTCCGACACTATGTTATTTGGGTGCAAACGCAGGCAAAACGTGAATTGCGGCCTGAACAAACATACCGATGTGATCAGCGATGAAGAAGTTTGGCGACAAACAAGTTAGTGTTTGCTGAATAAAAATGACCGTCTCCAGTGTTCGCGGTTTGCAACACGTAAGTGTCACACAGGAAGTGTGTGAGGGCGCTGGGAAGATGTCAAGGTCGCCGCCGGTGCCCTGCCAGCAAGCAGCCGCGTCGTGGCGTCCCGCAAGCAGAGGTCGGGCGGCGGCGGGGTGACGACCCTTACCTAGCCCAAGGCGGGCCACAGCCACAGTGGAGCCGCACCCTCGTGCGGGTCGATACGCACCGCGGCGGGCAGCCGGCCTGTCCCACACGGCGCGACTCTGCCCCATCCCGCGCCGTGTCATTACCCCCGCGGTGACGCGCAGTTTGGGGCAAACGCCCTCAGCCCGTCCCGCTCTGGCCTGCCTCACCGAGCGCTGACGCCGCCACCGACGCCCGTATCGATTTTTGGGCCGGCCCGGCCCGGCTCGGCGCCGCTTTAAAGCCCGACTCGGCGGGACGCGACGGCTCCACCCTGCCGCGCCGAGGCACGGCGGGCGCGCGCCGACAGCCCCCGACTCCCCCTGGCGGGCAGCGCTCGAGGGGGAAAGAAGGGAACAGAACGGAACGGAACACGGGAGAAGAAACGCGGCGCGCGGCGGGGCGGCTGGCCGTCTTGGCTGGCGTTGCCAAGTCTCCTCCGCAGCTTGTGCCGCCGCCAGCGCGTTCTCTGATAGCTGCTGCTGCTGCTACTGCCCGCCTGACACCGGTTGTCCCACTCCTTCACCACTGCCGATATTCTCAACACCTCAAATGGCCGACGCCATCCGAGTACTATGCTCGCGCCCACGAAAGGAAGACAGGAAGAAAGCAACACAAAATGGCATCAAACTGTCTAGATCTGCGACTGCATTATCAAATTTGTACGAGATAACAGTTTTCAGCTTCACTCAAATTTTCCAGTATTTACGGGTACGAAACGTTACGTCAGGTTGCAACTACAATCAGGTGCCTAATTTTTATTTATACATTTCACATTTCTGTTCTGTCTGGAAATAAAGAACCGTTCTACACTCAAATATGTATACTCGTACAACTTAAATGTAAGCAAGACGATATAATAAAATACACAGCCTATTATGTTTACTCTTCTTCCATTGAACGTGTTTGCAGCTAAAAGCTACTGGATGTAAGGTTATGCAAAACAGTTTTTTTCATATATACTCAAACATGTTTCAGCATCTCTGTTTGTCCTCAGTGGATTTTCTTCATTCATACCTTAATTTTAGGTGAAAAAAAAGAAGCCCACTGAGGATGGCACAGAGGTGCTGAAACATGTGTCGTTGCATATAAAAAACCACCGTTTTGCATATCAAGTAGATCTTATATCCAGTAAAAAATACGAAGGACATTGGAGGAAAGCATTCTCTGAAAAATCTTCACCAAAAGAAAGGGGAAGCTAATTAGATTTGTGCTAAGGAATGTAGGAATTTTTAATTTGGCAACAGAAGGGCAAGTAGGGGCGCAAATTTGAAGGGACAAAGACTGGGAGGTAGAGAATGTTAGGAGCAGTACGTCTGTTGATGAAAATATATTGAGGATGGGAACAAATTAGTTGAGAGTAATGACAATAGGGAAGAATGAAGAAGTATGAAATTGTATACGCGTATCAGAAAGTGCATCACGTTACTCTAGTATGTTAGGCACACTGGACATGCAGAGCAAACCATTAGCCCAAGCTAGAAATACCGGCTCGACGGGAGGAAACCAACTGAAATAAACGGAGTGCCATCATGAAAAGGTCCTACGGGTCATAAAACAATTACATTCAGGACAACAAAATTAACACACAGCCCTGTTTAGCGCAGGGTAAATGATATTTAGTCTAGATTTTCGTCAGAGAAAATACTTGGCAAACACCTAACGATGAGTTTAATCTGAAACAATGTACTGTGCATTGTAACAGAGAAATCGATAAGTGACTCTGTAATAAAGAGCCGACATTCCTAAAGAAAAACTGTCCTTCGAATTATTATTGTCCATAAATTAAAAAAAATTGTTTCGGTGCGTTAAGACCACCCACAGTACCCGCTACAAGCCTGCTGGCAAGCGTCGTGCAGATGGACTAATGACCGAGGGTCACATGACTGACACCCCGTGACGGCCAATCACGGCCGCGACGCACTGCCGAGACGACGCTGCAGCGATCGAAGATGTTACACACACACACACACACACACACACACACAAACTTTCGCCCCGATACATTCCTCCCTGTACACGCGCGGTACTGCCCGTCACGCCTCCTTTGGGCTTCCTAGAAATAAATTTATCCACGGGCCGGAAAAAGACAAAGAAAAGAAAAATGAACTAGGCAAATACTCACCCCGCATTTTCAGCGATGACTGTTGACATGGGTCGTGCATCAGCATTAGGGATAACAATCCTTGCCACTTGTCGAATATTTTGTGCGTTTCTGGCGGTATATCCTTCACGCGCCCGGCGCAATATTCATGTACACACGCACTAAGCAAGGACGCTGCGTCACATCCGACCCAATTTCCGAAATCACTGACCTCAATCTGCAGCGTTCCGTTGGCACACACAGACCGAGCTTTGCGTCACCTGCTCACAGCCACAGACAAAATGTAATTTCTGCGGGTCTGCTAAACCACTCGTATTTCACAATTGTCTGCGCTGTCACCACACTTAACGCACCGCGCTCTGATCCTGAAAAACTCTGTTTAGAAATCCTAGTAAGTACACACGGAAAGTTACACTTATTTTATGTACGCGATGATAAAAAAAAAGAAATTCCTTTAACTTAAGGCACACGGACTCTCATATTTATATGTGAAATAGGGAACAGAAATTTCTAGCGTTTTAACAGTCCTGGCAAGTAGTGTTACGCTTATTGTTACGTCAGCAGGACTCAGCACTGTCGCGGAAACACTGTTTTGTTCACACACACAGCGTCGCAGCCATTAGTGTTTGATGCATCGGGAAACGTCGTACGATGAACACTTTATTCTCCGGAGTGTATGCGAAGGCCGGTTTCTTCAGGCACGAAGGGGCTGCTGAGGCAACTGTGATTCAGTTCGCCACCAGGCTGGGAAGGAGACATTGCCGCTGCCGGCAGCAACGGCGCCCCGCTTCGGCACACCACACCGCGCCACGCCACTCACACACGCGCCTCACACCACACAGCTCCTACTCCTACACTGGCGGGCCGCTGCGTGACTGGCCGCCGTTGTCCCACAGCGCTGAGCAGCAAGCCGCCAGGTGGCAGCACCGTCGCGGCGGCACGCCTCGCGCCAGTCCGCTATTTCATTGCCAACCTTCCCGCACCATACTGCCGATAAAACCAGCGGATGACATCGTGACCTTGTACAAACGTCAATAGTATACACAAATGATAGTTTCGGGTAGATAAACAATTTCTCGTCAAATAATTTTATTGCTCACCTCAACGCAGTACTAACTTAACAGGAAGCCATGAAGAAAGGACGTGCTGAAGTTGGTACTACCTGCAGTACTAATGTTGCCCTACAGATCACCATCACAATAAACACATATTCACTGCTTTACAAACTACCTTAACTTACATTCTCTGTAAAAATTACGTAACGTAGAAAAGCAAGTTTCACTTTGTACATGCCATAAAAACAAACGCGGGCACAAAAATCTGTGGTGTAATTGAATACTTCTGTTCGTCACATAATTGTAAGTGAAACACATTTTGACGCGTCATGTCACTATGTTCATAGTTTGCGCTTGTGCCGCGAGTATTGCGCGTATAAATACTTAAATTAATTAATACCTCTGCAATCACAACACAGTGTAGGCAGTCTCTTTACTAGACCTGTTGCATCTTATAACTGCTCTGCTAATAAAAGACAGTCTTTCGTTTCCCTTCGCCACAAAACTATTTATGTGATTGTTCTTATTTAATTTGTTCATAGTTGTTATCTCAATGCATTTAGTTGAACTGATAGCGTTTAAATTTGTATAATTTATCGTGTAACCGACACCTAACGGATTTATACTAGTATTCATGTGGATGACCTCACACTTTTTCTTATTCGGATCCAACTGCCACTTTTCGCACTATACGGATATTGTTTCTAAGTCAAGTTGCAATTTGTTTTGATCATCTGATGACTTTACTAGGCGGTAAATGACAAACTCGGTTGCAAACAATCTAAGAAGGCGTGCTCAGATTGTCACCTAAATCTTTTATACATTTCAGGGACAGCAGAGAGCCTATAACACTTCCTTGGGAAGCGCCAGGTATCACTTCTATTTTACTCGATGTCTTTCCGTCAGTTACTACGAACTACGACCGTCCTGACAGAAAATCACGAGCCCAGTCGCACAACTGAGACGATACTGCATACGCACGCAGTTTGATTAGAAGTCCCTTTGAGGAACGGTGTCAAAACCCTTCTGGAAATATAGAAATATGGAATCACTTTGAAATCCCTCGTCGATAACACTGATCACTTCGTGCGAATAATAAGGCAACTATTTCCCAAGCATAATGTTTTCTGAATCAGTGCTGAATGTGTGTCATTGTATATTTTCTGCTGTAGCTTGCAATCGATGACTTTTCATGGTGATTAAGTCTGATGACACTTGTGTGTTCCACATGTCTTGACTTGAAATTTCACCGAGGTTTTCCAATGTAAAACAAACTGCCATCAGTGCAGCTTATTGTTAGTGTGTGAATTTCACTACCCTAATCTGATATTATGGTAAACGAGATTCTGACATTGAGATTTTTTTGTTGTTGTTCTTAGAATCAGTTTTTTGTGTAACAAGATCCAACTATGGTATCGTTACGTATTTATATTCTAGTTTTGTTGTTTTCAGTGTACGTTTTGTCTTTGAGTGTATTCTGGATTTGATACACAGTTTGTCTATTAATTTTGTTGAGCAACCATTGTTTGTTGCTATTAATTTGATTGTGTTTGCTTCTGTCACGCTGTGTTGGTTCGTTGCTAAGCTGTGTGTCAAGTGTAACATAGATATGAATGCTGCCTGTCTGTATGATATTGGTTGATGCGACGAGATGTATACTGTGCTGTCTGTGACAGCTGGTTTTTTGTACACTCCTGGAAATTGAAATAAGAACACCGTGAATTCATTGTCCCAGGAAGGGGAAACTTTATTGACACATTCCTGGGGTCAGATACATCACATGATCACAATGACAGAACCACAGGCACATAGACACAGGCAACAGAGCATGCACAATGTCGGCACTAGTACAGTGTATATCCACCTTTCGCAGCAATGCAGGCTGCTATTCTCCCATGGAGACGATCGTAGAGATGCTGGATGTAGTCCCGTGGAACGGCTTGCCATGCCATTTCCACCTGGCGCTTCAGTTGGACCAGCGTTCGTGCTGGACGTGCAGACCGCGTGAGACGACGCTTCATCCAGTCCCAAACATTCTCAATGGGGGACAGATCCGGAGATCTTGCTGGCCAGGGTAGTTGACTTACACCTTCTAGAGCACGTTGGGTGGCACGGGATACATGCGGACGTGCATTGTCCTGTTGGAACAGCAAGTTCCCTTGCCGGTCTAGGAATGGTAGAACGATGGGTTCGATGACGGTTTGGATGTACCGTGCACTATTCAGTGTCCCCTCGACGATCACCAGAGGTGTACGGCCAGTGTAGCAGATCGCTCCCCACACCATGATGCCGGGTGTTGGCCCTGTGTGCCTCGGTCGTATGCAGTCCTGATTGTGGCGCTCACCTGCACGGCGCCAAACACGCATACGACCATCATTGGCACCAAGGCAGAAGCGACTCTCATAGCTGAAGACGACACGTCTCCATTCGTCCCTCCATTCACGCCTGTCGCGACACCACTGGAGGCGGGCTGCACGATGTTGGGGCGTGAGCGGAAGACGGCCTAACGGTGTGCTGGACCGTAGCCCAGCTTCATGGAGACGGTTGCGAATGGTCCTCGCCGATACCCCAGGAGCAACAGTGTCCCTAATTTGCTGGGAAGTGGCGGTGCGGTCCCCTACGGCACTGCGTAGGATCCTACGGTCTTGGCGTGCATCCGTGCGTCGCTGCGGTCCGGTCCCAGGTCGACGGGCACGTGCACCTTCCGCCGACCACTGGCGACAACATCGATGTACTGTGGAGACCTCACGCCCCACGTGTTGAGCAATTCGGCGGTACGTCCACCCGGCCTCCCGCATGCCCACTATACGCCCTCGCTCAAAGTCCGTCAACTGCACAAACGGTTCACGTCCACGCTGTCGCGGCATGCTACCAGTCTTAAAGACTGCGATGGAGCTCCGTATGCCACGGCAAACTGGCTGACACTGACGGCGGCGGTGCACAAATGCTGCGCAGCTAGCGCCATTCGACGGCCAACACCGCGGTTCCTGGTGTGTCCGCTGTGTCGTGCGTGTGATCATTGCTTGTACAGCCCTCTCGCAGTGTCCGGAGCAAGTATGGTGGGTCTGACACACCGGTGTCAATGTGTTCTTTTTTCCATTTCCAGGAGTGTATATGGCAGAAACACGTTTCTGTTCGTCATTCCTGAATGTTAAATCCAGGAAATTTATTGAATGGTTCACTGCAAGTTCTACCACAAAGTTTGTGTTTTTATGGAGGCAGCTGACTTCTTCAGCTAGTAGCTGATATATTTCATTTGTGGTGCCACTGAACAGTACAACAGGTCATGACATCTTTTGTATTACGGTACTTTCTCCATCAATTATCTTTTACTTTAAAAAAATTAATTTCTAAGTGATCTGCCGTTAACAGATACATAACGTCCTAGCCATATACAATAACGGAAGGAAATCTCAACACAAAAAATAATTACTATAGATCAATGAAATTTGGGGAATACATTTGTCTAGGTAATATATTTAAGTGATTAAAATTGCGAGATACACGTTAGGGTACGCGCGAGATACGCCACTGCAAATGTGAAATGTTGTACAGTAGTAACTGGTGTAACTGTCAGAATGTTGAATGCAACCAAGCAAGCGTTGTGTTGTACAGGTACCGGATGTTTGTTTTTGGGATGGAATTCCACGGCAGTTGCACTTGGACGGTCTATACAGGAACGGTTAATGTTGTTTGTGGATGATGCTAAAGTTGTCGTTCGATGATGTCCCATATGTGCTCGACTGGAGAGAGTTTTGATTGTCGAGCAGGCCAAGGCAATATGTCGACGTCTGTAGAGCATGTTGGGTTACAACTTCGGTATGTGGGCGAGCGTTATCCCGTTAGAAAACACCACCCGGAATGCTGTTCAACAACTGCAGCACAACAAGTAGAATCACCAGACTGACGTTCAAATTTGCAGCAAGGATTTGTGGTATAACCATGAAAGTGCTTCTGCTGTCGTATGAAATAGCAGCTCAGGTCCGGTATGTGTAGCATGCAGAAGGCTGGTTCCAGAGCATCAACTGACCACCTTCTAACCAACACAAGGCCATAGCTGGCACCAGCGCAGAACCAGCTTGCATCATAAAACACAACAAACCTGCACCCTGCCCTCCAATGAGCTCTAGCTTGACACCACTGAATTCCCGACTGGGTGTGGTTTTGGAGTCAGTGGAATGCGCGCTGCAGGGCGACTGGCTCGGAGCTGTTCTTGAAGTAACCAATGTGTAACAGTTCTTTGTGGACTGTAGTGCCAGCTGCTGCTTAAATTGCACTGAGCTGAAGTACCATGTGCCAGAGCAATACGCCGAACACGATTGTCTTCCCCTCGGTACTGCCTGGTGACAGTTTTCTTGCGACGGTTTATTCTGTTGAGCACCGCTGCCAGTAATCATGTACAGTGGCTACATTCCTGTCAAGTCTTGTAGCCCTATTACACGACCTTGATAAAACTTAGTGAGGTGTTGAAAATGGCGTCTTTGTCGCCTTAAAGGCATTCTTGACTAACATCAATTCTTCAAGTATAATGTCAAAGGCAACTAACACTCAAGACCGTTAAAGCGTGTATTTAAAGCAAACCTGATTTGCATCCTCACACTGGTGCTACGAGCGCCACACTTACGCTTACCTGCGTGAAACTTGAATAGACATTACCTTTCACATGTAGACACACGCCTACCAACTTTTGTTTATGTCGAACAACTCCTTTGTGGTGATGCGATTTTTTTCCGACAGTGTATTTATAGTCACCTTATCTTTAATTCAGGTTAAAGTGTATTTCTATGTTTCTCTAGTATTGTCGCCTCAGTACACCTTATATAAACGAATAGGTTGTTGTAGTTACCAAGAGACCGCTGTTTTTGGAAGCTACTAGCAGATAACATTGGACGGGTGGGGCTTGTAGCTCTCTCTCGGCTAAAGAAATTTTGTGTGTGAGAACACAAGAGTGCATAGTATGGATTGTGGCGATTGTCAGAGAAGTGTGGGAAATGTTGCATGTTCAACAGCAGTGAATTATAACTTACTGTATCGTGAAGGCACACTGCTTCCTCTTGCTGAACCGTGATGGAATTGCACTTCGAATAACAGATGTTGACAGAAGTGATATTCACGCTACGGGCAGTGATATGTCTTATCGTATCTGCCTTGCTACCTGTAATTTGTAGTTTACTTTATCGCCTCCGCAGAATAACCAATAAAACCCAATGATTATTCAGTGTCTAGACTGTCTTGTATCTTCGAAGTAAACTGCTAGTACTTCATGTGAGATTAGCCAATGATGCCTCCCTTCAACGAATTATGATCAGCTGTAAGCGACCGGGTTATTTGGCAGACGAAGGTAAGTCCCTGGGGTAGTTTTAGCGGAGCTATTCTATGTTACATTTCGAATATTTTTATCTGAAGTGGGTTTACTTGATAACACAATGTGCAAGTCATATCAGCTGCATGCATCGCAAATTGCTTCCTGTCAGACTTAATTTCACCATGGTGCGATATTAACACGAGTCTTTTGCAGTTTCCAGCTAGTGCAAATCTGCCTACGTCCAAGTTGAGCCTCGGTCCTCGTAATGCTTTGAATCTATACAAATTAGTTAATGTTGAGCCCGCATTTGAAATGCAAAGCTATGTTGAGATTCATCCTTAAGATTTAGTAAACTGAGCTTTTAATAAAAAATTTCAATTTTTTCATAAAAACTCAATAATTTTCGATAGAAATACTGTGTTGTCATTTGTTCAGGATATTGTGTTTTATAGATACTGTATCCAAAATAAATTTTGGCTTTAGCAGAGAATTCTTAATGCATTGTTAGTGTGAAAAAGACAAATTAAGGTGTTGGGATATTCTCGTACTGAGTACAAACGTGTACTGTTAGTGTAACCTGTGTGTGAATTGGGCCAGCCCACCACGTGTTTTCTCCTAGTTCTTTTTGTATATTGCTTTTATGTCGGCTGGCTTTTGTGCTGGAGGCTCAGCATCCACGACTCGCTTTTGATGAATGGGTAGTAAACTTAACCAATGCTGTTTTCCTTGTAAGTAACAGTAACTGTTAGTCATCTTTTGCAACTGAATTTTACTAAGCAAACATCTTTCACATATTTGTTTTAGGCATCTTTATTGGTGCACAGAGTAAATGAAAATTACAACAATTATTTTCCTAACAATAAATATTTTGATTCGAATCGTGTGGATTATGATGCATAGTGCTTCATAGTAGCAAATTATCCAATGCAAACATCTGAAAACAGTATTTTATATATCTTCTTCATACTGGGCACCGCAGCCACAAAATTTATTACGTGACTATGGAATTTTTGCACTTAGTTATATAGGTATCTTCGTTCGACAGCTAGTTTCGGATTTTTATGCCATTCTGGATGGTTTCTTTTCTTTTAAGATTAAAAACTTACATTACTGCCACGACACAGAACACAGTGGTATGAACGTAATTTAACGAAGAGGAAAGGGTGCCATTCATACTGTCAGGTCGAAGTCACAATCACTTCCTAATCAGAAGGATGCGAAATCAATGAAGAACAACACTTCAAACTTAAAGCACGTTAATCACTGACGCTTATGTACAGCTAGAACAGCTGGTTGGAGAGTGCAGTTATTTATACAACCATCGGATATTCCTGGTATACTAACATTACATATGTCAAGAAACTTCTAGAAATGATAAAAACTAAATACCGAATTATCGCTGGTGGTCGGGTTTGAATCAGAGACCCACAGCGTATCAACTAGCGACGCTAACCACATCAGGCAGCATGCGGCGATACTTGCTCTCCTGGAGAAACAGCGGAACTCGTCGAAGCTTTACGACCGTCGAGTGGGTCTCCAGTGTTCTTGAACCTCCTATCGCCGATCTGCGCCTCTGGACTGCCGTAGACCATCATATGAAGGACACGAACGACGTCTCAGTTTGTCTTCTTGATGAAAGGTCATAATCCTCGAGTACATACCTGACGTCTGACAAGCAAAGTAGGGCTTTAGTAACATTTCCGATTGTCCCATTTTCCGTACTGGCTTAAAAATCCACACTAAGTCTTCCGGGCTCTATGTCACTGGCCAATCTTTGGCGTTATAGGCCTCTCGGTCTTACTGCTAGGAGTCCACGATCCATGCGCGAGATAGCTGTCTTGCGTCTTCGGGCCCTCGTGAAGATGTGTTTCACATTGTCATCCCAAGTATGTTCCAGCGTCGTTTCAGATTCGCAAACATGGTGCAGAAGGAATGGTGCAAAGCCTTTAGTCTCCTGCTTTGCTGTATTGTATGGACACTATTGTATTCCAATCTTCCTCAGCTTAGCTTACATCGAGAGCTTATCTGCCAGCGATATGTGTGACCATTCGTCCGAGGATGGTAAGCTGTCATCATCCCATGAGCGGCGCTGCAAAGAGAAATTACGTCTGATACTAGTCTCGACTAGAAAACGTAGCCGCGTTCAGAGATCATCATATGGAGTTGTCCATGTTTCGAAATGAACTCTTCTACAAGGAATTTTGAAATTACTGGAGGTTCAACAGTCGGTATATCTTTCGTAACAACACACTCGACGAGACAGTCCGTACAGTCTACTATCCACACAGCACTATTTCTCACTTCGGGCGTTACAGGCAGTATTGGTATCAGTTGTCCCGGAGGTAAATGTGGTACATGCTTCTGTAATTGGTTTTCCTCAGAGTTGCTCACATAGCGTCTAACGGATTGGTAGAGAACTGGCCAGTGATATCTGCGTCTAATTCAGTCTAGAGTCAGGTGACCATATGTTGGGGAATCGTGGAAATACTTCAGGACAGTTGGTCACAGAGGACTTGGTGTTACGGGCAACCATTCCCGCCCCATCGGATCCCAGTTCCTCTTATACAATGTTCGGTTTGTTAAAAGGAATCCTCCTTTGGTCGGTTCCTCCTTCTTCGAGGCTTCTATGTTTTCAGCAATGCTGGATCTTCCTCTGTTCAGCGGCAACGTCACTTACTGCAACGATGACTGAGATTTCGTCCACACTGATGTGTTCAGCCGAAAGACTCCTCGAAAGGAAGTCACGACCCTTGTGTTTGCACCCGTTTCTGCATAACATCGTGGTGTCGTACTCCTGAAGTCTCAGTGTCCATCCTGCCAGTCGCCCCAACAGATCCTTCAGGCAAATCAGCCTGCATAGACAATGGTGATCCGTCACAGTAGTGACTGGTTTGCCACATAAATATGGCCAGAACTTACTGAAGGCCCAAACAACTGCAAGGCACTTTTTCTCGATTGTAGAGTAGTTCTTCTCGGATTTGGGTGAGTATTCTGGTAGCATCAGCTGTTAAATTTCCAGCACCTTCCTGAATTTGTACTAGAAGAACCCTATCCTAAAACCGATAGCGTCGGTGTGAAGTTCTGTCTCGTCCTTCTCGTCATAAAATGCTTGAATTGGGGAAGATACTAGTGCCATCTTAGGACAAGGAAGGTTTTTTCTTGTGCCTCCCTGCAGTTGTTCTTCCGAGGTACGGTCCTTGGCACAGAAATCCTTTATGAAACGCCAGTAGTACGTGCATAGTCAAAAATTTGGAAAATCTATGACTGCTCTTGTTTCCTCTGTATAGGGGCGATCGTCACACGCATTCACTACCCGACCCAATATTTTTATTTCTTTGGCTGCACAAAGGCCCCTTTTCGGATTCAGGGGGAAGCCTGCAGTGTGAACACACTTCAACATGGTTGTCAGGGTTTAGATGTTCTTCAGAAGTCTTCGAAAAGACGACAGTGCCATCCAGATAGCTAAGGCACACCGTACAGTTACAGTGAAAAGCAGTTGTTCGTCACACTTTCGAAGGTGACTGGAGCCTTAAATAGACCAAACAACTTAACTTTGAATAGATAGGTGATATGAAGCCAAACTTTTCTCAGGCAGCCTCGCCAACCTCGATTTGCCAGTACGCTGCCTACATGTCCATAGCTGAGAAATACTTTGGTATTTCCAAGCTGTCCAGGATGTCATCAATGCGCGGCAACGGACAGACATCTTTCTTCATGACTGTATGCAGTTGACGCAGAAACGCCATATGTCGTCCTTCTCCTTCAGAAGGACCATCGGGGAGCACCAAGGACTTTCTGAAGTAGCAATGATGTCATATTGCTGTAGCTTCTCCACTTCCTCCCTGATTTTACGTTGTTCCCTTGGTTACACCCTAATTGCAGATGATTCTCCTATATTGATAGCATGTTTTATCATGGACAGCACGGTCTGTCTTTCCTCCACTCCGGATTTGAAAGCAACTGAAAATTGCGGCAGTATGGCTGTTACTCGCCAGTGTTATTCCTCGGTCAGACCAGATCCTAATGGAAGTAGCTACCTTTACTGCCCGATGCAGGATACGAACCTGCGACCGTAGCGGTAACGCGGTTCCAGACTGAAGCGCCTAGAACCGCACCGCCACACCGGCCGGCTAAAATGTGACCAAGCAGGCGGTTATATTTCATTCTAATGTTTTATGTTCGGTTAAAGTCTGCATGTTATTCCTAAAGGGAATGGTGCTTATTTATGTTTTAAACTGGAAAGGAGGTCTGCCATTAGCTACATACATTTCTATCTATTCAAGTTAGTTCATAAGGCTAGCTACGATCAGCATGAAGCAATGTCTGGATGTGATCTTCAATGTTTTTTACTTCACGTCTGTTAAGAGTTGTGTAATGGATTGTATGAACGTATGGTACCTAATGATCTTTGAATCGAATCTCAAAGCTTCTCCCACTTTTTCTTACGCAGTAAGAGGAGCAACTTTGGCAACTGAGTTTGAATATACCCGATCCTATCTATGGGAGTTTGTTATTCCGTAAGTTACGAGTGGCTAGCTGCTGAAGTTTGTGATCTATGTGGAAACTTGTACTTATGTTTCTATTTTTAAAAATTACTTATTTTGTATAATATTCTCCCTATGAAATGGAGTGAAGTATATTTTCTGCTGCTTTCTACTGTCTTTTGTGTTAACTGCTTAGGTGTGTGATGTGAAGAGTGTTGTATGATGTTTTCTGATTTTCTGTGAGACATAAACTATGTGAGTGCTATATTCACTGTCACATTTTCGTACATCTCTAGTGCACAATTACTTTCATGGGGTTTGACAATTGGAGCTTTACTGTTAGAAATTTTGTAGTTTATACAATTTAGAGTCTTTTCGTCTCTTTTTTTTTATAGGAACTGTTGTCTTTTAGGTAGCCTGTCGTTATTTAATTGGCTTTGAAACCTAATGCATTGCTTTCCCTGGAGTTTAATTTCCGCAACGTCACATGCAAGCTTAGTGGACGCAAGGCTCTTTACTGCCTTTCTCACTTACACTGTCCTCTTTTGCGTTTCTTTTTCTGTGATACTGTCTCCACCATTGTCGGTAGCTCAAAAATTCTGTTGGGAGAGGGTCCAACTTATTTTTCTTTTGTAATCACATGTTCAAAATTTCGGTCCAAAATCCGCTCCACCCTTCAGCTACCTGTTAAAGTTAGCTGAGAAGGGCCCCGACTCCCCATCCCCAAGCCCATGTATGATGTCCAGTGATCTATATTTTTCATTTCAACTGTCTCCTGCCTATTTTGCTCCCGTTGCAGCTGTCTCCGTCCAGTTCTTTCTGTTTAACTGCTGCTGCCTCTCATTGACCATCGCTGTCACCTCTCTCTCTGTCTCCCGCTGCTAATGTCTTCACAGTCTCTCTGTCTCTTTCACTGCCACTTTCTCCCACTATCACTGTCTCCTCTCTCTTCCACCGTCACTGTCCCACTGCTACTCTCAGCAGAAAAAAGCGCGGATATGTTCGTATGCATAAATGTTTGGTGAGAGAGGCGGAATGGAGATTTAGACACCTGGTTTTCTGTTCTGAGTCTTTTAAAGAGGGGCGTATTTGCCTTTTTTCTGTTCCGACATGAGCATTTTTCTGCTGGTTTTGTTTTTAGCCCTGTTTCAGCAGGGTGTACTACTTATACGAAACAAATTCAGTAGGTCAGTAAAGTTCTGACAGTTTATTTATATACTTCGGCATATTTACAAACACTTTGCCACATATATACAATAAATAAGTTATATATATGACGTTAACACAAAATCGTGCCCCATTGAATGCAAGCTCGCTTCACTCCACTTTACATATAAATGCACAACATATTCAGGCTACACGCACGGTGTACCAAATTATGCGGCGTTTGACTTGCGGACAAAGAATTTCATGTGAGAAAATATTTTTTTGTAAGGTGCTTACAACACCACGTGGCACCTTCAAATAATTTCCCAGTCAAGAGAGCGTGAACAGACGTGAAGTGTCGGTTATATAGAGTGTGTCATAAAGTTTTATTGATGAAAAAATGACTAAAAGCACAATTTGGTGACATCAGAACCGACTGCGATGACACCAGAGCTTTTGCCATGTGCTCACTGCGTCAGTTAAAACATCGTTTTCGCCCCAGACCGGCTATTACATATATGGATCTTTGTAAAGGATGGTGATATCGAAAAAAGTATCAAGCTTCCCCGAGAACATCGTCTTAAGAGCATATGGTAAACATTTCTACAATCTGTCATAAATAGATATTATAGAAGTGGCCATCCCCACAATTGGCACTTTTCGTACTCAAAAATATGGTTTCTCGAGGTTTTCTCACGAACCGCTCAAGAACAAATCGTGCTTTTATAAAGCGCCTAAGGTCCATCCTGGACTGCACCTAATGCAACAGAACCAACCGATTTTCTCCATTTTCTTGGGCTGGAGGAAGTGTGTAATGTTTAAATATTGATCCTGTACATTAGGATAGATACAGTCCTGCCCATACTTCCGATACGTATACAGACTGTCGCTACATCAAGTGCTACCCAAAACCTTCACCTCTCATCTCTGTGATTAATACTACCCGAGATATGGCCCGCACAAAATCACATTTTTGCGCCCGGCTTTTTGGAACAGATTAGTATCGTGCACTGTTGTGAACGAACCGATACGAGAGTTATCCGGGAAGTAAAAGCAGCAAGCACTGAAAATGTTTCTTGAAAAGAGCTCTGCCTGGCTCCTCTTTTAACACGCCTCTTCAGCTTCATCACAGTCTTCCAACGTCCCTCCATTCAGCTGCTTCATCAACCATGGAAAACAGCCGTGAGATGTGGACCGAATGTATCGGAGAATCATAACAGACAGATTGAATCTAGCGACTGTCTGTATTCCTGTCGGAAGTACAGCCACACTGTAGCTATCCTGAAGTACAGGATCAATATTTATACATTACATACTTCCTCCGGCCCAAACAAATGGATAAAATCGGCTGGTTCTTTTGCATTAGGTGCGATCTAGGGTGGACCTTAGGAGGCTTTAAAAAAACACCATTTGTTCTTGGGCGGTTCGTGAGAAAACTACCATCCTGTTTGGGCTATGGCTCTGGCGCATCGTACAGCATCTCCAGCAGCAGATTGAAAGCAGTTGGCACCACAGTGACACAACGAACCGTTACAGATCGGTTACTTCAATGACAGCTCCGAGCCAGACGCCCTGTTGTGTGCATTCCACCGACCCCAGAAGACTGCCATTTCCGACTTCAATAGTGTCAAGCGAGAGCTCACTGGAGGACAGCGTCGAAGTCTGCGGAGTTTTGTGATGAAAGCCGCTTCTTTCTGCCTCGGTGCTAGTGAAGGCTGTGTGTTGGTTAGGGGGAGGCCAGTTTTGGGCTTGCTATCAATCTGTTTGCTAAACAAACTGGACCTACACCTGGAGTTATGGTCTGGGGTGTGATTTCCTATGACAGCAGGAGCACTTGTACGTCAATCTGGTGATTCGACCTGTTGTGCTGCCATTCGTGAACAGAATTCCAGGGGGCATTTTCCAAGGGGATAACGCTCCCCACATACCGATGTTGTAACGCAATATGGTCTACAGAGTGTTAACATGTTGCCTTGGTCTGCTCTACCATCAAATCTATCTCCCATCAAGCACATACGGGACAATCCCGTGTCATCAACAAACAGCATTAACTGCCCCTGTGTTAAGCGACCAAGCGCAACAGGCGTGGAACTCCATCCCACAAACTGACATAATGCATGTGCGTTTGCATACTTGCTTTCAACATTCTAGCTCTTACTCCGGTAATTAATGTACCAGCATTTCACATTTGCAATGGTTGTTCTCGCGCTACATTAACCTGTGATCCTGCAATGTTAATCACTTAAGTATGTTACCTAGAGAAATGTATTCCCGAAATTTCATTACTCTACATTAATTATTTCTTGGTACTGTGATTGTTTCCGTTAGTGTAGTTGACGCCAAAAAAATATCAGTGCAAAGAGGCTAAGAAATTTGACAAGCTTCCAGTTCAAAAATGGCTCTGAGCACTATGGAACTCAACTTCTGTGGTCATTAGTCCCCTAGAACTTAGAACTAACCTAAAGACACCACACACGTCCATGCCTGAGGCAGGATTCGAACCTGCGACCTCACGGTCTCGCGGTTCAACACTGCAGCGCCTAGAACCGTACGGCCACTTCGGCCGGCACAAGTTTCCAGTGCAGATGTTTTGCGAAGAGGCGTATTTTTATATGAAGGAAAACGTGAGTGTAACTTCAATCGGTCGAAGACTATACTCATAAATACTACAAACGGTTCTTGCCTAGTCCTTGGGAACTTCGTGAGGCCTGCAGTTAAGGAATATGACGATGGGATTTCTAGAGGACGGGGTGACCATCCTTCTGAATTTGGTACAGGAAGTCTGAAAAATATTTCCGTCCGTTTGATCTTACAGTGAAGTGACATAAAATTTAGCTTGTATCATCCGTGCAAATTCGACAATTACTTTTGCCGCGTGGAAATGATTCTTTCCAGATAAATTTCAGATTTTTTCCTTGAGTCTCTCTCTCTCTCTCTCTCTCTCTCTCTCTCTCTCTCCCCCCCCCCTTGTGTGTGTGTGTGTGTGTGTGTGTGTGTGTGTGTGTCATTACACTGATGACATATTATCTCCTCGAGTAATGTTGTTCACTCACACGACCGTTACTTGGAATATTCCTCGACAGTCTGGTATCCGTACCGTATAGGTTTGATAGAGGAAATAGAGACGACTGAAAGAAGAGCAGTGCTGTTTGGTTACAGGCTCATTTAGTTAGCACGAAAGCGTCACTGAGATGATCAGCCAGCTCGAGTGACTAACGCTGCAAGAGAGGTGTTCTACGTCACGCTATGGTCGACTGTTACAATTCTGAGAGCTTACGCTCGTAGAAGAGACAACCAGTACATTGTTTCCCCTACGTATATCTCGAGAAAAGACCAAGAACGTAAAATTCGAAAGATTAGAGCTTACACAGAGGCTTGTCAACGATCTTTCTTCCCGCGAACAATGATAGTGATACACAAAGTACCCTCCACCTCACACCGTAATCTGGATAGCGGATTATACCGTGTGATCTAGAAGTCAGTATAAATTTGAAAACTGAATAAGTCACGGAATAATGTAGATAGAGAGGTACAAATTGACACACATGCTTGGAATGACACGGGGTTTTATTAGAAAAACAAAAATACAAAAGTTCAAAATATGTCCGACAGATGGCGCTTCATCTGATCAGATAGCAATAATTAGCATAACAAAGTAAGATAAAGCAAAGATGATGTTCTTTACAGGAAATGCTCAATATGTCCACCATTCCTCAACAATTGCTATAGTCGAGGAATAATGTTGTGAACAGCACTGTAAAGCATGTCCGGAGTTGTGGTGAGGCATTGGCGTCGGATGTTGTCTTTCAGCATCACTAGAGATGTCAATCGATCACGATACACTTGCGGCTTCAGGTAACCCCAAAGCTAATAGTCGCACGAACTGAGGTCTGGGGACTTGGGAGCCCAAGCATGACGAAAGTGGCGGCTGAGCACACGATCATCACCAAGCGACGAGAGCAAGAGATCTTTCACGCGTCAAGCAATATGGGGTGGAGCGCCATCCTGCATAAACATCGTACGTTCCAGCAGGTGTTTATCAGCCAGGCTGGGGAAGATGCGATTCTGTAACATATCGGCGTACGTCTCACCCGTCACGGTAGCAGTCACTGGCGTTTTTCTGTCGAGCGCCATCTGTCGGACATTTTGTGAACTTGGTTTTTTTGTTCTAATAAAACCCCGTACCATTCCAAGCATGTGTGTCAATTTATACATCTCTATCTACATTATTCCGTGGTTTATTAAGTTTTCAAATTTATGCTGACTTTTCGATCACCTGGTAAATACAGACGTAGACACAGCGTAGTCTACACAACCGCCTTATTTTTGGGTAAAAATGTGAAGAGCGCTCGTGGAACAAATTTCGGTCAGGGTAGTTGTGCGACTGAAATCCGATCAGTTATTGTAAAGGCAACGTTACGGGGCGGCTAACACCTGCTTTCCCGTCACTTGATTATTTTCCTGATACACAGTATATTAAGGCAGCTGTTCTACGTGGAGGAACACAAACAGTTCTTTACTAGTACAAATTTCTGCATTGCTGACGGAAGCGATGACATATATTCAGCCGAACACGTCCTTGCCCGTTGCAAAAACAGTTCCACGAATGTCTTTGTTCTTGTCGCGAAAAAGTGAAAGTCAGGCGACAGAAAGATTGGCTCTGTATAACGGATGTTGAAACGTTGTCCAGCCTAGCTCCTGAAGCGTATCCGTAGTCGCCGAGAGTGTGGGCGGCAGTTCTCGTGGAGACGGGACGACATTCCAGAGCGTTCCGACTCTCTTTCTTTCTGCGCTACACATTTGTGCGTCATGTTCTACTAGAGTCGCGCTGTTATTTCTTTGTTTCCACTGACGGCCCCGCTGTTTGGTTTCAGACTCAAAACGCGTGGCTGTTTGTGATCACAGGTGACGCTACGGAAAGAAAGGCGAGCACTTGCTAGTGATACCAGTGAATGTGATTTGCAGACGCAGACAGCATGAAGTTGGCCATCTCCTAGATCTCCGCCTGTCAGGCTGGTTCTGCCAGCTACATTTCTACAGCATAACACCAGGCTACCACAGAGAAGCTGACGCCAGCTGAAACATAAACAGAATCCACATCACAATCTATATTGAACGATCGATTTTATAATCAAACTGACCTCTCTGATGATCAGTTTGACATGTTACAGGATCGAGACTGCTGCGAATGGCCCATGAGGCACCCTCGATGTCCACCAACAACGGTAACTCCAGCCTTGCATGCACCTTAGCAGCTGAACTTTTAAGTTACCCGCATGTACAAGACTTCCTAAACGCACTGATTCTGCTTCAGTTGCACTGCCCCTTGCGCGCTAATCTGTTGGTCTTTGAAAATAGAGTGCGCGAAACCGTGGTTCAAATCCATCGAGGCACACATTGTTATTGTCCAGCATAAATGATCCCCGCCGAAGAGAGCATCACCCCACGGTAAAACAAACACAGTGACAGTTTATGCCTAGCGTTGCTGGGGATCAGCTTTCGCCGACGTGCATTTGTTCTGGAGCCCTTTGTGCCTTTCCAGATCACGCTGACGTTGCCGCCGTACGGCGCGTGATATGCTACGAAGTATTTTTCGTCTTCCAGCACTGTCAGCCACGAAAAGCGTGCCACGCCTTTCTGTTCAATTTAACTGGCCTCCAGCTCTAAAGCAGAATACACAAGACGTCATTAACAACGGCAGGAAGATTGGTAGCATGCGCTCATAAAGGGAGATGGATTGGGGTGTGTGACGTCTCAATGCTCGAAGATGCGGCGGACATAGCTAATGTGGGCAAGCACTAGTATAAAAAAGACGAAGAGGAGTTCTGTACCCGGATGCCTACACTTATCAGTGAATACGCTTCTAGAGCAACAAAACAAACAGCGTGTTCACCTGTGGCGGCAAAGATACGATCGTGTTGCTGTCATTCCATACTACCGTCACTAAACGGCAGTTACATAAAATCTTATAATTTTTTTCTTTTGATATTTCACCAAACCAAGCCGTTCTTCTAAGATACTGAAGAACTGTAAGCTAAGGTCAATGGAAATAGGGTGTACTTTTCTTATGCGTTGCATCTTGTCGTTCCGCTTCGTCACTCCAAAGAGTAAAAGGACTAAGGAACGGAAAAAAATTCGACAGTTGCTGCAAGAAAAAAAATAGTACGAAAGTAGACAGTTTACGGTTAAAATTCGGAGAACAACTTTCCGAGAAGAGCCAGGAAAAATGACCATGACAATAAATTCGGCGTACTGGCAGTCGTTCAACCCCGCCCAGCATTCACGATTGGAACTAAAGCAGTGGAATAATAATGGAATAAGGAAGTACTCTCTGCGACACAAAGTAGAAGATCAATGAAACAGAGAATATCGAGAGTTTTTCTCTCAAATGTTCAAGGAACGGAGTCGGAAGGATGACGAATAGTTATGTTTGGTGTGCATGATGAACAGTTTCTGTTAGTGTGAACCACAGTTTGATTACTAGCACCCGCGTTGTTTTTACGATGATACAGCACACATATTGTAAATAAATTAATGTGGCACACTTCATAATATTCTTAATGTCAGTGTTGAGAATCACATAAGTGCTATACAATTGATGTTTTTGTTCACAATGCACAGATTATCAATAAGCAAAGATAAAATGATATCATTCATTAAATACTAACCAAGAATGTAAACAGAAGAAAGATGACGTGTGGGATGTGCAAAACATAACATGTTAATAACAAAAAAAAAAGGTTCAAATGGCTCTGAGCACTATGGGACTTAACATCTATGGTCATCAGTCCCCTAGAACTTAGAACTACTTAAACCTAACTAACCTAAGGACAGCACACAACACCCAGTCATCACGAGGCCCGGGAACCCGGGCGCGGGAAGCGAGAACGCTACCGCACGACCACGAGCTGCGGACTGTTAATAACACAACAGTACTTGCACTCTTAGAGTAAATTTATTATTAAAAGACAGGAGGGCAAATTGTTTTACTATGTTTGCGTACTATAAAGCAGACATATATGTACACAAATTTATATATACAGATATCTACTTATCATTACGGTATATTAGTTACAGGAAACACAAAATTAAATAGTTGGAGGGTGGGATGACAGAAACACATTTGTTCATTGTAATTTATATTTATACTATCAAAAACAGCTGTGACTGTTAGAGGTGAAATTTGTGTTTGATTTCTGTAAACAGCCCAAAAAAATTATTTAGAAAATGTTTATTGGCTGGTTCCAGCTGCTCACTTTGAATGTATTGGTATCAGATGAGGGTGTGAATATATATTTCTAGTTCCTCTAAGACGTCCATTATCTTCCCTTAGTTAGTAGTATGTAACATCTGTATTTGTGGCTGGTTGCATCGCTTACCAACTAGTGAAATAAATACGAGGGTGGTTTGAAAAGTTCTCGGAAGAGATACATCACTGAAACTTTTTTTATTTTTCAATGTAGTCTCCTTGTAGATTAGTGCAACGATGTTCCAGTGCCTTGATTCCAACTCGAAAATGAGTTTGCTCCCGGCCTGCAAAATAGTTGTCAACACCGGCTATCAGTTCTTCGCTTGAATTGAATCTTCGTCCACCAAGAAAAATTTTCAGTTTTGGGAAGAGATGGAAGTCTGACGAAGCCATATCAGGTGAATAAAGCTGGTGTGGCAACGATTCACACCTTATTTTGTGTAATTTTGCCATGCCGACGGCACATGTTTGTGGGCGCGCATCCCCTTGATGGAAGATGACTTTCTTCTTTGCTAAACCTGGCCTTTTTCGCGTATCTTTTGTTGCAATTTGTCCAGGAGGTTAGCACAGTATTCTCCAGTAATTGTTTCCCCAATGGGGAAATAAACCACAAACAGAATCCCCTTCGCATCCCAGAACACTGATGCCATGACCTTCCCCGTGGAAGGAATTGTCTTCGTTTTCTTCGGAGGCGGAGAATCAGCAAGTTTCCATAGTTTTGACGTGTTTTGTCTCTGGGGTAAGTTTCAACTGCAGTTACAAACCGGAGCAAAAATTCTTGTTTGTTTTTCCTAAAATGGGTGAAACATTGTTCCGAATGTCCATTCTCATGCGTTTTTGATCCAGCGTCAAGAGTCGCGGCACCAATCTTGCAGATAATTTTTTCATTTCTAATTTCAGTTAAAATGTGATATACCCTTCCAGATGACATCCGGCAAGCGTGAAAAATTTCACGTACTTTCAAATGGCGATCCTCCAACCAAATTTAAATTCCTTTCTCCACTTGGCAACAACTGAATATGAAGGAGCAGAGTCCCTGGCAACAACTGAATATGAAGGAGCAGAGTCCCCCAGAGCAATCTGGAAATCGGCATTAATGGTCTTTGCTTTCATACCTTTCTTTACAATGTACTTAATCATTGCTCGAATCTTCATCTTCGCAAATCACTGCGTGGGAACAACAACAGAGCCACGTTACCGCCACAGCTCTCTTCCAAGAGCACTGCCGTGGCACGTGTTTACAGGCAACAGAAGTATGAATCTCAGGTGAACAGCTAGCGCTAACCTCTCGTGGTGATTCCGAGAACTTTTCAAAAAAATGGTTCAAATGACGTAACATCTGAGGTCATCAGTCCCCTAGACTTAGAACTACTTAAACCTAACTAACCTAAGGACATCACACACAGCCATGCCCGAGGCAGGATTCGAACCTGCGACCGTAGCGGTCGCCCGGTTCCAGACTGTAGCGCCTAGAACCGCTCCGCCACACCGGCCGGCAGAACTTTTCAAATCACCCTCGCAGTTTTGAAGGAGAGAGAGAACGATGAGTCAATACGGCTACAAAATACCAATACATATCTTGTTTTGTTCTTCGGCCGAAATTCTCAGTATTCGGTTACACCTTACATCAGGACATATACTTCAGGTGCCTGCAGCATCTCCAGGACTTCCAGGTAAAATTGGCTGGACGGATCAGCGGAAATGTTTTGGGACTATTACGGTCTCTCAGTCTGCGCAGAGAATGTTTTACTCTGTCCCCGTCTCGAAGGCTGTGTCAGTTGTTGACAATGAAGTGAAAGAAAACGCCTCCACTGCGGCTCAAGTTAGTTAACTGGCTGTCGTCAGCGGGAAACGTGGGAGCGTTTGAGTTCACTGCAGCACGCGAACGACTTCAAGCAGCTAACTTACCAATCGTCACAATGCACGAGGCCAGCAGACCTGCTTTCATACACTCAACGTCATCCACAACAGGTAGCACATTCATTTATAACACATTCTCATTGCCGTTCACGATCTGGACAAAATTTTGTGAGCCTTGGGCCTTAGCTCAGAATGCTTTCATTCCGCACCCCTTTACGATATCAGCTGATACGTACTATATGTAACCAAACGAAAATCTACCTTCCAGTTTTCTCTAAAACACTAACACATCGTATTATTACCTGACAGCTTTATAACGCAATGTTTTCCCCTTATTGCTCTCTTCTGATAGGCTACCAAATTCGGTTGACGGAAATCGAAACAGCTCTTCCTAACTCGGTTTCTCCTTCACACCCACCTCGCCCTGGCTTTCGAATCGAACAAATGGTTTTGTTATCCTGTAGTTAACCTTTCTACAATCACAATGTTTTGTTTCACTGAGTACATCTGTGATCGTATATTAGCAGTATTTTAATTAACTAACATAAAAACATACTTACAGCTGTTCACCCTAACAAGCATCATTTCTGTTTTCACAAATGGTACTTTCAAGGGAAAAAAAATAGATTATGGTCATATTGACCCCAGTGGTACTCAGTGCATGAATCAATTTTAGTGTGTAGTAAATATAAAACTGAAAAAAACGTCATTGGATACGACTCAGAGGGAGACAGTCATATGTTCTGGAAATAATATCTTTGAAAGCAAGGGAGATATATACTTCCAATGTGCTTATGGGGTCAAATAGAACCCAGTGGTACATGGGAATGGTACAACAACAACAGCCGAAGCAAGTAACCTTAAACAATGTAAAAGTGGGAAATAATGTTTTTATTGTTGCAGGTGTTTCATATTACAGCCGTTCAATGCAACTGTTATCATTCTATTTTCATTAATGTTACATTCAAGAAATAAACAAACAGTTTATATTGGGATCCTGTTATCCAAAGTGGTGCTCAGTGCAGAAAGTATGAATAAATTTTAATGTATTGTAAATATAAAAATGAACAAAACTTCACTGGACACAAACTGACTCAGAGAAAGAAAGTCATATATTTTCAAAATAACTGTTCTGAAAACTAGAGAGAGAGAGAGAGAGAGAAAGAGAGAGAGATATTTTCATTGTGCTTGTTGGGTCATATTGACCCCAATGGTACTAGGAGGGTTAATTACAATGTTTACACTAATATTCATTCTACAAATTCAATGCTTTTTTCTTGCTGTAATATTATATTTATTTACATTCCAGAAGCGTTTCGCCTTTTAGATTAAAACATCATCAGTGATTTTTTCTGAAATAATAGAATTATGTTTTTACAGCGATACCTGTGAACTCGAAACAGTTGACAGTAAAATTTTTACATGAATAAAATTTTATTCATGTAGAAAATATTTCGAACCTTAATGTAAAAACATAACCGTATTACAATAAATATTGAAATTATTCCGTCTTTTATGAGTGTATATGGTCTAAAGTTTTATTTGGATCAGACGTGTTTCGCTTTATTTAAAGCATCTTCGGCAGTTAGTGTAACGATTGTTGTTTAACTGTAACTGTTTTGGTTTAAAGAGATAATAAACCTTTCTCACATTTGAAAATACAACATTTTCACGCGTCTCTTGGCTCCTACTTTATTTTTATGCGTTCTTCTATGCAATGGCGTTGCATTTTCAGCATACTGAACTGCAGAAACACACAATATTTTCTCGTTTGCATGGTTTCACATATCCACGTTCGTCTCGCATATTTTTGCACTTTGTTTTTGCGCTTTGCTTTGTTTACACGGAATGCTATCGTCTTTTGTGTTTGTAAGGGGATGCCTACCACAACCACAAAGACAAAAGATGATCGCATTCCGCGCGTTCAAAACACAGCGCACAGACATACGAGGTGAACGCGGTTATGTAAAACAATGGAAAGGAGAAATATTGTGTGTCATTGCAATGCAGTATGCTACAAATACAACGCGAACGCGCGCGCGCCTGTGTATGTGTGTGTGTGTGTGTGTGTGTGTGTGTGTGTGTGTGTAAGTTGGATATCAAAGCTGTTTGTCACGGTACTGGGGTGGATGTTCGTGCATGGATATGTTATCTGTTTTATATGTTAATGTTTTTCTGGCTCCGAGAGAGTGATTATTATTTATCTACTAGATATTTCGTTAGCTTCATGGTTTGGTTGCTAATGTTTTGTCGTTTAGTATCTACTAGTTTTCTGTAATTGCTTTTTCAATTTGGGATCTTTCTTGTAGTGTTAGATGTTTTTTGTTGCTGAATCTGATTAGTTTCATATCTGTTTCTATTGTGGTAGAGCGATGGTTTTCTTGTGTGTGTGTGGGGGGGGGGGGGGGGGGGAGGTGTTAGTCAAAACATGACAACAATAAAATTAATTTTAAACATGAGAATGGATTATGATCTGGTTAGAATGATCTGTAAATAAAACCGCAATTCTTACATTGTTCACCGAATATGCTTTCAATAAAGCGAAACGCATTTGGTACAAATGAGGCTTCACACGTTCGCAAAAGACAGAAAACTCCTATATTTACTTGCAAAACTGCGACGCAATAACATAAAGACATATATATATCTGCACCATTTTAGAAAAAGTTCACTGACGGGGCGGTACACATGAAATGGCGAAACACTTCTACAATGCAACAAAAATGGCGTTTGAATTTATAAAATGAATATCTCCATACTTTCTGCTGCTTAGTGAGTCTTTTTAGCCACTGAACCCGTCAGCAGTTCTCTGCCCCATAGGGTATCTTTACTTTTCTTTACTACTGTGAACACCGTCAAAGTTTGTCTCATTCTTTGTTTTTGTTTTTGACAAACAGCTTACAGCTTTCTTCCCCAAAACAAATTCGTTATCATCGCAGTTCAACCTGACTACTAATGAATACGTTACACTGCAAACAAGTTTTCATTGTTTCCCCCTGAACCTGATTCACAATTGGTACTCAGGAAAATGATGAAAGGCCAATCTTTTCATCAATATGTGCCACTAAGAAGACGAAAAATAATTAAAAATTCTCATGGTTGCAGCTCGTTAACATACTGTGTCGTATCTTTGTTCAGGCAAGTCCGCCTTATGGGCCGCGGCCACTAGTAAGATGGCGCTCGACTCGAGAACAACTGGTTCAAATCGAATGGGGGAAACGAATTATTCGTCTCCGGCATTAGGCCAAACAGGGATGTAGCAGTATAAAGTTTCTACGTTAAAACGTTCACCTCTACGCAGTATCTTATGACAGTGGGCATTTCAAACTGTTGATAGCCACCCGTCAGCCGAATACGGAACTTCAATGCAAATCGAAAGGAGTGGGCCATATGCTAGCACTGGTTTTACTATCCCCTTTTTCTCTTCTTCAGCACCACCATACTCAGATACATGAAACACAAGCTCTTCTCATTCATCGACGCGCCGGCCACGGTGGTCTAGCGGTTCTAGGCGCGCAGTCCGGAACCGCGCGACTGCTACGGTCACAGGTTCGAATCCTGCCTCGGGCATGGATGTGTGTGATGTCCTTAGGTTAGTTAGGTTTAAGTAGTTCTAACTTCTAGGGGACTAATGACCACAGATGTTAAGTCCCATAGTGCTCAGAGCCATTTGAACCATTTTGAACCATTCATCGACGCTTTAAAAAGTTATGCTTCCCAAATAACAAACTTCACAAGAGAATGCGCGAAACGCAAGAAAACAACGAAAACTTTCTTACTTAAAGCGGCAGAATCCATTGGAGGCTTAGCAACCAGATTTATAAAAAAATGGCTCTGAGCACTATGGGTCTTAACATCTGTGGTCATCAGTCCCCTAGAACTTAGAACTACTTAAACCTAACTAACCTAAGGACATCATACACAACCATGCCCGAGGTAGGATTCGAACCTGCGACCGTAGCAGTCGCGCGGCTCCGGACTGAGCGCCTAGAACCGCGAGACCACCGCGGCCGGCCCAGATTTATACATCGCTTTTTAGCTGTTACTGGTAGATACGACATTTGAGAAAAGTTTCAGTTTTTATTTTTTGTTTGTTTACCTGTTTACAATGTTCGCCGTTAAATATGTCCAACAGCCCTTGGCTGAGGAGCAGATACGTAATAACGTTAACGACACAAGCTTGCATGCCACAAGAAAACATTTTGTTGACGTAATAGACAATATGAGTGCGAAACTATCCTTGATAAATCCTGACAGCAGAAGCACTTTCACAGGTGGAAAGGAGTGGGCTGCGGAAAAGGGGAAGGGCGTGTCAATGCGCTGCGAGACGATTAAAAAGGAAACATTATAGATACCAACCAAAACGAGCTTTACAAAATTTAGATCTTTGATTGCGCTGCTTACGCCACGACATATTCCAAAATTGGATGTTGGATCCATTTGGCGATCTCAGAGTGCCAGTAATTTCAGAGTAATTACTGTTTCAATCATATGTAGATCGGCTATGAATGTGAACTAAAAAAAAATAATAATAATTAAAGCCGAAGAATCGATAGTAATCGCATGGAATATGGGATTTGTAGAGTATGGCGTTGCTGTTAACAGCAGTCGGTCACGAAAAGCACTCGCGTACATTCGCGTTGCAATTATGCTCACTACAAGCTGGTTCACACTACACTGGACATTAGTCCAGTGGCGCGCGATTTTATGTCTCTACCAAACGAGAGAACACCAAGTGTGCGTCTCGGCGCTGTTTAGATCGTTGTCAGGTGTCGGCCTATTGTGGAGCGACAACTGTGACTTGATCCACAAAGTGGGAGCAAATCAAACTAAGAATCTGGCTACAATGCTCATTTTGAAAGAGAAGGAAAACGCTGAAATGAAAAGCAGAGAAATTGCCTACGAGAACAGATCGGCGGAGATCTGCACGGAGCGTGCCATGCGCTTAGAGAACACTCAATTTAGGGTCTCAAACATTAACTTCCACACTAAAAATATCGGAAAGTTGTTGCAGTTAGTAAACCCACAGGCTGGACTCCAGCACACTCATTTACGAGAAGTCCTGTTAGTGAAAACAAAACTCCTGTTACGGTGAGCAGTTTAAGTATTCTGAGATATCTTTTTCGACTCAGAATGTCAGCTGTGAAGGGGACATTTTACATTCCACAGGCACTCCTGTTTCATTAAGCAGTAACAAGTTTGTCCGTCGTATCAACACTGCACCGAACCATGTCACCGTTATGATCTGCCTCTATGACCTCGTCGTCCACAGGATATTAAACCCTAGCCTCCCTAACAAACAGAAAACATCGATAATAAGTGGCAGCGGATTCACGTCCTACTAATGTGCTTGACAAACAGATATTGTTCAGATTAGGGATAGGCGATGTTTGTAAATCACGGAAGGGGTTTTCTCTTTAGTCATGGACGCCTAACAATCTATGGCCGATAACAACCGACCCCAAAATTTCGTTGTTAAAAGATGAATGTATAGGATTGGGTAAAAAGTAAAATACAGCAATAATTACCATTACATAGCCCACAACTTTTGTGTCCACATATTGTAATGCTTTTGTATTCCCTATTGGTAGTTACAATAATGATCCACTCTCAATGAAAATTCTCCTATATTTTTGGAATGCCTTTCGTAACAACGTTAGTGTTAAAAAATCAGAACGTACCAATAAAACCGCTGACATCGCTTGTCGGCGAATACAACGTTCCCACACTGTCCTAGCAGTCCATTATCATCTCGAACGTTAACAGAGGCAGCACGAAATTAAAAAGAATATTGAAACTGTGCACTATATGTAATAAAATTTCTTTCAAAACAAAAAAGGAAAAGAGTAAAATTATTCGAGAACTAGCAGAACACAAGATAAGAAAAAGCTTAATTGTGGATATGTTGGTTTCAATCATATAAGCACTAACATAAAGCGTAGTATACTTTTTAGAAATTAAAAAATCCAAACAATGTGCAATCACACACTACTTGACATCAAGAAAGTATTAAATGAACGAACAATGAAAGGCTTTAGTCCACGTTCAGCTACAACGCTAACCAAACTACTTACCTTGGTTCTCCCAGAAATATCAATGATCATTTAACATCCCTAGTTCAGACATATCCAGTGGGGCGTCACTGCCGAGGCAGTCTGGATGGGGAAAGCGTCAATTGGCAGCTGTACTCTACCGAGCCCAGTAAATCATTTTACAAAATCACTGAAGCGATTAGATAACATCCAAGTAGGTGTAGTTACTACAGCGCTCACCATAGGGCTGAATCACGAGCCTAGGGCGAACGAGCCCACCATGCTTTAAGTGTACGACATTTCCCGGATGGAACAAAGGCTGACAGCTCTGCAGAGAAACTGGCGGGGCCCCAGACACACTTTATAAAGTCGCATTTATCTCCGGGAGACGGAAGATCATTTCGATCACGCCGTCTGTAGGCATTGCGTGCGTCGAGCAAATAAACCTCCCGGCAGCAGTTTTGAGACTATTTCGGCTGCATCGCTATAGACGATTAGCATCTTTATGTGCGTCTGAGCAGATCCTGCGTGTACTAATATCGCCGTCTAACATGACATCGATCCCTCCCCAAGGAGGAGCATTAATATCCGTGATTGATCGTCTCTTATGCCCACCTGACGGCACGTAAATTGCTGAGTGACATACTACGAAAAATCACGGGGTTCGCGATATCATTAGCATTCTCTTCTACTAGTCGCCTCCCTCAGAGCAGATAACGCAACGAAGTAAACAAGGTAGTTTTTCTCACTGTCACTTGTTTACCCGCAAACTGAGTATGAGAACAGGAAGAAAAGCGTTGCACGCAATGGTAAGGTTAAAAGTCACCGACTTGGGGATGACATGTCGTTGATAAAGTGTCATTTTGCTTTTGTTCTTTTATATTAACGTAAGGCATGTGTCATTTTAATCTATGAATTAATTACTGATATACGGCTGTTTAAAACCGCCGTGAATAAAATGGAATACCCGTCCGCCAAGAAATTCTTCATTTTGTGTAGGCGGTGTTAAAATGTTTCAGGATCTTTTGAAACTAAATTTTTGTTTCTTTACTGTAACAATCGATTTCGGTCTAAAATCTAAATCGGAGAATTACCCAAGTACAGGCCGAAATCGATTGGTTAATTACAGAAACAATATAGCTGTGTATTATGTAATGCAGTCCCATAAATTCTTAATCTTGGAAAGTTTATTGGCAGAAAAAATAATTCAAGTAATTAGTAAGGAGATGGTCCTTCATTTTCAACAGTTGTGGAATAATTGCCCGAACTCAAAACAAGAGCTCACGACTGTGAGTAACTGAAAACTGTTTATTTACTAGCTGTTCAAGACGGTTCTCGTAGTACTAGTTTCCAATATTTCAAACAGTGAAAAGTTTCCACTCAGTTTATCCAGAAAGCAGTATTTCTACATATATTACATAACTATGTCTGATTCCCAGGCAATGCTGTGCAAAGGTAGCGTCCTCTTTTCTCCCAGTATCGAACTTCTGTGGCGTTAAGTCTGGTGCACAGTGATATATCTGTTCTCTCTATGTAGTACAGATTCCACCTTTGCACAGCATTGTTTGGAAACCACAGTACGTGATCGATGTAGAAACACTGCATTATGGTAACAATGTGAAGACAGTACCACTTCTTGAAACGCTGGAGATCAAGAGACACTACAAGAACCATCCTGAACGGATACTGAATGGACAAACAGATATCAGAGAGTGTCCACTTTTTAATACAGCTAAACCTAGCTGCTTACCGATTCAGATTTTATGTATGACCTGCTATAAAACGGTATTTCCGTTGTTAATTTATTTTAGTGTGTTATTATTACAAAAATTGTATTTTGTGTATTTAGTATTAGCAGCTAATTTGCCTGAGTCTTGTAAATTTGTCACGGTTTACATTTGTACCATTGTCAGTAATACTAGATAACGGGCTAATAACCCGAAAACCTACGTCGCAATAATAGACACATATCAAAAAAGTTTTGGATCACCACAGTTACCAGAACTCCTGAAGATAGACGTTAACTGTGGATATTGTATCACAGACAAATCCCTTTGACTGTTCAGAGATGTCGCTAAAATGGCCCAAAGATGTTAAAAACCATGCATGAGCAGCCGATCAGTTCCAGTCATTCCACCAAGAAGGACGTGCACGGCTCGTCTTGTTTGTAGTTCAACCGTGCCTAGACGGTCAATTCAGCGGTTCGATCGCGTCCGCATTGTTACTTTGTGCCAGGAAGGGCTCTCAACAAGGTAGTGTCCAGGCGACTCGGAGTGAAACAAACCGATGTTGTTCGGACACGGAGGAGATACAGAGAGACAGGAACTTCGATGACATGCCTCGCTCAGGCCGCCCAAGGGCTACTACTGCAGTGGATGACCGCTACCTACGGATTATGGCTCGAAGGAACCCTGGCAGTAACGCTACCATGTTGAATTATGCTTTCGTGCATCCACAGGACGTCGTGTTACGACTCAAACTGCGCGCAATAGGCTGCATGATGCAACTTTATTCTCGACGTCCATAGCGAGGTCCACTTTGCAACCATGACACCATGCAGCGCGGTACAGATGGGCCCAACAACATACCGAATGGACCGCTCAGGATTGGCATCACGTTCTCTTCACCGATGAGTGTCGCGTATGCCTTCGACTAGATAATCGTCGAAGACATGTTTAGAAGCAACCCGGTCCAGCGAGTGTAGCAAGGTGGAGGTTCCTTGCTCTTTTGGAGTGGCATTATGTGGGGCCGACGTACCCCGCTGGTGGTCATGGAAGGCGCCGTAATGGCTGTACGACACGTGAAAGCCATCAAAAATGGTTCAAATGGTTCTGAGCACTATGGGACTCAACATCTGAGGTCATCAGTCCCCTAGAACTTAGAACTACTTAAACCTAACTAACCTAAGGACATCACACACATCCATGCCCGATGCAGGATTCGAACCTGCGACCGTAGTACCTAGAACCGCTCGGCCGAATGCCATCCTCCGACCGATAGCGCACCCATATCGGCAGCATATTGGTGAGGCATTCGTCTTCATGGACGACAATTCGCGCCCCCCATCGTGCGCATCTTGTGAATGACTTCGTTCAGGATAACGACATCGCTCGAACAGAGTGGCCAGCATGTTTTTCAGACACGAACCCTACCGAACATGCCTTGGATAGATTGAAAAGGGCTGTTATGAACGACGTGACCGACCAACCACTCTGAGGGATCTACGCCGAATCGCCGTTGAGTTGTGGGACAACCTGGACCAACAGTGCCTTGATGAACCTGTGGATAGTATGCCACGACGAATACGGGCATGCATCAATGTAAGAGGACGTGCTACTGAGTAGTAGAGTTTCCTGTGTACAGCAATCTGGACCACCACCTATGAAGGTTTCGCTGTATTGTGGTACAAGATACAATGTGTGGTTTTCATGAGCAATAAAAAGTGTGGAAATGATGTTTATGTTGAACTCTATTCCAATTTTCTGTACAGGTTCCAGAACTCTCGGAATCGAGGTGACGCAAAACTTTTTTTGATGTGCGTATAATTAGTAATTTTATGCAAGTGGTGCGTCACAGCTCTTAAGTACAGTGCTTAAGAAACGTCGTAGTTTGCAGCCGAGAGCTGATGTTAAATAATTCCTTCCAGAATGTATTTTCCCCTCTGCATAGAAGTGTGCACTGGTATGGAACTTCCTGGCAGATAAAAACTGTGTGCCGGACTGGGACTCGAAACCGGTGTGTTTGTCTTTCGTGGCCAAGCGCTCTACCGACTGAGCTATCAATCACGATTCACGGCTGTACTACTGCGCCAGCACCTCAACTCCCACTTTCCAAACTTCACAGAAGTGAAGACACCGGATTCGAGTCCTGGCCTGGGACACATTTTTGATTTGCCAGAGAGCTTCAAATGCTTCATTATCACGACCGGTTTCAGACCATCATCGCGTATCAAAACTAGAACAGCTTACAAGGCGTCAAACTGCGTAGTCGCCATTAGGCAGGGTGCCTCCTCACAGAATGTTGGACCCTGGATGTTTCGAGACTGGATTAATAAAAAATGGAGAAAAGCTACGACTGTGGTTTTAATGCTTTAGGTTTTCTACATAATCTCTCCCCGCCCCAATTCAGTACAACCAGGAGGAACTGCCACAGAAAAAGTCCTTTGAGATGATAATTAACTCGCTCGTCACATTGGATTGAATGTGTTAGGTCGTCACAACATTGATCCTCCACGTGAATTTTAGTCGTTTTGTAGTAGGTTGGTACTGATAACACCAAGTCTCGACACTCGTGATGATTTTTCCAGAGAAGAACTGTCCGCGTTTTGCATTTCAGTCAAATATCACCAGGCGTCCACACGTCGTTGATTTTGTTCTGGAGTCATGGTGTGCGGCGCAAACTTTGAACATACATTTCTCTTCTTCAAACATTCTGCTGACTGCCTTGATTCAAAGATTTTGTTCCGCAGCGACTTGTGAGAGAACAACATTACGGCCGCACGTCCACTATGTAACACAGCCTGCTCACTGCTGGTGGCTCGAACGTTCATCTGTTGCTTAGAGTTGTTCGTTGAAACTGCTAGCGTAGTTACTGCGCTGACTTAGCTTGTGCGCCATGAATATAATCAGTCTCGGAAATTTTGGAAAGATGATACAGAAGCAAGATCAACAAGATCTCAGACATTTTATTATTCACGCCGTAACATAATTTACCATCTGACTACAGCGACTTACGATGTAGTTTATGCGACTTTGACGCCATAGGTTGTACGTCATCATGTACGCAGTTTTAAATGTATCGTGATACCTGACGATGATTTATTGTTAGCTCTTGATCATAAACAACAATGTTTTTTATTTTATTTTATTTTTTTGAGTCGTCAGTGTTCTGACTGGCTTGATGCAACCCATGATGAATTCCTCTCCTGTGCCAACATCGTAATCTCAGCGTGACACTTGCAACATATGTCTTCAGTTATTTGCTGAATGTTTTCCAATCTCTGTCTTCCTCTACAGTTTCTACCCTCTACAGCTCCCTGATGTCTAAAAAGATGTCCTATCGTCCTGTCCGTTCTTCTTTTCAGTGTTTTCCACAGAACCTTCTCATTCCTTACGTTATCAGTCCACCTAATTTTCAACATTCGTCAGTAGGACCATGTCTCAAATGCTTCGATTTTTTTCTGTGCTCCAAAAGTCCATTCTCACAATTTTTTTCCTCGAATTAAGGCTAATGTTTGATGCTAGTAGACTTCTCTTGGCCTGGAACGCACTTTCTGTCAATGCTTTTCAGCTTTTGATGTCCTCCTTGCTCCGTCCGCCATTCGTTACTTTACTGCATAGATATAAGAATTCCTTAACGTCATCTACTTCGTGACCATTAATCCCGACGTTAAGTTTGTCGCTATTCTCATTTCTGCTATTTCTCATTATTTTCGTCCTCCTTCGATTTACTCTATATCCATATTCCGTACTTATTAGAATCTTCACTCCATTCAGCAGATCACGTAATTCTTTTACACTTTCATTCAGGATAGCTCTGTCATTAGCGAATCCTATCACCGATATCCTTTCACCTTGGATTTTAATTTTATCATTGCTTCTTCGATGTATAGGGTGAACTGTACGGGCAAAAGACTACACCCCTGTCTTCTGCTCTTTTTAATCTGAGCACTTTGTTCTTCGTCTTCCACTCTTATTATTCCCTAGTGGCACTTATCAGCTTTTGCAGTCTTCGGAACTGTGTGGGCCCTATTTTTTCAGAAAGCCAGGTAGTATATCACCAGACTCATACGTTCTACACACTAATGTGAATAATTATTTTTGTTGCTACATTCCCCAATGCTTTATAAATTCTGAAGGAATTTTATCTATCCCTTCTTCTTATGTGATCTTAAGTCTTCCAAAGCTCTTTTAAATACTGATTCTAATACTGAATCCCTTATCTTTTCTCTGTCAACTCCTCTTTCTTCTATCATGTCGTCAGACTAGTCTTCACCCTCCTAGGGGCCTTCAAGGTATTATTTCCACATATCGACTCTCTCCTCTCCATTTAACAGTGGAATACCGGTTCCACTCTTAACGTTATCATCCTTGCTTTTAAATTTACCAAAGGTTGTTTTATTTTTACCATATACTGCATCAGTCCTTAAGACAATCATTTCTTTTTCGACTTCTTCACATTTTTAATGCAGCCATTCCGTCTGAACTTCCCTGCACGTCCTATTTATTTCTTTCCTCAGCGATTTGTAATTCTGTATTCCTGAATTTCCCGGAACATTTTTGTACTTCCTTCTTTCATCGACCAACTGAAGTATTTTGAAACTTCCTGGCAGATTGAAACTGTGTGCCGGACCAAGACTCGAACTCGGGACGATTGCTTTTCGCGGGCAAGTGCTCTACAAAAGTTTGTAAGGTAGGAACGAGGTACTGGCAGAAGAAAAACTGTGAGGACGGGGCGTGAGTCGTGTTTGGGTAGCTCAGATGGTAGAACACTTGCCCGCGAAAGGCAGAGGTCCCGAGTTCGAGTCTCGGTCCGACACACAGTTTTAATCTGCCAGGAAGTTTCAAATCAGCGCACATTCCGCTGCAGAGTGAAAATATCATTCTGAAGTATTTTTGCTGTTACCAGTGGTTTCTTCGCAGTTAATTTCTTTGTAGCTATGTTCGTCTTTCCAACTTCTGCGATTGTCCTTTTCAGATATGTCCATTTCTAATCAGCTGTACTGCCTACTGAGCTATTCCTTATTTGTATCTATAACCTTAGAGAACTTCAAGCGTTTCTCTTCGTTCCTCAGTACTTCCGTATTCCACTTCTTTGCGTACTTCTTCCTGACAAACTTCAGCCTACTCTTCATCACTACTAAATTGTGATGAGTCTATATCTGCTCGTGGGTACACCTTACAATCCAGTATCCGATTTCGGAATCTCTGGCTGACAATGATGTACTCTAACTGAAATCTTCCCGTATCTTCTGGCCTCATCCAAGGATAACTCCTCCTATTGTTATTCTTTAACAGGGTATTGGCTATTAGTAGCTGAAATTTATTACAGAACTCAATTAGACTTTCTCCTCTCTCATTCCTGGCACCAAGTCCATATTCTCCCGTAACCCTTTCTACTACTCCTTCCCCCTACAGCCGCACTCCAGTCCTCCATGACAGACTCCCGTCTTCCTTTACGTACTGCATTACCAGTTAAGTATCATCATGTATTATATCTCTTCATCCCCGCCCTGCGACGTCGGCATGTACTCTTTGAGCTATCGTCGTCGATGTTGGTCAGATGTCGATTCTGATGAGAACAACCCTATTTCTGAACTGTTCACAGTAACCCGCTCACTGCCCTAACTTCCTATTCATATCGAATCCTATTCCCGCAATACCTCTTTCTGTCCCTGTATTTTTTTCTCATGGTCAAATTCCCCTTGGCAATCCCCTCCCAGAGATCCGAATGGGGGACTATTTCGTAATCTTTTGCCAATGAAGAGATCATCACGACACTTTTTCAATTACAGGCCACATGTCCTTCCGTGCCTTTAATGCAGTGATTTTCATTGCCTTCTCCATTCTCGTGCATTTGATCATTGCCAATTCTTCCACCTGTAAGTAAGTGCAGCTTTCCACCCTAAGGGCAAGAGAGAACGCTGAACCTCTGTCCTCTCCTCCGACCTCTCGACATGGCCGTTGCCAGAATGAGGGTGATTTCTTATGGTGGAAGTATTCAGCCGGCAGTGCTGATTACTGTTCAAAATTTAAGCGGTGGCGTGGTCCGAACCCGGGACCGAGGACGTTTTCATTACTATTTAAAGACACTATGCCTGGAACACAGGTGAAAATTTATATAATTAATCAAACAAGTGGAAAATAATCTTGATAACTGGAACTATATGATTACGCTTAGTAACGTGATCCACCAGTGAATGTACGATATGTTAGTAAAGAAGCGTGACCAAGCGCTTAGAGAGCACGAGCAGGGTAGCAACACGAGATGGGAGCAGAGTGGTGGGCGGCGGGTGGCAGCCGTGGGCGGCGTGTAGCGTCGCGTCGCTATTGATCGCCGGCCGGCTGCTGCGGTGGGGCGGCGGCGCCAAGCGACCAGGCGGGGGTGAGGGTGGGGCGGCGCCGGGCACTCCGCCGCCCACGGCCAAGGTCGGCCGCTGCCTGGCCCACACCTGCCCACAGCTGGCCCCCACTGGAATGTCGCAACTCAGGCGCGCGCGTCCCATTGAGCCCTCTGGGAACGTACAACAGCGACAACTAGCAGACTAAATTTCGCTACTAGCATGTCTCACCACATACGCTGATCAGTCAGGACATTATGACCACAGACTATATCGACATAAACGCGTCGAGGCAATAGCAGCGTCACCTGGCGATGAATGACTGTTAGTCAGACACACGCGCGGTGCATGTAGTACCGACGAGCGTGCTGTCCGTGTGCGGAATGGGGAAGGCGCGCGATCTATCTGAGGGCACATTGTGATGGCTCGGAGGTTCGACGCGAGCATTTCGGAAATTGTACCACTTGGGGGATGTCGAGAAGTGCTGTGGTGAGGGTCTTCAGAACGTGACGAAACCAATGTGAAAGTACGTCCAAACGTTGTGGGCGTAGGGCGGCCGCCCCTCATTACATATGTCGGACGCCGTAGGCTGGGCAGACTAGTACAAATAGGATGGACGGCGAAATGAGGCGGAACTAACATCAGACTTTAACGCTGGGCAGAACACAAGTGTGTCTGAACACACAGTGCACTGAACACTCCAACCAATGAGCCTCTGCAGTCGACCACCCATACATGCGCCAATTTCAACACCACGACATAGGAAACTAAGGCAGAAATGGGCACGTGACCATCGGCACTAGATGTTGGTGAGGTGTCAGAGCTTGGATGGTCTGGTGAATCTCGATACCTTCTTCATCGTGCTAATGGGAGGCCGTAAACCCGTCGTCTTCCTGGGAAACAGCTCCTTGTATCATACATTGGTTGCAAACCACGTACAACCCTACATGACGACCATGTTGCCCTACGGCAGTGGCATTTTTCAACAAAATAATGCGCCGTGTCACAAGACCAGGAGAGTGACGGAGTGGTTCGGGGAAAACAGTTGCGAGTTCCAGTTGATGTGCTGGCCCCCCAACTCGTCATATCTGAACCGATCGAACACATCTGGGATGTGACTGAACCTGACGTCAGAGCTCATCGCTCCTCTCACCGGATTTTGGTGAGTTGTGTGGGCGGATATGGTGCCAACTTACTCCAGCTACCTACCAATGCCTCACTGCTTCACTCCACGACGCGTCGCCGCTGTTATCCGTGGATATACCGGCTATCAGGTAGATGGTTATAATGTTCTGGCTGATCAGTGCACAGAGCAAAGTGGTGCAATGATGGAGACTTGGGACTCACATACACGACCGAGGTACAGATCCTCCGTACGTCTACATACACAGAGTGAACCGTAAATCCTACGACAAAATTTCGGTGTTGTTCAGGAGTATTTTCTGTATTAGGAATTAGAGGTCTCCAGTGGTTCGTTGCATAATAATTGCATTTCCTTTTATTTCTTACGTCAACGTATCTTTGTATTTTTATTACATAGAAAATATCTCTGTAACAACGAAATGCTTTGTGTCTTACTGTAATCAAATAAAGTCCTTCATATAGACAATAGTTATGCTCATTTTGCTCCTCGCCCTTGACCCTGACAAAGACTTGGCCGATATGCACTTCGTGTATGGACTCACTGAATGCAATGGAAGAGCCGCGCAATGGTGTCGCAAATGTAATGACATTTTCGCAGAAATAATGGTAACTGCGGTAACAAAACGAATAGTACGACTCTGCATCGAGTCAGAAAAACTCAGAAAATATTCGTGACAAACATCCGAAAAATTTTGGGCGGAGTTAAACATAAATGCAGATGCTAACCAAGCCTGGAGATTGTGCTGTTTGTATTTGACTACGAACGGAAGTTGTGCAATGGCCTTCCTCAATACGTTTAAGTGTCAGTTGTGGCCCGATATTGCTCTGGGTAGTTGTAAATGCAATACGTCGGAGCTACGGGGAATTTAAATGTGGCCAAATCGTTGGTATCCGTATGGAGGTTGCTTCCGTAAGCAAGGGAGGCGAAGTGCTGGTATTTCAAGAGGCACCATATCGAAGAATTACACCAAACACGGTGAAATCGGAAAAACATCATCCGCTAAGCCATACCACGGACGAAAATGTATGCTGAGTGACCGTGACAGACGGTCACTGAGGAAGACTCTGACGAAAAATAAGAATACGATTGCTTTTCTAGTTAGTGCAGATTTGAACGTCGCATTCGCGAACTTTGTCAGCATCCAACCAACAAGCAACTCCACAAGCAAGGAATTGCAGGACGAGCTGGAATCCAAAAACCACTCATCACTGATGCAAATGCCCGGAAAGGAAAACGTGGTACCTGGACCATGGAACAAAAAAAAATGGCTCTGACCACTATGGGACTTAACTTCCGAGGTCATCAGTCCCCTAGAACTTAGAACTACTTAAACCTAACTAACCTAAGGAGATCACACACATCCATGCCCGAGGCAGGATTCGAACCTAGCGGTCACGTGGTTCCAGACTGCAGCGCGTAGAACCGCTCGGCCACTCTGGCCGGCGATCATGGAATAATGGGAGGAGTTCATTTGGCCGGAAGACTCTTGTTGCAAACTTTTTCCAATTTCTGGCCGAGATTACGTCCCAAGAATGAAACATTGGGGGGGGGGGGGGGGGGGGGAGGTCGCTAAACATTTAGACGGTCGCATCGGACACCCCATGACTCCTATGAGCACTCAGCAATGTTGCATTACTACCAAGGATTATGTGCCCATCTTGGCTGATAAGTTCCATCCCATGGTACAATGTATTTCCCTAATTGCGATACTGGGCTCGAAGGTCACAGGGCCCTGTTCACCCAGCTCGCATACTCAGGACTAATTTTGTGAGCACGAGGATGAACTATCGCATCTCCTTCGGACATAAAATTCATCAGATCTCAATATTATTGAGCCTTTGTGGTCTGCCTTGAAGAGAAGTGTGCGTGATCGCTGTCCACCTCCATCATCTTTACCTAACATGGCCTGTATTTACCCATTCCGAGACGATTAGAAGCTGGATTGAATACCAGCGGGTGTCCTACACCGTATTAGGCCTGGCAATGTTTTATGTTTTCGGTGTTCCCATATTTTTGTCCAATCCCTGTATTTTTTACTATTCCAACGGCCTATTGAACGAGGGAAAATTTAGACTATACGTCTGTGTACGTGCCCGAATCTGTCTTAAGTTCTGTCACTATACTCACGTTCGTGTCAGCATATTTGTCGCACAGTATTCTTCGAATACACGTTCTCTAAATATTCTCCACAGGGTTTACCGAGAACTATGTCGTCTTCCTTCAAAGGATTCTTTAAATATCCTGACGCGACTGCTACGGTCGCAGGTTCGAATCCTGCCTCGGGCATGGACGTGTGCGATGTCGTTAGGTTAGTTAGGTTTAAGTAGTTCTAAGTTCTAGGGGACTGATGACCACAGATGATAAGGCCCATAGTAGTTAGAGCCATTTGAACCATTTTTTAAGTATCCTGAGCACTTCTGTTAAGACTTTCGTATGGGCTATTCCTATACTACGAACCTTGCAGGGCGTATCTGAGTTAGTTCGATTTCTGTCGCCATTCCCACTTCATAACGACCCCAAACACCCGATCAATACTCTAGAACTGATCCTACTAGCGTCTTGTACGCGGTTTTCCTCATGGATTTTTATTGTATTTCCCCAGGACCCTTCCAACAAATCCTAGCTCTCCGTTTATCTTCCCTAATACTGATTTTACGAGGTCATTCCATTTAATATCGCTTCTAGTGTTTATCCCATATACTTACAATATACAACGTGTTCAATATGTTCCTTTACCGTCGTATGCCTAATCCCGTGTGGAAAATGCCCATGCGATTGCTACGGGAAGACCACAGATCATCTTATAACTCCCCTTGTCCAGTCTGTGCTTGTGCTTTATTTCCAATGACTTCAACATCGCTGGGAACTTAGAATATTATGAAAATGTTAGTTGCTACCCACAATATAGCGGAGATGGGGGGTCGCAGATAGTCACAACAAAAGACTGTGAAACACTGCTTCCCGACAAATAAGCCTGTCTCGCCGAAAGCTTTGTTTGACAGTCTTCCTGTTATGCCTATCTGCGACTCAGCATCTCTGATATATGGTAACAACTATCCTTTCCATAATATTGTCATTATTTTATCGTGGATTTTCCACTGTTTGATTTTGCTGGGTAGTTAAAATCACACGTCCCATTCTAATAACTTATCACCGAATATTTGACATGGTTAACTGCAAAACCTGTAGCTAATCAATTACGTATATCGATGTGGAAAAACATGCCATGTTTCTCTCTCTGCAACAGATTCCGAAAGGATGGAGGATCCTGTTGACGAATTCATTAAAGACGGAACACAAGCTTGCACAGGGAACGGATGGGATAGGAATCCGCCTTAATTTGCATTACGGCAACCGGATATCTGGCGAAAGTCGAGGTACATATACGCCCATCTTGCATAATGAAGCAATACTAAACAGAAGAAGCGTTTTCGACGCACTCCGAATCGGTGTCGGGGTGAAAACGTAATGAAATTAGGCTATACACGAAACTTTTTCATTGTCTGTTAGGTAGTTATACATGCAGAAACCCTCACAAGTTGTGGACCTGCCAACATTAGAGCCTGTGTGAAAGCGATAGAGCTATCAAGCAAGTTGATCAAGTAGGTGGCGAAGTGTTGAGTGAAGTGATCGGACAATAGCAGGTACACCGACGACGCCTACTGTTCACATCTCACTTTGAAAAAAGAGAAAGCCGTATGGGACTGATGGCTGGTAGATCTCAATGAGATTGTCAGTCGCCTTATGGGGCTGGCGTTCTCCCTCACGCGTACATTGGTACTTTTCCTGGCGAAAGTTGTGTATAAAATTTGAACGTTTAGCTTTAAGTGCCGGCGAGAAATGAATGTAGAGTTTAGCGCTGTGATATGTGTCTCTAAAGCAACGAATAGGATGAAAACCGGTGCTGACATACAGTATGCTGTTTTCCAATAGAAACCGATCCCAACTTAACTTTCATCTTACCGGCAGATTACCATCGACAGTTATACATGTTTAAGTCAGAATACTGTGCACAGTCATCACAACTTTTCTGAATTATCACATTCGCCACAAGCAGTGTCACTGATAAGCTGAAATATCCGTATATCTTGTTTTATTTACTGCACAGTTTTGATGAGAACCCATTTTCAAACATTTGTATAATAGAACCCACCAAAATAGCCATACTTGTGCTAAAGGCCAACCAGTAATCAAACGCAGACGGTTGGTCGAATCTCACAATTAAGTGTCTCAACAACAGTGATATAGCGTACCACTTAAAAGTCTAAGGCTACTGCCTCGCTACCGCTACAGCGAATCTTACATTATAACTGATGATGTCAGTCAGGTTCCGATCTAATAGAGGTAAACATCAATTGCGTCTGTTCTGAGCCATCTTTAGATCTTTTCGGCCTGGTTACAGCGTTAACACATCAACGACGTAGCCGTGTGTGGCTCCCCCAACGTTACAATGATGACAACATCAAGGTCTTTAGTATCCATATTTAAGTGTGGGGTGACAACGTTTTTAAATTGACTAAACTGTTAAAGCATTGTAGTGTGTATGTGTGTGTGTGTGTGTGTGAGAGAGAGAGAGAGAGAGAGAGAGAGAGAGAGAGAGGGAGGGAGAGGAGGGGGGGTGGCGTCATGGCATCCACGAAGTCTGATACATTTCAGCAGCAGTCGCCCTTTGGAGCACCCAAAATATTTTTGTTTCTTCAAAAATACCCTTTTTTAATTATTTTAATGGTTTTTATTTTTTTCTTTTATATCCATATTCGTTCATACAGTTCGTCATCTGGACCTATGTATTTTTATGTAAGATAATGTAAACCGTTCAGAAACTTCAAAAAAGTCGCGATAATAATTTTTAAAAAATGTTTTAGTTAAAACTGAGTCCATAGAGAAACACATTTTTTGACGATAATAATGTCTCTCTGCCGCACATAGGATTAGACGCAGTTATGCTTAGAGCACCATTTTATTTGGTCTTCCTCACTCCAGTCATATTCTAATGAAATATATAACCGTAAAACGGGCTTATTTAGGCTATAGTTGCTATTAAACTTGCAAGTGGTGTATTACGGTCACAAAACAAAGCGCCAGAGATGTTATACCGTACACATGAAAATAGCTACACAACAGAAATTGTGCAACAGTTAGGAAGACAAAATAAAATGACCGTCTAATCCAAGTTACGACAGGCACATTAAACTCATTCAATTTTCTTTAAAAATGTTCCTAGATTGCTTATGATTCTGAACGTATGTTTGAAATGTTTTAAGTTGTTAGCTTATAATTTGTAGCAATAATATTAAAACTGTTTTTTAAACTCCATATTTACTGTTTAATGAGTCATTCTTTATTTAAAAACATACTTGCACGTAACACATAATGGCGAACTTCGTATGTTTACCGCTCCAACTCTCGTCACAACTTTACGGCTACAGCATGATCACCAAATAGGTACCTTCACTGATGCTTCCCTCCCCCCCCCCCCCCTCCTCACAGTACTTTAATACTGAGACAGCCAAGCTGATATGTTACATTTATCACGCTAAAACGACAAGAAGATGGTCGAAACCAGTTATTACCTGTGGGATATTACGTAGGAACTGTGATTTAATAAATAATCACTTATAACTTGTTCAAAATTCTTGGGACAATTACTGTAAGCTATAATGAAAGACGGATAATATACAATATGTGCAACTACCAAGAGAAAATAAAGATGATAGAAGACCAAGAACGAAGTAATCCAATCAAAAAATGTATAAGACGCTGATGTAGATTTTCGCACCAACTGTTCAACTTAAGTATCGAAGATGCAATGAAGGCAATAAAAGAAAGGTTCAAGAGTGGATTTAAAGCTCGAGGTGGGAAGATTCGCTGATGAAATTGCTATCCTCAGTAAAAGTGGGGAAACCCTACAGAATATGTTGAATGGATTGAACGGTCTAATAACAAGTGCAGTATGTGAATTGATAGTAGACCGAAGGTAGGCGAAAGTAGCGAGTAGTAGCAGAAATGAGATTATGAATAAACGTAAAAGCATAATTGGAGAGCTCGGAATAGACGAGGTGAAGGTGCTACATAGGAAACAAAATAACACATTACACACGATGCGAGGAGGACAGAAAACGCAGATTAGTACAGGCAAAATGGGCATTATTGGCCAAAAGTAGTCTACTTGTATCAAACATTGGCCTTAATTTGGGGAAGAAATTTCTGGAAATGTACGTTTGGAGCACAGCATTCAATGGAAAATCCGAAAAGAAGAGGATCGAAATATCTGGGACAAGGTGGTATATGGAAGGATGAACATCAGGTGAACTGATAAGATAATGATTGAGGAGGTTCTCTGCAGACTCGGTGAGAGGAACAACACGTGTAAAATAGTGACAAGAAGAAGGGACAGGATGTGTGTTACGACATCGCGCAATAAATTGACTGAATTTTCTCATGCTTAGAAGGAGCGATCTGTTTTACTTGGTAAAAAACTTTCTGTAGCCAATATCGCATAAATGCTTATTTATTTTCGACAATCGGTTTCAACAGGCTTTTTTGTCACCTTCTGGTTTTCCAACTCGCAATGAACACGTTTTGTAGCAATTAATTTTTGAAGACCAGAAGATGACAGTAAATCTTGTCGAAACTAAGTATTTATGCGATCTTGGCTATAAAAAGTTTTTTTTCGAGGAATAACTTCCTTGGTACTAGAGGAAACTGGCGGAAGACCGAGACTGGAATATATCCAACAAATACGTGAGGAAGTGATTCAGATGAAGAGACTGGCACAGGAGAGGAAATCGCAGGGGCCGCTCCAAGTCAGTCAGAAGACGGATGACAGAGAAGACGGAAAAAAGGTTTCTCACAGTTATGTTGCTGTAGCTTGCACTGAGTGCCGCTGCTGACGCTCTGTCAGCTAAGCACGGAGTGGCTGCGGCAGGCCGGCACACGGCAGGCCACGCATTGAGGCTGCGCCACCGCCAATGAGCCCGTCCCCCCTCCCACTGGCGGCAGAGCGCCACGCCTATCGATCTCACGGCGCCTCTGCAGTCGACCACGCCGCTGCCTACGGAAAAACGAAAACACCACTACCGTTTCCCGTCGCGTCGCCCTGCCTAACGCCAATTATACTGCTATTGCACCACATGCTAGTATGTCTTTTACTACCTCACACTGGACAAAGGTAACGAGAGAGCGGAGATCAGACTGATGCCTTATTTCTTGACTGCCAGAGAGCCTTCGATACAGCTCCGTCCCCATGCCTAGCAAACGAAATAGACCGTTCAGTCACATTATTGTGACCACCACCTATGTTCGACGTCACCGTACAATGACCACTCACAGACGACGCTAGCAGTGGAATGTACACTCATGCTCATAAATTAAGGATAATGCTGATACATGGTGAAACAACACTCTGGTGGGCGGTATGCGGGTTTAAATCAATTTGGGTATACCCATGCGGTACATTTAACCTGCGGTCGTCGCACAGTGGTGCTGGCAGCAGTCCACGTATGCAGAGGTGTGTTGGTGCATGTCAGAGTACGGTGCAGCGAGTAAGTGTGCAGACGTTTTCAGATGTGCTAATGGTGACTGTATGTAGAAAATGGCTCAAAGAACACATATTGATGACGTTATGAGGGGGTAGAACACTAGTGCGACTGGAGGCTGGTCAAACACAGCAGGTCGTAGCACGGGCTCTCCGCGTGCCACAAAGTGTGGTCTCAAGATTATGGCAACGATTCCTATTGGAAACGTGTCCAGGTGTTGGAGTACGGTACGTCCACAGCGTACAGCGCCACAAGAAGACCGATATCTCACCATCAGTGCCCACAGACGGCCACGTAGTACTGCATGAAGCCTTGCTCGGGACCTTAGCGCAGCCACTGAAATAGTTGCCTCCAGACACACAGTCTACAGACGACTGAACAGACATGGTTTATTCGCTCGGAGACCTGCAGGGTGCATTCCACTGACCCCTAGTAACAGGAGAGCCCGTAAAGCCTGGTGTCAAGAACACAGTACATAGTCATTGGAACAGTGGTCCCATATTATGTTCACGGACGAGTCCAGGTATAGTCTGAACAGTGATTCTCGCAGGGTTTTCATCTGGTGTGAACCAGGAACCAGATAACAACCCCTTAATGTCCTTGAAAGGGACCTGTATGCAGGTCGTGGTTTGATGGTGTGTGGCGGGATTATGATTGGTGCACGTACACCTCTGCATGTCTATGACAGAGGAACTGTAACAGGTCAGGTGTATCGGGACGTCATTTTGCACCAGTATGTCCGTCTTTTCAGGGTGCAGTGGGTCCCACCTTCCTCCTGATGGATGATAACGCACAGCCCCACCGAGCTGCCATCGTGGAGGAGTACCTTGAAACAGAAGATATCAGGCGAATGGAGTGGCCAGCCTGTTCTCCAGATCTAAACCCCATCGAGCACGACTGGGATGCTCTCGGTCGATGTATCTCTGTACGTCTTCAAACCCCTACGACACTTCAGGAGCTCCGACAGACACTGGTGCAAGAATGGGAGTCTATACCGCACAAGCTGCTCGACCACCTGATCTAGAGTATGCCAACCCGTTGCGCGGCCTGTGTATGCGTGCATGGTGATCATATCCCATATTTTTGTCGGGGTACATGCGCAGGAAACAGTGGCGTATTGTAGTACATGTGTTTCTGGACAGTTTTCTCAACTTATCACCAATACTGCGGACTTACAGATCTGTGGTGAGTCTGTTACTATTAGCGCCAGTTTTGTGTAGTGACACGTTCTGTGGCACCACGTTCTGCAGTAATCCTTAATTTCTGAGCATGAGTGTATATAAAGCGTGTCGGGGGGACGAAGTAAACGGTGCAGTCGCTGTAGTAATTCGGAAACGGAGCGATTTATCTGACGTCCAAAACGGCATGATCATTACCTGTCGGGACAAGGGTGGCAGCATTTGCAAAACGGCTAAATGAGTAACCTGCTCGCATTCTGCTGTGGTTAAAGTGTACCGTGCATGGCAAAAACCGGCGCCGAGGCAACTGTGGTACTCCACGGGCCATAGACGTGAGGGGTGTAAGACGGCTGCGGAGAAGAGTACAGGCGAATAGATGTGCAACTGCTGGGCAACTGACGTCCAAGAATAACCAAGGCGGTAGCAACAAAGTCTCCTCACCGACCGTTAGCGAACGGCGCTGCGTATGGTTCTCCACAGGCGGCAACTGGTTCATGGCGACTCTTGTTTCGGCGACGAAGGCTGGAATTTGCACGCCGGGCTCCACAGAGTGGCGACAGTTGCCGTCTTCATCGGACAGATGCCCGTGGGCGTGTATGGTGTGAAACGTCTGAAAGCAAAAATCTTGCAAGAGCCGTCGGAAGGTGAGGCCGGATGAGCGAACTTTATGGTCTGAGGACTGGTTTCGTCGCGTTCCTTGGGTGATCTCGCCATTCTGGAAGGCATAATGGATCAACAGAAGTGCATATCTATCCCTGGGGACGAAGTGCACAACTGGATGCAGATTCTTTTTCATCTATCAGCAACACAACGCGATAAGTCACACAGTTAGCAGTGTACGTGCGAGGTTCGAAGAGCACCAAGATAAGTTTACCGTACTCATCGGATTTAAACCCAGCCGAGAATCTATGGGACCACCTCTATCGGGCTGTTAGCGCCACAGATCCTCAACCGGGAAACGTAGCGCAACTGGTCACGGCCATGGAGTCGTCAGACTCCATATCCCTGTTCGGACCTTCCAGTACCTCACTGCCTCTCTTCCCGAACGTCTCGCAGCGGCCCCCGCTACAAAAGGTGATTATTCAGGCTTTTAACAGTGGTCACGTTGACGTGACTCGACAGTGTACTTGCACACGCAATATGCGACCAGGTATGCTAGTGGATGAAATACCTCTTTGCAAATGCAAATCAGATTATCACTCTTAAGGGGGGACGTTGATGAAAAACACACACTACAGTTTTAGAGATATGGCAATGAAATTTTGTACCACGCTTTACATGAAAATAAATTATTTACTTATAAAATCCTTTGATTAAATATATTCACCTTTTTTTGAATGAAATTTGAAGTTTTATTTTCAAAAAATAATTTATGTTCATTTTTCTCAGAAATTATTTAAGAGATTTCTACAAAAATTTCTCAGTTTCATCTCTTTATATGTTATAAGCTTCTCTCATGAGGTTTTTGGAATAAATCAAATACGAGAAGTTTCATAATTTTTAAATTATAATTTCACAAGTAAAATTTTAAAATTCATGCAAAATTCCAATCACTTTGTCCCATATCTCAGTTTGCAATCAGGATTTCAAAATTTGCTGTTGAGACAACGTTTATTAGGTTTACAGAAATTTCATAATTCTAGCATTCATAGAATCTGAGGAAAAGGTACATAAACTTTAAAAAACAACCTTTTCAGGAAACGCAATTTAAAGTTCAACATAACTTCTTTCCTTATGCCACTTCTTCAGAAGGCACCACATTTTTACTCAGGGTCGTCTTTCCCTTCAAGGCTTCTCTTCTGGTTTGTTGTTGTCTGTCTTTTTTCCTTTACCAGGTCTTCAGCTGACTGTTCAGCTGCTAAGACGCGCTGTAAATATATTTTTCTCAGGATGTCGTCAGAAAAAATTTCCTATCTTGAAGCCCATTCTTTTTAATACCTTCATCCTACCGACGTTCCCATCATTAAATACAATAACTGCATCATAAGATGCAAATGTGTTTTTAGGGAATACTTTCCATATGAATGTTATCACCACCACACGTCTTACAAACACAAGAAAATTTCGCTGCTGCAGTGAATAATTCAAGGTCAATTAATCTAAATCCAGTGTACCGAGATCCATCACTGTAGTATGCACCACCCACCCCACCAATTTTTCGCTTGGAGCTGCTAGGAGACGAGTTCATATTTTCAGCAGATGTTCTTACTTCGGACGTAGCCGGTTTGTCGTTGTTACTCGCATCTTCCATTCACTAACTTATTCAAACGCAGTTTATCCAGTATTCTATACACTCTTAGTGATCGTGGCATAACTGAATGAAGAAAGAATCGAACACTTGTATAAATCTCCGACAAAGAAAGAATTGCTTCGTCATAAACGATGCAGATAGTTTGTTATTGTTTATAAGATACGGAACAGAGCCAAAGATGATATATAAAACCGAAGTGTATGTATCACGGCCTTCTATATGTATCCCCCACTCGTTTGGTTGAAAGTAATACACAGAAACGTTGTTCAGTGAGCTAGTATTGAAGTGCTGCTTCAAAACATGGGCGTGACTGGGAGACAGCGTCACACTTTTAATTAAATTTCAGGCACTTCGGATGCGATTTCAACATTGAAACTTTGGGAACATGTTGTCCATGAGTTGTACTAACAAATAAAAAATAAATCGAAAACTGACATTTTTGGTCAATTTCATCGACGCCTCCCTCCCCCTTAATGAACAGGCATTTCAGAAACAAATGTAGCGTCTGGCGCAGCTAAAGTTTATACAGTCACGGAAGCAACACCGACGGCTACGGATAAAATTATGCTATCTACAGTTAGCGTGATAGGACCACAGATCTTCACAATATACAAGACGTCGCGCATAAAGCCTGTAGCCCTATCTCATTGGTCGTAGACGACGCAGATGTGTACAGGGAGTTGAAATCGTTAGACTATTTATTACAACATGCTGAGGGACAAATTGACGATCAATGCCTAGTACAAAGTTTAGCAGCTGACTCTCAGAATAAACAAATTCAATGAGCGTAAAACGACAATTACATCCGACAGAGTGTGACTACACGCTCGACGATCAGTAGCTGGAATAATTCACAGTCTTCAAGTATCTAGGAGTTTACAACCCACAGTTAATATATAAAAACCTTACTTCTGTTTAAATATTACCAGTTTGGATTTTTTTTAAATGTATTATCAAACGTCTCTAACAAGCTTTCATACTGAGGTCTCGCTGTGAAATCGATTTGTTCGTTTTTATGTGTCGATGTCATATTTGCCGATACTTTAGGGCAACAAACCACACTAAAAACGATGGGTTTTGAAGATATATTTAATGTGGCGCAGCACTTAAAACTGCTTATTTTCGTAAATACTAAAGAATAAATACGGAACCCACCAAATACAGCGTGTCAGCTTTGCAAACACTGAAATCAGCACAGCGGCTGCTAGGTCTACTTTTGTCAGCCTGTCACTGCACGGGATACGGTGTCGTCACACGTGAGTGAAGGGATAATTCAGTACTCCTACAAGCTGCATGAATATCGCGAATGATAATTTATCACAACTCAATATTCGATGAGGTGTTCTTATGCCTTCACTTTTGTGACACTGAGCCAAAGGAATGTATCTGCAGTTCTTCTCACATCAACACACTGGGTATATTAATATAATTACTGCTCGACTCAGTCGCATCAATTTAAGCTGTGCTATTGGGTCCCGACCTAATCACAACCTCACAATTCGTGATATATTTGGACAAGTGAAATATTTGTGACAAATAGGCCGGCCGCGGTGGTCTCGCGGTTCTAGGCGCGCAGTCCGGAACCGTGCGACTGCTACGGTCGCAGGTTCGAATCCTGCCTCGGGCATGGATGTGTGTTATGTCCTTAGGTTAGTTAGGTTTAAATAGTTCTAAGTTCTAGGGGACTAATGACCTCAGCAGTTGAGTCCCATAGTGCTCAGAGCCATTTGAACCATTTTGTGACAATTTCAGCTGTCGTGTTTGGTCCCAACCTAAATATAACCTAGGTCATATGCCGTGATTGGCTGACAACGTTACGTGTATTGTACTGTGATTAGTTGACAGAAACAAACCGAGATTACAATGTTTGCGAAGTTAACACGCCATAATCGATGGTTTTTAATAGTTATACTTGCGCACTACTAAAATTTGTAGTTTCAGTGATACAACGCATTAAAGATTTTCTAACATTCGTAATTTTACTAAGGTTTGTTGTTCTAAAGTGTCGGGAAATGTGACATCCCTGCTTAAAAGCGGTACAATTTTGAGCTCTAAGAGAAAAATATTTCCCAGGTCAATAGGAATATTCGATACGAGCTGAGGGCTTTCACCAGTAACGTAATGTTAATGGCTGCTGTGACGTTACATTTTAGTGCGTATATTCACTGTTTTATTGTTCTTTTGCGAAGCTGATGAATGCGAAAGCAGCAGAAAAACTGGTTGTGGTGATAGATTGATTTGTAACTTAGCCCGTCGTCTAGGTTATGTTAGAAGACAACAATTCGGCTGTGAGTTGGCGAAGCCAACGAATGTGAAAGCAAAAGAACGTGGTTGTGGTTATAGACTGATCTGCAGCTTTCTCCGTTTGAAAAAATCAACACTTATATCACGTTATAGCCACCATTTTGTTTATGCTGTTTATCACATGTTTCCTGGCCGGCCGCGGTGGTCCAGCGGTTCTAGGCGATCAGTCCGGAACCGCGCGACTGCTACGGTCGCAGATTCGAATCCTGCCTCGGGCATGGATGTGTGTGATGTCTTTAGGTTAGTTAGGTTTAAGTAGTTCTAGGGGACTGATGACCGCAGATGTTAAGTCCCATAGTGCTCAGAGCCATTTGAACATGCTTCCTACGTCACTGATGAAAGCCATGACATTCGAATGTTCCCCTTTACCCAGTATAGTTTTCGTTTAAACATGTTGACATGATTTGTAAATGAGGAATCATATGGGATATGACTTAAATATATGACTTAAATATGATTAATACATAATTTGGAGAAAACTTACGTGCTGTATTTTCTGCATGACGCACTATAGTCGAATATTTGTATTTTATCTTTCTAAATTACGCATTCTGCGCGTATACATGTACGTACAGTATAATTCACTTATCATCGGTTTAATAAGAGCCATTCTAAATTTTAGGACACAAAACATAACTATCAACAACCACAAAACGTGGCCCAGCTCCACCTGAGCGACGAAAAACAACCATTAGATCCAAAGATGCTAAAGTAGGGAAGATAATTACGTTACTGACGCTATACAAAATAGGTCTCTGGTAATGCGAAATTTGGAATGGTACTACAGAAATATGGTTAAATATAAATAAACTTACTTGTGGCTGGTTGCCGTATTCAAAATACAATCTTTATGTTTCTACCACAACCAGGTTTTCGATAAAACAGTATATTATTTACCTACACGAGGTTCAAAGGCAGAGGCCAAATGCATATTTACTGGGGTTATCCGATGGCAGTATTATTCACGCAGAGGAAAACTCGCTGGTAAAATTTTTGTTTTCTTTATACAAAGGATGCCAGGAACGGCATTGGAAATGGACCAAGTGAGAATGGCATATAATTAATTGTCTGATATTTTTAAATTTTGAGGTGTTCTAAAGCACGAAATTTTACCACCTTCAAATGGCCCAAAGATAAAAATATAGTGGTGAATTTTGTAAACAGAGTAATTTCAACAGTCAAATGCAACAATGATGTATTTTGAAAAAATTCTCGAGTACTGTTCGTCGGTTTGAGGCTCTTAGCAAGTTGAATTAAACAGAAAAGATAAAAGACGACTTGCGACATTCGTCACCGATTGTTTTGTCAGCGCGAAAGTGTCGTAGAAATGCTCAACAATCTGCAGTGGGCGACTTTACAAGAACTACACTAGAGGAAAAGGGGTAAAATTGGTCACTGGTGTAATTATGGGAAGTGCTGCAGTCTGGCGGCCGGGACTGAAAACGGTGCCTGTTGTTGATAGACGGTAGCAGTGAACAGTTGGAAGCATTGTTTAATGCAGTGTAGCTACAGTGTCGGTTATTGTGTGAATTGGTGTTTTTTTCAGGACTGCAAACGTTTGGGAGGTATGTGAACTCGTTTTCTTTTTACATCCTTCTGATTAGTTTAAAACAATTTCTCAGCGATATCCGGAATCCCAAGCTACTTTTAGAAGCACGATTTACGTTAAACACGCTTTTGGGTTAGTCGTGATTGTGGTCACGTTGCTTAAGAATGGTTGGGGTAAATATGGACCCATTGGGTTGTTGTAAAACATGGGCTCCTATTTCAGGAGAGTCCATAATTACACCATCTCTTCTCTTAAACAATGTAAAACATTAAAATATTTTTTGGGGATATGGTTAGTCGGATTTGGTTTAACGTTCATGTATACAACTCACACACAAACAAACAAATAGAATTTTCAAATTGCGATAATGAACCCTAGTGCTTTTGTTCGTCCTTGCAGAATGTCGAGAACGTAGAAACGCTGTGAATGTAAGAACCAGAGGCAGCAGTGGGATAAATCTCAGATCGTACGTGCCATAGCAGCTGTGAAAGCAAAGGAGGCTTCTGTGAAAGCAAAGGAAGCGGTTCAAGAGACAAAGCTTGGAAGGAAACCGATTAAGCTTGGAAGGAAACCGATTTTAAATGCAGACCTCGAAAACCAGCTAGTTTCTTATCTCCTTGAGATGGAGCAAAAATTCTTTGGGCGCACTTTGGCGGTTCTGAGAAGAATGGAATTTTTACTTGCCCAGAGAAATAGTCTGACAACCCCTTTCATAGGAGGAGAAGCAGGACGAGCTTAGGCTAACCTTTTTCTTGAGACACACAAGGATCAGCAGTCAATTCGCAAACCTTGTGGAATTTCACGTGCCGGAGCCTTACGCTTCCATAAAGGGAATGTGATGGCTTCCTTTCATTTATTGGCAGACGCTTTCAACAAACACTCATATCCAGCAGACCGAGTGTATAACGTGGACGAGACAGGCCTGCCCAAAGCAAATGTCCACAAGTGATGGGGATGAAAAGGAAGAAACAAATTGCAGCTCTAACGTCTGCAGAAAGAGGGGCTAAAATTTCAGACTTCATGCATAAATGTACGAAAACTGCTTCTGGTAGACTAGTCTACCAATTTTGGTTGTTTTAATCCATTTCATTAAAATATTTAAAAATATTTCTTGCACCTTTTTGTGGATGCCCGTATTTGCACCCGCTTTTTTTAAGTTCCGTTTTACAAGCTTTTTGCAAATCTTTGTTTTCGAACAGAAATAATGGATACTAATCATTGTTTCGCCTCTCATCATTTCTTAAACTTGTTATAGTTGTTAATGAAGATATAAAATCTAGAATTTTTACAAAAGAATTTTTACGCCAGAAGCAAAAGAGGATGTCTATATTTACACCTTTTCCTCTATGCATTGCAGAGCAATATTCATAAAATTCAGAGCGCCCACGTTCCAAATACGAACAAGATAAACATTACTTTCTTAAGTATGTGTCTCGCACAGTGACTTCAGTATGTGTATCGCACAGTGATCACGGTGTTAACTGTATTCGGGTTCATGCAAAAGGAATCTGACAGCGTGCCGTCATCGAAGAGAATAGGAAGGGAGGGGGAATACTCTCACCCATACCATACGGCAGCTTGTGGAAAACAGACGTAGATCCGGCAAATGGGTCTCACTCGTACACGTAACTCATAAACGATGGGCAAAAAGGATATTTTACGTAACACAACAGGATCCTGCGTATGAAATAGTCTCTCAGAATACGTATCAGAGAACGTGACAGATAATGCCTTTGTAACTGAATCACATACTGATGCTGTGAAGAACGTAATGCTATCAGTTATGACGTCCCCAAAACAGATCAGTAGTGCAAACACCTAGAGCTCGATTGGAATTCCTATTATGAACTTGTGATTTAAACAAAGCTCGCGTGTTCACGTGAAACCTGGATCACAACTACACACCCTTCGTTCTAGCTGGGCAAGTCGCCCGTGAATTCTCCGTCATTTTCATGCGTCCAATGAGGAAGGGAGACAATTTTTGAGAATGTTAACAATTCCCGCTATCGAAATAAAAGAGAAATATTCTTACCGACGGCTATGCTGGAAGACGAGTGTGTGTGTTGCAAGGGTCTATGGTGTACGTGACTTATAGGTAAATGGCAGCAACTACGACAACGGTTGTCGTCTTCAGACATAACGTATGAAAGGCAATTGCATGTTATCGACAGCTGTAGAAGTTAAGTCATGTATGCCAGAGGTACGTGTGTTGAGACCCTTGTAGTTCACATTGCATACTAATGACCTGACAGACAATACATCGTCCGCTCTATCCGGGAGAAGAACGTTAAGAATACATTGTGCTATGGGAAGTACCCTCTATCATGCACTTCACAGCAATTCGCAGAGTATGGATGTAGACGTAAATTTGTTATCTACTTACCGTTGTACGAAGAACTACGGCATCCGGCGGTTCGTGCGTGCGCGAGAGCACGCGCTCGTGTGTGTGTGTGTGTGTGTGTGTGTGTGTGTGTGTGTGTGTGTGTGAGAGAGAGAGAGAGAGAGAGAGAGAGAGAGAGAGAGATACTCGGGTACTCAGTGCAAATATAAAATATAGCGTTTAACAATCTTCTTGATCCAAAAGGAAAGCAAATGTATACCGAACAAAAACGATTTGAGATGACTCATAACACCGATAAAATAATTTACCAAGGTAAATGAAAAAAAAAAGATCTTATGCGGTTATGTTAAAATGGATTCTGTCATTGTCACTGCATGTTGCCTTTTTTGCGTATACCCGGTTGTTTTTGTTGAGCACCGCTGACTGATCACACGCGCGACAAGACTCACTTCCAAAGCACGATTTAAGCAGACACACTTTCTGCCCTTGGATCGAGGTAAGCGGCGCTCCCTCATCTGTTTCTCACTTAGATGGCGATTCGTTGTATGTAGCAAGCTTCAAACGAAATTTCATGTCTGACCCTCTCTTTTTTTTGACCGTTTTCGTCTCCAGTACTGCACATTTCTTAACGGTGATCAACAGATCCAAAAACCTCAGCGAAGTGATACGCTAGCAACAAAAAGACAGATTAATCCGGTAATAGCAAATCTTGATACGCATGGAAGGAAGCGAGATTAGGATATTACGTCTCACTGACCAGTAGGTCAGTAGAGTCGAAGTTCGGATTGTACGGTAGAGGAAAATGTGCCGGCTGTGTTCTTCTCAAAGGCATTTACCTTAAGTGATTTGGCGAAACGACTAGACAACCTGTAACTCTGTACGGACGGACGACGATATGAACTGCCGCCTTCCTGAATATGAATCCACTGCCTAAATGTACGCCTACACTCCGCAAACTATCTCATGGCGTGTGCCGAAGGGTATTTTTCGTACCACTGTTACTCACTCCCCTCCCCAATTCCGTTCCAGTCGTGAATGGTGCGCGGGAACGACGATTGTGGTTGGGCCACCGTGTGATCTCAAATCTCCGTAGATTCCACCTTCACTGACTTTTCGCAAGATGTTCGTAGGAAGAAGCAACATATTGGCTGGCTCTTCCAGGAACGTACATATTCGGAATTTTAACAGTCAACCAAACCGTGATTTGCCCTTGTAGCGTCTGCTTCTAGAGTTGGCTGAGTATGTTCGTCACGTTTTCGCGCTTCCTAAACGAAACAGTGACGAAATGCGCGGTTCTTTGCATCTTCTGTACTTTCTCTGCCAATCCTATATAGTACAGATACCAGACCGACGAATAACACTCAGGTAACAAGTCGAATGAGGATTCTGTAAGCTACACCTGGAGCACAATAATGAAGTGATTGTCAATGCAGCATGGAAGGAGATATGCTGTCGATTTGCCGTTTCGTGCAAAGGCGCTATGGCTCCGTTAACATCAGCTGTGATGTTCTGTGCTGAGTACGTAAATACGTTCCCCGTTAAAGTGCAGTACTGAATTGGCATTGCAGGATAACAACAGTCTTACCACTTTACTATGCAATTTCACAGCTATCATCATACATTCCGAAAAAGAAACAAACCGCACGGACAAACGAACGATAGAGAAGGTCACAACAGTAATGTTAACGACAGCAACTGTCGTCCGCAGTTTACTGCTAACCGCCAGCGGAGGTAGCAGAGCGATATGACCGCTGTGGAGAGGGCCGATCGTATGATCATACTTGTGCTCTCAGTGGCTGTTGCTATGGTCGCGGTCCTGTGAGCAACCACTTGTCAGTCACTTTGTTATTCTGATCCCATTACACCTCCTTTATGGGTCGGCCACACTTTGTGAGGACACTTCACTTGATATCAGACAGGTTCTGTGTTTATGTAGCCGTTGCACTTTTGTTGCTTCCGTACGCGTACTCCCAGATATTTAATGGATGTTAACTGCTTCCAGATATTGTTCGACAATCGTGTAATCAAACAATAATGGGTGTTTCTGCCTATTTATTCTCAATACATGAAATGTGTGTATGTTGACACCTCTCTCACTCAACGACGTTGTGCGGTTTTCAGTTCTAATGAGAAGAAGGCGGCAACCAGTCGAAAAAATTGATAAAGAGTCTTTCCGGCGTCTACACACTATAATGATAGGAGCTAACATCAAGCAAAGATATATCGGCACGCTAGTAAGTCTCACAGTGTATTAGAGCGCATTTTGGTAGCCTACACAATGCTGTCAGTCTCACAAAAGTCACTGAGCCCTGGGGAAGCAGCTGATTTTTGTCCCTGAGCTGAGCGCGCGCGTGCACACAGAACGAGGCGGTAGCTACAGTGGCGACTTTCCCTTCCGCTGGGGAGGCAACATCCCAGTGGCGAAACCTATGCTGAGCTTTGGCGTGTCGATACCTGCAAACGCGTGCGCGCGCTCGCGGCCAACTGTTTTTAGACGCCCACCTACTCGGTTGGAAAGCTACCGCGTCACAGTACGCGTCAGAAACGCTTACATCACCGTACTGTCGCGCCGACTCAAATTATAAGCGGCGCTGGCCACTGGGCATAGATGGCCCTTTTAGGAAGCCCGCGACGACGACAGGTCGGACTTGCATCGATCTGACATTGGAACAGGCTTGTGATCAAGCGTTCTTAAGTTGTTTACCAAACAAAAGCTAATGACAAATCTACACAAAAGAGTCACTGCCTTAATATTATTTCATTACTCCAGGCTACTGTAATGTCCACGACAATATGTTCCAGCCACGAGATGTTAAAATGAACTAAGTGAACAAACTTCAAGTAATATTATCGATACTACGTATAAAAAGACCGTATCGTGTAAAAATGGCGATAATTATTTCGTTATTTTTGTAATAATTTAATTTCTGCGTGAATTAAAACTATTACCTGAGAACAACATTCATAGACAACGACAATTATAATCTTTTTTTGTTATCTGTGATAATTGTGGTTCAGTTGTTCTTCCTGTGCTAACCGATGAACTGTTCGGACGTGAGATGTGTGAGGTCTGTAAAGAGAAAACCTGTAATTATATATTGTTAATTATTATTTGAAAAATAGAGTCGCTATTGTCTAGACGTGGATTTGTATTTATTTCAATTGTAATCCAATCTAATTAATGTTTTTAAGTGTTAATTTTCAGCTCCGCAATTAGGAGCGCAGTAACTTACAGCGGAGTTTACTAGTATCTGGTATAAATAATATGTCTGTATTTATCATTGAAAATGATTTTAAATGCTAAAGAACAGACATAAAAGACTTAAAGAACTTTATCTAAATATATTACCTCGATACAACATAAATCGAGAATAGTCTAACAACAGACAAATTGACTATCGTCTGTCTGCCGCCATCTTAGCAAAAATATCTCCGCGGCAGTTTTGAATCGAGAACTTTAACAAACATAAATGTTGTTCGATATAAATGAATGGAAATAAATGTGCTCTGGTGGTCCTGAATCTACTTTAAAAGATAGAATTCAACTCAGCTTACAGCACGTTACGTGATATCAATTTCTTATTTGCTGATGTATGAAGCCTAATTATTTCGGACGATTTACATGAAATATTTTAATAGCAGACATACGTCAGTGTTGTGCGCGGGTAGTATTTTGTGACTAAATGTTCCCTTTGCCAGAGAAAAGTGCTTCCATTTTAAGTAACAGTTGTGTAAAATCTGATAAATTATATGCAATTTAGTGCCACTCACACGACTTCACAGACATTTCCACACAACGCCAAGTGGAGATTTCTTTAGCAGAGTGACAAATGTTAACCGGGTTAATCATTTTTGAGATCAAACGAATTGTTGCGCTGACAATAGGTAACTGGTTTTATAGTTTTTTGATCTACCTGAAATATTTGTAAGTAATTAAAGTCACGGAATACTATAAACCGGTTCCGCCACACTACGTTTCCAGGCCCGTCTTGCACAGCAGTAGTTATTATTATTTTCTTTTCAAAACATGTGTCCGTAAACTTCTATTGCGAGCTAAATTAATTTTTTAATTTTTTCGTTTCACGTATATTGTCAGTAGCGTAATCGAAGCGTTATTGGTCTATCGGTCTAGGTACGAGCAATGCATTACATTTATTTACGTTCAATTGCCAGTGCCTGCACTACATATGTTCTAAACACCCTCCCATAGGTCACCGTTCAGATCGCGATAACCCCCCCCCCCCCCCAAAAAAAAAAAAACATCAACAAACACAACAATCAGAGTGAATGTTTCACTCTGCGACGGACACGACCAGACCGGAACAGTTCCAATCTCCGAAGAAGCCACAGACACATAACCGTTTATGAAAAATGCAACTTGCAAAAAGAGGACCAAACTAATCCGAACAAAGCTGTATTAGCTATTGATTAATACTTCAGGGAACAAACACGTTGGCACGGCAAGATTGTGCCGAGCTCAGGCAGTGAAGAGTCGATATGCGATACGAAACGTGTTATTTGGTTTTGTGTCCCGAGAATTATTCGTACGATTAATTATTTTACATTCATGTTGCACATTCCTATGTAAATACGGCTAAATGCCTACCATTTACAAACACTTAAAAACACATATGTGAATTAGTAATTCCTACCCACAAACTTTTACATCTACACATGTTACAAGTTACAGTCCCCCGTTCGATAAGATTATCACTAATACACATATTCATTCACGAATAAGATCTTTTTTATATCTATACAAACAATAAACAAATCATCCGGCCGTGCACACTTACAGCTATCCGTGCGAAGCCAGGGCGAGTCGCGGGTATTACAACGACACACATTCTTATCCGAAATACACAAACTTTTCAAATTTAACTTTTGCTATCTGCCAGGCATTTTATATCATTGGATAACTGAAAAAAAAATTAGTGGCAGCGCTGTGAACCCTTCATTTACTGAACGCTATTATAATTTGAAAAGAGGAATGTAATTTTTTGTGGTATTGCAATTACGTATTTCATTGTTCCTTCTGAATTGCAGTGGGTTATTCACAACAAATTTCATGAAGGAATAAGCATACTGTGTACCAACGGCCTTGCCGCAGTGGCGACACAAGTTCCTGTCACATCGCTGAAGTTAAGCACTGTCGGGCTGGGCTAGCACTTGGATGGGTGACCATCCGGTCTGCCGAGCGCTGTTGGCAAGCGGGGTGCACTCAGGCCTTGTGAGGCAAAATGAGGAGCTACGTGACTGAGAAGTAGCGGCTCAGAAACTGACATATGGCCGGGAGAGCGGTGTGCTGACCACATGCCCCTCCATATACGCATACGCACCCAGTGATGGGCTGAGGATGACACGGCGGCCGGTCGGTACCTTTGGGCCTTCATCGCCTGTTCGGGAGTCGTTTTAATAAGCATACTGTGAAGTAATAGTCAAAACGTGTAACCTCTGAAACTGATGTCTACATGATTACTCTGTGTGAGCCCCAATTATTATTCTTACGGCATGCTTTCGAACAATGAAAACTAACTTTTCTGAAAATTAGTTACCCCAGAAAAACTGTTACATATGATTGGGTACGTGGTAAAAATTTTTGGTGGCAGCACTGTGAACCCTACCTTGGACCCCTGTGAACCCCAATATTGCATGCAAGTAAGCAAAATATGTTAACCTACTGGTATTAAGCAAACGTAGACCTACTGATTTGTCCCTCACCTTGATTTGTAATAATTCGAAGTGCAGTTGTGGCTGAACTTACTTGTTGTAGGAAATAAAATGTGTCTTCCCTTTTTCAATTTAAATGTTCATAAATATCGACATCTTATATTATATTTATCGTAGGTGTAGTATTTCTAGAGGTGCAGGACTTAATATGTTGTCCTTTTAATAATGAGAGTGACAGTATGTCTTGGGTATGCTGGTTTTCCGACTGCTACTGCCTTTCTAGTGTCACAGAACAGTTTGTTGTATGCAACGAGCTCTCACACTGTGATTGCATCAACCATTAGCGTCAATAAGCTTAAACTGCACATAAAACTGTCCTTTCACTTCCGGACTTTACTTCAGCCGTCGAGGGTAGAACAATAGTTACCTATTGAGACGTGGAACAACCTGCTTTTGGAAATGGGTATAGCAAGATGAACCAACGACATGTCTTCATACGTAAAGATTATACGGCACGAAGACTGACAAATAGTGCTGGATGGTTCGATAAGAAGGAAAGAGAGCAGACGGCAGCAGGGAAAGATGGGTGCGGGTGTGGGGGATCGCCGGCTGCGCTGACCGGAAGCGGCGGCTGGAGGAGCACCAGCCCTCAGCGCTCAGCCCTCGGCTCTCGAGCGCCGGCGCTCAAGACGCGGTTCGTGCCGTCTCCGCGGCTGACGCCAGCGCTTCCGCTTCACCTCTCACCATCGGCTCCGCAGGCGGGGACAAAACTGTACTTCCGGCTGGCTCGGTGGCTCCGTGGTGAAGCACCAGCCATCAAATCCGTATGTCTCGGGTTTGAAACGGTCATTCCTACGTTTTTTTCCCGTTACTTTCATCACTGGCAATGTTCGTTAATGGGACATGACCCGGTTACACCGTTCGGACGGCGCGCTAAACTAGAAATTCTCTTATAACTGTTTGGGTAAGTCATTTCAAATGTAGGAGGAAGGCAGACGCGTACAACGTCCAACAAGACCACGGCTGGCAAATGACTGTGATGTTACAACAATCTTTGGGTTGACGACTAATGAAACTGTATCATTTTTCTTCCTCACGTGTCTCTCCATGGGGTCGGCACGATATTCTGAATTTGGCGCAGTGATAGCGGCAGGCCGGCCGAAGTGGCCGAGCGGTTCTAGGCGCTGCAGTCCGGAACCTCGCGACTGCTACTGTCGCAGGTTCGAATCCTGCCTTGGGCATGGATGTGTGCGAAGTCCTTGGGTTTAAGTAGTTCTAAGTTCTAGCGGACTGATGACCTTAGAAGTTAAGTCCCATAGTGCTCAGAGCCATTTGAACCATTTTTTTCTTCCTGGCGCCACCTCTTTCCCCCGTGAAAGGTGTGTGACTACCACATCCATCTGCATCGAACGTTACTCAAGTGGAATGTTTTCGAATCGTGTAACTGAGGCGGACTTGCGTACCACCCAAGTATTCACCAATTCTTAAGTGGAAATCCGCCTAAAAATCACATCCAGACCCTCGTCGTTAGACCTCCAGGCCAATTCGATCCGAAGACGTCGCGCATCCCCCAATCCCACAAGCGGCCTGTTAACGCACGCGGCTATCCAGACGATCAAGCTATTTCATTATCAAATACACATGCGCAAACCTATGAACACAAGATTTTTTACAGCAATATTTTTATGTAAGAAAGTTCATAAAGATGTTATCTCTATCTTTGATTAGTAATGTACGCCGGTAAGTCTCTTTCACTTACAAGGCACTGTATTTCAGTACTTGTACGATCTCTGGAATTTTTTTGTTTTTGTGTTCGTGTGTGTGATATTAAGCGATACAAATGTTTACATACAGGGTGATTCCGTTATTAAGTTACAAACCAGGAGGGATCGTGGGAACGGGTAAGTATGCCAACTTGAGGTAAGGGAACCCTGATCCGGAAGTGACCGAATCAAAGTTGTAAGCGATAATCGCTCTGATACCTCTAAGAATAGAAACACGTACCACTGCTGTTGTTGGTAAGATTATACGGTAGGCAACTTTCAGAGGTGGTAGCAGTGACAAAAACTAAGAAAGGAACATGGGGTTCAAAATGCACACTTAAGGGCTATGACGACCTGATCATCTTCGATACTGCGAAACACCACTCTTCTTCTGCAAGCTCTTTCGTTTTCACATTTTTGGATTAGGTACGATGGACCAAAACAGGAAAAAAAGTCTAGTAAACATGGGCTCTAGATTACATATTACACCTGTTCATCGTCGCTACTGTAAAAGACCTCTCTTCTATTGAACAACTGGCCATAGCTCTCAGCCGCGCGGGGTAGTCGTGCGATCGGGGGCGTCTTGTTTTGCAAATACGTCTACATCTATGTGATTACTCTGCTATTCACAATAAAGTGCCTGGCAGAGGGTTCAATGAACCACCTTCAAGCTGTCTCTTTACCATTCCACTCTCGAACGGCACGCGGGTAAAACGAGCACTAAAAATTTTCTGTGAGAGCCCTGATTTTTCTTATTTTATCGTGATCATCATGTCTCCCTATGTAGGTGAGTGTCAACAGAATGTTTTCGCAATAGGAGGAGAAAACTGCGGATTGAAATTTCATGAGAAGATCCCGTCGCAACGAAAAACGCCGTTGTTTTAATGATTGCCACTCCGATTAACGTAGCATGTCTGTGACACTATCTCCCCTATTTCGCAATGATACAAAACGAGCTGCCCTTCTTTGTACTTTTTCGATGTCATCGTTCAGTCCCACCTGATGCGGATCCCACATCGCACAGCAGTATTCCAGAATAGGGTGGACAAGCGAGGTGTAAGTAGTCTCTTTAGTAGACCTGTTGCAACTTCTAAGTGCTCTGCCAATGAATCGCAGTCTTTGGTTTGCTCTACCCACAATATTATCTATGTGATCGTTCCAATTTAGGGTTTTTGTAATTGTAATCCCTAAGTATTTAGCTGAATTTACAGCCTTCAGATTTGTGTAACTTATCGTGTACTCGAAATCTAGCTCATTTCTTTTAGTACTCATGTGAAAAACTTCACACTTTTCTTTATTCAGGGACAATTGCCACTTTTCGCACCATACAGATATCTTATCTAAATAATTTTGCAAGTCGTTTTGATCATCTGATGACTTTACAAGATGGTAAATGATAGCATCATCTGCAAACAATCTTAGACAGCTACTCAGATTTTCCCCTATGTCGTTAATATAGACCGGGAACAATAGAGGGCCTATGACACTTCCTTGGTGAACGCCGGATATTACTTCTGTTTTACTATATGACTTACCGTCTATTACTACGAACTGTGACCTTGTCTGACAAGAAATCACGAATCCAGTCGCACAACTGAGGCGATACTCCGTAGGCAAGCAGTTTGGTTAGAAGACGCTTGTGAGGAACGGTGTCGAAAGCCTTCTGGAAATATAAAAATATGGAATCAATTTGAAATCCCCTGGCGATAGCACTTATCACTTCATGAGTATAAAGAGCTAGTTGTGTTTCGCAAGAACGATATTTTCTGAATCCGTACTGACTATGTGTCAAGAAATCGTTTTCTTCGAGGTACTTCATAATGTTCGAATACAGTATATGTTCTAAAACCCTACAGCAAACCGACGTTAGTGATATAGGCCTATAATTCAGCGGATTACTCTGACGTCCCTTTTTGGGTATTGGTGTGACTTGAGCAATTTTCCAGTCTTTAGGTACGGATCTTTCTGTGAGCGAGTGGTTGTATATGGAGCTATTTTATCAGCATACTCTGAGAGGAACCTGACTGGTATATAATCTGGACCGAAGGCCTTGCCTTTATTAAGTGATTTAAGCTGCTTTGTTACACCGAGGACATCTACTTCTGTGTTTCTCATCTTGGCAGCTGGTCTTGATTGGAGTTCAATAATATTTACTTCGTCTTCTTTGGTGAAGGAGTTTCGGAAAACCGGGTTTAATAACTCTGCTTTAGTGGCACTGCCATCAGTGACTTCGCCGTTGTTATCGCGCAACGAGGGTATTGATTGCGTCTTGCCACTAGTGTGCTTTATGTATGACCAGAATGTCTTTGGGTTTTCTGCCAGATTTCGAGACAGAATTTCGTTGTGGAAATTATTAAAAGCATCTCGCGTTGAAGTACGCGCTATATTTCGAACTTCTGTAAAACTTTGCCAATCTTGGGGATTTTGCGTTCTTTTAAATTTGGAACGCCATTTTCGTTGCTTCTGCAACAACGATCTGACCCGATTTGTGTACCATGGCGGGATGAGTACCGTCACTTATTAATTTATGTGATATATATCTCTCACTTTTAGGCGGACGCCCCTTCTGTGGTTCCCTGAGACTCTCTAACCTAAAAAATATAACTTTCAACTCGGTCGTTTCCGGATAAGGATCTCTTACATTTACCCTTCTCCATGGTCGCTGAAAGCTGGTGACAACATCACGCTAACACCTTGTGTAACGACTTGCACTGTGCTCCGTGGTGGGGCATCTTCTATGTAGCTTCGTAATGTTTTAGTTCAGTGCATACGTAACAGACAACAAATAATCTGGCAGTCCACTGGAAACATCAAGGAAAATAAACATTCGTCTAAAACATTGATCCATCTCAAGATGAGGTGCGTCCTCGAAGTCGCGTCATGGAATACAATTAGTGTTACCGACGCAAACAATTGTTTTAAGATGTATTTTACGTCGGAAAAAATAAAAACATACAAGTGTTGAGAACTTGGGGAGGGACTAGCAGTGTAGTGTTCACAAATCATCCGCAGTATGGATTGACAGACACCTTTTATCGCCATAGCGAGCCTAATGGAATAAGCATTTTCCGAAGGTCAAGTTTTCCTAAAAACTTCCAGTCTTTATGTTTGTAAAAATTACTTACGTTTCACGTTTAGGCAGTTAAGCTATTTCGTCTTGTTTTCCTTGGCCTTTTTAAACGACCTCCGAGTACTAGCATCCTTGCGTATTCGGAATATGCTTTGCCGAAACCCGTGTTTTCTATCACTGTTTGCCACCACAGTTTACGTGGGCTTATGCCAGCGCTTTTACGACGCGGTTCAAGCAAGTATCGAAATGAATATGCCTACCAGTTTAAAGTACATTATTGTAATAACTATAATCATTTCTTTGTTTCATAGCTCGTGTGGGCTGCATATACTGTACATAATAAGCCAACTGGTTTTAGATGTGACGTATTAATGAATGTTAGATTGTTAACTGGCGGCCTGAGAAGAATTTTCCAGCTGTGACTCGGTTGAAGTTAACGCAGTGAAGCAAAAAAAAGGCGTAAAGTAATCCGTCGATACTGTCCCTGGTATTTTGGCATACCTTCGAATACTTGTGTTTCATTTTGCGTGTCCTTTCCACCCAAATAACAGTGCGTTGTGCTATAAATGTGAAATAAAGATTCGTCGTTAAGGTGCGACTGCATGCCACACCGTGAACTCCTGTCGGCGACAGTACGTAAGGTACGAAAGCACCTGCACGCGCGCACTGTCCTGTGAATGTACGGAGCCGGGGCACGCAACGTACCCTCCACTCAGCGGTGCAGCTCGCTGGCATTCTTCTGAGGCAAGATAAGGCGCATCCGCATACCGCCATCACCGACACTGAATGTCTCTGCACCACGGCCAGTAGCAACAGGAACGGCAAGTGACGCATTCGCAAGCCACGCCTACTGTACGCCGAAAGGCAGAATGTGACCTAGCTACTGTGAATAGGGAATCGTGAGAGGCCATTCTGGTTACTCGTACAAAGATTGGATTTACAACCGATTGCCAACACTGAGTTGTATAAAAGACTTCTTTAAAGGTGCGTGAAATTAATCTTGCTACTGTTAAATGTTAGCCACAAAACTCTTTTCCCAACAGCACGTAAATCCATAGCAATAAATGCGAATGTAACTCAGTGTGTTACACTTTCACGACTAAACCGCTGAACCGATTTTGATAAAATTTAGTTTTGACATAGTTTGAACGATGTGGAAGAACATACTTCACTTTAGAAAGTGTGTAGTACAACATATTTACTAATTAGAAGAATATAATGCAAGATATCGAGCAATAATTATTCTATGAAAAAACTATTTACTCTTTGACTTTTGCACTTTTTTATATCTATGAAAATGCTTTTATTGTTTCATATATATTCTACATAACACGGTTCAACGTAAAGAATATAATGCTTATGCAGTCCTCTACGTATTTAATCCCTACTTCCATACTAAAAACAGTATTGTTAATTGCGAAAGTAACTCACTCTGTAACGTTTTCATAACTCCACTGCTGAATCCGATGGTATTTAGTAGAGAGATAACTTGAACCATACGACAGACCACAGGCTACTTTAGAAAGTTTCTTCTTTCTGAGTGTTATTAATGTTTTAAAATGTTGTACATGAAAAAGTGCAAAGAAGAGCAGCCCGTTTCGTGTTATCGCGCAATAGGAGTGAGAGTGTTACTGATATGATACGCTAGTTGGGGTGGCAGTCACTGAAACGAAGGCGGTTTTCTCTGCGGCGAGATCTATTTACGAAATTTCAGTTACCAACTTTCTCTTCCAAATGCGAAAATATTGTTTTGACACCCACCAACGTAGGGAGAAATGATCATCATAATAAAATAAGAGAAATCAGAGCTCGAACGGAAAGATTTCGTTTTTTCCACCCCAGTGGAATGGTAGAGAAGTAGTATGAAAATGGTTCGATGAACCCTCTGCCAGGCACTTAAGTGTGAATTGCAGAGTAACCTTGTAGATGTAGCTGAGAGTGCCATGCAAGGCAACGGTGGTGCAATGGTCGGCAACTCTTATTGTCTATATCATTTCGTGACAGTGTAAATCCAATGTTACTGCGCGCGTTGTTTGTGATATGGAGTACCTACACCACCTGGCATAGCTGGAGAATTTTGGTCCACATACAACAATAAAATCGGACTGTAATCCCGAGAACCATACTGAAAGCTTTACTATAAGCCTCGCAAACGTTAAGTCTGATTTAGCGCAGAGTTTTAAGAGATCTCAAGCTGCGAAAGTTAATCTAATCCAACAAACCTCAAAACAATCTCAGGTCAGCGGAAACTTGGATGCAGATTGTCAGGTTTAAGAGCTACAGAGACATAGTAACAGTCACCAGCGTGTTGCATTTTAGATGCTGAGCGTCAACCGTCTCTTACCGCTTCAAGACGCTTGAAGATTCATGACGGTGGCTTCATTTACAGGCTGTACGACGAACGGAAAGTCGTGCCTTGACATGGGAGTGTGGGAGGCTTTTGATGCTGCTGTATTTGATTGGGGTCTATTAAATGCCAATTTCAATCATAAATTAGTCACCATATGTGGGATGGATGAAAACTACAGGCACCGCAATGCATTAAAATGGAAAGGACAAACTGTTGGTATGTGTTGCTCTCGTAGCAAAATTTCACATCTAGTTGAGCCTCAGAAAACACTAAAAACTCTAATTCTGCACGAATTTAATGAATCTAGGCATTATAAAATATAATCCGTGCTTTCAGACTCGACGTACAGCAAAGTAATAGAAAAACAGTTATTATGTATCTACATAACAGCACTGCATAATTTTTAAACATAAGTCTCTACACTACTTAAAACGCAGACATATCGTGAAATTACAGGCTTGCTTACTCATCAATACTCCTCATAACAAAAACTACTGACATGAGATCGAAGCAGAGGGTAACAGCTAGTTCATCAAAATGTTAAATCATGTTAAAGTGCTACACTTCTCGGTGTATTAGTCATTCAATCGTACTTTGTTAATAATTTTCGGAAAAACTTTGATAGTGTCACTGATTTTACGCTGATCACTATTTATATCATGTAAGATGCAAAAAAAGTTCACGAAGCCAAGGCCAGTGTCTTGGAGCAGCCATTATGTTGCTTTGTGACTACTGAAAACTACGCAGAAAGAACAGACGAAGACACTGAAGACAAGGAAGCAAGGTCGCCATCTTTACCATTGCAATTACCCTAACAAGTGTCAAAATGCGTCTATCCCCTCCGGTACACTGCCGAATCAACGGCCCTTTTTACCGCATGGGTAATAAAAGTGACTGCAAGCAATAATAAGAATTACGACAAGAATTATACCTACTTACTGATGTAAATATCCGCAGGTATAAAAGCACATAACCGCATCAGCATAGACTTTCATACGAAAGGTATGCTGCCAGTGAGTACTCGCCGTGAGTAAACGCCACGGTTCTTACGGAGTGCCTGAAGAACAAAACCAGCTCACACGTTCGGACGAGTAAATCATAAACAAGTTTATGTATCTATTCGATTATTTGCTCCGGCCAGATTAAAGGCTTTCGACGACTAAGTATTAGAGACAGAGCTCATCCTCGAAATGGGGAAGGAAATTGGGTGTGTTCATTTCAAAGAAACCATCCCGGCATTTGCCTTAAGCAATTTATGGAAACCACGAAAAACTAAATTTGGTTTGTCAGACTGGGAATTTAACCTTGTCTTACCACTGCAGCCGGCCTGAGTGACCGAGGGGTTCTAGACGCTACAGTCTGGAACTGCACGACCGCTACGGTCGCAGGTTCGAATCCTGCCTCGGGCATGGGTGTGTGTGATGTCCTTAGGTTAGTTAGGTTTAAGTAGTTCTACGTTCTAGGGGACTGATGACCTCAGAAGTTAAGTCCCATAGTGCTCAGAGCCATTTGAACCATTTACCATTGCATCCGCGAAGATTAAGGGAAGTCATTCGCTACGCCAACAATTACCGCGTACACTATGGGCTATATAACATGCCCCTGATGCACTCGTAGCACAGTAAGAAATGTACCAAGATACGAACCTGTTCAATGGATAATAACACTGGACTACCAATCCGGAGTGGACACTGGACTACCAATCCGGAGTGGCGGGGTTCAACTTTCCCTACGAGCATCACTGAAGGTGAATTCCAGGATGCTACCTCTGATTGGGCCACGCTCAATTTCCTTTACTATGCTCTAACATTGGTGTCGAAGAGGCGTAAAGTACTAGTTTTCTCTATTTGCTACTGTCTCAGAAGTAATATGGTCCATAACCAATTAACGATTTTTCAAAATCAATGAAAGTGTTTGTCTTAAACAAAGCAAACACAAATATATGAACTGCAACTTCCAAAAAGAGTATTTATGACACGAGTCTGCCGTTCCATGTTGGGTGTCATCGATACCTAATGTGTCAATTAAATAAAATGACGTTGTCCTACAAAGGGCAATTACAGTTCGTATTTTTTTGGTTTTTTACAATAGTCTAAATCTCTGAGGAATATGTTCCTATGGAAATGTATCGACGAGTGTCGAAAAAAATGGGCAATTCTTGTGTATAAACGAAAGTTTTAGTTAATATAGCGTCAAGGCGTTTGTTCTGTGATGGCCTCATAAAAATGTTAACATTTGTTCACGAACAAGTTTTAAAGGTGTTATATTTGTTTTCGTCCACAGATACTCAAGATGTAGATCTCCGAATAGCAAGTGCTTAGACATACGTCCTAGCCAACTACGTTTCTCATAATGAAACGAAGTTACATCATCCCCAAACTTGTTTCGTACTAATTGTAACATTGCTCTAGCTCTCTTTGGGAATTGTTTGTGAGCAAGAGAGATGAACTCTCTGAAAACATGGTAGTCAGCACGTATTATGATGGGTATCATTTGTTTCACAAGACTTCATGCATAGGTGAGGTCATTTTGACGTCACAGCAAAAACTCTTATCGACTTTCGTTATCGTTCGATGCGGGTGCTTCGGATTCGCCATACTCGATTTCATATTATTAATATGAGTGCTATGAATATATAGTGTATGTAGTTTCAAGGCAATGGCACTTATGAGATTATAAAACACGTCGTTTTTGGTACGATTTTTTGTGTAAATTAACGTCACATAGTGACGTATCGGCAGTTAAAGTTTTCTTGAAGTGTAAGTTACATCATGAAGTACAAAGTTCGGTCACGTCATCTTGTACAGTATTTGATGTTGTATACTCGTAAGGGTGCTCTTTGAGGGGAGAGTTGTCATTGTCAATAATTTACGAATTAATCATGAAACGTCGATCATCCGGTAAGACAAACTACCATTTACAATTAAAAGCATGGAAGAAACTGACATTTGCAAAACAATATTAAAAGATAATTTAGACTTAGCCATCTATAACTTATAAAAGAAAATTTAAGAGCTAAATCTTTTACGACACTGCTTTGGCCAACAAGAATGTCTTCAATTAAGGTATATCTTTAACTGCCGATATGACGTTTTTCTTAATTTTTTTTTTACAACAAATTGTACCGTAACGAAGCGTTTTCGACAGATACTCAATGTGCTGGTGTTTTGAAACCGCATTTATTTATAGAACATATGTTAAATCAGCTGTCGCTTTAATTCGTCCGCTGGAATGGCTATTTTTTTTTAATTTACAGACCAACTCCTGAAAACAGACTAAGATTGTTTATACATCTTACTGCACATCTTATGTATATCGCAGGCCCTGTATTAAATGGATTTAGTGCTGTCTAATACATCTGCTGGTTAGTACATCTTTTTCAGGAAGTTTCGGAATTATTTTTTGCAAATACTTTAATCTCTTTCTTGTTCACAGCCCACTCCAAGCGAATGCAGAGCCTTACACATTTATAAACAACAAAACATAAAGGTTAACGCACAGTGCAATAAAGAAAGGACGTAATCTCCAGTTCCTTCTAATTAAGACGAATGTTGCTGTTCTGAACGTCATGTTCGTCTCACGTCTTGTAAAGGAAGTCTGGTGAAATGAGTGTTACCCATTACGACGTTTCAAAGAGTGTAATCGATAATAAACATCTCACATAGTTCAACCTAAGGCAGACCCGTCGTCTGCTTTCTGATTATGGTACGTCCTAGCTTTGAATAAAAATTCGTCAGCTATCTCAGTTTAATATTTGGTCCCAAATGATCAATACCGTAAGGAAAGGAACTTAGAGCACGCAGCGCAAATTTTACAAGTCCAGTTATACCAGAAAGGGGCCAGAAAACAATGACATACTAGCAATAGCGTAATCGGTGATGGTGTGTTTTGTACTCTTGTGCGACTGAGGTAGTTACTCTGAAAAGAATACTTGCAATGCCTCGTCTCTGCTGTCCTTCAGAGCCTTGCGCGGGATTTGCCATCATACTAAGCTACGGTACTACTACGGTTTCCACCAGTCAGCAGTGTTCGCGTTACACGTGCTCGGAGCGAAAACAAAAGGGAACTAAACGAGACGTGTCCATGAAGATAACAGCAGCAGTGCGTGCTCAGAATACCAACAAGGCGACGGCAAACAGGAAATTCACGACGACGGGGGTAAAACAAGAGCGAGTTTTGTCACCTGCGATGATCCTTCCGTGGCTAGAGAAGATGAACACCGGCAGTTTGGCGGACAGGACTTCGCGTCTCCACTCACCTGTAACAAGGAAAAAGATGACATACTTTAGTACTCGAACCGGCTATTGATGAAAATACGAATTAATTTGTTTATTGCAGCTTGCTATTTTTCAAATTAATAAATCACTGAAAGAGGCGAATTATATGATACACAACATAGCAATGTGAATTGGAATCTAAAATAAAGTGTAGGTCCTCAGTAACTCTATGTATAAGTCAGTTGAAAGGTCGAAGAAAGGCACTGGCATACCACCGCGCCTAGCGAACCATTGTGCTGTTCAAAACAACTTTTAGACTGGCAACTTTACTGTAAGTACATCCTTACAATCTGAAAACATGCGTGACTGCAGCCAAGAAGAGGCAAGTGTGAACTGCGCGTCGCAAATAGTCTCAAAATGTTGGTACCTTAGAGCCTGCAATTCAAACATCATCAGTGATGACGCACGTCTATGCGTGGAACGTCATTTGCCCAGCACAGACTCGTACGTTTCCATGAAGTTTTATTAGACTAAACAGCCAAACTACAGTCATGCTCATAAATTAAGGATAATGCTGATATATCGTGAAACAACGCTCTGGCGGGCAGTTTGCCGGTTTAAATCACCTTGGGGTATGACGACACAGTGAATTTGACCTGCGGTCGTCGCACGGTGGCGCTGGCAGCAGACCACATACGCAGAGGTGTGTTGGGGCATGTCCGAGTACGGGGCAGCGAGTAAGTATGCAGAAGTGTTCAGACGTGCTAATGGGGGTGACTGTGTGTTGAGAGAATGGCTCAAAGATTACATATTGATGACGTTATGAGGGTTAGAATACCGGGTAACTGGAGGCCGGTCAAACACAGCAGGTCGTAGCACGGGCCCTCCGTGTGCCACAAAGTGTGATCCCAATATTACGGTAACGATTCCAGCAGACAGGAAACGTGTCCAGGCGCTACAGTACGGGACGTCCACAGTGTACAATACCACAAGAAGACCGATATCTCACCATCAGTGCCCGTAAACGACCACGGAGTACTGCAGGTAGCCATGCTCGAGACCTTACCGCAGCCACTGGAAGAGCTGTCTCCACACACACAGTCTACAGACGACTGAACAGCTATAGTTTATTCGCCCGGAGACCTGCAAGGTGCATTCCACTCACTCCTGGTCACAGGAGAGCCTGTAAACCCTGGTGTCAAGAACACAGTACATGGTCAATGGAACAGTGGTCCCAAGTTATCTTCACGGACGAGTCCAATTATAGTCTGAACAATGATTGTCGCCGGATATTCATCTGGCGTGAATCAGGAACCAGATATCAACCCCTTAATGTCCTTGAATGGACCTGTATGGAGGTCGTGGTTTGATTGTGTGGGGTGGGATTATGACTGGTGCACATACAGCCCTGCATGTCTTTGACAGAGGAATTGTAACAGGTCAGGTATATCGGGACGTCATTTTGCACCAGCATGTCCGCCTTTTCAGGGGTGCAGTGGGTCCCACCTTCCACCTGATGAATGATAACGCATGGCCCTACCGAACTGCCATCGTGGAGGAGTACCTTGAAACAGAAAATATCAGGCGAATGGAGTAGACTGGGTGTTCTCCAGACCTAAACCCCATAGAGCACGTCTGGGATGCTCTCGGTCGACGTATCGCAGCACCTCTTCAAACCCCTAGGACACTTCAGGAGCTCCGACACGCACTGGTGCAAGAATGGGAGGCTATACCCCAGCAGCTGCTCGACCACCTAATCCAGAGTATGCCAACCCGTTGTGCGGTCTGTGTATGCGTGCATAATCATATCCCATATTTTTGTCTGGGTACATGTGCAGGAAACAGTGGCGTATTGTAGCAAATGTGTTTCGGGACGGTTTTCTGAACTTATCACCAATAACGTGGACTTATAGATCTGTGGCGTGTGTGTTCCCTATGTGCCTATGCTATTAGCTAGTTTTGTGTAGTCCCTTGTGTGGCACCACATTCTGCAATTATCCTTAATTTATGAGCATGAGTGTATGAAGCATATATCAGAAACTACACTGCCTGAGAAAAAAATTAATCATCCACACGTACACACCATGAGCGGGTATATATATGATTTAGAGTTGCTACTTTCTGGGACTGGCAGAATGGCCACAAGAGTGCACTTCTGTTGTTCATATTTTAGTGTCGTTATCTGGCCTGTCAGCGTATGTAAGGAGTGTCAATAGCGTCGGGTGTTGCGGTATTGCTTTGGAGAAAATGGAGATGCAGCATGTCCGTGTGTGACAGCGTTATCAAAAGCTGACACTATTTGAAAGGCCAGATAGTCGAGCCATGCGACATTCAGAAGTGACAGTGGTCCGATATTGGACGGTATGGTCGCGTGAGGACAGGAGTACCTAGAAACGGAGGATCTCAGGCGAATGGAGTGGCCTGCCTGTTCTCCAGACCTAAACCCCATCGCGTATAACTTCAGGTCACTGCAGGAAGTGTTTGAGACAAATCAGAAGAAAGAACACTCGTCATCAAGGTTCCAGTCGGCCACTTATGACCATAGAGTGGACTCCTTGCACTATTCTGTGTCGAGTCGCGCCAGTGGTCGGAAGGCCGCCGGACCATTAGGAAGTTACCGTCGCATTCCTAGGCCATCGATAACACCATAACACAAAAGGCTGCCTTTGGAGTGGTGTCGTGGCCGGGAAGCATGGACTGCCGATGAACGCTGTCGCTTTGTGTTCAGCGGTGAATCGCGGCTCTGCGCGATAACCTGGACGGCTATCGTCGACGTGTATGGAGGCGACCTGGGGAGAGATCCCATTCTTCCAATGTTTTGGAGAGGCATTGCCGTGTTACTCCAGGAGTCATGGTGTGGGGAGCCATCGGGTATGACTTCAGGTCACTGCAAGAAGTGTTTGAGGAAAGTCAGAAGAAAGAACTGCACATCATGAACATCTTGAGCCCTTCTGTGTTACCTCGCATGCATCAATATCGTGGTACCATTTTTCAACACTACAGTGCTCTAATGAATACATGGCACCTCTCTGTATGAATTGTGTGCGTGATGGCGAGATATTCCTGTGGCCAGATACATACCTCGAGCTGTTTCTAGATTTTGTGTGGAACCAGCTCGGGTGTCAACTCCGTTCCATACAGGATGTCAAGAACGTGTTGCAACAGTTGTGGGCCAACTGACTTCAGGAGAGGATACAAAAGCTTTGTGGCACTCTTCCCAACCAGATCAGTGGGCACTCTTCCCAACCAGATAAGTGCATGCATTCAGGCTAGAGTGAGTGCAACGTCATACTGATAATTTGGCTCACGCTGCCAAGTCCTTTGGAATCTGTTTCTATTTTGTAATCGCTGAAACATCACTTGACTTCTCAATCCGTGAAGTTTTATATAGTTTCTTTCCACCTCGTGGCTAAATAGTTTTCTTTTCTTTTTTTGTCAGGCTGGGTTCTCCTTGCGGCCAGAGAAGCGAACGTACCGCAAAGATAGCTGTGCGTCATGTTCACACGGTACAAACATCTTAATCAGTGGTACCGGTGACTACATTTTCCTCTGAGATTTTAGCACAACGCTTGGACACTGCCGCGGCCACGATTTTGCTTTCAAAGTCCCCTCGAACCTCCAGCACCATGGAGCTGAACACGGTTTCTTTTGCATAGGATAAGGATGTGCCGCCAATGGCAGGATGATTGGCAGAGTAACTGTAGGAATTATACTTTGGAATACAATGTTTACTGTACACTTGTTTCGTCCATAATAACAGAAGTGGACTAACTACCGTCATAAACAAGTTAAAAGGATAATTTCTTGGAGCAATAAAAATGCAAGACCAAAACAGAAAAGCTCGGTTTAAAAAGAGGGTAAGACAAGGATGTAGTCTGTCTCCCCTATTGTTCGATCTGTAAATCGAAGAAGGAATAAAAGAAATATTTACATGTTATAATTCCGGAGGAAAGGATATAAATGATAACACTGGTACCCTCAGTGAAAGTATAGAAGAACTGCACGAGCTATTGAATGGAATGATCAGCCGACCGCGCGCAGAATACGGATTAAGGAGAAGTTAAAATGATTTTAATGCACCAGTTGGTCTACACAGTCTCCCCCCCCCCCCCCTCAAAAACTAATTGAGTACAATGCACAAAAAGTTCATATAACCAAGTGAGACTGTCAGAAAAGGCCTTCCTTGGACTGTTGTTTAACTCGTGTGTCACACTGAATTGAATGTCAGTTATGTCGTCAAAGGGATGATCCTCCATGGGAATTTCTGTACTTTGACGTTTTGTGGTAGGTTCATACTAATAACACGAAGTCTCGTCATCTGTAATGATTTTTTCAGAAAAGAATTAACTGTCCGCGTTTTGCATTTCAATCAAGTGGCGGCAAGCGGAAACGAATCGTTGTTTTTGCTCAAGAGTCACGCTGTGTGGGTCAAACTTTCCACACACCTTTCTCTTCTTCAAAACATCCTGGAGAATGTCTTTAACACTTGATTTAGAGTTGTTTCTCCCGCACACTAAGGTCGCACGTTCACTACTCAACACTGCATAATCACAAATGGCTGCTCGAATGCACAGCTGTTGTTTACAGCTCTTAGTTAAAGCTGCCATCGTAGTTACTGTGCTGATGTCGCTTATACGTCAGGTATGAAATCAGTATCTGTTTTGGACGGACAGCATATCCCACAAATAATTGAGGAACCCGGGTGTAAGTGGTACCCTAAAGTATAGAGGCACGGCGTGACGCTAAATAACACTGAAGACGAATGATTAACAATAAAAAAAGTATGGCATGTGAGACTATCCACTCTGGGACTGGTTAGGCAGTGGCAAACGAGTCGTCAATTATGATAAACATACGAACTGTACAGACATCAATGTGGAAGACTATACTACACGATGTAGCGAACTACCCTTACAAAGTTTCTTTTTCTGTGTAGCGATATTAACGTCAACTTGGTATTATGTCCAAAACCAAAAGTCAGTAAACACTGGACTCGTAAAGCAGGTTATTAGTATTCCACAAATGAACTTTAATCAATACAGAACGCAACGAAATGCTACGGTCAATCTTTCAACACTTGTCCCTAATACAGGTACACAGAAGAAGAAAATATTTTACGTGTAGATGGGTCCGGAATTGCTTATTTGTATGTTTAAACTCTTTGTTTAAAACCGTAGTAAATGGATAATGTGAAGCACAAAGGAATCGAACATCCATCACACAACATGAAACACTTGGGTACCTGAAATGTTCGTAATGCCCCCTGTTGGGATTGATATACACTCCTGGAAATTGAAATAAGAACACCGTGAATTCATTGTCCCAGGAAGGGGAAACTTTATTGACACATTCCTGGCGTCAGATACATCACATGATCACACTGACAGAAACACAGGCACATAGACACAGGCAACAGAGCATGCACAATGTCGGCACTAGTACAGTGTATATCCACCTTTCGCAGCAATGCAGGCTGCTAATCTCCCATGGAGACGATCGTAGGGATGCTGGATGTAGTCCTGTGGAACGGCTTGCCATGCCATTTCCACCTGGCGCCTCAGTTGGACCAGCGTTCGTGCTGGACGTGCAGACCGAGTGAGACGACGCTTCATCCAGTCCCAAACATGCTCAATGGGGGATAGATCCGGAGATCTTGCTGGCCAGGGTAGTTGACTTACACCTTCTAGAGCACGTTGGGTGGCACGGGATACATGCGGACGTGCATTGTCCTGTTGGAGCAGCAAGTTCCCTTGCCGGTCTAGGAATGGTAGAACGATGGGTTCGATGACGGTTTGTATGTACCGTGCACTATTCAGTGTCCCCTCGACGATCACCAGAGGTGTACGGCCAGTGTAGGAGATCGCTCCCCAAACCATGATGCCGGGTGTTGGCCCTGTGTACCTCGGTGGCGCTGACCTGCACGGCGCCAAACACGCATACGACCATCATTGACACCAAGGCAGAAGCGACTCTCATCGCTGAAGACGACACGTCTCCATTCGTCCCTCCATTCACGCCTGTCGCGACACCACTGGAGGCGGGCTGCACGATGTTGGGGCGTGAGCGGAAGACGGCCTAACGGTGTACGGGACCGTAGCCCAGCTTCATGGAGACGGTTGCGAATGGTCCTCGCCGATACCCCAGGAGCAACAGTGTCCCTAATTTGCTGGGAAGTGGCGGTGCGGTCCCCTACGGCACTGCGTAGGATCCTACGGTCTTGGCGTGCATCCGTGCGTCGCTGCGGTCCGGTCCCAGGTCGACGGGCACGTGCACCTTCCGCCGACCACTGGCGACATCATCGATGTACTGTGGAGACCTCACGCCCCACGTGTTGAGCAATTCGGCGGTACGTCCACCCGGCCTCCCGTATGCCAACTATACGCCCTCGCTCAAAGTCCGTCAACTGCACATACGGTTCACGTCCACGCCGTCGCGGCATGCTACCAGTGTTAAAGACTGCGATGGAGCTCCGTATGCCACGGCAAACTGGCTGACACTGGCGGCGGCGGTGCACAAATGCTGCGCAGCTAGCGCCATTCGACGGCCAACACCGCGGTTCCTGGTGTGTCCGCTGTATCGTGCGTGTGATCATTGCTTGTACAGCCCTCTCGCAGTGTCCGGAGCAAGTATGGTGTCAATGTGTTCTTTTTTCCATTTCCAGGAGTGTATGCATCAATCCACTGTCTCATTCAATCCCGGATGCGCTGTCAAGTCCCTGGAATTTTGCGTACGATTCCGCAGCCTTCCACACAACGGTTATGAAGACTCTCTACATCTCATACTGAGGTTCGATGAACAAAGGCTTTCAAATACCTCCATTAATAAAAACCTTTTGGATTTAGGCCTAGAGAACGTGGTTGGTCCACCGTTTCCTAGGCGTCGCAAAATCTGTTATTTGGAAGCTGTAATCAGGAAGCATTACTGAGAAGAGCTGTAGAAAATGAGATGTAACATGAAAATAAACCGTTTTTACAGCCATATCGAAATATGTATTGAATGAATCAGTGTAGCATTGACAAAATAAATAAATAAAGAAACTAATAAGATGGATGCACGAAAAGTTACATGCACCTCGTCTAGATAATGGAGGTACAACTAGCGTAACGGTAGTTCAAATGGTTCAAATGGCTCTGAGCACTATGGGACTCAACTGCAGTGGTCATCAGTCTCCTAGAACTTAGAACTACTTCAACCTAACTAGCCTAAGGACATCACACATCCATGCCCGAGGCAGGATTTGAACCTGCGACCGTAGCGGTCGCGCGGTTCCAGACTGTGGCGCCTAGAACCGCTCTGCCACCCTGGTCGGCGTAACGGTAGTAATTCATCAGAAAACTCATTCGTGTGCAACGAGCAATTAGCTTCTCCCCATAAAGGATAGTCATTCTTCGTTGGCTTGTCCATTCAGTAAAACTGTAGTGTATTAAAAATGTGAACCTCATCCAGCTCTGTACAGCCATGGAAACTTTCTCAGGGTTGTATCAATAGTTTCCTGATCAGATGTCATGACACGTACTGATAACATTTTATGTCAGTTTGTGCTGGCTACGCCAAATAATGATCTCGTTCACATAATACCGCTTTATTATAGGGTTCATTTATTGGCACATCATCACTGAGGGCTCGCATTTTGTTTCCGATAATTCCATGATCATGTTGCACGTTTCGGAAACAACAATAAATGTGAAGAAACACATGTGTACATTACTTTTTAACTGTCAGTATCATTAGCGTACAGTTTATCTTATCATACATCCCTGACACAATCGTAAGTAGATTCCTGGGAACAGCACCCCCTCAAATGAGCAGTTCCAGGCGCTTGTCTGCGGAGTCTAATGATATAAATTATTCAGATGTACAATTAAGTTCAATTCTGTAATTGCCGGTTCCACTGACATCTCATTTTTGTATAATCAGCAGCAGTTCGATTTCCTATACGACGTCCTGAATTATGCTGACGCAATAGCACTGCCTAGCAGAGACCTATCTTTGACACGCTACTGGTGCATGTCTCTCCCAAGACGTTAGCTTCTCGTCCTACTAAGCAAATGCAGGGCTAATACTCGTACATTTCTTTTTCATGTGGGGTGGGTAGTGTCTAATATTGTATTTGAGTCGGCACATGTCATTGAGAGAATTACTGTTCAAGGAATCATCACGGAGCTATTTAGAACAAAGTAGAACTGAAAATAGTTCGTAGTATTAGCCAATATTCTTTCGATTACCGATGTTGCGTTTGTATCGCTGTATAATCGCTCTCCAAAGACCTGCAAAACAGGTTTATTTTTCATTACAACCCTGTAAATCGAGACCTCCTCTAGGGATGATGTTCTCCATTGTTATTAGCGTAGTATTAGTCTTGTTTCAAGATTTCCACACAAGTTCAAATTTTATTTGTGTTAACATTTTTTAACGCAAATTATATACACGGTCCAATCACACTAACGTGCCTACGTTCGACGTTAACGTGAGTAACCACTCACGGACGGCATGTGGCCGCACTAGCGGTGAGTATGTAAAACCGTGTCGGGGAGAGGCGGAACAGTGCAGCCGTTGTCGTAATGCGGGAACAAAGCGATTTATCTGGTTTCCAGAAGGTCTTGATCGTCGGCTTTCAGGCCAAGGGCGGAAGCATTTCCGAAATGGCTAATTTTGTAAATTGTTGGCATGCCGCCGTTGGTAAGGTATACCATGAATGACGTCGCTGTCCAAAACCGGCGCCGAGGCACACCACGGCCCATAAGTGTGAACGACCGCTGCGGAGACGTGTGCAGGCGAACAGTCGTACAACTGATGTGCATCAGACCGCCCAGATGAACCAAGGGGCTATCAAAAGCGCTTCCTCAACGACCGTACAGCGAACGTTTGCTGCGTTTGCGCCTTCGCAAAATATGCCTGGTTCATGCTCCCACGAAGATTGCTGTTGATCGGCGACGGAGACCGGAATTTGCATGCCAGTATCGCAACTGAACGTCCACTGAGTGGCGACAGATGACCTCTTCAGATGAATCCATGCTCCATCGGACAAACGTGAAACTTCTGAAAGCAAACACCTTGCAACAGTTATGGTCTGAGGAATGCTTTCGTCGCTCCCTGGGTGATCTCCTCTCCTAGGTCTGGAAGGCACAGTGGATGAACACAAGTATGCATCTATCCTTTTCCACCCCTACATGCAGCTTTTTTCCCCCTCTCGCCACGAAGGCATCTGCCAGCAGGAGAAAGCAACATGTCACACAGCTCGCAGTGTACGTGCGTGGTTCGAAGAACATCAGGATAAGTTTACCGTACTTCCCTGGCCATGAAACTCCCAGGATTTAAACCAATCGAGAATCTGTGGGACCAATTAGATCGGGTTGTCTGTGCTGTGCATCCTCGACAGCGTAGCTGTCCACGGCACAGGAGTCGTCATAGCTCCACATCCCTATCGGCATATTCTAGAACGAGATTGACTGCGAAAGTTGGTACATTAAAATTGGCCTGCAGGTAGAGTTCTGACCACTCCGGCCGCTGGGCCCTGACGGTCTCCCCCCTCCCCCCGTCGCCGTGGGCACCCACTATCGTTGTTGTGTAGAGAAGAAGTGACGACGTATCGATGAAGAAGTAGGGGGTAAGTGTGTACCTCCACGGGGCACGAGACGCCAGTATGAAATGGACGATATGCAGTTTGCTAAGGTTGGATTGAGGGATTAAAGGGTCATGCGTCCCTTTTTCCAAAAGTAAAACACCCACACAGAATATAAACGACAATGGAAAGGACGACAGACGACACAAGACAAGAATGACTTATACAGATACAAGACAAAACGAATTAAAATCACACAGAGTGTGATGGTGGTTGGCCGACCAGAGAAAAAAAAAAAGGAAAAGCCAACCACCGAGAACACATTAAAAAACTCAGTCTAAAATCGTTGGCCAAAGGCCAGAATCAAAACAAAAAGGACATAACAAACACTCAGATTAAATGATAAAATACCGCTGCCCGAATAAAAACTAAACCTGCCATAGCAGAGTCATCAGTTAAAAGGGAAGGGAGCGTATCAGGCAGTGCAAACGTCTACCTGAGCACAGCTAAAAGTGGACAGTCCAACAAAATGTGGACCACTGTCAATGTTGAGCCGCACCGACATAGAGGGGGGTCCTCACGGCACAATAAGTGGCCGTACGTCATCCGTGTGAGCCCAATGCGCAGTCGGCAGAGGACGACAGACTCCTTGCGAGAGACTAAAGAACTATTTCTGTGGCTGCCTTTTAGCGTCTGCATGCTTCCTGCTGACGGGAGATGTTTGGGAGAAATGAGATTTTAGCAGAGGAGGGCAGGGTGACAAATGGGCGTGACACAAGATATTTATTCCGAACTAACGACATGGATATTGCCCATCACGGGAAATCCATCCCTAAAGAAGTCTTCGATTGGTCATCTAGCCGTGGGAATTGTGTGCAGCGCAAAACATTTAACAAAGATGATGAACGATGAATTTGATCGCTAGGGGAGAACCTGGCAGCCGAATATATGGTCACGCCTATGGACGTAGCTCGGGAGGACGAGAAGAGAATCGCCTTAGGGGAGGGGGGGGGGGGGGGACGACGACGACGACGACGACAGCTGTTGGAAAGCAGATACTCGTGATCGAGGCGGCAGTGTCGGCCACATACGCGCTGCTGAAAGATAAATCCAGCCGCGTCCAGCACACCTGTCTGCAGCCTTCGCGCTGGCAAGATAAGCTGCCAGCAGCTTGCAGCGCGTCTTCCTCCGCGCCGATAGCGAATGTGTTACAGCTCTCGCCCAAGTCCTCCTGGGAGATCCGTTTGTCTCATAACAACCTCGATTTGAACACCCTGGTAACGGTCCTCAGATTCTTCTGCCTGATAATGGGCAAATTACTACTTCCTTTTTAATGAATAGAATAAATTTGTAAATTGCATTTCAATAGCCGCGCGGGATTAGCCGTGCGGTCTCAGGCACTGCAGTCATTGGCTGGTCCCGGCGGAGGTTCGAGTCCTCCCTCGGGCATGGGTGTGTGTATTTGTCCTTGGGATAATTTAGGTTAAACAGTGTGTAAGCTTAGGGACTGATGACCAGTCCCACAAGATTTCACACACATTTGAACATTTTTTGCATTTCAATAACTGCGGTCCATAGGCGCTTTGTTTATGAAAATAAATAATTGTGACCAATCTCTTTACGTTCTTGCGGCTTGCGCTCGTAATCCCTTCACATAATTAGCAAATACCACATTCATGTGCAATGTAATAATACACTGTAAAATTTAGACCACTACAATATCTAGAATGAAATGTAAAACTCTATGTGTAAATACAATATATGGAAAACACTGACAAGAAGAAAGGACAAGATGACAGGATCCCTATTGAGACATAGGGAATAACATCCGTGGTACAAGTGGGAGCTGTAGAGGGTAAAAGATATGGAGGGAGACAAAAACTGGAATACATGCAGCAAGTGCTACTTTGAGCTGGAGATGTTAGCACTAGAGACTAACTCGTGACGGGCCGCATCAAACCAGTTAAAAGACTGATGATAAAAACAAGAGTAGAAACTGCTGTGCCCCAGTATGGTAAAACCGGGGCGGTGTCGCGTTTGCGGAAGCTCATATTCGGTAATTTCGGGGCGAAAAAGCTTATCTCCTGTCTAATTTGGACAGGCACGAGCTGAGTCATTAGATGGAGAAACGATTTTAAGAAACAAGTAGAATGAAACAGAGTAATTGAAGAATCTTCGAGATACTCATGATGACATCACTGTTGTAAAATATTATTACTTTCAAGAACAAACATTGACTCTGAAGGCATTAGAATGGGACGGGGGAGTAGGCCTATAAAATGCATTAGCAGTGACTGTTTACTGGGTAGACAGCAGCTTTCATTTTGACTAAGCACAGCGGAAAGACAGCGAACTACAGTACAGACACGGACGATGTAACAGAGATTGACTGTTGTGCAATCTTTCTGTTACTGAAGACAGATGTGGAACACCGCCGTATTCGTTAAATTTAAAATTTTTTACTCTGAGGGCCATAGCACACTTTGTTGGAAAAGTGCGTGTTTTAAAATAAAATGGTGCCAAACTACTCAAATAAACTATTATGTGAGCACCCACTGTTAAACTACAGAACTATGTGTGTTGGTAAACTAACCCGAGAAATCCCCTCTAAAAACAATACCTAAGGTGTATTAAAGAGTTCGAAAAGTTGGACAGGAGGAAGAGGCTACTGTTTGCGTAGTCAACATTCTTCAACTAGTGATGACCTTTACCAAGTCCATAATCGTCATATCGGCAACCTGCGCTACTCATCAGCGAATCAGGCGACCAGAGACCGTCCTAGCAGCTAGCAGTTACAACGGAGCGTACGTGGATCAAGGTATGAAACATCATTGACCCTCACCGAAACAAAACAGCAGCTGATACACATTCATACTACGCAGCAGTCCTACAACACAACTTTTCAGCTCAGTTAATTTAACCACGTTTCAATAGTTTAAACATTCATAATTTTATGTACGAAAACTTACACTAGCTACTTACAATTAAAGGACTGTTGACTTTGCGACTTTTCAAGGAATGAACCTCCGCAGTAGCAATCATTTAGCAGCAGCGAGGAATATTTAACAGTTTCAGTCAAATACAGACTTTCATTCATAGTTGAATATTTTACATTAATGTTTGACTCGAACAGGAAAACCTTATTCACTTGAACTTCTAAAATGTGTTCTACTGAGCAAAACTCAGCATACTGTAATTTTTAACATAATTTTGTTTCACTCGAGTTTAATTCACTGCGAAATTGTAGCAATGTATATCAATGAAAAACAGATCTTGATACATACGACTACATATGCAACTGAGGCAAAATTGCAACAGCCATTTCATATTAGTTTTTCTGTTCGATTGCAAGTAATTACGTGCTGTTTACTTAATGAGAGAAGACGAAAGAATCGACGGTTGAGGATCAGAAGAACGAAAATTTAGTAAGAAATTGGAAATTTGTGGTAAGTTCTATGGGACCAAACCTCTGAGGTCATCGGTCCCTAGGCTTACACACTACTTAATCTGACTTAAGCTAAGGACAACACAAACACCCATGCCCAAGGGAGGACTCGAACCTCCGACGGAGGCAGACGCGCGAACCGTGGTAAGGAGCCCTAGACCGCACGAAAATTTAGTAAGAAAATCTACGCAGTAGACGAGAGAAGAGCGAAGTGCCGCGGGGAATTAGCCGAGCGGTCTGGGGCGCTGCAGTGACGGACTGCGCGGCTGGTCCCGGCGGAGGTTCGAGTCCTCCCTCGGGCATGGGTGTGTGTATTTGTCCTTAGGATAATTTAGGTTAAGTAGTGTGTAAGGTGAGGGACTGATGACCTTAGCAGTCAAGTCCCATAAGATTTCACAAACATTTGAAAATTTTTGAAGAGCGAAGATATCAAGACATCGATACAGAACGACAATCTAGGGCGATTTTCATCACAGAAATATATGATTAAATTTGTGGGTGGTCTGGAGATGCTCAAAGTGAAAAATATTATGTTGGTGCGTACGTTTGTAGCGTTTTTCCGTAAGTTTAGTAAACATAGCAGTTAGCCCGCCCGGTTAGCCGTGCGGTCTAACGTACTGCATTCCAGGCGGGAAGGCGTGCCGGTCCCCGGCACTAATCCGCCCGGCGGATTAGTGTCGAGGTCCGGTGTGCCGGCCAGTCTGTTGATGGTTTTTAAGGCCGTTTTCCACTTGCCTCGGCGAATGCGGGCTGGTTCCCCTTATTCCGCCTCAGTTACACCATGTCGGCGGTTGCTGAGCAAACACCTTCTCCACCTATGCTTACACCATAGTTACTCTACAAGCAAACATTGGGGTTACACTCATCTGGTGTGAGAGGTTTCCGAGGGGAAGGGGCGGGGGGTCCAATGGGGGCCGAATCACACAATAACCCTGGGTTCGTTGTGGGGCGGCTGTGGCGTGAGTGGACTGCTGATGCCTGTTGCAGGGTTGTGCACCACTGCAGGCTGCGGCGGAGAAGAGGCGTCTCCGTCATTTCTGTTCTTCTCAAAGCGTACTTTTTCAGTTGTCTTCTGTACTGAAATGTAGCAGTTCTTTCTATACATAGTCCAAAATGGAGACTTTTTTCTTTGAGTCATCAGTCTTCTGACTCGTTATAAGCGGCCCATCACGAATTCCACTCCTGTGTCAGTCTCTTCATCTCAGAGTAGCACTTGCGAGATACGTCCTCAATTATTCGCTGGATGTATTCCAATACCTGTACTTCCCTACAGGTTTTGCCCCCTGCAGTTCCCTCTAGTACCAAGGAAGCTATTCCCTGATGTCCTAACAGATATACTATCATCCTATCCCTTGTCCTTGTCAGTGTTTTCGACATATTCCTTTCTTCTCCGATTCTGCGCAAAGCCTCCTCATTCCTTACAGTACCAGTCCACTTAATTTTCAACATTCGTCTGTATCACCACATCTCAGACCCTTCGATTCTCTTCCGCTCTCGTTTTCCCACAGTGCATGTTTGACCGCCATACAATGCTGTGCTCCAGATGTACATCCTCAGAAATTTCTTCCTCTAATTACTAGTCGAGACCTCTCTGAGCGGGCCCATCAGCAGACCACGGGCATCTGGTGCTCCTCGACGTCGCGCCGCCCCGGGCCCGTCACTAGCGCAACTGCCGCCGACGCCGACGGTGCCCGCCGGAGCTCGAAGCCGGGCTGGCAGCGCTGGCGCGCTGGCGCGCTGACTGTGCGCTTCTGGCGCGCGCAAGAAGCGGCGGCGGCGACTACAGGCTTTCCAATCGCCGCACAGTGGCGTGGCGTGGCGTGGGAAAATGCGCCGGAACGCCTGCCGATGAGTCGGTGCAATTCCTCGACGCTCCGGCGAGCTGTTGCCAAGTTCACTGGCAATCACGAGTCGGGCGTATTTTTAACTGACTCCTCGAGGAGGGAGCCCGGTCCGCAGCTGGAGCGGAAAAAAGTACTCTGTACATAAGAAGCGGGCGGTCCGCCGCGCGTTTCTTGTACGAGTGGCTCCTCCCGTAATGACACGAGCTGTCGAGGAGTGTAGTCTGCGGCAACACCAACTTTGCGTCTCGGCGGAGTATAAGCTTGCTGCTCTCGTCACGTGAGCTAATAGTGTACTGGCGCACCAACAGCTGTAATAGGAGTTTGGAACTTACCAATGCCGCTCACGAAACGCGAGCTCAAATTTAATATGTTTAATCTGGGCTCCGAAATGCGCATTTTAGACAACGAAATTCAGGTACTTACAAATGTTATTTACCCATCTGACGTATTTTCCATACATAAACAAGATCAAAATGTCACAGGCCCTGCAGACCTGTCGGTGTTCCCACAAACTGCCTCCATTCCTTTCTGTTTTGTCGTCGGTTCCACAAGGTGTCTTCAATCCCCAGGGCTGCCAAGTCGTCCATCAAGTGCTGCCGCGGTCGTGTTCTCTTTTGGCATGCGGGCTACATCGCCCGCCTACTGGATTCTTTTACTATTCAGCTTCTATAGGATACTGGTTGTTGCATCCTTCTCCGTTCTCCTTTATCTAAGGTAGACCCCTATATCTCCTCATTACACTTGTTTCAAATACTAATAGTTTTACCTTTTCACATTTAGTTATGCTCCAGGTTTCTAAACTGTACATGACTGCTGGGCATATCACTGTGTTATATATTCTCATCTTAGTATTCGCTCATACTGACTTTGAGATGTGCGTTTCCGTAGGGAGTACATGCATTTCATTGGAGCATTTGAAGTGGTGAATTCCTTTGAACCTCATACCATCTAGCTCAAGAAATTCTTCCTGCTCTTGTCTTGTAATTGTATGACTTCCGTTTTGTCTTGATTCACCTTCAGCCCAACCTTCAGTGCGTAGGTGCCCATTTTCTGGTACATTTCTTTCAACTCATGGTTTGTTTCACTTAGCCGTGCTACATCATTTCCATATGCTAAACAGAATTACTATCCATCTGCACTCCAGCCCACTCATGTTGCCTACATCCCCTTATTTTCTTTTCTAAGATAACGCTGAACAAATACATTAGAGAGTATCCCATAGTCTGAGGCCTGTCTCAATCTCGAACGTTTCTGACTTGACCCCTCGGAAAAGCACTGCTGCCCCTGACCCATCCATACAAGTTTGCATCATTTTCACTAGTTTTTGAGGGAGCCTGAAGCCACGCAGTGAATTATACAGGCTATTCCTGTGGATGCTGTCCTATGCACGTAGAACATCGACCAACAGACTACAGATATCTTTATCATATTTCCAGTGTTTTCAAACAATTTATCTTGGGGTGAAAATGTGATCTACCGCCGATCGGTCTGATCGAAAGCCAGCTTGGTATTCCAAGTTGTACTCTATCAAGGATTGTAATTTTCTGAGGATAATGACAGAGAGTGCCTTGTATGTTACATTTAGCAAGTTGATGCCTCTGCAGTTAGCACATTCCATTTCACTTCTCTTCTTGTACGAGAATTGGAACTTGAATAGTTGCGACTATTTATTTAAGGCTCGTACAAAATAGATATTGTTTCAACTTTTACTAACCTTCAAAGTCGTCACCTGCATTGTGTATAACTCGTTGCCAGCGATGTGGAAGTCGTAGGTTACTCTCAGCAATGCCAGTTGTGTTGACAGTTCGAGTGGCGCGGTCTATTGCGAGACGAATTTGTAGCAGTTCTGAAGCGAATGCCGTGAAGTGTTTCCTTCAGTTTACAAATCGAGTTGAACTCCCGAGGGATTAAATCAGGGGAATGCAGTAGGTGGTATAGCACTTAGGAGCCCCATCAGTCAAACAAATCAGTAACAGCTGAAGATTAGATCCAGCAGAAAGTGTCACCACTTCTGTCTGTATGCTGTTCATTTTTGGAACAAAACCTACGGCCAGCTTAGAGAGAGAGAAGTGATGACACTTTCTGCAGGACCTGGCCATCACTTTGCAGGACAATGCTCAAGCACGTACAGTGGAAGCTGTTAGTGATTTGTTTGACTAATGGGGCTGCTAAGTGCTATACCACATACTGCACTCCCCTGACTTAAGCCCTGGTGAGTTAAACTGTGTTCTCTATGCGGAAACTAACTTTGATGTATCGATCTAACAGTGGAATCCCATCACATTGGCTGTTATTGTGTGACATTGCCTGAATTAACATGCAGCAAGATGGAGACGATAAGAATTCACTTCTTCAGGTTCAGTGGTCGAATTAGATTTTTAACCACGATCAGGTAGTAATACGACTGAAATCAGTAATTTAGATGTGTTGTGGGTAAAATCGGCGCTGGCGAAACCGTATATAACAGTTCAGTGAGCACTGTAGTGTAGGGGTTATATTCAGGTAAGCCAGTGAAATGTTTTCTTTGCTGACTGTTTCGGGTAATTATATCGTACAGTGAGGTCAGGCGCGTTGCATGTCGGTTGTATGGCAGCAGCGAGCAATCTTTTTGGGCGAGGTAGTACACTGAGGTGACAGTCAGCCGGCCGGTGTGGCCTAGCGGTTCTAGCCGCTTCAGTCTGGAACCGCGCGACCGCTACGATCGCAGGTTCGAATCCTGCCTCGGGCATGGATGTGTGTGGTGTCCTTAGGTTAGTTAGGTTTAAGTGGTTCTAAGTCTAGGGGGCTGATGACCTCAGATGTTGAGTCCCATAGTGCTCAGAGTCATTTGAACCATTTGACAAAAGTCACGGTGATGCCTCGTAATATCGTGTCGGACCTCCTTTCTACCGGCGTAGTGCAGCAACTCGATGGGGCATGAACTCAAGTCGTTGGCAGTCCCCTGGAGAAATATTGAGCCACTCTGCCTCTATAGCCGTCCATAACTGCGGAAGTGTTGCTGGTGCACGATTTTGTGCACGAACTGACCTCTAGATTAAGTCTAATAATTGTTCGATAGGATTCGTGTAGGACGATCTAGGTGGCCAAATCAACATCGCATTGTCATGGGAACATGAAGTTCATGAATGGCTGCAAATGATCTCCAAGTAGTCGAACATAGCAATTTCCTCTAAATGACCGGTTCATTTGGATGAGAGGTCCCAGGCCATTCGATGTAGACAAAGCACACACCATTATCGAAACATCACCATCCTGCACAGTGCCTTGTTGACAACTTGGATCCATGGCTTCTTTTGGGTCTGCGCCGAACTCAGTTCTTACCAACTGAAATCGGAACTCATCTGACCAGACCATGGCTTTCAATCGTCTAGCGTCTAAAAGCGACATGGTCACGAGCCCAAGAGGGGCTCTGCAGCCGATACTGCGCTTTCAGCAAACGTATCGCGTCGGTCGTCTCCTGCCATAGCCCAGTATCGCCAAATTTCGCCGCACTGCCATAACGGATACTTTCGTTGTATGTCAAACACTGGTTTCTGCGGTTATTTCACGCAGCATTGCTTGTCTGTGGATCTCGAAATACTGAAATGGAGGGCAGGGTGGAGGTTTGTTGTGTTTTCTGATGAAACCTTGTTCTGTCTCGCTGCCAATGATGGCCGCGTGGTGATGCCGGTGTGTTTGTTAGGAGGCCAGTTGGGGGCCTGCAACGAACGCGCCTATCCGGTAGACACACTGGATCTACACCGGGAGTTATGGTCGCGGGCGCGATTTCGTATGGGAGCAGGAGCACTCTCGTGGTTATCCCACGGACACTGACAGCCAATCTGTATGCCACTCTGATGATTCGACCTGTGGTGCTGCCTTTCGCGAACAGCATTTCAGGGGAATTTTCCAACGGATAACGCTCGGCCACATATTGTTCTTGTAAACCAACATGCTCTACAGAGTGTCGACATGTTGCCTTGGCCTCATTCATCACCACATCTGTCTCCGATCCAGCGCATATGGGACATCATCGGACAATAATTCCAGTGTCATCCACAAACAGCATTAACTGTCCCTGCACTTCCCGACCTCATGCAACAAGCATCGAACTCCATCCCATAAACTGACGACGCAATGTATGCATGTTTCCGTACTTCCATCCAACATTCTGGCGGTTTCTCTGGTTACTAATGTACCAGCGTTTCACATCTGCAATAGCTTATCTCGCGCTTACATCAACGTGATATCTTGCAATATTAATCACTTAAATGTGTTACATAGACAATCGTGTTCCCGAAATTTCATTACTTTACATTGCGATTTTTCCGTCATTGCAGTACTTTTAAGATTTTTTCACTTTTGAGTTTAACGAATATATAGAAAGTATTGAATAAGTTTATTTTTTGACTGGCACAGTTTATTTTTTGACTGGTCAGTTGACCAGCACGAATTTAAAGGACAAATGTGGTGTATGTGAACGTTTCTATGTAGGGCAAACGAGTATGCGTTTCTCCACCACGAGAGCAAACAAACATAAGAGAATGAATTGCAAATCCTCATTTAGTGCACATCTGCTTAATTACATTCACAACATCAGTAGCATTGAGGAATCCTCGAAGGTACTGCGTAAGTAGGATACCCATATTTGTCGGGGTCCAACATAGGACATGTTATCATATGTTTTGGGTCTAACTAGGGTTGCCGTATATAGCTGGGTCCTCGTCGGGAAGCTTTTCAGATTTCAACTTTTTCAGCAAGTCTTTCTCCCTTTTAGGTATTTGTAAAGCTCCATGCATGTCAGCTTGTAGTTAAACTGGCACTGTAAGATTGAGCCCCCAGTCCCAGGCAGTAGTCGATTTCTTTCGTCAGCCGACTGGGCCGACATCAGTGAAAAGACTTTTTCTCGTTAATGGTTGAATACAATGGGGGCCGAGCACCAGGTCCTAAAGTAGGTCTATGTAAATCACTTTGAACGTTTATGAATAAGTTTCTCATTTCCCTTTCTCTTCACACCAGCAACATTACGGTTAGTATTATCAGTAGTACAACAAACTGGCTTTTCTAAAGTTTGTATTTTTTCACACACTGCAAAAGATACTGACTCTACATCTGAGTAGCTTCACTTTACACTTCATGGAAATTTAAAAGTTCAACTTGAATTCCCTCGTCCATATTGCAGTATCTCACAACGATCCGAACAACTTTGACTTCACTTCTGTTTGATCTGCCCCTCCTTACCGTTACACGATTGTTTTCCAGAGACCGCAAAACATCACAAATAAATGGCAAAATGACGTTAGCAATAATTGCCTCGATTTTGACGTTAGCCAATGACAGGACGGATGGCAACCCTGCTAGTACCCGACTTTTCAGTCAGAGTCGTGTAAGCGCGAGCAAATTCTCTTTTTTTGTGATTTGATTTGATCCATTATAAATGGTTTTTGAAAGCCTGCGACTGTAGAAACAATAGGTTTGTTTATAAATAAATAAATCTTCTGCTACCAGTCACGATTTCTCTTTATTTTACTATTCCCATTTTCAAGTGAGCATTTTGTGTGTATTAAGCCATTTCTTTTGATGTTGAATGTGCACACAACAAACACACTACATCAGCAATAGCAACACACATACATAATACTCGACACCCATTTGGAAAAATAGAGCAAAATGTCAAAGTACTCCACCGACTAAACAAAGGACATAAAATTGATTTGTGTGTGTGAGACTCTACACAAATGGACCATTAGAAAACAGCAAGTACAAATTCTTCTAAATTTTAGCCACTTACCTCACAAAAAGAATTGATACCCAACTAAAAAATCGCATGTTTGTTATGTATTAGAGTAAAAGTCAACAAAATGAAGCACACTCATACACACTGACGACATCAAAAGAAATGACTTAATACGCACAAAATGCGCACTTGAAAATGGGAATTATTTCTCGAAACGCGTCGTGCGAATAGTAAAATAAAGAAAAATCGTGACCGATAGCAGAAGATTTATTTATTTATAAACAAACCTAATATCTTTTTTTCGTATTCCGATACTTCTTCCGCTGGTTTTTTTATGTATTCAAGCGATTGTGATGCAATAAATTAGTATAAAATACTAAGGTCGCATATTTCCAATTCGCAATGCATCAACTTTCAAACGAGATCGTTGTACAATTATTTTCGTATTACGTTATTGTTAGAACTTTGTATCACATCTTTGCAGATGGCAGATAAGCCGATACTGGTACGCCATAATAAAGCCCAAAGTGTAATGAGTGGTTGCAGCGCAGAGTATCCGGGCGACCATTGGAGCGAGGGTCCGCGCGGCGGCTGTTGCTGGAGTGGTGAGGTGTGGTGTGGTGGTGTGTGGCGTAGCGTGGTCGCGACCTGCGGCAAGGTGGCCGCGCTGGCCCGGGCCGGGCCGGCTCAAGTTTGGCACGCCTTTGGTGTATATCGCCGGAGCAGCAGGAGGCCTCGGAGGTGGGGGAGGAGGCATCGTGCGGAGGTACTTCCGCAGGTGGTGGCGGCCGCTGCGCCGTTGCCACGTCTCCTCCTTGCCGAACCGTGCCTGCTCTTCCTTCCGCGGGTCCCGTGCCGTGCCTCAGCTACCACCATTCACGTCTCACGCGGCAGAAACATTTCCTCGCCTGTAGCTGAAGCTGTAAACACTCTCCACATTTTTGTGTTCGCCGCCGACTTAATCCTAACAATACCAACGCATTTTCAACAATGTGTATTACCAAGGAAGGGTACTTCATGCTGCCAACCCGTTAAAAAAAAGTTAACTATTTTTGACTTATATCAACAAGATACACTACTGGCCATTAAAATTGCTACACCAAGAAGATGGCGTGCTACAGACACGAAATTTAACCGACAGGAAGAAGATGCTGCGATTTGCAAATGATAAGCTTTTCAGAGCATTCACACAAGGTTGGCACCGGTGGCGGCACCTACAACGCGCTGACATGAGGAAAGTATCCAACCGATTTCTCATACACAAACAGCAGTTGACCGACGTTGCCTGGTGAAACGTTGTTGCGGTGCCTCGTGTAAGGAGGAGAAATGTGTACCATCACGTTTCTGACTTTGATAAAGGTCTGATTGTAGTCAAACGCGATTGCGGTTTATCGTATCGCGACATTGCTGCTCGCGATGGTCAACGACATTGCTGCTCGCGATGGTCAAGATCCAATGACTGTTTACAGAATATGGAATCAGTAGGTACAGGAGGGTAATACGGAACGCCGTGCTGGATCCCAACGGCCTCGTATCACTAGCAGTCGAGATGACAGGCATCTTATCCGCGTGGCTGTAACGCATCTTGCAGCCACGTCTCGATCGGTGAGTCAACAGATGGGGATGTTTCCAAGACAACAACCATCTGCACGAACAGTTCGACGACGTTTGCAGCAGCATGGACTATCAGCTCGGAGACCATGGCTGCGGTTATCCTTGATGCTGCATCACAAACAGGAGCGCCTGCGATGGTGTACTCAACGACGAACCTGGGTGCACGAGTGGCAAAACGTCATTTTTTCGTATGAATCCTCGTTCTGTTTACTGCATCATTCAACATAGTCAGACGAACGAATGCAGTCAGTGTGGAGATGCCGACACAAGAGACCACCGTACAGAGTGCCGCTACGTGTGGAAAGTATGGGAGTTACGCCGATTGATGCTGGGGCTTATAAACCAAATTGCACCTTCCAGTGTGACACCAAAGTGGATTCTCTGTCCTGACTTTAAACTGCACCCAAGAAGGAAGAGCAATGCCGTGGCCTGGCTACTGGGACACACTGCCTACGCTATTTTTGAGTTACAACTGAGTGACGCCGTGCAGTACATGGCCTACCTGTGGGAAGGTCACCAACGACTGAACCGTTCACCAAAGAACAGCGAACATTTTGCAAACAGTTTATCAGTTGCGTTACTGTATGGTTATCTGAGGATGTTTCAGATACAGTGATATATTTGCTAGAAATATCCATTTGGTTACCATTTTCATTAGAGTTTTCAATTTTCTTTTACTTTATTACATGATACACTTATTTCAATTTGTTTAAATTTCACAACTCATACACATTTCTTTTAGGATTGTTACCAAAAGCACTCTGTGAATAACCTGTCACATATTTCATTTGTTTTTGTTATCATTCTGTTTTCTTTAAAGGATTTCGATTCTGTATAATATTCAGCTGTTACGCACAATTACATTTCTGTTCTTGTATTTGTTTTATTAGGCAGAAGAGCCAACACCGTGTTACTAGAGGAGGCCGAAATGCACGCGTTTTAGCTCACGCAGGCTGGCGTGAGGAGGGAAGAACTATACTGACGTGAGGTCTGGAACATGACACGGAATGAGAATTCAGAAAGCGGACGTAATTAGTGTGATACTTAACTTTAATCCATTAATGATGAACTTCGCTCTTGACGGTACATGATTCACAATATTATCTGTTCAGAATACATTCTTCAAGATATGACTTCTAGTAACTGAATATGGCACCTTGCTAGGTCGTAGCAAATGACGTAGCTGAAGGCTATGCTAAACTGTCGTCTCTGCAAATGAGAGCGTTTGTAGTCAGTGAACCGTCGCTAGCAAAGTCGGCTGTACAACTGGGGCGAGTGCTAGGGAGTCTCTCTAGACTAGACCTGCCGTGTGGCGGCGCTCGGTCTGCAATCACTGATAGTGGCGACACGCGGGTCCAACGTGTACTAACGGACCGCGGCCGATTTAAAGGCTACCACCTAGCAAGTGTGGTGTCTGGCGGTGACACCACAGTATTGTTGTAAAGATGTTAGTTGTAATGATGTAATGTTAATAAATAAATAAACTACAAAAAAGCGCGTCATTCGCGCGCATAATTTTTGGAAGCCGGGACTGCGCTCGCGCAAACCTGACGATTAAAAAAAAAAAGTTTTCACTCTAGAATATAGTAGATTTCTTATGTAGGCTCACCAGCGAACTGCATGTGTCAATAACGATATTCGATCATTTTTGCGTAAACGGACGTAGAACGGTAGGCAGCAGTTGGGCACGCACAAGGACTCCCGCACGCGGGCACCTACGCGGCGTGCGTGCGACCCAGGCTGGCATGCGCCGCGGACGGCGGCAGCCGCTCGTCACGTCCAGGGCTTACGACACCTGGCGAAGCGCGCGCGCGCCCCGCTCTGCAGCCATACGTGCGGTCGCTACTGTACGCTCCGAGATAGGGCGGCAGCGGGGCCTTCCAATGTTAATGTCGCAGTACGGATCTTCGGTGCGGCAACTGAGACTCCTGACCAGGGACTTTTACACTATCTGATCGAAAGTACGTGGACACACCTATGTGAGTGACCACTGGATGTCACGAGAGTGGACCCCCCCCCCCCCCCCCCCCCCAGTATAAGAGGAAGCGTCGAGTATTCTGTTGTTACCGGAATAATCACAGAAAACGATACAAACATCCAAAAGATAGACGGCTCATGCGTCTGTTCCGGGAGCTAAACCGCCGAGCTGAAGAATGGCGGCAAGACCTCTGGGAAACAAAGCCTCCAGGCTAGGGAAGAGTTGCTACTTGTCACGGCACTACGCCAATCCCCACCGAAGAGAGCAATACGCGGCCCGGATGGCCTCATATACGACTCGCTTGGCCGTGTTGAACTGAACGCTGACGTATATGAACATCACATAGCAGCTCCGCCCCCACGGCGGGAATAGGACTGTATCTAGCAACGAATCGCCGACTTTCGCCAACTCACCGCACAACAGAGGCCTCTTCTTAGCACTCACGCTGAAGTTAAAAAAACTCATCAGAAAGACGAGCAACTCGGCGCCTGGCCAGGACTTTGTGACCAACACCGATCTTAAGCATCTTGTGTGAATAGCCATCGTCCTCTTAACTCGAATTATCAACAGCTGCTTACTCAACGGCTGTTGCCCAGAGGACTGGAAGACCTTGTCGATGACATCAAAAGTTCACTGAGGCTTTTTGCGAATGATGCTGTAGTATATCGAGAGATTGTAACGATGGAAAACTGTATTGAAATGCAGAAGGATCTCCAACGAATTGATGGATTGTGCAGGGAATGGCAATTGAATCTCAATGTAGACAAGTGTAATGTGCTGCCAATACACAGAAAGAAAGATCATTTATCATTTAGCTGGACAGTGAAGGGGGAGGCGTGTTTATAGCGATAAGAAGTGCAATAGTATCGAAGGAAATTGACGGAGATTCGAATTGTGAAGTGATTTGGGTGAAGGTCACGGTTAAAGCAGGCTCAGACATGGTAATTGGATGTCTCTATAGGCCCCCGGGCTCAGCAGCTGAAGAATAATTTGGAAAATATTTCGAGTAGATTTCCCCACCATGTTATAGTTCTGGGTGGAGATTTTAATTTGCCGGATATAGACTGGGAGACTCAAACGTTCATAACGGGTGGCGGGGACAAAGAATCCAGTGAAATATTTTTAAGTGCTTTATCTGAAAACTACCTTGAGCAGTTAAACAGAAAAACGACTCGTGGCGATAACATATTAGACCTTCTGGTGACAAACAGACCCGAACTATTTGAATCAGTTAATGCAGAACAGGGAATCAGCGATCATAAAGCGTTTACTGCATCGATGATTTCAGCCGTAAATAGAAATATTAAAAAAGGTAGAAAGATTTTTCTGTTTAGCAAAAGTGACAAAAAGCAGATTACAGAGTACCTGACGGCTCAACACAAAAGTTTTGTCTCAAGTGCAGATAGTGTTGAGGATCAGTGGACAAAGTTCAAAACCATGGTACAATATGCGTTAGATGAGTATGTGCCAAGCAAGATCGTAAGAGATGGTAAATAGCCACCGTGGTACAACAACCGAGTAAGAAAACTGCTGCGGAAGCAAAGGGAACTTCACAGCAAACATAAACATAGCCAAAGCCTTGCAGACAAACAAAAATTACGCGAAGCGAAATGTAGTGTGAGGAGGGCTATGCGAGAGGCTTTCAATGAATTCGAAAGTAAAGTTCTATGTACTGACTTGGCAGAAAATCCTAAGAAATTTTGGTCCTATGTCAAAGCGGTAGGTGGATCAAAACAAAATGTCCAGACACTCTGTGACCAAAATGGTACTGAAACAGAGGATGACAGACTAAAGGCGGAAATACTAAATGTCTTCTTCCAAAGCTGTTTCACAGAGGAAGACTGCACTGTGCTTCCTTCTCTAGATTGTCGCACAGTTGACAAAATGGTAGATATCGAAGTAGACGACAGAGGGATAGAGAAACAATTAAAATCGCTCAAAAGAGGAAAGGCCGCTGGTCCTGATGGGATACCAGTTCGATTTTACACAGAGTACGCGAAGGAACTTGCCCCCCTTCTTGCAGCGGTGTACCGTAGGTCTCTAGAAGAGCGAAGCGTTCCAAAGGATTGGAAAAGGGCACAGGTCATCCCCGTTTTCAAGAAGGGACGTCGAACAGATGTGCAGAACTATAGACCTATATCTCTAACGTCGATCAGTTGTAGAATTTTGGAACACGTATTATGTTCGAGTATAATGTCTTTTCTGGAGACTAGAAATCTACTCTGTAGGAATCAGCATGGGTTTCGAAAAAGACGGTCGTGTGAAACCCAGCTCGTGCTATTCGTCCACGAGACTCAGAGGGCCTTAGACACGGGTTCACAGGTAGATGCCGTGTTTCTTGACTTCCGCAAGGCGTTTGACACAGTTCCCCACAGTCATTTAATGAACAAAGTAAGAGCATACGGACTATCAGATCAATTGTGTGATTGGATTGAGGAGTTCCTAGATAACAGAACGCAGCATGTCATTCTCAATGGAGAGAAGTCTTCCGAAGTAAGAGTGATTTCAGGTGTGCCGCAGGGGAGTGTCATAGGACCGTTGCTATTCACAATATACATAAATGACCTGGTGGATGACTTCCGAAGTTCACTGAGGCTTTTTGCGGATGATGCTGTGGTGTATCGAGAGGTTGCAACAATGGAAAATTGTACTGAAATGCAGGAGGATCTGCAGCGAATTGACGCATGGTGCACGGAATGGCAATTGAATCTCAATGTAGACAAGTGTAATGTGATGCGAATACATAGAAAGATAGGTCCCTTATCATTTAGCTATAAAATAGCAGGTCAGCAACTGGAAGCAGTTAATTCCATAAATTATCTGGGAGTACGCATTAGGAGTGATTTAAAATGGAATGATCATATAAAGTTGATCGTCGGTAAAGCAGATGCCAGACTGAGATTCATTGGAAGAATCCTAAGGAAATGCAATCCGACAACAAAGGAAGTAGGTTACAGTACGCTTGTTCGCCCAATGCTCAGCAGTGTGGGATCCGCACCAGGTAGGGTTGATAGAAGAGATAGAGAAGATCCAACGGAGAGTAGCGCGCTTCGTTACAGGATCATTTAGTAATTGCGAAAGCGTTACGGAGATGATAGATAAACTCCAGTGGAAGACTCTGCAGGAGAGACGCTCAGTAGCTCGGTACGGGCTTTTGTTAAAGTTTCGAGAACATACCTTCACCGAAGAGTCAAGCAGTATATTGCTCCCTCCTACGTATATCTCGCGAAGAGACCATGAGGATAAAATCAGAGAGATTAGAGCCCACACAGAAGCATACCGACAATCCTTCTTTCCACGTACAATACGAGACTGGAATAGAAGGGAGAACCGATAGAGGTACTCAGGGTACCCTCCGCCACACACCGTCAGGTGGCTTGCGGAGTATGGATGTAGATGTAGATGTAGATGTAGATGTAGCTACAATATAGCAGGTCAGCAACTGGAAGCAGTTAATTCCATAAATTATCTGGGAGTAAGCATTAGGAGTGATTTAAAATGCAACTATCACATAAAATTAATCGTTCGTAAAGCAGATGCCAGACACATTCATAGGAAGAATCCTAAGGAAATCCGGAAACAAAGGAAGTAGGTTACAGTACACTTGTTCGCCCACTGCTTGAACACTGCTCACCGGTGTGGGATCCGTACCAGATAGGGTTGCTAGATCAAAGGAGAGCAGTGTGCTTCGTTACAGGATTATTTAGTAATCGCGAAAGCGTAACGGAGATGATAGATAAACTGCAATGGAAGACTCTGCAAGAGGGACGCTCAGTAGCTCGCTACGGGCTTTTGTTGAAGTTTCGAGAACATACCTTCACCAAGGAGTCAAACAGTATATTGCTCCCTCCTACGTAGATCTCGCAGGGAGACCACGAGGATAAAATCAGAGAGATTAGAACCCACACAGAGGCATACCGACATTCTTTCTTTCCACGAACAATACGAGACTGGAATAGAAGGGAGAACCAATAGAGGTACTAAAAAGTACCCACCGCCACACACCGTCAGGTGGCTTGCGGAGTATGGATGTAGATGTAGACAATCCATATTTCCAAATGAGGAAAAAAACCGAACGTTGCCAGACAGCTACCGCCCGATTAGTCTGCTGCCCACACTCGGTAAAATATTGGAATGGGCGCTGCTACATCATCTCAAAGACTATGCGGAAGAACAAAACATCAACCGCCACGAACAGTTTGTCTTCCAGCCACGGTTATCGGCGGAGGTTCTGCTGCTTCGGATCACAGAATCCATGCCACTCAAGACGAGACTCCACAGCTGGAGTTTTTCTAGATATCGGAAAGACACAAATACGGGTGTCAAGCTAGTCGATCAAATCCGTCTCTCCGAATGTTACATTAACCTGAGTGATAGCTTTCTGCAGGGCAGGCGCCTGTCTGTACAAATAAATGGGAAGGTGGCACCACTGAAACCTGTCTCAGCTAGCATCGTACTGGGACCGGTGATATTGCCATGCCTGTTTAACCCTGTTTAACTTGCTTGTTAACGACATTCCCACCACTAAACACTTCACCGCCAGTCTGTTTGAAGATGACACGGCCTTCCTAACCTCTGGAAGCAACATCGAACAACTTGTCACCAGGATCCAGCGACAACTTCACGTCACCGAACAGTGGACGAAGAGCAATAAAATCACCGTAAACACTAGAAAAACTACAACAATACTATTTGCGAAGAAACGTCCAGGAGGATGCGACTTGCCATCAATGGACAGCCAGTACCCTGGACTAGGCAACGAAATAGCTGGGAGTCATGTGGATAAAGGGATGACTTTTACCCCACATATACAAGATCGAAAATTGAATAGTACGAAGACGCTTGAGGGTATTTTTGTTCTGTCGTTGAAACTACAAAAATGCGTGTTTTTTCACCAGACGCATTTCATTTTATTGAGGTAAAGCATCATCAGTGGTGTTTAATTAAGTTATTTACATAGATCGAAAAACAGTTATTTAAGAATACATTGATTTGTACTTACCGTGATTTTCGGGCTGTTTTCTCGCTTACAGCGAGAACAAAAATACCCTCACGAATTGTAAGACGGCCGCTGTGGCCGGGCGGTTCTAGGCGCTTCAGTCTGGAATCGCGCTGCTGCTACGGTCGCAGGTTCGAATTCTACCTCGGGGGCCGGCCGGTGTGGCCGAGCGGTTCTAGGCGCTTCATTCTGGAACCGCGCGACCACTACGGTCGCAATTTCGAATCCTGCCTGGGGCATGGATGTGTGTGATGTCCTTGGGTTAGGTAGGTTTAAATAGTTCTAAGTTCTGGGGGACTGATGACCTCAGATGTTAAGTCCCATAGTGCTCAGAGCCATTTGAACCATTTGACTGTATACAGCGCAATATTTTCGCACAGTCCACGAGCGCACCGTTAATAGACATAACTGCGACGCTGCAGCGTTGTACCATATATACAGCCCGCACTGCAGCACTCGTAAGACCGTCAGTTTAATTACAGCAAACCAGTAGACTGAAACAGGGCATGGATCGAAAAGCATGGTGCTACCGAGTTTCGAACCAATGATTTCTTAATTGCTATGCTGTTGACTTCCAATGAATTCAGTTGTAAATTATATATGTATTGTACTTAACAGCGCTCGAAAAATCTAATGTTCAAATTTTTTCCGAGATATTTTAGATTTTTTAAAATTGTGTATGAGAATTTCCGTTCAAACGATGTAAGTATGATGAAAATTGGGAAGATATACCTGAGAAATCAAATACGGGCTTAGATCACAGACTGGCGGAGATTTCAACGCCGTTAGCGACAGAGAGTTGGTTGATTTGGAGGAGGTGACCAAACAGCGAGGTCATCGGTCCCGTCTGATTAGGGCAGGATGGGGAAGGTGTCGGCCTTGGCCTTTCAAAGGAAACATCCCGGCATTTCCCTGAAGCTATTTAGGGAAATCATGGAAACCCTGAATCAGGATTGCAGGACGCGGATTTGAACCACCGTCCTCCCGAATGCGAGTGCAGAGTGCGTCGGAGAGGATCGCGCGGCATGTAAATGCACACTGAGGCGCTAGGCCAGCGGTCGCTATCGCGGTAGCCGCTGACAGACTGATAAAACACGGGGCTGGCGAGGCGCCAGGGCAGCGCCGGCCGCAGAAAGCGACAGTAAAAATAAACGAAGGCGCAGGGCGTGGCCGCCGCTGGCCCGGCGCCGGACCCGACTCCCCCAGCACCGGCGGACCCCCGCCACCCGCCTGCCGAGCCGAGCATCGCGTTCCCCAGCCAGCCGACGATACTGCGAGCTGCACCGCTGTAAGGCAGCCCACTGCCAGTCACCCCTGCACCGCACCCTTACTATCCATCACGGACCATGCCAAGTCTTTTAACGAAGCCACCCTACGAGATATTTCCTTACACCGTAGAAAACAATACACGCTAAGGACGCGCAGGTCATGGGGTACCTCCTAAATCATGTCAGATCTCCTTTGATCCAGCGTAGTGTAGCAACTCGACGTGGCATGGTCTCATCAAGTCGTTAGAAGTCCTCTGGAGAAATATGAGCCACGCTGGCTATGTGTTGTTGTTGTTGTGGTCTTCAGTCCTGAGACTGGTTTGATGCGGCTCTCCATGCTACTCTATCCTGTGCAAGCTACTTCATCTCCCATTATGTACTGCAGCCTACATCCATCTGAATCTGCTTAGTGTATTCATCTCTTGGTCTCCCTCTACGATTTTTACCCTCCACGCTGCCCTCCAATACTAAATTGGCGATGCCTCGATGTCTCGGAACATGTCCTACCAACCGATCCATTCTTCTAGTCAAGTTGTGGTACAAGCTCCTCTTCTCCCCAATTCTATTCAATACCTCCTCATTAGTTATGTGATCTTCCCATCTAATCTTCAGCATTCTTCTGTAGCACCACATTTCGAAAGCTTCTATTCTCTTCTTGTCTAAACTATTTATCGTCCACGTTTCACTTCCATACGTGGCTACACTCCATACAAATACTTTCAGAAACGACTTCCTGACATTTAAATATATACTCGGTGTTAACAAATTTCTCTCCTTGAGAAACGCTTTCCTTGCCATTGCCAGTCTACATTTTATATCCTCTCTACTTCGACCATGGTCAGTTATTATGCTTCCCAAATAGCAAAACTCCCTTACTACTTTAAGAGTCTCACTTCCTAATCTAATTCCCTCGGCATCACCCAACTTAATTCGACTACATTTCATTATCCTCGTTTTGCTTTTGTTGATGTTCATCTTATACGCTCCTTTCAAGATCTTATACCCTCCTTTCAAGACACTGTCCATTCGGTTCAGCTGCTTTTCCAAGTCATTTGCTGTCGCTGCCTTTACAGCCGTCTATTAATGCCGAAGTGTTGCCGGTGCAGGATTTTGAACACGAACTGACGCCTCGATTATGTCCCATAAATATTCTGTGGGGTTTATGTCGGGCGACCTGGGTGATCATATCACTCACTCGAATTGACCAAAATCTTCTTCAAAGCAATCGAAAACAACCGTGGCACAGTGACGTGGCACACTGTCATGCATAAAAATTCCACCGTTGTTTCGGAGCATGAATGGCTGCAAGTGGTCTCCACGTAGTCGAATTAACCATTTCCAGTTATTGATCCGTTCAGCTGGACCAGAGGATCCAGTCTATCCCATGTAAACGCAGGCTACACCATAATGGAGCTTCCACTAGTTTGCACCTTGTTGACAACTTGGGTCCATAGCTTCGTGAGGTCTGCGCCACACTCGAACCCTACCATAAGCTCCTATCGATTGACATCGGGTGCTCATCAGAACAGGCCACGGCTTTACAGTTGTCTAGGGTCCAACCGACAGTGTCAAGAGCCTAGCAGAGGAGCTGCAGGCGTCGTGCTGTTAGTAAAGACATTCATGTAGGTCGTCTGATTCCACAGCCCATTAACGTCAAGTTTCGCCGCATTGTCCTAACGGAAGCCTTCGTCTTACGTCCCACATTGATTCCTGCTGATATTTCACGCAGTGTTGCTTATCAGTTAGCACTGGCAACTCTATACCAACGCCGCTGCTCTTGGTCGTTAAGTAAAGGTCTTCGGCCATTACGTTGCCTGTCGTGAGAGGGCATGCCTGAAATTCGGTACTCTCAGCACGCGCTTGACACTGTGCATCTCGGAATACGGATTTCCCTGGTGATTTCCTATATGGAATGTTCCATGCATTTACCTCCACCGTTCAGAGTCCGTTAATTATCATCGCGTGGTTATAATCACGTTAAAAAGCTTTTCATATGGATCACCTGAGTGCAAATGACAGCTCCGCCGTCAGCGGTCTAAGGGCGTTGCAGTCGTGGACTGTGCGGCTGGTCCCGGCGGAGGTTCGAGTCCTCCCTCGGGCATGGGTGTGCTTGTCCTTAGAATAATTTAGGTTTAGTAGTGTGTAAGCTTAGTGACTGATGACCTTAGCAGTTAATTCCGATAAGATTTCACACACATTTGAACTTTTTTATACTGCCACCTTCTGTATACGTGACTTTTGTAACCTCACTGTAACTACATCTCAGGCTTATCTTAGAAGATAGCCACAGAATGGTAAAGCTTTGTTTTTATGTTTTATGATGTAACAGGCTACTCAAATGTCACTAAGCGACAATAAAAAATTCTAGATGTCCACTGACCAGCCAGAACATTATGACTACCGATCTACTATCGATACAAACTCCCCCAGAAGATAGCAGCGTCACCTGGCGAGGAATGACTGCTAGTCAAACACACGCACGGTGCATGCAGTATATCAGTGTCCGTCTACAGAATGGGGAAGGCGCGCGATATATCTGAGACTGACCGAGAGGGCAGATTGTGATGCCCGGGAGGCTCGGCACGATTCTTTCGGAAACTTCAGGACTTGTCGGGTGTTCGAGAGCGCTGTTGTGTCTTCAACACAACGTAAAACAACGTCCGGAGGTCGCAGGCTTGCGCGGCCACCTTCCATTACAGATGTCGGACGTCGTATTCTGGGCAGATTGGTAAAACAGGTCAGGTGGTGAACTGTGGCGGAACTAACATCAGACGATAATACTGGGCAGAGTAGAAGTGCATTTGAACCCACAGTGCACCGTACACTCCAAACAATGGGCCTCCACAGCCAACGACCAATGCATGTGCCAATGTTAACACAACGACATCGGCAACTACGACTGAAATGTGAACGTGACCATCGGCAATGGATTTTGGCACAGAGGCAGCGCATTGCATGGTCTGATGAATCCCGATACATTCTTCATCAAGCCTATGGGAGTGCGAGAATCCGTCGTCTTCCAGGGGAACAGCTCACTGACTCCTGTACTACGGGTCGGAGACAAGTTGACGGCAGCTCCGTTATGCTCTGGAGAACATTCACGAGGGCAGCCACATGTCCACTGCAGTTATTGCAAGGCACCATGACTGGTTGCACATCACGTACTCTCTGTCATGACGATAATTTTTCCCGACGCAGTGGCAGTTTTCAACAAGATAATGCGCCTTGTCACAAGGCCAGCAGTGTTTTGGAGTGGTTCGAGGAACACAGAGGCGAGTTCCAAATTGATGTGCAGACCCCACAACTTGCCAGATATGAACCCAATCGAACACATCTGGAACGCGATTGGACATGGTGTCAGAGTTCATCGCCCCCCTCGCTGGAGTTTACGGCGATTATGTGAGTTGTGTGTGCAGATTTGGTGCCAGCGACCTACCAAGGTCTCGTTGCTTCCAAGCCACGACGCCTCGTCTCTCTTATTCGAGCCAAAGGCGATTGGATAGGTGGTCATAACGTTATGGCTGATTATTGTATATCTACATATACTCTGCAAGCCACCTTACTGCTCGTGGCGGAGGATATCCTGTATCTCCACTAGGGATTTCCTTCCCTGTTCCATTCACAATTAGAGCGAAGGAAAAACGACTGTCTTTATGTTTCCGTCTAGGTCCTAAATCCTCGCATCTCTCCTTCGTGATCCTTACGAGAAATATCTGTTCGGGGCAATAGAATCGTGCAGTCAGCTTCAACGGTGATTCTCTACAATTTCTCAATAGTATTCCTCGGAAACAACATCGTTTTCCCTCCAGGGATTCTCCTTTCCCATTTCAGTTCGCGAAACATCTCCCTAACACTTGCGTGTTCTTCGTACCAACCGGTGACAAATCTAACAGCGTGCCTCTGAGTTGGTTCGATGTCTTCCTTTAATCAGACAGCTGCTCATCCCAGCTGCTCATCCCAGACACTCGCGGAATACTCAAGAATAGGTCTAACCAGCGTCCTATATAGTCTCCTTTACAGGTGAACCACTCTTTCCCACAATTCTCCCAATAAACCGAAGTCGACCAGTCGCCTTCTCTACTAAAATCGTCACATGCTCGTTCCATTTCATATCGTTTTACAACATTACGCTGAGATATTTAAACGACGTGACTGTGTCAAGCACGACATTACTAATGCTGCAATCAAAATTAACGGTTTGCTTTTCCTACTCATTTGCTCTGACTTACAGTTTTCTACATTTGGAGCTAGCTGCCATTCATGACACCAAATAGAAATGGGCCGACTATGGATGGATATGTTAGAACAATTTGCCGTGCCACAGATAACAAACCTGCGGCCAAATGTGATGTTTCAACAGGACGGTGCACCACCCCATTGGAGCCTTGATGTTCGAAAATTTTTAAATGACACATTACCGCAACGATGGATTGGCCGTGGAGATCCAATTCCTTGGCCGCCACGTTCGCCCGACATAACCCCCCCCCCCCCCCCCGCTTCCTCCTCCCCCCCCCCAGTTTTTTTCTTATGGGCTTATGTGAAAGACCGGGTATACGCTACACCAGTAAAGGACCTGCAAGACTTGAAACAGCGCATAAAAATTGCCATCAACTCTGTCACAGAACAGATGCTCCGCAACACATGGCACAAAACCGATTATAGATTTGATATTCTTCGTACTACCCGTGGCGCCAATGTTCAAGTGTACTGAACCGTCCACCTGTGTATGAAAACTTGATGAGCTGCTGTATGGTTTCCCTGTATTTGTTCGTCAATAAATTGTGTTTCCTCTCAGATTTTATGACTTCAAATGTTGGAGTCTCATTGTGGACACCCTGTATTAGAATTCAGAATATGTTCTAGAATTCTGCAGGAAAGCGATGTTAAAGATATTGCTATGTAATTTTGCAGATCCGTTATTTTACCCTTCTTATATACAGGGGTCACCTAAGCTTTCTTTCAGTGCCTGGGACTTCGTGGTGGGCGAGCGATTCGCGATAAATGCAAACTAAGTAAGAGGGCAAGCTCGTAGTGTGCTCTTTGTACAGCCACTGCCATTCCCCTACTATCCTAAATTTTCTGGGTGGAGGGCTTGTGATATCTGGAGTATGAGCTTGTCAATTGCCCACTACTGGAAAGCGGTGAGAAAGGCCAGCTGCAAGCTTTAGGCGTTGGATGGTCGAGGAGCAGACTTTTGCGAGGTTTCCCGAATTCCTCTAAGAACGACAGAGCTGCATGAGAAGGCCGCCGCCGCTAACGGTGTTTCCAGGCCGGGCTCTGCCGGGCTACAGTAGAGAGCCTGTATACAGGCCTGTATACAGGCTCTCTAGTGTACAGCAAAGCGCCTTTTCGTGGCTGTGCGATCTTCTAGTGGTTCCTTTCGAGGCAGCTAGAAATCACCACGGACTACGCTAGAGGCATATGCAGATATTAAGCCATCGCCATTTTACGATGTACAGCGTGGAAACCGAACTGCGAGAGATCCGTCCAGTGCTAACTTCTGGTCGGTTTACGGAAATACAACAAGCGCTTCCGGTCCTAATTGTGCGGGCTAACCCTGCGTTTTGGAACGCGCGGAGAAATTCTCCACTACCACGGTGGGAAACCGCGTGTATCCTCTCGTCCTAACAGTAACGTCCTGGAGTGCAGTGGAAGACACGCACGTGGACACACTTGAGGATCGCTTGAGCAGTTGTCAGAGAGCGCTAGAAATCACGCGTTAGTGCTACGACGTAGGAAGCCCGTCCTCGGTGTTTGCACTGCTCAAACGCTCTAAAATGGTTCAAATGGCTCTACGGGACTTAACATCTGGGGTCATCAGTCCCCTAGACTTAGAACTACGTAAACGTAACTAACCTAAGGACATCATACACATCCACGCCCGAGGCAGGATTCGAACCTGCGACCGTAGCAGCCGCGTACGATTTTCAGGTCTGTTTCAAAATGTATAAAAATTAACAAGTTTATCTGTGAAGCCAAAAAACTGTACAATTGACAGTTTGTATTCTACTCTAGGAATAAATATAAAGCCATGTGGGGAGTTACAATGATACGACTCCGTGTGCTGCCACTTAATAATTTACAGAGGAATGCACTCTGTAAATTTAAGACGCAAACAACACAAATTAAGAAATAACGTCAAGCCTAGAGGAGGTAAGTGTGGAAATATGTCCTGTCCTGTGACCGTGTGAGTGTGTGTGTGTGTGTGTGTGTGTGTGTGTGTGCGCCTTGTGTGTGTGTGTGTGTGTGTGTGTGTGTGTGTTTAATTTGTGGTAAGGTCTAATGGGACCAAACCAAACTGCAAACGTCATTGGTCCCCGAGCTTACATACTACTTAATCTGACTTAAACTAACTTACGCTAAGGACAACACAGACACACATGCCCGAGGGAGGACTCGAACCACCGACAGGGGGAGCCGCAAACCGTGACAAGACGCCTAAGACCGCACGGCTACCCCTGTGATCGAAAAGCATGGTGTTTCACGGAAGACAGATTTAAAAAATTCTCCTAAAGTTGCCAATATATTTGAAACAAAATATTTTACTCAGTAATAATGACAAAATTTTCCTGCTTAGTAATCTTCAAGTGAAGTGCACTGATTGACTGTTTGTAGGTTCTTGGTAGAATATATTATACATTTTATTAATAAAACACACACAAAACTGGTGTAATATTCTACAATATTTACTATTTCTTTCACGAATCGGTTTCGGTTGTTACGCCATAGTCAAGTACAATGATAAGTAAGTGGTGCAGTGAAATTTTGTTGGAGCACATAGTTTGAACTAATGCATGTACAGAGCATCTCCATTTCCAGACATGAAAAATGTTAGAATTAGCAATAAAACAAGAGGGATTATTTCAGTGCAAATGCGATGTAATGTTATTTAACTAAGATAAAGTGTGTGACACTTAACTAAGGAACTAGAGACAAATTACAACAGTTGTACATATAAGAAAATAGTTGAACACTAATCTTTGGTGACATACTCCAAAGATGTGGCTGAACAAAATAGTATTGTCTTCAATAGATCACAAACATGTAAGATATATAATAGCGATATTAAGCAGGCGAGCGATGCAGCTGTGATTATGCAAAGTAATAATTTTTAATTAACGAGAGAAATTATAGTAACTGAAACAAAGAAAATGGGGCTCATGAGTAAGAGGGCTAAATTATAACATGGCCTGGATGCGATTACAAGTACTAGCTGCAGTTAGAAGTGTTGAGTAAGGGAACTGTGTCTGGTCATTCAGTGCTATGCTTGACTTGATGTACACGTGTTCATTAATTTCCATTATTTCAACACCGTTCATCTTCCTTCCTTTACGGATGTGATGTAATTCTTCATATTTTATCTTGATACTATGTCCTTCTTTGAGCAGGCGGTCTGCAAAAGTAGAAAGTTTCCAACTTCTGTGGTCGTCCTTCACGGGTTCACATTGCCCTGCCAGACTCACTTATACAGAATTTGCCACAGTTATAAGTAGATTTATGTATTCCACTCTTTTCCAAAGCTCGAGTGCTGCCTTTACAATTGGGCAAAAAGTGTCCAACAGTGTCGTGCACATAAAATGATGTTTTTGTGTTCCTAAATTTAAGAGTTCTGGCTACATCCAGTCCTAAGTATCAAACTCTGCACCATTTATTGGATTCTTGAAGTGGTGGGTCAACAACAAGGTAAAAAAAGAGAATACACCAGTTCCTTCTGCTTGTTATACATCATGGAGTCCACTAAGGTAGGAGGACAGCCATTTCCATTTAATTCCCTTAGGAAGTTGTCTTCACTCATAGGGATGAATATTAGCCAATGTATCATAATGAAAGGCAGCATGATTATGGCTTCCTGGGAGTTGAGGATTGACCGGTATTTCTATAGCTGTGGTGATAGGTTTCCTATAAATCTTAGAAGTACGAATACGGTCACAGACGTCTCCCTATGGTTAGATCGAAGTAGTTTATGCAGTTATCCATTGTGAACTTTATACTGTTGTGTTTAGACTTTAGTTGTCTGAGGAATTTCTGAAGGGTAGTGCCTCTCCACATACACAATACATCGTCAGCATACCTAAACCAGTGTCCAACCTTGGAAGAGAATAGATTATTTTCGAAAAACTGTGTTTCAAAATTGTCCATGAAGATTTCAGCGAGGGTTGGACTGAGGACGATTCCCATAGCTAGACCATCCAACTGTTTGTACATTCTGTTACTGAAACGGAAATAATTGATTCTGTAACTACTCTTATGCCATCTGTGACTACGAGGTTAACTCTTGATTTATCTAGTAATTCTGTGAGAATGTTCTTCACTCCTTAACAGGTATATTAGTGAATAAGTTGCTAACATCAAAAGAAATCATCTTGGCACTAGCGAGGATTTGCATGTCTTTTTAACTTGTTCACCGAGTCAATTGAATTAAGGATCCCATGCCTACGTTTGAACTTGCTTTTGATCTTGATCAGGTCTTTTAACTCTCTGGCTGATTTGTAAAACGGAACTGAGATTGAAGACACCACAGGACGAAGTGGAATATTATCTTTAAGAATTTCAGTGAGTGCATGAAGTCAGGGGGCTATAGGATTCATGTTGGTGAGGAAGTAGGCATCAGATTCTGATATTATTCATTTACACAGTTCGATAACACTTCTAATTTTATCATTATAGGATTGTGTCGAGTCTTTCTGTATCTGTCGGAAGTTGGTGGCATTTAGGATATCTTCCACTTTGTTACATAGTCACATTTGTTCATTACGACAACAGCATTTTCTTTGTCCGATCGGACTGCTATAGTATTATTGTCAATCATTTATTTCTTGAAATTGTTTAACATTTGTTCTTTAACTGTTGAGGCACTAGAAAAGAGGTTAGATATTTCTAGTTCACGAGCTACGAGGGGTTTAGTAGAGATGTGCTCACATAATGCTCATTCTAGGTCTATTTATATTTCCGCTTGTTTTCCGGAGACTTCTTGTGGATCTTACTTGAAGCCTTTTCCCAGTACCTTGAGTTCTTGCTCACATGCCTCATTTTCTTTATTTCAGTTACTATGATTTCTCTCGTTGTTAAAAAAAAATGCTTTGCATAATCACTGCTGTTTCACTCACTAGCTTAATGTCTCTATTGTACCTTATCTGTTTGTAATTTAGGACCTTATAAAGACAAGATTATTTTGTTCAGCCACATCTTTGGAGTATTTCGCAAAGCTTATTGTTCACCTGTCTTCTTCTATGTACAACTGTTGTTTGTCTATAGTTCATTCGTTAATGTGTTAGCGATTTGACGCCACTTCGGCTATTTGCGCGTCTATGGGGATGAAATGATGATGATGATTAGGACAACACAACACCCAGTCCCTGAGCGGAGAAAATCTCCAACCCAGCCGGGAATAGAACCCGGACCCTTAGGATTGACAGTCTGTCACGCTGACCACTCAGCTACCGGGGGCGGACAATCCCTCTTGCTTTATTTTTAATTCTAACATTAATATTTTTCCTCTCTGGAAATGAAGATAATCTGTACAATGCACTAGTTTCAAATCTTACATCCAACAGAATTTCATGGCACCACATACTTATCTCTATACCTGACGATGACGAACAGTCGAAAAATGGTTCGTGTAATAAATTATAAATATTGTAGAGTGTTACACCAGCGTTTTGTGTGTTTCATTCATAATCTTCAAGTGAAAATTTATCTATATTTGTACACAGGATTTAAGAGATCTTACATTATGCCACAAAAGAAGCTGAATCTCACGGAATATACCAAGAGTATATGAATTTCGTAAACTATAGTAAAATGCATAATTAGCCTCTAAAGTGCTCATGCATACGTCCAGATTCACACTCAAGTACTTGGTGTTGAGCTTTTTTCACTGTGGTTTTCGAGATGCCGATTTTCTTGGAGTAACAGTGCTGCATTATATCATGTTTGACTCTTTATTATGGGATAGTAAACTAATAACGTATTCTAGTCTTCCGTGATAATGTGAATGTATTTTAGTTAACCTGATAGCTACCAGCCACAGAAACTCATTTTGTTTTCGTTTGAGAGCTGTAAACGAAGAGAAAACAGCGAAATAACGAAATGCAAACACCGGTCTACTACAACTCATACTGCTTTGCGCATGTGCCAATGTGGCTTCTTGGGCGTATTAGAAATTTTTTACTGGGTAGCATCTTGCTGCTTGCTGCTACTGGTCTATGACACTTGACGTCGCTAGAAGGCGGAGAAGGCGCTGCTGATACCAAACTTCAGCTCTGTGCATGCGCGTGAGCCCGTGGCAACTGCTCAAACGAACCTTTGGTGTTCAGCCCATGACTGCTGGGGCGACTTTTCGTCGCGGAGATATCGAGAGGTGTCCGGCCCAGCCTACGACTTCTATCGCTGTTTTTTTTTAGTGTCGCATTTAGCATTTGCGCTGCTTTTCCTCTGTGCAGCTCACAATTTGCGAATTTATTTCCCAACGTGAATTTGCTTTTTATAGCTCTTATATACTGGGATTATAGCTCTTATGTACTGGGATCGTGAGTCGATTGCCCGGTGAGTAAAACAGTTGTGATTGTGCATATTCATTTTCTCGCTGAGTAGCAGTCTCCCACAAAGCATTCAGATGCCTTCAGCATGTACACAGTGCATCCAGAATAGACAGGAATCATGTCTCACTACTGATCAATGTAAATCTTTTTGTAATTTCGGGCTCATTAATTTTCTTCCTTGACATAGAGAATTGTCACTGCAATCTACCTTGATCGGAGCACCAATTTTTAGGATCAATACACTGATGGTTAATTTTGACGAAAATTGTAATTTTTGTCCTCCAACTACATGCTGTATCGACCTATTTTCTCTCAAAAAATATCGGCAGTCAATTCTATAGGACTTGCTGTGTCGGCTTTCCGGTGTAAAACAGGTGCCATTACTAGGAAACATTTCTGGTTAACTAAGAAAGTTAATTGTTACATTTCTTTTTTTATGAATATTTGAGTATATTTTTGGTAGTTAAACTTCACCTCCAGCTGTACTGTGTAGCATGAATGGTTATCATTTCCAGTGTCATTCTGTTGTGGTGTAAATCTACAATCCTGTTTTGAGCTCACTAGTGTGGCAGACAGCTTGCACTCACTAATACCAAACCCCAGTTGACCCAAAAAAACCACAGCGAACCCTACGCGTAAGTGGCACATTACTATTTAAGAGAAAAATTCTGATAGTGTCGATTGGAATACAGTAGACTTCTGATAAAATACAGGGTGCGAAAGGTTATGTGCAATTCGTACAGAACCCATATAGAAGTTATGGAAGTCAAAGTACATGAACGGGAAGCAGTAGTTGTAGAATGAACTGGGCAGGGTCGTATACTGTCACAGAATTTACTGCTACTATGCATTGAGCAAGCTGTGAAGGAAACCAAGGAGAAATTCTGAAAGAGAATCGCAGTTCCCCGAGAGGAATTAAAAAAATGGCGTTTCCTCATAGCATTGTAATTCTGTCAGAGACAGCAAATGACTTGGGAGAGTAGTTGAAGGGAATGGACAGTCTATTTAAAAGATTAAGATCGACCGACGCAAGACAAAAGTAATGGAATGTAATCGAAGTAAATGAGACACTCAAACTAGTAGAAGAATTTTGCTATTTTGGCAGCAAAATAATTGATGATTGTCGAAGGAGAGATGATATGAAATACAGACCAGCTATAGCAAGAAATTAACGTCTAACACAAATTGTCTGAATATGTTCAAATCGACTGTTGCCTTCCACGGAAATGACTGATTGAGTGATTGATTGATTAAGGGTGGTTATGGGACTAAACGGCGAGGTCATCAGTCCCACGTAAACGAAACGTGGGTGATACGCACTGAAGCAAGATGAAAGTAGAAGCTTTCGACATGTGGTGCTACAGAAGAAATGCTGAAGATTAGATGGGTAGATCGAGTAACTAATGGGGGTGTACGGAATAAAATTGTGGAAAAATTAATTTGTGGCACAACTTCACCAAAAGAAGGAATCGGTGACTGGGCCCATCCTGAGGAATAGGGTGCTGTAGTTACCTGACGAATGGAATGAACAGTCTATTGAGTACAGAATATGGATTGAGAGTAAATCGAAGAAAGACGAAAGTAATGAGAAGTATAGAAACGAGAACAGCGAAAAACTTATCAGGACTGGTTGTCACAAAGTAGATGAAGTTAAGGAATTATACTACTTAGGCAGCAAAATAATCAATGACGGATGGAGCAAGATGGAAACAAAAAGCAGACTAGCAGTGGCGAAATGGGCATTCCTGCCCAAGAGAAGTCTACTAGTATCAAACATAGGTTTTAAGCTGTGGAAGAAATATCTGAGAATGTATGTTTGGAGCACAGCATTGTACGGTAATGAAACATGGACTGTGAGAAAATCTGAAAAGATTAATGTTGAAAATTAGGTGGACTGATGAGGCAAGGAATGAGGACGTTCTGCGCAGCATTGGAGAGGAAAGGAATGTGTTGAAAACACTGACACGGTGGACTGATGAGGTAACATCTGTTAAGACATCAGGGAATGATTTCCATGGTAGTAGAAGGAGCTGCAGAGAGTAAAAACTGTAGAGGAAGACAGAGATTGGAATACATCCAGCAAGTAACTGACGACGTTGGTTGCAAATGCTACTCTGAGACGAAGAGGTTGGCAAGGAGAGGAATTAATGGCGGGCTGCATCAAACCAGTGAGCAGACTGAAGTCTCAAAAGAAAGAGCTCTAATTTCTCTACTGAATATGAACTCGGACGATATATTAAACAGTGAATCACCAATATAGGCTTAAGATTGCGGCGACAAAGAATACGTACACCCAGCTGCGCCCTCTCTCGTGTGACTAGTAACGACAGTGATATGGCAGCCTGAGTCAGTGAAGTCGCATAAGATCGAGTAAATTTTTAAGAAACAATAAACTGTCGACTTCAAAGACGGAAGATCAACATGTCAGTTATACACCTATAGATATACTTCGCAGGCCACCTTGCGGTGAGTGGTGGAAGGTAGTTTGTGCGAGGCTGTCACTTCCCTCGTTTCCTGTTCCAGTCGCAAGTATTTCGCGAAAGAACGATTGCTGGTAAGCATGCGTGTGGTCTCAAATCTCTCTCAGTTTCTCTTCGTGGTCTTTCCGTGACACATACGTAGAAAGAAGCAATAATGTATTTGTTAGCTCTTCTAGGAATGCGCCATCTCGGAGTTTTAACAACAAACCACACCCTGGTGCAGAACGAATAGTGAATACTGATATCCAGGAGGAATGGGTTTCTCATTCCGTGATATTTCGGCTTGTGCAGAGCTTGTTGCTCCAGCAGTGACGTGTGTCTGAAAGCAGTGGACAGAAGAGCGACGTAGGCACCGACGATAGGGTACCCGTCCTTTCGCATTTAAGGGTATGTTCCGTGTCGTCTTTACACCAGACTAAAATCTTGCAGTCATGGACTACGTTGCGGTCGTCCAGTCCGAAAACTGGTTGGATGTAGCTGTACACGGTAGTCCATCTCGAACAGCACTCTTCATCTCCGCGTAACTACTCCAAGCTACAACATTCTGAACCTGCTTAGCATAGTCAAGCCTTCACAATGACTCCCCCCCACTTCCTTCTGTTACCGAACTGAGGGCTCCTTGATGTCCCGGATTGTGGCCAATTACCTGATTCCACCTTCTACTCAAGCTGCGCTATAAATTTCTTTTCTCCCCCAATTCTATTCAGTAACTCCTCATCAGTTAATCAATCAACACATTTGATCTTCAGCATCCTTCTGTGGCACCCATTTCAAGTGCTTCTATTTTCTTCTTGTGTAAACTGTTTACTTTCCGCTTTTCTCATGCAAATATCTTCAGAAAAGACTTGCAAACACTTGAATCTATACCTGAAATTAACAAATTCCTATTTTTCAGAAATGCTTTTAGTGTTGCAGCCAGTCTGAATTTTTTATCCTATCTACTTCGACGAGTATGGAGTGCCTCTGTAGTGAGTGCAAGAATTCTGCGAACAGAGGGCATCAGTAGACTCAAGAAGAAGCACTTCCCAGCCGAGGGGTCAGAACATCAAGTCTGTGAAAGAAGCACAACATAAAAACGAAGCGCCTTGATCATCCACGCTTTAAATGATTTTGGTGGATATCAGATTAAATCTGTTCCATGTTTTCGCACTATTTTTGGGTACAGATTGGTCGCACTTAACACTAGCAGCCGTTCTTTTCGTCTACCGCGCTCAACCATCCTTACTGGTTCTATGTTCTAAGCTATATAGATGCGTTATCTTCATTAATATTTTGTCTTACATACTTTTATCAGCCTTAGGAAAGTATCGCTGGTTTACACTGTAGTACAAAAAACACAAACGCGCGTCACTAATTTTGTGACTCGTCGTAATGTAACTGCAGCGGCATCTTCTAAATTCTCTGTCTGTGCAGTCTAGAATGTACTGCAGTATCTGGTGACTATTTTAAATATCTCCCTCCTCACATTTTGTTCGCATCTCTGCATGGCGACAACGCGACGAGATTCCGCTTTAGTCTATATCCCTCCCGCAACTTTCAGAGTAGGTTTTTAATTTTCTTTTATTAACGTGTATATACGTTGTCAGTTTTTTATCGAAGTGAAACGAGCGACAGTTTTGTATTGTCGCGGCCGGAGCGCCGTGAGCTGCGTGCCGTGAATGTGGAGTGGCTGACGAAATTCGTGCGCTCGGGTACGCAGCCCACACCGCTCCCACGCAGCACTGCGTATGGCGCGAGTGTTATCGCCTGGTTTCTTTTATCCTTAGCCAGTATCACTGTCGTTTTGCCAATAGCAACGACATGAAAATGTTGGACGTGTGAGTTTCTCATTTTTACGGTTCCGTGCCTCAATCTGTAAAAACGGAACCGTGATAGGAAAGCCTTGTATCCGTCCGTCTGTCTATCCGACTGTTAAGAGCCCTTTTTTCTCAGGAACACGTATACGTATTGAGTTCACATTTATGTCACACACTAAGGTCTATTGTCCCTTGGCAGTGCAGAAATTTTAAGATTCTAAGTCATTTCAGTCAAAAGATACGGCCATTTGTGTCACTTATTTTTATATTCGAAAACCCATTCAGGAATACCTACAGGGCACTTCCTGTTGACCTAGAATCATGAAATTTGTAAAGACGTACAATTTCACACTAGAAATAGAGGGGAAAAATCGGAAAACTGAAATTTCTGTCACATACTAAATTCTATCATTCCTTGGTGGTGTAAAACATTTAAACTTCTAAGTCAATCGGTTTAAGGAAGAAAAGTGTTCAGTGCAAGTGGGCAGCTGCCTTGGAGCGCGCTTTTATACAGCTGAAGCATATGCTGCGATCAGTCTTACGCCCTTTTCACTTTCGCGTCCGCTTGTTCTGGTTCAAGATGCCTCCCTTATGGCACTGGTGCTACGCTCGCGCATAAGAACCATGTTGGTACTCAGCAACCGATTGACTATCTGTCAAAGACCCTGACACCCGCTTAAATGAGCTATCACGAAAAGAACAGGAAATTTTGGTGATTGCCTTTCCCATTACAAAGATTCATTTTAACCTATTCTGGACTAAGTTTACTTTAATTATAGACTACGAACCACTGGTAGCGCTATTTGGGCTGGTTTCCAGTCTTCCTGAGTGGGCAACACAACGTCTCCAGTGTTGGGCACTTTTCCTCAGTACAAGCCCACAGCACAACACACAAAAGCGGATGTTCTATCTTGCTTATCTATGCGACCAGACCTCGCCTTTCACCAGCAGAAAATCTCATGTTCCCATATAGACGCGGAACGGAGACAGACGTTGGACAGATTTTCCATTACAGCTGCACGAATCACTGCAGATATGCTTTTCAAAAAACACCAATCCAGAGCTCCGAGCTTGAGCTCGCATCTACAAGCGTCTGTCAGTCATAAATGATGTCCTCCTGTTAGACACTGAAACAGATACCATGTCGTATCCCAGCTGCCGCGCGGTCTCAGTTTTTGCACAACTGTTCCACTTGCAGGTGGCATCAAGCTGCATCACCCGAAATTTTCGCACTCTGGCCCATCCCTCATCACCCATAGGACTGCATTCCTTTGTCACCTGTCACGCTGGGCGGTATTCCCCAGGCTCACCAGTGTGGACACGCTCGTACAACGTTTACGACACATAAACAACGGTAGTTACCAAAGATGGGCTGCGCCTTGACACTCGAAACGGTCTGGAGCAAAATAATACCAACCAACTCTGTCCACACCTACCGACTGTACTGTTGCCAGTTGTCCATCCAGACCCTAAAAGCACACATTCAACTGCATAAGCATAACTTGCGCATCAGAACGCCAGTGTCGGTTTCTGTGGACACTGTTATTGAGCTTTAGATTTCCACACAGCACCTGCAACCTAGATAATGTCACTCACGTCACTGCACAGCACTGTACTGGATGCTTCCAGTTCCTCATACTAGCGAATGGGCTCAAGTGTCAGTTAACCTTGCACAGCATTTCCGGGGAGTTCCTGGCCCGACACATCCATTTTAGAGAGAGGGATATGGTATCCCAGCCTGGTGATTGTGAAAGACTGTAAGAGGCCATGGAACTCTATTTCAACTGCTAAATAGTACATCTTCGAGCACTAGTATCGGTGTGCTGTAGTACTGGCCTCGCAAGACCAAAGTGCCACGACCATCTTGCTGGTCAATAAGTGCTCGTTGTTGCACTATAAAGCTTGCTGAAGTAAGCCTCTGCCTACTGTTGCGTATTCACTATGCTCTCATATCAAACACATAAAAGACAGATTTACCCTGTTTTCAGATTAAACTATGTCTCGGGCTTTCGCCATGAGGATTTCTCACTGGATCATGTTGATCTGTCAGGCTATCTTCAGTGTCTGCTTTCCTCTTGTTTATCTTCCTGTTCACACTCGGCTACTTGTTTGTCTTCCTGTTCACACTCGGTAATCCAGTGTTAAATACGCCTCGTCGGTCGGTCCGGTCTCTGATGGGTTTCCCTGAATTGCACCCGATCTTCTGTCGAATACCGGTCACAATAGGAACAAACACAGCCAAACCAAGACCAGACACGCCTCGTGTACTGACTGACACTGACCATCGTGCGTTGCGTAGGATGTTACACAAATAGCAAGAAATCACAGAATAAATCACTAGTGAGTTGCAAGGTGCTATGAACAGTCCAGCTAGTACAATGACTACACATTGGGAGTTAAGAATGGGATACAGTGGTCGAACAGCTTCTCATAAGGCACACAATTCCGTGATCAGTCATAAGCGACGTATCACGACACTCGACAGCGAATGACTGGAAAAGAGTGATTTGTAGTGATGAATCACTGTACGCCCTACAGCAATTCGATCGAAAGGTTTGGTTTTAGCGAATAGCTGGCAAACGTTACCCGTCATCCTGTGTAGTGCCAAAAGTGAAATACAGGGAAGGACACCAGAGTAAGGGGGTGTTTTTGTGGTGAGGGCACGGTCGCATTATTGCACTTAAGAAATGCTAAATGCAAGAAGGAATAAAGTGATTTTAAGGCATCGCGTACTGCGTAGAGGAACAGCTGAGAGACGATGATTAATTGTATCAGCTTGACAATGCTCCCTGTCATAAAGCAGCGTCTGTGAGGCAATGGTTCGTGGACCGCTCTGCACAGAGTCACGATCTGAACCCTACGGAATGTCTTTGGGATAAGTTAGAACGGTGACTTCGCTCCAGACCCAGCATCCAACCTCACTAACTTCTCTGGTTTCGACTCTTGAGCAAGAAGTAGCTGCTATTCCTCCACACTTATTGATTCAAATGGTTAAAATGGCTCTGAGCACTATGGGACTTAACAGCTGAGGTCATCAGTCCCCTAGAGCTTAGAACTACTTAGACCTAACTAACATAAGGACATCACATACATCCATGCCCGAGGCAGGATTCGAACCTGCGATCGTAGCGGTCGCGCGGTTCCAGACTGAAGCGCCTAGAACCGATCGGCCACTCCGGCCGGCTCCACAGTTATTCTCACACCCCACTGACAGTGCCACCAGTAGAGTTGAATCCGTTTTGGGGGCGAAGATTGGGCACATCGCACACGAATGTGCACTAACAGGGGTCCAAATAATTTTGATCAGGTCGTTTACAGTTGGTCCTTCCAAAAGGGACTGAATCAAATAGGTGTTATTGTGAAGGACATAGCGTAAATGGACATCGAGTTTACGCGACGTCGGAGGTGACGAAATCTGCAGCGAGACATCTTGAGACCTAAAATATCCGTTCAGATCCGAGCCGTTTATCCTCTTCGTGCCTACCTAACTGGTTAGCTCTGTGTGAGGCGCTGCCGCGTGTCGCTCGCTAGCCGTGCTCGCGCCGCGCCGGCGAGAGCACACGGGGTAGCGACGGGCGTGCCTGCCGCCAGGCCCGGGGGATTTGCGACACGTGTCCGCCGCCCCTGCCACGTGTCCTTGTGCAGTTATTCGGGAATTAACCGTTGTGCATGCCTGTGAAAAATACTGCACGGGAGGTAATCAGAGGTCCCAACGCTGCCCCGTGCAAATTCTCCACTTGTACCTGTCTACCACTGAAAATAGCTATAGATAACATTTAGATGCACGATATATGTGAAAGACTTAGTAGATAACGCCCAAGTTCCTGAGGCTTCTTGAGGATGACGTTGTGTACAGGTAAGTCGCAACGCTAGAAAACTGTAGCGAATTGGAGGGAGACACCAACAGGCTCGACGCCTGGTTCAGGGACTGGCAACTGTAATACAAAAACGCACAAATAGGTAGAAAGACCCATTATTCCATGATCAGAAGATAGCAGAAGAAGCACTGGAAGCAGTCGCACCCATTAAATATCTAGTAGCATGTGTACAAAGCGATGTGGAGTGCAACGATTTCATAAAACTGATCGCAGGCAAGGCAAATCCTCAGAAATGGCAGTCTGCACGTAAAGATGACAGCTTGCAAAACAGTTCTTCGGTCAACTGTTGAATATTACTCTTTAGTGTGGGATACGTACCAGGCAGGATTGATAGAGAGAATAGAGAAGATACAAAGAAGAGCAACGCGTTTCGTTACAGGTACGAGGGAGTGCTGAAAAGCTACGCCTCCGAAATTATGTGAAAACTCTTGCAGATTTTAAAATAAAATAAGCGTTATTAACGTTCTACGTCTTGATTCTTCATGTCTATACATTTATTTCTCAACACAGCCACCCTGGGGCGAACACACTTCACCCAACGAGAAACCAGTTTGTTGATACCGTCACTGTAGAATGTTTGTTGACGGAGACACAAACTCACCTCGTTTGCACCGTGCATCACTATCAAAGTGAAGTCCTCGAATATGTTCTTTAAGACCTGGAAACACATGAGAATAGGATGGGGTCAAATTGGGACTGTACGGAGGATGACCGATGAACCCATGGTGTCGGATTGTTGCAGTTATCGCAGTGCTCGTGTGTGCTCTGGCATTGTCACGCTGAAGGAAAGGGTGCTCCGCGTATGGACGAACTCTTACATTCTACAATTCTCAGCCCTCTATCGGCAGAGGGTTGCAACTTGCGTCAACGAAGCGAGAATGTCCACCGAGTAATTGTATGCGCGACATATGATGCCTCAACCGATATTGAGAAGAAAAAATTCGAGGGCACTACTTTTCAGCACGCCCTAATACATTTGATAACCGCGAAACCGTCACAGAGATGCTCGGTCAACTCTACATCTACATCCATATTCCGCAAGCCACCTGACGGTGTGTGGTGGAGGGTACCTTGAGTACCTCTATCGGTTCTCCCTTCTATTCCAGTCTCGTATTATTCGTGGAAAGAAAGATTGTCGGTATGCCTCTGTGTGAGCTCTAATCTCTCTGATTTTATCCTCATGGTCTTTTCGCGAGATATACGTAGGAGGGAGCAATATACTGCTTGACTCCTCGGTGAAGGTATTTTCTCGAAACTTCAACAAAGGCCCGTAGCGACCTACTGAGCGTCTCTCCTGCAAAGTCTTCCACTGGAGTTTATCTGTCATCTCCGTAACGCTTTCGCGATTATTAAATGATCCTGTAACGAAGCGCGCTGCTCTCCGTTGGATCTTCTCTATCTCTTCTATCAACCCTATCTGGCACGGATGCCACACTGCTGAGCAATATTCAAGTAGTGGGCAAACAAGAGTACTGTAACCTACATCCTTTGTTTTCGGATTGCATTTCCTTAGGGTTCTTCCAATGAATCTCAGTCTGGCATCTGCTTTACCGACAATCAACTTTTTATGATCATTCCATTTTCAATCACTCCTAATGCCTACTCTCAGATACTTTATGGAATTAACTCCAGTGGAAGACGAAGCAAGAGAGGCGCTCTGCATCACGGTGTGGTCTAGTGTTAAAAGTTACGAGAGCGTAAGTTCTTACAAGAGTCAAAATCAACACCTTGCTTCCTCCTACGTAGTTTTAGCAAAAGGCCATGAAGGTAAAATTAGAGAGATCTGAGCTAACTCGGAGACTTACCAGCAACCATTTTTCTAGCGAACTATTTCGCGGTTGCAAAAGGAAAAGGGGGAAAGCGACAGTGGTACACGAAGAAATCATCCACTAAACACCGTAGTGTGTCTTGCGGTATACTGAAGTAGATGAGGGACGCACACACCGCAGCCCGTGGGCTACATGTGGCCCTTCACCATTCGTCCTTGTAAACAAATTTTTTACACCTCTTTGATTCAGTTCCGCAAAGAAGAGGGCCGGTCCTTGTAAAGATTACTTCTTTTGAGCCACCCGTTCCAGCTGGAATCAGGACAGGGGGATTCCAATCCCGAATAATAATTTGTATCACGGCACTTTATTTTTAAACCTCCGCACTTGCTCAATAACGCAGTCACGGTAACAAGAGCTTCATGTGGGTGTGCACGGAACGACACTGTTTGGTTATCAATGGTTCGTCTATTCTACAGTATACTAAAATGTAGACTTTCACGGCCGGAAATGTCATGTCCATTATAATTATCCGGACAGTTATGCCGTGGTCGGTTGATGAATTCTGTATCAATTCCCAACGGTTCACCCCGTCTGCGGAGGACATCTTCAAGGGGGTCTGTAGCTCGATGGAAGGTCCAACACACCCACTGGCTCGCTACTGACACAGTAGCCAGTTAACAGAGGGAGCGCCGAGGCCCCGCCCGTCTCTCCCGACAGCCCGGTAATGGCCGGCCCGGTTGATAGACGCGGGGCAGCTCTGCGTGGAGGCTGCCGTTCCGGAGGTCTGGGCCCGCCACCTGCAGCCGCCCAGCTGGAATTCCGACGCTCCGCCGACATTACGGTAGCGGGTCAGCGAGCCCTACTTCGTGTGTGGGGTGTCTGTAGTGTGCACTGAAACACTCATCTGGGGTATCGCCAGACTGCTCACTCTGTCCGTAAGCAATGCACAGCTTTTGTTATTAGCTTTGTTTGGAAAAACATATGTATGTATCTCTCTCTCTCTCTCTCTCTCTTTCAGTGAACAGTATAACAAGGAAAGTAACTACTACACGTTCTGAGAATCTCAATGCATATCGACTACATACAGCGTCTAACAAAAAGGTATGACCAAATTTTCAAAAAGCATCTACATCTACACGATTACTCTGCAATTCACAATTTAACCTTGTGGCGCATAGCGCCCACTACAAAAATGGTTCAAATTGGTCTGAGCACTATGCGATTTAACATCCGAGGTCGTCAGTCCCGCAGGACTTAGAACTACTTAAACCTAACTAACCTAAGGACATCACACACATCCATGCCCGAGGCAGGCTTCGAACCTGCGACCGGTCGCGCAATTCCAGACTGTAGCGACTAGAACCACTACAGTGGACAGCTGTTAAAGGTTGTTTCTTTGGCATTTTCAATCAGTCCTGAGGCTGCAAATGCACACAGGTCACTGCAGTGCGTACTCCCTACTGGTGTTGTGTCCTGCATGCACTTTCAGCCTCATGACTGATTGAAAACGCCAGAAAATTTACCATTAAAAGTTGTCCACTGCAGTGAAATTCCTGCACCACAGGGTTATTATTCCTGTGGATGACTTCACATTTTTATTTATTTAGAGTCAATTGTTACTTTTTGCACAGTATAGATGTCTTGCCTAAATCATTTTGCAATTCGTTTTCATCATCTGATGACTTTTTACAAGATGCTAAATGACAGAATCATCTTCAAACAATCTGAGAAGGCTGCGCAGATTGTCTCCTAAACCGTTTATGTAGACCAGGAACCACAGAGAGTCTAGAACACTTCCTTGGAGAACGCCAGATGTTACTTCTGTTCTACTGGATGACTTTCCGTTAACTGTTACGAACTGTGACCTTTCGGACAGGAAATCACGAATCTAGTCACAAAGTTGACACGATACTCCATGGACACGCAGTGAAGTCGCTTGTGAGGAACGATGTCAACGGACTCCTAGAGATCTAAAAATTTGGATCAATTTGACGTCCCTTCTCGATAGCACACATTATTTTGTGAGAATAAAAAGCTAGTTGTGCTTCGGAAGAAAAATATTGTATTTTCTGAATCCCTGTTGCCGACCGCTGTGGCCGGGCGGTTCTAGGCGTTTCCGTCCGGAACCACGCGGCTGCTCCGGACTCAGGTTCGAATCCTGCCTCGGGCGTGGATGTGTGTGATGTCTTTAGGTTAGTTAGGTTTACGTAGTTCTAAGTCTAGGGGACTGATGACCTCAGATGTTAAGTCCAATACCGCTAAGGGCCATTTGATCCATTTGAATCCGTGTTGGCTATTTATAAATAGATCGTTTCCTTCGAGGTAATACATGATATTCGAGCACAGCGTATGTTCCAAAATCCTTCTGCAAATCAACGTTATTGATATGGATCTGTAATTCAATGAATTACTCCTATTTCTTTCCCTGGATGTTGGCGTGACTTGTAGAACTTACCAGCATTTGCGTACTTATCTTTCTACGACCAAGCGGTTGTATATTATTGCTAAGTATGGAGATATTGTATCAGCGTACTCTGAAAGGAACCTGACTGCAATTCGATCTGAACCACAGGCCTTCTCTTTATTGCCTAAAGCTCCTTCACTATATCTGCTTCTAAGTCCAAAACGGCGGATGAACTAGACAAAGAGATGGACGAAAATTTTAAGGAGACAGTCGAAAACTTCACGAAACCTGATGAGAAAAATGTGGAATTGCAGATCACTTTAAGCAACACAGTGAACATCTCAAGTAACAGGTCGTGTGCAAGTGTGTGAAGCACCGATTGAAAAGCTGGACCTTTTCTGTTAATTTAAAAGACCAGGAAATTCAGTCAGATATTAACAGTGGGAATCGGAAAGCGTTAGTCTCATTACTTAAGCAGCGTCAGCGAAATAATACTTCGATCGACAATACACGAATCGGATAAAGCTCGTTTCGAAACTATCCGAGTCGATGGATTCAACGAGGAGGTCCTCAAACGTGGCCCGCACGTTCACCCGATTTGACTTTTGCCGATTCTTTCCTGTGGATATGGTTAAAAGTGAGTTTACGTGGATGCACCAACAATCCCCGAAGATATGTGGCAGAGAATTCGCAAGAATGTGTAAACATTAGTGTAGAGACACTAATACATGTCTGATTGTCGTTAAGACACAAGAGTTGCAATGTGTATTAGAACAAAGGACAACATTTCGAACATTTTCTGCACTGAAACACTTGTGAGAGACAAGGGGACTCGCAGTAATCGAGTACCCCGAGATAGTGAGAGGCAAGGGACTCACTAATCATGTACCCCAAAGGGAACACATTACTACTACGTCCACGTCGCTGTTCCTGGGTAAGGCTAATTGTAGTCTAGGAATGCATTGTGGGAGGGTAGACGGTGTCGGATGATACCATGTTCCCAATATCAAAGAATTTTCCTAATCGAATGTGTGTTTGTGTTTTGTTTTGCAACAATTGTCACCTCATTTTCATGTGAGCCAGTTACAGTGCCATATATCATGAAGCCATCATATCGTACAAAAGTTACATATCTCTCATGAAAAATCCATATCTGCAATAAAAATAGGGGTTCCTATTTAAGATTTGAAAGTACACCCTCCCTCCCCCCCCCCCCCCCCGGCCCCTGGGGGTGGTGTAGGAGGGCCGAGCGTTATGTTAATGGATGTCCCTCTTCGAGATGAATGACGTGTATTACCACTTTTTTAATCCAATGTGTATTTGTTTCCGACAAACAATTTTAAATGCCTCACCCTATATTAGGGTCATTTCAACTGTAGAGTCTGGTTTTGAAAAAAATATTATGCCAAGAACTGCATCCTTAATTTGCATTTCTTGTCTGGATAGATGATGAAACAATTGCGCCGCGTACAATAACTCCGTATGACCCCTTTGAACAACATGCCGCTAGGTCATTTGGTGCCCCAGTACGCACGAAATTCGAAACAGAAATGCGATGAAAAGCGTCTTAATAGAACAACTACAGAGCACGGGCTTCCTATGTGTTCGTTGCTGCGCATGCGCAGTAACTTTCGTTTCCTGGCGCTCTGTGACAACTGCTCCAACGAACCTGTAATCGACCATACGGAAAAGGGAATTCCGTCGACCACATGGTAATCACTCTGCCAGCGACAAGCCGGATGCCGCCGGCGAAGCGGCGGGATAAGTTGTGCATTCAGGCAGTCGGCCACAATGGCCAGCTGAAGGATTAGCGGTTCTCAGGGTTCGGACACCGGCGGGCGTTCAGGCCGCACAACAGTGAGAAGCTCCCGTAACTACCGAAGAACTCGTGGCGAACGTCCAGTTCACACAAGCAGCAGCGACTGTGCTTTGGTTACGGCTACAGTTAGCAGAGGTCCGTGTTACAGTATGAAATAATTGTGTCAAAGATCATCCATAAAAGGTGTTTTACAAAACAACTGTACCTAACGAGGAGCAGCGGAAATGAGAATAACTTAATATGAAAGTTGGAACCAAATCTGAAGAAAAATAAAGGCACGTCGATCCGGAAAAAAGCGTTCAACAATGTAAAATGGAGCAAGGTGTTCGAAATTCTGAGAAAAAAAGGAGTAAGCTACAGGGAAACATGTACAACAACTAAGAGGAAGCCGAGTGGAAGATTGCCGGCCGGAGTGGCCGAGAGGTTCTAGGCGCTACAGTTTGGAACCGCGCGACCGTTACGGTCGCAGGTTCGAATTCTGCCTAGGGCATGGATGTGTGTGATGTCCTTAGGTTAGTTAGGTTTAAGTAGTTCTGAGTTCTAGGGAATTTATGACCTCAGCAATTGAGCTCCATAGTGCTCAGAGCCATTAGAACCATTTTTTTTCCGTGGAAGACTAAAAACGAACTGCTCTGATTAAAAACGGGGTAGACAGAGATGTAGTTTTTAGCCCCTACTGTTCAGTCTATACATCGAAGAAGGAATGACGGAAATAAAAGAAAGGTTCGGGGATGAGTAAAAAATATCAGGGTGCAAGGATATCAATGAAATGACTCACTGATGGCATTGCTATCCTTGGTGAAAGTGAAGAAGACTCCTTTGAATTGTATTAACAGTGTAATGAGCACAGAACGTGCATTGAGAATAAACCAAAGAAAGACGAAAGTAATGAGAATTAGCAAAAATGAGAATAGCGAGAAATTTACCAGTAAAATTGGGGATCGCGAAGTAGATAAAGTGAAGGAATTTTGCTACTTTGAAAGCAAAGTAACGGATGATGAACGAAGTAAAGAGGACATAAAAGGCAGACTAGCATGGGGAAAGAAGGCATTATTCGCCAAAAGAACTCTATTAGTATCAAACATCCACCATAATTTGAGGAAGAAATTACTGAGACTGTACTTTTCAAGCACAGCATTGTAGCGAATCATGGACGGTGGGAAAACCGAGAAAGAAAAGGATTGTTTGACATACACGATGTAATCAAAAGTATCCGGACACCTGGCTGCAAATGACTTACAAGTTCGTGGCGCCCTCCATCGGTAATGGTGGAATTCAATATGGTGTTGGCCCACCCTTAGCCTTGATGAGAGCTACCCTTCTTGCAGGCATACGTTCAATCAGGCGCTGGAAGGTTTCTTGGGGAATGGTAGCCCATTCATCACAGAGTGCTGCACTGAAGAGAGGTATCATGTCGGTCAGTGAGGCCTGGCACGAAGTCGGCGTTCCAAAACATTCCTAAGGTGTTCTATAGGATTCAGACCATGACTCCGTGCAGGACAGTCCATTACAGGGATGTTATTATCATGTAACAACTCGCACAAGCCATGCATTATGAACAGGTGCTCAATCGTGTTGAAACATGCAATTGCCATCCTCGAATTGCTCTTCAACAGTGGGAAGGAAGCAGGTGCTTAAAACATCAATGTAGGCCTGTGCTGTGATAGTGCCACACAAAACAACAAGTATTGCAAGAAAAACACGACCACACCATAACACCATCGCCTCCGAATTTTACTGTTGGCACTACACACTCTGGCGGATGACGTTTACCGGGCAGTCGCCATACCAACACCCTGCCATCGGATCGCCACATTGTGTAACGTGATTTGTCACTCCAAACAACGCTTTTCTGCTGTTCAGTCATCCAATGTTTACCCTCCTTACACCAAGAGATGCGTCGTTTGGCATCTGCCGGCGTGATGTGTGGCTTATGAGCAGTCGCTCGACCATGAAATCCAAGCTTTCTCACTTCCCGCCTGTCACAGTACTTGCAGTGGTTCCTGATGCAGTTTGAAATTCCTATGTGATTGTCTGGATAGATGTCTGCCTATTACACATTACGACCCTCTTCAACTGTGGGCGGTCTCTGTCAGGCAACAGAAGAGGTCAGCCTGTTCACTTTCGTGCTGTACGTGTCCCTTCACGTTTCTAGTTCACTATCACATCGCAAACAGTGCACCTACGGATGTTTAGTAGTGTGGAAATCTCGCGTACAGATGTATAACACAAGCGACACTCAATCACCTGACCACGCTCGGAGTCATCGAGTTCCGCGGAGCGCCCCATTCTGCTCTCTCGCGATGTCATAACTACTGAGGTCGTTGATATGAAGTACCTGGCAGTAGGTGGCAGCACATTGCACCTAATATGAAAGACGAATGTTTTTTGGCGGTGTCCGGATACTTTTGATCACGTGGTGTACCGTGCTCGAGAAGGATCCCGAGAAATCCGGCCGACTGGCAAGATATAAAAAAAAAATGAGGAGCTTCTCCGCAGACTTGGCAAGGAGTGGACCATGTGACAAGAAGAAGGGGCGGGATGATATGACATGTGTTAAGACATCAGGGAATAACTTCATTAGCACAGGGCGTCTCAGAAGAATGAAAGATTTTGGAATGGAGATTAACGGATGAGCACTATTACTTTAGACTTATTTAAGTCAATGTATATTCCAGAGTATGCCATTCTTGAAAGTCCCAAGCATTTTTATTTCTTGAATATCACATCCGATAAATGAGCTTGCCTACAGCCTCGGGCATGGATGTGTGTGATGTCCTTAGGGTAGTTAGGTTTTAAGTACTTCTAAGTTCTAGGGGACTGATGACTTTAGACGTTATGTCCCATAGTGCTCAGAGCCATTTGAACCAACAAACGGAAATTTTGTAAGGTTGCGTTCCTCTTGCCACAAAACAATATAAATAGGTGATAGTAAAGTAGAAACAATGTATAGAACACCGAACGTAAACAACTGTTAACGTGCAAAATGGTAGATATTTTCTTCACTTTTCTCAAAAATTAAGGGTTTTGCCCCCAGTTTCCGACAACTGGTTAAAGTGCTCGGCATCGGATGTTACCACGTCTGCCTGCAATACAGGCGAGACAACGACGGGAATGCTGTAAGTGATGCTATCAGTCCTGTGTTGAGACAATAACGCTCATTCTTCCTGCAGAGCTGCTCACAGGAGTTGTAGAGCGGTTGGTGGATGCAACCTGCCTCCCTGACGCATCCCAGACATACTCCATGGGATTCAAATCGGGAGAGTGAGCAGGCCACGCCATGCATGCAGTATCTTCTATTTCCAAGAAAACATCAACCACCTGTGCTCTATAAGGTCGAGCATTATCGTCCATCAATACGAAGTCTTGGCCCACAGCCCCTTGCAAGAACCGCATATGCGCTCCCAAGATTTCGTCACAATACCTGACAGCAATTAATCCTTGCCGATTCACCCGTACAGTTACATGAAAAGGTGTTCGAATGGTAAACGTAACACCGGTCCACACCATAAGGATCCTTCTCGATATCCACAATGTTAGGGTTCCGAAATCGTGTTCCGCGTTCCCTCCAGACGCAAATACGTCGAGAATCACAGTCCAGACCAAATCGAGACTCGTCTGCGAAAAGAACATTGGCCCACTGTTCGACTGTTTAGATGGCATGTTGACGACTCCACACGCCCACATCTGTGAAGACGCATCAGCGGTACACATACAGAAGGTCTCCGACAATAAAGGCTACTTTGCCGAAGCTTTCTGAACGCCGTTTGTCTCGATACAACACGTTCAATGGACACTGCGAGGTCAGATGTCAGCTGCCGTACAGTTCTAAGACGGTACCTACGTGCCCTTACGGCCGAATAGCAATTCTCTCCTTTTGATATGACACGTGGTCGACCATGCCCTGGTCTTCAGGATACTATTCCGGTCTCTCTAAATTGTCGCCACATCCGAGAAACAAGAGAAAGATTCACATTAAGCCTTGGGGCCACATCAGTATACGACTTCAAAAAATGGCTCTGAGCACTGTGGGACTTAATTTCTGAGGTCATCAGTCCCCTAGAACTTGGAACTACTTAAACCTAACTAACCTAAGGACATCACTCACATCCATGCCCGAGGCAGGATTCGAATCTGCGACCGTAGCGGTCGCGCGGTTCCAGACTGTAGCGCCTAGAACCGCTCGACCACTCTGGCTGGCCCCAGTATGCGACTATCCTGTTTCCATTCTTCTTATGGCTCTCACCGCGCAGAGAGTCTGGTAGGCGTCTTCTTTGTGCCGTACTGCATTGTCTATGACTATATACACAGCGATTGTGGATGTGGGGCTACCCGGCAAATACTATCCCGTTTGTTAGCATCTTTGACGTGGTTGTCCATTGACCGGAATGCCATCTACCGTGAAGAACACTACTGTACGGACATCTGTTTACATTATACCGTGAATTGGATACAACAAGAGGAAACAGCGGTTTGTTGCTTTAATTTTGGACACCACTGTATAATAAATACATTGAAAAGAAAATAGTAAAAATTAATGAAATGATCGAACCAAGTGATAAGTTTTGCGTGTAGTCCTTGCCACTCTGAAAATTTCTACGTAAACACGAATGAAATGATATTACCTCAAATTTTGAACTGTTGACGCCAAATGATAAAAAAAAAACCTGCACAATCACGTGTACGTCGGCTGGACAGATGGCAACAGACTCACAGGTCCGTGTTAACAACCGCGGTCGTACGATCGTGTGGGTAAGGGCGCGCAAGGGGTCACGACAGTCACACCACGGTTGGACAGAGAAAGAAACACTCCAGTGAAAATTCCTGAAGTGTTTTTGATACTCCAATTAGGGATTTTATTTTGCCAAACAACGAAATTCTTTGAGAACCGTGGCTGTTATGTGATACGGAATGTTGATATATACAATTTGGTTTCACATTACTTTATTTAAAAAGTCTTTTACCGTTTCGAATTATACACTTATCTTCAGATGGCTTACATGATTTTATCAACATGCATGGGCGCTGCTTTATAGATAAGTACCTCCCGGACAAAAAAGTTCATAGTTTCAATAGTGTGACGAATGGTGGTCGCGCTACAACCTACTGTTAAAATGCTACTGATGCGAACTGACCATCAGCAACATTTGTTTTTACGAATAACACATACGTTGTTCTACACGTCTAGACACATACTCACTGTAACAGTAATGAATAATTTTCTTTTTATTTAACATAGGGCAACTCGTCTTTAAAACAATGTCCATGTGTTTCGATAAAAGCACGTCAGTCATATGAAAATGAGTATATAATTCGAAGACGACGATGTTCGAAAACTAAACCTCTGATGTATCACAAGCATAAAGTTTCCAAGTTTGACTAATGGAACTAGAGACAAATTTTCAGCGCGAATATTATTTAAAAACTGAAGATTGCTTAATAGACAATTCAGAAATGTGGGTTGGAATTTTTTAGAAAAGACAAGAACAATGTGAATCACGCAACAGACTGCGAAGTGTGTGTGTGTGTGTGTGGGGGGGGGGGGGGGGGGAGTTAAGAACGTCTCCATGAAATGAAATGTAGATAGGGAGGAACAGGTAGACAGGCAAAATGATGGTTGGCGGGCAAAGGAAGCTCTTTTCTGAATTCCAAGAGATAAGAAAGAGCGGTCGATGTCTTAGTGTAAAGCGAGCAGGTGACATCAGAAAACCTCCGGGAGCAACAAGGTCCTGTAATAAATGAATGCAGCGAAGTACGGAGAAATCCACGGGGGGGGCCTTTATCCAGAAGTGGATGTCAAACGGCTGATGATATTCTGTCACAGCTTAAGGTCTTAGTTAATTACATTTGCATATCCTCCTCTGGAATATTCAAGACATTTACGTTTAATTATTCCGCTTGTCCAACTGTATGATTGAAATCTTTCCACGCACAGTGCCTCGCGAAACATTCGCCAAACACTCCCTCCCATCTGTCCCACATTACATCCCTTGGCGAAATTCCGTTCCCTCCTCCTCTGTCACCTCATGGTACAATTTCATCAATGCAAATAAATTTAGCCTACTAACAACGTCATAGAACCATAAGATTTACATGTACAAATTAGGTCGCGCTAATGGCAACAGCTTGTCAGTGGGCACAACAATGCTGCAGTATTTGAAGAAAATGGTAACTTTCGTAAAATGTGTGTGCAAACGTGGAGATTTTATTCAAATGGTTCAAATGGCTCTGAACACTATGGGACTTAACATCTATGGTCATCAGTCCCCTAGAACTTAGAACTACTTAAACCTAACTAACATAAGGACATCACAAAACACCCAGCCATCACGAGGCAGAGAAAATCCCTGACCCCGCCGGGAATCGAACCCGGGAACCCGGGTGCGGGAAGCGAGAGCGCTACCACACGACCACGAGCTGTGGGCCGGAGATTTTATTACCAACACAAACGGTAAATATTCATTAGTTGACAGAGTGTGATCACCGAAGAAATCTTATCTCAAATGACGTTACTGAGTAATTTAGAACTACTACCTGCAGTAATGGACCAACATCTCTCACGTTCCTTCAAAAATGGTTCAAATGGCTCTGAGCACTATGGGACTCAACTGCTGTGGTCATTAGTCCCCTAGAACTTAGAACTACTTAAACCTAACTAACCTAAGGACATCACACACATCCATGCCCGAGGCAGGATTCGAACCTGCGACCGTAGCAGTCGCACGGTTCCGGACTGCGCACCTAGAACCGCGAGACCACCGCGGCCGGCTCACGTTCCTTCCGACGAACATTTATCGTGAACGATATCCTCCAGTGCAGTATTTCCCGCACTTGCGGGTATTCTGCGTACGACGGACCTACTGAATCCTGTATTGTTCATAATTAGGCTCAATGCTTGACCGTATTTTGAATCAGTTCTGAAGAATAAGTCTTATTATGTCTAGCGAACCTGGCTAATGGCACTCATCACTGAGCCATCAAACTACGAAACCCTAAATTACTGCAACTCATTACTGGTCAATGGCATCCGCAGAAATTTTTCCAGGGAGAGGGGGCGGCGGGGAATGGAAGGCAAGCCCCTAATATTGTCATTTTTGATACAAATGTGTTGGTCAGTTTCGATAAATGTCATGTGATGAGAAGCAAATTTTATAGGTGACAGAAAGTAACAAATTATTAAATCCCAGAGGATTCATCATTATACACCCAGTGTGTGAATAAAAATATCTTCTCGTTCCAAGAGCACCTCCACCTGCGCTGTTCGAAGCGGAAGCGGTCGCACATTGCATCCAATCACATGAAGTCAGTGCTGAATGCACCCTGAAAAGAAGTCCGCAGCTCTTGGACTAGTGGCTAGCGTTGCTGCCTCTGGATCACGGGGTCCCGGCTTCGACTGCCGGCCGGGCTGGGGATTTTCTCTACCCGGAGACTGGGTGTTTGTGTTGTCCTCGTCATTTAATCATCATCATCATCATCATCATTCGTGACAGTGGGTGGATTGGATTATGTACAAATTGGACGATGTAAAAATTGGGACTTTGTACGGCCGCTGATGACTGCGCACTTGCGCGCCCCACAAACCAATCATCATCATCGCTATCACCCTGAAAAGAAGCACATGCGGCGCGAGTACAGCCACAGTAACGTCGATCGGTGAGTGTACGATGGTCAAAGACCTGGAAGTCAGTACTCCCATGAAACATCATGCTTAATTACACCATAGCACCTGGATCACCAAAACGATCATATTCGACAATGTTCCTGGGTGCATTACGTGTTCCTACCTGTCACCAAGTCCAGTATCGCCAATCAGATCGAATTTGCTCTCATCCGAGAAGAGCACGGGACACCCAACTCCTCGTCAGTCCAGTCCCTGTCCTCTTGGTACCATCGCAAACAGTTCCACCGATGTGGGAACACGACCTACTCGTTGTCGGGAAGAGAGACAACTCCCATGCAGATTGCGTGCCGTGCAGTCTTGTTACATGTGGCTGTAGTTGCACCCGTCGTTTGGTGTGGGTCTCTTCTTGCCTGTTGCTCAAAGTAGCGCTCATCTGCTTCTGCGGCTGACCGTGAGCGATCACTTCCTGTCCTTAGGGCAGCAGTGCCTGTGGTTCGGAACGCTTCCCATTCACGTGAAACAATGTGTAAGCAACACCAAACTCCTGGGCTACACTCGTCAAATTTCGTCCTTACAGTTTCCCGATGTTTTTTGCCCGTGTGAAGTCATCCAAATGTTGTCTCTGGACTATGTTGTAATGAAGACCACTACCGTAGTGCACAGTAACTGCTCGCTGATTGACATGCCCTGTCTTTCTGCGTTCCTTCAACCGCCTCGTGTTGCGGAGCCAGTTCCATCTGGCGCTATAGGTCCGGTGATATCACGCCATAAGATGTCGAGCTTCGTGTGGATGACTGGGAGACCTCTAGAACAGGTTCCCGCACTTTTCACTATGTAGTTAATATGTTAGGTTACTTTACGAAGCTCGTCCTTAAGTTTTGCAGAGCAGCGTATACATACGTGTTTGGGGGTACTTCAATGCTAAGCGAATTGCTTGGTTTGAGAGCGTCCGTGTATTTCAACTAACATACATTTCTGGGTCCATTCACACTTACTCTTCGACATTGATATAATATACTTCTGGGAACCTTCCCTGAACCATGGACCTTGCCGTTCGTGGGGAGGCTTGCGTGCCTCAGTGATACATATAGCCCTACCGTAGGTGCAACCACAACGGAGGGATATCTGTTGAGAGGCCAGACAAACGTGTGGTTCCTGAAGAGGGGCAGCAGCCTTTTCAGTAGCTGCAGGGGCAACAGTCTGGATAATTGACTGATCTGGCTTTGTAACATTAATCAAAACCACCTTGCTGCGCTGGTACTGCGAACGGCTGAAAGAAAGGGGAAACTACAACCGTAATTTTTCCCCAAGGGCATGCAGCTTTACTGTATGGTTAAATGATGATGGCGTCATCTTAGGTAAAATATTCCGGAGGTAAAATAGTCCCCCATTCTACTCAGTTTGACTTCGTTATCAGGACAAGGAAAGCTGGCATTCTACGGATCGGAGCGTGGAATGTCAGATCCCTTAATCGGGCAGGTAGGTTAGAAAATTTAAAAAGGGAAAGGAATAGGGTAAAGTTAGATAAAGTGGGAATTAGTGAAGTTCGGTGGCAGGAGGAACACGAATTCTCGTCAGGTTACTACAGGGTTATAAATACAAAATCAAATAGAGTTATGCAGGAATAGGTTTAATAATGAATAAAAAAATAGGAGTGCGGGTAAGCTACTACAAACAGCATAGTGAACGCATTATTGTGGCCAAGGTAAACACGAAGCCCACGTCCACCACAGTAGTACGAGTTTATATGCCAACTAGCTCCGCAGATGACGAAGAGATTGATGAAAACTATGATGAGACAAAAGAAGTTATTCAGGTAGCGAAGAGAGACGAAAATTTAATAGTCATGGATGACTGGATTTCGATAGCAGAAAAAGGAAGAGAAGTAAACGTAGTAGATGACTATGGAATGGGAGTAAGGATTGAAAGAGGAAGCCGCCTGGTAGAATTTAGCACAGAGAATAATTTAATCACACTTGGTTCAAGAATCATGAAAGAAGATTGTATACATGGAAGAGGCCTGGAGATACTAGAAGTTTTCAGATATATTATAAAATGGTAAGACAGAGATTTCGGAACCAGGTTTTAAATTGTAAGACATTTCCAGGGGCAGAGGTAGACGCTCACCACAACTTATTGGTTATGAACTATTGATTAAAACTGAAGAAACTGCAAAAAGATGGGAATTTATAAACAGATGAGACCTCGATAAACTGAGAGAACCAGAGATTGTACAGAGTTTCAGGGAGAGCATTAAGTAACGATTGACAAGAATGGGGAAAAGAAATACAACTGATGAAGAATGGGCAGCTTTGAGAGATGAAATAGTGACGGCAGCAGAGGATCAAGTAGCTAAAAAGACGAGGGATAGTAGAAATCCTTGGGTAACAGAAGAGATACTGAATTTAATTGACAAAAGGAGAAAATACAAAAAGCAGTAAATGAAGCAGGCAAAAAGGAGTACAAGCGTCTCAAAAATGAGATCGACAGGAAGTGCAAAATGGCTAAGCAGGGATGGCTAGAGGACAAATGTAAGGATGTAGAGACATATCTCACGAGGGGTAAGATAGATACTGCCTACAGGAAAATTAGAGAGACCTTTGGAGACAGACACTTGTATGAATATCAAGAGCTCAGATGGAAACCCAGTTCTAAGCAAAGAAGTGAAAGCAGAAAGGTGGAAGGAGTATATAGAGTGTCTATACAAGGGCGATGTACTTGAGGACAATAATATGGAAATGGATGAAGATGAAATGTGAGACATGATACTGCGTGAAGAGTTTGACAAAGCTCTGAAAGACCTAAGTCGAAACAAGGCCCCGAGACTAGACAACATTCCATTAGAACTGCTGATAGCCTTGGGAGAGCCAGCCCTGACAAAACTCTAGCATCTGGTGAGCAAGATGTATGAAACAGGCGGAATATCCTGAGACTTCAAGAAGAATGTAATAATTCCAATCCCAAAGAAAGAAGGTGCTGACAGGTGTGAGAATTACCGAACTATCAGTTTAATAAGTCACAGCTGCAAAATACTAACGAAAATTCTTTAGAGATGCGCGGGGAAGATCAGTTTGGATTCCGTAGAAATGTTGGAACACGATGAGGCAATACTGACCCTACGACTTATCTTAGAAGATAGATTAAGGAAAGGCAAATCTACGTTTTTACGATTTGTATACTTAGAGAAAGCTTTTGACAAAGTTGACTTACCCTCTTTCAAATTCTGAAGGCGGCAGGGGTAAAATACAGGGAGCGAAAGGCTATTTACAATTTGTACAGAAACCAGATGGCAGTTATAGGAGTCGAGGGACATGAAAGAGAAGCAGTGGTTGGGAAGGAAATGAGACAAGGTTGTAGCTTATCCCCGATGTTATTCAATCTGTATATTGAGCAAGCAGTAAAGGAAACAAAACAAAAATTCGGAGTAGGAATTAAAATCATTGCAGAAGAAATGAAAACTTTGAGGTTTGTCGATGACATTGTAATTCTGTCAGAAACAGCAAAGGACTTGGAAGAGCGGTTGAACGGAATGGACAGTGTATTGAAAGGATGGTATAAGATGAACATCAACAAAAGCAAAACGAGGATAATGGAATGTAGTCGAATCAAATCGGGTGATGCTGAGGAAATTAGATTAGGGTATGAGACGCTGAAAGTAGTAAATGAGTTTTGATATTTGGGGAGCAAAATAACTAATGATGGTCGAAGTAGAGAAGATATAACATATAGACTGGCAATAGCAACGAAACCATTTCTGAAGAAGAGAAATTTGTTAACATCGAGTATAGAAATAAACGTCAGGAAGTCGTTTCTGAAAGAATTTGTGGGGGGTGTAGCCATATATGGAAGTGGAACATAGACGAAGATTAGATGGGTAGACCATATAACTAATGAGGACGTATTGAATAGGACTGGGGAGAAGAGAAGTTTGTGGCACAATTTGTCTAGAAGAAGGGATCGGTTGGTAGGAGATATTCTGAGGCATCAAGGGATCCACAAATTTAGTACGGGAGGGCAGCGTGGAGGGTGAAAATCATAGAGGGAGACCAAGAGATGAATACACTAAGGAGATTCAGAAGGATGTAGGTTGCAGTAGGTACTGGGAGATGAAGCAGCTTGCACAGGATAGAGTAGCATGGAGAGTTGCATCAAACCAGTCTGTGGACTGAAGACCACAATAACAACAACGTGTGGGAAATATATTTAATGTCAGAGAACGGGGTTTCTCTATGTTTATTTCTGCTGCTGTTTTCAAGAACGTAAAGATACAGGGCTAGTAAATAAGTAAAGTAGTTAGATACAAGTTTAGTAGGTCATTTGAACGATTCTTTTATCGACATTATGCAGAACGAGTCAGTTGACACTTCATTCATTTTGTGTTGGACAGTAAATTTAATTTCATTGTTTGGCTTAGAATCCCACATGTGGAATTAATCACTGTTACATAACGAGATTAGTTCAGCACATGATTACATTGTCACTACTAAACGTTAGGTCGACCATCCTGTTGTGTTATGAGCGGTATATAAGGAATAAGCGCATAGCACCTGTTTATCCATAAGTATGGTGAAAGAGACGGGATTGTACTGCTCAGGGACTCTACGAATTCTGCCAGTGTTTCTCAGTCACGGGGATAAATTATGAATGTATTTGAATTTCACTTGTTAGAGAAGTTATAATCATTATTTGACTTTGCATAGGATTCATCTGTTGCGTAGCCACGGTCTAAGAGTGAATGCAGCTCCTCTAAGAGCGGTTGTATAAGGTGTGCGTCGAAACAAAGCCAATGGGCCAGAAGTGAACGGCTGACAGCCTGTCCAGCCGGAACGAAATGCGGACATAAAAGAAAACAAGGGTGGGGACGATAAGCTGAAACAGTTTCGTGTGCCCGCACAGCGCCGGCGCATTAGGCAGGCGGGGTCGCGGCTGGCTATGCATACGTCCTAGGTGCTGGCCTTCTTGGTCCCTCTCACTAGCGGCCATTCCCGAAGAAGCTGCACGGAAAGACTCGTACACTCATTGCTGTTTAGACTTTAGGTGGGTCACAGCACGAAATGCTCCTCTTGCAGCTGGAACAAATTGATGTGCGGCACCTTATTTTTGACATTTGTGAATGGAATGTGTTGACAGTTTTTGGAAGCCCAAGACAATTCGAGTAGTATTTTGTTCTCACATTCGTTGGTTTCACCAGCCCCCAAATCATTTCAATCGAATCGAGAATTCGACTACGCTACAGGTCAGTCTGTTACAACAATGAGATTTTTTGTTTTCACTGTTATTGGCTTCGCGAACTCACTACCGAACTGTCACGTTCCACCATAACTTAGATCTCTTTTGAAGATGGACTAAAAATGGTTCAAATGGCTCTGAGCACTATGGGACGTAACTTCTTTGGTCATCAGTCCCCTAGAACTTAGAACTAGTTAAACCTAACTAACCTAAGGACATCCCACACATCCATGCCCGAGGCAGGATTCGAACCTCCGACTATAGCGGTCGCGCGGTTCCAGACTGTACCGCCTACAACCGCTCGGCCACTCTGGCCGGATGAAGATGGACTAACAAGCCTAAAACTGGAGAGGGCTAAATATGTTATCATAAAGTAGTAATTGGCCGCAGTTTTTTTCAACCTTTCAACATATATTAAAACGAATTCTTAGTAACACGTGGCGCAGACTGCAGCATATTGTGCTACAATGCTCGACAGGAAACAAATTCTTGATATGGCCATATTCTATATGCGAAAGGCCGCTTATCCCAGCAAGAGCCCCAGGCTCTGCAGAAATGTTACAGTGAACCGCTAGATTTCAGTAACAATGAAATTTGTCTGCTGTATCGGAAAATAAACGGAAACGTCATTCGAATACTTTAGAGAGCGCGGTAGTGCTCCCTACATCAACCAACGTGCTCCGAAACATAATTACATTTCTGTATCTTAAAGTACTATACAATACTTTCAAATTTGAGCATTCAGTTTATGAATAAATAAATGAGATAACACTAAAACACACCGTTCATCACAAAACTCACTTATATTTCATCCGAATTCTAAACTGTACGTGACAAAAAACTGCTGGAAGATTACAGTATACTTGAAGGTCGCGAACGTTTAACATGAAGGGAGAGGAAAGGAATAAATGTTTAGATACTGACTCATCACTTGTATTTCAATTTATTTTTATGTACTGCACTCTTCAAAGGCGTCAGGTTATCGTAGTGGCAAGGTTGTACAGGAGTGAAGGCTGACAATGTAGCACATTTGTGGGTTATTTTTGTTATCATTGGTGGCAACGTAGCTGTGAGGATAATACTTCCGTATTACGCTGGTCAGATGGCAAAACCGCCACTAAAACTGATGAACAACCAAATTTATTGACACGTTTCGGCGTCATATGTGACTAAATAACTGGCCTGTATGGAAGAACCGACACTGATATCAGCTGACCTACTTAGTAACTGCCCTCAGCATTCTTCCACTATTACAGAGGATACGTGTTCTACTGTTACCATGATGAAAATCTCCTCTTCCACCACTCTTCCCCCCCCCCCCCCCCCCCCCCCCCTACGCTGCATCAGCAAACACTTCGTTTCCCTTGGTGTTATCTCCTTCCCCTATCTCTGCTGTCCTAACGAACGCATTTATTTCATCTGTCTGCATAAATTTAGACAGCTAACGAAGTTATAAAAACTTAACATAAACAAGTTGGGGTTAACACTGTGGTAATTGAAGGTAAGGACATCAAGCATGATGGGATGCCAGTGGTCCGCAATAGAGTTCACAGCTGTCGTGGTGCTTTCGATTACTACCACAGGCACCATGAAAGCCCAGGTGACTGTCCCTTACAGGATAGTACTGTCTCCACTGGCCCGTGTCCGTATCGTGGTGCATGTTTTGAAAAACCGTTTGCCTCGAAGTGACAGCGTATTCGGACACGGTCGTCGACCTGGTGTAATACGGAAAATGATTCATCCCACTAATCAACACGTTCCCATTGATCTTTGGTCCAATGTCGATGATACTGTATACCCACTGCAATCGGACTGAGACGATGTTGAATCAAAATGGGAACACGTAGGGGTCGTCTGCTACAAAGCCGTATGTAGAACAACGTGCACTGCGAAACACTTCTGTCTGCACAAGAACTGTAATCTGGCGTCAGATCCGCCACAGATGTCGCCTTTCCTGCTTTAAAAGCGATTAGACCTCCACGCCTCTGGCGAAGCGCGTGCGTCCAAGACCTTGTCTTCTACTCGCGGTTTCAATCACTTTCCATAGACGTACAAGACAGTAGCACGAGACAGCCAATCAGCTTCGCTGTTTGTGCGATGCTCGCTTCCAGGGCCCTGCCCATAGAAATCTGCCACATCCGGAAGTCCCCTAAGACTAGGGATTTCTCCCATTTGTGGCCCATATCGTCTTTAGAATGATTTTCTCCTCGTCTCTTCTCCACTTACATACTTTTCTTACTGCGTCCCATATCTGCAACGCCACAAAGCGGCATTCATTCTCACGTTCGGCAATAATGGTGTCTTGTCTCAGTGTGCACAATGACGTGGCAAAAGTCATGGGATAGCGACATGCACATATATAGATGGCGGTAGTATCGATTACGCAAGATATAAAAGGGCAAGCATTGGCGGAGAACATCTATGGTCCATATCACGCTTACACGACAGTACTGGCGAGCCCCTGCAACAGAACTACTACTGGTAACTCCAGATGCTCGACCAGCCGAAAAACATGCAATCGCAGGGAAACCGTAGTGTACACAGCATGCAAACCAGCCACACACATCTCCTACACTGTGAGCTGATCCCTGACCGATCGCCCACTTATGTAAGACGACCTTGAACTGTTACAGGGACGCAGCAGTTGCAGCAGGCCCTACAAAGAGCACCTGCAACGATAAAGGTAACGATGCACGATATCTCGCACTAACATAACCACACCTTGCATGCACTGTCGCAGCTAGCAAGCCGCTAGTGCCCTTACCACCCGCCCTACTGTCGCAGAAGTATTTTTTTCCCTTGGCGCTTGCCTTGGCACTTTTTTCCCTCTGCCCTTACAAACCGCTACCCTTCGAACGCTTTCGTCCACTTTCTGTCTTCTGATGGACCATGTCAATGTGTAATCCTACCCAAACGCATGGACTAAATCACATTTCGCATCCTGTGACTCACGATTTGAAAACTAAAGTGTTATATGGAGGTGACAGTAAAACCTTTGGTTTGATCACCACGTTGGCGTGGAAGGGCCCCATCCTCTTGAAGAAAAAAAAAAAAAAAAAAAAAAAAAAAAAAAAAAAAAAAAAAAAAAGGGAGCTGTGATTCATAACGAGATGATAGGTGATTCGGGTCAAAAGGTTTGCCGGCCGGAGTGGCCGTGCGGTTCTAGGCGCTACAGTCGCAGATTCGAATCCTGCCTCGGGCATAGATGTGTGTGAACTCCTTAGGTTAGTTAGGTTTAATTAGTTCTAAGTTCTAGGCGACTGATGACCTCAGAAGTTAAGTCGCATAGCGCTCAGAGCCATTTGAACCATCAAAAGGTTTGCGACGTGGTTACGGCTGCGACGGGAATTAACAAACTGAACGCGGAATGGTAGTTGGAGCAAGACACACGATCATTCCATTTCGAAAATCGTTACGGAACTAATATTCTGAGATCCTTAGTGTCAACAGTGTGCTGAGAATACCAAATATCGGGCGTTACATTTCACCACGGAGAACGAAGTGGCCGACTGCCTTCACTTAACGACCGAGAGCAGTCACTGCTGACAGATAAGTAACATTGCGTGAAATAAAAGCAGAAATCAATGTGGGACGTATGACGAACGTATTCATTAGAACACTGCAGCGAAATATGACGTTAATGGGCTATGGTAGCAGACGAGCGACGCCACGGCCTTAGCTGACAGCGCTCTCCGGGGTTCGTGACCGTATCAGTTGGATTCTAGACAACTGGAAAACCATGCCCTATCAGATGAGTCCCGATTTCAGTTGGTAAGAACTGATGGTAGGGTTAGAGTGTGGCGCAGACCCCACGAAGCCTTGGACCACAGTTGTCAATAAGGCACTGTGCTGGTGTGGGCTGTGTTTACATGGAATGGACTGGGAAATGGTTGTATGAGCTACTTGGAGATTATTCACAGCCATTCATGAACTTGTTCACAAACAATGATGGACCTTTTATGGATTACAATGCACCATGCCATAGGGCCACAGTTGTCCGCCATTGGTTTGAAAGACATTCCTGGACAATTGGGCCACCCAGATCGCCCAACATGAATCCTATCGAACATTTAAGGGACATAATCGAGAGGTCAGCTCGTGCACAAAATCCTGCAACGGCAACAGTTTCTCAATTGTGGACGACTATGGAGTCAGCATAGCTCAATATTTCTGATGGGGACTTCCCGCGATTTGTGGCGTCCAAACCACGATGAGTTGCTGCGCTATGCCGGGCAAAAGGAAATCCGACACAGTATGAGGAGGTATCCCGTGACATTTGCCACGTCAGAGTAGCTGCAGACAACTCAGGTTGTGTAGAACAGCTGCAAAGATACGGCTTGTTTCTGCACGCTCCAGAACTCTGTTATTCCTTAGTAATGACCTTTTATTTCACGATCGAAAGGAAAACAACATGTTTTCGTTGCACGTAATGACTCCAAGAAACTGTTTTCCACAATCCTAACAAAAACAAAACAATGGACATTATCATCACACAAGATCTTCCTTATTCGAATCAATTGATGGTCAAGAACCAATCACGGAATATACATTGGAACAAACTAGAAATCAGCCTGAATTGGCCCATTCGTGTGTTTTTCCGTTGTCTAAAATACTACTAAAACTCCACAAATTTGAGAGTACCCTCTGACCTTAATATTTTCTGCCTCAGAGAATGCATTTTTTTCCGTGCCCAGCTCTTAGAGTACTTTAAGAAATATCTTTTTACTATACCTATGAACTTCGTAATCTGTCTCATGATGATGCGCTTTTTTTTCCGTACCTGATGCATTTTTATCGATGGCGAAGGTTGACAGTCAGTCTGCTCCTGGCTGGTCTTGCAATCTGTAATCACTATGCCGAAAGTTCCATAATTATAGAATGTAATTACTTCGATTTACTGAGTTATGCACATATAATACAGCTTACTCTGAACTGGTGTCACTGAATTATCTTTGGATTTGAGACTCCATCACTGAACGCTGAGGTAGACGTTGGTCATCTGCGACGGCTTACCTGAAACAGAAGAAAACAAAAATTAGACATAGGTTGGATCGTAAAGGGCCGATGTTTCTACTTACAAAATTCAGACAATAACCAAGCTAAAGTTGACCGTGCATTACCCTTTAAACGAACTTTGTAAGTAACGCAAAATGAGAGACCTCACTAAATTTCAAGAACAGATCTTTGGAACAAGTATATCGAATATTACCAATTTATTGATACATTAGCAGAAACACTATCCAGAATTACATGGGGAAATACGAATCCTTCCAAAACGTCTTGACCTCTCATTAACTGTGGGTGGAACCAACTGCTGAGCGATTCATATCGCCTAACGTTGAACTGGATTGCTGCACAATACTGCGCAATACTGAAACCAGGACTCCAAGCAGATTCTGAGCCTACCAACTTCTGCACTGCACATTCATAAGCACCACCAAGAACACGCTGACACACAAAGTGCCCAAATCATTCGGCGTCAAACGATGTTTAAACGAGAGTAATAGAGTCTTCAACAGATCTAATTTAAGTGTGTCAGCCATGAAAGAAGTTAATTCATTCCTACCTTTCAAAATTAGCGACGGTCTATGATAGCGTTGGTGAAGGGCGAACGACAATTGCCTGCAACCTACTGCGACAACATCCAAAATAATCATCATGCAATTGAGTCAACAACGGATATGTTAAGCAATTTGATGACATTCCGCAGCTTCTATCGTCTCCTAACTCGAATTATGAATTATGACCTAAGATTTACTTACGGCACAGATATTGCTGCGAACTAATTTCCCATCTTTCGAGATGTTACCCCTCCATTTCACCAGCTTCGTCTGTTCCCTGGCAGTTTGCATATTATCCACCTTTTACGTTACACAGCAGCTGTCCGTGGCTTTCGCATACGGAATCAGTTGCACATTTCGTCTCCACTCATCAATGACGAAGATGGGTGTAGGATAATTAACAGACTTTTAATAATAGTTAATAGAACGAAGATGGTCTGATATTGGACCGAAATCACTGGTCTGAAAAAAAAAAAAAATAGTGGTACAGCTGTACATATTACAATGCAATTTTCAACCTCCCTACAAGCAGTTCAACACAAAATATTTCAGATAATTACTTCATTTGTAATACAGACTATCACATTGGTCGCAGACTACAGTTGCATCAGATGAGGAGGCCAGACAAAGAAGGACGTAAATTAGAATTACCTGACAAGAGACTGGTTTACTGTTTACAATTCCGTAGCAATATGAACAACACCACGTTGTAGTTAACAAAATAAGTCTTGCAACGCCTCATTTGGGCTGGAAGTTCTCTGTCGAACCAATAAGCAAACTAACCGTTATGACAATAGGAAGTACAGAGAAGCCATTTGCCGTATCTAGCAGTGGACGTCAAATGTTGCTGCTAATGATTTAGAGTACACAACATTGAGCTTTCTGGTCGTCACACGCAGTTATTTGAGGTGAGTGTTGATAACTACTACAAAGTGTGACTTGAAGTTTTACTAGGTAAGTGGAGGTGGTTATTATGTAAAGAAAAATAGATGGGCTAACATATTGGGTTGCTGCGTCAGTTCGCACAGTTTTCCATTAGTTTAATAAACGCAGTATTCCTACGTAAGTTCGTAGCGTTTTTTCATTAGTTTTATAAACACAACAGATACACTTAACGGATACTTTAATCGTCGATAATGTATTCTCCTTCACTAGCGAAGATCTCGTCGTGCTGTGTTCGGAGCGCTTTTTCATTTGTATAAGAAATTCTTTGAAGGTTGCTCGATAGAAACAGGAAAAGTTGAAAATCTGAGAGTGCAATATCAGGTGAATAAGGTGGATGCGGATAACTTCCCAACCAAACTGCAGTATAGCTTTTTTTTAAAAAAAAAAGAATGCAGACGGGCGTTATCTTCGAATGGCGTCACTTCTTGCAGTCTACCTGGTCGTGTTCTTGGATTGCGTCTGCAAGACACCTCAGTTGATGATAAACGTCAATAGTGATGGTTATACCTTGTGGAAGTAATTCGGCGTACACCACACTGTCACGTTATATTTCGTGGATGCACGCAGGTCTTTGTTTGGGCTCAACCGTTCCTTTCTTTCCCTTATGTCAGCATAAAGACACCATATCTCTTCAGCAGTAACGACACGATAGGTATGGTCGGTGTTGTTCATGAGACAACTGATGACGCGCAAGCAGAGAAGCATGATGACCACTGCATAATGACCGTCCGCTGATACTTTGATTTTGGCTTGGAGCATGCGCTACCCATACACTCCAGTTTTGAACCTTATCCATTGCATGCAAATGTCGCACGATGGTGGAATGATCAAATTTCATCACATCTGCCAGTTCTCGAGTAGGCTGAAGCGGATCACTGCAGATTAATGAGTTTAAACGCTCTTCATTAAACCACGAAGTTCTTTCTGAACAGGGAAGCTCACGAATCTCAAAAAGATTCTCCTTAAAACGAGAAACCATTCTCTTGCCGTGCTCTGCCCAATCCTGCAAATGTTTCTGGCTGCATCCGCTGCTGTCACCCCTCTATTGAACTTAGACATAATTATACGTCGGAAATGTTCCTTTTTCTCCACTCGGTACTCCATTCTCCAGCGTCCAAAGTTCCATTCACTACTTCAAGGTGACAAAATGACAATATGTAAACTCAAATAGCAACAGTGAACTACAAATAAGAAATGATAATTGATAAATAGACCCATAGCAAACGGGAATACCAACATGCAAAACAAAAACGATACGAACTTTACCATCAACCTAATATTATTACCTTCAACTTGCTCATTCACGAACCGCACAAACTGAAAAGTAAAACATTGTAGTGTAATTCGTAATCCGCAGCGGGTTCAACGTCCTTTCTTCGGGGTAGAATGCCATAAAATCAGATGATAATGTCATGCTTGTGGAGTATTAATATTATCTTAAGCGATGAGAAATATACGAATGTGTAAATTCTATTGGTTTTATCGTTTAATCGAATGAAGTTTCTGGATTCTCGGTTGTCTCACCATCAAGGTGTAACTGCCACACTGCTTTCAACTTTACGTACAGCCTCTGGCATTGACTACTGTCAATTATTTTCGAATTCTGAAAGCATAGGAAATTAAACGATAGGTGAGCTACGATGATCCCTCTACTTTCGGCTCATCAATGTGGACTATAGCGAATTCCTAATTCGTACTTAAATCAATGCAACACTGAGAGTTAAACAGTGTCTGGATAGTGTACCCTCTCCCTCCCCCTTTTTTGTACTTGGCCGCATTTAAAATGATACTAGGTATCTTGGGCAGACAAGGTGTTGATTTACTCCAGGCTACGACGTAGGATATTAATGAGCGCCACACCCATTTCCGGAACATTAAGTGCCGCTAATATCAGAGCAGGCAGGAGCAGCACAAGGTTCCAGCGTTGCGTTCACCACAGGAAGCGCGCGCGGAAGATTTATTGCGCAATATGTTTTTTTTCTTTTTTTACGTTTGTAATTCCTTAGAAACTCGTCTGTGCCAGCCACTATAATTTCGGGTCTCCGTGTAAGGTACAGCTGGAATGAGAAGGTGACGCATAGTGACTCACCCTACATCTCGACAACCGACCATTCTCGCTGCTACTACAACGAAAACTGGGAAGCCATTGTCCGCGTACGATTCTTGTCGCACTACATTACACATAGTTTCGGACTCGTCGGAGTTCATACAACCTTTAGAGTCTCCCAAGCTGCGACATCGTGGCGAAAAAAGACAGTGACCCGTATATGTAATAAGTTTTCTTTCATTTACGTCTATCGTCACAATCTTTTTGTTTAACAGAGTACCGGTTTCAGTTTTTAATGACCATCATCAGATCTGTTTCATAAAAACAAAGTCCTAACATACTGCAGCCATAGTGGCATCGTCAAATGTTAAATGCGGACGATGCCACTATGGTTGCAGTACATTAGGACTTTGTTTTTATGAAACAGATCTGATGATGGTCATTAAAAACTGAAACCGGTACTCTCTTACACAAAAAGATTGTGACGATAGACGTAAATTAAAATAAACTTATTTAGAATCTCCCTTTTGAGCCCTTTCCACTGCGTTTCAAATCAATTATTATTTGAGTTGCTGCACTTTTCCTAAATTCCATCCGAAGAGTTTAATAGCTCTCGTGCACTGTTGTGTAAAATTACAAAACATAATATGTGTCAGCACGTTTTCCGCCCTTGCTATGTCTAGAGTTTAATGAGCACTGAATAATATTTCATAAAATAAAGATAACTAAATTAGATGGAATTAGGATCCGATACCTCCAGAACTATCACATTACATTTTCGTGCTACAAATCGTTGCTGCTATTTTCCGCTGAACGCTGTTTCGTAGCACTGACTTACGTGCACACGTTCTCTGTATGTTGGTTTGCGTGAAATCAAGAATCCACCGTGTCTCATTCTAAATATCTTACACACACACGCATGAGACCTGATTTCTCCAATGGTTTCTGCAACATTCGGTTGTTAATATTGTAATCCTCTGAGTTCAGCTTCTGTATTTCCGAGAGTCGTTTTCTTTTTTTCAAATGGTTCAAATGGCTCCGAGCACTATGCGACTTAACTTCTGAGGTCATCACTCGCCTAGAACTTAGAACTAATTAAACCTAACTAACCTAAGGACATCACACACATCCATGACCGAAGCAGGATTCGAACCTGCGACCGGAGCGGTCGCTTGGCTCCAGACTGTAGCGCCTTGGCCGGCCGCGGTGGTCTCGCGGTTCTAGGCGCGCAGTCCGGAACCGTGCGACTGCTACGGTCGCAGGTTCGAATCCTGCCTCGGGCATCGATGTGTGTGATGTCCTTAGGTTAGTTAGATTTAAGTAGTTCTAAGTTCTAGGGGACTAAGGACCACAGCAGTTGAGTCCCACAGTGCTCAGAGCCATTTGAACCATTTTTTTTGTAGCGCCTTGAACCGCACGGCCACTTCGGCCCGCCTCTGTCTTTCATGCAGAATGTCTGAAGCAATGTTTGTATGTGACAACTTAAAATTGTATACGATATTAGTGCCTGTGTTATTCTGATTACGATGCAAAGATCCTTTTATACCGGGCAAGCGACTTTTAAGTACAACGTCTGACCTCTACAGGAATATACATAACGGATGTACGAATACAGGTAGTAAACGCGTGGTTGACGACATATGGAAGTTTGGGTGCGGCCGTGAGACGTGAACGGTTAGCCAAATGGTAAGGTGACCGCTCGCTATAAGCGGGAAATTCGGGTTCGAGTCCTGGTCCAAGCACAAAATTATCATTGTCGTCCTTCCATTCCACAGCTGATGGTTGTCCTCATACACAATTGCGAATTCATCCGATATACTTAAAATTATGTTTCGGTTCCTTGCCTTCGTAGGTAGTACACAACCCGAAGGCTAGATGTGAGCCGTTCGCGAAGGAACCGTTCACTAAGCTAAACAGAAATATTGAGGAACGACTTCTAAGGAACGGTCGTTCATCGTTCCCTTCAGGTCGATGTCTTCACCGCCTCTGTCTCATTCTTTTTTGGTGTAACAATTCGTTCTTCGTACCTGTTCTACCGTTCTTCGAGCTGTACTGAGTTTGCTTTCATACGCTGTCTTCACCAGTTCTTAATCAATTTCAATCCGTTCTCGAAACTCAGACTTGTAGTTCTTGGCGTACGTCGTTCAACGTTCAAAACCGACAATTTACTACTTTCTTGTAATTAGACATTTAAATTGAAACAAGATCCCCGAATTAGAAGGGTCTACTAATCAGGCGATCAGGTGTGCTGTATATTACACACCACACCAAATTGATTGAGTGATTTTCAACGAGAAAATCTAAGGAATGAGTGTCTCTAAGAAGAGAAACATATTTTAGAAGCGAATCAGGAGCTTCAGTTTTACTCGGAGCAGATGACTGGATTATAGGCAACACACGCTGCATACGCGCACCAAAGTGCCATGTCCATCATACGCGCACCAAAGTGCCATGTCCATAGGAACATAACCAACACAAAAGGACGCCCATTGACGGCGGGAAACGCCGGCGAACGTTTTGTTTCTAACAAAAAAAAGTCTCCCTGACGTGATCTGTCACCCTGTATGAACAAAGCGTCTCTCCCAAGAGTCGTTTGGCGCATTTTCTCTGGTGTTTCGGCAGATATTTGCAGTTTCGTTTTCGCAATGTGTGGATGAAATCGGCCCAAACAAATACTGCTCATCATATTTTTCATGCGACGCCTAGCGTGAACGGAAAACGTCGGTTTGTTTCCCGCCGCAAACAAAACTACTTTTAAAGCGAAATTTCACGTACCCAGTCGATAGAGTGGTTCCAAATAAGTCGAGTATGATAATCAGCTTTAACACGGAGAGGAGAACACGAAGAACAAGTACTCAAGTAGCGACTGGATAGCACTGCTGCATGGCGGTAGCAGACAACAGGGGAACGATGTCGCATGAGGAGGAGGATATTAATGTTTCACGCCCCGTCGACAATGAGGTCATAAGAGACGGAGCACAAGCTCGGATTAGGAAAGAATAGAGAAGGAAAGCAACCGTTCTCTTTCGTAAGAACCATCCTGCCATTTACCTAAAGGTAATCCCTTCACAATGATTTTAAGTCATTTACTCTTGTACAAATACGTGTGCATGATTCAGGAACACACATTTTCAATAACTTGCTAGCAATGAAATTCAGTTTAAGAGAAGCCTAAAGGATTTATTGCTGGCCAACTCCTTCTAGCCCATTGATGAATTTCTCAGTAGAATCAATGATAATATATATATCATGTTTATTCCCGATTCTCGCGCAATTTGTCTGCTACTGATGTGCGAATTAGCCGCGACAGCAGCTAAAACACCTACTTGGGCATCATAATTCGTTGCAGGTCGTGGTTGGCGTTTCACATGTGGCTGCACACTTCCTGTTTCCTTAAATAACGTAATTATCCGGCAGCATACATATAACACGCCCATTGGGCATTTTGATCACAGTAGCCATACATCAACACGATATCGACCTCTTTCGCAACTGGTAAACGGTACATTTTAACACGGGTAATGTATCATGAAGCAAATACCGTCCGCACTGGCGGAATGTTACGTGATACCACGTTGTTATACGTTTGTGAAATACGACGTCTGACAACATGCGTCAGCGCATTGTCAATGCATGTGCGAACATTACGGAAGGCGAACTACTCGCTGTTGACAGGAATGTCGTCACCCGTTTTGCCAAATGCATATAACAACCGTTCAAAAAAGGTATACCATATAAAGACAAACTAGAAACATTATATATATATTGGTCCTAGTTTGTATTTATATGGTATACCTTTTTTGATCGATCTGTCTCGCTGACCACTCAGCTACCGGAGAGGACAGTAATGTGTTCACTGTAAATAAGTATTGTAGTAGTTCTATTAATGTTTATTAACTTATAAATCAAAAAACATTGTTTTTAATTTTAAATTCAGTCATTAATGCGATCTTAGTAAATGAGTGTTTGTAAAATGATTCTTTGATATAGTGTTCGTTAAAAAAAATAAAGACAATCATTCCACTTGGGACCTGTGAAAAGTACATTAGCTTATTTGTTTCAGTTGTAAATATTTGTCATGTATTATTGTTTTTTCTGACATTCTCTACATCCTGGAGGACCTTCTCATTACGGATCAATTGGAATGAAAGTAAATCTAATCTAATTTAAGGGAAATCACGAAAGCCTAAATCAGGATGGCCGTACGCGGGTTTGAACTGTCGACCTCCCGAATGCGAGTCCAGTGTGCTAACACCACTGCGCTACCCTGCTCGGTGTTGCGCACGACACGGGTAGAGTTGGGCAAGCATTGCTTCTGGAGAGCAGTGTTTATTCTTCATGTTTTACAGTCTCTGTTAATAAATATCGATTAAACTAATATCGCATTAAAGTAATCTGGGACGGCTTCATCGAAAGCGAACGTAAAATTCGGCTTTAAAAATAGCTTCATTTGTAACAGGATAAAAAACCAACGCTTGCTGCTGACCACAGACTTCGCATTAAACATGTGATGGGCTGTATTTGTTTGGGTTGACTCCATCTACACATTACACAAACGAAATATCAAATATCTGGCGAAACACCAGGGAAAGTGCCCTGACAATTCTTAAGCCGTCGACACATGGATCGTGCGTTCGAATGCTAAGCGTGCCGAGTTTCTGGCGTCATATAGTGGAAAAAGCGCGTTGGGTAGTCTTTCCGAAAGTGCAGAGCAATATTTAGCATGAGAGATATTCTGAACGTGCGTTTGAACGTTCACCAGTGAGATGGAAGAACGGCATCTACGTCACACACGCAATCTCTGGGCAGTTCAGAGTCGCCAGACTTGATATTAGCTTCCACTTGAAGCCCATATGTACATATTACGTTTCTAAACATAATTTGTTGTGCCAAAATGACGGGAACTGTCATATTGATGGTTAAAGAATTATTGTAACCTGTTATTATGAAACCGTCTCATAGAAACGACAGCCGGTCGGAGTGGCAGTGCGGTTCTAGGCGCTACGGTCTGCAACCGAACGACCGCTACGGTCGCAGGTTCGAATCCTGCCTCGGGCATGGATGTGTGTGATGTCCTTAGGTTAATGAGGTTTAATTAGTTCTAAGTTCTAGGGGACTGATGACCTCAGAAGGTAAGTCGCATAGTGCTCAGAGCCACCACCATGGCAACGACACGCTGAGTATAAATAACAAATGCAATTTTTTTGGTGCTGTTCGTTATAATTACGTGGCAGTTACACCTACGATTGCAGTTTTCAGGTCGTATAATTATCATGGTCGGTATAGTGCACCATGAGAATTGTAGCAGAATAGCACTGTGTTGAGTAATGTGTTGCTGGTTCACGTATAAAAGGACGCAAATTTTTTTTTCCAGTTGCCTTCACTTTCTCTAATCGGTTCCGAGACTTCCTTGTTAATTTAATAGCAGGATAACCTTCAGCAGTCGATGTTACCTAAATATAGGTACAGTATTTCTGAGGTGTGAGTTTGTTCGGGTAGCTGAATCTACAAGACAGCTTGCACTACATGTAGTAAGATATTTTGCACTTTCTTAAGTTGCGTATTTCACATCTTGTAAATATTCTGCTGCTGAATAGGAATAGTGATCAAGTAAAAATGGCATTGACATTGTACTAAAAAGTGTGAACGATGAAATAATTTTTATCTATGGAGAACTATTGTAAATTTGTGTGGAATTTTATACGCCGTTGAGAAGGGAGGAGATTTGCGTTTTAATCGAGCTAACGTAGGAATTTTGCTTCCGTCCATTACGTAAACAGTGTTGCGTGTCAGCCAAGTATAGCCGACGACTGCCGTTGGAGCGCGCTGCGATCGTGTATGCCATGTTGAGTGTTGAGAACACGAACCGTAGGCACAAGTAACAGCTTTTCTGTGCGTCCATGAGCACGTTGAAGACGGCATTCCCGCCGCTGATGTTCGAAAGCACGGTCAGTGTGCCGACGGCTTTAAGGGACGTAAGTAGTGGATTTGCAACAAAGACCTGTGGCACCCCTCCACTTAACATTACCCGAATCAGGTTCAAACACTGGAGGGCAACCTCCTGCTTCCTGATTTCCGCATGTGAAGTGAGCCATTGTTGAGCCTTTTCCCCTCGTCCGATGATGTTCCAAATTACGGAAATGTGTTGCACGACCCACACAATGTAATTGTTTTGATATGTCAAAGAATACGCCTACTTCCCTCAACCTGTCATTGAGTCGTGCTAATGCCTGACGCAAAGAAGAATAACATGCATTTTCTGGGGTTATTCCTTTCCTGAAGCCAAACTGTGAGTCTCAGAACGAACTGTGTGTTCTGAGCTGTGTCACTTCTCTCGAACTGAGCAGCAGAATTTCTGGCAATATTTCGGCACGTGGCCGCCGGCCTTGACCTGCTACCTGGGACAGGTGGATGTGGGTGCGTGGGCAGAGGTCGGGAGATGTCGGGCAGCCTGTTGCTGTGCACACTGCGGGGTGCGGGAGGTGCGACGACGCAAGCGTCGCCGGCCAGCCTAGGTCGCCGGGCAACAGGTGTGCCGTGCGCTGCTGTGCTCTGCTGAGCTGCCGTGCGCGCTGCAACAGGCGCCCCGCAGCATCCACCTGCAGACTGCCGGCCGCGTCGACCGTCTCCGTCCTCCACTTATCACCACATCACCAACTGTGTGCCGCGACAGCCACACTTCCACTTCAAGTTGTTGTTGTGGTTTTCAGTACGATGCACCTTTGTCTGTCATGTGCAAGCGTCTTCATTTCTGCGTAATGACTGCAATCTACATCCATTTGAACCTGCTTAATGTAGTAAATTGAAACTTCATGGTTCCAGAGACTTTTCAGGTCTCAAATGTCCACAACGTATATATGCGACTGAAGCGAATGGGAATTTGAAATGAGGAAGGAGGCATGCCAGGGTAGACTGCGCAGTTGTGTAAAGCGCATCTGCCTAGTGAGCAGGTGAACAGGATTCGAATCTATATCTACATCTACATACATACTCTGCAAGCCACCGTACGATGCGTGCCGGAGGGTACCCTCTACCACTATTACTCATTTCCTTTCCTGTTCCACTTGCAAATAGAGCGAGGGAAAAAGACTATCTGTATGCCTTTGTATGAGCCCCAATTTCTCTAATTTATCTTCGCGGTCCTTAAGCGCAATGTATGTTGCTGGCAGTAGAATCGTTCGGCAGTCAGCTTCAAATGCCGATTCTCTAAATTTTCTCAATGGTGTTTCTCGAAAACCACGTCGTTTCCCTACAGGCATTCCTATTTGAACTCGCGAAGCATCTCCGTAACCATCTCCGTAACACTTACCCGTTGCTGGAACATTCCGTTAACAAATCTAGCAGGCCGCCTTTGAATTGCTTCGATGGTTGAGTTGGGGTTGAGTTGATTAGCGGGAGGAGACCAAACTGCCAGGTCATCGGTCTCATCGGATTGGGGAAAGATGGGGAAGGAAGTTGGCCGTGCTCTTTCGAAGGAACCATCCCGGCATTTGCCTGAAGCGATTTAGGGAAATCACGGAAAACCTAAATCAGGATAGCCGGAAGCGGGATTGAACCGTCGTCCTCCCGAATGCGAGTCCAATGTGCTAACCACTGCGCCACCTCGCTCGGTAATTGCTTCGATGTCTTCCTTCAATCCGACCAGGTACGGATCCCAAACACTCGGGCAGTACTCAAGAATACGTCGCGCTAGCATCCCATATGTGGTCTCCTTTACAAGTGTTACACTCTTTCCTAAAATTCCCCCAATAAACCGAAGTCGACAATTCCTCTTCCCTATCGCGGTTCTCACATGCTCGTTCCATTTCATATAGCTCTGCAACGTTACGCCCAGATATTTAAACGACTTGAATGTGTGAAGTAGAACCCTATAACACTGTAACCGAACGTTACAGGTTTGTTGTTTTTTCTCATCCGCATTAAATTAAATTTCTCCACATTCAGAGCTAGCTGCCTTTCGTCACAGCAACTCAAAATTTTGTCTAAGTCGTCTTGTACGCCGGCCGAGGTTTCCGAGTGGTTCTAGGCGCTACAGTCTGAACCGCTACGGTCGCAGTTTCGAATCCTGCCTCGGGAATGGTTCTGTGTGATGTCCTTAGGTTAGTTAGGTTTAAGTAGTTGTAAGTTCTAGATGACTGATGACCTCAGAAGTTAAGTCCCACATTGCTCAGAGCCATTTGAACCATTTTTTTTTTCGTCTTGTACAATCACTCAACTTCGATAGTTTACCGTAAACCACAGTATCATCAGCAAACAATCGTAGATTGAAATTTCCAGGCAGATTCAAACTGTGTGCCGGACCGACAATGGAATTCAGGACTTTTGCCGGGCAAGTGCTCTACCGACTGTGCTACCCAAGCACGACTCATGAGCCGTCCGCACAGCTTTACTTCCGCCAATGCCGCTTCTCTCCTACCTTCCTAGTCCCGAGTTCTAGTCTCGGCCCGGCACACAGTTTTAATCTGTCGGGAAGTTTCACATCAGAGCACACTCTCGAACCGTAGATTGTTTCCCTCCCTGTGCACCAAGTCATTTATGTACCTACAGAACAATAGTGGTCCTATCACACTTCTCTGGGGCACTCCTGACGAATCCCTTGTCTATGATGAACATTCGCCGTCGAGGACAACATACTGGTTACAATTACTTAAGAAGTCTATGAACTTTTCCCATATGCTCGTACCTTCGTTAACAACCTGCTATGGGACACCGTGTCAAATGCTCTCCGGAAATTTAGAAATATCGAATTTTCCTGGCACGCATCATCCATAATTCGCAATATATCACACACAAAAAGGCAAGCTGATTTGCGCATAAGAGGTGCTTTCTAAAAAAAACTTGCTGATTAATGGACATAAACTTCACAGTATTAAGAAAGTTTATAATATTATAACTGAGAATATGTTCAAGAATTCTGCGGCAAGCGGAAGTTAAGAGTATTGGTCCGTAATTTGGCGGGGCCGTTCTCAAAATGGTTCAAATGGCTCTGAGCACTATGGGACTCAACTGTTGTGGTCATTAGTCCCCTAGAACTTAGAACTACTTAAACCTAACTAACCTAAGGACATCACACACATCCATGCCCGAGGCAGGATTCGAACCTGCGACCGTAGCAGTCGCACGGTTCCGGACTGCGCGCCTAGAACCGCGAGACCACCGCGGACGGCGCCGTTCTCTTACCCTTCTTATATACTGGAGTCACCTGAGCTTTTTTCTAGTCGCTTGGTACTTTGTGCTGAGCGAGAGATTCACGATAAATGCAAGCTAGGGAAGGAGCCAGTGCCTTAGAGTACTCTTTGTAAAACCGAACTGGTATTCTATCCGGACCTGGTTATATGTTTGCTTTCTAATCTTTCATTTGTTTCTCTGGGTCAGAGATGCCTATTACTATGTTGTCCATACGAGAGTCTGTCCGAAGGTCAAATGACAGTATGTTTGTACAGTACTCTTGGCCTTTGTCTACATTTTCACTATTCGCTTCAATCTGCACATAGACAACACAATGTAGTCAAAACTTTGTTCTCTGACTGTAGACGAATTAGAGACATTTGCGTAATTCCTTCATTCCAAACCTGGGAAATTACTTTCACAACAAAACGTAGAAGCAAAAGAAACCAAAGACACTCTTTAACAGGGAAAACTGAAAACCAACGCATAGTTGAAACTGAAAAAAACGAACACAACACTGTGTCGGTGAATCCCTGTATCACAGCAAGTATGACTGGTTCCGCCAACTAAAGCTGAAACAGTCATACAGCCTGCTGTGATTGAGATGTTGACATTGTAAGAACCACAAATAAATCCCGCACAATTATGTACAGGTTGATTAAAAAAGAACGAACAGAATTCCACTGTTTATTACAGACGAACTATGAAAGTAGAAACACACTGCACTGGCCACTGGATGGAGGTAGGTTTAAAGTTAAAAAGGGAACAGATACTATACCACACACTCAACACGTGCTCCAGGCGTTGATCGAGAAACATAGAAACAGTAGTCCATATCATTCCAAAGGGGAACCAATAGGGCCGACAGCTTCAACAATTTGATTTCTCGACTCTTGAAGTAGGTGCCATAGGTGGCTATAGGCTCTGTCTGTTATGTACCCCCACACACAGAAATGGCACAGTGGGACGCCCAAGGCAATGAACATGATGTTGTTGTCCATCTCTTCCAGTCCATCGTTGCGGGATAGTGTTGACAAGACGATGCCTCACCTCGAGGTGAAAGTGAGGCGGGGCGCCGTCTGACATAAAAATTAATTCAGCGGAACCTTCGGGAAGTTGTGGAAAGAACCATTTCCACAACACGTCCCCGTATAACACTCCTGTCACAGTTCCCTCCACGAAAAAGTAAGGTCCATATATGAACAGAATCGGCACAAAACACACTCAGTTTCGGTGAGTCTCTTTTGCGTTGAACGATGATGACGCCAGGATTTTGTGACCCCATTCTCGAACTATGACAGTTTATTTTACCCGACAGATGAAAAGTCGATTCGTCCGAAAAGATGAGTCGTTCGGAAAAAGTATCCTCTGCGACATCCAGGAGAAATGAAAAGCAAAATTCATACTTGTTGTTACGGTTGCCGCAACGCATGTCACAGGAATTACAAATTGTAAGGCTTCATATGCAGGCGTCGTTCCAGAGCACGCCAGACTATTGTTTGAGGAAGCTGAAGTCATGTGGACTTGCGACAGCTCTGTGTGAACACATCTCGGATACGCTCGACATTTACATCAGACGTGCGTGGCTAATCATTGCTCCTCCCTTTGCCTGCCCACCCAACTTCCAAGAAATTTGTGTGTCAGTTCATAAATCTGCTTGTGCAGAGGTGGCTTCTTGCTGAGTCGACGGCGGAATACACGTTGCACTTCAACAATGGATTGACTTATTTTTATTCCGACAGAGGGAAATGTTTTCTGTTGTGGTGCAGTCACCATCTTGCTACAGACAAACAGCGCAGCTTCATGCTCTAACATGCACTAATTTGCGCGCAATAAACAACTGAAGTCCATTTTTTTCTTTTAGAATCACCTGGTACACTGAGTGGATGAATTCATTATTAAATTGATCACTCCAGTTACGATCCTGACATGTTAAAAGATTCGAGACCGCTGCGGTTGGCCCAGGAGACATCGTCAGTGCGCAGCATCAACGGTATCTTCGACACTACTAACAATCCTCGGACCCTTGCATGAACTACGCCAGCTGTCCTACAATCTGTTCAGACTGTTGCAAAGATTTTTTTCCTCTGGGCTCGATGTGTACTTTCTTCCCTCTGTCCTAAGAGAGAGAGAGAGAGAGAGAGAGAGAGAGAGAGAGAGAGATTATACGTACAGAGTGTTGCAAAAAGGTTCGGCCAACCTTTCAGGAAACATTCCTCACACACAAATAAAGAAAAGATGTTATGGGGACATGTGTCCGGAAACGCTTGATTTCCTTGTTAGAGCTCATTTTAGTTTCGTCAGTATGTACTGTACTTCCTCGATTCACCGCCAATTGAAGGAAGGTAATGTTGACTGTGGTGCTTGTGTTGACATGCGACTCTTTGCTCTACAGTACTAGCATGAAGCATATCAGTATGTAGCATCAACAGGTTAGTGTTCATCACGAACGTGATTTTGCAGTCAGTGCAATGTTTACAAATGCGGAATTGGCAGATGCCCATTTGATGTATGGATTAGCACGGGGCAATAGCCGTGGCGCGGTAGGTTTGTATCGAGACAGATTTCCAGAACGAAGGTGTCCAGACAGGAAGACGTTCGAAGTAATTTATCGGCGTCTTAGGGAGCACGGAACATTCCAGCCTATGACTCGCGACTGAGGAAGACCTAGAACGACGAGGACACCTACAATGGACGAGGCAATTCTTCGTGCAGTTGACGATAACGCTAATGTCAGTGTCAGAGAAGTTGCTGCTGTACAAGGTAACGTTGACCACGTCACTGTATGGAGAGTGCTACGGGAGAACCAGTTGTTTCCGTACCACGTACAGCGTGTGCAGGCACTATCAGCAGCTGATTGGCCTCCACGGGTAAACTTCCGCGAATAGTTCATCAAACAATGTGTCAACCCTCATTTCAGTGCAAATGTTCTCCTTACGGATGAGCCTTCATTCCAACGTGATCAAATTGTAAATTTTCACAATCAACATGTGTGGGCTGACGAGAATCCGCACGCAATTGTGCAATAACGTCATCAACACTGATTTTCTGTGAACGTTTGGGCAGGCATTGTTGGTGATGTCTTGATTGGACCGCATGTTGTTCCACCTACGCTCAATGGAGCACGTTATCATGATTTCATACGGGATACTCTACCTGTGCTGCTAGAACATGTGCCTTAACAAGTACGACACAACATGTGGTTCATGCACGATGCAGCTCCTGCACATTTCAGTCGAAGTGTTCGTCGTACGTTCTCAACAACAGATTCGGTGACCGATGGATTGGTAGAGGTGGACCAATTCCATGGCCTCCACGCTCTCCAGACCTCAACCCTCTTGACTTTCGTTTATAGGGGCATTTGAAAGCTCTTGTCTACGCAACCCCGGTACCAAATGTAGAGACTCTTCGTACTCGTATTGTGGACGGCTGTGATAGAATACGCCATTCTCCAGGGCTGCATCAGCGCATCAGGGATTCCATGCGTCGGAGGGTCGATGCATGTATCCTCGCTAACGGAGGACATTTTGAACATTTCCTGTAAGAAAGTGTTTGAAGTCACGCTGGGTACGTTCAGTTGCTGTGTGTTTCCATTCCATGACTAATGTGATTTGAAGAGAAGTAATAAAATGAGCTCTAACATGGGAAGTAAGAGTTTCCGGACACATGTCCACATAACATATTTTCTCTCTTTGTGTGTGAGGAATGTTTCCTGAAAGTTTAGCCGTACCTTTTTGTAACTTCCTGTCTGAATTGTTTACCGCTCACGTTTCACTTCTGTACAAGGTCACACATCAAAAAGCCGTTTACTACTCCTAGTTTGCGATTTTCTAACCTGATTCAGTCGGAATCGCCAGATTTAATTCGACTACATTCCGTTAGCCATGTTTTACGTTTGTTGATATCCATGTTATAATATCTTTCGAAGACACTATCCGTTCAGTTCAACTGATTTTTCCGCACCTCCTGAAATTACTGACAGAACTATATTGTCATTGCCAAATATCAACGTTTTTCTTTATTCTTCCTGAACTGTAATTTGCTTTCCACATTATTTCTTGGGTTCTTTTACTGCTTGCTCAATGTAAAGAGTGAATAACATCGCTGATAAGCTGTAAACCTGTCTCACTTCCTTCTTAACTACTGCTCCCCAATGCGTATTACAGTTTCCTTTTACTCGAAGTACAACGCAATTCGATGAGATGTTGTCATTGTTAAGTTATTTTCATTGTTTTACATTTCGATGGTGTCGTGCGCATATGACAATGTCATGACGCAACTAAGAAGTACTATTATTCTAGCGAATGTGCAGTGAAAGATATATCCGGTAAGCTGTGGCAATTTACAGCAAGGATCGTAGTGATACTACACACTTAACCTTCATACGCGCGTCTGCCAGGAAAAACACAAAGTAATTTGGTTGACAAAGGTGATGTGAAGAAAGAAAAGCGTAGTGGATCGAACGCAAGTAAGAATGACGCTGTACATCGTGTTATTTGTAAATTTCGCGGTGTGTGGTGAGATGTTTTGACCATGTCCATACAATAACCTCAAAACAGCAATCAATCACAAGCAAGTTATAATTTTTATCCAAAAGTCACCGTAAATGGTTCCAGATTTAAAAATCCATCTTCAGAAGGTTGCTACGTTTCTGGGTTCGTTTTGTGGTGACTTAGTGCTGTGGTGACTTTGTGCATGTTGCTTAGCGACGCAGCTTTCTAGAAACTATTTTGGTACTCAAAGATGCAAGAAACACCGTTCTACTCTCTGGGGGTCGAAATACTATTACACAAACTACACACGCCTATTGTACCTTCTGTAAGGGAATCGTTTGGTCCGGTTCACGAAACAGTTAGTTATAAACTAGCAGCACATAACTTAAGAAATACAGTAAACTTGCTCAGGAGAAGCATCATACATCTAAATCTACATCTACATCCATACTCCTGACGGTGTGTGGCGGAGGATACCTTGAGTATATCGGTTCTCCCTTCTATTCCAGTCTCGTATTGTTCGTGGAAAGGATTGTCGGTATGCCTCTGTGTGGGCTCTAATCTCTCTGATTTTATCCTCATGGTCTCTTCACGAGATATACTGCTTGACTCCTCGGTGAAGGAACGCTTTCGCGATTACTACATGATCGAGTAACGAAGCGCGCTGCTCTCTGTTGGATCTTCTCTATCTGTTCTATCAACCCTATCTGTTACGGATCCCACAGTGCTGAGGAGTATTCAAGCAGTGGGCGAACAAGCGTACTGTAACCTACTTCCTTTGTTGTCGGATTGCATTTCCTTAGGATTCTTCCAATGAATCCCAGTCTGGCATCTGTTTTACCGACGATCAACTTTGTATGATCATTCCATTTTAAATCACTCCTAATGCGTACTCCCACATAATTTATGGAATTAACTGCTTCCAGTTGCTGACCTGCTATATTGTAGCTAAATGATAACGGATCTTTCTTTCTATGTATTCGCAGCACATTACACTTGTCTACAATGAGATTCAATTGCCATTCCCTGCACCATGCAATTCGCTGCAGATCCTCCTGCATTTCAGTGCAATTTTCCATTGTTACAACCTCTCGATATACCACAGCATCATCCTAAAAAAGCCCCAGTGAACTTCCGATGTTATCCACAATGTCTTATATATATATATATATATATATATATATATATATATATATATATATATATATATATATATATCCCCTGCGGCACACCTGAAATCACTCTTACTTCGAAGACTTCTCTCCATTGAGAATGACATGCTGCGCTCTGTGATCTAGGAACTCTTCAATTCAACCACACAATTGGTCTGATAGTCCATACGCTCTTACTTTGTTCATTAAACGACTGTGGGGAACTGTGTCAAACGCCTTGCGGAATTCAAGAAACACGGCATCTACCTGTGAACCCGTGTCTAAGGCCCTCTGAGTCTCGTGGACGAATAGCGCGAGCTGGGTTTCACACGACCGTCTTTTTCGAAACCCATGCTGATTCCTACAGAGTAGATTTCTAGTATCCAGAAAAGACATTATACTCGAACATAATACGTGTTCCAAAATTCTACAACTGATCGACGTTAGAGATATAGGTCTATAGTTCTGCACATCTGTTCGACGTCCCTTCTTGAAAACGGGGATGACCTGTGCCCTTTTCCAATCCTTTGGAACGCTTCGCTCTTCTAGAGACCTACGGTACACCGCTGCAAGAAGGGGGTAAGTTCCTTCGCGTACTCTGTGTAAAATCGAACTGGTATCTCATCAGGTCCAGCGGCCTTTCCTCTTTTGAGCTGTTCAGAGACCGGCTTTTATACGATATACTAAATTCGTCACATAGCAGTGTTCCGCGCAAACTTTGAATCCTTTTCCGAAAAAACGTGGGTAACTATACAGAGATACCCACAGTACGCAGTCACTCACCTATGAAACCTACAGCTCACTGAACACGGTTCGTTTATTTACGTTGCTATCTGGAACACTGTTATGTGCCAGACCATATACATTACATCAATTCTCGCAGTCTGTGACAGAAGGTGGAGCCTTTTAACTCCAAAACCGATAGAAATTAAATTGGAAAGTGATAAACACCGCTGAATAAAAAATTGTCGGATTTACAGTCGCGCTGACTAAAATAATAGGAGCTTTCGTCCAAACCTCTTTCGCCATTGTCAAGTGGCATGACTGCCAATGGGCTGCAGGTACGCACTTACTCGATGTTTTCACTGCATGACTGATACTCTCGTCATCTTCATAGTGTGTTCCCCGTAGAGAACGTTTAAGCGAACCAAAGTGATGGAAGTCCGAGGGTGCTAGGTCTGGACTGTAGAGTGGATGAGGCAATGATGTCCAGCACAATTTGGCGATCGGTTCCCGGATTCTGAGACTTGTGTGTGGGCGTGCATGATCATGTTGGAGCAAGTTTTCTGTTGGATTCCTGTCCGAACTATCGGAAACGGTTCTTGAGTTTATTCAGAGTCTTCACGTATGCCTCTGAATTGATGGTTGACCCTTTTGGCACCACATCCACGAGAATGACGCATCACAATCCCAGAAGACTGTCACCATCACTCTTCCGGCTGAAGGAGTTGTCCTGAATATCTTCTTTTGAGGATGATGCCATTCCATGGACTGCGTTTCTGTTTCCGGCGCAAAGTGGTGCACCCATCTTTCGTCCCCCGTTACGATTCGTGACAGAAAGGACTCTACGTAGGTCTCAAAACATTCCAAAGATTCAGATGAAATGGCCTTTCTTTGAATCTGAGCATTCGTGGAACCCATCGTGAGCATCTTCTTAGAATGTCCGAGCGCGTCGATCACTGCACACGCACTTCCAATGGTGACCGACATCTGCAGAGCCAACTGTCGAGTTGTGATGTGCCGGTCGGCACGAATAATTTCATCCGCACGATTCAGCATGTCTGAACCAGAGGCTGATCATGGAGCTCTGTTTCTGCATTTCCTGAGGCTGTAACTTTCCTTACCCATCGCCCCACTGTACACCTATGAACTGCAACATTGCCATACACTGCACAGAAACGTTTATGGATGTTCGTCACGGTTTCTTCTTCTGCACACAAGAATTCAATAACAGCACGCTGCTTGTAATGTGAGTCGTATGTAGACGCCATTTTGACGCTGTACTACGACCCTGCCATCTTCCAGAACCGTTCGAAACTTCAGCGCCGCACAGAGCAAACATCAAACGCGAAGCGCCAATAAGGAAGTTTGTCTATGTATGGTAATGGCTTTAAAAAAAATGTGGGAAATTACTTATCGGACGACTCTAGTATACACTAGCTTCGGACTGTTACGTCCCTGATGCTCGCGGCATCGGCATTATGGACGTACGCCATCATCACCCGGAAGAGAACCGCAGTGTGTTATAAATACTGATGCATCGTGCAAGAATGATAAGAGACGCTGATAACCTGCCCCATGAGCTGAGTCATATACGCAATGTCTTCAAGAACAACGCCTATAACATCCTTCAAGTAAATGAAGTGATTTCAAACAAGACTCCACAACAGGACCACCGACGTGGAGCAGGAAAAGAAACTTGCTTTCTTGCTATTCTGTGCCTCCGTGTCGCGCAAGATAAGCCGCCTGTTGGAAAAACACAAATTCATATCCATCTTCAGGCATCGGACAAAAATCCGTCAATTACTGAAACCAGTTAAAGACGCAGCAGGTCTCAGAACACCGGGAGCCTACAAGATAGCTTGCGAATGTGGCCTGTCTCAAGTTGGAGAAACAGTACGCACTGTAGAACAATACAGGAAGGAGCATGAGAGAGGATTTATCCTCTGCGCCACCCCGAGAAATCCGCCTTGGGTGAGCATGCTCTAGAAAATGGCCAGCGTATAAAATTTGACGAAACCGCTGTAGTGGCCCGCAATAGCGGCTTCTGGGACTGTGAAATTGAAGAAGCCACTGAAATAAAAATCACCGATAGCACCCTAAATAGAGACTGTGGCTTGGAGCTCAGCGCGGCGTGGGACCCAGCTATAGCACTCTTGAACGCCCAGTCAACGTATGCACCACATATTGCTAGGCCGAGAGCACCAGTGATGTCACGTAATGTATATAATGGCGCTACCTGGAGCCCACTGGCAGTCGTACAGCTTGACAGTGGCCGACGAGTGCTTGGCGGAACCCGAGAACTTTTCACTCAATGTTACCCCGGCAAGACACTGCATTGTTACAATAAACACAGCTGTTTGGGTAATTGGTATTAATTTACAGCAGGGAAATTCATAGCAGCTGACACTTCCGAACATATTCCATTGCAATGCGAGCTACACAACAATCAGAAATCAAAGCCGTGGCGCGATATGCTGCTCTTAGCTACTTACACTGGAGAATACGTAAACCACGGATCTGAGATGTTTTGTTGGTCCATGTCCAATGGTACACTTAATGTTGTTGTTATGGGCTCTAGTCCGCAGATTGGTTTAGTGCTGCTGTCAATGCTATACCCTGTGCAAGCCTCTTCAGTTCATAGTAACTACTGCAACCGACTTCCTTTTGTATTGTATCTATCTCTCTCCCACATTTTCCTCCAAAATTAAATTAAAGAATGCGTTCTGTCAACCGATCCATATTTTTTATTCAAGATTAGTTACATGATCTACCCATCTAATCTTCAGCACTATAGCACACGTTATAAAAACTTCTATTCTCTTCTTGTCTAAACTGTTTATTGTTCACGTTTCGATTCCATACAAGGCTACATATCTTCACAAAAACGTGAATGTCTAAGAAAAATTCCAGATACGTGGTGGTTAATGAAGAAATACAGAACCGTAGTTATCTCAGCTGCGTCCGACACCCTTCCCGCAAGAACGGACATCTGGGAAGCCAGGGAACTGATCTGCACAGTTAGCCTCTACTCCAAAAATAACTAGCTCCCCTTAGCGTCTGGGCCCAAATTCATCGCTGCGTGAAGTTGCCGACAACAGTCTTTTAAAACACCCTTCATTTCGGCAGCAGTCCAAAACGCAGCGTCTGCGACAAGCATCTAACATAACTTATTTGCGGGCACCTCTCAGCGACCTACCCTTAGCTTGGTTCCTGTACGGTGCTTCAGTCTGTTCCACTGATATTACTGCTACTGCTACTCCTCTCTATCTGATGATATAACGAAGCCTTTGGGTATCAGGCGTAAGAACGAAAGCTGATGTACGATATGGATTTCGGTGTCATAATTGTACACTGTCTTAGACAAAGACTGTTGTAATGTTTGGCAGAAAGCTTAGCTTCTTTTATTCCATGTGTTCCATTTTCCTAGCATGATTCCACAGAGTCTCGGACAAACAAGGTTAGAACTTTCGGCAGAGTGCTTAATTTATTTTATTCTGTAACCCCAATTTACTACTGAGTGTAGATGCAACATTTTCTCTGAAGTATTACATTCAAGATCGAGTGAAGGATTTGAATGCTTCCATCTTCATACGAAAAGTCGCCACTATTTCTGACAGTGAAACTTTCATTCTAACATCTCCTAAGTTGTTATATTGTGGACCAACTCTGTGCTATCACCAAGTATATTCTTAGCCCACAAAAGGGCAGTCAGACTGATCTGAAGTGTCAGCTCGTGAACTTCGTGCAGTCAGTTGTTCAGGTGTCTCGGATTCTAATTCTGCCGCCCATTTACCTATATTTCATGCAGGGATTTGTTGTTACAAAATTCACTCTTTCAGAAGAAACTTCAACATTCATTCAGTGAACACTTAACGGAAGTACGATGTAGGTTTGGACAACGCTTTCTTAAGCAGCATACATAAGTGTGCACTCTATTCGGCAGGTTTCATTTTCAATAGGCTTCCAGCAAACTGAAAGAAAAAGACTGAACTATAAGTTGCAAGGTTTTCTTGTAACAAACTGCACAGGAGTTCCTCGCAACAGGTGAGAAGTTTTCCCTGTAACGTGTTCTTTATTCGTATACTCTCTAACAATTTTTGTACTTTTTTAGTTTTTCTTATTTATAAATTTTATCAGCTATCCATTTTTCGAGAATATTCCGTCCGACAGAGTCGATGATTCCACAGGAAGTACTGGACACAACACAAGGCTGGCTCCTTCAAGCGACTGCTAGTTCAATGGACATAGTGCTACTTCGTCTCACAGACCATCTGGGTACACGCATCTCTAAAGGTTTTTGAGGAATATGTTACGTATTCTCTGGTAAAGTTGTGCTGTCGACTTTGGACGCTCATTCAAATTACGAAGCGTACTCAAATTAGAGTGCATGTACGGTTATCCTTAAAGGTGCGTGTCTTCAAAACAGTGCGTGAAGAAGAAACTTCAGGGCTTTGCCACAGACACGAAACCTGTAAGATTAACAGCCAAATGACGGGTTCAGAATTATAAAACAAATACCAGAGGAAAATGGTTATGACAGAGAAATTAAACCAACACATTCGTAAGCAGAAAAGGAAAGAACGCACAACACACACACACACACACACACACACACACACACACACACACAAAATCTTACACAACACAGAACAACACAACATACAAACAATGACCAATTGCAACACACAACACAACACAACAAACACACACATACACACACACACACAACAAAATGCCACATACTCACCTACAATAACGAAATGGTCCACCGAATAGGCAACAAATAGGGACTTCAAGTATGATACAGAACAAACAACACAACACAGAAAAAACTCAGAACACACGAGACACCCACAAACAAATTCAACAGATCAGGCATGTATATGAACCCACATGCAACACTTGCCAATCAGTATACATTAGAAAGACATAAAGGAACTTTAAAACTAGATATCCAGAAAACATTAGAGCCCTGAAAAGTAACGGTACACATGGCACATTTGCTGTCCACTACAACAGCAACAGATTTAAAAAGAATCAAAATATCCACGGGTGTACTGCCGGTCTATAGTGTCCAACGGGCACAATATTTCGACGATCAAACATGTTTGATACGCCGGGAGAAACTCAAGAATCAGATTTAAAAATACTGAAAAATCAGTCACAGCCTATACCACAAACTAACAATAGAAGAGAACCTTCACATACAGAAAGCAATAGCAGAAAGCAAACAAGTTTTAAACGAAAACACCACACTCCGTAAAGGCACATTGTTTCACACATTAAAGGAATTTAACACAAAGCACATTAATGTATGTGTGCAGTGCCTGTGCCCTGAGGACAGAAAAGAAGAAGGACCAGTCACAACAAAACGTCAGTAATAACAACTATAAACCTAAAACATTTTGTCATACCAAAATCATATATGTATATATATTAACACGCCGGTAAAATTCACATTTCCACCATTTGGTCTGCAGAAGACAAGCTATCTGCGCAGGACACCATACAGATGGTCCTGGAAAACAATGTAATGTAAAATCACGGTAAGGACAAAAACGAACAAAAACTGACTTTAGCGCTCACTTTGTTAGTTCAGTTACAACCTAAAATATGTTCACTTTTTACTGTTTTCAATAAACAAACCTCACTGAGGATGGCACAGAGGTACAGAAAGATGTTTTGGTAAGAAGATAAAAAACTGTGTTTGCATAAAAGGCGGAACCCAAATCCAATAATTACAACTGCAAAAACGAAAAAATTACACGAGCTACAAATCCAACAATTTATGAGTGCTTCTTCAGTTAAAATTAACTGTAACTATAAAATCAACGCGTTTCTGTCGCGATGACATAGCAATGAAGGTTATCAGTCAGCAGTAACTCTACATCTACATACATACGCCACAAGCCTCTCTACTGTGCATGACGGGGGATACATGGTACAAGTATTATCAATTTTTATTCCTATTCCATTACAGTATTGGGCGAGGGAAAAATTGCCTATAGGCCTCTGTAAGCGCCCTTTTGTCTTGCACAACCTTCGTCGAATGCAGGCGCTGTACATTTACTAAACAGGCTTTCGCGAGAACTTCCAAGGATTCCCATTGAAGGTTTTCTGTAACACCTTAGTATGAGCTGTGCCCTCCAACGATGTATAGAGAAAGGAGGTGGGCCATTCCAACTCCTGGTGAGCATAAAATTTCCAGACGTCCTTGCACGCCTTGACGTGGCTGTGCATTCGGCAGAACACGGAAGTCGTGGTGTGCATCCAAAGAAAATAACTGGTTTCCTGTCAGTCATCAGCAAGGGTCACTAAATTGCGCTGTGGTACAGTGCATTGATATTTCTCGAAATGGACAAATGTGTCATGGTTTCCCCACAGATGAGCACCTGCGACGTGAATGGGTAGTTCGACGTAAACGCGTCGGCCAAGTGAATATGAAAACTGCACATGTGTGTTCATTTTATTTTCGCCCTGAAGATTATGAACGAGATTTGAGAAGCGAACTTTTGCGATTATTTCCAAAAAGAAGCTACAACGCACAGCAATCTCCAGCGTAAACATTCTAAACTGTAATGGGAGAGAAATTACCGGAAGCAAGGATGCAAGGGGAAAGTATATAAACAACACTCGAAAAGCTATAACTAAAAATTACCTTAAAATAAGTTAATCCACATAAACTTAATGCTTTTTTTACGCAGTACTGGATTACTCTACGACAGTGTATGACTCGATGTATTGCCCTCCTGCTACTATTCAAGCAGAGCGTCTGAATTGTTTCTATGACTGCTGTCATGCCTACTTGATAAAGACTCGAGCACTAGAACAATATAATTCCTTTACAACTGCACCGCAATCTATCAGAAAATTTTCAACATTCGCATTTCCCAACACTGATTCTACGTGCTCGTCTCACTTCGCGATGTGCTCAAGATGTTCACCACACATTCTGTAATCACATACAATATCTTACAAAAGTATCCAGTCGCCTACTGGTGGCCATTAACATGGGGTGTGTCCACCCTTTGCCTTTATGTGGGTTTGAACTCAGCGTCCAACATGGCTACCTTCTCTGGTTTCAACTCTTGAGACAGGTGTTCCACTGGCCAGCCCATTTCCAGTATGTTACTGTCCACAAAACGCTTTACAACAGGGTGCTTTGTCGTGCTGAGAGATAAAATCGTCTCCGAACTCTTCGCCTACTGTACGCGGCCTCAGTACTGTAAAATTTGTTCTTATCGTACCGCATTTAGCTTTCTTTATGCGCCACAAGGGCACGTCAACCTAACCGTGGAAAACCCTCACACAGTAACATCGCCTCCTCCGTACTTCAGTGTTGGCACTACACATGGTGGGAAGTAACGTTGTCCAGGCATTCGCCAAACCCAGACCTCTTCACCAGGTTGCCACAGGGTATACCGTGATTCAGCACTCCAGACCCCTCGTTTCCGGTCACCTACTGTCCAGTGGCGTCGCTATTCACACCACCTCAAGCGTTGCACAGCACAGACTACTACAGCACGGCGTGGCTTAGAAGGTGCTCGACCACTGTACACTATTACGCTTAACCTCCTACGCAGAAGTCAAAATGTTAGCTGGGCTGCTGGTGCCACCACGGAACTCACGAGTGATTATTTCCATTTGATTTCACCCGTTTTTTTTTTTTTTAACACAATAACCACTCTCCTAAATCTTCGGCAGTGCGTGTCCGTCAATACATCGTGACGTCTAACTGGTCCGTTGAGCCGTGGTTGTTCTTTCGAGTTTCCCCTTCACAACTGCGCAGTCAACTTGGGCAGATTTAAAAGGGTTGAAATCCCCTAATCGATTTGTTACTCAATGACATCCAATTACAACTTCACATCGAAGTCACTGACTTTTTCTCGCGGACGATTTATGTTGTTACTGCTTCTCAACTGATGATACTCCCCGCCTCCATGTACATTTTTCGGGTCCTTGTCTCGTGGTATCTACTGGTCAATTCAGTATTACATAGGTCTGTCCGGATCTGGTTCTCTCTTTTTTGCTGTAGGAATTATATTTATCCTCATTCACAGAGAGCTGCCATTCATTACACCAAGCGAAAATTTTGCCTGCCTCTGCCTACAATCCCTTACGCTCGTCCAAGAACGATACATCGTCAGTGGACCATATTATACTGCTGCTGATACTGCCCAACACATTACTCACGTAATTTGTAATGCTGTATCGTATAATTTCAGTCTGTAGAGAAACGAGGGTTCGGAGGAATAATAATCCGATTCGGATTTTAATTGGGGGGGGGGGGGGGGGAATATTTTACTTCTGAGTCTGATCCGATAGAAGGCAGCGTTTTATGTGGCGGAATGGTTTGTGCACTACAACATGCTTGGAAAGCCCCAATGGAACGCCTCTGGGATGAGTTCGCTACAGACCGCAGCATCCAACATCACTACCTTCTCTGGTTTCTGTCAATATCAATGTAATTCTCCAACAGCCGTGGGATTACGATGTTATTTTATTTTATTTTGATGACAACGAGTTTCGATATTCCACTACGTCATCTTCAGTCCCCTGCATAATAAAAAAGTGTACATGTAATGTATATCAGTGTGTGTAAAGCAAGCTTACAGAAAGTGACTGGTAATCAGAAAAGCGCTTAACGTTATGAAAGTAATGGCGTTAAACCAAATCTCTGTGGACATCCAGGACAATAGACTAAAACATTTGTACATATTGATTAGTCATAAAACTATTTAACGCCACGGATATACAAAAGAACACGTAAAAACATTAAAAAGATCAGAACTAGACAATACACAATCAGGAGCTTTGTTGAAACAAAGCTTGTCTCTTTTTTTATATATAAAATCTTACATAATTCTTACAGATGAGGAACCGCTAGTATCTTTGAGGACTTAATTTAAAAGTAAAATGTCACACAGTACTCTATGAAATACAATAATATGTATGTCTGCGACCTAGGAAATACCAACCGGTTAAGTGATATAAAGGATTAGTAAATCGTATTTTTTATTTCAAACTGCTGTATAACCTACGCCCGTAAGGTATTTGTGAATATTCTTAGCATACCCATTGCCTGCTGTTCTTCTCTTAATGTGTCCTCTGCCGTTGGGTTTTGCGTCTTGATAGTACCTAGGCCATAAATATACATCCTATTGTACTTCAGAGATTACTGTGTGACTTTTACTTTTAAATGAAGATAAGTCTTCATAGGTACTAGCGGTTTCTCATCTGTAAGAATTATATAAGATTTTTTTTTTTAAAAAAAAAACAAGCTTTGTTTCAGCGGAGCTCCAGATTGTATACTGTCTAGTTCTGATCTTTTTAATGTTTTTACGTGTTTCTTGTAAATCCGTGGCCTTAAATAATTTTATGACTAACAAATACGTACAAATGTTTTCGTCTATTGTGCTGGATTTACACAGATATTTGGTTTAAAGCCACTACTTTCATTTCATAACTTTAAGCGCTTTTATGATTACCCGCCACTTTCTGTAAGCATGCATTTTACACCCTGATATACACCACATGTATACTCTTTTATTATGCAGGAGCCTGAAGATAGCATAACGGAATGGCAAAACTGGTTGTCGTCAAAGTAACATAACATCTCAGTTACATGGCTGTTGGAGAATTTGATCGATATTGACAATTACTTAACCATCTTATGTCCAAATGGCTCTAAGCACTATGGGACTTAACATCGGGGGTCATCAGTCTCCTAGACTTATAACTACTTAAACCTAACTAAGCTAAGGACATCACATACATCCATGCCCGAGGCAGGATTCGAACCTGCGAACCGCCTAGAACCGCTCGGCCACCGCGGCTGGCCAGCTGATGTTCCCTGTCCACGATCGACCAACAGAGATTTTCTGGATTCGGTTCAGACACCTCGCTGAGAGTGTCCCCAGCAAGCCGTCCTAAGAAAGAATGTGGAAACACCAATACTAATAACCATTAATAGACATCCGGATACTTTACATAAAAGAGTTATACGTGACATACCTGTGCCGAGCAAGTTATCAGTGACGAACAGCGACAAGCTAAGAGATGTTTCGACCATTGTACTTCTTGATCCTTGAAACACGGGCGTGAAAAAATGACGAGGGAACATTTAACCAATAACTAAAAGGTAATAGTAATTTAATCGTAACCTCTACTTCGTATCTGACAAATATTCCTCCGATTATTCCTTTATCCGCTGGCAGCTATGGTCGAGCGGTTCTAGGCGCGTCAGTCCGGAACCGCGCTGCTGCTACGGTAGTAGGTTCGAATCCAGCCTTGGGCATGGATGTGTGTGATATCCTTAGGTTAGTTAGGTCTAAGTACTTCTAAGTCTAGGGGACTGATGACCTCAAATGTTAAGTCCCATAGTGCTTAGAGCCATTTGAACCATTTTTATTCCCTTACCCGAAATATGGCGGTACATTCATTAACGTCACACACGAGATGTCTAGCCTTAGGCCCTTCTGGAAATTAGTACAACGAAAGGATTCGGAGACGCCTGTTTCATTGAAAAATTGTAACTCATCGAGTCTGAGAACGAGTGTTTTAAGAGAACGCAGAATGAAATACGACACAGCTCGGGACGTTTACAAGATCCGGCAGGGACTGCACCGTAGGTCTCGGGAACAGCTGCAGAAGGCGGATGAGTCACGGCCGATAACGCACGTAGGCCGCGGGCTGCCACCCAGCCACGGTCGCGCCACAGCCAGGATACCGCTTCACGAACCCAGGCGTTCTTCCCTCCGACAGCACTCGATCATCGACATTTGTCGTCATGTAACATTTGAATCCACTGAAATGGCATTTTTAAAGTCATTGATATTAACGCAATTAATTAGCCACTGTAGCATGCACGATAAATCACCATAAACGGCGCATCGGCGACTGCGGACGCAAATACGCCTAGATCATTGTATTTTATCTCCAAAAATTGGCCAAAAAATGAGAGGGCTGAACACCTTTCGTTGCAGTCGGTAGAGAAATTATGAAACTGCTGTTACGAAGAAAACTTTCGAACTGTACGTGTCTTTAAAAACCACAATCCGACGTTAAACACATTCTCTCTCTGCACCGTCTGAATGACCCTCGAAGAACTGAGAAATGAGCATGATTCCAAAGATAATTATACTGAACACTGTCTACAGGTGCTACCTTATAAATTAAGAACCACAAAGAAGAGTGTTCCATCCAACCGTAGTAGTAGTAGTAACAGGAATAGTAGTAATACTATGTGAAGTAATGGTCCCACGTTTTTCTTGCGGTCTCTGACGACACCTAAACTGAACTACGACATATATGAGTAAACCTATATATTTCAGCTTCCATTTAACTGCTGTTATTACGATGCTTGGGTATTATGTTTACACCGAGCAACTGTAACTGAAAAATTTAAGTGTCCGCAATCATGAATTCTACGCACTTCGGACCAATTCGGTGAGAATTTTTACATTTGCATTCGTGCCCGTCATGGCATCAGACGATGTATCAACATCCTCTCCACCCCAGCCCCCCCCACTTCCCACAACTCCAACCACACTCGTACACAACCCATTTCACTCGCTGAGATTTGTGGGAACAGAGCTTCTCCTACTCCTATGTCACGCAGATAATTTGCTTCAACCCTCTCATTGCCAACATATTGCTCTAATAACTTAAATAAACAAATTGTTTCTTGGTTATCTGATGGTCATTTTTCTATACTGGCAGCTTAAAGCTTAATCTTTTACCAAGTTTCACAATTTATCTCTTAACTATCTCATACCACTATCCTTGAGATCGAAGTGATCGTTATTAACAATGCCTGGCTTCCACAGCAAACAATTTAGACACAACCTCGGTCACAGAATGCGTGAGTGTCATTCAGTGGCAAAACTGATATTTTTCTCTACTCCATAACAGGAATTTTTAAATGTCTTTACTGTCCCATCGCCTTCTGGCTAAAACTTCTGCTTAATAATTTATTACAGCGATTATCGATAGGAGGATCTATTTTTGAGACGGAGTTATTCAAAATTCTTTGCGAGTGGTGTTATTGTCTTTCCTAAAGCGTGGATCTAGGTTCTTTCACGATGCCGATATGGTAACCTGCTTAGTGTAGGGTATTAGGACTAACGGAGTCAACATTGTGCGCAAACAGAAGAAATCCATTCGGAACTTTCTTGGAGCTCGTTTCGAGAACCCAAGGACAAGAGTGAGTATGAATGAGTTGCGATGTTGGGTTAGAGAATGCGTGCCCTTGGCTAATCGAGATGGCTATCTCTGCTGCAGATAAGATTACGTTGCAAAACGTACAAGGTTCTCAAGATACCCTCTCCGAAATGTATGAGACGTGCGTTAAGAAAGAGTAAGGTTACTTTCACGGCCACTGTTATGTCGGCTATTAAAGCTGTAATAGTTTAAGGGGCGTAGGACGTCAAATGGGCCGACTTGGAGCAGAAGATGCACCACAGGACATTTTAATTTCCACTGTCTAAACTTTTCAAATAAATTCACAAAACTTTGTCAGCATGACCACGAAGGATTCATGATTCACAATCATAGCATTGAGAGTTCAAAAACATAACAAAATATTTTTTTTACATATGAAATTTCATAATTTTTTCACTTACTACTGGCTGCATTTGTTGCTACAGGTAGACTTTTCTTCATAAGTAAGAGAGATTCTTCGATTAATTTTGCACAGCTTACAAACCATACTGATTGTATGAAACACTAGAATTCATTTAATTTATGAAAAAATGAATGAACTGTTACATTTTAAACTTCGTGTTTTGAAAAAAACTCAAAATTTACTGTTATTATCTGGATTATTACCACAATTTTAATAAAATTGGAAAATTCTAGAGTTTTGGATTAAGGAGTTTGTGTTTAACAAGCAGTGAAAAATTCAGAATCTCTTCATCGCAGTTTTCCGTAAGTTCGGCGATGGCAGTGTTCCTGCGTTGATCAGAAATAAGTGAAAAGTTCTGGTCGTTTTCTATATAGCTATGACCACAAATGGGGAAAAATTTGAAAATATGAACTACGCTGAGGACGAACATTATTTTTTTGTTTTGCGCAGGAAAACTGTCACTTAAAAAAAAAAAAAAAAAAAAAAAAAAAAAAAAAAAAAAAACAGCTCATCCGTTAAATCTGAGTATGGTATGCTGCTTATGAAGTCTAGCAGCATTGAGACATCCTGACTGGAACCCTTCCTTCTCTCATTTTTCAAGTATATGTATATTTTGACATTTCCTGTTACCAAGTCGTGTATCGAAAGGCATGATACCACAACTGACGCATGTAGCTTACAACACTCATTGGTAAATGACGAAGAAGTAAATTCTGCATAAAATCAAACTTTTCCCTGTCTGGCTTCGAGAATCAACGCTTTTTCTTCATCCAAGAGAACGCTCTTTTTTCTTCCAAGAATGCCCACACTTTTCTTAGGTGAACGGCTTCCTTGCCTCAAAAGCTTCTTTTTCTCCGAATATTCTTTTACTGAAAGTTTTGGAAGTCTGCCAGAAACGTTTTTAGGGCACATTTACTTGGTAGGCGTTAAGGAAATCGCCATGCATATCTTCATATTTAGACAGTGAGATCTTCTGGCAAATAACGTCTATTGGGATTCTCTCTCAGTGAGTAGTGGGTTTTCTGGTCAGGGAAGGACATGATACGGGCCTGAATAGCGTTTACAAGTTGTTCCATTGCGTAACGTAGCCGGTTGGAATGTTTGCCACGATTGTCTGTAGGAGGGCTCCCAAAGTAAACTTAATTATTTTGCAGTAGTCTCTGTCCGTCGCAACTAACTCCATGCAAACTTGAAAAAAAAAAGCATTTTTTGGAAACTACAACGTCTTTTCTTATTACCCTCACTTTGTAGGTGAATGTCACGGCCCGAGGTTTCATCTTTAGTGGTGTTCTTGCTAGTAACCGCTTAGATTTGTCGGGATTTTGCCGAATCGTCGTATTTTTACAGGCTTACACAGTAAGAGTTGTGCTTTTAACAGAAGCGGTCGTGCAATCACGTGTGTAATTCTGAACACAACATGAGGGCGCCTCTAATACATATTCGCTTTTTTACTAGCGAGGTTTCTGCGAGCAACCCCCTAATTCTTTAATTACAATGCAATATGTTTTAATAAACAGTACATCAGTGCTTACAGCGTTACTATCGCACAGCTTCCGAGAAGTTGTAATTCAGGGAAATACAGCATTTGAAAGACATCTGTGCAGAAATTAGTACATGTGTCATGCAAGTGATTTTAGAACTATGTTAAAAAAAAAGAAAACCTCTTAAAACTTTGAAAACATCAAAATTTACACGATATAAAATCGAATTGTGCAGTTATTATTACCAGTATTTCATTCAGCTGTAGACTGTGAGCACTGATTTGCAGACTGTAGCTACGCCGGGGAATAGTTTGACTTTCAGTCGTTTCCGCCGACGTTCTGCTATTTTCTCTTCCTTAGTGTAGAGTTTTACCCTTTCTCTCTTGCCTTCTCAACCGCATGCTATCTCCAGTTCCCCGTGTCGACTAAAAAATAATGTCGAATTTGTTTGTGATGCCAGCTGTGACCAGTCTGGCAGTGTCCATCTTTTCCGGGCCAGTGAAGACCCGAGCCCATTCACATAAGAAGGCAATCAACTGAAAGTGTCCTTTATTGAACACAGCAAGTAATTTCCTAGAATTCTGTGGTATGTTCGAGACTCTTGGTTATTCTCCTAAAGTTAGCTGTGAATTTTGGAAGTTTGTAGATATAAAACTTTATCACCTTGAATAATTTTTACTGTGGGAGAGGGAGGTGGAGATGAAATGGGGCCCGACGATCCTGACCCCCATGGCCAACCCATTCTTTGATCTTCCAGTATAACTTTTACCGTCACACTTCCCTCCAGTGCCAAACTGACAATTCTGTGATGCCTCAGGATATAGCCTATCTAACGATCTATTCTTTGAATCAGTTTGCGCCTTAACTTTTATAGGACTTAACTTGCTATATTATTCACAAACTTTCCGCTGTAGGTGTTTGAAATCTACCAGAGAAACTGCCCGGGCTGGCAGTAGTTAGGAGGGCCACGTAAGCTGGTGTCAAAATAACACGGCGAGGAGAAAGCGGCGCCCGCCTGGGGCTGGTGAGGAAACGGACGGAGAGCCGCAGAGCCAGAGCCAGTGGCTGGCTGCACAGTGCACGGTGTACAGCCAGCGCGCGGTGGCCGGCGCGTCAAGGCCCAGGCGGGCCCGCGGCGTTGCCAGAGCGGGCGGCTCGCACAGCCACCCCCGCTCCGCCCCCTGCTGCCCGGCAAATGGGCCGCGGCCCCAAAGAAACCGACACGCGGCGTGCCCATAGGGGTGTCTGCCTCGCCGCGCCTCCCAGCCTGCACCGCCAGCGCCTTCACCACTCCCGACAAAACGTGCCTCCAAGCTGGCTGGCTCTTCGCTTGCTGTGCAGCTGCCAAAATATTTGGAAACATCGACAGATCGTATAAAATAAAGAAACGCACTAACACTAAAATTATGGATTAATGATGGGTCCGCCGTATTGCACGTACACAAATTTTTGTTTTGTTTTATCACACAAACATGTTTCACCAAGGTTGTGGCATCCTCAGTAGATATTTTGTTATGTTACCGAAATACATACATATACGTTATTTTTAGTTAAGCAATATGGTGAATCAGATTTATTACCACTTAATTTGTATGTACACTTTACCACTTATTTTTACATTGTGTTTGTCCTGCGCCTGCCAACCAAAATTAGCCACAAGTCTAAATTCCACTGAAGAGCCGACGAAACTGGTACCGCTGCCTAATATCATGTAGGGCCCCGCAAGCCCGCAGTAGTGCCGCACCACGACGTAGCATGGACTCGGCTAATGTCTGAAGTACTGCTGGAAGGAATTGACACCTTGAATCCAGCAGGCCTGTCCATAAAGAGTAAGAGGGGGGTGCAGACCTCTCCTGAACAGAACGTTGCACGACATCCCAGGCATGCTCAATTATACTATTAGGGAGTTTAGTGGCCAGCGGAAGTGTTTAAACTCAGAAGAGTGTCCCTGGAGCCACTCTGTAGCAATTCTGGACGTCAAGGGTTGTCGCATTGTCCTGCAGCAATTGCCAAAGTCCGTCGGAATACACGATGGACATGAGTGGATGTACGTTCAAATGGCTCTGAGCACTGTGGGACTTAACTTCTGAGGTCGTCAGTCCCCTAGAACTTAGAACTACTTAAACCTAAGCAACCTAAGGACATCACACACATGGGCCTTCAGTTCCGAAAGCCCGTATCGATTATGTTGCGTTTAATCTTTCGCACGCTGACACTTGTGAATGGCCGAGCACTGAAAACTGCAGCAATTTGCGGAAGGGTTGCACTTTTGTCACGTTGAAGGATTCTCTTCCGTCGTCGTTGGTCCCGTTTTTGCAGGATCTTTTCCCAGTCGCAGCGATGTCGGAATTTTGATCTTTTACCGGATTCGTGATATTCACGGTAACTCGTGAAATGATCGTACGGGAAAATCCCCAATTTATCGCCACCTCGGAGATGCTGTGACCCACCGCTTGTGCGCCGACTATAACATCACGTTCATAACCTGCCACTGTAGCGGCAGTAACCGAGGTAACAACTGCGCCAGACACTTATTGTCTTATGTAGGTGTTGACGACCGCAGCGCCGTATTCTGGCTGTTTACATATTTCTGTATTTGAATACTATGTCATTTTCTTTTGCGTTTCAGTGTAATACACATGCCATCTCCAAACATGAGGGATATTAGAAAATCGTCTGCATTCAATGTTTGGATTTCTTGCCAAATCTTTCACACGTATATGCTGGTAATATTCGTGGCATATGCCCCTTTTTGGCCTTACCACAGTAGTATTTTGCTAGTCCTTGGCTGTGACAAGTTGACTGAACCTATGGGTTCTGTGGTGCTTACATATGGCGAAGTATTTCGTGTGGTTTGTAATTCATGTGACCAGGCGTTCGACTTTGTTTTATACATGAGAGTTCGATTCTTTCAAGAATCGGTAGTGGAGGGGTCTTACTGGTGTAAATACAAGCTGGCATACTGTGTCACATGTTTATTGATTTCAAGTACTCCAAGCAGCGCCATCTCTCTGCATTTCTTAAGCGTAGTTTGCAGGGCCTATGCGATCAGTGTCAAATAAGTTAAGTTTATGTAGCTTATCTCTGGAACCAATGAAGATAACAGTCTAAAATTTCTACAGGTGACTTACCCATGTTATTTATATCTACTGAATCAGAATTTAAAGATACAAAATAACCAAAGATTCATTTTTTATAAAATATGTCATTTTTTATTACGAATATCTGAACATGTAACCCCTACAATCATACCTATTCAAATCACTACCATTACTGTGCTTCAGTAGGTACAGTATGTTATAGTAAAACAGGTCACAAAGTTACATGAGATAGTTTTTCATATATAGGCACATAAACGATAAAATGCTCCAGTTTTGATAAAATAGCGTTTAAAATTTAAATTGATAAAAATTCACTCATATGTTTAAATCAAGGCTCAAGAGCACTCAGCAGCGTTGTCAGCATCATCTTCTTCGCCACCCTTCTTCTCTAAAACTTCTTTCTTCTGGCTGACCTTGCTTCTTTGGTGATGAACTCGGCTGCACGCTGGCCTCGATATGTCTCGACTCGTGTAATTATTTCAACCTCTTTACATTATGACAACCTGGGTGATGTTACGATCTTCTACAACTCTCATTCTCTAATTGTTTCCACCTTTAAATATAAGTGCTGTATCACTAACACCCCGTTTCAGTGTATTTAATGCTACAAACACATTTTGGACACTCTTCTCGAGGTGGTGTTACTGGAAGACTCGTTGGGATTCTGAGTCTGTCCGTGCAGACACTTTCGGAGGAGGACTGGGTAGGCTGGGTACCCGTAAGTTCGCTTGATACCTTTTATAACAGCTTCAGGAATAGAGTTCTTGTGTTCAAAATACGCTTTTGATACTTCACCGTGATTCAGGTCCAGGTGGGCAAAGTGAATGTACTGGTTTTCTGTCAATTAAGAGTGTGTGGAATTATGAGCCCAAGACAACTTTCTTCATTCTTTCTAAATCAATTCCATTATTCGTGGTGGCCATTCTATAATTCTGCTGCTGTTTTCACAATCTGTCGACCGCCCAGTGGCTCACCATCTCACAGTGCGGTGGTGCAGAGAGTTTGAATTTTCTGAGGCGTATGCCCATCTTCTTTTGCACTTGTCCGTTCCGTCGCATTCCGGTTTTTTTATCTCCACTTTTTAATATGGATTTGATTCAAGTGCACACTTATAGGCTTTACAATCGCACGTAAAGAGACGCACGTCCACAATTAGATCGTTTCGGAGAAACGCAAGTAATATAATAAAATTAAAAATTAAATATTCTAAACGTCACGCAAAGATAGGTTATATACTCTTTTGCCAGGAAAGAGTGGTTGGAACAACCTAACTGCCACAGCTCTAGCTGGGTGATCAACTTTTACTTTCCCACAGTACTTGCAGATGACCATACAAACACTACTCTACTCGCAGAACCTCAGTAAAGTGTTTTCTTTCTAATATTATCGTCATGTCCTGTCAGGCATCGACGGAGAATTCAGCTGAAGCTCATTCTAAGATTTAACACCAGTGCAAACAGGTACAAGTCTCAATTAATTATTGGACACTGCAGCTTATGCTCATTTGTTCAACTTTCTTGCAGGTATACAGTGAACCTAGATTCACGACAACTGAACAACTTGTCTAGCGTTTCTGGAAGTCTCAGATCTCTTATCTGCATCCATGCTGTACCGGGCGGCTCACAGAACATTCTTAACAGTCGGCTAATCTATCACACATCCTGGTTTCCTTCTGTCTTTTTATCTAGACAATAGGTGTACAAATTTACATGATGAAAGGTTAAATATGATTGGTTTCTAAATATGTCAGCAGTTTGTACACTCACATCTGCATAAACAAAAACCAGCAGACGATAGAATGCAAACTTTATCACCGATAAGATCTCTTTAAAAATGTGAAAGACTAAAATTAAGTAATAAAGTTCGTTACAAAAAACACTCCATTAAAATGTTGTTGCGGAACAACATTAAATGAAAAAAAGATACTTTCGTATTACAGTTGTTCGGAAAGAATATATATGCGATGACCGTGGGAAGGCCGTGAAACTGAAAGAACATCGTAAGGATAAAAAAGATAATTTGTTTCCATACTAAAAGGCGTTAAATGGTTTTTTTTAATTCCGCGGTGTAAGGTAGAGGAAGCTAGTAGACGAAATGAATGTCCGAGGTAGTTCTTCTAGTAATTATCATGTAAGATCCTGTACACATCTGTAATATTTTCTTACAAACTAAAATGCCTGGTTACAGCCAGTGCAGCAGCGATCTACAGCCGTAGTTCCTTCAGACGAATTTATAAATCATGGATTACCTTCGACCGAGTTAAATAGACTCCACAAATCTGCTCTTCACATAATATATTTCGCGAGTACAAGGTGGAAGAGGCGCTTTATCATCCAGCGCCCCTCAAATTTATGCTAGTCTTTTGAACTGGAAATGAAATGAGCGTTTGGCGTCATTGGCCTCGAGGCCCCTTGCGGGGCAGGTCCGGCCCCTTTGGTGCAGGTCTTATTACATGCGACGCCACATTGGGCGACCTGCGCGCCGGATGGGGATGAAATGATGACGAAGACAACACAACACCCAGTACCTGAGCGGAGAAAATCCCCGACCCAGCTGGGAATCGAACCCGGGCCCCTTACGACGGCAGTCCGTGACGCTGACCATTCAGCTATCGGGGCGGGCGTCTTTTGAACTAAACATGAGTTGAAAAGGGAAAGGCCTCAGACAGAGTCGGTTTGAAATGTTGGTCGTAGTCGAATACGTTTTTGGTCGTAGTCGAATGAGTTATAAAGAGAGAGAAATAAATGTATTTGCATGTAACATTCGGAACACCTGCTGGCTTTTCTCATTTTCCCCTTATTTTCGATGTTTGCGGCTATAAACGCGGGTGCACAGTGACGCGACAAACAGCTGTAATCGACATACCAACATTGCACACACAAGAGGATGACATGGATACTCATTACACAGTAGCATACAAAAAAAGGCTCTGAGCACTATGGGACTTAACATCTGAGGTCATCAGTCCCCTAGAACTTAGAACTACTTAAACCTAACTAACCTAAGGACATCACAGACATCCATGCCCGAGGCAGGATTCGAACCTGCGACCGCAGCAGTCGCGCGGTTCCGGACTGAAGCGCCTAGAACCGCTCGGCCACCATGGCCGGCAGTAGCATACGGTTGCTACGATATTGAAGCTATGCTTACATTACACAGTACAATGCACAAATGCGAGCAACACGCCAGCAGGAAGTGTACTAATAATTTCCTGGAATTGATACTTTGTGTACAAGTATTTTCCATGTGGGAAAGGAAAACATAAACGCTTTCACAAATGGGAAAAGAATCCCGTACTCAACATGTCCTTTCCAATGCTAATCAACCACATCGCGTTAAAGTAGGAACAGTGATAAACTCTCCGGAGGTATCTAAATCAGTACTATGTCCTTCAGTGGATATTTTTCGCATCGCATTTTGTTAATTACGGACATTACGAATTAAGCGTTCGAGGCATCTTCTAGTAGATATATTATGGATCACCATGCAGATAAGGACGAGTTGAAAAGCACAAATGCAAACATAAGTTTTCGATTTCGTAGTTATGACTCCTCATAGCACTCAGGGTAACTGCAGTTTGCATCAAATACAGTCGCTAAACGGGCTAGAAGTGCCGTCCGTAGATATTTAAAGATGTCTGGAGCAATACCGTCGTCTACAGTCCTCCCAACAGCTGATTAATGATGAATGGCGGAGGGTTCACGCTATGAAAAATGGGTAGAGACACAGGGACCTGGAGGATCAGGGCACTTAATGGTCGGGCTCTTAACAGTCGTCTACACGGACTTCTAACCCTGTGGTGACGTGCATTACCTTGCTCGAGGATCCAGTCCTGCCCTATAGAACTCAATTGTACCGGAGGACGTGATTTTCAAAAATGGATTTGTAACCAAATCCGTTAACGATGCGAGCCAAACGAATTGTTTTCTGCAGAAAGTGTCACAAAAATATTCCTCAGACCACATCGCTGTCGCCCCAACTCGTTCTCCGATGCCCCTTGTTGAACTGGACGATGGACGTGGACGGCGCTTGTCTACTCATCTTCTACGAATAACTATCTTCATCCAGTAGCAACACACGTCAGATAATTTCGTGTAAATTAGTGGGACTAGTGACATTAGTACGTCACTGAAATTATCCGAGGACTAAAAGAGATCAAGTACAACATAGTGGAAAAGATGGGCATCTCGAGCTTGGAGAGAAGAGTCACTCCTTATCCATCTGTTCAGGTGTTGTGTGAGGTTCGTCAAAATGGCGGTCTCGCTACACGCGTTTGTGAGAAACGTAGAAATGCAGCCTCAAATACTTAACTGACAGAGCGGTACACGTCGGTTCGTACACTTCTTAGTAACAATGTCGTGGTCTGTCACATATCATTAGCCAATGTTCGGCGCAAAATTTCTTCTACTTACTTTTTAAAATATTATCAGTAATGCCCGAAGCCGTAGCGAAAAAGAGTGAGGTTCTAATCTCGTTATTAGTCACTTTCTGCTTCTGAACTATGTGATCGATTATCTACTGCTTGAGAGTTCATGCTAGTCACTGGGTGAGAACGTAATTACGTCATGTTCTATGATTTATATTCGACGTTTGCATACTAGACTACTGAATTATTCAAAGGAGAGCGCTTCGTTGTGCTCTCATTGCTTCCGTACTTCAAGGTCAGCAACGACGCGACACCTGTCCCTTAATATCAGGGGACATTGGTTATAAAGGTCACAATTTTGCAATGTACGATCAATTTTTTTTGTACCTACATTTTCCTGCATGTTTACTCTGTACGAATGTTATGTGTGCGTTTTTATTATTTTGTCGTGCTCAAGTGTCACATAAATCGTGCCGGCTGGGACTCAGCTAGTAGTAGTAGTATATCTTTAACGCTGTCCATCTAAAATCGCAAATACATGTGCGCAAAATACTAGTCCCATAATATGGACAAGGGGGATAGGCAACCCACGCCCCTGGTGCTAAGACAATGCTGTAGGTATAAGTAATAGTTATTCAGGGCCAGTACGAGGCGACACTGCTCTTGAGATAGGGTACCATGTTACAGCTGATGCAATTGGGTGAGGTATATTCAAGGTCACCCCTCCCTCCAGGCTTCCCCTAACATCTGATAAGAACTTCCGGTGTCAGGTTACACAGCTGCACACAACTTACATTCAAGTTCACCCCTTCCCCTCCCCACGGCTCACCAGCAGGCCTGCCCATGCACCTGATGCACTGCCGATTCTAGCCCACAACCGGTTATTACGGTTTAGACAACGACTTCTGGGGAGAATACCCGCACACTGAAGGTGGTACATTCAACGTCATTCCTTCCCACACACAAGTGTGTGGCACAGGCTATGACCCGATACCAGTCACGTGGTCTCCAGACAGGAAAATGAATACCACCCTTTGGGCCACTAAGAACTGAGTTTCGCCTACGCCCACGTCACTACAATAATTTTCTCTCTGTACAGAATGGGTCAGGAAATAACAACTATGATATAACAGATCAACTTACAGCTTATTAACATTTTTTGCAGTACAATTTAACAATAATTTTTTTACATCTCTTCTGATGAATTGTTTACAAAGCTGTTTTTAACAATTCTCTTTTGTCTCCATATAAACTTGGCACTCTTTTTAAATACAATTTTACATTTCAATTATTTTACTATATACAGTACATGGGAAAAGGGTGGACTAGCGGCAGTAGGCGAAGAAAAATTACACACATACACATGATACATAAGTATATACCTTGCGGCGCATACACACACACACACACACACACACACACACACACACACACACACACACACACACACACACATAAACTATAACTAACCATCCACACACTCTATCACACACCTGAGCACAGGAAGGTGCCGTTCTTGTCTTCACAGATTACTCGTTTGTCAACGTGACAGGACAGCTACACTGTGTGTTACTGTGCAGTATGCAACTGATAATGGTAAGAAACGAGGGTTGCCTTGATTTAAGCTACGTCGTTTCGGCTTCTTTTCAAGGTCACCAAACTACCCGGTCCCCCATCCAAAAGACACAGGTAAGTAAGTGTAAACAGTAGGTTTCTGGATGGGCAAGTGGATAGTTGGGTCAGCTTGAAAAGTAGCTGAAACTTAGGAGCTGAAAGCATCGCAACCCCCATTTCTTACCTATATGAGGTGCATGCTGTACTGCGGCTTAAGGTGAGGCTGTCCTGTCATTCATTTCATTTGAGTGATTGAGCCTATGGATGGTTATTTTATCTTATCACCAGAAGTGCGGCTGGCTATCCCCCTTGCCACTGTTTCCAAACGATGTGGTACACATTATTAAAAATAAATCACCGCACATAACAATGTCATCTAATTCCGCTTCATTCCCTAATATACCGTGGGGCGGCCTGTTTGCAATCCGGCCCATTTTAGCACTCACTCCTTCACAGCCCAATCGCAGCAGCCTTTGTTACAGATGTAGGAAACTGTTCAAATGACGATCCATCGCAGAGTCAGAGAAATTTCCGCCTAATGCCAGGCGACCTTATAGTGGAACTATTTGGTAGGGGATTTATAGTTCCAGTATTTGACTTACAACCAATGGTAATCTTCTGTAAACTTTGCCCACAACCAAGGGGTTAGGAACGACATTACCTGATCTGGACTCCTATTAGTGAACATTAATATAGGGTGTCTCCACCCTTTAGCTTTATGGCGGCTTCAGCCCTGCACGGAACACTTCAGCGAGGAGTTTGAATATCTGTGAAGGACCGGGTAAGGTAGTGATGGTGGACGCGGCGGCCTGGAGTGATGCCGACATTCTCATTCCAAAGATTTCCACTGGATTCAGGTCGGGACTCTCGGCAAACCAGTAAATTTCATGAAACTTTCGGTTCATTTAGCATTACCTCACAGATGCTGCTTTACAACAAAGTGCGCTGTCAATGCAGAAACAATCATCATCTCCAAACTGTTCTACTGTATGCAATAAACAATGCGGTAAAATGTATTCATGTCCTTTGACATTTCGAGAGTGCAATAAGAGGACCACGCCCTAACCACGAAAAACACTACCTACTCCATACTTCACTGTTGCCACTATACATGACGAGTAATCTTCTCGAGGCATTCACCAAACCCAAACTCTTCCATCTGATCGCCACAAAGTACAGCGCGATTCATCACTCGTTTCCAGCCATCCACTGTTCAGTGGCGTTGGTCTTTTCACCACCTCAAGCCTAGCTTCGCATTAACTACAGAAATTTGTGGCCTATGAGGAGTGCTCGACCACTATACCCCCACTCTCTTTAACGTCCTGAGCACAGTCATTGTTGTAGCTGGACTGCTGGTAGCACTTCTGAACACCGAATGATTGCTTCCTCCGATTTCACGCTACTTCTTACAACTAAACTACACAATGCATGACGGTTCCTGTCAGTCAGAACGGGAGGTCTGCCTGTTTTTGGTTTAGGTGTTGTTATTCCTTCGCTTTTACGCCTCGCAGTAACAACAGCCGACCTGGGCAGCTTTAGAAGAACTCAAATGTCTCCGTTGGATTTGTTACTCAGGCGGCATCCAATGAACAGTACACGTTCAATCTAGCTGAGCTCCTCTGACCAAACCCTTCTGCTGTTAGTACTGCTTTGCTGACAACACAATAACCTCCACCTCCTTATATGGCGGCGGTTCTGTCTCTCGGGACATCTAGTGTCAACTGCTCACTACGTAGGGATGTTCGGATCCTCTTCATCACGTAGTATATTTTATAGTTTTTTTTCTGACTACCTGCATGTTTATAGAACACACCTTCAACATGACTGAAAGAAGGGGTCGGTTGGTAGGGCTCATGGCATCAAGGAACCGTCAAGTTGGCAATGGAGGGTCAAAATTGTGAAGCACACCTAGGCGTGTATGCAGTAAGCAAATTCAAACTGATGTAAGTTACAGTAGCTACTCGGAGATGAAGAGGCTTGCTCATGATAAGAGAGCCGCATTAAACCAGTCTTTGGAGTGAAGACCACAACAGCAACCTTCAACCGATGGAAGCATTATTTTAATAGCAGAAATTGCTGAAATAAATGTGTGACTCGGACCTCCCGTCGGGTAGACCGTTCGCCGGGTGCAAGTCTTTCGATTTGACGCCACTCCGGCGACTCGCGCGTCGATGGGGATGAAATGATGATGATTAGGACAACACAACACCCAGTCCCTGAGCGGAGAAAATCGCCGACCCAACCGGGAATCGAACCCGGACCCTTAATATTGACATTAGGTCGCGCTGACCACTCACCTACCGGGGGCGGACAGCAGAAATTTCTGCTGATTCGAAATCAATGATGACATTTTAATATACCATTCCAGTGTTTTATCGATCACATTACTGAAAATATGAGTATATACTTCTTTTGTTTTGTTTAGTAAGACTCAAAGGCCAACGTATGGTCTGTTGCGTTCTTTGAAGTTTCAGTATCCAAATATCTGAGAAAACTGATTTTCTATAGCATCCGAAAGTCCCTCCCAAAGAAGGTTTCCTTTCTACTTTTCCACTTAAAACTACGATCTTTACCTGCAAAGTTGTCACTTAGCATCCCCGATTGAAGATCAACTTCTTGTCGTGATTCTGGTTCTTTCTTCTTTCTCTGTGATTTGGCCCGGTGACTGAATAACTTCCTATTCGTTTCTTGTAGTTCTGTCAAGTCAGAAACTAAAGATTGTGCAGGTCACCTAAGAATCATTTTAGAAACTGAAGTCTCTTCCTCTTGTGCCATTTTCTTCGCCTTATTCACAGTCTTGTGTACCTGTAGACGAGTGTCATCCTAAGCTACACACTGTGGCTCGTTTGTACCAACAACCATACAATCTTTCTTCTTAAGCATTCCTCGTTAACACATTTATTTCTGTTTTTAACAGTGCCAAATCACAGCCCCATCTACATTTGTTATTTTTGTAATGGCAGGCCTGAGTGGCCAAGCGGTTCTAGGCGCTACAGTCTGGAACCGCGCGACGGCTACGGTCGCAGGTCCGAATCCTGCCTCGGGCATGTGTGTGTGTGTGTGTGTGTGTGTGTGTGTGTGTGTGTGTGTGTGTGTGATGTCCTTGGGTTAGTTAGGTTTAAGTAGTTCTAAGTTCAAGGGGACTGATGACCTCAGATGTTAAGTCCTATAGTGCTCAGAGCCATTTGAACCATTTTTCTTTATAATGTATGAAGTTCAAGGGTTCATCCACTGGGGTGAAGGGAGACTTCCGGAGTGCAGATTGGCTATGGCTTACTCAGCAAGTGGCTTCCAGGAATACTGAACACAAATTTAACAGGGCGCAGATTTCATTTATTCTGGACTATGCGTAAATCGAGCCCTGCCAATGTATGTGGCTTAGGTGTCTCATTCCGATGTAGGTGTGAACTCTCAATTAAGATCAAAACTCACACATGTGTTACGGAGGGACTGAGGCAGAGCCTTCCTTCCGCAAGTACTCTTCGGTGACGGCCAGTGGACGTTATCGGTGTAGAGACTAGCAACAGCTGCCGGCAGCAGCAACGGACGCCTAATCTTGTCTGAGTTACCAGTACGTTTGTTTTGGCAGCATGCACTGATTGCCAGAAGCACTAGTAGGTAGCTGAGATCAAACGCGCTCCGCGCTGGTTGCTTGCGGCTGACACAGGCATTTCGCTTTAAATTATTTCTGTCCTCGATATGTTCAGAAAGCTCACGCAATTTTAGGTCACATGAGCTTAGAGCCGCAACGTCATCCAAATGGTGGACACACGACACTCATCAAAAACTAGTATGTGTAAAATACTAGCAATCACAAGAATTTGTAGGTTGCACCAAATGAAAACCGCCCAATGAACTTTCAGTCTAACCTGAACCTTGGGAGACTCTAAGATCAGTATGTTACCGCAATTACGACTTTAGTCACATTCTTTGGTTTCGTCAAATCAAGCGGCCATTTTCTGGCCTAACCTAAACCAACGCCTATGCTACATGCTAATCTATCAGGACAACCTAGCCTCCACTCCAAATAACAATACAGAAGTAAAATGACAGTTGGTCAAGTCCGTTTCTTTCTCTGGTTGTGGTTGTACGTTCAACCCGTCGAGAGCATCCAAGTGAAGACAAATAAAAGTATGCTTTTTTAAATAAATCTATGTGGACGTAATCCAAACTAAGAAAACGACTGTGAAGGATGTAGCGGATAATACCTCCCATTGTACCGGGTCCTAAGTCTTTTCTCCGTTTCCTTTCATTTCCAATTTTTTTCACAGTGAAAGACAGTAATGTACTTGTACTTCAGTTAATGTCACAGTCACAAGTAACAAAATGAAATACATATATATTTATTTCCTTCCATTTCGTTTTGTAGTGCGGAGAGGACTGGCACATACAGGGTTTTCAGATTCCGCAATAAGTAAAGGACGAACAAAACACAGACAGACGTCTTTGAATAGAGAAACACTCCAAGTTTCTAGTTTATGTTACACGTGCTCAATATGGGCAACGTCTGTGACGTGCAAAATGTCAATACTTGTGTGCAGCCCATTGACACGAATTCTCAAGAAGGCGCGACAATAGTCCGCTTTGCCTATGTGTCCACTGGGTTGCATATCTGCAGGCACGAACTAATTCGACGCGACAATACGGAGCACAGGTTTGACAATGAAACTTGAAGACAGCACGAGTTTCAAATGCTTGCTGTAATTATAAGAATTCTACAAACCATCAGCAAGAGTTCATATATATATATATATATATATATATATATATATATATATATATATATATATATATATATATATATATATATATATGAAATAACATGCGACAAATTCCAGACGCCCTGATGGTAGTGAAAAGGTTAATCATGACTGTGCTTGCCACTATTAGTCAAATTTTCTCTTCGCGATCCGTACTGTAGTGATACGTTACGGTGTTTTCGTATAGTCCTTGATGCATCACACAAAGTTGGTTTCCTTAAACTTAAAAGCAGGCTTTCATGCGACACATTAAAATTTTAACTCTGCATCGTAGTGTGCACTGATACGAAACTTCCTGGCAGATTAAAACTGTGAACCGGACCGAGATTCTAGCCCAGGACTTTGGCGGGCAAGTGCTCTGACAACTTAGTTACCCACATACGACCTCTCCTCACAGCTTTACTTCCGCCAATACCTCATCTCCTATCTTCTAAACTTCACAGAAGTTCTCCTGCGAGACTTATCCGGGTCGCAGAGTTAATCTGCTAGTAAGTCTGATAACAACGCACACTCGACAGCGTGGTGGAAATCTCACTCTGGAAACATCTCGCAGGCTGCGGCTAAGCCGTACCTCCGCAACATCCTTTCTCCCAGTAGTGCTAGTCCTGCGAGTTTCGCAGGAGAACTTCTGTGGAGTTTGGAACGTAGAAGTACCAGCAGAAGTAAAGCTGTGAGCACAGGTCGTGGTGGTCACGGTTGGGTAGTCCAGCCAGTGGAGCACTTGCTCGCTGGAGACAAAGGTCCCGAGTTGGAGTCTCGGTTCGTCACACAGTTTTAACGTGCAAGGGCGTTTTTGTTCACAGAACATTTTGTGTCTATCTTCAAGCGTTTGTCAGCTCAGCTCTTTCAGCATCCCTGTGGCACTCTCCCACTGATCAAACAAACTTATGACCATTCGTGCTGCCCTTCTTTTTGTACGTTCTATTTTATGTGGGTCCCACACACTTGAGCAATTTTCAAGGTTAAGTCGCAACAAACGTTTTGGAAGCAGTCTTCGTTGTAGACTGTCTACATTTCCCACACTTTTACGTGCGACTGAGTGTATGTGATCGTTCAGTTTCATATCCGTAAAAACTGTTACACTGAGGTATTTGAGTTAACTGACAGTTATTGTTACTCACTGATGTTGTAATCATAGGGCAGACTACCATTTTTATGCTTCTTGAGAAGTGTGCAATTTGATATTTTTGAGCGCAGAAACCAAGATGCTCTTCTGTGCACAGCTTCGAAATCTCCTTTTCTGTCAGTACTTTACTACAGATAACTGCTTCAGCTGAGGTTACTATTAACAGTACCTTGTAATGGTTCTTTATAAACGTGACCATTTCGGCACTCCAACCCTAGTTTTCGATACCAGTAATATCGTATTACTTTTCTGCGAAGTAACACATATTTTTGTGACAATATTCACATTTGGTTTTAGCAATGTATAGGTACTCCGATGTATCGATGTAATAAAGTGATATGGTTCTTGTGTGTATTCTTTTCTGTGAGACTGTCATAATCTTTGACATACTTGTAACCGTTTTGGCGCGAATGGGCACAGAGCAGTCTTTGTTTCACTTTGCAGAAGTTAAGTTGTTATTTCGCTTTGTAAAAGAACAGTCAAGTCTTGTGTTTGGTTAAAGTGGAAATTAAATATATGAACATTGATACAAAACTATTTTCTTGATGATGTGACAATTAAGAAGAAGTATAAGTGAATTTACAAGAGGTTTAATAAAAATGTGGATCGTGAACGCCAAGTCAAAACTTATTTCTACCATACCATTCTTCTGACCTGGGATTGTTCGATCATTAACAATTTCCTGAAAAACGCATTTGTTACGTCTTCAAATATTGCTAAAATACCGATCTGGACCTACTAGCAGTCAAAGTGGAGTCACCCTAGAATCAACAAAATGAGCCATAACAAAATCTACGTGGGAATCCATTCAAGATAAGTACCAAAATTAATGATTTCTTTTACAGTGACTTCATTATTTCCATTCTGACGATACCATCCACAGTCAATAACTTTGTTGTTGCCCTATAAAGTGAACATATGCTGCGTGAGTAACATTATTAATCTGATTTCTACCCTACTTTGCAAGTGGTGGTATTGTTAGAACCTAGAACGTCATTAATATTCAACATGAGCAGCAAGAGTCCCAACACACTTCCCTGGAGCACTCCCGAAGTTACTTCTACATCTGATGATGACTCTCCATCCGAAATAACATGCTGTCTCCTCCCTAACACGAAATCCTCAGTCCAGTCACAAATTTCGCTTGATAGCACTATACGGTGGTACTTTTGATAATAAGTTTAGGTGTGCTACTGAGTCAAATGCTTTTACGAAATTGAGAAATACTGCATCGACATGACTACCCTGATCCATGGCTTTCAGTGTGTCACGTGAGAAAAGTGCGAGCTGGGTGTCACGTGATCGAGGTTTTCGGAATCCAAGCTGGTTGGCACTGAGGCAGTCATTCTGTTAGCCATTCTAATAGCCTAGAACAGGTGTCTCCAAACTACGGCCCGCGGACCGAAACCGGCCCGCGAGGGCCGGCAAACCGGCCCGCGCTAGCTGGCCGGACATCCCCGGTATCCAGCCCGGTACCTATACTGAGGTAATACCTGTACTGCCAACAATCGAGTTTCGAGGCCTATCGCGACCAATACACCGCGACGTTGGCTCTGCTACTTGCTACAAGACTACATAACTAAACTTATTGTTGCGGCGCTTGACATAACAATGCGTTGACATACTCTACCTCTGTTACGTCTTGTAGTAATAGTGTTGCTAACAATGATTTTGAGATTTCGTTAAATTTGCAGGACGCTTTCGGAAAAGAATGTGCACTGACATACTTTTTTGTCGGTGAAATTCGCCAGAATAAAATACGCCAGTATTTCGGTCAGGTACGTCCAACAATGAAAATTAGGTAATTAAATAAAAATCGTAGTTCATTTCAGTGCTAGCTATTCCCACAACCTTAGATTTTTGCGATTTTATCCTTCCTTTAGCCTTACATACGGTGATCGTGGAGTGCTAGGGTGCTTTAATCCCACTAGGCAGATCTTGGCCCTTATGACTTCGTGGAGGAGTCAATGTGGCCCGCGGACTAAAAGGTTTGGATACCCCTGGTGTAGAACAAAAGCATGTCAAAGATACTGGACAGTAGTTTGTTGTTGTTTTCGTCTGTCGGAAGTGAGCCAGCTAGCTAGGAGGTGCGGTCTTGAAACGGGCCACCACGGCGAACGTAGGTGAGACAGACGGCGCAGCAGCGGAATGGCCACCTGTGGAGCGGAGTTGCAGCCGGCGTGAAAACACATTAAGGCCGGGTGATAACGGAAGTGGTCCTCCGGGAGGCAGGGAGGGACGGAGGGAGGACGGCCAAATGCGGCGGCGGCGACTTGCGCAAGGCGCGCCGGCGTGGCGTTGCCTCACGGTAGCCGCCGTCGCTGCCACCGCTGTTTCTCTTTAACACCGCACCGACCTGCCGCAAGGCGCCGAGCGTTGCCTCGCCTTGCTCGCTGCTTCTCCAGGCTAACCCATTACCCTTCGCATTCGTCCTGTCCTACCCCCTACTTCTACAACTTCTCTCTCTTTCTTTATCGTACCTGTTGAACGATGCAAGGTGTCAACAATGCTCATTTACAGCTGATACGGACTGACCACAGATGATGTTCTGATTCACCACTTGCGACATGGTCGCGTATACAAACAGTGATACAATACTCTCAAATGTTTTTTTATTCCAGTCTTTGATCACAATATCAATTCTTTAGACGATGACCGGTTTCAGTCCGTAATGACCATCCTCAGATCTTTTTCACACCATGTCCTAAAGTGATAAGGCCATAATGGCATCGTCAAAACATATAATCAGCCAGATGCAATAATGCGCCCTATTCTACACCTTATTTTAGATCTATATGACGATGCTATGCTGATTATATTTATATGTTTTGACAATGCCATTATGACCTTATCACTTTAGGACATGGTGTAAAAAAAGATCTGATGATGGTCATTACGGACTGAAACCGGTCATCGTCTAAAGAATTCATAATGTGATCAAAGACTGGAATAAAAAACATTTGATGTTCTGATTGTTCCGAATATCCTACGATGAACAGCGTGTAGTTTAAGAAACTTGGTCGAAACTGTCGACCGCGCGCACACACGCAAAAGTGACAACTACATATAACCATTATCCTAAAAGTCCATGAGGATTCACGAAAAGACGCTGTATCTGTCAGCACAAGGGCGTGCGGAAGTTAGTTCGTTTCGAGTTCCATGGAACTTTTTCTACTATAAATCGTAATGACGCAGAACGACTTATTTTACATTCAAATCGTGAGTTAATTTGTAAATATGGCTACACGCTGAAAATTTATAAGTTAGTTTCTTTTAATATACGCATGTGAGTTACTAATTGTTAACCACCATCTACCATTCTTTACACATTACAACAACAGAAATTCTTCTACGGAATAGGAGTTGTCAAGGAGAAATTTTTTCAGTTGGTTTCCAAGACGCAGACTGTCCAATATAAAAATAGGACAAGCTACCATTAGCCAATTAAATGAATTTAAATATCTCGGAAGCACAATAACTGAAGACTTGAGATGTCACCAGGAGGTGAAAACTCGAATTGCCATAGCGAAGGGACTGCTACGGTCACAGGTTTGAATCCTGCCTCGGGCATGGATGTGTGTGACGTCCTTAGGTTAGGTTTAAGTAGTTCTAAGTTCTAGGGGACTGATGACCACAGCAGTTAAGTCCCATAGTGCTCAGAGCCATTTGAACCATAGCGAAGCAGGCATTCAACAGAAAGGAGACTCTTATGTGGCAAATTAGATAAAGGACTAAGGAGAAGGCTTGGAAAATGTTTTGTCTGGAGTGTGGCACTATATGGGGCAGAAACATGGACACTGAGACGAGAGGATGAAAACAGGTTAGAAGCATTTGAGATGTGGATGTGGAGGGGAATGGAGAGAACAAGCTGGATGGAAAGAGTGAGTAATGAAAGAATATTGGAAAGGGTTGGTGAGAGAAGATGTCTGCTGAAGGTTGTAAGAGAAAGGAAAAAGAACTGGTTGGGACATTAATTGAGAAGGGAGTGCTTGCTAGTAGATGCTTTGGAAGGACTGGTTTGTGGGAGAAGACTGAGAGGAAGAAAGAGATACAAGACGATAGACGACATAAAGGGAAGAGGATATTATGCAGACCTGAAGACGATGGCAGAAGACCGGACATCCTGGAGAACTACCATGTGAAAACATGCCTTTAGGCAGAACACTGATGATGATGGTTTCCAAATTTTACTTTGCTGTCTGTCAGACAACCTTAATGTGGAGTACTGAAGGTCATTTTTCCTTTTGGTATTGAAATTATATACATCATCGTTCCTTTTAAACTGTACTGGATTATTTACAACAAACTTCTTGAAGCAATAAATATACTGTGACCCAGCAGTCAGACTGCCCAACGCCTTAAACAGATGCCTACAAGATGATCTTGAGCGAGCACCACATATTACAGCACGTTTTTGAGCAACCCATACTTTCTTTCTTAAAAACGAGTTACCTCGGAACGTTATTCCATTGACATTACTGAATAAAAGTATGCAAAATATGTCAATTCATTGATTTGTCTTTCCCAAAGATATGCAATGATTATTCATGCAAATGTGGTTGAAACTAGGTTGTTTTAAGAGTTCCGAAAACGAAATGCGCTTTTTCCACTTTAAATTCTCATGAATATGGACAGCCAAGAATTTTGTAATTTCGCCCTATTTATTATTTCCTCGCCTTGCATTACACTTATCATTGGCGTAGTACCCCTGGATGTACAGAACTGAATACGATGCTGCTTCTTAACATTAAGGGTGACACCATTCGCAGAAAACCAGTGAAAAATACTTTTAAGAGCAATTTTTCCATTTCTATATGTATGCTTGGACTGATTGCAATACTAGTGTCGTCCGCAAAAGAAGTACTTGTGCTTGTTGTATATTCGCCGCAAGATCGTTTACGCACGTGACTAATAATGGTGGACCTAAGACCGAGTTTTGGGGCACCCCGTGCCTGATTTCGCCTCAGTCAGAATTACATCCCCAGGTTACAGTGAATGAATTATTAAGTACAACATTCTCCAGTCTTTTGGTTAGATATTACGTTATCCATAGCCGGCTATACTATCGATCCCATGAAATTCAATTTATCTAGGAGAACACTGCGATTCGTACAGTCAAATTTCTTATATAGGGCGCAGAAAATACCAACCGGCGCTATCTTATTATTTAATGACTGTAAAATTTGGCGAGTGAACATGTACACGGCATTCTCAGCAGAGCAACTCTTCTCAAACTCAAACTGTGGTTCAAAATGGCTCTGAGCACTATGGGACTTAACATCAGAGGTCATCAGTCCCCTAGAACTTAGAACTACTTAAACTTAACTAACCTAAGGACATCACAAACATCCATGCCCGCGGTAGGATTCGAACCTGCGACCGTAGCGGTCGCGCGGTTCCAGACTGAAGCGCCTAGAACCGCTCGGCCACACCGGCCGGCTTTTACGACTGTCAATTTTAATTATGACTAACCCTACTGGAGGGATATCATGGTGGGCTTGTAAGACGTAATAAGACTTCTGAAGAAGGCCCATTTATACGGGTTGAAACCCAGGTCAAGTACTTTTAACTACTGTACTACCTTCCACAACTGCACAACTGGTGGCTGTTCATAATCCGTAAATTACAGTTGTATAAACATTGGCCTGCTTGGTGAACATGTATAATATGACTTCTGGTCTTAGTCATAGCATTGAAAGTTATCCGGATTATTGTGGTGCAGCTGGAGATTGGGAGGAGATCTGACAATGACACTCATTTTGTGACCAAATGGTACATTTCTGTGCATGGGTTCCTTTTCATAATATTACCTACTAAAAGCCCTCTACATCCTCAAGAAGCCTGCGAGGGAAACTTTGAAACACCGTGTAAATGAATCTTCCAGGCAGATTAGAACTGTGTGCCGGACCGAGACTCGAACTCAGGACCTTTGCCTTTCGCGGGCTAGTGCTCTATCATCTGAGTTACCCAAGCACGACTCACGCCCCGTTCTACAGCTTTACTTCCGCCAGTACCTCGTCTCCTACTTTCCAAACTTCACAGAAGCTCTCCGTGTAAATGATTTAGACACTGAAATCGGACCCTTATAATTATTTATTAGCGGATCTTGGTGACTGGTGTGCAATGTTTTTTACATAAGAAGTATATTAAGACGACAGCAAATCCATTATAACATGAGTGACCGCAGGAAGAGTAATGAACTTCCGATGTTAGCATGTTATCCCCTGTTTCTGCGGATGTGCAGTGTTAGCCATACTCAGGATTTTGAAATTCCACAAGTGATGGAGTCAAGGTTCGGCTTTTGGGAGACGGTGTCACAGTTTATTACTATGTCCTCCCTCCCCCCCCCCCCCCCCACCCCCCCTGACAACACAAAAAATGCTAACTCGGCATATTCCCACTTTTAAAGTGCCATGGGTATCCATAATTTTCGTAATAATACATAATATTTTAATATAATCCACCTTACTGTGAGTGGCGGAGGGTAGCCTGTACCACTGTTAGTCATTTCCTTTCCTGTTCCGCCCACAAATTGAACGAAGGAAAAACGATTACATTTGTAATAAATTTGCTTTACTTTACATCTATGGTCGCAAAGTTTTTGTCATCAGAGTAGCGGTTTAGGTCTTTAATGACCATCTCCAGATGAGTTTTACAAAAACGTGTCCTAATGTATTGCGACTGCAGTGGCGTCGTCAAATGTTAAACACGAACATTTGATGATGCCACTATGGCTGTAGTACATTAGGGAATGTTTTTATAAAACATATCTGAAGACGGTCATTAAAGAGCGAAACCGCTAGTCTGATGACAAAAACTTTGTGACCATGACCGTAAGTAAAGGAAATTTATTCTATATTCGGGTCACTGTTTCATTCGCGACCACGTCTATGCCTCCATATGAGCCCTGATTTCTCGCATCTCATCTTCGTGGTCCTTCAGCATAATGTATGTCGCAGGCAGTAGAATCGTTCTGTAGTCGCCTTCAAATCCCAATTCTCTAACTTTTCTCAACACTGTTTCGTAAAAAGAACGTCGCCTTCCCTCCATGGATTCCCATTTGAATTCCCGAAGCATCTACGCAACACTTGCGTTTGGTTCGCAGTTAGTTTCAGGTCAAGCAAACAAAAAGAAAGAAAAGCAAAACAAATACGTCGACGGGAAATCTACAAACTTTTCAATGTCCAGGCTATACTGAAAGGTATAATGATCCATCAGCGGAAGAATGGATTTATTTATTTATTTATTCGTATGGCTAGAGCCCCCCCGGCGGGCAGACCGTTCGCCGGGTGCCGGTCTTTCAATTTGACGCCACTTTGGCGACCTGCAGTCGATGAGGATGAAAGGATAATGATGAGGCCAGCACAACAGCCAGTCCCTGGGCGGAGAAAATTCCCCGACGCAGCCGGGAATCGAACCCAGGTCCAGAGGATTGACAATCCATCACGCTGACCATTCACCTAACGGGGGCGAACAGAAGACTGGGTTCAATGTCTAAAATGCGAGGAGCGGTGACATGACGCATGTAGTTGTTATGAAGGTACTGGGAGCTTCGTTTGTGATATCTGTTTAACAGCTTTTCCTCCGATTGGAAAGTTTTTGTAGTTTTTTTGGTGACAGATCTCAGAATTGTTCGTTAAATCAAAACTTGTATCAACAGTAAAATTTATATACTGAGATACAAAGTATATTACATTCACGTAATGAGATTTTCACTCTGCAGCAGAGTGTGCGCTGATATGAAACTTCCTAGAAGATTAAAACTGTGTGCCGGACCGAGACTCGAACTCAGGACCTTTGCCTTTCGCGGGCAAGTGCTCTACCAACTGAGCTACCAAAGCACGACCCACGCCCCGTCCTCATAGCTCTACTTCGGCCAGTACCTCGTCTCCTACCTTCCAAACTTAACAGAAGCTCTCGTGCTAAGCCATGTCTCCGCAATACCCTTTCTTCCACGAGTGCTAGTTCTGCAAAGTTCGCAGGAGAGATTGTGTTAAGTTTGGAAGGTAGGAGACGAGGTACTGGCGGAAGTATAGCTGTAAGGACGGGGCGTGAGTCTTGCTTGGGTAGCTCAGTTGGTAGAGCACTTGCCCGCGAAAGGCAAAGGTACCGAGTTCGAGTCTCGGTCCACACAGTTTTAATCTTCCAGGATGTTTTACATTTACGTAATCTATAAATTAAATAAAGAAGAAGAACGGAATGGCACATACGTTTTTCTTGTTTAATAATAATGCGCAAATTTACCTCACGATCGTGTAATACTGCGCGTTTCCGTTAATTCTTTCACTAAGTGCGAATTACAGTTTAAACTGTACATAGGATTTTCAAAATCTGTTATCTAATAGGCAAAAGTCAGATGAAATGACAGTTAAAACACAACTGTATTTTTTGAAGATTTCTTCGGTACATCTCTAATTAAGCCTTAAGTGCGCAGTCTTGTCCTACTCGTTTTAGAAAATAGTTTTATATAAAAACCAAAACTTTTAGCACTGCTACTACGGCAAAACGATATGTCGGCTTTTTACCCGGTTATTACTAGAAATGAAAAAAATCTCTTTATAACAGAGGCACAACAAATAACGAAACTAACCGACATCGGTTTTAAGCGGGCGATTTTTGTCATCCTTGTTCCACACTCGGCACAATCAGTATACCATTGTTCGTACCCGGTAGCTGAGTGGTCGCCGGCACGGTATGGCTCTGAGCACTATGGGACTTAACATCTATGGTCATCAGTCCCCTAGAACTTAGAACTACTTAAACCTAACTAACGTAAGGACATCAAACAATACCCAGTCATCACGAGGCAGAGAAAATGCCTGACCCAGCCGGGAATCGAATCCGGGAACCCGGGCGCGGGAAGCGAGAACGCTACCGCACGACCACGAGCTACGTACCCGGCACGGTATCTCAGCGTGTTCGGTCAGTGGGTTAGATGCCCTCTGTAATAAAAAAAACTGCGTTAATCGATCAACAACGAACTTAAACGGATGTCTTATGACGTCCACCCCGAGCAGATGCAACGAACAAAAGCGAAAAAAATGAGATTGGAAAGAAAAAAGTGGTCAGCGTGACAGAATGTCAATCCTAAGGGCCCGGGTTCGATTCCCGGTTGGGTCGGAGATTTTCTCCGCCCAGGGACTGTTGTGTTGACCTAATCATCATCATTTCATCACCATCGACGCGCAAGTCGCCGAAGTGGCGTCAAAGCGAAAGACTTGCACCAGGCGAACGGTCTGCCCGACGGGAGGCCCTAGTCACACGACATTTATTTAGTATGTCATTCGCAAAGTATCTAATAGCGACGCTGGCTAGAGGCACACTTACACGCAGAGACTTGCCGTGCAGCGTCCACGAGTACGCTTTAACCGGAAAGCCGTTCGTGTGAGACACGGCGTGGTGACGGATGGGCGGCGCAGACGGCGCGCCGTGACTTGACGCACGCCTCCTACCGCCCGTCGCGGCGCTCCTTCTCTTTTCACTTTCGGCAGGGCAGGGGCGGGCCCTCGCGAACTTTCGCCCTCCGGGGATCGCCGCTTTCTCCCGGCCACACACGCGCGTTTCGGCCGCGCACAATAACTCCTCGAGAGTCTGCCGCTCACGCGGGACACACATTTTCAAAGCGACGAGACGTGCGCCTCATACGTTGTACGGTTTACGGTGACACCAACGCAGACAAACACATCTGGCGCTTAGTACATCATGTGTCAATACTACAGCTCAATTCATATCGGGCCTTACAGGCAGAAACCTCAACACTCGGTAAAGAATGTAACAGGACCTTATGGATATGGTCATTAACAATGACCTAAGAACATAATGGTAAGACACAGATTTAGAAACCAGGTTTTAAATTGTAAGACATTTCCAACTGAAGAAACAGCAAAAAGGAGGAAATTTAAGGAGATGGGACCTGGATAAATTGACTAAACCAGAGGTTGTACAGAGTTTCAGGGACAGCATAAGGGAACAATTGACAGGAATGGGGGAAAGTAATACAGTAGAAGAAGAATGGGTAGCTCTGACGGATGAAGTAGTGAAGGCACCAGAGGATCAAGTAGGTAAAAACACGAAGGATAGTACAAATCCTGAATTGAATTGATGAAAGGAAAAAATATAAAAATGCAGTAAATCAAGCAGGCAAAAAGTAATACAAACGTCTCAAAAATGAGATCGACAGAAAGTGCAAAATGGCTAAGCAGGAATGGCTAGAGAACAAATGTAAGGATGTAGAGGTTTATCTCACTAGGGGTGGGATAGATACTGCCTGCAGGAAAATTAAAGTGACCTTTGGAGAAAATAGAGCCACTTGTATGAATATCAAGAGCTCAGATGGAAACACAGTTTTAAGCAAAGAAGGGAAAGCAGAAAGGTGGAAGGAGTATATAGAGGGTCTATACAAGGGCGATGTACTTGAGGACAACATTATTGAAATGGAAGAGGATGCAGATGTAGATGAAGATGAAATGAGAGATACGATACTGCGTGAAGCGTTTGACAGAGCACTGAAAGACCAGAGACGAAACAAGGCCCCGGGAGTAGACAACATTCCATTAGAACTACTGACAGCCTTGGGAGAGCCAGTCCTGACAAAACTCTACAATCTGGTGAGCAAGATGTATGAGACAGGTGAAATACCCTCAGACTTCAAGAAGAATATCATAATTCCAATCTAAAAGAAAAGCTCGTGTTGACAGATGTGAAAATTACCGAACTATCAGTTTAATAAGTCACAGCTGCAAAATACTAACGCGAATTCTTTACAGACGAGTGGAAAAACTGGTAGAAGCCGACCTCGGGGAAGATCAGTTTGGATTCCGTAGAAATGTTGGAACACGTGAGGCAAAACTGGCCATATGACTTATCTTAGAAGAAAGATTAAGGAAAGGCAAAACTACGTTCATAGCATTGTAGACTTAGAAAAAGTTTTGACAATCTTGACTAGAATACTCTCTTTCAAATACTGAAAGTGGCAGGGGTAAAATACATGGACGGAAAGGCTATTTACAATTTGTACAGAAACCAGATGGCAGTTACAATAGTCGAGGGACATGAAACGGAAGCAATGGTTGGGAATGGAGTGAGGCAGGGTTGTAGCCTCTCCCCGATGTTATTCAATCTGTATATTGAGCAAGCAGTAAAGGAAACAAAAGAAAAGTTCGGGGCAGGTATTAAAATCCATGGAGAAGAAATAAAAATTTTGTGGTTCTCCTATGACATTTTAACTCTGTGAGAGACAGCAAAGGACTTGGAAGAGCAGTTGAGCGGAATGGACAGCGTCTTGAAAGGAGGATATAAGATGAACATCAACAAAAGCAAAACGAGGATAATGGAATGTAGTCGAATTAAGTCGGGTGATGCTGTGGGAATTAGATTAGGAAATGAGACACTTAAAGTAGTAATTGAGTTTTGCTATTTGGGGAGCAAAATAACTGATGATGGTCGAAGTAGAGAGGATATAAAATGTGGACTGGTAATGGCAAGGAAAGCGTTTCTGAAGAAGAGAAATTTGTTAACATCGAGTATAGATTTAAGTGTCAGGAAGTTATTTCTGAAAGTATTTGTATGGAGTGTAGCCATATATGGAAGTGAAACATGGACGATAAATAATTTAGACAAGAAGAGAATAGAAGCTTTCGAAATGTGGTGCTACAGAAGAATGCTGAAGATTAGACGGGTAGATCACACAACTAATGAGGAGGTATTGAATAGAATTGGGGAGTAGAGGAGTTTGTCGCACAACGTGACTAGAAGAAGGGATCGGTTGGTAGGACATGTTCTGTGGCATCAATTTAGTACTGGAAAGTAGCGTGGAGGGAAAAAATCGTAGAGAGAGACCAAGAGATGAATACACTAAGCAGATTCAGGAGGATGTAGGCTGCACTAGGTACTGGGAGATGAAGAAGCTTGCACAGGATAGTGTAGCATGGAGAGCTGCATCAAACCAGTCTCTGGACTGAAGACCACAACAACAATAAAACAAGAATCTATCAGGTTGGTGCATAAGTTCGTAGCGTTTTTGTTTTGCATGTTGGTGTTCGGGTTGCTATGAGTGTTATTTATCGATTGTCTTTTTCTATTTTTAGTTCACTCTTGCTATTTGAGTTTACATATAGCCACTTTGTCATTTGGTGATTGGGGGGGGGGGGGGGGGGGGGGCTGCGCACGGTAGAAAGTGGAGTACCACGTGGAGGAATCGAAACATTCCCGACATTTTGCTCGAGTTCAACAGAGGGAAGACAGCAGCGCAAGCAGTCAGAAACACCTGCGCCGTGTATGGGGATAATGCACGGCGAGAAAATGGGAGACAGTTTTGACATAAGCGACTGTGCACGGTCAGGAGCACGTTCGGAGTTCGATGAAGATCGTTTAAATGCACTGTGCTCGAGAACTGGCACATATGATGAACTGTGATCATTCCACAATTGTGTGTTATTGGAATGCAATGGGGAAGGTTAAAAAATCGGGTGTATGGGTATCGTATTGTAAGCAAAAATCACAAAAATCAACGGGTGACCATATGTGCACCTCTACTTGCTCGTCATCAATTGGCTGATGAACTACATCGACCGTTCCTATCCTGCATCGTTACTGCTGACGAGAAATGGTGTCTTTTCGCTAACATAAGGAAAAGAAAGGAATGGCTGAGCCCATACAAAGTAGCAACTGTTCGTACAGGGACCTGCGCGCATCCACGAAGACGATGTTACCCATCTGGTGGAACAGCGACGGCGTGGTGTTAACTGCTTCCCCAACACGTAACCATCACTGCTGACATTTGTTGTCAACAACAGAGACGTGTCCAGTAGCAACAACCAGGAAGACCGCGTGAAGTGATGCTGCTCCACGTAAACGCTAGCCCACATTCTGTACGACTGACGAAAAACGCTATACAGGACTTTGGTTGGGAAGTCATTCCGTACCCACCTTATTCACTGATCTTGCGCCCTCGGATTTTCACCTTTTCCAGTCTCTATCGAACAACCTTCAAGGAATTTCCTTTCCGGAAGATTCGCTCCAAACATTGCTCGACGAGTCCCTTGCCTGAAAACCACATGATTTCGTACAGTCGCGATATGGAAAAGTTACCTACGCGTTGGCATACTGTTGTAAATAGTGAAGGAGGATATATGACGACTAAAATCTCTGTTATATGTATCTGTTGCATTTATGAAACATATGGAAAAACGCTACGAATTTATGCACTTCCTTATTTTCCAGCTCCTGCCGTGGCTGTATTTAATACTTAAATTTCGTCGATTTATTTTCAATCTGACACTAAATAATAAACGCCTTCTTTGTTCATCTCATATTAAACAATTAGCTGTATATGTGAAGTGTTATGAAATGTACAAACAAGCAGGCTTCTTGAATGACGTGAGGTGCAATTGAAGAATGCATAAATCAACGTTGCTGCCAATAAAGCGTTAAAAATGTTCTCCCTGGATCTTTCGCTAAGTTTTACATTGTTTCATCACAGGCTCTGTTATTTGATTCGCCAATTCCGAAACTCAGCATCTAACCTTCTCACAACAGAAACATACAATGCACATCACCTCGCTTAAGACCAGAAGTATTAAAGACCAACAGGGTCCGGAATGGATCGTATGATTTAATAAAACACTACAATTTGTGACTCAAGGCATTATTATTCATACTTCCCGACCTAAAAAGTCTTAAATGCCGTAACAGTTATCCGCAGAAAGTAATAATGGAAGGCAATTACCACATACAAAAAGCCGTATTAGAAAGTAATGGCAATAATACACGAATAGACAGCTGTGTTTAATGGTACTCTGTCCTCTACACTCATAAACTCAAACTCATATAGCACAGAACACACACACACACACACACACACACACACACACACAATGTCAATCTGCGAATACAGTTTCATAGTCATAACAATGTCGAAAGTACAAAAATATATTATGTACCACCTCCCCCCCCCCCCCCCCCCCCAAGCACTGATGAATTATTTATAAACTGTGCTCATAAGCAACAAGCAGAGGCGCTGAAACATTGTCGAAAGCAATTATGTGGTTAACCTAGTAAACAAACATTAATGGATAATTAAAGTAGCAGTGTTGACAGCAGATAACCCAAACGCGAAAAGTTTCTTTTTAGGCATAATATTTCTGTTGCGTATTGTCATTATCGTACATAAACCACTTACGTGAGGACAAGTGCCGCGGAAAACAGCAATCTCCGAGACCATTTAAGACGGAATGATCACATAAATCTGCCGGGAAGGCAGATGCCAGGGTCAGATTTTCATTGAAAGTATGAATTAAAAAACGCCTTCAGTCACAAATTCTCGTGTTTTATTAACCACACGATGCATTTCGGACCCTGCTAGTCCATACTCAGATGTAAGTTGTCGTAATACATGATTTACTTTTGCTCTTGAATGAGGTGAAATGCATGTTTCACGTAAACCAAGCAAAGCGTTTTTCACTTCTTAATACCATCATACACTAATTCGACCATCCACGAAGCTTTGTGGCTGAAGGCGTTTTTTTAAATTCATACTTCCAGTGTAATGAATATAGTCACATTTGTAGTTGCAAAATATGGATAAAATTCAAGAGAGACAGATCTGTTGAAAGACTTTTCGTAGCGGAGTATAATCAGTTAACATTCATCCTGATACCGTGTGGTTATAATTAAACTGACAGTGTTCCGAGAGCTGCAGTGCGGGCTGTATATATCGCAGGACGCTGAAGCATCTTACGTACGTTAATTAATCGGCGCGCTCGTGGAGTACACTGAAAAAATGAAGTTCCACTTTCTGCCGCCAGGTGAAAATAATTGCTGAAGGATTGAGAATGTGGTGCGGATGCAGGAAAGGGAGAGGAACGATCAAATACATGATAACGGTGGTTATGCACGTTCATTTGGATATTCTCACAATTTACAACATGTGTTCAATATGGTCTCTCGACATTGGAACGTGCTACACCCGTAATACAGCGTATCTGACAGTTGCTCGCAGCATATCAGGTATACTCAGAGCGATACGTCATCGTAAAAAGAAATCGTCATTAGCTGACAGATGAAAAGGTGTATCGAAATATCGGCTACATTGCAGATGACAGAAATGGCTCAAATGGCTCTGAGCACTATGGGACTCAACATCTGCGGCCGGCGCAGATGACAGACAGTCATATAAACATCTGTATCTGATTAAGGTAAGTATTAAAAAAACTGTTACGAATAAAAGCACCACAATTCCAAAACTATATGTATTATCACTCAACATTTTATCTGTTATTCGCCACAAAAATAAAGCGACTCGATTGATGATGGTGAAGCTTCACTAAACATGAGTAAACAAATTTGGCCAGGCGTAAGTAGGACTCTCGCACCGAGGTTTCCGTAGAAATTTAATCGTGTATGCAGACGGTTCAATTCGTGAATAGAGAATCTCGACCATTTTGCCCGTTATAGTGGCGCGTTATCCGTTCCAGGGATTCCAAAATTTTCGATTTTTGTTTTGTTTTAATTGCAATAATAAAGTCATGCAGGAGGCCATTATTAAAATATTTAGTAGTTCTTCTTTCAGACTGACTGGGTCGCAATGGTAAAAGTTAATATCAGGCAAGGAATAACTTTATCGCTCATATGACGCGTTTCGGAATTTATGCATCATCTGATGTAAAGGAGCGATTACTGCATGTAGATATGAGTTTTCAAGTTGTGTATGAAAGAAACATTTGCAGACTCGTATTAGACAATAGTAGTAGTAGTAGTAGTAGTTGTTGTTGTTGTTGTGGTCTTTACTCCAGAGACAGGTTTGCTGCAGCTGCCGGCCGCTGTGTCCCAGCAGTTCTAGGCGCTTCAGTCTGGAACCGCGCTGCTACGGTAGCAGGTTCGAATCCTGCCTCGAGCATGTATATGTGTGATGTCCTTAGGTTAGTTAGGTTTAAGTAGTTCTAAGTCTAGGGGACTGATGATCTCAGATGTTAAGTCCCATAGTGCTTAGAGCCATTTGCTGCAGCTCTCCATGATACATTAGAGCTGCATGCCCTCGGGCAAAATTACAACTGTAGTTTCTCCTGGCTTTCAGCCGTTCGCAGTGCCACCACAACTATGCCGTTTCGGTTAATGTTACCAGGCCAGATCAGTCAATCATCCAGACTGGGCTGTTGCCCCTGCAACTACTGAAAAGGCTGTTGCCCCCCCCCCCCCCCCCTCCTTCAGGAACCACTCGTTTGTCTGGCCTCTTCACAGATAATCCTCCGTTGTGATTGCACCTACGCCCTACGGCTATCTGTATTGCTGAGGCACGTGAGCCTCCCCACCAACGGCAAGGTCCATGGTTCATGGGGGAGGGGGGGGGGGGAGACCATAGAATGTGACATAAATGTCAACTTGATACCTGTTCCGGCGAATAAGGGCTTTTAGCAGTCAGACAAACAGACAGACAGACGGACGGACGGACAACGAAGTGATCCTATAAGGGTCCAGGTTTTATCCAGTGAGGCACGAAACCCTAAAATTAAAAGTATTGCGTTTCTTCGACACAATCTCTTACTGGCAACACATTTCTTCACGTTAAAATTAAAAAATTCGAGCTAAAAAATATTAAAAAATGAAAGCAGAATACGGTATTTGCGTCTTGCTGATGACGAGGTAGGTCAAGCCGGGGCAGAAGCTCTGACTGAATATGAAATCGAATGCTCACATAGCCTGCACATGCATGTTAACGGTCGTTACAACACTTTGAGTCTGGAAAATTCTGTTCGTGGAGAAGGGCTCGTGATTTCGTGTCTGATATGTTAACTGCCGTTAATCACATCTTACGATGGTTGCCGGGATACGGCAGCCTCGACCAGAAATAATATTGGGCGCCGCGTAATTTCATAATCACGCGGCACGGCCGAAAAATGGGATGGTCATACGCAGACGTGCGGAGTGTGTCCTCGTCTGGGCGGCGCGTCTGGGGAACGCGCGAGCGCAAAGTAAATTATGCAACGGAAGTCAATTAAGTCGGCAGCGCGGCACGAAAGGTAACCACGGGCGCAGAAATAATTAGACGCGACATCCGCCGCTGAAATCGTTACGCTAATTTGACGCCAAATTGTGAGCGAGGCGCAGGTCTAACCGGCTAGGGTGTCTGCGTGGCGGTGGAGGGGGGAGGGAGTGGGCCAAAGGACGAGGGGGGGGGGGGGGGGAGGAACGCTATGGGCGCCACAGCGCAGTCTCACCTGCCACGCCGCTTTCATAACTCCCCGTCTGCATCGCCAACTTACCAGCGCGCTGGCTTAACACATTAAGCCCAATGCTTTGGTGGTTCCCTCATTAAAGCTATGTCAGGTTGCCACTCAATCCTTGTTCCATCTAAATAATGATTTTCCTCCGAGGTCGAGCAGTGCCACTCGGCTCCACAACGATGACGGATGAGAGCGCTGCACTGTAGCAACCGCTGAAAGACTGAACAGCGCGAAATAGTAACTTCCTGCACTCACGCAAAATTCTTTCAGTTCGAAATGAGTGCAGCAACTTTCAGATGAAAGTACGCGCAACCAAGAATTGTAATGTGTTTCGTTTTGTAGGAGTAAATGTCCGAAGCCATTTAAGCCGGAATGACCATATAAATCTAAGTGTTGGGAGGGTGGATGTCAAGGCACATTTGTTGAAAGAATCTGTAGGAAGTGATGATGATGATGATGATGATCATCATCATCATCATCATCATGGTGATGACGATCGTATGTTCTGTCCATTATGCAGGTCAATCACTGCAAGCTGACTCCAGTCATCCCGGTTTTCCATCATCCTTTTCGTAGCTGAGTAAATAAGTTTACTTTAACTTGATATCGTGTGCCGACGGCCTACGGCTTGACAAACGACCTAGCTGGGGCAGGTTTTTTCGCGAAAATCTGGCAGGTGATTCCTGGGACGCGCCCTACAAATTTATAACTGACAAAATAAAACCCTCACTCTTCTGTCCACAATCCAGACTTACAGTTAGATGAAAACAAACTGGAAGGAGTCAGCTGAGGTTTTCCTTGTTCTTCCCGATGATGACCTAAAGGATGACAATGAATATCACAAATAACTTCGAGTGCAGCTCTAAGAGCGTTAAGACAACACAGCCGCAATATGCACGTGTACTGTTACAGAGGTGGCTGGAGTCTTTTGCGAAATTGAAGTGAACGGAGCTGCTGGTCTCGATGTCATATCAGGAAAGGTAGTATAACCATGAAGTCTCTATGTAGTTCCCTACATGAGCGGATTAGTTAATGAAATCGTGATCCAGAGGCTTTTTCCAAAAAGTACTGGAAAACGCGTGAAGCAGTCATAAAAATAATGCTCAAGATGGGTTCAGGAGGATGAAATTAATGAAGCGGGATAAATAGTATACGCTACAGAAATTAAATGTGTAATAGGTATAATGATGGACATATCTGGGACGTTTGATAACTTATGGTATCCTCCATTCTTCAAAAGACTAAGGGAAACGCGGTGCCCAAGAGTTCTATTTTAGTACTGAATTACTGCAGATACTGATATGTGACGGTGTTAAGTCCTACAGCAACAGTTACCAAACGTAAATCGAAAGAATTCCCCATGGCTCAATTTGCTGTCCCGAATTCTGGAACGTTAACTTACAACCATATCTGCACATTTTACAAAACTGTCAGGAATTGTTAGGAGTCAAAGCATTTGCAGATTACTTATTTCTTTTAGTGCTAACCAACAGCCTTTAATTGTGATACGCACAGGTGAGAGTCAAGCACAAAAATCGACATATACTGCCTGAAGGAAAATCTATTACGGATCCTCAGAGTAAGATAAATAGGGAGATAATTCGAGTGCATACCGTCAGCAGATATTTTGGTGCACCTGGATATTTAATTCCCACACAGAATTTGCAGCAAGGAAAGAGCTGAATACTGGGTAAAATTATTAATATGAGACAAAGGAGGTTTTATCTGCCCCTTAACGTAATAAGACTACACTGTGAATCTATAGTACGAGTAATTGCAATTGCAGGCTTATGACACCAGTATTTGGGCACACACGTTACGACTAGTCACATTCGCAGCTGCGATGATAAAAGTACAGCGAGAAATTTGGTACGATGCTGTAGCGCAACATCTATAGATGGCCTGAAGTCTTAACTATATTGATAGACACATGTCCACTGGATTTGTAAATAAGGAGAAAGCCTGGCATCTGCCGACTGAAGAAAAAACAATATGAAAAAATTCACGAAATTTTTCTAGAACCGGCAGCAAAGACGTTGATAATAAAGAATTCGTAATTTTCAGAATGTCAGCAGAAATGGAATTCCTCAAACACAGGAAGGAGTACGTTTCAATTTCTTCCTGGTTTTAGACAACACACTAGTGCTCTACATTTCCGCACATGGGCTGTATGCTACATGCATTAACAGAAGAGGTAATAGTGGTTGTGACTGTGGTGATAGCGGCGCACCGTGTCATTTCGAATGGGAATGTCCCCTAGTTGAAGATATAACTGTTAGGCAGGTATTAAAAGATAAAAAGTATTGGTGATACAATTAGAGCAAAAGAGGGCTTTCATGCCTTTAAATCTTTCAGCTGAAGCTACCTCAGGAAAAGAAAGGCGTAACTGTCGCCACACACATGTGATGAACACAGCCTGTATTTGGCCACAGAGAACCAGAAACAAGCCCGTTAGCACAATGTTCGCCTGGTCCGGTAATGGAACAGTACTATTATAGACACACTAAACGTAATGCAATGTTCAGAACAGAAAAAAGAGAAAGAAAAATAAATAATCATGAAAACTCGATGTAACGGTCCATTGTTCCATAAGCAAAGTGGACTATGAAAAATAAAGACATAAATAAAATACGTTGGCGTACGGAGCTGAATCGGCATCATTATCTTGGAGCCTGCCACCTGGGAGTCGTAGACGGCGGTGGAAATGTCTTAGGTTCGGCGCCGGACCAGCAAGTCGCACAGGTCGAGTTTATCATCGGCGTCACTGGCCCAGGGAGTCGCCTGTGACAGCGCGCCTCTGTATGTCTAGATGGAGGACGGGGCGGCCGCTGTCGACATCAGCTACGTGGAGCTGCGGCGGAGCGGAAGAATACCTATACTGCCAGCGAAGAAGCAGCAACACAACTAGCAATTTGCAGAGAGAGAGAGAGAGAGAGAGAACAGCCGGCCGGACGTGCGAAGCAGGAAGCCGGGAGCAGAGGAGCAAGACGGCGCGGTGGGCTTGCAGTGGGGCCTCCAGTAGCTCGCTGTCAAACAAGGCGCGTCATTCCAGTGTGGAACAGTGGGCGGTGCGTGGCTTCTTGGACCCAGGGTACACAGCGAGGCTAGGAATCAAGTGTTGCTAACTGCAGTGTGTTTTCGGCTATGACGATTAGAAGAGGTTATAGCGCATGTGGTCTGTGCATGGTAGCGCATATGACCTTGTCTGGGCTGTCCGCATTGTTACCAAGAGATTCCATTTGTAAATTACGGCGAGGCCACTATAGGGCCTAGTGTACTTTAGTGGTAGAAACTGTATTGGTTGTACTGTGTTCAGGGAGTTGGTTTGCGTCGCTGCTGCTGGCAGTCACCTTTTTTACTACTATTTTTATTATTATTACTGTGTCCAGCAGAGTCAAATTTGGGTTGATGTGTTTTTTGGGTGATAGTTACTGTGCCGTGGGACACACTGTGGTGTCACCACCAGACACCACACTTGCTAGGTGGTAGTCTTTAAATCGGCCGCGGTCCGTTAGTATACGTCGGACCCGGGTGTCGCCACTATCAGTGATTGCAGACCGAGCGCCGCCACACGGCAGGTCTAGTCTAGAGAGACTTCCTAGCACTCGCCCCAGTTGTACAACCGGTTTTGCTAGCGACGGTTCACTGACAAAACACGCTCTCATTTGCCGAGACGATAGTTAGCATAGCCTTCAGCTACATTATTTGCTACGACCTAGCAAGGCGCCATTATCAGTTTCTATTGATATTGTAAATCATGTGCCGTCAAGAGCGACGTTCGTCATTAATGGATTAAAGTTAAGTATTCCACCAGCTACGTCCGTTGTTTCTAAATTCTAATTTCCTTGTCCTGTTCCAGACCTCACGCCAGCCTGCGTGAGCTAAATCGCGTGCCTTTCGGGCTCCTCTAGTAAAACGGTGTTGGCTCTCCTGCCAACCACAACACACACGCTCAAGGACACTTCAACTCGATAAAGACAAGGCAATAATTACCAATCAAACACAAACTCTGGCTTGTAATTTCTAACAGATTTTGTTTAACAATTGCATGACAACAGCAAACAGCTGTTACGCCAGAATAATATACATAATAGCAATAGAATTTGAAACGTTAAAGTAAACAGACAAAATGTCTATTAGCGTCAAAGTCCGTCCCAAACAATAAATAATTTTAAAAATCTCTTTATATAAATCTTAAGAAACCTACAAAGAAACAAAAATCATGACACCTTTCACATATAACAGCAGAAACAACTCACAATTTATCTTTCTGAATAAGATATTAAAAACCCAGTAAATGAAAGGCATCTTTCAGGTATTACAAAATTTCAGTGACAAGTAATGCACATCAGAGGTGCACGGAAACTACAAGTCAGATCGAGCCTGCATGGAAGCTGAAAGGAGCGGTGAAGAAGGAAAGACGGACGCCTCGGCGTCACCAGGTGCAAATAATAAAATACTCAAATTCGCCGAAGAGCTGGAGCCTACTGATAAACACAGCGACCGCGCTATTGGTTACAATTCAAACGGGCCGCCGCCAAGGCGTCGTCTCCCAGTTAAACGACCAGCAACGGTGTACACTCTCCCGTCCATAGCCCCAACTGCCTACGTGACAGAAAGAGGCAGAGAGTGCGCAAGGAGCGACCGCCGTCAACCAGACTGCACACCGGAGCGCCAACCAACCGACGAAAACCAGCCCTTTCCCCAGAGCGTCGTGCGCTTAAACAGCCGAAAAAGCGACAAAAGAGTAAAACCGCGGCCTCGCGATACAGAATCGATCGCAGAGATCTTAAATGAATACGGAGAAGCGTCTTGCGCCAACACCTGTTTAGTGTTAGTTAGGGTGTAGGCTATGGTGTGGTATATTTCAGGATAGGTATTCTGGGCTAAGACTCACAATTGTATGTTTTCTTATTTTCCTGTGTTATTGTATTTCCAACATTATTTCGTTTCCCAGTAATTGTAAAGTTGGAGCAATGTAGAGGGGCAGACTACTTTATAATAAGCTCTGTACTACTGCATATTAAGTTTTGCTTTTTGGGTAATTTGAGCGCTAATATGTTGTTTGTTCATCTTGTGTACACGCTTGGAGTTGTTAAGATTGATTACTAAACATATTTAAGTAATGATAAACATTTACACCCACACAACACGACGTTAAAATGTGCTTTCAACAACAACTCCTTAGCAGGTTGGTTTTACCCGGGATTCCAACAGACCATATTACTCCCGACTCTTCTGGCTAAAAAACCCTATTTTTCAACATAATGCCATTCAATGCGGCGCCACCTCACTGGGAGAGCCGGTGTGCCTGCATGGTACCACTCTCCTGGTCGACGTCGCTACCAATCTCTTGCTGCATCAATAGCCTCACGCCATCATCCACGTACTGCTTCCCACGGAGGGCATTCTTGATTGTGCCAAACAGCGGGAAGAAATTCCGCTTTGCTTTTTACGGTCTTCCGTTACGCGGCGAGGAACCCAGCGAGCAAACACCTTTGAGTGTCCCATGTGATGAACGAATGTGTCTGCACTACCAATAAACGTGAAGTTGTGCAGCGTGGTGTTTGTTTGTTATCCGACGTCGGTCACCCCGACTGAGGGGACTGTCTCCACTGTCTCCATCACACGACTGTCTCGGCGAGCACGACTGCTCAGTCGTGTGATGGAGACAGTCCCATATATATATATATATATATATATATATATATATATATATATATATATATATATATATATATATACTGGGCAAAGTAGCGCAGTGGTTAGCACACTGGACTCGCATTCGGGAGGACGACGGATCAAAGCCGCGTCCGGCCATCCTGATTTTAAGTTTTCCGTGATTTCGGTATATCACTTCGGGTGCCGGGATGGTTCCTTTGAAAGGGCACGGCCGACTTTCTTCCCCATCCTTCTCTTATGCGATGGGGCCGATGACCTCGGTGTCTGGTTCCCTCCCACAAATCCACCAACCGCCACAGCACATACCGATTCCGTGCAATCGCGTGGGTCAGCAACGAAGTGCATCGATAAGGATGGTTACTATAATCAATAACGCCTCGTAATACTGCCACAGGCGCATTGGCGGTGTGTGGTCTATCTAGCTGCACAAAGACGCAAGGGCTTCAGCATGTTAAACGGGCCATACAGCGTATACACAGAATGCACAAGTTGATTCTTCCCGTCTCATGCTGTCATTTACCACAAGTGTACCAATATTTGCTATACATTCGAACTGCCAACCATTAACAGGTTCTTATCCCCTGCGTTTGCCTCCGCCTGACACGGCACAAGTAAGATTCCCGACAGGTGAGCTGTGTCTCTCTGCCTCAGCTTACATTTTAGTTTTAGTGGAAGACAGCTGACATTTTAGTTTTAGTCGAAGACAGCCCTTCGAAGGGTGATATATCATGAATTTTTCCTCCGCTAGACCACTGACACGCTGCCCAAACGAACAAGTAGTGACAGATCCCGGAATTCCTGTAGAGGAAACAGGACCTACATGGGATAGTACTTGAGGTACCTTTGGTTCATCAGTCTCGGCATTCGCCCAACACTTCCATTTGAAAAGGCTCAAAATGCTTGACAGCAGTCAAAAGCGATTTCCAATTGCCTGAGAACAGCACCTAAATCGTCACGTGCCAGTATAAAAAAAGGGGGATTTTGGGCAGATTGGTGCAATGTTCATCTCAACACTTAACAAATAACTTTTAATCACCATCGCTGGTATCGTTTTAATCTCAGAATCTGTTACGCTACAAGAATTGCAAGTTCCCTTCAACATTTGAAGCTGCAACTCCCAAGAAAGTGTTTTGTGCAAACAACGAGTAAAAACCCTGGGATAAAATTTACAAATTCCTTGAAGATAACGTAGTGTCTCCAACTTTTATCGAAGTTATTGGCATTAACAGACGAAGAATGTCAAGAATAGTGCTCACGAACGGCAAATGTCGACAGTATGAACAACTGGAAGAGGAGGAGGAGGAGGAGGAGGAGGAAACTAAACGGAACACGATAAGGCGGTTACAGTACGCACAGAACACAATACTACACCTCAGAGGTTGAATCCATAAGAGCTGAGTATACGTCGCTATTATACAACTCCTTAAGGAGCGAAGTATTCAGTCATAAAAATCTTTAACCAACTGCCCAGAGAGTAAGAAGTTTAATGGATAACAAAATTGATCGAAATAACAAATGTTAGACACCTCTTCCTACTGCAAAGAAGCATATTTGAATGTGTAGTACAGGCGTGCGTGCACTATCTGTTCAAAAGCGTACGTAATGAGGAACTGACCACTAGATGCCACCAAAGTAAAAAATAGGGCAGAGAGTATACTGTCATGGGCAGACAAGCAGTAACAGCAGATTGGATCGCTCAGTAGAACTCAGTGAATTCCAACATCGACTTCTCACTGGATGTCACCTACGGAACAAGTTCATCAGGGACATTTCAACCCATCTAAAATTACTCGAGTGTTAGTGATGGAATTGTGAAATCGAAACATCGAAACGCGAAAGAAGAACCCTAGCTCAACGACGCCCAGCAGGTCTCATTCTCTGACAGAGCACTGGCGCTGGTGGTTGTAAAAAAATCACATTAAATCAGTGAAAGTAATTGAGTGGGGGGGGGGGGCGGTTGGGCGGAGAGGGGGGGGGTCTAACGTATGACCTACAGTCAAGCTAGCACCATGTCTTTACATAGAGAGTTACAAAAAATGGGGTAGTTGCTCAAAAGCCACAGATTTATGTAGTCAACGTTAAGTGATGCTTGCGGTGGTGAAAAGGCGTCGGCTCCAGACAGTGGATGACTGGAAACGTGTGACACGGAGCGATGAATCGTTCTGTAACTTGAAGCAGTCCGATAGAGGAGGTTGGGTTTCGCTAATGCCTGGAGAACGTTATCTTCTCTCATGTGCAGTGACAATACTGAAGTCCGGAGGAGGTGGTGTCGCAGTGTAGTGATGTTACTAGTGGTTAGGATGTAGTTCTCTTATTATGCCTGAGGAAACGCTGAACACAGAAGGACATGAACACATTTTTCAGCATTATGTACTTCGTACAGTAGACGAACAGTTCGGTGAAGATGCTTTAATATCGGCATGACAAAGAACCGTGTCATAAAGCACCATGAGGGAATGGTTTGTAGACTCGGCTGCCAACAGTCCCGACGTGAACCCAATGGAACAAATGTGGGATTAGTTTCACATCGCCTTCGCTCCATCAGTACCTCACCTTGTTTCGCCTTTTGAGGAGGGCATTCAGAAACTTCATTGAAAGTGTCTCCAAGTTCAAGGCGTCATAAAGGTGGTGGGTGGTCACATTCTGTATTAAAGTCTAGTAACAGGCGCCTGTATACTTTCGCTCAGATAATTCGTGTGCATTTGCGACAAAGAGAGTACGAGAATGTCAATGATCAGCCTGTTAGGGTAGTTTAGTTGATAAAATGCACTGTAACTGTAAAACTAATTAGTTCCATGTCAGAGCGAGGCGTCGCAATTCTGTTGCATGAAACATTTTATAACTACTAACTCAAACTCGGACATAGAAGAGACAGGCTAATGACAGGGAAAAGCGGAAATATTGATCACGTAGGTACGTACACTATACCTCGGACGTGCACTTCACAGTGCTGAGGAATGAGCTGTAAGCGAAGGGACGACTCTACGGGACCACTGCGGCTCCTTCTAGTCGTTACTGGTTGCGTGTGCTAGCAAACAATGTTGTGCATACAATAGTTTCACACGCTGCGGCATCTCCCGCACTGAGTCACACGGTAATGAGCGTTCGTGAATATTTTATATTATTATTAGTTACATAATAAATACACTTCCTGACAAAGAAGTAAAGCACGCGGAAGACATGGTCGAATGCTAATGTAAATTCTTACACGTAAATGTCATTGGATGCTTAGAATAGTTAAGATGTAATTCTCTGACAGGTAGAACGGCTACCAAGCTGTACTAGTGTTGTTCTACCAAGACTGGTAGAATATTTAAGGAGCATGAACCGCGTAAGATGTTCAGCGATCACTGAAGGACACGGAGATACCTTGCACTTGTGTGAGACAGCGTTATCGCCTCTTGATAGAGTTTGAAATGGGCCTCTTTACATTTAGTAATCGATTCCATGCGACATTATGTCATCCCGAACCACTGGCCCGAGATTAGCAGCAGCTGGACTAGCAAATTACTGTCCCACGCGTAGGCTGCAGTTAGCTTTCCAACTTAAACGGCTGCATTCGGAATGATGCCGTTACTTGGAAGCATCACAGACTGCTGATGATTAGTGACGCATTTTGCTCCGTGATAAATCACAGTTTGCACTGTTCTGGGTGACCACTGACGTTGAGTATGACAGCAACCTGGGGAGAAGTCACACTCTCCCAGCGGTGTTAGTCCCGACGTCAGACATACCTTTAGGACACGGCTGGTTGGGAAATCTGATTGCACAACGATACGTCACGGACAATCTGCGTCCTCATGCGACACGATTTGCTGCCATTCTCATCAGGACAACACTCGTCCACACCTTGCACTTGTCTCTAAGAGCTGTTCGCATGACGCTGAGGCATTCACGTGGCCAGCAGGACCCCAGGACGTGTCCCCGACAGAAAATGTGTGGGTCCAGTTCGGACGTCAATTCCGTCCAAGTGTCGGTATCCGCGACATCGAGGACCAGTTGCGACACTGTCTTCCAGCTTGCCTCAGGAGAGGATACAACAACTTTATGAAACCCTTCCCAACCTATCCAGTGCCTGCATCCAGGCTGATGGGGTTCAACGTCACACGGGTAAGTGGACTCATACTGCCAATGCCTCTGTACACTTGATTCTATACTCTAATCACTACAATGAGCTCACATATCCTCTACAATGTGAAGTTTTTTTTCATTTCCTCACTTTCTAGGTGCCACACTTTGTTTGATAGCCAATGCATTATTCTAAACAAAATAATGGTGATGATTTCTGGAAACAGTTAAATCGTTTGCTAAATCACAGTCGGACCATTTTAGATTCAAGCAAAAGAAATTTATGTTTTACCCTCGAGGGACTAATTCATCCTTGTCTGCAACCACTGTTGTAGAGGATTTCTAGGATGCACAGAGACAAGAATCTCCCCACCTCCTCTGCACAGCTCTTCCGGGTGAGTGTGCTCGACTGTTGGCCGTACTCGCGAACGACTTCTGAGACTTGTTCATGTGCCTTGCATGTGTGACAGTTAGAGGAACCAAGTCATCGTCTTCAACATCTTCACTTTCGGGGATTAGAGTGATGCCTGTTCCCTCTTCGTTGGCTATCCGTGTCGGGCATGTGGTCCTCATATCATGACTTTTAACTGTTGTAAGGTGGCTGTAATTTCGCACCACCTTACAAGAACTCAGCCACATACTTTGCCGTGATCTACAAACACAATTAGGTATCATGTGACAGGTTGTACATCGTATATATGAATATATAAAGGAGACTGACATTGACACATACGCCCTGTAAATAATTGTTAACGCTTATTGCGTGAAAGGTGACGGAGTGTTTTTATTATCAGAACGGCGTAATGAATGATTGCCTACACTAGTAGAGGTTGGAACGCCAATGGAGATGAAACGGCACGCAGAACTCAAGCCCTGGGTGGAAGTCCCGCACAGGTGTGTTGGTCCTGCTTAAACACAGGAAGTAGGAAGACGGACGTTGGGACACCTGAGCGCTGGGGCAGAATAGAGTCGCGACCGGCCGGTCTTGTAGGTGGACGGGACGGATTATACTCCGAAAACTACAAAAATCTTGGACGCAGGTGAGAGGAACGAGGAAGCATCACCTCGGACACCACGCAGGCTGGGTTATTTACAAGGATTATTATTCACAAGCATACCATTTTAGGAGTATAGGTTATAGGTTTTTCCTCGCAAACTTTCCGCGCTGGACGACAAAAGACTAAAATATGGTTGGTCGGCGTTCGGAAGAATCTGTAGAGAGGGGGAATATTCCGTGGTTTCGGGAATATGATTCGTTTTCGGAATTACGATGGTGGAGCGAAGCCTTGCTGGGAAGCCAGTGGTGGAAAGACGAGGTCTTCCGTCTGTGACGGTCGCTCGATATCAGCTTTGTTGCTAGAGAGGGGCTTGCTGTCTTTGTTCTGAGGAGGGTTTATTCATTAGACACTGTATTGCTGCAAACCTATACGATTCTGGACTTCACCTCCGGGTTGGAAGTCGTCGTTGAGTACGCAGCATTCAGTAACTGAGAGCACCTATACTTACGTTGAGACGTTACCTGAACTCCCCCCCCCCCCCTTGTGGCGGGAGTTCGCATTTCTCGTCTGTAGAACACAGAGAGGAGAAGACGTTATTAGAGTGTATTAGTTAGAGGACCGCCTTCTGCCGTACTAGTGTTTGAAAGAGTTTTATTTTGTGGCTGGAGTTCTTCCTTCTTCGCAGACGATGGAAGAACCATCACTTCGACGCACCGGACGCAGTACATACAGTGACATCGCAAAGCTGCTTCGGCTATCATCTTTGAAGGTAGTTTCTTCTAGTGTTTGGTGCGTAGATAATGTCAGTCATTTCGCGTTATTTATGTTAAATAGCGTGGCCATAAAAAGGGGGCAGAGTTGGGCAATTGATTAATAATTTTATTTAGCAAATATAGACTTTTGTAATAAAGGGTGTTTTTTAATCTACAATAAATGTTAAAAGTATAATAAGAAACAACGTTTATCATTTAGTAGTATTAGTTGCCTTCATCATTCATTTACGTTTAGATTGTAATTTATAGAATTAAGAGATCCTAAGATCTGCTTCAGGGGGTAGTCAGACAGGGTGAAAACATCATTTTAGTGTTTATTATTTTCCGCTGCACACTTTCATTTTACACCCGCCTGGAGTAGCATCTTGGACTCTTACTCCACGATTCTTTCCACCCATGCCCCTTATAAAGTGATGGTCCGAATTCGTGACGCTCAGAAGGAGGCGGAGGTCCGACAGCGGCGCGGCGCGGCGCGGCGCGGCGGTTGCCGGGACACGAGTCCTGACGCCGGCGGCGACGCCACGGCGACGCAGCCGGCAGGCGGCGCGCTATTGATCTGCCGGCCGGGGCGGCGCCGGCGCTCGGCGTCGGCTATGTGGGTCGCGAGGAAATGGGCCAGGCGGCGGCCGGCGCGCAATCGATGGTCAGCCGCTGCCGGCCACGCCCCCCCCCGGGGCCCACGTGTCCTGGGGACGCCGCTGTCAGCCGCGCTCGGCCGGGGCCCACGAGATGCGCGGGCCCTGTAACGAAACCGGCTTGTCCGCCACACTTCGTGAACGCTCGGCTCCCTGCAGGGCCCACGGCAAATCAATATTTAATTGAAAAGTTACCCACTCAAGGTCTTGCGGTATCGAGAACTTGCATGTACACACGGTCAAGAGTTATTCAACTCGTTCGAAATTCTTACTCCTCCTCGCTGGAGACGGCTACTGGCGTTCGTAAGACCTGCGGTGCCACGTGCTATGATGCACGCGCCACGGACTGTCTTTCTCGCGGGCCTAGGGTGGGCATGAGGCTACGTAAACGCGACAGCCAAGTCACAGCCCCAGTGCTAACGCACAGCTCGGGCGTGACGCCGTTTGCCGTACGCTATGTGATTATCATACGAAATTTAGGTGTAAACGTACAAACACCGTGTTCCAAGAGGAACGGTCAATATTCAGGCATATGGCAGCAACGATAATTTGAAACAACAAAAGTCTAGTAAACACAAGCTTTAAGATGCGTAGCTTGAGAGTTATGAACACTTTTTCTTCATCGATACTGCCAAACAAACCTCTTCCACTGCAAGCTCTTTGCTTCCCTTCTTCTGACTGGTGGTAGATAGTATGGAAAATATGTACAGTGAACATCGACTTTAAAGTGCATACCATAAGAGCTATGGGCACGTGTGACGTGCTCAAGCGCTACTCTGAAACATACGCTGAGGAGACAAAAGCCATCGGACAGCGATATGTAAATGTGTGACTAGGGCCTCGCGTCGGGTAGACCGTTCGCCGGGTGCAAGTCTTTCGATTTGACGCCACTTCGGCGACTTGCGCGTCGATGCGGATGAAATGATGATGATGAGAACAACACAACACCCAGTCCCTTTGCGGAGAAAATCTCCGATCCAACCAGGAATCGAACTCGGGCCCTTAGGATTGACATTCTGTCGAGCTGACCACTCAGCTACCGGGGGCGGACGGTCAGCGATGTGCACACGTATGCAGTATCGCATACACAAGGTAAAAAGGGCAGTGCATTGAAAGTTAGACACATGGGACATTCCATTTCGGAAATCGTTGAGGAATTCAATATTCCGAGATCCAGTGTCAAGAATACCGAATTTCAGGCATTACCTCTCACCACGGACAACGCAGTGGCCGATGGCCTTCACTTAACGACCGATAGCAGCGGCGATTGCGTCGAGTTGTCGGTGCTTCAGACAAGCAACACTGCGTGAAATAACCACAAAAATCAATGTAGGACGTAGGGCGAACGTATCGGTTAGGACAGCGCGAAATCCGTTAGGACAGTGCGAAAAAATTTGGCTTTAATAGGCTGTGGCAGCAGACGAAACACGCGAGAACCTTTGCTAACAGCCCATCACCTGCAGCACCTCTCCTGGGTTCGTGACCAATATCGGTTGGTTATAATAAGACTGAAAAATCGTGGTGTCGTCGTCGGAGTCCCCTTTTCATTCGCTAACTGACTGTAGGGCTCGAGTGCGTTGCAGATCCCACGTAGCCATGGGCCTAAGTCGTCAGCAACGCAATGTGTAATATAGTGGTGGCTCCATAATGGTGCGGGCTGTATTCATATGGAATGGGCTGGGTCTCTGGTCCAACTGAACCGACATTGCCTGAAAATGGTTATGTTGGGCTACTTGGAGACCATTTGCAGTCAAACACCGATGGAATTTGTATGGATGACAATGTGTAACGTCCAAGGGCTACAGTTCTTCGCGATTTGTTGGAAGAACATTCTACACAGTTCTAGCAAGTGATTTGGGCACCTAATTCGCCCGACGTGAATTCCGTCGACCATTTACAGGAAGATATCGAGAGGTCAGTTCGCGCACAAAATCCTCCACCGGCAATACACTTTCGCAGTTACGGACGGCTATGGAAGCCACGTGGCTCAATATTTATGCAAGTTTCTTACAACGCTTTACTGAGTCCATGCCACGTCAAGTTGCTGCGCTACGCCTGGCGGACAAAAGATGGTCCGACACGATATCGAGACGGATCAAATGTTCAAATATGTGTGAAATATTGTGGGACTTATCTGCTAAGGTCGTCAGTCCCTAAGCTTACACACTACTTAACCTAAATTATCCTAAGGACAAACACACACACCCATGTCCGAGGGAGGACTCGAACCTCCGCCGGGACCAGCCACACAGTTCATGACTGCAGCGCCTAAGACCTCTCGGCTAATCCCGCGCGGCTGGGACGTATCCGATGATCTTCTTCACCTCAGTTTATCTCTTCTAACGAACACTCTTCAGCAATATTATTTACTTAAACCTGCTTTAACTTCGAAACTTTGTGTAGTGTGCTACTTTGGAGCTTCATCTACCGTAAAAAAAATACAGCTTTCATATCACGTGATACGGAAAATGTCACTATTTATCCCGCTTGCAATGTATTAATCACCACTGGTAACAAGTGATTTACATTTATCGCACAATTTACGAATTTTAACGAAGAAGGGCAAGCAGGGAGTCGACCTTGTTGTACGAGCCAAATGTGGCATCTCGGTTTCATTCGAAGAAGTGTTTTCTGCCTCTAACGAAGTTAATCTTAACGTAACGACAGATGCGTCCTTTTGTGTGCGTGCTTTTAACATTTTAACTTGACGAGGCGTTGCAGTCGAAAGGTACGGATGCAATGTTGAAAACGGTATGTATACTAAAACAAACTTCATACACACGATCAACAGTGTCCGGACATACCTTTGTAACGCAGAACTGACTACTACATGTTCCGAGAGATGGACCTACCAGCATATAAGGAGACGGGGACTATTGTCTTCTCAGAAGCAGTAACAGCAGAATGGGTCGATTAGGAGATCTCGGTGACACCCATCATGGACTACTCTTTGGACGTCACGTGAGCAACAAATACATCGGGGACGTTCCGACAGTTCTTAAGCTGCCGCAGTCAGCTGTGGGTGATGTGACTGGGGTGTTACAAAAAGGTACGGCCAAACTTTCAGGAAACATTCCTCACACACAAATAAAGAAAAGAAGTTATCTGGACATGTGTCCGGATCCACTTAATTTCCTTGTTAGAGCTCATTTTAGTTTCGCCAGTATGCACTGTACTACCTCGATTCACCGCCAGTTGGCCCAACTGAAGGAAGGTAATGTTGACTTCGTTGCTTGTGTTGACCTACGACTCATTGCTCTACAGTACTAACATCAAGCACATCAGTACGTAGCATCAACAGGTTAGTGTTCGTCACGAACGTCGTTTTGCAGTCAGTGTAATTTTTACAAATGCGGAGTTGGCAGATGCCCATTTGATGTATGGATTAGCACGGGGCAATAGCCGTGGCGCCGTACGTTTGTATCGAGACAGATTTTCAGAACGAAGGTGTCCCGACAGGAAGACGTTCGAAGCAATTTATCGGCGTCTTAGGGAGCACGGAACATTCCAGTCTATGACTGGCGACTGGGGAAGACCTAGAACGACGAGGACACCTGCAATGGACGAGGCAATTCTTCGTGCAGTTGACGATAACCCTAATGCCAGTGTCAGAGAAGTTGCTGCTGTACAAGGTAACGCTGACCACGTCACTGTATGGAGAGTGCTACGGGAGAACCAGTTGTTTCCGTACCATGTACAACGTGTGCTGGCACTATCAGCAGCTGATTGGCCTCCACGGGTAAACTTCTGCGAATGGTTCATCCAACAATGTGTCAATCCTCATTTACCGATGAGGCTTCATTCCAACGTGATCAAATTGTAAATTTTCACAATCGAGATGTGTGGGCTGACGACAATCCACACGCAATTGGGCAATCACGTCATCAGCACAGATTTTCTGTGACCGTTTGGGCAGGCATTGTTGGTGATGTCTCGGTTGGGCCCCATGTTCTTCCACCTCCGCTCAATGGAGCTGATTTCATACGGGATACTCTACCTGTGCTGCTAGAATATGTGCCTCTACAAGTACGACACAACATGTGGTTCATGCACGATGGCGCTCCTGCACATTTCAGTCGAAGTGTTCGTACGCATCTCAACAACAGATTCGGTGACCGATGGATTGGTAGAGGTGGACCAATTCCACGGCATCCACGCTCTCCTGACCTCAAACCTCTTGACTTTCATTTATGGGGGCATTTCAAAGCTCTTGTCTACGCAACCCCGGTACCAAATGTAGAGACTCTTCGTGCTCGTATTGTGGACGGCTGTGATACAATACGCCCATTCTCCAGGGCTGCATCAGCGCATCATGGATTCCGTGCGACGGAGGGTGGATGCATGTATCCTCGCTAACAGAGGACATTTTGAACATTTCTTGTAAGAAAGTGTTTGAAGTCACGCTGGGTACGTTCAGTTGCTATGTGTTTCCATTCCATGATTAAAGTGATTTGAAGAGAAGTAATAAAATGAGCTCTAACATGGAAAGTAAGCGTTTCCGGACACATGTCCACTTAACATTTTTTTTTTCTGTGTGTGAAGAATGTTTCCTGAAAGTTTGGCCGTATCTTTTTGTAACACCCTGTATAATGTATGCCACCTCTATAAAGGGTGTATCATAATTAATGGGGTAAACGCATACAGTTGAAAATACATGATAGTAGAAGCAAAAAAGGCTCGGCACCGATGATTTTTGTAGTCTGGTCCCTTCAACCTCCTCAAACCAACCAACCAAAAAAGGCTCAGTAAACATAGAGTCGAAAATGCATACCTTAAGAGCTACGAGCAATTTTTCATCTTCGAACTGTGTAACAAATCTCTTCTACTGCAAGTTCTTTGCTTTCCGTATTTTGGACTAAGTGGTAGTGTTGTTGTTGGTAGTATGGATCAAAATAAGAAAAAAATGTCCAGAAAACATTCGCTCTAAAACGCATACCTTAAAAGTTACAAGTACTTGAACATCACAAGAGTTGTGTTTCAAAGTAGCAAAGATAAAATGTCCTTCATGACAATCGCTGGTGTCTGATGGTTCAAATGGCTCTGAATACTATGGGACTTAACTGCTGAGGTCATCAGTCCCCTAGAACTTAGAACTACTTAAACCTAACTAACTTAAGGACATCACACACATCCATGCTCGAGGCACGATTCGAACCTGCGACCCTAGCGGTCGTGCGGTTCCAGACTATAGCGCCTAGAACTGCTCGGTCACTCTGGCCGGCGCTCGTTTCTGAGATACAGCACAAATATGCAACGTAGTCGTCTCTGCGTACTGTGAAATGACAGAAAGCAAAATAGCTAAATTCGATGAATTTGAATATGGTAGCAGCGAACAACTGAAATTCGCACATATGAATAAGCAATGCAAATCATACGACTTTTGTACATTTTTCAAAAGCAAAGAATTCCAACAGCCGTTTGCAACACATTGTCTGAAAAAAACTTACGGACAGCTGTCATAAAGTAGCATATATGACCTTACTCTAATCAAGGTTGCGTTGAAATGTTGTGTGAATAAAACTTGTTTGAGGCACATAATTTATATGACGCCGTTGTTCAAACAATTCTATTAGCAATATGCCTCTCAAATGCCAAACCAATCATTTGTTGAGCTCCTTCTTCCGTACCACAGTTAATGCCAACATCGTTACGCCTTTTAGCAGCAAATAAATATTCGCAAGTGACAGGGAGCTGGCTGGAGCAGTGCCAGCGACGCACGGGAACATTCGCACCAGCGAAACCTGGTGTTCGGCCAAGAACATGATGGTGCGTATGCTATGTACCACTTGCAAACACGATCTGACAAGGCTTCACCCGCCGGAGGGATAAAAGAGCCAGTAACACGTACCGTGTCATTTCAAAATAGTTCGTAACTCGATTAATGGGAGGTAGGACGTCGAACGGGCCGACTTCGAGAAGGAGAACCACAGGACATCTTAATTTGCACTGTCTATACTTTTACAAATCAATTCATAAAACTTTGTCAGCATGACCAGGAAGGATTCAGGATTGAAACTCACACAAGTGGAAGTTCTGAAACACGAAAAAATAATATTTTTAAATGTGTAATTTCATGACTTTTTCACTTACTGTTAGCTGCATTTGTTGCTATAGGTTCACTTTTATTCACAAGTAAGAGAGATTCTTCGATGAATTTTGCACAGCTTACAAACCATACTTACAGGTGTATGAAACTCTAGATTTATTTGTCGTATGAAAAAACTTCGTGTTTAGAGAAAACTCAAATTTTATAGTTAATTATCTCAATTTTTACCACAGTTTTTAACAGATTTGGGAAACTCTAGAGTTTCATACATCTGTAAGTATGGTTTGTATGCTGTGCAAAATTCATCGAAGAATCCCTCTTACTTATGAAGAAAAGTGTACCTACAGCAACAAATGCAGCTAATACCAAGTGAAAAAATGATGAAATTTCACATGTAAACAATTCGTTTTGTTATGTTTTTTGAACTTCCTCTGCTATGAGTGTGAATCCTGAATCCTTCCTGATCATGCTAACAAAGTTTTATGAATTTACTTGTAAAAGTATAGGCAGTGTAAATTAAAATGTCCTGTGGTGCCTCTCCTGCTCCCCCAAGTCGGCCCGTTTCACGTCCTACCCCCCTTAATAAGAAACAGAGAAAAGTTAAGATGGTGGTTTTAATGATTTAAGTGTTCCACATAGTAAAAGGTTGTGTGGAAGTGTAACGTATTAGCCGTGACGATGTCCCACCTATCTTTGCGAAGGACTGCACTGTAATTGTTTGCAACGCCAAGTAAGGCCCACAAACGCGTCGGGCACACGGGGTGATATTTGTGTCATTATACAAGACACGTGGGATATCTGCACATCTGTTTTGGTCATTAAACGTCAAGTGCAGCTAAGTATATGGACACACCGGACACTTTTGTTGAGATGACTGATCGCGACAGATGTCGTTATTATCGCACTCAATCCAACATTAATGTAGGAGTATAGAGACAGTACGGAGGGACTAGACACAGTTGTACGTGGCCGCTGATGATATCGCTGCGCCAACATTTAAATCTGTTCGCATACCCAACTGTACTGGCCGCTTACTAAGTGTATTAGTAACCACGTCTATCCAAAAAGTTTGGAAACTGCATTCATAAAAAAACAAAGTTTCAGTGCTTCAGGTGTTCTACAAAGATCCCCCCCCCCCCCCCACCCACTCGAGTATAAGGCACAGAATTTTCATTCAGCCATGTCAGGAAAGTCCTTTGGAATGTTGTCCAACGCCCTCGTGCACACACTTTAATGTCGTATGTGTCGCGAAGGCATTAACCCGTCATGTAGTTTTCTGCACTCGTCACAAGTGGCGCGTTTCTGTTCGGGAGTCGAGGTGTGCGGCATGAACTTTGCACACATTTTTCTCCTCTTCAAAATATTCTGGACAATGTCTTCAACACTTGATTTAGAGGCGCTGCACCACTGCGATTCGTAACACAGCATCACTTGACACAGTAGGGTTGCACGTCCAATACTTAACACAGCCCGCTCCAGACTTACTTGTCGATTGCGTGTGATTATCAGACAAGGTCTGGAAGATTGGATTCCTGTGTCTCTGGACTAATGTTCAAAACATCATAAACTGTGCCAACAAAACGTGACCCTCTTAGTGTGTTCCAAACGGTTACAGCAAAATTTAAAAGCAATCTGTACAGTTTATGTCTTCTTAAATGTCTTTTAAGTTGTTATGTAGTGATAAAAAATGGGAGATAGTCAGGTAAAATTAAGATAATGCGCGATTAGCACTTCGACTGTAGTGGGATGTTTAATTTCGATAATAATCGACCAAAGTCGCATAGAAAATGCCCTCAATGGCATGCATTTCATTTCGTCACGCTACGTAACACATAAAATTTTCTAGGAAGCAGTAAATAACTGAAACGATATACGGCATCATTCCATCTTCCACGAGTAAGGGCAAACGAGTACGAACCTGTCACGCACTGTTGCATCGCTCAACACAATACGAATGGTCCACGAATAGCGGCCAACGTTTCTTAGGTTCCAGATTCATCCACCGTCTGGGTCCCTGAACTTGTGTGGAGCTTCCTAGATCAAAGAGCGATGGACAATGGTACTTCATGGTCAACACAAACAACCACTATTTCCGCAGAAGAATAATAAGAAGGATTTTTGGCTCAAATGGCTCTGAGCACTATGGGACTTAACATCTGTGGTCATCAGTCCCCTAGAACATAGAACTACTTAAACCTAACTAACCTAAGCACATCACACACATCCATGCCCGAGGCAGGATTCGAACCTGCGACCTTAGCAGTCGCGCGGTTCCGGACTGAGCGCCTAGAACCGCGAGACCACCGCGGCCGGCTAAGGATTTTTGATAGTGAATGTCGAAGCATTCGTTTATGCGCAGAGAGGTTTTTAATCCAATACCTGTTTTCTCTCCGTGTTAAAGATAGATTAAGTATACAGTCTTATAGTTAATATTCCCCTCGTTCCATTACTTCAGTGTGTTACAGTTCATAAGAATTAAAATGTTCGACGAAAATCATCTAGACTTTCTCTAGAACACATGTGTAAGTTTGCAATACTGTATCACAGGCATGCGTGCATATGGTTGGTAGTACTGCGGTCAAGCGATCTCAGATTGACCCTTGCTTGCTGCTGCGACAAAGTAAACATGAGTGCTCCGCTATCTTGTGTGCACGGCGGAGGGACAAAGACCAGTCATCCGATTTCTCAGGGTGGACGTAGTTTAAGGGGCTGAAATTCATCGAAGGCTTTCGACGCAATACGTAAACATTGCGTCTATGAACGGATCCAAAAGTACCATAGTTATATTGTGAACCAGAGGGAAACAGTCTACAAGTCGGAGAGTTCTTTGCAGAACTGATTCTCAAATCAAATCAGCCACGAGCAGCCTGGATTTCCTTTGTGCGACATGTGTTCCAAGGCAGCAAATGCAGCAGACATACTCAGTCGTTACAAAAAAATGGAGGTGACGCGCTTGGAAGCAGAACAACAACAGGAGTACGTCTCGGTAGCTGCGGGGTCAGCGCGGCAGAACGTAACCGAAGGGTTCAGACTCCGATTCTCGGCCGCGTCGGAGATTTTCTCCGCTCGGAGATTGTTTGTTGTGTGGTCCTTATCTTCGTATCGTCCTAACTGACGCGAAAATCGCCTCACATGGCGAGTCCACTCCTATGTGTCTTCGTACCAGGGTACTTCTTCACCCTACTTCACATTCCGAATTGTCGAAACAAACTGTCTTATCGTCTTCCCACTGTTGAGATGGCTATGTGGGCACTTACAGGAAGCTAATGCATTATAAAAATAATAGAAATAACAAAAGAAGATGAAACGTGGCTCCAGCATTATTGAGGCGTAACCCTGGTATAGTTTGCTTGGATGCTATATTACCCAAACATTTTTCTTTTAAATATTTGTGAGAGATAGCAGCACTTCATTATTTGGGATACCGCTAATCTTGAGGCAGGTAGACAGCTATGCAGAAGCAGGTCCCAACTTTTTTCAAGTGGTTGTGTTTATCTATTAGCAGCGTAGTTTGAACACCACGTACAACAGTATCGTATTACTGTATTTCTTCTACATAATAATACAATAAGTGGCAGACGTGGAGATTCACAGGATACTGTGATGAAAGTGATACTGAAGGGGAAGACGATATGGAGGCAACGGAAGTGACGAAGAAAAGTGCAGTGGCGAAAATCATGTAGAAAATGGTGCAATAGTCGATAAGTAACATTTTGGGCTAAAAACGTCAAGCTACACCCCCTACAGACTATCCCAAACGACCAGTCACACAACTAGAAGCGGAAGCGTCACATTGATGTGAACAATTAAGTCAAAACAAAATCTAGTTCACTACATGACACTCTTTCAATAAAGAAGCTCACGGCCTCCCTTACCTGAAGAAAGGCAAGCAATACAAACAGGTAAATCCTGCACCATACAATCGCAGGGATGATCCCCCTCATTGAGCACGTCTGTCTATTAACATTCTGTGGAAAACGAAGTGCTATTTCACTGATATCACTTACAGGCTTACTATGTCCCTAGAATAAATTCAACTATAAAGACGAGATATGTAGATTTTTCAACCCCTGCATTGATGATAAAGTATAATCACATATGGATTATTTTCTCTTCCTCGTGTATTTAGGAAACGGGAATTACAGTAGTTAATAAAACTGAAATCTGTGAGTGTGGAAACGTTAGGGGTACGTCAGTGTCAAAACAATTTCGTCACGCTACAATAGCCGCTACACCTTAAGGTACTCCGAAAAAATCGCTTTTACATTTCACTGTGGAAGATCGGCTCTGGTGTAGTGACACAATATTGCTTGTTACGTATTTCTGCGTACTACATTCGATTATACTGAAGGTAAATTGCCAGTATCTGAGCACTGCAGCCATCTTGCATTCCGTGAAATGTCTATATACAATTGCAACCGTCAACAGCCTCAGAAACTACCAACGTTATTTACTCGTAGTAGGCTACTTATGAATATCGTGATCAGTAAACAGTACTGTCGTATTTCCCCGAGACATGTCTGATACTTCCTGGATTTCGTTAAGTATTTCCACATTGAAAACTTCGTAGTAAATGTTGTTGACCAAGGCATCAATTTAGTAGTGTTGATTCTGTGTGGGCCTATTTTATTCACCAACTTCTCACTTCAAATATTTTTATGTAGTTCAAAATACACTCCTGGAAATGGAAATAAGAACACATTGACACCGGTGTGTCAGACCCACCATACTTGCTCCGGACACTGCGAGAGGGCTGTACAAGCAATGATCACACGCACAGCACAGCGGACACACCAGGGACCGCGGTGTTGGCCGTCGAATGGCGCTAGCTGTGCAGCATTTGTGCACCGCCGCCGTCAGTGTCAGCCAGTTTGCCGTGGCATACGGAGCTCCATCGCAGTCTTTAATACTGGTAGCATTCCGCGACAGCGTGGACGTGAACCGTATGTGCAGTTGACGGACTTTGAGCGAGAGCGTATAGTGGGCATGCGGGAGGCCGGGTGGACGTACCGCCGAATTGCTCAACACGTGGGGCGTGAGGTCTCCACAGTACATCGATGTTGTCGCCAGTGGTGGGCGGAAGGTACACGTGCCCGTCGACCTGGGACCGGACCGCAGCGACGCACGGATGCACGCCAAGACCGTAGGATCCTACGCAGTGCCGTAGGGGACCGCACCGTCACTTCCCAGCAAATTAGGGACACTGTTGCTCCTGGGGTATCGGCGAGGACCATTCCCGTCTCCATGAAGCTGGGCTACGGTCCCGCACACCGTTAGGCCGTCTTCCGCTCACGCCCCAACGTCGTGCAGCACGCCTCCAGTGGTGTCGCGACAGGCGTGAATGGAGGGACGAATGGAGACGTGTCGTCTTCAGCGATGAGAGTCGCTTCTGCCTTGGTGCCAATGATGGTCGTATGCGTGTTTGGCGCCGTGCAGGTGAGCGCCACAATCAGGACTGCATACGACCGAGGCGCACAGGACCAACACCCGGCATCATGGTGTGGGGAGCGATCTCCTACAATGGCCGTACACCTCTGGTGATCGTCGAGGGGACACTGAATAGTGCACGGTACATCCAAACCGTCATCGAACCCATCGTTTTATCATTCCTAGACCGGCAAGGGAACTTGCTGTTCCAACAGGACAATGCACGTCCGCATGTATCCCGTGCCACCCAACGTGCTCTAGAAGGTGTAAGTCAACTACCCTGGCCAGCAAGATCTCCGGATCTGTCCCCCATTGAGCATGTTTGGGACTGGATGAAGCATCGTCTCACGCGGTCTGCACGTCCAGCACGAACGCTGGTCCAACTGAGGCGCCAGGTGGAAATGGCATGGCAAGCCGTTCCACAGGACTACATCCAGCATCTCTACGATCGTCTCCATGGGAGAATAGCAGCCTGCATTGCTGCGAAAGGTGGATATACACTGTACTAGTGCCGACATTGTGCATGCTGTGTTGCCTGTGTCTATGTGCCTGTGGTTCTGACAGTGTGATCATGTGATGTATCTGACCCCAGGAATGTGTCAATAAAGTTTCCCCTTCCTGGGACAATGAATTCACGGTGTTCTTATTTCAATTTCCAGGAGTGTATCTGTAATGTCTAACTTCAGTCATCGAGATTCAGGGATTTATCTAATTAGTGTGACTATGGTACTCTTTGACTTCCCTGTATGCTGAGTGTGTCCTCCGACAACCATTCCTTTTTCGATTTCTTTTTCATGCAGCCTTTTCGTCTTTCACCTATTCAGAGTGCAACGGGAAGTCCACTGTTAGACGCAGAGAAGAGGGCGCATTGGAAACAGTACATTGAAGGCCTCTACAAAGAAGAAAGAGGAATCGTCTGAGAAGAGATAGGGGATCCGGTAATAGAATCAGAATTTAGGAGAGGTTTGCAGGACTTAAGAATAAATAAGACAGAAGGGATGGATATCACTCCATCAGAATTTCTAAAATCATTGGGGCAAGCGGCAACAAAACGACTATTCACGTTGGTGTGCAGAATGTATGAGCATGGCGATTTACCATCTGACTTTCGGAAAAATATCATCCACACAATTCCGAAGATTGCAAGAGCTGACAAGTGCGACAATTATCGTACAATCAGCTTAACAGTTCATGCACCCAAGTTGCTGACAAGAATAATATACAGAAGATTGGAAAAGAAAACTGAGGATGTGTTGGATGACAATCAGTTTGGCTTTAGGACAGGTAAAGGCATCAAACCAGTTAGAAGACTCTTGTACGTCGGATAAAACAGCTTAAAAAATACACTGAATATGGAGATTTCTGCACTATCGTTGCGGCCTTTTCAAACGGCCACCAGGAAAACTGCGCCACTCTTCGCGGAAGGTGCAGCGCCGGTTTGAGACGCAAGGTCTTCCTTGAACGATATACTTCACAGAAGTGTAGCCTATTTTTGCATCAAAGAGAAAGATATATTGCTGAAAGCCATTCAGCCTTATTTATAGCCTGTATGTCTTGTTGCGACAATGCATCTTTATATCGTAAGTGGGATAAACATCACTAATCGCATGCTCAATGGCATCAGCTTTGGCGAGTAGTGCAGTAAACTTCCTGGTTGTACACCAATCAGACGGCCGCAACAAAACGCAAATATCCTCATTTTAAGTCTCTATCTTCACTCCTTAATATTCTGTCAAATTTATAAGAAGGCATGTCACTGAATTTTTGTCATGGAAATCTACTATTAAGAGGCGAAAAATACTATTGCTTCATGTAAAGAAACAAAGCTGATTTCTCGATCTCGATGATTCATTACACTGCCAAAATGCATTGGTGTTTGATCCATGATTCTGTTCAGTATTCGTTACGGATATAAAGGGTAGGCAACTTATCTGTACGTGCAGACTGTTTCAGTTAAGGTGTTTTCCTCAGTAATTTAAAAAAATAAGTGAAAGCAATATTTATTTAGGTACATGAACGTACTGTTACTTTCTATGCGGAATTATGGCACTGGGATCTCATTCTCAGTACTATACGGACTACTCAGTAATCGTTCATGTATACTCTTAAGATAAAAAAAAGGTGCACCACGAAGGAATTATCTCAATGGTATGGAAATCAGTAACTGTAATGTACATGTAGAGACCAACAAATGATTACAATTCTTCAAAAATTGGATGATTCACTCAAGAGAAAGAGCTTCACAAATTGAGCAAGTCAATAACGCGGTATGGGAGCTTGGGCATTCATTGATAGAGTTGTTGGATGTATTCCTGACGGAAATCGAGCAAAATTCTGTCAAATCAGTGCGTCAGATCGTCATAATCCCGAGATGGTTGCAGGGACTGCCCATAATGCTCCACAAGTTCTTAATGTGTGTGATGGTGCATTGCCCTGGTGAAAGAGCACTTTTTTGCATGTCGATCTTAGTGTTTTTTCACCCAAACCATCCAACAATGAAACATAATTAGGTCCAATTATAGTTCTGTCTTTTTCCAAGTCATATATGAGGGATATTCCTTGGGAAACCCAAAAAACGCCACCACCTTACCAGCTCACGGAAGTGTCTTCGCCTTCTTCGGTGCACTCCCACCAGACTTTGTTCACTGCCGTTTCGACTCTGGTGTATAATGATGGATCCAGGTTTCATCAACAGTCACAAGTCGGCACACAAAATGCTGCGGATAGCAATTAAACACCGCCAGACATTATACTGAAATGTTGTGCCGGAAGCGGTTTAGGTTGACTGTGAGCAGTAGCGGCATCCACCACTCACAACAATTTTTTTTTGATAAGACAATTTTCGGTGCAGAATATTATGCACTAATTTTTATTCGGCAGTTTTGTTGTTGTTGTTGTGCTCTTCAGTCCTGAGACTGGTTTGAAGCACCTCTCCATGCTACTCTATCCTGTGTAAGCTTCTTCATCTCCCAGTAACTACTGCAGATTACATCCTTCTGAATCCGCTTAGTGTATTCATCTCTTGGTCTCCCTCTACAATTTTTACCCTCCACGCTGCCCTCCAGTACTAAATTGGTGATCCCTTGATGCCTCAGAACATGTCCTACCAACCGATCCCTTCTTCTGGTCAAGTTGTGCCACAAACTACTCTTCTCCCCAATTCTATTCAGTACCTCCTCATTAGTTATGTGATCTACTCATCTAATCTTCAGCATTCTTCTGGAGCACCACATTTCGAAAGCTTCTATTCCCTTCTTGTCTAAACTATTCATCGTACACGTTTTACTTCCACATATGGCTACACTCCATACAAATACTTTCAGAAACGACTTCCTGACATTTAAATCTATACTCGACGTTAACAAATTTCTCTTCTTCAGAAACGCTTTCCTTGCCATTGCCAGTCTACATTTTATATCCTCTCTACTTCGACAATCATCAGTTATTTTGCTCCCCAAATAGCAAAATTCCTTTACTACTTTAAGTGTCTCATTTCCTGATCCAGTTCCCTCAGCATCACCCGACTTAATTCGACTACATTCCATTATCCTCGTTTTGCTTTTGTTGATGTTCATCTTATAGCCTCCTTTCAAGACACTGTCCATTCCGTTCAACTGCTCATACAAGTCCTTTGCTGTCTCTGACTGAATTACAATGTCATCGGCGAACCTCAAAGTTTTTATTTCTTCTCCATGGATTTTAATACCTACTCCGAACTTTTCTTTTGTTTCCTTTACTACTTGCTCGATAGACAGGTTGAATAGTATCGGAAAGAGGCTACAACCCTGTCTCACTCCCTTCCCAACCACTGCTTCCCTTTCGTGCCCACCGGCTCTTTTAACTGCCATCTGGTTTCTGTACAAATTGTAAATAGCCTTTGTCTCCCAGTATTTTACCCCTGCCACCTTCAGAATTTGAAAGAGAGTATTCCACTCAAAATTGTCAAAAGCTTTCTCTAAGTCTACAAATGCTAGAAACGTAGGTTTGCCCTTCCTTAATCTTGCTTCTAAGATAAGTTGTAGGGTCAGTATTGCGTCACATCTCTGTCTTACCATTATATAATCTATCTAAAACCTTCTAGTATCTCCAGGGTTCTTCCATGTATTCGGCAGTTATTTATTACCATATCATGGATTCTGTCAATGGTTTCCTTTGTGGCGTCTTATATTCGACGTTTGGAGTGTGCTTCGTCTTCGGTACTTTCCGACCAAGCTTGAATTCATTAATCCAAAAATAAATTGTCTTCACTAATGGTGCAGAGATCGCGTCAACTTCATGCAGTTCTGTTTTGATTTGTGCGGCAGTCCAGCCTTTCAAATGCAAATGTTTCATAACAGCACAGAACTCAGATTTCTCCATGTTTCAATCGCAGCCGACACACTGAGCAATTCAACTGCTGGCAACAAATGACTGTACGCCGTATACTGTTGAAATTATTTATACGATCCTTGGAATAATCATGCTTACCAACCACGAAGACGCAACAAAAATGCTCCATTCGTTCATGAAAATTTACCAGGATTATCAAACCAAGATAGTCATTATTGTTTACAATGTTTTTCAAAAAAATGGTTCAAATGGCTCTGAGCACTATGGGACTCAACTGCTGTGGTCATTAGTCCCCTAGAACTTAGAACTACTTAAACCTAACTAACCTAAGGACATCACACACATCCATGCCCGAGGCAGGATTCGAACCTGCGACCGTAGCAGTCGCACGGTTCCGGACTGCGCGCCTAGAACCGCGAGACCACCGCGGCCGGCAACACAATGTTTTTCTTGTAATATCAGACGTCTACAACTGCATTACAGTTAAGAGACACAGAATGTGTATTTTAGAAGTACGTGTAGGTGTATGTACCTTACACCAGAAGAAAAAGATTAGAGAGCGTCCGACTGGGATGCCTCCCATTTTTGCAGACGCATTACCTAGGGGTTACCACACTAATGTGCCGATTTTTGGCAAGATTGTGTTCCGGCAGCTAGAGTTATGGTCGATATTGGCCTCGCCACAGATACTGGGGGCGCCGAGTTGCTCTCTGGCAAAGAGTAGTGGAAGATTAGAACAGTACCGAGCGAGAAGGACAGAACGGCAAAGTGTGGTGGGGTCCGTATGGTCCGAATTGGGCACTGAATAATTTTGGCACTTTGTGGTTGTGGACTGATGGTGAAACCGAGACGCTTGGGAATTCAGTGCTTCTGTGGAACGATAAGCCGTGGGCTCTGCAATTGTATGGACTCCATTACGGCGAGCTGTGGCCGATGTGGTTTGTGGGTGTTTTGCCACGGCAGATGAACAAGTCAGCGTGGGCCCAACCTGAACACGCTGGGCTGTAGCACGTTCGCCCACAATAAGGATGCCATGATATTGGAGAAGAAAGTAGTGGAATACGGTGCGTGTATTAACCTTCAGTGACTTCTGCGGTGTTAGTTTGCTTAACTGTGTGGAGATTGAGCAGTAACTGTCACTTTTCAAAGGAACTGATGAGTGTGTAAAAGTGTGGCCAATGCTGGATGGGCGTTGTCATAAAGTTATTACGTTTCGCATTTGTGAACATAATTTTATCAGGATTACTCACTGGATGGATTTGAAATTCAGTTCTGCGCTGTGGTTCAGCGGGTTATAAATACTGGAATTTACTATATCTACTAACTGTGAGTTTTGTAAATGTTGTTACATCTGCGTGTTAAATGAAAGTTAATTTTGAAGTTTGAAAGGTACCTTTCTACCATTACGATTATGTGAGTTTTTATTTGAGAGTGATGTAGTTTGCTACTGTTATTGGTTGAGAGTTTATTACTCAAAGAAACAGTTGTTTATGAAGTGTTTCAAGACTTCTTGTTGTTGGTGAACTATTACTAATAAATTACGTAAATTAGTAATGTTGTGTAAGCAGTTATTGAATGCACCTACCTCCTTTAGCCAATCAACCATGGCTAGTTGGGAATGGGCATTGATGTAACATTAGGGAACTAGACGCTATTTGCTAAGTTGTGGCAACGCTAATCCTGTTGTTTGTTGTTATTCTTGTAGTGTCTAGACGCCCCTAAATTAAATAATAATTATGCACACTAATGCCTTAAGGGATTTCTCCCCCCCCCCCTCCTTCTTTAATCCAAAGAAGCGCAACACACCGGTTCAGGAGTTTCCAAACGACAGTACGCATAGGTAGCATTTCCAGGAATATCACCCGCCCCACAGCTGCTCGTCCGTGGGCCGTGTTCTTTTTACTGCGTTGTGCAACGGTTATTATACGCTCGTTTCTGTACAAGCCTCTAGCGGGATGGCGCTGACGCAAACTAAGCGGCCAGTGTGAAAATTAATGAGCACGGTCCCTACTCAGATACCGTTGTGAACACCTCGGCAATTTGATAGGTAATACTTTCCGAAGTAGTTCTTCATATAGCGGAGATCAGAGGCGAGTAAATGGTCTCATTATCTTTGGTCTAAAAGAAAGTCTGTCGGTTCTTAAAAACTTGTCTGCCTGACCAGTGCAACTTTTTATAAGGCGTACGCTTAACTAACAAACAAGACTTTCACTTTATTCACTGCAGATTGACAAGGGCATATTTGTGTTTTGTTAGCTTTCTTCTTGAGACAGCACTCTTACATTAACATTTCTGCCGACATTGCATATAACGTAATCCCGCTCACTCACCGCAGCTGTAAAAATAAAAGCAAGCTGCACGTAGTTACGCAGTCTGTTTTATAATTTTCTTAATGTAGGCTTGTAATCGTTATCTCAGCCAGAAGATTACACACAATATTTACATGATCTGTTCGTAAGGCATGAGAACAAGCCAACTCTATCCTTGAGATGTAAGAGGCAAGCAGATGATGGCGCCTAAGGTGATACTGTGTTCCTTGACTTGCAGAAACCATTCGAAATATTTGCGCATAATGCCGACCATCGAACAAAATACGACCTTACAGACTAACGGACCACGTTTGTAATTGCATGCCGTGGGTCCCACCAGATTCCCTGGTTTACGAAATGCGTCTGCCGCAGTGTCATTGTAGACTGTTGACGAAGTAACAGGTTTCCAAATTCGTTAGTGGCTTGGAGACTTTTTGGGTAATAGAATACAGTACGTTATCTTGGTCGGCGTGTGTTGAGTGACAAACGTATCACCAGGATTGCCCCAGGACTGTTCTCTACATATGTAAACAATCTGGCGGAGAGCGCGAACAACTGTTTACAAGTATCTGCATGCAAGTAACGCATTTTCAGGTCGTCAAGCAGGATTGTGTGCACACAACCCACAGAAATGCCAACTCTGGAGGCGATCTGTTCAACAGTCATTCGGCGATCCCCCAAAACAATTCTCTCCACTTTCTCGATCATGTCGTCAGACCGGCTTGTGTGTGCCCGAGGTTGTTTCGGTTTGTTGTCACACGATGTTCTGCTTTCATTAAACTGTCGCACCCACGAACGCACTTTCGACACATCCATAACTCCATCACCACATGTCTCCTTCAACAGTCGATGAATTTCAATTGGTTTTACACCACGCAAATTCAGAAAACGAATGATTGCACGCTGTTCAAGTAAGGAAAACGCCGCCATTTTAAGTATTTAAAACAGTTCTCATTCTCGCCGCTGGCGGTAAAATTTCATCTGCCGTACGGTGCTGCCATCTCTGGGACGTATTGATGAACGCGGCCTCATTTTAAAACAAAGCGCATGTTTCTATATCTTTCCAACCCGGAGAAAAAAAATCGGAGGCCTTAGAACTTGAATGCGCCTCGTACGAGCTCTGAATCCTCCTATTTTATATCTATGGTCATTTCTACCTACAGAAGTGACATTCAACAAGATATATTAGCACTTGAAGGAGGAAGTTGGTGATTCTACAATCGTGAAGAGATCCCGCTGTAAGGAAAAACGCCTTTACTTTAATTTTTGGCACCCCACATCTCATATAATATCCATGACACTCTCTTTCCTATTACAAGCTACTCTTCTGAGGACTTTTTAGATATCCTTTGTCAATCCTATCAGGTAAACATCTCGTACAGTAAGCAATACTCAATAATAAGACGGACAATTGTAATGCATGATGCCTCCTTAATAAATTTGTTACATCTTGTAAGAATTCGACCGACAAAACGTATCTTTGGTTCTCCTTCCTAGCAACATTTTCTATTTGAGGGTCTCAGTTTAAGTTAGTCGTGATTATAACCACAAGGTATTTAGCACAATCGAGAGCCGTTGGGTATGATTTGTCGCGTTATTTTCTTAGTCCTCATATGGAGGACCCCACAGTTTTTATTGTTCAGGGTCACTGCCACTTTTCGCATCAGACAGATATTATGCCCAAATCATTTTGTAAATGATGACAGTGCTGGGCGGTCAACGAGCCCATCATCTGCAACCAATATAAGACGGCATCTCAACTGACTCCTAATCCGTTTAAGAACAACACTTCCTTGAAGAACCCCAGATATCAATTCACTAGATGGATTCCTGTCAATTTTTATGAATGTGACCTTTCAGACAGGAAATCACGAAGCCAGCCGCACAGCTGAGACAATTTTCACTAAACACGCAATCTGATTAGAAGCCGCCTGTGAGGGTCGGTGTCGAAAGCCTTCAGGAAATCTAGGAATGTGGAATCAACTTGAGATCCCATTTCGGCAGCACTCATTACTTCGAGTGTGCAAAGGGCTAGTTGGGTTGCGCCAAGAACGATACTTTCTAAATCCTTGCTGGTTATGTTTCAATACATATTTATCTTCGAAGTGTTTCATAATATTGGAACGCAGTACATATTTCTAAATCTTTCTATGAGGACCGAATATGGTAGCTTACAAGCCTTTCCTTCTACCGATTCTTAAGGCTGCTTGTCAGTTTATGATCCTCATTAATTTTATACACTGAAAATTTCGAAAAACATTTCGACATTGTTCAGTGGGATACATTCTTTGAAATGCGAACGGTATCCGGGATAACGTACGGGTACGTTTTCTACAACTTGTACAGTATGTAGGTTGCGGCTGTAATAGTTGGACACGAGCAGTAAAGGAAAGTGAGAAGTAATTTGGAAAAGGAATTAAAGTTCAGGAGAACAGGACCATGCTTCGTGAGTAGTCAATTACGTTGCACGAAGAGCGCTCAGTAAGAAATGGAATATAAAGCAGGTCGATTTTGTTCATGATTCCAATATACCATGTTATTCCTCACTCTTGACTACAAAACCGTCTTTTTCAGCATAATCTCTGTTTAATGCTACGGCTTTACGCCACTTTACTCGGAGGGCCTTCATGCCTACATGGTGCTACCCCTTTCCATCCTACTGGTCGAAGTTGGAGCCAAGGTCTTGCTGCAACAACAACCTTCCCATTATCCACGTACTGCTTCCCGCGGAGTGCATCCTTCATTGGGCCAAACGGATGGAAGTCGGAAGGTGCGAGATCTGGGCTCTAGGGTGGACGAAGAAGAACAATCCAGTGAAGTTTTATGAGCTCCTCTCGGGTTGTGTGTGGCCTTGCGTTGTCATAGAGAAGTTCGTTTGCATATTTGTGGCAACGAAAACGCTGAAGTCGTTTCTTATATTTCCTGAGGGTGGTACACTACACTTTACTGCTTTCCGGTTCAAAGTGATGAATCCCTATTTCATAGCCTGGAACAGTGTTCGAAAAAAAAACTGTCACGATCAGCCTCGTAACGAGCAAGCACTTCCGCAAAGATGGTCTTTCGTTGCTCTTTATGGTCTTCTGTTAGGCGCAAGGGAACCCAGCGGGCGCACACCTTTGAGTACGACAACTGGTGGACATGTGTCAGCACTACCAATAGAGACGAGACTAGTTATACAGCGAGGTGTTCGTCTGTGATCCACCGATAGCCTCAAATGACAGTGTCCGCACGTTCCAACATTGTAATGATGTCAGACGCCTCGCCCAAAGACTCACCGTCTCTCTCCCCCCCCCCCCCCCCCTCCTCCTCCTCCTGTGTTACGTCTCTACAGACATTCTACAATCGCCTAATATTATCTGTGATGCTCTGGTTATCCGCCGAAAGAAATTCAATGACGACTCCCTGCTAGGATAGCACCTCCTTTACAGACACCATTTTAGAAGCTACCTATAGCGCCGCCTCATATCCTAACTCCACGAAGTTAAATCGAAATTGGCTACGAAAACAGTGTGTTTCATTACTTGTTGAAACCCCTCGTAATTCTGTCAGAAAGTTAATGACTTGGAAAATGTGTGGAAAGGACAGGTCTTGAAAAGAGATGGTAAGGTGAACGTCGGAAAAAGTAAAACAAGGGTTGTGAAATGTAGTCGAATCAAATCAAGCGATGCTGAGGGAACAAGATTAGGACAGGAGACTCTAATGGTAGACGATTATTGGTATTTGGGAAGCAAAATACGTTAACTTCGAATATAAATGTAAGTGTTCGGGCCAAATTGCCTAAGATTTTTATCTGGGATGTCTCTTGGTACGGAAGTGAGGCGTGGACGATAAACAGTTGATACAAGAACATAAGAAAGGTTTTTGAAATTTGGAGTTACAGGAGAACGCTGATGATTAGAAGGTTAGATTGTATACTAACGTCGATGTAGTGAATCGAAGTGGGGAGAAAAGAAATTTATGGCCAACTTTGATAAAGAGAAGGGGATCCATTGTAAGGCTCCGACGAATTGTCGATTTGGTAATGGAGGAAACTTTGTTTGGGGGTGGAGGTAAACAATATAGAGATAGAAAGATACGTAAGTATAGAGAGCAGGTTCAGATGGATGTAGACTGCAAGTAATGCGGAAATAATGAAGCCATTGCAAGCTAGATTAGCGTGGAGAACCGCATCAAATCAAGTCTTGAGACTGAAGACCGTAACAACAGCAACACTAGGGACAATGAAGTTAGATGATTGGCAGTGGTGTGAAGGTCTGAGCGGGTTTTTCTGTGGTGAGGGCTCGGACTATTATTAGAATAGCTTCGTGCTATTATGAAAAAATTAAACAATAGTATTTTACCCGTACTATGGTAACGGTTTGAAACTTGACTATTTCGTTATAACAATGCCCCTGATATATCATGGACCATGCTTCGTGGCTTGCAGGAAATCGGATGAATTTTATTGGTTTTTCCGCGTAAAGCCGTAACATGACTGACATTGAAGATACAAAAAGTTCTCTTCGTAGGGCAACCGCAACTGCACACGTCTATTTTAACCAAATGAAGGAAATCGCAACGTTTATTGAGACAATAATACTGTTTGAAGTAAAACATTACTGGTCCAGTAAATGATGCGGTTTTCTTCATTTTGTGGAAATGAATACTGAAGATGTCTGCTGTTATTTCATGTATATAGACTGAAGCGGCGAGTGAAAATTTGTACCAAGACCAGGAATGCAACCTGTGTCTCTTGCTTACTAGGTAGGTGAAGTCTCTGGAATTGTTCCATTTCATTTGTATAAATGTTGGTAGCCCATAACATAAATTAACCTGAAAGTTGTGTTTGGAAGAAAATGTGTATAAATACGTTTCGAGCTCCACGGCTTTGAAAGATATGGGAGTGGCTATTGCAAGACTTTTGGTCTCATAGTCTACCTTGAGACCCAATCTTTAGTCTGGCTAATCAGTGACTGGATATTATTATAGAAATCAAATTTCTCTATTATTCACGAGAACCAAGGCATTATTCCCAAAATTATTCAAATTGAAACATAGCTTGTGTTGCAATTTATATTTTCTGCTCTTATAGAAATAATATTTCGCTAGAGAAATCAAAAATGAGATTTCCAACTTCCCCATGCGAAGAATACCTAGGAAGCGAGGAACCCACAGCGTTTTCCTTTAGCTGTTCTGTTGTTTTAACCTCTTTCATCGATACTGCCTCAGGATATATATTTGACCCTCGGATCCCTCACTTCAGTCAGTTAGCACAATAAAGATGTACATGGTGATTTTTTCCACCGTGTACAAACTCTAGGGATTGATCGATTCTAGGGATTGATCGATGAGAGGATACGGAACAAAAAGATCGAAAGATTATATGACCGGAAATGGCATGATGTCCTTGTTAGAGGCCATTTATTCAATCATACTGTGTTACAGGATAGTTTGTTGGCTGTGAGTGAGGTTATCTGCTTGGAGTGCAAGTTTCAGTGAAATATGTGAGGCATATAGTGATCGAACTCCCACCTCAGATTGAGTGTCATTGTTATGGTTCATAGACTAGCCCGTATATGATACACGTCTCTAAAAGCACTTGTCTACACATGCTCACATACGTGAGAAACAAACGAGGTAAACGCAGAATAAGAGAACTAAAGAAGTTTAATTTCGTGGTTGTTTCAGATGTAAAATTTAAAGACATAATTTTCACGCTGGAGATTTTTATACTAAATAAACCGAAACTGAATTGGAATTAAGAAGTGCAATTCAGCATTTGGAGGAGGCAAGCCTGAATAAACAGAATGCTTTCGATTTAGCCATGATTCGCGTCGCAACCACCACAAAATCATCAGTTTACCAAGATTCTGTAACGAAGCAGCAGCATAGATAGCTTCGCTATTTTCATGTGAGTTCTGAGCATCCAAGTACTTTCTTTCAACATCGGTAATGCTAGGCGGGGACAATGTCCTAATGAGTCAGTTCTTTGTAAAGCAGTGAAACATTTTCTCCTTCTGCACTACATATCAAGCTGCGGAATATACACTGAATTGCACGAAAAACTAAAGACTTCAATTTCTTACAAAAACTGAAATTGATTTTAAATTTGTGACAGCTTTATGACACTAATCCGCTATCTTATGATGGAATATTGTGGTACAGGCACATCTAGATGCCCAACAACGAAAATTATAAACAAATTTAATAAATTAAGTCACAGATGCACATCTTAAGAAAAATTTGAGTAATCTCATAAAGATAATGCCTGTCTGTTTTGAGGCATAAACTTCACACTTGATTTCACAGACCTCTGAGACGATTGAGGAGACCTCTGTTCCCATTTTCAAATGCTTGCACCAATGACGGCATTCGACCTTTCAGGCATGTTCCTGATTAATGTGGTAAAGTCATGTTGATGAATCATATCCTATTCTTCCAGGAGGGCGTTCCGTAGGTCCTGTAGTGTCTCTGGATGGTGCTGACAGGCTCTTCTCCCCAGCAGGTCCCAAACGTGCTCAACAGGATTCAAATCAAGGCTTCGAGCAGGTCAACCCAAGCATGAATCCCTGCTTATCTAAGAACTCTTGCACAATTCTCGCAACATGTGGGCGTGCATTGTCGTGCATGAGTGTAAAAACATCAACAATAAATGGAGCAAAACGAATAACATGCTCCAGAAGGATTTCCGCCACATACCAATGTGCGGTAAGGCTCTCATACCTCACAAAGACCAAATTCCTCCTTGTAGCTGTATTGATTCCTGTCTACTCCGTCACATAACCACCTTGAAAAGAAGACCTGGAAGAGAATGGGCAAGGGAAATATCGTTCCCCTGGCCTTCTCCAGACGGTCTCTCTTGCGTCAGGTGATCGGAGGCCAAATTGCGACTCGTCGGTGAACTTCCTGCCAAGATGTTCTCTTGCAAACGTGGTCGAGCTGTGCAATGCTCTCTGGTGAGTTCCGGATCTGTAGCAGGTCTTCTGAAGACTGGCTTCTTCCAGTCTTCTTCAAACGGTTCTCTCATTAACATTCACCCCTCGGACCTGGTGGAGTCGAGTTCCTGCATCGATAGGAATGGTATGATGGTTGCGGAGAACTTGCACTTGTAGGAAGCGGTCATATCTCGCTCATGTTGCTCGTCTCGGTCCTATATACTGGTCTCCTTGCATAGCCTCCAGTTTCCCTGTCCCTTCGTACACTACCAGAAATAGTGGAAAGTGTAATCCTCAACACTTCCGCGACACTGCAGCAACCTACATCTACATCCATACTCCGCAAGCCACCTGACGGTGTGTGGTGGTGGGTACCTTGAGTACCTCTGTCGGTTCTCCCCTCTATTCCAGTCTCGTATTGTTGGTCGAAAGAAGGATTGTCGTTATGCCTCTGTGTGGGCTATAATCTCTCTGATTTTACCCTCAAGGTCTCTTCGAGAGATACACGTACGAGGGAGCAATATACTGCTTGACTCCTCGGTGAAGGTATGTTCTCGAAACTTCAACAAAAGCTCGTACCCAACTACTGAGCGTCTCTCCTGCAGAGTCTTCCACTGGAGTTTATCTATCATCTCCGTAACGCTTCCACCAAAGCTACAGCTTTTGGAGCTTGTTCAGGGTTTAACGGCATGTGTACTCCAGCAAGCTGATTACGACAATTGAGAGTACAACAATAACCGCTACAAGAACGGGAAAAGATTCGCTCACATTCAGTGATAATGTTTTCCAGGTTGCGTGGGAAACAGCAACTGCGGCTAGTGCAATAAATAATCAGCCACTGTTTGCTCGCGAAGCAGCGCCAGTAATGTACTCCGTTCTAAAAGAATTGGTTGAAGTGCTTCACTTTGATTAAACAGATAGTCAAACAATAATTACACATCATTTATTGAATGTTACGTTTTTCGTTCCGGTCAGTGCATTATCGCTTTGGCCCAGAATACTGTATATTTTATGGACAGTAGCAATGGCGACATATTTGATAGTAAATTAATGAGCAAATATTACAGGGGATTAGTTCCACACGTACAGAAATGGGAGTCAGATCGCCGACTAGGCAGAGAGTGAAAGGACACGGTCATGAGCGAAGGTCAAGGATGTGGTGTATTAGGTGCATCGTGCACGATGAGAGTCTGTGGAAGCAGGGTGCCGCTCGCTGCAGAATCGAAGACTGCGCTGCGGACTAGCAAAGGACAAGGACGTGACTGGTCTGCCGAGGCTTGCCTACGCGGCGACGGACCGCTGTAGCAGTATCCAAGGACACCTCGCTCCTCAGTTCGTACATTTAATTGAAGAGACGATTTGCAGACGCTCATTGTTTACCGCAATGACGTTTCGGTTCGCAATCTTAACTGTTGTACGGAGACTCTATGTGTGTGTATGTGTGTGTGTGTCATTAACTCTTGAACAAAATCATGTACAATTTACGTGAAGGAACGTCTCCACACATGCCTACAGTCTGTCTCCAAGTGTGAGTTTTCATCTTCCGAATCTGTTCCTCTTCTATGTAATGTCTTTTCTGAAGCAGCTGCATTTGGTTCTCATTTTATAGGACATTCGAAGATTTGTGTGAGTACTGGACAATGATCAGTGACCAGGTACGATACCTTCTACTCATTGTTTGTTCATGTATCTCATCAACGGTGTTTTATGTAGTCTGTGTTTTGGCTGGTGTCCTACATAGTCAACAAATAAACACTGTGTTTCAGATAAGCTGTGTTTCTATGTAACTTACAAAACAATGGGCGAAAAAAGTATTTGTTCTGTAGTTTTCTTTCGAAAACCAATTTATTTGCCAAGATCGCTATGTTAACACAATTACTGTATTCCAAGTTGACTCGCTTGCTGCAAATACTGCTTTATCGTATTAGCTGCGACGGGTTGCTAACTTTTCACGTGGCGGACGGAATTATACACGATACGATCAAAAGTAATGTAACGCGTAACTGATCATTATACGTGACGACAGACGGACCCGCCAGTACAAAAGGAGGCACGTAGTACTGTGTTGTTGGTAGCGAATCAGTAACAGCGGACTGAGTTAGTCAGCAGATCTCAGTGACTTACAACGAGGACTAGTCACTCGATGGCAACCTGAGTAACATATCCATCAGACACATTTCCACTCTTCGAAAGCTGCCCAAGTCAACAGTTGGTGATGCGAGTGGTTATGGAAGGGATCAACCACGGTAAATCTCATTTTCTGAGGGAGAGGGGTCGTCGAACAAAGCAGAGGGTAGCTGTAAATAAATGTATGAAATCAGCGGGAAGAATCACTCGTGAATTTCAAAACGCTACCAGCCGTTCAGCTAACAGTCCACCTATCGTAACGAACAAACTTTACAGCATTCTGTACTGCCTTCATTGGAGACACAGTTCGGAGACAATGATCGCATCGCAGTGACAACTGCCTCTGGGTCACGGGGTCCCGGGTTCGATTACCGACCGGGTTGGGGATTTTCTCTGCCCGGGGACCGAGTGTTTATGTTGTCCTCATGATTTCATCATCCTCATTCGAGACTGTGACTAGATTACACTGTGTAAAAACTGGACTATGTAAAGGTTGGGACTTCGTACTGGCGCTGATGACCGCGCAGCTGAGCGCCCCACAAACCAATCATCATCAGCATCATCATCGCAATGACAGTGCACCCTGTCATAAACTAGTACCTTTGTGGCGATGGTTTGTGGAAAATAACGTTCCTTTAACTTTCGATCAGTTAATGTGTTTGTACCGCGCAATACTGCTCACGAAGGAGACTGTCATACGGGGCGTATCTCTACAATTCCATTCTCTTGTATTTTTCACCGAAGGTGAAGGTCGTAGGTGACGTTTGTGTTCTTCAACAAGTCACATTGGACATCTGCCTTCTCACAGACTAGTTGTCCATAGACTCCAAGTACAGAGCAGATAATGCGAAGGATGTGGACACAGTGGCGCACACTTTTGTTAAGTTGATTGATTGTGACATACAAAGACACTGATGCAATAAATGCAGTTAATTTACAAGTTTAGAGACAATAGAGAGGCACTACATGTAAGTGTGTATGGGCACTGATGATCACGCTGCGTCAAAATTTAAATCTATTCCTCCACTCAACGGTATTTTCCTCTTGTCCTCTAACCACGTGTCAGTCCAAAGAGTTTCGAAACTGGATTAATAAAAACAAATTTAAAAAAAGTTAAGCTGTACTTCAGGTGTTCCGCACTGTCTCCTCCCCCCCCCCCTCTCCGTCGACACACACATACACAAACTCGAATACAACGCACAGAACTTTCAATCAACCATGTCAGACAAATTCTTAGGGATGCAGTTCAACTCGCAAGTCACACTGACTTGAATGTCGGTTATATTCTCAAAGCGTTGACCTTTCATGTGAATTTCTGCACTTCGTCATTTTGTGGTAGGTTCGTACTGATGGAAACAAAAGTCTCGTCACGTATGATGATTTTTTCCAGGAAAGAACTGTCCGCATTCTGGATTTCAATCAAGTGGCTACAGGCGTATACAAGTCATTGTTTTTGTCCGGGAGTCAATGTGTCCAGCACAAACTTTACACACACTTTTCCCTTCTTCAAAACATTCTGGAGAATGTCCTGAACATTTCATTTTCAGATTTCGCTCCACTGTGATTTGTGTCACAACAAAGTTCGCGCATTACGTAACACTGTCTGCTCATAACTGACTGACCAAATGCAGATCTGTTGTTTACAAATGTTAGTTCAAAGTGCCACCGTAGTTACCACGCGGACGTCGCCTACATAAATCACTATCGGGACTTTTTGGAGGGGTGATTAACATCTTGAAGCAGTCCTCAGAGACGAAATAACTGTAATATCCAAAAGATCTGAGTGTTTGTTGTGACAAGCCATGTAGTACGGGGCTGGGGAGAAGAGAATACTAAGCTCCCCCACACCCCACCCCAACCCCCACTTCCCTGCTCTCTCCCTCATGCTTCTGGGCACAGCGTGTTGGCGCCCGCATACAGGAGATGTGATGTATCGCTGCCAATGATAGCGGATCGTTATGTCCTGTGATTTACATCAGCGAGGTCTTAAATGATGGATGAGCATTCGTGCAGCTGACGACTTCCGTGTCATCGCTGACCGTACAGACGTACGCGCGCGTGTGCGCTCAAAATCCTCATATTCTCTGCAGGAAAACCTGTACGACACTTGTACGATGAATTATCTAGAGTTTTTACCGTCTGAACAGAGGACGACCTGAAGAAACGATATGGCATATAACGTTTCACAAATCTGTGAATTCTATATACCAGACTATTACGCTTAGAAGCTTTAAGCTGTCCTTCTGCTTCAGGGTTCTTCTTTCAAATACCACGACACACACTTAAATCGATGAGGAAATGCATGTTTGCCTCCTGTGAGCAAACGTTCTGAGCCTGTGTAAATTAGTCGTGCGCTATCTGTGTTTGTACACTGCGGCCGGTAAGACATTAACGAGGAAACAGCTCCCGCCTGTGTGTCACAGGCCACCAAAACGTAAAATTGAACAGAGGACATTTCACATGTAACATGGCTACAGTTCGTTCGGAAAACAGAGGTAGAAAGAGCGAATACTCCGTTCAAGAATCACATGAAGAGAGGATGTACTAGGAAAAGGCCTGAAGCCACGGAAGGATTCCACCTGGATCGCACCCATGGTCAGAGAAGAGATACCAAAAATCAGGATTGGATTGTAATGCGTACCCAGGAGCAGATTCACACTCACATCACAATTTGCCAATGGTGAATAGCAGACAGAATTTTAAGAGAATCGTACAGAAGAATTAGTCTAGAAGCATGTGATATACTGAAGTAGTGGGGAATAGTAGGACGCGTTTGAAGTTCGCTAAAGATGTAGATACTGCGGTAAGGAATACCGCAGCAGGCAGTTAAGTTGAAGAGGCGTGAACATGTCTAGGAAGTGCAGTCACATATATTATAAATATATAGATACTAGGGACACAGAAGAACCTTGGATAAGAACCTTGGATAACAGAAATAACCTTGCGTAAGAGAAGAATTACTTCGATTTATCGACGAAAGATGGAAGTAGAACAATATTCACGGAAAGACAGGAATACTCCAAGATAAATTCCTCATGAATGAAACAAATACGAAGTTCAAGGCAGTCAAAGCGAAATGGCTGCAAGAGAGTTGAAGATACCAAAACAGATGTGATCCTCGAGAGGACTGACTCAGCACATAAAACAGTCGAAACAATCATTGGTGAAATTAAAACCAAGAGCAAGTCGCTGTCCAAGACAGGATCCAGTATTAGAGACAGGATTTAATAAAAGCGTTGAAGAATTGAGATCAAGCAAGAAAGAACAGGTAGATAGCATTCCATAGGTATTTCTAATATGATTGGAAGAAGTGGCAACCAAATATATGAGACTGTCCTTTCGGAAAAACATCATCCAAACACTTCCGAAGAAAGCAAGTAGGATTGTTGATATTATTAAAATTATCGGGAATACGTTATAACGATATTTAAAAAATACCATTGTCGGTCTTCGATATACCGAAAAGAGTTATCGATATATCGGCAAGAAGATATCGAAGTATCTGCCCATAAAATATATCGACGCACCTACCTATAAAATATCGGCATCACATTGTAACATACCGCCGGTTCTAGAGTTGTATATTGATTTATTATTAGACATTCCGTAATCAAAAAGCTAGCAGCCTGAGTATCCTCTTTAGAGCAAGAATTGAAAGGAAAAAGATGCACGTTAACGCTTGGCGATAACCACTTTGCTAATAATGGTAACTGCATGTAAGTGGAACAATAAATGGTGTCTGATGGGTCCAGCATTCGGTTTCATCACATATCGGATTTGTCCGGAACACTTCCGTTTTCTCATTTCTGCAAACGTCAGCGACCTAGCAACTGTAGCTTTAACGTAACTTGTGTGCTGTTTCTACACATCGGAAATCTTATTATTCCATTCACACCGCCACCACCCCTCGGTGCAATCGAAGTTCTTCTTTTGCGCTACATATACTTGCTTCACGCAGTCAAGTTGAAATATTTTCCGAAAATTGTGAAAGGAGTATAATATAAAGTAAAAATATTGGCACTCAATACTGCTGTTCGATATCGTCGTACCTACGTATCGATATATCGACTTTTTCCCAACAGGCCTAATACTAAGTGCAGGTAAGTGCAAGAACTATCGTATAATCAGCTTATGCCTTCAAGTTGTTAACATTCCGCTTTAGGAATAATGACGGCACGCGTAAGGCAGTCCTCACGTTGTCTTTGACAATGGAAACAAGACAGGATTCATTTACCTGGATAAAAAGCGTTCGACAATGTAAAGTACTGTAAGATTTTAGAAACTGTGAAGAAAATGGGAGAAACTATAAGGAAACACGGATAATATTCAATACGAACAAAAAGCAAGATGAAACAATCAGACTGGAATACCAAGAACAAAGTGCTCGCATTAAAAAGGGTGTACTGTTCAGTCTGTGCATCGAAGAACCAATGATGGAAATAAAAGAAAGACTTAGGAGTTGGATTAAAATTCAGAGCGAAATGATATCAATAATAAGATTAGTTGATGACATTGCTATCCTTACAATTTGCGAGGATGAAGAAGAATTACTGGATTTGTTAACTGGAATGAAAAGTCTAATGAGAAGAAAGACGAAAGTAATGAGAAGTAGCAGAAATGAGAATAGTGAGAAACTTAACAGCAAAATTGGTGATCACGAAGTAGAGAAAATTAAGGTATCTTTCTATCTTGGAATTAAAATAAGCTATGGCGGACTAAGTACGGACGATATATTAAAGAAAACTAACAGAATCGAATAAGACATTTAAAAAATGTTCAAATGTGTGTGAAATCTTATGGCACTTAACTGCTAAGGTCATCAGTCCCTAAGCTTACACAGTACTTAACCTAAATTATCCTAAGGACAAACACACACACTCCCATGCCCGAGGGATATCTCCGCCGGCATCAGCCGCACAATCCACGACTGCAGCGCCTAAGACCGCTCGGCTAATCCAGCGCGGCGAATAAGACATTCCTGGCCAAAAGAAATCTGCTAGTGTCGAACATGTGTCTTAATTTGAGGAAGAGATTTCTGAGAATGTACGTTTGGAACACAGTATTATATGGTAGTGAAACATGGACCGTTTGAAAACTGGAACAGTAGAGAATCGAAACATTTGAGATGTGGTGCTACACAAGAATGTTAAAAATTCGGTGGACGGATAAGATAAGGAATGTGGAGGTGCTCCACAGAATCGGCGAAGAAAGAAACATGTTGAATTCATTGATAACAATAGGGGACAGAATGAGAAGACATCAGGGAATTACGACCACGGTACTAGAGAGAGCTGTAGAGGGTAAAAACCGCAGAGGAAGACAGGACTGGAATACATGCAACAAATAACTCAGGACGTAGGATGCAACTGCAACTCGAAAGTGGTTGGCACAGAAGAGCAGTTCGTGGCTGACCGCAGCGAAACCGAAAACAGATGACAAAAAAGCAAGTGTAACTATAATTTATCTAACGTGAAAAAACTTTTAAAAGCCAAAGTCGCATTAATTAATATTTATTAATGATGAGCGGTTCCGACAATTGAAACTGTTATCTTTTGATATTTAAAAAGAAATTTTTGGTTACAAATCGTATTCCATTTATGAGTTCACACTGATGTCATATCGTCACTATTATGACAGTATAAACTGTCTAAACCGGTCGTCAATAATACATATTAATTAATGGGATCATGGCTATAACTTTTTTTCAAAAGCAAGTGTGTGTAACGCAACAACTAAATGACAACCTGACTTCAGTTATCGACTTGCCGTAACACCAGGATATGTTTGTATCAATAATGCATCTTCTACTCTTCCGCAAACTGCGAGTAGTTTTGAAACACTCTAATAAATGAAAATTGTTTGTAGCACACCGGGACTCGAGCCCAGTACCTTGCCCTTACCAACTGAGCTATCCAAGCACGACTCGCAACCTGGTTCCTTCGGTGCGTCTCTCCTACGTTCCAAATTCCACAGAAGCTTTACGTTTACACAACATTTTAATCGACCGAGAAAGAGAACAGCATTGTGAAAAGAATTTTAATGACGTAATCTTCTCTGCACAATAAAAAAATTCCATTTCAATTCTATGTATAAAAAGTAGAATTTCATCAGAATAAAAACTTGCGGATGCGGCACGTTGGTTTATCTATATGTTGGAAAGAGCTTTATACATTTGAATGAAAATTTTGTTTGTGTTAATGTTAAATATGAGCTGGTAACATATGAAATATAAGGCGGTGGCAAACAAGGCGAAAGGGGTATAGGTACAGATACTGTGATCGCCGATACCATAATATGCACCCACTTCAATGTTTTAGTTGTTTTTTTCTGCGTCTAACAGTAATCCCGCAAACATTTGACAGAATTTACTAAATGATGTTTCTTGCAGGGTCGTGACTGCACCACGCTGTGGACTACGCCTGTCAGTATAGACTATACTTTCTGCGTCCCCTGCTACCCAGGGAAATTAAACATTAATGGCTATACCTCGTGTACTTAGAGGTGCTAACCAACCTAAGAACATTCTACTCGTAACAGCTATAATTAGTCGTCAACAAATGGAAGTAACTACTGATGTACATTTTTGTGTGTATACTTTGTGATTACCAGCAACAGCAGGATATTGCAAAATTGTGTCCGGCATCCAGCTGAAGTTATGTCATTCAGTTCCTCACTGCTCAGCAAAGTAGGGCAACTGAAACCCACTGAGGCTTGCTAAAATTGTATGGAGACGATATAGCAGACGTGAGAAATGGTTATCGCGAAGTGTGTGCGAGAAGGGTTCCTTGGACGCTTACAAGAAGGAGAAAAAGTCATCTAATGGAATTTTTTCGGTACCTGTTGGACCAATATGAGGTTGAAAGTAACCATTTCTCAATACCAATATCACTGGAGATGAGACGTAGCCGCATCACTGGGAACTGGAGACAGTTGGTGGAGTGCCAACATACGATTTCGCCAAAAAAGAAGTAGTTCAAGGTATTGCCAGGTTAAGTGATTTACACAATCTGCAGGGGTAGGCAGCGCGTGGTTATTTTGGATATCCTGTAGCCTAAAGCAACTATAAATTCAGAAAGCTACTAGACGACTCTCGTTAAACAGAGTGCTCGAGTTTCCAGAGTCTGAGCAGTGTAGATGACAAACCAGCGCTTGAAATAATGACAGGATTCAAAGCAGTTTTGCAACCAAGGAATTCACTGCAAAATTTTGCTTGAATGTTCTACCACATCAATTGTATAGTTCTGATTTAGCGTCTTCAGACTTCCACACAGACGAATTAAGTCATTTCATAATAGATTAGGAAATAGAACACTAAAAGTAGGCCACTGAAAGTAGTGGACGATATAGAAAGACAGAAAATGCAGATAGACTACGTGATCAACATTTTCCAGACTCATTTCCTGTCATGAAAGCTGGAAGACATGGTCTGTTGCAGTTCCCATGGAAACAAATTAGAGGAAAAAAATTTCTGGAAAAGAATAATTTTTAAACTAATACCAAGTTAAGTGTTAGGAAAACAATTCCAAAGACACGTGTGTGTAGCGTAGTCTTGTGTGGAAGTGAAACGTGGTCAATAAGTTCGTCAGACAAGAAGAGCATATACAGCGGCGATCAGTAAGCAGTGCAACACTTTTCCTGAGAGCAGGTTGGTTTTATTCAGGATTCTAAGACACCATTCAGTATTCAAATACACCACATTTCTCCCCACTCTTTTGGCTACAAAACCCTACTTTTCATCATAACCTCCTTTCAATGCTACGGCCTTACGCCACTGGGATGGCCTGTTTGCCTGCACGGTACCCTTCTAGTGGTCGAAGTCGGAGTCAACGTCTTGCTGCATCAATAACCTCCCACAGAGTGCAGTCTTCTTTGCGCCAAACAGATGGAAGCAATTTCGCTTTGCTCTTCATAGCCTTCAGTCACGCGGCAAGGAATCCAGCGGGCACACACTTTGAGTGCACCAAGTGATGGGCGAATGGGTCTGCACTACCAACAGACCGTTCTCGAATGAGAGCGTCCACACGTTCTAACACTGCAGGAGTCAGAAGTGTGCGGCCGAACGGCACGAGGGAGGTCGGACTGCTTTTTCTCTTCCACAGCCAGGTCTCCGTAGACATTCTGCAAGCGTGTATGAATATCTGCGATGGTCTGATTTTCCGCCAAAAGAAACTCAGTGGCAGCTCTGTTCTTAGAACGCACCCCCGTTACATACACCATTCTGGAGGCTAGGTATAGCGCTGTTACCTATCGGAAGTTATGAAACTATAGGGGCCGAAGCGGGAGTACTTTACGATGACCCACAACAAATTCCGCATTTTTCAACCAAAATTAGCCAACAAAAAAAATTGTGTTACTCATTGAAGGTTTTGAAATGTGGTGCTACAGAGAAGTGTTGAAAATTAGATGGGCGAATTAAATAAATAATGCGGAGCTACTGAATCTACATGGAGAAGATATAAATACCGGGTGATGAAAAAGTCAGTATAAATTTGAAAACTGAATAAATCACGGAATAATGCAGATAGAATTAGCATAACAAACTAAGACAAAGCAAAGATGATTTTCTTTACAGGAAATGCTCAATATGTCCACCATCATTCCTCAACAATAGCTGCAGTCGTGGAATAATGTTGTGAACAGCACTGTAAAGCACGTCCAGAGTTATGGTGAGTCATTGGCGTCGGACGTTGTCTTTCAGCATCCCTGGAGATGTCGGTCGATCACGATACACTTGAGACTACAGATAACCCCAAAGCCAATAATCGCACGGACTGCAGTCTGGGGACTTGGGAGGCCAAGCATGACGAAAGTGCCGGCTGAGCACACGATCATCACCAAACGACGCTCGCAAGAGATCTTTCACGCGTCCAGCAATATTTTTTTTTTGTTCTAATAAAACTCCATGTCATTCCAAGCATGCGTGTCAATTTTTATCTATCTACATTATTCCGTGGTTTATTAAGTTTTCAAATTTATACTGACTTTTTGATCACCCGGTATGTGTCACAAATTGACTAAAAGAAGGGATCGTTTGATATGACATATCCCACGGTCTCAAGGAATCGTCAGTTTGATAGGGCAGGGAAGTGTGTGGGTAAAAACTGTACAAGAAAACCACGATTTGCACACAGCAAGCAGGCTCCACTGAACATGGGTTGCAGTTCGAGGACGAACAGGCTTGCTCAGGGCAGAGTAGCCTGGTGAGCTGCATCAGACCAGTCTCCGGACAACAACAACAACACATAGTTTTCTGTTTGTACGTTTTCATATACAATTCTATATTTGTGACCTATTGACCTGATAGTTGTTACACATCTACGCTGCAGACGAGACCTCGACTAATGCCATCCTGGGAAGAGTAGTAGGTGAGCAGCTTCTCGCTCTCCGCTGCTCTAGTTTGCCGCGAGTACGGTAGCGTAGTGCGGCCAGCAGCTCGGTACGCGTGAGACATGAGGGTCGGGCAGCAGGTGGTATTTTTAGGCGGGCCGGCGGTATCGAGCCGTGCCAAGCCGGGCTGTGCCGGTGTGGCGCGGCACTGACTGGGTCAGTGGGACGCGGAGGCTCCCAGCACGGCGCGGCGTCACTTTCGCTGCCTGCAGCCACGCAACTGCAGCTCACCAAGCTGGAGGGAGCCGCGGCCGCAGGCGCAGTCGCAGGCGCCGCTGCCGCGATCACGTTTCGTAACGCGAGATGAGTTGTCGCGCGCTCTCCTAGCCTGCATTTAACCACCGAGTAATAGTCCACGAGCCCCTCCGTCTCGATATCGATATTAACGCATCGAAATTCAACAGATGTAAGATTAACTTCTTCTCCTTCTTTTTCGTCTTCTTGTCTTTATCAGTATGTTCACAGGGCTGGCATGTTATTTCGGATGTGGCATTGTTGTAGTGTTGTAGTGGGTGGCCGGATACCCTTCTGACGCCACATCTTCCCTGCAGGGCGCAGTGTGTTATAGTGCGACAACGATCACCACCATCATCATCATCATTTAAGACTGCTTATGCCTCTCAGCGTTCAGTCTGGAGCGTAGCCCCCTTATAAAATTCCTCCCTGATCCCCTATTCACTGCTAACATTGGTGCCTCTTCTGATGATAAGCCTATTAATTCAAATCATTCTTAACCGAAACCAGGTACCTTCTCCTTGGTCTGCCCCGATTCCTCCAACCCTCTACTGCTGAACCCATGAGTCTCTTGGGTAACCTTGCTTCTCCCACGCGTGTAACATGACCCCACCATCTACACATGCTACAACGATGAAAAATTATATTACGACGATGTCAGACTTTATTTTATGATATAAAGAAGAATTGACGATATTAAAAATGTAATTATAATTTTATTATTTTAATTTTTGTGCTCAGTGAATCAAAGACTTTCTAGTGCACAGAATAAACTAGCATTGTTTGTACTACGAAACCATATATGATTGTTAAGTGAGAACTGATTCTATGTAAGACATTTTGTCTGTGCGGATTTTGCTCTCGTACTGGTCGGTAGAGGAAGAAAAGTTTCTTAATCGATCTATGTAATGTGAATGTATATAGGCTATAAGAAGGGGATAAAATCCTTGCGGACAATCACGATATTGTATAAGAAAAGGTAAATACAAGTTATTCAAAACAAACTAAAGTGTATCGTCTTGTGACTTCTAAAGGCTGAAAATTGCGGTATTTAATCTAAACCTTTCCTGAATAACAGCGAAGAACATTTATGTCATCATATATTTTCTTCGTTTGACCACCGTTGTGATTCGCTGTTACTTTTTGTCAGTGCGACGTGTTAGGAATATTTTCATTATACGAGCAAAAGTGCACACAGCTTTAATCGAACCTGCATCTTTCGGAAACGATAACTCTTAATCAGTACAATTACACGAATACCGTCTAAATAGCAACCGTGATCACAAAAGTGTTTCCTGGACCTGATTTTTATAAATGTGTAGACTTGAAAGCGAACAGCATTGCACCATCGCTGGCTCGCAACAATTGAAAGAAAACAAAACAGGGACTGAATAACTTTAAATTTTAACGCCGTCAGCGTTACGAAATCTGAACGACGTTAATTAATTAAATGTTAACAGGAAGAGAATTATTACATTTTAAAGATTAAATCATAGCAATAATTTAAAGCAGTTTAGCATCATTACGTTTCTTTGCATTAGTGCTTGAGTATCAGATACCATCATACCTATTTAAAAAACAGTGCTTAAATAAAATTGCCACCTTTTATAATAATTATTATAGCAATTCAGTGTGCTGCCTGCATCTAGTTTTATCCCATGTGCAAATGTGAGAACATTTCCTACATGTTTGCTGATCGTGTAACTGAAGTACCTAACCGAATGTGGGTAACCATCTACAAAGCACATCCAGGCTGGTCAGCACATCGTCGCTCGTCGTTAAGCCTGCAGGCGCTTTCGGTCCGCGACCGGTGTGCCTCCGCGTGTCTGTGAAGGTGCGAACACACTAGAGCAACGAACGACCACCAACCGCTTCGTTGGTCGAGACTTGCATAGTGTGTGGGGCGGGAAATCGGAGCCAACGAAGCGTTGGTCTTGGTTGCGGTTCGGACAGCCTGCGGTAACTTGAAAGCATTGTCGATGGATTGGCCTCGAGATCCCTCTCCTAGTGGCGAAGCCGGGTCGAAATGTTCTTCGGTTATGTATCGATCTGCGGTGTCTGTTCAACGATTTATATTAATTGTGTTTAAAAATACATTAAACTGGAATACGAATCCTCAGTGGCGAAATATCTCAAGAGTGGCCATTAATCTTTCTGCAGCGGGTACAGCTCTCTAAAAAGAGATCTTATTCGATAACAGCTCGAAATTTGTAGCTTTCATTAGGAAAAAAATTATGAAGTAGTCAATACCCCAATTCGTCTTTAAGATCACACATTAGTTTTGTCCCACCACACTGCTTCCAACGTTTTAGGAGAGAGGTCGTCCACCAGCGTAGTTTCATCTTCTCTTTACTGTGATGAACAGCTTCTGCTAGCAAAATAAATGCTTCGCACACGAAGATTGCTAAATCCTCTTCTTCCCTCATAAGATCGGCCAGTGAAATTGCAAATAAAATGCTGTTTTATAACAACACAATGGAAGCAACTTCGACAAGTTATCAGAGCCAACTGCAAATCCACATGGCCGACCAACGTTCGGCCGAATCCAGTGGCTGTCGTTCGTTGTCCTCCGTTTGTCTAGTGAGCATGCGCCTTGAAACGAATGATTTAATGAGCTGAGCTGTCCGAGCTGATCAACTACTATACTTTCAGCTCTGCCTAAATACATTATTTTGGCAGAAGGGCGAGCTCTCCACAGTGCACTGTTGTGTCTTGTGGTCGTTGGTTCGTTCAAGACTGCCGGTCGTCGCCTTCATAAAATGTCTGAGTTCCATAATTTATTTTCACTCTGCAGCCCAGTTTGGGCTGATTTGAAACTCCCTGGCGAAATAAAACTATGTGCCGGACTGGGACTCACAGGCAAAGGTCGCAGTTTCAATCTACCAGGAAGTTTGTGTTTGACGCGACTTTAAAATTATAAATATAAAATGCAAAAAGTAAAAACATATTGCTCCACTGCAGTATGGCATCGACAGTGTGGTCACCATACTATTTATAAGGATTGGATTACTTGAAACTGTTGCTGTCACCACTCTGTTAGTAACTGACCTACTCGCTGCAGACTTACCAAAACTATCCTCAACAGCCCAGATTCGGCTCAGACAACTTCTTTTGATATCATTCGCATAGCCAAATTCAGAATTACGAACTGTCTTATGAATCAAATTATCATCTACACAATTTCAAATGAGACTGAAAGCCAATTTTCAGAGTGATTTATTAAATGAAAGTAGAACACAGGGACCCTCATTTTGACTTCAGGTTCCGTTTACCTGGAAATCATGTTTATAATCGGTGGACGTAAGGATAGAAGGACTATGAAGATACGAAAACGGCCAGTACAACGTAAAAATACTCTTGGGTTAGTTGAAACAAATTATTTGTAGCGAGGTTCTATGACCTGGTGCATCGACTGAAATACCTCCACTCCTTCAGAATCACTTTCTAATAAAGTATCCAATAAATCTTAGTAATCCTCGGGATGATTTTTAAAACGTAAACTAAAAGCGAAAAGATAAATCACACGAAAAAGCTGAACACAAATAAACATGTTGATATGAAAACTGACGAATGACTATAAGCAGTTTTATGCAGGAGCCTAAAGTGGCTTTTGTATTACATGAGAACCAACATCTTTACTGGAAAATTTTGGTTACGACGAACAACAGGCCTTCCTCATGAAGCAGTCGGTTAGGTATAGTTCGAGTGCGTGCATTCAATCTTTGATTTACGAAGCGATCATAGATTACAAAAAAATATCACAACTTCAAGTGTGCACTCTGTGCAGACGTATAGCTGCTTCCGATATACATGACAGAATGACAATTATTTCACTACCCTTTACTTGCTGTCCACATTTAGTTTTCGTCTTTTATTGTATGACGTTAATATCCTTTTATTATAGCATAATTACGAAATCTACACTCCTGGAAATGGAAAAAAAGAACACATTGACACCGGTGTGTCAGACCCACCATACTTGCTCCGGACACTGCGAGAGGGCTGTACAAGCAATGATCACACGCACAGCACAGCGGACACACCAGGGACCGCGGTGTTGGCCGTCGAATGGCGCTAGCTGTGCAGCATTTGTGCACCGCCGCCGTCAGTGTCAGCCAGTTTGCCGTGGCATACGGAGCTCCATCGCAGTCTTTAACACTGGTAGCATTCCGCGACAGCGTGGACGTGAACCGTATGTGCAGTTGACGGACTTTGAGCGAGGGCGTATAATGGGCATGCGGGAGGCCAGGTGGACGTACCGCCGAATTGCTCAACACGTGGGGCGTGAGGTCTCCACAGTACATCGATGTTGTCGCCAGTGGTCGGCGGAAGGTGCACGTGCCCGTCGACCTGGGACCGGACCGCAGCAACGCACGGATGCACGCCAAGACCGTAGGATCCTACGCAGTGCCGTAGGGGACCGCACCGTCACTTCCCAGCAAATTAGGGACACTGTTGCTCCTGGGGTATCGGCGAGGACCATTCACAACCGACTCCATGAAGCTGGGCTACGGTCCCGCACACCGTTAGGCCGTCTTCCGCTCACGCCCCAACATCGTGCAGCCCGCCTCCAGTGGTGTCGCGACAGGCGTGAATGGAGGGACGAATGGAGACGTGTCGTCTTCAGCGATGAGCGTCGCTTCTGCCTTGGTGCCAATGATGGTCGTATGCGTGTTTGGCGCCGTGCAGGTGAGCGCCACAATCAGGACTGCATACGACCGAGGCACACAGGGCCAACACCCGGCATCATGGTGTGGGGAGCGATCTCCTACACTGGCCGTACACCTCTGGTGATCGTCGAGGGGACACTGAATAGTGCACGGTACATCCAAACCGTCATCGAACCCATCGTTCTACCATTCCTAGACCGGCAAGGGAACTTGCTGTACCAACAGGACAATGCACATCCGCATGTATCCCGTGCCACCCAACGTGCTCTAGAAGGTGTAAGTCAACTACCCTGGCCAGCAAGATCTCCGGATCTGTCCCCCACTGAGCATGTTTGTGACTGGATGAAGCGTCGTCTCATGCGGTCTGCACGTCCAGCACGAACGCTGGTTCAACTGAGGCGCCAGGTGGAAGTTCCACAGGACTACATCCAGCATCTCTACGATCGTCTCCATGGGAGAATAGCAGCCTGCATTGCTGCGAAAGGTGGATATACACTGTACTAGTGCCGACATTGTGCATGCTCTGTTGCCTGTGTCTATGTGCCTGTGGTTCTGTCAGTGTGATCATGTGATGTATCTGACCCCAGGAATGTGTCAATAAAGTTTCCCCTTCCTGGGACAATGAATTCACGGTGTTCTTATTTCAATTTCCAGGAGTGTATTTAACAAATGGCTCTGAGCACTATGGGACTTAACATCTGAGGTCATCAGTCCCCTAGAACTTAGAACTACCTAAACCTAACTAACCTAAGTATATCACACACACCCATGCCTGAGGCAGGATTCCAACCTGCGACCGTAGCAGCAGCGCGGTTCCGGACTGAAGCGCCTAGAACCGCTCGGCCACAGCTGCCGGCTTCTTTTTAACATTTAACTAAAGATAAACATTTTAGTTTTGATAACAAAATGACAGCTTCACTTTCCAAATTGACATATTGCAATATGTTTTATTTATATTTTAGCCTTTCTCTTAAATGTCTGAGTAACACAACAGCACACGACATGACGCGGTGCTACCATGCTATCGAAATTGTTACCCCAACTCTTGTGACACTCTGTCATATATATTCGTGCTTTTTTGTGTTTTAGCAGTTGTAACGACGGTGGTAGCAAGGAACTTGCATTTTACGTGGAATGTTGCATTTCCGTGTTTATCACTTTCAAATATTTTTAAGAATAGCTTAGATGATAGGAAATAACAGATTTTTTTTTATTTCTCTTTAGTTTAGTTTTAACTACGAGCAAAATCGGTCTGACTGTTTTGTTCACAAAATATACACTGTCCAGTCCATTAATGTGGCCACTCGAAAAAACCCTGAATAACCATCTTTTGCTGCGCCGGCCGCAAAAATAATTGCAAGAGCAGCCAGTGAGGTTCTGGAAGGTACCGTCAGGGGTGTGGAGCCATGCAGACTCCAGTGCCGTGGCAGGCCCGCTAGGTTTTTCGGTTGACGATCCATGATGCAAAAAGTCCAATCTAGATGGTCTCATCTGGTTTAACCCCAGAAAGTTTGGTAGCCAGGGGAGTACGGTAAACTCAAGCTGCTGCTCTTCGAACCACGCGCGCACACACACACTGCAAGCTGCTGACACGTTGTAGTGTGCTGCTGGTAGATGTCATCGTGCCGAGGAAAAACAAACTGCATTTACGGATAACATGGCCCCCAGGATGGAAACGTATCTGTGTTGACGCATAGTGCCTTCCAGAATGACGAGATCACCCACGGATTTCCAGATTCCAGACTTCATCGCCGATGAACAGCGGTCAGCGTGGGCGCATGAACCAGGCGCCTGCTGCAGAAGCCCGTACGCAGCAACGTTCGCTTCACCAAGCGTCGTTTTGTCATGCACCGTATGCTTTAACCACTGTGGTACGCTGACAGTTTACAAACTTAGCCGTTTGGGTCATGCCTGCACTCATGATCCGAAAGCCAGTGATCGCGTCCTTCTGGACGCTAGGTAAGTCTCTCCATTTCCGCATTACGAGAACGACTGCGCTCTTCCCCCCGTCCCCCAACATTATTTATTTACCCTCCGCTGCTAGTACTCCTGCCTGCTGTCTGTGAGAGATTACTGCATGTTGACTTCGAACATAGGTGGTGTTCAAATTAATCTCACTGGACCCTTTACAAATGGTCTAGTGGATGACGTCAGCAGGCTGGTGAGGCTGTTCGCGTACTATGCTGCCACCTGCAGCGAGGTCACAACACATGAAGATGTAGAGACATGCAGGAAGAAGTGCAGCAGACCGACTGGCAGTTGTCCCTGAACGTAAATAAATGTAACCTGCTGCATATAAACAGTTGACGAACTCTTTTACTGTTCTATCACACTATCAGCGATGAATTACTGGAAATCGTAACTACCGTAAAACATTTAGAAGTAACCGCAAAAGCAAACAAGTGGAATGACCATATATACATAAAAAAAAAAGCGCCAAGCCGAGAGTCACTGAAAGAATCCTAAAGGAATATAATTCATCCACGAATGATGTGGGCCGGCCGGTGTGGCCAAGAGGTTCTAGGTGCTTTAGTCCAGAACCGCGCTGCTGCTACGGTCGCAGGTTCGAATCCTGCCCCGGGCATGGATGTGTGTGATGTCCTTTGGTTAGTTAGGTTTAAGTAGTTCTAAGTTCTAGGGGACTGATGACCTCAGAAGTTAAGTCCAATAGTGCTCAGACGCATTTGAACAATTTATGAACTGGAAAGGTGAGAAATGGTACCGATACCAAAAGTACCCGCCGCCTCACGCTGAAAAGTGGCTTACGGAGTATAGACGTGGTGGATGTTACGTCCAGCCAAATTATTCAGTGTACAAATAGACTCAGGCCGACCAATGTACTACATGAAGTCAAAGACGGGAGCCTATCTGATAATCCCGCGAAAAGGGGTCTAATTTCTCACTTTCACATCCGAATATTATGTCCTCTATGAACATCGAAAAGAGATTTTCTTCATTCTGAGGTATGGTGTGGGAGTTACAGAATCTCTTGGTCGCATAAGCAGACGAAGGGGTGCTGGGGCATCTATCGCTATGCTGAACGTAAAGATGGAGTCATCTAGGGGACTCGTCTACCCAGATCAGCGCCCGAAAGAACGCTGAGTCAACTCTGCACAGGCGCCGCGTATGCTGCCCGCATGACAATAAGGCCACGTCCTGAAGCTCGTGGTGCAGAGAGGTAGTTTTGTATGCCCGAACTGTTACATTCGCTACCAACTGCTGTAGTATCACCTTCCCTGTATAACCTCGCCTTTTATTATATTTATGTCAAGCTGTTAATGACATTAACAAATTGTAATGCCATTGCACCACTTTGCTGACCAACGATTGTATTACCCCTTAACTTAGCTGTAATATGCTCTCCCTGCACCGATTATTCTTCGGAACAAAAATTGTCCCTCATCGAAATGAACAACATCCATGTTCTTTTAATTACTTACAATGAATATATCAACCGTTACGCACATAACCAATTTACAAAAGCAGCAATAGCATAAACACTAAAAACACTGCCCCCCCCATTCGAAAATACAAAAGAAGATCTTAAGATACTCCACCACTTTCAGTACTCTTGCAAAACAGATTTAATGGAGCTAGATAGTGAATCAATTAAATTTCTTCAAATGTTTCTCCTGCGTATGATAACAGTGAAAATTTTGATAAATATGTACACTTCGTCATTAGAAAATAAAGTAATCGACAAATCAGTAGTCAAAAGTGGTAAAAATACCTTATACAATTTACAGCCGTATATAATCCAATAACAGCATAACAACTGACTATGTATAAACTATTTGTGGTGTTACAGTGTCGTGGTATGTTTGTAGCATGTTTTGTAAACAAAAAAGTGTAATTGATGATTTGCGTACGTGCGATGTTCTGTATAATGGAGAATGCATAACACCTTAAGTTGGCAAACAAAAGTACCATTTCTAACATTAGCGTTTAAAAACACTCAAGATTCATTTTGTCCGATTTTCCGATTGCAGAATAACTTAAAAAAAAAACACGCAAGAGAGGCATAAAATCAAGCGTGCAGACATCACCAAACGTATTCACGTAAACAAATAGCACAAATGCACTTGAAAAACGAGAATAAATTCTCGAAACATTTTGTGCTAAGCATAAAAAAAATTAAGTAACTGGTGCAGGTTTCATTATTTAAATCATGAGTGACACAGCTGCAGGCTTCCTTGAATTATCTAATATGACGCACAAAATTCAAAGGTATTTCAGTTTACATGCGTGTAAGCGTTATTGAAGTGGTGTGTTAGAATATATACAGCGATTTTTGTGCGGCTCATGGTAATGGGAAAGTCTTCTGATGTACGGCGATTGTGGCTGTATGATGCCAAGCACTTAACATCGCTATCCATATTCTCAGTGGAAAGAGATAAAATAGCATTTATCATTTCACGTCATCACTAATTTTACAAATTCGTGTGTGATAATCGGATTTCGTAACTGTTGGTGAATTAGGCAATGGTAGCGACTTTGGCTAACGAAGACATTTTACTAGGAACTCTTACCGACTATGTTTTGGAATAGTTTTTCAAAGCCATGTGAAATAATACCTCTTGGTAGGACCCAGTTTACCCAGACACTCTTCTTTAGTTTTCGCTATTTTTATCCATTTGAAGAGAATGAGAAAGAGCTTGCCTAAAAACAAGACTTAATCGGCACTACTGTATAAGAATGTAAACTTAACAGTAACCAGGAACAGTTCTTCTACTCTCTATTCCTTATCATCTGCTACCAGTTCCGCGCAGTTTTGACGTAATGTGACCTATTTCCCGTAAGCCTCGCACAATGACAAGACGAATTGTTCAATCGTTTCTAGAAAATAATGTCTCCTTCCTATGATGAGACTCAACTTCTGATAGATACTGCATATCTCTGTTTTCATTTCCTATCAAACCACGATTAATGAACTGTAACGGATAAAATAGTTAGGTAGTATGTTTCACTATGAATTAGACCTATTATTTCACCACTTCAGTCATGGTTTGGATAAAGAAGGTAGTCACGTTTCACTTTTCTCAGCTACAGCTGCATATAGCATCAAATATTCAAGAAATCGTATACTATGTGATGAAAAGTATCCAGACACCTGGCTGAAAATGACTTACAAGTTCGTGGCGCCCTCCATCGGTAATGTTGAAATTCAATATGGTGTTGGCCCACCCTTAGCCTTGATGACAGCTTCCACTCTCGCAGGCATACATTCAGTCAGGTGCTGGAAGCTTTCTTGCGGAATGGCAGCCCATTCTTTACGGAGTGCTGCACTGACAGCTACCGATGACGGTCGGTGAGGCCTGGCACGAAGTCGGCGTTCCAAAACATCCCAAAGGTGTTCTATAGGATTGAGGTCAGGACTCTGTGCAGGCCACTGCATTACAGGGATATTATTGCCGTGTAACCACTCCGCCACAGACCGTGCATTATGAACAGGTGCTCGATCGTTTTGAAAGATGCAATCGCCATCCTCAAATTGCTCTTCAACAGGGAGAAGCAAGAAGGTGCTTAAAACATCAATGCAGGCCTGTGCTGTGATACTGCCACGCAAAACAACAAAGGGTGCAAGCCCCCTCCATGAAAAACACCACCACACCATAACACTTCCGCCTCTGAATTTTAGTTGGCACTGCACACTCTGGCAAATGACGTTCACCGGACATTCGCCGTACTCCCATCCTGCCATCGGAACGCCGCATTGTGTACCGTGATTCGTCACTCCACACAACATTTTTCTACAGTTCAATCATCCAGTATTTACGCTCCTTACATCAAGCGAGCGTCGTTTGGCATTTACTGGCGTGATGATACTTTTGATCACGTACGTGGACTGCAACACCGGAAGTGATTGACGCCTCTTCACCGCTAACAGAGGCAGTATTTGTCATGTTAATGGTTTCTTCCGTCAGTCCTTGGCAAATCAATTCGATATTTAACGCTGAAACGCAAACAAACTGCATTTTGTTACATTAATAATTTTTTTACAACCCGGTTTTCGTATTATGTACTATCAAAATACGTTACTTCCATTTCTTAAAGCAACTGTCATTTCACCTTTTTCTTGCAGGTAAATGGTTTTAATTCATAGATGGAAACATCTGCTAAAGACATTCACTGGTGTGAAAAATGCTTAGCAGCCGATACGCGGCACTACCGTCCCGTTACGTAATTTGAGTGTGGTCCGTTAGGTGAAAGCGCGAAGTCGACTGTGTGGGCTCTTCAACCCTTTGTTATCGCAACACTGTTTGTTACATGAAACCGAGTGTAGCGATAAAGAATACCGATATTATAATTTCGTTAATGCAATCGGCGTACAGTTTTCGTCTCACTTCGTTGGAATTGTAAGGTTTGCTAAGAATTTCAAACTTTTTATGAATTTCTATATCGTTCCTGTCAAGAACATGACTTCCTTTCAGAGAGTTTGAGAGGAAACGTCAACATTATGGGAGATGACAGGAACGATTAACCGAAGCAACGAAGTTCAGGTAGTCATATGATTTTTAAAAATGTGTCTTTTCCAGTGGCGTATGGTTTCTATCTTGTTCGCCCTTTTTTTTTTCTCCCAACGTAGTCTGTGTTGCCTTTGTTGTTGCCCTTGATTTCGAAGATGACTTATTTGTTGACCAGATGAACACTGACGACTGTTAAGTACATCAAAATGAAGCATCAGGTGCGTAATTCGTTGTACAAGTAAGTATTAAAAATTTCGCACTTATTCGATGCCAGCGACGCAGAACATGCAGAGATGCTGTATACGTAGAGTTTCCGCCATAGCAAAGCTCATGCTGATGCTGTCGCTTTCAGAAACGTCGAATTCCTGTTCGTCGCATTTTTTGCAGAGTTTTTAACATATTCTGTGAAAGAGGCAGGCTTCCCGGAGCGCATAATGCATGTGAACTAGGCGTTTAACATACCGCGCAGAAACAGCAACACTTCATTAACATCGTTCAGCGTAAACAAACATCCAGTACGCGACGACTGTCCGCACAGCTCGACGATCCATTAACAAATTTAATAAAGCAAGTGCGTACACAGTGCTGTACGACTTGACATTTGCACTGGCTAAACACAATTTGTGATGTGCTTTCGTAAAGACTATTTAGTGTTGAAGACTTGAAGTAACAGTTACTATAATAATTACGGTATCTATGGTTACAAAGAGGAAACCACGTTTTTTGATCCCGGGTTCGATTCCCAGAGGGGTCAGGGATTTTCTCTGCCTCGTGATGGCTGGGTGTTGTGTGATGTCCTTAGGTTAGGTAGGTTTAAGTAGTTCTACGTTCTAGGGGACTGATGACCTCAGATGTCAAGTCCCACAGTGCTCAGAGCCATTTTGAACCACGTTTTTGGACTCGTTTCTCTACCACTATATGGTGCGGCGTGAGGCATGCGACATGATAGTTAATATATTGATCGGCATCGATGTCTTCGAAGTACGAATGGCAGTATAGTATCTGAATAATTAAAGGGCCTTCCGTTGGTCACGCCGACTGCAACTGTATATATTCATCACTGAGCCCTTTTCTTTTCTACAACACGTATTTCAACCTCAGTTTTCCTGTTCGGAGGCCCTGTCGTAATAGTACCATTACTTGTTCTTAAAGACATGAAATGTATTCCCATTTGTGAATACGGACAACCATCAGTTGTATAATGAAATGACGACAATGCAAATTTGTGCCGGGCTACAAGCGGCGTTTCCCGCTACATCGCCAGATGTCGCCTTACCATTAGCCTATCCGAGCTCGACTCACGGCCGTACCGAGCATTCCATACATCATCAAGCATGTGTATACAGCCTCTACCTGTACATTCATTACGTATATTTCCGTACATGGGAGGCATTTTCATTGAACGTAGCTTGCCAGGTGTCGGCGGATAAAGACGATATTGTAGTGCCGGTGTTGGTCAAAATCACGATGCAGTGTGAATGTACGAGTATGTCTGAAGGAACATTGCATCGTAATTCTAAACAAAACAGGCACTGCAATACCGTGTTCATAAGTATTACACGTGTCACCGTTGAATCTTCAGTTTAATGGGTTAGACGCAAATAGAAGAGTACAGAACGTGGAAGCGCGAGTTGACCTCCTAGGTAGAAGATGGTCGAGATCCACAGTAACATATGTTCACCTGAGAGCACAAATGTGGAATGGAGAGGGGTGGTTAATTATTTGTGAAATGGTAAATATATATTACTATTTTAAGTTATAATCTACCAAACACAAAAAACACAATTTCATAATGATAATGTAAGCATTTATCTCGGAAATCAATCGACTTAGCTTCAAACCGTTTTTGTCACTTCCTGGAATTATCCATTAGATTTCGTACGTACAGCCTTAGAAACTCCCATTCTTCCTCTGATGTTTCGGACACTTCCCGAGGCGGCCGACAGACTTCAGCTGCAGGACGTGTGTCCGTCTATTTACACATAAGGAATGCCCCACGGTGCATGCGGCCACATGTTTATAACGTCCAGTAATCTTTCCTGGGTGGTTGGCTAGTTGGTTTGTGGGGGTTGAAGGGACCAGACTACAAAGACCATCGGTCCTGGGTGGCGAAGGACTATATATAAACTCACTGAAAGTGAGACAAATCGCTTAAAGTAGTTGAGGAACAGTTAACTTAGTCGCTCGAGCCGGCAGCGGTGGCCGAGTGGTTCTAGGCGCTTCAGTCCGGAACTACGCGCCTGCTACGGTCGCAGGTTAGAATCCTGCCTCGGGCATGGATGTGTGTGATGTCCTTACCTAAGTTAGGTTTCAGTAGTTCTAAGCCTGAGGGACTGATGACCTCAGATGTTTAGGGCTTACAACCGTTTTTTAGTCGCTCGAAACATGTTGAGATATTGATTCGCCCTTAGAGGAGGCACAGTAGCGATTTATTTGGGAGTTAATCAAATCAAGGGTCTCGTCTACGATTTTCCTGGCTAGAGCCACTTCACGATTAACTAAATGCACCTGCAGATGAACTTCTACTGATATTTTAACAAGGGTGTCCCAGAAAGATGAAGTTGACACCAGAGTTTTGACAGGACATCTAGTGTCTATGCAGTGTTGTGTGACAATGTATTTATCGGGTTGTACGAGCCTCGTGTACTGTCGATGTTTCGTGCAGCTGTAATGTACCACTGTGACCCAGTCGGCCTGAAAGCAGAACTACTGATTGTTTTAATTCCAATTTTAACGTCGGATAACAAAAAATGAGTGTGGGAAATCTTATGGGACTTGTAACGTTATCAGTCCCTAAGCTTACACACTACTTCACGTAAGTTATGTTAAGGACAAACACACACACACACACACACACACACACACACACACACGCACACACACACACACACACACACACACACACACACACACACATGCCCGAGGGAGGACTCGAAATCCGCCGGGACCAGCCGCACAGTCCATGACTGCAACGCCCTAGACCGCTCGGCTAATCCCTCGCGGCGTTGGATAACAAATGACGCAAGACATGTATTTCTTGTGTGATATAAAAACAAAATTACAATTTTTGGATTTTTTCCCTTTGCTTCTACTGTTAAACCTTGTTTAAGAGCAAAATTTCATGATTCTAGGTCAGCAGGAAGTGCTCTATAGATTTGGATAAGGGCGTTTGCAAGTACCAGTACATAAGACATAAACGGCCGTCTCTTTTGATTACACTGACTTAGCTGCTTCAATTGTTCATACTGCCACCAAGGGACCATAGACTTCAATATGTGGCAAAAATTTCTACTTAATAAGTTGAACGTCTCCATAGAAAAAGTGTTTTTAACTGTCGGGCAGACACACAGACAGATAGATGACAATGTGAGAGTATAAAGGATCCGTTTTTACCGTTTCAGACCATGATTCACAGCTAAGGTTTGCTGATATAAATTTCTTCATTGTAAAACAGTTTCGGTCAGCAGACAACAATGGGCTATCGCAAAGGCTTAAAAGGCGATATAAAATCAAAGGCGTCAAATAAAATCCATGATTCGCTTCGTCTGCCTTTCGGAGCATCGTGTCATCCTTTACGAAACCAAGAAGCGCTATCATTTTCAGTAAAAAAACTTAGAGCTTGGTGAGAAATCGGCCCATCTTTCGCCAGAAAGCTGCAAGCCAAAAGAGGTATAAATACAGAGTCTATTTAAAACTCTAGATGCCCTCCCATTACTATTATCTGAAGGTGCATAATTAAGACATTACCATACGTTCTAATATCACGTTTAATTTATTTCATTTGACGAAGAATAGTGGAAAAAGGAACCACACATTGCTGGCCTGTTCAGTGTTCGTCAAGTGAGACATATCATACAAAGCAAGCTTTTAAATGATATGTTAGGAGCCATTAATGGATTTATATATTCTTCTTTTGCCTCACCCTGAACCGACATGGGATCGGTATGGTTGTTATCGGCATTGTTATAGAGGGTGGCCGGATGGCCTTCCTTTCGCCACTCCTTTAACCTCTGGGGCGGAAGTACCACGACTGTCTGCGTGTAGTGTTATTCATGGGGAACTGTCCGAACGTTTTGTAAGGCGGGACGAGGGTAGCAGCGCGATATTCACCTAGCGGGATGTGGGAAACCGCCTGAAAGCCACGTCCACGCTGGCCGGCGCACCGGCACTCGTCGCTCATCCGCAGCGCCGGGCGGATTCGATCCGGAGCCGGTGCGCTTGCCCGAAACCCCTGAAGCGGTGTGTTAACACGCGCTGGTGCCCGTACGGATGCCAAATATACAGGGTGACAAATATTGAAGTATATGAAATAACTCGTCATAACTTCTGGGCGGTTTTGCGTTAGGACTTTCAAACTACACGGTTGGTCCCAGGACACGACAGGAATTAGTTCAAATGGTTCAAATGGCTCTGAGCACTATGGGACTTAGCTTCTTCGGCCATCAGTCCCCTAGAACTTAAAACTACATAAACCTAACTAACCAAAGGATCACAGCCATCCATTTCCGAGGCAGGATTCGAACCTGCGACCGTAGCGGTCGCGCGGCTCCAGATTGAGGCGCCTAGAACAGCTCGGCCACCCCGACCGGATAGGAATTAGTACGCGCACGCATGGCTTGGTTTAGCGACGAAGCCCACTTTCATGTGGATGGGTTTGTGTCAATGAGCAGAATTGGCGCATTTGGGGACTGAGAATACTCATTTCGCAATCTAGAAGTCTCTTCACCCTCAATGGGTGACTGTGTGGCGTGCAACCTCTAGTCACGGAATAATCGGTGCGTTACTCCTTGATGGCACGGCGACTACCGAACGGTACATGAAGGCTTTGGAAGATGATTTCATCCTCATTATCCAAAGTGACACTGATTTCGACAATACGTGGTTCTCACAAGACGGAGTTCGACCCCATCGAAGTAGGAAAGCCTTTGATATCCTGGAGGAGCACTTTGCGGACTGCATTCTGGCTCTGGGGTATCCAGAGGCCACTGGCATTACCCTTGATTGGCCGCTATGTTCTCCGAATCTGAACACATGCGATCTTTTTTATGGGGCTATATTAGAAACAAGGTGTACTTCAATAACGCCAAAACCATTGGTGAGTTGAAAACAGCTGGAACAGCAGCGATGTTCTGACACATCAGCGCCACATCATCGCCAATGATGGCAGGCATATCGAAATGTCATAACCTAAATCCGAATATCTGTAGTGGCGTTTATATGTTGAATAAAGTGTGTGTCACGCCGTAGTTTGTAACTAATTTTTTTTTCCTCCATATAGTTCAATAAGTGTCTCCTTGTGTTCGTAATCACTTTCCGAGTGAAAGAATTCAGGCATTCTTTGCAAAATTGATAGTTTACAATCTTTCACCTTTGCAGCATAGTTTTTTTTCTGTTTTTCATTACCACTATTTCCCCGCAGTCCCTAGTTGTCTTCCTTGTGTGCTCGTTGTTTGGATTCTAGCCATATTGTGAAGGGACACGAACAGCGCTATCGTAGCGTCGTCACGACCGGAAATTTCACGGAGATTTATGAATGCCGGGAAACGATAACTGGAGTAGCTTGCAGCCTGTTCCGATCAGTTTGGCTGGAAACATGTGAGTACTTGTGGAAGACAACTAGGCCAGTTGTCGAAATGGCGTGCAAAGAAAATGACTACTCCTCTGCAAATCAGAAATTTTGTTAACCAACTTTTCATCTCCGTGCTGTAATAGATGAACATCGCTGGTCGCCGGTGTGTAATTTCAGTAGTGACAAACAGTAAAACTTAAAATGTACAGCGTGGATAGCAGCCCACTCAGTTTGTGCTCTGTGTGGTGTTAGTACATGCATTCGCGAAGCATTTCTGTCATAGCAAGTCAACGGAGAGAATGGTCAGATCGATTGGGGTCCCACAAGTACTGCCATTTCGTCAGCGTATTTTACAAGAGTGCAGGATAATTATTAACAACGGTATAGTAACAGCGTCAAAAACGCACTAAACCAAATCATTTCACTGATGTAACTAAGAAGCTATTCATCTCAGAACTAAATGAAGTGAAACGCTGAGTTGTTGATTGTACTGCATGAACAAATCCCGTGATTGGAGATGGCTGGCGATGCTACCTAGGTACACAGAAACGTTACTGAACGATACGCAAAGGAGCGGTCGAGAGGCGGTGCACCCGTCAACGGATAAGCTTTCGCTTACAGAGTTAACTAACATTCTAATTACAATGTCTTTTTATTTTGTTTTTGTCCTTTTAGATATTACAATTGTTCTTTTCGTTAAATAACTCAACTCTAATTGCAAAGCTACTTGCCTGTTGACTAAATAACAGCTCGGCTGAATCACAGACAGCCGCAGGGCTCCCTGTTACGATGTTTACGTGATTGCATAGTTATTCCTAAGAGAAAAACACCACTTTCACGAATCTGAGATGTATTAGTATATGATAGTTGTGCGACTACTGACATTAGGTTTGTTCGAACATCTTGACTACCAGGTAAAAGAAGGAGGTACGGTTCGGGCTTGCACTGGTTAATCTCCCAGAAAAGCTTCACTTCAGTACACACGGCAAAGATTCACCGTCATATCAGCCCACTTCTGGGCACTTTTTTGAAGATGCTGAGAGCGTCTTTATTACTTTAAAACGTTATAAAAATTCTTCTACTTAACATTTACTATTTGCTCGAGTTTATAATGCTATTTTATCTATTAACTGTAGGAAAAGCGTGGTAGGTGTAGACGTAAAAACATTTGATAGGCTGGCTGTGGACTCTTCTTCTGAATATTTAAAGAATCGTTCACGGTGACGGGATCTTCAACATTCCCATCTCCTCGTTACACAAATGAAAATCCCCCCCACCCTTTACATAACAGTAAAGGTTAAAAAGTTAAAATGCCGTGCTTGTTGCTCTGTGATTTAGAAATTGCGAGTGTTTATGATACAAAAGACAAATTAAAATAATTATCTGTGACAGTCTCTTATATCCTCTCACAATATACAGTCCTGGAAATGGAAAAAAGAACACATTGACACCGGTGTGTCAGACCCACCATACTTGCTCCGGACACTGCGAGAGGGCTGTACAAGCAATGATCACACGCACGGCACAGCGGACACACCAGGAACCGCGGTGTTGGCCGTCGAATGGCGCTAGCTGCGCAGCATTTGTGCACCGCCGCCGTCAGTGTCAGCCAGTTTGCCGTGGCATACGGAGCTCCATCGCAGTCTTTAACACTGGTAGCATGCCGCGACAGCGTGGACGTGAACCGTATGTGCAGCTGACGGACTTTGAGCAAGAGCGTATAGTGGGCATGCGGGAGGCCGGGTGGACGTACCGCCGAATTGCTCAACACGTGGGGCGTGAGGTCTCCACAGTACATCGATGTTGTCGCCAGTGGTGCATGTGCCCGACGACCTGGGACCGGACCGCACCGACGCACGGATGCACGCCAAGACCGTAGGATCCTACGCAGTGCCGTAGGAGACCGCACCGCCACTTCCCAGCAAATTAGGGACACTGTTGCTCCTGGGGTATCGGCGAGGACCATTCGCAACCGTCTCCATGAAGCTGGGCTACGGTCCCGCACACCGTTAGGCCGTCTTCCGCTCACGCCCCGACACCGTGCAGCCCGCATCCAGTGGTGTCGCGACAGGCGTGAATGGAGGGACGAATGGAGACGTGTCGTCTTCAGCGATGAGAGTCGCTTCTGCCTTGGTGCCAATGATGGTCGTATGCGTGTTTGGCGCCGTGCAGGTGAGCGCCACAATCAGGACTGCATACGACCGAGGCACACAGGACCAACACCCGGCATCATGGTGTGGGGAGCGATCTCCTACACTGGCCGTACACCTCTGGTGATCGTCGAGGGGACACTGAATAGTGCACGGTACATCCAAACCGTCATCTAACCCATCGTTCTACCATTCCTAGACCGGCAAGGGAACTTGCTGTTCCAACAGGACAATGCACGTCCGCATGTATCCCGTGTCACCCAACGTGCTCTAGAAGGTGTAAGTCAACTACCCTGGCCAGCAAGATCTCCGGATCTGTCCCCCATTGAGCATGTTTGGGACTGGATGAAGCGTCGTCTCACGCAGTCTGCACGTCCAGCACGAACGCTGGTCCAACTGAGTCGCCAGGTGGAAATGGCATGGGAAGCCGCTCCACAGGACTACATCCAGCATCTCTACGATCGTCTCCATGGGAGAATAGCAGCCTGCATTGCTGCGAAAGGTGGATATACACTGTACTAGCGCCGACATTGTGCATGCTCTGTTGCCTGTGTCTATGTGCCTGTGGTTCTGTCAGTGTGATCATGTGATGTATCTGACCCCAGGAATGTGTCAATAAAGTTTCCCCTTCCTGGGACAATGAATTCACGGTGTTATTATTTCAATTTCCAGGAGTGTATATAGAGATGGTGGCAGTATCGCGTACACGAGGTATAAAAGGGCAGTACATTGATAGATCTGTCATTTGTGTGGAAAGATGTTCGGCGCCATTATGGCTGCACAATGGGAATGAATAGTCTGTGAACGCGCAATGATAATTATAGCTAGACGTGTAGGTCATTCCACTTTGCAAATCAGCAGAGAATTCCATATTCCGAGATCCACAATGTTAAGACTGTGGCAAGAATACCAAATTTCAGGCATTACCTCTAACCACGGACAACGCAGCGGCCGACGTTCTTCACTTAGCGATCGAGAGAAGCGGAGACTCGTCGGTGCTAACAGACAAGCACACAATCGGGGTGCACTCGGCCCTTGGGAGGCAAACTCAGGAGCTACTTCACTGAGAAGTAGCGTCTACGTCATCGGAAACTGAGGCAGGGAGAGCGGCGTGCTGACTACATGGCCCTCCATATCCGCATCCTGTGACGCCTGTGGGCGAAGGATGACACGGCGGCCGGTGGGAACCGTTGGGCCTTCATGGCCTGTTCGAACGGAGTTTCTTTCTTTGATGCGTAATGTCAACGGGCGACAACTGTTCACGAGTCGTCTAAAGAACATTCTGGACAAGTCGAGCGAATGCTTTGGCCGTCCAGATTGCCCGACATAAATCGCATCCAAAATTTATGGGACGTAGTCAAGAGATTAGTTCGTATACAAAATCCTGCAATGGCAACACTTTCGCAATTATGGTCGGCTATAGGGGCAGCATGGCTCAATATTTCTGCAGGGGACGTCCAACAATTTGTTGAGGCCATGCCACGTCGAGCTGCAGCAGGGCAAGCAAAAGGAGGCCCGACACGATAATTGTATGGAGATGTAGAATGCTTACTTCCTTACTCCGCAATCCACCATACGGTGCGTGGCGGAGAGTACCTCGTACCACAACTAGCATCTTCTCTCCATGTTCTACTCCGAAACAGAACGAGGGAAAAATGACTGCCTATATGCCTCTTTATGGGCCCTAATCTCTCTTATCTTATCTTTGTGGTCTTTCCGCGAAATGTAAGTTGGCGGCAGTAAAATTGTAACTGCAGTCAGCCTCAAATGCTGGTTCTCTAAATTTCCTCAGTAGCGATTCACGAAAAGAACACCTCCTTTCCTCTAGAGACTCCCACCCGAGTTCCTGAAACATTTACGTAACACTCGAGTGATGATCAAAGCTACCGGTTACAAATCTAGCAACCGGCCTCTGAATTGCTTCTGTGTCTTCTTTCAATCCGACCTGAAAGGAATGCCAAACGCTCGAGCAGTACTCAAGAACAGGTCGTATTAGTGTTTTATAAGCGTTCTCCTTTACAGACGAACCAAATCTTCCCAAAATTCTACCAATGAAACGAAGACGACTATCCGCCTTCCCCACAACTGCCATTACATGCTTGTCCCACTTCATATCGCTCTGCAGTGTTACGCCCAAATATTTAATCGACGTGACTGTGTCAAGCGCTACACTACTAATGGAGTATTCCAACATTACGGGATTCTTTTTCCTATTCATCTGCAGTGATTTACATATTTATTTCAAGTTAGCTCCCATGCTTTACACCAATCATAAATACTGTCCAAGTCATCTTGTATCCTCCTACAGTCACTCAACGACGACACCTTCCCGTACACCACAGCATCATCAGCAAACAGCCGCACATTGCTATCCACCCTATCCAAAAGATCATTTATGTAGATAGAAAACAACGGCGGACCTACCACACTTCCCTGGGGCACTCCAGATGATACCTTCACCTCCGATGAACTCTCACCATCGAGGACAACGTACTGGGTTCTATTACTTAAGAAGTCTTCGAGCCACTCACATATTTGGGAACCAATCCCATATGCTCGTACCTTAGTTAGGAGTCTGCAGTGGAGCACCGAGTCAAACGCTTTCCGGAAGTCAAGGAATATGGCATCAGTCTGATACCCTTCATCCACGGTTCGCAAGATAACATGTGAAAAAAGGGCGAGTTGCGTTTCGCAGGAGCGATGATTTCTAAAGCAGTGCTGATGCATGGACAGCAACTTCTCTGCCTCAAGGAAATTCATTATATTCGAACTGAGAATATGTTCGAGAATCCTGCAACAAACCGATGTTAAGGATATTGGTCTGTAATTTTGAGGATCCGTCCTTCTATCCTTCTTATACAGGGTGTTACAAAAAGGTACGGCCAAACTTTCAGGAAACATTCCTCACACACAAATAAAGGAAAGATGTTATGTGGACATGTGTCCGGAAACGCTTAATTTCCATGTTAGAGCTCATTTTAGTTTCGTCGGTATCTACTTTACCTCCTCGATTCACCGCCAGGTGGCCCAATTGAAGGAAGATAATGTTGACTTCGGTGCTTCTGTTGACATGCGACTCATTGCTCTACAGTACTAGCATCAAGCACATAAGATCGTAGCATCAGCAGGATAGTGTTCATCACGAACGTGGTTTTGCAGTCAGTGCAATGTTTACAAATGTGAAGTTGGCAGATGCCCATTTGATGTATGGATTAACACGGGGCAATAGCCGTGGCGCGGAACGTCTGTATCGAGACAGATTTCCAGAACGAAGGTGTCCCGACAGGAAGACGTTCGAAGCAACTGATCGGCGTCTTAGGAAGCACGGAACATTCCAGTCTATGACTGGCGACTGGGGAAGACCTAGAACGACGAGGGCACCTGTAATGGACGAGGAAATTCTTCGTGCAGTTGACGATAACGCTAATATCAGCGTCAGAGAAGTTGCTGCTGTACAAGGTAACGTTGACCACGTCACTGTATGGAGAGTGCTACGGGAGAACCTGTTGTTTCCATACCATGTACAGCGTGTGCAGGCACTATCACCAGCTGATTGGCCTCCACGGGCACACTTCTACGAATGGTTCATCCAACAATGTGTCAATCCTCATTTCATTGCAAATGTTCTCTTTACGGATGAGGCTTAATTCCAACGTGGTCAAATTTTAAATTTTCACAATCGACATGTGTGGGCTGACGAGAACTCGCACGCAATTGTGCAGTCACGTCATGAACACAGATTTTCTGTGAACGTTTGGGCAGGCATTGTTGGTGATGTCTTGATTGGGCCGCATGTTGTTCCACCTACGCTCAATGGAGCACGTTATCATGATTTCATACGGGATACTCTACCTGTGCTGCTAGAACATGTGCCTTTACAAGTACGACACAACATGTGGTTCATGTACGATGGAGCTCCTGCACATTTCAGTCGAAGTGTTCGTACGCTTCTCAACAACAGATTCGGTGACCGATGGATTGGTAGAGGTGGACCAATTCCACGGCATCCACGCTCTCCTGACCTCAAACCTCTTGACTTTCATTTATGGGGGCATTTCAAAGCTCTTGTCTACGCAACCCCGGTACCAAATGTAGAGACTCTTCGTGCTCGTATTGTGGACGGCTGTGATACAATACGCCCATTCTCCAGGGCTGCATCAGCGCATCATGGATTCCGTGCGACGGAGGGTGGATGCATGTATCCTCGCTAACAGAGGACATTTTGAACATTTCCTGTAACAAAGTGTTTGAAGTCACGCTAGTAATTTCTGTTGCTGTGTGTTTCTATCCCATGATTAATGTGATTTGAAGAGAAGTAATAAAATGAGCTCTAACATGGAAAGTAAGCGTTTCCGGACACATGTCCACATAACATATTTTCTTTCTTTGTGTGTGAGGAATGTTTCCTGAAAGTTTGGTCGTACCTTTTTTGGTAACACCATGTGTACAGGCGTCACCTGCGCTTTTTTCCAGTCGCTCGTGACTTTACGTTGGGAAAGCTTTGTTGACTATGTTCACGTCACTGTATAAACATGAAAATATTGTTGGGTTCGGGAGCTGCAAAACTTGGTGTCCTGCGAGCAGTTGAAGGGAACCGTGTTCCGTACGGGGCGATGGCACCGCCGCCGAGATGGAACGCGGCCCGAGGGCGGCCTGCCGGACGAGCAGCTTGACTCACGCGGCTTATCAGCGGCCCGCCGAATGTGGCTGGCCCGATAAGCGCTGCCAGCGGTGTTTACTCGCTGCCGGAAGTCGGCAGCGGGCAGCACAGGCAACGGCAGCTGTCTCCGTCAAGCGCTGTGCACCACGATCACAAGAGGCTCAGCTTTCGGAACACGGAAACCTGGTTTCAGAAACCGTTTTCTGCTGCCGTGTTTGCATGTTGATGAAGACATGAAGCGCCTTTGCTGGGCAGGCCAATGTTGGTTTGCTGGTTCTAAGTTGTTTTATACAGGGTGAAAAGTATTTAAACCGACAAACTCCGGGAGGTTCTAGGGGACATCTAAACAAATATTTTTCCCTAATGTCATTTTTTCCTATGAGGATTATTTAAACCGGTGGAGGCCGTATTACGCTCTCTAGTTGTAGGCAACTTCTGTTCCCCAGTGTAGTAGTGCATTGTCTGCGTTTACTAATGGAGCGATACACCTGGAGTGAGTACACTAATATGGCTGGTGCGTACTACGTAGCGCACCACGTGCTGCGCAGCAGGTTTATCTACAACAATATCCTAATCGTCGTATCCCGCATCGTACGGCCTTTACTGCTGTGTACAAATGTCTGCTTGAGACCGAGTCATTTAGCAGATTACCTGGACACGGACGCTGTCGCACGGTAGGAACGCTGCAATTTGATGAAGCTATCCTGCAGCATGTGGAGCGGGATCCTTCAATCAGCACTCGTGCAACTGCACGTCACATGGGGTCGAATCAGACGAATGTAAGAACAGTCCTTCGAGAGCAGTTGTTGCGTCCATTTCACTTACAACGTGTCCACAACCTGCAACCAGTTGATTATCCACCCAGAGCACAGATTTCGCAGTGGTACCTGGAACAGTATGAAATGCATCCTCCATTTCCATCCTCTGTGTTGTTTACCGATGAAGCAACGTTCGGACGTGATGGAGTCTTCAACATGCACAATTCGCATGTTTGGAATGATGATAACCTACATGCCACAGTTACCAGGGCTAATCAAGTGCGGTTCTTCGTTAATGTGTGGGTCGGTGATGTTGGGGACTGTTTAATTGGGTAGTATCTGCTACCTAGGCCATTAAATGGCAGGCCCTATTACAATTTTCTCGCCAGAGCATTGCCAGAATTGCTGGAAGATGTCCCGCTCCCTACTAGACAACGCATGTGGTTCCAACATGACGGGGCGCCGGCACTTTCCAGTCGTCGTGTGCGTCGATTTCTGGACCGCCGGTTCACAGAAACGTGGATTGGCAGAGGTGGTTCTGTACCATGACCTGCTAGATCCCCAGATATGTCCCCTATGCACTTTTTTGTGTGGGGAGAGACGCGCAACCCTGTTTACGCAACTCCTGTTGCATCAGAATAGGATCCGGTTGCCCGGATAGTAGCAGAAGTAGGAACAATTCAGGATACTGCTGGGGTTTTTGTCTGTGTCAGAACATGATTCGACGGTGTAACCTTTGTTTACGTGTCAATGGAGGCATATTTGAAAATCTACTGTAATTGAAATTGAGTTGTGTTAATGTGTTGTCTCTTGGTCATAAGCAAATGGAAAAGTGTTTGTTGGTTTAATTAATTTCCGCCAGAGAAATCTTTCTCTACTCCTTATACGAAAAAATGACATTAGGGAAATTATATGTTTTGATGTCCCCTACAACCTCGCAGAGTTTGTCGGTTCAAATACTTTTCACCTTGTATAAATGGCCTCGGCATATCAGCTGTTCCGACTTCAGCTTTACTCAGTACAAAGGCTGTTTCTCTTTACTTAAATACACTCTACCACGCACCACGAAGGAATAATTCGAATGGGACGGAAATCTGCACATGTGGCGGACATGCTCAGACAAACAAATGATTACAATTAAAAAAAATGATTTATTCCAGAGAAATAGCTTCACAAATCGAGCAAGTCAATAATGGGTCCACCTCTGGCTCTTACGCAAGCAGTTATTCGGCTTGCCACTGATTGACAGAGGTGGTTGGTTGGTTTAAAAGAAGGGGTAGGGAAGGGGGGGAGGGACCAAACTGCGATTTCATCGGTCCCTTGTTCCCAGTAAAATAATTACACAAGGGAAAGAAGAAAAGAAAGGAGAAGTACTGCACAATAACACAAGAAAGGAAGAACCAGAAGAACGACAGAAGGGCAACCAACACTACTATGGACAAAACAGGAATAGAAAACGACAGAGATAAACAAGAAACAGGTAGAAGGGGGGGGGGGGGCGGGGAAGAGCAGAAGACCGCGGCTGGCCGACCACGAGAATAAAAAGGAAAAGCCAGCCACTCTGCGACACATTAAAACATCCACCCTAAAAGCATTAGAGTGTAGTACACAAAGGGACAAAGGACATGCGCTAAGTCTTATATAGGCTGATAAGACCCACCGTCACGTATAAAACGTAAAACTAAATTAGCCGATGAGGCGTCTTCAGCTAAAATTAATGGCAACGAATCCGGTAACTGAAGAGTCCGTCGCAGGGCAGCCAAAGAAGGACAACTCACCAAGATATGGGCCACTGTCAGCCAGGCGCCGCACCGACACGGAGGTGGGTCATCACGGGACAGGAGGTAGTCCCGTGTCACCCAAGCGTGGCCAGTGCGGAGCCGACTGCCACACATCCGTAGTCTCCTGAATGGCACGCAGTTTCTTGTGCGTGCTGAGCTTATGCCATTTCGTCTACCAGAGCCGCAAAACCTTACGGCGTAGTACTGAACGCAGGTCAGTTGCGGAGAAGTCGATCTCCAGAAGCGATTTCCGCGTAGCCTGTTTGGCCAGCCTGTCGGCAAGTTCGTTGCCTGGGATTCCGACGTGACCTGTGGTCCAGACGACACCACCGAACGACTGGACCGTTCCAGGGCATACATGGACTCCTGGATTGACAGAGTTGTTGGGTGTCCTGCTGAGGGATGTCGTGCCAAATTCTGTCAAATTGGTGCGCTGAATCCTCAAAACCTCGAATTGGTTACAGGGCTCCAAACGTTCTGAGCTAGGGAGATGCGCCAAGATAGTGTACGGCAACCACTAAGACAAACAGTAGAAATTTTCGCTGTGGTTTGGAGGGCATTATTTTGCAAAACGTAGGCTCAGGATGGTTTACAATGAAGGGCAACAACGCCTCGGGGCATAAAATATTGTCGACGTGTCACTGTGCTGTCACCTCAGGCCATCACTACCGTTTGTCGGGCAGTACAGCGGCCGACAATCAAGCTGGTACTCCACCGGCATCTCTAGACACATCTTCGCTCGTCATAAGAGTTCAATTGACTATTGTATATAATCTGCTTAATTTTTGGCGGAACTCCTCGACAGAATACAAAGAGTGACCTATGAGTAAACTTCAGTTTAGATTTGAAAGCGCGTGCATTATTGCTAAGACTTTTTAATTCTTGAGGTAGCTTACTGAAAATGGATGCACGCCATTCTGCGAAAGAGTCAAGGAAGTGTGATCCAAATACGAATTGTACACTCCTGGAAATGGAAAAAAGAACACATTGACACCGGTGTGTCAGACCCACCATACTTGCTCCGGACACTGCGAGAGGGCTGTACAAGCAATGATCACACGCACGGCACAGCGGACACACCAGGAACCGCGGTGTTGGCCGTCGAATGGCGCTAGCTGCGCAGCATTTGTGCACCGCCGCCGTCAGTGTCAACCAGTTTGCCGTGGCATACGGAGCTCCATCGCAGTCTTTAACACTGGTAGCATGCCGCGACAGCGTGGACGTGAACCGTATGTGCAGTTGACGGACTTTGAGCGAGGGCGTATAGTGGGCATGCGGGAGTCCGGGTGGACGTACCGCCGAATTGCTCAACACGTGGGGCGTGAGGTCTCCACAGTACATCGATGTTGTCGCCAGTGGTCGGCGGAAGGTGCACGTGCCCGTCGACCTGGGACCGGACCGCAGCGACGCACGGATGCACGCCAAGACCGTAGGATCCTACGCAGTGCCGTAGGGGACCGCACCGCCACTTCCCAGCAAATTAGGGACACTGTTGCTCCTGGGGTATCGGCAAGGACCATTCGCAACCGTCTCCATGAAGCTGGGCTACGGTCCCGCACACCGTTAGGCCGTCTTCCGCTCACGCCCCAACATCGTGCAGCCCGCCTCCAGTGGTGTCGCGACAGGCGTGAATGGAGGGACGAATGGAGACGTGTCGTCTTCAGCGATGAGAGTCGCTTCTGCCTTGGTGCCAATGATGGTCGTATGCGTGTTTGGCGCCGTGCAGGTGAGCGCCACAATCAGGACTGCATACGACCGAGGCACACAGGGCCAACACCCGGCATCATGGTGTGGGGAGCGATCTCCTACACTAGCCGTACACCTCTGGTGATAGTCGAGGGGACACTGAATAGTGCACGGTACATCCAAACCGTCATCGAACCCATCGTTCTACCATTCCTAGACCGGCAAGGGAACTTGCTGTTCGAACAAGACAATGCACGTCCGCATGATCCCGTGCCACCCAACGTGCTCTAGAAGGTGTAAGTCAACTACCCTGATCAGCAAGATCTCCGGATCTGTCCCCCATTGAGCATGTTTGGGACTGGACGAAGCGTCGTCTCACGCGGTCTGCACGTCCAGCACGAACGCTGGTCCAACTGAGGCGCCAGGTGGAAATGGCATGGCAAGCCGTTCCACAGGACTACATCCAGCATCTCTACGATCGTCTCCATGGGAGAATAGCAGCCTGCATTGCTGCGAAAGGTGGATATACACTGTACTAGTGCCGACATTGTGCATGCTCTGTTGCCTGTGTCTATGTGCCTGTGGTTCTGTCAGTATGATCATGTGATGTATCTGACCCCAGGAATGTGTCAATAAAGTTTCCCCTTCCTGGGACAATGAATTCACGGTGTTCTTATTTCAATTTCCAGGAGTGTATTTCTGCTTAGTATTAACTGAGTGAAAGCTACTAATTCTTGAGAGCAAGCTGATATTGTTAACAAAAGCGACAGTGAAGAATATATACACTGAGAGGTCAATGTCAGAATACCCAGACCAATAAAAGGTATCGACAAGAGGTTCGCGAACTTCCACCACTTATTGCCCGAACCGCCCGTTTGTGAGCCAAAAATATCCCTTGAGAATGGGAAGAGTTACCCCAAAATATAATACGTCATAAGCGAAAGAAAATAAGCGGACTACTTTTCGTGTGGAACTATCACTTACTTCAGATACCGTTCGAATAGTTAAAATAGCAGCGTTAAGTCTTTGTATAAGATCCTGTACGTGGGCTTCCTACGACAGTTTATTATCCATCTGAACACCCGGAAATTTGAACTGTTAAGTTTCACTAATCATATGTCCATTCTGTGAAATTAAAACGTTAAACTGCGTTGACTTAGAATCTTACACTTTGTACATGGCCATGAGGCTGTAGACCTTAAGTGTGTGACACAGCCGTCCGGAGTGGCCGTGCGGTTCTAAGCGCTACAGTCTGGAACCGAGCTACCGCTACGGTCGCAGGTCGAATCCTGCCTGGGGCATGAATGTGTGTCATGCCCTTGGGTTAGTTAGGTTTAATTAGTTCTAAGTTCTAGGCGACTGAAGACCTCAGAAGTTGCATAGTGCTCAGAGCCTTTTTTTTTTTTTGTGTGTGACACAAATGGTAAGAAATAGGAAAGCGAATCGTCGATGGAAGCAGTCAGTCATTTACCGCATGTTATTTGAGAACAACAATACGAAGTCACATACGAACGGCCACTCAAAATCTGTAAGCATAGTGTCTTGGTTTAGGATTCCACGAGCGTGTGGTTTTAAGCGTAGTAAGCGTCGTGATGTCACACGCAGGTAGCTGGTAAGAATTGTCTGCATTAAGAAAGTTGGGTTGGGTTGTTTTGCGGAAGAGACCAAACAGCGAGGTCATCGGTCTCATCGCATTAGGGAAGCACGGGGAAGCAAGTCGGCCGTGCCATTTCAAAGGAACCATCCCAGCATTTGCCTGGAGCGATTTAGGGAAATCACGGAAAACCTAAATCAGGGTGGACGTACGCGGGATTGAACCGTCGTCCTCCCGATTGCGAGTCCAGTGTGCTAACCACTGCGAAGAAAGTATTACTAGCGCACCAACAACACGTTTTGTAAAGCATGTATGAAACACCGTAGCTGTGCATCACACTAAATACAATTTTTGCAATTTGAGTAACAACCGGCGACTTATTTATGATACAATGACCTTATCACGCGAGGTTGCACAATTTCTTATGCATCCTAATCTTCTATTTCACACGAATAGAAATCATATTCATCTACAAAATCAAAGTAGTTTTAGTTAGAAGTGTAAATTCGGAATAATAAAATTCAAAGTAAAATATTTTGAAAATTCGTTAGAATATTAATTTACCACAGAAGCTGACTGTACATATCTAATGTTGTGCTGCGTAAATGTATTACCCGTCCTCCCGAAATAGCGAAATAGCAGTTACAGCCCAAGGAAGCGAAATGTGCGTCTGACAAAGATCGCATCACTGTGCCATTTGTCCTTTGGTGGAAAGTAGATGCAATGTTTCGTGCAGTCCGAGTACATTAGAAATGGAAGAATACCGACACGTACTGCTCCTCGCGCGGTTCCAAACTGCACAAGCACAAACGTCTCTTGGTTGAGCTATGAAGCGCACGAAGAGCGACTTTGGCGCAGAAGACGAAACGTATGCAGTTAAATCTCAGTGCATTAGGGTATAACGATCCTTTGTGACAAATATCACACTGATTTCCTCGACACAAATCACTAATTGACGCGACAGTTTTTTGAAGTGTCGAGGCAAAAGGCCTGCGCGATTTGGTTCCCCCAAATTAATCTCTTTCGCTCGCTAGAAAAAGATATCCACATATTGTTGATTATGGAATAAAGAAATGTCAGTGAGATATCATTCTTTTTGGGGTGCCCAGAAAGAAAGAGAGAGTGAAAGTTGTAAATAAAACTGTTGCACTGTAAGATTATAATAAAGAGTTTACGAAACAGACGTGGGAAAAAAATCTCAATTAGAACAATTGACTCTATTATATCTGCAACTGACTCCCTTAACAGTGTCAGGCGCCATAAACAATTTTCATGCATGTTAAAGAACATGTAAGCCTACTAACTTGCTTAAGTGATAAAGGAAGAACACCAGCTTGCAGGAGGTCGTATATGTGATCCCAAAAACATAAACGATATATACGGAAGCTTTCAATTTGAATATTTTACGTTTGGTACGACTTTGACATGATTATCAAATGAAAAGAGAAATAACTGTAACCAATAACTTTTGGTGATCTTCCCACTACGCGTTACCTCTATAACCAGATGTACAGGGTGGCGAACGAAATGTGTTAACAATTGTTTCTTTCACAATTTACGATGCACATTAGATATCCCGCTGGGATCTCTACAGCAGTACCAGCAGAGCTTGGAAAAACAGGTGAGTTACGAAATGACGTGTAATTCACGATACTGTCGCTAGGAGACTAGTAAGCAGCAATGGCTGACAATGAAAGACGGACGACACAGCAATGATGGGCAATTGTGTTACTTTTTTATGAAACGAAAAGCCTTGTTGTGACTCAGAGGCGTTTACGACAACAGTTTAACACGCGATGGGTCCCTTGCAAGAAGACCATCCGCGCAGGTTGTACGATAAATTTGTACAGAAAGGAACAGTATTGGAAGCGAAGCGACCTCGCCCTAAGCCTGTTTGTTCGCCGGAGAATACTGAAGCGGTACGAGTTGCTGTACAGAGAAGTCCCGGGAAATCGTGTAGAAAGGCAGCAGTGCAACTAGGAATATCCAGACGCTCCGTTCAACGCATTCTTAAAAGTGACCTCCATATGTACCCATACAAGATGACCTGTGCACAGAAGCTCACTGAAAAACACAAACAGCAGAGACTACTGTTTGCTTAGTGGGCGGAGGATAGGGAACAAAATCTCAACAACGTTTGATTTTCAGACGAGGTGCATTTTCATTTAGACGGTGTGGTTAACAAACAAAATGTACCCTTTTGGGCCACTGAAAACCCACAAGTTCTTCATGAACGGCAACATTATGCTCCGAGGATTACAGCGTGGGCGGCAATTTCGAGTCACGGACTTACTGGACCCTTTTTCTTTGCAGAAACAGTGAACAGCGAGTGTTATTTGAGCATGCTTCGCAATAGCTTCATTCCACAGCTTCTTGCTACTGCCTTTCCCTTCAACACGCAGTGGTTCATGCAAGATGGAGCAAGACCACATACTGCAAACACTGTGTTGGAGTTTTTACACGAGCATTTCAACATGCGGATCATTTCACTCAGGTTTCCAGGTAGCTTCAATGACGGACAAAATTGGCCCCCCAATAGTCCAGACCTCAACCCATGCGACTTTTTTCTTTGGGGCAAAAATTTTCTCGAAACGTCCACGTGATTTAATGGAGCTCACAAGACTTATTCTTCAAGCTTGCAGTGAAATTGCGGAAGACATGTACCGTAGGGTCATCACTGACTTCAGTGCTCGTTTGAAGGAAGTTAGGAAACGAAATGGTGGACATATTGAGCATGAGCTGAGTTAGAACAAATCTCCATGGACCGCTCTTCATTGTAGTATATGTTCCTTTCAGATTGTTTTGACAATAAAGTTTATATTCAAAAACAAAATGGTAAAACATGTCGTGCGCCAACCTGTATTTAACTTAATGAGACATGTTGCTTTAAATAAATGCAGCAGATTATAGCTTTTTAAATTCCCGAAACGCATAGTGGGATAATCTGTAGATGTGACTGATTACAGCTATTTCTACATTCAATTGATAACGAAAGATCTAACTTGTCGACCTGAATCAGAGCTACAGTTTCCGCGTTTCGTTGTCCCCATTAGTCACTTGCTGCGTAGCGCAGGAGTCATTTGTCGCTATAGCTGCCGGTCTGCCTGACAGCTGGCCCAGTACTGATTGTATCAGCACGAACAATTACTTTCCGCACTGCCTTCACCTTTACAGTATATGGTACAAGGAACACGCTGAATGCAAATGCCTGGCCTCCGACATGGTACTGGGCACACGCATCAGGTGGTGGCCGAAGTCTGACTGCGCTGGCAAACAATGCAGAACCCTCTGACGAGTTACTACGTCTCACCTACAATACTCCGCAAGCCAGCATACAGTACATGGCGCAGGATACCTTACACCACTAACAGTCATTTCCTTCCCTGTTCCACTCGCAAATGAAGCGAGTGAACAACTACTGTCTATACGTCTCTGTACAAGTTCTAATGTCTCTTCTCTTCGTGGTCAGTGGGCGAAATTTACGTTGGTGGCAGTAGAATCGTTCTGCAGTCAGCCGCAAACGCCGGTTCTCTACGTTTTCTGGATACTGTTTCGCGCTAAGAGTGTCGTCATCCTTTCAGAGATTCTCGTTTGAGTTCACTTAGGATCTCCGTAATACTCGCGTGTTGATCGAACCTATCAGTAACGCATCTAGCAAAATGCCTCTGAATTACTTCGACGCCTTGTTATTCCGGCCTGGTGGGGATCTCAAACACTGGAGCAGTACCATGGAATGGGTCGCACGAATGGCTCTATACACGGATCCCTTTACAGACGAGCTATACTTCCCTGCCGCTCTCCAAATAAGCCGAGATCTCAAACACTGGAGCAGTACCATGGAATGGGTCGCACGAATGGCTCTATACACGGATCCCTTTACAGACGAGCTATACTTCCCTGCCGCTCTCCAAATAAGCCGAGGTCGACCATTCGTCTTCCCTACTATAATGTTTTGCAGCGTTACGCCCAGATATTTAATCGACGTGACTGTGGCAAGCAGCACACTACTAATACTGTATTCTAACATCACAGGATTGTTCTTGAAACTTCCTGGCAGATTAAAACTGTGTGTCGGACCGAGACTCGAGCTCAGGACCTTTGCATTTCGCGGGCAAGTGCTCTACCATCCTAGTTACTCAAGCACGGCTCACGACCCGTCCTCACAGTTTCAATTCTGCCAGTACCTTGTCTCCTACCTTCAAAACTTTACAGAAGCTCTCCTGCGAACCTTGCAGAACTAGCACTCCTGGAAGAAAGGATATTGCAGAGACATGGCTTAGCCACACCCTGGGAGATGGTAGAGCACAAGCCCGCGAAAGGCAAAGGTCCTGAGTTCGAGTGTCCGTCCGGCACACAGTTTTAATCTGTCAGGAAGTTTCATTTCAGCGCACACTCCGCTGCAGAGTGAAAATCTCATTCTGGAGGATTGTTCTTCCTGTTCCAGACCCGGATCTACGATATTTCCGAACCGGGGCAAAAATTTGATAGTGGCGCACCTTGCCCCCCTACCCTCCCTCTCAAACGTCTGAGATAGAACGACAAAAATTTAAAAAAAATCTATTTTTCAAAAATATGTTCATTTTGTAGTGCAAATCCTTCTGAAGAGTTTGATGTTCGAAGAAATGTAAGAGATGTTGTTTGTTCTTAGGTGTGCACGCCTCTTCAGACAACACTCTTATATCGCAATCACTGTATTTCGCTCTGTGGAATTCAAGCGTGTACATTTTGTAATGAAAGCCATCAAAGTTATATTCAGGACAGTGGAGATTAAAATGCCTAGTGGTGTCTCTCCTGCTCCCAGTCAGCCAATTTGACATCGTACCCCCCCCTTTTTTTTTTTTTAAAAAAAAAAAAAAATTAATACTGGGTGGGATTGTATGTGACCAGAAGAATAAGAACTCCTCAGAACATTTGCAACCTTTATTGCCTATTAGTTAACTTTTCTCTTGTGTGACATAAAATTAAATACAGGAAACATACATGCAGTAAAGACAGGAGACAAGTAAGACAGTATACATTTCTTCAGTGATTAGGTTCCAACATTTTTTTTTCTCTAATCTCGCTACAGTTTTACACAGCCTGCTTTCCTTTCTGCGAAAGAATTTGTTACCTCATCGAAGTTTGTCAAACGTTTTGCCACATGAAGAATTAAAATGTCGTTTTCTAATACTTAAAAAGCTGTTAATATGAACAGTACCTAAGACTTGTTTATCGATTATATCTATTTTGACACTGTCTGCTAGATAAAACGAAATAGGCCTTTTTAATATTGCAGGCATTGTAACACATGCCAAATAAGCGAGACTGTTTTGGCACAAATGGTCATTTTTATCCGCCTAGTTTACATAAATAGCACGACAGAATATAATTCAAAAAGTAACAAAATCGAATGCCTAGTAGGCCTACTGAAAGTAAAAGGTTTTATGTTAGGAAATATCATCACGTTTCATTCATATGCTCTAGAATTTTTATATAAATTTGGAATCGTCATATTCTTCCATATAATTATGTGGTGTATCTGTTTCTTCTGCTTTCTCATTCGAACGAAAAACCTTGTCATCATTAGTTCTGTAACTGTTCATGCCATTGTCAAAACTTACTCTTCGGTGAACACTAACCCGCGTTTATTCTCCGGTTAGACGTTATTACGTGTTCGTACAACGCGTTTTCCGCGCTATTCCGAGAATACAATTATGCGGTTGCTAACCAGGGCCTGTACAACTGCCCCTTAGTAATGTAGCGATCTGGCAAAAAATTTCTGTCAAAATTTCATTTTCTTGGATAGACCGAGAAGGTAATGTGTAATCTTTCTTACCTTTTATTTCTGTTAGCCGTGTATTTCCACTCTGGGAGTCTGAATCGACCAATCTGGCTAATAATTATTAACAAGTTTGATCACCTGCACACTCAAGCAACCATATAAACGAACAGCGACTGGCTTTCACCAGTTCAGGTTTGTTGTTCGACTCAGCTCGTATAGTCCCGTCCCCTTTTGTCTGCGGCTAAGCTTTTTATTTCTAGATGCGACGGGGATTCCCCTCACAGAGGCACTATGCACGCATTCAAAAATCAACTTAAAATGTTTTCAAAAATGTTCAGAAACCTACATGGATGCGTCTCAAAATCACATGAAGAATAGATAGATCAACGTGCGCTGGATGCTAAGCGCTTTGTGGAACAAGATTTTTTTCTTCAAGAATTTGAATTTGGCGCCTCCTGAAATAGCCGCCCGAAGCAGGTAACTCGGTGTGCGCCCCCCCCCCCCCCCCTCCCATCCGGGTCTGTCTTGTTCATCTCCATTAAATAACTTACATTTTCCTACATTTTGAGTAGGCTCTCTTCCATCCCCTCAAACATAAATTCTAAGGAGGGCATAAAAAGCTCACTAGTACAGCCAAAGTGGGTGTTCCTGACCGGGACAAGTCTACTGGCATTAAACATAGGCCTTAACTTGTGGAAGAGCTTTCTGAGAATGTACGGTTGGAGAACGTATTTTATGGTACTGAATCGTGGGCTGTGGGGCGACTAAAATATAAGAGAATCGAAGGGATTGAGATGTGGAGCCACAGAAGGATGCTGGGAATTATAGCTTAAAAGTCTATGATGAACACTCACCGTCGAGGACAACGGACTGAGTTCTATTATTTCACAAATCTCCGAGCCTCACATATCAGGGAACCAATTCCGTTTGCTGGGATCTTCCTTAACATACTGTTTTAAACGCTTTCCGGAATTCTAGTAACACGGAATCTGCCTGCTGTCCTTCATACATGATTCGCAGGCTACTGTGCGAGAAGTGGGCAGGTTGAGTTTCGCGCAAGCTATACTTAGACTCAGTGACCATGTTTACATTTGGTAGAGTTCTACCTGCAGAACCACCTCGTCGTAAATGTTGTTGCACATAGCACTTCAAATTTTGTTACACTTTAACTTTGGTATACCGGTCAACATGTGAAACAATATTTAGAATGAGAGATGAACTGGCGTAGTGTTTCACTGCACCAGCCACTTCAAAAAGCCAAAACGTAGTTTCTATGTACACAATATACGGTGTATCTCTTGACAGTGACCAGCTTTCAGTTACATCTGAAATTTGGTATAGCGCATAAAATAGGCAAGAAACATTGCGATGTACAAGCATTATAGTGGAGGTAAGGCCAACCATAATGTATTAAAACTGGGCTTTCGCTCATAGGAGAAATAACTGTATTGCTTGGCTGAGATATAGATCAGTCATTCAATAGGTTACTCTTTCCCATCTTTTCCTCCTTTCTCAGTGATTAGATACGTACGTTTCCCTGGACTATTGTACCAGAAAAAAGCTCAGAACAGATACCCGGGAGGTTTTTCTTCATCCTAAGGGAAACGTTGGAACTGGTAATCTTCTCCAACTTACTCCAAACTGGAAACCTCTCTGCCCCACTACGTGGACGTCTGGGAAGTGGCTAAAAAAAAGCGACTCTATAATGGACCGGATTTCGCAAACATTGATACAAAATCACTTTAAATTCTGCGCCCAACAAAAATCACAAAAATCTGAAATTAACGAGTGGTCTTTTTTTAAGTCATCAGTCTTGTGACTGGTTTGATGAGGCGCGCCACGAATTCCTCTCCTGTGCCAATCTCTTGATCTCTGAGAAGCACTTACAACCTACGTCCTCAATTATTTGCTGGATGTATTCCAATCTCTGTTTTCCTCTGCAGTTTTTATCCTATAGAGCTCCCTCCAGCAACCTGGGAATTATAGCAGTTGAAAATACCGCTTCAGTTGTAAATTACTTTATTTCACACGACCGGTTTGGGACTCTTATAAGCCCATACTCTGGAGTGGTAGCTGTGCTGTGGTCCCCGAGCACCGCGTGTACCAGGTGCGATGTGCTGCCTATGAGCGCAGAACAGTACATGGCGGAGGATACCTTCCCTGTTCCACTCGCAAATGAAGCGAGTGAACAACTACTGTCTATACGTCTCTGTTCAAATTGTAACTTCTCTTGCCTTCGTGGTCATTGTGCTCATAGGCAGCACACCGCGCCTGGAACACGCGGATCTCGGAGACCACACCACAGCTACGACATCTGAGGATGGGCTTAGAACAATCCAAAACCGGTCGTGTGAAAATAAAGTAATTTACAACCGAAGCGGTATTTTCAACCTCTGCTATAATGCTCAGCTGCGGATGTTCTGCCATCAGGATTGTTTGCTCGGAATTATTCTTTGATGTCTCAACAGAATGACCTATCATCCTGCCCTTTCTTCTTGTCAGTGCTTTCCATATATCCGTTACCTCGCTGATTGTGTCGAGAACCTCCTCATTCCTTACCTTATCAGTCTAACTAATGTTCAACATTCGTCTGTAGCACCACGTCTCCAATGTTTCGATTCTCTTCTGTTCCGATTTTCCCACAGTCCATGTTTCACTACCATACATACTAAAAAAATTCTTCCTTCGTTTGACACTAGTAGACTTCTCTTGCCCAGGAATGCCCTTTCTCCCAGTGCCAGACTGCCTTTTATGTCCTCCTTGCTCCATCCATCAGTTATTATTTTGTTGCATATGCAACTTAACTTCATCCATTTCGTGATCACCAATTCTCATGTCGTGTTGCTCGCTCTTTCATTTCTGCTACTTCTCATTACTTTCGTCTCTCTTCGGTTTCATGTGTGGTATAGATCTTTAGTGTGTGAGAAAGTAAAAAAATCTGTTCTTAATTTTATGGTGAGAGCTTTGACGTTCTTAGTGTTCCTATAGATCTATAGATAAGTGAGTTTCAGATTTTTTTACGTTGTTTTTGTATGAGACCGAGCATTTATAGCGATTTTCTAACGCTGCGGCTTGCCGATGCCCGCAGACAGTTTCGACAACTTTGTTACAGTGGACCTTAACGTCAGATGCCAAGTGATTTAAATCAAGACTACGCGCAGCGCGCGCCTAGACACACCGGAGCGCACACTGTCGCTGTCTGTTCCGCCATTTCCCAGGCGTAAACTTGATGGCGCTGCCATACCGACGGGCTTCGGTCCGCCTTGTCGGGTAATACAAGTGTCGGCGGAATTACGCTGTTTGTTAAACAGGCGAGAAATTAGCGACTGCGGTGAACACTGTCGGGCTGACAGACGCAGTCACGAGAGCAACAAGGCCCGCTCGTTGTCTCAGCTGCTGCCTCTCGTAACAAGGCCGCAGACTCCGTGCTGGAGGGCCGCGCCAAACAAGTGGAGAGACCGACAACAACAAGAAGAAGGGGGCGAGCAGACCCGTTCGGTCGCGAACTGTGAGTAATCAGCAAACCGGTCCGCTGAAGCGGCCTGTGACGCAAGCGAGGCGAGGCTAGGCGGGCGTGGACGCCCGGAGAGCGCGAGCCGCGAGTCTCTTCGCGGAAAAGAAATTTCAGAAGCGGCGGCGGCGTTTCGCAAACTGCTCACACTCGCTTTCGATTCATTCTCTCTCTCTCTCTCTCTCTCCCTCTCTCTCTCTCTCTCTCTCTCTATCTCTCTCTCTCTCTATCCTGGCCCACCGTTGACGCGCCTTCCTCGACGAAGCACGATGTGTGTGTGGCCGGAGTCTCAACTACAGACGAGTCGAGCACAGCCGGTTGGCCGTGATCGCCGCCTTATGACTCAGCGGTGCTCCTCACAAGCGCGGAGCCGCTCACTGCCTCGGGCAATGGCTGAGTAAGGGAAAGCTGCCATAGCACTGACATTTAACACGCAACTGCCCACAGGTGCTGCACTTACATCCATATGAACGTATAGTCCACTCCATCCACGCGCTGGAGGAATTTGGTATCAATATTAGCCGTTCCACTCGTGCCGGGAACTAGGGAAAAATTACAGAGTCAATACGTCGTTCTTATCGGCGGGGAATTGTCAGAAGCGGATGCTGTGATGGGGTCCTTATAAATACTGTGTGTTTCTAACTTTTTGCAGCGCTATAAATGCTGTGTGTTTCTGACTTTTCGCAACACATGTCTAATGTTGATAGATCACGTCATGGCCAACAACTTTTGCTACAGAAAAATGTTCACTGACGCTTCGCGACAACGCTAGCGACTTTTATAATTGGTTATGCCCTGAGAGGCGGTAGGGTATAGGCACTCTGCAATGTACGTAAGTAATGTGTGTTGCCTACATTTCAGTCATTTGCTTCGCGTGGAAGGGCGTAGGCCGAGCTTCCATTTATCTCCGGCTAGGCGCACACATTTTTAAAGTTTTCTTGTTTAAATTGTCATTGCAGATGCAGCACACCTGGCAAGTAGGACCTGCTAGTTTCGTCGTTCCAGGGCTGTCGAATTCGATATATCGGCGACTTGCATCGCCGGGAACATTCTGACTAACAGAATTTGTTACCTATGACGCCACCTATCACCACTCGATTGTTTGTTGCAAGGACTTTGAAACACTCAGTATAAATGGCCTATGAGGCTACGAGGTCACTATTTGTCCCTCTCTAAAAATCTTCCCTCGAACCACCAAACTGAATACAACGCACTGTTTACATATGCACGTTAACGAATTAGCATTAAATACTCCATTTATATGTCACCGAGAATAACTCCGAAAGTATGACAGTTGCTGAAAAATTTGTGGGGCAAATGTGGCATGGGACAACGAGGGCCATAATACGACGTTGGTTTTTTTTCTGTTGCTGGGTGGGGTCGCGTCAGAGATATGAAGGTCAACTTTTTCTTTGTTTTTTTTTTTTTTTTTTTAAATGGGATGCTATAGTTTGGTACTGTTTTTCTGATAGCGGCTATCGAGACGAATCCAGCGATGTGCAACAGTAAGGTCTATGAAGGTAAAGGTGGTATGAACGTCCATTTACAAAAAGTGTTCGAAGTGATGACCACTGGTATCAATGCAGTGCTGTACAATAGCGATTCTGGCTGTTTGAACTTTTACATTTCTAAAACAAACCACCCTCGGTCACAAACCGCGATTGTTATTTCAGTGTTTTCTCAGTCTACATCACTTTTTGAAGATGGATTTAAGATCACAGGGGTACGTTACAAGGTAGCAGAATGTGACTATACTTTTTACAAAACTAAAACAAGAATTACTAATTCTAGCAGTGGTTACATAGTTTTCAGACACGGTAGATGTAGACACATTATCGCAGCGCGGAAGCGCTGTAAGAAATATGCCCGAAAAGTCCGCGTGCAAATTAGCGGGAGAGGGTGATCGGTTCCTATTTAAGCTAGGAACATAAGGTACAACTTTTTCGATTTAGTCCCGACAAGCGGCCGTTTGTATCGCCTCTGGAACAGTTGTCTTATCGTAGCTTGTTACAGTACATCAAACAAGGTTTGAACGACGAACTGGAGCTGATGCTCAGGCAAATTATCTATCTATATCCGGAACCCGCTACAGCTACTGCCGGGTCTGGGTGCTGACGAGTCCTCTCCATTTGGCTCGGTGCTCCCACCACTTTTCTTCCTCCACTTGCTACCAGGTCACACCTCTCTTTTCCACAGATACTCTCACTCCCATTTTCCACCGTGTTGTTGAGCGCCCTCTAGGTCTTTTCTCATCCATCTTTAGTTCTTCCATAATTTTGGGGAGTCTCTGCCCCTGCATCCTCTTAACATGCCCATACCATCTTAATCTCGTTTTTCAATTTCTTCTCTCATACTTTCTTGTTTAAGGTCCTTTCTAATATCTACATTCCTTACTCTGTCCATTCTTGTTTTTCCCTTAACTGCTCTGAGAAATTTATTTCCCCTACTTACAGCCTGCTCCAGTCCCTTTCTGTCATTGTCCGTGTTTCTCCACCATAGGTGACAATAGAGAAGTAATAATTCTTATACATAACGAGTTTTGCTTTTTCTGAAACTTCCTTATTCCAAATCAGGTGTTTTATTGCTTAGTAGAAATTGCCTCCCTTCTGTAATCTCCTATTAATTTCGTTAGTTATTCTTCCATCCCTAGATATTTCACTCCCTAAATAAGTGAAACTTTTCTACCACTTTGAGGGGGTCTCCATTCAAGGTAATATTTCTGTTGATCCCTTCCTCTCTTCCAAATACCATTACTTCACTCTTATCTTTATTTATTTTTAATCCATACCTTTTCATTATTTCCTTCCACGCATCAAGTTGTAACTGTACATCTACCTCTTTATCACCCCATATTACCATATCATCTGCAAAAATCATCTTTTTGTCTTTTTATTTTACTATATCTTTAACTGCCCTATTCATTCAACATTAAAAAGTGCACGAGATAGAATACTTCCTTGTCTTATTTCGAAGTATTCAGAGTTCCCCAATAGTGTTCTAATTCTACAATTGCGTCCTCTGTACATTGACTTTATTACATTAACGTATCCATCTTCTATATCTATCTTCTTCATTTCTTCCCAGTGTCTTTCCCTGTCAACTGAGTCATATGCCATTTCTATGCCTATAAAAACCATCACCCTTTTGTTATACTCCCAATTTTTTTTCCATCAGGCGAGTCTATTAATTCCATTTGCGAAAGATTTTAATTAGTCTGAAATTAATGGTCAGTTAATGACACCATTGTGTGTACACCTTTCGGATTTCATAAGCAAATACAATCAGCCTTAAATAACTTCGAACTGGAGCGAGAATGATCGTTCAGATTTGGGCCACCGACGTATCGGACCTTGGTCTAAGACCTGTTCAAACGGTTTGGAAAAAATATTGTTTCGTTTTGGTTTTAGGTGCAAAACATATTTTTTTTCCTGGGAGCTTTCTGAAGCGCGCCACTTCTACACTTTAAGCTAACGTAACTCTTACGAAGTTGGTTTAATGGAAGAGATACAAGAAACTAAAATAAGAATTGCATTATTTCACACGGGTTTGTTCAGTTACCAATCTGGCCCGACACTCGACAAACGGTTATTGTCATCTTCCGAGCAGCAATGGAGAGTACAAAATTGCTACGGGCTGGCCGTCAGTACTCTGTATATTTGAGATCTTTTATAGAAGCTAGTAACGCAGTACATAGTGTAATAGCGGCTACGGGTGGAGGTGTACGCGACGTGGCTCACTCTGCGCTGGCGGTAGTGGGAGAGCGCACGAGCGACGGAAGCTCGCAGGCAGCTGGGTCCCTCCCCGCCGCCAGCCTCCAGCCGCCAGCCTCCAGCCACCAGCTGGGCCCCGGAGTGCCTCCCTGCGGCGCCGCAGCAGAGCCCGCGGGGGCGCTCTTCGCGAGCACGGCAAAGCCATCTCTCCCAGCCCCCTGTCGCTGCCGTCGAAACACTTGCTCAGTGTCCATAGCGATACGCTCTGAGGAACTGTGCCGCAATTCAGTGCTGCCGCAGAAGAGACTTAAAACTGCGCCGGTCCAACCTAACGTCTACCCTTCATAATACTTCGCCCAGAGCGGTGCTTAAGGCACTGTCCATGTTTCCGATCAATAAGGTTAAATTTTACGAGAGCTCTTAGGAAAATAAGGTCCTATGGGTAGCGAAATGAAAATCAAAAATTTTTTATTTGCAACAAGTAGTCACGCCTTCTAGCTACCTCTCTAGTCGCCACTCGGACTTAAGACATTTGTCATGGCATTGTGCAAACTCTTTTGTACCCTCGTCACAGAAAGCAACCGCCTCTGCTTTCCGGCAATTCTCTACGTTGGTCTGCCTTTCGTTGTTTGTCCCAAAATGTAGTCTTCGTAGCCGGTGGTTCATGTGGGTAAAGAAGAACAACAGAGAGAGCCAATTAAGGGCTGTATTTTGGGTGATAAACACTTCCCTTCGAAAACGCTGCAGGAGTGTCTTCATTGCCCACGCAGAATGCGGCTGAAAATTGCCATGAAGGAAGAAACGCATGACATTTATGCGGTGTGGGCTGCATAGCTTCAGGAGAAATCTCTGACCAGATCCACATACTTGGCGGGAGACACTGTTGTTGTATTTTATTTATTTACTCAAGTTCCGTAGGACCAAATTGAGGAGCAAATCTCAGAGGTCATGGAACGTGTCAGTACAGAGGTCATGGAACGTGTCAATACATGCAATACAACATAAATGTAGTAACACATAGAAATAAATGTTCATTAACCTTAAAAAGACAGTCCATAGGTTTGAGTAAACGCTATCAGCAATACAATAATAATCAGCTTAATTTTTCAACGAATTCCTCGACAGACTAGAAGGAGTGACCCATGAGGAAACTCTTCAGTTTCGATTTGAAAGCGCGCGGATTACTGCTAAGATTTTTGAATTCGAGTGGCAGCTTATTGAAAAGCGATGCAGCAGTACACTGCACGCCTTATTGCACAAGAGTTAAGAAAGTCCGATCCAAATGCAGGTTTGATTTCTGCAGAGTATTAACCGAGTGAAAGTTGCTTATTCTTGGGAATAAACTAATATTGGTAACAAGAAACGACAATAAGGAATAAACGTATTGGGAGGCCAATGTTAAAATACCCAGACTCGTGAACAGAGGTCGACAAGAGGTTCGTGAACTAACACCACTTATTGCCCAAACAGCCCGCTTCTGAGCCAAAAATATCCTTTTAGAATGGGAAAAGTTACCACAAAATATAATACCATACGACAATAGCGAGTGAAAATAATCAAAGTAGACTAATTTTCGTGTCGAGCGATCACTCACTTCTGATACCGTTCGAATAGCAAAAATGGCAGTATTAAGTCTTTGAACAAGATCCTGAACGTGGGCTTTCCACGACATCTTACCATCTATCTGAACACCTAAAAATTTGAACTGTTCAGTTCCACTAATCATATGCCGTTCTGTGAAATTAAAATGTCAGGTTTTGTTGAAGTGTGTGTCAGAAACTGTAAAAACTGAGTCTTACTGTAATTTAGCGTTAGTTTATTTTCTACAAGCCATGAACTCAGGTCATGTACTACACTATTTGAAACCGAGCCAATGTTGCACACAAAATCCTTTACTATCAAGCTAGTGTCATCAGCAAACAGGAATATTTTAGAGTTACCCGTAATACTAGAAGGCGTATCATTAATATAAATAAGGAACAGGAATGGCCCCAACACTGATCCCTGGGGCACCCCCCACTTGACTGTACCCCAGACCCCACACCACAGCCGTTATCAACATTGTGAATAATGACCTTTTGCTGCCTGCTGCTAAAGTAAGAGGTGAACCAATTGTGAGCTACTCCCCGTATTCCGTAATGGTCCAACTTCTGGAGCAATATTTTGTGATCAACACAATCAAATGCCTTAGTTAAATCAAAAAACGTGCCAAGCGCTCGAAACCTTTTGTTTAACCCATCCAGTACCTCACAGAAAAGAGAATACAGCATTTTCAGTTGTTAAACGACTTCTAAAGCCGAAATGTACATTTGATAGCAAATCATCTACATGACTACTCTGCAATTCACATTTAAGTGCTTGGCAGAGGGTTCATCGAACCACAATCATACTATCTCTCTACTATTCCACTCCCGAACAGCGAGCGGGAAAAACGAACACCTAAACCTTTCTGTTCGAGCTCTGATTTCTCTTATTTTATTTTGATGATCATTCCTACCTATGTAGGTTGGGCTCAACAAAATATTTTCGCATTCGGAAGAGAAAGTTGGTGACTAAAATTTCGTAAAAAGGTCTCGCCGCGACGAAAAACGTCTATGCTGTAATGACTTCCATCCCAACTCGTGTATCATATCTGCCACACTCTCTCCCCTATAACGCGATAATACAAAACGAGCTGCCCTTCTTTGCACCCTCTCGATGTCCTCCGTCAATCCCACCTGGTAAGGATCCCACACCGCGCAGCAATATTCTAACAGAGGACGAACGAGTGTAGTGTAAGCTGTCTCTTTAGTGGACTTGTTGCATCTTCTAAGTGTCCTGCCAATGAAACGCAACCTTTGGCTCGCCTTCCCGACAATATTATCTATGTGGTCCTTCCAACTGAAGTTGTTCGTAATTTTAACACCCAGGTACTTAGTTGAATAGACAGCCTTGAGAATTGTACTATTTATCGAGTAATCGAATTCCAACGAATTTCTTTTGGAACTCATGTGGATCATCTCACACTTTTCGTTACTTAGCGTCAACTGCCACCTGACACACCATACAGCAATCTTTTCTAAATCGCTTTGCAGCTGATACTGGTCTTCGGATGACCTTACTAGACGGTAAATTACAGCATCATCTGCGAACAGTCTAAGAGAACTGCTCAGATTGTCACCCAGGTCATTTATATAGATCAGGAACAGTAGAGGTCCCAGGACGCTTCCCTGGGGAACACCTGATATCACTTCAGTTTTACTCGATGATTTGCCGTCTATTACTACGAACTGCGACCTTCCTGACAGGAAATCACGAATCCAGTCGCACAACTGAGACGATACCCCATAGGCGAGCAGCTTGATTAGAAGTCGCTTGTGAGGAACGGTGTCAAAAGCTTTCCGGAAATCTAGAAATACGGAATCAACTTGAGATCCCCTGTCGATAGCGGCCATTACTTCGTGCGATATAAAATGATCAATTATCCTTACATACATTGCCTTTTCAGGCGTTTCTACGTCATCACTTTGCGCTCTGAACTGAAAATAGTGACGTGAAGCGATCGACAGGCACACTAAAGACACTGCCCAACACATCTGCGCAAAGTTCCATCGGCTTTTCACATTGGTCTCCACTTCGGACCTAATTGGACCTTACTTCTCCTTTCCGAATACGCCTCGTACAAAGACTGACGATATTGTTTTACAATGTCCATTACAACTACAATACAACAAACACAGCAAATATAGAAACTTTCTAACACTAACACCACTCCCGCATGCATCGCAAATGTTGCTTGAAGTAATCAAGAACTGGACTGAGAACAAAACTGAACAGCATACATCTTACTATCATCTTGGTTCCACGTCAGGAAATTGAACTAGACAAGCTTTCCCAAGAGTAAGAACTATTCTAGAAAGAAAAATATTATCAGGAAGACACACATTGGATTCGTGGATATAAAGAAAGCCTTCAATAAGGTAAACTGCAAGCCACTCTTTGAGACCATGAAGAACGTAGGACTACACTGGACAGAAGACCCATTCTTCTCCTCTACAAAGACCAACCACAGAGATAGACATGAATGGAAATGTAAAGGCTGCTTTCAATAGAAGGGAAGTGAGACAAGATTGCGCACGATCACTGTACTTGTTCAATTCATTAAGGAGGCCAAATATCACTTCTACTCCGCCACACACCGTCAGGTGGCTTGCGGAGTATGGATGTTGATGTTGAAGACCAAAGGCATCAATACATTGCCACGAATCATCTTCACACGCAAGATTTTCTCTTAATAAATTATTGTAAATTATTGCTAATTTGTGTTACCTCCAATACTTTGCCGTAGTCAGCCTACACTTACTTGGCCCTGTGACGAGGCTGTATCGTTGCTGCCTGAAACAAAGGCACCTCAATAACAGTAACTATTTTCGGTGGTAGGGGATTTCCTTCCTATCACGTTTCAGTTAGACGCCAAGAGTACTTGGTTAACACGTCGAATGTTATTTTAATGAGCAAGAGTGTAGCTCCATCATACCCACCACAAGACTTAGCGGGTTACGTTCGGCACACCAAACACGTTTCTTAAAGTGATTACGGAGTTTTTCGGCGACAGAAACCATTCATCTATACAATATTGCAGTACCTGCGTTATTCCGAATTGCGATGTAATGTTCCTTCGGGTACACATGCACATCCTAAGGAACTTTGCTACGTGATTCGGAACAATACAGACACTGCAATATCATATGTATCCGCCGACACCGGGTAAGCGACGTTCAATTAAAATGTCTCCCGTGTACGGGAAATTACGTAATGAATGTACGAATTCAGGTTGTAGACACATGGTTGCCGATATATGGAAGTTTGGGCCTAGCTGCGAGGCGTGCTCGGGTAGCCTAATAGTAAGGCGGCCGGTCGCCATGAGCGGAAAATCGGGTTCGAGTCCCGAACCGCCACAAATTTTCATTGTCGTCATCTCACTATACAGCTTGTGGTTGTATATATTCGCAACACATTCAGAGATCCTGTGGTGCATGTATTCGGCAGGTCCTTGACGAGTTTCCAGATACATACGCACAAGTAACGTAATTCCGGTAAATTACGGGCCGGTTGTTTGTGGGTGCGGCGCTGGCGCCAGTTAGCTTACCAGATGGGTTCCACCGGGTTCATACCAGAAGACTTTGGTGGCTAAGGCACTCACGTGAGTTCACGATCACGCTCATCATCCCTGTAGCACGATTATGGACTATACGTGGATCAGAATAACTAAGTGACTGACAGCTAGTTGTTCACAGGTCAGCTACCATAGCAACAACCAATCAGAGCACGAGTCTGGTGGACTCTGTTCTGTGCAGAGTTGTCATGATCGCTCTATTAGCTGACGGTTAACAGGTAAACTGCGGACGACAAATGCGGTCTGTGATATAACTGTAGAGATTTCTTCTTAATAAGATTTGTTTGCCAGAGTGGTGTTTCTTTTATGAAATGCATGAAACACACAATGAAATAGTTCAGCAAAAGACACGACTGTTAATATAAGCCTGCACGCCTACGTGGCCGTTGTTACTGTAGTTCTACATCTACATCTACATGGATACTCCGTGAGCCACATTTAAGTGCCTGGCACAGGGTTCATCGAACCACCTTCACAATCTCTATTATTCCAATCTTGTATAGCGCGCGGAAAGAATGAACACCTATATCTTTCCGTACGCAGTCTGATTTCCCTTACTTTATCGTGGTGATCCTTCCTCCCTGTGTCGGTCGGTGTCAACAAAATGTTTTCGCATACGGAGGAGAAAGTCGGTGATTGGAATTTCGTGAGAAGATTCCGTCGCAAAGAAAAACGCCTTTCATTTAATGATTTCCAGCCCAAACCCTGTATCTTTTTTGTGACACTCTCTCCCATATTTCGCGATAATTCAAAACGTACTGCCTTTCTTTGAACTTTTTCGATGTACTCAGCCAGTCTTATCTGGTAAGGATCCCATACCACGCAGCAGTATTCTAAAAGAGGACGGACATGCGTAGTGTAGGCAGTCTCCTTAGTACGTCTGTTACATTTTCTAAGTGTCATGCCAATAAAACGCAGTTTTTGGTTAGCCTACACCACAACATTTTCTGTGTATTCCTTCCAATTTCAGTTGTTTGTAATTGTAATATCTAGGTATTTAGTTGAATTTACGGCTTTTAAGTTAGACTGATTTATCGTGTAACTGAAGTTTAACGAGTTCCTTTTAGCACTCATGTGGATGACTTCACACTTTTCGTTATTTAGGGTCAACTGCCACTTTTTGCACCATTCAGATATTTTTCCTAAATTGTTTTGCAGTTTGTTTTGATCTTCTGATGACTTTATTAGTCGATAAACGACAGCGTCGTCTGCAAACAACCGAAGACGGTTGCTCAGATTCTCTCCAAAATCGTTTATATACATGAGAAACAGCAAAGGGCCTATAACACTACCATGGGCACGCCGGAAATCACTTCTGTTTTACTCGATGACTTTCCATTGTATTGTATGTTAACAGGGGACCTAGAAACGACGGAGAGGCTCCGTCCCCGCCACATCCGCAGTGGTCCACAACTCCACGACGGCCATCACAGTCCACTTCACTCCTCCGCCACCCCACACCGAACCCAGGGTTATTGTGCGGTGAACCCTCCCAGGGAACGTCTCACACCAGACGATTGTAAACCCTATGTTTGCGTGGTAGAGTAATGGTGGTGTACGCGTACGTTGAACTTGTTTGCGCAGCAATCGCCGAAATACACTCCTGGAAATTGAAATAAGAACACCGTGAATTCATTGTCCCAGGAAGGGGAAACTTTATTGACACATTCCTGGGGTCAGATACATCACATGATCACACTGACAGAACCACAGGCACATAAACACAGGCAACAGAGCATGCACAATGTCGGCACTAGTACAGTGTATATCCACCTTTCGCAGCAATGCAGGCTGCTATTCTCCCATGGAGACGATCGTAGAGATGCTGGATGTAGTCCTGTGGAACGGCTTGCCATGCCATTTCCACCTGGCGCCTCAGTTGGACCAGCGTTCGTGCTGGACGTGCAGACCGTGTGAGACGACGCTTCATCCAGTCCCAAACATGCTCAATGGGGGACAGATCCGGAGATCTTGCTGGCCAGGGTAGTTGACTTACACCTTCTATAAGCACGTTGGGTGGCACGGGATACATGCGGACGTGCATTGTCCTGTTGGAACAGCAAGTTACCTTGCCGGTCTAGGAATGGTAGAACGATGGGTTCGATGACGGTTTGGATGTACCGTGCACTATTCAGTGTCCCCTCGACGATCACCAGAGGTGTACGGCCAGTGTAGGAGATCGCTCCCCACACCATGATGCCGGGTGTTGGCCCTGTGTGCGTCGGTAGTATGCAGTCCTGATTGTGGCGCTCACCTGCACGGCGCCAAATACGCATACGACCATCATTGGCACCAAGGCAGAAGCGACTCTCATCGCTGAAGACGACACGTCTCCATTCGTCCCTCCATTCACGCCTGTCGCGACACCACTGGAGGCGGGCTGCACGATGTTGGGGCGTGAGCGGAAGACGGCCTAACGCTCAAAGTCCGTCAACTGCACATACGGTTCACGTCCACGCTGTCGCGGCATGCTACCAGTGTTAAAGACTGCGATGGAGCTCCGTATGCCACGGCAAACTGGCTGACACTGACGGCGGCGGTGCACATATGCTGCGCAGGTAGCGCCATTCGACGGCCAACACCGCGGTTCCTGGTGTGTCCGCTGTGCCGTGTGTGTGATCATTGCTTGTACAGCCCTCTCGCAGTGTCCGGAGCAAGTATGTTGGGTCTGACACACCGGTGTCAATGTGTTCTTTTTTCCATTTCCAGGAGTGTAGCTGTGGCGGAATAAGGGGAACCAGCCCGCATTCGCCGAGGAAGATGGAAAATCGCCTAAAAACCACCCACAGACTGGCCGGTTCACCGGACCTCGACAGAAATTCGCCGGGCGGATTCGTGCCGGGGACCAGCCGCAACTTCCCGTCTGGAAAGCCGTGCGTTAGACAGCACGGCCAACCGGGCGGGCTTCCATCACTTACTATGAACAGTGACCTCTCTGACAGGAAATCGCAAATCCAGTCACATAACTGAGACGATATTCCATAAGCATGCAATTTCACTACGAGCCGCTTGTGAGGTACAGTGTCAAAAGCTTAATTTCTTCTTGGTTGTTATACCGCGTCATATTTCTTCTAAACGATCGACGTTTTGTCTCCTCTTCTAGGATCTTCTTCAGGAGCTTGTGGTGTCCACTGTTGATTGAACATTGTGTCCAGTCAACCATACATCGCGAAGGAGATCCCAGAAGAGGGATCGAAACGTCGATCGTTTAGAAGACGTATGACGCGGCCTAGGAACTCAATAAAAAAAAATGGTTCAGATGGCTCTGAGCACTATGGGACTTACCATCTGTGGTCATCAGTCCCCTAGAACTTAGAACTACTTAAACCTAACTAACCTAAGGACATCACACACATCCATGCCCGATGCAGGATTCGAACCTGCGACCGTAGCGGTCACGCGGTTGCAGACTGACGCGCCTAGAACCGCACGGCCACACAGGCCGGCCGGAACTGAATACTGCCCGTTAACTGGAGATCGTACGAACGTAGTACGGGAACCGGCAACACCTTCTCCTTCCACGCTCTCTTCATCATTGTGATCGAGTTATAGTGATATGGACTGTTATCCTGCTGGAAGATGTCATCGACGTTGGGAAAGACTTCAAGCATTAAAGGACGCAGGAGGTACGCGTAGTCCACAGTTGTCATGCTGCCGTCGACTATTGGCCCATGGAATCCCAGGTCAGTATCCTCTGTAACATAACCTGTGAGGTTCACCTATGGTGAAGATTCACTTACACAGACCATGACTCTGGTATGTGACAGAAATACCGAGAAGTCGACACGACAACTGTTTACTTCGTACGTTCGGCTTGTTGCGCAGCTGGCGCATCTGTACTGTGGCGGTAATAGGCGGGCGGAGCGGCAGAAGCGTTCCCGCGGGGCAGGGCCTGGTCGAGCTCTGCGGCAGGCGGTCATATCGACCAGCCCGAGGGTGCATGGACATCACGTCGCGGCAGCGGGATGGCTTCCTCGGCCCACACTGCCCATCTGCGAGCATTCACAGACAACGCCTTGCCAAGCATTTTGCCAGCGAAGGCTAGACTTCCTTTCTTCCTTACTACAGGAATAGAACACGGCGGAAAATGTACAGATACAACACTGCTTCAGTGACTGTTCATGCCACCATCTTCAGGTGTATTACGATATTTTTATATGGGTGAATTTGTTTGTGACGTTCACGTGTATAGTCTATCTGGCGGACAACAAAGAAGTACCGAAAGGATTTATGCACATTTCTAGACAAGGTGTCTCTCCTAAGAGTGACCGGGAGTATTTTCTCTGTTGTTTCAGCAAGTATCTGAAGTTTCGTTTTTGCACTATGTATCTGGAGTCAGGCCAAAGAAATGGCTCTCATGACGTCTTCAACGCGACGCACAGTGTCCATGAAAAGCCTCGGTTTGTTTCTCGTTATAATCAAAGTGATTTTTAAAGCTGAATTTTCTGGCCCACTCGATAGAGCGGTCCCAGCTTAGTCTAGCGCGATATTTAATTTACCTATATGTATTAATAAGGACAGTAAAACTCGAAGAATAACCAGTACTCCAGTAGCGTCATTACTTCCGTCAGCCGCGCTGACTGCTACCGCCACAGACCGGAGATAATATAGACTGCGTATGACGTCATTTTACATCTAACGAGGGGACTTTCTGGGAGGTGCATCGAGTTTTGAGCTCCTACTTCGCCTGCTTATAGCGTGGGTAGGTATCTATCAAACCCTAAAATTGTAGATGCCAATGCGACCACGATTTTGAACTATTGCCTGTTTAAGTTTGGGCAGCTCTTTATATAAAGAAAAGTTTCACTCTCGCGGCAAGTGAGCGAGTAGCCGAGTGGGAAGCGAGTCAGACTCCCGTCCAAGCGACCCTGGTTCGAGACCTGTCTATGCTACTTTTGTTTCCTTTTTTTTAAAATATCTGTTTTAATTTTAATTAATCATGAACAGTCCGCAATAAATTGATTAAAAAGAATTACAAGCCTCTATAAATCAAAATTACAAATTGAATGTCACATTTTGTTTGAATCTTTTGCGTTTTTTTGTATTTTAAACAAGAAATTAACCGTAATGTAATTTCTTAAAATATTATTAGAGCTCAATTTGTATTCGTTGTATTTTTAATTTTCTTCCATTGAGGTAGTGAAAACTATAAAAAAAACAATGAATGAGGGATTAAAAATGTTTCATTTAATGGAAAGTTAATTGATATTTCCTATATTTTGACCAGTACATTCAGACTCGAAACATGCTGCCTGGTCGGACGAGTATCGTTTCAAATTGTATCGAGCGGATGCACGTGGACCCTTCAAGCTCTGTAATGGTGTGGGGCACGTGCAATTGGAATAATATGGGACGACTTTGACATGTGACACGTACGTAAGCATCCTGTCTGGTCACCTGCATCCATTCATGTTCCATTGTGCTTTCCGAAGGACTTCGGCAATTCCAGCAGGGCAATGCGACACTCCACACGTACAGAATTGCTACAGAGTGGCTCCAGAAACAATCGTCTGAGTTGAAACACTTCCACTGGCCACCAAACTCCCCAGGCATGAACATTATTAAACATATCAGGGATGCCTTGCAACGTGCTGTTCATAAGAGATCTCCACCCCCTCGTACTGTTATGGATTTATAATGTCAATTCTCTCCAGCTCTGATTCAGATATTAGTCGAGTCCATGCAATGTCGTGTTGCGGCACTTCTACATGCTCGTTGGGACCCTACACGATATTAGTCAAATGTACCAACTTTTTGCCTCTTCGATGAAGTTCTCCATCAGGTAATTGAACAACAATGGGCCTTTTCGCCTATTATACACAGTAGGTTTCCATGTACTTCTGTCGGTTACTTGTCAGGCCCGTCGGTTACTTGTCAGGCCCTGCACCAAGCATCAATCATACGCAGATCTTCCGGCACTTCAGTACAATTTTCTAGCACTGCGATTTTTCTATGTGGATGATGATCTACGAACAGGCTCGCGGAACGTCCGACTCTAACCAAGGGTAGCTCCCCTCGAATCAGCTGTTCACCCGCACCCCTAAACCGGCGACGACAGCGATTTGCATGGCGTGATTAATGCGCCACAGTGAACCCCGCTTATCGGCCATCTCCACACGAGCCGTGCGGTGGCGCGGTTCGCGAAATATTCAAATTCTGGTGGGGCGGCCGGTGCTTCCGTCACGCCACGCTGGCGCCTCGGCTGCGGGCCAATAAAGCAGCCGTGCGCCGCACACGCCGTATACAGTCCCACACGAGCAATATAGGGCGCACAGGGCAGCCCGTAACTGCAAAGGCACGCGCTACATAGCGATAGGACATATTGAAGTACAGGTCGGGTCATAAGTCACTTGTCAAAAACGCGTTTGGAGTGAAAATGGTACAAGTGGCTCTGAGCACTATGGGACTCAACATCTGAGGTCATCAGTCCCCTAGAACTTAGAACTACTTAAACCTAACTAACCTAAGGACATCACACAACACCCAGTCATCACGAGGCAGAGAAAGTCCCTGACCCCGCCGGGAATCGAACCCTGGAACCCGGGCGTGGGAAGCGAGAACGCTACCGCACGACCACGAGATGCGGGCTTATTCTAATGTTCTAAAGAAATTCAGCACCTAATCAACACTGTACCTCGAGAAATGAGCTTTGCCTGAAAGCAACAAATAACGACGTATCCCTGAATTATTCTCCATTTATAATAAATAGTAAGCCGAGTAACCGGTCGAACAGCGTCACAAGTCTAATCACAATTTAAAATCATAGACAGTGAAACGCTAGAGTCTGTTGTTGTACTGAATGTTCAAATACCTTGTGGGATGCTGTCGGGTAAGCTTCTCGACACTTTCAAGGAAGATATCGCCTTCTTCACGAAAGTTATCTGAATTATAGACTGTTATGATGTCTCTTACTTCATAAGAGATTCAAATGTGTCTATTTCGGTAAACAGTAGTAATCTAACGAGACAGTCTTTCGCAGTATATTTTACTTTCTATTGTTTTATCTACTGATGTCCTGAATAACTCTTGCATTTACTTGAAAATGCAACGACGATGCTAAGATATTCGAATATTAAAGAAAAGCACAAATGTAATTCACGTACCGATGGCGATGAAAGTTTCAGCAAATATAGCAACTAAATTTACTAAACGTAAGGGAGTGGTTTGTCATTCCTCAATGGTCTCGGTCGCTTTATCTGATGTTAGTGACAGCGAAACAGCGCTCTTTTGGAATCAACTTGTACTGTTGGGGGTGAAAAATACTGTGACCATGTTGCAAAAGCCGCCTGATTATTGCTATATCACGAAAGCGGATTCAATAAGCAATAGCATCAATTCGACAATGACACACCCGTAAATTAACAGAGAAGTGGTGCCTTCCAAAACGTGCCGGCCCATTGCGGCCGAGCGGTTCTAGGCGCTACAGTCTGGGACCGCGCGACCGCTACGGTCGCCTCGGGCATGGATATTTGTGATGTCCTTAGGTTAGTTAGATTTAAGTAGTTGTAAGTTCTAGGGGACTGATGACGTCAGAAGTTATGTCCCATAGTGCTCAGAGCCATTTGAACCATTTCCAAAACGTAAATATGGTTTCTCGCTTAGCGAAGAAAAGGTAGATCAAAGACATTCTTTTCTGCAAGAAGCAAATATACAGTGTTAATCCTGATCCAGTCCGTAGAAAGTACTCCGATTAATTTTCGAGTCAAACGCAAGCCGTGAAAGATGCAGATCCATGAGCAAGCGTTTTAATCAATCGCTAAACAGAAAGCAAACGCTTGGTATTAAAGTCTAAAACGAAGACTGCATGTACTTACAAATTCAGAGATCCTTCGGCTAGCTAGACGACGCCGTACTAACGTACCTGAAACAAAATATTAAGCCTTATGAAAATCTGTTATGTCAAAGGAAACAAAGAGAGAAACTAAAATATCAGCTAATAAACACTCAAATCATTGTTTAACAGAGACCGCCGCGAGCAGAGATTACTACTCCTGAATCGCTCCTGTTACAGCGGTCGACTGAGCTGCTCCTTTTAGAACCATATCTGTATTCAAATGTAATGTTTCAATTGTTAAAATGATTTAATGCTACCACGAGCTGTCCTTTTTTTATCCGCTGTACTATTGCACAGTTTCGGTCTTAAATGATTTTGAAGTATTAAGCGGTAGCGCCACACATTCACTGTATTAGAAATTAGTTAACATAACAACATAATTACACGTCAGACCTTACGATGTGCTAGGACTGAAAAAAATTACTTTACAAAAAAATTCATCGATAGCACATTACGCCAAGCGAGTCTTTTTACCTGTACATACCGTATTCAAATAGTGGTTTGTTATTATGTTTAACTTTTAAGTAATTGCTAATACACTGAATGTACGGTGCTTCCGTATAATAGGATACGTGATAATGGTCAAAGACCGAAATTGCGCAGTCGTACAACTAATAAAGAAAAGTAACAAATGGCAGTAGTCAAGATCAGAACACGTATTTATTTTTCTGACAACAGCTTTCAGTCATTTTCATACAAGTACGTAACTCCGAAGTAAACAAAATTGGCAAAAAACTCCAGCTATTCATCTTATAAAGTATTATTTAAGCAGAACAGTTACAAAATAAAATATGCATATGTGTCATTACGTCACTTAAATAATATTTTGTAAGGTAAATAGTATCACTTTTGGCCTACTTTGTCTAAAGACAACCTTTTTATGACTGAAACCGGTTACCAAAAAATTAAACACCTAGTTTTTTTAGATTACGAAAGAAGATCGCTGTTGTTCCAATGACGACTTCACGAAACAACAGAGAAAAAGAATAACAGCTGCAGACGACATTAAGTCGCTTAAACAGTTTATCGCATCTGCGGACCTAGTCTCAACGAAGATAATATTTAATGAATGGAGATAACAGGCCTACCCACAAACAAAGCATAGCGAAACTGAAATTGTACGTATGAAAACACTTTTTTGGCAACTGTAAGGTTAGCTTTTTTCCAGACGGTTTCCTACAGATCAATGAAAGTTAATTTCTCCTCTTCGAGAAACGAGTTTTGTGCCATTTGTTTCTACAACGGACTGAATCGTTCTCGAACCGGTTTGCAGGCTTTACAACGAGGAAAATATCCCCACGGCCTATACAGACGACCTCGACCTGAAGCCTAAAGTTCTGGAGCACTGATGTCATCGGAGCCTGCTGTAAAGAGGAATAGATGCAATAGTGGGAAATACTCCAATCCTTTCAACACGACATTGGTTTGAGTCAGCAACGATGTTTTCAAGTTGCATACATTGAAACACAATAAGTATACTTACCACGTTTTCAAAGTTTCCTCTAAGTAAATGATGTAACAACATGTTTACCGAAGACCCATAACTGTATTCATCTAACGTTCATGTAATTACCTGAAGTCAGTCTTATCGGTGACCAACGCAGAGTCCGCCTGCAAAGTAATGATCACTGCTAGCCTCTATGGCCCACGAGCAAACTCGTATTATGCCAACTTTAAGATGTCATGAAATAGTGCTATGTACTGGTGTCACTAGATTCGCTGTGGAACGATTGTCCGCTTAAGTCGAAGGACTCTGCAAGTTGTGGTGATTTCTTTAGCCATACTGATCGCTAAACTTGCACATTTTTTAGAACAAGATTGCGAGACTTTATAGGCTTAGGAAGAATTGAGTAATGTATCATATATATTCCGTACAGTAAATATCTGTTACTACGGCATATCTGGACATATTGCTCTGTAAATCTACAGTTTTGTATAGACGCCCTCAACTGCACCCATATTAAAACCTTAATCAGTTAAAAACCTTATACAAGATTTTGTTATTTTTTAGCGCTGAACAGACACTGTCTAAATAAAACACAAACAGAGATCACAAATTACTCAACAGTTTCCCACGGCAATCCGTTCACCTACAACGAACATACGCAAATAATCTTACAGTACACTCAAAAAGGTAAGTTTAACGTTTTTACAGCAACATTAGATAAATGGTACGATTCCGGGCGCTCTGCCGAGTTGTTCTTTCGATTGACGCACAGTATTTCGACGACTGACCCTACTGTCTTCTTCAGGTGCTACTATGCTTTTCTGATTGGAGTCTAAACAGCGAGTATATGTTACAGGAAAATTCGCAGCATCTGAAGAAGTCGGCTGACTCGGTAGTTGAAATATTGTGCATAAATCGAAACAAAAATTTGGTAGAACACCCGGAAGCACACGATTAATCAATCACGAGCAGAAATTCTGAGAGATCATAGCCTCAGATGTCTTTAGTTAGTCGACGATAAAACCGGGTAATAGCTCCATTTCTACAAACTGATCTGATGTGAAGTTCTCGACGTCTGTGGTGATAAATTTCTGAAGAAAAGCATTATTACAACCACCAGCTGTACATATACAGGGTGTTACAAAAAGGTACGGCCAAACTTTCAAGAAACATTCTTCACACACAAATAAAGAAAAGATGTTATGTCGACATGTGTCCGGAAACGCTTAATTTCCATGTTAGAGCTCATTTTAGTGCTAGAACATGTGCCTTTACAAGTACGACACAACATGTGGTTCATGCACGATGGAACGCCTGCACATTTCAGTCGAAGTGTTCGTACGCTTCTCAACAACAGATTCGGTGACCGATGGATTGGTAGAGGCGGACCAATTCCATGGCCTCCACGCTCTCCTGACCTCAACCCTCTTTACTTTCATTTATGGGGGCATTTGAAAGCTCTTGTCTACGCATCCCCGGTACCAAATGTAGAGACTCTTCGTGCTCGTATTGTGGACGGCTGTGATACAATACGCCATTCTCCAGGGCTGCATCAGCGCATCAGGGATTCCATGCGACGGAGGGTGGATGCATGTATCCTCGCTAACGGAGGACATTTTGAACATTTCCTGTAACAAAGTGTTTGAAGTCACGCTGGTAATTTCTGTTGCTGTGTGTTTCCATTCCATGATTAAAGTGATTTGAAGAGAAGTAATAAAATGAGCTCTAACATGGAAAGTAAGCGTTCCCAGACACATGTCCACATAACATATTTTCTTTCTTTGTGTGTGAGGAATGTTTCCTGAAAGTTTGGCCGTACCTTTTTGTAACACCCTGTATAACTTACTACTATCTAAGAAAGCCTGAATTGCCCAGGTATTGATTTTCTATCAGAAACTAAGCTTATACGTACTCCTGCAGCAGACTCGGTGTGAGGTAATCCCGGACAGTTTCTGAATGCTGGGCGCAGCTGCTTTGCGTGTCTACAACGTGATTCCTTTAACAGCTCTGGGATAGCGCCTCTTCATAGCTGTATAGACCACAATTGTTCTCGCCAACAACCGTTCGCGCTTGGCAGTTGAAAGCTGTCGAAAGCGCTGCCAGGCGTCAGAGAGTCCCTTACGTTGACTCCGCTGTAGGAGGGCCTTAGTAGTGAAGAAAAAATGTATTAGAACTTCACGCATGATGCGGCATTTCTTAACGCATCTCATTGATTATGACGTCATAACTCTTGAACTATGCATCATACAAGGATACATTCAGTGGCGTACGTGCATATTGTGTGCGAAATATGTTGCGAATAGAATTAGTAGCAAAGACGTAATACATTAAACGTTATGCATGAAGCAGCAGTTTTTTTGCGCATCTCTTCGCACTGTTTATAATATCATATCTCCTGATTTATGTGTGATACAATGGTATAATTTTGTAGGTACATTCAAGGGCATATGTGGATACTGTCGTCAAAATGTGTTGCGAACAGATTTAGTAGGAAAGACGTAATAAATGTAAACGTCATGCACAATGCGCCCGTTTCCCACGCATCTCAATGTTTGTGGCCTCATATCTGCTGACCTATATTTGGTACCATGACATAATTTTGAAGGTTCAACAGTGACCGTTGTGGATAGTGTCTGCGACATTTACTGCAAACAGAGTTAGTTACACACAAGTAATAAATTTAAACGTTGTGTTTGAAGCGGCATTTTTTCGCACACCTCATTGTTTATGACATCATATCGCCTGGACTGTGATAGGTAAGTGTTTCTTAACCCCACAGCGATTGTCGCGTGACAGTAAGGGATAAGGGTACCACGATATATACATTCTGTGTGGATTATATTATTATTATCATTATTATTGTTATTATTATTGTAAGTTGAATGTGTACAGCTGATGGCTATAAAATGCTTTTCTTGAAATACTTAACTGCTGTAGCAAGTTATCTATAGAAAGTCATTTAATACAGGTACTAAATTTTGATTTTGGTATTATTCCCGCAAGTTCAGGGATGCAAAATATGTGACAATCTGCATAACAGAAAACATAATGGTGATTCCACGCTATCACGCTGAACTTCAAACATACTTTTACAGACCCTACTGGGAAATAAATATTTTTAAAAATAAATAGCGTTTCATAGAATGAGAAAAAGCCGTCCTCTGCCATCCAGGAAGATCAGCTACGTACTCTCCAAGCTTGCATGTTCAGTCCACCTCCTGAAAATCATCTACGGCTTCGGCCATTCAATCAATGAAATCTGTGGTCGCAGAATGGTTTTTGCTTGGTAGTTCTCCCTCTTCTGCTAACTGCTCCCGTCTGCCAAGGTCCGGCGTGTCATTTACAAAGCAACGGCCATCTTCCACCGATGATATGTGGTGCACGTGTATTCACGGAATCGATATCGTACGTCAGTATATCTTTTCTCAACTGGGGAGAACGTGATTACTTCCGGCGTCCACTGGGAGCAGCCGGCGCAACGACGACTGAAACGGATCGGTCGAACACGCGAAGTCAGCCGTGCGCTGGAGTGAATTGTGACAACAAAACCGATGAGGGGCTCGGCGTGGTATAGTGCCAAGCGACTCTTACGTTGCAACTGTGTGAGAAACAACTTCTTGGCACCGTCTACTCCCACTGCGTTTCCTGCAATCCAAGGCGGCTGTTAACTTGGTGAAGCGCCTTGAGAAGAAAAGCCTGAGCAGATTAAGTCTGGTACACGACATCGAAGGCTATCAATCCGTTACTCCAGGAAGATCACAGAGAAAAATTAGTCGGTGAGAACTTTACGTTTAACTTGTTCCTATCGTTACTTCGGATCTCACCAGAAAATTGATACTGGATATTTACCTTTTCTCTCTGTCATAGTTAATATTTTACTTGTGTGTTTATCAATACCGTTTGAACATTAGTCTGGGTGACGGCAGTTACCGAGTCTTGCAGTACTTCCTCTGGGTCGGTTGGTAACTGCTGAGTACCGTACGTAATGATTTTTTTTAAATTTATTACTTCAGCTGGAGCCCTTTTACACGTATTGTTTTTTCTTTATTGTGATAATTCAGGGAGAGGGAAAGCAGAAGGCAGTTTTGGCAGCACTTGCCCACCACTACCTTTTACTTATCTTCTGCTCTGACCTAAATGTTTTCAGAATGTATAAGACTTATTAAGCCTTGGGTTATTTTAAGCACCAATAAATCGGCATCGCCCGTGTTTTTTTAATAGCCAAAACTTATTAGCAACCTAAATTGGCGTTTTAACGATGTAAAAGCTGTTTTTTAATTGTGTTTCTCTCTCTTCTAGGTCTTCATCACTTGTTACCCTACCTATCCCATTCTTGCACCAGTGCCTGTCGGAGCTCCTGAAGTGTCGTAGGGGTTTGAAGACGTGCAGCGATACGTCGACATCCCAGACATGCCCGATGGGGTTTACGTCTGGAGAACAGGCAGGCCACCCCATTCGCCTGATATCTCCAGTTTCAAGGTACTCTTCCACGATGGTAGATCGGTGGCGCCATGCGTTATCGTCCATCAGGAGGAAGGTGGGACCCACTGCACCCCTGAAAAGGCGGACATATTGGTGCAAAATGACATCCCGATACACCTGACCTGTTAGTTTCCCTGCCAAAGACATGCAGGGGTGTACGTGCACCTATCATAATCCCACCCCACACCATCAAACCACGACCTCCATACAGGTCCCTTTCAAGGACATTAAGGGGTTGGTACTGTTGTACTGTGTTCTTAACACCAGGCTTTACTGGCTCTCCTGTGGCCAGGGGTCAGTGGAATGCCCCCTGCAGGTCTCCTGGCGAATAAATCATGTCTGTTCACTTGTCTGTAGACTGAGTGTCTGGAGACAAATGTTCCAGTGGCTGTCGTAAGGTCCCGAGCAAGGCTACCTGCAGTAAGCCGTGGTCGTCTGTGGGCACTGATGGTGAGATATCGGTCTTCCTGTGGTATTGTAAACTGTGGACGTTCCGTACTGTAGTGCCTTAACACGTTTCCCAGTCTGCTGGAATCATTGCCATAATCTTGAGATCACACTTTGTGGCACACGGAGGGCCCGTGTTACGACCTGCTGTGTTTGACCAACCTCCCTAGTATTCTACCCCTCATAAAGTCATCAATATGTGTTCTCTGAGATATTTTGAACACCCAGTCACCATTAACACGTCTGAAAACGTCTGCCCACTAACTTGCTGCACCGTACTCTGACATTCATTATCCTTAATTTATGGACATCAGTGTATAACAAATGCAATGAATAAATGTGTTCTCTTATTAAAAGTTTTTCAAGAACTTCTACGTTGAGAAATCTGGTAATTTTGCAGAACGTCAAGATAAATTGTTCGGGCAAAATGAAATGAACGTATGGCATCGTTGGCCGGGAGGCCGCTGTTCGGGGAAGTTCGGCCACCAAGTGCAAGTCTTAATTCATTTGACGCCACATTGGGCCCCCGCGTGGACTGCCCACGAATGTGCCTGCCGCGGTCTCGAACACGTGAAAATTTACGCCAATGCCTCAGGGGTCTCTCCTAACATCCAGATCGGGGAGAGCGTCACTAGGGGGAACTCTTTCAGGAACGTGCTACATTTTGTTAGGACGCCGCGCGCCCCCTCGAGGCGAGGAAGCTGTGGGCTAGCAGCAGCGGCAGCAGCTCCGGCCGCGCTGAATCTCGGCCGCTTCCGCCGGCTCCCCGGTGCTTCCTGCCAGCTGTTGCGGTCGCCACTCTGGACGCGGCCGCGGCCGCACACCTGCTGCCCGCATCCCTCCATAACACATACCTGCCGGCCGGCCCGCGGACGCAGCAGATGTTCCACTCTGCACTGCGCAGCTCTGCACCTACTGTACTGTACGTCTGCTTCCCGTCTCACGTCATCGTCCGCAGCATTACGACTACACAGACCGCTCGGTTCCGACCTACGGATAATTACTTCTGAGGTATAAAACCTGAAAGTTTGGATTATGGTTTAGCCTCGATTCTAAAATCTTTTTGCTGTTGTGGTCTTCAGTCCAGAGACTGGTTTGATGCAGCTCTCCATGCTACTCTATCCTGTGTAAGCTTCTTCATCTCCCAGTACCCATTGCAACCTACGTCCTTCTGAACCTGTTAAGTGTATTCATCTCTTGGTCTCCCTCTACGGTTTTTACCCACCACGCTGCCCCCAATACTAAATTGGTGATCTCCCGATGCCTCAGAATATGCCCTACCAACCGAACCATTCTCCTAGTCAAGTTGTGCCACAAATTTCTCTTCTCTCCAATTCTATTCAATACCTCCTCATTAGTTGTGTGATCTACCCATCTAATCTTCAGCATTCTTCTGTAGCACCACTTTTCGAAAGCTTCTATTCTCTTCTTGTCTAAACGATTTATCATCCACGTTTCACTTCCATACATGGCTACACTCCATACAAATACTTTCAGAAACGACTTCCTGATACTTAAATCTATACTCGATGTTAACAAATTTCTCTTCTTCAGAAACGCTTTCCTTGCCATTGCCAGTGTACACTTTATATCCTCTCTGCTTCGATCATCATCAGTTATTTTGCTACCCAAATATCAAAACTCCTTTACTACTTTAAGTGTCTCATTTCCTAATCTAATTCCCACCACATCACCCCACTTAATTCGACTACATTCCATTATCCTCGTTTTGCTTCTGTTGATGTTCATCTTATACCCTCCTTTCAAGACACTGCCCATTACGTTCAACTGCTCTTCCAAGTCCTTAGCTGTCTCTGACAGAATTACAATGTCATCGGCGAACCTCAAAGTTTTTATTTCTTCTCCATGGATTTTAATTCCTACTCCGAATTTTTCTTTTGTTTCCTTTACTGCTTGCTCAATATACAGACTGAATAACATCGGGGATAGGCTACGACCCTGTCTCACTTCCTTCCCAACCACTGCTTCCCTTTCATGTCCCTCGACACTTGTAACTGCTATCTGGTTTCTGTACAAATTGTGAATAGCCTTTCTCTCCCTGTATTTTACCCCTGCCACCTTCACAATTTGAAAGAGAGTATTCCAGAAAACATTGTAAAAAGCTTTCTTTAAGTCTACAAATGCTAGAAATTTGCCTTTCCTTAATCTATTTTATGAGATAAGTCGTAGGGTCAGTATCGGTTCACGTGTTCCAACATTTGAACGGAATCCAAACTGATCTTCCCCGAGGTCGGCTTCTACCCGTGATTCTAAAATATTTTTACTAATTAATCTCTATTACCACCATTTCATCAACATTTATTAGAGCACCAGTATCAAGAGAGATTTGACATCCACCACTGATAAAGAGTTCCAAAAGTCTTTCCTCCACTGTCATCTTCAACAATAAGAATCCATGCTGTTCAAGCATGATTTCTAATGGCACCCGACCACCTTCCTTTCCATGGTCGTCTCCGTGTTTGTCTTACTTTATATGATCAAAAGTATGTAGATACCTACTGGTTGACATAAATAACGATTGTGTCCACGCTTCGTCTCTACGGAGGGTTGAACTCCGCTGGGGCCACTTTCAGGGAGTTGTCGCAATGTCTGTGGAGGAACGACAAGAGAATAAACCAGAGAAGATAGTGATGTTGGACGCTAGAATCTGGAGCGAAGTTGCTGTCATAATTCGACCCAAAGGTGTTCCACTGCGTTCAGATCGGGACTTGTGGTATGTCGTTCCATTTCAGGGATGTTATTGTCCACAAATCATTGCGTCACAGATGCTTTATGCTCTCATGCCGATACAAACAATAGTCTCCGAACTGTTCCTCTATTCTACGCAGTACAAAGTATTGTAAGATTTATTCAGTTCCATACGCTTTCTGCGATTTTCTTAAGTGCAATAAGGGAACTACACCCTAACCACGAAAAACACCATCATACCCTAACACGACCTCCTCCGTACTTCACTGTTGACACTAAAGATGATGAGCGGTAACGCTCCTTAGGCATTCAGCTAACTCAACTCCTGCTGTCAGATTTCCACGGGTTACCGCACCTCCGACTTCGCTTAGCACTGACCACAGAACTTTGTGTCTTATAAGGAACTGCTTGGCTATTGTACCCCGTTGTTTTTACTCCCTATTCACAGTCACTGTGCTATCTGGACTGCTGGTAGAATCTTTGAACTCACGAGTGATGCATTACGCTGATTTCAAGCGCTTTTTCTCAAACATCCTCCACAAGATCCGGCGGTCTCTCTCCGTCAGTACGTGATGTCTGCCCGTCTCAGTTTACCTGTGGTCGCTCCTTCGCGTTTCCACTGCACAATCACATCACCATGAACCGACTTTACAATGGTTAAAATGTCCCTGACGAATTTCTTAACTCGGCTAGCATCCAATTACTAGTCCTCATTCGAAGTTGCTGAGCACTGCTGACCGACCTATTCTGTTTTTATTGCTTCCCTGCTGACAGGGTAATACTCTCCGCCTCCTTTTACAATGGCGTGTACGCCTCTCGTGACATCCAATGGTCAGCTGTTAAATACACAGGGGTGTCCGGATACGTTCCATCAGACAGCATACCTCTTGCAACCCAGCAAAGAATGTCCTTGGTTCATCTACCATCCACTCGCCTGCCCACATGTCACGCCTATTCATCGTTATAAGTCGAGTTTCTTCCATTTATTTGTTTATTTTCCTGCCCGTCCTTGTGATTCTCAACATACCTGTACATCTCTCCACTAATCGTTGCGAGTTTGTGCCACACTACCATAAGCCAAAACTGGAAATACAACTGATTATGAAATTTATATGGAACTATATTAACTTACCAAAAGAACGCCAGGCCACATTTGAGCATCTCGTAATTCTTTCGCTGTCCATCCTGTCACTTGTCGTTAGTAATAAATTCCAACCTGTCATTTGTGATTGGTAATAACTGTCATTAGCAACGGTTTTTCTGATTTGGAAAATCTGCAAGTAAATGTCTGGATGCTAACATTCTCTCGGTCTCTGCGGACAGAACACACAGAAAGTAGCAGAATCATTCCGCAACTGTTGGTCTCCTACATTTTTTTTTGTGGACACCTTTGTCGGGCACAGATTATGTTAGTGCGATACTAATTTCTGAATCTTCACGCTAAATTTCCGTTGTACTGCGACAGATGGTCAACAGCCGCGGAGCGTTATGAAAGGCATCCGACATCGAGGTGCGGATGAAACAGAGAATTTTCATTGTCTCCCTCTCTTAAGTCCATTGACATTTGCTAAAGGTGTATGGAAACGATACAGCAGACGATTAATTTGAGGCGGTGGGTACTGTGTTGGATTAATGGCGGAAATTATCTGACCAAGGCCCAGCCGACCCTGCTGAGCTGCCATCTCTCATAATTACAGCCTTGGTCGGCGTACAGTTGTCTGTATACCTGAATGTCAGCTGTAACGCCTTAGGCAAGACGTTAAGTCTGGTGTCACCGCCAGGTTGCTAGGTGGTAGCCTTTAAATCGGCCACGGTCCGGTAGTCTACGTCGGACCCGCGCGTCGCCACTATCAGTGATTGCAGACCGAGCGCCGCCACACGACAGGTCTAGAGAGACTTCCTAGCACTCGCCCCCGTTGTACAGCCGACTGCGCTAGCGATCGTTCACTGACTCCTACGCTCTCATTTGCCGAGACGTTAGTTAGCATAGCCTTCAGCGACGTTATTTGCTACGACCTAGCAAGGCGCCAGTATCCGTACTATTGATATTGTGAATCATGTACCATAAAGAGCGACGTTCTCCATTAATGGATTAAAGTTAAGTATTCCACCGGCTACGTCCGTTTTTCTCAATTCTAATTCCCTTGTCATGTTCCAGACCTCACGTCAGCCTGCGTGAGCTAAAACGCGTGCATTTCGGCCTCCTTTAGTTATACGGGTTGGCTCTCCTGCCAACCACAACATTAAGCACCATTGGTTATAACAAGGCGTGTACAAGATGGATATTACGGATGATTAAACAGCCACAACAAAAGACCATCGAATCCAATTTCGTCGAGACCTGCTGGACCAGTACGAGGCTCAATCTCTGACTACCACTATAGATGAGATTCATCAATACTGCCAAAATAGACTGTCCATGAAATGCGAATTATCCGAGAAAGAAGGTGTTAAAGACGCAGCAATTTGCTGGAATAGTAATGTGTATAGTCTTCTGGGATAGGCACGATGTGATTCTTTTTGATGTTGGAGCGTAAAGTATCTTTGAATTGAGAACTTTACGACACGTATTTATAGAGATAGGCCAATGTAGACGACAAACTTCCGCGTGAGACAAGATAAAACCAGGATTCACAATAGTTTTGCGGCCATGACACTCTAGCAAACTTTGGCTCCACTGTCCTACCACATTCGCTGTAGGGTCGTGATCTACCACCTTCACAATTCAGTCGCTGTCAACGTTCGAAAGATGGATTGGGTGACCAATATTTTCCAGACACATATGTTGTAATGAAAGCTATGAGACAACCCATTCAGGTTTGTACGAGGGTGCAATGTAAGCTGTTCTTCAGTGCTGGTGACTATGTGGCAAAATGATAGTATGTAGCAGAAAGCTTGTTCTGTTTATTTTGCTTTGTGTATCTGTTGTAGTTTTCATGAAAATAAATGGGAGGCATTAGCTTCGAAATAACTCCCGTAGTTTCGTTAAAACACAAATGCCAACATTTTGGCGAAAGGTTGTTGGAGAGAGTTTGTTACTAACGCAAATGTATACTCATTCGTTTCGCTATAAAACGCAGCTGTGGCAACAAATATTCCACAGCGAAGAGAATAGGGCACTCCGCCAGAGCGTGTCTTGTCTTTCAGAATAGATAAGTAGAGTTTCGACATGCAATACGCTACTGTCATCTTCTGTGCAGATTACGGGTGAGAAGAAGGAATGTTAAAGTGCCGTCTACTTTTATTTTTGATAGAGCTAGTTCCGTTCAGACAGCCGTGGCGAGCGATGTTGACCGCTGCCTTACCAAAAGCAAAGATTTAAAGCAACTAGGGAATACGGAAACCAATGGTCAAAGATTTGAACTTCATATTGACTCAAAAGAACCCACAATATGAATCACTGAATCGCATCAGTAGCTGCCCAATTTTGAGTTATGTTTTATTTTTTATTTTACGCGTCTACTTCCGTAGGATCAAATTGAGGAGCAAATATCCAAGGTCATGGAACGCGTCAGTACATAAAATGACAACATAAAAGTACTGACAGATAAAATAAAGTGTTCATGAATCCCATAAAAAGACAAGCTATAAATTTGTGTAAACGCTGTCTGATAGTATCGACCTCCTCGGCAATTTGAATTGTCGCAGGCGATACAGAAGATTCAGAAGCAAATGCGCAGTTTTTTTAGTCTGCGCGAGAGCATAACTAATGCTCAGCAATTTCCAGTGGGAGACGCAACATGAAAGACGTGGTGCACTTACAAATTCAGTGGATGCTCTTCCAAGACGGGAAACAGTAATCCTTCATACCAACATCTCACATGCGAACAGTGATGGAACAATCTGAGAAGTACGGGCTTACACGGAGGTGCGTCGACGAACAACCAATCCAAGCATACCAGCAGAATAGACAGGATGGAAAACATACAGCTAAAGAACATACCATCCGCGACATACAGCACCGCAGCTTCCAGTGCACACGTGTAGGTTTAGAAACTGATGTAACTCTCAGGTTTTATCGTTGAGACGGGATCCTTCTCGCTGACCAGAAAAAGTTAAGGAATCAGACGTGCTCTGATTCAGTCAAATTATACTCGCCAATATACTTTTACGTGCTTATAATTACAGACCAATCGCAGTACCATATATTATTATTATTATTTACTTGAACAGCGTTAGTGAAAAGCAGTGACTGTATTACCAAAGAAACCTCTACTGACTTAACTGATTTAAAACTGCAAAACAGAGCAAAAGGCAACATCTATCAAAGATTAAGTTCAAGAGAGCCGATGATATAAAAGTTGTAGACACACACCGGAAAAAGTACAGCCCACAATGCGAATTCATCGCCGCTGCCAGCGCTTGTTCTACAGCAAACAACGGTGGCACGAAAAGTTTTCGCTGCAGAACTTTTAAAATCGTTGACGCCATCAGAAGCAGTGATCTAAGCGCTGGAACGTATTTCGATAATTGTTACGAAGAGACTTGACACTTTTTTTTTAAAAAAAAGTATTCTTGCAAATGAATACTCCGAATAAATTTTGTGAATATTAGAGATTGTTTCTCGTACCGCACTCCCATTCTTGAAACAAAATAGATCTCATCAAAGAAGCACCCAATTAGAAGGTGCTTTTGTATTCTTTTCCTGGTGATATAAGACTCTTGCATCTTTATGAAAAAATGTGTTTAAATTTCGCGTCTTGAGAGAGCACCCGAAAAAGACAACTGAAACGCAACAACATATGCGAATAATACGACAAATTTCGTGGTCAAGAAGGATTGAATCTTAGCTGAAGTGTTCGCCGCTTTACTAAAATATCTGTTCCATTTTTTTGGACAACGTTTGATTAACAATTAAATTTCGTATTTACGTGGGCCAATAAACTGTGTAAGCTAAGTGAATTTTTTTTAAAACACTCCGTGTCACACTTGCCCACTTGGAGTTAACTTCATCCGTGATAATATCTCTTAAATACATCGATATTTTTGTACTGCTGTACAATTAAGGCGTTAGATTAACTTCAAGCACGCCTATCTAGATAAAGAATTGTTAAGAAATAATATATATTCTGTTAAGTTACTGCTTTTAACTACAAGTAAAAAAATTGATGTAATGAGGAGCTAATGTTGTTATATAACAACTTTTGAAGAGGGTTCTTGAACACCTCCTACCTGAAATCGCACAACAGTGCCAAATACAATAAAAGTCAACAGCTGGCATCAATCATGAAAAAGGTCACCCAATTTAGAGATGCATGATTTAGTAATATAGCTGAAACCTCAGCTAATAAAATGCCACTACCTGAAAAGCAAAATACACAATATGCTACACAGCGTAGAGATACTGATGTATTCAGGTTTTCTCGGCTTGACTGATTAACGATGAGCTTTCGATGTTCAGCTGAGTTGTTGCTTCCATTTTTCTCTACAGTATTTCGACGACCAAACCAGTCTTCAGCTGTTTTACGTAGCCGCTGCTGCAGTCCGGGCACAACAACGCGGCACGCAACACGTGAAGACGACGACTGGGGCGGTCTTCGAAATATCACGCACAGAAACGGAATCAACAACTCTGCTGAACATCCGAAAGCACACGGTTACCGTGTTCGCTTTTAATTTTATATTACGTGGAAACAGGAGAATCACGTACGGCACGTGTGACTTGTAACTGCTGTACGTGAAGAGTCGTTTGTTGCAAATGAAACGAATTGTCTGCTGTAGATCCCCGCAGCAATCACCATTTCGTTAACTAGTCGGCTCACAATAAGAGACTAATCAAGTGTCTGTGTGTCTCAGCTCATCGCGTCATAGAATACAGAAATGGCTAAGCAACTCCGTAAATAGCGTCTTGATTTTCAACGCTCAAAGCCATTCTACTCTGGGTAGCGAATTTCCGTTGTAACAAAAGACACAATGAGCGATACAAAATTTAGAGATGTGAAATAGAACACTAACGGTTTTTAACGCCGTTTCTTCAAAGAATCGAACTTCCGTGTATAAACAGTTTTAAATGTCTGATATTAATGAGTTAATGTGTTGTATACTTGACATTAACCATGTCAATCCTTTAGAGCACAAGATGCAAGAGCCTAATAACGTTAATATTACGAGTTTCGAATTAGTGGCCCACTATTTTGTGTGCTGCATGGGAGGATAGTTTGAAATTACTGTTCTAGTTTGCTGGAAATTGCTACGTTCTCTTATTATCAACGATGGATTAGTATGGTCTGGATAATTTGCAGCCTTTTTTTTTAAAAAAAAGCTAGTTTTCCGTGCATTTCAATGTTTATGACGGCATATAGTCCGAATTACGTGTTGTACAATAATAGGTATTGTGAGGGGTCTCAGCAAGGCAAATGTTCGTAAATATTTGAAATTATGTGTAACGCTTGTTGGAAGTCGTTAAAAGTTCTCACTCTCAGATACAGGATTATGTAGTGTGGGTAATTAGCGCCCGCGAGTTAAGGTCTCTCATGACTTAAAGAAAGTTTTTGACTTCGACACTTTACTTACTGTGTTAAAACTTTCTTAATTAACTAGTATATGGCAGCAAAATTTTTTTTTGTCCAGGGAAGCCTAATTTTGCATTGATTTTTTTCCAAAAATAATTCATTCATAGTAACTGTACAATTCTTTTGCGAGATACAGACATATTCACATCAAGTATACACAAAAAATGTCTACGTTATTCAGCACATCATCAGAAGTTTCAGCATTTTTTTTTTTTACAGGTATCAGCATGTCTTTCTTTTGTAGGCTACAGCCTTGATCGTCATCCTTTGCCTACAACTGAGCAGGATATCTGAGAAAGTCTCGGGTCTCTTTCGATATTACTATTTTAAGAGCGAAGTTACAATATGTATGATACTGATTTCTGTTACAAAAAATGTGCATATAGTGAAGTTTCGATTTTGAGGAAACTAATTTTCTACGGCAGTGAAATACAAGGTGTAACAAAAATAATCATTCGATTTGGCACATTTATATTGCCGAAACTAATAAACATGTACAATGATTTTTGGTTTTTGATAAACGGGAAATTCAAAAAATATTTTTTGTTTCATTTTCATAGGTGTTCAATATGCCTCGTTGAAATGCACGGCACATGTCAAGGCGGTATTCAAATTGTTCCAACACTGCAGCGAGCATGTCTTGAGTTACAGCTTCCACAGCTGCTGTTATGCGACGTCTCAGTTCATTTATTGTTGTTGGCAACGGAGTCGCATAAACAAATGCCAGTAACGTAGGTCCAGGGCGACCGATCCATTGTTTAGTACTCCTTTGATTTAAAAATTCCCGCATTTCCATATGCCAGTGTGGAGGTGCCGCATCCTGTTTGTAAATGAAGTCGTTCAAATGCCTCCACTGTGGGAGACGAAAGTTCTCAAGCATACCGAGGTATGTGCTTCTTGTAACAGAGTTCTCGGCAAAGAAAAATGAAACATTACCTTATCTCAAACAACGTAATAGTTATGATTTTTAAAAATCGGATGATTCTTCTTGATGTACTATGTAAAACTCAGAGTTTGCCCTTTCCAATAGTACACTGTTCACGCACATATCTTGAAAAAAGTACTAGTTATGATTTTTTTAAAAGTAGGACGTTTGTTTTTCATATATCCTGTATTTTCAGTGAAAACTATTCTCTTAGTGAGTGCACGTGCAATTATGCTTTAAGTCCATATACGTCTGTGTTTAGGAGACGGGGTACAAGACAGCCCGAAAAAGATGAGAGAAAATATAGCCCTAGTCATTATACAATGAATGCTTTCACTTGGTGAATAAAGAAAATCGAAGAATGACTAAATTCTTGTAGCCCGAATGAATTAAAAACTCATTCTTCTCCGTTTCGGTCCATATTTGTTTTCTGGCGTCATTATGACAAAACTTCAAATACACTGATAAGGCCCTCCATTGGAAACTCTGTACAAAGTGATGCAGTTCCAGATTGAAATCAGAGCTGATGAGAAAATTCCCACTGATCTGATCCCCTGTAAGGAGATTAAAGACATATGAAAAATTGTGAAGGTGGTACCCCATAGGTGTTAAGTATTGGAAGAAAGTCATACGTTAGGACCACCACTATCCGCTGTTAATATCAGTTTCGACCAAATGATAATAACCGAACGTAGGATTATTAAAATGAGTTTGCATGGTATCGTTCTTATTGTGGCAATACATTAAAAAAGCCTGGGTCACTGGAACTGACGTCAACAGCAAATTGCCTTAAATGTACTTAAATAATTTTAGCACACTAACTGTAATCAGGTTTCATGTTTCTCCACGGTTGCTGGGCGGTTCTAGGCGCTCCAGTCGGGAACCGCGCTGCTGCTACGGTCGCAGGTTCGAATCCTGCCTCGGGCATGGATGCGTGTGATGTCCTTAGCGTAGTCAGGTTTATGTAGTTCTAAGTTCTAGGGGACTGATGACCTCAGATGTTAAGTGCTCAGAGCCATTTGAACCATTTGTTTCTGTGAGGAGCAGTATTTTGAAAAGGTGGAGGGCTAATCTGCGTCCACCGATGAACGCTTCGTTCATAATCAGTGGTGCAATCTGTCTCCTAATCCGTGCACTACTCTACACATCTCAATTGGTGTATTTTGTACTTCACATTCTTATCACTGTTCTATTGTCAAAATGGCTGTGATGTTAACTTGGCGCAGATGTAACTACAGCTTACTGTATTGTTTTCGTCTTTTAGTGTTTTCATTTCGTGTTAAGGTCTTAGGTTTGTACATCGATCACTTTTTATTATTCTACTGTATAAATTGCAGTTATATTAATGTGACACATTTTTCACAATTGCTGGTTGTGTGGTCTGTGCTGCCAAAACAAATAAATAACCAAAAAAGTAAAATAAAAGAAGCGTAGTACTACACGACTAAGCCGTAGAGTTGTCACACGCTCTCAGTTGACGGTTGCCTATCTAAAGGCTTTCAGGGGCATCAAATATTTTACTTCCAATACTTCATTTATTGGCCGAATTTAAAAATGTGAAATGCTGTCATGATCTACTCATTACGAGGTATAATGTTATTTTAAAGGTTTAACACAGTAAAACAAGTATAACAGTTAAACAGCGTACATGTCTTGAGGCACAGTCGGACCACGTGCGTAAGTACACAGACTATTGTGTGTGAACTGTGTATTAAACCGGGGACCTAGAAACGACGGAGAGGCTTCGTCCCGCCATAGCCCTCAGCGGTTCACAACCCCACAGCAGGCCACAGAAGGCCACCCACCCTACAGCCGTCCCACACCCAACCCGGGGTTATTGTGAGGTTCGGCCCCAGTGGACCCCCTTCCCCTCCAAGGAATGTCTCATACGACAAGAGTGTAACCCTAATGGTGTGGTGTACGCGTAGTGGAAACAATGTTTGCGGAGCAATTGCCGACATAGTGTAACTGAGGCGGAATAAGGGGAACCAGCCCGCATTTGCGGAGGCAGATGGGAAACTGCGTTAAAAACCGTCCACAGGCTGGCCGCCACACCGGACCTCGGCAATAATCCGCCGGGCGGATTCGTGCCGAGGATCGAGACGCCTTCCCGCTCGGGAAGCAGCGCGTTAGACCGCGCGGCTAGCCGGGCGGGCAGCCAGACTATACTCACCCAGTACTCGAGAACGAGAAAAATTCGCGATTTCCAACAAAACTGGCATGTAATTTGGAATTATTTTCGGAACTTTTTCTCGTTAACACCGCTCACAAAACGATGGATAGGGAAGAGTTTACTCTATTTTCGCTGTTCAAACAGCAAAACTTCAGCATCAGGCTTGACGTTCTAATTTACTACTTCCTTACTGCCGACGCTGTTCGCAATACTTTTTTCAGTGCCCACATGTACCACTGAGTCTAACTGCAAAATGATATCACTGAACCACACATAGCTCGGGACACTTGACATTTTACACGTGGAAGTTTTCCGTTCTGTAAAGAATCGGGCAGTTGCAGGGGATGTTACTACTCGCTAGGAATACGCGCATTCCGGCCGTGGCTGTGAGTGAAACCTCGCGCGGTGCCTCAACCAATGCCGAGCACGACGCCATGGTATTTTACGAAATTTCAGCTTCGCGGGATGCCTGTAGTTTTTGTGGATTTTGATTACAAAATCTGGGAAGATTGAAACTTCCTGGCAGATTAAAACTGTGCGGCGAACCGAGACTCGAACTAGGAACCTTTGCTTTTCGCGGAAATATTTCTACGGCGGAAATCTCCAGCAAACTATGAATCTGCAAACCATATTCAAATAATTCCATTACGACGTCCACTTGGATAGAGCGATAGCTACCAACTCTGCTGAGTTCATCGAATAGCTCCTCATGCGAACATAAAGGTTTTTTCTTTTTTCCCGGGAAAGAGGAGCCCCGACTCTTTGGCCACGTTTACCGAAGAGGGGCTGCAGGAGGTGGTGCCCTGAAAGAATAGGATGGCCCCGGTTGGCTCGTCTGGTGCTGCTCTTGTGCTTCGCCTCGAGCAGGGAGTGGGTGAGGGGAGGAGAGGGAGGATGGGTAGGAGGCGGCACAAAAACGCCCCCGCTGGCTGTGCAGCCAGGGCAGCACCTGCCGGCCGATCCATCAGCCGTGGGAAGCGGGCGGCGGAGGCCTGCGGGGAGCTCGTTGCAAGGGCCGGGCAGATGCCAGCCAGAGGGAGGGCCGACCCACCGGCCGTCACTCGCGGCTACTCAACACCGCCGCCGCGCACGAAGTCGCCAACCATCTTCATGCCACGATAGACCATTACACATGTCCAGCACACTACATAGGGCAGAGAGGACGAGCAATTGCTGTTAGAATTAATGAATACCTCCTAAAGAAAAAGGTACAAATATACACTGATCAGCTAGTATACTAAGACCACCTACCTAACAGCCGATATGTCCACTTTTGGCACGGATAACAACAGCTACGCGTCCTTGCATAGAAGCAACGAGGCCTTCGTACGTTGCTGTAGGGGTTGGTACCACACCTGCACACACAAGCCTCCTAACTCCCGTAAATTCAAAAAGAAAGGGAGCCCCTCTTAGAGTTCTCCTTACCGCCCGATAGGACTGTTCAGCCAAGCGACAAACGCATTCTCGACAAAAGGATTCGAGAGGTTGCCCTAATCACAAGGCACCTCGCCGGATTTCTCAAAAATTGTGGCACAGCTGACTCAATCCATGCTGCACGGCTGCTGGTTGAAAAATACCGTGAAAAGAACAGCCCACTGCACCTCGCTTTTCTATACCTCGTAAAAGCTTTCGATCGGGTACCGCATGACCTAGTCTGGCTACCGCTTCGAAACGGGGCAGTCCAGAGTACCTTATTAACTGGGAATGGCTTCTGTATCTTCAACCGAGGAGCTACGCTGCTGCAGGAGCATCCAACGACTTTCGCAACACAATAGGAGTCTACTGAACCTTGGCATTAATCAAGCCTGCCGTTTATTCTTCTCATTGACACATCGGACCTCCACATGCTACTACAACGGATACTTCTCTATCCTGATGATGTCTTGTTGGCTGCGGAGAACAAGTTTCATCTACAGCGCCAAACACAACAGTGGAAAGGCCGACTTACGACATATGGCGGCTTAACAAAAAGAAAACTGAGTACGCGAGAAGTTGACACCGTCAACGTTGACAGAGGGTGTCTACCACGATTAACAAAATTTAAGTTCTTTGTTTTACAAATTCTGGCGAAGGCCACTTAAGAGACGATAACAATGCAAGGACGCTGGCAGTCTACATGAAATGGCGAGTGACAACAGGATCCACCTGTGCTTGTCGGAAGAGGAATCATTTGAACGATCTACCTGTCGCTCGCGTACGGTACCGAGAGCTACAAAAGATGCAGATCAATCGACTGGAGCACGTCTCGAACTATACTATCAGGAAACGTTTTGAGGTGGCACCGATTCAGGAGAAAACGCGGGATTGCCGTCGGCGATGGTTAGGACCTGTGCTGCGCGCAGAAGACGTTACTATAGCAAAGGCAGCGTACACAGTGGAAGTGGTGGCAAAGAGATCCAAGGGGCGACCAAGACAGCGATAGGCCGATATCTGCACAGCGACCTGAAGGCTGTAAATCTTCATCCAGGCTTGGCCCACGATCGAACAAAATGGAGACAGCAAATCCACTCAATGGACTCAGGCACCGGGTGGATCAAGTGCTGAAGAAGAAGAAGAAGAAGAAGAAGAAAAATAATTTGCTGAATGACGGCAGAAGGGCAGCAAGTGGGGAAAAATCGGTCTATTAATATTTTTGGAAAAAAAATCTGTTTCATGTCGTAAACTAAGAACTGAGCCGACACAAAGTTTCGATTTGCGGGGCCTGCAGTGCTCGGAAGAATGATGTATATGTGGTGGAGGCGGGGAGCAAAGGACCAAACAGCACTGAGTTTGCAACTCTCCGTTGCAGTGCTCAGACAAGGAAATTTTATACAGCGATTCGCCAGTCTCGGGCTACTGCTATTATTACTAAAAGTGTTTGAAAATAAAGGTTTAGGGAACTAGTTCGATGTGTCGAAGTAATCGTAATTGTCTAAAAGAATATAAAATTATATTTGTTGTCAACTACATTATTTTCTTTACAAACTAAACGAAGACAATTGCATACTGTGCAGTTTCTTTTTTTGATAATTGCTCCATGGAACTGAGACAGGAAGTCTTATTAGTATTCTTTGCAACTGAGCGACGTCCGGAGGGGCGAAACATTGTTACGGGGCCAGTCAAATGAAAATGAACATTAAACAGATGGAAAAAGTAAGTAAACTTTATTATTTCAAAAGTAATCTTAACTGCTGTTAATACATTTATCCCACTGTGAGACGGGACGGTCAATGCCTTCATGGAAAAGTTTTCGGTTGTTTATGGAACCATGATTGTACCCTTTCTTCAGGGCTCCAAAACTATGGAAATCACCTGGGCAGAGATCAGGGCTGTATGCAGAATGTCTAAGGGTTACCTAACGAAACTTCTGCTGCGTAGTCGAAACAACCTTGGCAACATGTGGGTCCGCTGTGAAGCCCGTACACATCCTCCATACAGTCCTGATCTCTCCCCATGCGATTCGCATATTTTTGGAACCCTCAAGAAAGACATTCGTGACCGTCGAATTGCTTCGGACGAAGAGGTCCACGCCTGGGTACAAACATGGTTCTGTATGCAACCACACATATTTTTCCACGAAGGCACTGATCGTCTATTCTCACCATGGAAGAAATGCATTAAATAGTTACAGCGAATTCTTTTGACATAATAAAAATTTTAGTTATTGTTTTTCTATGACCCAAGTCGAGCGTGATTCGTGTGCTTTCCTGCAGTCTGTCGCACCCACTACAGAACAGCTACTCGCAGTTCCTGAAAGTCTGCTAAATGATGTCCGCGCAGAGGTTTCTTCAGAGCCCCAGATACGTGGTAATCAGAAGGGACCAAGTCACGAGAATACGGTCGATGTAGCAGTATCTAGGACCCATGGCGGCCGTGGCTTTCCGACTCGTATGGTGACGAACGTTGTTGTGTTGCGAGACGCTATACACACTCCGCAAACTGCAACCAACCGCCTGAGGATATTCGAAGTGTTTACACCCTCCTTATACAGAAACTACGTCGTCCACAGTTGTCCTCGATGGTCACACTCCATGTTGCCCACTGATGTAATGACAGCAGTTGGGAAATTGGGTTGTATTGCGGGTGGATTACACTTCTAATGATTGTCTTGCTGCCTACATTAGACCAAAGTAATACATACTTGCAGCTGTAATGATGAGTCAAGTGGCGCACCATGAATGGTGGGAAAAATAAAATGTAAATCAACATGGGAACGCCACTCGTATTTAAAAACTTGGCTTACATCTTGGGCTGCAGTTCTTTTTTCAACTTATAAGAAAAGCCGCCACATAGTAACAATGATACTTTCAGTTGCCACAAGGAAAGTCAAAGTATTAATCATCACCTCAAACAATAAAGATACGTAATTAATTTGTCTGTTTGTTCGTTTGTCTGCAGTCCTGATACACAATGAAATACTCGCGCCACATTAATGGAACATGCCGCTAGAGCAGCCGAAACAAAATAGTACAGTCCATGTCCACTTTAACAAAGCGTTGTCATTTTGTCTGTGTTAAATCTCAGACCCTTCTGCAAAGTTTCATGAAGTGAGAGCATATGAAACTGTTCACCGTGATCCGTCCATTGGAAAGGAGAAGACTAAATGAGTACCTACTTTCACCTTCCGTTACAGCTCATCGTCATACCAAAACTAATTTGGTGGTTTATTTACAGAAGTGGTTACACAGCCGGCTGTACAACCCCTTTGATTATTCCTTAAACAACATCCTTCTTTGAAGAGAATTAGCGCTGCAGCGCCTTCATTGCTCCAACGTGTCGCTGCGGCCTACGTTTCCAATATTCCGTGGCTCGCTTCCATATTGGTTCTAGAACCTGTTTTCAGGGACTTCTAACAACTTACCCCTCCATCACTGTATTGATGAAGGGCTTCTGTGCTTGGTGAACGTCTTACTAAGTATTACAGCGGAAAGCTTAACTGTCTTTCGCTGTTTGGCTAGCTGACAGCTGGCGACATAAACCAGTGTTTGTGGTTTCACTTGTAAGGCTGGACGTCCACTGCCTGCACCCTCTTGTAATCGGAGTAGAATTTTAATATCTGTTGGTCGTCGTTCTGGAACTGCATCTCAAGAGCGATAGTATTGAATCCGGAGGCTCGGTACTTCGTTACTGCAAGCTACATACATTTTCTCCACGTTGCGTGTTGTCGACCCCACAACTGCACGGTGGTTTACCTCGTTACCGTCTTCCTCGAAGACCAGAAAGGTCGTCAGTTCTCCACAACGTTTTCAGCCCGCGCAGTGGCTATCGTGGAAGGAAGCTGGCCGCTGAGTCAGCAGTACATTTCGATCCGAAACGAATGCGTGCGTGACATACGGAGACTCGAGGTCGACGAATCAGCGCCAAGGAATGCTAGCTATCCGGCCCTAACGCGCTATTTCCCTTTTCCTACTTTCAGTGAATGCGGATGTTACGTGGTAACGTCTAGTTCGACGAAACAGCCACCAACCAGATGGCAGAATGCTGATCGAGGACGGTGAAAAGGAGCCACGCTTGGATCTGCATGTAAACTTCCTTTGAGATACGACATATTTTCCAAATCTTGCACGATGAGGCTGCAGTTGTCTCAGAAATGCAAGTGACATTCAAGTACTTTCGTGTTAACAAGGATATGCAACCCACAACCACGAAATGATTCGCTCTTTGTTTCCTTGAAAGCAAAAAATTACCTGAAACAACGAGCTTTTCGAACACGCTAGCTTCGACGAGAAAATACTTTGAAGTTTTCGTATAAATCGCTTGACTGACACAGGGCATCACACTTAACACTTTTCACTGAATCAGCCACTGTAAACTTGACGAAGTAATTATTACGACGAGCAACTGAGATCTATCGTGATGCACAAAAGGGCACAAATTTTGTTGAGTTTCAGTGGCACTAAAACAAAGGAGTCTTCTCGGACATTACAAGTACTTAAAGAAAGCCATACTTTTCTCACAGCTACTTCATTTACTACCGTCAAATTTTCAGTACCAAGAAAATACGACTCCTTACACATTTAAAACTGCAAAGCGGTTTGAACACTGCCTCCAAACGCTGCATGTAAAAATAACGACTCAACGCTTTGTTCAAAGTCTGTCACCGTAACCGATATATCTGTATCAACTTCGATTCCATAACTGTTGCGCACAGTGACGGTAGACTATAAGGAAGGAGAGGAACACAGCAATAAATCGCAGTCCAAATAGTTTCTTCTTACGCCTGCATATCTAGATTTCGGTAGCCATATTCAATGCTAAAATACCACGAAATTTAAAGAACCAGAATTAATTTGCTTAACTCCTGGCAGCGTATGTCACCATTTGATCATACTCGTGTGTAGGCAGAAGGAAAGTGAGTCGGTTGACAAGTAAAACAGTTTTAGTTTACGGTATGTAGTAGAAGTAACGTCCGAATTAACCAACAGTGCTTCATTTGAATACGATAGTTTAAAAACGCTTTTTTTTAATTTCTAAAAAAAGCATATTAGCATACCACCTTGAAATATTCAAGAAATGCCAGCTTACAAAGTGCTAGCTCACATGTTAGAGGTGAAACGATCCGCAGAAGCCTGTGAAATGGATCGTTAATAGTCATTTTTTCTGTTTTCCGTCTTTCTTTAGTTGCTTTACAATTCGTGGAGATATGTTCTGTTTATTCCACTAACTGAAAGCAGTTCGTTTATTGCCAAACACGTTTCGCTTCTTTTATTTGTGAAGCATCTTCCGTGGCGATTTCCAGCGCTGTTAGCTCATGCGCGTGGTCCTGGAGATGTGTTGGTCAGTTTCCATGCTCCAGTTGGCCGATTTCCGGCGGATGACAGAACGCCGGAAATTGGCCAACTGGAGCATGGAAACTAACCAACACATCTCCAGGAGCACACGCAACAGCTAACAGCGCTGGAAATCACCAGTGATGAAGCTTCATAAATAGAAGTAGTGAAACGCGTATGGCAATAAGCAAACTACCTTCAATTAGTGTCATAGACGGAATATACCTCCGCGGATCATTAACAGGTTCTTACAGCTCTCTTATACAGGGTGGGGCAAATGAAAGTAGGCCGGACGAGAGGATACGATTGGATTTGAATGTATACATATAAGCACATCCCGTGACGCGCACACCACGTGTACTCCTTCCACGTGATCCGCACCGGTTCAGAGTGTAGTTCGGGCTGTGACAATGCGATTGGAGCAGTGGAGCGGCGGGAGTTCGTTGTGGAAAGTCACGTGACAACGGCGCGGCACGATGTAGTCAGTTGTTTGCTGACAAGTTTAATGGTTTGAAATTGCCAGCAAAGAGTGCAATGCAACGCTTAGTCCGAAAATGACGTCAGGCGGGACCTACTTTGAACAAGTCAAAAAAACATCCCGAAACGTGATCGCACACCGGAAAATGTGGCAGCAGTTCACGAAAAAATGCCTCCAGAGTCCTACCAAATCAACCTGACGCCTGTCGCAAAACACCGGCATATCACGTCAATGAAGTATCTTGCTGTAATGACACCTAGTCTTTAAGGCTGATTTACTTGTTTGGTGGTAAAATAGATATAGCATTGGATAGCACCAACAATTATGTTCTCACATACTACCAAGCCAAGCGTTGTCTTTTTAAAGGCAGACCGAAATTCCCGTATTACATCCCTCTTGGGTCGTGAGGTCTTTGGCCCCGAAGCACGAGGTCGTCGAAGAGCTTCCATAATCGGCTGCTCTGCTCCTTGAATAGGTGAACGCCAGATGACCTCAGCTTAATGATGACGATGCTATCGTTACGAGATGAGGGTAAGGGGAGCTTCGTGGTGATATTAGGGAAGCATGAATACATCACTAAGAGTAAAACATTTTTCGTTGAAAACAATAGCACAAGAAAAGAGAGAGATCCAACACGAGAAGCAAATAAAAAACTGAACGCTGAGTTAAAAACATATAAAGAAATCTTTTCGCCCAGTGATTTACAACAACTCAAGCTAATGAACCAACAGACGCACATAATTAGGGCGCAGATTGAGGCCCAGAACGATTCACTGGCGATAAGATCAATCGTCGATGGGAGGTGGGACGCGTTCAGTAAAGTCGGTAGCAAATGTCTTGATTTCTTAATGAAACAGTATCACTTCAGCAGGCAATTTTCAACCAAATATAGTTACGAATTGACCAACAACATTAGTAGCATACAAATTGCAGATTGTATGAAACTTGTGTCTCTAGACATAGTGAATCTTTATATGCATTTACCGGTTACCAATAAACTGGAGTTATTAAGGAAAGTTTGTGCGATGAGAGTAGGCTGTCGACTGATGAATTTAGCGTATTTATTGATTTGTCGTCGCTAGTTTTGATGTACAATTACTATAAGTTCAACAGATTAGTGTATGTTCAAAATGATGGGCACAGCATCGGAACCTACATATCCGGCTTACTGGGGGACATACTCATCAACCATCCTGAAAATATGTATCAGGTACGTTGTCGACACACAGCTGCTTGCTAATGGCAGTGATGACGTAATTCACACAACTGTAGACAGGTTCAATGGACTACATTTAAAACAAATAAAAGTTCATCTGCCAAACGGAAACCAGTGGTTCCCTTAGCTTCCTGGTACATCAGGAATGATAATAATGAGAAACACAGATACGGCATTTTCAGAAAAAACACTTACACCGGTATTATTACTGACTACCATTCAACTTACCCAAATCACCATAAGAATGACTTCTTTTATTTCTACTAACCGTCTTCTTAAGCTCCCATTCTCTCCAGCTGAACATGAAAGAGACTGAGGCCCTGTTCAATACATTGCCAGGGCATTTATGTAGATAAAACCTCCAAGAAGACTGTACAAAATACCAAAAGAGAAACTGCAGGTAGCAACGAAATGGAAGGAACAGAAACCAATTCATTTGCTTGCGATACTATGGCATCTTTAGTACACAAATAGCATCGGCTTGAGAAAAAACAAAATATAACTGTTTCTTTCTCAAATACAAAGTACGAACAGCCTTGGGCGTATTTTGGCAAACGGGGTTAGTAAAAAAAATAAACACGAATCAGGTGTCTACACAATGGAATGTCCAGACTGTGACGCCTGTTACGTGGGACAGACAGGTAGGCGTTGAGATCTGGTTTGGTGAGCATTGAGAGTTTGGAAAGGAAGAATATACAACAGTAAAAAAAATAACAATAAATAGGCTTCCCTTTCGTATCCTTCGACTCTTGTAACTGCCGTCTGATTTCTGTACAAGCTGTAATAATGCGAGTGAAACAAGCGGTTTGTTCACTTGCTAAAACTACGGACTACGTTAGCCTTCTTTCGGACTATGCAGCCTTCTTTCACATGAGCATAAGCCTAAGAACTCTTCAGGGATATTATCACACGAATGCCAGGAGTGTTTTGGAAGAAAGTATGGATAATGTCAGTTTGAGAACGTTCCACAGAAATCAAGGCCACAGGGCACGGAGCACCAACTCTGTTGGACGACGTTTGGGGAGAAAACCACGATAGCTCCACCGGAATGAACAATGCCTCTCCAGGTACCAATCCAGTGTGTTATCTACGCGATATGCGCTGCCTCACTCGGTGAACATTTGAACCATGGTTTGACAGTTTGGCAGGCATGACCTGGGTGACATGCGAGAGAAATATTGTCTGACGACATAAATCAACCAGACTCTTACGATATAAACTGCTGTATTTCGCCGGCAGGAGTGGCCGTGCGGTTCTGGGCGCTACAGTCTGGAGCCGAGCGACCGCTACGGTCGCAGGTTCGAATCCTGCCTAGGCATGGATATGTGTGATGTCCTTAGGTTAGTTAGGTTTAATTAGTTCTAAGTTCTAGCCGACTGATGACCTCAGATGTTAAGCCACAAAGTGCTCAGAGCCTTTTTTTGCTGTATTTCCAAAGGCAATAATGAATACTTCTGATGTAGAAATCGTAGTGAGTCAGTGAAAGCAGGCGACAATATTTTCAAGATAGACTCTCTCTATCTTAATACGCAAAGCCCCAGTTTCACGCATCTAATGCGCACATCGGTAAGAATGATAATCGATTTATACAAAGGGTGCTTCGCAGTTCGCACGAATTGCAGGAACGTTCAGGAATTTCATGTTGACATTGTAGTCACCATGGATCGTCATGAACAGCCTGGAATGATAAACAACTGACTGGTTCATGAAGGAAATTATTGAAATCAACTGCATCCACTTGTAAACCTTACATGATAATGTAGATTAAATAGTGATGTTCAGTAACCAAACTGAAATCACATCTCTATTTGCCACCTCTGAGGCTCATAACAATAAGCAGGCAGAAAGGCAGCTAGTCTGTATCTGGAGACATGCTAGCAAAACATGGAAATAGCAATGCAAAACTGTTGGTAATAGAAACAGCAGAAGTACTGACGAATAATTTCTAATGAAAATGTTACGATCAACTTGAGCGACTTAGATTGTCTAAGTCTACAGAAATAAAAACACACTAAGAGTCGCACGCATCAACTGCGCGCTGATGCTAAACTTGTCTGACGGGATTAGCATGCTAACCCGCCATCTACTTATGTTTCCTCGCCGCTTTTATAATATGGTTATTTTGAGGAATATCAGTTTATCACAAGTCGTCCACGCATATTCATTTAATTTAACCCAGCAGTGGCTTTCATATACGTATTTAAGGACAGCTGGCGTCTAGCAATGCCAAATACCGAAGAAATCTGTATCCAACAGTCCACTATTACGCGACGAGAAGTGACATAAGCACCACGAAAAATGCTGTGCTTATCCACGATTGCTTGTGATTCACGCACCTGTTTATGAACAAATGAGAAGACATACTAAAATCAGCACCGTTACCATTTGAATGAGTTACTTATTTTTCCAAAACTAGTTTAGGGCGTAAGCACATCTTCAGAAGGAGAATGCGTCTTACTCACATTTCTAATTTATCTCATGATGATATACTGTTCTTTCGCTTTTCTACAACTAATTATCTGTTAAGTAGTCGAACGGTACTGTTTCATATGAAGACTTCCGAATATGTGAGCCGCTTAGCTATTTTCTCGTACCACTAAAGGAGCCTTATCAACTAATCTTTTTTTGTCAAAATTAAAGTCACCAGCCCTTTAATTCGGAGCGGCATAAGCCAGGCAATTGGATATGCGTCACAGCAGTCATGTTACCTAACGTAAAGAAGCTAAAATTTTTTTAATGGAACGAATAGAAAACTGCAGTGGTAAACAAAGGACTTAATCGCATGTTTGGAACTTTAAGACTTAACGCATTGAAAATGTAAAACGCTTATTAGGCTCTGTTTACTCTAATGAAGTAGCTCACTGACTCGTGCAATCATTAAGCTTGTGGTGGTGGTGGTGGTCGTTGTGATGATAATGATGGTAGAAAGATGTTGGGACTCGTCGGTAGCAGAGCTAAAATCTCTCTCTAAAGTCTCTATGTGAGCCCTCGACTTTAGTCAGAATCTGACAGCGTATTACCATCAACAGTTTCACATGGTCTCACTCCGTGTAGCAGTGTGGAAAGGTTTGAAATTAGACCAATAGCAATGGCGGTGAGTCTGCTTAGCAGAAAGTTTACGCCATCGATTATCCTTCCCTTTCCAGTAATTTGCGCCACCACTATTCAAACCAGATACCTCCGAATCGAACGTCACCGGTAAAAACATGCTTTCGTGACCTCGACTAAAGAGGCGTGTAAATGACTCACCGTAAATACACAACTTTAGACCGTGACGTCACTAGACGAGAGCTGCAACTAACGACCAGGAAACGTGGTCTAAGTCTACCCCGCCATTTGGTGGGCTCACGGTGCTAGTAAGAATTTAAATGTTTTACCGTAAGTTCCAACCTTTCACGTGTATAGAAGATAAGTTTCTCGAAATTTCCTTTACCAATCTTGATGACGAAACAGTGTCTTCAATACTATCATCTATAACATGTCTTATTTTCACGAACAAATAGCTGTAGCGGCAAAGATCTAAAGCTCAGTTTTTGGGTTGGGTAAGGGTACGGCAGTTCAATGGAAGAGAAGCTTTCGTTTACTTAAAAAAGGTTCATTTGGGTCCTTTGTAAATATTAGTCAAGCAAGCCGGAGCTGGGCCTACCTGCGTAACCCCAATAAAAAAAAAAGAAGTACACGCAGGGGCCCCCGGAGTCTGCACACTAACGAAGGTTTAGCTTTAATATCTTCTCTACGTCCTCGGATGCCCACGGTCGTCACGATTCAGTGAAGACCAGTTTACAGCCATCGGACCCACTCTGCGTTCTACAATCGCGTTTGTCAGTGACGGCTGACGCATACAAAGGTTTATGAAATTAGGAGAAGCCTGTGCCAACAATCTACCATTTCAAGCCTATGTTTTCATCTCTATGTCCATCATGTCCATATATAATCTGGGAACTGACGGACTTCTCTGTTCGTCTTAAATAATTATTGAGAAACTAGCGGATAATACCAGCTACAATCTCAGACGTGGCAGTCGTCTGAAATAGTATTACATGAATAAATCTGGTCGAACGTACTCTCACACACAGGAACATATCAACATGGTGTAAAGACTGCCGCCTGGCTCTAAGTGAGGAGAACTGTAATGCTGTGCACTTCATGAAACGTAACATTATAGTGGTTTTGGCTACACGATTAAAGAGTTATGATTCGAGACAACCACAGCGAGACAAGAACGATTATTAGGGCTCAACGTCTCGCCAACGACAAGGTCATTATAAAGTACAATGACGGGTAGGCGACGAATGTGGAAGAAATCGGCGCAGTTTCAAAATAACTATTCCGGCATTTAGGGAAATCACTGAAAACCTAAAGCTGGATGGGCGGAAGGGGGCTTAAACCTCCATCCTCTCGACTGCGAGTCCACTGTCTTACCACTGCATCATCAGCTCGCTCGATGACAATCACGGCAAATTCCGTGAGTAGGGATCGGAAATCGAAGAAATGCGCAGACTCAGCTCTGTGTAAAGCAAGTTACAGGCTCAGGTTTGTTGACAAGGTAAAGAAATTCTCAGAGAAAATTATACTATAATATTGGTACAATGCGTAGAGTGTGTTTCAAGCTGCACTAAAATAAGCAAATGCAGGTTTGCCTAATCGGGCATTTCACAGAAAAAAATTAGCAAATAACAGAAGTAGAAAGCGAAGCGCCTCTTACTCATGTCAAATGTCGAGAAGAAACTCAGGTAAATGAAGTTCTGTCCTGTACTGCTTTATACTGAAGACATGTTTAACTGCAACAAACATTCATATGGCTATCGTGGTGTTCGTTACTGCATAGCTTACTGGATGATTTGACAATGAGCTCAGGCTCGAAGCTATTCATCACGTAATAAAGGAAATTAATACTGTAACTTTGAAGTTTGTCTGCAATGTATTGCATAATTTGGTTACTTTACCGGAGGCCGACGAAGAGAATGCGTGGCACCAGTCTACCAGCAGCAGACGGCTCAAACCGTCTTCGCAAACACGTCCACACTTACTATTTAAAAAAAAAGTCGTAAGTTGCACATTGTTCTTTATTAGCTCAAGAACGACGCGTTTTGCTCGGATTGGACGTCATCACGTTATGTTAAAAAATCGGAAACTTTTTACGTTTTTTGGTTTTTTAAAATAGCCTGATGAAGCCCTATTCGGGCGAAACGGGTCGTTCTAGAGTTGTTATTATTATTTTTTTTAACATAGTAGCAATAGTATCACGACGGCAAGACGGAATGCAAGAATAAGTTTTAGGTCCACGTCCACATTTGTAGTACTGGAGCACTGAGTAAAGGCTGTGGTCGAGGTAGTATGACGACCAACCAATGCTGTGTTCATACTTCGCGGTCCAGTACCTGAGCCGGCGCTGTGGCCGAGCGATTCTAGGCGCCTCAGTCCGGAACCGCCCTGCTGCTACGGTCGCAGGTTCAAATCCTGCCTCGGGCACGGATGTGTGTTAGGTTTAATTAGTCTACAGGACTGAAGACCTCAGATGTTGTCCCAAGTGCTTAGAGACATTTGAACCAGTACCTGAATGTCGGTTGCGAGTCTCCTCTATCCATGCGTTCTGGAAACGTGTCACTGTCGGCACGCCCTGTATAACACGAACGTCATGGATAGACAAACGCATTACCGAAAAACCGATCGCTTTGCAGCGTTCGACGGCTGGCACTACTATTCACCTCCGTAGCTGCGCAATCAGCGAGGCACACTGCTAACCGAAGTGGTTCGACTCCCGGACGGGACAGAGATTATCTCCGCTCGGGTAATCAGTGTTGCACTTACCTTCGTACAGTCGTAACTGACACGAAAGTCTCCTACATGGCCTCACCTGGCAATTGCAAGCCTTTGTAATTTCTTACCAGAGTACGGCTTAGCCCAAATGAATGTTCTGAATCGTCGACTGTTGAGATGCCTCTATGGACACGTCCCGAAAGCAAAAATTTCTGGTACTGCGTAGTTTGATGTCGGTTATCATACTGCCACTTCTTTTCACATTCCGCTTCTTTTGACCACTTTCCGCTGCCCGAGCTTGACAAAGAGCGTGCTGCGACAACGTGTAATCATTTACTGCTGGAACACATAACTTCGAAGTCTGTATTCTTCCGCTTTCCATTCTGAATTTCCTGTTATTCAGAAACGTTGGTATTCAAAATGTAAAATAAAAAAATAACTCTACACGGTATGTGTGTTGGATATTTGCGCCGCTTAGACGTCATTACCGAGAACTAAGCTACTCCATTGTGAACATCTCTCACATGCACTGTGCAATTTCAAATCGACAAATGATTTTGTAAACCGAGAGTTCGAACCACGTCCACACAAAAACATGGCCTGTTCATTGGATGAAAGCAAGGAACCATACCCGTCTAAACAAGCACTACCTCAACGCACATGAAATAGAGGCGGCCCTTCTGCATATAGCAACTGCTTCGATGGAACTTTCATCTGGAGACTGACGGTGCCTTCTCCACGATGGTGTGATTCGTCACAACATATTACTCCATTGTGTGAGGTAGTTGGCGAGTTGCGGCGCCCTGGCCGGCCACTGTGGCCGAACGGTTCAAGGCGCTTCAGTCCGGAACCGCCCTGCTGCTATGGTCGCAGGATCGAATCCTGCCTGTGGCATGGATGTGTGTGGTGTCCTTAGGCTAGTCAGGTTTAAGTACACTACTGGCCATTAAAATTGCTACACCAAGAAGAAACGTAGGTGATAAACGGGTATTCATTGGACAAATATATTATACTATAACTGACAAGTGATTACATTTTCACGCAATTTGGGTGTACAGATCCCGAGAAATCAGTACCCAGAACAACCACCTCTGGCCGTAATAACGCCCTTGATACGCCTGGGCAAACAGAGCTCGGATGGCGTGTACAGGTACAGAAGCCTATGCAGCTTCAACTCGATATCACAGTTCATCAATTGTAGTGACTGGCGTATTGTGACGAACCAGTTGCTCGGCCACCATTGACCAGATGTTTTCAATCGGTGAGAGATCTGGAGAATGTGCTGGCCAGGGTAGCAGTCGAATATTTTCTGTATCCAGAAAGGCCCGTACAGGACCTACAACATGCGGTAGTGCATTATCCTGCTGAAATGTAGGGTTTGCAGGGATCGAATGAAGGGTAGAGCCACGGGTCGTAACACATTTGAAATGCAACGTCCACTGTTCAAAGTGCCGTCAATGCGAACAAGAGGCGACCGAGACGTGTAACCAATGGCACCCCTACCATCACGCTGGGTGATACGCCAGTATGGTGATGACAAATACACGCTTCCAATGTGCGTTCACCGCCATGTCGCCAAACACGGATGCGACCATCATGATGCTGTAAACAGAACCTGGATTCATCCGAAAAAATTACGTTTTGCCATTCCTGCACCAGGTTCGTCGTTGAGTACACCATCGCAGGCGCTGCTGTCTGTGATATAGCGTCAAGAGTAACCGCACCCATGGTCTCCGAGCTGGTAGTCCATGCTGCTACAAACGTCGTCGAACCGTTGGTGCACATGGTTGTTGTCTTGCAAATGTCCCCAACTGTTGATTCAGGGATCGAGACACGGCTGCACGATCCGTTACAGCCGTGCGGATAAGATGCCTGTCATCTCGACTGCTAGTGATACGAGACCGATGGGATCCAGCACGGCGTTCCGCTATACGCTCCTCAATACCGATTCCATATTCTGGTAACAGTCATTGGATCTCGACGTACGCGAGCAGCAGTGCCGCGAGACGATAAACCGCAATCACGATAGGCTACAATCCGACCTTTATCAAAGACGGAAACGTGATGGTACGCATTTCTCTTCCTTAGACGAGGCATCATAACGACGTTTCACCAGGCAACGCCGGTCAACTGGTGTTTGTGTACGAGAAATCGGTTGGAAACCTTCCTCATGGCAGCATGTCGTAGGTGTCGCCACCGGCGTCAACCTTGTGTGAATGCTCTGAAAAGCTAATCATATGCATATCACACCATCTTCTTCCTGTCGGTTAAATTTCGCCCCTGTAGCAAGTCATCTTCGTTGTGTAGCAATTTTACTGGCCAGTAGCGTAGTTCTCAGTTTAGGGGACTGATGACTTCAGATGTTAAGTCCCATCTTGCTCAGAGCCATTTGAACCATTTGTGGCGCCCTGAAAATATTCTAAGTTCGGAGTTGGCGTGGCCGAACGGGCCGCTCGGCCAGCCGGGGCCCGGCAGCGAACACGTGGTGCCGAACTCTAGCCGGACTAGAGCGGTATCCCCAGCGCAACGTCCAGCCGTGTGGCTGGGAATTCCATTGTGACACGGGGTCTATGAAGGAGACAAGCTGGGAGTGCCACAGATGGTGGACTTTGTGAAACCCTAATGGCAGACATTTCGCAGTTCGTATAGAAATTAATAGTAGCCAGATGTATCATGATACTACAAAAAGAAACATATACATTACCATTATTTGCACGACGATTCTGATGGTGTAATCAGATTTTCAATATATTTATTAGTTTAAAGTTTAGTATCTCACGATAAATTACACAAGTACCACCCAGCAACGAATTTCCAAAATCTAAATGGTTCTTCTTATTTCGTAGATCTACGGCTCTGTAGACAGCTATTAGTGTAAACCTAAATTGGTATGAATTACAGGCATGTAACTTAAATAGTACATGAGTTATTGGAGGTCAAAGTGGCCGATTACTATCGATCGCGGCAGGCCATAAGTACTCCACAGTTACACGAAAAAACGGTAGCAGCATGCTTATAAATATATTTATTCATCTATGTCTTTGTTCATATCCGATATATACTATCCATGAAGAAATTGGCTAAATATTTAATGTGTTTTAGAAAGCACAGAAATATTAGGCTACTGACCTACCTTTTGTTGCTATTCCTTTGATATATGTTTATGTAATTGGTTTATAATAATGTGTGTTACAACGAGTTTATGGTCCAGGCGTAGGAATATTTATTTAATTTCAAGTATTTAAATGTAATTCCAGTTTTTCGACTATGTTTCATTATGTTTGTGAGTATGCGTTTGCCTGAAGACAGGGCGGGAGCGCTCTAGCCAATCACAGCGATCGTTGCAAAAAAGACACGTGGGGAGACTGTATGGAAATGGGGAGGAGCATCGTTTCCGGAGAGGACACGGGGCAGTTGTGGGGAGTACGGCACAGGACACGGGACAGTACGGCGACGGACGCGGAGTCGCGGAAAGACTTTGAGTGGAGCAGTTTGCGCGTGGTCGCGAGAGATAGAAACATTTCGTAGTGCCGACTTGGGTACTTGTGAGATTTCCGAGGTTTCTACAATGAAGACAGTGTGTGTTTAGAAGTGAATATCTCGCGAGCTATGTTGTTGTTCATTACTAATTACGTGCAGTATGAATCTGTTGTTTGCCTGTTATTCAACTTACATTTTATTTAATTGCTGGACCATCGACACCAATAAATGTTTCGCAGGAATATACCGAATTCTCAACAGTAGTTCTACTGTCGTACTCATCATTTAAAGTCGTTAAGATAGTACCTGTAGATTTTGTTTAATTGCAATCTTTCATTTATAAGCGTCTTTGTTACGTTCTACATTCTCAATTGCCGAGTGATAGGAACCTTCGACCATTCGATTCATGTGTATATGGTATACTGTAGACTCAGCAGTATTTGGTCTGTAATGCGGCAACCATGTATCCCAGCCCCATAGACAACGAAATCAGCCAAAACTTCAAATATTTCATCACTGAATCAGAGGGTAGGTAGTTGAGCACCACACCACCACACCATTTCATTTCTATTTGAAAACCCGCAATTGGAGACATGTTGAAGAAGACAGGTTCTATTTTAAACTGCATGGAAAATGAGAATAATTAAGAAACAACGAAACGTTTTACCCGTTAGCTGTGTTCTCGGAAACCACGACCAACCGAAAACATACCAGGGAGCTTTGGCGACTATGTGTAGCTGTTAAGAGATCGTATGCCTCAGCGACGTAGCCGTTTGCACTCGAAAAAATCCTATGTTATGTAAGCCTATTAGTAGAGATTTCGCGTCGTCTGCTATGCCTAAATGAAAATACATTTTTATGTACATAAGGCGAGCTACATCCATGTCTGAAGCTAGTTTTTCGTATAACACTTTACTTTTTGAATAACAAACGGACACCACTGTTTTTGGTTAAGCTTTGTTTCTTTGCTGTGCAGTCTTTCCGATGCGATTTTCATGAAACTGTTCGTAAAAAAAAAAAAAAAAAAACTGGTTTCTACGGTATTTTACTCTTATAATGAACTGGCTACTGTTGTGTTACATTATGACTTACGAAGAGTGATGCGTAATTCCACATCTATCTTTCCTACGATTGATGCTGGGCGAACTACATTATATTCGAAGAAACTGTAGCGCGCAACTGTCGTGCGATTTTGCTTTGCATGCGGCGAGTCATCTTGACGGACAATACGGCTTTTCGACGTGAAACGACGATCGCTTTAACGTCGCGAGAACACGTGTTCCTCCGAGGGCGTTTCTGCACGTTGCAAGGGACTTCGCTTGAGATCGCAGAAGCACATCGGCACTGGAGCAAGCGGCACGGTCTATAATACTGAAAGCGGCTGAAGAAACAACGAAATATTTCAACGTAAATTTACTTAGAAATTTCAATCTGACATTAGAAGTCTTACGTTCGATCTGGACCAAACAGTATTCGTACATGGGGTGTTCTTGAATTAGGAACGATCTGAGGACGACGAAGAGGAGGAGGAGATAACGAGGTTTATGAGAGACGAAGCACAAGCTCGGATTAGGGAAGGAGATCGGTCGTACCCTTTCGAAGGAACCGTCCCGGCATTCGCCTGAAGCGATTTAGGGAAATCACAGAAAACCTAAATGAGGATGGCCGGACGCGGGTTTGAACCGTCGTCCTCCCGAATGCGAGTCCAGTGTGCTAACCACTGCACCACGTCCCTCGGTGGAACGATCTGTTCGGAGTAGTTTAATAATGTTCTAAGACCAAACGGAAAATGTCACTGAAGAATCTCTTCGTATTTATTCCGAAGAAACTGATGTTATGGTTCAAATTGCTCTGAGCACTATGGGACTTAACACCTGAGATCATCAGTTCCCTAGAGCTAAGAACTACTAACCTAAGGACATCAGACACATCCAAGCCCGAGGCAGGATTCGAACCTGCGACCGTAGCAAACTGATGTTATGAAGCATTTCAATCCAGCAGAGAGAAGTAGTCCGAGAAAGTTACGTCGTCACGGTCGAGTAATCATTCAATGACTATAGTTCAGTGGTATATCAATACATCGATAAATAAACATGCTCAAAGCAAGTGAAGAATTGGGAACATTAAACTGCTTTCTCGTAAATGGTCCAACAGAAGTAACCTCTGGCATGTAATGCGAAGGATTTTCCAAAATTCCCATGTTAAGAGGCAGTTGCAAACAAACTAAATGTCCGACGGCCGAGAACTTTTACGGGAATGACGAACAAGTGTTCTTAATCTGTCCTCGAGTGCTGCCGACACGAGGTGATCCGCAAAGTGAAGCGGGAGTTCTTGCTGTCAGGCGCGGTATTCTATCACTGGACGTCGGCTAGCGAGAACGCGCCGAGTTCGAGAACTGGTGGACTGTGGGACTGTCCAACGCAAGCAACTGTGAGCAGTCCTCGACAGCTGAGCTGAGCCGAGTGGTCAGCGGCGGAACACGGTTACCGGGTTCCCAGTCGCACATGGCGGCCTCACCTCAGCCGCTTCATTAGTGCGCCACCTGCGAAAAGGCCCCGCGGACAAGAGACCTCTCAGAGAGCGCCGTTTAGCGCCCTGCCGGCGACGGCCGCGCCGCGGGACGCAGCAGTTTCCCATGGAACAGGTGCCAAGGCTGTTCATTACACACACACACACACACACACACACACACACACACACACACACACACACACATTGCATGTACCGAGGGCACGGCATGTGCCAGTCGGTCGTACGGAATCAGTGCAGTAAGATAGGCCGGCATGCAGACGTGGCAGAATGGCAGAGAAGAGTTGTCGTATCTGGTATTGCACAGTGACCGGAAGCTGCCGTGTTTCAATACAGATTGTCTGTTCGTGTTTCAATAGAGATTGGAACAGAGGTCGTAAGAAAGATCTTAACTGCCGAGGATAGAGGCGAGTGCCGCACCTTGTCAATGGCAATCGGTTTCAAACGCAAAAGACATTTCAATCTCAGCCAGTTTCCGAGCGAACGTTGCGGACGGTACGTTTGGAGATTTTCCTCGCAAAAGGCCACTGGTGACACAGGCACATAAAGCTGCACTTTTCAATGGGGCAAACGATTCTTAATTTCGCCTCTTTTCAAGTGCACCAACGGCCCAATGTGGCGTTTCCCCCATACTATGAACAGATCGGTTCTGTAATCTTTTGGGACTGTTTTACGTACCACGAGTTGGGGCTAACCAACGGTACCGTGAACATGGTTGGATTCAAATGGCTCTGAAAACTATGGGACTTAACTTCTGAGGTCATCCGTCCCCTAGAACTTAAAACTACTTAAACCTAACTAACCTAAGGACATCACACACATCGATGCCCGAGGCAGGATGCGAACCTGCGGTTGTGCGGTTCCAGACTGTAGCGCCTAGAACCGCTCGGCCACCCCGTGAACATGAACTCGGAGTCGGCAGGTCGTGGCGGGCCCGCCGATAGTCACCAACCTCCACTGAATGCATCACTGGATGCGGTGTGCAGGGGCGTGGAGACATCACGGAGCACTCCCGGCCGTTGTCAGTTATCGTGACCTGGGGCTGCTACTTGCCAAGTAGTTCCTGAACTGGCATTACGAGGCTGCGTGCACCCCGTTCCAGTTCTCCTAACCCTCGTTTCTGACCACTCAGCTATGGAGGCAGACCAGGACGTTCACTTGAAGAGTCTTGATGACCAAATGTTGGACTCTTCAAGGTAAATATGTTATGGGGGCTCCCGAATTCCGCGAGGCCGTGTTCATTAAGCTGGTCGTTACTGTAGTAGGTTTGGCGAACACTTAGGCAGCCTGCGGCACGAGTGACAAGAAATCGGAAGTATGTTTGTTGCTCGGCTGAAATCGCAAAGAGGTCACGTTACGCCCCTCGCTCGTCTCAAGCAATCTTCGTGTTCGCCGACAGATTTAGGTAAGTGGTGTTAAGAGGTCGTCACAGTTGAAGATTTGTGACAAGCAAGATTATAAACATGATTGGCCCTCGCTTTACTCACAGCAATTTAAGCTGTCCTGTCTAACCACATCATTGGAAATCGCGACATATTCCGAAAAAAGATCACATATTTCTGGCTAGCAGGAATCGATCATTGGTGTTTGTCTCACTAGCAGCAATATATATATATATATATATATATATATATATATATATATATATATATATATATATATATATAGTGTTACAAAAAGGTATGGCCCAACTTTCAGGAAACATTCCTCACGCACAAAGAAAGAAAATATGTTATGTGGACATGTGTCCGGAAACGCTTACTATCCATGTTAGAGCTCATTTTATCACTTCTCTTCAAACCGCATTCATCATGGAATGGAAAAACACAGCAACAGAACGTACCAGCGTGACTTCAAACACTTTGTTACAGGAAATGTTCAAAATGTCCTCCGTTAGCGAGGATACATGCATCCACCCTCCGTCGCATGGAATCCCTGATGCGCTGATGCAGCCCTGGAGAATGGCGTATTGTATCACAGCCGTCCACAATATGAGCACGAAGAGTCTCTACATTTGGTACCGGGGTTGCGTAGACAAGAGCTTTCAAATGCCCCCATAAATGAAAGTCAAGAGGGTTGAGGTCAGGAGAGCGTGGACGCCATGGAATTGGTCCGCCTCTACCAATCCATCGGTCACCGAATCTGTTGTTGAAAAGCGTACGAACACTTCGACTGAAATGTGCAGGAGCTACATCGCGCATGAACCACATGTTGTGTCGTACTTGCAAAGGCACATGTTCTAGCAGCACAGGTAGAGTATCCCGTATGAAATCATGATAAAGTGCTCCATTGAGCGTACGTGGACGAAACTAAAATGAGCTCTAACATGGGAATTAAGCGTTTCCAGACATAAGTCCACATAACATATTTTCTTTCTTTGAGTGTGAGGAATGTTTTCTGAAAGTTTGGCCGTACGTTTTTGTAACACCCTGTATATATGCACAACATATCCTGTCGCATAAATTAAAAAAGATGGGGGGAAAAGTTGCATACACCGTGTTTCGAACCTACTTCCTTCTGCATATTAACAACAAGTCCACAAGTAAAATGTACTACAAAATCCTTTAAAACTGTCGGTAGTTCGCATACTAACGTATTACAGACGATGTTAATTAGAGCAAGTGGCACCTAGAGGGAAAAATTCTTCATTGCACCTTCGCCTTAGAATGGTACACTGTCATTTCTCGCAACTTCTGATATGAGAAAAAAAAATATGATGAACCTAATACGGCGCCTGAAATGAAGGGAGCGACGGATGTGACGTGATCGCTTTCAGAGTTCAGCCGAGTGGCTGACGTACTTCCGATTTTTAGGAACTCGTCCCAATCGCACCACGACAAGCCTGCTGTCGACTATATCCTGAAATCTTAATCCCGCAGAAAATGGAACAGCGGATGAAACGTAGCAACCAAACTCTACGTTATTTGGTAGCACTAGGTGTCCGACCATCAATGAGTGTCTACAGCTAGATGTGGCATAACTGAATTTAGACAATTATCAAGGGCAGAAGCTGAGTGACACAGTATCGGCGTGATGGCATTTGACGGTGGCAATTTTTTTTTGCCCGATGTGCTTATTATGCAAGGCCGCATGCACGGGTATTTAATCCCCAGGGAGCACAAAGGCGTGGGTACTATCCTCGCTTTGAAAGCCCATTACATATTAGAGAGCACGAATTTCTCAACAAGGAAAGTACTATCCATTGTTTCGAAAGTAATAAATCCAGCCTTGTACACGGAACCAACACTACGACCCATTTAATGGTCAGCCCAGACATGAAATGAAGCTAAATGTGATCTTAATTCGACAAAAGCAGCAGCATTAAATGAGTCCCGCGGCTTGTGTTCGCATAGTAAAGCAATACTAATTTTATCTCGTTTCGCCGGTCGATGCTATTTAGGGTTGCTCGGCGTCGACCGTAAATTTGCTCTAGTGCAATTAAACGGCGACAGCGCCGCTATCTGGCGGTGGTCCTGTCCACGGGACAGACAGTCGCACTCCGTTAAAGCGAGTCCGAGCTCAACCCGCGCTTTCACTAACTGGTTGTGACACAAACAGCGGAATGCCTCCAGTATGGTGTTCCGAAGAGACTGAAGCGACAAAGAAACTGGTATAGGGGTGCGCTCTCAAACACAAACATATGCAAACAGGCAGAATATCGCGCTGTGGTCGGCAACGCCTATGTAAGACAACAAGTGTCCGGCGCAGTTGTTAGATCGGTTACTGCCGCTACAGTGGCAGGTTATCAAGATTTAAGTAAGTCTGAACGTGGTGTTATAGTCGGCATACGAGCGACGGGACGTAGCAGCTCCGAGTTAGCGACGAGATGGGGATTTTTCAGTACGACCATTTCACAAAAATACAGTGAATATCAGGAATCCGGTAAAACATCAAATCGTCGACTTTGCTACGGCCACACAGATATCCTGCAAGACGAACGACGACTCAAGACAATCGTTCAACGTTGACAGAAATGCAGTCCTTCCGCAAATTTCAATGTTGAGCCTTTCAACGAAACATCATCGATATGGGCTTTAGGAGCCGAAGAGCCACTCGTGTACCCCCTTGATGACTGCACGACACAAAGCTTTATGCTTCGCCTGGGCCCGACAACACCGACGTTGGACTGTTAATGACTGGAAACATGTTGCCTGGTCGGACGAGTCTCGTTTCAAATAGTATCGAGAGGATGGATCTGTATGGGTATGGAGACAACCTCATGAATTCATGTCGGCAGGGTCTGTTCAAGGTGTAATGGTGTGGGGCGTGTGAAGTTGGAGTGATATGGGACCCCCGATAGTCGAAATACGACTCTGACAGATGACACGTACGTTAGCATCCTGTCTGTTCGCCTGCATCCATTCATGTCCATCGTGCATTTCGATGTACTTGGGCAATTCCAGCAGGACGATACGACATCCCACACGTCCAGAACTGCTACAGAGTGACTCCAGGACACTCTTCTGAGTTTAAACACTTCCGGTGGCCACCATACTCACCAAAAACATGAACATTACTTATTATATCTGGGATGCCTTGCAACGAGCCGCTCAGAAGAGATTTCCATCTCGTCGTACTCCTACGGATTTATGGTCAGCCCTGCACGATTCATGGCGTCATTTCCCTCCAGCACTATTTCAGACATTTCCACGTAGTGTTGCGGCACTTGTACGTGCTCGCGGGTGCCGTATACGATACTAAGCAGGTGTACAAGTAATCTTCTGTGTAATATTTTGCAGAGAGAGATTTAGCAGTGACGGAGAGTGAAAAACAATTCATGTAGAGTCCCGCTGATAAGTAAGAACGAATGTTTTGATCATTATTTCTTCTCACTCAAGAAAATGTTTACTTTTTTTTATAAATTTGAAGTAATTATTATCAAGAAAAGAAGGGATAGAGAGTAATATAAATGTGGTAGTCTGAATGGATCACACACTTCCGCAGCTGCCGGCCTGTGTGTCCGAGCGGTTCTAGGCGCTAGAATCTGGAACCGCTGACCGCTACGGTCGCAGGTTCGAATCCTGCCTCGGGCATGGATGTGTGTGATGTCGTTAGGTTAGTCAGGTTTAAGTATTTCTAACTTCTAGGGGACTGATGACCTCATAAGTTATGTCGCATACATTTCCTCCTTGTTATTGAGAGGTATTGTTATATGTATTCTTGAAGTTATGGCTATATTACACACGAGACAGTGCAACGCTTCTTCATAAGTGTGACAATTTATGCAAATTCACGACGGCTTTTGAATGAAAGTGAAAACAGGTTGTGGAAAATGTAAAGAAGAAGAAATGGGAAGCGCTCGAAAGCAGAGTCGGAAGAATGGTAAAAATTAAATGGATACGCAAAACAGGAAATTGCTAAAAACTAGTATCAGTAGAGGATATAACAACTCCCCTGGAAATCTCTACCAAGGGAAGGGACAGACCACCGGGATGTCTGCTTAGGCATCCAAGTGTACTTATCACAAAAGGAGCACCAGAAGGGAAAATTCAAGGCCTAGGCAGTTATTACAAATTGTAAAAGTGGTTGTATATTTTAGGAGTAATAATAATATGGAGATAAAAATATTTGCATAGAATTACAACAGATAGATAACGGTATCAGATGGTTCAAATGGCTCTGAGCACTATGGGACTTAACTTCTGATGTCATCAGTCGCCTAGAACTTAGAACTAACTAAACCTAACTAAGCTAAGGACACCACACACATCCATGCCCGAGGTAGGATTCGAACCTGCGACCGTAGCTGTCGCTCGGCTCCAACTGTAGCGCCTAGAACCGCACGGCCACTTAGGCCGGCCGATAACGGTATCAATCCAATCGAAAAGCCGTAAACATAGGTATAAAAACAAGGTTAATCAACGAATCAGGTTAGCTTTCAGGGACACAATAATTAAGAGATGAACACCTGGACGATTTCTATTCACTGTAATACCTGCCACACGAGTTTACATGGCGTGTTTTACAAACGTTATATCACTTGTTCGCTGTACTAGTCGTCAACGGTAACACTATCTTCACATACCAAGTTCTAAAACGTATTCACGATGATCTCTTCTATGAGACGACACAAATACTAACTAAATGTGTCAGTTACAAAGCTTTAACGACGTAATGGATTAGTTTTATGACTACGTTCTAACTGATAGTATGTGAACTGTGTGACAAATTATGGAACCTATACATCCTTTCTTATGAATGGTGTTACTAAATGTGTGTGTGTGTGTGTGTGTGTGTGAGAGAGAGAGAGAGAGAGAGAGAGAGAGAGAGAGAGAGAGAGAGAGAGAGAGAGAGAGGGGGGGGGGGGGAGGATATGTTAAGTCGTTACGGCCATTACACTAACAAAGAAACTAGTAAACAGAGAAAAGTTTCTCGCGATCTGACTTACTGATTTTTAATCCTTAATACATAAAAAAGTATGACAGATCGATCGTCTCTAAAGCTGACAATTTAAACAAACATGAATTTTTATTGTCTACGCAGATGACGGCCAAACATTCCCCCGAGACGTACACTGTGAATTTACGAAAACGCTCTGAATAAACAGGTCTTCAGCTACAGAACCCAGAGCGGCTCAGCCAGCCAGTTGCGGGGAAGTGCTTGGCAAAGTTCCTACGCCGCAGCTGTCGAGTTGTCGCCTGCGTGTTTTTAGTAGCGTGTTGCCTGACACAGATGGCAATGGGAGAGGAAAAAGTCTTGTATTAATCACATTAGGACAAGACACTTACTACTATAGAAAAATATTCTACATTTATCTCATTTATCATTATCCAGTAGTTCTTATAGGAACAATTTTAATGACAAAGTCCCATGAAAACAAGAAAGTAAACATTTAATAAAATAAGCGATCTGATGTTACTGCAGATTAGTTGACGAGCTACTTTCTGAAATTTACACAGTCAAAACTACACTGCGCAGCAGAATTAAAGAAACACTTTTTCGAAATCCACTGCGACACAGAAGTTTGAAATTTTGTTCAAAAGTGCCTACAACCTTCCTCTGCAAGGGTCCAAAAACGTGGCGCCCTGCGACCTCACCCTCGGTTTCGGAGACGCCTCAAAAGCAAGATGTCGACACACGCGAGAAAAAGGCCAGAGTTCGGTTCATATGACGTATAAGGTGGGTTAATGATGTCACAATGACACCAAATTTCACCACAATTATGCCCAATGCCACCGTGGACGTTTCCACGCTGGAGAGGTCATCACGCCACCTCTTACCCACATTTCACTTGATCTTTTGACGCCTCCGCGATGGAGGTTAGAACGGCGACGCCCAGTGCTGAAATCACGCAGTTTTCTTCCGTGTGGCCGAGAAAAAACGTTTCAGACGCACCGACACTAAAAAGCGTAAAGAACGTAAATGAAACGATCCCTTCGACTCAGATGTCGATTCCTACACATTTCACTGTCCAATGGGCAACAGGACGACATTCTTGTCAGACTTTTGACACTGCTAGCACCTCTCTCTAAGGGCATTGTACGGTTGCATCCCCATTAAACATGGTCTCATGCCTTTGGAGTGCAGCACAACAAATGGTTCAAATGGCTCTGAGCACTATGCGACTTAACTTCGGAGGTCATCAGTCGCCTAGAACATAGAACTAATTAAACCTAACTAACCTAAGGACATCATACACATCCATGCCCGAGGCAGGATTCGAACCTGCGACCGTAGCGGTCGCTCGGCTCCAGACTGTAGCGCCTAGAACCGCACGGCAATTCCGGCCGGCTGCAGCACAGCAGCAGTTCTTGCCCCTGTGTACGGGTTGGAACCACTAGCGACCGTTAAAATGGTTCGACGAAATTTGAATGTGATCCGAAGCAACAATGTATCCTTTCGCATTTTTCTGTGCCCCTCTTCTACGTCCTCCTGTGGCGTGATCAGCGAGGGATGCGACACTGACACATGCGGAAAAAAGGGGGGGGGGGGGCTATCTCGGCAAAACCTTTGGTAGCTCCCCCTAACTTTCATAGTACTGTTTTAAAAATGTGCTTGTACACACAAAACCGACAAAATACTACACTACTGGCCATTAAAATTGCTACACCACGAAGATGACGTGCTACAGACGCGAAATTTAACAGACAGGAATAAGATGGTGTGCTATGCATATGATTAGCTTTTCAGAGCATTCACACAAGGTTGGCGCCGGTGGTGACACCTACGACGGTTTCCAACCGATTTCTCATACACAAACACCAGTTGACCGGCGCTGCTCGTGCAACGTCGTTATGATGCCTCGTGTAGGGAGGAGAAATGCGTACCATCAGGTTTCCGTCTTTGATAAAGGTCGGATTGTAGCCTATCGCGATTCCGGTTTATCGTATCGCGACATTGCTGCTCGCATTGGTCGAGATCCAATGACTGTTAGCAGCATATGGAATCGGTGGGTATATGAGGATAATACGGAACGCAGTGCTGGATCCCAACGGCCTCGTATCACTAGCAGTCGAGATGAGAGGCATTTTATCCGCTTGGCTGTAACGGGTCGTGCAGCCGCGACTCGATCCTTGAGTCAACAGATGGGGACGTTTGCAAGACAACAACCATCTGCACAAACAGTTCGACAACGTTTGCGGCAGCATGGACTACCCTTGACACTGCATCACAGACAGGATCGCCGGCGATGGTGTAGTCAAAGAAGAACCTGGGTGCACGAATGGCAAAACGTAATTTTTTCGGATGAATCCAGGTTCTGTTTACAGCATCATGATGGTCGCATCCGTGTTTGGCGACATCGCGGTGACCACACATTGGAAGCGTGTATTCGTCATCGCCATACTGGCGTATCACCCGGCGTGATGGTATGGGGTGGCACTTGTTGCAAGTCTCGGTCACCTCTTGTTCGCATTGACGGCACTTTGAACAGTGGACGTTACATTTCAGATGTGTTACGACCCGTGGCTCTACCCTTCATTCGATCCCTGCGAAACCCTACATTTCAGCAGTTGTAGGTCCTGTACGGGCCTTTCTGGATACAGAAAATGTTCGACTGCTACCCTGACCAGCACATTCTCCAGATTTCTCACCAATTAAAACGTCTGCTCAATGGTTGCCGAGCAACTGGCTCGTCACAATACGCCAGTCACTACTCTTGATGAGCTGTGGTATCGTGTTGAAGCAGCATGGGCAGCTGTACCTGTACACGCCATCCAAGCTCTGTTTGACCCAATGCCCAGGCGTATCAAGGCTGCTATTACGGCCAGAGGTGGTTGTTCTGAGTACTGATTTCTCAGGATCTATGCACCCAAACTGCGTGAAAATGTAATCGCATGTCAGTTCTAGTATAATACATCTGTCCAATGAATACCCGTTTATCAACTGCTTTTCTTCTTGGTGCAGCAATTTTCATGGCCAGTAGTGTACTATGCGCCTGCTGGCAGGCAAGCACCTGACCCATCTCCGAGGCTAGTTGCCTTCCTGCAGGTTTACGTAATCTAACAAGGCGAACTCGGCTGTCCCTATGGTAACCAGATTATGGGAATCATCATGGGTATCGATCCCGTATGTATACAACAACTGCCATTTCACAGAACAACACTTATTATATTAACCTGGTACTTGGCCTTCTAGGCTGTCACTAGGTTTTCGCGTAAGAGAGGAGACACTTAAGTGATTTTTTAGTTATTGTACACGCATTTAGTAATGTTTTCAACGCCTAATGGTACTTATTTTCACTTTTCTTAGCTTAGCGTGCTCGGCCCAGAGGCACACAAGCGGCGCTATAGCGCGTCTCTCGGATTTTCCACCAGCTTGGTTCGGACTGGACTCTGAGCACCACTCACGCGGGAACACAGTGGACGAACATTAACTACTCAGCTTATAGTCTCTTACTAACTGTAGATATAACGCAAAAAAGGGGACTGAATCTAACAGTCTTGCAGCATGGAAAAGCCCATGCTAGTTGCCTGCTACTGCAATACGAAAATAGAACTTGAATATTGCACCACATCTCATTTTCCGCACAACACACATTGGTAAATACTGCGTTCGCCAATTCTATACACGTCCACTTAAGTGCCAGATCATGTACCGTGATTTCTACTCCCCCACCCACAATTCTTATATTTAACCACACGAAGGACTACGCAAGGTCTGTAAGGGACAGTTCTATTCAATTTGTGGGCACGTTATTCACAAAAAAAGAAGAAAAATAGTTCACACAAACATATGTCCGAAAACTCTTTGTCTTGCGTCTCTTATGTGTGACCAGGAAGACTCCTTTCTGCAGCTTGGTGAACATCGGGTATCAGCACACACTACGTCACAGTAGCAAGTGGTACCTCTCACAGTTCCACCTGCAGCGTACTTTAGGGCAGATCACATACTTTTGTCATAGTGTGTGCAGTCTTACACCTACCAATCAGCTACTACAGGTGAAAATTTACCAACGTTTCGTGCAACAAACATACATTTGCGCAACAAACTACCTCGTCATCGTTTCTATCTTAGTCTTGTTTTCAGTTGAAGCAACAAATGAATCAAAATGAACAGCGATTTTGTGTTGTTCAAGATACTCTGAGTGATCTATATGGTGGCAGACGCACATTTACGGGGAGAACCGTACCATGGCCTGCACGTTTCTCATACAATTCTTTGGATTATAATCTTTGAGGCAATTTAGATTTGTTTGTACTGCAGACGTTCCTAAAACCACTTACCATCATCCCAAGATGTTTGAAAGAGTGTGACAGTACAAGATCCGACAGGTGCATGCACATGTGTGTGTATAAGGAGGGCATTTTGAAAATTTGTTCTGAGCTTCTGATTTCAGAGCTTCGTAAACATGTCTTTCTTTACTAACTCAAAAAAAACAAGCCTTTTTGTACAGAGATTTAAATTGATTTTTTTTCTGGAAGGAGTGAGTTATCCACAATGATTGTAAAGGTACGCTAGATAACAGTAGTTGATATAAAATTTTTGTGATCAAGGAACCTTGATCTGCTAATGTCTTTCACTAAAAGTTAAAAAGACAATGCTCTCATTATACAATGAAGATATATCAGTACATAAAATAAATTGACACCTCTGACGGTGAAATCTGCACCATTATTGCATCATATATTAGTGTATAAAACAGAAATAGCATTCTGGTTATAATACTTGCATTAACAATGCATAAACAGAACAGAAGATAAAAGAAATATAAAATTCTTGCAACCCAATACTACATCCGACAGGTACATGAAATAAAACAACACAAATAAAAGACGTAATCTGACATCCACATAATAACTAGACATAAAACAGAAGCGCAAGGGACGCTGTATTTACAAATTTTATCACTTTGTTGCTTACATTATATGTGGATTCCTTAGTTCTATACCAAGAGGTATAAGCAACCAAAATGCAACATAAACTAGTATGAAAGATGTTTTTAAAGTGTACTGTACCGTCACACTATAGTAGACGATACTGTAAAATTCTATCCTCGAAAACTGCAATGAATAAGCTCAACGTTGCCTTTATTGAGGATGTGCACTGACTTATCAAAAATGGATAGGGGAACCATACCTAAGACTACGCAGTTAATGAATAACAGTAAATATCTGGGTTATTAACAGCAGGAAAACAAAATCATTTTATGTTTATATTTATTAACACGAAATCTACATGTTCAGAAAACTACAGCAGTAGAGAGCTAATACTTTTATCGAACTTTTAAAAAATACAAAAAACTGGAAATGTGTACTCTTTCCTTCACCTGCGCTTAAGAGTACGTAAAACATGCCCAAAGAGTACACGTTTAGCAAATGTGACAAATGAATGCAATATCTCCCTTAAATGAAGAGCATTGTTCGTGCCACCATCTCTCATACATATTGCACTGGGTCCGGTCCTCTGGAAACACCAAAATCTGTGTTCTCTACTCACAACTTTCACTATTTTCCTTAAAGCAGACTTCTTCGTACTAAGGGCAGCGGCAACCTTGCTTTCTCCATTTTCAATTCGTTGTCTGGCCTCACTGAACGACTCTTCAGTTTAATGAGCTTCCTGTAAAACCAGTCCTTCGGACACCACAACGCACTCAAGAGGTACAAATTTGCAGTCGTCCCCTAAAGAGATACCGAGCGAGATTGTGCAGTGGTTAGCACACTGGACTCGCATTCGGGAGGACGACGGTTCAAACCCTCGGCCAGCCATCCTGATTTAGGTTTTCCCTGATTTCTCTAGATCGCTTCAGGAGAATGCCGGGATGGTTCTTTTCGAAGGGTACGGCTAAGTTCCTTCCCCATCTTTCCCTAATCCGATAGGACCGATGTTCTCGCTGTTTGGTCCCCTCCCCCAAAAGAACCAACCGACCAGCCCTAAGGAGAATGTACGCACTCTTTAAGGACCTTATACGCGCGCTCTTTCGTACAACAATGATTCCAAGCAAGGTCAACAGATGGAAGGACATTTCACGTTTGCAAAACATGTGTCTGCAATATGGTAGATTGCAAGCCCGTCTTTCAAAATGCAGTCAAGAATTAAAATCTATTGCTCTTTTATTCTGTGTATAACTTATGCAACGGAGTACCAGAACTACATCAAGAACTGCAATGTGTTTCTTACCTGTTTCTCTTCGGAAATACAGGATTTCTTTCCACATCTTCTACAAGGCGTTTCTGTTACCATTCTGAATACATCTACATCAGTGGCAAGCTGATGAGTTTAGTTAACTGTCAGAAACACAAGCTGCGCTCGCTTTGGAACTGCGCACTCTTTGGTACATTCACACTACATGAAGAATGTAAATGGAAGTTGGGATATACAGGAGACCTTCAATAAATATTCAACAAGTATTTTTCTCGGCCAATTTCGGTTGAAAAACTTCAGAACTTGTCAGACATCGTGGAATATTGCCGTTTCAGCCGCTATGGTTTCATGAAGTTCGATTTTTGGCGACGCTAAACATCGCCTTCAAAATAGCGTCTGTAACGGAGGTGCGTCCCAAGCAGAGAGCTGCCACTGAGTTTCTTTTGGCGGAAAACCGCACAGTGCTGTGACTCCTGCAGTGTTGGTACGTGTGGATACACTCATTCCGGGCAATGAACAAATCACAATCAAACTCCTAGCTGTTCTACTAAACAAACCACAATAAGTTTGGGCACCCAAGAGGATTTATTCCACATCCAAACTATAGCTCGTATCTCGCACCTTCTGATTTCCATCTGTTTGGTCCAATGGAGGATGCACTCCGCCAGGAGCATTACGTGGATAGTGGGGAGGTTACTGACGGAGCAAGGCGCCGGGAGCGACGTCGACCACTTGAGTGGTACCATGCTGTCGAACAGGCCCCTCCAGTAAGGTGTCGCACTGGACGGAGCTTATGTTGCAAAATAGGAGTTTTTAGCCAAGAGAGTGGGGAAGAATATGGTGCATTGGAATCCAAACCTGAGTAAAACCAACCCACTTCCAGAAAAAAAAGTTTTGCGTTATTTATTGAACAACCATCCCAGTAATAGTTCTAATGCTAAGCGCGCGCGCGCGCGCGTATGTGTGTGTGTGTGTGTACGGTGATCGGGATTGAATCACTTTTCATATTTGATACTCCAGCAGCAGCCGTGTCTGGAGACTAAATTATGGGAATCTGGTTCCGCCTGATTACGCAAACCACAAAAAACCAACTTATTTTCCAAGTACATTTAGACGTAGTTGTGCCAACGTCAATGCGCATCGTATTTTATTGAGGTCCGAAAAAATATGTATGGGGAATGAGTGAAAATTGTGACTAAAAACACTTTTTGTGTTGCTATTTTTACCTTTTACCTTAGTCTCTAAAACGTTAGACTTTTTACGAACCCCATTAAATTAGGAGATAGCTTGTGATTTGCAACTATATACTGTTTATGTGAAGGTAGTTCGCGAGCTAGCGAAATCACTGTTTCTTCACCGTTATTTCTCTGCGCGAAAATATCTTATGATAACGTGAACAACGAGTCAAACTGGAAGCGATCACAAGTACATGCCTGCCTTACCAATAGAGACACAAAAACAGGGTGCACGTTCTGTTAGTAAACAGTACGCCCGCATCTCGTGGTCGTGCGGTAGCGTTCTCGCTTCCCACGCCCGGGTTCGATTCCCGGCGGGGTCAGGGATTTTCTCTGCCTCGTGATGGCTGGGTGTTGTGTGATGTCCTTAGGTTAGTTAGGTTTAAGTAGTTCTAAGTTCTAGGGGACTGATGACCATAGATGTTAAGTCCCATAGTGCTCAGAGCCATTTTTTAGTAAGCAGTATTGTCAAGTTCAACGATGGAACTTCGAAAACACGACGTTTGTATTACTACAGTGTGAGAGTATAATGCAGTATGACAGGGTACTTTTATTATTAATTCGTTACATTTTCACCATCACCTAGTTTGTGTCACCTAAATAACTAATTACTGTGCAATTCTATTATTTAAGAGGTATACTCTGTCTTTTTAAATGAGATTCGTTTTTGTTATCCCCCAAACAATTTGGACAGTTTAATGCACATTTTGTAAAATACTGATTGAAGTTTTTCTCTGTGCTTGGTTTACCGTCCGATTGTTTCTGTGCTCATTATGGTTTACTTATTTCGTTCTTCCGGCACACCAAAGAACCGATACAAGTACGTATGTGGGATCAGCAATGAAACCAGCTACATCACAGTGACTATATCAAGGATATCAAAGACCATTTAGAGCACATGTGGGTCAGCTTGCCCCGGGAGCGGTTACAATGCCTTTAGGACATCCTTCCCAAGCAAAATGCATCCAGGCCACATCATACTGATAAGTCCGCGTGCCAGTTTGGCTGCTTATTTTCTCAACTGGTTTATTTGGACTCACGAGGCCCAGTGGTCACTGTTCCAGACCTTCCCACTACAGAAATGATTGAGACTTTCATCGGAGATCGAATCCGGAATCTCTGTGTTAATAGCCACGGGCGGCAATCACTGTAGCACACAGGCGGCCATCGCGCACACTTGAGTAAACACAGGAATTAAGTCCAAATGACGAGCCAGAACGATCAGTATACACATTGTGTTTTTGAAGTTCAGTGGTGTAACTAATCACGGAACAGCCTTTCTAGTGTTTTGTCGCTACATAATGTCGTACGATGTCCTTGGCCATGAATATTTTGGGTCACTCCACTCACCTATTTGATAACAAAGAACATTTTTGCAGCTTCAGTAAGCGACTGCCGTTTTGTAGATATTCCATTCACGTAAGAAGCTAAGCGATGCAGTGGGGACGTTTGCAACGGAGCCGTTGTTAACCCTGCTAATAACACGTCTGAAGCACGGCGTACAAGAACAAGCCACGCATCAGAGCGCAGCGTCAGGCGGGACCGAGAGCGAGGGAGCCGGAAGCAATGAACGTGAGCTGGCACGAGGCACGGGCTTCAGGAGCGCGCGACGTGAAGGCGTTGCAAATAGCTCGCACCGTGCTCCCCTCAGAAAAGCGTGTTTCGTTCTCCACGAGCGCGCCAGTATGTGTACACGACGATGAAATTCGGCGCTGGGAATTGAGGCAGTTACGGCGGATCTGGTTGGGCGTTAACAGCTTCCAGCTACTCAGGAAATGCAAGTGGAGTACGCGGGGCCCGTCGCGACGCCGCGGTGCTGTCCGTTACGTAACCGCGGCTGTTAGTGACGTCACCACTCCGGCTAACACGCCGGCGATGCTCCGCTCGGCGCCCCCCCCCCCCCCCCCACCAACTCCCTCGCCCCTGGAGCGACGTCCCTGGCAGTCTCTTAATGCACCAGGCCGTTCAGACTACAACCGCACTGATGTCATATTTGCAACATCCGGATAAAAAGGTGGATTATGTGCAAAAACAAGTGGCGGCTGTATACTCCTCAGTCACGGCAACTCAAGAGGTCGTGGACGCGATTGACACCGTAACTTTGGAGACTTGGCGCCTGAACTGTCCTGGTCAGGCCGATTGCGACAGAACCGGAAGGCTGTAGTAAATACGGTGTGATCTAGGTCTGCGAGAAGATGCTGGCACACGGCGGGATACAGCACATGACTTGGCGCTCCTGCTCGGAGACCTGCGCCACAAACAAGGTAGTGTAGAGGAACAGGCTGCCTCTCCGAGTATTTGACACGTCGCTGGCTATCTGCCTCGGCAAGGCGCTAGCCGCAGCGCTTCCAAGACTGCAACCTTCACTCGACAGATGGTGATGAACGGAGTGTGTCAGAAAAGTAACGTAAAAATAGGATCTAATTTTATTAATATCGTATTATTAAAGAATTTTTTACGTTATATTTATAAAGTTTATGCTGTTATTTACGGGACATATAACCTACTATAACGCTTGGTCATGGTTTCCGCTTGTTTTGTTAAAAATAAAGTTATGATGCTACAAAGCAAAAATCTCATAGTGTTCGCGTATTAAACGTATTAACGTTACTCACTTTGTGTACCCTGACGCAAGTCAACAGAACGGCTAGCATAGTAGCATAGTTGTTGTAGACAGCTATTCCTGGTTTCATGCAGTCAAATGTTATTCGTGAGAACAGTCGTTCATTCAAGCCAAGTTTTCACGATTATCAATTCGCATGTCTCTTACTAAATCTGTATACGTACATCTTCATTTCCTGCGGAGGGACACAAATCGTAATGCGACGTTTCTATCCTCTCTTTCAGGTATAAGCAATTCTTTTCTTAATTTATGTTGTTGTATAAACGTAACTTCCGTTGTTAGTATCGATGTTAAGTAGAAATCGTTAAGTTTCTTCATGTATTAATGGAAGACGAGGAATCTGGCATGTAGTAGAAGTTCATATCCAGCTGCTGATCTTTACTTCATGCTAGCTAATCTCTTTTCTTTTTACGTTGCTAACTGAATGAAAGTATCGCACAGAGGTTGCCTGGTTACATTTCATTAAATTTAATGGTTCGGCAGTTGACGTTAGAGGGTAAACATGTACAGTGCCCATTAACATTGAAACACCAAAAGGATAGCAAATGACGAAGTTTTAGTTATCGTGCGTACACAGTACAGTACGAAAAATTGCGTTATTATGTTGGTACGTGATTTCGGAGCATAATAACGAAAAAAACTAACTTCTGTTATCAGTTCAAGGCCCTGGAGACATTAATTCTCATTCAAGTAGCTGCTAGTGGAACCCGTTCCAGTTTTCCCACCAAGGAAAAATCCCTGACAGTACCAGGAACTGAACCAGGGTCCTCGGTATGGCAGATGTGATAATTAGCTGCGGAAGCGGACTCTGAGGGTTATGTAGGACGTGCAAATTAATACGTGGACCTGCCACTTATATAGCAACAATGATGGCTGTGGTCTGGCTGCGCATTCCATACTGCTTCACATTCGATACTGCTTCAGCTCTGTGCCCGAGTTCATAAATCGTCGTGACTGGCGAGTAGCGGTGAGCCAGTCTCTCTGCACCCCTTAGACGCGGTCCGCACCCGATTGGATTGCCGAGAGGCCTGCAGTCGGCCCGCGATGTATCGCCCGCCGCGAGGTGGCGAGCGGGCAGCGCCGGAGCTTACGGGAGAAAAGCGCGGGCCGCTGAAGGCGGCACTTCTCAGCCAGGCCTCCACGCAGTGCCTGTTGCTAGGATATTTCGCATCTCAGTAGAGGATCTCCTAGCGCAGTCCCGCTTCCAAAGCCTGGGAGAGATCTGACGCAACCGACCAACTACAGACCAATCAGCTTGCTGTCCACGTCATCAAAATTTCTCGAAAGACTCTTCCCCGCCACACTGAAACAAGCAATTCTCGACAATGACATTATCAGACCCGATCAGTTTGCCTTCGAGCCAAAACTATCCGCCGAACTCTAGCTTTTACAAGTGACATAATACACCGCCTACAATCTTAACGTGTCAAACTATACGGCCGCTGTTTTTCTTGACGTGAAGACGGCTTATGATCGTGTATGGAAGGACAAATAACTGGTCAAAATTTATAACTTGGGAACAATTCCGCCCTACCGCCTCCGTCCCATTTTCGTCCTACTTCCTCCGCCTGACTAAGAGCTTCTCCAGCATGGACGACTCTTGTTAAGATCGAAGGGCATAGATCCATCTTGGAACACCTCATGGACGACATACCCCAGGGATCGGTACTGTCACCATTACTGTTCGTCACTTAGGTGAACGATTTCCCAACTCTACCACAGGTGGTACTGGTTCAATTCGTTGATGATAGCGTCTACTGACGAGCAGTCGTCAAGTAACTGCAGTGATCGGGCGTCTTCAGAAATATCTCATTGCTGCCGATCTGTGGGCTGCAGACAATGCCACACAATTAATGCTCCCAAGACACGCGCTGTAATGTTTACACGCCGGCGGCAAGACCTGCGCGACAGCCTCACCCTTCATCATAGAAAACTGGAATCGGCTGACCATGTCGAATACTCGGGAGTCATCCTGGATAGCAACCTCCTCTCCAAACAATACGTCCAGGCGAAACGGGTGCAGATCCTTGACTCACCATAGAACTGTACCCCCTGCTTACCAGCACTGGTTTTCTAATCCACACGAAACTTCGCCGAGTAACAGTCCTGCCAGCGATATTGTATGGCTGTTCTTCATGGGGAACAACACGTCCTTCCAATATCCGACCCATTCAGCGAATTCAGAACCGGTGTTTGTGTCTCATCCTGGAGACATCGAGGTGGGCACGAGTCCCGGATCTACAAACTGAGCTGAACCAGCGAACTTTTCAAGAGATGGTCATATGAAGGTCATATGTACCACACAGAAGTTGCTGGATAAAGTCGAACCCCTGCGTCTGCACTCGGGACACTTGGAATAAATGGGCTCTTTCACGCCTCTGTGCTAGCACCGTATTATGGTGCCTCGTGCCATCACTGAAGTCCCTCAACAACGTCAACCCCAGTAACGTACAAGGGCTTAAGGACCATCAACCTTCAACCTGCCGCATGGAAGTGCAGCCACTAAGTTTGTAGCATTTCAAATTTCACCCCCCCCCCCCCCCCCATATATATAACGCCGCAGGAGGCAGTTGTAGACGGGCAAGTGAATGTGCTGGTTCACCATCGAGCTGGTTGCAGTGCTTCATCGAACCTGAGTTTACGGCAGGCAAGAGGTGGTATGATTCCGAAGTACACTTTAAACTTTGTGGTACACAGCACCGGAAGCCGCGCAATGTCGTGACGCGTTATTAAGCTCTCGTGTACGGACTTACGTGGCGTTGCGGCGCTCGGCGTGGACAAAGTTGCTCGTTGCAGCTGGTCGAGTCGGCTGCTGTGACTGCACTGGGCGGTGACATTTGGTGGCTCGCTAAAAGTGCAATACGATCAATGCCAAGCGCCTTTAACTGGTGTCATATTGGAAAGGCGTTGTGTGTTGACGGAAATGATGGAAGGTCATTCTGTGTGTTGAACAGGATTCAGCTTTGCTCTCGTATGATACGAGTGAGCGCCTGCAAGTCTGTAAAACTTTGTTCAGAGCCCACGCTTCAATTGTTTAGGTGTTCTGCACTGCTTCTAATAGCATTCAGCTTTACTAGCCTTAGGTTAATTTGGTATGTCAATACGCCGGCTGCTATTTTTTAAATGCTTTTTATTTTCATATATGTGTAAAGTTCCTTGTAAAACTTTTGCAAGATTTTCATTTTACTGAGTTATCTTAGGCGGGCCGAGTTTCTCTAAAATACAATCTTGTTTAATAACCTTCATTTTTCAATCAATGGGCCATTAGTCTGTCACAGCGACTATTCACTAATTGTTTGGTATTGTACAGTAGTTGCTAGAGCGTGTGTTGCCTTTTCAAGTACAGTAATTCCTGGGTGATTTTGCAGCGCCATTACTTTTAAGAAGTTTACTTTTTGGTGAATATATTTTATTAATGATAGTTATTGCCACTTTGTTGTATAATCTCGAGATCGAGGGTGGGTTGTGGGTTCGTGAAATCATTATTTTCGTTGTGACATATACGCTCGTTTCTTGTTTTAGAAGTTTCCTGTACCAAACTGTAATCTGCGTGTTCATGATACTGCAGGGGGCCGCAGTTGGCATAACGTGGGGCCTGGGGGCGTGTTGTGTCCGTTTTTAGCAATCTTTGTAATTAATAATGTTTTTTGGCCACAGCTTTTTATTTGATGTAACACTTGTAATGAAGTGTAGTGAATTTAAAATTGTAGCCTCTAGGTTATGTTTCTATGCAATGCCGAATTTGAACGTAATTTGTCTTTCTCTTGTGTTCACGATTATTCTTCGGTAGTATTCAGTCTTATGAAGCGATGTAGATGAATCTGAGACAAGTCATTTTGTAAGAGACACATGAGGCCGCAGATGTCGGGGAACTATTCCAGTATTAATGTCAGTTTGGCTCTGGACCCTAGTGCGCAACCTCAGCTCCCGGTTCGACTCTTGCACCTTCATTCAGTTAGAGAATTGTGTGTTTACACTGAGGTAAGATTTATTATTTTATTTAGCGATCTCACGATCTCCGCTGGTTTATTGCGAAGTATAGTACCACAAAAACCTGCCGTATTGCGGCACAAGTAAATGAGTGTAAGCATTGCTTCGTTATCAGTAACCGTCCTGCTTTTTCTTTACTAAATAATATATGTAAACAAAACAGCGACAAAAAGAAATAAACACAAAATAAGAACAGCTTTTACTTGGTTACGGCGAGACTAATACTTTTGTAACTTCTGCCTTTACATCAGATCACATTTACAAAAAGTGTGCTGCATCTCTCAATCATCTTTTCACGTCCTGGCCTAACAGCTGCAAGTGCGGCGAGGTACGTCATCTGCTAACGTCACATGCCTTACATTTATCACCCATTTTTGGGGTGTTTCCCGACATTTGCGACCCCAAGAGTCTGTTGTTATATTACCTGTCTCAGCGTCTTCTACGTCGCTTCGGGGATTTTAAACGCTTAGAAGAAGGAGGAGGAGAAGGAGGAGGAGGAGGAGGAGGAGGGAGAGAGAGAGAGAGAGAGAGAGCAGAGCAGAGCTTTTGTAGCGCCGCTGCTAGGAACGTATAGAGCGAACATTCCAGAGTCAGTAAGCCGAGAACGTCAGGACTAGTATCGGCAAAATTTATCCTTGAGACTATTTTGTGTGACTGAAATTACAATGAAATCCAGACCTTTAGCTGCTTACAGGCGTTGATAAATATCAACGGGGACACTTGAAAATGTGTGCCCCGACCGGGACTCGAAGCCGTCCGAAGGAACAGATATCATCTTCAGACATTTTGTGTGATTGTCGTTTTAGCAATGGCTGATTTTCGTGAACAGCGTGCGGCGGTGAAAATCTGCTTTTTCCTCGGAAAAACAGGAAAAGAAGCTCTTCAAACGTTAAAAATGGGGTCCAAGGTCGATGCTACGGGAAAAACTCAAGTGTCCGAGTGCTTTTCCAGTTTCAAAAATGGTGCAATGTCAGTTGATGACAAACCTCATTCTGGTCGTCCACCCACGGCCCAAACACAAGAAAATGTTGAAAACATTCGTGCAATCATCAACGAAGATGATGATGGACCACTGAAGAAATCGTGGAGCTGTCAGGGGTGACTTGGAGTTCAGTGCAGCGAACTGTGACGGAAGATTTGGAAATGAAAAGTGTGGTTGCCAAAATTTTGCCACGCCTGCTGACAGCTGAACAAAAACAAGATCGTGTAGAAGTTTTCCGTACTTTGAGACTCGAAACGATCCACACTTTGTAAAAAAAATCATCAAGGATGAATTTTTGTAGTATGCTTACGATCCTGAATCAAAGCAACAATCGAGCCAGTGGAAGATTTCCAATTCGCCTCGCCGCAACAAATCTTGTCATGTGAAATCAAACATTAAAACAATGTTGATTCGCTTTTTCGATGTGAGAGGAGTCGCCCATTCAGAGAGGAACGGGTCACTTACAATGATCGACAGATGTGGAAGAATAGCCCAGGGTAAGAGTGAAACACCATCTATAATTTGTGTGTGAAATATTATGGGACTTAACTGCTAAGGTCATCAGTCCCTAAGCTTACACACTACTTAACCTAAAGTATCCTAAGGACAAACACACACACCCATGCCCGAGGCAGGACTCGAACCTCCGCCGGGACCAAAACACAATCTGTATCGAGTTACTCATGACAAGGGCAACATGCGGTGGATTAAGTCATGAACCCCTTGAAGTACAGGCACGGCCATCGGCTGTAACACGTCCGAGATGTAGCTGCTGCTGTACAAATTACTGGCTATGTCAAGTAAAGACAATCGTGTTCTGTACCTAATGGCACCCCCTGAGTGTCTTTTCTGCCGTGTGGAGGGAACTCGGAAAAATGTTCGCCGTGCTTGTAGTCCGTGATAATCTTACAGATGATATGGATGCTTGTCTTGCTGCAAAACAAGCCCACTACTTGAGTCAAGGTACGAGACGTCGCTGTACGATCATGCACGCCGAGTGAACAATACGTCCGTCCTCTCGGGCACTAAAGCCGAGTTTTTCCTGGGAGCCGCTTAGTACGTAATGCGCCAGTCCTAGAGCGTAGCCGTCCCCACGGTGACAAATAATGAGGTTTTTTTCCGAAAGAACGCAATGCTTAGTGCGCCAGCGCTTTACATCAAGCGTGGCACACCACATGATTCCGGACGCGTCTAATAAGTTGTACGCTGCGTTCTGGTGAAGCAATACTTGAAAGTCAGGTGAAGGTTGCGTACAAATGACTACAAAGTGCGCTAGAAGGCCAGAAGTGTGTTTCAGTGCCAAGGAAGGTAAACTTAATTGACGCAGTGTCAAAACACATTGCTGTCTAGAGTGAGACTTCACTCTGCAGCGGAGAGTGTGCTGGTATGAAACATCCTGGCAGACTAAAACTGCGTGTCGGACCGAGACTCGAAATCGGGTCCTTTACCTTTCGCGAGAAAATGATCTACCAAATGAGCTACCCGTAACGCCGCAATATCCTTTCTTCCAGGAGCAAAGTTTCCCATGACGGCTTCTGTGAACTTTGGAAGATAGGAGATCAGGTACTGGCGGAAGTAGGGCTATGAGAACGGGTCGTGAGTCGTGATTGGGTAGCTCAACTGGCAGAGCACTTGTTCGCCAAAGCCAAAAGTACCGAGTCCCGATCCGGCACACAGTTTTCATCTGCCATGAAGTTTTATATTGCTGACTGCTTCTCTGAGCTTCGCGTAAGTCTGGAGCAGGGGTCTCCAAACTACGGCCCGCGGGCCGAAACCGGACCGCGAGGGCCGGCAAACCGGCCCGCGTTATAGCTGGCCGGACATCTCCGGTATCCGGCCCGCCAAATTTTTGAGGTGGTACCTATGCTGCCAACAATTGAGTTTCAACGCCTATCGCGACCAATACACCGCGACACTGACTCTGCAACTCGCTACAGGACTACATAACTAAACTTATTGTTGCGCCGCTTGAAATAACAATGCGTTGACATACTCTACCTCAATTACGTCTTGCAGCAATAGTGTTGCTAACAATGATTTTGAGATTTCGTTGACTTTGCAGGACGCTTTCGTGAAGAAGGTGCAGTGACATACTTTTTTGTCGGTGAAATTCGCCAGAATAAAATACGCCAGAATTGGTTGGTTGGTTGGGTGTGGGATTGAAGGGACCAGACTGCTAAGGTCATCGGTCCCTTGTTCCACGATAAAATCACACGAAATAAAAACTGTCCGTCGTTAAAAACGGAGAACTGAGACAAGGGACGACACAATACAAGAAAGACAGACAAAGACCAGACAAACGGAACGAAAATCACACCGATTGTGAAGGTGGTTGGCCGACCATGAAAATAAGGAAAAGCCAACCACCAAATGACATTATAACCCACAGTTTAAAACCACAGGCCAAAGGCGCAAGTCAATACAGGAAATAAAAGCACAAACACTCAAATCATACGATAAAAACCCCCTGCCCGAATAAAACTCAACACGAGGTCCGCCATAGCAACGTCATCACATAAAAGGGCAGGGAGGGTATCAGGCAGCGCAAACGTCTGCCTGAGTCCTGTTAAAAGCGGGCAGTCCACCAAAATGTGGACCACCGTCAGAGCTGCCCCGCAGCGACATAGCGGTGGGTCCTCCCGGCGCAACAAATGGCCGTGCGTCAGCCACGTGTGGCCAACGCGCAGCCGGCAGAGGACGACAGAGTCCTTCCGAGAGGCCCGCATGGAGGAGCGCCACACACCGGTCGTCTCCTTCACCGCCCGAAGTTTGTTGGGCGTGGGCAGGGTGCGCCACTCTTCACCCCAGGCACCAAGCACTTTCTGGCGCAAAAGCGACAGGAGATCACACTCCATAAGGCCGAGTTCCAGAGCCGGTGAACTCACTGCCTGTTTAGCCAGCGTGTCAACCCGCTCATTGCCCGGGATGCCGACATGACCTGGGGTCCAAACAAAGACCACGGAGCGGCCGCAACGGGCAAGAGCATGGAGCGACTGGTGGATGGCCATCACCAGACGGGAACTGGTCAAGAGCTCGTAAACCACTCAGCGAGTCACTACGGATGACAAAGGACTCACCTGAGCGGGAGCGGATATACTCTAGGGCGCGATAGATGGCAACCAACTCGGCAGTGTATACACTGTTCCCGGGTGCGAGCGACCGTTGCTCACAATGATCCTCTAAAGTAAGAGCGTAACCAGTGCGACCAGAGACCATCGAACCGTCGGTATAGGCCACGGCAGATCCGGGAAACTCGGCAAGGAGAGAAACAAAGCGGCGGCGGAGGGCCGGAGGAGGGACCGAGTCTTTCGGACCCTGTGCCAAATCCAGCCGAATGCATGGTCGGCGCACACACCAAGGGGGCAGACGGAGATTGGCCCGGAAAACAGGCGGGAGAGGAAAAAACTCAATCCCACACAGTAGAGCCCGGATGCGAACCGCGATCGTACACCCTGACCGGGGCCGCCTGTCTGGAAGATGGACAATCGAGTGCGGGAACAGGAGACGGTAGTTGGGATGCCCTGGCAAGCTACAAACGTGGGCAGCATAAGCGGCCAGAAGTCGGTCGCGCCGGATCCGCAATGGAGGAACACCAGCCTCCACAAGTAAGCTGTCAACAGGGCTTGTCCGAAATGCTCCTGTGGCGAGTCGGATCCCGCAGTGATGGATGGGATCCAGCAATTGCAACGCTGATGGCGATGCCGAACCATAAGCCACACACCCATAATCAAGGCGGGACTGGATCAGCGCTTGATACAGCCGGAGAAGGGTGGACCGATCGGCACCCCATCCGGTGTGGCTAAGGCAACGGAGAGCGTTTAAATGCCGCCAGCATGTTTGTTTAAGCTGCCTAATATGACGCAGCCAAGTCAACCGGGCATCAAATACCAGTCCCAAGAACCGATGCGTCTCTACCACAGCAAGAGGTTCACCGTCAAGGTAAAGGCGTGGCTCAGGGTGGACCGTGCGACGCCGGCAGAAATGCATAACGCAGGTCTTAGCGGCCGAAAACTGGAAGCCGTGCGCTACAGCCCACGACTGCGCCTTGCGGATAGCGCCCTGCAGCTGGCGCTCAGCAACTGCAATGCCAGCGGAGCTGTAGTAGAGGCAGAAGTCGTCTGCATACAACGAAGCTGCGACGGACGATCCCACCGCCTCAGCGAGCCCATTGATCGCAATTAAAAACAGGGAGACACTGAGGACAGACCCCTGTGGGACCCCGTTCTCCTGGACCCGGGAGGAACTATGGGACGCAGCAACTTGCACGCGGAAGGAACGAGACGACAGAAAATTCTGAATAAAAATCGGGAGCGGGCCCCTAAGACCCCACCCATGAAGTGTGGCCAGGATGTGATATCGCCAAGTCGTATCGTACGCCTTCCGCATGTCGAAGAAGACGGCAACCAGATGTTGGCGGCGTGCAAAGGCTGTACGGACGGCAGACTCTAGGGAGACCAGATTATCGACGCCAGAGTGGCCTTTACGGAACCCACCCTGAGACGGAGCCAGAAGGCCTCGAGACTCGAGGAGCCAACTCAACCTCCGGCTCACCATACGTTCTAGCAACTTGCAAAGAACGTTGGTGAGGCTTATGGGGCGGTAGCTGTCCACCTCCAGCAGGTTCTTGCCAGGTTTCAACACGGGGAGGACGATGCTTTCTCGCCATTGAGACGGGAACACACCCTCAACACAGATGCGGTTGAAAACATCTAGGAGGCGTCGCTGGCAATTCACAGAGGTGTTTCAGCATCTGGCTGTGGATGCGGTCTGGCCCAGGAGCCGTATCAGGGCAAGCAGATAGTGCACTCTGGAATTCCCAGTCGCTGAAAGGAGCATTGTACGACTCCGCGTGGCGCGTGTGAAAGGAAAGCCTCCAACTTTCCAACCGCTCTTTCCGGGAGCGGAAGGCCAGTGGGTAATTCGTAGATGCGGAACACTGAGCAAAATGCGCTGCTAACCGGTCCGCAATCGTGTCGGAGTCAGTACACACCACTCCATTCAGCGAAAGCCCAGGGACAGAGACAGGCGGCCGATAGCCATGGAGTCGCCTAATCTTAGCCCAAACCTGCGATGCAGAGGTACGGACGCCAATGGTGGAAATATACCGTTCCCAGCACTCCTGCTTCCGTTGGCGAATAAGGCGTCGGGCACGGGCACAGAGCTGTTTAAAAACGATGAGGTTCTCCAAGGACGGGTGCCGCTTATGGCGTTGAAGAGCCCGCCGGCGATCTCTAATCGCCTCTGCGATCTCGGGCGCCCACCAAGGCACAGTCTTCCGCCGAGGGGACCCGGATGAACAGGGAATCGCAGATGCCGCCGCAGAAACGATGCCGGTGGTGACCGACTGAACCACCGCATCAATAGTGTCAGGGGAAGGAGGTGCGATAGTGGCGAGAGAGGAGAACAAGCCCCAATCAGCCTTATTCAGAGACCATCTGGAGGGGCGTTCAGAAGAGTGACGCTGTGGTAGTGACAGAAAGACGAGGAAATGGTCACTACCACATAAGTCGTCATGGACACTCCAGTGGATGGATGGTGAAAGTCCGGGGCTGCAGATAGAAAGGTCGATGGCCGAAAATGTGCCATGGACTACGCTGAAATGTGTCGGCTCTCCCGTGTTTAAGAGGCAGAGGTCAAGCTGCGAGAGAAGAGTCTCGACATCTCTACCCCGGCCAGTAATCGCGGCGCTACGCCACAGGGGGTTATGGGCGTTAAAGTCGCCCAGTAACACAAAAGGAGGAGGCAGTTGTGCTATCAATGCAGCCAACACATGACGCGAGACATCACCATCTGGCGGAAGATACAAACTGCAGACAGTAATAGGCTGAGGCGTCCACATCCTTACAGCGACAGCCTCTAAAGGTGTGTGAAGAGGTACACATTCGCTGTAGACAGAGTTAAGGATGTAGACGCAGACTCCACCAGATACCCTCTCATAAGCTGCCCGGTTCTTGTAATAACCCCGATACCCACGTAGGGCAGGGGTCCGCATTGCCGGAAACCAAGTTTCCTGTAGGGCAATGCAGAGGAAAGGGTGACTGCTGATGAGTTGGCGAAGCTCAGCAAGGTGGTGGAAAAAAGCGCTGCAGTTTCACTGGAGTATCGCTTTGTCCATGTCCGAAAAAGGCGTGAAGGGGCCGAGGAGGCAGATCACGCCACTGGGTCACCTGCTGCCACCGATGGAGGACCAGTACAATCTGCTTCCATGGTGTCTGAGGGTCCGGCGAGATCCAGGTCCTCAGGGGACGCCCGGATCTCCACCTTATCCTCGGACGCAGAGCCTGTAGGGAGCAGTGGGGTGGATGCCACCGCGTGTTCCTTGGCCTTAGAGATCTTCTTCTTCGTCTTGTCTCTCTGGTCCTTGGGTTTCATTGGCTGGGAGGGCTCCAGCGAGTCAGTCTCCGGGACGGAGGAGGAGCGGGAAGCCCTGCGACCAGCCGCTGGTCTGCTTTTCTTCCATTGGCTGACGTCACCCTTCCCAGAGGCGGAAACCTGGGAAGGAAGGGACCCAAGGGACCCTTTCCGTGCTATTCGAGCCGGGGAAGTTTGAGGCTTCCCCAGCTTAGAAGTGGGGACTGATGTCCCCGATGGTTGGGGGGTTGCTGCTCCTGAGGCAGGTAGTGCAGGAGCAGCAGGGAGTGAAGTGCCCCCCACCATCAAGGGGGCAGGTGTAGCATTCCGGCTCTGAGAGGTGGCAGTCTGAGGGAGAGCTAATGGGGCCATAACAGTAGTAGCCGCGGCGTAAGAGGCGGTCATTCGAACAGGATGGAGGCGTTCGAACTTCCGCCTGGCCTCAGTGTATGTCAGGCGGTCCAGGGTCTTATACTCCATGATTTTGCGCTCTTTCTGGAAGATCCTGCAGTCCGGCGAGCAAGGCGAGTGGTGCTCTCCGCAGTTTACACAGATGGGAGGCGGAGCACATGGAGTATTGGGATGTGATGGGCGTCCACAATCTCGACATGTGAGGCTGGAAGTACAGCGGGAAGTCATATGCCCGAACTTCCAGCACTTAAAGCACCGCATCGGGGGGGGGGGGGGGGAAATATATGGCTTGACGTCACAACGATAGACCATCACCTTGACCTCCTCAGGTAAAGTATCACCCGCGAAGGCCAAGATGAAGGCACCGGTGGCAACCTGCTTATCCCTTGGACCACGATGTACGCGCCGGACGAAGTGAACACCTCGCCGCTTTAAATTGGCGCGAAGCTCGTCATCGGACTGCAAGAGAAGGTCCCGATGGAATATTATGCCCTGGACCATATTAAGACTCTTATGGGGCGTGATTGTAACCGGAACATACCCCAGCTTGTTACAATCGAGTAACCGGCGGGACTGGGCGGAGGACGCCGATTTGATCAAAACCGAGCCCGAGCGCATTTTGGACAAGCCCTCCACCTCCCCGAACTTGTCCTCTAAGAGCTCGACGAAGAACTGAGGCTTCATGGATGTAAAGGATTGACCATCAGCTCTCGTACACACCAGGTAGCGGGGCGAGTACGGTTCGCTGGCATCCTTAGTCTTTCGTTCCTCCCATGGTGTAGCCAGGGAGGGGAACGATTTGGGGTCATATGTAGTTGCGTTGTATTGAGCCCTGGAACGCTTAGAGACTGCTGGCGGCTGGCCGCCAGCGAGAGACGATGTACCACGCTTCATTGCGGGTCATCCGCCCTGATGCCCCTACTCCGACTAAGGGCCCTCCCCACGGGCGCCACCCAGCCTCAGCAACGACCACCTGGCATGATGGCCATTGCCGGGAGTCCCAATGCCCCAAGGAGATAGGCATCTACTCCTTGGCATACGTGGGGAGTTAACGGCGCTGGCATCAGCAGAGCGATCCCTGTGTAGTCAGGGGGCTACAACCAACAGGGTACATGGCGGCTCCACCACAACGGACTGGCTACCGTGCTGGATTTCAGGTGATGTAGTCCAATATCGTCATTGGCGCATTAAGCGACACAGCATAGCAGACTGCAATAAACTGCACCCAAGAACAAATCCACGCCCAAGAGGTGAGCGGGACTGCTAAGCGATGACGACAAACCTGGCTAGAGATGGTAATGCATGATGGACACATCGCTCCTTGTAAGGCGCCCTTCCCCAATCGGCTCGCTCTTCGGAAAATTTAGAAGGATGGAGGTCAAACCCGTTAGGGGACCATCTCACAAGGCCAAAACGTTTGAGACTCCTTTTAGTCGCCTCTTACGACAGGCAGGAATACCGTGGGCCTATTCTTACCCCCGAACCCACAGGGGGGTACGCCAGAATTTCGGCCAGGTACGTCCACCTATCAAAATTACGTAATTAAATAAAAATCGTAGTTCGTTTCAGTGCTAGCTACTCCCACAGCCTAAGATTTTTACGATTTCATCTTTCCTTTAGCCTTACATTACGGTGGTCATGGAGTGCTAGGGTGCTCTAATCCCACTACGTATATCTTGGCCCTTATGACTTCGTGGAGGAGTCAATGTGGCCCGCGGACTAAAAAGTTTGGAGACCCCTGGTTTAGAGCAACCAATCCTCTTCTTCATTGTTCATTGTTAAGTTTAGCTATCAGCAAACCCAGGAATTACCTTTTATCTCTGCCACGCAATCCATTAGTATATTAGCGCTTTGGTTAAAGTAACAAAATTTATTTGAACACTCTTCCCAGAGAGTACATGTGTCCTGAACAGTTAATGCGCTCGCGAGTTCATTTTTTGGGAAAACAGAAACGCGCATCGTATTATAGTTTTGCGTCCCTGCCGAGGCTGCATGGCGTTGACGGTGGCTCTCCCGAACCCATCGTTTCTATATTTGCAAGACAGTCGCGGGACCTAGAAACAAACGAGCAGCAATATTGCGGAACGAAAAACAACAGACTGGAAAGACCACGACCCTGCCGCTGTCGAATTCAGGCACGTCCTGGAAAACGTCTCTCATCTTACAAGAGGCGTAACCACCGTCTTCTCACAATGCTAAGCAATTTTTACGCACATAGAGAATGACTCTACCATCTGGTGAGCAAGATGTATGAGACAGGCCAAATACCCTCAGACTTCAAGAAGAATATAATATTTCTAATCCCAAAGAAAGCAGATGTGAAAATTACCGAACTATCAGTTTAATACGTCATGGCTGCAAAATACTGCGACTTCTTTACAGACGAATGGAAAATCTAGTAGAAGCCGACCTCGGGGAAGATCAGTTTGAATTTCGTAGAAATATCGGAACACGCGAGGCAATACTGACCCTACGACTTACCTTAGAAGAAAGATTAAGGAAAAGGCAAACCTACCTTTCTAGCATTTGTAGATTTAGAGAAAGCTTTTGACAAAGTTGACTGGAATACTCTCTTTCAAATTCTGAAGATGGCAGGGGTAAAATACAGGAAGCGAAAAGCTATTTACAATTTGTACAGAAACCAGATGGCAGTTGAATATAGTCGAATTAAATCGGGCGACGCTGAGGGAATAAGATAAGGAAATGAGACACTTAAAGTAGTAAAGGAGTTTTGCTATTTGGGGAACAAAATAACTGATGATGGTCGAAGTAGAGAGGATATAAAATGTAGAGTGGCACGGAAATCATATCTGAAGAAGAGAAATTTGTTAACATCGAATATAAATTCAAGGGTCAGGAAGTCGTTTCTGAAAGTATTTGCATGGAGTGTAGCCATGGGTAGATCACATAACTAATGAGGAGGTATTGGACTGGGGAGAAGAGACGTTTGTGGCCCAAATTGACTAGAAGAGATCGGTTGGTAGGACATATTCTGAGGCTTCAAGGGATCACCAATTTAGTATTGGAGGGCAGAGTGGAGGGTAAAAATCGTAGAGGGAGACCAAGAGATGAATACACTAAGCAGATTCATAAGGATGTAGGTTGCAGTAGGTACTGGGAGATGATGAAGCTTGCACAGTATAGAGTAGCATCGAGAGCTGCATCAAACCAGTCTCAGGACTGAAGACCACAACAACAACAGCAACAGAATGACGATTCTGTTATTCCCATCTAATTCGTGTGGTTGCTCCAAAACGCTAATCATTTGCATATCCAAACATGTAGTCCAGCAAAAGACGTTGGTTGCACGCCGCCTGTATGGTGTTCAAACTCTAGTTTTTAGCAATTTACTAAAGTAATCTTGCTCATGAAAGAGCTGGCACACCTCTAGGGGACAGCGTTGTTCCGCGCAACACTTGCATGTTTATTAAAATCAGATGCTGCAGTCATGTTGCGGTTTTCCTCTCCAAACCGGTTTTGCCTCAATTAAGAATCAATCCCGAGCGTATTAAGTGTTTAAGATGACGACGTCACCGTCACATAATAAAATGTGTTAGTTCAGGCAAGAAGCATCGTTGTCAGATGGAGTAAAAAGTATTCTTAATCTGAAAGCATCGCTGTTTTTCCCCTTATATGCCAAAGTAACTCTCTTCGAAACCACGAGATCACTTACTTGTCGTACTGTTTCAAATACCTCTCTCCTCGTAGGCAGTAAAAATATTTCGACGTACCTACACAGCCTTTGCTCATATTTTAAACTCAAAAAGATGATCGTGTGGGGATGTATAAGTCCATTGCATGGAAAAAAATCCTTTTCAGAATCCAGTGCATCTACTTCTCCAGGGAATTTACTTGGCAAAGAGAAGAAAGTAATCTGTTTAGCAGTGTAATAATTAACCTTGTCTTGAAAGAAATATATCGAATATACTCCGAATGGTTCAGTAATCGTAAAAATTGTTGCTGTGTGCAACAGCGCCACAATATTCTTAAACCGCCACAATATTCTTAATCACAGACTGTCCTCACTGTAATTAAGTGTAATAAATGTATAATCTTTATCTTGCGTCGGTCTGTTTGGTTGGAGGTCAGCAGAATATGCGTTTGACTCTCCAGATAGCAAAAACAGCCGTCAAACATTCACTCAGCATAATTTGAATTATCACTCTGGACACCATCGGATTGTGACTGACGTGTCTTCTTCGACGCGTGAAGTATAAATTCAGTACATTCATGCTATGCAATTTTAATTTTTTGCCATATAAAAGCTTAAATTAAAAATAGTACTTTCGGAATCAATATGTAAAATGTAATTTCGCCTATACATATAATTTTCCGATGTAAACAAAAATGTCAGTCGGCAACACTCTGTATACTGCACTGTTTTTGTGCAACATAGAAATGATCGGAACAACGACCGCAGTAGATAGTACTTACATCTAACGAGTAATACATCGTAAATATATATGGCGTGAAGTACAGCAGCTAAAGAAAACTGTTATTTTGCACAGGCCAGATGCAGCATCCAAACTCCAGTCAATGTTTTCACGATGTACTAATTGAAGATTGAATTATGTATTACGCCAACTGAAGACGCGGGAAAGCCGAAACGGGTATTAGCATAAAGAAAAATACATTAAAAACTGGCTGGCTGCTGTATTTCTTAAAATAATATAAATGCATCACTTGACGGAAACATTAAAATAGTCCCGAATCATGGCGCGTTCCAACTAGGGTGGACAAGATGCTTATGGCTTCACAAACTCTGTTTATTTAAAATGTCCACTATGATGTTTCAATATACAGCGGGTAATAACTTGGCAAGCCATTCAAACCACGACTGCATGCTCGAAGACACACAAGCAGTTACATCAATTTAGTACATCATAAATGTACGCTGTGTCTGGTTTAGAAATGGAAAAGTCTTCTGTTCACGAGCGCCGCCGTCAATCTTCTTGGAATTAAGAGACCTGTGCGCCAGTTATTTGTTGAGAATAGAAAACTAAATGTTCCTCTTTGTGAGCGACAGGTGCATAAATGATTTACACGCTCTGCTTCCAAGGTGTAATGCAAACAAATCTACTATGGTTCTGAGTAGTTTATGCAACTAAGTCTATCAGGTAAATAATTTACAAGCAAAACATATTAATAACGACAAAGAGTTAGAGAAAGAGGATATCTGAAACAAGGGTTAAGTGTTGGTGTTGAGTATAAATAATAGTATGTAATAAACGGTGGTCCGGTACCTCTCTCGTCGTTAATTTGCCACCAATTGCGACCCTAAGTCTCACAACACTACAGAAGTGTGTCCGCGTAGTGTCCTTACCACACGGAAGGAGCCTGGTGTCGTCCCGATAAAGCAGTGAATTTGTAACGACTTCGTAACTGTCTGGAAACATTACGTAACTAAAGTAGTTTTAGTCAACTTTCAAAACCGTATGCAAACACGCGTTACCTTCTACTACGTAACCAGCTTCAACGTGTGTCTAAGCAAAGCCTAATTCCGAATCCGCTGCCTAATGGTGATGTATGGAACTGGGGGACCTAGCAACGACGGAGAGGCTTCGTCCCCGCCGTAGCCCTCAATGGTTCACAACACCACAACAGGCTACAGCAGTCCACCCACCCCACCGCCGCCCCATACCAAACACAGGGTTATTGTGCGGTTCGGCACCAAATGGACCCCCTTGGAACGCCTCACACCAAACGAGTGTAACCCCAAATGTTTGCGTGCTAGAGTAATTATGGTGTACGCGTACGTGGAGACAGTGTTTGCGAAGCAATCGCCGACATAGTGTAGCTGTGGCAGAATATGAGGAACCAGCCCGCATTCGCCGAGGCAGATGGAAAAACGCTTTAAAAACCAGGGCGGGCGCGTAATGGTAACAACGAAAAGTAAAATAATCTGTAGTACCAATCGCCAAGTTTCGACATTCTTGTTATTATTCCCTGCCTTCTGATTTCTTAGCACAGCCTAACGCCAGTGTTTATAAATGTGAAAAGTCGTTATATTTTTAATTATTCTTTGTCAGATAATGCAAAGGACGGAATGTAGAACCTAATAATAATCTGACTACAGTCTAATAACTTCTAATCCCAGCGTTAATACTAAACTGCTCGGTTATATACTATCTGGTTCGTAACTGTTTTACAGCTCGGCTAACCGTGTGGTACCTTCAGCAGCGACACCTACGGTTGTCACAGACTTCAGTAGCCAGTTCTGCGGAATGTGTTGCGTTGTCCCGTAATCTGTTGTGTGTCTATTTTTTTATTGTTTGGGGATTATAGCTTACGTTAACTCGGAATGGGGATCAACCAACCTCGCGTGTTGTGGCCCGGTGCGTCGAAGAATTGTTAAAAGAGAAGGAAGAGGGAGGGAGGGAGGGAGGGAGGGAGGGAGGGAGAGAGAGAGAGAGAGAGAGAGAGAGAGAGAGAGAGAGAGAGAGAGAGAGAGAGAATAAGCTAAGCTGTCCCAGTCAACGATGAATAGTAGTGTGAGCTTCACTCCAATCTCCAAAGTTTCTATTATGTCTATGGGCAAACACAGCCTGAAGTATATGGAGGAACTTTAAATAAAATGTCTTTTTATGCAGCTTGCCTATCCCAACGACCTTTGAAGAGTGCTGAGTCAGCTTCTCTTGACACGTACCATGTCTTTTACGCCACATAACTCTCGTGTCGGATGCCACAATGCTACGTTAAGGTGCTGGCCAGTTAGCTTCGACCCAACAGCGCAGAAATAAAAAGTGGAAGTTCCAGGAACTGCTGCACAGTGTACTTGTCTTTCTAGAGCCTTCTACTGCCGTGGCAGCACAATTCGGATCAGCACATTTTCCTGAAGCGACGTCGCACAGTCATTATTTGATTCAGTACTGGTCCCCGCGCCAGACAGAATAGACGGTGCCGCTCTGTACTGGTTTAATGCATTATTGTTCAAAAAATGGTTCAAATGGCTCTGAGCACTATGGGACTTTACTGCTGTGGTCATTAGTCCCCTAGAACTTAGAACTACTTAAACCTAACTAACCTAAGGACATCACACACATCCATGCCCGAAGCAGGATTCGAACCTGCGACCGTAGCAGTCGCACGGTTCCGGACTGCGCGCCTAGAACCGCGAGACCACCGCGGCCGGCGCATTATTGTTAATGAAATCCAAAGAGAATAATTATACTGTTGAAGAGAGAGAGATACACAGAGATAGAGAGGGAGGGAGGGGGAGAGAATCCGCCGCGAACAGAGCAAATATTCTGTATGTACGAAAAAGTGTGTACCTTCAGGCAGATTCAAAATGTAACTATCACTGGGCGCGTTCTTATATTATTCTAAGTTTCTCTCGCTGGGACTCGTATAGTACCACAAGACATGAAATTTTGTTTCTGTTGTTCCAGTACATGTTACATAAGAGCGCAAGTGAGCTTGATATATGAAACAGTTTCATTTATATACTGTCTGCGCGAAGGAAGTTGACGCTCGCGGCGCATCGGCTGATGGGAACAACCGTACATGGGAAATGGCTGTCCGCTCGCCACATCAGCCACCGGCCCGAGTTTCAACTTAAATTGCGCGAACTGTATTTGTTGAACAGTAAGCGTGTTGGGTTCTCTTTGTTCACAGTGGTTAACTGCTTTATGGTAGCAAAATAAGATCCTTGGTTTTCGATGGTTTATCATCAGTGCCAACTGATCTACACTACTGGCCATTACAATTGCTACACCAAGAAGATGTGCAGATGATAAACGGGTATTCATTGGACAAATATATTATACTATAACTGACATGTGATTACATATTCACGCAATTTGGGTGCATAGATCCTGAGAAATCAGTACCCAGAACAACCACCTCTGTCCGTAATAACACCCTTGATACGCCTGGGCAAACAGAGCTTGGATGGCGTGTACAGGTACAGCTGCCCATGCAGCTTCAACACGATACCACAGTTCATCAAGAGTAGTGACTGGCGTATTGTGACGAGCCAGTTGCTCGGCCACCAATGACCAGATGTTTTCAATTGGTGAGAGATCTGGAGAATGTGCTGGCCAGGGCAGCAGTCGAATATTTTCTGTATCCAGAAAGGTCCGTACAGGACCTACAACACGCGATCGTGCATTATCCTGCTGAAATGTAGGATTTCGCATGGATCAAATGAAGGGTAGAGGCACGGTCATAACACATCTGAAATGTAATGTCCACTGTTCAAAGTGCCGTCATTGCGAACAAGAGGTGACCGAGACGCGTAACCAATGGCACCCCATACCATCACGCCGCCTGATACGCCAGTATGGCGATGACGATACACCCTTCCAATGTGCTTTCACCACGATGTCGCCAAACACGGATGTAAACATCATAATGCTGTTAACAGAACCTGGTTTCATCCGAAAAAACGAGGTTTTGCCATTCGTGCACCCAGGTTAGTCGTTGAGTACACCAACGCAGGCACTCCCGTCTGTGATGCAGGATCAAAGGTAACCGCAGCCATGGTCTCCGAGCCGATGGTCCATGCTGCTGCAAACGTCGTCGAACTGTTCGTGCAGATGGTTGTTGTCTTGGAAATATCCCCATCTGTTGACTCAGGAATAGAGACGTGGCTGCACGATACGGTACAGCCGTGTGGATAAGATGCCTGTCATCTCGACTGCTAGTGATACGAGGCCGATGGGACCCAGCACGGCGTTCCGTATTACCCTCCTGAACTCACCGATTCCATATTCTGCTAACAGTCATTGGATCTCGACCAACGCGAGCAGCAATGTCACGATACGATAAACCGCAATCGCGATAAGCTACAATTCGACCTTTATCAAAGTCGGAAACGTGATGGTACGCATTTCTCCTCCTTACACGAGGCATCACAACAACGTTTCACCAGGCAACGCCGGTCAACTGCTGTTTGTGTATGAGAAATCGGTTGCAAACTTTCCTCACGTCAGCACATTGTAGGTATCGCCACAGGCGCCAACGTTGTGTGAATGCTCTGAAAAGCTAATCATTTGCGTATCATAGCATCTTCTTCCTGTTGGTTAAATTTCGCTTCTGTATCACGTCATCTTCGTGGTGTAGCAATTTTAATGACCAGTAGTGTAATTTATGGGTCTCTTTCCTCATTTTCAGGGTTTAAACAATAAATGGTCTAATTTGAAAGTGCTATATTTTCCTTGACGATACTTCCATGTGACAGACATCCTAAAATGGTAACTGCTTACCAGTGTGGGATCGGTACCAGATAGGGTTGATAGAAGAGAGAAAGAAGATCCAACAGAGAGCAGCGCGCTTCGTTACAGGATCATTTAGTAATCGCGAAAGCGTTACGGATATGATAGATAAACTCCAGTGGAAGAATCTGCAAGAGAGACGCTCCGTATCTCGGTACGGGCTTTTGTTGAAGTTTCGAGAAAATACCTTCACTGAGGGGGTCAAGCCAGTATATTGCTCCTTCCTACGTATATCTCGCGAAGAGACCATGAGGATAAAATCAGAGACGTGAGAGTCCACACAGAGGCATACTGACAATCTTTCTTTCCAAGGACAATACGAGACAGGAATAGAAGGGAGAACAGATAGAGGTACTCAAGGTACCCTCCGCCAGACACCGTCAGGTGGCTTGTGGAGTATGGATGTAGATGTAGCTGTATTAACGAAAAAAAAAAAAAAAAAGCAGACGCAAAGTAGAAAAGGGTGTTTGACGATCAGCGGTTAAAAATGTGTTACACACTTCTTTCACCAGAAAGGGTACCGTAGTTTTCGTGAGGAACGAAATAGGACAAAATTTTGTCCAAGATGAGTGCCTGATTTGTAGAACACTACGCAAAATATTAATGCGGAAACGAAACTATGAGCAGTGTTTCGAGCGAAATATTTCACGGGTGAACCACCGGGTGTCAGTGTCCAACTGGCACAATATTTCGGCAAACGAACACGTTGCCATCATCGGCTGTGGCGCCTAGAACCGCACGGCCACTCCGGCCGGCTGAAATGGTTCAAATGGCTCTGAGCACCATGTGACTTAACATCTGAGGTCATCAGTCCCCTAGAACTTAGAACTACTTAAACCCACCTAACCTAAGGACATCACATACATCCATGCCCGAGGCAGGATTCGAACCTGCGACCGTAGCGGTAGCGCGGTTCCAAACTGAAGCGCCTAGAACCGCTCGGTCACTCCGGCCGGCTACACCTTAGGCATTATTGTATGATTCATTTGTCATTTGTAGTCGGCTACAGTTAAATTATGATGAATACAGCCCCTTCTATTGCTACATTTTGTAACTATTTATTTTTCTTCTTCCGTGCGTTGTCCCCTTTTTCCAATAACATCCCGTTGCAATTTGACGTCATTCTGATTAGTGGTGTTATTTCTACAGCAGTTTGAAAGTTTGACTTAAATTATAATCAACCTTTACATATTCATTATTGATATGTTCCTTATGTTACAACTACCAGTCGTAATTGCTAAAATGGATTGCGTAAAACTTTCTGAAACATAGTTCTTCAGCACTGGTACGTGAAATGTAGACATGTTACAATCGTCATCACATCGTACATTCTGTTACACGTTAGCCATATAGTTTGTTTAAATAATGTTGAATCATGTTAACGTGCTACACTTATCAATGTAATAACCATTGCGCTATGAACTTGTTAGCATTTTTAAGAGAAACGTTGACAGCGTCACTGATTTTATACCGGGATCGAGAGAAATATGGGCCCTGCACGTAACGCTACATATCTTAAGAGATTCAGGAATCGTCTCCTGTGGGAAGAGAGCTACTATTCGAGAACAATTTAATACTTCGTAGATGAGCGTTTAAATAAACCCACACTCTGCGGCGGGGCGGGTTCGGTCTGTCGTCCTTTCGTCTCCTTTGCTCTCTCTCAGTCACTTTTATTGTCCGCCCCCCCGGTAGCTTAATGGTCAGCGTGACGGATTGTCAATCCTCTGGGCGCGGGTTCGATTCCCCGCTGGGTCGGGAAATTTTCTCCGCCCAGGGACTGGGTGTTGTGCTGTCCTCATCATCATCCTATTATCCTCATACTGCAGGTCGCCGAAGTGGGGTCAGATTGAAAGACCGGCACCCGGCGAACGGTCTACCCGACGGGGGGCCTTTGCCATACGATGAAATAAAAATAAATAAACTCACTTTTATCGGACAGTTCACCTACCTCTACATTTCTTCCTACCGACGTCCCTTCACTCTGCAGTAGTAGATACACGCTAGGCAGTGTAAAGCAGCGTTGATGAAACCGCTACCTAATACCTACCACACAGAGGCCGCGTAGCTCAAGTTGCAAATCATTTCGTGTAAGCTCATTTTCACAAATTTCAGGCGGTAGGAGAATGCAGTTTAATAGCAGTAAGACTTTGAAAATTCTATAAACGTCTTTTTAGTTCATAAGAAAGAACATGAAATGGCTATCAAGTCCGTATTTAATAATGCAAATGCTCTATGATTCCAAGTTCACTGGTTATCCAACATATTTCAAATGTAAAAGCAGCCAGAATTCCTGCAAGTCCGACCCGATTAATTTTGCGATCTAACAGTCACTAACCTACCACTATTAGTGAGTGGAACGTTCGGTCGTTTCAGTGGTCTTCTATGGGAGAAGTGTCCGCCAAAGTATTCCATAAAGGAGACGGAATATGCCACGCGGAATTGTCTCTACGACCAAAAGACCACACGTTTACAAAACTTCCACTAATTAATTCCGAAACATCACACTTTCCTCAAAAAGTTCGTACCTTAAACTGCTTCAGTCACGATACGTTCTATCTGAAATGATCTCACTACCTCTTCATTTTACATACTATTTTCGTGGAGACATCTAGCATGGTGTTACCTGGAAGCAGGTTAGCGAGCAAATCTCTCGATGCTCCTCTCCTCTCTGCTATCTAACTATCTGGCTGCGGGAACCACTTAATTCTGACTAGCTATTGATCTGAATGACCAATCAGAATAATCCTTCCAGATCCTTCTTACGGCAAGACTTGCCCTAGCCAACCACTAATCACATAGTCATTTAGGTCATTACAATTTCAGTTTCTAATATATTGTTTAATAAAATAGAACGAAATGCAAAATATTCTTTAGATTAATACAGAAACTTTTTCCTCTTCAGTCTTTTATTCTGGCTGCTCTCTTACAAAAGCAAGCACACATCGACACACATCAGCATCGTGGTTGCAACACAATTTTCCCACAGTTCAAGTTTATAAGGTTTTACATAAAATGACATTAAGTTTCAACGTATGTCCCACATACACTTTGTCATTCATTCCCATGTTTTCACACAGCAAAGTAATAAGCAAATAATAATTTTGAATGACTTTTATACTACGTAACGTAGAGTAATTGAAATTTTGAAAAGAAAATTCCAGTTAAGTTGTTTTGTATTCTGAGAGCTTTTTTATGACTTCAGGTGATAATAAAAGACATTTGGTTATTGTTCCTAACTGAGTTTTGAAAAATAAGTGTCGGTTTTAGGACATGTAATAATTTTCTCAATATCCGTAACTATAATAGATAAAAATCTGAAATTTTGACAGGATCCCTTCCTTAATGACAGAAGATTGCGTACCAAGTTTGAACAAAATCGGATGGTAATTACTATGGTTTATTTAGATTCGTAGCGGGTATGAATTTGCGTACCGACTGAATGTTACTTCAGACCGTTCTCACGGCTGTGGGTCAGAGTGAAGAAAAAAAAAAAACGTAGCCATTCTGAAGCCATCGTGCTATACGGCTGTGTGCCTTACTGCATCGAATGTTATTTCGTATACCTGTAATAACCTGCTACGTTAAAGTTCTCGAGAACGTATGACAAAGTTGACGACTTTATTTGGGACCTTTCCACTGACATACTGTTTTCCTGCCTGGCCTCGGACGTAGGTGAGTGTTCGCACATGTCGGACAACGCAACTAGCGTGACGACAGAAGTTCGTTGCATGGCACATTTTTCCCGTGTGCTCCATTTTATACTGAACACTTATGTTGCTTGTCACATACAAACAAGAGTCAGACAGTCGGCGACAGCTGAACATGGCGAGGCAACGAGCAACAGCAGCCGGGAGTCTGCGGCAGTTGGCACCAGTGGCCGGTGTGTGGACCCAGAAACTACACCTGCGGGGGCTGAGCTTGTTGGCGAACATCTCGTCGTGCTGACGACTATACAGAAAAGCTAAGTAGTATTCTACTTCGTTTGGTGTGTGTGTGTGTGTGTGTGTGTGTGTGTGTGCGCGCGTAGTTTTGATGTATCACAAGCAAATGATAGTGGTTTGCCAGACTCAATGTATGTTAATTATGGGACAGATAATGAACAGAACAGGGTGGAAATCGATGCCACATTTATACCTGTTTCTATAGACTTAGTATCCTAGAAAGGTCTTAATGTCGCTTTGTGCTTCTTTTCGGCAATTATGCAAGTGACCTTCATTAATGTAAACGAAACAGGAATGACTGAAATGTAAGTTGCTGATGGTACGAAGGAAGCAGATCTCTAAATATGCTGAAAACTTGAAAAGACCGTCATCGCCAGGGTGCTGCGTATTTAAGCCAATTAGCGGCATTCCGACCGGAATGGGCAATGAGAATGATTTAAAAAATAATAATCAATATTATCTAACGCTTGTAATACAAAAAAGGCAAGTGTGTAATATCGACATCGTTCCTCGTAACCAGAAAGTAATTATTTTAATGGATACTCACATGGATACAGTCGCGAATGTCTGAATCGGAGCAGGCTTTTATCCGTAAAGTCAATATTGCTGTCCACATTCACGCAGGGATGTAAACGCTGCCATAATGGTGTGTACACCACACAAGGTAGCTTCATGAAGCATTCTGCGCACAGAGAGACGCTGCGACCCTCCCTTCTCCCCCCCCCCCCCCCCCCAACGTCTCTCTCTCTCTCTCTCTCTCTCTCTCTCTCTCTCTCTCTCTCTCCTCCCTCTCTCTCCAGGCCACACCCTCCTGCCGATAACTGGCAGCGCTAGGGTGAGCACTACAGTGGGCCACTGTTTCTACTCCTCGCTCTCCCTACAAGAATTTATATCTAGAATTAGATTTTCACTCTGCAGCGGAGTGCGCGCTGATATGAAACTTCCTGACAGATTAAAACTGTGTGCCGGACCGAGACTCGAACTCGGGACCTTTGCCTTTCGCGGGCATGTGCTCTATCATCTGAGCTACCCAAGCACGACTCACGCTCCGTCCTCGCAGCTTTACTTCTGCCAGTACCTCGTCTTCTATTTTCCAAAACTTTACAGAAGCTCTCCTGCGAACCTTGCAGAACTAGCACTCCTGAAAGAAAGGATACTGCGGAGACACGGCTTAGCCACTGCCTGGGAGATCTTTCCAGAATGAGATTTTCACTCTGCACAGGAGTGTGCGCTGTTATGAAACTGATAGGCAAAGGTCCCGAGTTCAAGTCTCGGTCCGGCACACAGTTTTAATCTGCCAGGAAGTTTCAAGAATTTATATGCTTCGAAAACTATCGCTGCCGCTTCTTACTGTTCGTCCACACATTGGTGCTAATGCTGGTGCCAGCATCGAGAATAGTTATATGACAGCCCCCACACACTGGAGCCAACATTCAGTTGAATTCATAAGGAGACAATGTAAGCATGTCTGGCGGACACACCGCGACCGCTGTATTTGCGGTTTTGTACGTGAACGATTATATTTTGTTATTGGAGAACAAAACACGGAAACATTTAAAAGAAGATCATGGGCAATAACTGTAACAAATACAAACACATACTCCACTGTCAGACGATCTATTGCGTGGCATTCAGAATAAGAAAATTTGGAAAATTCAGTGTATGATCAGTCTTCGTATGGTTTAAAAAGCCCTTTATTTTTCAGATGGTAAAATCGATGCAGAAAAATTCGAAAATTAGTTTCGGAGAACGCGGTTAAGAGAAACACATTCTGAAATACGCTCATATAAATAGTATGTGGGATACGATTAAATGTGTATTTAAATTAAACTGTGTGTTATGTTGATGAAACACGGAGACTCTGACTCACGGATCAGATACATTACGACCTAACCTAACCAACAAATCGAATATACAACGTAGTTTTTTGTGTGATCGTAAGTTTCTGTAATTAAGACTTAAGATACAACCTTGCTAAAGTAGATTCCTCCTGAATTAGTTGTATTGTACAGATATAAATTTTGAAAACGACAGCCCACGGAGAAAAAGATGCATATCAACATTGTGTTTCACAGAGTAATTTGCAAATTTTTTACTTTGCATAGAAGCTATTTGCTGTAGGAAGTTACGGGTGTGTGAGTTGTTCTTAGTTATGTTTAAGTAGTGTGTGAGTCTAGGGACCGATGACGTCAGCAGTTTGATCCCTTAGGAATTCACACACATTTGAATATTTTTCGAAAATTTATGCTCCTGGCGTTTCGGAAATATTAAAGTATAATGCAAGCCTTTGTCAGAATTCTCCATCGTCGCGGAATTCTCGGAATTAGAAATGGCGTAAGGTTTATGGGAAGGACTTGGGTGAATCAAGCTTTATTGCGCAAGTAAACAAATACATCAACATAAAAAACACAGCAGTTACAGAACATGAATAAAAATATATAGACCAATAATACGTCTTTTTTTTTAAATGTGCGTATGTTTATGCCTTAAAAAGTACGATTCAGAAAAGAGATTCAGCAACTGTGTGACTCTTTGCTTGTCATGCATCCGCAGTGACATTACGTTTTTTGTGGTTCCTCATAGTAGCATTCCACAAATACATTTACTGCTGTTAATGTTACAAAAACTCAAAAACTCGCATGTTACTCCACTGTTCCTGAGACAGTGTTTTTTCAGGTTTCCTACCTGGAAGCACAAGCGACAAACAAACTCGGGTGTCAAAACGGCAACCCAAACTACGTTGGCCCCAGTATGTGGTCAGTGTACTGGTATTGACCCCACCGCCCTTTGATGTCTGGTAGAAATACCGATAGGCAACGGGGCCGTACCATCAATGGGGACAACGTTGCGTCCAACAGTATTTCATCGATCCACACAATGGACGAACACTGTTCGCACCAACGTTGGTCCCAGTACGTGGACCCGGTCAACGTAATGCTTGCAGCGCTTGCATTATCTCGCACATAATTAGCAATACAGTGGCTGAAGTACCCTCAGAATTCATAAACTAATTACAAAATCAACAATAAATGTTATACAAGCGCACCTCGAAAGGCAAGTTGCAGGCGGACGCCGCAAGATGATTACAATTACAAATTACCTAAATTGGAGCGTTCACATAGATAATATTGTGGGTAGAGCAAACCAAAGACTGCGATTCATTGGCAGATTACTTACAAGGTGCAACAGGTCTACCAAGGGAGACTGCTTACACTAAGATTGTCCGTCCTATTCTGGAGTACTGCTGTGCGGTTTGAGATCCACATCAGGTGGGACTGACAGATGACATCGAAGAAGTACAAAGAAGGGCAGCTCGTTTTGTATTATCGCGAAATAGGGGAGATAGCGTCACAGGAATGATACGTGAATTGGAGTGGCAATCATTAAAACAATGGCGTTTTTCGTTGCGACGGGTCTTCTCGTGACATTTCAATCGCCAGTTTTCTCCTCCGATTGCGAAAATATTCTGTTGGCACCCACCCACATAGGGACAAATGATCATCACAATAAAACAAGAGGTATCAGGGCTCGCTCAGAAAAATTTAAGTGCTCGTTTCTCCCTCGTGCCGTTCGAGAGTGGAACGGTAGAGAGACAGCATGAAGGTGGTTCACTGAACCCTCTGCCAGGCACTTTTATTGTCAATAGCAGAGTAATTACGTAGATGTAGATGCCGTTGGTTGGAGAGTCACGTGGTACACTGCTCTTCGCCACTGTGCAGCGTCCAACCAACAGCCTTCAGAGGGGGGCTCTCGTCAAGCATCCTCATGATATCAAACATATTTATGCAAAGAATACTGTAAACGTTATGTACACAGCAACTGGTGTTGGTCCATGTGACTATGACTTTTGACATATGCTAAAACAAGGAATTTTCGCAATATTCCACTTGAAATTGCAACGCAGAGTTTATAAATAAGTAATGCCAACAGGCGAAGACTACAATTGTGATGTGTTTTAAAAAGTTTTGTACGACTGTGAACTTTGTGGACCATACCCGAGACAACATGAACAGTTGCTTATGATAGTTCTCTCGTCAAACTGAACAACGTCGCGATGTTCAGCATGTAAAGAGAAAATAAATAAGACACGGAGCACGATACGGCTTTGGCTTCTTAGCGCTGCTGCAAAGTGGTGAGACGGTAGTGGCGCAGGCTCTCTGCCCGCCGAGTGATGGAGAGCACGGTGGGGGGAGGTGGGGGGAGGGGCGCGTGCCAGGCCACGCGAGACAGTGTGAGGGATGGCTTCATTAGTTCCGGCCTGGGCCGCCCCCCTGCCGGCACCTGTTGCACCTGTGGCCGACGCTGCGGCTGCGAAAATACCTGCGTCACGGCCTCTCCCCCGTGCCCTCCATCTAACAGCGGAACACCGTTCTTTTCAAATGTCCGCTACTTTTCCACGTAGTGCCCTTTTATACGAGCGCAATTTTATTATTATTGTGTCATCTTCTTGGAGATGAGGTCCGTCTAGGTAATTCAATAAAAGACTGTTTTCATATCGCAGAATTTTCGCTCCCTTTCATTTATGAAGCATCATTAGTGGCCTGTAATACGTGTTTGTTGTGTCCATATAATAAATGTGTTTGTAAAGATTATACAACATTTATTACAGAACGTTACACAATGTGTTTGAAAGTCTTCTCCTCAAACGTCCAGGGGTGACAGATCACTTCCTGGGGATCAACTTTGGTTACAGACAAAATGTTGGCTGACGCTTCCCGGCGACCCTACAAAATCCTTTAATAATCGCCTCTCTTGAGACAACGATATTTCAGTTGGTTGGTTGGTTGTTTGGGGAAGGAGACTAGACAGCGAGGTCACCTCATCGGATTAAGGAAGGACACGGGAGAAAGTCGGCTGCGCTCTTTCACAGGAACCATCCCGGCATTTGCCTGGAGTGATTTAGGGAAATCACGGAAAACCTAAATCAGTATGGCCGGACGCGGGATTGAACCGTCGTCCTCCAGAATACGAGTCCAGTGTGCTAGCCACTGCCCCACCTCGGTCAGTGGGATATTTCACTGAAATAGATCTTGCTAAGTAGACGTGCTGTACACTCTCTACCCTAGCAAAATGAAACGGCGATTTTCAACAAGAAAACTCTGAGAACGAGTGTCTATAAGTGGAGAAAGATATTTTAGAAGAGAATCAGGTACTTCAATTTTGCTGAGGATACGGATCATATGACTCTTACTGGCAAAAGACATGATCAAAACATACCATAGAGTGCCTGTGTCCTGCCGTAGCTCAGAAGCGTAACCGATACCAAAGGATACCTGTATTACATTGAGGTGACGAAAGTCATGGGATACCTCCTAAATATCGTGTCGGAACTCCTTTTGGCCGGCTTAGTGCAGCAACTCGACGTGGCTCCTTCAGAAATATTGAGACGCGCTGCCTCTACAGCTGTCCATAATTCTGAAAGTGGTGCCGGTGCAAGAATTTATGCACGAACTGACCTTTCGATTATGGAAATTGGAAATTTGTGGTAAGGTCTATGGACCAAACCTGAGGTGGTCGGTCCCTATGCTTACACACTACTTAATCTAACTTAAACTAACGTACACTAAGGACAACACACACACCCATGCCCGAGGGAGGACTCGAACCTCCGACGGGGGCACCCGCGCGGAACGCGACAAGGCGCCTCAGACCGCTCGGCTACCCCGCGCGGCTCTCTCGTTTATGTCCCATAGAATTGACCTCTAGATTATGCCCCATAAAAGTACCATGGGATTCATGTCGGGCGATGTGGGTGGCCACATCATTCGCTCGATCTATCCAGAACGTTCTTCATAGCAATCCCGAACAGCTCTGGCGCGATGACACGGCGCGTTGTCATCCATAAAACTTCCATCGTCGTTTAGGAACACGTCATCCGCAAATGGTCTCCACATAGACGAATATAACGATTTGCAGTAAACGATCGGTTCAGTGTGACCAGACGGTATAATTCACTCCATGTAAACAGAGACCACACCAATACTGAGCCAGTACCATCTCGCACAGGACCTTGTTGACAACATGGCCTCATAGCCTCATGGGGTCTGCGCTGCAAGCGAATCCTACCATCAGCGCTTCCCAACTGGAATCGGGGCTGATGTGACTAGGTTCCGGCCGTGATGACCCTTCTCCTGACCAGGACACGGTTTTCCATTCGTCTTGGGTCCAACCCATATAGTCACGAACCCAGGAGAGGCGCTGCAGGCGATGTCGTGCTGTTGGGAAAGGCACCCGCGTCCATCGCCTGCTGCCACAGTCTATTAACGCCACATTTCGCCGTACTGTCTGTAATGCCACTTCCTCGGACGAGACATAAAAATCAAAAATTGGTTCCCAATACCCCAAAGATTTCCCCCCAAGTCCCAAATTCCCAGAAAAGTGAATAAGCGAACGAAGTTCCATTTATCACTGTTATTAGGATAATAAGAAGTAATTAAATCAGGAATCTAAGACTTGACAATTTAGCAATATACGAAAGAAAGAGTACATTTCAGTAAAATTAAAATCGAAATCATAATAAATCGCAAAATTAGCATAAATTAACATTCGAAAAGTAGAACCAGATCCCAAAGAATACTCCGTGTGAGTACTCTTAGGAATCGTGAGTAATTACTAAGTATAATTCAATGCATTGTCACTACCCTACGAGAGTTAGCCGAAGCAGGTCATGTTTTTGAATGCTCGTACATGTAGGCGCGCTTAGATTGTTTTTGAGATTGAATAATTGCGATCTATTATGACGCAGTAGTACGATCTTCTGACTTCAAATATCACGGCATTAGAATTCGAACGGAGGATTTTTACCTTCTAGAATGAAGTGAACTTTTAACTAGGTAATTGAACTAAACATTACTTAGACAGTGATTTAGGCAACGAACACTGATAGACAATTTTCATTCATAATAGCCAGTGGTTTATGGAACTTCGGTGATAGGTCCGAAGCATATAACTTAAATTCCCCCAATACCTGGGAAAGTTTTCTTCTCAAGGATCGGTTAGGAAGTGACTGATATTGTGCAATAAAACACCCTCTCGTGCCAAGACGTGCATTTGTGATCTAAAATTCTATCAAATTATTGACATGAAACTCCCGAGTAATATTTACGCGCAGCGATAATATTTGACTGTAGCGCTCGGCGCTTGTGTAGAATCTTTGACTCAAATAACAAGCCCGCTGTTACGATTTCTTATATACTTGAAATTACCACCTGCTTGAAGGGAATTTGTTGTGGATGTGACTGTATTGGTTTTATTATTAATATTTCATCATTAATCTGTTAAAATCGATTACGATTAATTACGATTCTTGGTGAAGTAAATACCTCACGCACGTCGATATTTCTGTTCAGCTCTGTTATTTTGTGTTACGTCGTCTTCGTAACTTGATAACGATCTCAACACTCTACCGACTGTAGCGGAGTTTTAGCCGAGGCCAAGTACAGATCAAACAAAATCATTAAGAAGACGAGCCGTTGTATGTCCTAATGGATACGATCGTCGTATGTACTATATTGACATCTGGAGTTACTTCACACAGTGTTGCTATTCTGTTAGCACTCACAACTCTACGCAAGCGCCGCTGCTTTCGGTCGATAAGTGAAGGTCGTAGGCGACTGCGTTGTCCGTGGTAAGAGGTAATGACTGAAATCTGATATTCTCGGCACTCTCGATATATCCAGAACGTTCTTCAGCTCAGTCGCGAACAGCTGTGGTGGGATGACAAGGCGCGTTGTCATCCATAAAACTTCCATCGTTGTTTAGGAATACATCATCCGCAAATGGTGCCCATATAGCCGAATATATCTCGAAATACTGAATTCCCTGACGATTTCCGGAAAGGGATATCCCGTATGTTTAGCTCCAGCTGCCATTCCCCGTTCATAGTCTGTTGATTCGCAACGTGCGGCCATAGTCAAGTCGAAAACTTTTTCACGTGAATCACCTGAGTACAGAAGACAGCTCCAGTAGTCCACTGCCCTTTCATACCATGTGTCCGCGACACTACCGCCACCTGTATAGGTGCATATCGCTGTCCGACGACTCCCGTCCCCTCAGTGGGAGAGCACTGAGCGGCAGCTGAGGCTGGAAGTCGGCAGCTGGAGTGGCGGCCACAGCCACAGCCGCACGCCGCGGCTTGACCGCAGACCACGAGCAGCACGCCACGCTCAAGGCCGGGCCTCCACGGGGGGCGCAGCGCTCCACCATTACACGTGATACGGCGCGATGCGATGCGATGGACAGCGGGATAAGCGCACGGCCGCGCGACTGCCTGCCGTAACAAATATCCGCTTAACTGCTCACTATTATATCGGGCAGCCGGCCGCTCTTTTCGTTTGGCGTTTCAGGGGCATTTCCTACCGTGAAACAAGACTGCCCTGGGGATGCGTTTCGCCGAGATCGGCCATAATATAAGGTCCAGTGAGAATAGTACGCATGTTCTCTGCAGAGCGCCCAAAGGTCGTACTCTCAGTTCGTTGCAGCTAGACTGTACAGTCACATTAACACTATGCTGTCCGGCGACACCACAGTGGTGTCGTGCGCGAAACAACTGTCAACGGCCGGCGACAACAGTGTGGTGTCGTGAGCATACTATTGCGCAGTGGCCGGCGGCAGCACTTTAGTATCTTGTGCATTACGTTGGTGTTTTGTTTAGGTAACAATAAGTGACACACGACAATAAGTTTTTTGTTTTTATAAGTACTTGTGACCTTTCATCATGGCGGACGACAGAGACAATATGATTATTTACGATGAATGCGCGGACCTCTTGTCTGACGTTCCGAACTGCTTGGAAAAGATAAAAGTGAAGCAGAATCGTAGGAAGATAGTTAAATACGTCCAAAGAAGAATTCAGCGAACTCTACGGTTGCCAACTGATTCGGCTGAATCAGACGAAGAAGAGGGTACACAGTGGTCAGACTTCGATTTACCGAGGACCAATAATAAATGTGAAGCATCCCCGGGTCCAAACGTATTTCCCAAAGATACACTGGGAACGATCTAATTGAATATATTAGCAACGAAACCAACAAGTAAGACAGTCAATAGAAGGAAACTGGATTTTAAAAAATGCCAAATTTGTCGTCGTTACGGGAGCCGAACTTAGAAGATGGTTTGGGCTTGCTATCCTTATGAGAATTGTAAAAAACAAGCATGGATCGATGATTTTCGTCAACGAATGCGTTGACAGACACACCGATATTTCGCAAAACGATGTCCCGCAGTCGATTCAGACAAATTCGATCATTTTTACATTTTTCCGACAGCAACAATACATCGGATAATTCCGACTAGCTTGCCAAAGTGCAATTCGTAATTAATTATTTTCCCAAAATGTTTAAAGAAACGTTTAATCCAAGTCAAAACATTTCAAATTGAAAGATACTGTGGCTTGGACGATTAAATTTTAAAGTTTACAATCCGTCGAAAATTACGAAATACGGCATACTCATTCGGATACTGAATGATTCGAGTACGGGATACATTTCCTCATTCAAGATATATTCCGGCGCTGCAAAGCCTTAGCAAAAACAGTGATGGAACTATTGAGGCCTTGTGATGGAAAGTGGCATCACCTCTGCATGGATGATCATTATAACAGTGTAGGACTGGCAGAGAAAGTACTTGAAAAGAAAATTCGAGTTTGTCGAACGATACGGCAAAACAGACGATTTCAGGAAAATTAAAGAGCGCAAAAGTCAATGTGTTTGAAGCTTGCCATCAACGGAAAAGTAACAAGCTGAGGCGACAAGCCAAGTAATCCGAACTAGCGCTGCCGGCGCCCAAGAGAATAAATTTGTACGAGACGGACGGCAAAGTGTTAATATGACTACCTGTTAAAAGCCTGAACAATCACCTGCGCTAGGCGAAGAGCCCTACAGAGGTGGTCCCACAGACCCTCGACTGCGATTAGATCTGAGAGATTTGGTGGCCAACGGAGTACAGCAAACTCAGGTTGGTACTCTTCCCATCATGCTCGTACACTGCCAGGTGTCTGGCACATTGCACTGTCCTGCTGGAAGATGCCATCGTGCAGGAAAAACAAACCGCATAAAAGGGAGTACACAAGTATACTTCCGTTGATCCATTGTGTCTTCCAGAATGACAAGGTCACCCAGGAAATGCCTTGCTCTTCCGACTGTTGCACGACGTTTGCTCTCACACATTTCATGCCGAGCCGCCCAACGGCCATCTGTCCAATCGAGCATAGAAGGTGACTAATTTGGAAAGGGAACCTGTTGCCACTCATTGGACGCCCAGCTGCGGTATTGGCGTGCAAACCCTGGCCTCGTCACTGATGAAAAGCGATAAGAATGGGGCCGTGAACAAGGGCCATATTCAACCCATACTCAACAATGTTCGTTGCATGGTCGTTGGGAAGACATTGTTGGTAGCCCCTTGGTTCATCTGGGTCCTCAGCTGTTCAACAGTTGCACACCTGTTTGCCCGCACGCTTCTCCGCTGCCGCCGTTCACTCCTGGCATCTATGGCCCATGGTGTACCTAAGTTACCTCGGAGATCGGTTTTGGATAGCGCCATCGTTTTTTAAGAACCATTTTGCCACGTAAGATACACTTTAATAACGGCGGCACGTTTAGTCATTTAGGAAATACTTTCACTTTTGGCCAGAAGCTCAATGATCATGACCTTTTGGACGGCAGATAAATCGCTCCGTTTCCGCATTACGACAACGACTGAACTGTTTTTCAAGCAAATAGAAACCATCCTGCTTTTAGGCACAGTCCTACAATCGCTTTCCAATTTCGGGAACAACTTTATTCCCAGAAATTAGCATGGAAATTTGGAAATTGATATACGTAACAATATAAACATTTCTACAAAAAAAAAATGTGCCGGGTATCAGTCATTACGCCCTTTACACTCCTGGTCAGCGCATGGAACGTTTCTCGTTACCCTGCAGTTCGCCTTGCAATCTTGTGGAAGCCTCACCATTTTTCTGCTCACTGTCGCTGCAGACATTCTCTGGTGTTTTATAAAACAGTCAGCACGAAGCAGCAAAGCAAATAACGAAAACGAAACAGAGCAATTACGTTAGCGGCCACAGTAGTAGGTTGCAAAGCGATTCGATGACGGCGAACAAAACAGAAGGACTGCTTTAGCTCGTTCTCTGGTTGGTTCTTCTTATGGCCCATTACAAAGTTCTAGGACTTGTAGAGGGGTAGCGAGTAGGGTGTTTTGAACTGGAACCCTTCGTCCGGAAACGTACCGTTTCCGTGCCGCAGACGTTTAAAACAATGTTGTAATGCAATCACTTTTACAAGTAATTTATTAGGCATGACCGAGTAGATCACCTGTTTTACAATTCCACTCATTAATAATCAAAGAACCAACTCGTTGACGGGTTCTCTTCAATGTGATTCAGAACGGCCTCCTCAACTTCAGGTGTGTGGCGCTGCCTTGGAGCCTCACTGTCACATCTGCTGACGCTGAAGGTACCCCTCGGAGCCGTTGCGTAATTGTGACGAAAAGGGCATGCTATGGAGTCCGATATTGTGGATAAAGATCTTGATAAAGGTAACTATTTTGATAAAGCCGACTAGCAGCTCTTGCACTAGCGTCACCTCTAGGATTCAGGAGAATCACGTCGGTGTATTGTGCAAGCGTGTACTTAACCATGTTGCTCTAAGTCTCACAGCCGCGTAAATTAGGCTCCAACAAGGTAAGAGAGGAATGACAGACGTCAAATAACGGCAGCTGATCCGATGTAAGCACCCTCTAATCTCTACTCGTGCTCACAAAACCGGTTCTGGACGATGCGACTTACGTAAACAAGAGACATCAGCTTTGGCGAACAAACATTGTACCAGGGGATGAACCTGGTCAGCCAAGACGTCTACATCTACATGACTACTCTGCATTTTACATTTAAGTGCTTGGCAGAGGGTTCATCGAACCACAATCATACTACCTCTCTACCATTCCACTCCCGAACAGCATTCCACTCCCAAACAGCGCGCGGGGAAAACGAACACCTAAACCTTTCTGTTCGAGCTCTGATTTCTCTTATTTTATTTTGATGATCATTCCTAACTATGTAGGTTGGGCTCAACAAAATATTTTCGCATTCGGAAGTGAAAGTTGGTGACTGAAATTTTGTAAATAGATCACGCCGCGACGAAAAACGTCTATGCTGTAATGACTTCCATCCCAACTCGTGTATCATATCTGCCACACTCTCTCCCCTATAACGTGATAATACAAAACGAGCTGCCCTTTTTTGCACCATTTCGATGTCCTCCGTCAATCCTACCTGGTAAGGATCCCACACCGCGCAGCAATATCCTAACAGAGGACGAACGAGTGTAGTGTAAGCTGTCTCTTTAGTGGACTTGTTGCATCTTCTAAGTCTCCTGCCAATGAAACGCAACCCTTGGCTCGCCTTCCCCACAATATTATCTATGTGGTCTTTTCAACTGAAGTTGTTCGTAATTTTAACACCCAGGTACTTAGTTGAATTGACAGCCTTGAGAATTGAACTATTTATCGAGTAATCGAATTCCGACGGATTTCTTTTGGAACTCATGTGGATCACCTCACACCTTTCGTTATTTAGAGTCAACTGCCACCTGCCACACCATACAGCAATCTTTTCTAAATCGCTTTGCAACTGATACTGGTCTTCGGACGACCTTACTAGACGGTAAATTACAGCATCATCTGCGAACAGCCTAAGAGAACTGCTCAGATTGTCACCCAGGTCATTTATATAGATCAGGAACAGCAGAGGTCCCAGGACGCTTCCCTGGCGAACATCTGATATCACTTTAGTTTTACTCGATGATTTGCCGTCTATTACTACCAACTGCGACCTTCCTGACAGGAAATCACGAATCCAGTCGCACAACTGAGACGATACCCCATAGGCGAGCAGCTTGATTAGAAGTCGCTTGTGAGGAACGGTGTCAAAAGCTTTCCGGAAATCTAGAAATACGGAATCAACTTGAGATCCCCTGTCGATAGCGGCCATTACTTCGTGCGAATAAAGTAATCCTTGGCAATAATACCACCTCGCAGGGTAACCAAGGGGTCCATTGGTACCACAATATGGGAGCATAATATCAAAACCGAACCCCCACCAAGTTTCACTCTTCAGACGTAAATTCGGTCAATAGTTGAAAACAGTGTGCAACAAGACTCATTTGATCAAATGACTTTCTTCCATTGTTCCCCAGTCCAGGTTTTATGGCTTCATCGCCACGTTTCCCCGGAACAGGCGCTTACATCATTGGTCAGTGGTTTTCGAACTCCAGCTCTCCCTGCAATTCCTGCTGACAGGGTTCGCTAGTGTGACTTTCAGTCCTGCAGTGACTTTTGCAGCTGTCGTTATCTTACTTTTCATCATAATCATCTTCAATGACCTTCTGTTCGATCACTTCGCACACATTGTCGTCAGCGCTGTGACTTGGCGGATGATGTATTTCCGCTTTCCCTGTATGCGATATAAATCTTTGATACGGTGTCTCCTGAAACACAACCACCATACGCGCGCCAACAGTTTGCCTGTGCCCAAGTTCGAATTCACTTATCTCCGACTTAATTCACTAACAAGTACACAGAACGTTGTTCGGACGAAGCAACATGTTGAGGGCAAATACAACAGCTCCACCTGCAGGCTCGACAGTCACCTGCATTTCTGTTCAAGCGTGCATTAGTAGGCAGCCATCCTGGACTGAGCACAGATGTGTTACAATCAGACTTGAAAGAGGTAGCTTACCTGACCTTCGCTGACTTGCTCGTAGCTTTCTACTCCAAAGCAGTAATAATTCAATACCACGTAGTATACGTAAGGTGACAATAGTGTTTGCGGTGTCTGAGCGAGTTATGTTGGCTGAAAATCTGGTAGAATCGTATTAAATTCACTGAAATAAAATTGAATGAGTCAATACGGATGGAATAAATGTAAATGCAGTTAGAAGAAATTATTTTAGGGAAGACTGTTGAAAGCCTCCGCCAAATCCGTCCCCCCCCCCCCCCCCCCCCCAGTAGTGTTATTTCGACACACCCCATTGGAAAAACTCTGGTGCAGTGTTCGTAAATTACAGGTGGAAACGTCAGTGAGAAAGCAAGTTTCACTCAGGCCTGGAGGTGCGGTTAGACAGCCCAGCGAGCAAAACAACTGCTCAAGAACAGCAAATAATCCTAACTTGGGTCCCGTTCGGGCAGAAAGAATTGTTTACCGCAACACACGAGCAAAAGTTTACTGATTTAACCTCTACAGTTTGGTTGTTATGGTTTTCAATTCGAAGACGCATCCCTCCACGCTAGCCTCTCCTGGGAAGTCTTCTCGTCTCCGAATAACCACGGTCGCCTACATACCCGATATGCAAAACTTAAGGACGAGAGTAACTCTCGCATGATGTGTCGCTGCCAACTAACATAGCTCAATGATACATGGACCATACACGGCGAGAACTTCTACAGTATAATACAGAAGTCTAGACATGATTCTTAATAGGGTGTGTGATCACCACTAACGGTAATGCATGCCCTCTACCGTGTTCCCATGTAGGCCACAACCCTGGCAAGGAGTCCTTCAAATGGCTCTGAGCACTACGGGACTTAACATCTGAGGTCATCAGTCCCCTACAACTTAGAACTACTTAAACGTAACTAACCTAAGGACATCACACACATCCATGCCCGATGTAGGATTCGAATCTGCGACCGTAGCGGTCGCGCGATTCCAGACTGAAGCGCTTAGAGCCGCTCGGCCACCCCATTCCCTCACCAGCGCGTCTAGCAACTGCTGGATGGCCATCAATGCATGTGGACGCCTGCTAATGGTCTCCGCACCGCATCCCACAAGCGTTAGTTGGAGATTAAATCGGGGTAACGGGCAGCTTTGTCCATGAGCCAAAAATCCTCTCATTCCAATAGCTCCTCCACCTGCACTATTCGATGCGGTGACACAATGCGATCCCTAAAAAGGAAGTCAGGGCCGAATGCTTTCCTGAAAAGACGCACGTGGGAGAGGAATCCAGTGTCACAATAACGTTGACCGATGAGTGTATTGTGTTCAAAGATCTGGAAGTCACTATTCCACCCACACCATAGCAACCGGAATACCAAAACGATCCTGTTCGATAGTGTTTCAGCCATATGATACGTCCACAATTGTCAAATGTGATCGTTTTGGTGGTTCAGAAACGGACCAATCTGTTGTTAGGTGCTGATAACGCTGTCTCAACGAGTGAGCGCAACACAGTGTACTTCACAATGATCATTCAATGTCTAACGCTGTTCACGTATATTATACACTGAGTTGACCTCCTTTTGTCCAGCATAGTGCAGCAGCTCGGGGTGGCATGGACTCAACGTTGGAAGTCAACTACAGAGATACTCAACCATGCTGTTTCAATAGCCGTCCACAATTGGGAAAGTGTTGTCGGTGCACGGTTTTGTGCACGAACTGGACTCTCGGTTACGTCCCATAAATGTTCCATGGGTGGCCAATTGTCCAGAATGTTCTTCAAACCAATCGCGAACAATTATGGCCGCACTGTCATCCAATAAAATACAATCGTTGTTTGAGAACATTAAATCCATGAATGCTGGCAAATGGTCTCCAAGTAACCGAACATAACCATTTCCAGTCAATGATTGGTACGGTTGGACAAGAAGACCAAGACCACGCCATGTAATCCCAGCGTACACCATCATGCAACCATCACCAACCCACCTTGGGACCGGCTGTTGTGGCCGAGCGGTTCTAGGCGCTTCAGTCCAGAACCGCGCGCCCGCTGCGGTCGCAGTTTCGAATTCTGCCTCGGGCATGGATGTGTGTGCTGTCCTTAGGTTAGTTAGGTTTAAGCAGTTCTAAGTGGCTGATGACCTCAGATGTTAAGTTCCATAGTGCTCAGAGCCGACCCACCTTGGGTCAACAGTTTCGTGGGGTCCGCGGCACACTCAAACCCTTCCATCACGGCTCTTACCAACTGGTCCCAAATCGGGACTCATCTGACCAGTCCACGGTTTCCCAGTCGTCTAGAGTCCAACCGATATGGTCACAAGCCCAGTAGAGGAGCTGCAGGCGATGTGCTGTAAGTAAAGGCGTTTCGGTCGTCTGCTACTGTAGCCGATTAAGGCCAAATTTCGCCGCACTGTCCTAACGGATACGTTCGTTCTACGTCCCACACTTATTTCTGAGGTTATTTCACCCAGTGTCGCTTGTCTGTTGGCACTGACAACTCTATGCAAACGCCGCTCCTCTTCCTCATTAAGTGAAGGCCGTCGGTCACTGCGTTGTCCTTGAAGAGTGGTTGTTGTTGTTGTTGTTATGGTATTCAGTCCTGAGAGTAGTTTGATGCAGCTCTCCATGCTGACCTATCCTGTGCAAGCTTCTTCATCTCCCAGTACCTACTGCGGCCTACATCCTTCTGAATCTGCTTAGCGTATCCATCTCTTGGTCTCCCTCAACGATTTTTACCCTCCACGCTGCCCTCCAGTACCATATTGGTGATCCCTTGATGCCTCAGAACATGTCCTACCAACCGATCCCTTCTTCTAGTCAAGTTGTGCCACAAACTTCTACCCCTCCAATACCTCCTCATTAGTTATATGATCTAATATCTAGTTATATGATCTAATCTTCAGCATTCTTCTGTAGCACCACATTTCGAAAGCTTCTATTCTCTTCTTGTGCAAACTATTTATCGTCCACATTTCACTTCCATACATGACCACACTCCACACAAATTACTTTCAGAAACGACTTCCTGACACTTAAAAAAAAATGGCTCTGAGCTCTATGGAACTCAACATCTTAGGTCATAAGTCCCCTAGAACGTAGAACTACTTAAACCTAACTAACCTAAGGACATCACACACACCCATGTCCGAGGCAGGATTCGAACCTGCGACCGTAGCAGTCCCGCGGTTCCTGACAGCAGCGCCAGAACCGCACGGCCACCGCGGCCGGCTCCTGACACTTAAATCAATACTCGGTGTTAACAAATTTCTCTACTTCAGAAACGCTTTCCTTGCCATTGCCAGTCTACATTTTATATCCTCTCTACTTCGACCATCATCAGTTATTTTGCTCCCCAAATAGCAAAACTCCTTTACTACTTTAAGTGTCTCATTTACGAATCTAATTCCCTCAGCATCACCCGACTTAATTCGACTACATTTCATTATCCTCGTTTTGCTTTTGTTGATGTTCATCTTATATCCTCCTTTCAAGACACTGTCCATTCTGTTCAAGTGCTCTCCCAAGTCTTTTGCTGTCTCTGACAGAATTACAATGTCATCGCCAACCTCAAAGTTTATATTTCTTCTCCATGGATTTTAACAACTACTCCGAACTTTTCTTTTGTTTCCTTTACTGCTTGCTCAATATACAGATTGAATAGCATCGGGGAGACTACAACCCTGTCTCACTCCCTTCCCAACCACTGGCTCTCTTTCCTGTCCCTCGACTCATATAACTGCCATCTGCTTTCTGTACAAATTGTAAATAGCCTTTCGCTACCTGTATTTTACCCCTGCCACCTTCAGAATTTGAAAGAGAGTATTCCACTCAACATTGTCAAAAGCTTTCTCAAAGTCCACAAATGCTAGAAGCGTAGGTTTGCCTTTCCTTAATCTTTCGTCTAAGATAAGTCATAGGGCCAGTTTTGCCTCACGTTTTCCAACATTTCTACGGAATCCAAACTGATCTTCCCCGAGGTCGGCTTCTACCAGTTTTTCTATTCGTCTGTAAAGAATTCGCGTTAGTATTTTGCAGCTGTGACTTATTATACTGATAGTTCCAAAATTTTGAAGAGTGGTAGTGTATTAAATTTGGCATTTTTCGAAGAGTAACTAAGTCCGAAATGGAATCTCCCATTCGTGTAGTTCAACCTACCATATCCCGTTCACTATCTATTAATTCCCGTCGTAAACGTATGAATCACCTGATTACAAATGACAGCTCCGCCAATGCATTGCCCATTTATAACTTCCGTACGCGATACTACCGCCATCTGTATATCTGCCGGTATCCCATGATTTTTATCACCTCGGTGTTTACTCTACCATGCCAAGAACACTAACGCAACCTGGTGGCCGTTGTGCCAGGTACAGATAATTGCAATTCGATTCATTTACATGCCCGCCGACGGTCTGTGCGAGTATGAAAGTACATTGACATCTGACCATGACTTTCGGGTGTTTCACCTTATTGTCAGGCAAAGTAGCCCCTGGTTACTTCAAAGTGTATTCCAGACAACGACGTCAAAATCTTTATCTAAACCTAAAAAGGCTACAAATGTAGGTTTTTGTTTCTTCAGTCTACCTTCTACGACAGAAAACTGCAGAGGAAAGGGAAAGTGCGGCAAAGGAACGAGTCTATGGGGAGGGGGGTCGGGAGTGGCTTCAAGTGAAAAAATGCAGGTGTCGGTCCGTTGGTGACGATGCTGGATATGAACAGGCTTCTCTCTCGGTTATGAGGGCGCGAACCCCAGCGGCGCTCCGATAGGAGGGAGAGGGGAGGGGGCAGGCGGGGAGTAGGGGTAGTTGCCACGTGCAGGGCGCGGCCTTGGTCCTCGTCCCCCTTCTCCACCCGCGTCTGCAGACCACGTGCGCTGGCGAACACCCCTGCACCGCGGAAAATAACGTCGCGAGCGTGTGGGAGCCGTTTTTCTTTGCGACCAGCTTCATTATCCTGGATGGACTTTTATGTGCCACAGTAAGGCGTTCTCTGAACCCAATGGAGAGCTACATGCAAAAATACTCTGAGTGAATCCATACCTACGCGGTGCACAAATATCAAACTGTTGGAGCAAATTTTCCTACCCCCTCCCCACCATCGCATTTCTCCTTTCTGTTTGTCCCTACTGAACTGCTATTATTCCTTCGTATAATCTGTTTGCGGTAAGAAGAAGGGGGCTCTAGGGATACCAATTAACTTGTTAACTTTCTCTACCGCCACAAGTGCTAACTTATCTGCTCTGTATAACTGTATGGCATTCGACACCTCGCGTAGCTAACGACAACTGAGACTGCACATTGACGACAGCTTTTCCTGTCACGCGACAGATATGTCAAATTGCACTTAAAGCAGTAGTCAACTTCTGACACGTAACTGGTATTGAAACTCAAGTTTCTTAGCTTTTGATAGTAACTGTAGACAGATCATTGCGCTAACATGGTTTCTAATGTCTGTGAGAACATACAAAGAAAGTCTTCTGATATAACGATGTTTTTCTGTGAAAGTTTTATGGGATGAATTGCTACAGGACCTCCAACATTCAGAAAAGTGGAGTCGAAAGTTATTACTCGCATCGAATGTGACTGAGCAATACTGTCAATTACAAGTCGAATAGGTTTCGTAAGCTGTGAGTTTTATGGTACAAAGGCAGAAACAACGGACCTATTCTGAAGTTCACCAAGTCAAAAATCAGCATTTCGAAAATAGCCACTAAAGTATTCAATAGAGGACTTAAATTATGAATAAGTACAATGGCCAAAGTGAAGCCGATCAAAGATGGACAGGTAGGAAGAAGCAGACAAAGCGGCGAAGTCAGTCGGCAAAACAGGGAGCGGCATTAGCCATTGAGTATCGAAGTTGAAGTTCAAAATACTGTTGGGTGGTGTACAATCTGCACCCCAAAACATCTAACTACAACCGTAGAGCACAGAACTGGGCCAGTGTTTGTTCTGTCGAACTCAGAAATTTTTATTTCTCGGAAACAAAACTTATAAACAATACGACCGAGTTTGGTATACCGACGGCAAACATACACATGAATGTGTGAAAACGGCGTACCGGAAACAATTTCATCTTACCACAACAATGATCTTAAGTTTACTGTTCTGCGTACTACATCGCGGTTCCTGTGCAACGGTCCAAGACAGCTGAAGACACTTCCACAGCCGGCCGGAGTGGCCGCGCGGTTCTAGGCGTTACAGTCTGGAACCGAGCGGCCGCTACGGTCGCAGGTTCGAATCCTGCCTCGGGCATGGATGTGTGTGATGTTCTTAGGTTAGTTAGGTTTAATTAGTTCTAAGTTCTAGGGGACTGATGACCTCAGAAGTTAACTCCCAAAGTGCTCAGAGCCATTCGAATTGTCCCGAGTATTGTAAACATATGACAAAAAACCTTTGTGCAAGAGTTGAATGTTCCATCAACATACATTGTGTCACACTGAGTAAGTATTTTAAAGTTTTTAGATTCACAGAATATTACAACTTTTTTCACGGCATTATTTAGAAATTTGCCTTGTCCCTAGTTTCCACATTTAGCGTGATAATACCGTCATGAACCTCTCTTCAACACTCGTCAGCAATTTCGGCAGTATTTTTCACCTATCTTTGTAAATAGATTTACGAAAGCTGTCGACATCTCTGTTACTCAAGTAGCTTATCCTTATAACTGTAAATTAGCTTTGGTGGTCACCTCAGCATCCAGCTCCTCAATAGAAACAGTTTTAATAAAGCTTCTGCGACCGTAGCAGCAGCACGGTTCCGGACTGAAGCGCCTAGAACCGCTCGGCAACAAAGGCCGGCCATTGATAATCGTTCGGATTATTCTTCTATCAACTTTCTGCAATTTATGAACTGTTGGTTGAGCGTTTAAGTTAAGGAAAGCAACTGTCCAGACTTGAAATTCATGGTACAGTATGTGGCAAATTTCAAAGCCGGATAATTTTGCAAGTTTCAATATGTGAAATCGTTTTCCTGCAAAATCAAACCAGGAATTACACAGTACGAAAAAAAGTTGTGATTTTAGATGTACATACACCTATTAGGATATAAATGAAGAAATTTTTTAAATATTTAAAAATACAAAAACACTAAACATATAAATATTTTTGGGGTGTGAATCAGTTCGTCTCTTCGTGGTGCACCCTGGGAAACGCTAAACGAACTGGTATACTCAACATGCATTACCTTAATGATATTTTGCAGCATGAGCTTATTCCCAAGAGTTAGGGCTTTCATTCAACTGATGCTACACAGAAATTCAATATTAATTTGGATCACACTATCCTGACTCTTGTGCAGAAAGGTGTGTCCTGCATCCCCTTTCAATAAGTTACCATGAAATGTCAAATATCCTAGCGGTAATCCTCGCACTTTCCTATCTAAATTGAAGAAAATCCCCAGGGCACACCTCTTTTATTATGTCTAGTAGTTCCTACGGGAAATTTCAGCCAATTCCTGTCTTTCATTGCTCCCGTTCTGGTTTATACCCGGCCGTTTTACGGGCTTTTTACGATCTAAAGGAATTTCACGAATAAAAAAATGAAATCTCCATGTCACATATAACCACATCCACGATAATCGCGAAAAAAATTTATAGCTTCTAATATACGCTCACATGCGAGAAAGCTTTGCTCGCCTGGAGTATTCGTGAAGTCTAGACTGAAGAATGGGCCGGGATAAGAGCCTTTTTCTGAGCGGAAAAGTCCGCGCTAGAACGCTAACGGGTAGGCGCATCTTTCGCAACGGGCGACTGACGTGCGTTCAGCGCATCGGGCTGGCCACGTACTCCGGCCTCATCTCCCGATGCGCTGAAGGGCCGTCACCCGTTGCGAAAGATGCGTCTACCCGTTGTAAACGGGAGGAATAGGTCCCATCCCTTACCGGACCCTTTCGTGCTTGGGAGGAACGGGTCCCATTTTTCTGACCGCGGGAGGAACGGCTCCGGAACCTAGTCGACAAGGTCTTGGGCTGGATACGGTCCTTCCATCTCGATTCCGCTTCACAATGACATCACCATAAGTCGAGTTGGACAGCTTTAAAAGGATTGAAATGTCCCTGATGGGTTTGTTATTCATGTGACATCCACTTACTAGTACACACTTAACCCTTTCACGGATAAAATTCATTCTTTACAGATTTTTAAAATATTAAGGTGATAACAGTTTCTTTTCAGTCCCATTATTATATTTTCACCAACAAAATATTTTTTAAGTTCTCCATTTTTTCACAACACAAAGTGGGACACTCATGTCCCATGAACCAACGCAAGATACCTTTTCTGCTGACTGACTGATTTTGTAATTTTATTTTTTTAGCCATAAACAGGATTTTGCAGAGAATAAAATAACTACAAATTATACATGCTTATAATCTTTTTATTTGTGTAGAGCCAGTGTAAAAAATATTCATTACATTTCAGTTTTCATGATACATGATCAATACTTACAAAACTTTACATGCCATGAAACTTGGAAAAACATGGTGTGGCACAGAGTGGTACACCAAAGGCAGTGCAAACAACTTTTGTTCTCTTCTCTTTAGAGTTTGTGCTGCAGAATCTGCATCGCTTCCTAGTGCCACTGTCTTTCGGTACATGTTTGCCTACGTTCACGAGCCGGACGTCATCTGGCACACTAGAGACTCCTCTCTTTGCTGGGAAGAAAGTGGGCATTGATCCCCTCTTTTTCCTGGATGAATAGCCATTAATCAATTGTCTTGCTAATCTTTACAAATAATGTCTGCTGGGACACATGTGTCCCATTAATTTATTTCGATTATAAGATAGTACAGCCGCTGAGAAGTACATTCCACACTGTATTTGTACTACAAAATGATTATTAAGTTAATAATAAGATGAATTACTTACTTCAGACATCGCTGGAAAGTGAGAAATGATGAAAACTGAAGAATGACACAAATAAATGGCGTTGCAGCGGCCATATTTACACGGCAGCCAACAAAAGTAGTCACCGCTTCTCTATTGTCTTTGCAGTGCAGTCCCGATTTTTTTCTTAGGTTCACTACAGTCGTCCCTAGATGGCAGCACCGTGCAGAGCTGGAGCTGGGTAACACATATCCCGACACTCGAAATGGCGCTCAAAGTTTGTGGGACATGTATGACGCATCAACCACGAAACGGTTAAAGTCACTGTCCTCTCCTGATCGACACATTCTGCCGTTACTGTTTCTCTACTTCTAGTGGCAGATTCCACATTACATACGCGTGTAAATATACTTCTGATCACATAGAGTATGATGAGACTGATGCATTAATGCAGCGAGAAAATGTAATTATGTTACAACACTTTTTCTAAGTTTGAAATACATTCGGTTCATTTAAGCACGCGATTATCCCTATCAGCGTCTTAAAAACGAGGTTGGTGACCACTTACTTCTTCTTAAAAGCCGAAAAACTTATTGAGCCTCGGTCAACGGTTTTAAATTTTACTCTATACGACATAATGCGTTTAATGATTATGTTTTTCGTATTTCGCGTGAAAAGTTAAATTCTACCGTCTCAGAAATCTCACATATTCGCTCTTGTAATCACAGTGGTTCGTCTGCCACAGAAGCTGCAAAGCCGAAACGAATAGGTATTCGAACATTTTGTACACATAACGTGTAGGCAAACGAGCTCAATGTGTACTGCTGACAAACCATTTTATCACGCCGAAAATTACTAAATTCTACCGTCAGTAAGAACCTTCCTCAAGCATTACGCAGTTTCAAGATTAATCGCACATATTTTATGTTTAAGTTATTCAATTATAGCCATAAATTTGCATGTTATCATGATCGTTACTATCGCCATCGACCCTTTGAGATCTGCTGCCGGATAAAGGCCGTGTGTGGCTTTTCCATACATTATGAAAAAAAAATTTCAAATGTGTGAGAAATCTTATGGGACTGAACTGCTAACGTCATCAGTCCCCGAGCTTACACACTACTTAACCTAAAGTATCCTAAGGACAAACTCACACACCCATGCCCGAGGAAGGACTCGAACCTACGCCGGGACCAGCCGCACAGTCCATGACTGCTGCACCTCGACGGCTCTGCTAATCCCGCGCGGCCATATATTACGGCCTATAGTAATTATGCAACGATAACCGTGTCTTTTTAGATATGCGAATTCCCAGTTTTCAAGTAGAATCCCTAAATTCGGGAACGACGTGTACCGTGGTCTGAAAACGTATCGAAGCAGTGTGTGGACCCGGCAGGCTAGCACGTGCCATATACATTGCGCTATTGTTGTCTGCTGTCTGCGCGTGCGCGCACGGGGAAAGAGGCACCTTATGCTGTCAGTTCAAATGCGGCCTAGTGCATATCACTTACCAGCTCTTCTCATTAATCAGATTCAGTACAATCGACTATCTTCGTGAGCTGACGCACTCCATCGCCTTCTCTTCACCTCCTGTTGTCACCATCACGTCGTTTGTGAGACAATACGCTGCATTACTCGCGAAAATGCAAGTCCCGATACAGAGCTATTACCGCTTAAGTGCCTTGCCTTCACAGGTTTGTAATGAGGTAAGATACTGCGGCGTACTCCACTCCGCCGTCCATAGACTATCAGCGGAAAGTGATTAAAGAGTACAGTGGAGCGAAGACTTCCGCCGCTAGCTAACTAGGAAAGGCCGCTAACGAACAAGTAGACCTTCACAGCGGATGGACTCAGTGGAGACGGTCTCTAGCTGAACGTCCTGCAGGCTTCGAGGTCACCTACAGAACTAGGACTGACCGAAGGTTCTTTTCCACTCCTCTTCCAGACACTTTGGTGCAATGTGGTGTCCGTACGGTTTAAGGCTTAGATAGATAGTTTGTACATATGAACACATCCGTTTCATATAAATTGAAGGTGGAGATTGGACGGACGAAACGAAAGGAAAGGGTAGGGATCACTGCTGTCAACTGAACATGGACATTACGCGGATTCAACGGCGGCGAGTGATGTGTGTACCGGACCGGGATTCGAACCCAGGATCTCATGCCTATTTGGCAGGTGCGGTAACCACGGCGCCATCCGGGACTCAGTGTTATCCCAGTCCCATCGAGCGTCATTTAACCCCAGCCACTGTCCGTTTCCTCCATATCCACTCCTTCGAGATTCCCATCTACATCTACACGATTACTCTGCAATTCACATTTAAGTGCTTGGCAGAGGGTTCATCGAATCACGATCATACTATCTCCCTACCATTCCACTTTCGAACAGCGCGCGGGAGAAACGAACACCTAAACCTGTCTGTTCGAGCTCTGATTTCTCTTATTTTATTTTGATGATCATTCCTACCCATGTAGGTTGGGCTCAACAAAATATTTTCGCATTCCGAAGAGAAAGTTGGTGACTGAAATTTTGTAAATAGATCACGCCGCGACGAAAAACGTCTATTCTTTAATGACTTCCATCCCAACTCGCGTATCATATCTGCCACACTCTCTCACCTATTACGCGATAATACAAGACGAGCTGCCGTTTTTTGCACCATTTCGATGTCCTCCGTCAATCCTACCTGGTAAGGATCCCACACCGCGCAGCAATATCCTAACAGAGGACGAACGAGTGTAGTGTAAGCTGTCTCTTTAGTGGACTTGTTGCATCTTCTAAGTCTCCTGCCAATGAAACGCAACCCTTGGCTCGCCTTCCCCACAATATTATCTATGTGGTCTTTCCAACTGAAGTTGTTCGTAATTTTAACACCCAGGTACTTAGTTGAATTGACAGCCTTGAGAATTGAACTATTTATCGAGTAATCGAATTCCGACGGATTTCTTTTGGAACTCATGTGGATCACCTCACACCTTTCGTTATTTAGAGTCAACTGCCACCTGCCACACCATACAGCAATCTTTTTCTAAATCGCTTTGCAACTGATACTGGTCTTCGGATGACCTTACTAGATGGTAAATTACAGAATCATCTGCGAACAACCTAAGAGAACTGCTCAGATTGTCAGGTCATTTATATAGATCAGGAACAGCGGAGGTCCCAGGACGCTTCCCTGGGGAACACCTGATATCACTTTAGTTTTACTCGTTGATTTTCCGTCTATTACTACGAACTGCGACCTTCCTGACAGGAAATCACGAATCCAGTCGCACAACTGAGAAGATACCCCATAGGCCAGCAGCTTGATTAGAAGTTGCTTGTGAGGAACGGTGTCAAAAGCTTTCCGGAAATCTAGAAATACGGAATCAATTTGAAATCCCCTGTCGATAGCGGCCATTACTTCGTGCGAATAAAGAGCTAGCTGCGTTGCACAAGAACGATGTTTCCTGAAACCATGCTGATTACGTATCAATAGATCATTCGCCTCAAGGTGATGCATTATGTTTGAATACAGTATATGCTCCAAAACCATACTGCCAACCGACGTTAATGATATAGGTCTGTAGTTCGATGGATTAATCCTACTACCCTTCTTAAACAATGGTGCGACCTGCGCATTTTTCCAATCTGTAGGTACAGATCTATCGGTGAGAGAGAGGTTGTATATGATTGCTAAGTAGGGAGCTATTGTATCAGAGTACTCTGAAAGGAACCTAATCGGTATACAATCTGGACCTGAAGACTTGCCCGTATCAAGCGATTTGAGTTGCTTCGCAACCCCTAAGGTATCTACTTCTAAGAAACTCATGCTAGCAGATGTTCGTGTTTCAAATTCTGGAATATTCCATTCGTCTTCCCTGGTGAAGGAATTTCGGAAAACTGCGTTCAGTAACTCCGCTTTAGCGGCACAATCGTCGGTAACAGAACCATCGGCACTGCGCAGCGAAGGTATTGACTGCGTCTTGCCGCTTGTGTACTTTACATACGACCAGAATTTATTCGGATTTTCTACCAAATTTCGAGACAATGTTTCGTTGTGGAACCTATGAAAGGCATCTCGCATTGAAGTCCGTGCCAAATTTCGCGCGTCTGTAAGTTTTAGCCAATCTTCGGGATTTCGCGTTCTTCTGAACTTTTCCGTTGCCTCTGCAACAGCGTTCGGACCTGTTTTGTGTACCATGGGGGATCAGTGCCATCTCTTACCAATTTATGAGGTATGAATCTCTCAATTGCTGTCTCTCTTAGGACGACTGGAGGTCGGACGTGTTTGCGCATCCGCACTGAAGAAAGTGGATTCATTGCACAGCTAGGCATATAAATTAATATGGATGGGTGGTGTCTGTTCTTTCGGATGAGTCTGGTTCCACTTAATGTCCAAATGCAGCAGACAGCAGTGATCCCTCTCCTTTCCTTTCTTCCCCTCTCCACCTTCATTTTACGTGTAAGGTATAACAGCTGCGGATTCAGCGTACGCGACCATTCGCCTGGCACTCAGGTCAGCTTGAATATGTCTTTTAAGCGGATTACCACGCCAGTTTAGACGAATTCGGAGTGGTTGCCAATTACACACGCAGTGGTACATGTGTTATATGCAAACAGCCACTTTTTGAATGTAATAAGATTTACTGTGTTATTACCTAGGTTTCGAAACCCTTCGGGCTCACAATAAATACACATGTTACAGGTCATGTGCAGCTAGACGCTAGGGCCGCAGAGATTGCGAAAATAACGAAATTCAGGCGTAAGACACACTCACACACACACACACACACACACTATTTAACTGCTCTTCGTTTCTCAGCAGACAAATTTTGAACGTAAGTATAAAGGATATGAATTTGCTAGATATCACATCTTGACCTAAGATATAGTAAATTATAGAATAAATATTTACAAATGTAGACAATGGACGTCAGTGACATTGCACGCTGCAGAAATGTTCATATGTCGTCAATATACAAGGTTCAGTCACATGAATGTGACCACCGCTGATGTCCGACGTCTATGTACAATAACAACTCACAGACGGCGGGTGGCAACACTATATAAACCTTCCCGGGGAGACGCCGTAAGCAGCGCAGTCGCCACTGTAATGCGGCAACGGAACCATTTACTTGACGTCCAAAGGAGCATGATGATTGGCTTTGGAGGGCCAACGTTTCCCAAACAGTTAAGTACGTAAACTGGAATGGGAGTTTCACTCTGCAGCGGAGTGTGCGCTGATGTGAAACTTTGTGGCAGATTAAAACTGTGTGCCGGACCGAGACTCGAACTCGAGATCTTTGCCTTTCGCCTTTCTTTCAGGAGTGCTAGTCCTGTAAGGTTCGCAGGAGAGCTTCTATAAAGTTTGGTAGGTAGGAGACGAGGTATTGGCGGAAGTAAAGCTGTGAGGACGGGGCGCGAGTCGTGCTTGGGTAGCTCAGTTGGTAGAGCACTTGCCCGCGAAAGGCGAAGGTCCCGAGTTCGAGTCTCGGTCCGGCACACCGTTTTAATCTGCCAGAAAGTTTCACATCAGCGCACACTCCGCTGCAGAGTGAAAGTCTCATTCCAGTTTACATAACTGTTTGGCGCTACCCAAAACCGGCGCCAAAGGAAATGGTGCACCACGGGCCTACATGACAGGGTTGAACGACGACTTTGAAGATGTGTACAATAGACGCCAGATGTTGATCAACTGACAGCCCAGATGAATCAAGGGGCAGCCAACAGTATCTCATCTTCTTTCCAGCGAACGTTGCAGCGTATGGGCCTCCGCAGCACGGACCTGGTTAGTGCACCCATGCTGACAGCTCTTTATCAGCGACGAAGGCTGGAATTTGCACGGTAACACCGCACCTGGAAGTCACCGAGTGAGGTGGCACAATGGTTAGCGCACTGGGCCCGCATTCGTGCTCGATGGTTCAAATCCACGTCCGGCCATCCAGATTTAGGTTTTACGTGATTTCTTGAATCGCTCCAGGCAAATGCCGGGATGGTTCCTTCGAAAGGGCACGGCCGATTTCCTTCCACATGCTTGACACATTCCGAGCTTGCGTTCCGTGTCTAATGATCTCGATATCGACGGGACGTTAAAACCTATCTTCCTTCCTTCACTTCCTGGACCTCCACCGCATATTGAGTGGCGACAGGTGGCCTTTTCAGACGAACCACGTTTTATGCTTCATCGGACAGATGGCCGATGGCCTGAAGACGTGAAACATCTGAAAGCAAACACCCTGCACGATCGTCGAAGGGTCCAGGTCGGGAAGAGAGCGGTATGGTCTGGGGAATGCTTTGGCGGCATTCGCTGGGTTGTTCGTCATTCTAGACGGCACAGTGCATCAACGTAAGTATGCATCTACTCTTGGGGACCAAGTGTAAGCCTAAAAGCAATTTGTATTTCTTTGGCACTATGACACCTACCAGCAGGGCAACGCAACATATTACAAAACTTGCAGTGTACATGCGTGGTTACAAAAGAGCATCAGGGTGAGTTTACCAAGCTCCCCGAGCCACCAACTCCTGGGCATGTTGCCGCCATAGCACCTCAATCGAGAAACCTGGCGCAGCACTAGAGTTGGCATGATTCCACAAGACTGTTCCTTAAGCTCACCGGTGCTCCTCCAGCACGTCTCGCAGCGGTCCACGATGTAAAATGTTGTTATTCAGGGTTTAGAGAGTTGATTATACTAATGTGACTAAGACCGTGTAAACGTAATACGGATCAAGAAGTAACGCAAACGATAAAAATTGGCGTGTTTTATACGCAAATATGACAAGAGCTTTTCTTCGTCGATCCATGGCAATATATAATAATAAAGAGCTAGATAGTTACAAGTAAACGGAGTGAAATAGTTGTTACCTGAATAAGAAAATGAAAGCGTTACAAACATACACGGTAGATACAAAAGGACCTGGGACGCTGTAGGTGCGCACAAGAGCTGAACTGCTGATTACGTATTGGCAGAATAACTAGTAATGCTCGGTCACAAAATTACCTTATTACTGCATTTTGTAGAAGGGGTTTTGTCACCAGGTTGTCTTGGAAACTCTGGACGAAAAAGTTCTGTGTCAGCCAGTCTGTTCCTTAACGATTTAATGAGGCGATTTTAGCCTGTGGATGTAAACCACTGCCTGTTCGAGGAGTCCCATATGTAGCCCTTCGTTAGCAATGTGGAAGACAGAAAAGTTGTCGATGTCAGCAACAGTGTGTTCATTATGAGCAGTACGTCCGAACAGCTGGTCGGAGAGCATCCATAATGTTTTCCGGCAGATTGCAAAGATAATCCCTGTTTGTCCTATATACAAAGAATAACAGTAAACACAACGAACAAAACCCAGAGAATAGTGCAAGTGACGTGGCAACTCTAAATGCTTTGGTAAAACTGCAAAAAGCAGAAACTATGGATACGAAGACAAGTAATTGCAACTCCAGGACGGTACACACGCACCTATAAGATCACAAATAACCTCTGCAGATACTTCACAAACAAAAAGAAGCAAAACGTGTATGGAAAAATACAAGTAACGTTCCATTTAGTTGCATTAGGTTAACCACATCCCAAGAATGTGATGGTGGTTTTGGTGGCATGAGATGGTGTTAATGGGACCATCAGTGTAGTGTATTTCCTATGTTGCGAAATGCAGTAGTCAAAAGCTCTTAATGTATGTTTCAACCCATGCAAATGGGCTTTCTTCAAAAGTTTTATAATGTATACATGCTGATCATGATGTGCCGCCAACAGGTTTCAGCAGATTACTGTCAGCTTGTAAAACATAATAAGACTTCTGAAGAAGGTCGGTTCATATGGGTTGTAACCTAGGTCAAGAGATTATGATTACTATCTTACGCAACTGATGTCTTTTTATTCCATATGTTACATTTGCACAGTTGATGCTGCAGCCATGCTTAAGATTCTATTTTCTATTTATTTGAAAAGTATGCTTTTTACTGTAACTGGCAACAGTGTCACCTCGAGGAAATCAGTTCCTTCTGTTTTCCTACTGACATGCGTTGCGTATTTGTAATTGGCTGTGCATGTCACCGTGTTTAACTCTCTGACTGATGTTAACGTCAGTCACAGCTAGAATAAAGTAATGACAATGGGTAATTAGTGAAGAAGAACAGTTTCGCAGTTCACAGCTTGTATTTTATTCACGCAGTACGGTAGTAAAGACGTGTTGGGCAGATGCAGATCGCAGGGCTATTACGGAAGCTAGACATGTTTGTTTTAATATGAAGAGCCATACACTTTACTGGGCAGTTTATTACCAGTTTCGCAGTGACGAACTACCCGCACTAATGACGAACGTTACCACGACACGACAACGAATCTGGTGTTTAGTTGAGAAGTGTAGAGAGTGAAGAGCTCGCACTGGAGTTGCCACTAAAAGACCCGCAAAGAAACAATTATTTTATTTTGAGGCCTGTTCTGCACAAAAAACAAAACTGCGGTAGTTTATTAGCGGAGGCTTAACAAGAAATATGTCAGAATTAATCACGTGCCGTACAGGCACTTACGTTCGTTATTCCAGCTGGCCTCTGTCACAAAGACCAGGCGAGCACACTTGGCAATTTCAGTCATTAACCTGGCCGTACATTGAAAAATAATTTCCATTAAACATGGAAATGCCGCGCGGGAGTAGCCGAGCGGTCTGGGGCGCTGCAGTCATGGACTGTGCGGCTGGTCCCGGCGGAGGTTCGAGTCCTCCATCGGGCATGCGTGTGTGTGTTTGTCCTCAGGATAATTTAGGTTATGTAGTGTGTAAGCTTAGGGACTGATGACCTTGGAAGTTAAGTCCCATAAGATTTCACACACATTTTTTTTAAAAACATGGAATGAATATAATATATACACGCATAATAACAGACAACTATAGAATGTACTTACGGCATGTGTATCCCAAGACAGTCAGAAGAGCTCTGAATAAATATTTACGAAAAACTAATAATATTCAGTAAAAAAGCTATAAACATGTAAGAACTACAGAATACGTGGTACTTAATACCAATCCCAAAAAATAGTTAAAGTGACCTACGGTGCATTTTGACGGAAAAAATCGCAAGAGCAAGAAATTGGTAGGCTTGTTTCTACATCTGAAAGATGACGTCCATTCAGATTTCGCGCCAGTCGCATAAGCGTGGTATAGTGGCGCCACTAAGAGGATGCAGATCTGGTTTGATTTAAATACACGTTGCAGTGCTCGTGAGCGTTAGTTACCTTTGAGATTCGGTTTGGTGAGCTGATGTTAGTCAAGAATGCCTTTAAGGCGACAAAGAGGCGATTAGCAACACATCACTGAGTTTGAACGAGGTCATGTAGTAGGGCTACTAGAAGCTGGATTTCCTTCTACTATACTGCAGAAAGAGTTTGCTAGAATGAAGCCAATGTAAATGACTGTTGGCAGCGCTGGTCACGTGATTGTGGGGTCGCAAGAAGACTGGGCCCCAGACGGCTACATAGCAGTATTGAGAGGGAAGAGTATCTTTTTAGGCGTATGGCTCTGGCACATCGTACTGCATTTGCATCAGCAACTTGAGCAGCAGTTGACACCACCGTGACACAACGAAGGGTTACAAATCGGTTACTTCAAGGACAGCTCAGAGCTAGGCGCCCTTGTCCATTCCGTTGAGCCCAAACCACTGCCTTTTGTGATTTCGAGTAGCAATTCTTCCAGTCCATATGTGGCATAACAGCAAACCAGTGCTTAATAGTATTGGTTAAAAACAGTCTTGGTTGCAATTTTTTTTATTTTTCAACGACGCGTTTCGCCTTATTTAGGCCTAGATGCCTAAATAAGGGCAAACGCGACGTTGAAAAATAAAAAAAACAAAAATTTCAACCAAGACTGTTTTTAACCAATAGTATGGCGTCAGGCGAGAGTTTACTGTTGTGTTTTCTTATGACAGCCGGTTCTGCCTCAGCGCCAGTGATGGCTGCGTGTTACTAAAGCGGCCAACTAAGGACCTGCAACCAACGTGCCTGCGTGCTAGACACACTGGACTTAAACCTGGTTGCAATTTCTTATGACAGCAGGAGCACTCGCGTAGGTAGCCCGACCACCCTGACAGCAAATTTGTGCGTAATTTGGTGATTCGACCTGTTGTGCTTTCATTCGTGAACAGAATTCAAGTGGCTGTTGTCCAACAGGATAACTCTCGCCCACATACCGATGTCGTAACACAGCATGCCCTTCAGATGTCAACATATTGCCTTGGCCTGCTCAACCATCAGATCTGTCTCCAATCGAGCACATATGAGACATCATCGGACCTTAGCTCCAACGTTATGCACAAATAGCATTAACCGTCCCTGTATTGACCGACAAAGTGCAACAGCCAAGGAACTCCATCACACAAACAGATATCCAGCACCTGTACAAAACAATGCATGCACGTTTGGGCGGGATCTTGTAATGTTAATCACTTCAAAAAAATTAACTAGGGAAATGTATTCCTGAAATTTCATAACTTTACAATGATTATTTTTTGGTGTTGTGATCTGTTTTCTGTCAGTGTGCAGACGCATGTATATCGAACAGTTCTTAAACCCAATGACAGTAAGTTATAAACTTTTAAGACTCTGGGGAGGGGGTGGGGCTATGTTATTATAATAGGAAACACAACCAAAGCCAGACCGCACTGCCACGACAATGAAAAGGGAAATGAAGCTGAACGAATTAAGGTTCTTTAGAGTTGCTTCTTGTCACAACCTGTCACACCAGCTACTCCGCTGTCGTACACAGGCAACTAGAAGCGCGTGTTCTAAAAGGCTTCTCGCCAGATTAATTTCTCCGGCGCTCCGCTGGCGGTTCCGTGAACGAAGCGGACAACTGCCACCTTCTCGGGTGCAGGTGGCCTGTCTGTCTCTAGCCCGAACCTTCTGACCATAAACAGCCGGGACGGATTATTTATTTAAAATAGTCTCCCCGTGAATCGGACATAGCTGAAATCATTTTAAAACTGTCTTGAAACAGTCGGTGTAATCCCTTTTTGGAGTTGCATTTAGTCTTCTTCTTCTTATTTTACTTGCGCCTTTGTCCCCCCCCCCCCCCCCCCCATTTTGGCATGGTTAATTGAAGGGCTGGCCGGATGCACTTCATGCCGCCTCCCTGTACCCTCCCCCCTCCCCCGGACGGAATCAGTGTACCCCAGCTGTCTGCGTCTAGAGTAAACCATGAAACAATGCGAACGTGTTTCAAATGTCTGCGAGTCGTGTAACTGAGGCAGGGCGTGGGGGACCAGCCCAGTATTCACCTAGTGGTATGTGGAAAACCGCCTAAAAACATATCTAGGCTAGCCAGCACACTGGCCCTCGTCGTTAATCCGCTGGGCGGATTCGATCCGGGGACGGCGCGCCTACCCGAGTACAGGAAGCAGAGGATTAGCGCTCTCAGCTAACCTGGTCGGTTGACATTGCATTTAGTAATGAAGTATTATTTTCTTTGGTATCCGTAACTGCGTTACAGTCGTATCCTTCCGTTGCCAACTTCATTTTGGGGACCAAGCAGACGCCTTTGGGACCAAATCAGGTGATCCAGGACAGTGGCCCATTTGCTGTCCAAAAACTCTTGCACAGATTTCGCGTTGGAGCTTGGGTGTCGTCAAGGAGGATCACAGGAGCAACCAGGAACCTGCCTCTCGGTATTTGGCTCGAATTCGAGGAATTCTCGCTCACAAACGCTGGAGGACTCAAAGAACTTTATGGTTTCTCACTGCTCCACGGCCATTTTCCGATCAGTGTCAGACATGTACTGTTGCATTCGCGGCCTCGGCGCCTGCTGCATCTCTTGACTTTCTAAGCAGCTCTTTTTGAAAATTCACGGGTCGTAACGCCGTAACTCGCCAGGAAAGTACGATTGCAGTTTGGACTTTCACACATGCACTCCTAACGGAACTGGGGCACACTGTGTAGCGTCCGCCGACGGTGCTAATCCGGACAGCAGGGCGCACCGCACCAGCTCGTGGTGTGGCGCCGTACACTGGTCACAATGAGCGAGGATGGGCACAAAGGGATCATCAGTAGGGCAGGCGCGGCAGATTGCGCGCTCTAGCGGGATGCTGTAACACTCGCTCTTACGTTACGACGCCAAAGATGCAGCAGAGGGAAGGCTAGTATCGATTATGAGCCGACACATGAGTCAACGCCATCTAAATAAAAGTAGCTGGACACATATATGTCGTATGGAACTTACCGCTAGATGTCACGAGAGGCGGAGCTGCCAGTTAAGGGAGGTGGAGAGGTTTTGTGTTGTCAGTAGTCAAGCAGAATCAACAGAACAGGTAGGTCTGGAGAACTCAGTGGCTTCCAACGTCGACTAATCATTGGATCTCATCTGGGTGACAAATCGACCAGCGATAATTCAGCCCTCCTAAAGATACCCAAGGCGACTGCTCATGATGTGATTACGAAATGGAAACGCGAAGGAAGAACAGCTAAACCAAGAACAGGCAGACATCTTGTACTGTCGCGAGGGATCGTCGAACATAGCGGATGTTGGTTGTAAAAAAAACTGCTTCAGTGCTACCAGTAGTCCAGATGGCATGATGAGTGTACATACAGACTCTAAAAGTATCCTGACACCCCCCAAAACATACGTTTTTCATATTTGGTGCTTTGTGCTGCCACTTACTGCCAGCTACCCCATATAAGTGACCTCAGTAGTCATTGGACATCGTGAGAGGGCAGAATGGGACTCTCCGCGGAACTCCCAGATTTCGAAGGTGGTCAGGTGACTGGGTGTCACTTATGTCATACGTCTGAGCGCGAGATTTCCACACTCCTAAACATATCTAGGTCCACTGTATCCGATGTGATAGTGAAGTGGAAACGTGAAGGGACACGTACAGCACAAAAGCGTACAGTCCGACCTCGTCTGTTGACTGACAGAGACCGCTGATGCGTAATGTGTAATAGCCAGACATCTATCCAGACCATCACACACGAATTCCAAACTGCATCAGGATCCACTGCAAGTACTATGACAGGCGGGAGGTGACAAAACTTGGATTTCGTGGTCGAACGGCTACTCATAAGCCACACATCACGCCGGTAAATGCCAAACGACGCCTCGCTTGATGTAAGCAGCGTAAACATTGGACGATTAAACAGTGGGAAACGTTGTGTGCAATGACGAACCACGGTACACAATGTGGCGATCCAGTGGCAGAGTGTGGCTATGGTGAATGGGTGAGCATCAACTGCCAGCGTGTGTAGTGGAACAGTAAAATTCGGAGGCGGTGGTGTTATGATGTGTCGTGGTTTCCAAGGAGGTGTCTTGCACAGGTCTACATTGATGTTTTAAGCATCTTCTAGCTTCTCACTATTGAGGAGCAATTCGAGGATGGCGATTACGTCTTTCTATACCATCGGGCAACTGTACATAATACACGGCATGTAGCCTAGTGGTTACACGATAGTAACAACCCTGTAATGACCTGAATCCTACAGACCACCTTTGGGATGTTTTGGAACGCCTACTTCGTGCCGGGCCTCACCGACCGACATGGATACCTCCCCTCAGCGCAGCACTCCTTGAAGAACGGGCTGCCATTCTCCAAGAAACCTTCCAGCGCCTGACTGAACGTATGCCTGCGAGAGAGGAAGTTGTCATCATGGCTAAGAGTGGGCCAACACCATATTGAATTCCAGTACTGCCGATGGATGGCGCCACGAACTTTAAAGTCATTTTCAGTCAGGTTAAAAAATAGTTTAAATGGCTGTGAGCACTATGGGACTTAACTTCTGAGGTCATGAGTCCCCTAGACTTAGAACTACTTAAACCTAACTAACCTCAGGACACCACACACACCCATGCCCGTGGCAGGATTCGAACCTGCGACCGTAGCGGTCGGGCGGTTATAGACTGTAGCGCCTAGAACCGCTCGGCCTCACAGGCCGGCTTCAGTCAGGTGTCTTGATACTTTTGATCACATAGTGTATGTTCTCTGCATACCATTTAAGCGTATAAATCTTTCTATATGTTATTATAACTTTTGTTGTCCATGTTATTACCACTGATTTTTTTTTTTTTTTTTTTCCTGATTCCCTCTAAGGAAAATGTTGGTTATCTTTCTATGATACGTAATGATCTGGTGATCGTCAACACTGAAACCGGTTAGCATTAAAATCAAATATTTTACAAAAATGTTTTTGCGATCCAGATTGATTATTTCTCATAAAGTTCAGTACAGATCGCCGTGTTCCCAATAACTTTTCCAAAAATCATCTAAACTATTATTGGCAGACGCATTTGAAAGTTCTCGTGCACCGATCCCCCGTACAAGAAGGAGAGAAGCTGCGAGGTGGCGTTGTGGAAGGCTTCGGAACCACACACAATACTCGAGGGATACATGTGAGAATATGGGGTTTCAACGCGACGGAGGTCTGATACATATATCAGTGTTGATGGAGAGCATTTTGAGTGTTTGTTGCATGAAAGAATTTCTCGTGTTATGTTTCGCTCCTGTGAACTTTCCATGATCAATTCGCATTGAGGAACTGTAAAAAATAAGTTTTGGAATGGGAATACACCTTTTGCAGACATAGTACAAATAACAAATTTTCATTTTCTATGGTTGAGAAATGTACCGCAAAAATTTTAGGCAGTACCATTTTCTATGTTTTCCTCAAGCCAAGACGTTGCATCCCACGTCACTTATGAGTGTTCCACCTGCTAATCGTAGATAAATTTTCATGCCTGATAACTTGTTAAAATGACGAATATACAGAGCTCTATTTACGATTAGTTTCTTTTCGTTTCAGCAGCAGTCTCATTTGCAAATGCTACTTATTTTAAAACCTTGACCTTTTCTGGTGAAAGTGCAGCCTTGCTTCGGATTAACCGCAAGAGGCCTCTTGCGGTAATCAACACACTTTTCGCGTAAATACTAGGATTTACCCTTAATAAGGCGCTGCAAATTGCAGCGTCTGGTTGCTCAATTTTTTTTCCAGAAATGTGAGTTTCAGTGAGGATGTGCGCCTTTTATCATGTTGTTCTTGGTCTATGTTTAGCGCGTTCTCCCCCCCCCCCCCTCTCTCTCTCTCTCTCTCTCTCTCTCTCTCTCTCTCTCTCACACACACACACACACACACACACACACACACACACAGAGAGAGAGAGAGAGAGAGAGAGAGAGAGAGAGAGAGAGAGAGAGAGAGAGAGAGTGGTGGGGGATGGAAGGGGGCGATCTTGGTGTGTAACTGGCAATAAGAATCCACGTTGACACAAAGGATCTTGCTTCTTACCCGCAAATATTTCATAATCACGTCTTCTTTTGGTTAACCGTTAGTCTGCAGCTACAAGAAATATTCCTGCTTCCTGCGCAAAGGGAGCTAATTTTGCGAAGATGTCACTGAGATGCAGTAGTTTAGTGAACAATAGTCTCACGTTTTGTACGAAACAAATTTACTGTATTTTTATTATGACGGTGGTAAGACTGGTGATTACGGACTAGAGAAATTTTGTGACAAGATCCATGTAACACGGTCACATCACTTACAAGCTACTGGTGACAAATCAGACAGGGTACGATTTGTACAGGAGATACAGTAAATGGGTATTGATCCTAGCTGGAAAGGCTCTGTAGCGCACAGTGGCACCTTGTACTGGTAAAATGTATGTGTGTCTGAACCGTATCTTACCACTGCACGTAACTGTAATGCATCTGCAGCCGGCCGCGGTGGTCTCGCGGTTCTAGGCGCGCAGTCCGGAACCGTGCGACTGCTACGGTCGCGGGTTCGAATCCTGCCTCGGGCATCGATGTGTGTGATGTCCTTAGGTTAGTTAGGTTTAACTAGTTCTAAGTTCTAGGGGACTAATGACCACAGCAGTTGAGTCCCATAGTGCTGAGAGCTTTTTTTTTTTTTTTTTTTTTTTTGCATCTGCGAAGAGTTTAGCGTCATGTATGTGTCGATGACGCACGGGAGGAGTAATGAGTGGTGTCGAGAGAGGACGTTTAATTCATTCCATATTTCTATATTTTCAGATGGATTTCGACACCGTTCCTCACAAGTGATTACTATTAAAACTGCCTGCCTATGGAGAACGGCCTCAGTTGTGCAGTTCGAATAACTTAAATTGGAACGATTGCATACACAACGTTGTCGGGAAAGCAAATTAAAGACTGCAGTTTACTGGCAGAACGCTTAGAAAGTGCAACAGATCTACTAAACAGATTGCTTACACCACGCTCGTCAACTCTTCTAGAGTATTGCTACGCGGCGTGGGATTCGCATTAGATGGGACTCACGGAGGATATCGAGAAAGTTCAAAGAAGGGCAGCTCGTTTTGTATTATAGCAAAATAGTGGAGGGAGTGCCACGGATATAATACGTAAACTGGGGTAGCAATCATTAAAACACTGGTGTTTGTCGTTGTGGCAGGATCTTCTCGTGAAGTTTCAATTACCGACTTTCTTGTCCGACTGCAAAAATATTTTGTTCGCGTCCACCTATATAGGGAAAAATCATAATAATAATAATAATAATAATAATAATAATAATAATAATAATAATAATAAAACAGGAGAAATCAGAGCTCACACAGAAATATTTAAGTGATCGTTTACCGCCGCGCGCCGTTCGAGTCTGAAACGATAGAGAAATTGCTTGAAGATGGTTCGATGAACCCTCTGCCATCCACTTGTGAATTGCAGCGTAATCATGTAGACGTAGATGTACGAAGTTAGATCGACATCCAACCATGTCTGCTGGATGATATACTTTTTCATCAGGCAGTGTGTATTGAGAATATCAGGAACCAATGAGGTGTCCTTGGGGCACACACATCAATGTCACTCCCGTTTCTGTTGAACATCCGACATTCACTATATCTGTTATTCGAAAAGTAATAGAGAAAATCTCCTATCTATGAAGACACTTCATATGATGGATCTTAATAATTAGTAGGGATAGCGGTTATCGCTAAAACATCTCCAGTTAATCTGAGTGCTTCAACCACTCAAAGTAACCGGTCTCTGAAACAATCAATTTTCGGTTTTTTATTCGTATTACCTCCTCTATAAAAACAGAAATCGAACAAAGATTGAAAATATTTAACTCCCTCTGATTCAAGACAGAAAATACATATTAAATAGGGTAATAAAACAAAACTTAGTTCGTCCATCGTTCGCTGATGATCTCGAAAAGTGATAAGTGGCTCAATGCTATAAAAATATCACCAGTGTTCTCCTATTGATTATAAGTTTTTGAAACTCTGCTCAAAAATCATGTTGTAACAGGGGATCATTGCACTATTTGGGCATAAAAAATGGTTCAAATTGCTCTGAGCACTATGGGACTTAACATCTCAGGTCATCAGTCCCCTAGAACTTAGAACTACTTAAACCTAACTAACCTAAGGACATCACACACATCCATGCCCGAGGCAGGATTCGAACCTGCGACCGTAGCAGTCACGGGGTTCTAGACTGAAGCGCCTAGAACCGCACGGCCACACCGGCCGGCATTTGGGCATCACGAATAGTCAGCGGTGAAGGGTAAAAGCTGTGGTTGAAGAATATTTTTGTGCTAATTCGTCTGTTTTCAAGGGCTTCCACCAAATAAAGGCATACTATATAGACACAAGCACCAGATAAGCTTCTTTCTATTTTGATCGTGAACCATGAATGAACTGTTAATATTTAAATTTTCTCTTCATGTGATGTCGCAAGTCTGTTATTTCTCCTGCTGTTTTCAAAATTATAAAGCCAGCGGAGCATTGTGCTTCACTGCTACTGCACTTCGTAAATTGTTTCCAGATTAGGGATGGTGTCAAAGTGTAATACAAGTTATGTCCGACAACGACAATGAGAAACTAACGTATAGATCACAGATGGGGCAAGTCTTGCACACTGCTTGTATGGGCGTACCATCTAATAGGCCACACCACACGGTAAGAGGTACATTATCATCTCATCAACGCTGTACCATTTGTTTTGCTACGTGTTTGTTGCTCGTTTCTGTCGGGACTGTTCTGTTATAGAGCAGTACTGTATTTCACAAAAACCGAAATTCTGCGAATAAATATTGCTCGTTTTTTAAAACGAGTTTTATTTTAAAAAACAAAAATTTTAGCACTGTTCCTATAACTATTTGATATTTCGGTTTTTTACCGAAAAATTCCGGTTATGCAGAACTAATCTCGAGTGTCGGTCTGTTTTTCCCGTGCCCAGTAATTGACCTACGATGTGGTACTGTGTCGAACCCCTTTCAGCTCCAGTAACGTCGTTGGAAGACTCGTACATATCCTGAAGACAAGATGGGTTCACCGCGCAATCTCACACCGGTGCCCCGTCGCTACGAGGCGGAACGCGTTTTAAACGCGGCGGTCCGCATCGAGACGCTAAATATAGGCGCCAGGCCTGAACGGACAGCGGCCGGCGTCGGATCAATAGCGAGGCACGCGCCGCCGACAGGTCCCCACTGGACAGCGCAACGTGGACTGGCCGGGAGCGGGGGCGGCGGCGGCGGCGGCGGCGGCGGCGGCGGCGGCGGCGGCACACCTGGACCACGCCTCCTCGTCCCTGTGCTCTGCCGACCGCCACCGGTCGCTTCTCTGTTGCCGCGACAAAAGGAACTGGTCGTTTGTACCCTGTTTGGAGATGGGGACGGTGCCAGGTTAGCGCGCAATCGATGCTGCTCTCGGGCCAATTGGATTATTTATGCGGCCCTAGTTGCGTGACAGCCTGCCACCAGCGAGTGAAGCTCAATACGGCTCGACGTTCGGTTTGTGAAGGGAAACGAAATGGTTTGCCAGCAAAACACATCTCGAGGGTAAATATGACAAGGGAGTGAACAAATGTCGCCCTTTGATACAGGAGTGGAAAAATGGTCTGCGTGAGAACAGGTTTTCATTGAGACAGAAATCGAATGCCTCCAAAGCAATTCCGGGCATGAACATACAAACTCTATTCCTCCAAAACTCTGTAGCTTTAATTACCTTGTCACTGCACAAAAATAGGTCTTCCGCTGCGAAAAAAAAACTCCATCCGTGGGCAAATGTTCAATCGGCTGTTCCTCTTCAAAGTGGACCACGTAACCATGTTGACTTTGCATTTTGCGACTCCTTAATCTATTTAGTGGTGCCTACACGTGATTTCTTCTTTGGGATGCAGGTTTGTATTTTGCAGAGATTCCGACCGAAAAAAGATAAGCGACGTGTCTCGGCCTTCTAGAGGTACTGTCCGTTGGATAACGCTCTAGTCCGCAGCTCGTGGTCGTCCGGTAGAGCTCCCGTTTCCGGGTTCCCGGGTTCGATTCCCGGCAGGGTCATGGATTTTCTCTGCATCCTGATGACTGGGTGTTGTGTGATGTTCTTAGGTTAGTTAGGTTTAAGTAGTTCTAAGTTCTAGGGGACTGATGACCATAGATGTCAAGTTCCATAGTGCTCAGAGGCCTTTTTTTTATGAAGCTCTTCCTTGACTGAAGACGAGTTGGAAATGTTTCGAGGTTACACATTAAGTGCCGTAAGTCTGTTTGCTGCTTTTTCCTCTCTGTTTCACTGGTTGCTATGCGTCTGGCAATGGTGGTGATATGCCCGCAGGTGGGTAAATTTTGTAGATAGGTGTAGGCCTCAGGCATCCCGTGACAGTCCTTGCGGTCTCATTTAAAAGCCACATCATCTTGTATGGAGTGACTAGACGCCTCCCATACTGGTGCCGCATGTTCTCCGGCTGCAAAATACAGTCCCACTGCTGATGATCGAAGAACTACAGGTTGCGCTCCCCACGTTGAACCAGTCAGTTTGCATATAAAAAATGGTCCAAATGGCTCTGAGCACTATGGGACTTAACATCTGAGGTCATCAGTCCCCTAGAACTTAGAACTACTTAAACCTAACTAACCTAAGCACATCACACACATCCATGCCCGAAGCAGGATTCGAACCTGCGGCCGTAGCAGTCACGCGGTTCCAGGCTGAAGCGCCTAGAACATCTCGGCCACCACGGCCGGCAGTTTACGTATAATATTGTTTCCTTTTAGATCAGTGCAGTGCAGAGTTTAGGGTGACTCCGAAGTATTTTGGTTGGTTTGGTACAGTATCATAGTCTAACCCCATCTGCACTCCATTTCCAGTACGCAGGTGGAATGCGCATACTTCGTTTTTTTCTGGATAAAGTAGCAGATGATATTCTTCATCGTAATTCCCCAAGATATGCAAAACCTCTGTCAGTTTTCTTTCAACCTCTTCAAATGTTCTTTCTTGAACTGTGGTGGCAACGCCGTCTGCTTATACGAATCTATTTCTGACTGGTCATTTGTGTGCATATTGCCTCCGCGAATGATTGCTGCAGAGAGTCGGGCGTACTCTGGAAACTTGAACTAGCATCAACGGCTAATCCTTCTACCAACGGGAAACATCGAAGAATGAAATTATTAGGATGACCTGCAAGGGCATATGAGTAAAGGCACACTCGAATTCGCGTGGCAAACAACATAGAATAGTTTGTGGGTACTTAGCTTACGTTCCTGCGTCCTTGTAGAAAATATCTTACACGCTGGCCAGACCAATGGCACGATGCAGCCTTCAGCAGCGAATCTCAGTTTGACGACCAACAGGGGAGACGGGCCGAATCGCTGTCACTATCGAGGGACGCTTGGAAGGAAAGAAAGAAGATTAGAGTGCGACGTCCCATCGACAGCGAGGCCACTGGATACGGAGCACAAGCTCGAACTGGGGAAGGACAGTGTAAGGAACAGATCGGCCGTTTCCAGAGGAACCATCCTGGCATTTTCCTTAACCGGTTTAGGGAAATCACAAAAAACCTAAATGAAGATGAACCGCCGTCATCCAGAATGCGAGATGCTTGGAACCATCATCCCGCAGTACAGACGGCGGAGCTATTATCTTTCACGTGAAATCGCTATTGGTTATCTAGGTGCTTCAGTCCGGCACCACGCGGCTGCTACGGTCGCAGGTCCGAATCCTGCCTCGGGCATGGATGTGTGTGTTGTCCTTAGGTTAGTTAGGTTTAAGTAGTTCTAAGTCTAAGGCACTGATGACCTCAGATGTTAAGATCCATAATGCTTAGAGCCATTTGAACCATTTTTTGCTATTAGTTACGGCTGATAACAGAACGCCTACTCGACGGTATGCTGACAGAATTCTCAATCCACTAGTTGTCCATCAGGAGATGAACGTTGAATATGGAATATCCAGCAGGACAAGATAGCAGCGACCTCCAGAGAATCAAAATTTTAACAGTACCACACAGGGTATCCGAATGTAAAGAGTGCTGTGACCTACTGTGATGCTCTGGCTGCTCTGTCTAAACGATAGGCATCGCGACGCGCTCGTTGGCTAGTGTCCCCTTGATATGTGGGGCCCGGCGCTCTGCAAGAGATAGTCTGCACGAGGCATCGCAGGGGACCTGTTGGCGTGTGGCGTACTGCTGTGCCGTATTGGTGTTATTGCGGCGCCAATGGCTGTTGGCGAGCGGAACTGGGGTGCGGCTCCGGCGACTAGTAAGCACAGGTTCTGTTCTAGAGTCGTTCCGCCTTCGCGCTGTTACGAGACATCCCCCGGAGTTTGGTCTGGCTCTTATATCTACGGCAGGCCCCCTAAAAAAATGGTGACCTATTTGTCTGGTGGGTCGTTCTCAAACCGTAATTGCTACGTGAGGTACCTCTGTTGCAGGAGTGTTCTATATCGCTTGTATGTTGAGTTTGCATCACTGTTAACTGCGACTGGAATTAACCGACTTGTGCCCTGGCTCATTTTTCTATCAGCTCTTGATTCCTGTCAGATGTTGCCGTTATTTGGCAAATTTGTATTCTTTCTGAGTGAATTGCTACTTTCATGATATGTCAATGAATTCCTCTCCTGCATGTTAAAGGTTAATTTCAAGTTAAGTTGGACTTTGCTACGCCGCCATCTGCCTGTGGGCAGTTGTAGCTTGTTGAAAACCTTGTGCTGTCAAATGGCGGTATTGTTGATAGTTAAAACTGTGTGCATGTTTTCGTAATTTACGAGGCCAAAGTCGTGAATGGCTCTGCAGATTACATTTTATGAGTGTTAATTTGATTCAAGCTGTCTTAACGGCAGAATTAATAACAACTGTAGCTGCATCTTATTACGCAAAACCGAATTTAGGAAACTTTGAGCCGAATCTTATCTCCATTTGATTTCTACCAGTATTTCATCGTTGTGGTGATGTGGTTAAGTGAGTTGTGTATTAATGTTGGTTTTTGGGCATGTGATAGACGCTGTTGTCTGTGTACAGTCCGTACTGGTTGTTGTTTCCGGTTTGGACTCGTGCATGAAATGTCTCGCGCGGCCGATGTTAAAATAAGTAAGAGTTCCTAAGGGACCAAACATCTGAGGTTATCGGTCCCCAGACTTACACTACATAAACTAACTTATGCTAAGAACAACGCGCACATCCATGCCCGAGGGAGGACTCGAACCTCTGGCGGGAGGGGCCGCGCAATTCATGACATGGCGGCCCCAAGACCGGGCGGTCACTAAGCGCGGCGCGGCCGGTGTTGGACGCCAACCATCAGCAGTGTGTTAACTTGAGTTTACTCTTTTCACGATACCGCATTACGTCATCATCACCCGGTTGTTGTTGTTGTTGTTGTTATGCTTTTATCTGTACACTGTAGATTCTTTCGTTATTAATAAAGTTTCTGAACTGTGATAGACTTCTGCTGCTAAGACAATTGACATTCGAATAGTTTGAAGCCTTGTTTGCTATTAACTGGTACCGCGTTGATATTCGTGAGGGACTGTCATCTGCCTAGGTCAAAATTCGTTCATTTGGCTTCCGTCAGTAGTTAAGTTTATAATTTTTAAGTTAATTCTATGTGATAGTAATAACGTTTTTATTAAAAAGTTTTGAGCCGTAACGCTGTTTATCTTGCACACTTCCAAGAATTGTTTGCTTAAATGGGTGGTACTTTTTTTAAAATTGTTCTAATTATTTCTGTAACCATGTGTATACCGGCTGCTTATGATAGTATTATTGCGTAACTGGGTTGTTAACAGCGTTTGCATCTCAGTTTTCTACATCTACATCACACTCCGCAAGCCACCTAATTGTGTATGGTGAGGGTACTTTCGGTACCACTATTTGATCTCTCCTACCCTGCTCTACTCGCGAATAGTGCATGGGAAGAATGATAGTCAATAAGCCTCTGTACTGGCTGTAATTTCTCGAATTTTCTTCTCGTGGGCAATACGCGAGACATATGTGGCGGGAAGTAATATGTTGTCCGACTCCGCCTGAAAATTGTAATAGTAAATCTCTCCGTGATGCACAATGCTTCTCTTGTAACGTCTGCCAGTGGAGTTTGTTTAGCATCTCCGTAACGCTCTCTCGCCAGCTGTACGATACCGTGACGAAACGCGCCGATCTTCGTTGGATCTTCTCTATCTCCTCTATTTGTTCTATCTGATAGGGATCCCAGATGGATGAACAATACCCAAGACTCGGGCGACCAAGCGACTTATAAGACTCTTCTTTCGTGGATGAGTTACATTTCCTTAACATTCTTCCTATGAATCTGAGTCTGGTGTCTGCTTTTACCACTATCTGTTTTATATGGTCATTCCACTCAAGTCCCTCTGGATAGTTACGCCTAGATATTTTACGGCATATGCTGTCTCCAGCTGTTTGTCATCAATAATCGAGCTGTACAGTAGGGGATATCTTTCCCTATGTATGCAAAAAATGTTACATTTATTTACGTTCAGGGTCAAATGCCAGAGTGCGCCATTCATCAGTGCTCTGAAGGTCGTTCTGTAAATTGTTACGATCTTATGGCGTTGCTACTTTGGTCTAAAAAACTAAAGAGCATCCGACACATTGTCAAATAAATCTTCTTTTCTACTGTATCCTAAAATTGTGCTCAGCATTCCACTCCGCCGGCCGCGGTGGTCTAGCGATTCTAGGCGCGCAGTCCGGAACTGCGCGACTGCTACGGTCGCAGGTTCGAATCCTGCCTCGGGCATGGATGTGTGTGATGTCCTTAGTTAGGTTTAAGTAGTTCTAAGTTCTAGGGGACTGATGACTACAGTAGTTAAGTCCCATAGTGATCAGAGCCATTTGAACCATTCCACTCCAGTAGCCTTGTGCCGTTATACTACCTCGGCGGAAACACTTTTGTACAAGTGTGGACGTAATGACTACAAATATGCACCATTCCACTCGGGGAAAGCTGACCTGCGAAAGAAGAGGCTGTCTCGGCACATTAAGCATGACCCACAACTGTGCAAAAAGCGATACCGTGCCTTTCTAAACACAGCATTGTATTGAAGTATATTTGGCCTACACTGTACTACAGTGTGTCCGAAATTAGACACATTCAAACGAGACACACATCCCTTACGTTCACTTGGAGCTTTGCAGGCAACATTCTTCATAAAATGTTCAGTTTCTGTACAGTGTTTTATCTGCTGAATGGATGATAAGACACAAAGCAAAACGTTGAGTCATCATAGCCCAAAAACGTCAGCCGCTATTGCTTTCACCTGTGGGGTTCGAACACTCGCAGGAGTGACACTTGCACGGAGTGACACTTACACGGAACCTGGGGCCCTTGCCGGGCTAACGGCCTTTTCGCAGGTACAGCCACGTCACAAGTCTAGCAGTTTAGCACAGCTGCTCGTGCGAACTGCCTCGCGCTCACGCCACAGCAGTGAACAACCACGTATCGCTTCAGGGTGGCCCATTAGCGGGTTTCGTAGCCAATTTATTTTTAAGACTCTTGTACTAATGAGAACTGGCAATGAAATTCAATCTTTCTTCTAATATCACAAGCTGCGACATTGTCGCGAACAGTGACCCGTACAGAGAATAAATTTCCTTTAATTTACGTCTATTGCCACAAAATTTTTGTTCACCGATTGCCGGTTTCGGTCTACAGCGACCGTCTTCAGATCTATAGCAAAAAATATGGGAAAAATCATAAATACACTCGCAGATTCTCTACAGCTTAAAAACAATAAATATACCATAATGAAAAGTACTACTGACATATATATCCATTTGTGCGCTTTAAGTGTGAAGAAGCACACCTGTGTTTTTATAAAAACAGTGTCCTAATGTACTGCAGCCATAGTGGCATCGTCAAATGTTAAATGCAAAATCAGCACCAGCATCGTCACATGTACACTCCTGGAAATGGAAAAAAGAACACATTGACACCGGTGTGTCAGACCCACCATACTTGCTCCGGACACTGCGAGAGGGCTGTACAAGCAATGATCACACGCACGGCACAGCAGACACACCAGGAACCGCGGTGTTGGCCGTCGAATGGCGCTAGCTGCGCAGCATTTGTGCAGCGCCGCCGTCAGTGTCAGCCAGTTTGTCGTGGCATACGGAGCTCCATCGCAGTCTTTAACACTGGTAGCATGACGCGACAGCGTGGACGTGAACCGTATGTGCAGTTGACGGACTTTGAGCGAGGGCGTATAGTGGGCATGCGGGAGGCCGGGTGGACGTACCGCCGAATTGCTCAACACATGGGGCGTGAGGTCTCCACAGTACATCGATGTTGTCGCCAGTGGTCGGCGGAAGGTGCACGTGCCCGTCGACCTGGGACCGGACCGCAGCGAGCACGGATGCACGCCAAGACCGTAGGATCCTACGCAGTGCCGTAGGGGACCGCACCGCCACTTCCCAGCAAATTAGGGACACTGTTGCTCCTGGGGTATCGGTGAGGACCATTCGCAACCGTATCCATGAAGCTGGGCTACGGTCCCGCACACCGTTAGGCCGTCTTCCGCTCACGCCCAAACATCGTGCAGCCCGCCTCCAGTGGTGTCGCGACAGGCGTGAATGGAGGGACCAATGGAGACGTGTCGTCTTCAGCGATGAGAGTCGCTTCTGCCTTGGTGCCAATGATGGTCGTATGCGTGTTTGGCGCCGTGCAGGTGAGCGCCACAATCAGGACTGCATACGACCGAGGCACACAGGGCCAACACCCGGCATCATGGTGTGGGGAGCGATCTCCTACACTGGCCGTGCACCTCTGGTGATCGTCGAGGGGACACTGAATAGTGCACGGTACATCCAAACCGTCATCGAACCCATCGTTCTACCATTCCTAGAAGGTGTAAGTCAACTACCCTGGCCAGCAAGATCTCAGGATCTGTCCCCCATTGAGCATGTTTGGGACTGGATGAAGCGTCGTCTCACGCGGTCTGCACGTCCAGCACGAACGCTGGTCCAACTGAGGCGCCAGGTGGAAATGGCATGGCAAGCCGTTCCACAGGACTACATCCAGCATCTCTACGATCGTCTCCATGGGAGAATAGCAGCCTGCATTGCTGCGAAAGGTGGATATACACTGTACTAGCGCCGACATTGTGCATACTCTGTTGCCTGTGTCTATGTGCCTGTGGTTCTGTCAGTGTGATCATGTGATGTATCTGACCCCAGGAATGTGTCAATAAAGTTTCCCCTTCCTGGGACAATGAATTCACGGTGTTCTTATTTCAATTTCCAGGAGTGTATATAAATAACATCACGTGCACGAGTCATGTTGTCAGTAGCACTACTGTTCAAAACAAGCTGCCCTACAGTAGCCACAAGATGTTTGTGTTGCAAGTTTCCCTTTATGTCGCTACTGTAGAGATACACTATTTTTCAGTGATTAATTCAACAGCGTAAAATAAAGGGGGGGGGTACAATCGTTGAAGTCTGTAATGAGCTTATAAGGTATAAAAGGCATTACAGTAACAAAAAGCAATGAAATAGAAGAGTTACGAGACAGTAATTGACATCTGCTCAAGATCCAATATTCTAGATAGTGACATAAGTAAGAAACATCGTTCACAGTGCCGAAAAATAATATAAAAACTATGAAACAAATAGCTAAAGAAGCCACAATAAAATAAGACATAGTGCTGCACATAATCAGGGCCCTCTATTAGCGCTAACTTTAGCGCTGGCGTTAATGGTAATTCGAAGACAAGTTCTTAATCTGAAGTCTGCCAGTAAGCTTCTGAGGGTGGATTTGGTTCTCTACATTTCGAAAAAAAGCAGCGTTTACATGTAAAGATAAAGATCGCCACAATTGTAGCTGCAGACCCGTAAGTCGTTAAAATTTGTACTGAAGAAACAGAAGTCTCCGAGACTAATATTGCTATGGAACTAATCACACAAATGTCCCACAATAGGTGTGTAAGTTCTAACTGTAGCCGAGTTCCCACACTGTAAACATAACCTGGAAATCAGTGAGACTTCGCATCCCTTTGCGGGCTCAAAAGCAGTACGGCCACTTCTGCTAACTACAGATTCATTCCTGAGAGTTCCTCCTAAAAACAAAAATGTATTTTCATACTTAAAGTGCTGAGGAATTTATTGATATGGTGAATTCTCTGCTCCCGTATGATGAATACTTTCTTCAGTCATATCGCTTAAAAGCTGTCTTTCTTTTTCCACGATTGCTTCTCGCTGTTCATCTTTCAAGTGACCGCTATGAAGTCCCTAAACTGGCTACTTCACATCTTTAGAGTGTTTACTCTTAGATCCCTAAACGATTTGGCTGTATTCGAATTACGTCTATGAAATGTATGAAATACGGATTACGTAAGGGGGCTGTGGCACATCGAAAGATGCCAAACATAATTTTTGATTCTATCACCATCAAACAGAACCATCTTCACTCCGTACTTGGCATAAAGTCAAACTGGGAAAATCAAGTTGCAAGATTTCCAGGAAAACTGAAGCGAAACAATTGGCAGCCAGTCGTTGGAAATTAATTGCTTTGTCTGTTGATTGTGTGAAAATAAATTTCTGGAGTACTCAGACGTCCTGGTCAGTACAGTCAACAAGCTCCAAGGAAACAGGCACCGCCGGCCAGGGTGGCCGAGCGGTTCTAGGCGCTACAGTCTAGAACCGCACGATCGCTACGGTCGCAGGTTCGAATCCTACCTACGGCATGGATGTGTGTGATGTCCTTAAGTTAGTCAGGTTTAAGTAGTTCTAAGTTCTAGGGGACTGATGACCGCGGAAGTTAAGTCCCATAGCGCTCAGAGCCGTTTGAACCATTTTTTGAAACAGGCACCGGCTTACAATCACTATACTCAGGAGGACAGAGTAGATGTTTATTTATAAAATTCAAGAACAAGACTACCCAGATCTTCAGATTACAAGAAGCAGCCTCATATAAGCAGCAAGGGAACACGTAGTATGTTCTTGCCTGAACCCTCCGAAGTCGCATTCCACAAAACAGATGAATTTCTAAAGGAAGCTATACCACTGACGTAGCCCACATATTCTTTGGTATACTAACACAAGTTGAATCAATCCCTTGTTCCGATTTTGTTGAAACCAGATGAAAAAGCTTTCTCAAAATTTGTTTAGTTGTGATAATTCATGCTTTGTTCTTCCGCGGAGGAGGTAATGCCTTCCAAAGCTCTTTTTGCCCAGCGTGAATTCTCTTCATCCTCACTAGGAAGCAGAACAGTGGAGTTCGTCCATATCACCAAGCAATGAATCATACTATACTGATTTGGAACCTCGTTTTCCCACTGTTAGTTATATTTGACGTTTTAATAATTTTGACTGGAATACACGCTCTGAAATTGTGATAATAGCAGGGATAAAATATGCCGCATGGGGTAACCGCGCGGTCTAGGGCGTCCTGTCATGGTCCACGCGGCTGTCCCCGTCGGACGTTCGAGTCCTCCTTCGGGCATGGGTATGTGTGTCGTCCTTAGCGTAAGTTAGGTTAAGTTAGATTACATAGTGTGTAAGCTTAAGGACCGATGACCTCAGCAGTTTGGTTCCATAAGATCTTACCACAAATTTCCAAATTTTTGCACAGATAAAATATGGGCATAAAAGACTTTCTACAACAGGAAGAAGACCCTTGTCATAAAAGTTGAAGTACACGAAAGGACTACAGCAGAGGCGTGAGACACGTTTGTAGCCCCCACAGTTTATCAGTCTGTAAATTCAGGAAACAGTGAAGTAAAGCAAAGAAAAAAAACCAGGAAGAGTGTTGTCGTTTAGGAGGAAAAAACAAAAACTTTGCGGTTTATTGATGACACTGTAATTCCGCCAGAGACGGCAATGGACACTGGAGAGTCCTTAGAAAATGTAGTCCATTAACAAAGGAGGTGGCTTACAAAACATTCGTTCGACATAAACTTGAGGATTGCTCATCAGTGGGGGATTCTTACCAGGTCGGGTTGGCCGAGGAGATAGAGAAGATCCAAAGAAGAGCGGCGCGTTTCATCACAGGGTTATTTGGTAAGCGTGATAACGTTACGCAGATGTTTAGCAAACTCAAGTGGCAGACTTTGCAAGAGAGATGCTCTGCATCGCGGGGTAGCTTGCTGTCCAGGTTTCAAGAGGGTGCGTTTCTGGATGAGGTATGGAATATATTGATTCCCCCTACTTATACCTCTCGAGGAGATCACGAATGTAAAATTAGAGAGATTCGAGCGCGCACGGAGGCTTTCCGGCAGTCGTTCTTCCCGCGAACCATACGCGACTGGAACAGGAAAGAGGTAATGACAGTGGCACGTAAAGTGCCCTCCGCCACACACCGTAGGGTGGCTTGCGGAGTATAAATGTAGATGTAGATGTGGATCAGTTAAACGAAATGAATAGTATCTTGAAATTGTAAGATGAAATCTCAAAAAACAATAATTGTAATGAACGTAGTCGTATTAAATCTGGCGATGCAACAGGAATTAGATTAGGACAGGAGACAAAGTAGTCGACGAATTTAACTATTTGGGTATTTAAATGACTACATACAATGTAGACAGAAAAAAATTTAGACTGGAAAGAGTAATCAATTTATTTCTGAGAACGAGAAGTTTGTTAAAATCGAATCTAATTTTAATAATAGGAAGATATTTCTGAAGATATTGCTCTGGAACGATGGCTTCTTACGGATAGAAACGTGGACTATCAAACAAGTCGGATAACTAATGAGACAGCACAGAATCGAATAGGAGGCGAAAGTACTTTATGGTACAGTTGATTAAAGGAAGCGATCGGTTGACAGGACACCTACTGACGTGCCAAGGTGTTGACAATTTCGTAACGAAAGGAAGTGTAGGGGGGTACAAATTGTGCAGAGAGACCAAAGCTCGACCATAGAATCAAGTTCAAATGGATGTAGGTAGTGCTAGTTTATACAGTGGTGAAGAGAACTGTATCAGATAGACCAGTTGCATGAAACTAGTATTCAGACCGAAGTCCACAATAACAACATCGCGGTCTTCTAAATATCCCTTCAAACCATTGAAACTTCCCAAGTACTTTCGTTCGGTGCCGCGAAACAACGTGAGAGCGACATCTGAATGGCGCATACAGCTGTTTGACTGAGCGCGGCCATTCGATCAGCCGTCGTGATCGTGTTTTTGTTGTCGCATACTGACGAGAGAAGTGCGTTTTAAGACGGCCGAGAGACAGGAGGCGGGCGGCTGCTGCCGCTGCTGCTACAGCGAGCTCATAAATTCGCGGCGGACGCAATAGAAAGGGAGAGTACACACGACCCGCCCCTAGCACAAACAAACAGGCGCGCGGCCTGCGCCGTGCTGTGCCCGGCTCGCTGGCTTTTTATTGCGCCACTTGCACTGCCTCTCCGCGTAAACACACGGCCGTCGCCTGCACCGGAGCCGCATCGCGGGCCCGACTTGGGCACGATCGTTCGGGAAGCGGGAAGGCAGAGAGAAAGAGAGACCCGCCGCGCGTTTTTCTGCCCGGACACTCGTATAAACACTTAGCGCCGGCGTTTAACGACGCCGGGATTGCGTTTCGGCGGTTAGCGAGTGGTTTTTGTCTTGCTGCCGCTCTCCTCTCAGAGGGGCGATCACCGCTGCTGGCGCGCCGCCCGGCGCATTTGAGCTTCGCTTCCTCTCCCTACTGCTGTCCACGCACTGCTAATCGCGTCTAACTTCACGTGACGCGTGAAACATGTAACAGCGTCGAGTCTGTCACCTTCTTCACTCTTCTCAGTGATCCCACCTTCCTTGACCACATCCATCACCTAGTTACCCACCTTCCTAGACCACATCCATCAACTAGTTAGACAAAGCTCCACCTGTATCAACAGCCTAACTTTGAAATGTAGTTAAAACGTATGTCGAAATTTCTTATTTTATGTCGTGTGGCTGACAATATCTTGGAAAACGTTTTTACGCTTACGTACACCACCACATACTTCGAGCTTCAGATTAAAGCACTGAATCCTCTTTCGTAGGTCCTAAGTCCATATACAAGTCCAACTCGTATATTTCAACATTATCGAGGGTTCCCTATGCAGACCAAGTTGTAGGTAGGGCAACCACAGCTGTGAATAATATTTTAATGTTCTCATGTCAAGTTTTTAATAGTCTCTTTTTTTAAATCTTAAAAATAATTTTAGAAAATTTATCTTATTGAGTGCCAATAGCCTTGCGGCAGAGATAAAACCCGTTCCCGAAGTTAAGCGCTGTCGGGCTCGGCTAGCATTTGGATGGCTTGCCATCTGGTCTGCTGAACGCTGTTGGCAAGCGAGGTGCACTCAGCCCTTGTGAGGCAAACTGAGGGGCTACTTAATTGAGAAGTAGCGGCTCCTGTCTCGTAAACTTACATACGGCCAGGAGAGCGGTATGCTAACCACTGCCTCTCCATGTCCGCAGCCAGTTACGCCTCTAGGCTTGGGGTGGCCGAGCGGTTCTAGGCGCTACAGTCTGGAACCGCGACGGATACGGTCGCAGGTTCGTATCCTGCCTCGGAGATGGATGTGTGTGATGTCCTTAGGTTAGTTAGGTTTAAGTAGTTCTAAGGGGTGACCCGTGGTCTAGGGGTAGCGTCTTCGGTCCCGGGTTCGATCCCCGCCACTGCCTAAATTTTGATAAATATTCAGCATTGGCGGCCGAAGACTTCCGGCATAAGAAGTCAGCCTCATTCTGCCAACGGCCTTGTCAAAGAGGGCGGTGGAGCGGATAGAGGTTCAGGGCACTCTCTTGTCCTAGGGGTGGGAAATTGCCCCTAAAGGCGGAAGAAACAGCAATGATCAACGACATGAGGATGCAGAAGGCAATGGAAACCACTGCATTAAAGACACGTAACGTGTATCCACAGGACATGTGGCCTGTAGTTGAAGAAGTGTCATGATGATCTCTCCATTGGCAAAAGATTCCGGAATAGTCTCCCATTCGGATCTCCGGGAGGGGACTGCCAAGGGGGCGGTTACCATGAGAAAAAGATTGAATAATCAACGAAAGCATAACGTTCTACGAGTCGGGGCGTGGAATGTCAGAAGCTTGAACGTGGTAGGGAAACTAGAAAATCTGAAAAGGGAAATGCAAAGGCTCAATCTAGATATAGTAGGAGTCAGTGAAGTGAAGTGGAAGGAAGACAAGGATTTCTGGTCAGATGAGTATCGGGTAATAATATCAACAGCAGCAGAAAATGGTATAACAGGTGTAGGATTCGTTATGAGTAGGAAGGTAGGGCACAGGGTTTGTTACTGTGAACAGTTCAGTGACCGTGTTGTTCTAATCAGAATCGACAGCAGACCAACACCGACAACGATAGTTCAGGTATACAAGCCGACGTCGCAAGCTGAAGATGAACAGATAGAGAAAGTGTATGAGGATATTGAAAGGGTAATGCAGTATGTAAAGGGGGGCGAAAATCTAATACTCATGGGCGACTGGAATGCAGTTGTAGGGGAAGGAGTAGAAGAAAAGGTTACAGGAGAATATGGGCTTGGGACAAGGAATGAAAGAGGAGAAAGACTAATTGAGTTCTGTAACAAGTTTCAGCTAGTAATAGCGAATACCCTGTTCAAGAATCACAAGAGGAGGAGGTATACTTGGAAAAGGCCGGGAGATACGGGAAGATTTCAATTAGATTACATCAGACAGAGATTCCGAAATCAGATATTGGATTGTAAGGCGTACCCAGGAGCAGATATAGACTCAGATCACAATATAGTAGTGATGAAGAGTAGGCTGAAGTTCAAGACATTAGTCAGGAAGAATCAATACGCAAAGAAGTGGGATACGGAAGTTCTAAGAAATGACGAGATACGTTTGAAGTTCTCTAACGCTATAGATACAGCAATAAGAATAGCGCAGTTGAAGAGGAATGGACATCTCTAAAAAGGGCCATCACCGAAGTTGGGAAGGAAAACATAGATACAAAGAAGGTAGCTGCAAAGAAACCATGGGTAACAGAAGAAATACTTCAGTTGATTGATGAAAGGAGGAAGTACAAACATGTTCGGGGAAATCAGGAATACAGAAATACAAGTCGCTGAGGAATGAAATAAATAGGAAGTGCAGGGAAGCTAAGACGAAATGGCTGCAGGAAAAATGTGAAGACATCGAAAAAGATACGATTGTCGGAAGGACATCCTCAGCATACAGGAAAGTCAAAATAACCTTTGGTGACATTGAAAGCCACGGTGGTAACATTAAGAGTGCAACAGGAATTCCACTGTTAAATGCAGAGGAGAGAGCAGATAGGTGGAAAGAATACATTGAAAGCCTCTATGAGGGTGAAGATTTGTCTGATGTGATAGAAGAAGAAAGAGGAGTCGATTTAGAAGAGACAGGGGATCCAGTATTAGAATCGGAATTTAAAAGAGCTTTGGAGGACTTACGGTCAAATAAGGCAGAAGGGATAGATAACATTCCATCATAATTTCTAAAATCATTAGGGGAAGTGGCAACAAAACGACTATTCACGTTGGTGTGTAGAATATATGAGTCTGGCGACATACCATCTGACTTTCGGAAAAGCATCATCCACACAATTCCGAAGACGGCAAGAGCTGACAAGTGCGAGAATTATCGCACAATCAGCTTAACAGCTCATGCATCGAAGCTGCTTACAAGAATAATATACAGAAGAATGGAAAAGAAAATTGAGAATACGCTAGGTGACAATCAGTTTGGCTTTAGGAAAAGTAAAGGCACGAGAGAGGCAATTCTGACGTTACGGCTAATAATGGAAGCAAGGCTAAAGAAAAATCAAGACACGTTCATAGGATTTGTCGACCTGGAAAAAGCGTTCGACAATATAAAATGGTGCAAGCTGTTCGAGATACTGAAAAAAAGTAGGGGTAAGCTATAGGGAGAGACGGGTCATATACAATATGTACAACAACCAAGAGGGAATAATAAGAGTGGACGATCAAGAACGAAGTGCTCGTATTAAGAAGGGTGTAAGACAAGGCTGTAGCCTTTCGCCCCTACTCTTCAATCTGTACATCGAGGAAGCAATGATGGAAATAAAAGAAAGGTTCAGGAGTGGAATTAAAATACAAGGTGAAAGGATATCAATGATACGATTCGCTGATGACATTGCTGTCCTGAGTGAAAGTGAAGAAGAATTAAATGATCTGCTGAACGGAATGAACAGTCTAATGAGTACACAGTATGGTTTGTGAGTAAATCGGAGAAAGACGAAGGTAATGAGAAGTAGTAGAAATGAGAACAGCGAGAAACTTAACATCAGGATTGATGGTCACGAAGTCAATGAAGTTAAGGAATTCTGCTACCTAGGCAGTAAAATAACCAATGACGGACGGAGCAAGGAAGACACCAAAAGCAGCCTCGCTATGGCAAAAAAGGCATTTCTGGTCAAGAGAAGTCTACTAATATCAAATACCGGCCTCAATTTGAGGACGAAATTTCTGAGGATGTACGTCTGGAGTACAGCATTGTATGGTAGTGAAACATGGACTGTGGGAAAACCGGAACAGAAGAGAATCGAAGCATTTGAGATGTGGTGCTACAGACGAATGTTGAAAATTAGGTGGACTGATAAGGTAAGGAATGAGGAGGTTCTACGCAGAATCAGAGAGGAAAGGAATATGTGGAAAACACTAATAAGGAGAAGGGACAGGATGATAGGACATCTGCTAAGACATGAGGGAATGACTTCCATGGTACTAGAGGGAGCTGTAGAGGGCAAAAACTGTAGAGGAAGACAGAGATTGGAACACGTCAAGCAAACAGTCAGTAGTGGTTTATCTTGTAGTGAAGTCGAAGTAGATACTCCGTGCGAATTGGTATGGGTGGAGGTTATACTTAACAGCCGAATTAAGTTAATAACTGGCTCCTTCTACCGACCCCCAGACTCCGATGATACAGTTGCGGAACAGTTCAGAGAAAGTTTGAATCTCGTAACTAATAAATACCCCACTCATGCGGTTACAGTTGGTGGGGACTTCTACCCACCCTCGGTATGTTGGCAAAAATACTTGTTCAAAACCGGTGGTAGGCAGAAAACATCTTCCGAGATTGTCCTAAATGCTTTCTCCGAAAATTATTTCGAGCAGTTAGTCCACGAACCCACGCGAACTGTAAATGGTTGCGAAAACACACTTGACCTCTTAGCCACAAACAATCCAGAGCTGATAGAGAGCATCATGAGTGATACAGGGATTAGTGATCACAAGGTCGTTGTAGCCAGGCTCAATACCATTTCTTCCAAATCCATCAGAAACAAACGCAAAATAATTTTATTTAAAAAAGCGGATAAAGTGTCACTAGAAGCCTTCCTAAAAGACAATTTCCATTCCTTCCGAACTGACTATGCGAATGTAAACGAGATGTGGCTGAAATTCAAAGATATAGTAGCAACAGCAATTGAGATATTCATACCTCATAAACTGGTAAGAGATGGAACGGATCCCCCGTGGTACACAAAAAAGGTCCGAACGCTGTTGCAGAGGCAACGGAAAAAGCATGCGAAGTTCAGAAGAACGCGAAATTCCGAAGATGGGCTAAAATTTACAGACGCGCGAAATTTGGCACGTACTTCGATGCGAGATGCCTTTAATAGGTTCCACAACGAAACATTTGGTAGAAAATCCGAAGAAATTCTGGTTGTATGTAAAGTACACAAGCGGCAAGACGCAGTCAATACCTTCGCTACGCAGTGCCGATGGTACTGTTACCGACGACTGTGCTGCTAAAGCGGAGTTATTGAACGCAGTTTTCCGAAATTCCTTCACCAGGGAAGACGAATGGAATATTCCAGAATTTGAAACACGAACATCTGCTAGTATGAGTTTCTTAGAAGTAGATACCTTAGGGGTTGCGAAGCAACTCAAATCGCTTGATACGGGCAAGTCTTCAGGTCCAGATTGTATACCGATTAGGTTCCTTTCACATTACGCTGATACTATAGCTCCCTACTTAGCACTCATATACAACCGCTCGCTCACCGATAGATCTGTACCTACAGATTGGAAAATTGCGCAGGTCGCACCAGTGTTCAAGAAGGGTAGTAGGAGTAATCCATTTAACTACAGACCTATATCATTGGCGTCGGTTTGCAGTAGGGTTTTGGAGCATATACTGTATTCAAACATTATGAATCACCTCGAAGGGAACGATCTATTGACACGTAATCAGCATGGCTTCAGAAAACATCGCTCTTGTGCAACGCAGCTAGCTCTTTATTCGCACGAAGTAATGGCCGCTATCGACAGGGGATCTCAAGTTGATTCCGTATTTCTAGATTTCCGGAAAGCTTTTGACACCGTTCCTCACAAGCGACTTCTAATCAAGCTGCGGAGCTATGGGGTATCGTCTCAGTTGTGCGACTGGATTCGTGATTTCCTGTCAGGAAGGTCGCAGTTCGTAGTAATAGACGGAAAATCAACGAGTAAAACTGAAGTGATATCAGGTGTTCCCCAGGGAAGCGTCCTGGGACCTCTGCTATTCCTGATCTATATAAATGACCTGGGTGACAATCTGAGCAGTTCTCTTAGATTGTTCGCAGATGATGCTGTAATTTACCGTCTAGTAAGGTCATCCGAAGACCAGTATCAGTTACAAAGCGATTTAGAAAAGATTGCTGTGTGGTGTGTCAGGTGGCAGTTGACGCTAAATAACGAAAAGTGTGAGATGATCCACATGAGTTCCAAAAGAAATCCGTTGGAATTCGATTACTCGATAAATGGTACAATTCTCAAGGCTGTCAATTCAACTAAGTACCTGGGTGTTAAAATTACGAACAACTTCAGTTGGAAGGACCACATACATAATATTGTCGGGAAGGCGAGCCAGAGGTTGCGTTTCATTGGCAGGACACTTAGAAGATGCAACAAGTCCACTAAAGAGACAGCTTACACTACACTCGTTCGTCCTCTGTTAGAATATTGCTGCGCGGTGTGGGATCCTTACCAGGTAGGATTGACGGAGGACATCGAAAGGGTGCAAAAAAGGGCAGCTCGTTTTGTATTATAACGTTATAGGGGAGAGAGTGTGGCAGATATGATACACAAGTTGGGATGGAAGTCATTACAGCATAGACGTTTTTCGTCGCGGCGAGACCTTTTTACGAAATTTTAGTCACCAACTTTCTCTTCCGAATGCGAAAATATTTTGTTGAGCCCAACCTACATAGGTAGGAATGATCATCAAAATAAAATAAGAGAAATCAGAGCTCGAACAGAAAGGTTTAGGTGTTCGTTTTTCCCGCTCGCTGTTCGGGAGTGGAATAGTAGAGAGATAGTATGATTGTGGTTCGATGAACCCTCTGCCAAGCACTTAAATGTGAATTGCAGAGTAGTCATGTAGATGCAGATGTAGATGAGGACGTGGGTTGCAAGAGCTACTCTGAGATGAAAAGGTTGGCACAGGAAAGTAATTCGTGGCGGGCCGCATCAAACGAGTCAGTAGACTGATGACAACAAAAAAAAAAAGTTATAAGTTCTAGGGGACTGATGGCCTCAGAAGTTAAGTCCCATAGTGCTCAGAGCCATTTGAAACTGTAATCTAAGGAAGACACGGCGGACGGTCGGTACCGTTGGGCCTTTCAAGGCCTGTTCGGACGAAGTTTAGATTATCGTATCAGTGGATGTCTCACGGTTGGTATTGCTTCTGGATTTACTGTTGTACAGATGTTCGCCTGAATATGTGGCTTTTAGCACCACGAAATCGGTAGTGATCTAAAAATAAAGGACTAAATACAGCTGAAGCGGTTTATTGATATCCAAGATCTTCTCTAAGCAAGGCATGCGAATGCTAGGAAACATGTTTCCTTGTGTAAAATCGCCGCCGAATTTTTGAATCAGCCTTCTCCAATGGAGGTAGTGCTCCCGCCGTAACGGAAAGCGTTGCGGAGCAGAGGTCAATACGCTGGGCTTTTATTTGGTCTGTGTCGAAGCTAACATCTTGTTGCATCAGCAGCCTTCCCGTCATCCACGTACTGCTTCCCGCGGAGTGCATCCTTCAGTGTGCAAATGATACGGAATTCGGAAAGTGAGAGATCTGGGCTGTAGGATGGATGAGGAAGAACTGTCTGTCAAAGTTTTGCGAGCTACTCTTGCGTGCGTGTGTATGGTCTTGCGTTGTCATGGAGAAGGAGAAATTCGTTTGGAATTTTTGTGGAGACGAAAACTCTGAAGTCGTTTGTACGCTTTCCTAAGGGTAACACAACACACCCCGTGGCTGAGGACATCTGGGCAACACTTTCAGAGTCCCAGAAGACCGTTGCCAAGACTCTACCGGCTGAGGGCGTGGCTTTCAGCTTTTTCGTCAGAGGAGAGGTGGTGTGCCGCCACTTCATGGATTGTTGACTCATTTCTGATTCGACGTGACGAATCCCCTCTAACGATGTTCGACAAAATGCTGTCACGTCAGCCTCACAACGTTCAATCAGCTCCGCACAGATGGTCCTTCGTTGCTCTTTATGGTCTTCTAATAGACAATGAGAAACCCAGCGGGCACACACGTTTGAGAACCCGAACTGGTGTGTTTCGTCCCCTCCTCCGAATCAGGGAACTGATAAGCGAGTGTTTCAGCACTACCAACAGCAATGTACAACTGAGCAGCGAGGTGTTTGCTATCCGTCGACCACCTCCAATGAGTTTCCAAACGTTCCACCATGCCGTAGTCACACAGATGGCACGCAGGAGATCGGACAGGTTTTTCACGACCTTGCTGCCAGCGACTCACCGTGCATTTGTTCACGGCCAGGTCTCCGAAGACATTCTGCAAGCGCCTATGAACATCTGCGATGCTCTGGTTTTCCGCCAAAAGAAACGTAAATTACACCTATCTGCTCGGAACGCACACCTGCTACAGACGCCACTTTCAAGGCTGCGTACAGCGCCGCTACCTATCAGACTTTCATGAAACTATAGAGGCTGAAGCGGGAATATTCCACCACGTCGCACAACAAATTCCGCATTTTTGCACCGAACTGCTCCCCCCCCCCCCCCCCCCCCAAAGTATTGCATTGCTTGCTGAACGCCCCTCGTATTTCATGTTATTACCCTACATGACTGCTCGTAGGCATCTTTCAACTTCATCGCGGACGCTTTCCTCCCCCGCTCCTATCCTAAACAAGTTTGTGCTGCCTTCCTAAGGTCTTCGACAATGACGGTACAATTTATCCTTCTTCCACTTGCAGCTCTACATTTTATTGCGGACCCTACATATTAATATACAAATATCCTATAACTAAAGTGAAATGCTTAACTTTTGATGTCTTACATCTTACAACTAAAATTCGCATGATACCCGACACTAATAGCTAAAATACAGAATAAAACTTTAAAGCAATGTGTTCGTTGATGTTGACCGACAAAACAGTTTAAAACTGGGCTAGCTTTGATAACTAGATATTCGCCTTTCGCTGACATCAGCCGATGAGTAATCAATTCTCGAATGTTACGCAAGCCCAACAAATGTTGCAAATGTTCATTACCGGTGAGGAAAGCATCGCACGTGCATCTGAAAAAGAAATTCACAAAGAAACGCGCGCTAGATCATGCCCACAACGACCACAGCTTAACTTTAGAGTAGTACAGAGAACTGGTGGCTTCTAGATGACCGAAAGGTTGTTCTTTGCTGAGACATTTCACGTTTCTACCAGCATTTGAATGATGCACGGCGTTGTGTTCATTGTAGACCACGAATGACTACAAAATGTTTAAATGTGTGTGAATTCCTAACGGACCAAACTGCTGAGGTCATCGGTCCCTAGACTTACACACTACTTAAACTAACTTATTATAAGAACAACACGCACACCCATGGCCGAGGGAGGACTCGAAACTCCAGCGGGAGTGGCGGCGCAATTCGTGACGTGGCGCCTCAATCCACGCGGCCACCCCGCGCGTCTTCAGGATGACGGGGTTCAAGCTATGGTACAAGTTGCAGAAGACTTTGATATTCCTTTGTTATAAAGAGCTGGAATTAAATCAGGGCTTCTCAGACCTGAATCCGTCCACAACTCGAGGTCTAGTGACTAGCGTTGCTACCTTTGGATCACAGGGTCCCGGATTCGATTCCCGTTCGGGTTGGGGATTTTCTCTGCCCGGGGACTGGGTGTTTGTGTTGTCCTCATCATTTCATCATCATCATCGTCGTCATTCGTGACAGTGGCTCGATTGGACTGTGTAAAAAATTGACTGTTTAAAAATTGGGACTTTATACGGGCGCTGATGACCGCACAGTTGAGCGCCCCACAAACCAAACGTCATCAACATCATCAGCCCTGAATCCAAACAACTGCGCAGATCTTTCCGTAATGCAAACTGGGTTGAGGGGCCGTCATTTCACCGAGGATCACACAGCTGTACCTTCCACAACGAAGTGTCTCACGTCTTCCACAACAAAGTGTCTCACGTCCAACGGACTAAACCTGTGGCAACATTTAGAAGCAATTAATCATTTTCATGCAAAGTGTCCTGATTTAAACCCCACTGAAAAACTCAGTGGCTTGTGTAAACAAAGCGCAAGGTGTCGGTGGCAACGTGCACGCAATTTGGCAGATCAGCAAGAGGAGCTGCAGCAGGAAAGACTTGTCATGGATGTTATTGTCCAATCTTAATGTATCGTTGAGGGTTTATACAACATTAAGACGCCTTTTTTTGTGAACGTGTGACAAAGCCAACAAAATTAATATCAAAGTCCCCAAAACGTCACAGGCTGATCTCCGTACTGCGGAAATCAAACGGGCTAGAACCTACTTCTGTTTTCCCTATAAGCAGACCCTCCACATAGTTAAAATGATCGTGAAGCCGGTATCATATTATTGCAACTCACCCCTCCACCTCCCCTTCCATATCTCCCGTGTTCTTTGATCCAGGAGGCATCTCCTACGCCGTACAAACCAAAACAATTTCACCCTTTCTCCAGATGTAATATTTAAAAACCTATTTTAGATATTTTTTTACACATAAAAAGAAGCTTGACAAATCTTCACAGCCGCTCCTGCTTCGTAGATCGACAGTTCTCTGCAGTAAAAATAGTCAGCAGGAGTGACCTTTAGCCTTTATTTTTGTGAATTGTCGCTGCCTCCCATGAACACGATGAAGAGATTTGTCGTTTACAATTAAAGACGCCGGCCGGAGTGGCCGTGCGGTTCTAGGCGCTAAAGTCTGGAGCCGAGCGACCGCTACGGTCGCAGGTTCGAACCCTGCCTCGGACATGGATGTGTGTGATGTCCTTAGGTTACTTAGGTTTAATTAGTTCTAAGTTCTAGGCGACTGATGACCTCAGAAGTTATGTCGCATAGTGCTCAGAGCCATTTGAACCATTTTTGAATTAAAGACTTCGCTGTGACTGCTCTAGACGTACCCGGATAGCCACGCGCGCTGCACGGCACATCCGGGATTCGGGGAAGCAAACCAGCCCAGGAGGATTAACGACTAGCATCGGTGTGCCAGCCAGCCTGGATTTGTGATTTACGCCGCTTCCCAGATCCGACTAGATGAGTAACAGACTGGTATCCACGTCCCTCCTCAGTTACACGATTAGCAAACATTTACAAAACGGTCGTACACTTTCACTTGAGATAACACTAGATGCAGCCAGACGGGGTACAGCAATTCCGTTTCGGGGAGGAAGCGGTGACAACAGGAATAGCGTCCGACTACTCTCTATCATTAATATTGCTGAATCCGTAAATTAACATGCCTAGATCCCGAGAAGACAGTGTAAAGACAAGGAAAAAGATGGTGCCTGCTACAGGTTTATCGATTATAAATTATTTGCAAGTTTTGCTGTTGATTGCCATTAGTAACATGTTTTTGTTCACAACTTGAGTGAGAAACAACGACTATTGTAAGCAGAGAAGCTCGGTTTTGTAAGGCGAAAATGGAAAGAATGTGTGTGTGTGTGGGGCGGCGTGAGGGGGGGGGGGGGTGGCACAGGGTGGTGAGGGGGGGGGGAGGGGGGAGGAAAGCCTGCGGCCCTCAGCGCACGCAAAAGCGTGACCGGCACGTGACGCTGAGCGCACGCCACTGCCCGCATTGTCTCACCCGTACATCCTCTTCTGGTAAACAAGCCTGGCGCTGCACATCTGATCCACAACGTGAAACGAAAGCGACAGAAGACACGTCACTTCACAAACGATGTCTAAGTAAGCGACCAGGTTCACTATGGGTAAATCTGCAAGGAATAACCGCACTATGCGCTAAGTTATTCGATTGGCACGTTTATACATTTAATAGATGTGAAAAACGACGCTCTTAAGAACAGCAGGTAATAATATTAATCAGTGTCTCTGAATAAGTTACTGCCCGGAATACATCCCTATTAAACGTTCTCATTATACGAATAATCCTACAGTCGATACCGTTTATAGCGACATCGCTTTTAACGACGTATTGGTTATAGCAGCGAGATCTAACTATCCCGTCCAAAACCTATGTAAACGCTATATTTAAAAAATTCTTACTACGACATCGCTTATTGCGACTTATAGTATAAAGCGAAGTATTTTTATTCCATTTTCAGAGAAATATATCGGTTATAACGTCCAATGTTCAATTTTGTTTGTTACGTGTTTGGCGATAACTAACAACGATAGCCGGCCTAGTTGGCCGAGCGGTTCTCGGCGCTTCAGTCTGGAACCGTGCGACGCCTACGGTCGCAGGTTCGAATCCTGCCTCGGGCGCTCGGGCATGGATGTGTGTGATGCCCTTAGGTTAGTTAGGTTTAAGTAGTTCTGAGTTCAAGGAGACTGATGACCTCAGATGTTAAGCCCCATAATGCACAGAGCCATTTGAACCACTAACAACGGTATAACGCTTATTGTTAAACTATGTTTTCTGCAGATTGTCGATTCTAAGTCATGCGTCAAAACGAATACATCATCGATTACTGCAAAATTTATGCGCACATCTTAGATTCAAAAAGCAAAAAAGTATAACTGGTTATCTTAAGCAGGATAGGATACTGCAGTATGCCTTATTGTACTGCATTTTAAAGTTAAAGTACATGGTTAAAAATTTAATAACGCTGTCTTTGCACTGAGCGTAGAAAACAAGAAAATTAAATTCCAATTTGTGTTACTTTTCAAGGTACAGAAGTGGAATAATAGCGTTTTCGTTATTGATGGTTCAAATAGCTCTGAGCACTATGGGACTCAACATCCGTAGTCATCAGTCCCCTATAACTTAGAACTACTTAAACCTAACTAACCTAAGGACATCACACAAATCCAGCCCGAGGCAGGATTCGAACCTGCGACCGTAGCGGTCACGCGGTTCCAGGCTGAAGCGCCGAGAACCGCACGGCCACACCGGCCAGCCGTTATTGATGTTTTGTGTTTGTGTGTGTTAGGTACAGTACATTACATTTCTAAAATATTTTAAACGAGATATAGGAGAAAGTGTAGGCCTTCATGTAATTTATGTACAGAATACTGTCTTTTCACTTTGGTATTGTCGATTAAATTTCATAATTAAGTAAAAGGACCGGAGGTGTGTCATTCATGACTATCATCTACATCTATGTGATTACTCTTCTATTTACAATGAAGTGCCTGGTATACCATACAGAACTTACAGCAAGTTCTAAACATGCCCAACAATTTATCTCATTTATTACCCAAGATCGTGTTCGACATTATTCAGTAATTTACAATGCTGCTGCTACTTTGTTAACTTTTCAGAGGTATTTGCAGTTTGCTGGCATTTTATTCCTGTACGTACTGCAGAAACATAAGAAAAATTCTCTTCAATACCTCTCCAGCAGTACTGTTTTGTTAAATACTGTAGGCATACTGTATTTCTGCTGCTTTGTGAAGAGTTAACTCTTTGGCAGCCTAAAAATTAAAGACAAATTTTTTTCCGAGAAAAAAAAGCAAAAACCGGGTTTGTGCGATTATCGGCTGTAAGACCGTAACCCGTCGGTCCCCTTGACGTGGTTATAACTGGTTACCACTTCAAATTGGAATTTCTACACCGACAACTCAGAAGTGATCTGAGGAAAAAACGAACGTTTCATATCTACGGTGGGAAATCAAGGATGAATTACTCTTCATCCTTGTGGGGGTTGGGTTGTTTGGGGGAGAAGACCAGACATCGAGGTCAACGGTCTTATCGGATTACGGAAGGACGGGGAAGGAAGTCGGCCGTACTCTTTCAAAGGAACCATCCCGGCATTTGCCTGGAGCGATTTAGGGAAATCACGGAAAACCTATATCAGGATGGCCGGACGCGGGATTGAACCGTTGACCTCCCGAATGCGAGTCCAGAGTGACTTCATCCTTGTGAATCTAAAGTAGTTCTTCTCACAGTACGATTCTGCTTCAAAATTGTAACCGACGTAGATGAAAAATTGGAGACGCTGTCAGTAAGAGGCACAGCGTTGTTAGAAATTTACAGTACTGACTTTTGCTGTGAGCGAAGTTTCCGGATTCCATGATAACTGAGCGCCAACAGGTGGTACGGTGTACGTCTGTTGATGGTTGCTGAGGGCAATAAACAGGCAGACTTTCACTTCTAATTCGACGATAAATAGGCTACGTTTGCTCTTGTAGTAATTTTTAGAAGCCTTTCGAGGATTTGCCGCTTTATTTTACGAGGTGATCATGTGATATACTACATCTATCAGAATGTAACGTTACCAAATGAGAATAGATGTAAAATAATAATTATCGCATAATCTGTAGCTTTTTTCAGTACCTAATTTACCTAGTAGAGACTGTCATATCTGTTATCCGAGATTGGATATCGAAGACAAAGAATTCAGTAAGCTGAAGTAATTACGTGTCGACTTAGAAATTAATTCGTAAGTATCTTAAATACGAACAACTATGTGTCCCTTAGTGACAGCCTCACCAATTTTTCATCTACATCGGTTACAATTTCGAAGCAGAATGGTAGTGTGATAAGAACTTGAAAGTAGGCTGTTTAGGTTTTTTTATTGGTAACGCCACCGCCACGTAGCGCTCTGTATGAAAATCACTGGCTGTGTCGTGTGCAGTCTGTGGCTGGTTTGCATTGTTGTATGCCATTGTAGTGTTGGGATGCTAACAGCGCGTAGCGCTGGCAGTTGGAGGTGAGCCGCCAGCAGTGGTGGATGTGGGGAGAGAGATGGCAGAGTTTTGCAATTTGTAAGACTGGCTGTCATGAACTGCTATATATATTATGACTATTAAGGTAAATACATTGTTTGTTCTCTATTAAAATCTTTAATTCGCTAACTATGCCCATCAGTAGTTAGTGCCTTCCGTAGTTTGAATCTTTTATTTATGTGGCAGTAGTGGCGCTCGCTGTATTGCAGTAGTTCGAGTAACGAAGATTTTTGGTGAGGTAAGTGATTTGTGAAAGGTATAGGTTAATGTTAGTCAGGGCCATTTTTTTGTAGGGATTTTTGAAAGTCAGATTGCGTTGCGCTAAAAAAATATTGTGTGTCAGTTTAAGCACAGTCATGTATAATTTTTCTAAGGGGACGTTTCAAACTACTTAAGATTCACAAGGATGAAGAGTAATTGAGTTTAATTCTCCAAATGATCCATCTAATCATCATTTCTGAGATATTCAGAAGTGTCTTGAAACACAAATCTTGATAGCCAGGCCGGTACACGAATTCGGGTGCTAACGGAGTAAAATATTTTCACCATGACAACTCGCTGGTTATGCTGAAATTAATTGACAGATCAAACCATCTTCGAGGTAGTGTCTACAAGTTTCCGAAATATTTAATAAAAAAGTGCATCCTACCTAGAACTTATTCTGCACCATCACACCATCGATACCAACGCTTCTGCCATTTTTTAAACGCATACTGCATGTCTTCCTTTTTAGAGTATTTCGTACCTCCTGTGATTCCTTTTGTTTCCTTTGCCTTATTCAACTTCATCTTTGCACAGAAGGAAGATCACAAGGAGCGAAGTATGGCGATTACGGCCCTTGTGTGCACGGTTTTTCCATCACACGCTCCTCCAAACGTCTTAGAACATCACAAGAGAATCGTCCGACCACGACGGACTACGCTTCATGAACAATCGTGTCAGTGTTAATCTTGACCTGTCCATCTTTTTCGGCAGAGATAAATGACTCTTCCGCTGTGTGATTACTTTCAGGATCATACCCATAAATACAACTTTCGCCTCTAGCGACAACCTTTGAAAGAACTTTTGGAGCAGCCGTGGCACAATCTTCGCCGCAATGCTTGTCATGTTCAACTATTCTGAAAGAATAAGTTTACATTTATCATAAAAGTTTTCCCAAAATGTTACAAAGGTCTTGGACAGCCTGTCTTTCAGAATCAGACAGCTTACTTTCTGAACATTTTCTGATGTGATTCCACTTCATCTGTTTTCAAACGAAAATTTGTGTCTGTCCTAAAGCGGTAGTATCAATTGAAGACAATGTCTGAAAATGAGTCCGTGATCATATTTTTGGCACTTTATTTTACAGCTCCGTCTTAATCACATAGTTTTTTTTTACTACAACCGTTTTCGGCCACTGCAATCTTCAGATCATAAAATATTCTGATGTAGTATCAACGTCAAACTATACAGTGCTTACTATGTACCTACATGTTTAGTTTGACGTTGATACTACATCAGAATATTTTATGATCTGAAGATGGCAGTGCCGAAAACGGTCACAGTGATATATATATAAATGTGATCAAGACGGACCTGTAAATTAAAGTGCTAAAGCTGTGTCTCCAAAACCTTACCTTGAACATTTGGGGCGCTTCTGTGGCTGTTTCTCCAAATTTCCATAAAAGTTAATACACCCACGCAAACTCACGGAAATACGACATGAATAATACAGCAACTAACCAAATCAGTTACTACACTAATTCAGGAATGATGTATGGGGAGAAAACAAGCGGTCTTTCAGTTTACTTGCAACTGTTTGCGTGCAAAATCCAATTTTTGGGGATCTTGTGAAAGTAGGAAAGTTTCCTGGTTCTGGTGTTTCGAGGATGGTCTCACCGAACTACAGTTGATACAGGTGTGATTAACTGAGGGTACTTCCAATAAGAAAATTAGACCAATCCTACAAAAGAGAGGCACGCGGTGTTCAAGAATAGTACACGACACCATTAGACTTGCTCTCAACCCGCCAAATAAAAGACACATTCACGGACATGTACATTAATGTCCAATGAGGTGACAAGCGTCATAGGATAGCGATATGCACATATATAGATATACAAATGGCGGTAGGACCGAGTACACAAGGTATAAAAGGGCAGTGTACTCAGGTGATTTATGTGAAAACGTTACCAACGTGATTATGTCCGCGCAACGGGAATTAACAGATTTTGAACGCGGAATGGTAGTTGGAGCTAGACGCAAGGTAGATTTTGTTTCGGAAATCGTTGGAGAATTCAATATTTCGAGATCCATAGTGTCAAGAGCGTGCAAGAATACCAAATCTCACGCATTACCTCTCACCAAGGACAGCGCTGTGGCCCACGGCCTCCACTTAAAGACCGAGGGCAGTGGCGTTCGCGACGAGTTGTCAGTGTTAACACAAGCAAAACTGCGTGAGATAACCGCAGAAAACACTGAGGGATGTATGACGAATGTACCCGTTAGACAGTGCGGTGAAAGTTGGCGTTAATGGGCTATGGCAGCAGACGACCCACGCGACTGGCTTTAATAGCAGAATATCGCCTGCAGGGCCTCTCCTGGACTCGTCGGATGGACCCTAGACGACTGGAAAACCGTGGCATGGAAAGACGAGTCCCGATTCCAGTTGATAAGAGCAGACGATAGGGTCCGAGTGTGGTGCAGACCCCTCGAAGCCATGGACCCAAGCTTCAACAAGGCACTGTGCAGGCTAGTGGTGGGTCCAAAGTGGAATGGGCTGTGTTTACATGGAATGGACTTCGTCCTCTGATCCAACTGAATCGATCATTGACTGGAAATAGTCATGTTCAGCTACTTGGAAAACATTTGCAGCCATTCATTGACTTCACGTTGACAAACGACGATGGAATTTTTGCTATGGACGACAATGTGCCGTATCACCGGGCCATAATTGTTCGCGATTAGTTTGAATAACATTCTGAACAATTTGAGCGAATGTTTTACCCACCCGACCCCCGCCCGACACGAATCACATCGACCATTTATGGGACGTAAGCGAGAGGTCAGTTCGTGCACAAAATCCTGCACCGGCAACACTTTCTCAATTACGGAGGACTGTAGAGTCAACATAGCTCAGTATTTCTGATGGGCACTCCCAAGGATTTATCGAGTTCATGCCACGTCGAGTTGCTGCACTAAGCCGGGCAAGAGGAGGTCCGACACGACATCAGGAGGCATCTCATGACTCTCTTCAACTCGGCCGCTGGTGGCCGAGCGGTTCTAGGCGCTTCAGGTTAGGTTAGGTTAGTGTTGCTTAACGTCCCATCGACAAAGAGGTCATTAGAGACGGAGCGCAAGCTCGGGTTAGGGAAGGATGGGGAAGGAAATCGGCCGTGCCCTTCCAAAGGAACCATCCCGGCATTTGCCTGAAACGATTTAGGGAAATCACGGAAAACCTAAATCGGATGGCTGGAGACGGGACTGAACCGTCGTCCTCCCGAATGCGAGTCCAGTGTGCTAACCACTGCGCCACCTCGCTCGGTCTAGGCGCTTCAGTCCAGCACCGCGCTGCTGCTACGGTCGCAGGTTCGAATCCTGCCTCGGGCATGGATGTGTGTGATGTCCTTATGTTAGATAGGTTTCAGTAGTTCTACGTTGTAGGGGACTGATGACCTGAGATGTTAAGTCCCATAGCGCTCAGAGCCATGTTTTCAGTTGGATCATATCTGATATCTTGCTCCTTCGTTAAATCTACAATTGCTGTAGATTGTTGTATTTTACTGGTGTAGTTTTAAAGTAAGCCATGTGTTGTACCTTTTTTCACGTATAGCAATAACTACACGTATGATGAATATGATAGAGTTTCCACGTTCATACACTTCCACCAATTTTATGATTCTAGTGACGGTAAAAATGATGTATCTGACACATACGCCCACAGTGTAATTGTTGTCAGTCCATTCACGGTTTTCGTGTTTCCGTGGTACATTATTTTTAAATACGAGGGTGGTTTGAAAAGTTCTCGGAAAGAAATAGAAAAAAAGGACTTACATCATTAAAACTTTTTTTTTTAGTTTTTCAATGTAGTCCCCTTGTAGATTAATGCACTTGGTCCAACGATGTTCCAGTGCCATGATCCCATCTCGAAAATGAGTTTCCTCCAGGCCAGCAAAAAGTTGTCAACTACGGCTATCAATTCTTCGTTTGAAGTGAATCTTCGTCTACCAAGAAAAATTTTCAGATTTGAGAAAAGATGGAAGTCTGACGGCGCCATATCAGGTGTTTAAAGGGCGGTGTGGCAATAATTCATACCATACATGTGTGCGGGCGCGCGTCAAGAGTCGCGGCACCCATCTTGCTGATAATTTTTTCATTTCTGATTCTTCAGTTAAAACGTGATATACCCTTTTAGACAACAACTGGCAAGCGTCAGCAATTTCACGCACTTTAAATCGGCGATCCTGTAAGCCGGAGTCTACTGCTTTCTGGGTCTCGAGAACGGAAAGAGTGAGCTGGGTCTTAGACGATCTTTTGTCTTCGGGACCCTTGTTTATTTGTCAACAAAACTGCGCGGATCATCTAAGCTCTCCCGACCAAATTTTAATTCATTTTTCCACTTGGCAAGACTTGAATATGAAAGAACAGAGTCGTCTAGTGTATTGTGGAAATCGGCACGAATGTCCTTTGCTTTCATATCTTTCTTTACGAATTACTTAATCACTGCACGAATCTCGATTTTTTCCGTCTTCGCAAATCACTACGCAGGAACAACGGCAGAGCCACGTCAGCACCACAGCTGTCTTCCAAGGGCACTGTCGTGGCAATTGTTTACAGGCAACAGAACTATGAATATCATGTGAACAATTCATTGCGCTAGCGCTGACCTCTGATTGTGACTCCGGGAACTTTTCAAACCACCCTTGTAACTCACAAGGGGACCCTCCATATTGTAAATCACGAATTTTGATGCACTTCAGATATGTTGTAGAGGGACTTACCCTGAGTACCTGGCTATCCGGTTTTTTAGCGACTGGCTTTGGTTTTTGAGAAAATCGATTTTGAAGTTCATTGCGCGCTTTGTATATCCGTAACATGAGATGTGTTTCGAGCAAGTCAGCGTAGCGCAACGGTAAAGGTTCACGGTTACCGTGGTGGAGGTACTGTGTTCGAATCCTGCTTGTGTACTTTTCTTTTTTTCAAAATCTACCGAATTTTTCAATTTTATTTCAAAGAATATCAACAAACAGTGTAAGGCGTGCGAAATTATAAAGATATATTCAATTATTAATTTTTTTCAAATATTCATTGCGTTTGTGGTTCGCATCATATTCTCCCAATTCATCTTCTTCGTTGAACTCTATCAATTCATCGTCAATAATGATCTGTCTTTCGGCCAAGAGATCCTGTATTGCAATACATATCTCATCACCAATTGCAACGGAATTGGCAGAAATCACGCTAGGCGGGTTACGAAATTCAAATCGCGGAGTAAATTTTCGTCGTATTTAATGGCATTTGTGATTTCGCCTTTTGATTCTTCGTTCATCTCCTCTAGTTGTGGATCTTCTTCATGCTGCACTACTGCAGAAGCACTTGGTTCTTCCATTTCACAAAATTTTTCTAACACACGAAATTAGAGACGCTTTGCGAGCAACTGACGCCGTAGTTAGATGCGAACGTAAAGGAATGCAACTCGCATCGTCATTGGACTAAGAGCTGGGGTGATACAAGAAGTGACAGTTGTACGAACATTTGGAACTCCATCTGCGAACCAAAAACGGAATTAATATTTCAAAAAAACTTACAGTAAATCCAGCGCGGTAGCCATGATCCTTCACTGATGCGCTACGCTGACTTGCTCGAAATACATCTCATTTTACAGATATTCAAAGCGCGCAATGAACTTCAATTTTCTCAAAGACCAAGGCCCGTCGCTAAAAAATCGGATGGCAAGGTACTCAGGGTAAGTGCCTTTACAACATATCTGAAGCGCATCAAAATCTGAAATATACAGTATGGAGGGTCCCCTTGGCAGCGTTAGACTTAAGCATTGTAACTATATAAACTGTCCTGTGGTAGACACGACCTGAAAAGGCGCAAGTGTTGCGCCGAAACTTGTCGTCTGAAATAAATTACTTTGATGATACGCCTGTGGTGGTTCTTTTTCTTTATTTAATCACACAGCTGGGATGGTGTTCCGTAAGCTCCTATTTCGTTCATTAGGCGGAAGTCAAGGAACATGGTATCAACCTGGGAGCCGGAGTCCATCGCTTTCTGGGTCTCTATAATGAAAAGAGCGAGCTGGGCCTTACAGGATCTTTTGTCTTCGGAACCCTTCTTTATTTCTCAGCCAAAGATTTTCGCTCTCAAGAAATGTAATTCGCGAGCATAGAACTTGTTAGAAAATTCTGCAACAGACCGACGTGCCACTTAGTTTTGAAGAATAACACAGAGGCCGCCAGCTGCTGTGTACAGCAGAGACACCGAGGCAGCCGGATGGGCGCTCGCGAGTCGCTGGGCCGGTTACGTCAGCCGCGAACGCATCGCGAGTGCGGAGAGGCCCCGCGCCTCCCCGTATTTGCATACAGAGGCGCGACACGCCGAAACAACGCGCCACGCCTGCCAACCACCTTGACTCACTCACCGACTATTATATCTGCATTTCCTCCAGCCCGCCCCGCCCAGTTTGCTCTATTGTCGCTGGGTACCGGTACCACGATCTAATACTGACTCACGCTACCAGTAAAGTAGTCCGTGTTATTTCCATCGAGAAGTACGCTGCTTTTAGGCTTAAATTGTAAACACAATGGAAATTGTGCTGAAACAGTAGCTAATTCCCCCGTGAACATTCTTGCTTTTTTTCATTTTGTTCCGACTCTTTTGCACCTGGTGTGAAGGACACATTAATGACACACACCGAAGTGGTGAGCTTCGGTAAATTTACAGTGACACAGTGGCGCTCTCTCTCAAGGTAGCTGGTTCAGATCCCGGCAGAATCAGCACGTAGACATCGAGGCGTAAAGTTTCCGATGCTTCCCGCTTTCTCAAACAAATCCCAAATATCAAACCAGTGTCATGAACGGATAACATAAGAAACTACAACTCCTAAAACGCACACTAAATCATTGCTGTTAGGCGCACAGAAAGTCTAATCCACATTCCACTACGTCGACATGCTAACACCTTGATTTAATTACGCAAAAGCTGTGATATACGAAGTATGTTGAGGCAGAAGTAATATCGATGGTATACGATTTTCAATAATAGCAAATTACGCATCCTGTTGGTCTAAGGTCGATGCTTTTGTGTATAGGAAAGTCGCACCGGCAGAAAAATGTACTGTGGCCGAACGGTTCTAGGCGCTTCAGTCCGGAACCAAGCGGCTGCTATGGTCGCAGGTTCGTTTCCTGCCTCGGGCATGGATGTGTGTGATGTCCTTAGGTTAGCTAGGTTTAAGTAGTTCTAAGTCTAGAGGACTGATGGCATCAGATGTAAGTCCCATAGTGCTCAGAGCCATTTGAACCATTTTTTGAAAATTGTAGCAAAACGCACGAAGCCCTTCAGACGCTTGACTTACTACAGGGACTGGTAGCTGACACTCAACATTAATAAATGTTTCCAGAAGGAGATTTTCACTCTGTAGCGGAGTGTGCGCTGATATGAAACTTCCTGGCAGATTCCGCACCGACACTCGAACTCGGGACCTTTGCCTTTCGCGGGCAAGTGCTCTACCATCTGAGCTACGATAGCACGACTCACACCCCGTCTTCACAGCTTTACTTCTGCCAGTACCTCGTCTCCTGAGGACGCTGTGAGGACGGGGCGTGAGTCGTGCTTGGGTAGCTCAGATGGTAGAGCACTTGCCCGCGAAAGGCAAAGGTCCCGAGTTCGAGTCTCGGTCCGACACACAGTTTTAATCTGCCAGGAAGTTTCATGCACACTCTGCTGCAGAGTGAAAAATCACATTCTGGAGACATCCTCCAGCCTGTGGCTAAGCCATGTCTCCGCAATATCCTTTCTTTCAGGAGTGCTATTTCTGCAAGGTGCGCAGGATAGCTTCTGTAAAGTTTGGAGGTACTGGCAGAAGTAAATCTAAGAGGACGGGGCGTGAGTCGTGCTTGGGTAGCTCAGATGGTAGAGCACTTGCCCGCGAAAGGCAAAGGTCCCGAGTTCAAGTCTCGGTCCGGCACACAGTTTTATTCTGCCAGGAAGTTTCATTAACAAATGTTACGCACTCCGCGTAAAAAGGCAGAAATGACCATTACTATTCGATTACATTGTTGACGATAACCAACTGGAAACAAGAACCTACCAGAGTAACTTGAAACAGAACGAATATAAACGATACTAGCTGCAGGAAAATCACATACCAGGCTGGGACTGACTGGAAGAATTCTACTGAACGGTAACTCGCCCACGAAACAAGTAGTTCGGCCGTTTCGTGATTGTTCCTCGCCCGTCTCGAACCTTTAATCGGTGGGATTGTTTGGAAAGATAGTGAAAGTCCAAAGAAGCTACAGGGTTTCGCTACAGGTTCGTTTAGTAAGCGCCAAAGCGCCAAGGAGATGCTAATCAAACTGCTGTGGTACAGGCTAAAAGAGAGGCGGTGCGCACCAAGGAGAGGTTTACTATTAAAATTCCTAGCAATGTTGCCAGATTTCCACTAAGAAATGAGCTAAATGTATTCGCAAAAAAAGCCAGAAAATAGCTGAAATAAAACAAGCTGTATTATTGGGCAATGCATACGTAAACACTAGCGTTATCTATTCCAAGTGGTAGGAGATTACACAATTCAAGACTGTGTTTAATCCAAAACACAACAGCAGCTGCATTGCCTTTTTCAAGATCAGAATGTTACATAAAAATTGTAAAATCTTTCCATAGTTCTCACTGTAGTACTGAATAACTACCCAAGAATATTTGTTTGAGCTAATGTCTGCGGAACTGCCAACAAGCAAACTGGAAGGCCTCTCACCTATATGTTTGCAGAGATCCTCGCTGAAGTGATTTGCCAGGATGTTCTTCATAACAGCACTATATTCAGTACAGTGCATACGAATATGCTGTGTCGTGTTCGTACAAGAACTTGTGAATGGCAGATTTCACCAAGGCGATTAGATGCTACCACAGCAATATGTGCGCACACAAGTAGTGCAAGAGTTCCTTCAGCATGGTTTGTTTACTCATTCTTAACAATTGGCTAGTGTTCTAGTTCCCTTTCGCGAGATGATAACGCCTTTATAGCAGTGCCAAGCTCCTTTGTTTTAGCATGGCTCTGATAAAATATTGTGCCTACGAGTTCACACCGACACAGTTTGCAGTAATCCTTTGTTGCGTTATTCACAACTTCAGCCAGTCTCTAAATTGTTCCTCTCTGAGCTACTCTTTACGGAACTTCTGAGTGTAATGTACTTGTCACGGCATTTCCAATACAAGGCCTGGAACAAAAAGTAAACTATCGTGGTTGATGTGTATTTTACTGCAGTGCCTATTTAGGAGGGGGTGGGGGTGGGGGTGGGGGGTGGGGGGGTAGGGACGTATGCAAAAATACAATAAGACAGACATTGTTAAACAACACTAGATGTATGAAGTACAATTTGATCAAATTTTGTCGGCAAGCAAGCCAAATGTAATCAAAGTTGATTTTATTTTTATAGATTTTTTTATACTTTGGAATCAGGTTCTTGAAAAATAATTTTCCCACTTACTTATATCACTTGTGTAGTTCAGTTTGAAACAGCTCCAGAAAATAGTTGCTCTACAGGATTTTGCCTCATATCTTAACTCCTTGTAAGACGCTTCATTTTATTGGCACTAATAGAGAGAATGTATAGCTACTCAAAAACTTAACATTTTTGAAAAACACAAAAGAATAAAAATTTTTAGAAGTGTGTCTTGTGCAGACACAACTTGAGATTTTATTTCTATGACTCTCATATAAAATAGTAGCCCATTTTTAAAGCAAAAATGTATTTAAATAAAGATCATCCCGTCAGTTTCCTTCGCAAGTTCTTTTCTCACACTAAAAGTACCTCGCAATATCTGCACTGTAACATTACATTATTTCTTACACAAAAAATGCTGTGCTGAATAAAAATTATCTGTTCCTCTCCTCAGTTCAGTTTCTGGCACACCGTGACTAGCAGAGCTGTGGAGTGTATGATTTCTGATTCGTTCCGTATAAATACAGGTCTGCTTTGCTTAAACAAGCTTCCTCCATTGTCGTGAAGTTGAGATACTCTGGTGATGAACGTTACGCTGCAACAGCGTAGCCAGTGATGCTACCAACAGTTTGTATCTCATAGTTACGTTTTTTGGTCTTGGGTATGTGTATGGTGACGTGCCCGGAACACACACCAACATAGCATTATTTTGCTGTGGTTCAAAATGGATCTGAGCACTATGGGACTTAACATCTGAGGTCATCAGTCCCCTAGAACTTAGAACTACTTAAACCTAACTAACCTAAGGACAGCACACACATCCATGCCCGAGGCAGGATTCGAACCTGCGACCGTAGCGGTCGCGCGGTTCTGGACTGTAGCGCCTAGAACCGTTCGTCCACCCAGGTCGGCAAGGATGAGTTAGACTTCGCTCCTGATCCCAGCATCCAACATCACTACCCTTGGGCGCTGATGACCACGCTGTTTAGTGCCCGAAAACCTCAACCCCCCCCCCCCCCCCCCCCACACACACACACATCACTACCCTCTCTGGTTTCAGCTCCTGAAGAAGAATGGGCTGCCACTTCTCCACAGACATTCAGATACCTTTTTTGAAAGTGGCCTCAGTAGGGCTCACGCTCTCATACAGGCGAATGATACAAACATGCCGTACCACATGTGCTGAGGTACATGACAGCCATTTTCGAAGCCTTTCCAGGCCTCTACATTCGCTTCGAGCAAGTATGGGTTATTTTTTGCTGGCAACTTGAAACTGCAACAATCACTGTGGCTCGTTTGTGAACGCATACCAACTGTGTTGTGGCCGAACGGTTCTAGGCCCTTCAGTCCGGAACCGCGCTGCTGCTACGGTCGCAGGTTCGAATCCTGCCTCTGGCATGGATGTGCGTGATGTCCTTAGGTTAATCAGATTTAAGTAGTACTAAGTCTAGGGGACTGATGACCTCAGATGTTAAGTCCCAAAGTGCTCAGAACCATTTGAACCATTTTTTGAAGAATCTCCGGGAACATATCCAGGGACTCTCAGATTTCATACAACTTTCAGAGGCTCTGTTTGCTGCACGTGGGGACGTCATACAGAATTGCGAAAGACACAGCTCTTGTAAAATGGTGTAATTCTATTAACCCGCGTATTATCATTAATGTTGTACAAAATCACGTCAGTCATGTGTATCCTCCTTATCCAGCAAGTTCAGTGAGCGCTGGTGTATGCGGTGTACGAACATAGCAGAGCGTTGGCTGAAGCCTTCACGTCGTGTGGAGCTGGCGGCGGCTGGTAGGCATCACTAGGGACCGGATGTCCTCCCACGCCCGCAGATAGGCCGCAGCAGCTTCCGCGGACTCGCAGATTACTGCGGCCGTTACCCTCGGAGAAAAGCAATAGCAGCAAGAGAGCGCAAAGAACGCGCAGGCGCCAAGCTGTCACACGACCCTGTGGAACACCATGTATGTGAAGGCCCTCAAGTTAAAGCATCTGGCATGTCGCGCTTGGATGTTTGATTCGCCCTCTGGGGACTGCCAGGAAGCCACACAGCCGTGCAGCATGAGTACCACCGTAACCAGCGGCTCCTATAACCAGGCTGACGGTGCCGGCGCGCAACGACGCACGCTGCCCACCGCGAAACTGAACGCGGTAAGGAAAGTATATAAGTGGAGCAGAGACGAATGTGAAAGCATTACAGAGAAGATAGGAGCTGTAAATCGGGAAATTCATTTACCAAAGCGACTCTGACAAGGGACGATTGTTATGTACGTCACCTGGAAACGACCGAAACGGCGAAGCAGATCGGCTTTTCAGGCACTGCTGTCCTGAGCATATTTGGAAAACTGAGTAGATGATTAGGTGCTCGACGCCCATGTTTTATCACAGAACGTGGAGATCGGCGGTTCGCCCGCTCTGTAAAGCGGTGACCTGCAGTACATCCGAAGTCACACGTGATCGGAAGCACACCAGCGCACATTGTTGAACAGGTTACTCCACAGCAGATGACCCCTACGCGTCCCTACGTCGAAATCGTTAATACGATTGCAATGGACACGGGATCGTCTGGAATGAGCGGTGAAACTTGTCGCCCGGTCGAATGAATCACGTTTCTTGTCATACCAGGTCGGTGGCCGTGTCCGGCTTCGCCGGCACCCAACCGAATGTAAATGCGAAGAGAGACATATACGATAGCAGGTTGTGGTAGAATCATAATCTCGGCGACATTGACCCGCCCTTCCATGGGACCAGTGGTAGTAATCTACGGTACCATGGCAACTGTGAACCACGTAAACATTACTGAGGATCAAATCCATCTTTTCGTGCTTGATGTCTTCCCCGACGGTGATGGTATGTATCCTCCAGCAGGAAAACAGTCCTCGTCGCAAGATCATAGTCGAACTACAATGGTCTGGATAGCACATACGTACCTTGACAACGAAGTTCACTTTATGTGAATACGGTGGAACACATCTTAGAGGCTATCGGGCGTTACTTCCGCGCCTACAAACCACTGGCCCTAGTGTGGGGAAACTGCGTGACTTTGTATACACCATCTGGCGCCTCATACCTCCCGAAGGATTTGTCGAAATTACGGACAATAGGTAACAACGGTAAAACGCCAGAAGTAACTGTCGGGAGCGACTTAGAGTGGAATAAGGATTATTGATTAAGAGACGTTGTCTTCACGGAGTAATACACTGTCAAAATGTCGAAAGCATAGGCCTACGCTTCAAGAAGAGTCACGTAAATATGTCTCCAGATGGCGACGATGAACTTTGAGAACTAACAAGGAACCCCTTGAGTCAAAGGTCACAAGCTAAATCTTCAGTAAGGCTCATTTGAAAGTGCTGAGTTAACAATTATCGCAGGAAACATATTAGCTGCTAGTGACTCACCATGTGCATCAGGACGGCGACAGAAAATGAGTGTCAGGGAGGAGCATATAACAATCTTCTATGGGAGGTACTTATTACACATCACAAAATGGACATCGTCGACATTCAAGAAACGTTCAAAACAAACCATTAACTTGCACAATGAACACCGAATGAAAAGTGGCGCCTCACAGTAATCACCAACGTTCGCACCTTCGAGATCGAAGACGAAATTGTTTTAGGTTACAAACCGTGCCAGACGTCCTGTTAGGTGTCCACTCTTAAATCATATTGGTGTAACGCGCTGATGAGAACTGATGGAATGTGACGGCATCCAACAGAATGCGAAACAGTCTCTAGTCGAGCTTATCGTCAAACTGGTTACCCTTTAAGGCGTAGCTGCAGCTAGTGCGATACGTTTTACAGGCAAGGAAGAAAATCATATAGAGGCTGAATTTGTCCAGTAGTTCCAGGCGGTATGAACTGCAATGTCACGCACTTTTCACGAGTTATAGATTGCTCTAAGGGAGTATGATTTTTCTACGCCGGGCAGGAATCAAGCAAAGGCAAGTTATTTTGACCAGCTAGTAGCCAAAAGCTGTGCTCCTACCATAGTTGTAGCTTCTGTTACACGCTTTTTCCCACTCTTGCATACTGTGACGTAAACAGTCCCTACTGCCTTACAAGATCACGCCCACGAGAAAAACTCGAAGGGGCAGAGCAGCTAAAACTTCTCGCAGCACAATAAAATAATAACTTTCCAGCCAGTTTACCATCCACTTTAACAGTAGGCATATTTGTATACGAATGCACGAAAGGCGCTGATGTTAGTTGATCTTGATACAACTCTCTTGGTACCTCTTACTTCCAGGGTTCCTTTGATGCATTCCCTCTTGAAATTCTAATTGGTCGGACTAGAAAACAAATTCGAAACTCAACGATAAGTTTCTTTATCTCACCTACGATTTTTCGGGCCGATTCTGCAGTTTGCTGTGCATTATTCGAAGATATGCAACCACCCATTGCTTCCCTTGAAATCACTGTATGTCGCGCGCAATTTTATGTGCATAAAGTACATCCTGTAAATGGTATCAATCATCCTTGAAACGCGCAACACCAGTTTTTGTAACAGGTGCGCCCTGTCCTCCCTTAAATATCCGTAGTTTTTGTTATGCACTAGACGGTTATGTTTAGTACAACGATTGTCCTTTTACTACGTTTCACAGGGTTCAAAAATGGTTCAAATGGCTCTGAGCACAATGGGACTTAACTTCTATGGTCATCAGTCCCCTAGAACTTAGAACTACTTAAACCTAACTAACCTAAGGACATCACACAACACCCAGTCATCACGAGGCAGAGAAAATCCCTGACCCCGCCGGGAATCGAAGTTTCACTGGGGGTGGGATTTGTAGCTACAGGGCTTGACACCTGCTTCAGTATCACTTTCACTTGTTAAGCAGAAATCGCCATCTCTTTACTCCTCATGTGCGTTGTCCACACGGTCGAGAATATACAACACGACACATTCCACTGACTCATCTTGGAGAAACGCTAATACTTCTTATCACTTCTATCTCACTCTGCGAAATTATTTGGGTTCCCTTCTGACGAAATGTCAACTTCGGCAACTGTTGTTGCAGATATAATGCAATGTTTGCTTCGTTTACCGTTGCCGTTGCTCTGCTTTACATCAATACCACTAACACTTTAGCACTGTTGTGAGTTACCCGTGGGCTACGCTGTTCAAACGCTCCGTATGCTCATGCTGTGCCCACCGTTGGGTCCCCCCAGTTCCGGCCCCCGTAGCCATCAGTAGCCAATATTGTGGTAGCATGGTAGACAATATGTGGGGCGTCGAATGCCGTAGACATCATTAGTCTTTTACAAGCTGCCACTGGAGGGGTTCCTTGTAAGACCTCACGCAGAGGCTACCAGACACACATTTTTCTCTAACACAATTTGCGAATGCAACATGAAGAGGGGAAGGCCTGGTGGTACTAGAAGTACCCTCCGCCACACACCGTAAGGTAGCTTGCGATGTAGAGAAGGAAACCTTCCTGGTCTCGTGTTCTGCGCTGACTTACAACGAGAGCAATTTCTCGGTCACCGTTACACTGTTGACAAGACTCACATATTAGCCATAGGTCCCTGAGGAGCCTCTTGTAGCGTCTCATCGCAGCGTAGTCTTCACCTGACAACGCCATACGCTAAACACAGTATTGGAAGAGAAACTGGAGACGATTGTTATCTTCAATGGTATAACTAACATGAAACTATCCGCTGAGCCTAATGTGCGTCTAAAGGCCATAATATCAACGATAACAGTTTGATAGGAACAAAGCTGTCGTGGTAGATCTACTGTTAACAAATGTCTTGCAAAGCAGGTGCTTTCACACAAGCGAAAGAAGAGGGAAGGGAGGTTTCAAAAAATGGTTCAAATGGCTCTGAGCACTATGGGACTTAACATCTATGGTCATCAGTCCCCTAGAACTTAGACCTACTTAAACCTAACTAACCTAAGGACATCACACAACACCCAGTCATCACGAGGCAGAGAAAATCCCTGACCCCGCCGGGAATCGAACCCGGGCTTGGGAAGCGAGAACGCTACCGCACGATGATGAGCTGCGGACGGGAGGTTTCAACAAACCATCGAAAATGACATATTTTACAGTCACTGTGTGCCATATTGCAGTCTCCCCTCTACGATTCTTCGGGATGACTCATCTAACAAAAGCAGAAAATTTAAAATTTACATTACACTCTTTTCATCGGTGTCTAACGCGCGAGCGAGTCGACATTCCCTAAAGTAAAGAGCGCCTGTCTGTTAATGCATTAAATGAATTACAAGGGCTGCCAGCGGCAGTGCAGAAGTAACGCAAGCAGCCGGTGCTCTCGACGGAGCAGGAAGCCATACATCAGCAGAGTGCGCCTGATACGGAGACGCGTCAGAAGCACTCCGTCTCCTCTTCTTTACGGCCAGGCTGAGGGGGCTTTGTAAGCTCTACGAGTCGACGTTTACCGCCCCTCACACTCAGCTGTAAATGTTACCGAGTTGTTCGATAGATCAAGGGGCTCAGGACTCAAGTTTATGACAGCATATAAAAGGCAGCGTAGTATGATGCATCGGTTAAGAACGATAGGAATCCACGAATCTAAACGCTAGCAACTTCGGTGTACTAACGCACAAAACTGTCCTTCGCGTCGCACACGACAGTAAAAACCCGACAGTAGGTTCATTACTCACTTTTGAAGGCAGAGTTCCAGCGTTCAAAAGCTTTATTACCAAAGACAATGCTCTCGAGCGTGAGAATAGGACGAATGAAGCATTAAACACAGACCCCAGTTGACATGAAGAACTACGGTCGCTATTGTCCGAACTGTCAGACGCGGAGGCGGATCTGTTCGTGAATCAGGCTGAGATATGGCGAAGTTTTATTGGTTCTTTTGTTAATTTTGTAGGGGAACGAAGTGACTGTGACGCACCGTATGGTGGATTGCGGAGTATGTATGTAGATGTAGACTGTCGCTATCTACGTTGCACACACCTGCAATGCGCACAAGAACACATTTCGCAGAATGTATCTTGCACTCTGTATCTGGATGTGCACTGTTTTGGAGCTTCGAGGAAGATCACAGCCATACGCCGGTCGAAGAATGGGTCTCTGTTCTTGTGATGGTGGAGGTAGTAAGTTCCTGCGGGACCAAACTGCTGAGGTCATCGGTCCCTAAGCTTACACACTACTTAATCTAACTTAAATGAACTTACGCTAATGACAACACACGCATTCATGCCCGAGGGAGGACGCGAACCTCTGACGGGAGGAGCCGCGCGAACCGTGGCAAAGCGTCTCAGATAGCGAGGCTACCCCGTGCGTGCTCTGTTCTTGTGTTTTCCTCTTACCGACTGAGCTATCCAGGCACGACTCAGTTAGAGCCTTCAGCTGGTAGAAACGCTGCTTACAAAAGGAAAGGACTCAGGTTCGAATCTAACAGCAGCACTCGTTCTAACCTGTCAGGAGGCGCCAATGATACGGCTACCAAGACGAAAATACTTTTCAAGCAGTCCGATTTATTCAACGCCCGATGAAGAACATGATAGTATACTTGCGGCGACAACTGTATGATATACAGGAGTTGGACGAAACTATGAAAACACCAAAAACACACTACGTTACCGTGCCTAATGCGGTGTAGGAAACCCGTTGGCATTCAAAGCAACTTAGTCATCTCGGAATGGATAAACACAGGTCCTGTATGGTGGTGGTGGATCACGACCCCCCTTCCAAGTCGACCACAAAGGTTCAGTAACGCTGGGAACTGATGACTGCGGCGGTGAGGGGAGATGCGAAAACTCATCCTCGTGCTTTGAGAGCGTCCTGCACGATGCAAACTGTGTGAACAGTGGTCCTTTCGTCATTACACACAGCACATCAACTTTGGGCAACAAACATTGCACCATGGTATGAGGCAATGATCATCCATAATCGTCACGTAATTGTTAGCAGTGATGCTTTACCAGGCGGTCCGGCCGATGTGGCCGAGCGGTTCTAGGCTCTTCAGTCTGGCACCGCGCGAGCGCTACGGTCGCAGGTTCGAATCCTGCCTCGGACATATACGTGTGTGATGTACTTAGGTTAGTTAGGTTTAAGTAGTTCTAAGTTCTAGGGGACTGATGACCTCAGATGTTAAGTCCCAAAGTGCTCAGAGCCATTTTTGAACCAGGCCGTCCTGCCCTCTACCGAATCTGAAATCCCGCCGCTTGCTGTGTACGGCGCTGCTGTCAAAGTGTTGCTCTCTGGAGGCTGTTCTCGCGACCTGTGGTGTGCAGCGATCACAGACGACGTACTCTTCTTCGTGACACCGAAGTGCAGACAGGAACTAGCCAGTAGTATGGGCCGCCTCTAGCGGTTGTATGTTAGTTTTCCTCGTTGTGTAGCGGAGTGCAGTCACAGATGTAGAAGCTGTTGTGACAGGTTTTAGATCGCGCCGTTATAGACAGCCGAGTCTAGTTGCATACTGTTAAGTGTTCCTGTTAGAGTCGAAGTGCTCTGAAGAGGCCTGTTTTCCTCATATTTTGCTTCTTTAGTTAGTAAGTGGCGAACTGATCGAGCATCGGTTAAAGTGGCCAAATAGTATCGGCTGCAGTCCTTCGTGTTCTGACTATTGTAGCGGGTTTAGTGTTTGTGTACCACGCATTCGAAATTTGTTTTGGCTCCTTTGTGTTTCCGTAATGTCATTTAGTTATGGATTAGGGCAGAGACGTTCGTTTCGTAGGCGAACTGTGTGCAAGGTTGTAGGGTCGGTAAGTATTTGTCCGTGGCCGGCCAGTGTCGCCGAGCGGTTCTAGGCGCTAGAGCCTGGAACCACGCGACCGCTACGGTCGCAGGTTCGAATCCTGCCTCGGGCATGGATGTGTGTGATGTCCTTAGGTTAGTTAGGTTTAAGTAGTTCTAAGTTCTACGGGACTGATGATCTCAGAAGTTAAGTCCCATAGTGCTCAGAGCCATTTGAACCATTTAGTACTTGTCCGTCAGTCAACGTGTGTATTCCGGTTGGTTCACGCACCGTGTCTTGGGAACTTGATTTCGGTTCGCTTTGCGAGGTGTTCTCAGTGACATGCGTTTGTTACTGGTACAGTGACATTGGCTGGGCTTGTGAAGCGTCTGGAGGTTTGTACATCCATACTTATTTCCCTATGCTTCGTACGATCAGCTGTACTTGGAATTTTTTGGTTGTGCAATCTTACTGTAATGAAGCACTAGTTTCTGTAGAAGTTATTACGCATTGCTCTGGTCAGCTTAATGATGTGCTACGAAAAATGCATCGAGTTAGCTATTACGCGGTATGTTCCTGAATTGTTCTTTCGGCTCTCACATGGCTTGCTAACCTACGTACAGGTATTTGGCGAGGGTTGCTAGAGGGAGTTAAATTCCGCTGTCCGTGTGGTATTAAAGTGTCGCTCTTGGTGATGGCTTATTCATCGAATGTGTGTGCGCCTAGTTACGTTGTCGTTTTGTGTTTCTTTGTGCGTTGTTTACCGTGTGTTGATTAGTTTGCTTTGAGTTTCATGTTGTCTTGCCTTGTTGTAGGTAACGACGTGTATGTAGCCTGCCGTATGTGAACTTTACCTAAAATTAGTTCCGTTTGCTGTGTGCACATCCCCTATTTTATTGCGTTGTATCCTAGTGGTGTGTGTGTGTGTGTGTGTGTGTGTGTGTGTGTGTGTGTGTGTGTGTGTGCGTGCGTGCTACTGCTGACGTGTTTTTGTTGTCAAGTTGTGCGCTGTCTTCATGGCTATCCTGATCTCTCACAGCAAAATCATATTGTGAACATTTGAAATCTGTGATGAATTAGTCTAGGTCGCTGACTTTTATCAGCAATACAGTCGTATGCTTATGGTACAATGCCAGTTGTCAGGCCAGTGCCACTTAAGTGATAAAGATGGTTACCTTTTGCTGCCATCTGGAAACCTAGTCTGGGCTAGGGCTAGTGCCAATTCGAATGAGAGGCTTAAAAAAAAAAAAGGTTCAATTGGCTCTGAGCACTATGGGGCTTAACTGCGGTCATCAATCCCCTAGAACTTAGAACTACTTAAACCTAACTAACCTAAGGACATCACACACATCCACGTTCGAGGAAGCATTCGAACCTGCGACCGTAGCGCAGTTCCAGACTGAAGCGCCTAGAACCGCTCGGAGAGGCAGACCATACTATAGTATTATATTATAATAGATTTCTGCTGGCATCGTGTAAGGTGACATTATTGAACGCTCCAGTTAAGTAGATTGGGTTTAGCTTAAGAGTGCTGCTACTGTTTATTAACGTATAGACAATTTTTGTACTAACTGGGTAGGTCAAGTGTCTATGTATGTGATTTATGTTATGGTCAACATGTTTTCATAATGGTTTCCATTTCATATCTTATGACGCCTGAGATTCTGAAGGCATCACTGAACAATCTTTTAGGGTGTTTCCTACAGTTGAATATTTTTCGACGGGATGTATTTATCCCATGACCTTTTTGAATGTGTTCAGCGAGTGGTGTTGTATTGTATGTTAACCGGGGGCCTAGAAACGACGGGCAGGCTCCGTCCCTGCCGCAGCCGCAGTGGTCCACAACCCCACGACGACTACCGCAGTCCACTTCACCCCTCCGCCGCCCCACACCGAATCCAGGGTTATTGTGTTATTGTGCGGTTCGGCTCCCGGTGGACCCCCCAGGAAACGTCTCACACCAGACAAGTGTAACCCCTATGTTTGCGTGGTACAGTGGTACGCGTACGTGGAGAACTTGGTTGAGCAGCAATCGCCGACGTAGTGTAACTGAGGCGGAATAAGGGGAACCAGCCCGCATTCGCCGAGGCAGATGGAAAACCGCTTAAAACCATCCACAGTCTGGACGGTTCAATGGACCTACACAAATCCGCCGGGCGGATTCGGGCCGGAGACCAGCCGCTCCTTCCCGCCCGGAAAGCCGTGCGTTAGACCGAACGGCCAATCGGGCGGACGCCAGTGGTGTTAGCCTGACACGACTTCAATTATATAGATGTGTGTTCCGACACGTCCACTTCACACTGATGGGGTCCACTCAGCACATGAGGGGCGCGCGCCGTCGTCACTGCTGACTTTACGCTCATCGAGATGGGAGCGTCTTCCTATCTTGCACCTGGCCCACAGTTCCGTCGGGTGGACTTAACAATGACATCGGATCACAAGAAGTTTGAGTTTAAATGGAAAAATTAACAAAAAAGAATCTGAATAAAACACCCCAGCGCTCCACTTCGCAACCACTATATGACTGCCTAAACCAGGGGTCTCCAAACTTTTTAGTCTGGGCTACATTGACTCCTCCACAAAGTCATAAGGACCAAGATCTACCTAGTGGGATTAAAGCACTGTAGCACTCCACGATCACCGCAATGTAAGGCTAAAGGAAAGATGAAATCGCAAAAATAGCTAGCACTGAAACGAACTACTATTTTTATTTAATTACATAATTTTGATTGGTGGACGTACCAGACCGAAATTCTAGCGTATTTTACTCTGTCGAATTTCACCAACAAAAAAGTATGTCTGCACATTCTTCATGAAAGCGTCCTGTAAAGTCAACGAAATCTCAAAATCATTGTTAGCAACACTATTACTGCAAGACGTAACAGAGGTAGAGTATGTCAACGCATTGTTATTTCAAGCGGCGCAACAATAATTTTAGTTATGTAGTCTTGTAGCGAGTAGCAGAGCCAATGTCGTGGTGTATTGGTCGCGATAGGCCTCGAAACTCAATTGTTGGCAGTATAGGTACCGGGCAGGATACCGGGGATGTCCGGCCAGCTAACCCGGGCCTGTTTGCCGGCTCTCGCGTGCCGGTTTCGGCCCGCGGGCCGTAGTTTGGAGACCCCTGGCCTAAACCATCATCGAACCCCCGCTATGTTTCAGTTTCGGAACGTAAACTTAAGCCACCAAAATTCATCTAAGATAATTTTCCTCCGCTGCTCCACGGTCCAGGTTTTACGTCTTTGTGGTTTTAAAGGCATTTGCATCACTGGTGAGTGGTTTCGGAGCTCCAGCTCACCTTGCAATTATGGAGGTCCATGGTTCGGTGCTGGCAGGAGTTGCCAGTGCGACAATTAGTGCTGCAGTGGCGTTTCCAGCTGTCTTATTTGTCGTCACAATCCTCTTCAATGACCGTCTCTCATTATCATTCAACGCACGCTTTCGCCCGGGTTGTGATTTAGCGGATGACGTTTTTCCGCTTTCCCTGTATGAGGTATAATTCTTCGGCACGGTGCCTTTTGAAACATCAAATACTTTGGCTATCTTGCTTAGGGAAGCACCCACCATAAAAGGACCAAAATTAGCCCACGTTCGGAGATACGTATCTCCGACAAATGCACTCACAAATACGCAAGACACTATCATGACCATGAGTGACATTTTAAACGTATTGAGGACAGTGCACAGGTGCCGTTCGTGATCAGACAACGGTGCAACCTACACGATGGGCTAGCATCTGCATTAATATACATAATATGAGCGTATGGCATTGATGGCCGGGAGACCCCTCGCGGGGCGGTTCGGCCGCCGCTCCACAAGTTCTTTAACGCCACTATGGCGACTTGCGAGTATATCAGGATGAAATGATGATGAACGATACACAACACCCAGTCACCTCGAGGCAGAGAAAATATCTGACCCCGCCATCAATCGAACCCGAAACCCCGTGCGCGGGAAGCGAGAATGCTACCACAAGACCACGAGCCGCGGACGGCATCTACATTTATGAACAAGCATGCGGTACTTCCGTATTTTAGTCAAACCTCCGTATTTACCTGTAGTAGGGACGACTCCTTCTGTTGTATTTACAAGTCTTACTTAACTGCAATCGGCGTTACACTACAGTATTTTCGGTTGATGTGCGGCCGCCTTTCACACTATAAGCAAGACAGAAAGTTCAGCAAAACACGATCACCTGGTATCATAGTGTGCCCTCAAACGTAACACCGAAATTGATAGAAAATAAAAATGAAAAACTGTAAATAGAGTTGAAGCTGTCATCTCTACAGTATATAGGTATAATGACACCTATCGTCGTGAGATCTTTAGCAAAATGAATGTACACAAAATGATACACCTTCTTAGCGAAGGGTTTAAGAAAACCACAAAAAACGATTCAAGTTATAGTTTACATGATTCCTACCCAAGACGCCGCAACTGTAATAATGTTAAGACAACTCAATTTTTTATCAATAAATGTATTAAAAAATTCTGCCTAGAGTCCGTACATTTGTCACAAAACGGTCCAACAATATTTAACAATAAGATATCGCCTAAGTATTGTGAATAAGTAGTAGGTACGCCCTACAAACTTTAATCACATGTCCAACTTTAAGATTTCAGTAACTGTCGTTTCCGAACGTAGTACAGAGTAATTCTTTTCTTTACATTGGACACAGATGTATATCTTACCTGTTTCTCTGATAAGCATAAAATTAAATTTCCCTTTAATGTAACTGGGGAGATTTTAATTTCTAAAGTGGATTTAATCGGGTCAGAAAATCTATAGCAACAGTCTCAACTGTACGAATCGAAAGACGATAATACATAACAAACGGAGGGCTGCCAGAAACCTGTAGTAACTTAATGCTCTTCTGATTCTCGGGTAACATGATGAAAGTTGAACTATTGCCTAGTACCGGCCGTACTCCAGTAAATCGACTGTATGTAACTATTCGGAGACATATCAGAGGCACAACTGGGACGGCATGCCGTGTCCCGTCTGCGTAAACTACTCCAATGGATTCCGCCATTCCCTCTTGGACTGTACATAATGCGAGTTAACGCCGGGGGAAGAACGAAAACAAATAGTGCTTCTTCTGTTACTTTATATTTTCGTGTCTTCTGTTCCTTTATCTCCTAACCCTTTTGTCACCGTAGCTTTAATCAAACAAATAAAAACTCTCATTTTCGTAAGCAGTTAATTACTTCTGGTTAGTAAGCCACCGACGTTACATAAGCACAATCAGGTTCTACAAGCAGCTCTATCTCGTGATTACATGAGGAACTCAGACATTAATATTTGCACGTCACAGTGTAGTTATTAAAGGCGGCCTGCTTATACCGACGTTCACGGGTTATTCCAGATTCTTAATTCCACCTCCACTGGGAAATACACTAGTCGGACTCCATTATTGTCTTTCAGCTTGGTAATATAAAAACCCTGAGTAATTTCCTTCTCTGCATGTCTTACATTGTGGATGCAGTTGAAATCCGCGCTGTTCCTGTACGCACTGTAAAGTAGCACAGAGCGTACAGTAGCAAGTCGCCATACCGATACTTATGTAATAGCATGTCGAGACTGAAATCTACAAAACAAGTGTTCATTCCGCAGGCTTGCGACCTACAATGCTGTACCAGATTAACACACTGTTATCACAACATGCTGAGTATTTTACTTTGTGAAAATCAGTACAGAATATTTATTCGCCATTTGAAAAACATAATTTACGAGCGCTGTAGCATCTTCGATGTCCTGTCACTAGCGAGCATCCGATGTGACTACAGACAATGTACAGCGATAACACCATGTGGCACGTCCACAGACCACAGAATAGTGAATGATAAAATGAAAACTTTTTAAAAGAATGACAACCCTTTTAAAAGAAGCCATCATTTCAGTGAATTCAAAATTTTCGCTGGTATGTCAATTAGTCATAATCTCCATCTGAATGTACAGCAGTGTATTTCTATAGACGCCTCATAAAGATAATCTCATCTGCAGCTTATTCCACATTCCAGAATGCTTTTGTTATTACTTTCAGTATCAGTATGTTGCTGTTTTATTTATGGAGATATTTATGGAGATATGCAACTCGAGCTATTGATCAACACTCTTACAGCACTAACCCCCAAATTCTAACGGAGTCAATGAGATTGATCATCACTACACCAACCGACTAAGAGTAACGCTTCAGTATGTTGGTAGGATGTGTCCCGAATTACAGGTGCAGGTAGGCGTCATCCGCCTACACAGTTTCTGTTCGTGCAAGTGATATAGGGCTATGATAGCCGTACCACGTCTTATTCTTGACGATAACCGATTTCTGGAGACATTCTGACCCGTTCTATGGTCTGCTCACCGTTTAAAAACAATAAATCGACATACTAACGTCTTCTCCGCACTTTCACAACAGCGTTCCCATACTTCATCTACACCCTGCTATACGTGACAATACCACATAGGTCTCAAAGAGAAGTCTGCACAGAAACTACACCGCCCTGCCAAGCCACTCAAGAATACCAGAGTCAAAATATTCGCTAGACCGAAGGGATATTGTACGGGAAGACTTCTCGCTGTGTTTGTCGGCATTAGAAGTACACAGCAAGCGGTACAAGGTTGTAAACCAGACAAGACAGACCAACGAAAAACAAGTAGCCACACGTCCCATCTGGACAGATGTCTGCGAAACTTTTATGCCGTAACTATGTCAAAGATAATTCGAGCTTATGGTGTATAGATCACATTTGTGACTATATCCAGGACTTTCTAGGAGACAAAACTCAATACTTTATTTTTAATGGGATGAAATCGACAGACGTAAACCTTGCTTCTGGAGTATCCCAAAGATGTACTACAGGGCGATTACTGATTACGACGCATATAAATGATCTAGTAGATAACATAGAAAGCTGTATGCGGCTCTTTGCAAACGATACTCTTGTGTATAGAAAGAAAACAACACTAAAAGACTGTAGCGAAATGGAGATAGAGCAGCACAGGATCAGTGGTTGGTGCGGTTGCTGGCAGATCACCCTGAACGTACATAAGTGAAAAGATCGATTACTGCCCGATTACACTATCGGTGATCAATCGCTGGAGACAGTAACAACAGTAAAATACCAACGAGCAACCGTCCGTACCGACCTTCCACATTATAATTTTCTTGATCGGATAAGACAAGTTGTAGAGAAGACAGTAGCAAGACATGCATTGGAAGAATCTAAAGGAAATTCTGAACGAAAGAAGTGGCTTACAAAACAATTGTTCGATCATTTCTCGAGTATTATTCATCAGTCTGGGATCCTGATCACGTAGAATTAACAGCAAAAATAGAGAAGATCCAACAAAGAGCGTTACGTTCCGTCATGGCTACGTTCAGTAAACATGAGAGCGCTATGGGGGTGGGGGCATCGTCCAAAAACTCCACTGGCAGTCTCTACAAAATAAGCCTTGCGTACAACGGGGAAAGCTACTGTTGAAATTTCGAGAGAGTACGTTCGAAAAAGAAATGGGCAACACATTTGTTTCTCCCATGTATGTCTCGCGAAACGACCACGACGATAAAATCAGAGTAATGACAGCTCATACGGAGGTTCATCAACAATCGTCACGAATGGAACAGCGAAGGGGGGCAAATGACAGTGGTACCAGAAGTACCCTCCGCTACACACCGAAGGAGCATAGATGTAAATGCATAATAACATTTCTATTGCGCAAACTTAAAATTCTTAATTAACTGCGTAAAATTCCTAAGATATCAGTGTTGCTACCGTTGTTGTCCACAGACTGGTTTGAAGCGACTGTCGACGCTGCTCTACGATGTGCAAGGCTCTTCCTCTCCGGAAAACTACTGCAACTTACAGAGGTTCAGGCCACTCTCTTGTCCTAGGGATGGGAAACTGCCCCTAAAGGCGGAAGAATCAGCAAAGGTCAACGGCATGAGAGCGCACAAGGCAATGGAAACCACTCCATTAAAGACACGTAACGTGTATCCACAGGACATGTGGCCTGTAATTGAAGAAGTGTCACGATGGTCTCTCCATTGGCAAAAGATTCCGGAATAGTCCCCCATTCGGATCTCTGGGAGGGACTGCCAAGGGGGCGGTTACCATGAGAAAAAATTGAATAATTAACGAATGGATAACGTTCTACGAACCGGGGCGTGGAATGTCCGAAGCTTGAACGTGGCAGAGAAACTAGGAAAACTGGAAAGGAAAATTCAAAGTCTCAATCTAGATAAAGTAGGTGTCAGTGAAATGAAGTGGAAAGCAGACAAGGATTTCTGGTCAGATGACTATAGGGTAATATCAAAAGCAGTAGAAAATGGTATAATTCATTATGAATAGGAAGGTAGGAAAGAGAGTATGTTACTGTGAACAGTTCAGTGACACGGTTGTTCTTATCAGAATCAACAGCAAAACCAACACCAACAACGATAGTCGCCGGCCGCGGTGGTCTCGCGGCTCTAGGCGCGCAGTCCGGAACCGTGCGTCTGCTACGGTCGCAGGTTCTAATCCTGCCTCGGGCATGGATGTGTGTGATGTCCTTAGGTTAGTTAGGTTTAAGTAGTTCTAACTTCTAGGGGACTAATCACCACAGCAGTTGAGTCCCATAGTGATCAGAGCCATTTGAACCATTTTTGAACCAACGATAGTCAGGTATACATGCCGACGTCGCAAGCTGAAGATGAAGTAGAGAAAGTGTATGAGGATATTGAAAGGGTAATACAGTATTTAACGGGGGATGAAAATCTAATAGTGATGGGGGATTGGAATGCAGTTGTAGGGGAAGGATTAGAAGAAAAGGTTACAGGAGAATATGGGCTAGGGACAAGGAAGGAGAGAGGAGAAAGACTAATTGAGTTCTGTGACAAGTGTCAGCTAGTACTAACGAATACCCTGTTCAAGCATCACAAGAGGAGGAGGTATATTTGGAAAAGGCTGGGTGATACGGGAAGATTTCAGTTAGATTACATCATGGCCAGACAAAGATTCCGAAATCAGATACTGGATTGCAAGGTGTGCCCAGGGTCAGATATAGTCTCAGATCACAATGTAGTAGTGATGAGGAGTAGGTTGAAGTTCAAGATATTAGCCAGGAAGAATCGATACGCAAAGAAGTGGGATACAGAAGTACTAAGGAATGAAGTTCTCTAAGGCTATAGATACAGCAATAATGAATAGCTCAGTAGGCAGTGCAGTTGAAGAGGAATGTACATCTCTAAAAAGGGCAATTACAGAAGTTAGGAAGGAAAACATGGGTACACATAAGATAACTGGGAAGAAACCATGATTAACAGAAGAAATACTTCAATTGATCGATGAAAGGAGGAAGTACAAAAATGTTCCAAGAAACTCTGGAATACAGAAATACAAGATGCTGATGAATAAAATAAATAGGAACTGCAGGGAAGCTTCGACGAAATGGCTGCAGGAAAAATGTGTTGACATCGAAAAAGAAATGATTATCGGAAGGACAGACTCAGCATACAGGAAACTCAAAACAATCTTCGGTGACACTAAGAACAAGGGTGATTACATTAAGAGTGCAACGGCATTTCCGCTGTTAAATGCAGAGGAGAGAGCGGATAGGTGGAAAGAAGACATTGAAAGCCTCTATGAGTGGGAAGATTTGATGTGATAGAAGAAATGAATCGATGTAGAAGAGATAGTGGATCCAGCATTAGAATCAGAATTTAAATGAGCTTTGGAGGACTTAACATCAAATAAGACAGGAGGGACAAATAATATTCTATCAGAATTTCTAAAATCTTTGGGGGAAGTGGCAACAAAACATCTATTCACGTTGGTGTGTTGAATGTACGAGTCTGGCGACATACCATCTGACTTTCGGAAAAGCATCGTCCACACAATTCCGAAGATGGAAGGAGCTGACAAGTGAGACAATTACCGCACAATCAGCTTAACACCTCATGCATCCAAGTTGCTTAAAAGAATACAGAAGAATGGAAAAGAAAATTGAGGATGCGCTAGATGACGGTTTGGCTTTAGGAAAGGCAAAGGGCGGTTAATAATGGAAGCAAGACTAAAGAAAAATCAAGACACGTTTATAGGATCTATCGACTTGAAAAAACCGTTCGAAAATGTAAAAAGGTGCAAGATGTTCGAAATGCTGAAAAAAATAGGGGTAAGCCATAGGAGAGAGGGGTCATATACAGTATGTACAACAGCCAAGAGGGAGTAATAAGAGTGGACAACCAAGAACGAAGTGCTTGTGTTAAAAAGGGTGCAAGACAAGGATGTAGCCTTTCGCTCCTGCTGTTCAATCTATACATCGAGGGTGTAATGATGGAAGTAAAAGAAATTAAAATTCAAGGTGAAAGGATATCAATGATACGATTCGCTGATGACATTGCTATTCTGAGTGAAAGCGAAGAAGAATTATACGATCTGCTGAACGGAATGAACAATCTAATGAGTAAGGGTATGGATTGAGAGTAAATCGAAGAAAGGCGAAGGTAAAGAGAACTAGTAGAAATGAGAACAGCGAGAAATGATCAGGATTGATGGTCACGAAGTAGATGAGGTTGAGGAATTCTGCAGCCTAGGCAGTAAATTAACCAATGACAGACGGAGCAAGGAGGGCAATGGCAATGGCAAAAAGGACATTCCTGGCCAAGGGAAGTCTACTAATATCAAATATCGGCCTTAGTTTGAGGAAGAAATTTCTGAGAATGTACGTCTGGAGTACCGTACGGCATTGCATGGCAGTGAAACACGGACTGCGGGAAAACCGGAACAGAAGAGAATCGAGGCATTTGAGATGTGGTGCTACAGACGAATGTTGAAAATTTGGTGGACTGATAAGGTAAGGAACGATGAGGTTCTGCGCAGAATCGGAGAGGAAAGGAAACTGTGGAAAACGCTGATAAGGAGAAGGGGCAGGATAATAGGGCATCTCTTAACGACATGAGGGGATGACTTCCATGGTACTAGAGGCAGCTGTAGAGGGAGATTGGAATACATCCAGCAAATAACTGAAGGCGTGGGTTGCAAGTGATATTCTGAAATGAAGAGGTTAGCACAGGAGAGAAATTCTTGGCGGGATCCATCAAACCAGTCGGAAGACCGATGGAAAAAAAGGGCCTACGTCTATATTCGATGTTAACAAATTTCCCTTCTTCAGAAACGCTTTTCTTGCCATTGCCAGTGTACCTTTTATATCCTCTGTACTTCGCCCTCATCAGTTATTTTGCTGCGCAAATAGCAAAACCTATCTACTACTGTGTCTCATTTTCTAACCCAATTCCTCAGCATAACTGATTCAATTCGACAAAATTCCATTATCCTTGTATTGCTTTTGTTGATGTTCATCTTAAGTCATCGTTTTAAGACACTATCCATTCCGTTCAACTGCTCTTCCAAGTATTTTGCTGTTTTGACAGAAGTACATTGTCATTGGCAAACCTAAAGGTTTTTATTTCATCTCCCCGAAATTTAATTGCTACTCCATTTTTTTCCCCTTGCTCAATGTACAGAGTAAATAACATCGGAGATAGACTACAACCCTGTCTCACTTCCTTCTCAACACGGCTTCTGTTTCAAGGTTCTAAAGTTCTTTCGCTGCCTGTATTTCATTCTTACTATCTTCAGAGTTTCAAAGGAGTATTCCGGTCAACATTCTCAAAAGCTTCCTCTAAGTGTACAAATGCTATAAATGTAGGTTTGCCTTTCGTTAACCTAACTTCTAAGATAAATCGTAAGGTCAGTTTTCCCTCGCGTGTCACTACAAGACACCAATAAAAATTACTAAAAAAGTTTATATGTCATATTCTCTGTATTCAGCAGCCGAACAGGAGAGGGTGCTTACAACAGCCTCTGCCGCGCTTGTTTATGAACGATGCGGCTGTCAGTCGCGCCTTAGCGGACTCCCAGGGGCAAAAAACGCGCCGCCGGCCAATCACGGCCGGGTGTGGACGGGCCTGTGGCACGGCTGCCTGAGCCGCGCTGACACCCGGAAGCAGAGAGTCGCGCCGCGCGGGGACCGCGCCAGTCGTTTGTCAGTGTCGCCTTCCTGATTGCCTACCCGCTATTCCTCAGCGAGGAGGCCGTGAAATCAGCGCCGTCCCAGCCGGGCAAAACAGCGCCGCTCTGCCAGTGCCCGCCAGCTGATCAATGTTCCTATAAATCCGGCCGCTCGCACCAGTCCAGAGTTCTGGATTTTTATCGTCCTGCTGCTAAATCAATTTTTAGGATTAAACGTTCCATTCTTCACGTGCTGATGCACGATACGCATCTCGCACCGTTATTACGAAATGCTAAATTTCCCTGCTGCCATTTTGTCTGTCCAAGTTGTAGTTTAGTTGCGAGGAAGGTGTTGGCAGGCAGCTCGAAGCAACGATTTTCAGGACCATCATGACTACTGCATTACACTGACTTGACAAAATTCACGGGATACCTCCTAACAACGTATCAGAAGACCTCCCAAGAATTCGTTGGAAGTCACCTGCAGAAATATTGAACTGCCGACCACAATTACGGAAGTCTTGACGGTGCAGGATTTTATAATCGAACTGACCTCTCGATTCTGTCCCATACATGTTTGATCGGATTGATGTCGAGCGATCAAGTGTACTGAAACGGATCTTGTTTTCCTCACTTCTCACCAGGGTAACACGATATAATGCCGCACACATGCTTTAGAAGCCGCACCACCACTGCCAAACTGGATTACTTCGTACACTTATACTGATCTCTGCTATTTACGGACACCAAGATTGTTCGAGTGCAATGCTACGGCCTCTATGTTACTGTTTTTCCGTATTCATCAGCTGCAAGTGGAAAGTTGTAAGAAAAGTATTTCCTGTTGGTCGTATGACGCCGTGCCTCAGTCTTAAAAAGATAAAGTGGCAAATCTCAAATGCAAGGTAATGAACTGTTGTAATAGGTCAAGTAAAGTTTCGCTGATTCTAACCTCATATTTTTCAATACGATGCTTAGGCAAAGTATATATTACTCTCAAACCCCCCCCCCCCCCCCCCCCACTCGCCTCCCATGCCCTCTCTCTCACATATATACCAAGTGTAGGCCTCCGAGTCCTTCCGGCATCGACTGAGTGACGTCACATCTACCAACCACAGAAGGTGCGTTCATTAGCCTACTACAATTTGAACAGTATATTTGAAAAGTTCCTAACAGATTGATGATTATCTTTTCTCTTTGGATCTGCCTCGTATCGTCACAGTCGTTTCGGTCACTGTTCGAACTAATACTTAATCTTTCAGAGGCATAAAAAAATAAGCTGTGTTCAAAAGACAATGATCTTTATTAGAATCAAAATATCTGTATATGTTTAGGATTGTATCATCTCACATAATTGCTGTCTATTTCTGGTATAAGCTTGTTGTTTATTTCTGGTATAAGCACAAGAAGTAACACAGCGAAACAGCTTTAAAAATGTGAAAAAAGAGTTACTACAGATACCAACAACTAGTATTAACAACGATTGCTGCGTAAACACGCTGTTCTCGTTACATAATCGCGCCCGTCCTTTTTATGCTTTTCTACTTTTCACATTTGCTACCTTCCATTTGCCTCCGCCTTTATAAAAAAAACGAGTTGAAATTGCTCAGTTGATGTTTCGTACTAAAGCTATTCAAAGACGATGCAGTGATCTTGTGATATCCCTTAACTTGGGACAATATGGTTCAATATTCACTGACATTTACAAAAATAACAGAGTCCTTTCGTGTTTGTATCCTTCTGAAGCCATCAGTTATACTTCCATTGGTACAAGAATCAGCGAAACAGATGAGTAATGTGCAGATGATATCGCACGCTTCGTGCCTCTCCCATGAAAGACCACTTTCGCGAAACCGAGGACAATCTGTGCAACACTTTTGCGAGAGCGCTGTGTCCTAGCAAACAAAAGCGGCCTCTGTTCGCCCGCATGGCACTCACGGCCAGCTACCTAAAAATAGAAAACAGTGTCCTCACTGTTGACGAAGCGTTTTAGATTATATGAGAACCTTTTTTGATCGTTTGAGGACACATAAGGCAGAGTCTGCATAAACGCTAAGAATTTCGGCAGAGAGGTCAATTACTTATAAGAAAAAACGGAATGCTGGTATACACAAGGTACAAGTGTAAGTAAAGTTCCTTTATTCAGCAACGATCAGACACTGGTAGTGTTGAATACACACTTCCTATGGAGGTTGCTTCCGTCAGAAATTAAAGATCTCTGTTTGCAGTGTACCGGCGTTCGAGAAAATAGCTGTTTAATGATGTTTTTCGTGCCTAGGTCCAGCCTCTAACACAAACGAGAGCCTGAAAAATATAAACTGATATTAAATACTGTATGTCCTAGTCAAATTGATGTATCTAATTCAACATTTTCGAAAAATAATAACATTTAAACGGCAGCAACTACAATATGTTCATAAAAATTTACAAAAGTCTTTAAAAAGGCGCATTATTATGATAAAGCGCCTGTTAACGCTTAATATAAAACGTTTCGAAGAGGTAGCCCCGAATTTAAGCTACTGGCGAACGTTGCCGGCATACGAAGATTTTTACCTGCACTGAGTGCTACATCGACACCCACTTCTTTGGATTCTGACCGACTCCGGTAACAGCTACCTACTTTGGCGTCGTTATGTCCAGACGTCGCAGGCGGGGAGAAACCCATTAATGACGAAATACGAATGGCGTCAAACGGTATGACTGATGACATCCTAACCGCCAGACTGTACAGGGACAAATGTTACAAGAATATACAGATGTAGCTTATACGTAAGTGATGACGACGAATGAGGAATTCATTAAACTGGAGCCGATACAAGCTGTACGTCTTTTATAAATTTACTGATCTGTGTCTTGCCTGGCAACTCTTTGGGGACTGACTTGGGACTTTTTGAAGGACTTGCAAAGATCCCTCGCTCTCTTTTTGTACTGTCATAGGAAGTGTGTATTCTAACAATACCAGCGTCTGATCTCTCCATTGTGTTCTATCCCGTTGCAAGCCCCTTCATCTCTGAACAACAACTGCACACTCTATCTCTCTGAGTCTGCTTACTGTATTCATTTTTATCGCCTACACTTCCCTCAAATAATAGACAAATCCCTTGATGTCGCCGAATGTGCAATATCAATCTATCCCTTTTTTAGTCAGTTGTATCACAAATTTCTTATCTCCCCAAGCCTAATCAGTACCTCTCGCATCTTACTTCTGCAGCGCCATATTTCTGAATTCTCTATTCTTTCCATGTCTAAACTGTTTGACGCCCAAGTTTTCCTTCCATACAGGGCTACAAGCCAGACAAATACCATCAAAAAAGACATACTTAAGCCAGTACTGGATGTTAACAAATTTCTCTTCTTTAGAAATGCTTTTCTCACCATTGCCAGGCTACACTTTGTACCCTTTCTTCTTCGGCCATCGTCAGTTATTTTCCTGCCTAAATAGGAAAATCCATCTACTACTTTTAGTGTCTCGTTTCCTAATATAATTCCCTCAGCAACAGCTGATTTAATTTGACTACATTCCATAGTCCTTGTTTTATTTTGCTTATTTGTTCTATGTCTAGCGAAATGAAACGTCGTGTGGCGAGGGCCTCTGTCGGGTAGATCTGTCGCCTAGTGCAAGTCTTTTTAGTTCGCGCCACTTCAGCGACTTGCGCGTCGATGGGGGTGATATGATAAGGAGGCAACACAACACCCAGACCCTGAGCGGAGAAAATCTCCGACCCAGCCGGGAATCGAACCCAGGCCCCTTTGCATGGCATTCCACCGCACCGACCACTGAACTATCGGGGCGGTCTCTATGTCTAGTTATATTATGCCATTTGCTCCTGGCTTCTTTTTCAAATTCTTGCTGTTGTCCACAGTGAAACAGTGACGGGGTAGCTACATACGCATAATCAACAGTGCTACGATACAACATTGTTAACTGGTATGTTCTATTCCTGCCCTCTGTGGATATTTAGTTTATGTCAAGTTATTTAGCAGTGGAGATGAAATCGCCTTTCGCCAACTCCATCTGTTATTACATTTTACAAAATTCCTAGCTACTTTTGCGAGAGGTTTCATTGAAGAATTAGCACGTGTTAAGCGTAATGCTTGTCTTTTCGAAATCTTTGATAACATTTAAAAAAGATCAGCTTTCTTTTAAAAAAACTCGTATTTGCTGCGATATCTCCGTAGATGATAACGTCGTAAATACGAACAACACAACACGCTATTCACTCTTCTGAATATTAAAACTTAACGAAAATTTTATTTCAGACATCGATATATTTTGAGATATTAGAGGCGTGAGGTAAGTGGAGATATAAAAGGTAAATGACTTGGAAATTCCTGAAAGGCACCGAAAATTTGGTGCCAAGGTATTTTTACAGTAAACCATAAACGCCACTATTATAATAAAACAGACAGAAAAAGAAAGGCAGTAGAGATAAGTACATCTACACCCAACTAATGAGTGCAAAGCCATCCACAGCATGTAAATGCTGATTTACTTGGTTTAACAGAGCAGACGTAGAGCATAGATTTGAAACTTTAGCCATCAGAAATGCGACCTCTCTTAGTCAGTAGTAACCGTAACTTCACAAAATCTTCTCCACCCTGAATTCTAAACGGCGCATAAATAACTCTTCTTTCTTCTGCGAAGAATTTGGGAGTATTCTAGTCCACCACCTGGGAATAATTCTAGGTCATCAGTGAATTACAGTATTACTAATACCCTCATACTTGATTATGATGATCGTATTCTGCAAGGACTTCTGTATGAGACCTCTCGCCAGATGAAAGTAGCAATGAATGCTTGTGTGTTACACAGAATTAAAGATCTTGAAAACTTGAAAAGACAGCAAATTGTCCGCCTTATATCACAATAGCTATCACTTCCAAATACCTGTTGCAACTTATTTTCATCAACCCTTCCTTCCCCATCACTTTTTCCTCTCTTTTGTCTACAGAGTCCTCTGCTGAAAGTGTCTTCTTTCTTAACACTCACTTTCATGGCCATTTCAGTCTTATCCTCTTTCATCCCTTCAGCTTCTACTGACATTACATACGGCTTTAAGTATGCTAAACTAATCAACTGCATTGTTGACGAAATCGTTCACGGGTGAACAGCAGGATGTCCGTGTCCAAAGAGTGCGATATTACAGCAAGTGACCACGTTGTTATCAGCTGCGCTGGACGGGCACATAACGTAATGTTCGTTAGTGCCTTGTATTAAACTTATTTTATTCTGTTAGGGGACATTTCTTGTGCTTCTGTCCTAAATGTTGATCTTCGCTCTCTGCGTGGGAGGATTGTTTGACCCTTGCATTTGCTCTAGCACTGGGGGGAAGTCTCCCTAAATAACCAATCCTTTTGTGACCTTTTCTGGCTTCTTCAGTTGTTCTTGTCTCGTTGCTCTTGTTAAGTTATTTTCTTCGCTTAAGTGAGTGGCTTTTATCGTTGTTGTTAATGCTGAAGTTGTGTTCGTGATTTTGATACACGTTTTGATAATTTTTGGTCTATAGATATCTGAATTCGCTGTCTGTTTTCCTCTTCAAATATCGTCTTAGCTGTTCGTTGAATCTGTTGGCGTCTATTATTGCCATTAGTTATATCGTTCTCTTGCCTATTGGTTCTGAGTCAGTTTTTTGGTTGATTATGTTCTATACCGCTTATTGGTTCTTAGTCGGTGTTTTGGTTGACCGTGATGTTTGCCGTTCGAAGGTACATTCTATCGGATCTTCTTTGAATTATTCTTTCTGTCGCTATTAGTTTTAGCGACTTTATTTGCCATCCAGACTCGGACGGCATACTCCGTTAAGGGACAAACGAAGGATTTATATGTGTATATACTGTTGTGTCCTTTTTTCTCCGTTTGTTCTGTCTCTAAATACCCTCAGCCGAATTAACTTGACTATAACTTTGGTTGTAACGTCCATTATATGCTAGTTCCAAGGGAGAAGTTTGTCTAACGTTAGTCCTAGATATCTAGCTGCATCATCTGTTTTCTCATTCTGTCACCATAGCGTAACAATTGCATCGTTAGGTTACTGTTTTTTTTTGTGTGTGTGTTGCTTTGCCGTCGTCGAACATTATTAGTTGGATTTTTGCAGAGTTAGGTTAGATTTTCCGCTACGCGAACCACTGTCCTAGTCTGTCGATGTTGTGTTGCATCTGTTGATTAATGTCATTTGTCGTTTGTGAATGGTGACAGTAAAAAGCGTATAGTTATAGTTCTTTATTCCATTTCTTAGATGTGGTATGCCGGACGTGTATAGGGTGTACAAGAGAAGAGAGATGTATGTTCCTTGTAGCACGCCTGCTATGTTTAGAAACACTCTAAAGGGTCGGCTGTCGAGTATATTTGATAAACGTGTCGCCAGATTAGGTGTTATACTTATTCTGAGTAGTTTATTGTATAAACCCTCATGTCACACTTCATCAAAAGTCCTTTCGATGTCCAGAATAAGAGCGGAGGTGCGGTCTAGTATACTGACCACCCTTGTCACTCCACTGCAGAGGCGCATTATGTGGTCTATGGTGAAATCGTTAGTCCAGAAACTTGTTTGACTTTTTTCGATATGAGGCTTATATCTCCTTCGCCCTCCCTCCAATCTGATGCTTTGTCCTCTTCGGTAGCTGTGCGGTCAGAGCGTTGGATTGCTAACCGATGGGACCCGGATTCGATTCTCAGCTCAGTCGGATATATACTTCACAGTTAAGTCCCATAGTGCTCAGAGCCAATTGAACCATTTTTTCACCTGTCAGAGTCGTATCTAGATGTATCAGGGGTACCATATCACTCCAACTGCACACGCCATCGTATCGTCAGAAATGACATTCCACTGTTGAGATACCGGTATGGGTACGTCCCGAAATCCAATAAATGGGGGAAAAGAACTGGTGCTCTGTGGGCCGCAGTTACTGAGGCGCCCCTCCCCTCCGTCCTCACTTTCTATCGCCGAAAATGCATATGGAATGCACCTGGAACTCTGCAACGTGTACGGGCATCGATAAGGAGCCGTGCTGATGCCTGCCTTCACATGAAAGGTGGTGATGTACACTGAAGAGCCACAGAAACTGGTACACCTGCCTAAATATAGTGTAGAACCCCCGCGAGAACGCACAATTGCTCCAGCACAACGTGACAACGCCTCGATTAATGTCTGAAGTAGAGTTAGAGGAAACTGACACCATGAATCATGGAGGGCGGTCCATAAATCCGTAAGAGTACGAGGGGGTGGACATCTCTTCTGAATAGCATGTCGCAAGACATCCCAGATATTCTCATGTCTGGGGAGATTGTAGCAAGCAGAAATATTTAATCTCAGAGGATCGTTGCTGGAGCTACTCTGTAGCAATTCTTGATGTGTGGCTTGCGGAATTTCCTACATCCGGAATGCACAATAGACATGAATGGATGCAGGTGATCAGACAGGATGTTTACGTACGTGTCACCTGTCAGCCGGCCGGAGTGGCCGAGCGGTTCTAGGCGCTACACTCTGGAACCCCGCGACCGCTACGGTCGCAGGTTCGAATCCTGCCTCGGGCATGGATGTGCGTGATGTCCTTAGGTTAGTTAGGTTTAAGTAGTTCTAAGTTCTAGGGGACTGATGACCGCAGCAGTTAAGTCCCATAGTGCTCAAAGCCATTTGAACCATTTTGTCACCTGTCAGAGTCGTATCTAGTTGTATCAGGGGTCCCATAACACTCCAACTGCACACGTCCCACACCATTACAGAGCATTCACCCCAACTTGAGCAGTCCACGCAGGGTCCATGGCTTCATGAGGCTGTCTCCATACCAGTATACGTCCATCCGCTCGCTACAATTTGAAACGAGACTTGTTCGACCAGGCAACATGTTTCCAGTCATCAACACTCCAATACCGGTATTGACCGGTCCAGGCGAGGCGTCGTGTCGTACAGCCGTCAAGGGTCTCCGAATGGGCCTTCGGCTCCGAAAACCCAAATCGATGATGCGCCTTTGAATGGTTTCTTCCAGCATCGAAATCTGCAGCAGTTTGCGGAAGGATTGCATTTCTGTCACGTTGAACGATTCTTTTCAGTCGTCGTTGGTCCCGTTCTTGCAGGATCTCTTTCTGGCCGCAGCGAAGTCGGAGTTTTGATGTTTTACCAGATTCCTGGTATTCACGGTACACTCGTGAAACGGTCGTACGGGAAAACCCCCACTTCATCGCTACCTCGGCGATGCTGTGTCCCATCGCTCGCGCGCGATTATAACAGCACGTTCAAACTGACTTAAATCTTGATAACCTACAACTGTAGCAGCGGTGACCGATCTAATAACTACTCCAGACGCTTGTTGTCTTATATAGGCGTTGCTGACCGCAGCGCCGTATTCTGCCTGTTTGCATATCGCTGTATTTGAGTACGCATGTCTATACCAGTTCCTTTGGCGCTTCAGTGCAGAACTCTTGTTGTAATGTGTTTGTCCACAGCCTGTTTGAACAGACGGCTAGGTGAGCACGAGCACTCACGCTCGCTCACCGCCTGGGTGAAATGGGCTGTCAGACGCTGTTGTGTAGCCAAAGAGGAAAACTGTCATTACCATGTGTTGAGTTGGTAGTAGCCTTAAACTCAAGCGTATATACTTAACAGCGCAGTACTTAATGTGGAGAGTAGCTCTTGTAAAAGTGGTGAAACCAGCTTTACGGGTCAGGAACTAAACAGCAGAAGTGAGACACATCAATATAAACTTATAAAAGTACAGGGTGCTTCGCTACAGTCAGGACTTAAAGGCCTGAAGTGTGACAGGTAACTGCATGATAGGTTTCCTAATAAAAATAAATCTTGCAGATGCGTATAAAAAATTTCATCAACATAAATTTTACTATTTCACAAGTATGCAGCTACGATTATGTAAGTGTTGGGGACCTACATATTCTTCCATTCTGAAAAGCAAGAAAGCTACCCACAGAAGCTCACTGACAGACTTCAACTTAAAAGCTTTTCTTCGAATTAGTAGTGCTCAGAAAGTAGTATCAGACATTGAAGCTTTAATGAAAAGCAAAGTAAGTAGTACTGATTGTGACTACTGTAGTCACACGTTAAAAACAAAGTGTAATTTGATGTTAATTTTAACTTCGTCGCATAACGACATTCATCATAAGGCTGCATCATTCGTAAGAAATACAATGTTTCATACTCAGCTGCCGCATCAATTAAAGGAAATCTCAGTGGTTCTACAGAAGAATGCTGAAGATTAGATGGGTAGATCACATAACTAATGAGGAGGTATTGAATAGAATTGGAGAAAAGAGAAATTTGTGGCTCAACTTGACTAGAAGAAGAAGGGATCGGTTGGGAGGGCATATTCTGAGGCATCAAGGGATCACCAATTTAGTATCGGAGGGCAGTGTAGAGCGTAAAAATCGTAGAGGGAGACCAAGAGATGAATGCACTAAGCAGATTCAGAAGGATGTAGTTTGCAGTAACTACTGGGAGATGAAGAACCTTGCACAGGTTAGAGTAGCGTGGAGAGCTGCATAAAACCAGTCTCTGGACTGAAGAAGACCACCACCACCACCACCACCACCACCACCACAACAACAAGTTCCAATTCATTTTTTTCACCAACGTGACAGTTCAAATGTTCAAATGTGTGTCAGTTCCTAAGGGACCAAACTTCTGAGGTCATCGGTCACTAAACTTGCACACTAATTAAACTAACTTAAACAATCTTACGATAAGGACACCACCACACACACCCATGCCCGAAGGAGGACTCGAACCTCCGGCGGGAGAGGCCGCGCAATCAGTGACATGGCGCCTCTAACCGCGGGGCTACGTGACAGTGTTGTGAAATAAATCCACTCCCGTGAAACGCTGTACCTCCGTAGAAACTGACACTAGAGGCCACAGAACTGACTCGCTGACTACGGTTTCTCGTGCTGAGCCGCCTTGTTCCGACTGCTCCTCCCCCCCCCCCCCCCTCCTCCTCCTGTACTGCCTTTAATAGCTAATCACACGAACGGATCGGTGAACAGGCCTGCTTCAAGTTCATATGGGCATTTTGGATCCCCGATGTTCATGTAGTCGATCGTAATACGTCCTACACGGGCAACCATTGCTTTCTGGACTATTTGCGTTTTTAATTGCGGTATGCCCGTCTCTTTCATCTGTACCTATAATAAATAGTCAAACAGTCAGTATTTCATGTAATGATCACGATGGGGAGGGAGGGTGGGGGGAGAGAGGTAAGTCACACGGAAGTGCTCCTGCCCGTGTACATTCTGCGAATGGTATAGGAACGGAGGGAATAAGATGATGATGATACTGATTGACTGATGATAAGGTCCCATACTCCGATGAGCGTTGGGGACGATGCTAGGCAAGGTCCTAGCGGAGGTGGTTTGCCATTGCCTTCCTCCGACCGTAAAGCTGGTTGACTATTACACTATTACTCGTTTCACGGACCGCGTGGTGGCTTGCGGAGTTGAGATATAGAAGTGGGACTTGACGGAAGAGCTGAAGCAAGCGCAGCTTCAGGCGAGTGCGCTCCCGTAGGCATAGGTATGGGGGGCCCCTTGAGAGACGTGCAGAGCACCGGCGCAGGTGTGTGGCGCGGGCGGTGTGGGGGCGTCCACGGCAGCTGCGCGCCACCTGGCCCACTCAGCACGCACTTCCTGCGCCTAATCACGTGCACGGACCTCTGCCTACCTGACAATACCAGCCACTTGCATCTGCCGGCGCTCACGCTACTTTCCTCGAAAACCTGCATTGTGCTCGGCTACTTAACCAGTGCTACTTGTGTGCCGATACCACGTAATTTTTACATACAATCTCCCTTGCGACAGAAACATGCTGAGAATGAAATCAGCTTGGAATCTGGAAATGCTAAGCTCCCTGTTTTCATTCATGAGGCTTAGAAGGATGTACATTATGGCGCCGGCCGCTGTGACCGAGCGGTTCTGGCGCTTTAGTTCGGAACCACGCGGCTGCTACGGTCACAGGATCGAATCCAGCCTCGGGCATCTACATCTACATTTATACTCCGTCCGCAAACCACCCAACGGTGTGTGGCCAAGGGGACTTTACGTGTCACTGTCATTACCTCCATAACCTGTTCCAGTCGCGTATGGTTCGCGGGAAGAACGACTGCCGGAAAGCCGTGCACGCTTGAATCTTCCAAATTTTACATTCGTGATCTCCTCCGGAGGTATAGTAGGGCAAAGCAATATATTCGATACCTAATCCAGAAACGCACCCTCTCGAAACCTGGACAGCAAACTACACCCCGATGCAAAGCGCCTCTCTTGCACAGTCTGCCACTTGAGTTTGCTAAACATATCCGTAACGCTATCACGCTTACCAAATAACCCTGTGACGAAACGCGCCGCTCTTCTTTGGATCTTTTCTATCTCCTCCCTCAACCCGATCTGGTAAGGATCCCACACTGATGAGCAACACTCAAGTATAGGTCGAACGATTGTTTTGTAAGTCACCTCCTTTGTTCATGGACTACATTTTCTAAGGACTCTCCCAATGAATCTCAACCTGGCACACGCCTTACCAACAATTAATTTTATATTTCACTTCAAATCGTTCCTTACGCATACTCCGAGATATTTTACATAAGTAACTGCTAACAGTGTTTGTTCTGCTATCATATAATCTTACAATAAAGGATACTTCTTTCTCTGTATTCGCAATACATTACATTTGTCTATGTTAAGGGTCAGTTGCCACTCCCTGCACCAAGTGCCTATCCGCTGCACATCTTCCTGCATTTCGCTGCAATTTTCTAATGCTGCAATTTCTCTGTATACTACAGCATCATCCGCGAAAAGCCGAATGGAACTTCCGACACTATCTACTAGGTCATTTATATATATTGTGAAAAGCAATGGTCCCATAACGCTTCCCTGTGGCACGCCAGAGGTTACTTTAACGTCTGTAGCAGTCTCTCCATTGACAACAACATGCTGTGTTCTGTTTGCTAAAAACTCTTCAATCCAGCCACACAGCTGGTCTGATATTCCGTAAGCTCTTACTTTGTTTATCAGGCGACAGTGCGGAACTGTATCGAACCCCTTCCGGAATTCACGGAAAATGGCATCTACCTGGGAGCTTGTACCTAATATTTACTGGGTCTCATGAACAAATAAAGCGAGCTGGAGCTCACAAGATCGCTCTTTCCGGAATTCATGTTGATTCCTACAGAGTTGTTTCTGGGTTTCCAGAAATGATGTGGATGTGTGTGATGTACTTAGGTTAGCTAGGTTTACTTAGTTCTATGTCTAGACGACTGATGACCTCAGATGTTAAGTCCCATAGTGCTCAGAGCCATTTGTAGATTATGGCGATGAGGATGGGTGTCTGTGTTGGTTCTCTCTCTCTCTCTCTCTCTCTCTCTCTCTCTCTCTCTCCCGAAATGATTAATAATTTTCATTATCAAAATGTAACGACAGGTCAGAAATGCGTACCACACCATAACTCTGACTGTGCCACGCGATATTCGCGAGCGATGTGTTCCGTTGAAATACCCAACCCCCATTCGGATACGACTTAAAGTCATACTTAACAGTGAGGGCTTCAATTTGGACTGCCGTTCTCCTTCCATTCCAGGTCTCTATGGACTGAGCAGCGTACTGTTTCAACCTCAATGAATCAGAGTATGCTATTTAATCTCAACATGTTTCCACATCAGTTGATCAATACGTGAAAAAGTGTTCGCGAATGCACACATCTTTCATGCGAAAATTGGATACCTGTCTCCAAATGGTTGAGGTTTTTTTCCCCTACGAAGATTATTTTCTAAAACAAGTACTTTCATACGTGTTGTTTCTTTGCGTCCAATTGCCCAGAACTGTCGTTATTCTTGACTACACTGCATGTTTCACACCAATAGGAAACAACATTGCAGCTGCGTGGTCCAGTGAATCCGTAGTAAATAGTTTCATAGGAGACTACAAAATAGTGGACTATTTGGCACATAAAGTCAACAGTATTTCTGTTTTTTCTTTTCATTTTCTATTTAAGTTACGAATTTAATTCTCTGAGGGAGCAGCTCAATGTTTCGTACACATTACCTCGTACGACTACAGTTGTTCACCGACTGCTTTCCCATCCCGCTCCTACTATCCATTTTGACAGTAAGAATTCGGTCGAATGCGGAATTAACCTAAGACGGATAGTCGCTTTTCGCTGGCGGCGTGTTTCAGTTATGATATTTTCGCATACGCTGCGACAGCACCCTGTATGCAATCAGGAGATCGTCTACTTATACATGCCGCGACGTGGTGGAGATAAAAACAGTGATCTAGGAAGTACAGAATTTATTTCTTTAATTACAGTTTATGATAATTTTTGTGAATGCAGATCTGAATTAAGAAACAAATTCCAACAATTTATTAGTATATTTGTTGAAAATATATAATACACAATCGATACTGCAACTAGTGCCCTCCGTATGACATTTATCACAGCAGAAAGGCGGCCTTAAGTTTTCCTTGGTTACCGGATTTGAAACTTAGGGTTAATTACAATGATCTGGTGAAGATTATCGCTAAAGCCGAAGACATGTCTTTGTTGATGTTGTATATCCTTCCGGATGTACTATTTGCATTTTGAGCAGTCGTCACAACTTGCTTTCGTCCAGCAGCAGACAATGCAGTAGGGAGTAAAGGACATCATAAGGCTCACGACGAGGTCAGAGATTCACAGAGAATCGTATGCGATGTTCTCTGATGTTTCCCGTCTTCCAGGTGCAGTCGTCCAGTAAAGGCTTGGATGAAGGGGGGGGGGGGGGGGGGGGCACGCACGGTAAACCGGGATATCTGCCGCGGGCGGCAATTTCAGGGAGCTCCAAATTCATATTCTTGAAGAAAAAAACCCTTGTTTCAGAAAGCTCCTAGCATCCAGCGCTGGTTGATCTATCGATTGTCGAGAATTCTTCCGGGTTGTGTGGCCGTGGAACTCTTCTATCCCTGACGCTTCGTCCAAAGCTACGTTGGACATCTTCGGAGGTGCTCCTGGTTGTGCTGAGTCTTGCAAGACTTGCGTTGACCTGGCTTGCATTACAAAATATACAAGTTTGAATTCCACAGAGCAAATAGAGTGGCTGTGATAGAAGAATGCTGTGCGAAGAGGCGTGGCACTGCACCTTGGCAACAGACGAAATAACATTTACTCGGATTCTTCGGTAAGACGTGCGCTACAAAATGAACATATTTTTGAAAAATCGTTTTTATTTTAAATTTTTGACGCTCTCTCTCAAACGACCGAGGGTGATGGGAGGGGGAAATATGGTAGATACGGGGTTGGTCCAGCAGCATCTTATGTCGCGGGTTCGTTCGGAAAGGCCAAGAGCCTCACGAAGATATTACACACGCCCGGTGTCATAACTAAGAAAAGGTGTGCTGTGCTCAACTGAGTTTACTATTAAAACAGACAAAGCCTACGTTCCAAGCAAAGTAAGAGACATTTTATTTTTGCGTCATTTAACGATGATAATGATTCATGATGATGGGAAAGTTATTTTATTTTACCAACGATCTCTAATTTTACCCATAAACATCGCACCTTATTACTCGCGAAATGATGATGACGGTAGCACCGGAGACATTGTAGCTTTTTGGAATGCTTACGTCCTACCCATCCACAATTCGCAATTTTTTTTAATGATACTGACGCCATCTCACTGTAATAATTTTTATTTTATTGCTATGCCATCCAGATGTTGTCCATAGGCCCTTTTCAAGTACAGAAAATAGAATGAACAATAGAAGTACATGTTACAACAGTAAGAAAGAGGGCAACCATGAGAAATAGCATATAAATACCATGACACTTGTTACCCACACCACAGGCCTTCCCGTCCAGTTTGAATAATATCTCATGTTTGCTCCACGGCTGCATCCATGTTTCCCCCTCCTCACCATTTCGTCTACACCTACATCTACATTTATACTCCGCAAGCCAACCAACGGTGTGTAGCGGAGGGCACTGTCATTACCTCCCTTTCCTGTTCCAGTTGCGTATGGTTCGCGGGAAGAACGACTGCCGGAAAGCCTCTGTGCGCGCTCGAATCTTTCTAATTTTACATTCGCGATCTCCTCCGGACGTATAAGTAGGGGGAAGCAATATACTCGATACCTCGTCCAGAAACGCACCCTCTCGAAACCTGGACAGCAAACTACACCGCGATGTAGAGCGCCTCTCTTGCAGAGTCTGCCAGTTGAGTTTGCTAAACATCTCCGTAACGCTATCACGCTTACCAAAAAACCCTGTGACGAAACGCGCCGCTCTTCTTTGGATCTTCTCTGTCAACCCGACCTGGTACGGATCCCGCACTGATGAGCAATACTCAAGTATATACTTCTTAGCAGTTTTCTTAGTTGATTGTGCTGATGTGAGGGACTATTGTGAGCATTTACTACTGCTGTTCCAATTTGTAACGATATGTATATTTGTCCTCGCCTATATAATACAACTTGTTTCACATAATTAACTACATTACCAGGGAGAAATCCGATGTTTGTTACGAATATATTACGTTAAGACAATTCACGATGTAAAAATTATCAGTTGGCAAAGAGTACCGGGAAATGATACTGATGCACGAAGAGCCGTTGTACCACGATGATGAAAGCGAATTTTTAGTAGAGAAATGACCAGTCATACTTCATGTTGCACTCGTTTGGCAGGAGCCCAGCACTCAGAAGTGTTATCAGCTGTCATTTTTGACCACATTTTCTCTTGCGCTCCTTCACTTCTGCAGAATCAGACGTGTTTCACGCTTCCGCTCTGACCGTCGTCTGAAGGCCACGTGAGAGGCAGAGGATGACGGCAGCGGCAGCGCAGCGGCCTGACTAAAAAGCTGCCTGGAAAGTTGCGGACGTGTCAGCTTCCGGTGGCGCACGCGCCGCGGGAAGTGGCGGCCCACGCGCCACGTCTGCCTCGACAATGGAACGTAGTTTTACTTAGTTACGACATATCTACATCTACATCTACATCCGTACTCCGCAAGCCACCTGACGGTGTGTGGCGGAGGGTACCCTGAGTACCTCTATCGGTTCTCCCTTCTATTCCAGTCTCGTATTGTACGTGGAAAGAAGGATTGTCGGTATGCTTCTGTGTGGGCTCTAATCTTTCTGATTTTATCCTCATGGTCTCTTCGCGAGATATACGTAGGAGGGAGCAATATACTGCTTGACTCTTCGGTGAAGGTATGTTCTCGAAACTTCAACAAAAGCCCGTACCGAGCTACTGAGCGTCTCTCCTGCAGAGTCTTCCACTGGAGTTTATCTATCATCTCCGTAACGCTTTCGCAATTACTAAATGATCCTGTAACGAAGCGCGCTGCTCTCCGTTGGATCTTCTCTATCTCTTCTATCAACCCTACCTGGTGCGGATCCCACACTGCTGAGCAGTATTCAAGCATTGGGCGAACAAGCGTACTGTAACCTACTTCCTTTGTTGTCGGATTGCATTTCCTTAGGATTCTTCCAATGAATCTCAGTCTGGCATCTGCTTTACCGACGATCAACTTTATATGATCATTCCATTTTAAATCACTCCTAATGCGTACTCCCAGATAATTTATGGAATTAACTGCTTCCAGTTGCTGACCTGCTATTTTGTAGCTAAATGATAAGGGACCTATCTTTCTATGTATTCGCATCACATTACACTTCGCTACATTGAGATTCAATTGCCATTCCGTGCACCATGCGTCAATTCGCTGCAGATCCTCCTGCATTTCAGTACAATTTTCCATTGTTGCAACCTCTCGATACACCACAGCATCATCTGCAAAAAGCCTCAGTGAACTTCCGATGTCATCCACCAGGTCATTTATGTATATTGTGAATAGCAACGGTCCTATGACACTCCCCTGCGGCACACCCGAAATCACTCTCACTTCGGAAGACTTCTCTCCATTGAGAATGACGTGCTGCGTTCTGTTATCTAGGAACTCCTCAATCCAATCACACAATTGATCTGATAGTCCGTATGGTCTTACTTTGTTCATTAAACGACTATGGGGAACTGTGTCAAACGCCTTGCGGAAGTCAAGAAACACGGCATCTACCTGTGAACCCGTGTCTAAGGCCCTCTGAGTCTCGTGGACGAATAGCGCGAGCTGGGTTTCACACGATCGTCCCTTTCGAAACCCATGCTGATTCCTACAGAGTAGATTTCTAGTCTCCAGAAAAGACATTATACTCGAACATAATACGTGTTCCAAAATTCTACAAATGATCGACGTTAGAGATATAGGTCTATAGTTCTGCACATCTGTTCGACGTCCCTTCTTGAGAACGGGGATGACCTGTGCCCTTTTCCAATCCTTTGGAACGCTTCGCTCTTCTAGAGACCTACGGTACACCGCTGCAAGAAGGGGGGCAAGTTCCTTCGCGTACTCTGTGTAAAATCGAACTGGTATCCCATCAGGACCAGCGGCCTTTCCTCTTTTGAGCGATTTTAATTGTTTCTCTATCCCTCTGTCGTCTACTTCGATATCTACCATTTTGTCAACTGTGCGACAATCTAGAGAAGGAAGCACAGTGCAGTCTTCCTCTGTGAAACAGCTTTGGAAGAAGACATTTAGTAATTCGGCCTTTAGTCTGTCATCCTCTGTTTCAGTACCATTTTGGTCACAGAGTGTCTGGACATTTTGTTTTGATCCACCTACCGCTTTGACATAGGACCAAAATTTCTTAGGATTTTCTGCCAAGTCAGTACATAGAACGTTACTTTCGAATTCATTGAAAGCCTCTCGCATAGCCCTCCTCACACTACATTTCGCTTCGCGTAATTTTTGTTTGTCTGCAAGGCTTTGGCTATGTTTATGTTTGCTGTGAAGTTCCCTTTGCTTCCGCAGCAGTTTTCTAACTCGGTTGTTGTACCACGGTGGCTCTTTTCCATCTCTTACGATCTTGCTTGGCACATATCTAACGCATATTGTACCATGGTTTTGAACTTTGTCCACTGATCCTCAACACTATCTGCACTTGAGACAAAACTTTTGTGTTGAGCCGTCAGGTACTCTGTAATCTGCTTTTTGTCACTTTTGCTAAACAGAAAAATCTTCCTACCTTTTTTAATATTTCTATTTACGGCTGAAATCATCGACGCAGTAACTGCTTTATGATCGCTGATTCCCTGTTCTGCATTAACTGATTCAAATAGTTCGGGTCTGTTTGTCACCAGAAGGTCTAATATATTATCGCCACGAGTCGGTTTTCTGTTTAACTGCTCAAGGTAGTTTTCAGATAAAGCACTTAAAAATATTTCACTGGATTCTTTGTCCCTGCCACCCGTTTTGAACGTTTGAGTCTCCCAGTCTATATCCGGCAAATTAAAATCTCCACCCAGAACTATAACATGGTGGGGAAATCTACTCGAAATATTTTCCAAATTATTCTTCAGGTGCTGAGCCACAACAGCTGCTGAGCCCGGGGGCCTATAGAGACATCCAATTACCATGTCTGAGCCTGCTTTAACCGTGACCTTCACCCAAATCATTTCACAATTCGAATCTCCGTCAATTTCCTTCGATACTATTGCACTTCTTATCGCTATAAACACGCCTCCCCCTTCACTGTCCAGCCTATCTCTGCGGTATACATTCCAATCAGAGTTTAGGATTTCATTACTGTTTACGTCTGGTTTCAGCCAACTTTCCGTTCCTAGTACTATATGGGCGTTGTGACCGTTTATTAATGAGAGCAGTTCTGGGACCTTTCTATAGACGCTTCTGCAGTTTACTATTAGCACATTAATATTGTTATTCCTTGTTGCATTTTGCCTACTCCTGCCTTGCCGCGTCTCAGGAGGCGTCTTGTCGGGCCTAGGGAGGGAATTCTCTAACCTAAAAAAACCCCATGTGCACTCCACACGTACTCCGCTACCCTCGTAGCCGCTTCCGGCGTGTAGTGCACGCCTGACCTATTCAGGGGGACCCTACATTTCTCCACCCGATAGCGGAGGTCGAGAAATTTGCACCCCAGCTCTCCGCAGAATCGTCTGAGCCTCTGTGTGGGCTCTAATCTCTCTGATTTTAGTTGCTTAGTTACTATTTTAACCGCAAAAGTAACGGATACCAGCTCTTAGCTGCCTGACACAGGGTCTTTCGATTTAGATTCCGTGATTCATTCCTTACTTGCGTTCCGCAAACAACTCTACAATGCAAATGAAAGGTACATAATAATCGCTGTTTTGCGACCGTGACTGATATTAAAACCGAACAAGTGGAGCAGGACACGCGCTATGCGGGTTCTGTTGAAAATGTAGAACAATAATAATAATAATAATAATAATAAAAATAAAAATAATACACTGACAGAAAATAATCGCAACACTAAAATATAATTAATGTAGAATACAGTAATATCAGAAAATTGAGTCCGCCTTGACTCAAAACACCTTGTTATTCGTTTATTTCTTTATTCTCAAAAAATGGTTCAAATGGCCCTGATCACTATGGGACTCAACTTCTGAAGTCATGAGTCCCCTAGAACTAAGAACTACTTAAACCTAACTAACCTAAGGACATCACACACAGGATTCGAACCTTCGACCGTTGCGGTCGCGCGGTCTTTATTCTCCCAGACTAGTTTCGGCGACAAATAACACCATCATGAGTTGGGTTTTTGAAATCTAAAACATGCAGAAAATAGCATGGTTATACAAACACAGTTGTACGTTATTACATTTTTACTATTCATTTTTTAAAATATCGACTTCTATGGACACTTTTATTCTACATTATTTATTGTATGTTACGGCATGTTTTAAGCAATTATTGTCGCTGTCTGCGATATATTTTCTGTGCGCTTTTTGTTTCTGTTGCCGTTTTTTACTTAGCGAACATCATGTCATCTGCAAACATGTGAGCAGCTGTTAGCAAACAAAATACTAAAAGGTGAATTTCGTATGTCAGCAACATATACTTGGGGTTGTGGTAGTGTTGTGGAAAACCAGTTATTTGGTGTGTACTGAGCTGTTACTTGGCTATTCATGTACTCACGTTCGATGGATGGTATGTGGCTGCTTTTTTACACAGAAAAACAAAACTTTGGCACTCTTGTTTCTGATCCAGAACATCACGCCATCTTGCTGCTCGCGTGTGTCGCGAGAGGTGTATCGCATGTGGCGAGAAAGGCTATGAAAAACTGTAGCGCGAATTACGACGACTTACGTGACAGCCGGAATTCTTTACATCTTCGCACTCCTCAGGCTGTACTGGAAACAATTTTCTTGCTGTAAACATGCTTCGGACCAAAATCCCACTTTTAATAGAGGTCGTGTCCAAGAGTAAGATTATTATCTAAATAAACACATTACAGGCTTTTACACAGGTATACTAAATACAAACACCAATGACAGGTAAGAACCCGATAAAATAAATATATGAGAATACATTAGCTTGGTGATACCATCTCCAAAGTACAATCATTTAAAAGTCGGATACTGGTAAACGCAAACGGTTGCCATTATTTATATTCCAGATCCCATATTTGAAAGTACAAAGCTGTAGGCTTGACCTTATGCACACACGCCGTATACGTAATTTCCATCTCTTACTTACGTAAGGGGACGGTCCATACTTGTCAATATAATATATACACGGGCAAAGGCGAAACAGACGTGATGGTAATAAAGTAAAGCATGAACAAAAATAAAAAGTAAACACATCACGTCGCGTAACTAGTTCACGACTTCAAATGTAACTGACTGCTGTAAGTTATACGAAGAAAACAGCTGTTCCGAAGACCATCCTACAGTACAATGATCTCAATTGATTTTTTAATGTTAAGATACGGTAAAGCATCGATAATCTTATTTCACACAAATAATTTCTGATTAAATACATGGGGCACCCAATAAAAAGCTTATGACGTGGGAAGATAAAAAATGTACAAATATATAAAAACTGAGCTCAAAAATATATCATATACCTAAAAAAATCTAGGAACCATAATTATTAGGGTCCCATAAGATCACGTACATTTTAGAGGAAAATACAATGGGAGGGTCTTCAGTTTATTCATTTGAACGAAACACTCACAGTACAATTACCCCAAACATCCATTTAGACTATGTTATTCCACTGACGTTTACACATGCTTTTGTTATTGGTCAGTAAGTGTCAAAAAGAAACAAAAATCATTATACCTAAGCCATTTTATGGCATCTAAAGAATGTTCTCGTATTCAACCGTTAATGGCAGATTAAAATAATTTACCCGGATAGCTAAGAACAGAGAGATGAGAGCCCAGTGACGCATGTTGGAAATAAGTCAGCTAAGAGTTCAACCTCGTCGATATCCCAGTCATTAAAGACGAACACACTAATGGCGAAGAGTAGCGGCAGCAGCATTTTTACGGAAACCATCTAATAATGATGTAAAATTATTCAGGAAAGCAGACATAGGGGTCAACATAAAGCGATATCGATACTGCCCCTGCCGAATAAGATTTCAGTGAGATTATGCGCCGCGTCACCTCAGCGACGCATACAGGAGCCCAGGAATGTGTATCTTCAAATACCTGCGAAGGAGTCCGCGCTAGGGATGACGATTAAAGCTGAAGCAGCCGGTTTTCGGTTACATAGATTTTTTTAACGCCAGTTTCCCCTGGCTGTTAAAACCGCTCAAAATAAACGGTTTCCGAATTAACCGATAGTTGGTTTTTTGTCCTATAATTTCCTGTAATAAATGTAGAAATCGGACAAATATTGAAAAATTTTGTCCCTCTCAGTTTCAAGGTACAAAGAATCAACATATTAAATTAAATAGGCAAATAAAAAAAAAATAGTCCGTCCACCGTTCGCTGCTTTTCTCGAAAAGTGATATGTGGTTGAATACTACAAAAAATCACCAGTATTCACCTACTGATTCTAATTTCTTGAAACTGTGCCGAAAAAATCGTGTTATAATCAAAGAACCTACCTCTATTTGGGCATTACGATGCTCCGTGATAAAGGAACTGAAGGCTGAAGAACTCTATTTTTCGTGTTAATTTGTCCGTATTCAAGAACTACAAGCAGATAAAGGCGTACCACGAAGACGCAGGCACCAGATCAGCTATTTTCTATTTCTACCGTAAACTAAAAATTACGAGTAATTGTTAAGTTTTCAGTTTAACCGTCATACAATGTCGCAATTTTGTTGGGGCTCCAACCGTTTTGAATCTTTTAAAGCATTGGAGCATGATGCTTCGTTGATATTTCACGTCGTAAAAAACTTTCAGAGTACGAATGGTGTCATTCTGTGATACAACTGGAAGTCCCACGACGACAGTGAGACACTACAATATAGACCAGATGAGGCAAGTCTTGCACACTGCATTCACATGAGTACCATCTTCATAGGCCTCACCACATAGTAACGGTTACAGTTGTCTCAGCAACGCTGTACCCATTCTGATGCTACTTGTTTGTTAGTTGTCTCTGTCGGTACTGTCATTAAAAATCGGTTTTTCTCATCATCAGGTTCGGCCGCCACAATTCGGCCATCTTCTCCTGTTTATTATTGCCTGCGCTGCTTATGAAACGCCATATATCAATACTCGTTTAAAAATTTCTTCACATTCTAGTTTCGTTTTGATTAGCGTCCTGTGAAGAGCGAAAGATGTATTTACCAAGGTATTTTCGCTGTAGTAGCTATTTACGTCGACATTTTAGTGTATCTACAAGCAAAACTGTGTCTAGAGAATACACATCCTCTAAATGCAGGTTGTTGCATTGAAAGACAGTCGAATCTGCCAATTCTCTACTTTCAATCTCTGTGTATTTGCGAAACACATGCAGTGAATGCCGAGCTCACTCTCTGATACACTATGTAAGCTTTTTATCAATTCTCTTAGACAGGTTGTACCGCAATTCCTATTACACTTCCAGGAGCTTTATAGGAACTTCGCAGAGAGGGTTATGATAAGGAACAATGTCTGGTGCAGTTTGTATGTAACATACTTTTGAAGGTCAGGTCACTTTAAAATCTCCGGTTTCAAGGCACGAACACGGCGGACACAATGCGCTTACACCTGTGTGTCCTGCAGGGACTCATGACGCGGGCAGTATTTTAGTAGCCTTCAAAGTAAAAAGTGTGGCGCCTCTGTATAACACCACAATCAGTCCTCTAGTTGTGAACGCGTCAGTGTCTCGCACCTGTTGTTGACAATTATATCTACACGATTTGTGGCTGACACGCTTCGCAGGGTTCGCTATCGTGGTAACAAACCATGGTGCAACTAAGCAATGCAGTTTGTTAAGCCCCATTAATTTCACAAACTTATGGAGTCGCATAGAGGACTTAGAGTCAAATAAAGGAAAATCACAGATACAAAATAAGCAAAAACACAATAATGTTCTACAGGATCCCGAGAACATACAAAATACTGTGATTTTCGTTTATAGTTATGTAGTTCAACCTAGAAGCAGCGGAAGAATCAGTTTACACGAAAATCACAGAGCCAATAAGAAATTAGAATATAGCAGATTTGCCAAAAAAAGCGAAAAATTATTTTCAATAATCTACTTTTATATTCGACATATTGTGTTTTAACTTCTAACACGAGATGTGGGGTGAAAGGTATAAGGTATATGACAGGACAGGCCGAGGCTATGTGATAGAATTCTCTCAGCTCTTTGGGGGAAGTTCACAAGTGAAACTCCCTAACATTACGTCTGACAGAAAAACAATGGCAAAGTGCTCACTAATTCCCAGAGCCAATACAAAGCTCGATAGAGAACATCAAATTTTCCAGTAATCCCATCTGCACATACACAACAGCACGAAATGCAATTTCTGACCGTCCATGAAAACAAATAAGTGATTTTTAATAACTACCGCAGGAGACTTCTAGCAAATGCGGAATCACTATTTGCCATTTCTTCCCGGTCGCTGTAGGAACAGCTGAAGAGTCTTCCGTAACGCAGACTGCATCGATTAGCAGACAGCCTGCCACATAGGCAGCTCCGCACAGCGCGTGGCGCTCGCAGGCTGCCTAACTCATCAAGTAACTCGGAAACGTGTGAAGACCAATGCCGACTCGTCGCTTCATAACCTATTATGTCGGTTGTCGACAGGTTGAAAAATATACAACGTACGCTTACGTTACTAAAGGAGAAGACTGTTTTTATCAACGGAGATCAACGGATACTCTGAAATTCCACCTCTTCTTCACATAGATATAGACAATCGGGTCGACTGGTGTAGTGGTAAAACGCGTGTGCTCAAACCGAAAGGTACAGGATTTGCAACAAGCTGTTGAGTCACCTGCAATTATTATAATACAGACAAAATATACTGACGATCTCGAAACCTACTACCTGGACTGGGGATCGAAACTGGGACCTTCACCTTTCGCGAGTTAATGCCCTCCTGAATGACACCCCAAGCACAACTCACGTGCCGCACGCCCTCACAGCTCTGCTCCTACTTCTACACTGATACTGCGCAAGCCACCGTACGGTATGTGGCGGAGGGTCCTCTGTACCACTGCTTGTCATTTCCTTTCCTGTTCCATTCGCAAATAGAAAACCACCGGCAACAAATACAGCGGCCCGCCTCTGAATTGTTTCGAAGTCTTGCTTTAATCCGACCTGGTACAGATCCCAAACACTCGAGCAGTACTCAAGAATAGGTCGCAGCAGCGTTCTAAATGGGATATGAAGTCTCCTTTACAGGAGAACCACTCTTTCCTTAAAAGAAAAGAAAAAGAAAAAAACCGTCGGAACAGGCCTTGGAAGGCCCAACGGTACCGACCGGCCACCGTCATCCTTATCCCCCAGGCGTCACTGAATGCGGAGAATACGGACAGGCATGTGATCAGCACACCGCTCTCCCGACCGTAAGTCAGTTTACGAGACCGGAGCCACTACTTCTCAATCAAGCAGCCTCAAAAGGGCTGAGTGCACCCCGCAAGCCAACAGCGCTCGGCAGACCGGATGGTCGCCCATCCAAGTGCTAGCCCAGCCCGACAGCGCTTAACTTCGGTGATCTGACGGGAACCGGCATTACCACTGCGGCAAGGTCGTGGCATTCTTCCCTAAAATTCTCCCACTCACCTTTGCTACCACAGTTCTCACATGCTCGTTCACCTCATATCGCTTTGCAGCGTTATGCCCAGGTATTTCAATGACTGTGTCAAGAGGACACTAGTAACACCGTATCCGAACGTAACAGGTTTGATCTTCCTACTCATCCGCATTAACTTACAGTTTTCCACATTCAGGGCTAGCTGCCATTCATCACACCAACTGGAAATTTTGTCTAAGACCCACCACGGCGTGATCAGCAAACAACAGCAGATTGCTGCCCACCTTCTCCGACAAATCATTTATGTACATAGAGAACAACAGCATTCCTATCAAACTTCCCTGAGGCACGCCTGCCGATACCATTGTCTTTGATTAACACTCACCAACGAGGACACCATGCTGAATTTTATTACTTAAGAAGTCTGCGAGCACTCACATATCTGCGAATTTATTCCATATACTCGTACCTTTGTTAACCGGCAATGGGGCACCGTGTCAAACGCTTTCTGAAAATCTAGAAATATGGAATCTGTCTATTGCCCTTCACCCACAGTTCGCAATATATCAAGTGAGAAAAGTGTAAGCTTAGTTTCGCACGAGCGATGCTTTCTAAATCATGTTGATTCGTGCACATAAGCTTCTCAGTCTCAAGAAAATTTATTATATTCGAACTGAGAAAATGTTCAAGGATTTTGCTGCAAACAGAAGTTAGGGATATTGGTCTGGAAATTTGCGGGTCCGTCCTTTGCCTTTCTCGTGTGCTGGGGTCATCTGTGCTTTTTTTTCTAGCCGCTTGGGATTTCGTGCTGGGCGTGAGATTCACGATAAATGCAAGCTAGGTAAGGGGCCAATGAAGTAGAGAAGTATTTGTAAAATCGAACTGCGATTCCATCCGGACCTGGTGATTTATTTGCTTTCAAATCCTGGCTTCCGACTGTTCTTGGGCTCCTGTCCTCCAAACTTCACACAGGCTCGCCTGCTTACTCCTAAGAAATTTTGAAGATACGAGCGTAAGTGCTGGCTGTCGCGAATAATACTCATTAGGCCAGTCTGAAGAGCACCTGCCCTCGAAAGGCACAGATCCCAGGTTCGAGAACAGTCTGGCAGGCACCACAGCTTTCATCTGCCAGGAAGTGTCAAATACGCTGCAAAGTTAGAATACATTCTGGAACATTGAAGTTTCTACAATCTGCCATGAAGATGGTCTTGGTTGTCTTTAACAAGATATCTCCAGCAGATAATGAATTGGGAAAGGGACTAAAAATTAAACTGACTACATTGTATACAAAAATTAACTGCGCAGAATGCGGGCCGTTCTAAACTACTTTCGATTTCAAGTATTCACGTGACTCGTAAGACGCAGAGTAAAAATCTAGGAAAAGCTGTCAGTGACGCAGATTATTAGCATTTATCTGCGGATTAGGAGGCATATAAGATTAAATTAAGCAAAAAGTTCTGTATCTTAGAAAATTTAAATTATCTAGACAGAAACGAATAATGAAAGTACTGAAGAACGGTAGCTATGCAAACAGCAACAGCTTTTGCATTTACGAAGAATTTAAAAAGCTAAAAATTCAAGTTAAACGGGCCAGTTACTATAGAGAAGGCGAGTGTTTCAAGCAAATAATAATGTGGACATGAATGAATCTGCTGGAATAAGCAAAACTATCCGTAAAACTAGTACAGACGATGCGAGAAAACATAATAACAGTTTGGACAATTTGGTGAGTGTACCCACAGGAAAAAAAGAGTACGAAGAAAGAAAGAGGAACTTCTGATTACTAGACATCATACTTCACCAGTTAAGATAGTCGATGTCACAAAAACATTGTCAAACATTCCAAAATTTCTTTAAATTTTGTCCACTTCAACATATGAATGAGATACACAACTAGAGACTAATGAAATTAATGAGAAGCTGGAAGTAACGCTAGATGAGGTATATAAGCCTTTCAAGGGACAAAGGCAGGAAATGCGACGGGAGATCATGAAGTTTCAATATAAATGATTGAAGCCGGATGCAAATTAATGCAAGAGGCACTGCCAAAATTCCATAGAGAAAGCTTCTGAAAGAAGGCAGTTACCCAGAACTGGAATAACGCTGTACGTATTCTCCTACATAAGAAAGGCACAGACAAGCCATTTAAAAACGAAACCCTAACAGCCTATTCTCCATAAGACATTCACTAAAATTATTACTAACCAAATACAAAAATGTTAAATTTTTAACAGGCATAGGAACAAGCCGGCATTAGAAGTGGATATATCACACCTGAAGATTTGAGAGATGTGATTGGGAAGAGATCAAGAAAAGTATATGGAATTTTATGAGATACATTTGCTAATATAGGAGTCTTCGAGACTACGCAACACTGAAGAAGAATTGATGCCTAGGGAAATCAGCTGTGAAAGACAGAAATAACAATCTACGGAAAAGAAATCTGGTGAGAACAGATCGTACAAGAAGAGAACGTTTCGAAACACTGTGTGGAGTAACTGGAATTACCTTGTAATTATTAAAATGATTTAACCTTCTGCGTCCTGAAGGCACATATAATCTCTTATTTCAATCAAAGTCTATTTCTGGGCTACTACATACATAAATTAGCACATAATTGATTTTTATTTTTAATATAATTTTACATGTGGTATATTTGATATCTAGCGACTCAGCAATTCAAAATTCAAAGACACATTATGTTCTTACTTTGAAAATTTAAATTTATGGTTCAGCTTCAACTAAGGTAGTTTTTTGATTACATACTGTGAAACTACAAGAAACAGTTGCGTTCACTTGTGGTGCATAGAAATACCTTGCATTCTGTGTAACAAATGAAGGTGAGGCCCTTACATCCTGTGAACTTGCGTTTGAATCTGAACTTCTGCCGAGAATTTCTCATCTCTGGCAATTGTAAAGCGTTTGATGACGCAGATTGAATTGGTGACATCGTCTGAGGTACTCTTGTAAGTTTGGACTCTTACTGCCCATTATCCTCTTCTGAGCTGCTCTCATTTTGTTCAGCAGGCCTCTTGTAGATCACATTTTGAGAAATATCAAGTTTATGTACGTAATATTGCATTAGATTTTGGATAGTATTGTCTTATTCCAGCCACGCAAAAGCTACGGTAAATTCCACAAAACGATGTGTTATTATTATTGTCCATTTTATCTCGTGCGCTAGAGGAGTTGCTGTTAAATCAGCATCCATCTTCAGAGCATTATGCATCCGAGATATTTGGATCTATCACCTCACAGCTACAGAATTTCATTTTCAGACAAGCCTGCAGGCAGTTGGAGTATGAATATAACTTCAATTATGCACTCTGTCAACATAAGAAAACACAAGCTTTTAACATTTTAGCGTCAAATACATGATATTTAGGCGTAAGTAGTTCAATGTGCACCTATAAAATGATACGGTTAACAAAATTAATTGCAGTAATAGAGTCTCCGGGTGTCAGGGGTGATACCATGCAGAAAGCTGTTCGTTAGTAATAACATCACTTTCAAGTACTGGATTTTGCGACACGTCAGTTCGAAGACTTTTAAAAACAAGATATAAAAACACCCAAAGTAATAACAATTGAAAAAGCAGTTTAATTTACTTTTGTTTTTCCACATGTCGTTGCAGTACAAAATCCACTATTACTGAACTCTGTTGTCACCAACTGGAATCGTTGAGAAAGTGAAACAAATGACAGAAGGCAAGTGCGTAACCTGTAGCATGCGATATCAGCGAACCAGCTCCCCAGCGTCAACGCACAACGAAATAAAAGAGAAAAACATGCTGCATCGTACAGGTACACGATACCAAAGGGCGGAGGAGGTTAATAAAGGCTAAGATCACGGCAAATTGTTAAAATACAGCTCACATTTTTGGCTACAGAGAACAGATGCAAGCAGCTTTCCTGTAAATCAGGTAGCTGAAACGGGAATATACAAACCAGTTTCCAAGAACGACAAGGTAACGTAAAGAGTGAATAATACAGCGGCATTACTTGATTGCTGAAGAGAACGTTGCTTCGGGAAGGAGGCTTCCGCTAAGCTAACATGTAGACTCATAATTAACAAAGAAATACATGTAATCTACAAAAAGACTTAATTTGATTTCATTGATTTCAAAACAGAACTCTTATGACACGACTGACGGGCGATATTTGCGGGATGCGTTAAGAGGCCCTGGACATCCTTTACAAACCTGTGGTAAATAAATAAAGACAAAAGCTTTATCAAAGTCTAAAAGTTGTCAAAATCAACTTATAATACATAAAGCATCCCGATGCACTACGTGCCCACTTGATGAAGAACAGTACCTTCCATGCTTACTTGTAACTAAGACGGTTTATTTTACTTATTAGGATGTAGCGTTTTGTATTTCCTTACCCATTTCGTGCGTTGTTCATCTGGTGCTACGTGAAAGCAACAAGTTTCTTACCTGAAAACAAAAAGAAAGAAGATCATGAAATTTTTGTACAGCCTTCTACGTCTGTGTGCACAAAATAGAGAAAAGACATGTACAACATTAATTGTTCATGCGCACAGTATTCCATGTGTAATTCTATACGGTATCGAGAGCTGCAGTCGTCATGCTGGAAGAAGACGTAGAAGAAGACATTTAAGCATCTGCCGTAAGCGCTGAAAACCTGTATACTAATGAGGTTTGACTCGCCTGTTTATTTCTTTTTTTAAAATACATTCTTTATTCAATTATTGTATTATACATAATAACCCACTACCTAACTACATTAGTGGGTCCTAATAATGATACAAGGGATTGCAGCTTTTTTGTTCTACACTAACTACACTACGCTACACTACAGGTGATTTTACTATTGTTAATACTATACCTTGACCGCTATGGGGTTCTAAGCTACTTAATCTACGGACTTACTGCTACCTGCAGCGTTACAGGTGTGCCAGCGCTACTATAATCTAGTATATGTTGGCCAGGCCCACCGAGCTAACCCCAGCGGGCATGCCTCTGGCACTGGGCTGGCCCTCGAGTTGGTTTCGCTGCGGTCTATTCTAGAGTATTATCCTATCTTCTACATGTTTGTCGAATGTGTGTCTAGTGTATCATCCGTCATCCGTATAGGCGCGGCGAAGTGAATACCTCGGAATGTAATGTCGCAAGACAGACAGTGGTCTGGTCGTTGTTGTGACAATCAGCGGAGGATGAGCGAGGCGCGCTATACTCTATCTGATCAATAGGTATTCGGACAGCAATTAGTGAACATTAATATGGGGCGTGTCCGCCCTTTGACTTTAGGACGGCTTGATCTTTGCTGAGGACACTTCCAGTGAATGTCTCTGAAGAAATGGCACGCCATTCTTCTTCAGGGGCCAAAACCAGAAGAGGTAGTGATGTTGCTCCCTGAAGTCTGGAGCGAAATCACCGTCCTAGCTGATCTCAAATGCGTTCCATTGAACAGGGCAGGCCAGTCCATTTCAGGAATGCTATTGTCCACAAACCAAAGCCTCATAGATGCTGGTTTACACTGGGTGCATTGTCATGACGCTACGAACAATCACTATCTCCCTACTGTTCCTCTACTGTACGCACTACACAAGGCTGTAAGACGTGTTCATATACTCCCGCATGGAGCGTTTTCTAAGCGCAATAACGGAACCACACCATAACGCCAGCGCCTCGATACTGCATTTGCCACTACACGCGGTGGTAAGTAACATTATTCAGGTTTTCGCCAAACACAAAACCTTCCATTGGCCTGCTATACGGTACTGTGGGATCATCTCTCCAAATCGCTCGTTTCCAGTCCGACTGTCGCTTTACACTACATTGAGCGTTGCTTAGCATTGATGACAGAAATGTGTGACTTATGACGAGCTGCGCGACCACTGTACCCCATTCTTTTTACTTCCTACATACACTGTGCTACCTAGCCACCCTCCGCAAAGCTCGACGGTCCCTCTTCGTCAGTTCACGATCCCTCCCTGATATGGTTTATCTGTGGTTGTCCCTTCGCGTTTATACTCCACAATCACATCACGATCAGTCCACTTCAGCAGTTTCAAATGGTTCAAATGGCTCTAAGCACCATGGGACTTAACATCCGACGTCATCAGTCCCCTAGACTTAGAAATACTTAAACCTAACTAACCTAAGGACATCATACACTTCCATGTGCGAGGGAGGATTCGAACCTGAGACCGTAGCAGCAGCGCGGTTCCGGACTGAAGCGCCTAGAACCGCTCGGCCACAGCAGCCAGCTTCGGCAGTTTGGAAGTGTTGAAATGTTACAGATGGATTTATTACTCAAGTGACATCCAATGAATAATCCATTAGTACACGTTCTAAGCCGCCAAGCACTCACGACCGCCACATCCTGCTCTTTTTCTCTACAGAGAGCACAATACTTCCTTGTCAATGTTCCGGTCAACTACGTCAGACCACCACAGAGAGAATCGCCATACTGTGCACAACGGACACCGTACCCCCTTAAATGTGCGCCTTCCATCCGAGAACAAGCAATGCAATCCCTGCAACATTCTGTGAACTCTAGCACCCCTGGTCGAAGAGTAGCAGCAGCAGCGCTAGAAGATTACCCTTCGATGCGTAGGCTTCCTTTTTAACACAGCAGCTGCATGTACACTGACCAGTAAGAACATAATGACCACCTAACTTAAATCCAGTACTTCCACCTCCGAGACGTATAGGAGCAGCGATGCATCGTGGCATGGAAGCAAAGAGGCCTTGATAGCTCGCTGGAAGGAGTCGGCACCACATCTGCACACGCAAAATTTCTGTAAATGCCAGGGAGGAGGGCGAAGACCTCCAACGACATGTTCAATCACATCCCAGATGTGTTCGTCCGATTTGGCTCAGATCTGGTGAGCTGGGAAGGGGGGGGGGGGGGGGGGGCAGCACATCAACTGAAACTCGCCACTGTGTTCTTTGAGCCATTCCATCACACTCTTGGCTCTGCAACATGACGCATTGTCCTACTGAAAAATTCTACTGCTGTCGGAAACCTCGTCTGAAGGGATGTACGTGGTCTGCAACCAGTGTACGATACTCCATTGCCGTCATGGTGCCTTGCTGGAGCTCCACTGGACCCATGGATGCCCACGAGAATGTTCCCCAGAGCAGCTTGTCTGACACAGTACACATGTCAAAGGGCTGCTCCCCTGGAAGACGATGGATTCGCGCCCTCCCATCGATATGAAGAAGAAGGTATCGTGATTTAACAGATCGTGGAACCCTCAGCCATTGCGCCAACATCCAGTGCCGATGGTCACGAGCCCATTTCAGTTGTAGTTGCCGGTGTCGTGGTGTTAACAAAGCATGGGTCGTCGGCTGTGGAGGCCCCAACGTTAGGAGCGTTAGGTGCACTGTGCGTTCAGACATACTTGTACTCCGCTCAGCATTTAAGTCGTAGCTCCACCACAGTCCGCCGCCTCTCCTGTTTTACCAGTCTACCCAGCCTACGACCTCCGACATCCGTAATGAGGAGTGGCCGCCTAACCCCACGACTTCTGGAAGTGGTTTCACATTGGTTTCGCATGTTGTAGGCGCTCTCCACAGCTCTCTTCAAATACCCGACAAGTCGTGCACTTTCTGAAATGCCATCGCAATCTCCCCTCGATCAAACTCGGACAGATGGTGAGCCTTCCCATTCTACACTCGGACAGCACATTCACTGATATTACATGTGCCATGCGTGTGTCTGACTAGCACTCATTCCTCGTCAGATAACGCTGCTATCGCCTGGACGGTTTATATCAACAGCAGGTCGGTGGTCGTAATGTTCTGACTGATTAGTGTAGACTGCTTCCATGACCTGGAAGCATGGGCTGCTGGTGAATGATGTTGCATTAAGTTTAGCGACGATTCGCGGTTGTGCACTACTCCTGATGACCATCGTTGCTGAGCACGGCGGCGACCTGCAGACAGGTCCCATTCCTCCAGCTTTTTTCAAAGAACCACAACTGTGTTACCTCTGGCATTATGGTGTGTATGTCTTCTGATAATAATTGAGAGAACTCTGACGGCACAAAAGTACGTCGCTCACATCCTGTGTCCATGTGTTTTAGCTCCCATGAAATGGTATTGTGGTGCCATTTTTCAACAAGACCGTGCTCCTCCACACGTGGCACGCGTGTCTATGAAATGTCTGCATGATGGTGAAGTACTCCTCTAGCCAGCACGATCCCCACAGCTTTCCCTGATGGAACATGTGTACGACGAGCTCGGATGCTAACTCAGTCCCAGTGGTAGGCGTCAGGAGAGGATACGAAGCTTTACGACACCCTTCATCCTTCAAGGCCAGTGGGGTTTCAACGTCATACTGATAAAAGGGCTAATACTACCAATTTCTTCAAAGTTTTTGTAAGCACTGAAATAACTCCAAACATCCTCTCAACTTGTGAATTTTCATTTCTTTTCCTCGTCCCCTTCTGAGTGCTTCATTTTTTTGTCAGGCAGCGTATTTTTTATGAGCATACTACGACGATTTAAAAAAAAAAGGAAAAAGAAACACGCCGGTCAACCTATCAGCATAACGTTACTGCGTATCAAGTATATGCACAACAAAAATAAAATTTCATATTTGTGCAAGGCCGTGATATTTTCGCTTTGCACTCATACAGTACGTCAGGTCTAGTATCTTCATTTCACTACTCGCTGAACACCTTTTGCTACTGGATATGTTATTGCGCTGTCAGATCACAAAAACATTTACACCTTTTGTAAGGCCTTAACGTATTCGCTCCTACAGAGGCTGTCAAAAACATTTAAGATTGAAATTATATGCACAGCAGAGAATGTTAAACTGAGTATTTTCAGATAAGTAACCAACGGTCGGAAATGAATATTTCATGCCGTACGAGTTCTCGAATGAACAATGCGTGTGAGATCCTAGCTGCCTGGCTGTCTCATTGTACGCAATGATATCTAAAGAATGCGGCATGTAATGCATGCACTGAGCATTGCTTGCTTCTACCAGGTGCGAGACGCATGCGTCAATAAAAATTAAGTAGTAAGTTTAGGCACTAAGATTTGAGACAACATATACAAACGTAAAGTTTTTCAGGAGCTCTGTATCAATAACCAGATTACGTATACCAGACATACTTTCGGTTGGAACAGCGGCCAATACAATTAAAACGAAATATTTGCTTCATTCTGTAGTCGCTACTTTTATTTGTCTGTTGGGTAGCGATTTCGTATTAAGTACCATCATTAGGCCAACCGCTGCCGCGCAGTCTTGTTCGCTTTCCAATTAGGTGTATCATGTAAAAGTGGTGTCTGTTCTTTCGGACATGTCCAAAAGAACAGACACCACATACATGTAATTAAGGCGAGGACGGCCTATGATTTCTTCAGTGCCGACCTCTGACGCGAATCGGATAAATGCCGCCAGTAATGAGGATAAGGGGCAAGGGCAACTGCACTAGTAGGGTGTGGATAAATTGAGAATTTTCTTCCGATGGGAGGCGTGCCTGTGCAGTCCGTGCAGATGCGATGACTACTGTTTCTGTATGGCGCAGTGGTCAGCGCATTTGCCTAGTAAGCAGAAGACCCGGGTTTGAATCCCAGTTGGGCACAAATTGTCAACTTTCCCCATTGATTTAAATTAATGCCCACTCGCAGCCGATATCTGTAATTCCTTTGTGACTTAGGTGTGTCATAACCCGATGTTCTAAAATACTATTTTTCCAAAGTTACGTTTTCGAAGAAGAATTTAAAAACACAAGTCACACATTCTTAAAAGGCGGTGGAGGTAAGAGATCTACAAGGTTAGGAGCGTATCAACTGAAGGCATTCCCACACCTAAATTTACGTAATCTCTGTGTAAACACACTACTTGGTTGGGACGCGGCGTTATACAATGCTGACATGGACGTTGTTGGCTCGCCAAAAATACATTACAGTGGAGACACGGACTTTACCACATAGAACGTGACAGATCAACAGTGACGCAACATTCATTTAAAAATCGACATCTTGCGTATACAATACGTCATAAATAAGCAGATGCTCGGATTAGGAATACAGTCATAATCTCCTGAAATACACAGACAGCCAATAGGCAGTATGTAATGTGTCATTGTCCTTCTTTACTGAATCTTCACGATCGCTCAAATAAAATGAAGAAGCCGTAAAAGAAGTTGCATAAGGGAACGAAATTGATATGGGTAGTCTGATAAACGTTTAAGGGGACTAGTTCGTCAACACATCTCAAGAAATCGATTTTTAAAATTCGTTTTAAGAATTTCCTGTAGTTTTCTGAATAAGAAAAAGTTTACGTCGAGAAATATGTGCCAAGGGAAGCTCAAACTTAGAGGAATTTAAAAGTTTCTGCACACATAACGACCCCCCCCCCCCCCCCCCCATTCACGCAGAGTTTTGTTCTTACTGCCGGCCGCGGTGGTCTAGCAGTTCTAGGCTCTCAGTCCGGAACCGCGCGTCTACTACGGTCGCAGGTTCGAATCCTGCCTCGGGCATGGATGTGTGTGATGTCCTTAGGTTAGTTAGGTTTAAGTAGTTCTAAGTTCTAGGGGACTGATGAGCACAGATGTTAAGTCCCATAGTGCTCAGAGCCATTTGAACCTTTTTTTTTGTTCTTACTTGTTTGTTTCTTTTATGAGACAAGATTATTCCAGACGCAATTACATGGTAGAACTCAAAGCCCAAATGAGAGTTTTAACGACGGTATATGGGAACGGGTACTAAAAGCTGTTATGGTAGGATTAAATATTTTAAAAATATGTGTTGGATGCTCTGCTATGTTTCATTGATGGTACAGTCAAGGCTTAAGGTTACGTAATTAATGGGAGTGCTTGGTGGACTAAACATGCAGAGACTTAGTTTCTACTGACCGCAGGACACGCTACATGGCAGAGAAATGAGTGTTGGGGACCATCATAGAAGCAAGAATAAGAGTTTGAAAAAGAAAAGGGAGGGAGAACAACATCAGAGACAACACGAATACGGACCTGTGATGCATTTTGTTATGAACGGTAGGTACAGAAACAAAACTTGAATAACCCCGCAGTTCACTTTTTTATTTTCTGGTACAGGATGGTTAAAATTATTAAACATAGACGTTGAAATTTTGAATGTTGGCTTCAAACATACGTAACCAAAGAGTTGTTGTTGTTGTTGTTGTTGTCTTCAGTCCTGAGACTGGTTTGATGCAGCTCTCCATGCTACTCTATCCTGTGCAAGCTGCTTCATCTCCCAGTACCTACTACAACCTACATCCTTCTGAATCTGCTTAGTGTACTCATCTCTCGGTCTCCCTCTACGATTTTTACCCTCCACGCTGCCCTCCAATGCTAAATTTGTGATCCCTTGATGCCTCAAAACATGTCCTACCAACCGATCCCTTCTTCTAGTCAAGTTGTGCCACAAACTTCTCTTCTCCCCAATCCTATTCAATACCTCCTCATTAGTTACGTGATCTATCCACCTTATCTTCAGTATTCTTCTGTAGCACCACATTTCGAAAGCTTCTATTCTCTTCTTGTCCAAACTATTTATCGTCCATGTTTCACTTCCATACATGGCTACACTCCAAACAAATACTTTCAGAAACGACTTCCTGATACATAAATCTATATTCGATGTTAACAAATTTCTCTTCTTCAGAAACGCTTTCCTTGCCATTGCCAGTCTACATTTTATATCCTCTCTACTTCGACCATCATCAGTTATTTTACTTCCTAAATAGCAAAACTCCTTTACTACTTTAAGTGTCTCATTTCCTAATCTAATTCCCTCAGCATCACCCGATTTAATTTGACTACATTCCATTATCCTCGTTTTGCTTTTGTTAATGTTCATCTTATATCCTCCTTTCAAGACACTGTCCATTCCGTTCAACTGCTCTTCCAAGTCCTTTGCCGTCTCTGACAGAATTACAATGTGTTCGGCGAACCTCAAAGTTTTTACTTCGTCTCCATGAATTTTAATACCTACTCCAAATTTTTCTTTTGTTTCCTTTACTGCTTGCTCAATATACAGATTGAATAACATCGGGGAGAGGCTACAACCCCGTCTCACTCCTTTCCCAACCACTGCTTCCCTTTCATGCCCCTCGACTCTTATGACTGCCATCTGGTTTCTGTACAAATTATAAATAGCCTTTTGCTCCCTGTATTTTACCCCTGCCACCTTTAGAATTTGAAAAAGAGTATTCCAGTCAACATTGTCAAAAGCTTTCTCTAAGTCTACAAATGCTAGAAACGTAGGTTTGCCTTTTCTTAATCTTTCTTCTAAGATAAGTCGTAAGGTCAGTATTGCCTCACGTGTTCCAACATTTCGACGGAATCCAAACTGATCCTCCCCGAGGTCCGCATCTACCAGTTTTTCCATTCGTCTGTAAAGAATTCGCGTTAGTATTTTGCAGCCGTGGCTTATTAAACTGATAGTTCGGTAATTTTCACATCTGTCAGCACCTGCTTTCTTTGGGATTGGAATTATTATATTCTTCTTGAAGTCTGTGGGTATTTCGCCTGTCTCATACATCTTGCTCACCAGCCGGTAGAGTTTTGACAGGACTGGTTCTCCCAAGGCCGTCAGTAGTTCTAATGGAATGTTGTCTACTCCGGGGGCCTTGTTTCGAGTCAGGTCTTTCAGTGCTCTGTCAAACTCTTCACGCAGTATCGTATCTCCCATTTCGTCTTCATCTACATCCTCTTCCATTTCCATAATATTGTCCTCAAGTACATCGCCCTTGTATAAACCTTCTATATACTCCTTCCACCTTTCTGCCTTCCCTTCTTTGCTTAGAACTGGGCTGCCATCTGAGCTCTTGATATTCATACACGTGGTTCTCTTCTCTCCAAAGGTCTCTTTAATTTTCCTGTAGGCAGTATCTATCTTACCTCTAGTGAGATGAGCTTCTACATCCTTACATTTGTCCTCTAGCCATCCCTGTTTAGCCATTTTGCACTTCCTGTCGATCTCATTTTTGAGACGTTTGTATTCCTTTTTGCGTGCTTCTTTACTGCATTTTTATATTTTCTCCTTTCATCAATTAAATTCAATATTTCTTCTGTTACCCAAGGATTTCTAGCAGCCCTCGTCTTTGTACCTACTTTATCCTCTGCTGCCTTCACTACTTCATCCCTCAGAGCTACCCATTCTTCTTCTACTGTATTTCTTTCCCCTATTCCTGTCAATTGTTCCCTTATGCACTCCCTGAAACTCTGTACAACCTGTGGTTCTTTCAGTTTATCCAGGTCCCATCTCCTTAATTTCCCACATTTTTGCAGTTTCTTCAGTTTTAATCTACAGGTCATAACCAATAGATTGTTGTCAGAGTCCACATCTGCCCCTGGAAATGTCTTACAACTTAAAACCAGGTTCCTAAATCTCTGTCTTACCATTATATAATCTATCTGATACCTTTTAGTATCTCCAGGGTTCTTCCACGTATACAACCTTCTTTTATGATTCTTAAACCAAGTGTTAGCTATGATTAAGTTGTGCTCTGTGCAAAATTCTACTAGGCGGCTTCCTCTTTCATTTCTTAGCCCCAATCCATATTCACCTACTATGTTTCCTTCTCTCCCTTTTCCTACACTCGAATTCCAGTCACCCATTACTATCAAATTTTCGTCTCCCTTCATTATCTGAATAATTTCTTTTATTTCATCGTACATTTCTTCAATTTCTTCATCATCTGCAGAGCTAGTTGGCATATAAACTTTTACTACTGTAGTAGGTGTGGGCTTCGTATCTATCTTGGCCACAATAATGCGTTCACTATGCTGTTTGTAGTAGCTTACCCGCATTCCTATTTTCCTATTCATTATTAAACCTACTCCTGCATTACCCCTATTTGGTTTTGTGTTTATAACCCTGTAGTCACCCGACCAGAAGTCTTGTTCCTCCTGCCACCGAACTTCACTAATTCCCACTATATCTAACTTTAACCTATCCATTTCCCTTTTTAAATTTTCTAACCTACCTGCCCGATTAAGGGATCTGACATTCCACGCTCCGATCCGTAGAACGCCAGTTTTCTTTCTCCTGATAACGACATCCAAAGAGTATACTATACTTATTTCTTAAATTTTAAAATTAAAGACTTTTTCTTTAAACAGCTATTACTAAAAGTTTCGATAGTCATTACTTAAAAATTTTAAAACCATAATTTATGACAGCAACATCTCGTTCAAAGTCTACTTTAACCACAACAGTGTAAAGAACTTCCAGGGAAAAAACCAACCTTCCACTTTGTTTTTATTTCGAGATGTGTGTACTTACCCTGTACCTAAGTAATTTACATGCTTCACGTAAACTGAAAGTGGAAGGGGAGAAAGAAAAGGGGTCAAAAATGCATGTTGCACAGGGATTCGAACCCAGGATTTCCTGCTTACTACGCACTTGCCTTAACCACTGCGCCACCCGCACAGTGTTCATCGCAAACGTGCGGACTATCTCGGCACGCTTCCTGGCCGACTCACATTCTCACCCAGCGCCAATCTGCAGTTCCCGTCCGTGTCCTCCATGCTCGCTAATTTTAGGTTCCCGCCGGAGGTCGAACGTAAATGTGCATCCAGATTGAAGGTTGTGGACTCATTGCCCATCGAGGCGATCAGTTAGACGAATCCGTAGTGTTCGTTCTTTCGGACATGTCCGAAGAAACAGACAGCATGCATTCATATAACTATTCCCTCATGGTTATGATGATTCAGGTTTTTGCAGAAATTTACACAACTGTGTCAAGAGTGGACTAGTTTAAAATTCATCCAGAAGCGCAAATATGTACTTGAGATATGCCGGGTTACAAATATATGTATGTATGTGTGTGTGTGTGTGTGTGTGTGTGTGTGTGTGTGTGTGTGTGTGAAAAAAAGAGGTCAAATGGCTCTGAGTACTATAGGACTTAACATCTGAGGTCATCAGTCCCCTAGAACTTAGAACAACTTAAACCTAACTAACCTAAGGACATTACACTCATCCATGCCCGAGGCAGGATTCGAACCTGCGACCGTAGCGGTCGCGCGGTTCCAGACTGAAGCGCCTAGAACCGCTCGGCCACCCCGGCCGGCTGTGAATTCCTAAGGAAACAAACTGCTGAGGTCATCGGTCCCTAGACTTACACACTACTTAAACTAACGTAGAGTAACTTACGCCAAGAACAACACACACACCCATGCTTGAGGGAGGAGTCCAACCTCCGGTGGGACGGGTCACGCAATCCATGACATAGCGCCTCTAACCGCGCGACCACTCCGCGCGGCCGGGTTACATGGAACGTTGCTGGTTATTTACAAGGGACCAATCGCTATGCTGCCAATTCCATTTCCTCAGTCACATTCCTCCCGCCTTAGAGGTTTCACGTGAAAAAATGCCTGATCTGAAAGGCGCCTGAGGTGACGGTCACAGCTGGTGACGCACGCCCACGGCTCGACCCGATGAATTAATGTGCAGGTCCCCTCCCGAGCTCGTGTCAGCTGCGCCGGAGGTGCTTGAATATTAACGTGGCGCGCTCCTGGCATTCGAGTGTGCCCAACGTAAACAGGAGCCCTGGCCCTGCTCCACATCATTATAATCACTTCGTTACTCCAGCCTTCTGTCGGTCGGTGTCCTCGATATGGGCTGCCGAAAACACTGTCGTTACTTTCTGCTCACTAAGCTCAACAAACAACTATCAGTAAGTGATTGACGGGAAGTACCTTGCGTTTGGTGAATGTGAGTAAATGTTAAACATCTTCTCAGTCGCGGCCGTCGACTGTTTAGAGGCAAACTGCAGACCTGGTCTAAGCGTTCAATTCCTGGTCTTTCTTTGGCTGTTTACGCGTCATTTATTACTTCTTTCACCTCTCGAAACGTCTGTTAATGTATGGAAAATGCCGAGTTGCACGGTGGTCCTAAATCCATGGTAAACTGTAGGTCCCTTATAATTGGATGATTTCAAACATATGAAGAAGTCAATGACATACGAGGGTCACTCCAAAAGTAATGCACAATATATTTGTAAAAATACACTTTTCATTCTGCGTTTGTGAAAGTTTTACAGTGTGTAGATACATCCTTCCCGCTTGTTTTCAAACTTAGTTCAACACGTTCCCGTGAGTGGCGCCGTCACAGCAGTCTTCAAGATGGCTGCTACACTTGACGTTCGTCAGAAGCAACGTGCTGTCATAGAATTCCTGTGCAGTGAAATCGAGACAGTGGGAAACATCTACAAGAGGTTGAAAAAGGTGTATGGAGATGCTGCTGTCGATCGCAGTACTGTTAGTCGGTGGGCAATCAGGTTACGCGATGAAAGCGAGCACGCCAATATTGAGAATTGTCCTCGCAGCGGCAGGCCTCGTACTGCACACACTCCAGACAATGTGCAGAGAGTTAACGAATTGGTGACTGCTGACAGACGCATCACAGTGAACGAATTGTCACGCTACGTGGGGAGAGGGGAAGGAAGTGTCTGCAGAATACAGAAAGTCTTGGCGTTAAAAAATGTGTGTGCCAGGTGTGTTCCCAGGATGTTGACAGTGGCTCACAAAGTAACAAAAAAATTATATGCAGCGAACTTTAGGAAAAGTACGAGAATGATGAAGATGAATTTCTTGGAAGAACTGTGACAGGTGATGAAACATGGCTCCATCAGAGACGAAAAGGCAATCAATGGAGTGGCATCATGCAAATTCACCCACGAAAAAAAAAAACATACCTTCTGCTGGAAAAGTTATGGCTACGGTGTTTTTCGATTCCAAAGGACTCTTGCTTGTGGACATCATACCAAGTGGAACTGCCATAAATTCTGATGCATATGTGATGACACTGAAGAAACTTCAAGATCGACTGAGTCGTGTTCGACCATATCGGGAAAAGCAGGATGTTAGGCTGTTGCACGACAATGCACGGCCACATGTCAGTCAAAAAACCATGGAAGCGATCACAAAACTCGGATGGACAACACTGAAACACCCGCCTTACAGTTCTGACCTGGCTCCATGTGACTATCATCTCTTTGGGAAACTGAAAGACTCTCTTCGTGGAACAAGGTTTGAAGATGATGACTCCCTTGTGCACACTGCCAAACAATGGCTCCAACAGGTTGGTCCAGAATTTTACCGTGCGCTGTTTCCAAGATGGCGTAAGGCACTTAAGAGGGATGTAAATTATGAGGAGAAATGAAAATATGGTTCCGAAAGGATGTATCTACACACTGTACAACTTTCAAACACGTAGATTAAAAATGGAATTATAAAAAAAATAGTGTGCATTTCTTTTTGAGTGACCGTCGTAAAACTCCAATAGCACTAGATTAGTAAACCACTTTGATGTTCATACCAAGCTTCACTTTGATAGATTGTAGATTACTGTTTGACACGGACTCGAATTCTGTGAATCTGGTTTGCGACACATTAAAATTCGTGTCCGACGGGACTCGAACCTGCATTTCCCGCTTATCGCGAATAGACGTCTTAACAACTTCGGCTATCCGAGCATGCCTCCCGGACCGATCCAACCGATAAGCGGCAAATCCAGGTTCGAGTCACGCTCTGGCACAAATCATATATGTAACAAACAGCTGACGTCAGTCCAGACTGGCAGAATGCGAATCTATTTCTTCTAAGTGATCACAGCTGTATTCGCTAGAATGCTATGTGTTCTTTCGGACATGCATGCGTGTTTGAAGGATATTGAAATGTGAAGCTACAGACACTGTATAAATACATAGTAATCATCAACATGTAGGTTAGCGTTCCCTAGATAATAATATTGTCTTGGCAACCCAATTCCGTTTCATAAACGTTTCGCTCTCAGTGAGCAGACTGATGACAGCCTCCCTTAAAGCTGTAGCCTAGTGTGTTGTTGCTAACATTATGATCTTCGGAACCAAATTCCCTTTCGCACACAGTTAGCTGTTCGCACTTAGGCAACAAATGAAATACGGGATTAGGCCGCTGAAGTGTGCCACTATTTACAGTAGCAACCTTTCTGTTAAGGAATGGATGAATCAAAACAAACATGTCTGTAGCCATACACCCACAGCATGTTCAAGACAGTTTCGTACCGTCCCTTCAGGGTTAATTCATCACTTTCTGTCGCAGGCTACTGTGAGGTCTTCGTCTTTTTCTTCTTGCATCTCTTTATACCAAAATAGTTCGAGCCTGAAACAAACTAAATTGCATTTACAGGCATCTGTTGAATATAAAGTACTTCAGTTTACTAAACGCTTCACACATTGTTGAAATAACTTACGGGAATGCAGCCGGGTGACGTCGTCGACAACCGCCGATATTTCCACTAAGTACACCCTGCCATTTTCAAGGCATATCTGCAGCAAGTAAATACTGTTCCACCGTTGACAAAGTTGTGCATCATATGAGTTCTGCTGCGGCCATTCGCATCAAGCAACCCGTTGACCTAGCTCTTGTTCGTGAACAGGTCCATTACATTCGTCCACAGTTGGATTTTATTTCGAAGAATCTGTTTCGGCTTCATTTTATGAATGCTTCAAGAATTTCAGCCTTTTATTGGGATTGGCTGGAAGGTGCCTCATGGTCGCAGTCTGACTGGGAATTTCATTCTATAACTGCACGGCATTTGGTCAAGTTTGAACGTTTCCGCCGCTCGGAACCTAATACTATTTCTCGGCATTCTATGATAAATCTCACAGACACGACAGTTTTATACGTGCTGGGGAATGGTTTAAATTCTGCACCAACGCCCAAGTGTTTGTCATTGATTGATTTTATAAGTTCCGTTGAACAGCGTGTTTTTAAACCACCTCCTGATGTCGCAGAGGATGCTAGGAGGGAGGCATGTCACGAGATGATTGGGGCATGTCCAGCCAAGGGTAATACCACTCAGACGGCTGCTTTACGTTCAATTAAGAGCCGATCCGCAAATTGTTATTTTACCTGCGGACAAGGGCAATGTTACCGTTGGTTTGGAGAGGCAGGGTTACATCCAAAAGATACAATGTTTGCTGTCTGAGGGAATGTATCGCAGAATCGGTCCTGACCCCACAGTAAGTGTTAAGACAAGACCTCTGAAGAAAAGTTACTTGTCGCAGGAGACTATCTGTATTATTCCTATGTTATATGGCCTTCCTAGGGTCCACAAGGAAGGGATCGTCTTCGTCCGATTGTGAATAACATTGGTGCTCAGACATATAGTGTAGCAAAATATCCTTCTACTCTGTAGAGCCCTGTAGCAGGTCGGTGTGAGCACAACATTACTAACTCGGTGGATTACTTACGTCGATTAGGGGGAATGCTTTTAAGTGACTCTGATATTCTAGTAAGTTTTGATGTCATCCCTCTCTCCACTCGTGTTCCTCTGTCTGACTCGTTACGGTTGACTGGGATTAGCTTTGGTGTTGGAAAAACCAACCTATTTCGACATATGTTGACATACTGTTGCTTTTATTCAGTGACCAATACTAGGCGAGACAGAGGAATTGCCGATGAGAAGCCTGTTGTCACCTATTATTGCTAATTTGTTTTCCCTAAACTTCGAGAAACGTTGAAACCTGGGCGTTTTAACAGATATGAAGTCGATACTCCTATTGTTTGAACATACAATCACCCGAATATTTGTTTCGCGGTGGAGATGTAAAAGGATGCCCGGCCCCCCTTCCTTGATGTGTTCGTCAGGAGGAAGGTTGATGGGCGCGTTTGCACATGCCATTTATAGGAAGCTTATTCTCACATACATCTGTCTGCAGGCTGATGGGTGTCAGCATCCCGCTCAACATGAAGGGGTACTTCGTACCTTGCTTTGCACGACCCGTGTCATCTAGAACTCAGAGTTTGTCACCTGAGTTACCGATCTCCAAGTCACCTTTCGTCAGAATGGTTATAGTGAAAGAGAGACCAGACGTGCGTTGCAAAATCGATCAACTGTACACCGGGTAACTGAGGATTAATACCGAGGCGGCTCCAAAGTGTTTCCTTTTTGTCTTACTCAGGGAGTATTTCGAACAGAAGCGGCCGAATTTTTCGGAAGTATGATGTGAACTATGTTTCCCGACCACCATCTAAGATCGGGGTCCTTTTAGCTTACTTAAAAGATGATCTTGGTTTGCGTAAGACCGGCGTCTACCATATCCCTTGCAGTTGTGACATATCATATAATGATGGTTAGACTATCAGGAGTGTGGAGGACTGGTGCACTGAGCGTAATCGTCAGCTACTCTTACAACAGCCACGCAAATCCGCCATTGCAGAACAATGTCTTGGCACCGATCTTCCTATGGGATACAGCATCACGGAGATTCTGGTATGCACAGCCAGCTATTAGTACGATGGTGGCAGCAGAACTGTCACAGAACTGTTCGAATATCCATTGTCCAAATATATACGCAAAAGGATTACGCGAGAGCGAAGACTATTTTGTTCCAGAAAGTCCCTAATCATCTCTGCTATACTGTCGTGTGAGCTATACCGAGATCTCACGATTCTACTAGAGCGGTTCTGAATTTGTTCCTTGTCTGCTGTCATGCCTATCAGATAATAATTATAGTCGGAGTAGTAGTCTAAAACCGATCGGTCTATCGTCATGCAGTTTCCTTTACCCATAACTCTTCTAACAAATCTAAGTCTTCCATTCGCCTATTCCAGCTACTGATATTACGTGCTCGATCCTATGTCATATAGCTTCTTCTACGGAAAGAACCTTCCTAAAACGCCTAAAACAGAATATTGACTATTTTAAAACATGTATAGGTGCCTATTTTACCAGCCATCAAGGTTATGTATCTGTAAAACACTGTATTTATGCACAATTTATGTCTTAAGGTTAACGAATCGAAATATTACAGAAACACAAGTCCCTTAAGAAATAATGCGGTGCTTATATATTCATTAACCTTCAGACATTGATGGTAAACAAAAACAGTGGTCCACTAACGGCTGCAAATGTTCTCCACGTAGCCGAATATGAACATTTCCAGTAAATGCTCGGTTTTGCTGGGCCAGAGGTTCCAGCCCATTCCATGTGAAAACAGCCCACGCCATTGTGGAGCCACCACGAGTTTGCACAGTGCCTTGTTGACAACTTGGGTCCATGGTTTCACCCTACCATCAGCTCTTACCAACTGGAATCGGGACTCATCTGACCAGGCCACGGATTTCCAGCCGTCTAGGGTCCAGTCGATATGGTCACGAGCCCGAGAGAGGCGCTGTAGGAGATGTCGTACCTGTTAGCGAAGATTTCGTCGGTCGTCTGCTGTCATAGGCCATGAACCCCAAATTTCGTCGCACTGCCCTGACGGATACTTTCTTCATACGTCCCACTTTGGTTCCTTCAGTTATTTCACGAAGTGTTCCTTGTCTGTTACTGCTGACAACTCTAACTATGTTGAAATGAAGAGGCGCTGCTCTCGGTAGTTAAAAGAAGGCTGTCAACCACTGCGTTGTCCGTGGTGAGATGTAATGCCTGAAATTTGGTATTCTCGGCAAACACTTGACACTGTGCATTTGCGAAAATTAATTCCCTACCGAATTCCGAAATAGAATGTCCCATGCCTCTAGCTACAAATATCATTTCGCATTCAAAGTTTTGTAATTCGCTTCGTGCGGCCGTAATCTCGCCGGACACCTTTCAAATGATTCACCCGAGTAGAAATGACAGCTCCGCCAATACACTGTCCTTTTACACCTTGTGTACGCGATACCAGCGCCATCTGCATACGCTGCCTATCGCTATCCCATGACTTTTGTCACCTCAGTGTAGGTTGAAGTAGCTATGTTGAAATGAAGAGGCATGCACAGGATGGACATGCGTGGAGAGCTGCATCAAACCGGCCTTCGAACTAATTAAAATTATAATAAAAATGAATTCTACTACTGATTTATTAATGCAAAGTCGAAGGAGCTATTACCAAAGCAATGGCATTTTGCTCAAATTTCTGGAGGTTATCGTACATTCCACAACAATTAGAACTGCGAATGGTGGGCATAAAGTTTTATCCATTGTTTTAAAGAAATGAAAAATTAAAAAAAAAAAGAGTTTTTCAACTGCGTGTTAGCAGTCATGCTACAGGGACTAAAACAAAGTAGCACAGCCCACAGGTGAATGGACTTTCCAGACGGCTAATGGTGTCATCAGGATTAGCCTGAAATAGCTCCAACATTTTCGCTGCTGCCGAAATCGGATTACCACACAATACTCCACTGTCGGTGGTCTGTGTTAATTTGCTTTAGCTCCTTTAGCGTCATGCAGCGGTACTCTGGCGCGAGGATTTTAATTTGTACAAGATATGATGTACCCGCAAACAAACAAAAAAAATTAATTACGTTAACTTTATTTTCTCGAAGTGATCATTAAAACTTCAAGGTGATCATTGAAACCTCATGGTTACCCGTCGTACGCTGAACACCTTCTCACATCGGTCATTCACGAATTCCTGAAAAATCAAATTACTTTCTCCATTATATACAGAGCCGTGTACCATTCGGTTGCACCTCTCATTATTTCATCAGTACTTTCTTGATGGCCACCAGGTGCCTTGTCATTTAATTATTTTTACACGATAATATTTCTGCGAGCACTTTCCACTTTTGAGTGTACAAAGTCGTTCCTAAGCGAATCTCCCTGGAGAAAGCAAATGAGGATTACCGCAGTGCAAATGCTTTAACTGGTATTCAGCTGCGAGCGTTAACAAACGAGGGGAATACTGCCGCCTACCTCTCGTAGGGCTGGTGAGAACGCATCGCGACAGCAAGCGCCTATCCACCAAGTTAGGGTCGTGGGAACCCTACTCTAATCCTAAGATTCACTTTGAGTAGATCTTTCATTTAAAAATCATAAAAGGAGATAACGAGCAATGCACAACCTAAGGTGAGAACACAAAGCATTCGGCAATGGCTACTGCAATTCCTCGCTTAGGTTGGCACTGCCGTAAACCAGTTAGTACAGGCTCGACAACTAGCGGTGTAGAATTTGTTTCTTCACTTACAATCTATTAACACGAAAAACTGCCGTCACACTATCGATTTCAGTCCTTAGTGACCATCTTCAGAGATGATAAAAACCAACGAAGCCTTATTTACGTTAGTAAATCGCTATCCAAGTAGCTGGTAGCAGTTGCAGCGTAAGGGCAACAAAAATACGATTTTCAATACTTCGCACAGTTATTGCCCAAATTTGAAGGTTTATACACTCTCATGATCTACTCAATTAGAGGTACAATCGTATGTAATAACGTTCAACACAATTAGACTACTATATATTGAGGTAGCGTGAGTCTCAGCCCGCAAATTACAGAGACTATATTCATCCAGTATCAGAGCACAAATTTTACACATAATTTCCGTCTTAACGATACTTTTTCTCGCTGACATCCCCCCTCCCCCTTCTCTGCCCCCCTCCTACTAAATGATGAAGGCAAAATAGTTTATTGCGTACTACAGTTTCGCTCATTATGTAGCCAAACTTCAACATCAGGCACGAGATTTTAATTTATTACCATCAACTCCATTCACAATACACTTTGCATACAGAATCTAATACACCGCTAAATGTACCTGCAGAATTACATTACTGTCCGACAAATACTTCAGGAATTGTGGCATAAACATTCAAATGTGCGAAAAATTAGCATATCTTAAACATGGGAGTTCGATTCTTTAAAGAGGGGGGGGGAGGGGGGGGAGGGGGGGAGGGGAGGAAGTTACTGGTATTATCCTCATACGATTACGCCAAAGTGATATTATCAATAAACAAAACTAGCTTGGCATCGTCGGATTGATGTAATAATGTGGTGCGCACCACGACACAGTGCCAAATTCTGCGAACAGAGGTACTATAGGTGACAAATGTCATAGGATGCCTCCTAATATCGTCTCGGACTTCCTTTTGCCCGGCGTTGTGCAGTAACTCGATATGGACTCAATATGGTTCAAATGGCTCAAAGCAGCATGGGACTTAACATCTGAGGCCATCAGTTCCCAAGACTTAGAAACTAATTGAACCTAACTAACCAAAGGACATGACACACATCCATGTCCGAGGCAGGATTCGATCCTGCAAACCGTAGTATCAGCGCGGTTCCAGACTGAAGCGCCTAGAACCGCTCGGCCACAGCGACCGGCATGATATGTACTCAACAAGTCGTTGGAAGTCTCCTGCAGAAATAATGAGCCATGCTCCCTCTATAGTCGGCCATAATTAGCCAAAGTGTTGCCGATACAAGATTTTGTGCGTGAACTGACCTCTCAGTTATGTCTCATAAATATCGATGGGATTCATGTCGGGCGATCTGGGTGTCCAAATCACTGGTTGCAACTGTACAGAATGTTCTTCAAACCAATCCCGAATATGTTTGGTAACTTGAAGTCCTTAAATGGCTGCGAAGGGTCTCCAGAAGCCGGATTTAACCATTCCCAGTCAATGATTGGTTGAGTTCAACCAGAGGACTGAGTCCATTCCGTGTAAACACAGGCCACGCCATTACGGAGCCACCACCAGCTTCCACAGCGCCTTGTTCAGGACCCGGGCAACCTCAGTTGCAAGGCTCCGCGGGCTCTGCGCCACATTCGAACACCATCAGCTCTTAACAACTGCCATCACGACTCATCTGAGAACGCCGCGGTATTGCAGCAGTCTAGGGTTCAGCCCAGGAGAGGCGCTGCAGGCGATGTCGTGCTGTAAGCAAAGGCACTCGCGTCGGTCTTCTGCTGCCATCGCTTGTTACCGCTAAATTTCGCCGCACTGCCCTGACGGATACGTTCCTCGTACGTCCTACACTGATTTTTGCGACCACTTCACGCAGTGTCGCTTGTCTGTTAGCACTGCCAATCCTACGCAGATGCCGCAGCTCTCCGTAGCTAAGCGAAGCCCGTCGGCCACTGCGTTGTCCATGCTGAGATGTAACGTCTGAAATTTTGTATTCTCGCACTCTCTTAATTATAGGGATCCCTAACGATATCCGAAACGGAATGTCTCATGCGTCTAGCTTCAACTGTCATTCCGCGTTTGAAGTCTGTTAATTCCCCTCGTGCGGTCTTAATGAGGCCGAAAACATTTCCATGTGAATCACCTGAGTACAAATAACAGCTCCGACTGCCAATGCACTACCCTTTCATATCTTGTGTACCCGATACTACTGACATCTGTATATGCGCATATAGCTATCCCATACTTTTGTTCTCCAGATGTAACTGTTTGACGATCCGAAGCTAATTTTGTTTATAACTAATGACGATGTCACTTTGGCTTACTCACATAAGGATAACATTACGCTTAATCAGATCTGGACGTCATCATTAGAGACCAAAATCGACAGTCTGACGCATTTTTTTTTTTTTTTTTTTTTTTTTTTTTGTAATGATAAGCTGGAAATAACCGACTTCAGTCACTGTCGTGACTTAGTAGTATCTTGTAAGAGCAGCGGTATCTTATACAACTGCAGCACATCCCGCGTCAAACTAACACATTAAAGCGCTCCTCCAATAGTTGTTCATGAAACAAAATAAAAACAAAAGGGAGAACGGGCGTAGCTGAGGACTGGAGCCTGGAGTCCGGGCTGCGAGCCCCGGCGCCGTGCGTCGGACCGCGTGGCACCCACCCCTACCCCGCCAGCGCCACAGGAGCATCGCACCCGGCCTCGGCCAACCACATCCGGTGGCCGCGACGCTGGAGAAGCCTCCTCGAGAACCTCTGAATTCATGTATCGCAAGCGCCGGCATTAGCAGCACCCCGTCGCTTCACAATCCCTCGAATGTGTCTCTTTCGAGGATATATTAATATGGAGCAGCTCGCCGCGGCATATATTTACCTGTTCCGTCCACCATCGGGACCAGTAACTACGTCGAGGAAAACGGTTTCTTCGGCGGCATTTGCTCAGAATTTCATAGCTTCTGGCCTGTCTTGTAAACTTTGCAAATATTGCAACAACAGCTCATCCAAAATAACGCTTGCGCACTAACTTCGAAGTATAAAAAAATAAGACTGAAATCAGTAATCATTACCTACGAAAAGCCTTGCATCAGGTCGTTAGTGGCCGGCCGGAGTGGCCGAGTGGTTCTAGGTGCTACAGTCTGGAACCGCGTGACCGCTACGGTCGCAGGTTCGAATTCTGCCTAGAGCATGGATGTGTGTGATGTCCGTAGGTTAGTTAGTTTAAGTAGTTCTAAGTTCTAGGGGACTGATGACCTCAGAAGTTGAGTTCCATAGCGCTCAGAGCCATTTCACCATTTTTTAGATCGTTAGTATGTTCACTCACAGGCCAAAACATTATGACCACTGCCCAACGCGACGCTGGATGCCGCCTGGTGGTGTTACGGGCACGTGACGCGAGAACAAAAGTACGTAAGTGCAGCACGCATGGACGGGGATCACTCCAGTTTCAAATCAGGAAATCCACTGAGATAAGCGACTTTGCCAAAAGGCAGATTATTATTACGCAGAGTCTGTGAACGAATTATCGTAAACGGTGAAGCTGGTCCAATGCTCTTGTGCTGCCGTTGTGAGCATCTACGGAAACAGGTAGAAAGACAGTGAAAGTACCACTAGGCGCTAAGTGGTTGAACGTCCACGAACTCTTCACAGAACGTGGTGTTTGCAGGCTTGTCTGCCTTGTAAATTAGGACAAAGGGTAATCTGTGGCATCTCTGTCGAAAGAGCACAATGTTGGTGCACGCACAAGTGTTTCAGAGCACACCGTTCAGCGTCCATTGTTGAGCATGGACCTGTTACATGTTGACGCAACGATATCGTCAATTACGATTGCAGAGGGCACGGGGCCATCGGAATTCGATCGTGATCAATGGAAAAGTGTCGGCTCTTCGGCTGAATCATATTTTTGCAACAGTAGATCGATGCTCGCCTCCATAAACGCTGTCATCGAGATGTACGGCGGCTCGAAACGTGCAACGCACCATGGACGCGGGCTGGTGGGAGCAGTAACATGGAATGGGAGACAATCTCCCGTGGCTTGCATGTGACCTGTGGTAGTAATCGAAGACACGCTGATAGCTGCGACCCATCTGCATCCCTTCAAGCTTTAAGCCTTTCCCGATGGCGATGTCATCGTTCATTAGTGCAACTGTACGTGTCTCGGAGCTAGAACAGAACTGTGCAACAGTTGTTTGAAACGCATTGCAGTGAACTCACGTTAATGTCTCGGCGACCGAAGTCGCCTGATGTAAATCCTATGGCATCCCTCTGGGTCGCTATCGGGAGCCATCACTGCGTATACAATTAGCGGCTCGTTATTTACGTGAATTACATGAGCAGTGCGTAGACATTTAATGCCACACACCTCCCCAAACCTACCGACACAAACTGTCGGATCCCTGATACGCAGAATCAGTGATTTATTTCGTTCTAAAGACGAACAAAAAAAGTTGTTAAGCAGGTTGAAATCTGATGGGTAGGTTGTCAGAGAGCGCACAGGGTACGGTTAAGGTTGTGGATGGGGCCGTAAACAGTTCACTGTGGGTTGCACAATCAAACACACAACTTTATTCTCTAAGAACCACTTATTTACATATTGGCTTAAAAGATCACTATTAAACAATGCGGCAGAAGGCCTAGTTAAAGAACACTTGAGATGCTTTCCGGGCTGAAGGCCACCAAAAACCACAACAAACACAAGGACGGCCCCATCCACAACCTTAACCTTAATCTTAATCTGTGCACTCTCTGACTACCCATCCATCAGATTTCAAATGGTAGCAGAGCGTGGTTACGATCCACGGATCTCTGGGTTATGGGCCCAGCACGCTTCCACAAACACCTCGAACGATACTAAAACCAGTCACTGAGGAACATCAAGGACGAATCACAAGTCGACACACACAGCGAACCCAGAATCGTTTGGCAACCAAATACACGTCGTCCGGTAAGACGACCGCCCGAAAAGACCAACCAAGGCCGTCGCGACTCAAGTGATGTGTGTCAGTAACGGTCGGGCGAGTCTTGGCTGTCCGGAGATTACTGCAGCTCCATCCCGGCTCAAGTCCATGTCCGTTCGGAGCTCAGAGACATGGCGACCCGGGCACACTGGCTCGGACCCAACCATGCAGAGGAAACACTTGTCCATTGGCCACCCGACATCTCTGCACGAGGAAGGAACCGACCCACGTCCGGCAAGTTGACCAACTGACGAGGCCCAAAAACGATCAAAAGACCAAATGCACGTTGCCCGATGAGACGACCGACCGAACGACCAACCAACGGTCGTTCCCGCTCTACCCTCCTTCCGCCGGACAGTACATGTGTGTCGCCATCGGTCGGCGAGTACTGGCTGTCCGCACCTCAACAGTGGACTTATTGATAAGCGCTGCTGCTGCTGCCACTCACGGGCAGGCAAGCCAGCAACTTAGTGACACCTGTAAATCAACAAAGAGAAGATGTCAAGCTATAAACGGCACGAACACGAGCCGCGCACGGCTCACAGGTAGTCGTAATGTTTTGGCTCATCAGTGTAAATGATTTAATATGTGATTTCACACACATTGACTCCTGACGTAGAGTACTTCGAACCGGAAGAGGTTTCAGTATAAGAATTAGCTGCTGAACTTAATGTCACAAAAGTCCAGGATTCTGCGATGACATTGCTGAAACCAGCTTGGTCGACCAAGAGTTATCTTTCTTCGCTCTGAGGCCACATTTACCTAGTACTGAAACCAGAAACTCCCGTTCAAGGAAACGTTTAGTTTTTGATAGATAAATTATCTGTCAACTCTTTTTTATTGCAGCTAAGGTCGTCTAGGGTGCCAGCTTATATCCTGTACCAAGGTAACGTAGAAACATATCGTCAATTAAGGAATCGTCACATGTTGATATGGATATGACACCTGCCATTTATGAAAATCGGTTTTTCGGAGTGATTTGCTGGAGTTGACTCAGACCATTTTACAATAACAGTCAGTTCCTAAAGTAAGTACTACCAATTAAAAATTCCAGATTTCTTATCACATAAGATAAGCTAAATTCCGCCCGAAGAGGCGTCGGAAGGCCCAACGATACCGATCGACCGACCGCCATGTCATCGTCATAAACAGGCATCACTGGATGCGGATCTGGAGGGGCATGTGGTCAGCACACCGCTCTCTCAGCCGTTGTCAGTTTTCGTGACCGGAGCCGTTTGTTTTCAGTCACGTAGCTCATCAATTGGCTCACAAGGGCTGAGTACACCCCACTAGTCAACAGTGTTCGGCAAACCGTATGGTCACCCATCCAAGTCCTAACCATGCCCGACAGCGCTTAACTTAGGTGATCCTGTGTTAACTCTAGGGCAAGGCCGTTGGCTAATCTTATCACATAGATTACCAGAACGTCCATAACTAATTATATATGATCAAACTGTAATTATATATTAATATCACAATTGAAACTTCCTGGCAGATTAAAACTGTGTGCCCGACCGAGACTCGAACTCGGGACCTTTGCCTTTCGCGGGCAAGTGCTCTACCAACTGAGCTACCGAAGCACGACTCACGTCCGGTACTCACAGCTTTACTTCTGCCAGAAGAGCTTCTGTAAAGTTTGGAAGGTAGGAGACGGATACTGGCAGAAGTAAAGCTGTGAGTACCGGACCTGAGTCGTGCTTCGGTAGCTCAGTTGGTAGAGCACTTGCCCGCGAAAGGCAAAGGTCCCGAGTTCGAGTCTCGGTCGGGCACACAGTTTTAATCTGCCAGGAAGTTTCATATCAGCGCACACTCCGCTGCAGAGTGAAAATCTCATTCTGGAATATCACAATTCATTGAGATGCTGTGGGAAGGGAAGTTAGGAAGGAGATGGTAGAGATTTAGAGAAGGGAGCACGTAATTTCTGGTGACAATGATTCAAAGCAAACTATCGAAATAATTTATTCATGTAAACTAGCTTGGGTTCTTAAAAACGAAAGACGCGCGAAAATAACAAAAGCATTTTATTCTTATTTAATAAAGAAATTTGCTGATTTTCTCGACAAAAGTTTCCAGTTTAACATAAAAGTACAATTTTATAGTACCATATAATACTACTGCCGTACAGCTGACCCATCAATAACCGGTGTCTTATTTTTATAATACACGTAATGCAAACATATACAGTGCAGACTTTTTCATACCTGTTCTTCCCCTTGTTCGACTTTTTGTTCAGAAACTATGTGATACAGAGTCGATTCATTTCCTATAATAACTTTGTGAATACATCTTAGTCAACTACAATGTAACAGAAGGATATTTATAATTCCACACGAAAAATGGTCCACTTTTATTCTAAAAATGTGTTGGGAATCCACACTAATAATTAATGTGTAAATTATCTATTACTAGTTTCGTGGCTGGAAAACTTTGAGACCAGAAGGCATAAAATATTGGTTTACTTAATCTGACATATTAGACCCAAAAGCCTGTAAAGAAGAGGGTCCAATTCGTTTTCGGATAGAAACACAGGTAATACTGTTCCTATGTGGTATGCTTGATGCTGGTATCGTAAATATGCGAGACATGAAAACTCGAAGCTGCGGCAAAACATTTCCAGGCCAGGAGTATTTACACGAACCACACTATGTCCGCGAAGTGAACGAAAGCCAGATAGGTGAAGTGAATGAGGGAACATGACACGAAGTGATACAGGGTAACCTCCGCCACGCACCTCACGGTAGCCTGCGGAGTATCGATGTAGATGTGCAGGGTGACAATTACTGAACTATATGAAACAAAATCGTCATAACTTATGAACGGTTTGCGTTGCGACTTTCAAACTGCAGGATTAGCCGCTGGGCATGATGGGAATTGGTATGCGCATGCATGGTTTGGTTTAGCGATGAAGCCCAGTTCATTTCGGATGGATTCGCCAATAAGCAAATTTTTGGGACTAAGAGTCGGAATTTCACGATGGAGAAGTCTCTATACTCTCAACGGGTGACTGTGCGATGTGCCATGTCCAGTCACAGAATAATGGGTGCGATATTCATTGATGGTACGTAAAGGTTTTGGAAAATGATTTCATCCCATTATCCGAAGTGACCCTGATTTCGACAAGATGCGTTTCATGGCAAAAGGGAGCTCCCATCGAAGCACGAGAGTGTTTGATTCCTGGAGAAGCACCGTGGGGACCGCGTTCTCACACAGGGGTGCCCAGAGGACACTGGCGTGGGCCTCGATGGGCCACCATATTCTCCCGATCTGAACACGTGCCACTCCTGTGGGGCTACAGCAATAACCTCTAAAACCATTGGTGAGCTGAAAACAGCCATTCAGGATGTCATCGACAGCATCGATGTTCTGACACTTCAGCAGCTCACGCAGGATTTCGCTATTCGTTTGCCCACATCATCGCTAATGATACCGAACACGACATAACATAAATCTGCAGTAGTCATGTTTACATATTGAATAAAGTGTGTGCACGCCATAGTGTGTAATTAATTTACGTTCTTCTTCATACAGTTCAATAATTATCAGCCTGTAGATGTAGACGTACAAGGCGTTTGAACTTTCAAGGAATTCATTAAAATAGTTTGAAATAACAACTAAATGTTAATGACAACATTTTACTGAGGTTGACGTTTACAGTGAGAGAACTGTCAATTTCATGAATGCAATACATCTACGTGTAGAGTTATGGGGCATGAAAAGTAACGTATACAAGAACCGCAATAAAAAAAAAAAAACCTCACAAATTGCTGCCCCTGACGACTCAATGATCACTGGTTTTTCCGTGTTAAGCTTACTACAAGCAAAGAGTATTTCACACCAGACGCGTTTTGCGTTTATTTACAAAGCATCGTCTGTCGCCGTTAGTATTTTTTGCCTCTTGTTTACATATTCTGCAAAAAAGAAAAAGCAGTGTTTGCACAATATGTAAACAAGAGACAAAGAAAAGTCAGTGACTACAGGCGACGGTTTGCGAATAAAAGCAAAACGCGCCTGGTGTAAAATACTCCTTAATTGCAATAAGCTTAACACGGAAAAAAGAATAAGTATTGCTGCGAAAAATGGCAATGCAAAAAAACGGAAAATCTGATGGAGTTTTAAAGAAGTTTAGTCGTCTTGAATCTTTTTCTTTATTTCATTCCCCCTGCCCCGGGGCTGTTAGCGGTACAATAATGCGTTCTTCAGCCGTGGGCATTCTTAAAAATATAACGAAGATAAGAAAGAATATGAGGACTGTTTTCGTTTTATATTAAACTAATAATTGACGGTCAGCAAAAAACACGAAAAATATATACAATTTAAACAATACACTTGCAATGTGGTGATATTCTTCTATGAAAAAGCACTTCAGCACCACACTTGTATTCAAAATCTGAAGGACCTGCAGTGGGTGAGAAGCATTGGAGGACAGAATATGTTCTATAAGGTTGAGCAGTGTGGATAAAGACATAGGAGTCTGTAAGGTAGAGAAACTATGGAGATGATAGGTAGCAGGTGAAGCGGATAGCGGGAAAGTGTGGCGTGTGGCGTGTAGAGAGGGATATGGATGGTTGGAGAGGGAAATGGAGAGAGGAGTCCTGATGTGGGACAGATGAGAAAGAGTAAAGTTGACTGAAGTTGCGTTGAGAAAAGATACGGAGTGTGTGTAGCTGTAGGGATAGAGGGACGTGATTCCGAAGGCATGGCAGTGTTGATCAGTGGAGAGACAAGGGGTTAGTGGAATCTAGTTTCCAGATAATATAGGAGAAGCGGAGGTTTTCGATGCAATTTAAACAATACACTTGCAATGTGGTGATATTCTTCTATGAAAAAGCACTTCAGCACCACACTTGTATTCAAAATCTGAAGGACCTGCAGTGGGTGAGAAGCATTGGAGGACAGAATATGTTCTATAAGGTTGAGCAGTGTGGATAAAGACATAGGAGTCTGTAAGGTAGAGAAACTATGGAGATGATAGGTAGCAGGTGAAGCGGATAGCGGGAAAGTGTGGCGTGTGGCGTGTAGAGAGGGATATGGATGGTTGGAGAGGGAAATGGAGAGAGGAGTCCTGATGTGGGACAGATGAGAAAGAGTAAAGTTGACTGAAGTTGCGTTGAGAAAAGATACGGAGTGTGTGTAGCTGTAGGGATAGAGGGACGTGATTCCGAAGGCATGGCAGTGTTGATCAGTGGAGAGACAAGGGGTTAGTGGAATCTAGTTTCCAGATAATATAGGAGAAGCGGAGGTTTTCGATGTGGATGATGAGGGGTGGGAATTTGATAAGACGGGACAGGATCCTTGTGGGGGAAGGTACACGGATGTGAAAAGCGAGACGGTGTGCATGGCATTCGAGGATTTGGAGCGACTTATAGGACTTTGATGGGGTGGAGATCCTTGCAACATTTGCATAGCAGAGAATGGGTCGGGTCAGGGTTGTGGCGTGGTGAATAGTTCGGCCAGTTAATAGTTTTAGTAATTTTAGTTCCTTGCGGGCTTCCTGTTGGATGTTTAGTAGGTGAGCTGCCAGATGAGGGTTAGTCCAAGATGGTTAATTAGACAAGGCAGTCGTAAATGGTTAGGTAGCAGTCATGGAGGCGGATGCTGCATAGCTACAGGTGGTTCCTCCGATAATAACTGCCTAAGTTTTGGAGCAGTTGATCTTGAGGTTACACCAACTACTTGAAGTGGATCTCGAGGGATCGTTGGGATTTCTGGAGTGTAGGGTAGAGAGTGAGGAAAGCAGTGTCATCAGCATACTGAAGGATGTGGTGAGGGTGATTTTTGTGTATCAGCATTGTAGAGGAGATAAAATAGAGGGGAGAGGACGGAGCCTTGGGGCCCTCCTACAGTGGATGGTAGGTACAGGAACTGGTATTGTTAACAGTGACAAAAGAATGGACGATTAGACGGACATAGTTGGAGCGCATATGTCTGGAGTTTGATAAAGAGTCCGAATGCCATACAAAGTCATAGGCCTTCTCTATGTCCAGGGACATAGAAAATAGCAGATTTACGGCACATGTTGGGACAGGAGGTAGGTGAGAAGCAGGTGGTGGTCATCAGAGGAAAAACAGACGGAAGCCACACTTGTTACTTGGAAGAAGATGGTTTTGGTTCAGGTGTTGATGGATATGTCGGGAGAGGTTGGATTCGAAGATCTCGCTGAACAATGAAATGACTCAGATGTGGCGATAGGATGAGATTCGTCTTAAGAGCCTACGTAGAATAAAAGTCTTACTAACTACTGCAGATCTATGAGTACTAAGAGGGTAACAGCGAGAATGACAGGTCGTGCGTATTAAGTCACGAACTTCGTGGTTGTCTGGCTTGCTCATTTCTGAATTCTAGTTAACAACAAACACATCGTGTGCCTCTACGTAAGCACGACCAGTTTTCGAAATTAAGCGAAACAAAGTTGTTTCACACTACTTGGCGCCGCAGTGATGTAGGTGTAAGAAAAAGCAGGAAGCTAGGCTGAGAGAGAGAGAGAGAGAGAGAGAGAGAGAGAGAGAGAGAGAGAGAGAGAGAGAGAGAGATGGCGGGGGGGGGGGGGGGGGGAGTCTGCACAGACAAGGTGGAAAACACACTAGGCAATGCACCGGCAACTACTTGCAGCAGCCTGTTTTCATCAGCAATATTGCCCAGCCATGCAGCAATACTGCCATTTGATACATCACCTTGTAATAGCGTCGCCAGCAAGACTACGTCGGCCGCACATTGCCGCAAAATATGGTCTGTGTTGACGCACCTAGAGCCGTCGGCTCATATACCTGACAGGCAAATTGCAGAGATTGGACGGGGAGATTAGTGGACCTTCCCCTCGACGTTTTTCTGGTCGCAAATTCACTGGGCGTAGTTTAGAGGACACCGTGACTATATGTTAAGGATCTAATGCGATGAGAATTTCAGAGGGAAAGGGATATCAGTAAGATACTACTCACTACAGGTCTGCATCTGACGTTTATGCTCGCTTGAATTGCTCGCTGTATGTAGCTCCGTGTAAGACTATCAGATGTCTGTATGGCCGCTTTGGACTGGGGGAGCAGTTGCACATGACTTCCTTGAAATTCGTTCGAGCGTCACACGCTCGAATTGCCCTGCAGCCTATTTACAGTTACCCGAGCGCCGCTCAGTCGATCGCTCTAGGATCACGGTGCGAGAACCTGAGATGAAGGACAGTGCTAAAGTGAAACTTTTTTCGAAAGGCTACATCCTGAGTGAGAAAGACGATTTTCGTTACTGGCTAATAAGGAGTCCACTAAGTGTACTGTTGCAAGTGCTCTATTCTCCTTACGGGTCCGCCATACATCCATCATACATTTGCCCACGCCTGCAGAAGACGACAAAGTGTAAGTTCTGAAGCATTACCAGTTCCATTGAAAGCTACGGTAATTAATTCTATATGTGCAGGTTTTCGCACTTTATGGCAGAAGCTTTTAAGCGTTGGTTCAGAACTGGTGCATGTCGATATCTCCAACATTTTGCTTCATCTTGCGACAGTATCACGAAACAGTGAAAAACACGCCGATGATGTATGAGGCAGTATTATTCCCAGCACCATCCAGGCCGTAAGCATGAATGCATATGAATTTACAACGGGTATACGACCGATACATATAGGAAAATTTGTAACATATCTATTACTGTTCACTTTGTCAAGATCAGGACTGCGAAGCATAGTCGTTAACAACTCTCTTCTGTAAGAAGAAAAACAATCTGGGGAATTTATTGAGAACTACATAGAGGAAACATTATTCAAATTGTCAGGAGTAAATTTCCAGCTTTTTAATACGATTTTATTTGCACTGACTGAGGCGGTAATATACGAAAGGCACTTCGTCCTGTCAGCATTATGTGTGCCTTACACATTTTTCGAACACAGTCCCGAAGTACATTTTCGATGACGATTATTTAATAAATGAGGTTGCAGTGGTTTATTCCACGTCTTATGCTGCTAAAGAGACTGTCCGTTTCATGAAGAACACTGGAAGTGCGAATTCGATACAGACAAGCTTCAAGGAAGAAACGGATACAGACTGTAGTCGGCAGTACGATAAAACAATCGTCATACTTCTGGAGAGAAGCGTCTCTGAAAGTTTACCGGTTACGACAGCAACACCGCAAAAGAGATCGTGACGTTTTTAGAGTAATTCAGAGACGCAAAAGGAATGCCGGAAGGCGAGAAATATTCACCAATTCAGTTTGTTCTATTATGTGAGCACAACCTGACAAATCTTCGTGATACAGAGCCGCAAATTACAGAGATACGTTTAGATTACTGTAGACCTAGTTTTCTTATTTAATACATGCTACGTGTTCAGCAAATAAAAATTACACTTAATTGCAATACGCCAGTTTCAGTGTCACCGCTACTTTCGCTGTACGGTACAGCTGCCACATTATCGTCATGGGACGGATGACCTCGCTGTTTCGTCCCCTCCCCAAATCAACCAACCAACCAACGATATTATCGTCGAAACTTCCTGGTAGATTAAAACTGTGTGCCGGACCGAGACTCGAACTCAGGACCTTTGCCTTTCGCGGGCAAGTGCTCTACCAACTGAGCAACCCAAGCACGACTCACGTCCCGTCCTCACAGAGACCGATTTGAGACAGCTCTCCACGCAAATCAATCTCTGCGTTCTGCTCCACCTTGCACCTGTTTACTGTAATGAAGCCTTGGTATCCGTCAAAGTCTGTATAATTTGTATCCCTCAGATTTTTCTCCATAACGAAATTGATGTATCTGGATGTGTCTTACGCATCGATCTCTCCCTTTAGTCAAGTTGTGCAGCAAATATCTTTTCACCAAGATTCGATTCAATACCTGGTCATTAGTTATCTGTTGTATCTATATAACTGACAACACCTGCAGCGTCACATTTCAAGACCTTCTATTCTTTTCCTGTCCGATTATCGCCCGCGTTTCATTTACTGACAAAGCTACACACCAGACATACTTAAATCGATATTCGATGTTATGAAATTTCTCTTTTTAAGAAATGGTTCTTTTGCTACTGAGAGTCTGCTTTTTATATCCTCTCTGCTTCGGAAATGGTCAATTAATTTACTCTACAAATAGCAAACATTCTATAGTGCTTACAGGTTTATCTGAATGAAAAAGTGCCAGGCAAAGGTTCTGCATTGGTAGAGGAGGAGATTATCTGTCATCTGAGCAATGCACTTGCCCGCGATTGTGGTTTGCAGAAGGAAAGCTGAGCGACTTAAAATACAAGTAGAAGTACCATATGCCCTATTGATTAGATCTGGTATCAGTTTCTTCCTGTATTTAGTCATCTGAAGGCAGATTTGTGACTGAAAAATGTTTTTAAAATAACTGAAAAGCCACGATCGCTTCAGTATCGTTTACTAGATGACCGTTTTCAGCACTCTGAAGGTACCATCATCGGATCTGTGAAGGTATAATATAACAGCTTTGAGGGAGGGCTTACACGAGCTAACTATATGCGTTACAATTATTACAGAACTACATACCTGAAACGTGGATTAACATTTATAAAACCATTTATAATGTATATAGTTAAATGATGTAACCTTCAGCACCTTCAGAGTGCTGAAACCGGTCATCTAGTAAACGATATTGAAGCCGATCGCGGCTTTTCAGTTATTTTAAAAAGAGAGTGATCGCCCCACGATACACCATGTGTTCACTGAAAAATGTTTCGCATCCAACCTTTATGGGACCCATAGATCGGTACTTTGCGAACCTTTCACAGTCGTAGTTAAGGATGGAATACTTTGGACAACCTGCATTCACCTAGAAGAGGAATACGTTTATAAACTAGCGCAGTTTTTAAGTAAAAGCGCGGCGCAATCACACTGCGATGTCAAGAAACGCTGCCTGGCCCTCGGGTATCTGCTGTGTCGGGGCAGGTGGCTGTCGCGGCCTGCAGGCTGCGCGTCAGGAGAGTACGGGAGTGGACAGGGAGTGATGGAGATCGGCAGAGGGAAGCCCAGGAAATCTGAGTGCCGCGACGCAACGCAGCACGTGGCGGTCGGCACGCATTAGAATGGCGGCGCGCCCGAATTCGTCACCGTGGCAGTGATGGGTGGCGCGCAGCGGGGCCCAAGGATAGGATAGCAGAGCGGCGCGGCGCGGCTGCGCTCCGCTGACAAGGGGAAGCGCCCAAACAAAGGGCCACCGAGTTCGCTCATCTTTCGGACACTTGTGCCTGGATGTTGCTCTAGTGCGATGCGATTGTCAAGAGTTACGCGAAAACCGACCAGAATTTTACGAGCATTTTGAATACTAAATAGCATATAGATGCACAGGATGTCCGTAATAAAAGCTCCAGTTTCAAAACGCTGTACGAAGAGAATCACTGTTCAAAACGACGTCAAATTTGGACAGCATGGAGCGGGGAGTAAAGTCACAAAAAAAAAAAGAAAATAATTATTTCGTAGAGCATTTATTAATATCTGGACACAATCCAAAGGAACACACGAAATGACGATTCTACATAAGATGAAAGAGTTTTTGAAGAGCTTGAGATCTTAAGCCATACGGTCAGAAACGAGTGCCTCATCTTAAAAAATGGTTCAAATGGTTCTGAGCACTATGGGACTTAACTTCTATGGTCTTCAGTCCCCTAGAACTTAGAACTACTTAAACCTAACTAACCTAAGGACAGCACACAACACCCAGCCATCACGAGGGAGAGAAAATCCCAGACCCCGCCGGGACTCGAACCATCGAACCCGCGAACCCGGGCGTGGGAAGCGAGACCACGAGATGCGGGCGCCTCATCTTAAACGAACAACTGCAATTACGACACAAAAATTTCTGTAACGGTTTTAAGCCGTTGCTCGCAATTACAATTGGTTGTTATAGCATCTTGTTAAGGGGCATTGAGCGTCAAACCTTGGAGACACATCACAGGACATTTTAGTTTCCACTGTCTATACTTTTACAAATAAATTCATAAAACTTTGTCAGTATGACCAGGAAGGATTCAGGATTCACAATCATAGCAGTCGAAGTTAAAAAAAAAACATCAAACTAAATTTTTTTACATGTGAAAGTTCATCATTTTTTCACTTCTATTGGTTGCGTTTCTTCATAAGTACGAGAGATTCTTTGATGAATTTTGCACAACATACAAACCGTACTTAAAGGTGTATGAAACTCTAGAAACTATTTAATTTATGAAAAAATGAATGTGCTGCTACATTTTAAACTTCATGTTTAGAAAAAACTCAAATTTTATAGTTAAGTATCTCAATTTTGACCACAGTTTTTAATAGATTTGGAAGATTCTAGTTTCATACACCTGTAAGTATGATTTGTATGCTATGCAAAATTCATCGAAGTATCTCCCTTATTTATGAAGAAACATGTACCTATAGCAACAAATGCAGCCAATGGTAAGTGAACAAAAGGTGAAATACAAATGCAAAAAATTAAATTATTTTCTTATATTTTTGAACTTCCGTCACTATAACTGTAAATCCTGAATCCTTTCTGGTCATCCTGACAAAGTTTTACGAATTTATGTTTAAAAGTATAGGCAGTGGAAATTAAAATGTCCTGTGGTGACTCTCCTTCTGCAAGTCGTCCCGTTTGACGTCCCACCCCCCTTAGAAAGAATCCTGCTACAATACGTTCATTATTCTCATCACGTATTTGTAATTAACCAATGTTATTCATTTTTGCTAACTATTGTTGTGGACATTTTTATAAAAATCATGTCATTCCATTTGTATCTTTTATGCATCCTGTTTTTCACACCACATGCGATTTACATTGTTTGAAACATCTGAATGTGTATTATACTGACGTATTACCATAACAAATGTGTATTTCAGGCAACTGAGAGTTTATCACGCTACTAGCGCCCGGTAAGTGGCGCGCTCTACGTCACGTTTACCTGGCATCGTATCGGACTGCCACACGTTCAGTACAATGTCTGCTCTTTTAACAAGCCGTACCTGTGTAACAATTTTTACTCTTTTCATAGGGAAGTTCATTCCACATTTTCTACTGTTTGACTTAATTAACTTTTTATACTTGGGATCCACAGTCATGTAGAAATCTATAAAAGACATCATATTTACGCCAGTGACTGTAACACTTTCTTTATTTCACTTGATAATGGCCTAAGGGCGAAATTACAATCGTGATGTCTTTTATAATGTTTGACTCAAGTTCCTCCGCCGATCGTGTATGTTTACAATTTAAACGTGATGTAATTTATGTAAGTACAAGTATTATTCCATGTTCTTGTTTTCAGTGTTGTCAGTTATTAGGCATTTTAGGCGTTTATTTTTATATTATATTTACTATATTATCGGTGACTTCCTTCTGGTACTGAAAACTAGTTGAGATTTTTACATTAAACTTACGCAGATAATTGGCTGTATATTTTATATATAGAAAATTTATTTACAGTTATTGGTATCAGCCATGTTTAAAATTTGAAAAAATTTAACGAAAATTTGACCAATAGATGGCGCTCTAAGCGTCAGAATATGCACACCAACAGACGCGCGGCACACGGCTGTTCCTCAGTTTGCGTCCGACACGCTAAACATGCGTTACCGATGTCTGCAAAGGGACTGGAGAATATGATAGCAAAACTCGAAAAGACAGGTTCTTTCGTAGTGCAATGTGCAGAGGGATGGAAGTAACTGTTCCGATGATATGTGGTCACAGCACTGCAGGAGGGATCGAGCTGTGGTATGTCGACACGTAGTGCACGGGGAATTGCCGGTGCATAAAGTCTTACGAAACACCTGCATTGTTGTCTGTATAAAATTACCCATGTTCAGGAGTTTCTTCCTGCTGACCAGTCTGCAAGACAAACGATCGTTCTGGAATTTCTTGCTTGCATGAAAGTGGACAGGGCCGCAACTATTGACTGCCCAACTTGTGCAGTCATTAAAATTGAACCCTTCGGATGGTGTAATGTACTGCTCGAATCATAGTCTGTCATTTGTAACCGACTCCATTTACGTTACAGCGCCATCTACTGGTAAAATATTCGTTAAATCTTTTTTGTTAAATGGCGTTTCCCCTGCGTCAATAATATGCAGTTCAAATTTGACATCATTCTTAACAGTGTTTCTCTTTCTACAGCGTTTTGAAACTGGAACTTTAATTATGGACACCCTGTACATACCAAGTCTGCACAGAAAATAACCATACATTTTTGCATTTTCACTGATATGCCAATGGCAGCACTGTCTTGTGCAGTACTTCCTTTGTAAACCCATGTTCTTCGAATATTGGTATCTTGTTTAGTTTTCGTGTTATTGTTATCTTAGAGCAACGTGTTTAAGTGTTATTGGCGATTTTTGAAACGTGCGATTTACAAGAGCAACCATGAATGGTAAAATTTTGTTTGCCACTGGGGAAAACTTTTACAGAAGCGGTTCAGCTTTTGAAACAAGGCGGCCGGTGTGGCCGAGCGGTTCTAGGCGCTACAGTCCGGAACCGCGCAACTGCTACGGTAGCAGGTTCGTCAGTCAACTGAAGATAGGCCTCGACTAACAGACTGTCACAGAAATTGCTAAAGACAGGACAACAAAACGGAAACCGAGTGGACATTTGTAGAGAACTCCTTGAACTTATTGACAATGAAACACTCATCCGAACAGTCACAATCGGAGACGAAAGCTGGGTATACGGTTATGATACTGAGACAAAAGCTCAGTCATCAGAATGGACTGGTAAATTATCCTTACGCCCAAGAAAGCACGCCGATCTCGCTCCAATGTCAAAGTGACGCTCACTGTTTATTTCGGTTTTAATAGAACTTTGCATTTTGAATACTTGCCGTAAGGTGGAACAGTGAGCTGTGTGCAACATTTAACAGTTATGTGAAAAAAATCCGCAAGAAGAGACAACTCAAGCTTCTTGCACCACGACGATTCGTCCACGCACGCAGTTTGTCTTTTATGCCAAAAATCACTCGTTTAACCCGCTACCTCCTTACTTGCCAGACTTGGGCTGGCTCCCTGCGGTTTCTTATTTCGCAAAATGGAATGACCGCTCAGAAAAACGTGGGAGTAGGGGAGTGTGCTTCGAAGAGGACAGGGACCAATAACCTGTAAAATTTTATTTTCACGGTGGTGGTGGCGGTTAGTGTTTAACGTCCCGTCGACAACGAGGTCATTAGAGACGGAGCGCAAGCTCGGGTTAGGGAAGGATTGGGAAGGAAATCGGCCGTGCCCTTTCAAAGGAACCATCCCGGCATTTGCCTGAAACGATTTAGGGAAATCACGGAAAACCTAAATCAGGATGGCCGGAGACGGGATTGAACCGTCGTCCTCCCGAATGCGAGTACAGTGTGCTAACCACTGCGTCACCTCGCTCGGTTTATTTTCACGCTGTGACGCTACCTAGTTGTACGTCCCACGCGCAGTTTGGAAAAAAAGCCTGAAGAAAATGGCGGCCATCTGACGATTCATTTCCGCCCCACCCCCTCTCTCCCCCCCTTGACGTTATGGAAGTGATGGGACTAAGTCAAACAAATATTCTTTTGTTCTAGTTTATATGTCTGAAGCCACTTCAGTTTTTACTGCTCAGATATTTATCGTTGCTGTTAATAGTCTCTAAGCTTTGAATATTTTTTTCATCGCCACGTATGAGTCGTTGTGTACATAACATCCCTTTTTACCAGGGAAATATGTTTCTGCACTGGCATTTACGAAGGCAGAAACATAAAAATCGAAAAAAAAAACAATTTCAGAGTACTTAATTCTCGAGAAATAAATATTTGTACTTTCTACAGTGACCCAGTAGTACTAATGCAGATAACTGATGGTCCACATTGTATATGCTGGCAAGATACTCATTGTCAGATTTACATTCTTTGTTTATCATTTTCCACCACCAGTAATTTGCCCTGTGAATATCTGTAAACAGATAGTAGAAAAATCAGTCTGTGATTAAATGTGCCACCCTACTAACCATGGACCTTACTGTTGGTGGGGAGGCTTGCGTGCCTCAGCGATAGAGATAGCCGTAGCGCAGGTGCAACCACAACGGTGGGTTATCTTTGACAGGACAGACAAACGTGAGGTTTCTGAAGAGGGGCAGCAGCCTTTTCAGTAGTTGCAGGGGCAACAGTCTGGATGATTGACTGATCTGGCCTTGTAACATAACCAAAACGGCCTTGCTGTGCTGGTACTGCGCACGGCTGAAAGCAAGGGGAAACTTGAGCCGTAATTTTTCCCGAGGGCATGCAGCTTTACTGTATGGTTAAATGATGATGGCGTCCTCTTGGGTAAAATATTCCGGAGGTAAAATAGTCCCCCATTCGTATCTCCGGGCGGTGACTACTCAGAAGGACGCCGTTATCAGGAGAAAGAAAACTGGCGTTCTACGGATCGGAGTGTGGAATGTCAGATCCCTAATCGGGCAGGTAGGTTAGAAAAATTAAAAGGGAAATGGATAGGTTAAAGTTAGATATAATGGGAATTAGTTAAGTTCGGTGGCAGGAGGAATAAGACTTCTGGTCAGGTGAATATAGCAAATTGGGGGTAATGCAGGAGTAGGTTTAATAATGAATAGGAAAATAGGAATGCGTGTAAGCGTCCTCTTGGGTAAAATATTCCGGAGGAAAATTGACGCTACCCCTAGACCACGGGTGCATATAGATCTGCAAATATGCAAAATATATCGAAGTACAAAACGAACATTTAATATTCCGTGATTCCATGCAATTTATCTGTGGAACCATATTTCCTTAATATCTTCCGTTAGTTGGCAATATGTGAAAGGTCTACGGATAAACTGCCTATGCGGACCTGATGGCACTTTATTCTCAACGTTACGTCTAACGTTGTCTTCTGGCGGCAGCTATACGTGCGTCTGATCACGTTATCACGTTTAATGATACAGAGACCAACTGTTAAAGCCTGTTAGGCGCCGTTCATACTAAGGCGATATAAGATAAGCGATATATCGTAAGCGACATACGATACGCGACACGCACAGATACTTGAAACGTTAAGGAATATGATACAAAAGGTTCACAGCGTCGTGATTGCGCAAGATATCATTGACACATCTCCCTCAGTGCCGCTTGCCGGTCTCTGCAACGATTAGTGGCGCACGATATTTCGAGCTGTTAACATGACGGGAAGAAGAGAAGACAATTCTTTACTTCATTTCATTAATTCAGTGAAAGCTCACCATCAGTGCATCTGGAATTATTCCATTGCCGCATACAGTAAGACGGAAAAAAATGGCTCTGAGCACTATGGGACTCAACTGCTGTGGTCATCAGTCCCCTAATACTTAAACCTAACTAACCTAAGGACATCACACACATCCATGCCTGAGGCAGGATTCGAACCTGCGACCGTAGCAGTCGCACGGTTCCGGACTGCGCGCCTAGAACCGCGAGACCACCGCGGCCGGCAGTAAGACGGATGTGACGAGTGCAGCATGGAGGGAAATTTCATCAGAAATACAAGACACAGGTAAGTGCATTATTTATTTATTTATTTATTTATTTATTTATTACGTAAAAGACAAGTGAGTAATTAAATTGTAATATTATTAACTCATACTGTAAATATTTTGAAACCCTCACACAAAATAAGTAATTCAATTATATTTCAAAGATTAATTGTAATTCAATTTGACAGAAATGTCATTTACAAAAACTTTGCTTGAGATTAAATTTTCATTACCGTGATAAATTTAAGAACTTAACATTATTTTAAACTAACAAATGGTGCTCTATAATGAAGTACGCCCGACTTTAATTTTAAATTTTCGTATTTTTTATTCTAATTTGAACTATCTACAGGTATATAAAGAATTTGTTGTACTAAATGGCTGGATCTTGTAACCCTACACATCTCCATTGTGTAGGGATTGCACCAGTTGGTTTCAGAAAGTATTCACCTAGTTTATATCGTAAGCGGTTTGCTTCGTTCTAATTGTGGCTTTGACTGAACGCACTGGTATCTGGTAATACTGGTATCACGGAACACTTATTAAATTGTTGTGGAACATACGGTTGGCCTTCTCGTCTGCATACATAATTACGAAGCACGAATGCTGCCTTTAACAGTCTGCACAGCGTTACTTCTGCTGGTATAAATTGGTCGTTCAAATAGAAGAAATTTTGAGATTATCATTCCAAAGCTGCATTCCACACTTTTTCTGCCTCTTGATAGTCGAAAGCTGAATATTCTTCTGGCATCATTTAAAACTCTTTTTGGAAAGGGCCGCATTATATTATGGTGGAGAGGGACTGCTTCATCTGCCACAAAGTAGAACGGAAAAGGATTGGCATTCGCCTCGCCTGGCAAGCGAGTTTCTTCGGATATTCTCAATTTAAAGCGAATCACTTTAATATAAGGACACTATGATATGTTAACCTTGTAGCATCGTAGCTTTATTCGTAACAAAACAAACAAAGCACATAACCAAGTATTGTATTCCACGATGTTTCTAGTAAATAATAGCATAAACTTTATTAAGATAACGTACATAAGTTCTTTTATAATACTATTTAAATACAACTCGGTCCTTTATTTACGTTACTATAATATTCAGACACTCTGCAGAACTAATCATTTAAAATTTTGTGGAACATTAATGTTTCATTCTGTTTTATCAGTTCTTTCAAACGCTGCGGCATGCTGCAAATGATCTCTTTTAAACAGTCCGCAAGTAGACTGCTCCATTTTTCTTTTAATCTACGCTTCAGAGTTTCCTTGGACGACACTGGTGGTTTTTCTAAAACGTCGCTCCAGTTCTCCCCACACATTCTCAATGGGGTTGAGATCTGGTGATTGAGGAGGTGGTTGTAATACTTTGAGGCAACTGTACAACAAATATTCCTGCACAATGTGAGCCTTATGTTTCGGGTCATTGTCCTGGTAAAACTTGAAAGTGTTTGATATCCCCATGGCGTTAGCACTTTTCCGTAAATTGTTCTTTGATATATTCAAATAGGCATATTTGTCCATAATACTGTCGATGAACACCAATTCACCAGGTCCAAATATAGATATATAACCCCAGACAAGAACGCTGCCACCTCCAAGCTTTACAGTCAGTTTAATATTTTGTGACTAAGTACTTCGTTCTTCTTCCGCCACACCATGCTTCCCCCAACCGTCCCAAAACCGTTAAATTTACTTTAGTCGTCAAAAATGACGTCCTTCCACCATATTTCATCCCTCGTAATAAACTCCCTGGCAAAATACAATCTCTTCTTTCGATTCTGTTCATTCATATACGATTTCTTCCTGGCCACTCTTCCACTGTAGACACTTTCATTCAATGCTCTGTGAATCGTTTGAGGTTGTACCTTCTTGCCAGTCTCGTTCAGCAGCACACGTGCTAAACTGGGTGCACCAAGTGTAGGATCCTTCTTTATATTCCGTATTAGCTGCCTCTTGTCACGTGCATCTAGCTTCAGTGGCTGGACCTTTTGTGGTACACAGTCGATCGGTCCTCATTTTTGAATTGTCTGACGGTATCTGTGACAGTACTCTTACTTATGTTGAACATGACAGCATTTTGTCTCTATAATTTACCTTCCGCGTTGTGAAAAATCACAAGCTGTCGTACCTCAAAACTAGTGTTAGCTTTGCGTGGCACCGTACCGTCTGGAAAGTCGACCGCGCTTTTAAACACACACTTGCCTTCTGACTCTTAAGTATTCACCCCGGTGTGAACGGTGAAAACAAGCGCGGCACTGCCATCTGTCCGGATATTAAAGAAAGGTGACCATCGAAGAGTGCTTTATTTCAATCGTATTATTTAACAATTGGTATACGTTGTGTAAACATCATTCATACTGTTGTTTACTAGACGTCTACCTTCATATAATACGTGGATATATTGTGCTTTTCGTTTATTCAGAATGCAGCTGTGATGCATCAAAGTAAAAATCTCTTAGTGTCCGAATATTAAGGTTATTCACCATATTACTGTGCAGTAATTCTCCGAGTGTCGATTTGCGGAACACAGCACCGTCACTATTCCGTCCGTAGTCTCCAATCTCTTTAGCGGTGAACATTCCATCCGCCTCAGAATAAGCCTTTAGAATTATTGAAAAGAATCCTTTATAATTATAATCTGTGGACCCAGTATTTGGGGAACACTAAATGTGGGAATGTTTGCCATCAGGAGAACCAATACAGTCGGGTAAATTCCGCAACTCACAATAATGTTTTGATATTTGCCTCCAAGTCTCCTCCGTTGGTTATGGCATATACAGCGGTTGTAAGTGAGACCATATTGCAGCACGTGTCGAATGAACAATGTAACTGACAGTTGATTTACCTCTGTAAATTGCAAGGAAAGATCCTGAAAACTGCTTCCACTAGCTAGATACGTGAAAAAGTTACAAAAATTTTGTGTCTTCTTTTTGAACAAATTTGACACTTCAATAAAAACAAAATAAGAATTATAACATATATATTAACTAAGTTGAGGGTTTTTAAATCAAACAGTTGCATACGTCTCATTGTGTTTTCATTTTATTAAACAACATTTTTTAAATAAATCCTACTGATGTCTACTTTTTAAAATCTTGTTTCAAAAAGAACTGTCGAGAGCGATTGATGAATATCAAAACAGCATATGTACGTTCGCTGCGGCCATCAAAGTCTGCTGCTAGCCAGATTAAAAAGAAAACTTATTATCTGTGCATTTAGCTTTTCTGCAACCGTATTTGAAAGGAGGAAATAAATCTGGCAATCTTCGCATTGAAGATACAGCAGTAGAGGAGTTCAGTATTACTCAAAACGATGAAAGCGACATACTTGTTGAAGAGGAAATGCCTGACAAAGCTTCTTCCGTGAAATTACTTGAAAAACCCGCTCGTAAAAGCTCAAGTGAAACACACAAAAAACGCGAGGAAAAAGACCAAGTCGACGATGATTTTATAGAATGAACACGAAAAAAATCTGCTAATAAAAGTGACCTAGATGCTGAACAACATTTCCTTCTTTCTCTTTTACTTGATCTGAAAAACCTTAGCATGCATCGGAGGAGGATTTTCAAAATACAAACAATGTCTCGTTTAAATAAGTTGTTGGAAGAGAACGTGGAATCCGGTGTTTCAGTTGGTTCGAGTCCTCCTTACTTGGAGTACGTCATCCCATCACGACATCTTATGAACTCAGTCTAACTTGAGCAATATTGCAAGGAGTTCTGGATTCAATCCGATTACCCCACTGCCACAAGAAAGTGAAACCAATTGGTACAATTTGTAAAACATTATAAACCATTATAAAAACAAAACTGCTCAGTTCCATTAATACTACTGTTTACATTTATTTCTATTTACCTTATAGTTATCAAAAGTTTTTCATGTGGAGAAATAGCCTTCCTGAAGTGTATCTCTTTTGTCAAGGGTTTGTGACACTAGGCGCTACAGAAAATAGAAGTTTTCAGGGTTCATTCGATAAAAATCCCTGAATTTTGATTCAGGTTCAGACAGCTCTCAAGAAACAACAGCCGAGCTGTGGTGCACGTTGGTAAGATTGTAGGGATGTACCCAGTACTTCCTTTTTCTCTTCCTACGCCTGAACCAATACACCACTACAACGCCTTCCACACTTGAGCTCTTATTTGTAACTGAAATAGTGATACTAGTGTTCACGTCACATTTTTATCGGCCATGTCGCTCCAGTTTATCGCCCGTCGTCATGACCCTTCCACGCAATATATTGTCGCAGTATATTTCTTACTACATATCGCTTATCTTATGTCACCTTAGTATGAACGGCGCCTTAGGTACTGAAATTGATCCGATCCGTAGTCGATTGCAGAGTCTTGCTGCCGGTCCGCAATATATCGCTGGTCACCGCAAGGCGGCCGGCATGCTTCGACGAAGCTGAACCCTTTCAGACCCTCTGGCTTGATATGTATGCATTAACTTTTGCTGTGTCTTCGTTGCAACGGAAGTATTTTTCCAATGGAAACCTGAGGTTTCCGAAAGTTCAACCCTTAATCATATGCAACTGTTGAGCATCACTACGAAAATATCAGGAATTCAATGTAGTAGTGCGCAGGACATGGTGGCCACCAAAATACACGGATGTGGTTGGTTCGCTATATTCCACTGTATAACTGAATATTGTTATTATTATTTTCTATGGTAAATATTGAGTAATCATTTTACTATTTATTACAATAGAAAACGTTTCGTAATTAGTTTTTTTAGACCATAAAAAGTAGCCAATTGCACAAAGTATGTTTTTAAAACGGGTACATGTTTTTTTTTTAAATCTTACATCTAAAAATCAGTAAAAAAAGTCACCTAAGAGCATTACCACATAATGAAAAATTTTCCTTCCTCCGGAACAAATTCCGGTCTGAAAGGTTTAAAGGAGGAAAGCGCGACAGGTGTAGACTGTTGTGGTCGGGCAAGTGAATGTGGTGGTTACCACTGAGAGGAATGCAGTGCTTCGTTCAAGCTGAGTTTCCGGAGGTCACGAGGTCGTGTGATGCCGAAGTGTAATATAAAACTTCTCGTGTAGCGTTTACATGGAGAGACGGCGCTCGGCGTGAAGTGTAAGTTCCTCGTTGCGGTGAGTCGAGTTGGACGTTGTGACCGTGCTGGACGGCGGTATTTTGTGGCTCGCTGAAAGCGGAATACGATGAACGTAAAGCGCCATTACCTGGTGTCACCTTGGGAAGGTGCTGTGTGCTGATGGAAATTAATTCTATGTGGCTGAACAGAACTTAGCTTTACTCCGGCATGATATGTGTCAGAACCTGCAAGTCTGTAAATCTTTGTTCATAGCCCATGCTTTAATTGTTTAGTGTGTTTTGCTCTGCTCTTAAGAGCCCTGAACTTTATTAGCCTTACGTTAGTTTGGTATGTCAATGTGCCAGTTGCTTTTCCGAAAAGGTGTTTTATTTTCATCAGCGTGTTAAGTTCCTTTTAAAGCATATGTGTCATTTCCATTTTAAGTTATCTGAAGCAGGCAGAAATGATCGAGAATACACTCTTCTGTATTAACCTTAAATATGCAATTGTTGGCCCATTAGCTTCATCACAGCGACCGTTGACTAATTCTTTGCTATTGGACGGTTATCGCTAGAGTATGTGTTGTCTTTTCAAGTAAAGTAAGTGCTGAGTAATTTTGCAGGGCGATTAACTGACGGCATATGTATTTTATTTAAAGTTAGCTATTAAAATTTTCTTATTTATGACAATATTTTATCAGTTGTAGTTATTGCCAGTCTGTTATAGTCCCGAGCTCACCATGGGTTGCGGGCTTAGGAAATAATTACATTTGTTGTTATATGCATGCTTGTTTCCTGTTTTAGAAGTTTTCTGAAACAATGTGTCATCAGCGTGTTAAGAGATATGTCAAGTACCTCTGTTTACATAAGTAGAGGGACTACCTTCCTAGGAGCGCATTGTGTTAGTGTGGGTTGCCTACATCAGGGGCAGGTATGCAGTCAGGGGCCAACCCATTGTTCTCCTTTGACTGACGGGTTCTTACCCTCCTGTTTTGTTAAGTGCTTTTCCATGTCACCCCCCATTTCCTTTTGACTGACAGCCTCTTAAAGTATTGTCCCCCCCCCCACCCCCTCCCCGCTCGCTGCTGCTGATACACTTTCAGGTCTGAGTTGTTGAAATAGGCCTCTCTCTCTCTCTCTCTCTCACTCTTATCAATTTAATTAAGTAGTCAACCAAACTTATAAGAGATGGGGAGGCCTTTTCCAATAACTCAGACCTGAAAGTGTACCTGTATCAGCGAGGGGGGAGAGGGTTGTGGAAGGGGGAGAGGATGGGGAGGACAATACGTTAAATGCCTGTCAATCAAAAGGAAATGGGGGTGACATGGAAAAGCACTTAACGGAACAATAGGGTAATATCAATCAAAGGAGAATAATAGGTTTGCCCCCGTGAGTGCAGCCATGTAGGCAGCCCGCACTAACCAAATGCGCTCCTACAAAGGTAGTCCACCTATTTACATCATTTGGAGACTGGAGCCATACTGTGACCGTTTGTATCAGCCTCTATGATTCACAATGCCTCTGGCTCAAAGCTATTTATTTGATGTAAAATACTGTAATAAAGTGTTGTAACATTAAAATTGTTGCCTCTGGATTATGCTCCTATGCACTTCCGATATTGAACGTAATTTCGTCCTCTCTCTTGTGCTATGAGTATTCTTGGACTGTATTTAATTTTCTTGAAATTTAATTCGGAAATTTCAAATTTTCATGAAACTTCATGGAAGATTAAAACAGTCTCTCAGACCGAGACTCGAACTCGGGACCTTTGCCTTTTGCAGGCAAGTGCTCTACCATCTAAGCTACCCAAGCACAACTCGCCCTGTCCTCACAGCTTTACTCCTGCCAGTACGCCGTCTCTTCAAATGTTCATGTTCTACACTACTGGCCATTAAAACTGCTACACCAAGAAGAAATGCAGATGATAAATGGGTATTCAAAAATTGTGTGTGAAATCTTACGGGACTTAATTGCTAACGTCATCAGTCCCTAAGCTTACACACTAGTTAACCTAAATTATCCTAAGGCCAAACACACACACCCATGCCTCTGCCGGGACCGGCTGCACAGTCTATGACTGCCAAACGAGTATTCATTGGACAAATATATTATACGAGAACTGACATGGGCTTATATTTTCACGCAATTTGGGTGCATAGATCCTGAGATATCAATACCAAGAACAAAGACCTCTGGCCGTAATAACAGTCTTGATACGCGTGGGCTTGTACAGGTACAGCTGCCCATGCAGCTTCAACACGATACCACAGTTCATCAAGAGTAGTGACTGGCGTATTGTGATGGGCCAGTTGCTCGGCCACCATTGACCAGACGTTTTCAACTGGTGAGAAGGCAGCAGTCGAACATTTTCTGTATCCAGGAAAGCCCGTACAGGACCTGGAACATGCGGTCGTGCATTATCCTGCTGAACTGTAGGGTTTCGCTGGGATCGAATGAAGGGTAGAGCCACGGGTCGTAACACATCTGAAACATAATGTCCACGGTTCAAAGAGCCGTCAGTGCGAACAAGAGGTGACAGAGACGTGTAACCAATGGCACACCATACCGCCACGCTGGGTGATACGCCAGTATGGCGATGACGAATACACGCTTCCAATGTGCGTTCACCGCAATGTCGCCGAACACGGATGCGACCATCATGATGCTGTAACAGAACCTGGATTCTTCCAAAAAAAATAACTTTTTGCCATTCGTGCACCCAGGTTCGTCGTTGAGTACACCATCGCAGGCGGTCCTGTCTGTGATGCAGCGTCAAGGGTAACGTCAGCCATGGTCTCCGAGCTGATAGTCCATGCTACTGTAAACGTCGTCGAACTGTTGGTGCAGATGGCCGTTGTCTGTTGACTCAGGGATCGAGACGTGGCTGCAACATCCGTTTGAGCCATGCGGATAAGATGGCTGTCATCTCGACTGCTAGTGATACGAGGCCGTTGGGATCCAGCACGGCGTTCCGTATTACCATCCTTATCCCACCGATTGCATATTCTGCTAACAGTCATTGGATCTCGACCATCGCAAACAGCAATGTCGCGATACGATAAACCGCAATCGCGATAGGCTACAATCCGACCTTTATCAAAGTCGGAAACGTGATGGTACGCATGTCTCCTCCTTACACGAGGCATCACAAGACCGTTTAACCAGGCAACGCCGGTCAACTGCTGTTTGTGTATGAGCAATCGGTTGGAAACTTCCCTCGTGTCAGCAGCACGTTGTAGATGTCAACACAGGCGCCAACCTTGTGTGAATGCTCTGAAAAGCTAATCATTTGCATATCACAGCATCTTCTTCCTGTTGGTTAAATTTCGTGTCTGTAGCACGTCATCTTCGTGGTGTAGCAATTTTAATGGCCAGTAGTGTAATTTTCTTGAAATTTAATTCGTAAATTTCAAATTTTCATGTAACTTCCTGGAAGATAAAAACAGTCGCACGGACCGAGACTTAGACTCGAGGCCTTTGCCTTTCGCGGGCAAGTGTTCTACCATCTGAGCTAACCAAGCACGCCTCACGCCCTGTCCTCACTGCTTTTCTTCTGCCAGTACCTCGTCTCTTCAAATTTTCATGTGCTGCTGTAATTATGAAAGAGAGGGGCAGGAATAACACGCGAAGAGCGTCATGATGCTGCAAGAAACACACACATACGGGGCACGGAGCTTTAAGGCTATAATTGCAATACAGAAGACAGGCGTGGTACGGTAGGCAGTGAGAGGGCAGATAAAGTGGCTAGCCAGTGGAGCAGCAGCAGCAGCAGCAGCAGCAGCGCGTCAGCCGCGGCAGCAGACGGCGGCTCCCCCCTCCAGCAGCGGACAGGGAGAGCACGGCAGAGCGGAGCAGGGCCGCGGACGGACGGGCAGGTCAGTGCACGGGCGCGCGCGCCGCCGTCACCAGGCACTGTGCGGCCGGCGCGCGACCCCGCGCGCCGACAAGCAAAGCCACTCACACTGCCAGCGCTGGTGCTCGGCCACAGTCCACGGTTTGTGCGGTGTACACACACACAGCCTGTCAGGGAGGTGAGATCTGTGTAAGACAAAGAACCCACACCACACAGCAGCGACCGCATCGTCCATTTCCTTCTACAGTCCAGCGTATCTACTGTAGCACTACACTGCATTGCTGGCCATGTTTCCAGTGACTTGCTCAGCTACTGTCCAGCTGCAGGTGGAATGGGGACTTTTCCCCTAATCCTCATACATGAGTGGTGGTCGGAGACGACTAGCCGGATCTTAAGGGAGAGTATTTCCTCAGCACGGCCAGTGTCACCAACACTGCATTGTAAATTCTAAAGGAGCTGACAGAAAGAGGCACCCCACAGCTCTACAAGAAGGCGCAGGAAATGGCCAGTAAAGGTCTGTATTCTGAGAATTTTTAACTTGTTGCACCTCTGTCAGCAACTGTGATAAATTAATATGTCAAAAATCGGCCTCAGTTGCAAAATGTTACTGGTCTTTACCCAAGTTTCAGCTAGAGTGTGTTTCTAATGACTCTGAGCACTATGGGGCTTAACTTCTGAGGTCATCACTCCCCTAGAACTTAGAACTACTTAAACCTGACTAACCTAAGGACACCACACACATCCATGCTCGAGGCAGGATTCGAACCTGCGACCGTAGCAGTCGCGCGGCTCCAAACTGTAGCGCCTAGAACCGCTCGGCCACCCCAGCCGGGTCAGCTAGAGTAATCTAGCCTTCTTCAGAAACATAAAATAAACTAATACATGCCAGAATAAGGCACGGTCAAACATCAAAAAACTAAAGTGCCTTGGTAATATGTCAAGCTACGTTACTTAGCTGAGGAATAGCCCAGGCCCCACTTGTCGCTTCCAACGTAGTGCGGCTAACCGATCGCTTTCCACAAAGTGGGGCCGGGGCTGTTCCTCAGCTAAGTAACGTAGCTTGACATGGTACACGGGACTTTAGCTTTTTATGTTTGACCGTGCCTTGTTCTCGCATGTATTAGTTTATTTTATGCTTCTGAAGAAGGCTAGATTACTCTAGCTGAAACCTGTGTAAAGACCAGTAACATTTGCCAACTGGGGCGTATTTTTGACATATTAGTATGTATTCTGCCCTTGATTCTGATCGGTTGGAATGCCTAAAAGGTAAATAATTTCGTGGACTGGTTTGGCACTCACGAAATCGAGGAGTCAGCCGACAGTCCTCCTAGTCTGGTGTGTCGTGTGCCCTCTGTGGCGAAGGTGGTTTTTTCTACTGTAGAGGATGAGCCAAAAGTCCGTTAACATTTGAAAACGTACTAATTCACTGTATAAATACAGAAGTAAAAACTGACAAACATGCCTGAAGTGACATGGCGTTTTCTGAAACCAAAAACGAGTGCAAGAACTGGCCAACAGATGGCGCTGGACAGGAACCAGAAATGTGAATCATGTATAAAATGAACTGTAATGAGTATGTCACTACGCCAGCAATCGCAGCACGTTGACTTTACCAGTTAGTGAAGCTTTACTATCAGAATGGAGAATGCGCAACTGCAGATTTACGATCCTGTCGCCATAAGAATGGTATTCGAGAGACCTCAGAACAGAGCGTGGAGCCATTAGCCGCATGGCGGTGGTGTTGGATCAAGCTAATGGACTTGGATAGCGTTAATACATACAAATAAATTTCATTTGTGTCATGCTAATAGAGATAGACGTTTTTATATTACTCTTTCGTTACTGCATTCGTGATTTGGGGATTCTTGGAGACACTTGGTAGCTGCGAGGTGGAGGTGGCATCTGGAACTATTGGCAGCGAATATATTCCTGTCCGTCTTCGGAATCTTTCCTGAGTGTAGTTACAGAGCTTTCAATTATTAACATTCGAGTTGTCAGAAATTTAACTCTCGCTGCTGAAGGCGAGGTTGGGGTACCTTATTTAGAGTGAACGGTAATGAAGTATAGCGAGCGGTTAAGTGTAACAGAGCAGAGAACTACCCCGGGTCCGCCGATAAACGTTTCCATTTATAAGCGCGGAGCCGCACCTTGCATAAATTCCTCCCGCGCGGCACACCGCCAAGAGTGCGTGCACTCACGCCGCGGTCGCGAGTCTGGCTTCGCGCAACGCCATGGACGCCCCGAGGCATTGACGAAACGAACGTTTCACAACTGCGTTAAAACCGTAAATTTGCTGGAACTTCTCAAAGTAGAGGAAATGTGGCTGACGGGTTGCTTCTGTCAGTTGCGAATGACACTTTTCGCTTCTAGAAACCCTGAAATAAAGCATTCTCCCCAACAACCACCACAGAAGACATCGCAGGAGGAATTTATTTGGTTTTTCGACCTGGTGGCATTCGAAAGAGTGTGTAACACGTATAACATCTTATCACTCAATATGTGTATTAACGTCCGGCACATTGCGCTTTCTGTTTATCTAAGGAAAACTGGTCCTCTACCCGTAGGTTGGATTGACCACCTCAGTGATTCATTATACAACATCCTATTGGAGGTGATAGGTTCTTGCGTTCCTTCGACCTCTGATCTGACTTGACCAGACAGTTCAAAAGGGATCTATAGGTTTGCATGGACTCCGAAACACGCTGCAATTCTGCATTTTTGCCAGATGCAATTCATTGTCACAAGCGAAAGGAGCGATAACTGAATGAAACAATCCCAGGACCGATCCAGGAGTGAACCCGGACCTACAGATTTTTTGGTGTGACCCCAAAGAGGTATGGGCCGAAATACATATTCGTATAGTTTAACGCTCGTCATATTGTACGATTTATTTTTTATTCATTTGTTAATTCATAAATCATCTTGATAATCGCACAAAGAAGGACTTCGAACTCCTAGCAGGAAGCGACTACTAGGCTAGCAAAGCATGTGTGATGTGCACATGGATTTCTTCCTTTTAAGGATACAGAAATCCCTCCACAGTTACGGTAAGTTACTTTCCGTTTTTGGAAAGGTAAGAATGTCAGCCAAAGTAACTTGAGTTAGTTAGCCATGGTAGATCGGAGAAAGAAAAGGTTAATACACTGCGCAAGAAAATTATAAAGTGTTCCTTTTAGAATCCCTGTAATGATATGACATTGCCGCTAAGTGTGAAATTCGGCTGACAAGTTCCTACAACCTTCCTGTATAAAGGTGCAAACGCATGGCGCCCTGAAACGTCACCCGTGGGCTCGGCGACGCTTCAGACAGCAAGGTGTCGCCACATACGAAAAAATACCGGAGCTTAGAAGTTCATATGGAATGTGAAATGTATTAATGACTTCACTTTGGTATCAAATTTCACTACCATTCTGCACAACACCGCATTGGACGAGTCACACGAAGGGAAGGTCATCACTACACTCCCTTACCCACATCTCACCCCTTCTCTTTGACACGATAGCGATACAGGTCACAATGGCGACGCCCATTACTGAAAGCATGCTGTTTTCTTAAGGGCAGAGATGAAACATATTACACACACAAGGCTGAGGTGGAATATAGCGCATAAATCAAACGACCCCTTTTCATCAGGTGTCCGTTTACAGACACTTCGTGGTCGTAAAAGACAGTTTGCTGTGCGATGTGCAACCCCTGACACTGCTGACATCGTCAAGACGATTCAGTCTTTCTGTAAAGACATCGAAGGACTGCAATCCCATTGGTGTGTAGCGCGACAGCAATTTTTGCTGTCGCAAACAGGATGGAACCACTGTTCAAATCCGTTTGACGAAATCTGAATGTGATCCGAATCAGCAAAGGGTTTCATGCATGTTTAGCCCTCCTGTTTCGCGCCCTACTGTGTTGTGAACGGAGGGGGCAGGAGGTGCTAAGGGTACCTCTAAGATCCCCCCCCTCGCCCCATTATTCCACAACATGCTCGGTGCCACCCGCGCACTTTTGTTGGACACTGGTACTAGCGCTGGCGTGACCAGGCTGTTTCGACACTCCTGAGCTGCGTGGTGCTTCGGCGCTGAACTAGTGCCTGCTGGCCGGGTGCGCGCTGATTGCTGAAGACTAGATGGGTAGAGCGAGAAAATCAAAAGTACTGAATCGAACTGGGGAAAAACGAAATGTATGGCAAAACTGGACTAAAAGAAGGAAAAGGTTGATAGGACATAGCCTGAGGCGTTAAGGAATCGTCAATTTCGTAATGGACAGTAATTTGGGAGTGGGGGTAGGAGGGGGGAGGTTGTACAGGTAGACCTAGGCATGAATACAGTACGCACGATCTAATAGATGACGGTTGCAGCAGCTATGAAGAGGCTTGCACAGGATAGACTGGAATGGAGAGCTGCATCAAACAATTCTTCGCACTGACGACCAGAAAACATTTGGATTGCACGAACTTTTTTAGGTTCAGTTATGCACTGATAGAGTGCAACATTCGTCTAGTGGCGGGTTAATGCGTTTGTTTATATCAGGTGCTACATCCAGGGTGAAGTTTACAGCTTTTTTTACACAATTCGAAAATATTTCAGAAGCCATTTATGGATTTAATATTGTTGCCCTTAAAATCAGGTAAGAAGGGCGATCAATAATTGGGGCAACAATTTTTTTCTGCAAGCAGTTTGGTTATATTCCCCACTCTTTCGGCTACAAAATCCTATTTTTCAACGTAATCTCCGTTTGGTGGTTCAATGTGACGGACTTAGGGCCTAGAAACGACGGAGAGGCTCCATCCCCGCCGCAGCCGCAGTGGTCCGGAACCCCACGACTACCGCAGTCCGCTTCACCCCTCCGAACCATTCTTCAGAGTTATTGTGCGGTTCAGCCTCCGGTGGACTCGTATGATTAAAGAAATTGGGTCATACACAATGTATACACTGTTGTGTTTCTGGCGTGCATATAATGGAGAAAAGAAGAAGCCACTAATTACAGAAGAAAAGTGAATGAGTCACTGTAAATTTTATGTAGATAGAGAAATAATTGATATTTTGCACAGCGCAGCTTAGAAATTCAAAATATAGTCTATAAAAACCTTATACTAATGAAGATATAAATAAAGGTTTGGTGAAAGGCCAATGCGCGTCCTGGTATAAAATGAAAATGACAAAAGTGCGGCTCGTAGCCGTATTTCTTCAAGTAATTCGAATTACAAAGTTTTCCACGGGCTGTCATAAAGCAAGGGTGCCTCGCAGATAAATACGAATAAACGGGTTTATACAATTGCCTTTGTGTGTGAAGAGGAGGAGGGGGGGGGTGTGAACATAATAGAAATAACAGGAAAAGGATGAACACTACATAATAACTGGAATTGAAGCCTGTCTGTCTGGCGTTCACAGCTGGCACAACATACCCGGAAATATCGAGCCGCAGAGCGCTACGTTTTCGTACCTCAGTGAACTGCACAGCTAACGAGCTTAGTTGGTAAGCCAATAAACTGCAGCGGCAACTTCCTGCATTAAAATTCGAGACAAAAGGGAGCGGAGTTAGGAGACGGCTAACTAAACATGCAGGATGGACTCCGCGGGGACGGCGGCAAAAGTTTCTCAATTATTATCGGCACACGGCGAGGTGCGGCGCTGCGGTGCGGTGCGGTGCGGTGCGGCTCGCCGCAGCCGGATGCAGAGCGCCAGCCAACTCGGCCTGTTTCGCCGCCGCCCTAATTAAGCCAATAATCCCCGCGAGCTTCTCTAGGCAGCCGTCTCGCGTCGCTCAGCGCGCCGCGATGCACTGTGCACGCGGTGGGCGACGGCTTGCCGCCCACTCACACATCAACTGATGCCTCTGTGCTTGCTGCCTCTCGATCAGCGTGACGGACCAACAGCAACCGTCTGCCTGATGAAAAGTAGCGCAGGCGGCACAAAGCACAATACCTGGCACTCGAGTAGCCAATCGCGGCCCAGTCAGAGAGCCTATCACGCAGGGCCGGTTTAAGGCCAGGCGTGACCCGTAACGCGGAACAACTGAAACAGCCCTATTCAAGACGCAACTCATATTTTTTTTGTAAAGCTATTAATTTATTCCCACACAGTACGTGATGAAAACATCTATTTCTTTCACTTACTTAAGCCTAGCAGATGCTAACAAGGGAACCTCCCCATCGCACCCCCCTCAGATTTAGTTGTAAGTTGCCGTAGTGGATAGGCCTTGAAAAACTGAACACAGGGGAATCGAGAAAACAAATGGTTCAAATGGCTCTTAGCACTATGGGACTCAACTGCTGTGGTCATTAGTCCCCGAGAACTTAGAACTACTTAAACCTAACTAACCTAAGGACATCACACACATCCATGCCCGAGGCAGGATTCGAACCTGCGACCGTAGCAGTCGCACGGTTCCGGACTGCGCGCCTAGAACCACGAGACCACCGCGGCCGGCGTTCGAGAAAACAGGAAGAAGTTGTGTGGAACTATGAAAAAAATAAGCAAAATATACAAACTGAGTAGTTCATGTGCAAGATAGGTAACATGAAGGATAGTGTGAGCTCAGGAGCTACGTGGTCCCGTGGTTAGCGTTAGCAGCTGCGGAACGAGAAGTCCTTGGTTCAAGTCTTCCCTGGAGTGAGTGGTTTAGTTTCTTTATTTTCGCAAAGTTATAATTTGTCCGTTCGTTCACTGACGTCTCTGTTTACTGTAATAAGTTTAGTGTCTGTGTTTTGCGACCGCACCGCAAAATCTTGCGATTAGTAGACGAAAGGACGTGCCTCTCCAATGGGAACCGACAATATTTGATCGCATGGTCATAGGTCAACCGATTCCTCCACAGAAAAACACGTCTGATATATTCTATACGACACTGGTGACGGCCTGTGCGTCACATGACAGGAATATGTTGTCGACCCACCTAACTTGTACACTTGGCGAATGGGTAAAGAGATTCTTCTACCTTGCCCGATTTAGGTTTTACTATGGATGTGATAATCACTCCCAAAAAAGTAATGAAAACAAAAGTTTGTCACATAAACTGCAACAAATGAATGCAACAGTTTCACAGTCGCACAGTTTTCCCTGTGCTCTGACAAAACATATGCTTTTAACGTTTTCAAATTTTTCCGTGTGCACACACTCAAATTCTGCATATGTCCAAGCAAATCTGAACATGTCCTGGAATTTTGGAGAGCGAAGTTGATAATTGTCTGAAAATAAAAAATTAAACTTTCCAATCGAGGGAAGACTTGAACCAAGGACCTCGCATTCCGCAGCTGCTCATGCTAACCACGGAACCACGGCGCTTCTGAGCTCACACTATCCTTGATAATGCGTATCTTGCGCATGGTGCGTGCGATGGGGAGGTTCCCTTGTAAGCACCTTGGTTTTTGAACGATTACGCGGAAAACTCAACACCAAACGGTCAACACTCCTCAAGACACTAATACCATCCATCACAGTTGACTCTTATCCGTTCCACTCATTTATCATGTAAACAAAAATCACTGTTAACTAATTATAAGTTTTTCTAGCATATAAACTGAAACAGTACTTCTGGACCAGTGCCTACTTACGTCGTGTATACAGTGAAACTATCCCAGTAACTTGCGTGTTTTGATTCTCGGTTTGACCAAGTGGGAAGAGCAGGGTAACCTGTTCCAGGTTTTTCGTAGGCCTATGCTCTAAATTTGCGTGAAGCACTGCTGACATTTGTCTGTCGGTGCAGACGCTGATCTGTGAAGATTTCCCGAAACTACACCATCGGACAGAAAGAAAGAAAGAGTTGTGCGAGATCAACGATACTTGAAGGCCGCGTTTCTACATCTGAAAGACGCGTCTAATCAAATTTCGCGACAGTCGCCAAAGAGTGACGCTAGTAGCGCCTCTATGAGGAAGTAAATTTTTACAATGACGGACTCAAAGCTGAAATATTCCTTAAAATTCTTCCGTTGTCAGAATAATTAATAACTATGAACTGGTTTAGACACGCATATAGCATGGGGAAGCTGAAACAGCCCAGAAAAAATGTGTCCACATCGAGTGAGTACAGGGTGATTATAGTCAAACTTTAGTTATTTGGGAGGGCCCCTATCAAAAACGAGTGACTGTAGGAAAATTAAACTTTGTGGAAACATTTGTAAGGACATGCGCGAAAGAGAAAGAATAAACCATTGAAAGAAACACATTTTAATTTCCACATACGAAGGTAACATACACTACTGGCCATTAAAATTGCTACACCACGAAGATGACGTGCTACAGGCGCGAAATTCAACCGACAGGGAGAAGATGCTGTGATATGCAAATGATTAGCTTTTCAGAGCATTCACACAAGGTTGGCGCCGGTGGCAACACCTACAACGTGCTGACGTGAGGAAAGTTTCCAACCGATTTCTCATACACAAACATCAGTTGACCGGCATTGCCTGCTGAAACGTTGTTGTGATGCCTCGTGTACGGAGGATAACTGCATACCATCACGTTTCCGACTTTGATAAGGGTCGGATTGTAGCCTATAGCGATTTCGGTTTATCGTATCGCGACATTGCTGCTCGCGTTGGTCGAGATCCAATGCCTGTTAGCAGAACATGGAATCGGTGGGTTCAGGAGGGTAATACGGAACGCCGTGCTGGATCCCAACGGCCTCGTATCACTAGCAGTCGAGATGACAGGCATCTTATCCGCATGGCTGTAACGGATCGTGCAGCCACGTCTCGATCCCTGAGTCAGCAGATGGGGACGTTTTGCAAGACAACAACCATCTGCACGAACAGTTCGACGACGTTTGTAGTAGCATGGACATTCATCCCGGAGACAATGGCTGCGGTTACCCTTGACGCTGCATCACATATAGGAGTGCCTGCGATGGTGCACTCAACGACGAACCTGGGTGCACAGAAAGGCAAAACGTCATTTTTTCGAATGAATCCAGGTTCTATTTACAGCATCATGATGGTCGCATCCGTGTTTGGCCACATCGCGGTGAACGCACATTGGAAGCGTGTATTCGTCATCGCCATACTGGCGATTACCCGGCGTGGTTGTATGGGGTGCCATTGGTTACACGTCTCGGTCACCTCTTGTTCGCATTGACGGCACTTTGAACAGTGGACGTTACATTTCATATGTGTTACGACCCGTGGCTCTACCCCTCATCAACTTAAAACGTCTGGTCAATGGCGGCCAAGCAACTGTCTCGTCACAATACGCAAGTCACTGCTCTTGATGAAACTGTGGTATCGTGTTGAAGGTGCATGTTCAGCTTTACCTGTATACGCCATCCAAGCTCTGTTCGACTCGATGCCCAGGCGTATCAAGGCCGTTATTACGGCCCGAGGTGGTTGTTCTGGGTACTGATTTCTCAGGATATATGCACCCAAATTGCGTGAAAATGTAATCACATGTCAGTTCTAGTATAATATTTGTCCAATGAATACCCGTTTATCATCTGCATTTCTTCCTGGTGTAGCAATTTTAGTGGCCAGTAGTGTATGTTTATTGCGTGCATTGTTTAGTTTCCAGGTCACAAAAGGTTGCTTGCTGAGTGTGAGGACCACCTTCATCAATCGCAAGCTAGAACGGTACTATTGTTCGCTGCATCTGTCGAACGGTGTACCATGCAATGTTTAGCAGTTGAGACACAGCTTGCAAATTGCGTTCTGCGTTCTCAACCATGGCAACAATAACTCAACGATTTGTGGCGCAATAGGCCGTCGGCCTCTTCCAAGAGCAATTCCCAAAACGCCAGTTATTTCGAAGTTCCAAATCACGTTCCTTCAAGCCCAGTTTGGAAAGAGAACCCCCATATTCCTTTAACGCGTCGATACTCGCGAGGAGTAGCAACACTATTGCTGTTGTTTTGACGTAACGACATTACGAGTAGCCGGCTGGAGTGGCCATGCGGTTCTAGGCGCTATAGACTGGAACCGCGGGACCGCTACGGTGGCAGGTTCGAATCCTGCCTTGGGCATGGGTGTGTGTGATGTCCTTAGGTTAGTTAGGTTTAAGTAGTTCTAAGTTCTAGTGGACTGATGACCACAGCAGTTAAGTCCCATAGTGCTCAGAGCCATTTGAACCATTTTTAACATTACGAGTAAGGCCCTGCTCACATTGTCGAGATTCACGTTTAGTGTCTGGAACTGTAATGCCCACTGATGCTTGTGTACAGACTTACGTTGCCGTATCAGTAATGGCAACTCATGACACTAACATTACTAACAACGTATATCCTGCAGTACTCCATTTGAACTTCACCTCTATAAAGTTGGCTATCCACACAGTAAATAATTTCCTGTCTACGCTGGCTCAATAACGAAAGTTCAATTATAAGCACCTCGTGTATCGAGATGCAGCTTACTCTGTCAGCGAGCAATATGGCGAACATTCTGGTGGACGCGAGTAACTTTTAACGTTTTTTACTGCGGAATTATGATGCCGACTTCCTCTTTTTTTAAACACAGTTACATATTTCTTTTTGCGGTACTAGCAAGGCAGTATAACAACATTACAGGGCCACAAACGCTTCAGGCTTATGGGACCAAATGGTTGAGGTCATCAATCCCTAAGCTTACACACTATTTAATCTAACTTAAACTTACTTACGCTAAGGACGACAAACACACTCATGCCCGGGGGAGGACTCTAACCTTCGACGAGGGCAGCCGCGCGGAGCGTGACAGGACCCCCAAGATCGAGCGGCTACCCCGGGCGGCTCTTCTGAGGAAACGAGGTGCCAAGAAATTACGCCCCATTGTATCAAATTTAAGAAAACACGTCACTCCGATACAATGTTCATTATTACGTCAGTCGTATTAACTGCTCAAAATGCTTACCTGGATTTCTAGTGCATGTAATGAAATTGTAGAAACACCAGGCAATACAGCACATTGAATTAAATCTGGATTTTTCGCAGCACATACCATGTTATACGGCGTTTCATACCTTCAGGTGACGTCGATATTTCCTTGATGTCCTCTTATTTCAATTTTTCCTACAGATAAAAGTTCAGACGTGCTAAGTCTGGCAAGCCTGCAGACAATTTTGAGTTCTCCGAACGACCTATCCAACGACACCCAAATATTTTGTTAAGTATGTTTATAATTATCTGTGCGGAGTGGATAGGGCAACCGCCAGATTGACAGAAAATGGACTGCCTCATGTAGAGCACGATGTCTTATAATACCGTCACCAGCATATCTGTTAGGAACTGTACATACTTCTCGTCGTTCACCAATGAAACAACGACCAATGGCGTGATTCTTGAAAACGCACGTACAAGACGTTGACAGACAAAGATCTTTTTTCATCCACTTCTTCCAGACACTGTGGATTTTCAGCTGACCAATAGCGCATATTCCCAAAACTAATTTGCCCGTGGTTTGTAAACGTCTATAAAGAATGTTTCCCTCGGAAAAGGCACATCACTTTTCAGTTTTCGTAGGCACCACTCCAAGAACTGTAACCGATTTTGACATTCAAGCCTCTTCCGACTGACATGGAGGCCGTGTGTAGTCGTTGCTAAAATATTAACTGCATTTCTCTTATCAGTTGCTGTTCTTTTCCGTTGGCGTATTTTTTGCTTTACAGTTTGTTTCTTAGCATTTTAATAAGGTTTGCGAAGACACAGCGTGAATAATTGGCACGATCACGTTATCTTTTAGCATACAAACGCATCTCTGCTCTAACATTCCCACTTTTTCGACTTTCGTTTACACCGTTAAAGCCGCAGCAGCTTTACAATCTAGTTGACTGGTCACAACAACAACAGAGCAGAAACTGGGCTTCAAACGCCCAGGTACACACACTTAAACCGAACCTGAGTAGTGTTTACTTACATTTCGTAGAGTAGGTAAGAAATATGCGGAGAATCTTCTGTAGGATGAATATCGGTTTGCACCACTATCATCTTGTTACTATTAGTCTTGTTCCACACATATTATGTCGTTAGAGTCCTCTTGGAAAGCTCCTTCAAATGCCGCAGAAAAAAATATGTTGTCTAAGAAAAAGTAGTAGGTGTTATGATCTGATCGGTAGTTCTCAGTGCTAAACATTGCTGGAGTACTTTAGAAAACTGGAGTACTTTAGAAAACTACTTTAGAAAAAAATTTTTGTTAGCCCGGAATTCGGACCCGGATTTCCCGCTTATCACGAACGGTCGCCTTAACAACTTCTCCTCACGCACGCTCCCCAGAGCGATCCAAACCTACATATACTGTGTACTTCCTTACACCGTAGCCCACAGAATTCATCACTTACAGCTCGCAACATTACTTGGATCCCCGCAGCAGGGAGAATGAGACAACCTGGAATCGAGACTAAAACCGGGAAATCCGGGTTCGAGTGCCGGTCCGGTACAAATTTTGGTATTTCACTATTGGGTAGCAGATCTACACCTAATACCGCTGATGTCAAGGAATTCGCATGCAGCGAAATAATTTCGAACTTTTTCGTACAGCTGTTGATCGTCAACAGTGTCTGTTCTTCCAGACATACCATGTAAGTATATATATATATATATATATAATGACTGCAAGTGTCATGGACTGACGTGAATGTTATCTAAATATGATTGAACTATATATATATAATTTCTTTCATAATATTTAGATAACATTCACGTCAGTCCATGACGCTTGCAGTCATCGATTTAGTTACGACAATGTTGCATTTATCATTTATGTGAGTGAAAATGAATTCTGCCATTCCATGTTAGATGCTCGTATATAATAACGAATGCAGTACAATACCGAACTTCATATTTAAAACTGCGATGCGGATCGAACCAACCAATACTGTCAGAGATATGGTTTTTGTGAAGTTTGAGACAGTTTGATGCTGGCTCGATCTCGAATATGATAGCTCGATTTGGTTTTCCGTATGATATCAATCGCCATGCGTTCTGGTGAGGCTTCCCTAGCGAGGAGCTACGGCGCTCACGACGATTCGGCCCGGGGAGTGAAACGGTGGCTGTGACTTGTTGTCAGCGTCAATGTTTATCTGTGGAGTGTAGGCGCAATCGTGGTATCTCTGATGTCCGAGTCTGCTGGGTGCATGGGGCAAACCTCATTCTCTCTCAGCTATCAGCAGGCTGTGTATCCTCGTACCCGGCATCACTTGTTAACTACGGGACACGATGGCGCCTTGGTACAGCTGAATCATATGCTGAACGTCGAACATACTTGGTTATTCTGGGATGAGGTGTGACGCGGTACACTCCGAAGAAGGGTGGGCGCAGATGACTCAAGCCGGTGGACGCATCGTTTGGCAGGGTGCTCTTTGGACAAGGCGAGCATCTCGTGTGTTCTCTGCATGAGCTGTTCCCTTCAAAACGAACTGTTTGCTCGGCCGCTTTCTCCGTGTGTTATTGTCCTAAGGACTCACCTCAGACACCATTTGTATATTTTGTTTTAATTATCAATTTCTGATGGGCACTTGCTCCCTGCTTAACTTCCAAGTTGAACACTAATCTTACCACGAACCGTAAGTTCTGAAACGTCTTGTTTACCTCACTGTGACCTGCTGTGCGCTATAACACATACGTAAGGTGCTTCCTATGAATTACTGCGCTGGAGCAAAAGAGTTATTCAGTTTGCTGTAGAGTTTATCTTAGTTAAATTTATGAAGTTGAAGTTATCCAGTAGGTCAGTATAATGGGGCCTCCCAGCCAACAATGCCATACGATCATTCATTTCACCACATGGTGTGGTTTTTCTGATGTATTGTGCTTCTACAGCGACTGTTTTGTTTCACAGTTTGTCATCTGCAGCCACTTATACTTTAAAGTAGATTAATTGTTTAAGCCAAAATTACGATTTGAAAATTGTTATTTCTAGGCCTGAAATGAATTAATTCTGTGTGTGTGTGTGTGTGTGTGTGTGTGTGTGTGTGTGTGTGTGTGTGTGTGTGCGGGCGCGCGCACCAGCTGTAAAAACAAACATGGCGGACAGTGGAACAGTTGAATGTGTAAAAACAAGATGGCTGACGTTGGAACAGTTGAAGGTGTTCCTGGCGGTTGTTCTGAATCTTTCAGAAGTGTCTTCAACTTTTCCACTGTCAGCCATCTTGTTTTTACACCTTCAACTGTTCCACTGTCCGCCATGTTTGTTTTTACAGCTGACAAACAGTGAAGAATGATAGTGACATCTCAGTATATAGTGTTTGACAGTGATGAAGATCAGGAAGAAGAAAATGTAAGTGAAACATAATATAAATACACACACACACACACACACACACACACACACACACACAGACAGAGAGAGAGAGAGAGAGGCATAGAAATAACATTTTTCAAATCGTAATTTTGGTTTAAACAATTTATCTACTTTAAAGTGTAAGTGGTCAGATGACAAACTGTGAAACAAAACAGCCACTGTAAAAACACAATACATCAGAAAAACCACACCATGTGGTAAAAAGGTGTGAATTCATAATTTTATGAATGTTTTCAAATATCTATAATTACGATTTTAAAACTAATAGTTACATGTATACAAACAGTAAAGAACATTCTTTATCTTTAACAGCCATAAAATAAAAGCCCACTGAAGATGCTGCAACTGCAGCCTGAAACATGTTTGGGTTAAAAAACAAAACTGTGTTTTGCTAAAGGCTGACCCTATCCAAAAACATACGTATTGTTAAAGAAAACACGGAAAAAAGAGCTTCAACCCCAAGATGATTCATATCACAAATTTTATTTTTTACCTGTTGCTGAATGTTTTTAAGATTCATAGTTTTAAAGATTTTTTAGAAAATACCTTATAGCTAAATTTAAGGGTTTCATTATTTAAGATGTTGTTGCTCAGTTGTTAAATGGGAACCTTAGAATTTCATTATCTAGCGTATTTGCGAACGGTTGTAGCTGGCCTTAAGACTTTTACGTGTTGCATCTTTTACAATGTAATTCTCTCTATTTTCGTTGTGTCTTAAATGTTCAAGTACGCTAAAACAATAATTGAAGACAAGGAGCACAAAAAACGACAATCTTGAAACGTTCTCGGTCAAAACAGATACGCGCTGAAGATTGTATAATTGCACAGCGAGAACAGAAGAAAGAAATTAAATCCTTTACACGTTCCCTTGCGTGTCTTAACGATGTTATACGAGGATTAACCTTAACACTGCTACGAGCTGGATATCTTAAGAGAGTCATCACGTAATATTTAGTCGTTATCTACTGCTGCTGTTTACACAGTGCGAAATGGCGTGTAGCAAGATTTTCATGATGACAGCACATGTTGACAGTTTCAATAAACCTCGCCAACACTACGCAAGACGGGAAATGCTGTTATAAATTTTAATGACGGACAAATCGCATCTGACGATTAACATGGGAAACAAAATATTCTTTTGTTCTTTCTCATGTCACACGTAACGAAATCATAATCAGGTTTACTCAGCCACGGCTCTCATCTTGAATAGAAAGGAAGTCCACCTGTCCTCACAAACTCTTCCTTTCATCGCCCCAGATGAATGTAGAATTACACACTCGCAGGAGTGCTCCGAGAAGGCTGCCTTCCATTTCATAAACAATTCAGTCCATCATCTCTAAGAAGCAAAAGTCAACTGTTGCTGATCTATGCTTTGGCAACCACTGAAGACGGTATTTAACAGTTATGTAAAAACGATCGCTATTAACGTTATATTTCCCAAAATTTAATTACACAATTATTAATTAAGACGCGACCAAAGATTCCTTTCGCTTATACTAATTACAAAGCTCTCTGTCAAATTTCAAGCGAAACTTTTCTCTAATTAGTTTAGTTACAAGCATCATCAACAATCGCAATTCTTCAGGTTAGCGACGTCCGGAACACTGATAAAGAACGCATATGTGCTGCGACGGTACGTTTATGTCCAGCAACGTGAAATAATCAAATATCTGTTATCAGCACTTGCATGAAAATTCTGAAAATTCATGCTTGAATGGTTTTATCCGCGACTTTCATCGAAATATTCAAACTTCTATCGAAAGGTGTTTGCTCTTTGCTGAACATGTTCAACTACTCTTTATACATGACAGATTAAGACCTTTACCAACGATCTCAACATTTTACCATCTCTAACTTCAATCATCCACGAACACTCTGCCAGCTTCCAGATATTCGGTATACATTTCTCACTGGGTACGTGTCTAGGTACGTTGTTCTAACGAAAAACCCACCAAAGAACTTACATGCTTCACTTGCCGTCAGATCGTTTGGCTACTTTTTTTGCGCATCTCCAAGTCAGCCTTCGAGCAGTCAGCATCAGAACCTCACATTTCGTGTTACTCAATTATTCAGCTTCTTTTACATGCTTCTTTCCTCTTCCTGCTGACCTACTCTCAGTTTTAATGCATCACCTATGTGAGTTGCATTTCTCACTGACATACATTCTGGATACTCAGAATGTAACAAAAAGTTGATGCCAAACTTTCAGGGCTTTCATCACACCCAGGAGGAGAATAAATATGTCGGAAACCCATTTTCTACAAATCTTCATAATACATTGATCATGACAACACGTTGCCAATTACTACGACTTCTCTAACTCAGTAAATGTATCATTTTTATGTATCTCTTTTCGTCTAATAAATCTAAAACGTGCTCCTCTCCAATTCAATACAGAAAATGAAAAACTTCCTTGTCAGTGGAATACGTCTTTTCCTTTCGCACGCATAAAATCTCTTCGTCCAATTTAACAAATTAAAAAAAAAAAAAACATCAAGCAACTTGACAACCTAATCACGACTCAAATGCAGTAGGGTGTTTACATGACACGGAGACAGATTTTAGGAGCTGAAATACAACAAATAAAACCGCTTTTTCAGAATCGATATTGGAATGTTTACATGACCAACTAGAAGCGACATTATGGAATCCGATTACCTGCAACCGCAAGTGGCATCCTATACAAACTCCGAGTGTGTGATGAATATGTCCAGAAGTTTGGTAGTATCTTTTTCTTACTCCCTATAGGTTTTCCGTTTCAGGCTCATTTGGAATTCAATTTTAAACGTAATACAGATTTTCCAAATGATCTCCACGCTAATTTTGTTTTGTGATTATTTCTTTCAGTGTACGTCAATGTTTTGGCTAAAATGGTTCAAATGGCTCTGAGCACTATGGGACTTAACATCTGAGGTCATCAGTTCCCTGGGCTTAGAACTATTTAAACCTAACTAACCTAAGGACATCACACACATCCATGCCCGAGGCAGGATTCGAACCTGCGACCGTAGCGGTCGCGCGGTTCGAGACTGAAGCGCCTAGAACCGCTCGGCCACTCCGGCCGGCCGTCAACGTTTTGAACTACCATAAGACACATCTAAATCTTCACTGACGACATGTATTTATGGTAATCTTCTATGATATGGCCAAACAACAACTGACGACAGCTGAAGTAGAGAGGGTAATGGCGAGAAACGGATTTCTGAAAGAGACTAATTTGGAGAGCGTAATACAAATTTAAGAATTAAGACGTGTTTTCTGTAGTATTTCTCTAACGTGTACTACTGTGCAAAAGTGAAACTTGGGCGAGAAGTTCCAACAAAAAGGGAATAGAAGCTTTCGACAGTAATGTTACACGACAACGCTGACGATCAGATACGCATATAAGATATCTATCTTACCTAATATCTTATCTGATGTCTGTAATATAACTAATGAGAAAGTTCATTTCATGCCTCACATACGATGTTTCTTTTCTTCTTCAAAGGCTGTAACTACGTGTGCAGTAATTTATTATTTAAATAATTATTAAGGAGAAACTGAATTGAAATGGGGCAAAAATAAATTAATAGTATTAGTTGAACAAAAGAAGGGGTCTGGTGACAGCGCACATCCGGAGGCGTCGAGGAATCGTGAATTTGGTAGTGTAGCGAAGTGTAGCTGGGAAAAATTGTAGAGCAACGCTATGGCTTGAATAATGAAAGCAGGTTGCAGGAGTTGTGCAGAGATGACGATGCTTGAACGGGATAGACCAGAGCAGAGAGTCTTCAGACTGAAAACCACGACAAAAACAACATTCATAGCTATTTTTGAATATCGATTATACACTACTTCGATCTTCATGTGGTTTAATTTCAATCCGAACATAAATAATTTTCACTGAGTAGTCCATAATTTGTTGAACTTCTGCGACAGTGGCAAAATAAACGGAAAACAAAAGTAACCGAAGATCAGCGCCATAGATGCGTACCCCATTTTCATCATGGTACAATGACTTATAAACGTATCATACTATTGAGCAATTTATGCAGTAGAGGACAAATTGACCGACAATGTATTATTATCAATTGCTCTACAGTATTCGCAGAACAATGTTATCGTTCAATAGATATTTGGCATGTGAAACCAAATATCAGAATTAATCGTACTTCTCGTTTTCTGTCAGTTGTATTTCGCGCGACCAGTAGCGTGCATGGCGCGAACAACACATTTTCGACGTGTGTACATCTGTACCTCCCCGTCCTTCCCTAAAAGCTGTCAGAGAGAGACGAAAAAATCATAGCTTACGTGCGAAAATAGTCGACTTCCGACGACACAGTAGCGATTGTCTCATTCAGCAAAGTCTTTTTTTTTTCTCCTTTCTTATTTCTGTTTCGAAAATGAGTATATCTCCAAGAAGTTCTCAAAACACCTGCTACGTTCTTTTTCTCTCTGGAGTTCAACGTTCTTTCCAGGGGCGCCGCAATTAGAGACGGATTAATCTAGATGTAATCTAAATGGAGGAAGATAAGAGAAGCTGAACCTTTATGTAGTGTGAGCCTGGTGAAACGCTGGTCCTGTATGACACGCTAATGAGTACAACAGATAAGGCTAAAGCTGTTCTCAAATCCTGCTTTCACGTATACTTGAATAACGGAAACTTGGGCAATGTGGTGAGACAACAGACAATGCCCAAAGTTTATGCGGAACTACCATTTCTACGGATGTCGAAATTTATTTCACGTACACAACACAAATTGTAATCAAGAAGGCAGTGCCTTGAGGAATTATCTGCATCAGCCCAATAAACGAAGGAAGTAATTTGAGGGGTGCAACACCGCGTCGATGATTCGTTCATTAGTAACGGAGCACAAGTTCGAATCGGACAAAGATGGGAGAATGACATCGGCCGCGTCCTTTCCAAAAAGCCTTAACATATTTACGGACACTGTGGAAACCCGGGTTGTGGATGATCGAAAGTGGATACGAAGTCCACTCCACTCCTCTCATAGGAGAGTCCAGTTCATTAAGTAATGTGCCACCTCGCCCTGTTGCACAGTTTAGAAGTCTTCCAGTACGGTGGATTAATAATATCTAAGGAGTGAAAGGAACCACGCATGCCTACGAACTGCCAATCATGGACGTACGTTTCTAATCTGAAAAACAAGAGAAATCATGAAAAAACGTAGCATAGTAACATAATGTAACTACTACATAGTACATTTATCGTATGGAAAAATGGAAATTTGTGGTAAGGTCTTATGGGACCAAATTGCTGAGGTCATCGATCCCTAAGCTTACACACTGTTTAATCTAACTTAAACTAACTTACGCTAAGGACGACACACACACACACACACACACACACACACACACACACACACACGCCCGATGGAGGACTTGAACCTTTGAACCTCCGACGGGGCAGCTCCGCGGACCGTGACAGCTGCTACACCTCGCGGCATTTATTATATGTATAAAAAGAAAGCTGTATTGCAGGCAACTGAACATGCTTCATAAATAAAAGAAGCGAAACCTGTATGGCAAAAATCAAACTGCCCTTCATTTAGTTCCATAGGCGGAACACATCTCCACTCCATGAACTTTGAAGCAACTAAGGAATGACGGAAAACGAAAGAAATGACAAACTGGTAATCGATAATACTCTGTTACTTTCATTTACTTTTGCTTCCGAGCAAGGTGGCTCAGTCGTTAGCACACCGCATTCAGGAGTACGTGCGTTCAAACCCATGTCCGGTCATCCTGATTTAGATTTTTCGTGATTTCCCCAAACCGCTTCAGGCAAATGACAGGACGGTTCCATTGAAAGGGGACAGCCAACTTCCTTCCCCATCCTTTCCGAATCAGATGGGACTGATGACCTCACTGTTTGGTTCCCTACCCCAAATCAATCAACCAACTGTATTTACCTCAGCATGGTGTTTGATTTTTATGATAGACTAAGTTAAGATTCTTACATATTACCTACACCATACAATGTTTTTTCTTGTTCCACAAATATCTCATCACAGTTTCTTTTTGTCCATGTACCACACAAATATGTGGAAGCCATGATTATAATGTAATATACAAGATGTCTATAAAGTCCCGTTATGATTTTTTTTAAAAGTGATAAATTGGAAACTACTACGGATCGTGCTTTGTTTTAAACCTTTTTAGCAGACCTCAAAGTTTTTTCCTTTGTTTTTTGTTGCAGATTTGACTTTCGAGTATATCAAAAAGATGGCAGACGTGGAGAAGACGCAATGTGTATTCCGGTATTCGTAATCAAACCTATAACAATGGTGCTGCAGAATTATCGACAGTACGGGAGGACACCACCGGCAAAAACAAGTACAATGAGGTGTCTCAAACACTGTAAGCAGATACCAAGGACAAAGACCTTCCTCGACACAGATGTCCCACAAGTACGTACTGACGGAGGGCAAGCTGCACTTCGGTGCATTCCCCAGAAGTCAATCCGTCATGCATCACGCGAACTGCAGGAGGCTAGATCTACCTTGCATAAAGTATTAGTTCAGCGATTACGCCCAAGAACAACTGTCCATAAAGTGTCACATCAGCAATTACGCAAGAAGTGCAAATGATCCAAGCACTGTAACCATAAGATTGTCTTCTGAGGTAGGCGTTCACGTGTCCCATGCTGGCCTTCATAAATGCTGACCATGACTGCAAGAAAGATATCCTGTTTTTAGTTCAAGCAATGGTCTACATTTATGGACATCAGAATAGCCACAAAATCAGGATTAAGAGTCCCGAAAAGCTGCAACACGAGTGAACACATCCGTGATAGAGGCTTAATGTTTGGTGTGGTGTAATGCATTTTGGAGTGAAGAGTTCATTTTTCGCCGCAGAGAAAACCATAATGAAAAATGTTTACTTGGACATGATCGAACAGTTCCTGTTACCACAGAGGGGAAATGTTGCATTCGTATACCATATTCCAGGATGATGTTGCACTTTCTCAATACACTATAGAGTGATAGACACAATTTTCTTCGTACAGAAAACCATAATGGGAAATGTTTACCTGGACATGAACAGCTCCTCCTGGCCATAGATCGAAAAGATGCAGTCGTCTATCATATTCCAGAATGATAGTGCACCCACACGCTGTAGTTTGAACGCGCGGGATGTGGTGAATGACATATTTCTTGAGAGGTGGATGGGTTGTGATGGTCCCATCCCAAGGCTTCCGCGCTCTCCTGACGTCACGCCGTTAAGACTTCTTTTTGTGAGGTTACGTCAAGGTTAACGTGTAAACTGCACCACTCAATGACATTGCTACCATTCATGCACGAGTTCATGAAGGAGTCAGAATGGTGACCTGCACGTGTGAGGAATCGGAATATCGTTTTGATGTTCTACGAGCGACGAGTGAGGCACACATTGAAATCCTACAGTTGGCCTCCGCTCATCATCTATCGCTGAGAAAATTTTTTGGCGCTGAAGGCCCAACATGTAAAGGAGGACTAACACTATTATCAGTTTTTATTGAACAGCATTTTTTTTTACACGGTTATAAGGCCAACCTCGAGGGGGATCATTTTTTATCCCACAGTAATGTACGAAGATACAGGACAAAACTGACCACACAGTTTATCTTAGCACCACCGTTAGAATGGTAAACATACTTTTAATTTGTAGATTCAAAGAAAGTTTTAGACAGTACTGACTGTGGTACACTCTTGAAATTCTGGAGGTAGCAGGGATAAAACACAAGGGGTGAAAGCTTATCTACAAGCTGTACAGGAACCATACAGAAGTTAAAAGAGTCGAAGACCACGATAGGGAAGCAGTGGTTGGGAAAGGACTGAGTTAGGGTTGTAACCTGTCCCCGATGTTATTCAATATGTAATCGGTGCATGGAGCAAGCAGTAAAGGAAACCAAAGAAAAATTTCGAGAAGGAATTTCAGGAAGAAAAACAACAACAACATTGCTCGTAACTTTCGACTAGTTCGTTTCCCGTACATGGATAACTGTATCAATTTGAGGTAAGGGTCCTTGTGTATCATTCAAAGTTTGTAACATCGTCAAAGAATCGGTCTGTTTGTACATACATTTACAGACGCCGGTTCCTATAACTTTGACGCTCTTTAGGGCAGTTGGATGAAGTTCCTGGACATTCAAAAAGAATACCACAACTTTAAAAATGTGTATTTAATGAAATAAACATAATATAACCTTCTGTTATACATCATTACAAAGAGTATTTAATATCAACCCGATACTCCAACTCGTTCCACACTCTCTGTAGCATATCAGGCGTAACAGGTTGGATAGCGCTTTATTTCTCGTTTCAAATCATCAATGGTGGCTGGGAGAGGTGGCCGAAACACCATATCCTTAACATACCCCCATAAGAAAAAATCGCAGGGGGTAAGATCAGGGCTTCTTGGAGGCCAGTGATGAAGTGCTCTGTCACGGGCTGCCTGGCGGCCGATCCATCGCCCCGGGTAGTTGACGTTCAGGTAGTTACGGACAGATAAGTGCTAATGTGGTGGCGCTCCATCCTGCTGAAATATGAATTGTTGTGCTTCTTCTTCGAGCTGAGGGAACAGCCAATTCTCTAACATCTCCAGATACTGTAGCCCAGTTACAGTAGCACCTTCGAAGAAAAAGGGACCAAAAACTTTATTGGCTGAAATGGCACAGAAAACGTTCACCTTAGGCGAGTCACGTTCGTACTGAGTTGTTTCCCGCGGATTCTCCTTGCCCCATATAGAGACATTGTGACGGTTGACTTTCTTGTTAGTGTGGAAAGTTGCTTCATCACTAAACACAATCTTTGAAACGAAAGATTCATCTGTTTCCATTTGAGCAAGGATAAAATCACAGAAATCGATTCTTTTAATCTTATCAGCTGCAGACAGTGCTTGAACCAATTTCAGACGATAAGGTTTCATAACTAACCTTTTTCGTAGGAATTTGCAGCTCTCTGCTAGCTCTGCGAGTCGATTTTCCTGGGCTGCGAACAAATGCTTGCTGGATGCGTGCTACAGTTTCATCACTCGTTCTCGGCCGTCCAGAACTTTTCCCTTTGCACAAACACCCATTCTCTGTAAACTGTTTATACCAACGTTTAATACATCACATATATGGAGGTTTAACACCATACTTCGTACGAAATGCACGCTGAACAACTGTCGTCGATTCACTTCTGCCGTACTCAATAACACTAAAAGTTTTCTGTTGAGCGGTCGCCATCTTAGCATCAACTGACGCTGACGCCTAGTCAACAGCGCCTCAAGCGAACAAATGTACAACTAAGTGAAACTTTATAGCTCCCTTAATTCGCCGACAGATAGTGCTTAGCTCTGCCTTTTGTCGTTGCAGTTTTAAATTCCAAACGTTGTGATATTCTTTTTGAATCACCCTGTACTATGCACTCATTCCACTCTGGAAGTCCTAGAAGTTGTAACGGTAACTTCCAAACAAGCTGCAGAAGAACGCTGATGATCTTGAGCATTATTCTGTAACAACTTACCACATTTCAAAAACTAGTCTTTTCCATTCTGAACTGTTGCATAGATCGAAAGAAGGGGTCGATTGATAGGATAAAGGCGATACGTCAAGAAATTTTCCAACTGGTAGTCAAGTGTGTGGGGTAAAGACTGTTAAGGGAGATCAAGGCTGGAATACTGTAAACAAGTTTAAATGGATGTTGGTTGCAGTAGATGCGCAGAGACGAAGAGACTTGAGCAGGACAGAATAGCATCTCAAACCAGCCTTCGGACCTAAGACGACGACGACAACAAAAACTATAACAACAACAACAACTGAAACTACGACTGGTAAAATGAGACTGCACATCCACTGAAACCAGTGTGGTTGAGTAAGTTAATGAGAAAGAGAGGACGATGGGGTTCGGTGGGCCAGTGGCTGGGGGTGACGCGCCCCCAGTTGTGCGCAGCCGCGAGGGTGGCGGAGGTGCGCGCGCACGGTGCGGCAGCGGCAGCGGCTGTGGCTGGCGCGGCGCGGCGGGCAATGCCCGGTGAAGGACCCGGCAAGGCCGCGGCGTTAGGCGCAGCGCGCGCTGCGCCCCAAATCTCGCAGTGGGCCGGGCTCGACGAACCGGCAGAGCCTTCGGATCAGAGGCGGGCAAATTCTCCTTCCAGTCTGCCTGCAGCTAAATCTGTCGCAAGGGAAACACAAGAGGAGGTGTGTTCTGAAACACTGTGCTTAAAGCGGGCCAACATGAGTTACCGCAAGCCTGACAAGTTTCACAGGACCCGCTCAGCCTGCCGCACTTGACAAGAAGTTGCGCTATCGATGCATTGTGAGTCAGAATACCCAAATACATGGTTGCTTATGTATTTTCGCTGCAGCTGCAGCTCAGTTGAGAGCAGGAAGAAAAAAGTGAACAACTTAAGGGTGATCGAAGAGAAATTCAGAATTAGGGAATATATGCATTTATTCTTACTAATGTTTAAAAAAAAACCGTAGCGATGTAGATGACGCTAAGACAAGTAAGACAGGGTGACACACGGGAGACGGACGGTTTTTAATGAAATAATACTCAGCCAACTTCAAAATTAATGCATGTTTATTTACACAAAATCAAAGCTCAATATTTGCCATTTTAGTTAACAAAGTTATTTGTGAAAAATAATGTCGTCACGGTGATGTCCATCATTTCGAATGCAGGACTCAAGTCTCTTCTCAAAATCCTCCATCACACAGACCAAAATCTCTGCAGGGATGACAGCAATTTCTTGAATGATTGCATTCTTCAACTCGTCCAAATTTCGTGGTTTGTCGTTATAGACACAGTTCTTAACGTACCACCACAGAAGGTCACATACTGACAGGTCGGATGACCTGGAAGGCCATGGTACGTCGCCAAAATGTGAGATAATTCGGCCAGGAAACATGTGGTCTAAGAACTGTCATTGAAGTGTTTGCGTTGTGCGATGTTGGCCCATCCTGCGGGAACCGAACGCGTTTTAAAGGGATTCGTCGTCTTCTTAGTTCTGGTTTCAAGAATGTATCAGACATACGAATGTAACGAACCGAATTAACATTTACTGTGGCCCCGTTCTCTTAAAAAAGAAGTCCAATAATGTCAACAGAGCCAAGAGCACACCAGAATGTTACTTTTTCTGAGTGTAGACGACACTGGTGGATAAGGTGTGGATGCTCTGGAGTCCAGTAAAGCAGCTTCTGCTTATTCACGGTCCCGTTTAAATGAAAATGAGCTTCATCACTCATCAATAAAATTTCATTTTCATTTGATCCGAAATTCACTTGCATTCTGTAAGCGGACTCTTCTCGTACAGCAAAATCAGTTTCCTTAAGTTGTTGGACAATGAACATTTTGTAGGGATGGAATTTCAATTCTTCATACAAAATTCGTCTAATCGATTCACGATTGATTCGTAACTCACTAGCATGACGTCTAGCTGACCGTCCTGGGATTCCCACTGCCGCTTGCCTTACCCTTTCACCATTCTGGTGTCGTTACTCTGCGTCTCGCGCCAGGATGCTTCTTATCCACTATGTTTCCAGTTGATCTGAAGTTTTCCACCCACCTGAGGATTATGTAACAGCTCGGAACAGCTCCACGACGACCGACATTAAAAAGCGAACTAAACAATCGCTGCATAGCAATAACAGACTCACCACTTTTCACGAAACTGTCATAGACAAACACTCGACGTTGCGAGTCCCTCTGCTCCATAGTGACCGAATAAATGAAATGGTGTCTTGTGTGGATCAGAACTATCCCCACCACGACCACCTCCCACCACCGCGCACTCAGTACTACGCAGTTCAAAACCGTCCGTCTCCCGTGTGTCACCCTGTATAATAAACGACACGTGGGGCCGGAAATGTCGGTAAATACCCAAAAAGTGGGGAACATATTTCGAGCATGTAATGTCACATCCAAAATATGTAAGGTACTTTCGGGCCTGTGCGTGAAGGGATCACTGAGCGATGTAATACTTACATTCCAGCATCGGGGCAAATTTCGGACACCTTTTACTAACGTGATTAACGTAGATGTTACACAATTATTGTCCTCGCTGTAACAAAACAAAAGCTGTTCTTATTTTCCGTTTCTTTCCTTTGTTTTTTTGCTTACAGACATAATGTAGTTAAGAAAACGTAAGTCATTTACTGGTACTGACGCAATTCGGAAGCCTATACTCACTCACCTCGTACATAATAACGTAAGTTTTTGTTGTACTGTAGTTTGCAATAAACCAGCGCAGACCGCAAGATCGGTAAAAAAATTAATATCTCAACGTAAACACAAAATCATCTTGCGCAATCAAAAAAATACTGCCCGCTGGAGCATGACTCCAACTCTGGGCCCCCAGCGCACGTAATCCCGAAGCCACAACGATGTGATTACTTGAGTTGGTTTGGGATGATCAGGTTCGACAGACGGACAGACTCAACCGCTCCATGTACAGCGAAGTACGTCACCTGGTGACGTCAAATGTTCGACATCTGTCATCCACTTTTGGGGTATTTTCGTAACGATACCAACCATCATGCTTCAAGCAGTACATTCTCAGACAGAGTCATTGAAGGCTACTTTAGATAACGAAGGCGCCTCTGATAAAATGCTAGGTCATGACCGCTATGTAAGTGACCAGCTTATAGCATTTCTTAAGTCATGTAAGGAAGATATATTTCATCTAGAGGGGGCAACTTCATACTTATTTCTACTGTGGTTTTGTGCCGTAGAGGCACATTGTACTCTGCAGGACAACGATGAAGACGTAAGTAATTTTTTTAAATGAATCCTGTAGTACATCTTGTGAAGTTTGAGTCTTGATGTACGATAACGACGAAGAAGTAGGTAATTTTTTTATTTGAATCTTGTAGTAACTCTTGTAAAGTTTGAGTGTTGATATAAAAGTATTTTAAGAACCTGAAGCCTTTGAAACAAGCTGCTGGTGCCTTTCTAGAGCAGGAAACGGAAGTCAATATGTTTCATCAAATCGCACACGTTTATGGTGCCTAAATACCGCCCATTACGGAAGCTAACAGACGATGAGACAATGTGTGTTTACGGACCTGCTCGACAGATAAGTGCTGAACGTAAATTTCGCAGGTTGTGTAGGTATTAATTGAATTATGTATGATTTAACTGATGATAGGACACCAACATAATTCTGAAAATATTAATTTCAGCATATAAATTTACAGTGCAAGTCCCCCAATAAAAAGAATGTAGGACATTGTAAGAAGACGGAATTTGAGGACTGGGCAGAAGATTCTCTTCTCCTACATCGAAAGTCAAGAGCGACGAAAATACTTTACAGTGGTGGAAAAATAACTCCAAACGGCTTCCTCGGCTTGCTTGTGTGGCACGAAAAACACTAAATATAGCTGCCAAGAGTGCCTCCAGCAAGAGAGTCTTTAGCTGCGCGTGAAACATAATTAGTGAAAAACGATCACATCTTCATGTAGAAAAGCCTAACGATCTCGTTGTAATTGTCTGAGAGTCTAGTCAGTACACACATTAAGAATACAGTCAGCTATAAGAGTTAAAATTTTGTATTTAGGTGTGCAGTGTTCTTTGTTGTGCTTTTTCGAAGAGTATTTCTCAGTTTGGTGATTATAAAGTATTATATATCCACTTCATTTTTGGTTGTGATTATGTAATTAAAGATTTTGACTTTAATCCTCTCAAACGCCATTTACTATTGTTTATAAGTGATTTTCAGTTGTGTTTGCTAAATTGGTGATATATTTTTGTTGGAGGATCTGGTTTGGCTTCAATAACTCGTTTAGTGGAACTGAAAGGTATTTCGAAAATATTTAAATCTGTTTTCATGAAGCACCTATGAAACAGCAGCAAACAAATAAAATGACGATTTAAATCTGTTCTGTAAAATAAAATTTGCTATCGATTAATGACATACAGAATTTGTTGCTTAAATAAACAACATTTTGTGTTGTGTGCCAGAAAGTAATTTCACTCCTACATTTGTATATTAACGGGAGTCTCATAACTACGGTTTGTAAGCTGAAGAGCTGGAGTATACACTGCTTGAGAGTATTTATAAAAATAACATAAAACAGTTATATACTGACCTAAAGCCTTGAAAATATAGCAAAATTTGTAAGCCAAATTAAAAATACAAAATTATGTTGGTATGCAATGTAATATGTAGAAAGCAATAACGTATGAAAAGCTTCTTTCACACATGTGTTTCTTTAGATCATCATAATACAAAAAATTAATTTCATGTTTGCTAAAATTCATTTGAAGAATTTGCAATGAATCATATTTCTCTCTTAAAATGAATTCAGCAAACCCAAATACACACCCTGGAGAAATTAATTAAAATTAGTATAAGTGGAGGTCACATTTGGCTTAAATATTCTATGATTACAGGCACTAGACTCCCAAAAATCTTACTTTAATTGATGTTGCAGTGTAGCAGTCACCTTCAGGTTCTCAGATGCAAAGGATCTCGATTTTCAGAGATGGTTCTGCTTATTATAGTGAACATATATTAGAGGTGACTTGATGATGGTGAGAATTGAGAATAGCCAGTACTAGTCACAGAAGGTGAAATTGCAGAGAAAAATGCTCATATCTAAAAATAAATTAATGAAAAAATCCAAAAAGCGCCGAAAAGCAAACAAGGACAAACATAATCTATCACTTTCTGACCTACAATGCCCTAAAATGTATTTTATAGAAGGCTCCTTCTTATGAAACATGGGTAAAAAGCAGCTTTGTATCAATTTTTAAGTTCTACTCATAACACTACAAAGAAAGAAAATACAGAACAAACTGCTACACAGTATAGAACAGCAGGAATATGCCTCCAGAATGAAATTTTCACTGTGCAGTGGTGTGTGTGTGCTGATATGAAACTTCCAGGCAGATTTAAACTGTGCACCGGACCGATACTCAAACTCGGGACCTTTGCCTTTTGCAGGCAAGTGCTCTACCAAATAAGCTACCCAAGCACAACTCACAACTTGTCCTCAAAGCTTTAATTCTGCCGGTACCCTGTGTCCTACCTTCCAAACTTCACAGAAGCTCCTGTGAACCACCTCGGCCAGGTTTCCATCCTGGTGGCAAAGAAACAGCAGGTCTCAAGAGTATCAGCAACGTGGGTTTTGTAACATCCTAGCTCTTTATAATATCCTTGCTGCAATGGGAGTGGAGGTGCAGGAAAGTAGCTTTCCAGCCTCTTGGGTATGGACTGTCCTGCACAACAGTAATGTTGTGCGGGAACAGTCTCTGCCTGCCAAATCAACTTGCTTTGCAGCGAGGCCTACATGTCAGGCACAAGAAACCTTTTTCCATGCTCCGATAGGTAGTTCGCCCCGCAAGACACGTATGTTGTGTTGGAACCGTATTGACCTTCTTAGCATGGAAACCTGTATGTTATGGACAAATTTATGATTTTCAAGCCCCTGATGTGTAGCGTGCCGTGCATGACAGGTAGTAGTATTGGACTGTTTTACTGAACTACATCGAAGGGGCTACATCTGTTGATGAGTGTGGCTGGAGACAGGTTGAGATGGATAGAGGTGGGGAACGAACAGAGCGAGAGGAGGGGAAAATGGAATAGGAGAAGGGAGGAGGGAGAAACGTATGAGGCAGATGGAAGGTGCGGAGGGCTAATTATAACGGATTGGTCCTGAAGGGCTAATAGCATGTCCCCTCGTTCCCCAGGGTTGGCACGACTCTGTGTCTTTCTCTGGGGTTTCACTAAAGACCACGTGTATGTTTCTCCCTACTGAGCCATTTATTGGACCTGAAAAATCGAATCAACGCTGTCATTACAAAATTTACATCTGATTTACTGCAATGACTGCGGGAAGAAATTTATTACTGGTGAGATGTTTTCCACATCGCAAATGGTAGTCACACTGAACCAAAATAACACCTGCCACTTTCATGTGAAACTTGTTTGCTACAAAATGACACATCTACCGATTCTGTAAGTTATCTCAATGAATTTCTATATTATTCTAAAGTTGTAAAACCCTTTGTGACACACACTGTGTCCGTGCTTAGAATAACACTGTTGTATAACGTAGTACAACTTCAAAGAAGTTGAAATTCAGACACATTTGAAATATTCGTATGTCATATAATACACAAGATGTGCAAAAGGAGGTGTCACATATTCTTACTTGAATTGGTCAAAACTAGAATAAACTTCCTATAATTATGTGCTTAGAAAACAATGACTATTGAAAAATGGGCCACGTTATTTGTGACAAGTGTTTTTCCTGGACTTCATCATGTATCCTGATGGGGTTCACATGTCCCCCCCCCCTCCACTCCCCAAGCAAGGCATAATTTGTGTACCACAACTGTGTCTGTGGCTAGTGTGGAAGGATCCCAGGCAAAAGCTGCTAGCAGGCTCCCCGTTGTTGGAGCAGTGTTGGCGTGCAGCCATTGTTGTACGTATAAAGTAAAGTACGTCTTTTAACAGTGGTTTTTGTTTGCCCAACAAGCTGCATACATTTTAATTAATCATGATCTAACGCAGAAACTGGCGCTACGAAGTGGGAAAGAACTAAACATTGACTTACGCTCTAGAGATGCAAATAAACTATAAGGTTTCTGTGAACAAGCTGTGGTCAGCAGTGTTGCTTCCCGTTATAGCACACAGCAGCGAGATGGAGTCAGATGAAAAAGTAGCGTCGAGTGTACTACTATTTAGTGCGTCAGTGTCATTACTACTTATGATAGTAGAGGACACTAAACTAAGTATTTTGAGATAACGAACCAAGGGTCGTCCACGAGAGGGCCATAGACACGGGTTCCCAGGTAGATGCCGTGTTTCTTGACTTCCGCAAGGCGTTTGATACAGTTCCCCACAGTCGTTTAATGAACAAAGTAAGAGCATATGGACTATCAGACCAATTGTTTGACTGTATTGAAGAGATCCTAGATAACAGAACGCAGCACGTCATTCTCAATGTAGAGAAGTCTTCTGAAGTAAGAGTGATTTCAGGTGTGCCGCAGGGGAGTGTCGTAGTACCGTTGCTGTTCTATATATATATATATATATATATATATATATATATATATATATATATATAAAGGAGCTTGTGGATAACATCGGAAGTTCACTGAAGCTGTTTGCGGGTGAAGCTGTAGTATATCGAGAGGTTGGAACAATGGAAAATTGTACTGAAATGCAAGAGGATTTGCAACGAATTGACGCATGGTGCAGGGAATGGCAATTGAATCTCAATGTAGACAAGTGTAATGTGCTACGAATACACAGAAAGAAAGATCCTTTATCATTTTGCTACAATAGAGCAGCTCAGGAACTGGAAGCGGTTAATTCCATAAATTATCTGGGAGTGCGCATTAGGAGTGATTTAAAATGGAATGACCATATAAAATTAATCGTCGGTAAAGCAGATGCCAGACAGATTCATTGGAAGAATCCTAAGGAAATGCAGTCCGAAAACAAAGGAAGTAGGTTAAAGTACCCTTGTTCGCCCGCTGTTTGAATACTGCTCATCGGTGTGGGATCCGTACCAGATAGGATTGATAAAAGAGAGAGAGAATATCCAACTGAGAGCAGCGCGCTTCGTTACAGGATCATTTAGTAATCACGAAAGCATTACCGAGATGATAGATAAACTGCAGTGGAAGACTCTGCAAGAGGGACGCTCAGTAGCTCGGTACGGGTTTTTGTTGAAGTTTCGAGAACATACCTTCACCGAGGAGTCAAGCAGTATATTGCTCTCTCCTACGTATATCTCGCGAAGAGACGATGAGTATAAAATCAGAGAGATTAGAGCCCACACAGAGGCATACCGACAATCTTTCTTTCCACGATCAATTCGAGACTGGAATAGGAGGGATAACCGATTGAGGCTCATTCAACCAGTAGAACCATATCTGAAAATACACGCTGAATACTTTTGCCCCTTAAGATCTGGGACACCATACACAAAACTATGGTCAATAAAATATTCCCAACGGCGAGAAATGGCTTTCATTTGACTAGCCAGACGAAAACATTTCATCTTTTTGCTTTGGCTAGAAACCAGACAGTACTGCGAGGGATAATCGACGCCGGGAGCTAAAGATAGGCAGATCGCTCGACTGCTTGGAAAGCAAGGGAGAATGTCTTCCATTTTGGAAAATGAAGAAACCGCACAACAATTGCCGTATCAACAATACTGTATACAAGACCAGATTCGGAGTACTTAAAGTTCCATTAATCTGGCGTAAACTGTAACAATGAAAATTTGTGTTACAAAGCAATGGGCAGGCATCCTTTAGTTTGAAATGTCAGATAAGCAACTATGTGCCTGAAATTTTTAAAACGAATTAAAATAAATTAAATGAGAGAATGGGGCGTTACTTACAAATCAAATCACTTAACCATTTGAGGTCATTTTCACTGCAATGTTGTTATGGAACCAAAGGTTGCGTGTCAAAAGGATAAAAGGTGGGACCTACAAAAATCAGGAAAAACTGGCGTCTTGACCGGACACCAGTCACTATATGTAAAATGCGATAAAGAGGGAAGTCAGATCATGTATTGTGTGTAGTGACACACATAAAGCCCACAAAAATTGTTTCCTCGTTCTGCCGAATACTGACCCGTCAGCATAAAAATATTTTAGTTAATTGCCATACAGGTTCTCATCCTTTCTCATGGTGTGCGGTTCCGTCTTCTTTCTGCTGTTACTTCCCACTTTTCCAGTTTAAATATTTCAGCAATCTCATGTACGTCACATGCCGCGCCTGCGCTAGTGGTTGCGTGCGGCCTCAGTACCCAAGGCTAGTGTTTGCTATTACTCAGTAATGATGATAGTGATCTGTGGGGCACTCAACGGCGTGGTTATCAGCGCCCGTACAAATTCCCAGTATGTACACAGTCTAGTCTCGCCAACTTCCCGAATTATGATGAAAACGCAAACACCCAGTCCCCGGGCGGAGAAAATCCGCGATCTCGCCGGGAGTTGAACCCGGACCCGGTGAGCCACCAGAGGCAGCAACGATAACCACTTTCTTTTAATTTTTTTCTAAAACGTCTCGTTTTGTTCGTTACATTTGTTCGGGGCGGGCGTCCCATGACATCCTTTCAGGTTCATCGTTGATCCGTTCACTCAGTTTTATTTTTATTTTTTTATTACAGAGGGTAACTAATCCTCTGACCGAACACGTTGAGCTACCGTGCCGGTAACCACTAGACCACGAGCTGCTGACTAGTATTACATAGTTTTCCTGTTAGTGTTCCCGGCCGGCCAGTACGGGGGGAACAGTTGTTATGGGAATTTTGTATGCAATTCCCCATAATATGTGATTTATCTTCACCTCTTTATTGCATTCTGCATGTTTCAAGATTCTGGTGACTTTTGGTGTCGGTTCTTTCGGATTTTTTACGTCCTCCCTTCTATGGGTTGGGTTGTTTGAGGAAGGAGACCAGACAGCGAGGTCATCGGTCTCATCGGGTTAGGGAAGGATGGGGCAGGAAGTCGGCCGTGCCCTTTCAAAGGAACCATCCCGGCATTTGCCTGAAGCGATTTAGGGAAATCACGGAAACCTAAATCAGGATAGCCGGACGCGGGACTGAACCGTAGTCCTCCCGAATGCGCTCCCTTTTATGATTTTGACGCGTAAGTTTAGTTCCACGACAACACTGGGATCAGGATAACCTGAGATGATTAATACATAGGAACGTCCAATTCCCTCTTTTAATTTATTTTAATTCATTTTAGAAATTTTAGCCCCACATTTGCTTATCTGACATTTCAAAATTGAATATTCCCTCCCATTGTCTTGTAAAACAATGTTTCCATTATTACGGTTTACAACAAATGATGGAACTTTAAGTACTCCGAAAGCGGTCGTGTATACAAGAAAAGACTATTGATTCGGCAACAGTTGCGCGGTTTCTCCATTTTACAAAATGGACTTAACACAACTGTGTCTGCCCCATACTCTTTGTGTCTTCCCTTTGCTGCGGTCACGTGAGTGCTCCGAGCTGCGTCTGTGGAGCGCTGCCAGGCTTGCCGCCTTTAACTGTCACTACTGGCACAAACTGTGCGGCTACTGTCTCCTCGCGCGAGACGCAGTTAACTGTCACTTTTGCAGCCACAAGCCACGTACAGGGCACTCCGAGTCTCCCACGTCGTGACAGAGCGAGGCGGAAGGTTTCAAAGAAAATAGGGCAGGTAAGTGCACTAACACAGCGCTTGGCTGGCGACGCGAATTTGCGTGTTTCCTCGATGAAATATGTAACGCTACGCTTAGCCAGTATTTAGAAGACCATTTTGGGTTTAGTACAGCAAAAGACACAAGAGAAGCCATTAAGAACTCAACGAATTATTTTAGAAAATAAAGCCGACTGTCGTGCGTTATCCTGCATGTGAGAACTGTGCCAAGGAAAGCGAATGGTCGACTTCGATTTACTGGGAGAAATTTTGGAAAGAGTGGTTCACCTGTAAAGGACACCTAGGACGCTGGTGCGACCTATTCTTGATTACTGCTTCAGTGTTTGGTATCCGTGCTAGGTCGGAATGAAGGAAGACATCGAATCAATTTAGAGACGAGCTGCTGGATTTGTATCGGTACGTTCGGACAACGTGTAATTGTTACGCAGATGCTTCGGGAACTCAGATGAGAATTCCTGGAGAGAAGGTGATGTTCTCTTCAAGAAACATTACTGAGAAAATTAAGAGAACCGACATTTAAAGCTGACTGCCGAATGATTCTACTGCCAACACACACTGCGCCTAACGACAGAGAATATAATATACGAGAAATTAGAGCTCATGTGGAGGCACGCTGACAATTGTTTTTCCCTTTCTCTATTTACGAGTGCCTTGCGTAGTATCCATGTAGATGTAGATATTTCTTGACCAAGAAAAGATTGCTTATACTGGATTGAGAGCTAGTATTTGGAAAACTGAACTTAAGTTGAGTAGAGTGAAGATATTAAAGACGGATTATCAATTTAAACAAAAGCCAGTGTGCAGAAATAGGCAGTTTGTTCATATTCGCCAAGTTACTGTCTGAGAACGCCAGTGAGCAATTAGTTTCACTGCACAGTTTACTTCAGTCACTAGCTTTTGCTTAAAACGGAGGTAAATCACCCAGAGTATATTCATCCAGTGTTTGACGATGAGAGAACTTAGCGACTTCCAACAAACTTTAAACATAATTTCAAAAGTTTTCCTCCTCTTTTACTCGCTTACGTGTTTACTGCCAGATATTTAACTCATTTGTATAGTAATCAGACTCTTGAGCTGTTTTGTACATGGTAGTCCATTTTTTAAAGAATCGGGATTGTTGGTTAGTAAACAGGCACCAGAGGCTTGCCAGAAAATCAGCTGTTCCTCTACCATCATCGACAGCAACAAATGCTGTGATGGCGTTTGATAAGCAGCAGTGGAGTTATGATTGTCCTACATACGTCGTCCTGACGAGCTGCGGGTGGTTTCAGAAATTATGTGAACGTCTGTGATGGCGAGATGCCCGTTGGCTATGAAAGAGTAGAGGGCAGCAATCACGACGGCCAGTTGCTCCTGATGGTAGGAATTCGTCGAAAGGTCGAGTTCGCCGTCTGGTAGACCGCGGCAGTAAGACTGCCGAGGATGTCGTCACAAGAAAGTTCGTTCCGCTGTTTGTGACCTGCTATGCCATAATACTTTACAGAGGTCACGTCGGCGTCCGAAGTTCAGCTGAATATCACGATTGTAAACACATTTACCACGTGGGGCTATTAACGTGTAAGTGAAAGTCAAGAATGCAAAACGTCCTCTCGAAATCGTTCTTTTAACAATAGTGCGCACTCGAAGGAAGCGTAGTACTCCATTAGACTGCAGGTAGTTGAGTACTAGATATCGTTTTATGACGGCTTTGTTAGATGTCCATCATCACTGGTGGTGGAAATTTTGCGTCCGTCATTACGTACGTTACGACCAAGACAGATATAATCCCCTGCAACGCCGAGCCGACCTCTTGCAGCCTCGTTAGACGTACCCTTTCAAAATGAGCTAACTGAACACATCTGACACTGCTTGGAGTTTCAGCCGTAGATGTGTTCGGGTTGATGTCGCGTTCCTTGACTTCCGGAAGGCTTCGTTCAGTGAACAAAATACGAGCTTATCGAACCAGATTTGTAAATGGATTCTGGCTTAAATTAAACACATACGAGCAAACATGTTCGACTTTAAACGAATAACATCAATGATGACATCGTTTTGCAACTACAGTACAAATGTTCAGCTCTTCAGTATGTGCACGTATTATCTTGTAAAATAAAAAGTCGCTGCTGAGATGTATTATCGCATCGTCTATTCAAATCAAAATGGTCTCAATCGAGTACGTGTCAAATCTTAGAAACTGCTAATTAAATTTATTCATGTTTTTCTCTAATTAAACTCAGGAAGTACACGATTTAATCACTGAAAAGTACAACCTGAAGCTAATTTATAAGATCAATAGAAGCAAAAAAGTTTTTTTCTTTTAAAACATATGATAGCTGTTTTAATAAATAGGTATCATCGGTTATGTTAAAAGCTGTCTTGGAATAATATCTGTGAAATAACGACAGTTTTCAAAGTAACTTCTTTTCTATTCCTCGTTAACTAACTTGCATTCGTATGGTGAACGACAAATTTTAAGAGCGAAGAAAACCAGACTGGACAACAGATGCTAGTTGACATGCGCTGCTTTTTCTGATCTCTCGCCGTCGTTTGCACAGAATTATTCTTTACTAGTAAGGTTGAGTTGTTTCATGGCCAAACATGACAAAGGAGCTTGGACATAAAATTGACATTTTCAGAATAAAACATATAAAATAACGCTGCTGAGTTGTCCAGACACCAGACACTACTTCACTTCGATCGGCGCGTAGGCTAATTGAACTTCATAGATCTTGCTCAACAATGTCACCTGGAAATCCAAGTGACTTATAAATTTAGTAATGAGTAACGAAACTATGATGTTTCATCTCTATTTTATCATGTTAGATTCCAGTTACTGGTAACTATATCCAAGTATGTGCAATTATACGTACCCTACAGCAATTTAAGGGGGGTAAGGATAAAGCACACAGCAAGTGCTAAAGTTCAGTAGCGATTGTTACGAGTGAGGACCATGTAGAGGCGGAGTCGGGTGGTGTGTGTGTGTGTGTGTGTGTGTGTGTGTGTGAGAGAGAGAGAGAGAGAGAGAGAGAGAGAGAGAGAGAGAGAGACGTACAAAATCCCCCATATTGTGTGGAACCACAGATATTCATCGCCGAAACACTCTGCAACGCGGCTCTGCACGGAATATCTGTGCTACTGTTTTATCACCGTGCCGCAGCACTACCTTGAAGCTGGGCCGTACACTTCTCATTTTCTGCTTTTCTCTATCCTTCCTCCATTTCACTGCGCTGTCTTCGCTAAAATCTCCTCGCCAATTTTGAATATGATAAAAATATTAGTCTAAAATAGCGTTGCTGTGTTGTAATTCATTACTTTCCTACAATAAATAATAGAAATATTAAAATGATAAATTACAATATGGTACAATATAGTCTTGGCATATGCACAATACACAACGCCTGCGGAACCAAATATGAGGAAAAGAGTTTCCGATTATTTAAATCTGTTCTGGCTAGCGATATAGCGCAAAAGCAGCACTCAACAGTCACATCATTCCTCAATGAAAATAGTAAAACTGAGTACAGCGAACAGTCGACACAACGGGAAACGTTAGGTACAACATCGTCGCCGCCATTACACTGTAATGATACACAGCTATATGCGCGGACACTTTTTAATTTGCCCTGTGAGAGTTCTCGCAGTGGAGATAGTACCGAGATCTGAGATTTATTCAACGTCCATCTGTAAACTCGTTTCCTGCATTAACATGGCAATGCTGCTGTGTCTGTGGTAAAGCAGACGCAATCAGTTAGGCGCATAAATATACTTTGCTAGTTCGGGGCCCCCCCTCAGGATTGCACATTCTATTTTATTATTTAGATTTGTGGCCGTATGCCCTTTCTGATGCCACTGTCGACAAGGAATACCTTCCTAACTTCGTACAAACTCTGCTCAGGAACTGTTTCTGTCTTTTTTATGCCTATTAGACGTGAACACGACACTAACCATCAATATGAATGATAACATAGATCATACCTAAAAATGGCTCTAAGCACTATGGGACTTCTGTGGTCATCAGTCCCCTACACTTAGAACTACTTAAACCTAACTAACCTAAGGACATCACACGCTTCCATGCCCGAGGCAGGCTTCGAACCTGCGACCGTAGCAGCAGCGCGGTTCCGGACTCAAGCGCCTAAAACTGCTCGGCCACAGCGGCCGGCCGATCATAGCTCCTTACAAAATTTTTATGTTGAATCTATATCGTAATCAACTGTATTAGTTTACGTTCCTTTTGTGTAAGGGCGGCTGATCGCTAAAGTTTCCTTTAACAACTAGGAAAATGTGTTCTAGTTTTGATTTTTTTTAAAAGCTTGAACTATGTATATAATAGTATCAAGAGAAGTGTTAGATTACCACTAAAGGCCGTCAATACCACGCAAGAGCGATTAATGAGCAGAGCTATTAACTCACTAGTGACCGTTGAATTATTACACACAGTATATTCGGAAACTTCCCTGTATCTTCTTACTGCAATCTAAATGTGATACTAAAATTAATAATTTAATTTATTTACTTCTTCAGAAAATTGTGGGATCGCGTTCCGTACACATAAATAGTTTAACATCCGCTCGCAATCTTTTAAGTTCTAGCGAAGAAGCCTTTCTTGTGAGAAACAACTATGCTCCTTGGGGGAAGATATGCCGAACAGAGGTCAGAGAAACTAGCTTCTGGGTATTTGATATTTCCATATTATGGGCTGAGTTTTATCTCTATAACCTGTACAGTAGCTCGATCCGTTGTTATTAACTATGTGCAGCAATGTACAAAAGACACTTATTTGAGACTGCATGATCCGAGTTGTCAAGTAGACATTTCATCCAAACCGAAACCGTGAATAGTTGTTTAATTTGTAGTTAGTGTAAGATTCATGGGTTTCGTGGTGTGATGTAAACTTTTCATCTGCGGCACGATTTGTAAGTGCGTTATGCGATATCGAAGAACGTAAGACTGTTGCCTTCAAAATGAAAGCACCGAATGGCAATACGAGTGTCTATGAAATAAATTGTTGGTGGTGTACAGCAACCAACTACAAATTGGTTTTAAATTACTTTATTCAAAAAGTACCATAACCGGTTTCGAATTTTTCACCATTCATCATCAGACTGTTCTTTCATGCTTTCATCAAAACAAATTATACATTGTTTTCGTGTTAGCTACCTTAGGCAAAACTGTAATTAACAATTACAAACGTGTAACCAAAATGGTTGCGCTACATGTTTGTGTTGGAATGCAACAATTTGTAGGTGGTTGCTACACACCACCAGCAGTTTATTTCATGTAACAGCCACGGTCTCCAACTATATCTTTATTTGACAAAATTCAATTAGTACCTATGATTAGTAATCTTCACCGTTTACATCGGATTTACAAAACAGTCATGTTTATGTTTCATGGTTACTTATTCGATTTGAATGAGGCTTGGTTTCCCTAATTTAGTTGGTCCTTCTTTTATAATCCAGTTCCCAGTATGTATTATCACCTTTAATTAGATGTCAGCAAGGAATTATTTCATCCTAAATATTTCTATTTTACTTTCAAGTGACAAGTCGGGTTTTCACTAAGAAATCGACACACAGTTGTAAGCTTAAGCGAGGTATTTTTTTAAAATAGTATATCCATATATGTGAATCTGAACTTTTAATTTTATATTCTCATTTTCATTTTTTCATATTTAGTTTTTTTAATGATCTACAACTGTTTGACTTCTATATTTCTGCGAGCTTATATTAGTTTTCTACACACATTAAAAAAGTTTTGCATCACTCCAGTTCCCAGAACTCCTGAAGATAGACGTTAACTGCGGATATTGTATCACAGACAGTCCCTTTGACTGTTCAGAGATGCCACTAAACCCGCCCAAAGATGTAAACAACCATGCATGAGTAGCGGTTCGACAGCCGATCAGTTCCAATTATTCCACCAGGAAGGAGGTACACGGCTCGTGTTGTCTATAGTTCAACCGCGCCTATACGGTCAATACCGCGGTTCAATCGCGTCCACGTTGTTACTTTGTGCCAGGAAAGGTTCTCAACAAGGGAAGTGTGCAGGTGTGTCGGAGTGAACCAAAGCGATGTTGTTCGGACATGGAGGAGATACAGAGAGACAGGAACTGTCGATGACATACCGCGCTCAGGCCGCCCAAGGGTTACTACTGCAATGGATGGCTGTTATCTACGGATTATGGCTCGGAGGAACCCTAACAGCAACGCCACCATGTTGAATAATGCTTTTCGTGCAGCCACAGGACGTCGGCCTGGACTCAAACTGTACGCAATAGGCTGCATGATGCGCAACTTCATTCCCGACGCCCATGGCGAGGTCCATCTTTGCAACCACGACACCATGCAGCGCGATACAGATGGGTCCAACAACATGCCGCTCTCTTCACCGATGAGTGTCGCATATGCCGTCAACCAGACAATCTTCGGAGACGTATTTGGAGGCAACCCGGTCAGGCTGAAAGTATTAGAAACACTGCCCAGCGAGTGCAGCAAGGTGGATGTTTTGGGGTGGCATTATACGGGGCCGACATTCCGCCGCTGATGGTCATGGTAGGCGCGGTAACGGTTGTACGATACTTGAGTGCCATCCTCCGACCGATAGTGCAACACATCGGCAGCATATTGGCGAGGAAATCGTCTTCACGGACGACGATTTGCGCCTCCATCGTGCACATCTTGTGAATGACTTTCTTCAGGATAACATCGACTCGATTAGAGTGGCCAGCATGACCTACAGATATGAACGCAATCGAACTTGCCTGGGATGGATTGAAAAGGGCTGTTTATGGACGACGTGACCCACCAACCACTCTGAGGGACCTATGCCGAATCGCCGTTGAGGGGTGGGGCAATCTGGACCAACAGTGCCTTGATGAACTTGTGGATATTATGGCACGATGAATACAGGCATGTATCAACGCGAGATGACGTGCTACTGGGTATTAGAGGTACCGGTGTGTACAGCAACCTGGACCACCAACTCTGAATGTCTAGCGGTATGGTGGTACAACATGCAATGTGTGGTTTTCATGAGCAACAAAAAGGGCGGAAATGATGTTTATGTTAAATTCTACTCCAATTTTTTGTACAGGTTCCGGAACTGTCTGAACCGAGGTGAAGGAAAACTTTTTTTTATGTGCGTAGTTCTTGCATTTTACGTGTGGCACTGGCCTGCTATGTCTTGGAGATGCGTTCAGATTTTAGAACGTACGTTATGTTCTTTCGGACTGTTTCCTTTAACACATCGACTTCATTTAGTGACTTTACTGATCTTACCGCGAAACATACTTTTATTTCCATACTACTATTCTGGTCAACACTGAAAATGCATTACCTACGTCTACGCAGGAAACTGTGTTCTTCAATTTCTTTGCACCACTGAACTATATCAGTCTATGATTTTTAGAACTTCGCACATTCTGATGTCAGAGCAGATAGACCCTTTTTGGACATTCAGAATGCCACCGAGAAACAAAAAAATGAAGATGTCAGGATGCATCTTTATTGTGGCAAACAGTGGACCCTTTTAAAACAATTTGTTGTCAGGTGCGACTTACAGCAATTAATGAAAGATATAATAATGTTCAGGAATTCGGATACGAAAGTTGCTTTTTGAAATTTATTATTAGAACATTAGGAGTAGCCACTCAGCGTCAAAACTGATGTCAAGAGATTTGAATTAAATTTGCGTGAATTTTTTTTGTCATGTCATATAAGGGAATAATGGTAAACCACCACTACTCATGTCGCAAAATAACATGATACATTGTTATATGTTTCTTCGTTTACGCTGCCATACCCAGGGTGTGCAAAATAAAACTGGCCCGAAATTTTGTATTAACAGGGAGACGACGCAGGACTGACCCATGTTAATGAACATTACAGAAGATTAGAAATGGCCATCGTTGACGTCGTTGTAGCGCGCTGGGTTCGATTTATCGAACTGTGGGACACGCATAGCAGCTCTGCCTGAGGGTCAGCCGCGATAGTGGTTTCAATGTTCTGCTGTAGTTCTGGGAGTCACGAGATGATTATATGAGTACATCTGACCCTTCAGTTTTCCCCATAGGTGAAAACCACAAGGGGGAGAGACCAAGCGATCGAGGTAACCGGGAGATTGAACTGCTACTCTGTGACAACGTTGCCAAGGTAGTGCAGCCTCGTCTTATTGAGGGTGTCCGTAACGCATTCATGTTCTGTCATTCGACCCACATACGTATTAAACAGTTCCTGTACATACTGCTGGATGGTATTAAAACTTTGGTGATAGAATCGTGTTGCGCTGTCGACACCAGATATTGCACACCAAACAACAACCTGGAGATTATGCATCAGCTAAAGTTTTGACCGGGATCTTCTGATGCATAATTGTGCATGTTCTATTAGTTCATGTACCCTGACAGGCTGAATCAGGGCTCATCTGAAGAAATTGTCCAACAGTCCTCATTTCGTTTCATTTCACTCAGAAACTATTGGCAAATCTCAACACGTGAAAGTTTGTGGCGTTGAGATGTCATCGGACTCTGTTCCAGGCTTTCCTTTACTAGAACAATGTTTTCTCGTGTTCGTACTCTTTTTGGATAGTTAAAAGTTTTTAATCGCTATGGAGCCCACTTCGTGCCAATTTGGCATTAATATTTTGCATTGCAGACTTTGTTGGAGGTTTTGCCAAAACAATTCTGGTCTTAAACTCTAGGGGGAAAAGTTCCGCACACGTTTTCTACTAAATGTGCTTCGCCTAACACACGGGAACAAACCCAGTTTTGTGCTGCATTCAACTGCTTGCTAGACACATCTGCTTCTCTCACTCACTCAAACGTAATGACACACCGAAGCACTCGGGTCGGAGCGAGTGGGAGATGAGCATGCGGAATCTCCTGTCCATTAGCAAGGATCAAGTCGGCGTCAGTCTTATAAATATCTTCCGGAACACCATCATTCTGCCCACCCTGTATACACCTACCTGCTCTGAGCTTGGGTATTTACCCGAAAACATAGCTCACTAATCCTCGTTGGCGCTTACTGCGGGAAGTGCAACCCACTAAGGACAAGGTCGTGCAGAAAATGGTTACTTTTCTTCGTGTAGCAAAATCTCTCTGCTCGCTGTCATGGACGGAACAACTCGGGGATTTTTACAAGGTAGCAACGTGTTACAGTTGCACGAGGCAGAGGTGCCGTTTCCACCACCTACGTTACCGCTCATGGTATAAACCGCAGCACCAACCGTACGTAATTAGCGGAGGTTTTACGATCCTTCTCTACCGAATACGATAAAATTGTTATGAAATTAGAATTCAAGAGATTATACAGGTATCACATTTCCCCGATGTTTGTTTTCATGAATGATTTTTTAATATAATATATATAAATCCCAATAAGAAAACATTCTGACCTATTCAACAGCACAGCAGAATATTCGTACGTACGTCAGGGCCGTACCCGTACAGATCTACAATTTACTCCGCAAATTATCGTTAAGAGTATCTGGAGGAGGGTATTCATGTACCACAATCATTTCCATCTTTTCCTGTTCCACTCGCGATTGCTGTGCGAAAAGAACGACCGTCAATGACGAAAGGAAGGGAGCACACATCTGGGGTCTAAGGTTCCACCGACGGCATCGTTATACAGTGCGATCCATGCGAACCTGAACTGCTACCATAATGGGGCACATTTGCAACTTTGGGAGATAACATGAATACGAGGTCTGTTTAAAAAAAAAATCTAGAACTTTACTCAATTTTTTTTTCTCCGCTTACTTTTTACTTATCGTACATATACTCTCAATACTTCACAACTGGTAAACAGCTTCCAACGCCGTCTCCACTTCCGCAAGCAGTCCTGGTATGCCTCCTGCTGAAACGTGCGAAGGGCCGTATGCGAATTTTCTATTCTCTCGACTATCATTGCCAATCTTCGTCCTTTCAACGCGGTTTTCAACTTTGGAAATAAAGCCCGCAGGGTCCAGGCCCAGAGAGTACCGAGGATGAGGAAGGACCACGAAGTTAAGATAGGAGAAACTGTGGCTTATATGGAGGCATACAGACAGTCGCAGGGACCAGGTCTAGAGAGTACGGAGGGTGAGGCAGCAGGAGTAACTTCGTTTTTAGTATAATAGTCACTCACTAACAGGAATAAATGTGCGGGTGCATTATCGCTATGTAAGAGCCATGAATTAATTATCTCGCCACATTTTAGGACATTTCCTTCTGACATTTTCTCGCATGCGTCGCAACACATCAATAGTACCATCGACTAACAGTTTGTCCTTGCGACATGAATCTATAATGAACTAATCCTTCAAAGTAAAAAGAAAAACTATCAACATGGCTGTGACATTTTATCTGACCTGACGAGATTTTTTGGTCTTTGAGAACCTTTCACGACCACTGTGAAGATTGAAACTTGGTCTTGTGTAATACCTAAATAACAACCTCCAAACATCATACCTCTTCTTTTTTTTTCTCATTATCAATTCATATGAATGTTATCTTTTCCTCATTGTTGTTGTTGTTGTGGTCTTCAGTCCTGAGACTGGTTTGATGCAGCTCTCCATGCTACCCTATCCTGTGCCAGCTTCTTCATCTCCCAGAACCCATTGCAACCCACATCCTTCTGAATCTGCTTAGTGTAGTCATCTTTTGGTCTCCCTCTACGATTTTTACCCTCTACGCTGCCCTCCAATACTAAATTGGTGATCCCTTGATGCCTCAGAACATGTCCTACCAACCGATCCCTTCTTCTGGTGAAGTTGTGCCACAAACTTCTCTTCTCCCCAATCCTATTCAATACTTCCTCATTAGTTACCTCATTAGCACTAAGAAATTTGTACATTGCCGCAGAAGACGGCGAAGATGGGCTTTTAAAATTATCTTTGTAAAATTATCTTCGTAACAACTTTTGTTTCAGTTTCGCTTGAGAGTACGTATGTTTTACATCTCACACAAAAAGGACGTGTAATTTTTACTCGTGCGTCAACAATGTGTGTAGTAAATGCTATGTGTGTATAAAAATGCAAGAAAATATACATATTAAAAGTTATCATAGTCGAAGGAATATTGTTATTTATTACGCCAATATTCGTTCACAAGCATGACTTTTGCCTGCAGTCATAAGAAGAGACAGTAACTACTTCACCCTGCAAGACATCTCAAAATATATAGGCCTAAATGCTAATCATCAAGATTTAGTGGATGGACTGTATGATCAGCAGCCACAGAAGATTAGAGGTAAAATAATGATATCAGCAGCCGGCCGCTGTGACCGAGCGGTTCTAGGCGTTTCAGTCTGGAACCGCGCGACCGCAATGGTCGCAGGTTCGAATTCTTCCTCGGGCATGGGTGTGTATGATGTCCATAGGTTAGTTAGGTTTAAGTAGTTCTAAGTTCTAGGGGACTGATGACCTCATATGTTAAGTCCCATAGTGCTCAGAGCCATTTGAATTTTGTGAATGATATCAGCGTATATATATATGTGTGTGTGTGTGTATAAAAATTGAACAATTGACATTTTGTTAAGCAACAAGTTTGCTGCAAAATCAGACAGTCTAAAAATCTACGTCGATAGAATAAGAGAAATTATCCTGGATACATTATTCATTTTTGAGCCTTCAGCATTCGGACATTGCATCATGTTTTCCCTACGCTCTGAGGAAGACTGTTCATGGCACCAATTTGATTTCAGCAAGAATCCATGTTTTAATTCCAGTACTGCAAACAGTAATTATCTCTCATTACGAAAATTTCATGCCGATTCATACTCTTTGTGTTAGGTGTTGGGTTGCCTCCCAACACGATTATTCCAAAATAGAGCAACAGATTAACACAGTCTCAACATTATAACCGTAGACTCACGTTCTCTTAAGGAACATCTAGTTCTCATTCGCACGATCCAAAAATTCTTCACAGACTGCGACGCGAAGGTCTTTCTGGTCCTGACTCATGAGCCGTGGGACGAATTTGGCGGCAACACGATGCATTCCAAGGCGCTGTGTCAGGATCTCATGACATGATCCAATTGAAATGCTACATTATTCAGCAATCTGTAGGACTGTCTGTCTTCGATTGGCACGCACAATTTCGTTGACGTTCCTGACACGAGCATCGTGGGTAGACATTGAAGGGCGTCCTGAACGGGGGTCATCTTTAACATACGATCGTCCATTTTTGGACAGTGTGAACCATTCGTAACATGGAGTACGGCTTAAGCACTCATCACCGTAGGCTTCCTACATTATTTGGTGAGTTTCTGTAAAGTTTTTCTTGTGTTTCATGCAAAATTTAGTGTAGATGCGTTGCTCCCTTAATTCTGTCATCTAGAAATTTGCAAACTGTGGGACACGACATTCTACTGAATACACACTGACCAATAACTAACAGACATACAATAACGAAACATCTGGCAGTTACACAATAAAGACAGGCTTCTGTAGGGATGCCAACCACATTCCATTCCAACACACCATTGGCGCGAAATTACGGATGTTCTGGAATTTTCTGAACAAACCTCGTACATTCAAAGTCTCACAACATATGTTGGAAGTGTCCACCAGCTTCGATGCCCAAGTGCAATCGTTTCACCATTTTCGGGACGTACTGTGAAGGGTAACCTCGCCGATGTTGCTTATTTCATTGTAATGGCCTCACGGAGTTCTGCAGTTGTCCGTGGTCTGTTCTCATCCACTCGGATTTCCAGATACCCCGAAGAAAATATCTGGGAGGAAGGGGGTAGGTCTGGTAATTTTTGGGGAGGGCACAATTTTTTTAGATTATTCTGTCACCAAAGAAACTGGTTACTAGTTGCATGGAAGCGTTAGACGTGTAACATGTTGCTCCATCTTGCTTGAACCGACAGACAAGGCGCAGTGGTTAGCACACTGGACTTTCTTTCTGGAGGACAGTGGTTCAAACTCGTGTCCGGCCATCCAGACTTAAGTTTTCCTTCATTTCCCTAAATCAGTTCAGGTAAATACGGGGATGGTTCCTTTGAAAGGGCACGGCCGACTTACTTTCCATCCTTCCCTAATCTGGTGGGACCGATGACCTCGGTGTTTGGACCCACGAATCAACCAATCAACCAACTATCTTGTTGGAAATAACCTACTATAAGTTCTATGTCATCCGGCTGCTCCACAAATGTATTGAAGATGCCCATACAAAATGTAGTGTCTACGGTCGTATCAAAGAAAATGGAGCCAACAATACTGGAAGCTGACACCGCGCACCACACTCCAATCTTTTCATCATGCAGTGGTATTTCGTGGGTGACATGGGGATTTGTGACGATCCTTGCAGAACTTTCCAAGTGTCTTCAAATATTATCAATATTTTTTGCACTCAATGATGGTCTATGTTTACCTCTGTCATTGTTCAGTACACCAGTTGTCTCAAGATTCCTTACAATCGATAAAATTGTTGGCTTTGTTGGAACACCGTGCACAATGAATTCTCTCCCGGATGTCCGTTGGGTTAGTGTTGGAACCAGTGAGTTAGCCTTCCAATGTATTTTCACAATAAAAACCCTCTCTCGAACTGTGTACTGCTTGTTTAATATTTTGAAGAATCAGCCTCAGTTGCGCAAATTGTCTGGTCTTTACCAGATTTCGGCTAAATTAATATAGCCTTCGTCAGAAGCATAAAATTACCATATATAATATTTTGAAGAATCAGCCTCAGTTGCACAAATTTTCTACTTTTTACCAGGTTTCAGCTAAATTAATATAGCATTCTTGAGAAGCATAAAATTACTATAACATGCCTGAGCAAGGCACAGTAAACATCAAAATTAATTTTATGCTTCTGAAGAAGGCTAGATTAATTTAGCCGGAACGTGGTAAAGACCAGAAAATTTGTGCAACTGAGGCTGATATATGCTAAAAATTCTTACGATATGCTTCTGCCAGATAAAGACTGTGAACGAATTACTAATTTGCTCATTATTGTCACGTGGCCCGAATTACATACTCACAGACTTCACAAACCGCGACCGATGAGACTACGAACGAGCTAACACGAGCAGAGTACGAGCGGCATTATGCCAGTCAAAGGACCTAAAGCGCAGAAACAACAATCAACTTGCCGACAACGGGCGGTAATTCTGGTTCTCCCAGAGCTACTGAGATCCTGAAAACAATTTTCCCGTTTCTACAAACTTTCGTTGGGAAATTAAGACCCACTGAGATGAAATGATAGTATGGCAGTGATCGCCGGGAGTCCCCGCATGGGGGAGTTCGGCCGCCAAGTTGCTATTCTTCTCAGTTGCCGCCACCCTGGACGACCTGCGAGTCGATGGTGATTAAATGATGATGAGGATAATATAATCCCCAGTCCCCGAGCAGGTAGAGCACAAGCTCAGATACGGAAAGAATGGGAAACCGACGGTATCAAACTAACTATCCCGGCCTTACTCTAATTAATAAGGATTTACGGACGACAATGTTAAACCCGTTCCGCCAGAGTGTGAGCCGGGTGTACCAAACAATGCACCTGGTCCTTAGCTATTATGGTGTGCCTGGGTATGAGCATAAATTGCTCTGATTTTACCGTCACGGTCATATCGTGGGATATATTTTGAAGTAAGTAAAATGGCTCATGAATAGTCTTGGCTTGTGATTGTCGGTATTTTAATAGTAAGTCTTTTCGTAACTCACATCGTCGTTGAGTATCCCCGTGACGCTTACGCACGTACTCGTGTTGGAAGGATTACACACTGACCAGCAATGATCAGGAACTTGCTGAACCAAGGGTTTGTAACTTACCTCCTCCACGAACGAATTAAGTCTTCTTGGCTCTGTTCCAGGCAATTTCCCTCTGGCATCTCCCTCTCCTGCAACTTCTTTCACGCTGTCGTTTCAGCATAAATCGACTCCTGGATACCAGAGGTAGTAAAAGTATTTTGAATCCACCTATGCAAATAGTAAAAGTGCGATTTAACCATCATCTACGTTTCGTTTTATTCTATTAAAATATTATCAGTTGCCGGAAATCATTCATAGTTACAATTTTGACTTTGTTCTAGGTCTGAAAACAAATGTAGCAGTGCAAGCGCACTTGCTCAAGTGTGTGGGACCTGTACCAAACGGGACTGATAGGAGATACTGAACGTATACAGAGAAGGGCAGCGCGAATGGTCAGAGGTTTGTTTGACCCGTGGCAGAGTCTTAGAGATGCTGAAGAAACTGAACTGGTAGACTCTTCAAGATACACGTAAACTATCCCGAGGAAGCCTACATACAAAGTTTTAAGAACCGGCTTTAAATGATGACTCTTGGAATATACTACAACCCGCTACGTATCGTCACACAGGAATCGTGAGGACAAGACTAGAGGATTACAGCACGCGCACAGGCATTTAACAATCATTCTCACCGCGCTCCATCCACGTATGGAACGGGAAGAAACCGTAAAAACCGGTAAAATAGGACGTACCCTCTGCTATGCACTTCACAGTGGTTTTGCAGAGTATAGATGTACACTTAGAAACCTACAGTAGGCCAAAAATCTCAGTGCCATATACAGCAACACCTGAAAAATGTACATGGAGACAAAATTTTCGGAAATAAGCAGATAAGGAAAACGCAATATGTCAGAGAACCCCCCTTTAAAAACTAATTAATGATCTACTCCAGACTTCTAGCGAAATGAAAATTCTGAATTTTTGATTCCAGTCCAGTGATGATTTAATTCAATGGAATGGAATGCATTCATTAGGTAGGGCGCCCAAATTTCGTCACCTTGGTCATTAGGACCTGTATAAGTACTGAATGGTTACGAAACAGGCTACAAGTTGTATATATTCCTGAATTTGTGGTCCACATGAAGGAAAGTTACAATTACAATGCTGAACATACTAAAGCCAGTATTTCACAAAAACTGCAAAACAGAAACACAAATATAGGTAAACAGCACGTTACGTGATAACAAATCAAGCATTTCGTGCAACGAATCTATTTCTCTCCCCTTGCGTTTTCCCATAAAGTAATCTTTATAAACGGCAAATAAAATCAGCGTTTAATAACAGTTACAAATTTCGTCCCCGGGACGAAAACAGGAATTGCACGGAGGACGAAATTACGAACATCCCCAGATTTATTGTATTGGGCGCTACAGTAACATAGGCCAAAGCCCTGACTATAACGATTACACACCAGAAACTAGAACACACGACTGAAACACAGACCCATATTTCAACACAAATCAGTGTTCATACTAGGAATTGCAGGCTCTGAATTTGATTGCTGCACCAACTCATCTCAGCACAAAAAAATTAATTCCTTCGTACACGCAAGCTACGCGTGCTCCACATACCAAACTCTCTCAGCAATACAACGGACAGAGGCCACGTACGAACATTTGTTACCAACCGAAAATTCCTGCGGGCACAGAATATTTGGGGTCCTTAATTTACAATGGAATAAATTGTATTTTTAGTTCTATTGGCAGCTCCAGAACACATCACATGGAATCTGCGACACTCAAAAATAGTTCGCTGTGATTGTCTTGTGTGCAGTAAGTATCCTCTTTGCACCGTAGTAATGAACTGCTGAAAGAGTCGAAAAAGTTTGGATTTGATATAAGAAATGGCTGCTTTCTTTAAATGTGGGTAAATGCAGGATAATGCCAATGAATAAGGCAAAGAATCCGATAGCATCCGATTACAAAGTCGGTGCTGAACAACTTGAGCACTTAATATAGAATAGGTATTTACGGGTACTACTGAGAAGCGATATCAAACAGGCTATCACGCAATGAAAGACTTAGTTTTGTTGGAATGGCTCTGGGAAAGTGCAATGCAACTGTACAGGAAATAGCATACAAGAAGTCAGTGTGACCAGTTGTGTAGTTCCAGTGCTTGGGGTCTTTATCAAGCATGCATGATACAGATATCGAACGAATCCAAAGAAATGCTGTTAAGATTGTAAGAGGATGGTATAGCCCATACGAAAGTGTAAGAGAAACGACCGGGAAACTGAAATGGCAATCACTGGGAGAACGACGTAGTGGTTCTCGCGAAACCCTATTTGATAAATTCAGGAAACCCGTTTTTGAGCTACCATCGTATACGTCCTGCATCTCGTTGACTTTTAGATGAGATCAGGGCGCTTACAGAGGCTTACAGAAAGTCATTTTTGCCACCCTCAATAGCGGATGGTATAAGAAAGAAAACTGTTGATACTGGTAGGCTGTAACCTCCGTCAACACTATTCAGTAGTTTGCGGAGCATATACAGAGTGTTTGAAGAGGAATAGTACACATTTTAGGATGAGGTAGAATAGACTAATTCGAAGACAGAATTCCATAAAATGTGTACTGAATTTTGATTCCTAACAGAGATACGTGTGTAAGAAGTACTCCAAAAACTACTTACAGAAGGTGTTAAGGAAACGCAAATGACTAAGTTCAAAGTTTACTTTCATAAATTCCATCTCCGATGGCAACGCACATTCGAATTCGCAGTAAAATGATAAGCACACAGGCCGTCAATACGCAGTGACCGCCATATTCTTGTACGTGGAACGCCGATACACGTATAAATTCTGCGTGTGCTTTTGGAAGGACTACGCTGTAAAACCTCAATAATGTCTCCTATTTCATCCACACACTGTTCGTTTCCACGTTCAGATGCATGGCCATCATCAGCCTTACGCAGTAGAATGGAAGCACAATTATCCACGTTTGCAGCAGCATGGACTATCAGCTTGGAGACCATAGCTGCGGTTACCTTGCCGCTGCATCACAGACAGGAGAGCCTGCGATGGTGTACTCAACGACGAACCTGGGTGCACGAATGGCAAAACGTCATTTTTTCGGATGAATCCAGGTTCTGTTTACATCGCATCCGTGTTTGGTGACATCGCGGTGACCGCACATTGGAAGCGTGTATTCGTCATCGACATACTGGCGTTACACCAGGCGTGATGGTATGGGGTGCCATTGGTTACACGTCTCGGACACCTCTTGTTCGCATTGACAGTACTTTGAATAGTGGACGTTACATTTCAGGTGTGTTACGACCCGTGGCTCTACCCTTCATTCGATCCATGCGAAACCCTACATTTCAGCAGGATAATGCACGACCACCTGTACGGGCCATTCTGGATACAGAAAATGTTCGACTGCTGCCCTGACCAGCACATTTTCCAGATCTCTCACCAATTGACAACGTCTGGTCAATGGTGGCCGAGCAACTGGCTAGTCACTACTCTTGTTGAACTGTGGTATCGTGTTGAAGCTGAATGGGCAGCTGTACTTGTACACGCCATCCAAGCTGTGTTTGACTCAATGCTCAGGCGTATCAAGGCCGTTATTACGGCCAGAGGTGGTTGTTCTGGGTACTGATTTCTCAGGATCTATGCACCCAAATTGCGTGAAAATATAATCACATGTCAGTTCTAGTATAATATATTTGTGCAATGAATACCCGTTCATCACCTGCATTTCTTCTTGGTGTAGCAATTTTAATGCCCAATAGTCCAATAGTGTACCGTATCGGTTTACGCAGCAATACAAATATGTACAAACGACACGGTACAACTGGCCAACAAATCACAGTCACAACTGAATAGTTCTGTTATGTATCCTCAACCTCAAGTTGTACCCCAAAACAAAAATGACAATCGATAGATATAGTCATAGCAAAAGCCGCACAAACGAGCGAAATGAAGTATTCCTAAATTATGAAACTTCTGAAACAGCCTGTATGCAGATGTACAGACCTACTGTAAATATTTCATTCGTTTTCGAAGTTCCGTATTTCCCAAAGTATTACACGTGCAAATATGATTGATGCGCGAACAGAACCGTAAACTCACCGAGTTTGCATTGCACTCACCAGTAGGTGTTAAGAGTGCCAGTGCTTTGACAAAGTGGTGGCAAACACGAAAAGAGTTTTTGTGTGTTGCAATATGCGAGATGTTTATTTATTCAAAAGCACGTCGTGGATTCAAAAGGAAATACGGGAAAGAACCACCAAGTAAGCAGTTTAGGGGCACTTGTCTTCGTAAACAAAAAAGTACCGGTCGACCACGTGAGCCGGATGCAACTATGGAGAAGGTGAGGTGAAGTTCCGAAAACAATCCAAAATTTCAACGTTCCTCTTAAACCACGAACTTGGAATACCGCAGTAAATTTTGCGACGTCGGTTAAGTTTCATACCGTACCGTCTGCAACTCACGCAACAACTAAAACCGGAAAATTATGGCCAGCGCCTTCAATTTTGCATCACAATGCAGGAAGCACTTGAGCATGAACATTTCGCCTGCAAGCTGATATGAAGTGGCGCAGCAACCTTTCATTTATTTGGGAAGGTTAATCGCCACAACGTGAGAATGTGGTGCACTGAACATCCTCATTAAATTGTGACTCATGAACGAGATTCACCGAATGTTGCTTTCTGTGAAGTGTCACAGAAGAAGTTGTTGCTGTTGTCTCCAGTCCAGAGACTGGTTTGATGCAGTTCTCCATGCTACTCTATCCAGAGCAAGCTGCTTCATCTCCTAGTAGCTACTGCAGCCTACATCCTTCTGAATCTGCTTTATGTATTCATCTCTTGGTATCCCTCTACGATTTTTGCCCTCCACGCTGCCCTCCAATGCTAAATTTGTGATCCCTTGATGCCTCAGAATATGTCCTACCAACCGGTCCCTTCTTCTAGTCAAGTTGTGCCACAAACTTCTCTTCTCCCCAATCCTATTCAATACTTACTCATTAGTTATGTGATCTACTCATCTAATCTTCAGCATTCTTCTGTAACACCACATTTCGAAAGCTTCTATTCTCCTTTTGTCCAAACTATTTATCGTCCATGTTTCACTTCCATACATGGCTACACACCCCATAAATACTTTCCGAAACGATTTCCTGACACAAATCTATACCTGATGTTAACAAATTTCCCTTCTTCAAAAACGATTTTCTTGCCATTGCCAGTCGACTTTTTATATCCTCTCTACTTCGAACATCATCAGTTATTTTGCTCCCCAAATAGCAAAACTCCTTTACTACTTTAAGTCTCTCATTTCCTAATCTAATTCCCTCAGCATCACCCAATTTAATTTGACTACATTCCATTATCGTCGTTTTGCTCTTGTTGATGTTTATCTTATATCATCTTTTCAAGACACTGTCCATTCGATTCAACTGCTCTTCCAAGTCCTTTGCTGTCCCTGACAGAATTACAATGTCATCGGCGAACCTCAAAGTTTTTATTTCTTCTCCATGGATTGTAATACCTACTCCAAATTTTTCTTTTGTTTCCTTCACTGCTTGCTCAATATACAGATTGAATAGCATCGGAGACAGGGTATAACCCTGTCTCACTCCCTTCCCAACCACTGCTAAGCTTTCGCGCCCACCGGCTCTTATAACTGCCATGTGGTTTGTCTACAAATTGTAAATAGCCTTTCGCTTCCTGTATTTTACACCTGCCACGTTTAGAATTTGAAAGAGAGTATTCGAGTCAACATTGTCAAAAGCTTTCTCTAAATCTAGAAATGCTAGAAAGGTAGGTTTGCCTTTCCTTAATCTTTCTTCTAAGGTAAGTCGTAGGGTCAGTATTGCCTCACGTGTTCCAACATTTCTACGGAATGCAAACTGATCTTCCGCGATGTCGGCTTCTGCCACTTTTTCCATTCGCCTGTAAAGAATTTGCGTTAGTATTTTGCAGCTGTGACTTGGCTCTGAGCACTATGGGACTTAACTTCTGAGGTCATCAGTCCCCTAGAACTTAGAACTACTTAAAGCTAACTAACCTAAGGACATCACACACATCCATGCCCGAGGCAGGATTCGAACCTGCGACCGCAGCGGTCGCGCGGTTCCAGACTGAAGCGCCTAGAACCGCTCGGCCACTCCGGCCGGCAGCTGTGACTTATTAAACTGATAGTTCGGTAATTTTCACATCTGTCAACACCTCCTTTCTTTGGGATTGGAATTATTATATTCTTCTTGAAGTCTGAGGGAATTTCGCCTGTGGCTATATGGACCATTTCTCTTCTGTGAGAAGACTGTGGCTGACATCTCTAACATTGATATGTTGTATCTGTGGTTGTTTGCACAACTGACGGTATTATTCAAATATCAATATGTTTGTGCATGTAATACACTGCGGCCAGACAGATGTATGTTATGACTGTGACTTTTTTTTTAATCTGCTTTCCGCGCGCTAAGTGTAGCATTGCACGAGCATCTGTATCCCTCACAAGGTGTCCGCAGCTGAGGCTGCAATCCTGTCCTGCGTTCATTAGTCGTACGGAGCTACCGTCAGGCGCGGCGGTCCAACCTGTTCTGCAAGTGACGGGCGGTGATAACAATCGGACTGTTTGGGCAGCCTTAAACCCGCAACCGCTACTGCTCGGTGCAGACTACGGCGCCTTCGGACGCCCTGGAACGGGTTTCCACACTTTTCGTGCACCGCCGCCCCTCTTGCGAAAAAGCGGGCGTCCGGTCGCTTATTAAAGCGCTGCCCCGGGATGGCAGGGTTGGCCCTGGCCCACAAAGGGGCGGAAGCGCGCCTCGCGGTGGGAACCGCCGCTTTGATTCACGGCCCGTGTGTGCTGCCAGCGCCGCGCAACATCCTCTTTCGACCGCCAACCACACATGCATATTCAGAGACGGCGGAAATTCCTCCGACCAGACTTCTAGTGCTCATTCATTAGCTCTGGCTGACTTTTTTAAAATCAAGATATTAACGGTCACCCGAACCTCACCAATGAGTAATCTCGTGCTAATAAGTTGGATATAACTATCTGCAGATTCTGAAAAATCATCATTTGGCGCAGAATACTATTTTACAGATACAATGTAAGTTTTCACGCCTGCTTCAGTTAAAACTTCCGGGCTGAGACGCCGTGGACGTCGTTTTGTCCCCGACTGCAGGATACATCTTTGGAGGTAAAAGGCAACTACAACATGGGCTCGAGTGCCCCCGAATTTCCAGAACCGTATAGAGGCCACCTTAACTTCCCGAATGTATCTTTGACCAAACGGGCAGTCGCGGTTTTGCACACACTGATGTATACCTGCGTAAGGAAACCAACCATAATCCGAGGCAAAAAAGAGGTACCTTTGGAACTTTTTGGACAGAGCTAATGAAATCTGTGAGTGGGTTTATTTCTAACACCAGCTTACTCACCTATAGTTTCCTTTACAAAAATGGTTACCCCAGTAATGAGGTGTATCGAACACACTGTTCAGAAAAATGGCTCTGAGCACTATGCGATTTAATTGCTGAGGTCATCAGTCCCCTGGAACTTACAATTACTTAAACCTAACCAACCTAAGGACCTCACACACATCCATGCCCGAGGCAGGATTCGAACCTGCGACCGTAGCAGTCGCCCGGTTCCAGACTGTATCGCCTAGAACCGCTCGGCCACCACGGCCGGCTACTCTATCCAGAAAAAGACAAAACCAGTACTAGTGAGGAACACCGCCCGGCTACTGGGAAAGCTTTCCTCCCATTTATGAACAAGATCAGGGGTTGCAACAGGCTAGTATTGGCCAAATATGAGGTTCAAACGCTTATAAGACCAACCAAGAAGATTAAAGAATGCTTAAGAATGGTGAAGATGCTCGGCAAGCACTAACGACCTTTAAAACTCCTCCCGAACAGTCCATGAAGGCCCAAGGGTACCCACCGGCCGCCGTGTCATCCTCAGCCGACTGGCGTCACTGGATTCGGATATGGAGTGACATGCGGTCAGTACACCGCTCTCCCAGCCGTATCTCAGTTTACACTAATGACCTTTGGGGTATACAAAATTCAACGTAAGAGAGTCGTCAATAAGGAATGCAACACAGTTTTTTTTTTTCTCGGCCACGGACGTGCGTTCCAAGCAGAGAACTTTCATTGAGTTTCTTTTGGCAGCAAACCAGAGTATCATGGAATTTCACAGGAACTTGAAGAATGTCTACATAGACCTGGAAATGAACACAAGCACGCCGAGTCGTTGGGCGAGGCTTCTGTTATCGCCACAAGGTCGCACAGACCTGTCCGACATCTCGCGTGCCAGCCAGCCTCACACAGGTGTGACCCCTGCATTGTTGGAACGTGCGGACACTCTCATTCGATTCGATCGATGGATTGCAATCAAATATCTCGCTGCACAGCTGGACGTCTCTGTTGGTAGTGCTGACACATTCCTTCACCACTTGGGGCGCTCAAAGATGAGTGCGCGCTGGGTTACTCGTCATCTAACAGAAGACCACAAACTGCAACAAAAGAACATCTGTGCGGAACTGCTTGCGCGTTACTAGGCTCATCGTGACAACTTTTTGTAGAACATCTTCACAGGCGATGAAACATGAGTTCATCATTTCGAACCAGAAACAAAACGGCAATCTGTGGAATGGCGCCACACAACCTCTCCACCGAAGTAGTAGTTCAAAGCCGAACCTTCAGCCGGTAAAATCATAGCGACAGTCTTTTGGGATTCTCAAGAGGTATTGTCTTTGATGTCCTCCCGCATGGTGCAACGATCAACTCCGAAGTGTATTGTGCTACGCTCATGAAACTGAAGAAACGACTTTAGCGACTTAGTCTCCACCAAAATGGTGACGAACTTACCCTCCTCCATGACAACGCAAGGCCTCACAAAAATCTGCGCAACCGACAGGAGCTCACAAAACGTCCTCATCCACCCCACGGACAGGGTCTCACACCTTCAGATTTCCATCTGCTTGGCCCAATGAAAGATGCACCCCGAGGGAAGCAGTAGGTGGATGATGAGGACGTTATTGGTGCAGCAAGACGTTGGCTTCGTTGTCGACCAATAGAGTGGTACCAAGGAGGGCATAAGGGCCCCCCAATTAGATGGCTTAAGGGCGTCACATTGAACGGAGATTACGTTGAAAAATAGGGTTTTGCAGCCAAAAGAGTGTGAAATAACACGCTCTTTTGCAATCCTGAATAACGTGTTACATTTATTACTGAACGTCCTTCGCACTTGTGGGCAAGTGTAGACTGGCATCACAAGAAGAAATGCTAACAGCCATAAGCTAACCACAAAGGAAATGCCGCCTGGTAAATACTGATAAATCGGCCGTTGCTAACATGTCTTCCGAGATGGAATCCACGAGATAAATTTCAGTGAAACGAACAATTAACAAAGACAACGAACTATCAAATTCTCATGTGGAACGACGCCATAGAGAGTCATAAGGAACACAATAATTTATCAGAAATGGAGGTGCTAATTTAGATAAAATATGAATGTCGATTTCGCACCAACTGAATGATGATCGATTACTTTTAATCGAGAACGACGGCGCAGACTGAGATAATTATGCAATCGGCATAACGTGAAAAATAGCGGTAGCCTCTATGAGGCTCTATAAATTCAGAGGCGATGATGACTCCAGCAGACGCAGACGAAACGTCAGGAAACAGTTTTATGTATACAAGAAGGCCTCTCAGTCCGGAAGCAGCAGCAAAACTATATAATTTCGGGAAGTCTCTGATTTATAATTTAGGGCTTAGGCAGTATTGAAATAATAGGGAGTCTGGCCCTGGGAGCAGAAAAGTGTTGCGAGCACACGACAAACATACCATACTTCTTGTTATTTTTCATTTTCGCTTTAAAACTCAAAATTTGGAAGATTCAGAAGCATCTAAGAAAATATACAAGATAATCCGCCTAAGAGCTAAAATATGAGGCGTTGCCTTATAGTTTTATAAAGCAATTACTAGAAACTTTTAATACAGGATTAAAATTATATTAAAAAAATTTTTAACATCATTAAAAATTACAAGACCTTTACGTTCCACACCCTTGGAATTCACTAGGAGAATAAAAGTTATCCAGTTGAAAAAATATTTTAAATGACAAAATCACCACAAACCAGAAAATAAATGCACTGACTAACTAATTAACACACTATATGCTCGTGCCTCCGTTAACAATATGCAGTGGTGTACCGTGTCAGACGCTTCTCGTAAATCCAGAAATACCGGTCTGCCTGTTGCCTTCCATCCATGGTTCGCAGGATATCGTGTGAGAAACGAGCAAACTCAGTTTGACCGATTTTGTCCACGTATCATTTTCCGCAAGCAGCACAGTATTACGTTCAGGTAGTCTGTTCACCTCGTTACTGCCTGCATCCAATATTGATGTGAAAAAGCTCTTACTCTCTTCCAGTTGTCGGCTAGGGTCCCCTCACCATGTGGAAGAAAACGCGAAATTTCAGCCCCAACATTTTGGGGGATGATCGACAGCTCGTTGGTACCGCATACGCCAGGCAACACGCGGAATGGTTTCCGGTTTTTCACTGCGCCGGCACCCCGCAGCAGCTGGTCAGACATCGGCAGAGAAGCGCGCCCGCCGCAGCCTTTTATGAGGCTGCGTCTCATCCTGACTGCAGATAATCTCGCTGGCAATCTTGTCTCGCCTCTTCTCTTCTCGGCAGCAGATAAGCATTCCTTCTCACAATGAGCTGATAGCGGCTGCGAACGTCGTTGCGAACAAAGGCCCTTCGCCAAGGCGCACACTGCACGCGCGTCTTCAACTAAAACCACAAACCGCAAGACTAAACGCACCGCACTTAAACAGGAAAAAAGTGATTGATAATGCTGCAGAATCTCCTTAAAACCAGATACCATCATTATTTTGGCATATTTTATAAAAAAGATGATAACTTCTTGCTCTGATATGCCCACATCACTAACAGTAACTGAGATCTGTTGTATATTATTTAATGTGGCTAATTTGTCTGTTGAAGCACACACTCCGCTGCAGAGTGAAAATCTCATTCTGGAAACATCCCCCAGGCTGTGGCTAAGCCATGTCTCCGCAATATCCTTTCTTTCAGGAGTGCTAGTTCTGCAAGTTTCGCAGAAGAGCTTCTGTAAAGTTTGGAAGGTAGGAGACGGATACTGGCAGAAGTAAAGCTGTGAGTACCGGACGTGAGTCGTGCTTCGGTAGCTCAGTTGGTAGAGCACTTGCCCGCGAAAGGCAAAGGTCCCGAGTTCGAGTCTCGGTCGGGCACACAGTTTTAATCTGCCAGGAAGTTTCAATTTGTCTGTTGTCTTATGTTTATCGAGTTCGTTTCGCTGCCTGTGCGAACAACACTTTCTTCATATACAGAACGTTTTCGCTCAGACATACTACGAACAATATCGAGGCGGCACCGAGAGAGCTCAGCGGTCTTTGGATCGCAGTAGCTTCACTTACGTATGAGAATTCTTACGCGTAAGTCGATGAATCGCGCACAGACACTCTTGTGTAACGGATTCATTGTTGGCAGTCGCCATTACTGAATTGTTGTTGTTGTTGTTGTTGTCTTCAGTCCTGAGACTGGTTTGATGCAGCTCTCCATGCTACTCTATCCTGTGCAAGCTTCTTCATCTCCCAGTACTTACTGCAACCTACATCCTTCTGAATCTGATTAGTGTATTCATCTCTTGGTCTCCCTCTACGATTTTTACCGTCCACGCTGCCCTCCAATACTAAATTGGTGATCCCTTGATGCCTCAGAACATATCATACCAACCGATCCCTTCTTCTGGTCAAGTTGTGGCACAAACTTCTCTTATCCCCAATCCTATTCAATACTTCCTCATTAGTTATGTGATCTACCCATCTAATCTTCAGCATTATTCTGTAGCACCACATTTCGAAAGCTTCTATTCTCTTCTTCTCCAAACTATTATTCGAAAGCTTCTATTCTCTTCTTCTCCAAACTATTATTGATTCCAATAAAGTTATATGAAGTATTACGACAAAATTAGCATTAGAATTACGTTTATTTGTATAGGAAACTGTGCCGCTCAGTCCAGAACGTATCTTGGTTAATGTATAAAAGATACGTCGTGGTTTTATTTCAGGGGATACAGATTCGTCATTACGATATCCCACGGCGATTCATGGACCGTGCGGATTGATGCAGAATGGATGTATAGTAAGAATCTGCAGTCACCGTCACATTTCCTTCGGGAAACGCTATTATCTTTTCTCGGACTGCTTTATATCTACGTACTGGACAACTATCATCCACTTTTTATCGATAAAGCCCCATTTACACCAGATCGGATTACGGGCGATCGATGGAGATCGATTAGTGACGTCTTTATGGATTTCTGCCTCGGAGATTATTTGCAGCACCATCGCGGAGCAGACTATCATATTCTACAGAAAGCTGTGCGACAACAAACTGCTGTGCAAAGTAGAATAACTTCGTTAACTTGAATCAACGTGTGCTATTAATACAAGGAAGAAATATCTCTACGCCCATTATTAGTCTCAGATTTTATGCAAAGACGTTTTCTAAGACTGATTTATTCTGATTTTTCATACTGATTAGTACTACTCAGACTTTTGAGATTTCCGTGTGAAAATTCATTTAGACTTCTTTAATAGGTTTGCACTGGGCTGACAGAGTTAATTACAGTCTGTCAGAGGGATATTCTAGCTCATGGGAAAAATATTAGTACCGCCTTAACAGCGCACATTCGCAGCTTTGGACACCTGCAGACGGTGTACAAGTAGTACCGGCTGTTATGTCACCCTCCACCTCTGACGTAAGGAATGGCTGTGAAGTGGTGTGTGTCAGTCTATTATATGGAAACAGCGCTGTAAGATAGGCACCCCTCGGGGCCTCTCAACCCACAATGTCAAACGATTCTTGTTATGTAAGATGGGCCGACACAGAACGGCACAAATGAGTTATCCTGTGTGAATGTTTGCCCATGGCCATTTCGTGAATGAAGATGCCCGGTTTATTGTCGTATCAACGTGGACTGTCCAAGGTGCCCGCAAGCATGTAACACGGTGTATGAACGGTGCTCGTAAAGAGATCGTAATCGAAAGTGACCGGAGGTACGTGTCACCTCCTGTCAATGACAATCGGTTTCAAACTGGACAGGAATTGGCGCTGTCAGTGAGTAGAAGCCAATCTCAATCAGCTCCCTTTGCAAAAGGGAACTACATGGGAGTTGCGTCTAAAACTATAGCTCTTCAATTGGTCTTCAACCTAGAAACCGCCCAGCAACAGATGTGAGACGTGAATTGTTGTCGACTCGCAATTTTTTTCTCGTTTCAAATTATGCAAGGCGTAGAGTGCATCGTCGGCCAATTGAGGCATTGATCCAATGTGTGGTGGGTGTAATTCAAGTCGGACGTGGTTCTCCAATGTTTTGGTAGCATTTTTCAGACCATCACTGGGGGACAACTCATTCAATAGGAACCAGAATGTTTATTGCAACAGTCTCGGAGATTTTGTGCTTTTTATTTATCTATTCAGTTATTTTACTTTCGGCCTGGAAGACATACAGCCAGAGAGAACTGATCTTTCTTCTATATCTTCATGATGAGTATCCTGTGGACCTCCCTTCTATCGGAGTGACATGGCTGCAAGTATACAGTAGATGATCAAAAGTATCCGGACATTTCTGTAACACACCCATCAGGCACATTCCAACTCTTCTAAAGCTGCCCAGTACGACTGTTGGTCATGTGGCTGATGAAGAAACGCTAAATCAAGACACGGTACCCCTCATGTACTAATGAAATAGGACCGTCGAGCTCTGCGGAGACCGCGCGAAATAAGCTGAAGCAACCACTAGTGAGTTCCAAATTGCTGCCAGCAATCCAACTAACACAGTAAGTGTGCGCAAGGAGTTAAGAGACATTTCTGTAGTCTTTGATAAGCGGCACTTGAAGTGGTGAAAAGAGCGATTACACTGGAGCGTGTCTACTGGAAACGTCATGAAACGCGTTGTACACTGAGGGAGAACTATGGAATGTTTTGGGTTTGGCAAATGTTTGGAGAACGATACCAACCATTGTGGGTGGTGCCACCATTGAAGTACGGAGGAAGTGGTGTCACGGTGTGGACGTGTTTTTCGAGGTTGGGGTATTGCCCCCTTATCGCGCCTAAGAAAACACTACAAGAGGAAGCATACGAACACATTTTACGGCGATGCACAATGTGTAGCGTAGAGCAGTTCGGAATCCATGACTGACTGTATCAACATGACAATGCACCCTGTCATAAAGTAACATCTGAGAAACAATGGTTTATGGTCAATTACATTCCTGAACTGAACAGGTCAGCCTAGAGTCCCGATCTGAACCCAATGGAACGCCTTTGGGATGGGTCAGGACATCGAATTCGCTCCAGATTCCAGCATCTAACATCACTACCATTTCTGGTTCCGGCTCTTAAGGAAGAACGGGCACCCATCCCTCGACATTCATGCATCCAGTAGAATTCAAGCCGTCCTAATGAGAAGCTACTGAGAAGCGTGGACGCGCCCCGTAACAGGTATCCGCATACTTTCAATAGAAGAATTTACGTTACTGGGGTAACGAACACTCAGGTGTCCCACCGCATCTCGAATGATTCGTTACATAACCTGATCTTAATCCCTTAGAAAATGCCTGGGATTATTTGAAACAACGACATGTATCATCAACGAGAGGCTTCAGCTGGATATAGTTTACCTGAAGCAACTCCCTCTTCCTCGCTGAAACGAGGCCGTTCTACAGGCCACAGGTGGTGTTGCACGGCATTAGCGCGACGTCTTCTGCGGGTTCAAAAATGATTCAAATGGCTCTGAGCACTGTGGGATTTAACTTCTGAGGTCATCAGTCCCCTAGCACTTAGAACTACTTAAACCTAACTAACCTAAGGACATCGCACACATCAATGCCCGAGGCAGGATTCGAGCCTGCGACCGTGGCGGTCGCGCGGTTCGACTGAAGCGCCTACAGACGCTGGGCCACAACGGCCGGCTCTTCTGCGAGTGACTAGTGCTCACGTATCGTGCTGTATCAGTGCCGAATTGTTTTTGACTTTTAACTGTGTTTTGTGCTGCAGTAAGTTCCATCAGAATTAATCAACTCAGTGCCAGTGGACAAGCAGTTTACTACACACTCGTTAACGCGTTCCGTAAACTGGCAAATACGGCGTGGATCCTGTGCAGCCGTACGGAAAACAACGTGGAGAGATGTTTCAAGCAGCGGAAAGAAGAAATACTTAGTGTACTGCCTCTGATTGGTCCTGTGGGGGACAGAAATTTGCCGCATCAGTATCGTTCAATGTAAGTGGGAATTTTATGACAACGTGACGGGGCCGCTACGGACTCACCTTTGTCGCCCGTTGCAGCTGACATTTTTATGTAGTATTTCGAACAAAAAAACACTGAGTAACATGGAACAGAAATCATCTTGTTGGCTCCGCTACGTGAATTACGCGTTTGTTGTATGGGCCGCATAAAAGGGGAAAGCAACATAAATTCCGTGATGTTTTGAACAGCCGTGGAGACGGAGAATGAGGTCGGCCTCCGGTTTTTGGATGTATTGATCTACAGAAGACCTGGCACTACTCTAGGACGAAGAGTTTATAGAAAACGCACCAACACAATTATGTACACGCCGCTTCGCAACACAACCCAAATAGAGAAGCAAGCTGCTCCAAATAGTCTTGGCGTGCTTCCGCCTCGGTGACAGTAAGAGCTTCCAATCAGAATTAGATTTCTTTAGGGAAACATTGATGGCCTTCGACTATTGCGACCTTTCCATAACTAGGACAGTCAAAGGAAGCTGGAATAATAATAATAATAATAATAATAATGATAATAATAATATCGACATAAAAAACCTACATTATGGACAGGTAGACAATTTAAGAAAATTCTTTCTAGAACAAGCAGAAACTACCAAAATACACAAAGCAATCACTCATATAAATACATCGGCTACACCACTGCAATTTCATAACCACTTCTACAACCCTTTAGATAACATAACAGCAACAGATACGAAGAAAGTAAATTGGAAAAAGAAAACACTACATGGCAAGCAACCGTATCATCTAACACAGCCACACATCGATCAAGACGCATCCAACACATGGCTAAGAAAAGGCAATACATACAGTAAGACGGAAGGATTCATGATTGCAATACAGGATCAAACAAGAAACACCAGATATTACAGCAAGCATATTATTAAAGATCCCAATACCACAACAGATAAATGAAAACTTTGCAAGCAACAAATAGAAACAGTAGACCACATCACAAGCCGATGTACAATACTAGCAAATACAGAATACCCCAGAAGACATGACAATGTAGCAAAAATAATACATCAACAGCTTGCCTTACAACATAAACCTATAAAACAACACGTTCCCACATACAAGTACGCACCACAAAATGTACTGGAGAATGATGAATACAAATTATACTGGAACAGAACCATTATAACAGATAAAACACCACCACATAACAAACCTGACATCATACTCACCAATAAAAAGAAGACAACTAATCGAAATATCCATACCCAATACAACAAATATACAAAAGAAAACAAGAGAAAAAATTGAAAAATACATCCAACTGGCTGAGGAAGTCAAGGATATGTGGCATCAGGATAAAGTTGACATTATACCAATTATACTATCAACTACAGGAGTCATACCACACAATATCCACCAGTACATCAATGCAATACAGCTACAGCCATAATTGTATATACAACTACAGAAATCCATAATTATTGATACATGTTCAATTACCCGAAAGTTCCTACATGCAATATAACATCTACCATACAGTTAAAAGGAAGTCACGCTTGACCAAGGTCCGTGTCACTTTCTACTTCTGACAAGACATAACGTCTGAGATAAAAATAATAATAATAATGCCCGTGGAGACCCGGGAAAAGAATAGGCCAGTCGTATAAGGCGACAAAAAAAACAAACCACTAATAGGGCTAACCCCCCTTTTAGTGTGATTAGTTGGTTCTGGACAGACCTAATGAAGCCTCGGATACGCTGTCATGGTCGGGGACGACGCTTGAACCCTATGCCCGTCCACAATGGTAACGACACTGCCACACCTCAGGGAAAATGATATAAATCCAAATAGAGGTGTTTTGCAGGATATGTTTCCTGCAACCACCCTAGAAGGAAAACAAAGACAGAGGATAAGATGGTCAGATGAAGTTAACCAAAACCTCATGTTCTGTTATTACCCCAACAAACTTAGGAACCAACACAACTGGATACAGATCACAAGTATACACAACATTTATTACCAGATACCCAGAATTAAAATTTTTAACAGATCTACGACTAGCTGATCAGATCCGTGTAATAATCAAAAATAACAGAATACCCCAGTCAGAATTATAAAACATCAAACAACAAGTACAACAAATACTGGAACAAAATAATGTGCAATCAGAAGAAGAAGTAAATACAGTAATGGACTCAAACATCCCAGAGCAAACAAACAAAGAACAACACACATCAATTAAACAATCAGAGGAAAACAAAATCTTAAGACGGCCACCAGAACAAGCACAAATAGAACATGAAGTGACACACATTTTAGACATAGAAGAAAAATTTCAGCTAACATATATATAATACAAAGACACAAATACAGACATTGGACCATTCTTGCATAGACCACCAAATAATCCACAAGTCGAAACAACAATAACAACTATCAACACAATCATACACAACAAAATAAATGAAAATACAATTATGGAAGAGTTACAACTACTGGTTTATATAGGAGCACTCACTACACTACATATACACACTAGGCAGAGATCAGAACCAACCAACACACAGAAGAAACCCACAAAACCATCATGGCAACACAGGCCACAGATCAGAATAGAAAAACCGAGAAAAGACATCGGACAGCTAACACAATTTATAAGAAATGAAATATCAGACAATAAACGAAAAAGGTTAGGTAAAATCTCACAACACGAAGCGATGGAGCAATTAGATGAAAAGAAGCAGAAATTACAAACAATGGCCAAACGACTTAGAAGATACAAAAAAAGTGAAAATAGAAGGAAACAAAACCAAACATTCAACACAAACCAAAAGAAATTTTACCAGACAATAGATAACACACACATTAAAATAGACAATCTACCAAACATAACAGACATGGAACACTTCTGGAGCAACATATGGTCAAACCCTGTACAACGTAACAGGCATGCACGGTGGATACAAGCAGAAACAGACACATACAAGATGATACCACAAATGCCTGAAGTGATAATCTTGCAACATGAAGTCACCCGGGCAATTAATTCTATGCACAATTGGAAAGCCCCTGGAAAAGATAAAATAGCAAATTTCTGGCTAAAGAAGTTCACCTTAACACATTCACATCTAACTAAATTATTTAACAGTTACATTGCAGACCCACACACATTCCCTGATACTCTTACACTTGGAATAACGTATCTGAAACCTAAAGATCAAACAGACACAGCAAACCCAGCAAAATATCGCCCCATAACATGCCTACCAAAATATACAAAATATTAACTTCAGTCATTACACAGAAATTAATGACACATACAACACAGAACAAAATTATAAATGAAGTCAAAAAGGCTGTTGCAAAGGAGCTCGAGGATGTAAAGAGCAACTGATAATAGATGCAGAGGTGACATATCAAGCTGAAACTAAACAAAGGTCACTACACTATGCATACATTGATAACCAAAAATCTTTTGATAGTGTACCCCACTCATGGTTACTATAAATATTAGAAATATACAAAGTAGATCCTAAATTGATACACTTCCTAAACATAGTGATGAAAAATTGGAAAACCACACTTAATATCCAAACAAATTCCAATAATATCACATCACAGCCAATACAGATTAAGTGTGGAATACACTCCTGGAAATGGAAAAAAGAACAGATTGACACCGGTGTGTCAGACCCACCATACTTGCTCCGGACACTGCGAGAGGGCTGTACAAGCAATGATCACACGCACGGCACAGCGGACACACCAGGAACCGCGGTGTTGGCCGTCGAATCGCGCTAGCTGCGCAGCATTTGTGCACCGCCGCCGTCAGTGTCAGCCAGTTTGCCGTGGCATACGGAGCTCCATCGCAGTCTTTAACACTGGTAGCATGCCGCGACAGCGTGGACGTGAACCGTATGTGCAGTTGACGGACTTTGAGCGAGGGCGTATAGTGGGCATGCGGGAGGCCGGGTGGACGTACCGCCGAATTGCTCAACACGTGGGGCGTGAGGTCTCCACAGTACATCGGTGTTGTCGCCAGTGGTCGGCGGAAGGTGCACGTGCCCGTCGACGTGGGACCGGACCGCAGCGACGCACGGATGCACGCCAAGACCGTAGGATCCTACGCAGTGCCGTAGGGGACCGCACCGCCACTTCCCAGCAAATTAGGGACACTGTTGCTCCTGGGGTATCGGCGAGGACCATTCGCAACCGTCTCCATGAAGCTGGGCTACGGTCCCGCACACCGTTAGGCCGTCTTCCGCTCACGCCCCAACATCGTGCAGCCCGCCTCCAGTGGTGTCGCGACAGGCGTGAATGGAGGGACGAATGGAGACGTGTCGTCTTCAGCGATGAGAGTCGCTTCTGCCTTGGTGCCAATGATGGTCGTATGTGTGTTTGGCGCCGTGCAGGTGAGCGCCACAATCAGGACTGCATACGACCGAGGCACACAGGGCCAACACCCGGCATCATGGTGTGGGGAGCGATCTCCTACACTGGCCGTACACCTCTGGTGATCGTCGAGGGGACACTGAATAGTGCACGGTACATCCAAATCGTCATCGAACCCATCGTTCTACCATTCCTAGACCGGCAAGGGAACTTGCTGTTCCAACAGGACAATGCACGTCCGCATGTATCCCGTGCCACCCAACGTGCTCTAGAAGGTGTAAGTCAACTACCCTGGCCAGCAAGATCTCCGGATCTGTCCCCCATTGAGCATGTTTGGGACTGGATGAAGCGTCGTCTCACGCGGTCTGCACGTCCAGCACGAACGCTGGTCCAACTGAGACGCCAGGTGGAAATGGCATGGCAAGCCGTTCCACAGGACTACATCCAGCATCTCTACGATCGTCTCCATGGGAGAATAGCAGCCTGCATTGCTGCGAAAGGTGGATATACACTGTACTAGTGCCGACATTGTGCATGCTCTGTTGCCTGTGTCTATGTGCCTGTGGTTCTGTCAGTGTGATCATGTGATGTATCTGACCCCAGGAATGTGTCAATAAAGTTTCCCCTTCCTGGGACAATGAATTCACGGTGTTCTTATTTCAATTTCCAGGAGTGTATACCAAGGAGACACATTAAGTCCTTTTGGGTTCTGTCTTGCTCTGAACCCACTGTCCAACATGCTAAATAATACAAATTATGGATACAATATTACTGGAACATACCAACACAAAATCACACATTTGCTATACATGGATGATCTAAAACTACTGGCAGTAACATATCAACAACTCATCCAATTACTAAAGATAACAGGAGTATTCAGCAATGATATAAATATGGTTTTTGGAACAGACAAATGTAAGAAAAATAGCATAGTCAAGGGGAAACACACTAAGCAAGAAGATTACATATTGGATAACCACAGCGACTCCATAGAAGCGATGGAAAAAACAAATGCCTATAAATATCTAGGATACAGACAAAAAATAGCAATAGATAATACAAATATTAACAAAGAACTAAAAGAAAAATAAATACAAAGACTTACAAACATACTGAAAACAGAATTGACAGCAAGAAACAAGACAAAAGCTATAAATACTTATGCTATACCAATATTAACCTACTGATTTGGAGTAGTGAAATGGAATATTACAGACCTAGAAGCATTCAATACTCTTACACGATCACAATGCCACAAATATAGAATACATCATATACATTCAGCAACAGAAAGATTCACATTAAGCAGAAAGGAAGGAGGAAGGGGATTTATCGACATAAAAAATCTACATTATGGACAGACAGACAATTTAAGAAAATTCTTTATAGAACGAGCAGAAACTAGCAAAATACACAAAGCAATCACTCACATAAATACATCCGTTACACCATTGCTATTTCATAACCACTTCTAGAACCCTTTAGATCACGTAACATTAACAGATACGAAGAAAGTAAATTGGAAAAAGGAAACACTACATGCAAGCACCCGTATCATCTAACACAGCCACACATCGATCAAGACACATCCAACACATGGCTAAGAAAAGGAAATATATACAGTGAGACGGAAAGATTCACGATTGCAATACAGGATCAAACAATAAACACCAGATATTACAGCAAGAATATTATTCAAGATCCCAATACCACAACAGATAAATGCAGACTTTGCAAACAACAAATAGAAACAGTAGATCACACCACAAGTGGATGTACAATACCAGCAAATACAGAATAACCCAGAAGACCTGACAATGTAGCACAAATAATACATCAACAACTTGCCATACAACATAAACTAATAAAACAACACGTTCCCACATACAAGTACGCACCACAAAATGTACTGGAGAATAATGAATACGAATTATACTAGAACAGAACCATTATAACACATAAAACAACACCACATAAAAAAACCTGATATCATACTCACCAATAAAAAGAAAAAATTAACATAACTAATCGAAATATCCATACCCAATACAACAAATATACAGAAGAAAACAGGAGAAAAAATTGAAAATACATCCAACTGGATGAGGAAGTCAAGGACATGTGGCATCAGGATAAAGTTTACATTATACCAATTATACTATCAACTACAGGAGTCATACCACACAATATCCACCAGTACATCAACACAATACAGCTACATCCAAACTTTTATATACAACTACAGAAATCTGTAATTATTGATACAAGTTCAATTACCCGAAAGTTCCTAAATGCAATGTAACATATACCGTACAGTTAAAAGGAAGCCACGCATGATCAAGGTCCGCGTCACTTTCCATTTTTAACCAGACATAACGTCTGAGAAAGGAAAGAAATAATAATAATAATAATAAAAAGAAGAACAACGAGGAACCGGTAGGTATCCATTTCTAACAAGAGTAACCCACCGCTCACGCAGAATCTTTCGGAAGAATAGTTTAAGGACTACATTTTTCAATCAACGCAATATACAAGACTTCTGACATTCAACTAACGTGCCTGACCAACTCCACACTGCAGGAGTATATGAAGTAACGCATGGTTCTGGGAAAATATACATCGGCGAAACTGGAAGCACAGTAAAACAACACGCTGAAGAACGCGAATTCCACAGACATGTAAGACAAAAGATAAAATCAGAAGAAAATATGCGTTCTAGCCAGAGAAAATATTTATGGAAGGGAAGATCGTGAACAAGTCGAAATATCAAAGAATGAACACAATTTCAACAGAAATGATGGGTCCAGGCTCCCGTCTTCGTGGCTATTCGCTTCACCGAAGTAAACACGTAGCTACGGCGGGAGAAGTACATAAATAGCTACCTACCAAGAAACAACACAGACTGTACAAGAACAATAACATTTTGGATTCTCCCCACCTCCGGCGCCCACAGTCAGTCTGCTTTCAGTATTTCCCAATGACGACTCGCCAACAGCAGCTGGAAGGTTTTTAGCCAGTAACTCCGGCGCGGGGAAAAACGGAATCATGAAGAAAATTCAGACAGGGAATCGGAAACCTCTACTCTGATTTAATCAGCAACAACAACACCCACGACAGTCTGCAGACTTACACAGTCTCATTCAGTTGAGCCAGATATCGTGCACGAACTTTTCAGATGCTGAATAATAGAACGACTGTTGCAAACTACTCGTCCCCTGTCTCTAGGATAATCGATTCTGAGGGAATTTGTCACAGCGTAAGGGGAGAGATGAAAGTCCAAAAGCAAGTCAGTCACTAATAGGCCACGGCAGAGTACACTTGTTTCTTTCTTTTTTTTTAACTCTCGTCCACCATTTCTCCTAAAGAATTGATATCTAACAGGTCGTTATACGATCTCGCACGAAAAGATTGTATTCACTTGTGAATAGTGATCAGTAATTCAGAAAATAACGTACCCTAACAAGTTGGAGAGCCTTAAAGTATCATGAGAAAATTCAGTCCTTTGACATGAAAAAACACTCCTCTAAAAATGTAGAAAAACAATTAATTAGATTCACCAATAATATATGTTGCTGCTGCACGAATATCCTTACTACTATGACACAAGAGTATTATAAATTTTATATTCGCTTTGGAAAAACTACACGACACATTTCCCACACAATGACCACCATCTGTTATGGCCTGGAGTAGCTGCGGGGGCGACTATTGTCTTTCATCGTCCTTCACAGTTAAAAAACTAACCACCAGTCATCCCAAATTCTTCAACAAAATAAAATGTCGAAAAAATGAATCCCAGTGCTAAGAAATAATTAATGAAATTTCGGAAATACTTTTGTCTAGGTAACATACTGAAGTGATAAACGTTGCAAGCTGACAGGTTAATGTAAGCGCGAGAAAAGCCATTGTAAATACGAAATGCTAGTACATTAATAAAGGGATAACCGCCAGAATGTTGAACGTACTGATGCAAACATGCATGCACTGTGTTATACATGTGCCGGATGTTACTTTGTATGATGGAGTTCCGAGCCTGTTGCAACTGGCCTGTCAGCACAACGACGGATAACGATGGTTTTGGATGACGCTGGGGTTGTCTAACGATGTCCCATCTGTGCTCGATTGGAGACAGATCTAGTGATCGAACAGCCCAAGGCAACATGTAGATACTCATAGAGCATGCTGGGTTACAACAGTGGTTAGTGGGCGAGCGTTATCCTGCTGGAAAAAAACCTAGATTGCTGTTCATTAAAGACAACACAACAGATCTAATCACCAGACGGACGTACAAATTTGCAGTCCGAGTGCTCTCGCTGTCATACGAAATTGCACCCCAGACCATAACTCCATTAGGGTCTCCATGCCCCCCCCCCCCCTCCCCCATTCCCATCAGGGGAAGGAATGAAAGATGCATGTTGGTTGCTGGCGCCCACTTGGCCTCCTCCTAACCAACCACGGCAATCACTGAGAGCGAGGCAAAACCAGTTTTAATCAGAAAATGTAACAGACCTCCATTGTGCCCTCCAGTGGGCTCTCGCTTGTTACCACGGAAGTTGCAAACGGTGGAGGTTTGGTTGGGGTCAGTGGAATGCACTCTACAGGGCGTCTGACATGAAGCTGTCTTGAAGTAACCGATTTGTAACAGTTCGTCGAGCGTGATTCCAACTGTTACTGCAATTGCTGCTACAGACAAAACCGATGCTCAAGGTCCATACGCCAGCACAACGGTCTTGCCTCTCGGTAGTGCTACATGGCAGTCCGGATTCTGGTCTTCTTGCGACTGTACATTCTGGTGAGCACCGCTGCCAGCAATCATATACACCAGCTACATTCCTCAAGTCTTTCTGCAATATTGCGGAAGGTATATCTAGTTTGTCGTAGCCCCCAGTACACGATCTCGTTCAAACTCAAGTGAGCTGTTGATAACGGTGTCTTAAAGGCACTCTTGACTAACATCAACTCACGACGACCAACCTCAAAGGAAACTAACAATCAAGACCGTTACAGCGCGTAGTTAAAGCAAACCTGGTTTGCACCCGCACAGTAGGTGCAAACTCTTGTGCGACTATCGCGAAATCTGAACAGAAATCGTGTTTCAGATGTAGAAACACGCCTACGAACTTTCGTTTATCTCGCAGAACTCTTTCTTGTTGCTAAGAATTTTTTTCCGTCAGTACATATTAGAAAGATCAAATCGTTCTTTCATAACATGAATCTGGTGCAAGACGGTTTACTACGAAATTGTTAAATAGTTCACTTACATTTCTACATCATGTGCTAGGAACTATTATTTGACACTGCAGTGACAGACCTCATGTAATTCTGAAAGTACTGAAAAATTTCTCGTTTTGACTCTAAAAAGTCTAGATAACCGGTAGGTTCCACTCCAGAAATTGTTTGAGGGGATACATTTGGTTACCACTGACATTACTCATCCTGCTCCTCTATTTTGACTTGTTAATAGCCTATATCGAAATAAAGGGTCACTCGCACATTACGAAGATAAACAGAGACCACTTATTCTCTTTTGAACGGAACGACGCTTAACAACAGGCTAAGTGGTAGATAAGCTTCACCAGCACTGCACTCAATAGCCACTAAATTTTAATGTGTGTCAAAGCACAGTACTCTTTGTTTGTCATTACACTGTTTAAGGTCTACTACCAATCGTTCAGGTAAATGCTGATAGGCTGTTTATGAGGCCATATTTAAGATATCGTTACGTTACGAACACCTTATTCGCCAGCTGCACTATGTAGTAATCTGTAATTCATTATGTCTACAAACAAGATATTTTATAATATTATTATGATGCGTAGATACAGAAAGTAAATGAATGTATGCGTGTTGATCGTTGTCGCTGTCAACGAACTGCTTAGCATTTACTGGGAAAAAAACTCTGCTCAATGGCAAATTGGATTGCATATTCCACTGCAAGAAAGCATTTTTCCCCGATATCAACGGACTTCTATATGAAAAGCTTTTCGGAGTTACGGAATCAACAAGCTATCTGGCTGATACCTTCTCTCTGACGCTGTGATTACACTACAATAAACCTTTCTGGCAAATCAGAAATGTGTTGCTGTGAGTAACGGCTTTTGTTTTGGCAATGATGGGTGAATGCAATTGTTATTTATTCACTGAAAACTCTCTATCGTGTGAACAACACACATATTTACTACCCCTTTGAGAGACACTGGTCAGTGACAAAGGGTGAGTCACGTAAGAGGTAACAACCCATTTCTTTCCTGGACGGTTGGTTACACATATCGAAACGCGGTTTTCGGCAAACGCTACAGTGTTGAGGGGCACGTATGTTTTTGTCTGCTTAATGTTTCTATATATAGAGCTGGTATCAACACAGATATAGAAGCAAGTACGTTTTTTTTTAATTGAACCGTATATTTTTTACAGCTACATTGAATAGCTCTTGAGGAGGAGGAGGAGGAGATTATAGTTTAACGTCCCGTCGATAACGAGGTCATTAGAGACGGAGCGCAAGCTCGGGTGAAGGAAGGATGGGGAAGGAAATCGGCCGTGCCCTTTCAAAGGAACCATCCCGGCATTTGCGTGGAGCGATTTAGGGAAAACATGGAAAACCTAAATCAGGATGGCCGGAGACGGGATTGAATAGCTCTTGACGAGTTAATTACAGTCATATAGCATTTGTTAATATTGTCGTTGAAACCTGTCTAAAAATATTCGAGAAATGTCCCAGAATGCGAGAGCATGGTGGCCGGAAAAGGCATTTGCGGTGCTAATACCTGCGAAGCAGGTGTCTCCGACCAGGCTGCAGGGTTGTATATAGTAAGGTAGGCCTGCGCTACGAAAATAACGCTTTATTTCAGCTTGAACCAATTTACAAACTAGATGCAGGTTCACCTACGAATGGAAATACGAGATGACCTAGAATCTAGCGTGATTTTCGTTGCTGAAACAAGAGAAATCAACCGTTCATTCTTCAAAAATAAAGAGGTCTTATAAGCTACAAAAAGCAGTTGCTCTTAGTGGTAAAATACATATTGTCGGACAACTGTCTCTACCTATAATGCTCTAAATTATATAATATGGGGTACATTCGTTGAAATAAAATTTTAATTAATACTTTGGTGACCACCTGTATACCGCAGAATAAATATTCTTATTAACAAACGTCGCTTCACGCGTAATGACAGTGTTACCAGGTACGTGCAACACATGCTGTCGACGTATTTGACATTGCAACGAAATTTCGTACACACGTGAACAAAATAAACAATTTACTAACAAACAATTTACTATCAATGATACCGGCCGTTGTGGCCAAGCAGTTAAAGGCGCTACAGTTTGGAACCGCCCGATCGCAGGTTCGAATCCTGCCTCGGGCAAGGATGTGTTTGATGTCCTTAGGTTGGTTAAGTTTAAGTAGTTCTGCGTTCTAGGGGACTGATGACCTTAGAAGGTAAGTCCCATAGTGCTCAGAGCCATTTGAACCATTTGAACTAACAATGATTTGGTAACCACTCAAATCGTGTAACATGAATTTTGTCTTCCAAAAAATTAATTTTTTTATTTACACATATGTTCAAACTGTTGATCATGGACTGAAAGGCACATCTGCAGCCGACGTTGGAAAGAACGATGAACAGATGTAATTACAGTGAATGATAAGGTAGAGCATTCACTGACGATTCGACGACACGTATCGTCTGGCGTCGTTGGGGCTTCGTCATAGACGGCGCCTTTGAGTACTCCCCGAAGAAAGAAATCAAAAGGAGTCAAATCGGGGAACCTCACAGGCCATTTAACAACAAAATTTCGTCCTATGCAACGACCACGAAAATTCTCGTTCAGTATTTGCGTTGCAACACGGGACGAGTGAGCTGAACAACCGTTGCGTTGCAGCCACATACACTGTCGAATATCCAGTGGTACCTCTTCTAGAAGAACTGGCAGAATGTACGTACTAACATCAATACAGAATGCCTGAGATGAAGTAATGTCCCACCACGTAATTTCCTACGATTCCGTACCATGCGTTTACGCTCCACGGCCGTGGCTGTTGCACCTGACGAAGCCAGTGTGAATTTTCGGCTGCCCAGTAGAGCATGTTTCGCAAATTTACATTAGTGTGGTTAGTAAAGGTTGGTAAAGAGGGTAAGTTGGGAAAACGTAGGGTCGTCTCACAGTTGCTGAAGGGCAAACCGACAAAATTTCGTACAACGTTCGAAATCACAGTCGTCAAGTGCCTGATGAAGTAACAGATGGTGGGCATGGAAATTCTACGATAAAGGATGCGAGTGCCACTCGTCTGGCTGATTCCACATTCCTTGGCAATATGTCTCCTACCATTGTGTCGTTACATCAGCGTCGTAGCCAGAAAACTTCCTTCGTGTTCTCTGTCAGTCGCAGTCTCCTTTTTCGTCCTCTTTTTAACTCTGAAGCAGCCTGTACGTACTAGCGGCTTAACAATTCGTGCAGTTGCCTGGAGCGTCGGACGGTGGCCATCCGGACAGACAGCCCTATACCGCTGAACTGTTTTTACGCTATTTCTTAACAGCAGTGTACCCAATTTCTCCTCCTTTGTGTGCATGTCTACACGCAACGAATGTTGAAGCAGAAATGAACGGCATGCAGTGCAGACAAGTAAACAGGCAAATGTGATGACATTCTGACAGCGTACCACGAGACTCTGCTTGGCGGTGTTTGCACCGCTATTGCCGATTCCGGCCACCGTACTCTCGCATTCCAGGACTTTTCTCGAATTTTTAAAAGACAGGTTTTAACTTCAACATTAGCAGACGCTGTATCACTATAACTGTCTTCTCATGAGCTATCGAATGCAGTTACAAAAGGTATATGGTTCCATAAAAAAAAAATGGAAAAACGTACTTGCTTCAATATTTCTGTTGATAACAGCGCAAAAAACATCAAGTAAACAAAAATGTACGTGCCTCTCGACACTCCAGCATTTACTGAAAATCGCGTTTCGGCGAGTTTAACCGTTCACGAAATAAAAGTGGTGTTACGTCTTACGTGCCGGCCGCGGTGGCCGAGCGATTCTAGGTGCTTCAAATGGTTCAAATGGCTCTGAGCACTATGGGACTTAACTTCTGAGGTCATCAGTCCCCTAGAATTTAGAACTACTTAAACCTAACTAACCTAAGGACATCACACACATCCATGCCCAAGGCAGGATTCGAACCTGCGACCGTAGCGGTCGCGTGGTTCCAGACTGTAGCGCCTAGAACCGCTCGGCTACTCCGGCCAGCTTTGAAATCGTATTCGTAAATCAGTCTCAGAATATCGTAGTGATTTGTCCGTTTACTTATGTGTGTTGTTTTGTTTCACTGTAGGAACCGAAATTTCCTTTACCTTTTCACTGAAAAAAGTTGTGTTAAACCGTATTCTCACTCTCAATGCATTTTGGGGATAAACGTGCACTTTTTGGCAATACCGTGTGGCATTTGTTTTCTGATATACGTTCTCAATAACATGTTAAGTATTTGTTGATCTAATGCTTCTTCGTTGCGGCCGCGGTGGTCTAGCGGTTCTAGGCGCGCAGTCCGGAACCGCGCGACTGCTACGGTCGCAGGTTCGAATCCTGCCTCGGGCATGGATGTGTGTGCTGTCCTTAGGTTAGTTAGGTTTAAGTGGTTCTAAGTTCTAGGGGACTGATGACCTCAGATGTTAAGTCCCAGAGTGCTCAGAACCATTTGAACCTCTTACGTGACTCACTTTATATCACTGGCAAACAACTGCAACTATTGTGTATAATTTTTTTTCTCCTCATTCATTGCCAATATTTACCACCGTATACATCGCGCGAGTTTAAAAAAAATCGTAATAAAATGACCAGGTTTATTAAATGCTATTCCAATAGAGCACACACACACACACACACACACACACACACACACACACGCACACGCACACGCACACGCACATCACGCTGCGACTTTACTTCCTTGAGCTAACGTACGACTGTTGGTTATATCTTGGCTAGTACATGTCTCAGGGTCGAGCGCTACAGCATCTGTTTTACGCCCTGATATGGTAGTGACTAGTCAATCCACTACTGAGGTGATCCTGCGGCAAGTGGCTAAAGGCAGACACGTAATGCGAGTAAAAGATTTTACACATATAAAATCTGCGAAGTCTCAGTATAACTGTAGCTGCACCCCAGATTTATGTTTCACGTAACCGGTTTATTCAGCGAGACTTAGCTTCCTACTGAATGTTGGTTCTCAATTAAATAAAATATGAGTTCGTCTAGCAAGAACATCCCATTTTCAACTTAACTAGCAGCACGTGAGAGATGATAGTCTCCATTTCTTTAAACCCCACGCTCAGATGCGTGAACTTACGTTCATGTATTACGAAATCAGTCCTAAGCTCCGACAGCCGAAGTCAGAATCGCAAGTTTCTATTAACAATCTCTTACCTGGCTGCAATCCTGATAACGAAAAACACGTCTCCCATGGTCGTTACCGAACATCCACCTTCACACCAAAAAATTAAAATCAGCCCGATGGCCGTAACAGAACCCTCTTTCTTGCATTTTCCAGCAGCTCCAAAGAACACATCATCCATCACCACGTCCCCCGACGTCACCAAACTTTAGCCAATGGGATCGCAAATAGCTTCCCATCACATAACGCACTTCTCACAACACTGACACATCATATGCAGTTGAAATGCAATGGAGGTGATGGTGGTGGTTAGTGTTTAACGTCCAGTCGACAATGAGGTCATTAGAGACGGAGTGCAAGCTCGGGTTAGGGAAGGATTGGGAAGGAAATCGGCCGTGCCCCTTCAAAGGAACCATCCCGGCGTTTGCCTGAAACGATTTTAGGGAAATCACGGGAAACCTAAATCAGGATGGCCGGAGACGGGATTGAACCGTCGTCCTCCCGAATGCGAGTCCAGTGTGCTAACCACTGCGCCACCTCGCTCGGTGAAATGGATTGGAAATGAACCGGAAATGTTGCAAGAAACATTATTTGATACTATGTCTACTGGCATGGATTACGCGGCATATTCGGAAAGTAATGTCTGATTAAGCGCGAAATGGAAACCACTGTGAAAATCCGATGGAACGTTGCACATATGTGTTGGACAACGTCTTTCGTATGCCTATCGACAACTTCACGACGCTCTTTTCAGTTCAGAGCGCAAAGTGAACACGTAGAAATGCCTAAAACAACAGTGTCTCTTGCCAAGTATGCGGATCTGGCGAGAGACTTTGCCTGGAGCTATGCAGCCCACATAACATAAATGACATGCGTTTCTTTCTTCAAGACAGTTTTCAGTCGCATTCTGCAGTGGCAATGAAGACGCTCCTGCAGCGTTTTCGTTGGGAAGTGTTTGATCAGCCACAATACAGCTCTTAATTGGCTCCCTCCGTTCATCACTGCTCACATGAATCGCTGGCTACGAAGACAACGTTTTGGCACACACAACGGAAAGTAGAGCAGCGTAGAGAATTGGCGGAAAGCACAGGCGACTGCTTTCCGTGTACAACGCCACGACAAATGTCATTGGATCGGCGACTATATAGATAAGTAGTTGATAGGTGTGGTTAACTGGTGCGAATATTTTTTTTTTCCACTGTGGTTTTAATTTCGCGACGTATCGGACCTCACTTTCCGAAGAGTCCTCGTACTATTCCTTTATACATAGATGTATGATTGATATAGACAAGAATGTGCGTTTACAGCACTTTCAAACAAATACCGCCGACCAGGTCAATATGTTAAATTAATTTGTTATACTGCTTCTCGTGATAACGGCTACTGTGCAACGCCAGTATCCGATATTGTGTCTACCTTGTAGGACAGCCTTGTTTGTTATTTACCGTATGTAAACGTTTACAGTGTAGACTCTAGTTACGCTTGAAATTACAGGCTGTGCTTGTATACATAGGAGTGCTTTTCCTGGACTCACTCATAACCCTTAAGCCTACTGCATCAATACTCCTTGTCTCACTTTAAGCGTTTGGAGCGTTCGTTCTGTTGAGAGCCTTGGTAGTAGCAGACAACACAGCCTCGGACATCTGTAGCTGTTTGCGACCCTTTGGACGTTGACCTGGTCGTGCTTAGCACTTCGTTCGTGGACACCACATAAGGTCAAACGCTCACCCATGACAGTCCCTTCTTTTATCCGTAAGCCCCCATTATGCCGACCTCGGCGGAAACCATTCCTCCGGTAATATACACAGCTCAATGACCAGTTGTCCACAGTAATTCCGTGCTGGACGCTTTTGTCGAAAAGGAACCACCCCTGGGCGCTCTTCAGCATGCTTAAACTAACTGTTATGCTCTTTGGCCTCTCCGGTCTTTCCACACACTCGTCATGGACCGTCTGTTATTGTTACGCTTTTGGACCTTACCTCAGCAGTGGAACCTTTCCTGGTTTCCCCAGCTTTAACAAATAAGTCTTAACGGCAGCCTGAGGCTTTTTCTCCAGCCTTGTCGCGCTACAACTTAAAGGGATAAAAAAAGGTGAAAATCATAGATTCCAGTCCAGTTTGGCACTCTGTTCAGGTATGATACCAAATGGGAAGGTCACTCAAAAATAAATGCATACTATTTTTGTAAAAATACAGTTTTCATTCTGTATGTGTGTAAGTTTTACAGTGTGTAGATACATCTTTCCCGCTTGTTTTCAAACTTAGTTCAACATGTTACCGTGAGAGGCGCCGTCACAGCATGTCTTCAAGATGGCTGCTACACTTGACCTTCGTCAGAAGCAACGTGCTGTCATAAAATTCCTGTGCTATGAAAACGAAACAGTGGGAAACATCCACAAGAAGTTGAAAAATGTGTAAGGAGATGATGCTGTCGATCGCACAACAGTTAGTAGGTGGGCAAGCAGGTTACGTGATGAAAGCGGGCACGGCAACATTGAGGATTGCCCTCGCAGCGGCATGCCTCGTATTGCACGACAATGTGCAGAGAGTTAACGAATTGGTGACTGCTGACAGACGCAGCACAGAGAACGAATTGTCTCGCTTTGAGATAGGGGAAGGAAGTGTTTGCAGACTGCTGAACGCGTTGGCGTTAAAAAAGGTTTGTGCCAGGTGGGTTCCCAGGATGTTGACAGTGGCTCAGAAAGAAACAAGAAAAACAGTAAGCAACGAACTTTTGGAACACTACGAGGATGGTGGAGATGAATTTCTTGGAAGAATTGTGACAGGTGATGAAACATGGCTCCAACATTTTTGATTAGAAACGAAGAGGCGATCAATGGAGTGCCATCATGCAAATTCACCCAAGGAAAAAAAAAATAATTCAAAAGCACACCTTCTGCTGGAAAAGTTATGGCTACGGTGTTTTTACATTTCGAAGGACTCTTGGTTGTGGACATCATGCCAAGTGGAACCACCATAAATTCTGATGCATATGTGACGACACTGAAGAAACTTCAAGCTCGACTGAGTCGTGTTCGACTACATCGGAAAAAGCAGGATGTTTTGCTGTTGCACAACAATGCACGGCCACATGTCAGTCAAAAGACCATGGAAGCGATCACGAAACTCGGATGGACAACACTGAAACACCCGCCTTACAGTCCTGACCTGGCTCCATGTGACTATCATCTCTTTGGGAAACTGAATGACTCTCTTCGTGGAACAAGGTTTGAAGATGATGACTCCCTTGTGCACGCTGCCAAACAGTGGCCCCAACAGGTTGGTCCAGAATTTTACCGTGCGTGTATACAGGCGCCATGTTCCAAGATGGCGTAAGGCAGTTGAGAGGGATGGAAATTATGTGGAGAAATGAAAATATTGTTCCTATAGGATGTATCTACACACTTTATCTTAGCTTTCAAACATGTAAAATAAAAGATGGATTGAAAAAAAAAGTGTGTATTTCTTTTGGAGTGACTCTCGTACTCTTTAAAATCGCGCCACAAAAACTTGACAGCAGTGTAGTAAGTTCCTTATGAGGCTTCTTGGGCTACCACTGGCAATTTGGGAAGTAATTCTCAATTCAAGCGAACAGTAATACACCTTACTTTTCAAAGAAACTAATCGAGCTACACCTTCTGTATAGAAACTAACAAGGATCCTTTTTTCCATTCACAAGCTTTGGCCACTTGCAGATGAACAAAGTATATCGTTCCACTTTTGAAGTGGAGACGCGATTATTGTTCCATTCTTGCAATCATTGGATAATATTTTACTATATTCCATATCTTCGTGGTCAATGGTTATATAAATAAGCGTTTTGGTACCCTCAACTAAAGAAATCGGAAAAAAATTTTGTCGAAGGAGATCTGTGAGTGACATATTGTGAGCTTCCTTTTATTTCAGGTACACATTCTATGATGCATGTAATGAGCATTTTGTTCACCAAACGTCGCCAATGAACAACAGTATATGGCTATCGCCAGTGAAGACAGAAACCGACTATGATCGTGTCTAAAATAAAAGGAAGTTAACGACAAAAATTTTACGCGAGGGCATGTAACACTGTTGATGAGACTTTACGTTCGTCTGTCTGCGTGGCGCTATTTGACGTAAATACGCTAATTATTGGCAACGGATTTCGCCCTGTAACATCTTAATATTGTAAAGTTCCTTCCTTTCTCCAACATAAGTTACATCGCCGATATTAGGTGGGTGGAGCAGCGCACTTCTGAAGACAAAACAATGCGAATGAAAAGTAGATAATTTAGCCGAGAGGTCTCACCAGACTTCACTGTTAAAGTTTTCCTTGAATTTCACAGTAACTGTTTCTCAGTTTCATTAAGAAACATTATCTGTTGCCACAAACAAGTCAGCTTCGCTCAACGCCTGAGAAATATGTCCTCTTCCAGAATGTTATAGTTTGTTTCATCAGAGACCGCTTTAAACCAGCAGCAACAATCCCTCTAGGTAAAAATCACGCAGATGACTAAATGAACGAACCTAGCTCTCAACGATAATTAAATGAAAAGAGCATATGGCACTGATGGCCGGGAAGTTCAGCCGCCGAGGTGCAAGTCTTTTCAGTTGATGCCATACTGGGCGACTTGTGTGTTGCTGATGATGAGAGGAAGACGACACTGAGTTCCGGAGGAGCGGAGAAAATCTCTGGCCCGCATAGAAATCGAACCATGGCCCGCTGCATGGCAGTCACACGCGCTGACCACTCAGCTGAGTGTGGACAATTAAAAGATTGATAATAATAATAATAATAATAATTATTATTCCTGCCGCTGAGGGGGGTTATGTATGAAATACTGCAACTCCCCTCTCCCCCCTCCCAATCTCTCTCTCTCTCTCTCTCTCTCTCTCTCTCTCTCTCTCTCTCTCTCTCTCATATTCACTAATAACTCCTGAATCGACGCTACATTAAACATACTCGTCACGTTCAGTTACAATCAAGACATATAACGACACTTTAGAACGAAATTGTTCCTTGTGTCATGAATACAGGAACATTACAGAGTCCGCTGAACTTTAAGCAAACTTCCCAGATAGCGATGACATTTACGATGTGTTTCGGAAACAGGTATTTTTCCTTGTAGCTTGCGAAATAATAAGTGAGAGACATTTATTTCCGTAGGTAAACATGAAACGTTGTTCTTGGAGTTATGAACACAGTTCATTTATTTCCCAGAGAGTGGCAGCAACTACTTATAATTTTTGAACAGACCATAATTTTTGTCTATCATATAGCTGATGTATTTAAACGAGCTACGCATAAATCAATTTACATCAAATTTCTAGCAGTTTTAGTTGGGGGTGGATGCAACATACTGTAGATTATTTTGTTCAGATGGTTATTTTGGTGGTGGAATGTTCATTTAAGTGAGATGTTCAAACGAATGCTCATTTTCCTGACTGTATAGCCAGTTACGCTTTCTAAACGACCTGCAGACAAAAAGTCAAGTTGCTGGTGTAATGGAGCGACAAGCTTCCACCGTTCGCTGTGTAAAGTCATCTGGAGTTGCGGGTTAGGTGTAATAAACACGGTTCTTTAGATATCACCTTAAAAAGGATTGTATGTGTGTTTAAATAGAAATACACCTAAGTTATATACAAGTTCTATGCCTCTCACCTCAGCCAGTTTGGTGCTACATCAGCATATTAACAGTGGAACTATTGGTTAATTCGTTATCCGAGTCAAATTTTACTAGATACAATTGTTAATACTAATACTGGCTATTTTTTTAAACTATCAGTCATATTATTATGATTTTTCCTGCAAGTGTATATACAACTGTATATAAACAGTGTACTGTACAGACACTAGCCTTTACATTGGCTGTTGCGCTAAAGAACAGGAAAACAGTTCTGTAAGCTGAACTGTGTACTTTAGCTGATCAGTTAAAAAGTTTTACTGGTCTCATTATAAATTTATTTAGCATTTCTGCTATAAAACTAGAATGGTTTTAATAATGTAATGTTTTAATCTATTATATTAAAGGGTTATAGTTAGTCATATCCTAATCGAGGATATACTTTGAAATGAAATCGCTTTTCTGCTTGGGTAATCGCTCCCTTTTCAATTGATTAATTTAGTGTCAGGATTGATTTTGCTCCAAGTTCGCTTGCATTAATAAGTTGTATCTTGTGACTGTATTACAGTGTAAGCTTTTCTCTGTTCTAGTTGTACTACTGAACTATAACTAACCATTTGAACGGTTGTAACCACAAGCGGAGGCTTGTTTATATATTCCCACATTCTACAATCTAACGTGACTTCAACCAACGTATCGAGCAATTTTGTCGCTCCATGACGCTCCTTCATAGATCGTTTAGAAGGTGGAGTGAGTGAGTTGTGCGTTCCGGAAAATGGACACTGAACACCTCACTTAAATGAGCATTCCGCCACTAGAACATCCATATGAACACAGTCAATTATGTACAGCATGTTGCATCCATCCATAAACCTTTGAGCGTTTCTACCTCCCTAGATAAAATTGATTCAAATCTCATTTAAACATACCTGTGTGAAGTTGGTTTAAACACATCATCTACGTGAGAGGAAAAAATAATAATGTTCGTACTTCCGTAGGAAGAGTTATGTTTCTTACAATTACTATGTCAATAAATATTACTTTCACAAATTATTTTCTAAATTACTCTTTGTATATTCTTACTGAAAAGCTGCCTACTGACAATCATGCATAGCATCTAACATTTTCTTTATAACCTAGTGTACACAAAAATTTTGCAACGTTAGTTACGGCAAAAATACCTAATGGTCTTATTGCCAACCGTGCTGTCGATGCTCTGTTATGACTGACCAGCTTCCAATTAATGCCCTAAATAACAAATTTTGACGTACAGGGCGATTCCGTGATGATGTAACGACCGAGTCGACAGTTATAAGAGAAAATCGTTTTCATACAGTGGACCCCTTCTATTCATGCTCTTTGCCTTCCATATTTTCGTAGGAGATAGTATAGACGAAATTGGAAAAAAATTGTCTAGTAAATAAGGGCTCTAAAACGCATGCGTTACGAGTTGTGAGCACTTGTTCGATAGAACAGACGTGTTGCACAGCAGCGAACATGAACAAGAACTCAAAGCTCTTCAGGTATGCACTTTAGAACACATATTTACTGGACTTTTCGTTTTGTTTTGATCTATACTACCTCCTTCGGAAATATGGAAAACAAAGAACTCGCATTAGAAGGTACAGAATGCAGAATGAGTTCCACCATTCCCCCTATATGATTCAAGGGTTGGAGATTGTTATGATAAAATTTGTATCATTTCTGAATCGTATCTGCCTTAACGAATATTCGTCTTTGCTGATTAACTAGAATAATCTCCCCGGAAGGGACTCATTATATTACAAATTACTCTAGCAATGTGTACCTTAATCGGTCAACAGTAGGGATATACAGGACTGCAGACCTTCATTAAACAAGAAAAAATATTTATTTAACAAGGACAAGGGTAAATCGCTTTTCCACTACGCCTGCCTTGTGCGCTCTTAGCAATTAGCAAATATTCTTTTCCAATAAGGCTCGAGAAGAGGGCATTACTCACTGTATGATCTCACTGTGAGATCAGCACTGAGAGAAGAGATTAGGTTTAACTCCCATGAGCCGTCCGCGGTGGTCTCGCGGTTCTAGGCGCGCAATCCGGAACCGTGCGACTGCTACGGTCGCAGGTTCGAATCCTGCCTCGGGCATGGATGTGTGTGATGTCCTTAGGTTAGTTGGTTTTAAGTAGTTCTAAGTTCTAGGGGACTGATGACCACAGCAGTTGAGTCCCATAGTGCTCAGAGCCATTTGAACTCCCATGCGTTCAGTCATTTGTAATTCCTATCAAACCTCCATTTTCGTAATGCTATAGGAATAACGAAGTTAAATGCTGGTTCTGAAACAGATGCTTAGACAATTCTGCTACGGTATCGGATGCAAATTTCTCGAACTCCGCTACCGGATGGAGGATTTTAGGGTTCCCCATAATGGGTCAGGCGTGCACTACACGCAGGAAGCGACTACTAAGATAGAGGGGTACATGTGCTGTGCACGAGCCTTTTTTTGTTTTTTTTGTTACAGGAACTCTCCTCCCCCCCCCTCCATGCATTTAGAGACTAATTGCTTGACGCAACTGAAGTACATCAGCCACTAACTGGTGCCAGAGACAGAGATTCGTGTGACATTTTTCTGAATTACTTCGTGCTGATATCTAGAGAAACAACTCGAGAAGTTAACGTCTCCCAGCAACAAACAAACATGAACTTATCGAATGAGTTACCGCAGAGACAGGTATCGGTGATCATACGGTTTCCATAGCAACTATCACTATGGGTATTACAAAGAAACTTAAGAAAGGTAGCAAAGTATTTTTGCTCACCAAGAGTAACATGATTCAAGTTGCAGAACAGTAAACAACAAAATTCAGTGCTGAGGACGAAGTTGTGGGACGAAAATGAGAAAATTCAAAAACATTGTTCAATATGCCTTACAAAAGTAACTTCCGGGCAAGGTCTTAAGGGATGGGAAAGATCCATCGAGGGTTAATACCGATGTAGGAAAACTGCTATGTGAACAAAGAGAGCTTCATCACAGATTCAAGAGAAGACAAAGCATGGCAAACAGACATAAGCTGAAGGAAGCGAAAATGAGCCTAAGGAGGGTAATGAGACAAGCGTTCGTTCCCTTTTAAAGTAGGATTTTGCCAACCGATCTGACTGAAAGCCCTAAGAGATTTTGGACTTATATAAAATCAGCAGTTTGAAATCATCTATTCAGTCAATTTGCTACCATACAGACATCGAAACGAAAGATAATACACAGACGGCTGAAATATTTAATTCGATCTTCCGAAATTGTTCCACCGCGGAAGATCGTAATTCCGTCCCTCCTTTCATCCATCGAACGAACGTCGAAATGCCCGATAATGAGAAACGGACCGTGGAATAGAAAAGCAACTACAATGCTTAGTAGTGGAAAGGCATCAGGATCAGATGAGATCCTTGTAAGATTCTAGAAAGCTCACGCAAAAGAAATTTATCTCCTTCTAGTGGCAGCTCATCTAGTTCACTGGAGCAACGGAGGGTACCTAGCGACTGGAAAAAAACGCAGGTCATTCCCCGTTAGAAGCGGGGTCGTAGGACAGATGCACATAATTATAGGTCTATACCGTTGACGTCAATCTCTTTTAGAATTATGGAACACGTTTTATGCCCAAGAATTACGATGTTTTTGGATAACGCAACTCTCCTTCATAAAATAAAAATATCAGACATGCAGAAAACGGCGATCCTGCGAAACCCCGACCGAGTTTGGGTAGCTCAGTTGGTATAGAATTTGTCCGCGAAAGATAGAAGTCCCGAGTTCAAGTCTCGATGCCGCACACAGTTTTAGTCACCACGAAGATTCAGTTAAACTTATGTTCGAAGTTAAGAACTTTGTCGCGTTCGGAAATTAATTTAATTCGACTTCATTCCGTTATGGCATTTTACTTCTATTGGTGCTTATGTAGTGATATCTTGTCAAGCCACTAAAGGGTTTTTACAGTTTCTGCAGAAACCAGAGTGCAGTTAAATGAGTCGAAGACATGACAGAAAAACTGTAGATGGGCAGGGAGTGAGACATAGTTGTCGCCTTTCCCAGACGTTACTCTTTACAATGACCAAGCAGTAAAGGAAACCAACGAATTTGGAGAGGGAATTAATTAAGTGAGAAGAAATAAAAAATTCGAAGTTTGCCGATGACATAGGATTTCTGTCAGGGTCAGCAAAGAACTGGGCAGAACAAGTAGTTGAACGGACTGGATATCTTGCTTACGCCATTCGATTCGTGCGATAGTGACCGGTAACCCCTTCTCAACTCTTTAACCCTTTGAGTAAAGGTGGTTTCTGCCTGAAACCGCCATTTTATTAATTTTAAGTACCAGTGCTATTAGCATGAAACCACCGATGCTGTTGCAAGACAGACATCTAGTGGCAGACTGAGATATCTGTACGTAGTGCAATCTAGCAGTCGCTTGCAGCGTTTAAAGCATTAGTCGGCGCGAAGATTGTTTTATGTGATTGTAGGCAGCTCCTGGTCTCGTGGTAGAGTCCTCGGGTCCGATTCCCGTCTGTGTCAGGGATTTTCACCTGCCTCGAGATAACTGGGTGTTGTGTCGTCTTCATCATCATTCATCCACATTGCGATGGAAAATCACCTCCGCTAGAACCATGCCTAGTACGGCGGTGCGAGTCTCCAGTATCGTCCCCTACGCCCTGTCAAGGAGAACGGGAATTCATCATGGTCAGGAGATTTGATTTTTTTTTTTTTTTTTTACTGTGGTCACCACTGGTGGCATCACTGACAGTGAGAGTAAGTATATCTAAGTTATTGTAAAGTAAATGTTAGTTTGTACTCCTGCTTGTATGTGTGTTTTCGAAGCGAAGCCACTGGGGCAGTAAGTAGTTTCGACACAATATTTATTCCACTTTTGATCCATTTTTGCTTGTTATTTAGGACTATAATTTGTTTTCCGCATTACGAGTTCACAGCAGTTTCGAGATGTGAGATCATAGCCAGAAAATACGCTGATTTTCTTTAAAATGTATCGCATGAAATAACGGGTAGTTGGAATGTGTATGTCGTCGTGGCTCCAACGTGAAACCACGACGTTAAAAGAACTGAGTTTAGCTGTTGCCAATTTCTTCTTCTAATCGCTGCTTCCTATGGTAATAATGGCTAATTTTGTAAAAAAAAAAAATTAAAATTATATATGTACAAAACAATTTCAAACGCCTAATTACTTTGAAAATGAGTTAATGTGAATAACTGACGTTAAGCATGTACAGGTGTGTACACTCTATAACAACCGCAGTTCGCAGAGTCCCATAAACATTTCCATTCACTATAAACCTATAAGCTTTAAAGCTGTCTCGGTATTCCACTCAAATCGCTACTGAAGCGACGAATATTCGACCCGGTGTCCACACTAGGAGATGGTTTCCAAGCCCTACTCGACGCCAGTTCTTTGATGTCACCGCCGGCAGTTCGAACCGCAACCACAGAAAGCCGTTTCGTCGGCTCCGATTTGCCGCCCGCACAAACTAAAATCTCGGCCAACCAAACGGCTGGTTATCGTTCGTTAGCCCTCGTTGGCCTAGTGTGCACGCGTGTTAAGCGAGAAGAAATTTATAAAAGGTTTGACATTATATGTAAAATTTACTTGAAGTCGCCAAATGCTCTCATTTAAAAAAAACTGGATGATTATTGTCTGGGTAATTTGCGTGCCGAGAATTACGCTGCCTCAAGACACATCACGCGTTTTAAATTTTTAAATTCGGTTGATAACTGCTGTTGTTGTTGTTGTTGTGGTCTTCATCCAGAGACTGGTTTGATGCAGCTCTCCATGCTACTCTATCCTGTGCAAGCTACTTCATCTCCCAGTAACTCCTGCAACCTACATCCTTCTGAATCTGCTTAGTGTATTCATCTCTTGGTCTCCCTCTACGATTTTTACCCTCCACGCTGCCCTCCAATCAGAAACGCTTTCCTTACCATTGCCAGTCTACATTTTATATCCTCTCTACTTCGACCATCATCAGTTATTTTGCTCCCCAAATAGCAAAAGTCATTTACTACTTTAAGTGTCTCGTTTCCTAATCTAATCCCTCAGCATCACCCGACTTAATTCAACTAAATTCCATTATCCTCGTTTTGCTTTTATTGATGTTTATCTTACATCCTCCTTTCAAGACACTGTCCATTCCGTTCAGCTGCTCTTCCAGGTCCTTTGCTGTCTGTGACAGAATTACAATGTCATCGGCAAATCTCAAAGTTTTTATTTCCTTTCCATGGACTTTAATTCCTACTCTAAATTTTTCTTTTGTTTCCTTTACTGCTTGCTCAGTATACAGATTGAATAACATCGGGGAGAGACTACAACCCTGTCTCACTCCCTTCCCAACCACTGCTTCCCTTTCATGTCCCTCGACTCTTATAACTGCAATCTGGTTTCTGTACAAATTGTAAATAGCCTTTCGCTCCCTGTATTTTACCCCTGCCACCTTCAGAACTTGAAAGAGAGTATTCCAGTCAACACTGTCAAAAGCTTCCTCTAAGTCTACAGATGCTAGAAACGTAGGTTTGTCTTTCCTTAATCTTTCTTCTAAGATAAGTCGTAGGGTCAGTATCGCCTCACGTGTTCCAACATTTCTACGGAATCCAAACTGATCTTCCCCGATTTCGGCTTCTAGGAGTTTTTCCACTTTTCCATAAAGAATTCGTGTTAGTATTTTGCAGTCGTGGCTTGTTAAACTGATAGTTTGGTAATTTTCACACCTGTCAAAACCTCCTTTCTTTGGGATTGGAACTGTGTGAACAGTGAAAATCAAGTTTTTGTTGTCGCTGGAAGCCGTTAGATAGGCAACCGATAGCTGAAACTGTGTCCCTATTCTGTTGTTTTGTAATAAACATACTCTCAAGCAACAAATGGTTCAAACGGCTCTGAGCACTATGCGACTTCTGAGTTGATCAGTCGCCTAGAACTTAGACCTACTTAAACCCAACTAACCTAAGGACATCACACACATCCATACCCGAGGGAGGATTCGAACCTGCGACCGTAGCGGTCGCTCGGTGCCAGACTGTAGCGCCTAGAACCGCACGGCCACGCCGGCCGACTATCAAGCAACAGCATTAAATCGTGAACACTTGCTATCGATACGTATATGATAGGTACGCATATGAAATTATCGACGCTTATTCGTATCATTAGCGCCGAACTGTCATGGACAGTATTGCAACGAGGCCTGTCAGTGCATCCTTTGTCAGAGCCGACTGGTTCGTCCCATTCTGCGTTTGCCTTCAGTGTAGGTGAAATGGGCCACACACGCGACAGACGAGTGCCGTGGGAGGTAGGGTTGGGGTTGCAGGTGGGGGTGGGGAAAGAGCAGATGGGCGCGCAGGCGCAGGCGCAGACGCAGGCCGGCGCGCGAGCGGGAGTCGAGCCGGCGACCGCGACCTCGCCCGAGCGGCCGGCGTTGCGTCAGCGCCGCGAAGGCCGCGCCTATGGCTGCGGCTGTGTTCTTCTGCCGGTCCTCCGTGACCGCCGGACCGAGGCCAGCCGCCGCCGGACAACGCAGGCGTGCGCCTCCAGCCGCCATCCCGCGTCACCACTGAGGACGGCATTTATGGACGACAATAAGCATATATTGTTCCATCATCTTTCGGGCGTGCACTCCGGACAGCGACAATTCTTCTTGCGATATTTCGGCTGGAAACATCCCAGCCATCTTCAAGGCGAGTCGGAGACTGAGTTCATAGCGTTTGCCCGTGCCTATTTATACGGAGAGTCACGTGATATAAAGCTGCTGAGGATTGAAAGCGCATGCGTCATAAATATCAAGGTCGCCACTACTGCGCTAGTAATAGATAAGATGTATATAGCAAAGATACCAGATGGCAGTCATAAAAGTCGAGGGGCATGAAAGGGAAGCAGTGGTTGGGAAAGGAGTGAGACAGGGTTGTAGCCTCTCCCCGATGTTATTCAATCTGTATATTGAGCAAGCAGTAAAGGAAACAAAAGAAAAATTTGGAGTAGGTATTAAAATTCATGGAGACGAAGTAAAGACTTTGAGGTTCGCCGATGACATTGTAATTCTGTCACAGACGGCAAAGGACTTGGAAGAGCAGTTGAACGGAATGGACAGTGTCTTGAAAAGAGGATATAAGATGAACATCAACAAAAGCAAAACGAGGATAATGGAATGTAGTCAAATTAAATCGGGTGATGCTGAGGGAATTAGATTAGGAAATGAGACACTTAAAGTAGTAAAGGAGTTTTGATATTTAGGAAGTAAAATAACTGATGATGGTCGAAGTAGAGAGGATATAAAATGTAGACTGGCAATGGCAAGGAAAGCGTTTCTGAAGAAGAGAAATTTGTTAACATCGAATATAGATTTATGTATCAGGAAGTCGTTTCTGAAAGTATTTGTTTCGAGTGTAGCCATGTATGGAAGTGAAACATGGACGATTACTAGTTTGGACAAGAAGAGAATAGAAGCTTTCGAAATTTGGTGCTACAGAAGAATACTGAAGATAAGGTGGATAGATCACGTAACTAATGAGGAGGTATTGAATAGGATTGGGGAGAAGAGAAGTTTGTGGCACAACTTGATTAGAAGAAGGGATCGGTTGGTAGGACATGTTTTGAGGCACCAAGGGATCACAAATTTAGCGTTGGAGGGCAGCGTGGAGGGTAAAAATCGTAGAGGGAGACCGAGAGATGAGTACACTAAGCAGATTCAAAAGGATGTAGGTTGCAGTAGGTACTGGGAGATGAAGCAGCTTGCACAGGATAGAGTAGCATGGAGAGCTGCATCAAACCAGTCTCAGGACTGAAGACAAGAACAACAACAAACATATAAGCGCAGAGTGCAAACAAAATAGTGCTTCTGCGAATCCACCAAATAAATAATCTCTAAAAGTGGTAACATCTGTCGGTAGTGAAGATGCAGAAATTCTTTCCGAACGAAGGTGTGAAATAAGCGGCTTCCAAGCATTGTCAAGATGAAATCCTTCGTCACGATTTAGCAGGTTGTCGGCTAGTATTTCCACAGGTTCCTTAACAACTCAGTCCAAGAATCACAATAAGCATATAACTTGGAAGTAAATTCGCCCTCTATACCTGGCTACTTATTGATAGCCGATTCCTAATTTTCTAATCAGCCTGACAACAGAAAGTATTAATCACCTATATTCATCGAAAAAAGCAAGAAAGTAGTAGGGGCGCTTACAGCTACGTGAGCAAAAGTATCCCGACACCCCAATGTAATGTGGAAATGAGCACTAGAGGTTAAGCGAGGCGGATCAGTCGGTATAAAAGGAGGCGGGGAGGGTTTTGTTGCCAGTACAGAAACAATTACGGCAGAATAAAGCGGGCACGAGAATTCGGTGACTTCGAAGATTAACTAGTCATTGGACGTCGCGTAAGTAACAACTACATCAGAGGCCCAAGTCGACCGCTGGGGTGTGATTATGAAGTTGGAACGCGAAGAAAGAACCACAGCTAATGAAGACCATGCAACCTCAAGTACTGACAGGGACCATCGAGTGCTGCGGACGTTAGCATGAAATCAGCAGTAGGAATCATTTTGAGTTCTCAAGTGCTATCAGCAGTCGGGGTAGCACAGTGATTGGGTTGGGTTGTTTGGGGGAAGAGACCAAACAGCGAGGTCATCGGTCTCACCGGATTAGGGAAGGACGGGGAAGGAAGTCGGCCGTGCCCTTTCAAAGGAACCATCCCGGCATTTGCCTGGAGCGATTTAGGGAAATCACGGAAAGGCTAAATCAGGATGGCCGGACGTGGGATTGAACGGTCGTCCTCTCGAATGCGAGTCCAGTGTACTAGCACAGTGATTGTGCGTAGGTAGTTAAGCCATACGTCTGTCACCAGTGCTAAGCTACACTTCTAGTGATGCAAACACCCACGCCATTGGACAGTGGACGTCTGGTTCAAAATGGTTCAAATGGCTCTAAGCGCTATCGGACTTAACATCTGAGGTCATCAGTCCCCTAGACTTAGAACTACGTACACCGAACTAACCTAAGGACATCACACACATCCATGCCCGAGGCTGGATTCGAACCTGCGACCGCAGCAGCAGTGCGGTTCTGGGCTGAAGCGCCTAAAACAGCTTAGTCGCAGCGGCCGGATAGTGGATGTCTGGAATTTACTTGGAGTGATGGATCACGGTGACGCCACAGCAATCCGATGGAGGAGGTTGGGTTTCGCCAATGTCTGGAGAATGATATCTGCCCTCACTTATAACGTTAACAGTGAAGTGGTGTCACAGTGTAAATTGCATTGGATTGGACTGATGGGGTTAAACGGCCAAAACTGCATGGTCATCAGTCCCTCCGTCCTACTTATGTCACGCTCAGAATAGTCCTGAGGCAGAAAGGACATGCAAGAGAAATCCTGATGAACCCGATTTTAACCAAGAATCAATAAACCCAAGAGATAGAAGCAAGTAGATACGAAATAGGGCTCTGAGGAAGGTGGTGGGTGAGTTGCCCCACTTAGAAAGCAGCTAGAGGTTTCAAAGACATTTTACGTGATGAAAGACGTACCCCTTGCATCCGACCCATGTTTCCTCACCTCAGTTACTGCTAGAAAATAAGCCACGACAAAAGGTTGACAAAATCTCAGGAAAGAGAGCAACCACAGGGAGATAGTAAGCCAAAGACAGATGGAAAAGAATAAGAACGATTAAAAAGGTGAGACGCAAGAGCCAGGGAAGCCGTTGATGCCTCTGGGTTGGAGCTGGCAACTGGGTACCGATCGAATCGCTCTCACAGAGAGGAGTTGAACCGACCTTCACAGGTAAAGCCTAAAACCATGTCAGCCGCTTTGGCAAGTACCAGAGGTAGTATGTCAGCAAGTTTAGGTTTCGCCATAAGGTGACCCAATTGGGGCAATCTAATGGGGGTCGTCATCTCACAGCACAGAATGTGGGCTTGGGTCAATCAAGTGTAACAAATGCGAAATCAACGAAGAACGGTAGATTCCTTGCGAGAAGCATGAAGTTTGTGGTACCCTTTATACTCGGATCTCACAGTTTGTTTGGAGAAACCGGGACACGTCAATCTATAATCCAAGCCTCCAACAATTGACAGTGTATAGTCCAATGAAGGTCCAGTTCTGGTACCTTTATCTCAGAAGGTGGCCTTCTGGCAGCCAATTTGGTCAGCATGTTCGATCCCCGAGATCCAAACGTTACCTTTGGTCCACCAAAGATGACTGCTTGGCCAGCTTGACGGAGATCAGAAAGGAGATTCTGGATAGTCACGACCAATGGTGTCTAGGTAACACTTGTTGATAGTCTGAAGACTACTCAGGGAGTCACTGCCGATTAAGAATGTCTCACTGAGCAACAACGAACGTGACTACGGGCTCAAGCAATGGCCACCACTTCCACAGCAAATACACTACATCCTTTTGGCAGGGAGGATACATTACTGCACCCTGCATATACATAGGCAAAACCGATTTGTCTGTCGACTGTAGAGCCATCAGTGTATACTATTAACAAACTCGGAAATGCATTAAGTTTGGCCAGGAACTGGCGGCAAAAACCATATGGTCAACAGTTCTTCAGTCAAAATCATAGGTCGAGACAGTGTACACACCATGAGGGCAACATGATTCCTCCATGACAAGAGGCAACAGTGCAGAAATATGGCGTTCCGACCAGAGACACTGTATGCAAACTGTGATTGTGACTCCAGTCCTGTGCCTATGTTGTGGTAGGTGGATTTCCCTACCAGGACAAAGGTAATCATAGTTCGGATGCTCAGGGGAGCAGCAAATGTGTATCGCATCGTTGAGCAGCAGTTGTTCATGCGTGGTCTGTAGTTGACGGACCCCAGCTCCCACGAGTAGGCCACAGGCCTGGTCTGAAAACCATCTGTCGCATGTCGGACCCCACAAAGGTGTATTGGCTCCATCTGCAATGCTGATGATGATGTCAAAAGCGTATAATCACGTCAGAACAGACCTCTGTAAAGCTGCAAAAGTGTAAAGTGTTCTATGCCCAGCTAGTATTATTAAAGCAAGGAAGAGTACTGTGACCAGCACATTCGCTTAAATTGGCGAAGATGGGGAAGCCACGTAAGCCAGCCATTGAAGACCATCCCAAAAAATGATGAAACTCCACCACCAGTTGATCGCTGAGGTAGCGGTCGGGGGGTTGTGGATGGACAGTACAACAGCGAACAGTACAACAGTGATTGAAATGCCTGATGCGTGCCTTGGAGGCTAAAACCAGGAGCCTTGAGTGAGAGCCCAGGACTGTTCCTTTCATATGGCACCCTGCAGTCGGTGTTCAGCAATATCCACAGTGGTGGAGCAATAGTAAAAGCAAAACGCGTCAGCATACAGGGAGTGTGACGCTGTAGATCTCAAACCTGCAACTACATCATTGACAGCCACTAAAAAAAAAGGTGTACACTCAACACAGAGCCATGCAGGACCCCATTCTCCTGTATGTATGTAAGTGGGAAGCACTAACTTGAACCTGGAAATACAGTTTGGTGTCATCGTGTGGGGCTGTTTTGCAGAATTATGATGTAGTTCCTTTATTACCTCTAGGCAAACTCTATATTAAGATGGATATGAATACATTATATATAGCATTGTGTACTGCGTAGTACTGTGGGGGGATACTATGGAACAGTGCTTTGTCATAAAGCAGCTTCTGTGAGGCAGTAGTTTGTGGACAATAACATTCCTGATATGGACTAAACTGCCACAGTCCCAACTTGAACCCATGGGTGCACCTTTAAAAAGTTAACTTAACCCAAGACTCATTGTTCACATTACCTTCTACTGTCAGAGCTCTTGAGGAGTAATGGGCTACCATTCCTCCACAGACACCTCACTCCAAGTGTGCCAAGCAGGGAAGAGTGCACCATAAAGATAGAGCGTGAACACACACCATATTAATGTCCACTAATAATTTGCAGCGCCCATCTCGACAGCTAACCCAATGCATTGTGAAGATATGGTAATGCACTGACGATCAACAGCCGTATTAAGAATAAACTCGCGTACTGTGATTACAGTTTCGCATTAGTTGCACAATATTTCGTGCCAGAACGAGACTTGAACCTGGATTTCCCACTTGGTGCGACTGGTCGTCTTAACCTCTTTGGCTATCCGAGCACGCCTCCGAATTGCGAATTCATTTTTAATTGAATTCTGTTGTTGATCGTCGACGCAGTGTCTCACACTGTACTACAGTATTTCGTGTCGTGGCGAGAGAAAACAGTGTCTCACACTTGTTTGGGAATCACGGCAATACAGTGCGAACTCAAGGGAGTGAAGGTACCAGAAAAAAAGGAAATTTGGGCCGTCCCTGGAGGCGTGCTCGGATATGACCACCTCCTCGAACAGTCTACAAGCTCCCCACCTGATCCAACACTTCTCTATATTGGACTCCGTCAGCTGCCCCTGGCCACTTCCATTGCTTACGGTATGTTGTCGCCCTGGTAGTGACCGTGATTGTAGTGGCGTGCCACTTTCGCCTGGGATACCAACCGTTGCGCTCGCCCGGTCTGTTTCCTGCTGGCCACGTCCAGCATGTCTATCCAGCGCCATGGCTGTGCTTTACTACTTTAAAAATTTCCTTTCTTCTCATAGCGTCCTTGATACTTCCTATATCAATAACATTTCACCTCTGGCACTAATAAATCTTGACAGTCATGTCCGTTGTTCAGTATCTGGCATCGTATTACCCTCAACAAATAAACACTACACCTAGAGTACATCTTCACGCGAATTTTAGAGCCACGTTGTCGAACATCACTAACGTCAGTACACACACCGGAAGCCAAGCAAATTATCACATTTAAGATCACCAGTTACGTTACTGTGCTTGAACTAATTTCATTCCTCGTCCTTTATATCCCAACAACAGTTATATTACTACAGAGGATTTAATATTACTTGATGGAACTTTACCAACTTCGCTGGCATGTAAACATTGTTAGAAGTGTTGTGAAAAACACAACTGATGGCGAGATATCTAACGGTAAGAGTATATAAAAAAAAGCCTATTTTTATGTAAGTTATTCTTGATGTGTACTGTGCACTGAAAGTTGTGTGTGATGTTTAACGTCTGGGAGACTCTGCACAAATGGACCATAAGGAAACTTTAAACAAAGCAGAACCTCACATATCGAAAACATAAGTACGTCCATCAGGGATTACCTACGTTACTTAGTTACTTTTTTCAAAATGATTACACAGCGGAAAACATTTTCGCTTCTTATTCAAAAAATTGTTCAAATGGCTCTGAGCACTATGTGACTTTTAACATCTGAGGTCGTCAGTCCCCTAGAATTTAGGACTACTTAAACCTGACTAACCTAAGGACATCACACAAATCCATGCCCGAGGCAGGATTCGAACCTGCGACCGTAGCGGTCGCGCAATTGCAGACTGAAGAGCCTACAACCGCTCGTCCACAGCGGCCGACAAAGAGAAGTCTCAGAGGTGTTTGTCCTGGTGTGCAGTAGAGTACTACTTTTTGTGGAGTAGGATGCACAGTTTAACTTAGGATATTCCTGTAGAGACAGAGGGAGATCAGTTGGCACGAGTTCTGGCCACTGCACTATAAATTGAAGAAACCCCAGGTGGGATGGAGAGTGTGTACCAGAACATGCTTCCTAGGTACAATGTCTGTAACGTTGATGGCCGCCGCACGAAGCCGCCGTTGTAACGCATGAGTACTGTTCTGTGCGTACAGTATGCAGCGTTCTTTTTTGTCCCGGAATAATGTAAACACGAAATCGTTACCTCATAATTGTACTGCGTCCGCCGCTCGTGGTCTCGCAGTAGCGTTCTCGCTTCCCGAGCACGGAGTCCCGAGTTCGATTCCTGGCGGGGTCAGGGATTTTCACCTCCCCCGAGATGACAAGGTACTGTCGTGTCGTCTTCACCATCATCATTCATCCCCATTGCGGTCGGAGGAAGGCAACGGCAAACCACCTCCACTAGGACCTTGCCCGGTACGGCGATGCGGGTCTCCTGCGTCGTTCCCCTACGCTCTGTCAAGAGGCATGGGACTTCATTTCCAATTGTACTGCGTCACCCGTAATTCACTTCCTTGAGCGGAAGTGGATGAGTTAAACATCTGAATTTAGACCTTCGTAGAACGAAAACGTCACGTTTCTGGACAAGAATTCCCAACAACAATATTAGGTATTCACTCCCTCTACAAGTCCTAGAAGTTTATAGGGGAATTTCCAAACACCTTGCATATGTACAGCGGAAACACGAACGACGCGACTTTGTGTTCTCTGTCCATCACTCTTGACAAAGTATAATTCTCGCCGTCGCTGTAGCTCACCTACCACTGTTCTCCTCAGAAGGCCGCGCGTGTTAATTAGTTCTGCTCTCGCTGAGCAGACGTTGCCACTCTCTTTCGAATCACTCTTCAACGTAACGCCATCCTACTTGAAGGTTGTTCCACCTTCCCGTCTGATGTAATCCTTCCCTCAGAAAGTGTATTAGTTGCTTCTGATGGTCTCTCACCGATCGCTTAATTCTTCTTCAGTCAACCTAAATGACTGATTGTTGTACAGAATGAAATAACACTCGTCGGTACAGCGGTGGGTTCTTAACTTTACTCCTAGCAGAGGAGGGCATACTACAACACAAAATATTACATCACTTTACTACAACTTGAACAAAGAGTATCGGGAGTCATTGCAGAGACAAGTGCAAGAACGCGTCCACATCCTAGGACGGCAGCTACCAGCTATGAGGATACAGTAAAATGTAACACACTAGGTACTGAAGCAGCACTGTATACTCTAAACAAGTAAACAAATAAAATTCGAAAAATTGGATGATTTATTTAAGAGAAGGATATTCACAAACTGAACACGTCAATAACGCATTGGTCCGTCTCTGGTCCCTATGCAAGCATTGATTGACAGAATTGTTGGAGCTCCTTCTGAAGGAAACCGTGCCTATTTTGTCCAATTGGCGCGTTATATCCTCAAAATTCCGAGCTGGTTGGGAGGCTCTGTTCTTCATACTCCAGAAGTTCTCAATTAGGAAGAGATCCGGCGATCTTGCTGGCCAAGGTAGGGTTTGGTAAGAACAAAGACAAGCAGAAGAAACTCTCGCCGTGTGCGGGCGGGCTTTATCTTGCCGCAGTGTAACCCCTGGTGACTTTTGATGAAGTGCAATAAAATGGGGCGTAGAATATTGTCGACTTACCGCTCTACGTTGCCTCGGGATTCAGCCAAAAGGGTCCTGCTATGAAAATAAATCGCACCCCAGATCGTAACACCTGGTTCTCAGGCCGCACGGCGAACGATAGAGGGGTTGGTATCCCACTGCTGACTGAGGTGTCTCCAGAAACGTCTCCGCTGACTCATTATTGACGACAATTCTAGTGCAGTGAATGAGATTCCAGATCGAAGACGTGAGATACCAACATGAATGTCACCTGTCAGGCGGCTCAACAACTAGGAGTGATGGATGGCATTTCATTTTATTGTGGCACCCCTTTGGTTCTCATCCGCGGCACACAGTACAGCGTTACGTCTACCTACTGTTTTGATGTCCTTCATGGTAAGCCATTCTGGACTTACATTTCAGCAAGATAATGCCCGACCGCACACGGGGGCAGTTTTTATTGCTTGCTTCGTGCTTGCCAAAACCTGCCTTGGCCAGCAAGGTCGACGGAACGATGGGAGGATTATGCGCAGGGCCCTCCAATCAGCTCGGAATTTTGACGATCTAGCGCGCCAATTTGACTGAATTTCTCACACAGTAACAATCGACGATACACTTTTAGACAAAGAGTTCTGTCTAATACAACTATCGAATTCTTGGCGCTCGATAGAGAGACGATGCTGTCGTCTTCGGCGATGGTTGCAGCCTGAGCCGAGCGAGAGAGCGCTCAGACGTAAGCAAGCATGCTGATGCGGCTGCGTATGGAAACTCTTCTACTAAAGACTCCGCTCCGCCAGACGCAGCGCAGCGACTATGCATACTTGTGGTTTCGGCGTGAGGCACGAAGCATGCATTGGCACCTCGTTCTTCGGACGACACCACACTGATCACAGATTGTTTTCTCTTTGTCTCTACGTTTTATTTTAGCATCTTTTGAGCAAATACAGCACTGACACTTTTAACTTTACGTCATCGTTTCCACGTGTAGCTTAAAAACACTGCTAATCAGTATTATAAATCCTTGCCTCAATTACAATCGGTTTTCAGGAGTATTACGTTTTTAAATCATGTCAGAACCTAGGACTCGTTTGTGGTGGGAAGATAAGACACACTTAATTTTTTCTACTCTTTCAAAATGTGAGGGGGGGGGGGGGAGGAGGAGGAGGAGGAGGAGGAGGAAGAAGAAGTGATAAGACTTAAAATCTTACAATCGTATGTGGGTATGCATTATTCTGAAGACGTGGCATTTACAGTGTCTGAAATGCTCTCCGTCAGGGGCTATGGACTAGCCGAAGAGACGGAATGAATAAAAAGAATGTTAGTAAAATCACCAGCATCAATCATGATCATGTTACGTAATCACATTTACTCACTATTTTACAATATATCAGTATATAATGACGTTAAGACTTTTTCTAAGCACTGTTTCTTGTTTCCATCAGTCAAAATCATGTTCTAGAATCACAAATCTCTGCCCTACACATAATTCTTCTGATCTATCGTTGCTTGTACGCAGTTTTTGCAAAATGTTAGTATAACTGTATGGCGTCTTTTAGACTTCACTGTCAACTCTGTATTCATCCCTCTAACACTTTCTTTTACACACTCTTGCCATAATTAGTGTATTAAGAAACTACATATTTTCCTTTTAGGCTGAGACTGTGTGTATACGTATTTCTTACGTTACACGCTCGCACTTGAGGTCATTATTCTTGAAACCGTTACGATGTACTACAATCGACAGGTCGCGGTCGATACATCCAAAGTACATTGCTTACATATTTACTTCTTTTGTTGAGCGGCACAGCCTGGCCAAACCACAGAGCGGGCCGCACTGTTATAAGTTATAGCATTTCGGGAACTGTCACAGACATATCCATGACATTTTCTGTCCGACGCCCTAGATATAAGAGGGCTGGAACTTTAATAGTGGCAACTATTTATTTACAGCTCGTTCAAAATAAATACGTGTTTCAAAGTCTTACTGCACTTCAAAGTAGTCGCCAGCATTGTGTATAAGCCGTTGCCTGTGATGACGACTCTTAGCAATGCCACTTGTGCTGACAGTTCCAGCGGCACGGTCTATTGCCCGACGAATTTGTAGCAGTTCCAAATCGAATGCCGTGAAATGTTTCCTTCAGTTTAGAAATCGAGTTGAATTCACGAGGGTTTAAGTCATAGGAGTGCAGTAGGTGGTACAGCACTTAGAAGCCCCATACAAATACGTAACAGCTTCCACTGTACGTGCTTGAGCATTGTCCGGCAAAATCATGGTCAGGTCCTGCAGAAAGTGTCGACACTCCTGTCTCTAAGCCGGTCGTAGGTTTTCTTCCAAAAATGAACAGCATAGCGACGGAAGAGATGACACTTCAGGACCTGATCATCATTTTGCAGGACAGTGCTCAAGCACGTACAGTGCAAGCTGTTACTGATTTGTTTGACCGATGGGGCTGCTAAGTGCTTTACCACCTACTGCACTGTCCTGACTTAAGCCCACGTGAGTTCAACTCGATTTCTAAACTGAAGGAAACACGTCACGCATTCGCTTCAGAACTGCTACAAATTCGTCGGCCAACAGACCGCGCCGCTCGAACTGTCAACACAACTGGCACTGCTAAGAGTATCCTAAGACTTCCACATCGCTGCAACGGGTTATATACAACGCTGGTGACAGCTTTGAAGGTCGGTAAAACGTCGAGCCATGTTTCTATTTTGTACGAGCTGTAAATAAATAGTTGCTACTATTAAAGATCCAAGCCTTGTAGTTCCCGAGGAAAGAGTCAGATGTAAACACTTCTGTGGGGATGCAGTTCAAATGGCTCTGAGCACTATGGGACTCAACATCTGAGGTCATCAGTCCCCTAGAACTTACAACTAGTTAAATCTAATTACCCTAAGGACATCACACTAATCCATGCCCGATGCAGGATTCGAACCTGCGACCGTAGCGGTCACGCGGTTCCAAACTGAAGCGCCTAGAACCGAGAGGCCACACCAGCCGGCGGAGATGCCGTATGTTCACGTTTCGCGCAGACCACAACATTTCAAATTATAAATAAATATGACGCTATAAATGGTTGTATAAGGAGATATGTTGGCAGAACTAGGAGGAAAGAGATAACACGAAGACTACACAACGTAGTGGATAAGCCTGCTATTGTCTGTATGGCAGTGAAAACTGGATTCTAAGAAAAGGAGAGGATCAAAGAATTAAAGCAGACGAGACGAGGTTTCTGTCACTTCTTGGACTAACATTAAGACAGACTGCGAAGTGAAGACATACGATGGCAACAACACGCGAAAACAATGACAGGTTGACAGGTAATTAAAGAAAAAAGACACGGGCGCCTGCCATGGCAAGAATTATATTTTAACCAAACTGGAAGATAGGATATAGGCCGAATAATGAAGCGACGGAGATAACATTTCTGTTAAAATCTTTGGATTTCGGAACGGGACAACACCCGCTCCTTGAAATGGAAGAAGAAGCAGCATTTTAAATGATAACACCGGCACATTTTTGTCTCTTTATATCACTTACTTCGACTGTTAGTGAATATTCTCTGTGGCTGTTACATGACATGTGCATATTTTACTAGCTTTCAGTCTAATTTGTGTTTGGTTGAACAATTGTAAACTGAGGTTGTTCGTATTGAATAAAACCGGTTGTGACTTAGTAAATGAAGCACAAACAACAACTGTCGTGGTTTTCTTATCGTTCATACTGATATGCTGTGGAAGCACAACAGGATCAAGGAATCAGTAAGAATAGGACTCCAGTCCGGGATGATTTCACATTCATGCAGAGCAAGAGTAGCTACCTGACAAATCATGAAGCTGGGAAGCGTCTACAACGACCAGACGGCATAGGCAAAACAATGCCTCTCGCTTGATACACAGCGACACTGTAAAATTACCGTGGCACTGAAATTATCGAATAAAGATCTGGACAAGGATTCAACACAGACCACATATTTATGAAAGTATAAGAAAATAAGTACATTGCACCAACTGCTAGCCTAAGTGGATTCAGCGTGCCGGCCGCTGTGGCCGGGCGGTTCTGTGCGCTTCAGTTTGAAACCGCGTGACCGCTACGGTCGCAGGTTCGAATCCTGCCTCGGGCATGGATGTGTGTGATGTCCTTAGGTTAGTTACGTTTAAGTAGTTCTAAGTTCTAGGGGACTGATGACCCCAGATGTTGAGTCCCATAGTGATCAGAGCCATTTGAACCATTTTTGGATGGAGCGTGCTCGGAGTCTGCGCTTGATAGGCCCTTCGTCTGGGGTATATTGCCTACCACTGCCTTTTACGAGACGAAAGGTGGTGATGATATAGAACAGGGATAAGCTATTGCTCCACAACAGAGCCTCGTACTTCTCTGTGAACTGATGCTTTATGTTTTGATCTTTCAAATTAACGGTGTTTCGTCAGATGTCTTTCAGAAGGTTATAATTACACAGAAAGTGACGATACTTCACATTACCGTATCTTGCCGACGTACTAATGAATGGACTCGCAGTGGGGCTCGACTCCGACACAGTCAGTCGAATACTAGCAGTGAAAGAAATTTTTCTCTCGTGTCTGGCTTCCAAGGATAGAGGAAGCTGGTGTAGCGGAGTCCGTGGCTGCCATGTTCTGCGGACAACCTTTCATCGGTGGCTTTTTGTGGCTCACAGGTGGACGCGTTACCACGGTTCTATTCGAAAAGAGTAGTTTGTGTGTCGGCAACATTCTCTCTGCTCTCTGCTAATCGTGATCAACAAAAACAAAACATTACAGTACACGCGCTCTATCACTCTAACCTACACTACGCAGTCCGTTTCATACACCTGACATGCAACCAGCAGAAGTGGTGTCAAGCAGAAAGTCTTGCACCAAGTTCTCACCGAAACGAAAAACAACCTGAAAGCACAGAAATATCAATCAATAGGGCAAACAGGATTCCCTAACATCCAGTAGCACATAACCTGGGGATTCCTTAAATTCACTGTTGATAAAGACTGTGATAGTAAGATGATGCAGCCAAAGAAACCGTTATCAGATCAATGAAACATGGTGTTACAACACATTTTTAGGAAAGTAAGTAGGAAAAAGACATCGAAATTAAGAAATGCTGATCGCAGACAATGATGACCAGAAGAGGAGCACGTTAGTAGTATGTACATTGTAAGACATTGAGAAAAGGTCTCTTTCCAGATGATAGTAACCTCATAGCGACGGATAAAACACCGGAACCATTATTAGCGAAAGCAAGTGAAACTCTGAAGGATGTTTAAGTTTGGGCAGTATGTTATAAATTAACACTGAATATAAAGGTAACACACAGTGTGGACTCCAGCATAAAAAGGGAACACAATTATGTCCAATTACGTATAGACGAGAAATTTACAGGCTGTGTAACAGACATCAAGTTTTTTGGGGTGAATACTGATTGCCAGTAATTATGGAATACACACACAAAGATGTCAGTAAAAAGAATGGCACCAGCATGTCTTTCTCTTAGGGTACTGTCACCAGTCTCCAACAGCCAACGTCTTGTGGTGACATATTATTCCAATATACACTCAACTCTTACGTATTGCATTCGTTTCTGGGTATCAAAGGCACAAAACGTGGATACAACTTTTAGCACAAAAGAGCTGAAAAAGTAACAACTAGAAGTAGTAGCTTGGATAACTGTAAGAAACTGTTTAATTAACTCAGTATCGTTACTGCACCAAATGAGTGTACCGGTCAATCTGTTGTGCTTGTCATGAAAAAAGTCACTAATAATTGTGTACCTTTGCTATTGCATTTACCAAGAAACAACAAACAAAAAACTAAAACTGATTTTTCTCTGAGGGATTAATATTCTGTAATGGCGTCTAAATTTTTTTTTAAATAAGTAAAGCACACTACAGATTCAAAGATTACTTAGAAGACTCAGAGCAGTGGTTAATAATCGAAGACGATAATTCGTCACACTGCAATACTGTAATGCTTTTGCAAGAAAATCTTATGCCAAGCTCTACAGCGCTTGGCACTAATGTTTCTCATTCTCCTGAGTTCAGCATCTCATTCATCGTGGAGGGGGGGGGGGGGGATGCTGACACAGTTTCCAGGTGGACTGAGGGGAGAACATGAAGACATGCATGTGGTGTAGAGGAGTCAGTTTTCTTAAAGCTGTTAGCTAAATGGGCATAGCAGCATGTTCAAGGTTCTGGAGCTGCTGGTGGGTGCCATTGATGTGTACAGTGACGAACGGCAAAACTCTGCTTATATCGAAGAACACGGTACAATAGAGACCAAGTCAATGAGGCACTGCAGTTATTAAGACACTGACCTCATATTTGGGAGGATTGACCTTTCTCATGGCCACAGCTGATTACCGCTCCAATCTTCGTAAAAGTATATCTTTACATTTTATGTGGTTGTGCATTTTTGAACCACATTTTTGCACAACATTGTCACGAAAAATCCAGTGTAATTGTAAGGTGATCCCTGAATAAATAAATAAACATGATCAAAGGCGTCAAGAAATGTTAGTGCAAGAAGCGGTAGAGTCGAAACGTTAGAATATGTAATTTACTATCCAGAACGTTGTGTACAGCAGATATGAAAAGGTGGGAAGATCAATCGAAAATGAAATAAACGGCATGAGCAGTCGATAGCTTAATCGGGCGTGTTCGAGTAAAACTGAAGTGATATCAGGTGTTCCCCAGGGAAGCGTCCTGGGACCTCTACTGTTCCTGATCTATATAAATGACCTGGGTGACAATCTGAGCAGTTCTCTTAGACTGTTCGCAGATGATGCTGTAATTTACCGTCTAGTAAGGTCATCCGAAGACCAGTATCAGCTGCAAAGCGATTTAGAAAAGATTGTTGTATGGTGTGTCAGGTGGCAGTTGACGCTAAATAACGAAAAGAGTGAGATGATCCACATGAGTTCCAAAAGAAATCCGTTGGAATTCGATTACTCAATAAATAGTACAATTCTCAAGGCTGTCAATTCAACTAAGTACCTGGGTGTTAAAATTACGAACAACTTCAGTTGGAAAGACCACATAGATAATATTGTCGGGAAGGCGAGCCAAAGGTTGCGTTTCATTGGCAGGACACTTAGAAGATGCAACAAGTCCACTAAAGAGACAGCTTACACTACACTCGTTCGTCCTCTGTTAGAATATTGCTGCGCGGTGTGGGATCCTTACCAGGTGGGATTGACGGAGGACATCGAAAGGGTGCAAAAAAGGGCAGCTCGTTTTGTATTATCGCGTTATAGGGGAGAGAGTGTGGCAGATATGATACACGAGTTGGGATGGAAGTCATTACAGCATAGACGTTTTTCGTCGCGGCGAGACCTTTTTACGAAATTTCAGTCACCAACTTTCTCTTCCGAATGCGAAAATATTTTGTTGAGCCCAACCTACATAGGTAGGAATGATCATCAAAATAAAATAAGAGAAATCAGAGCTCGAACAGAAAGGTTTAGGTGTTCGTTTTTCCCGCTCGCTGTTCGGGAGTGGAATAGTAGAGAGATAGTATGATTGTGGTTCGATAAACCCTCTGCCAAGCACTTAAATGTGAATTGCAGAGTAGTCATGTAGATGTAGATGTAGATGTTTACCGTACAGTCAAGTATTTTTTTTATTTTAGACAGACATTGGTGGGAACGCAATGAAGGGTCTAAAGAAATAATATCGAAGACTATCGTCTCCTGTGATGATGTTATTCAATTCCGCAAATTAGGGATACACAAAATAATGCTCCGCGGCCGTGCTCTCGTGGCTAGCGTCGCTGTCCATGGATCACGGGGTTCCAGGTTCGATTTCCGGCCGAGTCGGGGATTTTTTCCACCTAGGGACTGAGTGAGTGTTTGTGTAGTCCTCATTATTTCATCATAATGCAGGAAGACGGCGAAACTGGAAAGTGTGAAGATTGGTAATATGTACTGCGGGCGCCAATAACGACACCGCTGAGCTCCCCCCGCCCCCTCCCCTCTCCCACCGCAAAACAAATTCATTCCTCATTATCATCATCATCAAACTAATTCACTAAGGGATGTACACTTCGTCCGAAGCACTTAGGTTCAAAATTATAGGCAGTACAGCAACCTCAACAGATCATTTTTGCAATTTTTTTAGTTTTCGACGTCCGCTTATTTTCTGCGGTGAGTTCGCAGCTGAAATTTCAAATAATATATGACAGTGAGGGCTGCGGAGTGTGTCGTGAATCAACACGATTCCAGTTCGCCTTCAACTATATCTACATACATACTCCGCAACAAACCGCCGTACGATGCTTTGCGGAGGTTATCTTGTACCACAACTAGTCACTTCCTCTCCTGTTCCACTCGAAAGTAGAGCGAAGGAAACTCGACTGTCTAAAAGCCTTCGTACGAGCCCTAATTTCCCGCATCACATCTTCATGTTTCTTACGCGAAATGTAGATTGGCGGCAGTAGAAACGTTCACCAGCCGTCTTCAAATGCGGTTCTCTAAACTTGCGCAACAGTGCCTTGCGCAAAAAGACCATCGCCTTTCCTCCAGGGATTCCCGGTTGACTTCATAAAGCATCTCCGTAATACTTGCGTGCCGATGGAATGTACCGCTAACAAATCTAGCAGCCCGCCTCTTTGATGTCTCCCTTTAATGCGACCTGGTCGGGGTCCCAAATAGTCGAACACTACTCAAGAATGGGTCGCACTAGCATTCTATAGTCCGTCTCCTCCATGGATGAACTACACTTTCCCAAAATTCTACCAATAGAACCAAGTCGAGCATTCGCCAACCCTACTACCAACCTGATGTGCTCATTCCATTTCATATCGCTTTGCAATGTTACGCCTAGATATCTAATCGAAGTGACAGTGTCACGCTGCACCCTTCTAATGCTGTAAAATCGCACGTTACAGGACTGTTTTTTTCTACTCATCCGCATTAGCTTACTTCTTTCTACCTTCTATCGTCGCCGTCGTCGTTTCGCATATAATGTTTAAGTTTCGAAAGTGTTTAACAGTGTTTCAAAGGTGTCGAAATATCAAAGTGGTCCTTTTGCCCCTGAAACAGAGCTACTACCTTTTTTCGTCACTGGTAAACTTGACTAGCGCTATAAATAGGCTTTTTCTCCTCAGATTCCAGACTGAAGTGAAAGGTCTTGTCTCGCCATCAGCCCAATTATGCACCATTACACAGAGAAATAGAAAGAAACAAACGTTGCGATACTGTTCATTTTAGGACGCGTTTGATCTACGCATGGTAACGTGCAATCTGAAACTATAATCACATTTTCAAACCAATAGACACTTGCTTTCGAAACGGGTCTCGTACAGCGTTCAGAGTGCTATGGAACAAGCATTAAAGTAACAAAGGTACCGGTCGTGGTTGATACACACTCACTTAGGCTTACCATACGTTCACATTTATGTGGACATGTCCACCGTTTCGACGTTTAATGTGGCGTCCGCATACATTTTTATTCTTTCTGCCAACGTCTGCTTTTTTTAGTTTTGGGAATTAACATGTTCCAGTTTGTGTTTTCATCTGGCATCATCAACAATTAATATACTTTTTATTTCGGTTATTGACTTACATCTTTTGTTATTTAGTTACAACCTATCTGTTATGGTAGTGAAACCGCAGTTCTTCGCAGCGACAGCTTGTAGCGTTTGTGTTGAGAGGTTGATCTCCATAATCTCAGCACTATGTCAGCACTATGGACGAAGGAAAGAAGTAATCTAAGAGGTGAATCCGTAAAAGGGGGTGCAAAGGTAAAATTTAATTTTATACATTTGAATTTCACTAACTTTTTAAAATATTCGTGTCACCAAAAGGGACTTTTAAGCAGTATTCAGTCCAGTGAAAAATACACATGCCTCGTGGGCTCTAAAATAATGGAGGTATGTGTGGAGTGTGTAATATTCTTTTTTTATGTGTAACGAGTGGAGAAACCCGGCGATGAGCAGGTATTTATTTACAGCCGTGCATCCACGCCGCTTTTGGCTCAAATGGTCCAAATGTCTCTGAGCACTATGCGACTTAACTTCTGAGGTCATCAGTCGCCTAGAACTTGGAACTAATTAAACCTAACTGACCTAAGGACATCACACACATCCATGCCCGAGGCAGGATTCGAACCTGCGACCGTAGCGGTCGCTCGCCTCCAGACTGTAGCGCCTAGAACCGCACGGCCACTCCGGCCGGCCCGCTTCTGGTCCTGCGCTTAATGTACACGACGTCAAATTTCCTGAACTGTGTGCCGTAGATAGATGTAATATTGTAGGCACATTCAGCGGCGTATGTGGATAGTGTCTGTGAAATTTATTGCGAGTAGAGTTAGTGCCAAAGGAGTAACAAGTTTAAACGTCATTTAGATGTGGCAGTTTTTCACGCATCATATTGTCTATAACGCCATATCTACTGAACTGTCGTACAATGATATAATTTTGCACTTACATTCAATGGTATATATACAATGTACATACTGTCCGTAAAACGTGTCGCCTAAACAGCTAGCAATAAAGAAGTAATAAATTATACGTCAGACCTCATTCAGTACTTTTATTGAACAAACAGCGGTAAAGTATCAAGCAATAAACATTTTTTCCTTTCGTCATTTTGTAGGGGTTGCCAGCAGGAAAAAAATTTTGCAAGTTTGTTGCAAGTCGCCAAGTGGTCTCATTCTCAAATACTGGATGAGTGAAGTCTGAAAATTCACTCGTCGCTGGCTACATTTTTATGATATGTATCGACAAAAAGGGAAATGGATAGGTTAAAGTTAGATATAGTGGGAATTAGTGAAGTTCGGTGGCAGGAGGAACAAGGCTTCTGGTCAGGTGACTACAGGGTTATAAATACAAAATCAAATAGGGGTAATACAGGAGTAGGTTTAGTAATGAATAGGAAACTAGGAATGCGGGTAAGCTACTACAAACAGCATAGTGAACGCATTATTGTGGCCAAGATAGATACAAAGCCCACGCCTACTACAGTAGTACAAGTTTATATGCCAACTAGCTCTGCAGATGATGAAGAAATTGAGGAAATGTATGATGAGATAAAAGAAATTATTCAGGTACTGAAGGGAGACGAAAATTTAATAGTCGTGGGTGACTGGAATTCTAGAGTAGGAAAAGGGAGAGAAGGAAACATAGTAGGTGAATGGGGACTGGGGCAAAGAAATGAAAGAGGAAGCCGTATGGTAGAATTTTGCACAGAGCATAACTTAATCATAGCTAATACTTGGTTCAAGAATAATAAAAGAAGGTTATATACATGGAAGAATCCTGGAGATAGTAAAAGGTATCAGATAGATTATATAATGGTAAGACAGAGATTTAGGAATCAGGTTTTAAATTGTAAGACATTTCCAGGGGCAGATGTGGACTCTGACCACAATCTATTGATTATGACCTGTAGATTAAAACTGAAGAAACTACAAAAAGGTGCTAATTTAAGGAGATGGGACCTGGATAAACTGATAGAACCAGAGGTTGTAGAGAGTTTCAGGGAGAGCATAAGGGAACAACTGACAAGAATGGAGGAAAGAAATACAGTAGAAGAAGAATGGGTAGCTCTGAGGGATGAAGTAGTGAAGGCAGCAGAAGATCAAGTAGGTAAATAAGACGAGGGCTATTAGAAATCCTTGGGTAACAGAAGAAATATTGAATTTAATTGATGAAAGGAGAAAATATAAAAATGCAGTAAATGAAGCAGGCAAAAAGGAATACAAACGTCTCAAAAATGAGATCGACAGGAAGTGCAAAATGGCTAAGCAGGGATGGCTAGAGGACAAATGTAAGGATGTAGAGACATATCTCACGAGGGGTAAGATAGATACTGCCTACGGGAAAATTAAAGAGACCTTTGGAGAAAAGAGAGCCACTTGTATGAATATCAAGAGGTCAGATGGAAACCCAGTTCTAAGCAAAGAAGGGAAGGCGGAAAGGTGGAAGGAGTATATAGAGGGTTTATACAAGGGCGATGTACTTGAGGACAATATTATGGAAATGGAAGAGGATGTGGATGAAGACGAAATGGGAGATAAGATACTGCGTGAAGAATTTGACAGAGCAATGATGACCTGAGTCGAAACAAGGCCCCGGGAGTAGACAACATTCCATTAGAACTACTGACGGCCTTGGGAGAGCCAGTCATGACAAAACTCTACCATCTGGTGAGCAAGATGTATAAGACAGGCGAAATACCCTCAGACTTCAAGAAGAATATAATAATTCCAATCCCAAAGAAAGCAGGTGTTGACAGATGTGAAAATTACCGAACTATCAGTTTAATAAGTCATAGCTGCAAAATACTAACGCGAATTATTTACAGACGAATGGAAAAACTCGTAGAAGCGGACCTTGGGGAAGATGAGTTTGGATTCCGCAGAAATGTTGGAACACGTGAGGCAATACGACTTATCTTAGAAGAAGGATTAAGAAAAGGCAAACCTACATTTCTAGCATTTGTAGACTTAGAGAAAGCTTTTGACAATATTGACTGGAATACTCACTTTCAAATTCTGAAGGTGGCAGGGATGAAATACAGGGAGCGTAAGGCTATTTACAATTAGTACAGAAACCAGATGGCAGTTATAAGAGTCGAGGGGCATGAAAGGGAAGCAGTGGTTGGGAAGGGAGTGAGACAGGGTTGTAGCCTCTCCCCGATGTTATTCAATCTGTATATTGAGCAAGCAGTAAAGGAAACAAAAGAAAAATTCGGAGTAGGTATTAAAATTCATGGAGAAGAAATAAAAACTTTGAGGTTCGCCGATGACATTACAATTCTGTCAGAGATAGCAAAGGACTTGGAAGAGCAGTTGAACAGAATGGACAGTGTCTTGAAAGGAGGATATAAGATGAACATCAACAAAAGCAAAACGAGGATAATGTAATGTAGTCAAATTAAATCGGGTGATGCTGAGGGAATTAGATTAGGAAATGAGACACTTGAAGTAGTAAAGGAGTTTTGCTATTTAGGGAGTAAAATAACTGATGATGGTCGAAGTAGAGAGGATATAAAATGTAGACTGGCAATGGCAAGGAAAGCTTTTGTGAAGAAGAGAAATTTGCTAACATCAAGTATAGATTTAAGTGTCAGGAAGTAGTTTCTGAAAGTATTTGTATGGAGTGTAGCCATGCATGGAAGTGAAACATGGATGATAAATAGTTTGGACAAGAAGAGAATAGAAGCTTTCGTAATGTGATGCTACAGAAGAATGCTGAAGATTAGATGGGTAGATCACATAACTAATGAGGAGGTATTGAATAGAATTGGGGAGAAGAGGAGTTTGCAGCACAACTTGACAAAAAGAAGGGACCGGTTGGTAGGACATGTTTTGAGGCATCAAGGGATCACAAATTTAGCATTGGAGGGCAACGTGGAGGGTAAAAATCGTAGAGGGAGACCAAGAGATGAATGCACTAAGCAGATTCGGAAGGATGTAGGTTGCAGTAAGTACTGGGAGATGAAGAAGCTTGCACAGCATAGAGTAGCATGGAGAGCTGCATCAAACCAGTCTCAGGACTGAAGACCACCACCACCACAACAACAACAACAACAACAACAACAACGATATAGTCATTTGATAACACAAAATTGAACTAATAATGTTTCATTCCGAACTTCTGAATGCATGAGTATTGATGTCGATGGGAACGTGACGGTCACTGCTATACGGCAATCGTATTTTCTTATTACGAAGAAAAAAAAAAAAAAGATCATCATTAGTTACCCGGGCTAATATATAGGTAAGAGATACGGCAATCATCCTTTTCTGTTTTAAATAAAATAAAAAAATCTAGAACCGCTGTAAATGACATGACCTCAGCAATGTTGACGTTACCCTCTTATCGAGATCCGGACTAGAACAGTCCTGAAAGCGTGTTGATCAATCCCGTTGACTGTGTCAACATTATGGAGTATCAGAATATGGTAACAAGTTAAGCCACGTGAATTCTACGAAAGCTGATTTGTTTTTCGGTTTCAATTACCCGCGAACAACGGAACCCTTACAGATTCCCTCTGTTGTCCGTCTTTTAAAGACCCCTTCCTCTCAGGGACGGCTAGAGGTGTCAAGTTGAAACGTACGTCATATACTAAGGTCTACGGTCTTTTAGCGATGTGAAAAATTCAAGCTTCCAAGTCAATGCAATCGAAAGATACTGCCATTAATTTCACGTACTTTGCTACTCGCAAAACTCACTCATCAATCTATAGGGTACTTCCTTTTGACCTAGAACCATGAAATTTGGCATGAAGCAAGGTTTCGCAGTACAAATACACGAAAAAATCTAAAACTTAATTTGTAATGATACAAAAAAAAAAATATTTTTTGGCAATTATTGTTCGTCTGTCTGCCTACGAAAAACCCTTTTTTCAGAAATAGGTACAGGTATCAAGGTGAAATTTATGTCAAATACTGAAATTGAAGCCTCAAAAAGTAAACAGCCTCCGGATACACTGCGTTTGTTATAAGTTTAGAATATGTTGTAGTGTACTGCAAAATAAAGAGAGAAATTTTTTCTACGTGCCCATACTGCTGTTAAGGGAATGCAAACACCCCCTTGAAAAGAGTTGAGTTTAATATTTCTGAATGATTACCTTCGGAACGGTAACAGATATAAAAAAAACTTCATATACTTTTTCTAAATGCCTTCCCCACTCCGCAGAATTGTACGGGTAAAAAAAATGCCGAATGCAATTTGATTTAGAGAATCATATATGATTGAATTTGGTATTAACGATGCTATACATTTTGCTAAATGGAGGAGTGGGGTTTTCGAAAAAAAAAAATGACTTTTTCGACGAATCTGGATGCAGCATTGTAATGTACATTAAAAACCATGGAACTTTTATTTGAAGTTTTCTTTTTTTCGTACGTGATACCGTTTCGACGATATTCATTCGGGAATATTAAACTCCGTTTTTTTTTCCTCAAGCGGTTGCTTCACCCCCTTTAACGGCCGTATGGACACGTATATAAAAAGTGTCTTATTTTTCTCTACAGCACAACATATTTAATACCAATCAAAATCGAGGTGTATCCATCTGAAGTTTCCTTGTAAGTCATTGTAATCACGGGCTATGACAGTCTATTAAGATGACTTTTTCACAGGAATGGGAAGATGTATCAAGTGTAAATTTATGTCAAATACTAGGGTTTAAGGTCCCTTAATGGTGTAAAATATTTAAGCTTCTTGTTCAATTCAGTACGGTCATTTACGCCACGTATTTTAATCTCCAAGCTAACTCATAAAAACCTATTTATTTACTTATGAAAACCTACGTATGAATTAATTTTGTACAGAACCATCAAAGCGTGAGTCCCTTTTTTTAAAAAAAAAATATTATTGCATATATTTGCGTGTGCTGTCCTGGAGCCTTAACAGTACGGAAATATTGAGACAAAAGCGTCATTTTCTCTTGAATAATGCGGTATATTTACCAAGAATATTCTATACAAAGCAGAAAACACGCAGCATGACAAACGGCGGCTGTTTGGTCGTAGCAACTGCGACCTACCCTAACGCATTCCAACCCGTGGAGCTCTAGCAAATACAAATTCCGTCACGGACGCAGCCAAGCCCGAGGGTACATGAAATTCGAAAGAGGCTGTAGCTGTCTCTTCGCCCTCCCGTCTGCACCCTCTCCCATGTCGTTTCAAGGCGCGTACTCGTGAAAAAAAAAAAAAGCATCGCTTTGATGTAGTCCAATCTGGTCCACGGATACAGCTATAGCTCGCGATCTGAGTGAGATACTCGGTCCGCAACGATACCTGAGAAGCTCCACCCGCGCTCGTACACATGTGAAACTCTGCCCTACTCGGCCCATCCCTGCAGTTGCTGCCCTATTCCTTGGCGCATAGCGTTCCTTCCTTTGTCCCTCAGAGGCTGGACCTAACAGAGCGCGCCTTATGTAATGCCGCAATCTTCCTGCTGATGACGTAAGTGGCAGCTCGCCCTGCGCTGCCGGCCGCACGCACGCACACACACAGCGGACATGGGCTCCGACACGCCGGAACCGGCTGCCGAACAACAGAGCGACGCAGTGGCGAGCGCCACGCGGAAGACGCAGTTGCCCGCCCGCCCGACAGAGGGCCTCAGCGTCCAGGGCGGCGCGCGCCCTCACATGCCCTTGCACAGAGGTCCATCACCTTCAGCGTAAACACGTCGCTCGCCAGCGAGCGGCCACACTGCTCGACTCAAAACAAGTACGAAACACGCAGCCAATATGCGGTAAATAAAACACATGCACGCCACTTCGACTAAAATATACGCCAACAAGTTTACCAGTGAACATGAAAGTCATTCGAAGTGTTGTTTTTATCTCCTTGACACTTATAACCAAAACACAAACAAACGCAAGTAACAAATTGCTAATACTCTCTGTGCTCCTTGGCATCAAACGCAAATATTCACAGCAATTTTTTAATCAGTTATGATACAACAAATAACTTCTTTACTAAGAATACAATCTTAAAACATGACCTGTACTGGGTCAGTGTACATGAGTTTAAGTTGATTATTTAATAATTTTCTTCCTGAAGATAAATGTAAAAACGCAGATCTTAAGTAAAATTTATACACACATCCATTAACTGGAGAGAAACAATGACAGATAAAAGGCCTCAACAACATGTGACACAGAAATGTAACTTATTTTACAACTGAATTATTGTATAAAAGCAACCCTAATCGCCGATCAAATCCACCGTATTGTGCACAACTATCTGGTTTTATAAATACCGGATCTACTATTCCTGCAGTGACATTAATCGACTTCCAGATAAGTGTCTTGCAAGCTTCTGTGTTCATAATACGTTGTGTATGTTTTATGCAATTTTATGCATTTATTAGCAGCAGTTTTTGTTTGCAGAATATTTTACATTCTATATGGTATTGGTGGCACAAAATCACATTACAGGATGGCTGAATCACTAACTAAATCCTCCTTTCTGTAACAAACGTCTCACAATTAAGAAAACTTAACCTGAGGGAAATACTATAGTTTTACATTCACTTAATATCTTCTCTGTATTTTGCACACATTAATACACTGCATGAGTTTAACTAACTCTTGAGTAGAGTACCAAAAGCATACTTGTATACTCAACAAAAACACATTTTCCACAAGCATTTTATTCCGAAATTTATACTACACATGCCACAACTGTTATAACAAGAAACATAATTACTGTTTAAACTGTCATAATACATTCAAAGAAAATGCACAGATCTGAAACAACCAGACACTGTTACTGAATTTTAGAGGATGTAACTGATAACAGAGCAACCAAAAACCCCTGTTTTTCGACATGCTTAAAATAAAACAAATCGCAAATGTTTACAATGTTTTAATGTGTTTACCTGACGTAGTCTTTCAAGCAATATCATCTTCCACCACGATAAACACATCTTCTGTTCGTTGTTTGACAACTGGTACACATAACCTAACAAAGTTTCACACTGTCACACTCTCACTTGAACATTTATGCTCACAGGAACTTCATGCAACGAATATATGGGGAACTACAGCGGAATTACAACTGTCAACAAAACGTTGGAAAACAATGTGTGGTGCATTCAGATGCAGAAACAAACGCATATCAATGAACATATTTCAGTAACGGCAATACGAAATGAAACGAACATTGCGGCGCGCACTGACAAGTGAGGTTATGGCAATGTTTTGCTCCGTAACCTCACATTACTAAACGAGTTTGTCGACCTATCGTCCGCGAGGCCGACTATCGTTGTCAGCGTGTATGTTGACATCAGTGCCGTTTATAGATTATGGTAACAGTATAACTAAGTTCTGCTACTTACCTGAATAAGTTACCGGCATTCTGAAAGCGTAGCTCTACGCCTTCCCTGCAGTCGAGCAATCCATTAGTTTCAAGGTCCTCACATCCCAACACATCAAAACACAGGCAGATCTCGACAAGTCAGAATAGTTGCGCAAGCACAAGAACAAGCACTGACACACGGATTTCCACCAGAACAAATATTTTAAAATAAATGCGTAACACTTCGTATGACAATCGATACGCCGCGTTATTTAGTATTAGCTGCACCAATAGAGGTAGACTACTTTCAATATGGCTGCTCGCTAGAACTCACTCACTCCGCCAAAGCACTAAGGATTTGTTGACCCTGACAGCCCGCGCAGCAACGAGCCTTCTCATTGGCGGGTAAGCTACAACATCACTTCTGATTGGTTCCAGATTGAGTCTTCTCAAGGTCGGGAGACGATGCGGCGCGATTTACACCTGACAGAACTGCCTTTAAAAGCGAAATTCTTCTATTTAAAATCAGAACTTACGGCGGTAATGGCGTGCAGATGATATCACAGATGTACTTCGAACGTCCGGCAGCTGAGTGAAGCAGTTGTCATGGCCTTCAAGGACAATTTTATTGTCATAAAAACAGAAGCGCAATTGCCCTTCGAGTTCATGTGAGGTAAGATTTCCAAAACAAAAACTGGCTTGTACTTATTTCTGTTGTCTGAACAAAATCGTAAGTACTAAGAATAAGCATATTCATACGTATTGCTTCAGAAGTCCTGCAGCGGACGTAATAAATTATGTCCTTTCGCTGTTTGCGCCGATTTCTTACATCGTCGTGAAAAAGTGTTATTGTCCGCAACTTCGTCTTGCACCGAAAGAGCGAGAAGTTTGTTAGGAGAGAAGGCGCGAACTGCATTTGCTGCATGTTAATGAAATCAGTCATCTAAATGGGAAAATGTGGGAAGCGAAAAGTGTGATTCAACAACCAATGAATTTTTCTCCAGTATCGTACTTGTTGTTCACAACCTTAACTACGCCATAGCGTTTGCATGCCAACAGAACATGATAGCTCTGTTGGTAAACAATGGAACGATTGCTATTAGGCACTACATTTTTGGATGAAATGCTCAGCTGACCTCATTATCTGACTGGTCACAGATTATTATTAAATATTGCACACAGTTTCAGCAAGGAAGACTTCGAGAGGAGAAATAAAATTTTACATTACGACTGATTAATATTATATAAGTTAACATATATGATATATGTTAACCGAAATAACAATGTAGGTTCCGATGTATACACTGTTCACATCTGTCAGGCCCATATTGTGTATCCAATATGAACAGACTACATGGCAAATAGAATTGTATCACTGTCTAGAGCTGGGGTTCCTACACTTTTCCTCTGGCGGAATACTTCGATTTCAATAACACAGGAATAACGATGAAATTTTAAAAATAGTGTCCTCAGAATGTCGTAAAAAACGTCTCATGTTATTGATAGTTTTCCACAGAGCACTTGTTCATTTCCTACGGAACACCAGTGTAACATAGTTTGGCAAACCCTGATGTAGAATAGCACGTGACTAATATTACACACAAAAAGTAAAAAGGGAATACAAAAATACACAACGAGCAAAACCACACAGAAGACTAAGTACTCTCTGAGAATCGCCCCTAAAGATCTAGAAGCTGCTCTCAGTGACGTTAAAACGACTAAGGCGATTGGTTTCGATGGAATGCATTTGAATTTTGGACTCAGTGTGGCAAGGTAAAAAAGAAATGACTAAATTTTACTCTTTCATACTTATGTCAGACTGTGTGCCAAAAGCTTTTAAAACTACTCAAGTAATTGCAGTTCTGACACCAAGCAAACCATCGTATAAAGCGAAAAGTTCCCACCCAACTGCCCTTCTCAGCTGCTGAAACAGAATAGTGGAAAGGCTACATCTACAGACCACATTTTGAGCCTAACCACAGTCAAGTAATCTCATGCCGAACCACTCTGAGAGCTATCCACAACGTGCTTTCGGGTAGATACTTTAAGGTGAATGAGGGTAGTAACATAAGGAAACAGATGAAACTAAATAACGGATTACGTTAAGGATCAGTGTTAGAGTCGATATTTTTAAAATATGCCAGAAACCATGTCAAGGAAGTTCATCTATGCTGATGATAAGCTTCCAGGTATCCAAAAAAAGCAGTTCGAAGATGTTCGAAACATTCTCACTGCTGATCTAAATGAAATGAACGAGTATTTCACTAAATGGGGGCTAATACCACATCCCACCAAGACTGAGGTTAGCTGTTTCCATTTGAAAAACAAAATGGTGGGATACGAGCTGAAGGTTCACGTGAATAACACTGTACTATCCTATCAGCAACATACGACGTATATGGGAGTTACTGTACATATTCAGATCATCTTGAGAATATATCCCATAAAATAAGCTCACGCAACAATCTTATTCAGAAGTTCTGGATTACTAACAGTTTCAAATGGCCCTGAGCACTATGGGACTTAACATCTAAGGTCATCAGTCCCATAGAACTTAGAACTACTTAAACCTAACTAACCTAAGGACATCACACACATCCATGCCCGAGGCGGGATTCGAACCTGCGACCGTAGCAGTCGCGCGGTTCCGCACTGAAGCGCCTAGAACCGCTTGGCCACCGCGGCCGGTACACTAACAGGGAACATGGATGGGTACACAACGAACCTCTGTACTCGGCTTAGTATAGTCTGCAGCAGAGCACTAGGCACCAGTAACGCTAACCAGCAAGCACGTAAAGAAGGTGGGCACCCAGCTCAACGCTGCTATGAGGATTATAACTGGATGTATATACTAGATCCCAAAACACAGCTTTATAGCACTACCTTTCTTGCAGAGACTGGAAGCTTTGATGACGGAACATACGAAATTATTGAATAATACTCTCTATCCCCGAAGATACCCTAACTTTGGAAACAACTCGATTTCGCTCTACGAAATCCCCTCTGATAGTAGCGCAACAACTGATAGCTACCAACTTCAGCGGGGATACTAAACATCTCGACAGCTGGAATGATGAAGCCTCACCCAAGAACCGCGACCGTATGAATCCAATAGAAAAACCTAAGGGCTTTGAACGTCCACGAAAGATATGGGAAAACCTATCAGACTCTGAACAGCACATGGAATATATGCACACAATCTCCGTACGTGGGTAAAGCTACCCAGCCCTAGCTGTGACAGTCAAATTGTCCAAACTGAACAAAGAGCCCATCATCCTGCCTCTAATGGGGCGCCATTCTGGACGCCACAATATGAAGATACAAATTAATTTATCTGCTGCGATGTTCTGTTTTGTTAATCATCTTATTATATTCTATTTCCTAACTCATTTTATTCTTTCTTATTCTGTATCCTTTACTGATGTATTTTGTGGTGTATTTTATTATAGATCATATAACCAGTGGAAACCATGTATGCAGACCCATATGCTAAATAAATAGATAGATGTATGTGTATGATATCTTACATGAAATAAACACCAAAGTCACTCTGAGACAGAATTTCAAAAGCTCGCTCTCTAATTAAGTGAAAAATTATCTTATTGAGATTGTACATACTTTGAGTATCCATGGCGTGTATTTTGAAATGTACAACCACTGAAACAAAGCTTTGTTTTTTTTCTGTACAGTTTTTCGTGATCATGAATAAAATTTGCAAACAAGAAGCAGTGACTAAGTGAAATGTAGTATAAATGTGTGGTGCCTCACTTCATTTACCTCCATTTGTATCATATCCTAACACAGATTTGCTGTAAATGGCCGGCCGCGGTGGTCTAGCGGTTCTAGGCGCTCAGTCCGGAACCGCGCGACTGCTACGGTCGGAGGTTCGAATCCTGCCTCGGGCATGGATGTGTGTGATGTCCTTAGGTTAGTTAGGTTTAAGTAATTCTAAGTTCTAGGGGACTGATGACCACAGATGTTAAGTCCCATAGTACTCAGAGCCATTGAAGCATTTGCTGTAGATGAGGCTGTATTAAGGGCGTGGTGAAATAGAACCCCGTTATGGGTGTAGGCGTAGAGGGGGTGCAAAACTGACCGATAAAAAATAGAAAGAGAAAGATAAAAAGAATTATCTGGAGAGGTAAGTGAGTGCTCTTATGTCTAGGAGAAGAAGCCTTTCTCGCAGGCCGCACGCTTTAGGCACAGTGTAATTTCTATTTTGTCCTAGATATGTAATTTACTTTCTCCTCCAGCCGGTACTTTTCCTGCTTCCAAATTTTGACTGGTACGATCTGCTGTGTAAATAAGAAAGAACTCACTTGTAACCCTTCTGCGACAGGTTAAAAATATTACGGGAATTGTTGGTTGTTGAGCTTGTACAGTAGAGAGCTATACTCTGTTCATCTCGCTATAAGTCGAATCCTCATGTAAACAAACGTATGTTCTGCCAGTGGTTTTCGGCCACACTGCCCAAGCTTCTGGTGTCATTGAACCAGTGGTAGTACACTTTACTTACGTGTTACGTTAATCTAACGCGAAGAGAACTCTGACATTCCGCTAAGCCAATGAGAGTCTTAAGTGTCTTTGCTACAGTTGTGCTAAAAGCTAAAACATTGTAGTTCTTGTATCAAATCTCACAGAACAGTCGTTTCGGCTGTGTCTGGCAGTCGTGCCCACATAGACGTATTGTTGGTATGCGTGCTCCGAGTGTAGAAAAAAACTCGTAGAAAGTTAGCATTACACTGGGCAGGGCGAGCTTGGGAGTAGTTTTGAATTTGCCATCAGAGGCGTTGCTCTACGTCATATGCATGCTCCAGTCACACACACGTGACTACTGCTTGTGTTCGACGCCAACGTGCAATAATCACTCACAGAGGGCAGCACTAGCGGTGGAGGCTATATAAAGCTGTCGCGGGATGCGGAAAGCAGTGCAGTCGTTCTAATGCGGGACGGAGTGATTTATCAGGCGTCGGAAACGGCGTGCCGGCCGTTGTGGTCGAGCGGTTCTAGGCGCTTCAGTCTGGAACAGTGCGACCGCTACGGTCGCAGGTTCGAATCCTGCCTCGGGCATTGATGTGTGTGATGTCTTTAGGTTAATTAGGCTTAAGTAGTTCTAAGTCCTAGAGGACTCATGACCTCACATGTGAAGTCCCATAGGGATCAGAGCCATTTGAACCATTTGAAAACGGTGTGATCATTGGATTTCGGGCAAGAGTGAAACCATTTCCCTAACGGCTAAATTTGCAAACTGTTTGCCTGCCGCCGTGGTTAGTGTATTCCGTGTGTGGGAAAATGGCACCAAAAACCGGCTCCGAGGCAACTGCTGTACACCACGTGCTGTAGATGACAGGGGTGAAAGACGGCTGCGGAGACGTCTACGGGAGAATAGACGTGCAACTGTCGAACAACTGGCCGCCCAGATGAATCAAGGGCTACCAACAAAGTCTCCTCAATGACCGTTCAGCGAACGTTGCTGCTCATCGGCGACGAAAGCTGAAATTTGCACAGCGCTGGACATCCACTGAGTAGCAACAGGTGGCCTTTTCAGATTAATCACGTTGGATGCTCCATCGGATGGATAACAGGTGGTGTGTAAAGCGTGAAACGTCTGAAAGCAAACACCCAGCAAGGGTCAATGGGGTCAGGCGGGAGGGGGGAGCGTTATGGTCTGTGGAATGTTTCCGTGACATTTCCTGAGTGATTTCGTCACAACGGATCATCACAAGTATGCACCTGTCCTTGAGTACCACTGCTCCCCCTAGACGCAGTTGGGTTTTCCTAGCGCACGACATCTACCAGCAAGACAATGGAAGATGCCGCACAGCTCGCAGTGTACGTGCGTGGTTCGAAGAGCACAAGAACGAGTTAACCGTACTCCCCTGGCCACCAGGCCCCCCCCCCCCCCCCGGATTCAAACCTAATCGAGGGTCTGTCGGACGACCTCCACTGCGTACTTCGCGCCATCAACACTCAACAAAGAAACCTAGCACAGCTGGCCACAGCACTGGAGTCTCCGTGGCTCCACAACCCTGCTGGTACCTTCCAGAACTTCACTGACTCCTTCCCTGCACGTCTCGAAGCGGTCCGTGCTTCAAAAGGTGGTTATTCAGCCTTTTTACAGGTGGTCAAAGCAGTGCGACTCAAAGCAGCGTGACTGGGCAGCATAGTTGTAGCACAACTTACGTAGGTTGCAAATCAAGGCTTGCTGTTAAGAATCATTTTTTAGGTTTTAGAAGTTGAGCAATTTCGCAGACAGACATATTTTCTTTTTGCGCATGGAAGTCGTTTACTGTAATTATGTGTTACAGCCTGTAGGAAAGAAGGCCAGCATCTAATTCCTTTCTCCCGTTTGCATCATAAAAAACTGCTAGCTTGGTTTGGACTACTGACGAAGGAGTGATGGGGATGGAAGTGGGGGTGAGGGAAGAAAGGGGGTATGAAAACATACGCCTGTTGCGTTGCTGAAGCAGCCATCTCACCATTTCCTTAAAACTATATAGGGAATCAATGGGATACCCAAACATGGACGAATTGCGGTTGGACACCCATTGCCTCTGAGACGCCAGTACGCCCACCACCGTGCCATCTGACTCTGTAGTGACGTTGACAGTCGTAATACGAATACACCTGCAGAAGTCTTACAGAAGAACTACTCCAAATAAAATTTAATAAATTTGGTAGAGGAGAGTTACTGATGTGCTTTCTTTGTGTCCGCGTTGGTAGACAAATCATTTCATCTAATAATTGGTCTGAGTCACAAGCTCACAAGCGGTGTACAGTCGGAAATGACAAGTTACAAAATGCAGGGGTTACATTTTACTATATGTTAGCGAAACAAATGAAAGTTGCTAAGCCAGGCGCTGTGGCCGAGCGGTTCTATGCACTTCAGTCCGGAACAGCACTGCTGCAACGGTCGCAGGTTCGAATCCTGCCTCGGGCATGGTTGTGTGTGATGTCCTTAGGTTACTTAGGATTAACTAGTTCTAAGTCTAGGGTACTGATGACCTTAGATGTTAAGTCCCGTAGTGCTCAGAGCCATTTGAACCATTTGAAAGTTGGTAAGGGATGAAGATAGGCAAAAAATACTGGTTTACAATTCGGCTGCTGCAACGACTCGAAAACTGTAATTTTTATATTATAATATCAGACTGGGAAATTGTATCTGACCAAAGCTACTCTTAGCATTCGCAGAGGATGTTTTTTATGCTGAGAAAACGGAGGAAGAATATGCATTATCCTTTCTTTATCCAAAGACATTAATGTATGGTTATTTTAAATAAGTTCGTAGTTATAAATAACAATATCGAAAAAATATTCTCAGCCGTTTTGTTTTTCAACACGGGGAACGGTGGTATATACATGGCGACAATTATTGAACTGTGTTTAAAAAAATGTAACTTAGTTACAAACTATGGCTTGTACACCCTTTATTCAACACTTAAACGTCACTACAGATGTTCGGATGTAGGTTATGATATGTTTGATACGCCTGTCACCCTTGGCGATGATGCGGCGCATACCATTAGCGAAATTCTGCATGACCCGCTGAAGTGTCGGGACATCAATGCTGTCGAGGACCTCCTGAATGACTGTTTTCAGTTCAGCAATGGTTTTGGAGTTATTGCCGTACACCTTGCCTTTAATACATACCCACAAAAAGGAAGTGTATGTGTTCAAATCCGGAGAATATGGCGGCCAACCGAGGCCCATGCTAGTGGCCTCTGAGTACCCTAGAGCCAGAATGCGGTCCCCAAAGTGCTCCTCCAGGACATCAAACACTCTCCTGCTTCGATGGGGGTCAAGCTCCGTCTTGCATGAAACACATCTTCTCGAAATCAGGTTGACTTTGGATAATGGGGATGAAACCATCTTCCAAAACCTTCACGTACCGTTCGGTAGTCACCGTGCCATCAATGAATATCGCACAGATTATTGCGTGACTGGATATTGCACACCACACAGTCCCCCGTTGGGGGCTGAAGAGACTTTCGTTCGCGAAATGCGGATGCACAGTCCCCAAAATGCGCTAAATTTGCTTATTGACGAACCCATCCAAATGAAAGTGGGCTAAACCAAACCATGTGCATACTAAATGCCAACATGCCTCGCGGCCAACCGTGCATTTATAACGTCCTAACGCAAACGATTCAAAACTTATGATTTCATTACATGTAGTTCAGTAATTGTCACCCAATACTTGGTTATTTGTAAGTACCCCGGCGTTTCAGAAGACGATACGCAAAAGTTACAAGACACACATAGGTGGATAGGGCAAATCTTCAAGTTTTTAACTCACACTGAAGGCCGCTTTGCAAATCTGTGCACTGAGTTGCCTATTTGTTGAAATTCTGTTCCGGCGACGCGTCTAGAGTGCAGAGGGTTAACAAGGGTGCAATCTATAACTGTAGGAATTCTGCCTACCATTAGTAAGCTTGCCTTTACCAGTTGGACATCGATAACATAGCAATAACAAGTAGCAAATCCCCACTTGTTCTCTGATAACCTAACGTGGGACACATAAGTTGCAATGATAGTGGAAGTGTTAACGGACCGTATCTTCGTTTTGATGATAAGATCGTGCAGCTTCGTTCTAGAGCAGAAGAACTGCATCGGCGAGTTGAAGAATTTAAAACAACAAGTTTAAAAGTAGGCTTGAAAAGCAATTACAGAACGACTAGAATAAGGCAAATCAGCACACCGAATTGTGCAAATTAACACATTAACAATGAAACCAACCAGTTGACGACTTTTTGTACGTACGATTGCTGAGAACAACTAGTTCGAAAGCAACAGGAATGAACGTAAGGTTTAGTTCGCACTGAGGAGATACAATAAGCCATACAATTCGTTGTCATAAGGTTCGCCCTACTGACAGATCTCCGTGCGACACTCTCGTTCCCACTGGGGCGGTACAATACGCGATGCGACCTGCGTTACATCAAACAAGACAGGGCGAATCATGTTTCTGGCTCAACTGCCATCATGAGGGCTTGTGAAGGAGACGTTATTGTGGCTTATCAATGTTTAAAGCTCAAACGATTGGAAACGAAAGTACTGGGTGCACCTGCACAATTCTGCTAATATGGAAACATAGTTCGGCTCTGGTTTCTCGTGAGCCCTCTCAACACAAACACAAATTCCACGAATTCAACAGAATGAGTTCAGACAGTTCCCAATTTGTGGATCAACTAGTAGAAGCTACTCTGACAAAACAGTACACAAGTTTTTGAGTTGCCATTTCTCTTGCTGAGAAGCTACTCATTGCAATAAGGTAAGTTGGTAAGAGTATATGAATTACGTTACAAATGTCACCATGAAAAGTTTATTTTTAATGAGACCTTGTAGTGTAGTACTTAATGCAGTGAAGCACATGTATAAATAATTGACATAATTTGGAAAGCTGCAAGTGTTCAGTGTATTACGGTAGCAGGTGAAAGCCGGGTGCGGTGCTTCGCAGCTCATCTCGGCTAAACGCCAACATGTATTACGTATTTATTTGAGACTGGATTCGAAAGAGGTACGGCTTTCTTTCCAGCATTAAGAACAATTTACATTATGGAGCAACATGTGCCGTAAAATGCACCAAACGTGAACCAGCCAGTGAAAACATTTTTCACTGGCAACTTTTTAAAATATGCGCGTGCTTTACTTTGCTTTAAAGTATCAAAATAACTATGGACAGTAACGATAAGAAAACTAGTTCATTGTCAAACTGAGATGCGTGGCTAGAAGACGCCGAATTTTTTAAATTTTTTTTATTTTTGCCGAATAGTATCCTCAAAATCGAATTAGAAAGACTGTGTAGCGGAGAACACCCGCAAATCCGAAAACAGCGGTTTTTATTTTATTTAATTTTTTTACGCGAAAAGTAAAAGCTTTACTGAGAAACTATCTACAGACACGAATTTAGCTTTAATTCATCTACATAATTCAATCTGATTTAATTTTCTTATTATGAGAGTACTGAAGGGCGATCTGTATGATTGTTAAAAACCATTCAAAACCCTAGATCGCACAAAACACTTTTTTTTTAATTCAAGGCAATCGGTTTGGACAGTCTTAGCTATCATCATCAGGTCTGTAAGAAAATGCAATACATGGAATGTGTCTCATAATTTAAGCTGTAACGTTCGATGTAAAGATTTTAGTTTGCCATTAAATATATATATATATATATATATATATATATATATATATATATATATATATATATATATATAAAAACACGTAAGTGGACCTGTACATTTACATACTTTAAAATATTTTGTAGTAAAACGTGTTTTTGTAGTAAAACATTTTCATATTACGCTGAAGGTATGTAAATGTAAAGGTCTATTTCCATTTTTTTAATACTACCAAACTAAAACTTTTACGTCAGATGTTACAGCTCAACTTATGAGACGTATTCCATGTACTGCATTTTCTTACAGGCCTGAAGATGACAGCTAAGCCTGTTGAAACCGAATGTCTGGAATAAAAAAATATTTTGTGTGATCTAGGGTTCCGAATGGTTTTTAACAGATAAAACAATTTTTTGACGGAAATCCGATGACTTGAAATTTCGCTCTTCGAATATCGCACTATAGGAGCTGCATGGAGCGACCTGTCGCGCCGGATGATGCGATAGAGATGTGTATCGGTGAGGTATCGCTGTCGTCCCAGTACGAACCAGTTAATTCGCTTCCACTATGTTTCTGTGCGCTTCGCCGATGCGCGTTGTTTCTTCACCATATCGCGTAACGTAGAGCTTATCGTATCGTCTCAGTGTGAACCGCGCCTATTTCAGTGAGCAACCGAGAGATGCTCGTTTGAAGTAACTTGGAGATATGGGAAAACAGACAAATGTATCGAGGAACAGATCCAATATAAAGATAATAACGTACTTATGACTGCAATGAAAACAAAACAGAGTCGAGCGGGACATTTATCCAGGTGAAATGATGGTAGACGAGCCAAGGAAGTTCCAAGAGGTACAAAAAGATCGAGATGAAGTATTTATAGAGGAGGGGCAGATCAAATTAGATAATGCTAGCGACCTGCCGCGCCTTCGTATATGTAGCGCTAAGTATCTACGGGCGGGCGACTTGTCTGGTGTAGCGACAATAAATTCTGCAGGGTGGTCAGAAAACAGTCTGAAACGCTTGTAAGTGTGTACTGAGAAATAACTGTTAAGAAAAAGTTAGCCAATCAGGCAGTTGCTCGAACAAATTCGAGCGGCCACCCAAATACATTTAGTGTCAGTTGTTCTCATAGCGTAGACGACAGCGCACGAGACTGCTTAACCTTCGATGCTTGCTACCGTCCCGTGACCAATTTTTGTTTCGCTCTCTTATTCCGTTCGAGGAAACCAAACGAAGAACACATTTGGCGACACCATCTCTGGCGGGCAACTTAAATATACACGCGCAACGGCCTAATTGGCTAACTTAAAAACGAATTAACTCGGGAAAGGTGCAACGTATCGTCTTTTTTTCTTAATAAATATTTTTCAGCATAACATACCCTGCAGCACACTTAACAAGTTTTCAGACTGTTTCTGACCACCCTGTATACAGGTTCACGCAGCTAAGACTAGCCATCCTAAATATATCCAGAATTAATATATATATATTGAGGAGCAGTTTTCGACAAGTCAGTATGGCGAATTTCCTGACGTTCATAAGTAATCTGTATCATTTATAGTCGTCAATTACGACACCGACTTTGTTTTTCCCTAATGGAACATTACAGGTTGTCTGTGGCACTTGAAAAAAACTTCTAATTGTAAGAGAACTTCAGCAACGTAATATGTATTGGACTTGAATAAATAGTATTAAGACAACAGTGCTGCAAATCCCTGTCCCGCTGTCAGGAGAAGAGGTTACACAAACGTCTGTCCTGTAATCAAGCACGTCGCTAACGTACTTTTCGTATGTTTACTATCTCGGCTGTCATACCAAGCGCTCAAAATGTTGACTTCGGCACTGCTACACGCTATAAAGTGACTGTGGAGAAACAATACTGTACAATAAATATCATCCGGAGTTAACGGCAGTAAAAGTCCGCATTTCAGCCTTCGGGAGTCGTCGCCGTTTCCTGATAGACCTCTTGTTTTGATTTTCGCCATAGAGGTATGGAAATGTTATGTTTGGTGAATGTGCACACCTTTTGCGTGTCATGAACGACAGTTCCGCTCTCCAAACATTCTCTTAACAGGGTCTGTCACATGTTCGACATGGTAAGGACATCCATAATGTTCCATTATGTCCAGTGGGATGTCCTTCAATAGCTGCGGCAGTAGCGTATCTTACGAACTCGAGGTATTTTGAGCGTATTTAGATGCACATAAAAAAGGGGATTTCCAGTTGACGATTAGTGTGTATTCCGAAGATTGACTTACCCATAATTTGTAAACGGAGCTTCTTCCTTAAACCAATGTTTGCGTAGCTATGTCGCATCATTTCGCACTTTTTGTAGATTATGTTAAGGGAACGGCAACGAATTTTCGAAGATATGAAGTTGTAGATGCAGCGAAATGTGCAGAGGATAAAATGCGATGGAATGTAGTGTTCGCAGAACTCTCCTTTATATGATCCCTCTCGTACTTCCGAGATACCTCCACTGACATTTACGTTATGCTTTGCTGCTGCTAGAATGTTAGCTTCAAAATGGTTCAAATGGCTCTGAGCACTATGGGACTTAACTTCTGAGATCATCAGTCCCCTGGAACTTCGAACTACTTAAACCTAACTTACCTAAGGACATCACAGACATCCATGCCCGAGGCAGGATTCGAACCTGCGACCGTATCGGGCGCGCGGTTCCAAACTGTAGCGCCTACAACCGCTCGGCTCCTCCGGCCGCCTCTTAGCTTCATTTCTTTCATCACTTACTCATCTCTTTCCTTGGCATATTTTGTTCTCCACACTTAGCGTTGCTACACTCCTTTTTATAATGTCTGCAAAGGCAGATCGTCAGTGCTTGTCACGATTTGGATATTCTTCAACATGCAGCCGCACTGTTGCTCTCATAGTTGGGTGACACTCGCCATAAACGATATTCACTTATTCGACTTGTACATCTGACTGTTGTATACATTCTGAATGCCTCAGTAGCTTTACGAGCAAATTATGTGATTGCTACAACAGCATAATACAGACTAATGGGCTTCAGGCGCACAGGACAACACAAGAACCAAACGTAACTTGTGTGCTTGCTTGCATTTGGTATAAAAGGGCGGACGTTTCTGAAACTTCTTCTCCTGACGGTGGAACAGTGATCTGCGGCGGTGTTTATGTTGAAACTACGTGATCAGGTCCCACAAATGTTTCGTCGTTGGAGTTCTCATTGAAGCTTCTTTCAAATGCCAAAGAATAAATGTAGAGAAAAAAGTCGGTGATGTAATTCGATGACAGTAACGATAAAAATTGGTTGCGAACGTCAGGAAATTTTCCATATTGTTCGCTAAAACTTTGCAAAAACCGCACTTCGATATATACAGGGTGATCAAAAAGTCAGTATAAATTCGAAAACTTAATAAACCAGGGAATAATGTAGATAGAGAGGTAGAAATTGACACCCATGCTTGGAATGACATGGGGTTTTATTAGAACCAAAAATAACACCCCATATTGCTAGACGCGTGAAAGATCTCTTGATCGCGTCGTTTGGTGATGATCTTGTGCGCCACTTTCGTCATGCTTGGCCTCCCAGGTCCCCAGACATCAGTCCGTGCGATTATTGGCTTTGGGGTTACCTGAAGTCGCAAGTGTATCGTGATCGACCGACATCTCTAGGGATCCTGAAAGGCAACATCCGACGCCAGTGCCTCACCATAACTCCAGACATGCTTTACAGTGCTGTTCACAACACTATTCCTCGACTACAGCTATTGTTGAGGAGTGATTGTGGACATATTGAGCATTTCCTGCTTTGTCTTACTTTGTTATGCTAATTATTGCTATTGTGAGCAGATGAAGCGCCATCTGTCGGACATTTTTGAACGTTTGTATTTTTTTGGTTATAATAAAACCCCATGTCATTCTAAGCATGTGTGTCAATTTGTACCTCTCTATCTACATTATTTCGTGATTTATTCAGTTTTCAAATTTATACTGACGTTTTGATCACCCGGTACATTCATTCTGGATAGATTTGGGGTGGCCTATTTTAGCTGCGTTCAGCCTGTAGACAAATCGTGAATCAGTCTGTCTGTTAGTGAAAACCGTGTTAAAATCCCTACGGTAGTTTCTGAGATTAACCTTCACATACAGACAGAAAAGTGCGGTGGGAAACTTTAACTGAGTAATATATGTAAAGGTAGGAGTAACGAGAGTGCATATTGCTGAAGGCCATGAAGCGTGGAGAATGAATTCATCCACGAGTGGACGTCAGATGATTGATGGACGAAGCAAGAAAGGGCTGAAGAAGACTGTCGTAGCTCAAGAAAGCTTTCTTCAGCAGAAGTGTCTTAGGAGCAAAGCTTTGCAAAGCGGGCGACCGTATTCGTCGAAAAATCTAGGGAAGAAGAAGCTGGGACCGTATGAAATGAGGCGCTATGAAAGAATAGATGAATTATAAAACGAATAATGAATTGCACAAATAGGTGAAGTAAAGATGGGTATGGAAAATCCTCACCTAAAGGAGGGGTATATTAGAGGGGCATCTGATGCGGTATCCAGAAACAAAAAAACTTAGCACTGGTAGCAGCAGCGGAGATAAAAACGTTGGGGGCAGTCAAAAATTTCGATAAAAAAAAAAGAACAGAGTGTGACGGATTGTGGGAGTAGATAAGATCGGTCAACAGCTTGGTCGCAGCGCATCCGATCTTCGTCAGTTTTTTGGAGGGGTAAAGGAGATTAGATCAGGTTAGAATCTATTCTATCAGGGAAGTAAGAATCTATTTTACTTCTTTGGGCGGGATGAGTGCCCCGACATCTCTGTGCTTGGAGACGAGGGCTACATTGTGATTACTGCTATTAAAAAGACGCCGAATACATGCGAATGAGCTTAAAAATAATGTGACAATAACCTTTGCTCTTTCCTCAGTCATTGGAATAACGAGATAATTTTTACGAGTACATGAGATGAAGAGAGAACCATTCTATTACGCACAGGTAATAGAGATGATTCGTGGTGACACTGAAAAGCAAGATTACAGACACACTGCACAACATCAACTACGTTCAGGAAACAGACTTTCAGGAAATATACGTATGTCAGTTAGCCTTCGATGACAGTCATTCAGCATACGTGTAAAAGACAAACATAAATGTAAGTATAAGGTAGTCTGAACACTTAAAGAACTGAGAAGTGGAAACACATACGCCATATCTGTAAATCAACGCAGCTGACGCCATCATCACCCTCCTGGCATAGAAGGCTAGTAAGCAGTAATAATAATTCGTAAACATCTAACGCCCATCTACCACAACGGGAAGAAGATCCGATACATTAGCTTTAAGCACGAAATACACCACCCTTCTCACTTGAATAAATTATTGTTTGAAGTTATAATTTATGACTAAAATATTCGGTAAAGATTTGGCCTGCTTATGGTTTCCAATAAAACTGCGATTTCAGTCCATAGATTCCGAGCTATATCCGGATTACTATGTTTTTCATCCTCAGAATCACACAAACTCCTTCTTTCTTGGACAAAACTTGTAATTTCTCACTGTCCATATTTCATGTACGAGAAAGTCGGCCGATTCGAAAGAGGAAAACAAAAATCGGCTACATTGTGACCGCGCACCTAATAGCGTACTGATTTGAAAAATCGGCCGATGTCGGTCGTCGGCGAATAATCGGTGGAAATGACCGAAGGGGGTGGGGGGGGGGGGGGGAAGGGGTTGAGCGAGGGGGCATTCTCTGTGACATATCCGCAGTCGAATAACAGTACCAATATTTTCTAAACCCCAGCTGGTTTAATAGAATTAAATGTTTAGTAACTGTCGACTGGGTTTGTATTGTCCATGATGAGAAAATAAACGAATATTTGACGACGATGTTACTATTTGGTTTAATCTAGTCCGAAAGTTGAAGAGCTACCGTTCCTCAGCGAATGCGCAGCAAATCTCAAACATGGTGAATCACTAAAATTTCATTTGAATTTTCTGAGAAAAGTCATTTTCTGCTGTTCCATTTTTCTTCTTCTGCGTGTTAATAAAAACGAAACTGAGGCGGATCAGATTAGCAACAGATGAGAACGCACAGAGAAGTAACATTCACGATGTTTACTTAGTTCCCAACACAAACCGAGGGGAAAAGGCAGCAAGTTTTACTACTCGTAATTGAAATAATCTCGTAGAAAAAAGGAAAAGTGTCGGTTTGTGGGCGAAAGTTTGCATGGTGACGCTTTACGTGTGAAATAGCCACGAAGCTTCCATTGCCTCTATTTGAAATGCAAAGAAAAATAATGTGAGCGAGATTAGATAATAAACAATTTAAATCCTCTCCCGCCGTACTGTTAAATTATTAGCGCTTGTAATTAACTTGAAAAACGACACAACAAAACACTGCCACTGTTCCACGTTCCCTGGCCGTCGTCTTGGAGAGCATCAACAATACACATACATACGTAGTGGATGCTTATAGGCACGTATTCCAATATTTACTCTACACTCTCAGAACCAACGCGCAATGTGGAAAAAATGCATTTGAGATTCTATCAAAACCGTTAAATGTCTTCGTTTCGCATACGAATTCAGTATCGGAAGAACGTCATAGTTTGTACGTCGTACTAGTATACTTTCGCGACTGTGTTACCGGACAACTCACAGGGACAGACTCGTCGCCTTTTCTTTCCTTTCTTTTATTTAAGTTATTAAAGGGTAATACCACCTTCTCTCATGCGCCTTCAAATTTAAACTTCCCAACATTATTCTAAGTCATTAGCGTGATCTTTTCTACTTTTTATTCCCTCGGTGTATTACCTTTGTCAAACAAGTCTCCCAAGATCATGCATCCTCGGACAGTATTCGATGACAAGTTGCCTGAATGTTTCGTAAGCAGGCTTAAAGGCGTATATATCATGAAAAATATCAGTTTGTTGCTGCAAGTGCAAACCGAGTAATTATTGGAATGCACAGATTTCATTGTGTTTGAAAATATCTACGTGTTGACATCCAGGGTGAATTATCAGTCATGTGTTCAGCACTCTAATTATCTTTCTCTGTGTTAGTTAAAAGTATTTCATTAGGAAAGCAAAGAGTAAATTTTGCGTAATTTAAATATTGTGCATAAAAGTAATTTTTATTGTGTGTTACTATGCTATCTAAAGATCATAGTTCATGCCAGTCCGAATCACATGTATGTCATTAAAAGGACTTTAATGTAATTCAGAATACCCTGTTATGAATTTACAAACATGTAATTGAAGCTAATCCTCACTGTTAAATGAAAATTAAATATGGTTAATTTACACTGTCACGCCTGTTGAATTGCGCGGACAGTGAGCTGTGTTGTTTGGAAATATAACAAAAGTTTAATTTACGAAAGCAACTTCAAATAAAACAAGATAAGGCAGCTTGCCGCGCAGTGATTTATTTCAGGGCCACGCAGTTCAGTATTTTATATCCCTGCAGTACGCAGTACAGCAGAGTTAGGCGTTGCGAAGGTACGAATCCGTGGTAGGGTCTAAATGAACATTTCGATAGAAAATTAGGAACAGTATTCATCTGCAAAATTTTCATATCAGTTCAGTAGATTTTTTATTCTGACAGGGCACAGTTTTCAATACTTAATAGTTAATCATTGTGTGTGTTTGTTTCACTTGTAAGCCGATCTGAGTACTGTTCATAAAGTCATAACAATTCTTTGTGTTCAATCTCGTTCACAAATAGTCAGAAGCAGTTTACTTTAATTAGTATCAAACATATCAAAAAGTAACTTGCACAAATACGTTCGTGGCCAAAAGCAGGCTAGCTAAGGCTGTTCTAGATCAGAGTACATAATCGAAATTTAAAGCACGGATTTTCAGATTGCTAACGAATGGTTTGGACGCACACAGTTTCAGCAAAAGAAATATTTTTGCCGTGTGGATAATTGAAAATTAACAATTTCCTATTACTTTCCTTTACTTATATTGGAAAAAGCTTGCTTCTTGCTAAATCTCGTGATTCCAGGCCAGTGGAAAGTACCCTATAGATTCTGATGAGCGAGTATTAAAGTATGTGACATTAATGGCCGTAACTTTGACTGTACTGACTTGGAAACTTCAATTTTTTACACCTTGAAGGGACCGTATACTGTACTTTAATACGTGACACAGATTTCAACTTGACAAGTCTACTCGATCCTGTGCAAAAGGCTTTTTAACAGTCGGGCGGTAGACGGACAACAAAGTATACCTATAAGAGGTTTTCACTGAATAAGATACGGAACCCTAAAAATGAAGTCAGGGCCGAATCCACCACTGGAAACACGCACATGAGGAAGTAGAAATGTATCAGAGCAGCCTTGACCGGTGATTGTACCGTTTTCAAAGATCTGGAGGTCAGTACGCGCATACAACATTATGCCTCGCTACACCGTAACACCTGCACCAACAAGACGATCGTGTTAGACCGTGTTCGTGAATGCATTACGTATTCCCATATCTCCCCATATGAGCTGATCTAATGATCCAGTAGGGTAAGAAGAAAAAAGGGGGATCGATTTTTATAGTTCCGTCGGCATTAGGAACGATCCAAAAATCTTGATCAGTTATCTCAAAGCACACTTGCGCACAGCTCGTGTTGGTTACTTACAACCACTTGCGCACGCCGATTGTTATGCATGATGATAAAGTCATCTCGAGTGACCTTGCATTCAGCGATAAACAACATGCGGTCTACGGCGCTGCAGTCATGGACTGTGCGGCTGGTGCCGGCGGAGGTTCGAGTCCTCCCTCCTTAGGATAATTTAGATTAAGTAGTGTGTGAGCTTAGGGACTGATTACCTTAGCAGTTAAGTCCCATAAGATTCCACACACATTTGAATTTGATAAACTAGGTAGCTGTGGCTGGAGTATGCAGCACTATAAATATCACTGCGCAAAGTGCTCTCGATGTGGATAGTGCTCCACTACTATTGCCTGGAGTTTCTGCGGGTGGTACGGATGGAGCTCTACTTCAGAGAAACATTCCATATGTTAGCATGAGATGGACACAATGTTTGCGCCAGCTGGCGAGTGCTGGTGGACGGTTGCCCAAAATGTGCACTTCAAAGGCTACAGTTCAACCGACGTCGGGCAGCCAGCATCCGTTTATTTCGTACACAGAACACGTATACAGAATAGCTGATGCGATATTCCAAAAAGATGCTATGCGTACAGTAAACTTATCAGTACCGCACAGTACTACTGTAAAGGAAAATGGTGTACTAGAAACGCACTTTACTGTATGTACATGGTACAGTGTTAAAAAAAAAATCAGGCGGAAAATAGGATACCTGCTTGAAACAGCGCAGGTTCTTGTAGTCTTCTCTCGGTCGCAGCTAACGTCGAATGACGTCGAGTACAGGGTATTTCAAAAATATTCATTCGATTTCTCAAGACTATATCTGCTGCGTGAATGATGAGAAAGAAAAACTGAAGTAACCTTTAACTTAGCCATAGGATTACTGAGTTTTTGTTTTCAACCATTCGATATTATAATGATATATTGCCTAAATGGATGCTTATACGCTGATCAGCCAAAAAACTATGACTATTTGCTTAGTAGCTTGTTTGTTCGTCTCTGGAATGAAATAATCATTGATTCTTCATCACTAATACGACTGTTTGTTGGTGGGCATTAGATGTCTACGCACAGGTCACGTAATTCGCGTAAATAACGGGCCGCTGACAGGCGTATGCGGAGATGGCGCCCGATAGCGACCCGGATGGGTTCCGTAGGATTTACATCAGGCGAATATGGTCGCCGAGACATCAACGTCAGTTCACCTAAACGCTGCTCAAACCACTGTAGTACGGTTCTGGCTCCGAGACATGGAAATTATACTTCTGAAAGATGACATCACTGTCGGGGACGACATCAAGCATGAAGGGATGCAGGTGGTTCGCAGCTGTCAGCGTCTCTTCGATTACTATCACAGATCCTATGCAAGCCGCAGTAGAAGTCTCCCGTAGCACACTACCGCTCCCACCAGCCTGTGTCCGTGGAGCACTGCGCGTTCCGAGCCGCCGTTCACCTCGATGACGGCGTTTATGGAGACGACCATCGACCTAGTGCAGCAAAAATGTGACTCACCCGAAGAGCAGACACGTTTCCATTGCTCGACGGTCCTTTGCCCACTGCACGTAGGGGTGGTCTGCTGCGGAGCTCCATGTTCAACAATGTATTCAACAATATACGACTATCGGTGTGCTCCGAAACACTTTATCGTGCACTAGCATTGTGCTAGAGACGATACAGATCACTTTACAGAGTAGACAAGCCTCCGAACCTCACGTCCTTTGAAGAGCCAACCATTTAGCATGTAGTGGTAGTTTCACTGATCTTCTACCTCTTTTCGTGTATGCTCATGACGGTGGCACGTGAAATACGACAGATCGCTGTTTTCGAGACACTCGTGCAGTGCTAATGCTTGAACTTTTCTCTTTCATTTGCAGGTGGTTCCACTGTTCTGCGGTGGTTCGCGCCAGCAGAGAAGTGTTCCGAAAACGGAGTCTGTTAGCTAAAAGTATATGGAGACGACACAACAGACGTGAGCAATGTGAAGCGATGGGTACGGCATTTTCAAGGTGGTGAAAAAGCCACGGTCCGGTCGACCCTGCACAGCTGACGTGGAAACCTGAATGTCAGCTGTAATTCCTTGGAAATAATGTTGGAACACCTTCGTTATTGCAAAGTCTGTGCGGGACGCTTACAGAAGAACAAAAAACTCATCAAATGGAAATTTGTCGAGACATGCTGGGCCAGTATGAAGCTGAAAGTGACAGTTTTCTGAATACCCTCGTCACCGAAGATGAGAGGTGGTGTCATCACTATGAGCCGGAATCCAAAGACAGCCCATGGAATGGCGATATGCGATTTCTTCGTCACAGAAGAAATTCAAGACACAGCCGTCTGCAGGCAAAGTGATGTGCACAGTCTTCTAGAGCAGCCAGGTTGTGATTCTTTTGGATCTACATTAATTCTCCGCAAGCCATGAAACGGTGTGTGGCGGAGGGCAGTTTACGTGCCAGTGTCATTACCTCCCTTTCCTGTTCCAGTCGCCTATGGTTCGCGGGAAGAACGACTTCCGGAAAGCCTCCGTGCGCACTCGAATCTCTCTAACTTTACATTCGTCATCTCCACGGGAGGTATAAGTAGAGGGAAGCAATATATTCGATACCTCATCCAAAAACGCACCCTCTAGAAACCTGGACAGCAAGCTACACCGCGATGCAGAGCGCCTCTCTTACAGAGTCTGCAACTAGAGTTTGCCAAACATCTCCGTAACGCTGTCACACTTACCAAATAACCCTGTGACGAAACGCGCCGCTCTTCTTTGGTTCTTCTCTATCTCCTCTGTCAACCCGACCTGGTACGGATCAATACTCAAGTATAGGTCGAATGAGTGTTCTGTAAGCCACCTCCTTTGTTGATGGACTACATTTTCTAAGGAATCTCAACGTGGCACCCACCTTACCAACAATTAATTTTATGTGATCATTCCACTTCAAATCGTTCCGTACGCATACTCCCAGATATTTTACAAAAGTAACTGCTACCAGTGTTCGTTCAGCTATCATATAATCATGCAATAAAGGATCGTTCTTTCTATGTATTCGCAATACATTACATTTGTCTATGTTAAAGGTCAGTTGCCACTCCCTGCACCAAGTGACTATCCGCTGCAGGTCATTTATACACATTGTGAAAAGCAATGGTCCCATAACACTCCCCTGTGGTACACCAGAGGTTACTGTAACGTTTGTAGAAGTGTCTCCATTGAGAACAACATGCTGTGTTCTGTTTGCTAAAACCTCTTCAATCCAACCACACAGCTGTTATGATATTCCGTAGGCTCTTACTTTGTTTATCAGGCGACAGTGCGGAACTGTATCGAACGCCTTCCGGAAGTCAAGGAAAATGGCATCTACTTGGGAGCCTGTATCTAATATTTTCTGGGTCTCATGAACAAATAAAGCGAGTTGGGTCTCACGCGATCGTTGTTTCTGTAATCCATGTTGATTCCTATAGAGTAGATTCTGAGTTTCCAGAAATGACATGTTACGCGAGCAAAAAACATGTTCTAAAATTCTACAACAGATCGATGTCAGAGATATAGGACTATAGTTTTGCGCATCTGCTCGACGACCCTTCTCGAAAACTGGAACTACCTGTGCTCTTTTCCAATCTTTTGGAACCTTCCGTTCCTCTAGAGACTTGCGGTACACGGCTGTTAGAAGGGGGCAAGTTCTTTCGCGTACTCTGTGTAGAATCGAATTGGTATCCCGTCAGGTCCAGTGGACTTTCCTCTGTTGAGTGATTTCAGTTGCTTTTCTATTCCTTGGACACTTATTTCGATGTCAGCCATTTTTTCGTTCGTGCGAGGATTTAGAGAAGGAAAGGCAGTGCCGTCTTCCTCTGTGAAACAGCTTTGGAAAAATGTGTTTAGTATTTCAGCTTTACGCGTGTCATCCTCTGTTTCAATGCCATTAACATCCCAGAGTGTCCGGATATGCTGTTTCGATCCACTTACTGATTTAACTATGCCCTGGAGCCTGGAGAAACTATGAATTCAGTACCCTACAAGGCGGCATTGACTGAGTTGAAATCCCCACTTTCCAGGGTTAGGCCAGAAAAGAAGACCAGCTTTAACCTTCAACATGATAACGGCAGACCCCACAGCAGTTTTGCGACCACGTAACTCATTGCAAAATTCGGCTGGCCTCTCTTACCATATCTGCCATACTGTCTCGATTTAGCGCCTTCAGACTTCTTTCTCTTTAGGCCTCTGATAGATGAACTACGCGGCGAACATTTTCAAGACTAGGATGGTGTTGACAAAGCTGTAAGAAAGTGGTTAAGGTTCAGTTGGTTCCGATTTTCACAAGCGCGGTATGGAGATTCTGGTTCATCGCTGGCAAAAGTGTGTAACGAATGGTGGTGACTGTGTGGAAAAAAGACAGTCTGTAACTGAAATATTGCTGTATTTACACTATGTGATCAAAAGTATCCTGACACCTGGCTGAAAATGACTTACAATGTCGTGGCGCCCTCCATCGGTAATACTGGAATTCGATATGGTGTCGGCCCACCCTTAGCCTTAGTGACAGCTTCCACTCTCGCAGGCATACGTTCAATCAGGTGCTGGAAGGATTCTTGTAGAGTCCTGCATGACCGAGTAAGCAAGCACAAAATACGAACACACCCTAACTGGATAGGCTACCCGCACTAGTTCTAGTGACCGAGCATAGAAGCCGTGACCGAATAACGTAGCACGTAACTTCAAACACATTACACGTGTCATTATCCGTGTGAGACTGCAGCCAGTACGGGCTTCTCATTTGTGGTGTGTCTCTCTCTCTGTAATCATGCAGTGCGAGGAAGCCAGTGCAGTAAGAAGTAAGACTGAAACCAATGTTTATACATTGAAGAGACGGGAAGGTCTAAAAAGCCAAGTATGGAGCACATTTTTTGTTGGTTGTAGACGAAAACAGTGCGTCTACTGGGTACGAATCGTGCATAAAGTGCTCCACATTATTATGTTTCCCGTCGGGAACCACTCATTTAAAGAAACACAGTTGCAAGAAACCTCACAAAGATACAGCTCCTTCAGGGATACCGGCAGTAATAAAACATCCAACCAGGGTGCCAATGTGATAAAGTCCTTGGAAAATCACTAAAGGATTCCTTGTGCTGCTCACTGTATAAACACAGCACTTAGCCACATTTTCGATGAAGATAACTTCTTGTTAAATCATGCTCCGAACATCGCATCAACAATAAATACTGCAAAATGCATCGTAAGGTACATTAAGAAAAGTGGCCTCTGCTCGTCTTTGAAACCATCGTTAAAACAAGAGGTCTGCACACTCTGGAACAGCTTGTACACTATGCTGGAATCCTTACACACTCAGTATAACGAAGTTGCTGCTTTGCTCACGGCGCTTACAGATTGAAAAATTGAGCATTTTCTGTGACCATTTAAAGAGGCCACAGATTAATTAGAAGGCGAAAAAGAAACGACAGTCCAGTTATTTCTTCTTTGGTTTCACAAACTGCAACAAATATGCAGTGTCTATGACATTGTCTGTCAGGTGAGTAATTACTGCAGTTAAAAGCACTGTTTCATTGTGATACGTGATAGATTTATAATTATCTACCGTAATTGATATGTACTAACAGATATGTATTTTTCAACAGGAGGTACAAAGGATTAAAAATCGAGCCTTGACTTTCGTTTGTGAGAAGATTATGATCAATTCCAGAGATAAAATTGCTACGTTTCTTTGGCCGTCTATCCGTGATCTTAATATGCTTGAAATAAATGAAAAGCAGGAAATTCTTAGCAATGTGCGACAAATGTGTGCTACTTACGCAGGTACAACATGCAATCACTAACATAATCGTTTTTGCATAGTTGGTGGATAGTGTATTATAGAGCAATGGGAATGCTATAATTTGTATAGTATTTCATTAAAGTAAAACATTTTCATTGGGACGTTTCGATGACTTCCACATCAGTTCTGTGTTACTTCTCTCTTTTGTTTATTGTCATACATCCTTCAAGTACTGTGTCATCACCACCCAGAAAGAGAGATCGTTTCAAGGAACGGAGGAACAACAGATCATCCGCAGCAGATGAAGTAGATCTCTACATTTTAATGCACCCCGAAGATGAGGATGATATCTTAAAGGGGTGGAGCAGACATGAAACAGATCTGCCAGGCCTGGCTGCAGTTGCAAGACGTATCTTATGTATCCCAGCAACAAGCGCACCTACTGAAAGATGCTTTAGTAAAGCCGGCCTGTTACCAACATATCGCCGCAGCCAATAAAATCCGGAACGCTTTAGTGATTTACTGCTGATCAACAATAACTATAATTTTGTTTCTGTTGCAAAGAAGTGAAAAGTATGACAAGTTACGTCTGTAAGTGTTTAATGTTCTTTGTATGCTTTCTTTATGAAGATCGTTGTCTTCTAGATTACAGGGAAAGCACTTATTTAACGTTTCTTATTAACGAAAGGAAAAATAAATCTTCTGTTTGGAAATGAGACTCGTCTTCTATCCGCGATTGTACTGAAATATCGTTTTACTTTCCAATTTAGCTGTGTCACGTACCCGTTCTTGGAAACGTTACTTTTGTATTAATATAGAGAGAGGCCTTGGATTTGTACACTACAGTGCAGCGAGCCAGGGCGAAGCGAAGTGAGACGTTAGCGGTGACCGGTCATGCTCGGTTGTCCGTGTGTCCTGAATCCGGGTAACAGACATGGGAAGAGTACGTGACCGAGCCGAGTCGAGTGGCGCCGGACACAAGCGGCTCGGTCACCGCGTCAACAGGCGAGCCGTGACCGGTCAAACACAGGGCGTTGCAGCACTCTAGATTCTTGGGGAATGGCAGGCCATTCTTCACGGGGTGCTGCACTGAGGAGAGGTATCGATGTCGGTCGGCGAGACCACGAATTCGGCGTTCCAAAGGTGTTCTGTAGGATTCAGGTCAGAACTCTATGCAGGCCAGTCCATTACAGGGATGTTATTGTCGTGTAACCACTCCGCCACAGACCGTGCATAATTAACAGGCGCTTGATCGCGTTAAAAGACGCAATCGCTATCCCCGAATTGTTCTTCAACAGTGGGAAGTAAGGTGCTTAAATCATCAATATTGGCCTGCGCTGTGATAGTGCCACGCAGAACAACGAGGGATGCAAGCCCCCTCCATGAAAAACACACTATAACACCTAAGCGTCCGAATTTTACTGTTGGCACTACACACGTTGTAGATGACGTTAGGCGGGCATTCGCCATACCCACACCCTGCCATCCGATCGCCGCATTGTGTATCGTGATTCGTCACTCCACACTACATTTTTCCCCTGTCCAATCGTCCAATGTTTATGCTCCTTACACCAAAGTGTGGCGTCGTTTGGCATTTACCGACGTGATGTGTGGCTTATGAGCAGCTGCTCGACCATGAAATCCAAGTTTTCTCAACTCCCGCTATCTGTCATAGGACTTGCAGTGGATCTTTATGCAGTTTGGAATTCCTGTGTGATGGTCTGGATAGATGTCTGCTTATTACACATTACGACTCTCTTCAACTGTCGACGGTCGCTATCAGTCAACAGATGAGATCGGCCTGCACGTTTTTGTGCCGTGCGTGTCCCTTCATGTTTCCCCTTCACTATCACATCGTAAACAGTGGACTTAGGAATGTTTAGGACAGTGTAAATCTCGCGTACAGACGTATGACACAAGTGACACCCAAAGACCTGGACACGTTCTAAGTCCCTGAGTTCCGTGGAGCGCCCCATTCTGCTCTCACACGATATCTAATTAGACTACTGAGGTCGCTGATATGGAGTACCTGGCAGTAGGTGGCGGACCCCCATGGAAAACGAAGTGATCGTAACAATTAAACTTTGTAGAAACGTTTGTAACGCAGAAGAGAAATAACGCATAAACCATTGAAAGAAGCACATTGTAATTTTCGTACGACAAGGTACCACTTGTTATTCCGTATCCAAGATCCAAACGCTGTTCAGTGTGACGATCATATGCATCCACTGCAGGCTGGAACCGCAGTAGAGATAAGATTTGACAATTGTCTGCAGTACTTGTCGAATTGTGGACCACGGAACATTCAGCTGTCCTGACCAAGCTTGTTTACTGCTTGAAAATCGCATTTGCGCCAAGCGTTTTCAATCATGCCAACAGTAACTTCTTCAACAATTTGTGCATCAACACTAGCTCAAGTAGCGAAAGTTTAGTGATAACCACCCTGAGCTTTACACAATTACGTCTAGGGTCAAAGTTTTCATTCACGTTTGACAAAAGATCAGTGTCCCACCCGCCGAATGCACGACAGACATCCAGCCCAGGCAACGGTTAAGTTTGTCCCATCCTTTTTCGAGCGCGCCTAGAGTAACTGAATTCAGTGCAGTTACTATGCAGCTCCATATTTGGCCCAAAGTTGGAAGAGGAGGGACACAGATGGAGTCATTCAAAAGAGCCACAAAAAGTCTCCCGTACTGTGAGCCCAGGCGACCTTCGAAGCCAGTGATGCTGTCATCGAATACTCTGAGCTGTAAGAGGTACAGTGATGAAAATGACGCCACACAGTCGTAATTGAATTACACCCGTTGTATCCTGTATTTCTACTTGGAAATCTTTCTAGATGTATTGTCCGTAGTTTGTGGTCTAGTGGTTAACCTCGCTCCCTCTAGGTTGGTTTGTTGATTCGGATGAGGAGACTAAACAGCGAGGTCATCGATCCCAACAGATTAAGGACTAGATCGCAGTTCAGAGATATTCTTAGCTCGGGGTCTATGTATGGCGCTTATAGCTGAAACAACCCGTTTTCGGTTATCGGTTTTCTTCCGTATTTTTACCTTACCTCTGAAAATAACATGTTAGTGGATTAACCGATTTTTTGGTTTTTATTCCTTTTATTTATGTAATTATCATAGAAATGGAACAAAGGTCGGAAAATGTTGACTCTCTGAGTTTCAAGATACACAGAATAATAAATAAATAAATAAGCAAGCTGAATAGGCAAATAAAAGAAACCTTGATCCGTCTACCGTTCGCTGCTTTCCTCGAAAAGTGTTAAGTGGTTGAATTCAAATCACCGGTATTCTCCAACTCATTCCAATTTTTTTGAAACCCTGCTCAAAGCACACTTTGTAATAGGATATCTTATCACTATTTTGACATTGTAAATAGTCCGTGCCAAAGGGTGAAAACCAAAGTTGAAGAACTCTGTTTTGCGTGTTAATTTTTCCATTTTCATGGACTAGACGCAGATAAAGGCATATTATGTAGACGCAGGCAACGGATCAGCTTCCTTCTGTTTTATTGTATGCTATGATGAGTTGTCATAATTTTAATTTATGATCGTTACCTTAATTTCCTTCAAATGGTTCAAATGGCTCTAAGCGCTATGGGACTGAGGTCATCAGTCCCCCAGACTTAGAACTACTTAAACCTAACTAACATAAGGACATCACACACATCCATGCCCGAGGCAGGACTCGAATCTGCGACCGTAGCAGCAGCGTGGTTCCGGACTGAAGCGCCAAGATCCGCTCGGTCACACGGCCGGTCATAATTTCCTTCCTCTTTTATTATTTCATAGGAATGACAATCTTTAATCTTTTATAGCAAATGAAGCATTGTACTTAACTGCTATGTCTCTTTGTAAAAATATTTCCAGGCTAGGGTTGGTGCCTTTCTGCAATACAACGAATTTCCGACGGTAACAGCGAGAAAGGACTGTTTAGACCAGATGGGGGCAAGTCTTTTGTACACTGCAGGTACACACATGCCCTAACCCACAACACACGACACACGGCAGCAGGGACATTATTGCTTCAGCAATGCTGTAACAATTCTTATTCTATGTGTTCGTTGCTCGTTTCTGTCGGCATTGTTATTAAGCTAGTAGTGATCGATTTCCCCATTTTCTGTAATGATGCAATATTTCAAACCAACGCAAATTTTACGAATAAAAATTACTCCATTTTTAAAAAAGATTGATTTAAAAGCGAAAAGTTTTAACACTGCTGTTGTAGCAAATTGATATTTTGGTTTTTTACTCGGTTTTTAGTAAAACATAAAAAACACCCGTTATAACAGAGACCAAACAAATACCGAGGAATACCGGCTATTGGCAGCCGGCGTGGCCGAACGGTTCTAGACGCTACAGTCTGGAACCGCGCGACCGCTACGGTCGCAGGTTCTAATCCTGCCTCGGGCATGGATGTGTGTGATGTCCTTAGGTTAGTTAGGTTTAGGTAGTTTAAGTTCTAAGGGACTGATGACCTCAGAAGTTAAGTCCCATAGTGACAAAAAAAAAAACGGCTATTCATAACTAAAATAACAGCATCCGTCTGGGTGTTCGTGTTGTCCTTCTTTATTTCGCATCATCTTCGCCGAAGTGCAATTCGGCGAGCTAGCGTCAAATAGAAAGACCTGAACCAGGTGGCCGTACAACCCCAGAGACAACTACATATCTCGAAAACGACGCACAGTGCGTAAAACATATTCTAGGTGAAAACTTGGTGTTGGGAAAGTGGACATCTGTCTATGCTACAACAGCACACACAAAAAATAGGTACGGTTATTCAAATCACTGTTTTCTGTTCGTGATAGGTGGCCCTCTAATCGACAAATATCCAGTGTACCTGTTTTCGCAATTAAGAACCGACGCACTTGATTCGGTATTTCATTTACGATGTAAATGTAAACCTTTGTGCCCCAAAGTTTGATATTTATGTTTAAAATTTTGTTGTACAGTGCAAAATGATTAGCCTTTTGTGTCTGGTTAGCAATACGTTTAGCGCTACCCCGGAACAGCGACGTTGTTGTATTTTTCTGTTCCCATCGTGATGCTTGATATCGGTGAGTCCTGTAGCCTGTCATCATTGGGGTGCTTGATTTCGTTAAGCCCCTTCCTTGCCTCTCCATGGCAGGTGCACCTGCCACTATCACTTCATGAGCATTTTATCTTGTTGCAATAGTTGTGGTTTGTATTCCGCCGGTAGCCTCATAGCGGCCAGCGCCTGAGTTTCGATGGTCAGATTGAAGCACACACCGGAATCAATCACCCTGATGGCGGGGTCGAGGGCAACCACCGAAATCAAGTATTCCGCTGGTTTGGGGAGCCACAACAATCAACCCCTTATGGAAGAGAAAACTACGTTACCACAAAAGTAACTTATCTGGCAGAAATTTCGATGTGCAGCCATATTATTCGTAGTGTACAATCACATTTACAACACTCAAGTAACGTTTGAACATCAATATCAATCATTAGAACACACAGGTTTACATTTACGTAGTAAATGCATCGGTTCTTAACTCTAGAAACAGGCACATTTCATATATGGCGATTACAACGTCATCTACCACGAATGGAAAACAACGGTTTCAGTAAATCGTACGTACGTTTTGGCGTAGAATCCGAAAATGCAATAAATTCGGGGATTCCGTCTGAAAATACAAAGTTGACTCCGCCCATGCGGACGAGTGCTTAGCAGCTGGTCAATTGTAGCACAGACAGGTGTCTCCTTTACTAATATTAACTTTTCGCTAGAATTTTTTTTTTCGTACAATGCGTCGTTTTCGAGATAGTTAACTGTCTGAAGTTAAAACAAATGCCCTGTATATAATGTAATGCCATATGATCATTTCATTTATTTCTATGTGCAATAGAGCAGAGTCCGCCCCGATAGCTGAGTAGTCAGGAGTCTGTCACGCCAAGGGGCTCGGGTTCGCTTCCCGGCTGGGTCGAAGATTTTCTCACTCAGGGGCTGGGTGTTGTGTTGTCCTCATTATCATTTCATCATCTTCAGTGGAAGGCAACGGGAAACCACCACTGGAATCACTTCCATAGACGTGGACCTCTCTGACGAGGCTTCCCCCATGACAAGACCTGTCGTAAGGCAGAACACAAAGTACGTAAAAGTAAGTAGTAGAGCAGAAACTCTTCTATAGCCATCAGCTTTACCATATGGAAGCAGCACATCAGTTCATTCATTAGTTGCGCAATAGTACCTTTCATAACGCCGTCAACAACATTACTGCGGTTGTACATAACACATTATAGCACACATCACGAGAACAAGGGACTACGGGAAGTGCATGTAGAAGAAAGCTACTAAACGCTATCTGTGAATTCAACTTGCAGTGATGGTCAGTAGGTTCAAAAAATGGTTCAAATGGCTCTGAGTACTATGGGACTTGACTTCTGAGGCCACCAGTCCCCTAGAACTTAGAACTACTTAAACCTAACTAACCTAAGCACATCACACATCCATGCCCGAGGCACGCTTCGAAACTGCGACCGTAGCAGTCGTGCGGTTCCAGACTGTAGCGCTTAGAACCGCTCGGCCACCCCTGCCGGCTCAGTAGGTTCCTTACATAACGAGGCTTGCAGACAATCCGAAGACACATCGACACCACTGTCCCCAATCTTTGAACTCCACAGCGCCGAAATTAGACACTACCAGTCCGGTGTTCCCCATTCAAAAATGACCATTTTACCACTCTGCACAGCATACTGTATATGACCTGTAAAAATTCCATGTCAAAATGACCTGGTGGATAACTTTAGTAAAGAAGATCTTTGCGAATTATACTTCTGTGTACAGCATGTCCCAGGACGAAATGGTAATATTCAGGGCTGTGAGAGAAACCATCATTCGAAGCAAAACATGGGATCTCAAATGCATACCTTAAGCGCAATGGGAACTTCTTCATTTTCGATACTGTGAAACAAATATCTTCCACTGCAGACTCTTTGCTTTCCATATTTTCGGAACAGGCGGAATGGGCCAAAGCAAGAAAAAATGTGCTGCGAATGTTGGCTCTAAAGTGCACACTTTAAGAGCTATGAGCCGTTGTTCAGTAGAAGAGTTGTTTGCACTTTAGAGCCCATGTTTACTGGAAATCTTTTTCTTGTTTTGGTCCTTACTACCACCTCTCAAAATTTGGAAAGCAAAGACCTTGCAGAAGAACAGGTTTGTTTCACAATATCGAAGATGATGAGATGCTCGTAGATCTTAAGATAGGCATTTATGGCCCATGTTTACTAGGCTTTTCTTCTTCGATGATCATTCTTATCATATCTCTGAATATTGTGTATTCCCCCAGGGACACACTGTACACGTAAATCGTACCGTGGGAAAATTTGTAGCTACATGCAAGAAGACCCGTAAGGAATTGATACTTGGTACAGTTGATCCTGAACATGAGCGAGCATAACGATTTGTGTGTGTACAGGAGAAAGATCATTATTGTTAGATTACTCATTTGACGATTAGTCAATGGAAGCAGTTACATTGTTTGTAGGAGTATATATCCAATACGATTTAAATGCGGAAAGGACGGCTTCATGATGATGATGATGATGATGATGATGATGATGATAATGATGACTTGATTTAACCATCGACTTTTCACTTTCAGGAAGAACTTCGGAGTTTGGTGAAGATCGTTTAAACGCATTAACCCACAATGTTCCAAGTCAGTGTAAACGAGAACTGAGAAATGTGATGAACTTCGATCATTCCAGCATCGTGCGACATTTGCATGCAATGAAGAAGGTTCACAAATTAGGTGTAAAGGTACTGTGTGCTCTAAGCCAAAATCACAAAAATCAGCGGGTGCCAGGGTGCCATATGTGCACCTCTGCTTGATTGTCGCCAACTGACTCGTGAACAACATTGACCATTCCCGTTATGTATTGTTATTGATGCCAAGAAATGGTGTCATCATGCAAACAAAAGATAATGTTACGCATCTGGTGGAATAGCGACGGTGTGCTTCCTCGAGGTGTAATCACCACTGTTAGCACTGACTGTCAACAACTGAGACGGCACTCCAAGAACAGCCGCCAGGAAGACTGCGCGAAGTTACGTGACTCCACGATAGCGCCGCCCGCACTTTGATAGGTTGACAAAAAATACTATACTGGTGTTGTTTTGGCAAGGCATTCCGCACCCATATTATTCATCTGCTCTTATATACTCAGATTTACACCTTTTCCGTCGAGGAATTTCGTTTCCGGATGGAAATACGCTCCGAACGTGATTAGACGAGTTTCTCAAAACGAGGTGATTTCTACAGTCGCGGAATCGAAAAGTTACTTCAGCGTTTGGCAGGCTGTTGTAAAGACTGAAAGAGAATGTAAACACATAAAAAAAAGTTTTGCATTTCCTCGGTTCCGAGAGTTCCGAAACCAGTACAGAAAAATGGAATAGGTATCAACACAAACATAATTTCCGCCATTTTTATTTCTCATGAAAACCAATCATTGTTTGTCATACCACCATACAGCGAGACCTTCAGAAGTGGTGCTCCAGATTGCTGTACACACCAGTACCTGTGTAAGTAGGATGTTTAGGTTTTTTTATTGGTAACGCCGCCGCCACGTAGCGCTCTGCATGAAAATCACTGGATGTGCCATGTGCAGTCTGTGGCTGGTTTGCATTGTTGTCTGCCATTGTAGTGTTGGCCAGCGGCAGCTGGATGCTAACAGCGCGTAGCGTTGCGCAGTTGGAGGTGAGCCGCCAGCAGTGGTGGATGTGGGGAGAGAGATGGCGGAGTTTTGAAATTTGTAAGACTGGATGTCATGAACTCATATATATATATATATTATGACTATTAAGGTAAATACAGTGTTTGTTCTCTATTAACATCTTTCATTTGCTAACTATGCCTATCAGTAGTTAGTGCCTTCAGTCGTTTGAATCTTTTATTTAGTTGGCCGTAGTGGCGCTCGCTGTCTTGCAGTAGCTTGAGTAACGAAGATTTTTGTGAGGTAAGTGATTTGAGAAACGTATAGGTTAATGTTAGTCAGGGACTATTGTAGGGATTATTGAAAGTCAGATTGCGTTGCGCTAAAAACTATTGTGTGTCAGTTTAAGCACAGTCGTGTATAATTTTTCTAAGGGGACGTTTCACCTGTAATACCCAGCAGCACGTCCTCTTGCGTTGATGCATGCCTGTATTCGTCATGCCATACTATCCACAAGTTCATCAAGACACTTTTGGTTCACATTGTCCCACTCTTCAACTGCGATTCGCCCGCATCTCGTGGTCGTGCGGTAGCGTTTTCGCTTCCCGCGCTCGGGTTCCAGGGTTCGATTCCCGGTGGGGTCAGGGATTTTCTCTGCCTCGTGATGGCTGGATGTTGTGTGTTGTCCTTAGGTTAGTTAGGTTTAAGTAGTTCTAAGTTCTAGGGGACTGATGACCATAGATGTTAAGTCCCATAGTGCTCAGAGCCATTTGAACCATTTTTTGAACTGCGATTCGGCGTAGATCCCTCAGAGTGGTTGGTGGGTCGTGTCGTCCATAAACAGCCCTTTTCCATCTGTCTCCGGCATGTTCGATAGGGTTGAAGTCTGGAGAACATGCTGACCACTCAAGTCGAGCGATGTAGTTATCCTGAAGGAAGTCATTCGCAAGATGTGTCCATGAAGACGAATGTCTCGCCAATACGCTGCCCATATGGCTGCACTATCGGTCGGAGGATGGCATTCATGAATCATACAGCTGTTACGGCGTCTTCCGTGACCACCAGCGGCGTACGTCGGCCCCAAATAATGTCAGTTCAAAACAGCAGGGAACCTCCACATTGTTGCACTCGCGGGACGGCGTGTCTAAGACGTTCAGCCTGCCTCCAAACGCGTCTCCGACGATTGTCTGCTTGAAGGCATATGCGACACTCATCGGTGAAGAGAAGGTGATGACAATCCTGAGCTGTCAATTCGGCATGTTATTGGGCCCATCTGTACCGCGTTGTGTGGCGTCGTGGTTGCAAAGATGGACCTCGCCATGGACGTCCGGAGTGAAGTTGCGCGTCATGTAGCCTATTGCGCACAGTTTGAGTCGTAACACGACGCTCTGTGGCTGCACGAAAAGCATTATTCAACATGGTGGCGTTGCCGTCCGGGCTCCTCCAAGCCGTAATCCGTAGGTAGCGATCATCCCCTCCAATAGTAGACCTGGCGTGGCCTGAGCGAGGCATGTCATCGACAGTTCCTGTCTCTCTGTATCTCCTCCATGTCCGAACAACATCGATTTGGTTCACTCCGAGGCGCCTGGACACTTTCCTCGTTGAGGGCCCTTCCTGGCGCAAAGTAACAATGCGGACGTGATCGAACTACGGGATCCCCTCCGTCTAATAGGCGCTGCCCATGCATGGTCGTTTTCGTTTTTGGGCGGATTTAGTGACATCTCTGAACAGTCAAAGCGATTGTGTCTGTGATACAGCATCCCCAGTCGACGTCTTTCTTCAGAGGTTGTGGGACCGGGCTGATGCAAAACCTTTTTTGATGTGTGTATAATTGATGACTCCAGTCTCTGTTATGTGCATCTGCTGCTTAACTTAAGGAAAAATACTACGAACTGATGCACCAATCTAATGATAACTGATGAGTGCACATCGACCTAGCGGTTATCGACCCCGTCTGGTGTAATGTTTGTGTTTTAGAAGCTTGTCTTGTTATCTTGTGTTCTCTCCCGTTTGTACAACGACCTGCCTGAGAAGACGGGCGAGCTGGGCCTGTCGATAGTTGGAGAGTAAAAGGGCTCGTACCAAGAGCGGCAGTTCATATTTAATGAAAGAAAAACTGTGTAATCCTGCTCTGAGTACACGCCTCCAATTATAACCATTATCTCTTGATGCATTTGTAGTTGCGTGAGTGGTGGCTTAATTTCAAATCCACGAGTTTGTTTAATGATCCTGTGTTGAACTATTGCAGAAGTTAGCTCTAACGTCATTCACTTGTCAGTTTGAATTTGTTTTAGAGTTTTTTTTTATTCTATTAGAATAATGTTTTATGAGAAACTTTGTCCTAATTTTTTTTTTTTTTTTTTTGGTAGATGCCGGCTTAGAGTAAGGCGAAAGGTTATATTCTGGCCTAGTTATTATTCCTTGTATGTTTTCAGTTACCTTACCATTGTGGTTCGAAATGTGTTGGCTATGAAACATTTGCGGAAGGAGCCGCTACAGTGTGAGTTACGTATTCGCGGCGAAGGGGACGAGGGCAACGTGGCCAAGTTGAGTCAACGGCTACGGAGCGTGTTGGACAAACCGGTAAACATCGTAGCAAGCGCGACGGGAGAGGTGAGTACCACGCGCACGGCATGCCTTTCCTTGCTTGGTGTTGTGAAAGAGAGTGTCCATTTGTTAGAGGGTTCCATCCAGTTACAAGCTCAGTTACACCGTCCACACGCTCTGGTAGATCATGTTGCCAATCGTATTAACGATATCCAGGTTCTTTGTAAAGATACTAAACATCTGCATGATACACAGCTATTGCAACAGGAACTTATTACCGTACAGAGGACTTTCTTTTCTCTTAAATGGCAGGAAAGTGAAGGGAAGGAAAGTGTAGATATTACTAGAGCGCCAGTGCAGAAGTTGGTATATGGTTCAAATGGCTCTGAGCACTATGCGACTTAACTTCTGAGGTCATCAGTCGCCTAGAACTTAGAACTGCTTAAACCTAACTAACCTAAGGACATCACATACATCCACGCGCGAGGCACGATTCGAACCTGCGACCGTAGCGGTCGCTCGGCTCCAGACTGTAGCACCCAGAACCGCTCGGCCAGTTCGTATATCTGAACAATTTAGTAAACTTCCGAACTCTTTGTTACCACTACTTCAAGGAGTGCGTAGGTTGTCAGTTAAAGATGTGAATCATGTTAACGAGCTCCTGTGGTTAGTTGTCGAATTGCAGAACCAGCCTCGTGTATTGCAAATTCAGGAAGAATTGATATGTCAAATAATTTTTCCAGTCGTCCGCCGTGGCCGAGTAGTTCTAGACGCTTCAGTCAGGAGCCGCGCTGCTGATACGGCGCAGGTTCGAATCCTGCTTAGGGGACTGATGACCTCAGATGTTAAGTTGCATAGTGGTTAGAGCCATTTGAACCATAATTTTTCCACTAGCCGAAGGACAGTTGAGTCGGTTGATAATTGATGTGCTAAGCAGGGGTGGTCCTTGTCTCCGTCAGAAGATTTTAAGAGATTGTTTGGGGGACCGTAGGCGTAAGGATCTTGTTGATGATTATTTTTATCGGGTTTAGGCCAATGATGAGACATTATCCGATTACGTAGATAGAGTAAGAATGGCTATGGTAGGCTTGTATATCGACACATCTGATGTAGAAGCCGTGGGTAGCATCGTGAAAGGTATGCGCCCGCAAGATCGGTCTCGGACAGTATTTTTAGAAAGGCCGCAATCGTTTTCCGAGTTTGAGAAGTTGGTAGTCGGAGTAGAAAATGTGAAGTTTTTTGATGGTAAACGTGAGAAAGAGCGGATGCTCGAAGAAAACAACGAAGGTGCTGGGTTCCAGGCCAATTTTAGCTGAGGGCCCGCGGGGCTTTAGATGTGGCAGTGCAACGGATTTTGTGAGTGGCTGTCCCAAACCGCATGAGCGTTCCATAAACAGCTGACGCCAGAAGAAAATTCAGGGGAGCTCGACCTCCTCGGGGTTCTCGTAAAATATGTGCGGCCGATACCTCTCTCCTGCCTTTTGCCTGGATGTCGGTGGGTTCTGAACCTGTGTGTAGTTTGCTTGATTCAGGAAATACACTCCAGGAAATTGAAATAAGAACACCGTGAATTCATTGTCCCAGGAAGGGCAAACTTTATTGACACATTCCTGGGGTCAGATACATCACATGATCACACTGACAGAACCACACGCACATAGACACAGGCAACAAAGCATGCACAATGTCGGCACTAGTACAGTGTATATCCACCTTTCGCAGCAATGCAGGCTGCTATTCTCCCATGGAGACGATCGTAGAGATGCTGGATGTAGTCCTGTGGAACGGCTTGCCATGCCATTTCCACCTGGCGCCTCAGTTGGACCAGCGTTCGTGCTGGACGTGCAGACCGCGTGAGACGACGCTTCATCCAGTCCCAAACATGCTCAATGCGGGACAGATCCGGAGATCTTGCTGGCCAGGGTAGTTGACTTACACCTTCTAGAGCACGTTGGGTGGACGGGATACATGCGGACGTGCATTGTCCTGTTGGAGCAGCAAGTTCCCTTGCCGGTCTAGGAATGGTAGAACGATGGGTTCGATGACGGTTTGGATGTACCATGCACTGTTCAGTGTCCCCTCGACGATCACCAGAGGTGTACGGCCAGTGTAGGAGATCGCTCCCCACACCATGATGCCGGGTGTTGGCCCTGTGTGCCTCGGTCGTATGCAGTCCTGATTGTGGCGCTCACGTGCACGGCGCCAAACACGCATACGACCATCATTGGCACCAAGGCAGAAGCGACTCTCATCGCTGAAGACGACACGTCTCCATTCGTCCCTCCATTCACGCCTGTCGCGACACCACTGGAGGCGGGCTGCACGATGTTGGGGCGTGAGCGGAAGACGGCCTAACGGTGTGCAGGACCGTAGCCCAGCTTCATGGAGACGGTTGCGAATGGTCCTCGCCGATACCCCAGGAGCAACAGTGTTCCTAATTTGCTGGGAAGTGGCGGTGCGGTCCCCTACGGCACTGCGTAGGATCCTAGGGTGTTGGCGTGCATCCGTGCGTCATTGCGGTCCGGTCCCAGGTCGACGGGCACGTGCACCTTCCGCCGACCACTGGCGACAACATCGATGTACTGTGGAGACCTCACGCCCCACGTGTTGAGCAATTCGGCGGTACGTCCACCCGGCCTCCCGCATGCCCACTATACGCCCTCGCTCAAAGTCCGTCAACTGCACATACGGTTCACGTCCACGCTGTCGCAGCATGCTACCAGTGTTAAAGACTGCGATGGAGCTCGGTATGCCACGGCAAACTGGCTGACACTGACGGCGGCGGTGCACAAATGCTGCGCAGCTAGCGCCATTCGACGGCCAACACCACGGTTCCTGGTGTGTCCGCTGTGCCGTACGTGTGATGATTGCTTGTACAGCCCTCTCTCAGTGTCCGGAGCAAGTATGGTGGGTCTGACACACCGGTGTCATTGTGTTCTTTTTTCCATTTCCAGGAGTGTAGTATATCGTTACTCGATTGCAAATTCTATATTAATAATAAAGTTTGTGCAGGTTTACCTCTCTTACAAGTAACAGAAAGTGACTGTCGGTCCTAGGCTAGTAAAAAATTAGATGTTGTAGATTGCATCAAGTGTAAACTCAGGATAGGTGTGTTTACTTGGCCTTGGCAATTTTTGATTATTTGGGGCATGACAGTACACGTATAGCTGGGCCATGATTTTCTCGTACGAATTGGTTGTGTTTTAGATTATGCATGGAAAGAATTTTTTTTAAATTCCATCCTGAAGAAAAATTACAGTTGTGTGACCGTAAACATAAGAATAGTGCGTACCATGTGGTTCCACTTTTGATGTTAGACATTTGTCTTGCGATCAGGCCAGTTCCCGGATGTGTTTTCAGAAAAGATGGGGGTAAGACATGAAGTGTCCTATAAGATAAGGGTGCGCGATTCTAAGCCAGTCAGACAATCGCCTTATCGGCTCTCTCCACCCAAGGCGAAGGAATTACGTAAGATCGTAAGCAAGTTGCTGGAGGCTGGTGTTATTAGACCATCAGCGTCACCATGCGCTTCTCCAATTTTTTGGTACCAAAGCCTAACGATGCGGGGCTTAAGCCGGTGGTAGACTACCGTTTGCTTAACCAGAAGGTGGTGTTAGAACCTGTGCCTCTCCACGCTTTACACACTTGTTTTACGTGGTTTGCGGGTGCACGTGTGTTTTCCGTAAATCAGGCCTGCTGTCAGATCCCGCGGTCTGAGGAATCTAAATCGTTAACGGCTTTCTGTACTGATTATAATTTGCATGAATTCAACCGTGTACCTTTTTGGTTGGCTACTAGGGCGGCAGTCCTGTCCACCTTTTAGACTCAATGTTTGTCGAGTTTAAATTTAAATTTGTATACAATTACCGTCATGATGTGGTGATCTATAATAAGAATTTTGAGGAGCATATTGAACATCTGAAACCAGTGGTCACACGGTTAAGGGAAGCAGGTCTTGCGGTGAAACCAGGCGAAGTCAAGTTAGCTAAAAGTGAAATTTCCTTTCTGGGACACATTGTGTCGGAAAAGGGCGTGACGATTTGATCAATCAAGAACCAGTGCTATTCACAGGTTCCCAATCCCCGTAATAAGAAGGAAGTTGCTCGATATATTGGAATGTGCAATTTCTTTCGTAAATTTGTGCAAAATTTTGCTGTGTTGGCAGCTCCTCTTAATCAGTTGAGAAAGAAAGGGGATAAATTTCACTGGGGTGATAGCCAGCAGGCTGCGTTTGAAGCGCTTAAAAGATCAATTAGCAGTGCGCCAGTATTAGGAATTCCCGACTTTAATTTGCCATTTGTTGTCCAGACCGATGCATCAAATGCCGGCATTGCTGCCGTTTTGCTACAAAAGCAGGAATGCGACCGCAGACCAATAGTATTTGCTTCAAGGACACTTTCAGGTCCTGAACGCAATTACTCTGTTGTTTGCTATCGAGAAATTCAAATTCTATCTTGAGTATCGGCGATATCAGCTTGAGACTGATAATCAAGCACTGAGTTGGGTTTTGGCACGCCCGCGAAGAACGAGTAGAATAGCACGCCGGGCTATTAGGATTTCGGCATTCCAGTTTCATGTGGTGCACATTCGAAGGGCGCAAAATCTGGTTGCTGATGCGCTTAGCCGCATGTTTAAGCAAGGCGGAGAAGATTTCAAAAAAGAAATTTCTCAGGTGTCGTTATCTGCGGATTTGGCGGAGGTGCCGGAACCTCAAGTGGTGGGGGTGTCGCTAACCGAGATCCCGGCCTTGTTTAGTAACCCTAAGGAAGAGCAAGAAAGCGATCCCCAGTTAGCCGTGGTCCGAGGGGAGTTACAAAACGGGCGTTTGTTAGACGATTATTCAATAGAGAAAGGCGTACTTTGTTATCACGGGCGGCGAGACCAGAAGGCAAGAATTTGTCTGCGGAAGAGTCTGGTACCGGCCGTATTTAAATACTGCCATCATTCTGTTTATGGTGGCAAGAAAACGCTGGCCAAAATTAAAGAACATCTTACTTGGAAAGGAATGGCTATTGAAATTCGAAGGTTAGTCAGTGGTTGTGAAGATTGCCAACGCGGGAAGCCGGATGTGGGTAGGCGTAAGGGATTCTTGCAATCCACTAGGGAATTGGCTCAAATGGCTCTGAGCACTATGGGACTTAACATCTGAGGCCGTCAGTCCCCTAGAACTTAGAACTACTTAAACCTAACTAACCTAAGGACATCACACACATATATGCCCGAGGCAGGATTCGAACCTGCGACCGTAGCAGTGTCCGGTTCTGGACTGAAGCGCCTAGAACCGCTTGGCCACCTCGGCCGGCACACTAAGGAATTTTAACCTTTTCAAAAGTTTTTCATTGCTTATGTCTGGCCGCTCGCACGCTGTAAGAATGGGAATAGGTTTATTTTTGTGGTAGTGGGTGCTTTGACCAGATTTGTCTGGCTCATTCCGAGTAGAAGTACCACCGCTGATGCGAGTATCCGGCTTTTATCATATATTTTCGCGAGATTTGGTCCGCCTCGTAGTTTGGTGAGCGACAATGCGCCGGCATTTAGTTGTCGGCAATTCCGTAGTTTCTGTTTTGCGCAAGGTATTCGCCATGTGACGACTACTCTATATTACCCACAACTTTCTTTCACAGAGCGGATTAACCGTAGTTTAAAATCTGCGTTAATAATTTATGACTCTAGTGCTCCGAATAAGTGGGGTCAGTCGTTGAATTGGCTGAGTCTGGCGTTTAACACGAGAGCCACGGGACCACTTCTGCGAAGCTACTCTTAAGTTACGAAATTAATACCCCCTCGAGTAATCTTTAGTCCATAAAGGACATTCTGCCAGAGCGTATGGATCCTCACGAGCTACGGGTTAGATGGGAGGCGGCAAAAAAAAAAAAAAAAAAAAAAAAAAATGGCGCACCGGCGAGAAGAACAGGCGTATAATAGGGAAAGGCGTGCGGTGTAGGGTTTGCGGTGGGCGGCCGGGTTTTTGTGAAAAATTTCTGTGGGCAGAGACACCGCGATAATGAGGCGGTAGGTAAATTAGCGCCCAGGTGAAACGATTACTCACTCCTGTCAACTTCCTGGTGAGGGATCTGAAGACGCACAGGGACCATGTGCACCATCTTAAGGTGGGAAAACCTGGGGGAGCTTTACCTTAAGGAGGGGGGGGGGGTTAGGTTGATGTGTGCACATCGACCTAGCGGTTATCGATCAAATTTGGCGTAAAGTTGTAAAGTTTGCCTGTATAGCGCGCGCCTGAGGCGAGGCACGGAAAGAGTGAACACGGAGCCGTTAGGTGGCGTGAGTTGAACATGCACGTTGTGTGGCAGTATAAGCTGGCAACGCGTAGAACCGAGACTGTTCGGCAGTCGGCCTTTGGCTGTGGAGCGGTGCGGTGCGTCCCGGCCGCTCCGTGTCGCGTTTCCGGGTGTGTTGTTGTTTACCGCGCCGGCGCGCTAGTGTTACGTATTGCCGTCACGTTCCTGACACACGATGGCTCTTTCGTATCGGAAAGCCACGATCAAGCTGCAGTTCGACACTACGTACTCTAGACCCAAGGCCCACGAAGTAGAGCGTTTTTTACGCGATGTGGTACATGTTGATCCTAACGAGCTGATCGGTATCCACTTATCTATTGTCTCCAGCGACGTATATCTTAAGTTCACTGACGACGAAGCATGTGACAAACTTCTCAGACGCTCGACGGCAGGTTATCGGTTCTGCCACTCAGACGGAAACGTGGGTGTGGTGACGCTTGAACGTGCTGGATTGGGAATCCAAAATGTGCGCGTGTTTGAGCTCCCTTTTGAAGTTCCAGCGGATTTGGTCACCCTTGCTCTTCGACCCTATGGAACAGTTCTCGGCCACACGGCCGAAAAATGGAAGACCTTCGACACCTACCCTGTCCTTAACGGGGTGCGACAAGTCCGTATTGACCTGCATCGCCATATTCCTTCGTATCTCACGATCGCTGGTTGCAGGGCAATAATTATTTACGACGGTCAGCCGAGAACCTGCTCCGGTTGTGGCCAGACGGGACACATGCGTACCGAATGCCTGCAACGCCGTCTCGCGCAGACACCCTCGACTGACCAGATTCGTCCGTCGACACCGACCTCTCTGCCGATTACGTATGTTGCGGCGGCGAGACGGGAGACGCCAGCTGTATATGACGACCCCACTGTATTGGTGCGAGCTTTGGAGGACCCTGCAGTAGCTTCCACGGAGCCCCAAGCGTCTTTCAGTGCTGATGCTAGTGATGTCCTTTCGTCGGACCCCGGCGCACCGTCACAACGGCTCGCCGACGGTGCGATGGAAGTTGAAGCACAGGATGCAGCGTCCTCCCCTTGCCCTACGTCGGAAACAGAGGCGCGGCAGCGTAAGCAGAAATCACCCAAGCGTCATAAGAAGCGGCGCAAGACAACCGACGACGTAGAACAGCCCGAGGCGACACCGCTGGATGACGAGGTGCCTCAACCGCTCCACCGCGCCGACACAGGCGACCCTACCGTCTCACACGGTTCGACGTCTTCTCCCACTACCGCTGGGTCTGGACCACATGGGGATGCGGGAGATCACCGCAGCTCCGACACCGGGGATGCACCCTTGCCTCCGTCTGCCTCTCGAGATCCAGTGGTGTCAACGTCCCTGTGCGACTGGGCGCAGGAGATGGAGTTGCAGGATGCGTTTCAGAACCAAGACGATGCACCGATGCCGATGGCAGCGTCTACGCGGCCGGCGACAGACGCCTAGGACGGCATGAGCACCTCTCGTCGCTGCCTAGCACTTCGCAAGACCGGCGCTCCACGTCACGACTACTGCCCTCCTGTCATACCATGGTCACCTCCCGAGACTTGATGGACCAGGCATACCGCCTCGCCACGATCAACGTCAATGGCATTACATCTGATGTCAAGACCCGTATGCTGAAGGATACGTTACGCGCTGCGGATCTGGACGTTGTTTTCCTTCAAGAAGTCCGATCAGGACTCTGTCTCGATGCCTACGGATATGACGCCTACACTATGCCTGCAGATGTGGGCGGCGGAGGTACGGCGATTCTACTGCGGGAAGGGATAATGGCCACTGATGTCTCCTATTTACCGTCGGCCCGGGGGGTCGCACTCACGATTGGTACAGTACGTCTGGTGAACTTATATGCTCCTTCAGGCACCGGCAAAAGGAGAGAACGGCGCACCTTTTTTGCCGAAGATATAGCCCCGCTCTTCCAGGGCAATACCGACCACTTGGTAGTAGGCGGCGATTTTAATTGTGTGCTCCGCCCATCCGACCAGGAGCCACACTATACCACCTGCCCGGCACTCCAGGCACTTGTACAGGACGTGGCCTTGTTGGACACCTGGATCATCCAACACGGCGACCGTCGAGCACACACCTACTTTACTAGTCACTCCGCGAGCCGTTTGGATCGAGTCTACGTCACCCGCGGCCTACGATCGGCCGTTGTCGACGCTGAGATGTGGCCGGCAGCGTTCACGGATCACCTCGCATATTTGTGTACTCTCACCCTTCCCCACCAGCGCGTCCGCCGAAGTAGGGGTCCGTGGTGCCTCAATGTGGCCCTTCTTGATGAGATAAATTGCAGACGCGCAGTCGAGTCCACATGGAGCAATTGCCACCGGCGTTTACCCGCCTACCGTTCTGTACTTCAATGGTGGTTACGGTGTGCAAAACCCGCACTGTGCCGAACATTAGTCAGCTATGGACGCGACCGAGCGCGCTGGTATACTGCGACTACTGATTTTTACTATACTGCGCTCCGCGAACTGGCTGTACAACCGCCGTCGACAATCAGCAGTACAACGCGTCAAGGCACAATTGCTTCGTATCAACGCCGTACGTCTTGCGGGTGTGCGGGTGCGAGCGAGGACGACTGATGATGTTCGTGGTGAACGACCTTCCCTCCACCATATCATTCAAGAACGCCGAAGACGCAAGAGGCAGCTCATTACCGAGGTTGAGACGGAGGATGGGCGACGCGTTGACGCACAACTGGATATCGTCCGAGCGTTCACACAGTCATATAAACTTCTTTACGAGAGGGAGCCCAACATGAATGTAGGGGTCAGGGAAGTCCTATCTGACCTACCAGTCTCTCGGAACCTACAAGATGATGCTACGCTTTTGTCGGCGGTGACTTTGGAAGAACTGCGAGAGGCTCTGTTGCGTGGCTCTCCCAACAAAACGCCTGGCCCTGACGGCCTCCCTCTTGAATTTTACAAGCGGTTCTTTGATCTCATGGGCCCAATGTGGGTCAGGATGTACAGTGAACTCCTGGACGCCGATTTTCAGGTACCATCTGACTTTACTGAGGGTCTCTTGATCCCTGTGCCCAAACCCGGCGGAGGCCGTCGCCCTCTTGATTTTCGCCCGTTGACAATGCTAAACACTGACTATAAGCTGTTGACACGCATGCTCCGTGAGAGGCTCAAACCTACGGTAATGGCGGCCATTCACACTGATCAAACCTGCCTCGGGGGCGACACTAATGTGTTTACGACTTTAAGCACCTATAGAGACGTGGTGGCGCTCATGCAAACTTGCCGCCTCCAAGGCGCTCTTGTTGCGCTGGACTTCGACCATGCTTTCGACCGCGTTAACCATGGTTTCCTGCGTGCTGTTATGGAACACATCGGTGTCCCGCGTCTGACGACGTCTGTTGTGCTTCGTTTGATCCATGGGGCTGTCACGAGGATTATGATCAACGGCTGTCGGTCCGCCCCCGTCCGTGTCAACAGGTCCGTCCGGCAGGGTTGTCCTCTTTCTGCCATGCTCTTCGCCGTTGCCCTCGAACCAGCTCTTCACGGACTACGGCGACGCTTAGAAGGACTTACCCTCCGTTCCGTAACCTTTCGATGTGGTGCATACGCCGACGATGTGATGTTCTTAGCACGGTCTGGTGACGAAATACACACGGCGTTTTCCTGGCTCCACCAGTATGGGGCGGTGGCAGGCAGTGTGCTCAACCTTCGGAAATCACGCTACATGGAGGTAGGACGAGGAATGCCTGCAGGTCTGGCCGTACCTCTGACAAAGGTCCCGATGCTCAAGTGTTTAGGGATATCACTCCATCGACAAATACAACGCACGGCGGCCTTTACGTATCGTATGGTCTTACGACGACTCCGTTTAGAGGCTCGTCTCAATAAATTCAGATCATTGAACATTTTGCAACGCGCCCATTACGTTAATGTGTACATGGCTTCTCACCTTAACCATTACGCCCATGTACTGCCGATAACGGACACGATGGCTTCCAGGATACAGGCAGTGTTTGGACACGTGGTGAACGATGGTGCTGTTTTCAAGATCCGTTTTGTTACGCTTACTTTACCCTTCGACAAAGGCGGTGTTGGACTCACTCACGTCAAGCACAGAGCGCTGGCACTGTATCTCCGTTCCATGAGGCGACTCTGGCTTTCACCAACAGCCAGTCTCCCAGGCCTACTGATTGAAGAAGTGGCCCCACGTACGCTGTACCCACCGGTACCAGTTGGACATTTATCGCCCTCGCTGTCACACATTAGAACGTTTTTCGTAGAGCATAGCTATGTGTTGCGGGTTATATCGGAGACACGGAATCCGACAGCGAAGACTTATTATAGTGCTCTCCAGCACTGGACTCCGGATAACGACATTGTACGGCGCCACCCTACGGTCGACTGGCCACGAGTATGGCGAGCCATCCACGCGCCGTTCCTGTCTACTTTCGTGCGGTCAACGTGGTATGTGGTCGTTAACGAGAAACTTCCAACCCGACAACGGCTGCATGCCATTCACCTAATTGACGACCCTGTGTGCCCCCGTTGCACGACGTTAGACACGGACGAACATAGACTGAACTGTGGCCCCGCGCGTGAGTGCTGGAAACTGATCCGCCAGATCCTGGCTTTCCTGCTCCGCTGCCCCTACGTTTCGATTTTACCCCAAGAACTCTTTCATCCCGACGCTGTCTATTTCCCTATGACCCGGATGAATGCGGTTAATTGGGTACGAGGAATGGCGATACACTACATATACCGCGATGGAGACAAAGACGTCCTCGATTTATGGTACTATATGATCGACGAGTTTCTGGTCTTAACGAACAGACAGGATTACCGGAACCTTTTTGCGAACTATTTGGGTTCGTCATTCATGGACCCACCACCCAGCTGGGGTGTGCCGGGTGTGAGAAGACATTAACTTGTAGATGTGATCTTTCCACGATTCCCCTATGCTAACAGAAACAGAGTCTGACTGTGTGCAGCGGCCCCGGGCGCTCCAACGATTGGTGGCTGGTGATGTCCAATGTAATGACGACCGCCCGTTCCTGGCCGCCCGCCTAGCAATGTGACCGCGGCGAGCAAGATGGCCCTTTTTAGTTCACTTTATTGGCAACTTTTTGCGCATGGCTGCCTTGTTTTTTTTTATGCATTCTCAAAAAAAAATGTAGTTAGTAGTTTGTGAAATAAGCATTGTAGGCTGTGATTATATTTTTGTTGAGCTTAATAATTAGTGTGTGTAGAAACACCATTTTCTTTAAGTATTCATTGACATATTTCTGTACATGTTATTAAAAAAAAAAAAAAAGTTGGTTGAGCACTTGGCGGCGAAAGGCAAAGGTCCAGAGTTCGAGTCTCGGTCCGGCACAAAGTTTTAATCTGCCAGGAAGTTTCACTTTCATTTATTTATAGTCAGTTATTAATACAATTTGAAATAAACGTAAAAAAAAGACTGTTGGTACTGGCGTTGGTGATTCTGGCGTTCATTGGTTGACGGGACTCTGAGTGCACAGCCTTGTTTCTGCTCGCGACGACACTGGAACCATGGAAGGCGGTTTTTTTTTTTCAGCCATGAACTGTAGTAACAACCTGATTTAATGTATTGCTGCCTCTTGTTGCCTCATACGAAATTCTCGTCAGCTATTCAATCTGTGCTACAGGTGTTGCCAACTGCCAGTCCTGAACGATTTTCTTAGCAGTTAAATGCTTTGATGGTTATCAAGTGTGGTTAAGTTTTTTTTTATTTTATTTACTGGACCAAGTGGTTGCTTGAAGTTTTCCAGGACATAGTTTAATTTGTCATTATGAACATGTTATTGCGGCTTGTTGAATCAACTCCCTCTGTTGTGTGTTTTAGAAGCTTGTCTTGTTATCTTGTGTTCTCTCCTGTCTGTACAACGACCTGCCTGAGAAGACGGGCGAGCTGGGCCTGTCGATAGTTGGAGAGTGAAAGGGCTCGTACCAAGAGCGGCAGTTCATGTGTAATGAAAGGAAAGCTGAGTAATCCTGCTCTAAGTACACGCCTCCAATTATAACCATTAGCTCTTGATGCATTTGTAGTTGCGTGAGTGGTGGCTTAATTTTAAAACCAAGAGTTTGTTTAATGCTGTTTAATGATCCTGCGTCGAACTATTTCAGAAGTTAACTCTAAAGTCATTTACTTATCAGCTTGGATTTGTTTTAGAGACTTCTATAGTTAATTAGGGTAACGTTTTTATGAGAAACTTTCTCTTAAAATTTTACATTCTGTTTTTTTAATCGTGAGTTCATTGGTAGGCGCCAGCTTAGAGTAAGACCAAAGGTTAGCCATTTTTCTAGTTGAAGTACCAGAGTTATTGGATTCTGATTGCTTTGGTAGTGGTTGTTTAAATATCACTGGGTGGTAAAATATATTTTAGTCTTTTATTACTTAAATAGCTTGCCGGAAAGTTTAATACTAAGTGAGCTGATGTTTGTCCACCCTTGCTTTAGAGGAAGTCTGGAAGCGCAATGATTCTGTATGTATATCTTTTTTAATAAGTACCAAAGAATGAAACTTGCTTTTAAAAAATGGCTCTGAGCAGTATGTGACTTAACATCTGAGGTCATCATTCCCCTAGAACTTAGAACTACTCAAACCTAACTAACCTAAGGACATCACACACATCCATGCCCAAGGCAGGATTCGAACCTGCGACCGTAGCTGTCGAACGGTTCTAGACTGTAGCGCCTAGAACCACTCGGCCACTCCGACCGGCAAACTTGATTAGAGAGTTATACTGTAATAAAGTCAATTATGTTTGAGAATTGTGGTCTAGTCCTTTCATTAACTGAACCTTTCCTGTGCTAGTGTAAAGTTTCGCTACAATAATAACTTTGTCAGAGCAATACGAGAAGTATTTTTTACTGATTTTTGAGTAGTTGGTATTTTGGCTTCTTTGATGTGACCCTTCACAGTTGTCTGTCGTTTGTGAATCTCTTCGTCCTGTTGTCAGAGTAGCTCTTACACTCAGCGTTTTCAGTTAATCCAGCCTCTCCCCTTCTCTACAGTTTCTTTTCCTCTTCTACTCCTTTATAGCTTTACAAATGTCCTGCATCTTTTCCTTTTTTCCAGTTAGTGTTTTTCCTAGATTCGTGTCTCCAGGTTCTGCTAACAGCCTTCTTATTTCTTTTCTTATCAGTCAACTTACAGAATTACAACTTTTTGTTCCGTATAAGTATTTCAGTACCACAATCTTCGTAGTGTTGATTAAATTCGCCTTAAAACGAGGTACACGCAAATTAATAATGTTTAGGCAATGTTTTTTAATGCGCGAGTGAGTAAATTTTACTTTTATTCGCGGTTATTCGTCTGTGCAGCACGTTTTTAGGATCATAACACGCCATCTTCGTATTAGCTTAAGAGAACTAGAAAATGAAAGAAACGAACATAAATGTAGCGTAAACGACATACGAAACAGCCGCCTTTTTGCAAATGCAGTTGCTTTAAGTTTTTATCGCACTGTGATTTTATGCAATACCCACTTTTTTATCGTTTTTGTCCCTATTTGAAGGTCTCCAGAGCCTTGTTTTAACTTCCCCGCAACCTTGCGCTTCGAGAAAGCCCCTGACAAATGCTTCTAAGCTTAGAACAAATCTAAAGACGGTTACAAGAAACGACAACTCCAAAAATTCTGAGAAATCCATGCGTTTATGTACATAAAACCACTGGGAATTATACGGACCGTTTTCACATGGTCCTTTTATGAAAGGCGTAGAAAATGGGCAGTATGATATTGTGCTTGTGTTTTCTATTGCACGATGCTACGAGTGTAAAAAAAAGATTGACTGAAAGTCATCGAGTAAAACAGAAGTGATTTCTGGCGTTTCCCAAGGCCCTTTGCTGTTACTTATCAATATAAACGATTTGGGAGACAATCTGAGCAACCGTCTTTGGTTGTTTGCAAATGACGCTGTCGTTTATCGAATAATAAAGTCGTCAGAAGATCAAAACAAACTGCAAAACGATTTAGAAGAAATATCGGAATGGTGCGAAAAGTGGCAGTTGCCCCTAAATAACGAAAACTGTTAGGTCATCCACATGAATGCTAAAAGAAACTCGTTAAACTTCGGTTACACGATAAATCAGTCTAATCTAAAAGCTATAAATGCAACTAAATACGTAGGTATTACAATTGCGAACAACTTAAACTGGAACGAACACACAGAAAATGTTGTGGGGAAGGCTAACCAGAGACTGCGTTTTATTGGCAGGACAGACCTACTAAGGAGACTGCCTACACTACGGTTGTCCGTCCTCTTTTAAGAATACTGCTACTCGATGTGGGATCCTTACCAGATAGGACTGACGGAGTACATTGAAAAAGTTCAAAGAAAGGCAGCACGTTTTGTATTATCGTGAAATATGGGACAGAATGTCACAGAAATGATGCAGGATTTGGGCTGGAAATCATTAAAAGAAAGGCGTTTTTCGTTGCGACGGAATCATCTCACGAAATTCCAATCACCAACTTTCTCCGAATGCGAAAATATTTTGTTGACATCGACCGACATAGGGAGGAACGATCACCACGAGAAAATAAGGGAAATCAGAGCGCGTACGGAAAGATATAGGTGTTAATTCTTCCCGCGCGTTATACAAGATTGGAATAATATAGATTGTGAAGGTGGTTCGATGAACCCTCTGCCAGGCACTTAAATGTGATTTGCAGAGTATCCACACAGATGTAGATGTAGAGGATACAGCGTCGACTGCGTCTTTCTTGGATTAAGCATAATTTAGCTCTTTAAAAGGCGTACGATTGAATATTCTCCGCAGCCACAAAATTTCGTCTCAATTGTGATGTAGTGGAGAAGCTTCTGTTCCGCCAGTTTAAAACATAGTGCGCTACGCCATAGCAAGGTGAAATTACGTCCTGCAGATGCAGACATGTAATGCAACGTAAGGCGATGGTGCGTTGGTTTGGGGGATGTTTACACGCCAGCTTCATCTAGGTGCAGAGTGCACTTGACAAGTGCATTGCCGGCCGTTTGTCGCCGTACGATAACATTACGGGCGCGTTGCCTTGTTTGCTGTAAAGGCCTTAGATGCTGACAAGTACGAGGCCGTCCCACGCGCAAAACCACACTCTGCACCTGTTTCTGGAAACAATCCAACTGTTCTCCGAACGAGGAATCATAACCGAATTCCAACACTTCGCACGTGGTATTTGCCTTCGCTCGTAGAACGGATGGCTAAAATCGTTGCTTTGTTAACAAAATCTACAGAAAATTTTCTCCTCCTCATAAGACTATAATATTAGCTTTTGCTTCTGAAGACGAGGCTCTTAAATTTTACGTAATTTGTTGTATATTAGATTTTAACGTTCTGTTGAAGTAGGAATTTGGTAAAAAAATATAACACATGTATTACACGATATTTTCGCACTATAATGTATTTCTTTTCTAGAAAAGCTTACTCCTAAAGCTTTGCAATGTCAGATATACTAACATCTTTCCTCTTTCTGAGCATAACATCTCATTCATTATGGAGGGATACTAACCCAGTTTTTTCAAGTAGGCAGGATCTTGATGTCAGCTGATAGTGTGTTTAGTGTCACATTATGAAGTATTATGTGTACATTGTATGTGCTGACGGACAATGAGAAATGAATGAACACTGTACCGCCAGCCTTTAACGTTATTAAATAACTTCTGAGCCAAATAGTATTACATCCTAGGAATAAACCGAATGAGGTTCCGCAGGCTTAAACGGACTGGCCTTATACGAGGGGCGTTTGAAAAGTCCGTGCAAAAATAAAAACTACTTATGTGTTTGGGGTAAGCCTTTTATATTTGTCGACATAGTCTCCTTTTTAGACTTATACACTTCGTCCAACGCTGTTCTAATTTGTTGATCCCTTCCGAATAATAGGAATTGTCCAAGTCTGCAACATAGCTATTAGTTGCTGCAATCACCTACTCGTTTGAATAAAATCTTTGTCCCGCTAGCCATTTATTCAAATTGGGGAACAAATAATAGTCCTAGGGAGCTAAGTCCGGAGATTAGGGGAAATGTGAAACGAGTTGGAATCCTACTTCCATTAATTTTGCGACCACGACTGCTGAGGTGTGTGCTGGTGCATTGTTGTGATGGAAAAGGACTTTTTTTGCGGTCCAATCGCCGGCGTTTTTCTTGCAGCTCGGTGTACAAACAGTCCAATAACACGAATCCCAAAAGACAGGCGTCATAACGTTTTCGGCCGAAGGATGATCTTCGCCTTTTTTGGTGCAGGTTCTCCCTTAGTAAGCCATTGTTTAGATTGTCCTTTGGTCTCAGGAGTATAGTAATGTATCCATGTTTCATCCACAGTGACGAAACGACGCTTAAAGTCCTGCGGATTCTTCCTGAACAGCTGCAAACCATCTTTGCAACACTTCACACGATTCCGTTTTTGGTCAAGCGTGAACAGTCGCGGAACACATCTTGCGGATAGCTTTCTCATGTCTAAATGTTTATGCAAAATATTATTATCCGTTCATTCGAGATGCCCACACCACTAGCAATCTCACGCACCTTAACTCTTGTATCACCAATCATGGATTTTATCAATGATTTCTGGAGTCGTAGGCTCCGCAGGGCGTCCATAACGTTCGGCATCACTTGTGCCCATATGGCCACCCCGAAAATTTTGAAACCACTTATAAACTGTTCTAATCGAAGATGCAGAGTCACCGTAATGTTTATCAAGATTCTCTTTAGTCTCCTGAGGTGTTTTGCTTTTCGTAAAGTAATGTTTAATCACCACACGAAATTATATTTCGTCCATTTTTTGAGAATCACTCGGCTTCTCTGATTCATACGACTGCCAAACACAAAGAAATAGACCACTATGGCTGAAACAAGGTGTGCGTTATTACCAAAGATGCTACTAACTAAGCATGACCTCGATACGCGCCAGTAGTGCCATCTCTCTGACTTTGCATGGACTTTCGAAACGCCCCTCGTACTCTGGAGAACTGACGCTCCAATCTTGGTATGGCTATCCCGGTACAGGAATTCCATTGTTTACCTGCTGTAAGACTAGGGCCCTCTACGTGTTCCGTCCCCGTCAGACTAGACGAGAAAATATGTAAGTACCTGAATACATGATTTTTTTGTTCTGAAACTGTAATTCCTTGACGTGTATAATGTGAAACTTCCTTGCAGTTTGAAACTGTGCTCGAACCTGGGAGCTATACATATTGCAACAAGCGCTCTGCCAACTGAGCTGTACAAGCTCGACTCAGATCCCACACTCATAGCTGCAATTCCGCCAGTATCTCATTTTGTACCTTCCAAACTGTAAACAGTTCCCCAGATTGTGGCTAAGCCAAGTTTCCTCAATATGTATTTATCAAGGAGTGCTAGTCCCGCAAGGTATGCGCGGGAATTTCTATGAAGTTCAGGAGTTAGGGGTGAAGTACTGACGGAAGCACAGCTGTGAGGACGGATCGTGAGTTGTGCTTGGATAGCTTAGGCGGTAGAACATTTGCTCGCGGAAGTCAAAGGTCACAGGTTCGAGTCGGAGTCCGGCACACTGTTTTAATCTACCAGGATGTTTCAAATTCCGCTGCAGAATAAAATTTCTTTCGGGGTACTTAATATCTTTCTAACAGGTACCAAAAATAGAACAGCTGCTACTACGCAACGCAGTTACATTAATGTGACCACCGGTCAGAAGCCTTTTGTAGCGCGAACCATTGTTAGATGTGGAGGAAAAGAGTGGATGAGTATCTGTAAGGTACCAATAGGGATATGGGCCCATTATGATTCCAGCGCCGTGGCCAGCTGCGCAAGTTTTCTCGATTGAGTATCCATGGCGCGATCAGCTCTATCGATGTGGTCTGCCGGCCGGTGTGGCCGAGCGGTTCTAGGCGCTTCATTGTGGAACCACGCTACCGCTACGGTCGCAGGTTCGAATCCTGCCTCTGGCATGGATGTGTGTGATGTCCTTAGGTTAGTTAGGTTTAAGTAGTTCTAAGTTCTAGGGGACTGATGACCTAAGATGTTAAGTCTCATAGAGCTCAGAGCCATTTGAACCATTTTGATGTGGTCCCATAGATTCTCGATTTTTGTTTAAATTCGGCGAGTTTATTGTCCATTGGAATACAGTAAACTCATCGTAGTGCTCTTCGAACCACACATGTACAATGCCAGGTGTGTGACAAATTGCATTGTCCTGGCTGGACCCTTCTGCCTAATGTTGCACGGTTTTTCCTTTCAGACGTTTCGTGCCGCACAAGCAAACAGCCGTCTGTCCGATGGAGCGTAAAACTTGATTCGTCAGTGAAGACCACCTGTCTCCACTTGAGCCGTGGTGCGCCTTTCCTGCACACCAGCTCTTTGGAACGTCACTATCGATTACCCAGCTGTACTACGATCTTTGCCCCTGTTGTGATCTGGGGGCTGTTTTGCGGTTGCGGCAGTTGGGGTCGGACTCGCTACGAGGCGGCGCCGGCCGCGGTGGTCTAGCGGTTCTAGGCGCTCAGTCCGGGACCGCGCGGCTGCTACGGTCGCACGTTCGAATCCTGCCTCGGGCATGGATGTGTGTGATGTCCTTAGGTTAGTTAGGTTTAAGTAATTCTAAGTTCTCGGGGACTGATGACCACAGATGTTAAAGTCCCATAGTGCTCGGAGCCATTTTAACCATTTTTTTCGCTACGAGGCGGAAGGACGTGCTCGCGGGGACGAAGGAGGAGAACACGCGCGCTCGGCCAGCAGCGGTGCGGCCGGTCTACCTTGCAAGACGTTCGCCAGTTTGTGGTGGACCTGCCTGATGTCAACTCCGGGCGCTGTTCGTCGCATTGCTTTGTTGCCTGTTTTCTCGGAGAGACCCATCCCTCGAGACCATCTCGAACAACGCTCTTCATCGAAGGTGTAAGTGATTTTGGTGCCTTCGTTTCGTTGAACGATTTGCGTTGCAGCGAGTGTACTTGTTGGTTGGTTGCCCTAATGTACGTGTTGCTGAAGTAAGAGCAGCCGGCAAGTTATGTGGCCGCATGGAGAACAGCAGTCACTACTTCCTTTAAAAAATCAGTGTTCCCAAATGATGTAGTAACTGTAAGGTATTGAAGATATTAGGTCATAGTCTAGTTGTAATTTTCTGCATGCCAAGCTTACACAATTAGCAGCTGATTTGCAGAGCTATGCATCGAAATTAAAGTGGACAAAACCTAGTATCGTTGTGAAGTTGTGCATTTGAATAACGTGATATTATCTTGAAATTTTTTCCATTTCACCTTTGTACACATTTTCGGCCTTAATCAGATGTGGAAATATTGTTTGGCAAACTATGAGAGTGTAAAAGTCTGATACTATATTTTCAGCATTGGATTTGTGCTTGAAAGCATTTATTGGTTCTTCATTTATATTATCGTTTATAGAGCTCTTAACTTATATTAATTGGTGTTTTCCGTGTTTTCTGCGGCCTGTATGCGTTCCAGTTTTCTGCGAGTTAGGGTGTGTGGGGGGGGCGCCGCGTTCCACTTGGGTGCACAGAAGCTGTGGCGTGCCGTCTAACGGGAAGTGACTCCCGGTTGGGCCCCGGCATTTAGTTGTTGCTTCCGACTGCTGGTCTGCTGTTTCTGACATTTTAAGTTAAGTCACCTTTTACCCAGGGCAGCCTGGCGTCACCGCCCGTTTGGTAGATATTTAACCTATTTGATGTATATGCAAAAAAGGTTTTTTTTTAATTTGCTTGTGAATCAATTGTATTAATTAACTTGTTGTGCTCCTTGTGTTATTTGGGTTCGTAACGAACTGGTGTGCTTGTAAATCATTTTATATTGCAGATTATTGCCTCAAAAAAACTATCTCTGCTACCTTTTAAAATCACTTTCACATCGTAATTTATGTTTCTTGAGTACTGAAATCTCTGTGCCTCATCTTTTAAGTCAGTTCCTGTGATTATATAGTTTGGTATTGTCTTAAACACGGCCACGTGTTGATTGCCTCTTATCTGTTTTATAGCTTGTTTTGAATAAATTGTTAATTATTGATTTGCCAGTTGTGTTAAGGAGTGACACAGTAGGGCCTTGACCTTCCATACTAAGTGTACCCCTCATCTCCACTTCCTAAGCACACCTGTCTCCACTCAGTGGACCTTCAGTACCGGCATGCAAATGCCAACCTTCGTCGAAGGTGAACAGCAGTCAGCATGGGTGCACGAGCCAGACACTTGCTGCGAGGCCCAGACGCAGCTACGTTCACTGAACGATCCTTGAGAAGACACTGTACTAGCTCTTAGGTTCATTAGGGTGGTCAATTGCTCAACGGTTGCATTTCAGGTCGCCCGTACACATTTCCGCAGCCGTCGTTCACACCTGTCATCTATGGCCTGTGGTGTACCGCCGTTGGATAGGGCCCTTTTTCCATGCACCGTGTACTTCAACCATGTCGCTAAAACAGTTTACAAACTTAGTCGTTTTGGAAAGGTTTCCACTCTTGGCTCGAAAGCCAATGGTCATGTCCTCTTGGAGATAAGATAAATCATTCCGTTTCTGTGTTATGAGAGGAACTGCACTGTTTCCCGCGTCTCACTCCACACGCTCTACATACCATCCACCGCTATTCCTGGCACTTGCCGTCCGCTAGTGGTTATTGCAAAACGGTTCAAATGGCTCTGAGCACTATGGGACTCAACTGCTGAGGTCATAAGACCCCTAGAACTTAGAACTACTTAAACCTAACTAAACTAAGGACAACACACATCCATGCCCGAGGCAGGATTCGAATCTGCGACCGTAGCGGTCGCGCGGTTCCAGACTGTAGCGCCAGAACTGCTCGGCCACCAGCGGCCGGCGTGGTTATTGCACATTGACGTCATAGTCGGTGGTCACTTTTATGTCGCTGGACCCTATATGAGCCCTTAAGTTACTTCTACAAGCTTAGGGAAGACGAAATGTCCACAAATTATAAATTTATTGTGCAATTACAACCTAAACAGCTATGAGTGTAATTCGGAAAGGATTGCTAAACCAGGTGAGCAATCTAATCTTTCACGGCTATAAGGTTGTTGAAAATATTCCAGTGTGACCTATGTCGGTTTAAAATGGTTACTGCCAACAGGTACTCTTACGCGACGACGACCAGCCAATCGGAAATAATTGCCTGTAGTTCGTGGGGTCGCGAAGGGAATGGGCAGTGAGCGACGAGCGTGGCCTACGAGACGGACAGGCTGCGTCGCCTACCTCACGAAGGTAGGCCAAGCTCGCTCAACTCAGCAGACAAACTGTGTTTCTACACCTGTTAACTCGTAACTAGGTATGTATGTACAAACGAGAATTGCTTCCTCTGCTGGAATCCGCTATTATGGAAACTTATTGTTATTAGTCCTACAATAATAGGTAGTCCATAGGCCTACTAATATTTTTTGTTACGCCTGTACTGGTGGTACAATACATTTAAAATCATGCCAAAATGATTAGCAGTAGCACAAGGCACCACACTTTTTATAAAATGAAGACTGTTACGCAGAAGACACTAAATGATTTAAACAAGTCGTTATCCATTTATGTCGAGATTTGATTTTAAATTTTGTTGTATGACTAGTAAGACTTCATAATAGCAGATGTCCGCCCCGGTAGCTGAGTGGTCAGCGCGACAGAATGTCAATCCTCAGGTCCAGTGTTCGATTCCCGGCTGGGTCGGAGATTTTCTCCACTCAGGGAGTGGGTGTTGTGTTGTCCTACTCATCATCATTTCATCCCCATCAACACGCAAGTCGACGAAGTGGCGTCAAATCGAAAGACCTGCACCCGGCGAACGGTCTACCCGACGGGAGGCCCTAGTCATACGAAATTTATTTAACAGCAGATTCCAGTACAAGATGCAGTTCTCGTTAGTACGTACACACGGATCGTCTGTCTGAAGGAATAAGACGAGGAGTGGTTAACGTGGGTATTATCAGAATGCGAAAATCCGTCCATGAGATGATATGACAACACTGTTCGCGTGCCGCTGAGGTTGAGGTTTACCGTGTACGGCAAAATGGCGCTATGTACACTGAAGCGCCAAAGAAACTGGTATAGGCATGCGTATTCAAATACAGAGAGATGTAAACCGGCAGAATACGGCGTTGCGTTCGGTAATGCAAGACAAGTGGCGCAGTTGTTAGATCGGTTACTGCTGCTACAATGGCAAGATATCAAGATTTAAGTAAGTTTGAACGTGGTGTTATAGTCGGCACACAAGAGATAGGACACAGGATATCCGAGGTAGCTATGAAGTGGGAATTTTCGCGTACGACCATTTCACGAGTATGCCGTGAATATCAGGAATACGCTAAAACATCACATCTCAGACATCGCTGCGGTCAGAAAAAGATTCTGCAAGGACGGGATCGAAGACGACTGAAGAAAATTGAACTTGACAAAAGTGCAATCCTTTCGCAAATTGCTGCAGATAACAATGCTGGGCCATCAACAAGTCTCAGCATGCTAACCTTTCAACGAAACATCATCGATATGGACTTTCGGAGCCGAAGGTCCACTCGCGTGCCCTTGATGACTGCACGACACAAAGCCTTGCGCCTCGCCTGGGTCCGTCAACAAAGACATTGGACCGTTGATGACTGGAAACATGTTGCCTGATCGGACGAGTCTCGTTTCAAATTGTATCGAGCGGATGGACATGTACGGGTTTGGAGACAACCTAAGGATCCATGGATCCTACATGCAAGCAGGGGACCGTTCAAGCTGGTGGAGGCTCTGCAATGGTATGGGGCATGTGCAGTTGGAGTGAAATGGGACTCCTGATACATCTAGATACAACTTTGAAAGGTGACACGTAAGTAAGCATCCTGTCTGATCGCCTGCATCCATTCATATTCATTGTGTATTCCGACGGACTTGGGCAATTCCAGCAGGACAGTGCGACACCTCACATGTTCACAATGGCTCCAGGAACACTTCCAGACATGAGCATTATCGAGAAAATCTGGGGTGCCTTGCAATATGCTCTTCAGAAGAGATCTCCATCCCCTCGTGCTCTTACTGTTTACGGACAGCCCTGCAGGTTCAAATGGTTCAAATGGCCCTGAGCACTATGAGACTTAACATCTTAGGTTATCAGTCCCCTAGAACTTAGAACTACTTAAACCTAACTAACCTAAGGACTTCACACACATCCATGCCCGAGGCAAGATTCGAACCTGCGACCGTAGCAGTCCCGCTATTCCGCACTGCAGCGCCTAGAACCGCACGGCCACAGCGGCCGGCTGCAGCCCTGCAAGATTAATGGTGTGCAGCACTAGTTCAGACGTTAATTGAGTCGATGCCACGTCGTGTTGCGGCGCTTTTGCGTGCTCTCGAGGGCCCTACACAGTATTAGGCAGGTGTACCAGTTTCTTTGGCTCTTCAGTGTACTTTTTCTATGATTGCTCCCGGTGATAAATATACGCAGGTAAGTCAGGTGTGAGGTAGATACTGTTACGCTTTTTGGTCTGTCTTTCGCAGATTACGCCTCAGTTGCCTCTGTTAACTGGCCGACCTATGTCCCTGGGTTTGTATTATTACGCCTTGTTTGGAATCCCTGTTTCTAACAGACGTTCCAGATGTTCCTTATAGTTTTATTTATAATCCTCTATTTTGACATTTAATGCAAATATTAGTTCTTGTTTAATGTTTTCGTTAGGAATCCTGTGCATCTTAGTGCACCCTCTGACTGCTCATAAAAATTTCATTTGTCACCTGAAGTCGTTTTTCTTCATAAACCATGATTCACTACGATACAGTAGAACAGGTATAAATATCACCCTATAAAATTTCAGTAGTGTATCTTTTTGTGAATTTCTAATATTCTAGTTATAGTACCACTTACACTCTAATATCTCAGTAATTTAATATCTAGATTCTTATCGTCGTTTAAAGTAATATCGCTGATTAGGTGACTGAAGTGCTGAATTTATTCTAAAATCGGATGTTCGATTACAGTTTTGTATCGTACTGAGTGTTCTGCCATTAGGCGCCATTGTCTTTGTTTTATTTTCCTTTATTATAAAATTAATAATCCTTTCCGTGTAGAGGACGCCACTGAGTCACCCCACAAGAAAATGATGGACGAAATCAGGCTTGTTGAACGACACACGTAATTTAATCACATGACAGCAATGTAAGGAAATTATAGGAAAGTCTGAATATAGAGACTGTGATTCACTGTTAGTAAAAACGTGTAAAAGTGTGTAGTTCAGGAAATGGTGAAAGGAAACAATCGTAGGGGGCAGGCTGAGATTCGTGTATGCAGAGAAGAGAGTCGAAGAACTTGAGATGTTGTTCTATAGAAGGATGATGAAAATGAGATCGACTGATAAGACAGAAAATTAGTGTGTTCTCCGCAGAATCGGCGAGGATAGAAATATACGGAAAACATGGATATGAAGAACAGACAAGATGATAGGACATACGTTAAGATTTCACGAAGTAACTTTCATGGTAATAATGGGAGCTATAAAGGGAAAAAATTGTAGGGGAAGATCGAGAGTGGAATATGTCCAACAATTAATTGAGGCCTTTGGGTTGAAGTGCTACTTTGAGACGAAGAGGTTTTCACAGAAGAGATAGTCGTAGTGAACAGGGTAAATGTTAGGGTAGGGCTTTATTCAGAGCCTATGTTAATGGTAGATGATGATGATAGAGAAAATTTCTTCGAACTTTTAGCACACCCTAACCATTAAAATAAGTTATGATTCACTAAACAATAGAGACTGTTTCACACAATAGTTTTAATCACTTTCGTAAATTCGCCATGAAGATAGAGTAGCGAGTGAATAGAAATGTCAATGGTGCGGTGTTGTACAGTACATTAGCAAGAGACTGTCCACCACGTGACACATTAGCAAATAGTGTCATTCTGCTACCTCAATGTGTCACGTGTGCATTGGGATGTTGAACATTTAGCAGTTATGTTCATATTAATTCTTGTGTAGTGACCGCTATTTTGTCGTTGAAATATCTCGGGACACTTGCTATTGACGCTGCCTGTCAATAACCTGTCAGAAAACATTAATAATGGCCTCAGACTTTTTCAGGCGATTGTGTCAGCTACAGTGAAGTGCTGTTTGAAAAAAATCTCCACAAATATCCAGACATGTATTGGTAAGATATAAAATGGAGCAGAGATTGGAAACTTGCTTTAAATTTTTAGTGGTGTAGAACTGTGCTGTTCATAAAACGCAAAAACCTAGTTTCCTATGAGTGCAATATCAACGAATGAAAATCGGAACAGTCAACGTATGCAAATACCATGGTGTAAAATTTGTAGCTATATGTAATGGAAGGACGACATGGCTCATTCGTAGTTAAAAGAGGTGGTAGACTTCGATTTCTGGTAGCATACACGGGAAATGCAGTCAGTCCACAAAATAATTGCTTAACCACTCTAGAATATTGCTCTTGCGTGTGGTACTAATACAAAGCAGCGTATACAATGAAAGTCAACAGGAGCGTCTCAAGTTTTACGGAATAGCGTCAGGTAAATGTTGGAAAACAGGAAGACGTTTCTAATAGACTTGATGAGCGCCTGCCTACGAAGTTTCAAAAATGTTGCTCCCCTGTAGTGCCCACGAGGACAAGATTAACAACAGAGTGCGGAGACATACAGATACAACAAAGCAGTCACTACTCCAGCGCTCCTAAGCGAATGAAAAGGAGAGGAATCTTCAAATGGCTCTGAGCACTATGGGACTTAACTTCTGGAGTCATCAGTCCCCTATAACGTAGAACTACTTAAACCTAACTAACCTAAGGACATCACACACATCCATGCCCGAGGCAGGATTCGAACCAGCGACCGTGGCAGTTCCAGACTGTAGCGCCTAGTACCGCTCGACCACCGCCGCCGGCGGAGAGGAATCCTAAAACGTGGTAAAACGGTAAGTATTCTCTGCCATGCACTTCACAGTGGTTTGCAGAGTATGGGCGTAGACATAGATGTAGACGCAATTGGAGTTAGGAGACAGTCAGACGACGTTGTAGTGATAACCAGAAAAGACATAAGGCATGAAGCTACTGTGGATTTGCAGTCATGTAACGTACGAGAGTCACTCCAAAAGAAATGCACACTATTTTTTTAAAAATCCATGTTTTATTCTACATGTTTGAAAGTTTTACAGTGTGTAGATACATCTTTTAGGGACAATATTTTCATTTCTCCACATAATTTCCACCCCTCTCAACTGCCTTACGCCATCTTGGAACCAGCTCCTGTAAACCGCACGGTAAAATTCTGGATCAACCTGTTGGAGCCACTGTTTGGCAGCGTGCAAAAGGGAGCAATCGTCTTCAAACCTTGTTTCACGAAGAAAGTCTTTTAGTTTCCCAAACAGATGATAGTCACATGTAGCCAGGTCAGGACTTAAGGCGGGTGTTTCAGTGTTGTCCATCAGAGTTTTGTGATCGCTTCCATGGTTTTTTGACTGACATGTGGCCGTGTATTGTCGTGCAACAGCAAAACATTCTGCTTTTGCCGACAGGGTCGAAAACGGCTCAGTCGAGCTTGAAGTTTCTTCAGTGTCGTCACATATGCATCCGAATTTATGGTGGTTCCATTTGGCATGATGTCTACAAGCAAGAGTCCTTCGGAATCGAAAAACACCGTTGCAATAACTTTTCCAGCGGAAGGTGTGGGTTTGAATTTCTTTTTTTTGGGGGGGGGGGGGGTGAAGTTGCATGATGGCACTCCATTGATTGCCTCTTCATCTCTGGTGAAAAATGATGGAGCCATGTTTCATCACCTGTCACAATTCTTCCAAGAAATTCATCTCCACCATTCTTGTACTGTTCCAAAAGTTGGCCGCGTACCGTTTTTCTTGTTTCTTTGTGAGCCACTGTCAACATCCTGGGAACCCACCTGGCACAAACGTTTTTTAACGCCAATACTTTCAGTATTCTGCAAACATTTCCTTCCCCTATCCCACCGTAGCGTGACAATTCGTTCACTGTGATGCGACTGTACGCTAACTCTCTGCACAATGTCTGGAGTGTGTGAAGTACGAGGCCTCCTGCTGCGAGGACAATCCTCAATATTGCCGTGCCCGCTTTCATCACGTAACCTGCTTGTCCACCCAATAACTGTACTGTGATCGACAGCAGCGTCTCCATACTTTTTCAACCTCTTGTGGATATTTCCCACTGTCTTGTTTTCGCAGCACGAGAATTCTATGACAGCATGTTGCTTCTGAGCAACGTTAAGTGTAGCAGCCGTCTTGAAGACATGCTGCGACGGCGCCACTCACGGGAACAGGTTGAACTAAGTTTGAAAACAAGCGGGAAGATTGTTTCTGCACACTAAAACTTTCACACATGGAGAATGAAAACTGTATTTTTACAGAAATAGTGTGCATTTCTTTTGGAGTGACCCTCGTATAGCATCGTCTTCGTTGCTGTTCGTCGTTGCTAAATATACTGCAGATAAATACAGAAATGTTGTAAAGACAGTGACGTCGTCCCCAATAAAAGACTTTAAATAAACCATCTGAGTAGTCGGGGTTGCCCAGGTATTTATTTCTTCCAATGATCTATTATTCCATTTCCTCCTTCCCCCCCTCTGTGTCCACCTCCTCCAGCCCCTGCTCTCTGTACATCCCCTCCTCCCCTTTCACCTGTTCCCCCACCCTGTCCATCTGATCCTTCGCCTCTGTCCATATACTTCTACCCCTCTAAGCCCATCTCTTTCTCTACCTCCTCCTTCTCCTCGCCTTCTCTCTATCCTCCTCGTCTCTCTTTTTCCATATCCTCCTCTTTCCTTTCCCCCTCTCTTTCACTTTCCACATTACCATTCCTACCCCAAAAGGAACTGCTGGTTCTTACTTCCACAGTATTCTTTTCCAGATAGTAACTAATATGTGTACCGAGTTCGGCTGCCATCGATACAGCGGTAGGACGAGCGTTTTACCTGTGGTATCGCCAGTGTACACGCATGTCACATGTATCTCACACATAACTGTACACATATTTCACCTGTATCTAACGAATTTCACCCTGCAGTTTCGTTTTACGCTGCTGAATGCTTACGACGTCGCATTTCCTGAACTAAGTGTTGTATACTGACATAATTTTGCAGTTACATCCATTGGTATATGCGTATACTGTCTACAAAATGGGTTGGAAACAGAGTTAGCTGCAAAGAAGTAACAAATGAAAACGTCATGCATGATGTGGCAGTTTTGCATGCGTATTAAGTGTTACATTCACTTTTATAGTTCGAAAGTCATTTCAGAAATTCTGTACACTGTAAGACAGAACTGAAGAAAATAATTTATTTTACGAAGACTTTTATAGGCCTTCAGTATAATCCCCATACTTGCTTATGACAGCTTCCCAAAATTTTGGCGACTTCTGTATTCCGGATAGGGCACCTTTATTGTTGATCTGTCTGATTACTCGGGTCATCTCACTGGAAGCTTCATCAATTCATTCAAAACGTTTTTCAGGGAGTTGTTCCTTCAGTTGTGCGCAACAAATCAAAGTATGTTGGGCTCATATCAGTAATGGGGTGGGGAAGTATTTCCCACTCATATCTGTTGAGTGTTTCTCTCACTGGTAGGGCATTATGTGGTTTTGCATTATCGTGCAAAATCAGGACACCAGTTTCAGGCATATCAGGCCTTCTTTGACGAATTTTCGGAAGCAAAAGGTTTTGCAGAAACAGCTTGTAGTACTCCCGTCTTACAGGCATCCCTAGGGCACTATATTTGTTGCTGTGACACTACCGTGGAGAGTCAGAATTTTTCCACTGTGACAACTGTGTTACGGCTGAAAATCTCGTATTCAGGCTTCATCAAGTGTAACAGTCCCTTCCAGAAACTGTTATCCCTCTGTTCGATAACGATGAAACAATACCTCTGCGATTCTTTTGCGACTTGCTTACTGCTCTTCACTCAAACCATGCGGAACCAACCCATCTGTCAGCAACTTTGTTCATTTTTAACTTTTCGGTTATTGTTCTGTAAACTGTAGCGACAGACATTCTGGCCTCATATGCAGTTTCCTCACATTTTTCGTCGACCCTCTCTCAAAATGCCATTAACAATAATCTGAGAGACATAGTCTGTTGCAGTCGATGGCCTTCCACTTCTTGGGTTATCCTAAGTGCTAACCCGACATTTGCGGAAACGATGTCTATAAATGGTTTTCTTAAGTGGCTGTTTGAAGGAAAGAGCAATACCTGCTGTCCTACAAGTGATCACTGAGAGCAGACCACCGTGATACTGTGCTGCGATCCACTACACTGTTCCCACACACTTCTCTCAAAGCGTTGTAAATTTCCGTTGGGTTGTTTCCTCGTATAGATTCAGTTTTAATGTAGTGAAGCTAGTCACTGCGTGTAATCCGACCTAACTCACTTTCAGCTTTCATTTTAAAACTGAATTAACCCTTTCAAACCCTCTGCCTACAACTGTGTTCATTAAAATTCACTGTGTCTTAGCTGTAACAGAAGTATTTTTGTCCAATGGAAAGATGAGGTTCACATTTGTGCATGTTCAAATTTTTCATCACGTGCAAGCATTGCCAATTGTTTGGCATCACTATGAAAATATCAGCAAGTGAATGTAGCAGTGCGTAACAACTCTTGACCACCAGAATACACAGATGTGGTTGGTTTGATGTATTGTTATCGTTATTGTGCATGGTAGTTATTGAATAATCATTTTACTATTTATTACAATAGAAAATATTTCGTAATTAGTTATTCTAGTCCATAAAATGGAGGCAAGTTTAAAAATTATGTTTTGAAAACGGATGTATATTTTTGGATAAATCTTGCATCTAAAGTCGTTAAAAAACCACCTAAGAACTTTACAACATAAAGAAACGTCTTCCTTGCTCCACAAAAAGTTCAGCTCTAAACGGGATAATCACGACATAGGCAAGCGAACCAGCAAACACGTATACGACAGGTGCGCCTAAAGTCTAGCTGACGACCGACACGAATCTCAGGTTGATGACGTCACCATAACGGTCGCGCATGCACAGTGCGCAGGACTTTAGAAACGACCCTCGTTTGTACTACTACCGCAACCATCGTCATCCAGGAGCATTTTTATTTATGTTTACATTTGTACCCTTCATAATGCTACGTAACGATGACAGGAATTTGGCAGATCTAAGTCCATTTCAGCCATTTTCCATGCACGCACGCAGGACTCGAGCAGGAGCAATCTCCGAATGTAAACGACACTGATGGGGATTCCCTTTCGAGGATCCCATGCGATACTAGTGTCTTTACAACAGCGCCATCTCGCCTGGTAGAAAATCGTTTCTTTCGAGCCGGCCGGGGTGGCCGAGCGGTTCTAGGCGCTACAGTCTGGAACTGTGCGACCGCTACGGTCGCAGGTTCGAATCCTGCCTCGGGTATGGATGTGTGTGATGTCCTTAGGTTGGTTAGGTTTAAGTAGTTCTAAGGTCTAGGGGACTGATGACCTCAGAAGTTAAGTACCATAGTGCTCAGAGCCATTTGAACTTTTTTTCTTTCGATGTAATGTAAATGGTTTTCTTAAATGGCTGTTTAAAGTAAAGAACAGTATTAGATATCCTACATGTGTTCACTGAGAGGGTGCCACACTTGTACAGCATACGTAGAATGTACAGTGGGAAAGGCGAGTGCTGGAGTGCGAGCAGAAAAACAGAGAAAGGAAGAAAAAAACACTCTAACATATTTCTAGCTCTGAATAAGCAGGCGAGAGGCATACTTAGCTTGTGGGTTCTTCTTCAGTTGTTTCCCTATTGCAGTCGCCATCTCCGTATTGAAGTTCCTTACCTGCAAAAAAAAGAAATACATCATGAAGCTCTCATTTGTTAGTGTGTTTATAAGGGTAATTACAAGAAAACACAGGACTACCAAAATCACTAAGTCCTTCTACACTGAAGATAAAAACTTCGGATTGAAGGAAATAGGTGGCAGAGCAGTTGCCGTCTGCAGAAGAAGTAAGGTTTCAGAAGACAAATGATTAACTATTGTGTCTCAAGGCGAGATGGAATCCAGCAAAAAACGATGTACAACGAACGAATTATTCGAATGGGATGGAAATCGGTAGATGTACATATACAGGCAAACAAAAGATTTCAGTTTCAAAAAAATTGGATGTTTTATTAAAGAACAAGAGCTTCACAAATTGAGTAAGTCAATAACGTGTTGGTTCACCTCTGGCCCTTATGCAAGCAGTTATTCGGCTTGGCATTGATTAACAGAGTTGTTGGATATCTTCCTGAGTGTTACTGTGCCCATGTCTGTCTAACTGGCGCGTTAGATCTTCAAAATCCCGTGTGGGTTGGAGGGATCTTCCCACAACGCTCGAGGCATTCTCAGTTCGGGAGAGATCTGCGACCCCTCTGACCAAGATAGGGCTTGGGGAGCACGAAGACAAGCAGCAGAAACTTGCGGCGTGCGGGTGGTCGTTATCTTGCTGAAATGTAAGCCCAGGATGGCTTGCCATGAAAGGTAACGAAACGGCCTTGAATATCGTCGACGTATAGCTGCGGCTGACAACCAAAGCGGCCCTGCTGTGAAATGAAATGTCACCCCACGCAGTCCAGGACGTCTCCTTACACGTCTTCGGCCTGTAATCTCATCGACTGGAGTAGATTTGTCTTCAGTGATGAGTCCCGCATCGATTTGTGCCCCGATGACCAGCGACGACGTATCTGGAGACGCCCCAGACGGCGGTGGTATACTAACCAGACTGTCGCCTTCCATACGGCCTGACAGTCAGGAATGATGGTCTGGTGAGATAATGGCTGCCCGCACACGACGAGAGTTTCTACTGGTTGCCTTCTTGCCTGCCAAATCCTACCTTGGCCAGCAAGGTCGCCGGATATCTGCCCAGTTTAGAACGTTTAGCTTGGTAAGGGCAGCGGCCTACAACCTGCTCGGGATATGTACACCACGTCTACCAATTTCCATCCCATTCGGATAATCCCTTCGTTTGCGTCTTTTTTTTTTTTTGTCTTAGAGGATATATATCAAGTGGCCAAACCACTTGATGTTAGTGCTGTTAAGATGTAACGCAAAAACTGTAAACTTCTTATAAATTCCTAGTATCATACCAACGTTTGCCTGCAAAGACTGTATAGCACGTTCTACGCCACTTTCTTTTACTATACATTTAATCTCTGCTTCAGCGAAACGTTGCTAATTTTCATAGAGCTTACAATACAATTTCGATACCTTTATTTCTTTCAAAGATTCTTTTCTGCAGGTAAACAGAGTAAGTCAGCATAAAAATATTTAATAATTGAAACTTCCTGGAAGATTAAAACTATGTGCCCGACCGAGACTCGAACTCGGGACCTTTGCCTTTCTACCATCTTGAGCTACCGCATCACGACTCACGCCCGGTACTCACAGTTTTACTTCTGCCAGTACCTCGTCTCCTACCTTCCAAACTTAACAGAAGCTGTCCTGCGACCCTTGCAGAACTAGCACTCCTGAAAGTTGGTAGAGCACTTGCCCGCGAAAGGCAAAGGTCCCGAGTTCGAGTCTCGGTCCGGCACACGGTTTTAATCTGCCAGAAAGTTTCATATCAGCGCACACTCCGCTGCAGAGTGAAAATCTCATTCTGGAAACATCCTCCAGGCTGTGGCTAGGCCATGTCTCCGCAATATCCTTTCTTTCAGGAGTGCTAGTTCTGCAAGGTTCGCAGGAGAGCTACTGTAAAGTTTGGAAAGTAGGAGACGAGGTACTGGCAGAAGTAAAACTGTGAGTACCGGGCGTGAGTCGTGATTCGGTAGCTCAAGATGGTAGAAAGGCAAAGGTCCCGAGTTCGAGTCTCGGCCGGGCACACAGTTTTAATCTGCCAGGAAGTTTCATATCAGCGCACACTCCGCTGCAGAGTGAAAATCTCGTACTGGTATTTAATAATTGCTTCTACATCGATTTAGTGAATTTTCAGGAAGCAGCTCTCATCAAGAGAGATTAAATTTCCAGTATTCATTTGAATCCTGTACCTCTATACTATGCATTATTTTCAGGAAGTAAGCTATTTTTTCCCCTATAAGAGGCAGTTCGAAACGGAAAAAGCCCTGTTCAAAATATTAAGTAGGATCAAGCGCATCCGCCAGGCTGAGGCTAATCGGAATTTCGAAACGTACAGTCCCTCGATTTAGAAGCCGTGTTTCATCAGAATCGTTGTTCTCTAGTCACTATTCCATCTCAGGAGTCTTTTTAGGCGTGGCACAAGTAACTATTACCGATTTTTCTGGGGAAATTTAGATATGACAGAAGTTCCAGATTTCTGATACGTAGTAGATCTGAAACTAAGTGATCCAATGCGCGCTGGAGACAAAAGAGCTCATGAATCAAGTCGAAATTCTGTGAGCAAATGGCTCTGAGCACTAAGCGACTTAACTCCTGAGGTCATCAGTCTTCTGTGAGCAACTGCACAGAAAATACTGTGACAGAGATTTTCTCCTCTGTAAGATCTGTTCGCACAGTGTTCTTTGCCTTATTTATCATCTATGATAATAATGTACATTCCACAAGCGTTTTACGTATTTTTCGCATAGAGATTCAATGTATGTTTTACGTATTCTTCTCACAGAAACCGTAAAGTGGAACATACATGTGAATGTATGTGTTCTTATCTTTAAATGTTTGCTTTTGTTGTTATACTTCTACATAATGTTAACGCAAATTTTGTGCTCTCGCAAATTAAAGTACTATGCCCAGCAGGATAAAAATTGATATCTCTGTAATTATGCTAACAACAAAACGAAATTGAACAGAGAAAGTGAAATAATGGTGTATGTCATGGAAGCACGTTAACGAGTGATTGGCTCACGTATTGTGGGAAGATAGTGACGTTTGAAGCTAAAGGAGAGTAATGGCGCCGTGGCGAAACGTATTGGCGAAGCCATATTCGAACGTGAAGTATACGAAATATTTAGAAGCAGTGAACATTTTATGCCAAGAATAAAAGGATTAAAGAATCAAGAATCGTATAATGGCGAACGTAGGTGTGATGTGGTTTTGAAGAACAGAGCTACAGAATGAACTCTGACTTGAATCTGTCTAGTAAAAGATAAACGAAATGTGTTGTATTGATAATGGTGTTAGGTGAACTTTATTGTTCAGCGAGCTGGAAAGCTTCCTTAGACTGTATGGTGTCGATTGGTAAAGAACTTACGAATTGTGTTTGTTCGAATTTGTGAATGCGTTACGGACTATTCGCTACCAGCAAAGTATTTAGAACTGGCTCAGTACGAGTGTGTGAAGTTTTAAATAAAAGTATACGGCGCTTGTCCAAATTCTGCTGTTGTGCGCATGAATTGTTACTGTATAACCGAGCGAGGTGGTGCAGTGGTTAGCACACTGGACTAGCATTCGGGAGGACGACGGTTCAACCCCGCGTCCGGCCATCCTGATTTAGGTTTTCCGTGATTTCCCTAAATCGCTTCAGGCAAATGCCGCGATGGTTAATTAGAAAGGGCACGGCCGATTTCCTTCCCTAATCCGAGCTTGTGCTCCGTCTCTAATGACCTCGTTGTCGACGGGACGTTAAACAGTAATCACCTCCTCCTCCTCCTCCTCCTCCTCCTCCTCCTGTTACTGTACACAGTGTATGTTTTACGTACATTCCAAATCTGAAATCTTTCCAGTTTGCAGCGCGGAGTGGCCATGCGGTTTGAGGCGTTATGTCACGGACTGCGCTGCCCCTTCCGCCCTCGGGCATGGGTGTGTATGTTGTTCTTAGCATAAGTTAGTTTTAGTAGTGTGTAAGACTAAGGACCGATGACCTTAGTAGTTTGGTCCCTTAGATATTCACACACACATCCTGTTTATAACATTTCATGTTACTGAGTTGAGTTCTGAATTTGAGAAACATACTTTTTTTCGAAAATTACAAAGTTTGAATCGTGATCAGGGGCTTATACTGGTCCAGCGGGACCTTGCCAGCAATTACGACGATCGCAGGACCGAAGAGCGCAGAAGCACATCTTTCACCTTAGAGCGCACGAGTGAAACCCATATGGGGACTTTCGGTAACACGAATTGGTTCGCTGCCAGGCCACTTGGAGCGTTACAAGTTTATCAGTCCTTCCTCTCGCTTTCTTATTGGCTGATTTTTAGTCTTTCATGTTTGTTTTCGTTTCTTAGTCAACAGAAGCTGGTTCCATCAAAAATGGTTCAAATGGCTCTGAGCACTATGGGACTCAACTTCTGAGGTCATTAGTCCCCTAGAACTTAGAACTAGTTAAACCTAGCTAACATAAGGACATCACACACATCCATGCTCGAGGCAGGATTCGAACCTGCGGCCGTAGCGGTCTCGCGGTTCCAGACTGCAGCGCCTAGAACCGCACGGCCACTTCGGCAGGCCTGGTTCCATCGCATTGCCCTTATGATTACAACTTCTCGCGTGTATTGTACTCTCTGAATTTCATTGTAAATATGTTGTTCGTATTCTGATTGAGTTCTGCTCTCATGCCGTTTAGTGGCTAAGGTAAATGATTCCATATTTGATTTTGTTTCATACGAGACAGAAGCTAGTTTCGTCATATGGTGTTCTGTGAACGTTTGTGTATTTGTTAGTGCTAGCAAGTCTGTGTGTGAACTGCTCGATTTAAATGCATATTAAGCACATTGGTTTTATTTTATTTTTGTTTGCATCCGGTTTGCGCGCTTTGTTACATTTAATGGAGAACTGCAGGGTAGCTGGTTTTGAAAGTATTGGTCTTCAACTTTTCTACATCTTATCACGAAATGGTTTCGAAATTCTGTTTTGGTGTTGCTTTTTGCCACTGGGTGCCATGCATTTCACAGCGACTTGCAGAGTATGGATACAGATGTAAATGAGTATGCTTTGCAGTCTTGGTGACTAGAGCATTCTTCCTTGCAAATTCTAAAAATACGGCAATGTTTACGGTAATCATGCAAATGTTTTTTCACAGGCAATGAAAATTTCGATGGCCTCAATCAAATGAGAGAGTACGAAAAACGGATGGGAACAAAAACAACGTAAAATACAAGCTGTATGTTTACAATCCATTTAAATCTAGCATTTCACACAGATTCGTAAGCAGTAACAAACGGACATGAATTCACAAAATACCATGCCATGAAACCAGCTTCTGTTTCACATAACACAAAAACAAATATTGAATCAAATCCAACCCAGTGTCATGGACAAGAGAAAGAATTATGCAGAATACACATAGAAGGTCGTAATGAGGAACATAATTTCCACTTGATAACATCAATACGGTAGAAATGGCAATATTGGATTTTACAAATAAATACACATTACTTCCGGGCTACCAGACCATTTCATAAAGTAGAAATGGAAAATATTATCATCTAATAATCGCATTTCGCAAAGCAAGAATACAGGTTATCGCACCATATTTTCCTGATTTCAAAGTTCATTTCCGGGCCATTCGGAACGCTACTGTCAGTCTCTGTTTCTGTTTCGTAGCATAAGCCTTGCACTTCTAATTTTTTGGTGTTTTGTGTCTCAGACGCAGCGGATCAACAGGAAGACATGAGTACCTTAGAACCATTCAGTATTTATGATCAAGCTTAAACTTAAAGCTTCAAAACATATTAGAAAAGTGTTGAACATCAATAAAGCATGTAATAAAAAATGGCTTCTTCTGCATGTCAATAACTGTACGAATAAATTCACGTTATCGGCACTATGAATGCATGTAATTGTTTATATAGTAATAGTGACTTTCTCGCAGTTATCGGACGTACAGCGTCAGTATAAATTCAACTTGTTACACGTGCCTGGAATGCGAAATTATTGATGCAGCTGTATGATTTTGATTCACTTGAACGTAATTATATCATAGTGTCGGGAAACTGTCGGTGTGCTCGAGGTATGCAAGAACATGCAGAATATAAAATTTATCAAAGAGAATCACATTCCTGGGGTCAGATACATCACATGATCACACAGACAGAACCAAAGGCACATAGACACAGGCAACAGAGCATGCACAATGTCGGCACTAGTACAGTGTATATCCACCTTTCGCAGCAATGCAGGCTGCTATTCTCCCATGGAGACGATCGTAGAGATGCTGGATGTAGTCCTGTGAAACTGCTTGCCATGCCATTTCCACCTGGCGCCTCAGTTGGACCAGCGTTCGTGCTGGACGTGCAGACCGCGTGAGACGACGCTTCATCCAGTCCCAAACATGCTCAAAGGGGGACAGATCCGGAGATCTTGCTGGCCAGGGTAGTTGACTTACACCTTCTAGAGCACGTTGGGTGGCACGGGATACATGCGGACGTGCACTGTCCTGTTGGAACAGCAAGTTCCCTTGCCGGTCTAGGAATGGTAGAACGATGGGTTCGATGACGGTTTGGATGTACCGTGCACTATTCAGTGCCCCCACGACGATCACCAGAGGTGTACGGCCAGTGTAGGAGATCGCTCCCCACACCATGATGCCGGGTGTTGGCCTTGTGTGCCTCGGTCGTATGCAGTCCTGATTGTGGCGCTCACCTGCACGGCGCCAAATACGCATACGACCATCATTGGCACCAAGGCAGAAGCGACTCTCATCGCTGAAGACGACACGTCTCCATTCGTCCCTCCATTCACGCCTGTCACGACACCACTGGAGGCGGGCTGCACGATATTGGGGCGTGAGCGGAAGACGGCCTAACGGTGTGCGGGACCGTAGCCCAGCTTCATGGAGACGGTTGCGAATGGTCCTCGCCCATACCCCAGGAGCAACAGTGTCCCTAATTTGATAGGAAGTGGCGGTGCGGTCCCCTACGGCACTGTGTAGGATCCTACGGTCTTGGCGTGCATCCGTGCGTCGCTGCGGTCCGGTCCCATGTCGACGGGCACGTGCACCTTCCGCCGACCACTGGCGACAACATCGATGTACTGTGGAGACCTCACGCCCCACGTGTGAGCAATTCAGCGGTACATCCACCGGGCCTCCCGCATGCCCACTATACGCCCTCGCTCAAAGTCCGTCAATTGCACATACAGTTCACGTCCACGCTGTCGCGGCATGCTACCAGTGTTAAAGACTGCGATGGAGCTCCGTATGCCACGGCAAACTGGCTGACACTGACGGTGGCAGTGCACAAATGCTCCGCAGCTAGCGCCATTCGACGGCCAACACAGCGGTTCCTGGTGTGTCCGCTGTGCCGTGCGTGTGATCATTGCTTGTACAGCCCTCTCGCAGTGTCCGGAGCAAGTATGGTGGGTCTGACACACCGGTGTCAATGTGTTCTTTTTTCCATTTCCAGGAGTATATATATATATATATATATATATATATATATATATATATATATATATATATATATATATATATATTGTGTGTGTTATACTAGTAATGAAGAACATTCCTCATCGAATAGTGAGACACTTCAAAGCCGTGGTTCAGAACTGGCATAAGGTTTTATTTTTATTTTTGGTACACGTACGCCAATAATTTAAACGCTTATGTTTCACCTTGTTACAGAGAAATACTGTAAAAGTTTATCAATTATTGTTTTTTTTCTGTGTGCCATTAAAGTTTTTAGCAAGTAATACAAGTCACAGGTTGCCACATAGGAACCACTTTTCGATTCGCAACATGAAATTATTTCTACGTGGGCAAAGATATCCCTATAATGAAGCTGTCTAGAAAGCTGTAACAGTCTTCTTTGACAATCAAGATACTTCCTTCTATTTGACTGAGAAGTAAACCAAAATCGTAAAGGATACTCATCATCCACACATCGCTGCCTTTATTATCACCTACTTAACGAATCTCCCCCATGAGCCGTGAAGTTTTCCGAGGGAGGTGACTTGAGTGTCTCAACCATACATACAGCCGTACCGAAGGTGCAACCAAAACGGAAAACGGAGAGGTATCTGTGGAGAGAAAGATAAACGTGTGGTTCCTGAAGAGAGGAAACAGCCTCTGCAGTAGCTGCAGGGTCAACAGTCTGGATGATTGACTGATCTGGCTTTATAACATCAACCAACGTGACCCTGCTGTGCTGGTACTGCAAACGGCTGAAAGCAAAGCGAAACTACAACCCTTACAGGACATGGAGCTCTGATGTACATTGAAATGATGCTGACATCCTCTTGGGTGAAATTTTCCAGAGGAAAAATAGTCTCTCATTAGGATATACGGGAGAGGCTATGTTGAAGGATTCAGTAAGGAGGAAAAACAGAATTGGCAATCTATGGGTAGGAACGTAAAATATTAGATCCGTTAATCGGGAAGGCAGACTAGAAAATTTTAAAAGGGAAATGGATAAATTGAAGTTAGATATAGCAGAATAGTGATGGGCGGTGGTAGGATGAACAGGACTTCTCGTCAAGTGAGTACAGTTTATAAATACGAAATTAGAGTTAATGTACGTCTAATAAAGAATAAGAAAGGTATGCTGATAAACTACTATGAACAGCATAGTGAACGCCAAGACATACTCGTGCCAGAGGTGTACAAGTTTATGTGTCATCTAGCATTGCAGATGATGAAAGGATTGAAAGAACGTATAATGAGACAAAAGGAGTAATCCCGACAAACATTTAATTGTCATGGGGGACTGGGATTCCATATTAGGAAAAGGAAGAGAACGACAAATAATAGGGTAATTTAGATTGAAAGAGGAATGAGAGATGAAGCCGCCTTACAGAACTTTGCCCAAAGCATATTTTAATCGTCTCTAACTCTTGGTTTAAAAATCACGAAAGAAGGCTGAATATGTGGAAGGGACTGGGCGACACTCGAAGGTTTATATAAGAGATTCTAAACTGTAAGACATTTCCAGCGGCAGGTGTGGTTTCTGACCACATTTTATTGTTTGTGAACTGCAGATTAAAACTTAAAAATTGTAGAAAATCTGGAAATTAAGGAGATGGGACGTGGATAAGTTGAAAAGAAAAGAAAAAAGAAATTGTTAAAGGTTTCAGCGGAACATTAGGCAATGAATGAAACAGGGGAAAGAAGTACAGCAGAAGACGAATGTCTAGTTTTGAGAGATGAAATAGTGAAGGCAGCGAAGTACGAAATATGTAAAAAGACAAGTCCTAGTAGCTGATGAAAGGAAAAAATGAAAAATGCAGGCAAAAGGGATTACAGACGTCTAAAGTGAGGTGACAAATGCAAGGCTGTAGAAAGATAGATACCGCCGATAGGACAATTAAAGAGGCAGTCAGAGAAAAAAGAAATGTAAGAATATGTGAGGCAACGCTGACCTACGACTACCATTAGAAGAGAGGTTAAGGGAAGGCAAATTTTACTTTACAGCATTTGTAGATTTAAAGAAAGCTTTTAATAATGTTGACTGGAAGACACTCTTGGAAGTTTTCGAGGTAAGAGACGTATAATACATGGAGTGAAAGATTATTTACAACCTGAAAGGAGACCAACCTCACTTAGAGTAGAAGGGCGTGAAAGGGAAGCTTTGGGTGAGAAGGGAGTGAAACACGGTTGTGGCCTAGCCCCGAAGTTATTCAATTTGTACATTGAACAAGCGGTAAAAGAAACCACTGATAAATTTGGTAATGTAATTAAAGTTCATGAAGGGGAAGTAAAAACACTGAGATTTGGAGATGAAATTGTAATTCTGTCAGAGGCAGCAAAAGACTTAGAAAAGCAGTTGAACGGAATGGGCAGCGTCTTGATAGGAGGATATGTGTCTGGGAAGGAGGATATAAGATGAACATCAATAAAAGCAAGACAAAATTAAAGGAATGAAGTCGAATTAAACAAGGTAATACAGAAGGAATTAGATTAGGTTATGAGATACTACAAGCAGTAGATGAGCTTTGCTGTTTGGGTACTAAATAACTGATGGCCGAAGAAGAGAAGAGGAAAGCATTTCTGAAGAAGAGAAATTTATTAACATCAAATATAAATGTTAAGTGTTAGAAAGTATTTTCTCAAGGTATTTGTCTGGAGTGTGGCCTTGTAAAGAATGTAAAGCGTCATCAATCTGAAGAATGTTTTTGACATCACAGCCGGGCTGTACTATGCGTGATTCTTTTGGAGACGGTATGCCGTTGCCTACTCTTGATTTCTGAACTGCCTCACCCACCCAGTTACAGGGGAATTACAGTTTAACGTGTGTTCCGAGTCACGGTGGAACTCGGCATTTTCCACATCACCAAACATTGCCAGAGTTCAAAAAGTGGTAAGTGTAAGATAAAACTCCTAGGACTGATCAGTGGTCGCACTTAAGGTCTTCGGATTTGCAGTCTGGCACTTTGCCATTTCTTCCGCCCTCGTTCTTATATATTTATTTGTTCGTCTTCCTTCGTCAGTATTTCCGTGCGGGTGTCGCATGACACCTTTTTTATTCTATTGATGAATACTTCACTCTGTTCTTATATTACAGAGGGTGGCCCAACTCTTGAGCCCGCATCTCGTGGTCGTGCGGTAGCGTTCTCGCTTCCCACGCCCGGGTTCCCGGGTTCGATTCCCGGCGGGTCAGGGATTTTCTCTGCCTCGTGATGGCTGGGTGTTGTTTGATGTCCTTGGGTTAGTTAGGTTTAAGTAGTTCTAAGTTCTTGGGGACTGATGACCATAGATGTTAAGTCCCATAGTGCTCAGAGCCATTTGCACCATTTTTGAACCGTCTCTTGAACGAGCACGGCGAGCTACCGTGTAGGCAAATTGAAACAGAGGCTGGTCTCAAACCCGGTACTCAGGACGAGTCAGTGATCAACGTTGTATGGAAGTGAAGCGCTGACGTCATCGGTCCCTAGACTTACACACTACTGAAACTAACTCGTACTAAGGGCTACACACACACACACACACACACACACACACACACACACACGCCCGAGGGAGGACTCGAACCTCCGGCGGGAGGGGCCGCGCAGTCCGTTACATGACGTCTCGAACCGCGCGGCCACTCAGCGCGGCTATAGCGCTTATAGGTAGTAACTGTGGTTTTGTGGAAGGTGCTCAATTAATCATACAATTAAAAAAAAAGACTGGAGATTATCATGAGGGCATGAATGGTGAAGTATTCTTAAAATGGTTCACCGATATTCTTCCCAAATTAGAGCCCAACAGAGCTATAATTATGGGCAAAGCTTCATATAGTGTCAACGTTAAACAAAGCCCTTAAAAATATTGGAGGAAAGAAGACCTTGTAAATCGGCTGATGGAAAAGGAAGCACATGTTGAGCCTACAGCTTGAATTTCTGTTACTGTAACAGGCTGACGCTTGTGTTGTTGATTAGTACAATATTGGGCCAGGGATTTTCTCTGCCTCGTGATGACTGGGTGTTGTATGCTGTCCTTAGGTTAGTTAGGTTTAAGTAGTTCTATGTTCTAGGGGACTGATGACCTTAGATGTTTAGTCCCATAGTGCTAAGAGCCAAGTACATTATTGATAAAACGGCGCAGTCTGAGAGTCACATTGTCGTTAGTTTACCGTCGTACCACTGCAGCATAGGAGCTAAGTTAAAAGATAACTCGACATTTCAGCTACCAGACGTGCTTAAATTAATGCATGATACTCTGTCGCACGTCACTGCCGAAAACTGGTGGGATGCAGAACAACAGTAATAAAAGAAGACAAAACGTGGCACGGATGATTTCGAAGATTGTGTTGTTGATCAACTACTCATCAGTGTTGAAGATGTCAGTTCCATTGATGAAATGTTTTCTTCAGATTCAGAGGTGGAAGGACTTCAGAGGTTACCACGCGGATGTGGTTAAAGTGGCTTCAGTATTTCATTATACAGCAAAATCTGTCAATTCGCTCTTAAAATCACACATTGCTCTTACAGTTAAATTATACCGTGATTATGCAAATATTTTTGGGGCTCTTTTTCTAAGCTAAAATATGGTTTCCACCTGGCCTCTTAAGAAGCGTATTACCGGAATATTACTGTATAATAATTTGTCCATTTTAAATTTTAAATTGCATTTTAAGTTTTATTACTTGCTGAAAATAAAATCCGATGAGGTGTTAACAAACGTGGAAGATTACGCAGCGTAATATTTACATCAGGACTGTTCTTATGAAGAATAGTCAATAATAATTCGGACATGAAGAGGCTTGCACATGACGGAGTAGCATGAAGAGCAGCATTAGAACTGAGAGCCGCTTCCAACCAGTGTTCAGACCGAAGACCGCAGAAACAGCACTTGAAACATTCGTCTTTCTTCGTTAAGTAACTTTCACATTTAATTTTTTATTGGTCTTCACATCTGCTCTTTGACTTGCCAAACTTGAGCAGCGCCTACTGCGACATCTGTATATTGATGAAGGAAAATGCGATTCAGTCATGTGTTCAACAGCGTACTAGATTTCTGCTTTTGGCGATATTTCTTGGGTTTGTTATTTAGATAGTAGATATTGACTACATCTTCCTATCGTGTTTTCTCTCTCCCCATTTAATCTATAATCAACATGAAACATCATCTTTCAAACCCATAAATCACCTGGAAAACGTCGTGCCGAGTGGCCGAGTTTTCGGAGTATTATGAGCAGAAGGACATCTTAACGTTTTGAAAGCTACTTATATTCTCAAAAATTGAGATAAATTTTCAGGGGCGAACAGAGACATTTCTTTAAACGATGAAAGAGATAGAATTCAGTTTTCAAAAACGTAAAAACAAGAGAACCATCCTAACAGAACGTTCCGACATTGTTGCAAAGCATGCGGAATACTTGAGAGCAATCAGAAACAATGAAAATGGACCAACTAAACCACTGGTATTGACGGGCGAAACGTGTGTGCATACGCACTACACAATGAAAAAGTGCTGGCATCCTGAAGGAGTTATAGGTGCAATGGCTAATAGCAGTGTCAGCCAAAGAGCTACTGCTGTTAACGCTGGAGGAGCAATGGTTCTCGTAGAGGGAGCAGAGTTGTTTCATGACACGAAATTTAAATCCCAAGATTATCACGATGATATGAATGGGGACAGTTATCACAGATGCTTAGAAGAGAAACCGATTCCTAACATCCCAGCTGGACGTATTGCTGTCCTTCATAATGCACCGGATTATACTGTTCAGACAAATAAAACCCCCATCACCAGAACTCGCAAAAACGACATAATTGAATGGCTCATTCAGAACAAAATCAGTTTTGAACCGAACCTAACAAGAAATAAGCTTTTACAAATTGTGCGTTATCTACATCTACATCTACATCCGTACTCCGCAAGCCACCTGACGGTGTGTGGCGGAGGGTACCCTGAGTACCTCTATCGGTTCACCCTTCTATTCCAGTCTCGTATTGTACGTGGAAAGAAGGATTGTCGGTATGCTTCTGTGTGGGCTCTAATCTCTCTGATTTTATCCTCATGGTCTCTTCGCGAGATATACGTAGGAGGGAGCAATATACTGCTTGACTCTTCGGTGAAGGTATGTTCTCGAAACTTCAACAAAAGCCCGTACCGAGCTACTGAGCGTCTCTCCTGCAGAGTCTTCCACTGGAGTTTATCTATCATCTCCGTAACGCTTTCGCAATTACTAAATGATCCTGTAACGAAGCGCGCTGCTCTCCGTTGGATCTTCTCTATCTCTTCTATCAACCCTACCTGGTGCGGATCCCACACTGCTGAGCAGTATTCAAGCATTGGGCGAACAAGCGTACTGTAACCTACTTCCTTTGTTGTCGGATTGCATTTCCTTAGGATTCTTCCAATGAATCTCAGTCTGGCATCTGCTTTACCGACGATCAACTTTATATGATCATTCCATTTTAAATCACTCCTAATGCGTACTCCCAGATAATTTATGGAATTAACTGCTTCCAGTTGCTGACCTGCTATTTTGTAGCTAAATGATAAGGGACCTATCTTTCTATGTATTCGCATCACATTACACTTCGCTACATTGAGATTCAATTGCCATTCCGTGCACCATGCGTCAATTCGCTGCAGATCCTCCTGCATTTCAGTACAATTTTCCATTGTTGCAACCTCTCCATACACCACAGCATCATCTGCAAAAAGCCTCAGTGAACTTCCGATGTCATCCACCAAGTCATTTATGTATATTGTGAATAGCAACGGTCCTATGACACTCCCCTGCGGCACACCTGAAATCACTCTTACTTCGGAAGACTTCTCTCCATTGAGAATGACGTGCTGCGTTCTGTTATCTAGGAACTCCTCAATCCAATCACACAATTGATCTGATAGTCCGTATGCTCTTACTTTGTTCATTAAACGACTGTGGGGAACTGTGTCAAACGCCTTGCGGAAGTCAAGAAACACGGCATCTACCTGTGAACCCAAATAATCCAAAGCCTGTTTTTAAAACCAGGTGAGCTTATATAGCGTAAGGGGTATACTGTTAGCAGGCTTCCGCTATATCACTGTGACTTGAGCCCTTTAGAGCTAATCTACAATACAACGACAGAAAAAAATCAGAAAAAAGGTTTCTTCCATAATTTAACTGCTCTAAAACGAATAACCAAAGAGTCTATATCGACTATTTCCCAACTCGATCGACTAAAAGCTGGCGAATATGTGAAAGGAACTGAAAATGAATATTGGCGCAAAAATGGCTTACTGGAAGACGCAGTATGGAATATAATAGTGAGTATTCGTTTGGAGAGTAAGATGAATGTGCGGTACACGGATGACAGTGATGGGGAATGTGACACGGTGGATGAAAGTGGATCAGATTCCAATGTAACAGATACAGTAGATGTCTATCCCTTGTGTGACAGACCGTCCACTTCACAGTTCTAATAACTAAGGCTGGTGCAGTTTTCATTACATAACTGGGGTTGTACCGTCCTTCCTTCAATCTGAAACTAAGAACACGCTGACTGACGATAAGCCGACCCGCTCCCAGGTGGTCGACTAATAGTCACTTCATTCATTTCAAAACAATAGGAGAAAGCAACGAGCAGTGCACAACACGAAGGAAAGTAGAGTACAGGTAGCAGAAGGTAGTGGCGACCGCGCAACTGTTTGTTGAAGTTGACAGGGTCATAAAAGAGGTAGTTCTCGTTTAACCTCTACCGATATCTTACACAAATATAGTTCAAAACATAACCACCTAAATCTTGTAAGTAGGCTGTTTAGGTTTGTATGTTAAATCCGAATTATAAACACTTAATTCCGGATCACTGTTTTAAGCGTTCTTTGTTCTTATGGGACCACTTTGAAAGGTGGCTATAATTTCGCAACTTACAAGCACTCATCTGCATACTTTGGCGTTTTTATCAATCGCAATTAGGTAACATTTGATAGGTTGTACATTGTATATATGAATATTTAAAGAAGACTGACATAATGAATCATTACCTATACTAGTAGAGGTTGGAACACCAGTGTAAATGAAACGGCAGGTATAACTCAGGCCCTGGGTGGAAAAGCCCGCATAGGTGTGTTGGTCCTGCTTAATACAGGAAGTAATCCAAGACGGACGGTCAGGGCAACTTAGGTAATTAGTTAGTTACGTGTTCCATTGATCAATAGCATGGAAAAACCGTTATGATGTGGAACGTGTCAAATGCATAAGAAATGCGCACAGGAAACAATTTTTTTTACATTGTAGTGTTATACCTAAATATTTCTATTATCTATCCCATTCCCTTAAATGGCACAAATTGCATATATTATATCTCCAGATTTATTTACTCTTTTCCAAGAGTTCATCTGTGGTATAGAAGGAGTTGTCAAGGAGGTATGATTTCAATTTGTTTTTGATACTATTACTGCTGTCTGTCAGACATTTTATTTCATCTGATAATTTATCAAAAAGTTTTATAGCAGCATATTTTACCCCTTTCTGTGTCAAAGATAGGTTAAGTAAAGGATAGTGTAGGTCTTTCTTTTCTCTGGTATTGTAATCATGAATGTCGCTGTTGATTTTAAACTGGTCCATGTTGTTGAGAAAAAATTTCATTACTGAGTAAATGTACTGTGAAGCAGTTGTAAGAATTCCTAACCTTTTAAACAGATGCCTACAAGATGTGCGACTATGAAACCCACACATTATTCTAACTACTTTCTTTTGAGCAGTGAATACCTTTTGCCTAAGTGTTGAGTTGCCCCAGAATATTATTCCGTATGACATCAGAGACTGGAAGTATGCAAAGTATGTTAGCTTACTAATTTCTACATCCTCAGAATTGGCAATTATTCTGATTGCAAAAGTTGCTCAACCTAGTCGCTTTAGGGGAACAAAAATATGAATTTTCCAATTAAGATTCTCATCTATAAGTACAATCAAAAACTTAGTACGCTCGACCCTAGCTACTGACTTCTTTTGATGAGTTATGTTTATTGAAGGTATTATACTTTTTGCAGCAGAAAATTGGATGTACTGTGTTTTTTCAAAGTGCACAGCAAGCCCATTCGCAGAAAACCAATTAATGACTTTTCCAAAGACCTTATTTGTATGATTTTCCATCGGACTTTCTTTTACTGGATTAATAATTATGCTTGTATCATCAGCAAACTGTGTCAGTTCAGCATCTTGTTTCACATAAGAAGGCAGGTTATTCACGTATATCAAGAACAGGAAGGGACCCATGATCGAACCTTGTGGGACACCTAATGTAATTTCACCCCAGTTAGATGAAGTGGCAAACTCCTTTGAATCACTTGAAGCATATAAAGAGAATTTTTACTTCCTGTTCTGTAGATATGACTTAAACCACTCATATGCTGTTCCATTTATACTATATAACTGTAATTTCTCTAACATAATGTCATGGTTCACACAATAAAATGATTTGGTTAAGTCACAGAATATTCCTACTGGTGACATTTTACTATTTAAAGACTTTATTATGTGGACAGTGAAATTGTATATTGCTGTCTGAGTGGAACAGCATTTCTGAAATCCAAACTGTGATTTACTAAGTATCCCATTACTGTTGAGATGGCTAACCACTCTTGCGTACATTACTATCTCAAAGATTGACATCTGTCAATAACTACCGGCCAGTATCCTTGCTTACAGCATTTTCAAAAATCTTTGAGAAAGTAACGTACTCAAGAGTGGTTATCTATCTCAACAGTAATGGGATGCTGAAGCACAATACAGCGGCGGCCGGCCGGTTTGTAGCGGAGCCGGAAGGATAACCGAATAATACTTCGGAAACTCTGAAAATCTTGGACGCCACAGAGAGCAACGAGGAAGCGTTACCTCGGAAATCTCGCAGGCTGGGTTGTTCCCGAGGATTTTTACTCTGAGAAGCGTACCATTGTATGATTTCCTAATTAACAGGTGTAGGTATTTCCTCGCAAACTTTCCGCGCTGGACGACAAAAGACTAAAATTCCGGTGGTCGGCGTTCAGAAGAACCTGTAGAGAGGGAGAATATTCCGTGGTTTCGAGAATATGATTCGCCTTCTGCAGTTACGAGGGAGGAGAGCTGAGCTTTACTGGGAAACCAGCGGTGGAGAGAAAGGGTCTTCCGTTTTGAGCGCCTGTGTTTGACGGTTGCTCAGTATCAGCTTTTGTTGGTACAGACGGGCTTGTTGTCTTTGCACTCAAGAGATATTATAGTTAGAACGGTTAGGCACTGTACTGTTGCGAACTTATACGATTCTGGACTTCGCCTCTGGGTGGGGAGTCGTCGTTGAGTACACAGCGTTCAGTGATTGAGAGCACTTCTTCTCCTTACACAAACGTTGAGACGTTATCTGAACTCCGTCCATGTGGCTGGGAGTTCGCGTTACTCGCCTGTAGAGAGGAGAAGACAGTATTAGATTATAGTAGTCAGTGGACCGTCTTCTGCCGTCCTGGTGTTTGAATGAGGTTTTTTTTTTTAATATTTTGCGGCTGTAGTTCTTCCGTCGTCGCAGATATGTATGAGAACCATCACTCCGACGCCCCGAACGCAGTACATGCGGTGATATTGCTAACAGCTGCGGCTAATTAGGCTATAAGCCAAACAGCTTTGACCACGTAAATTTTATTTCCACTGAGGTTGCACACCACTGTAGATCATCTTTGAAAGCAGTGTCTTCTAGTGTTTGGTACTAAGATGATGTCAGACATCTCGCGTTATTTGTATTAGATCGCGTAGCCATAAAAAGGGGCAGATTTGGGCAATTGACCAATCATATTAGTTAGGAAATTCATTTACGTCTCTTCATGTTCATTGGACATTGATATATAAACATTTGTAATATATAAAGGGGTTTTAATCTACAATAAATGTTTAAGCAAAAACAGCATTTATCATTTTGTAGTTACTAGTTCCCTTAATCATTCATTTGTGTTTAAGTTGTAATTTATATGTTAAAGAGCAAGAAGGAGTATATAATATCACGAATAAGAGGTCCTAAGATCTGCTTCAGGGGTAGTCACACAAACCTTCATTTTCGCGTTCAGCATTTTCCGTTGCGCACATTCATTTTTACACCCACCTGAAGTAGCATCTTGGAACTTCTGTGGCACAGAGTAGATTCTGGAAACGACAGGTAGGTGGCTAGACAATCATGTCCAGTAGTCACGTGGAATGTGGATTGGTCCTGCGTCGTCCATGAGGTTTTTTCGGCATCTTTCCCTCACACGAAATACGATCGTTTTAGTTCTTGAAATATATTGTTAATATTACGTTTCCCAGCGAAATACAACTCTTTGGTTTTCCAGTCTTCCTAATTTTTGCATTCTTTTTGGCTAGAAAATCTACTTTTACATTACCCTCTAAGTCACAATGAGGTAGTATCTACTGAACTGTAATTGTCTTGTTTTTCTGTTGTTGTGATGTAATTAGTTCATGTTGTTGTTGTTGTTATTGTGGTCTTCAGACCTGAGACTGGTTTCATACAGCTCTCCATGCTACCCTATCCTGTGCAAACTTCTTCATCTCTCAGTACTTACTGCAACCCACATCCTTCTGAATCTGCTTAGTATATTCATCTCTTAGTCTCCCTCTACGATTTTTACCCTCCACGCTGTCCTTCAATGCTTAATTTGTGATCCCTTGAAGTCTCAGAACGTGTCCTACCAACCGGTCCCTTCTTCTAAACAAGTTGTGCCACAAACTCCTCTTCTCCCCTATTATATTCAATACTTCATCATTAGTTATGTGATCTATCCATCTAATCTTCAGCATTCTTCTGTAGCACCACATTTCGAAAGCTTCTATTCTCTTCTTGTCTAAACTATGTATCGTCCATGCTTCACTTCCATACATGGCTACACTCCATACAAATATTTTCAGAAAAGACTTCCTGACACTTGAATCTATACTCGATGTTAACAAATTTCTCTTCTTCAGAAACGCTTTCCTAGCCATTGCCAGTCTACATTTTATATCTTCTCTACTTCGACCACCATCAGTTATTTTGCTCCCCAAATAGCAAAACTCCTTTACTACTTTGAGTGCCTCATTTCGTAATCTAATTCCCTCAGCATCACCCGACTTAATTCGACTACATTCCATTACCCTCGTTTTGCTTTTGTTGATATTCATCTTATATCCTCCTTTCAAGACACTGTCCATTCCGTTCAACAGCTCTTCCAAGTCCTTTGCTGTCTCTGATATAATTACAATGTCATCGGCGAACCTCAAAGTTTTTATTTCGTCTCCATGGATTTTAATACCCAACCACTGCTTCCCTTTCATGCCCCTCGACTCTTATAACTGCCATCTGGTTTCTGTACAAATTGTAAATAGTCTTTCGCTCCCTGTATTTTACCCCTGCCACCTTTAGAATTTGAAAGAGAGTATTCCAGTTAACATTGTCAAAAGCTTTCTCTAAGTCTACAAATGCTAGAAACGTAGGTTTGCCTTTCCTTAATCTTTCTTCTAAGATAAGTCGTAAGGTCAGTATTGCCTCACGTGTTCCAATATTTCTACGGAATCCAAACTGATCTTCCCCGAGGTAGGCTTCTACTAGTTTTTCCATGTGTCTATAAAGAATTCGCGTTAGTATTTTACAGCTGTGACTTATTAAACTGATAGTTCGGTAATTTTCACATCTGTCAACACCTGCTTTCTTTGGGATTTAATTATTATATTCTTCTTGAAGTCTGAGGGTATTTCGCCTGTCTCATACAACTTGCTCACCAGATGGTAGAGTTTTGTCAGGACTCGCTCTCCCAAGGGCATCAGTAATTCTAATGGAATGTTGTCTACTCGCGGGGCCTTGTTTCGACTCAGGTCTTTCAGTGCTCTGTTAAACTCGTCACGCAGTATCGTATCTCCTATTTCATCTTCATCTACATCCTCTTCCATTTCCATAATATTGTCCTCAAGTACATCGTCCTTATATAGACCTTGTATATACTCCTTCCACCTTTCTGCTTTCCCTTCTTTGCTTAGAAATGGGTTTCTATCTGAGCTCTTGATGTTCATGCAAGTGGTTCTCTTATCTCCAAAGGTCTCTTTAATTTTCCTGTAGGCAGTATCTATCTTATCCCTAGTGAGATAAGCTTCTACATCCTTACATTTGTCTTCTAGCCATCCCTGCTTAGCCATTTTGCACTTCCTGTCGATCTCATTTTTGAGACGTTTGTATTCCTTTTTGCCTGCTTCATTTACTGCATTTTTATATTTTCTCCTTTCATCAATTAAATTCAACATATCTTCTTTTACCCAAGGATTTCTATTAGCCCTCGTCTTTTTACCTACTTGATCCTCTGCTGCCTTTACTACTTCATCCCTGAGAGCTATCCATTCTTCTTCTACTGTATTTCTTTCCCCCATTTCTGTCAATTGTTCCCTTATGCTCTCCCTAAATCTCTGTACAACCTCTGGTTCTTTCACTTTATCCAGTTCCCATCTCCTTAAATTCCCACCTTTTTGCAGTTTCTTCAGTTTTAATCTACAGGTCATAACCAATAGATTTTGGTCAGAGTCCACATCTGCCCCTGGAAATGTCTTACAATTTAAAACCTGGTTCCTAAATCTCTGTCTTACCATTATATAATCTATCTGATACCTTGTAGTATCTCCAGGATTCTTCCATGTATACAACCTTCTTTCATGATTCTTGAACCAAGTGTTAGCTATGATCAAGTAATGCTCTGTGCAAAATTCTACCAGACGGCTCCCTCTTTCATTTCTTAGCCCCAATCCATATTCACCTAATGTGTTTCCTTCTCTTCCTTTTCCTACTCTCGAATTCCAGTCACCCATTACTATTAAATTTTCGTCTCCCTTCACTACCTAAATAATTTCTTTTATCTCATCATACATTTCTTCAATTTCTTCATCAAATGCAGAGCTAGTTGTCATATAAACTTGTACTACTGTAGTAGGTGGGTTTCGTGTCTATTTTGACCACAATAATGCGTTCACTATGCTGTTTGTAGTAGCTTACCCGCACTCCTATTTTTTATTCATTATTAAACCTACTCCTGCATTACCCCTATTTGATTTTGTGTTTATAACCCTGTATTCACCTGACCAGAAGTCTTGTTCCTCCTGCCACCGATTTCACTAATTCCCACTATATCTAACTTTAACAAATCCATTTCCCTTTTTAAATTTTCTAAACTACCTGCCTTGTTAAGGGATCTGACACTCCACGCTCCGATCCGTAGAATGCCAGTTTTCTTTTTCTTGATAACGACGTCCTCTTGAGTAGTCCTCGCCCGGAGATCCGAATGGGGGACTATTTTACCTCCGGAATATTTTACCCAAGAGGACGCCATCATCATTTATCCATACAGTAAAGCTGCATGCCCTCGGGAAAAATTACGGTCGTAGTTTCCCCTTGCTTTCAGCCGTTCGCAGTACCAGCACAGCAAGGTCGTTTTGGTTAATGTTGCAAGGCCAGGTCAGTCAATCATCCAGACTGTTGCCCCTGCAACTACTGAAAAGGCTGCTGCCCCACTTCAGGAGCCACACGTTTGTCTGGCCTCTCAACAGATACCCCTCCGTTCTGGTTGCACCTACGGTACGGCCATCTGTATCGCTGAGGCACGCAAGCCTCCCCACCAACGGCAAGGTCCATGGTTCATGGGGAAGGAATTAGTTCATAGACTTCTTTAACGTGAACGATTTTTGGATAATTTAGTATCTGCACGGACGGAATCAATTGCGAACGTCGCTAAACATTGTGCATACACCTCCCGCGGTTTTTGTCACTGCATAGGAATCCACGAAACGTGTTGGGAGGGGGAGGAGGGGGGGAGGGGGGGGGGGGAGGCCAGCAGGGGTAGTCACCGTCATCGACCGTGTTAAAGATGGAGTAATAGAGGCGAGAGACAATTTCCCTGCCTTACCACCCTTTTAATCCGAGCTCCTCGTTCGTGGTCTTCTATTCTTACTGTTCCACCTTGGGCCCTGTACAGTTTGTATATAGCACGTCTTTCCCTGTAGCTTAAATTTACTTTTATTAATTTCAAACATCTTGCATCATTTTACAATATCGAAAGCTTTTTCCAGGTCGACAAATTCTATGAAGTGTCTCGATTTTTCTGAAGCCTTGTTTCCGTTATCAGTCGCAGTGTCAGAACTACGTCTCTGGTGCTCATTTTTCCGAAAGCCAAACTGATTGTCATCTAACAGACCCTCAACTCCTTTTCATTTTTCCGTATAGTATTTTTGTCAGCAACTTGGATGCACCGGCCTGTAAGCTGATTGCGCGATAATCTGTACTATGTGGATGACATTTTTGCGAAAGTCTTATCGTATGTTTCCAGAGTCATAAATTATATAAGCCAAGTTGAACTTTCCCATCGTTGCTGCTTCCCACAACGAGTTTAGAAATTCTAAGGGAATGTTATGAATCCCTTCTGTCTGATTTGATCGCAAGTCTTCCACAGCTCTATTTAGCTCCGACTCTAATGTTGAATCCCCTATGTCTTTCATATCGGCTCTCAATTGTTAGTCAAGTCTTCAGCAAGTCGTCCCTAGTACAGGCCTCCGATTTACTCTTTCCACCTAACCACTCTCTCCTTTGCGTTTAACTGTGCACTTTTAAAGTTGCCGTCCTTGCTTTTAATTTCACCGAAGGCTGTTTTGACTTTTATGTATGCTGAATGAGTTCTTCCGATGCACACTTGTTTTTCGATTTCTTCACATCTTCCCTGTACCCATTTCGCCTTGGGTCCGATGCACTTCCTATTTATGAGAGTGGTTTGATAATTCCGGCAAATTTCCCTGAAATGATGCAAAACTTTTATTGCACTGTCATGGTTGGTCAGCTTGATTATTAAAAGGATCATAGAGAGACCTTTAACGATGTACAGCGTATAGTTCATTATTGAAATCCATCAGAATGTCGACTGCGATTGAAAATGGAGAAAACCGAGTTCCATGATATTATTAAACATTTACATTTGAAAGATTGGATTACCGCGCGAATCAAAGCAGAACTGGATGAAGTTCATACGGACTCTACATCATCCTTGAGGATCATTTACTTTCAGATTAATGAGTTTAAACGTGTTCGGACAAGCATCGAAGTCGAACCGCACTCCGGCTGTTCAGCTGAGGTTACGGCAAAGGAAACCATAGAAAAAATCCGTTATATGGTAATGCAAGAGTGCCGAATAAAAAATGTGAGGTTTTTGAGACTGTAGGCATCTTAACTGAGCGAGTGCATAAGATGCTGTCCGGAGAGTGCGAGATTGGTGCTATGATTGCTCACAGTAGACCAAAACCGCATACGGCAGATTTCATCAGAATATCTGGCGATGTTTAATCGCAATCCGCATGACCTTTTGCGCCGATTTGTGACTTGATAAAACCTGGATCCTTCATTACACACCAGAACACAATGAAAAAAGGTTCGTAAAAGTGCACCGAAGAAGACCAAGACCATTTAGTTAGCAGGTTAAGTGATGGCCACTGTTACTCGTATTTTAGGATTTCCAAGAATCATAGATTACCTGGAAAAAGGCAGAGCCATAGCTGGGGCTTTTTATGCTTCAATGGATCGTTTGGAACTTGCCTTGGCTGAAAAAAGACCAAAGGTGGCACAAAAAATGGTGCTCTTTCACCAGTCTGATGCATCACCCCACACATACGGAACAACGACGAAAGTGTGTGAATTAGGTGTTTAATTGGTTCCTCATTACCCTATTTATCAGACATAGTCGCAAATGATGCCTTCCTGTTCAACAACTTGAAACTTTGGATTGCTGGAAACGAATTTTCATCATCTGAGATAGTGATAGTTGCAGTCAACGAGTATTTTGCAGAGTTTTTCCGATGGGATGAAGAAGCTGGCGGACCAAGCATACAGGGTGCCCTATTGATCGTGACCGGGAGAAATATCTCACGAAATAAGCGCCAAACGGAAAAACTACAAAGAACGAAACTTGTCTAGCTTGAAGGGGGCCATCTACCGGGCCAACCGTAGCGCCATCTGGTTCCCCCCTTCAAGCTAGACGAGTTTCGTTCTTTGTAGTTTTTTCGTTTGATGCCTATTTCGTGAGATGTTTGGCCCGGTCACTATCAATGGACCACCCTGTATAGTGCTTCAAGGAGACTATGTCGAGCAGTAAGATGAATTGTTTATGAAACAAACATTTTTTCTCGCTTTTTCACCAGACTTATCAAAAAATCCTTGTACTTCATTCCTGTGTATTTTATACTTCTGTACTCCTTAATTTCCCGGAAAATTCTTGTACTTCTTTCCTTGTTAACAGTGGCCACGAATCGGAACATTTGCTTTCGGGCGTCGGGCTTGTGCCGGAGAGATTATGAAAACCCTAACGAGTGGGACATACTGCGAAAATCTGGACATGTGTCAGTTCTACACAAAGTGCTCGACATATCGACAAGTATTTGTTCAAAAAATGGTTCAAATGGCTCTGAGCACTATGGGACTTAACTTCTGAGGTCATCAGTCCCCTACAACGTAGAACTACTGAAACCTAACTAACCTAAGGACATCACGCACATCCATGCCCGAGGCAGGATTCGAACCTGCGACCGAAGCGGTCGCGCGGTTCCAGACTGTAGCGCCTAGAACCGATCGGCCACCTCGGCCGGCAAGTATTTGTTTCCGGACATATGTAAAATAGCACTTTCTTCTAGCTTTGACTCTTACTCTGTCCTCTAAAAAAACGGAACAATTTTTTTAAGCATTAGGTTTAAAGAATTGTTGTGCAGCAGGGCTGAGTGATGGCTGCGTCATGTATCACATTAAAAACAATTGTCCTCGAGCCGCAGTCAGAGACGGCTCCGCATCTGCACACAGCACAAAGACGCTGCGCGCTGGCTGCTAGTGAGTGCACATCGGCCACGCCGCGCACTCTGCCAGCAACAATATTGTCTGAGCCGGATGGCGGCCGCCATAATTGAAAACTTGTCTGGGTGAGGAGCTCAAAGGCGGCGAGGCGCGGCGTCGCGGCCGTGGCGCTGCCACCTGAAGCGGCGCCCCGCCGACAAAGGCCGCGCTCCCCGGCTGGCACAAGACGCTGCGCACTGACCCGTTCCCGGAATGTCACAATACGGCCGCTTCACAATGGACACCGCGCCAAACAAACTACTCCGCGAATGTTGGCCGCCATTCGACCGGCTCTAGGCATCACTCGCGAGCCGAAGAAGTAATTTCGAGCAGGCTCTTTCTGTTCGCTCTTTCTACTCCTACTGTACGAAAGCCTTCAAACACCGTTGGAGCTATTTTACACCGTATACAGTAACGTATCAACGTTACACCCTTCGATGAAGAGAGTTCCTATGAACTTCTATTACAGGATGCTTAAAATACTGTTCAAACGGTTCAAAAGGCTCTAAGCACTATAGGACTTAACATCTCAGGTCATCAGTCCTCTAGAACTTCGAACTACTTAAACCTAACTAACCGAAGCACATCACACACATCCATGTCCGAGGCAGGATGCGAACCTGCGACCGTAGCAGCAGCGCGGTTCCGGACTGAAGCGCCTAGAACCGGTGGGCCACAGCGGCCGGCTACATATATCACGTCTACCCATTTCCGTACCATTCAAATAGTTCCTGAGTGGTGCGTTTTTTTCTTAGAGTTTATTTAGATATCGATATGATTTTTACTACATAGGAGGTAGAAAAATCATTGATACTACAGAGTATCTAACTCAAACCCTTAGTGTGCGACTGATTAGTCAAGAAGGTACACTAATGTGATTATTCACCTAACCTTAATCCCTTAGATTTCTAGCTATGGTAACATTATAGGTCACTGGTGTATTCCAGTCATTATCAGTGCACACACTTATCAAAGCATTTGTAGACATCTAACCAAATCTGAGAGCAGCCATATGTGTTCTGGATTCTTTGAGAAGTAGTTATAAGGATGAGTGATATCGTCCGTGCAGAATATGGCGACTGAGGTGCAGTGACCAATTTTCGTCCAAACCACTGAGGAAGTTCATTCGTTTGTTCGGAAGGGGAGGCTGATTTTGCCCACTTTCAGACAGTTGGCTGCGGACTACAATGACAGATTCGTAAGTGAACGCTCCACAATCTTTCACAATCGATTTTACAGAAAATATTCGGTAAAAAATTTCATTTTTACGTTACTTACAGCTGTATGTGTCAGCTTCATGACGAAGTGCCAATCATTTTCTTAACGGGCACAGTTACTGTGATACTTGCGTTTACGTAAGACACTGCACGGAATAAAAAAAGTATGCAGTGAAAAATAGGGGTCGCTGTGATTTTGCATTTGGTACACATTACATAATATTTTGCTGTGTATGATTTATCTAACGTCTTGAATTTGGTCGAAGTCCGTTGTCATCAATTACGAGAAAATTGATGATATGTACCACACTCATTGGCGATCGGACGCGCCAGCGATAAAGCTAGAGCGAAATATTCACAACGTATCTCATATTTCATAAACAGTTTGAGATATTCTAATGAGATTTTGGCAAATGGCAGCTCTCAAAGTGGATACTATTTTGCCACATGGTTCTCATGCAAAGCTTCATTAGCAGCTGTGTTATTCCACTAACTATAGACTTAAGGGCCATCGATAGCTGGTGAAATCAGACTTTCTGTCGGTTTAGGAACAACATAAGTGAAGACATTACAAGTTTATTTCTGTAATAAGGATGTGCATTTTCATAAGTTATCCATTTTACTTTTCCTCAGTACTTCACTTAATAAACCACTGTTTTAGAAATCTCTTCCAGTTGCCTCTGCACAACAGATCAGTGAGGTGACATTGTGTAAGCTCTGCTATGTTTTGGCAATTGAAGCAAATTTTAACATGGCAACAACAGAAATCTATGTTTTAGTCAAAAGTCGTCATTCATGACGCTCCTTTGTGAGTTGCAAACGATTAACAAGCCAAGCGAATATAAATCACAGCTTTTATTAAATTTTCAGAGGAATTCTTGCAAATAATAATCAAAGCAGAGGTGACAGTAGATCTTTTTGAGTGGTCACAATGCAAGTTTGGACTTGATGGGGCTCCACTCAATATTTACAAAAAACGTGAGTGTAGGATTCAGTTTAGAACGGCTCTTCCCCTCCACCATTCGGCATTTCCCCTACAGCGCCTGTCCGCAAGCCCAACAACTACAGCTTTCCCCACGCTTTCCCTGCCGATTGCCCATCTACTGCCACGTTATTCCGTGCACACACTAACCACACTAATTGTAAGAAAACGGTAACGGACAAATAGCTGCCACCGGACCCAATGGTTCATATCTCAACGCATGTTTGTTTCACGTCATACTTTTATAAGTTTTTTCGTTACTAAATTTGACATATAATTGTTTCCTGTATGGATATGACACACTATTTTAGCCGGCCGTTGTGGCCCAGCGGTTCTAGGCGCTTCAGTCTGGAACCGCGTTGCTGCTATGGTCGCAGGCTCGCATCCTGCCTCGGGCATGGATGTGTGTGATGTCCTTAGGTTTAAGTAGTTCTAAGTTCTAGTGAACTGATGACCTCAGATGTTAAGTCCTATAGTGCTCAGAGCCATTTGAACCAATTCAGTACGTAAGGAGACGAAAACCAAATAGTCATGGGGGATTTGACTGCGATTGTAGGGGAAGAAATAGAAGAAAGAGTTGCTGGAGAATGTGAGCCTGGTAGTAGGAATGAGAGAAGACTGAGTTCACAACAAATTTCAGCTAGTAGTAGCTAATACTCTGTTCAAGAATTACAAGAGGTGGAGCTATAATTGGAAGAGCCCGGAGACACGGGAAGATTTCAGTTAGATTACATCATGGTCAGGCTAAATCAGATATCGGACTCTTAGGCGTGCCCATGAGCAGACAGGCTCAGATCACAATTTAGTAGTGATGAAGATGAGGCTGAAGTTTAAGAAACTAGTCAATGAAATGGGATACGGAAGTACTGAGGAATGAAGTGATGCTCTGTAAGTTCTCTGAGACTATAGATACCGTTATAAGAGACAGCTCAGTAGGCAGTTCGGTTGAAAAGGAATGGGCATCTCTAAAAGGGGCAATCACAGCATTGGAAAGAAAAACATAATTACAAGGAAGGTAACTGTGAAGAAATCACGGATAACAAAAGAAGTACTTCAGCTGATCGATGAAAGGAGGAAGTACAAAAATATTTCGGTAAGTTCAGGAATACAGAAATGCAAGTCACTTAGGAATGAAATAATTAGGAAGTACAGGGAAGCTAAGGCCAAATGGCTGCTTGAAAATATGAAAAATCGAGAAAGTTATGATTGTCGGAATGAATGACCTTGCATATAGAAAAATCAAAACAAGTTTCGGTGAAGTTTAAAAAAAGGTTGGTAACATTAAGAGTGCTATGCAAATTCCACTGTCAGATGCAGAGGAGAGAGCGCATAGGTGGAAAGAGTATATTGAAAGCCTTGTGAGGGGAAAGACTTGTCTACTGACGTGATAGAAGAAGACATATGAGTCGATATAGAAGAGATAGGGGATCTATATTAGAATTTAAAAGATCTTTGGAAGACTTAAGATCGAATACGGCAGAAGGAACAGATAACATTCCATCAGAATTTCTAAAACCATTGGGGGAGTAGCAACAAAACGACTATTCACTTTGGTGTGTAGAATGTATGAGTCCGGCGATATACCGTCTGACTTCCAGAAAAACATTCCACACAATTCCAAAGATTGCAAGAGCTGAAAAGTGCGAAAACTATCGCACAAGTTGCTGACGAGGATAGCATACAGCAAATGGGAAAGAAAGTTGAGGATGTGTTATATGACGATCAGTTTGTCTTTAGGAAGGAAAGGGCACCAGAGAAGCAATTATGACGTTGCGGTTGATAACAGAAGCAAGACTAAAGAAAAATCAAGGCACGTTTATAGGATTTGTCGAGCTAGAAAAAGGTCGGCAATGTAAAACGGTGCAAAATGTTCGAAATTCTGAAAAAAAACCAGGGGTATGCTATAGGGAAAGACCGGTGGTATACAACATGTACAAGAGCCAAGCGGGAATAATGAGAGTGGGAGACCAAGAATGAAGTGCTGGGATTAAAATGGGTGTAAGTTAGGGATGTAGTGTTTCAACCCTACCGTTCAATTTATACATCGAAGAAGCAATAACGGAATTAAAGGTTCAAGATTGGTATTATAATTCAAAGTGAAAGGATATGAATGATAAGATTCTCTGAAAACATTACTATCCTCAGTGAAAGTGAAGAATAATTATGGTTTTTCCAGAATGAGATTTTCACTCTGCAGCGGAGTGTGCGCTGATATGAAACTTCCTGGCAGATTAAAACTGTGTGCCCGACCGAGACTCGAACCCGGGACCTTCAACTTCCGCGGGCAAGTGCTCTACCATCTGAGCAACCGAAACACGACTCACGCCCGGTCCTCACAGCTTTACTTATTCTTGCGCTAATAGTTGCAGAGACAGTAGCTATGACACTCTGATAACAGAGCTCTGGGAACTCGTTGACGTATCTAGCTGGTGCACATATTCTCCGGTAGTAATGATACATCCAATTCCCAGTATACCCTGGAAGTTCACTCACGTGCACAGTAAGTGACTGTTAAAAGAACAATTTTACATTTAATTCAATCAAGAGAGCCACCTGTAACTTGAGACAGCCCTGAAAATATGTGTGCAATTTTCAGGTATTTTCAGTGCGCTGTGTGACGTTTATCATTCTGTTATTACTTAATGATGCCTTTTTCAGATGCATATCTGAAACACGAGAGGGTTTATTTTGACGGTAGTTGACAGCTCTTTAAAATATGAACACGAACCAGCACGACATTTTTATACTGAAATGGTAATGTAGATAAAACGGAGCAGTACCAGCAGATATGTTCTTTATATGTAGCACATTTCTTGCCTCTGTCAGCGAAAGTCTTCACTTTCAAAGAAAGCAGTCAGAACACTCTTTTAAAGAGCTCTCATACGATGTTAAAAATGTACGAGCATAGCTTCTTCCGACCGTTGGTAGCTAAAAGTATTATGAATGCTAAAATTGCCATTACTTCTGCAGAAGTCTTTTTTAAATCTCTGGTATACTGAAGGTGTGAAAAGATATATAATGTGCTTGCTAAGCTACAGTGTTGTGTAATCCAGAACTTTTACCACGTAGAACAATACACTCGCTTATACATAAACAGTTGTATGATTCGTATTTAGCAACTGTTCGGTAAACAGAAAAGTTTATCATGAAGTGATATGCGGCTTAAACATATTGGAATTAACATCGATATTTTCGATCATTTATTGGGTGCTAACATTGCGATCTCCCCAGCAACCCTGACTGACGAATAATTGTGGCGAACAGTCCACGGGTGTACTGCCGCTCCATAGTGTCCAACGGGCACGGCCGCCCGCCCTCAGGAGCTCAGTTCGTCAGCGCACCTGACGATGGCGACGTTTCTGATCGCCGAAATATTGTGACCGTTGGACACTATGGACCGGCAGTTCACCTGTGGACTGTTCGAGCAAGAAATACGCCGGGAGAAGTTGAAGAATCGCAATTGTGGCGGAGTTTGGGGTAAGTCATCGACGGTATACAGGGCAGACAGTTTGGCTCCGAGTCTGAGGGGTGGGTCGGGCACTGCTGCACTTATAACAAGCTGTATAACAAGCAAAGCACCGATCACACGTAAACAAAGTGAGCCAATGACGCAAATAAATAAATCAATAAACATAAGTGGTGTCTGTTCTTTCGGACATGTCCGAAAGTATGTTCTGCAGAAATGATTAGCGTTTGAACCATGTCGGCCCACAGGCTCAAGGTCAACATCGATATCGCGGCGCAACATCACCTACCGATAAAAATGTGTGTGTGGCTCTCATCGTTGCTATACGCCGAAGATAATGAATCAGTGTGACTTGAGCAGACGTGCAGGATGACTAGCAGAGGAGTGCGCCAACCGTACTGTCAAATCAGTGGTTTTGAAAGAGGATGCATTATTGGCATGAGAGAACATCATGCATCCATCCGGGAAATTGCTGCTCGTGCGGGACGCAAGGTTTCGGTAGTGGAACGCGTGTGTGCAGAATGGTTCACAGAAGACCGTAGAACACGACGAGATGTGTCAGGTCGCACCACCCAGACCAACCCCCCCCCCCCCCCCCCCTCATCGCCCCCGAGAAGATCGACAATTCATCCGAATGGCATTGTAGTACAAATCTGCGTCCTCCTGGGCTCTGGCGCAATAGTGGAACAGTGTAACACATCGTGCACTATCAGGAGTGACAGCCCGTCCCCGTTTATTACGGCAAGGGGTTACGTGTGCAGCTTCCACTTCTCTGCCTATCTTCTACTAATGTGCAGAAACATGCTAGACGGTAGTGGTGTACGGAACGACGTCATGGGAACAGAAGTAGCACCAGATAGCGTTTTCGGACGAATCTAGCTTCGGTTTGTTTCAGAATGATGGCCGCCTTTTGGTTCGCTACAGACAGGGGGAGCGGCATCACATCCAAGGCACTGTGACCAGTGTGACCTACGTGAATGATGTCCTGCCACCTATAGCCATACCCAGAATGATAATTTCACTCTGCATCGGCGTGTGCGCTGATATGAAACTTCCTGGCTGATTAAAACTGTGTGCCGGAACGAGACTCGAACTAGGGACCTTTGCCTTCTACGGGCAAGCGCTCTACGAACTGAGTTACACAAGCACGACCATGGCTCACAGCTTTGCTTCCGCAGGAAGTTTTACAGCCATCCCTTTTGTGCACAACAACCCAGATGCAATTTTTCAGCAACACAGTGGACGAAAACGTAGCTTCTTGGTGTCACAGGACGACTGACTTTTGCGCTGGCCCACCAGATCACTTTTCGCCAAATGAAAAAATATGGGATACGGTGAAAGGACAGGTGCAGTACTGTGACCCAATGCCAACCCCCACGGATGAACTTCAGAACGAGGTGAAAGCAGGATGCATGACTATACCACGGACGCCATTGTTCGCATTAAATGTGTCGATGCCACCACCCATGGAACAAGTTATCGGGGCGTACGGCGGACCCTGTGCCTACTTGGCAACAGGACACAAGTTGACCGACGTGACTGAAATGTTTATCATTTATGCAGAACATACTAATGTACATGTCCTGTGATTCTGCCGTTGAAAGCGTTCTGTTTTTTTCTGAACATGAGTGTAATTAAGGTGAGAACGGACAATGATCTCTTCAGTGCGGATGCACTGTAGGCTCGAACTCTTACGGGAATCGGCCTGCGGCCGAACGGCACAATAACCCGGAAAGAGTGGTTCGGTGCGGGGCGGCGGAGGGGTGAAGTGGATTGTGGTAGTCGTCATGGGGTTGTGGACTAGTCCAGCAACGGCGGGGACGGTACACAGTTTTAATCTGCAAGGAAGTTTCATATCAGCGCACACTCCGCTACAGAGTGAAAATCTCATTCTGTTAAACTATACCATTTGATCAATTATTCGAAAGTGGGCGTACTTAGGCAACCATCACAGGAAGTGCTAGTACTTCCTTCTTGGTGCCTTCGTGTGGGTTACATCATTCGTGTTTGTTGTACATAGAGGCGCACTTTTTCCCAATACGCGGCCTGCAATTTTTTGTGTTACTGGGTGCGGTCTCGTGCAAAACCCCACTGAGCAGAAAAAAAATTCCAGCACCCTCAAGGACAAGGTAATTTTGTTGACAAGTGAAGTGACAGGTATTTCATCATTGTGGGAATATATGTTAACAAATTCAGTGTAGATGAAATATACAGCCGGCCGCGGTGGTCTCGCGGTTCTAGGCGCGCAGTCCGGAACCGTGCGACTGCTACGGTCGCAGGTTCGAATCCTGCCTCGGGCATGGATGTGTGTGATGTCCTTAGGTTAGTTGGTTTTAAGTAGTTCTTAGTTCTAGGGGACTAATGACCACAGCAGTTGAGTCCCATAGTGCTCAAAGCCATTTGAACCATTTTTTTTTTTTTTTGTTTGAAATATACAAGCATACAAGTCACAGCAAAGGATGTCCAAACAGTCGCATCAGTACACGTTGTACCTTCCTCTGACTGGCTAAAACGCAGGAGTGTTTTCGCACATGCAAAAAATCATAAATATGCTAAATTGTAGCCTGTGATAGATTGACCCATGCACCTTGAGCTTTTTTTCCCCAGCAATGACTGTGGCAGGCTCCGAAGAACGAGTAAGTTCCCGCTTCACCATGCCTCACACGTGTTCAGTTGGCACCTGTTTCACCATAAGGAGCACGTTGCCTCGCAGCAGACTATGTGGACGTGCGTTGTCCTGTGGAAAAAATGACAGTAGCTCGGGGATAACAGCCCGTGCAACGAAGCGGGTACTGGCTACTTTACCCTGCAGAAAAACCAAATGTGACCGCAAGTTGTAATGATGCCGCCCCCTTCAACCCCCACACCACGGAGTCTGGGATAGGGCCTGTGTGTCGCCGAGTCCATTCCTGAATGGGCAGCTCACCAGGTCTACGCAATACAAATAGACATCCATCACTCGAATAAAGACAGAAAATTCTGTCTTCACTGACAACACAGCGTCATTCTACTCGCCAATCGACACATTCACGGCACCCGAGTAGCAATGCTTGGTGGCGTCGCGTGGTCTGTGGTAGCCTGACCAAAGGCACACGTGTCCTGCTGCAAAGGGACAGTTCCCAATGGTCCCTGGTGACACAGCACGTGGAACATGTGCCCAGATTTCGTCCCTGGATGACGTTCGGTCGGTCGCTGCTATTGGCACCAATGCGTCGATCTCGATATGTGCACATGCACTACGCAGACGTCCAGAACCTGATGTACAAGTATGGGAATATTCCACCGTCAACTGTTGAAAGCAGGGATATACCACCCATATATTATGCCCAACAAGTGCAGCATTCCGTCTAGCTTCCTGCAGGCCCACAATGTTACCACGTTCAAATGTCTGAAGCTTTTCACTGGGAGTATGTACTCGTCGGTGGGACCTGGTTGGGCTCTACGGCGAATGCTGCAAACACTGTTCATCTCTCACCTCAACGCTGTTGTTGCACGTGGAGTTAAAACAGAGGCCTCCTGAGCGCCATCTGATCGACGATGACCGTGACAAATGAATTACTAACACCACTACCTCTCAGAATGTACATACACTACTGGCCATTAAAACTGCTACATCAAGAAGAAATGCAGATGATAAACGGGTATTCATTGGACACATATGATACTAGAACTGACATGTGATTACATTTTCACGCAATTTGGGTGCATACATCCTGAGAAATCACTATCCAGAACAACCACCTCTGGCTGTAATAACGGCCATGATACACCTGGGCATTGAGTCAAACAGAGCTTGGATGGCGTGTACAGGTACAGCTGCCCATGCAACTTCAACACGATACCACAGTTCATCAAGAGTAGTGACTGGTGTATTGTGACGAGCCCTTTGCTCGGCCACCATTGACCAGACGTTTTCGATTGGTGAGAGATCTGGAGAATGTGCTGGCCAGGGCAACAGTCGAACATATTCTGTATCCAGAAAGGCCTGTACAGGACCTGTAACATGCGGTCGTGCGTTATCCTGCCGAAATGTAGGGTTTCGCAGGGATCGAATGAAGGGTAGAGCCACGGGTCGTAACACATATGAAATGTAACGTCCACTGTTCAAAGTGCCGTCAATTCTAACAAGAGGTGACCGAGACGTGTAACTAATGGCTCCCCATAGCATCACACCGGGTGATAGGTCAGTATGGCGATGACGAATACACGCTTCCAATGTGCGTTCACCACGATGACGCAAAACACGGATGCGACCATCATGATGCTGTAAACAGAACCTGGATTCATCCGAAAAAATGACGTTTTGCCATTCGTGCACCCAGGTTCGTCCTTGAGTCCACCATCGCAGGCGTTTCTGTCTGTGATGCAGCGTCAAGGGTAACCGCAGCCATGGTTTCCGAGCTGATAGTCCATCCTGCTGCAAACGTCGTCGAACTGTTCGTGCAGATGGTTGTTGTCTTTCAAACGTCCCCATCTTGACTCGGGGATCGAGACGTGGCTGCAAGATTCGTTACAGCCATGCGGATAAGATGCCTGTCATCTCGACTGCCAGTGATACGAGGCGGTTGGGATCAAGCACGGCGTTCCGTATTACCTACCTAAAACTACCGATTCCATATTCTGCCAACAGTCATGGGATCTCGACCAACGCGAACAGCAATGTCGCGATACGATAAACCGCAATCGGGATATTCTACAATCCGACCTTTATCAAAGTCGGAAACGTGATGGTAGGCATTTCTCCTCCTTACACGAGGCAGCACAACAACGTTTTACCAGGCAACACCGGTCTGCTGCTGTTTGTGTATGAGAAATCGGTTGGAAACTTTCCTCATGTGGGCACGTTGTAGGTGTTGCGACCGGCGCCAACCTTGTGTGAATGCTCTGAAAAGCTAATCATTTGCATATTACAACATCTTCTTCCTGTCGGTTAAATTTCGCATCTGTAGCACGTCATCATCGTGGTGTGGCAATTTTAATGGTTAGTAGTGTGCTATACACAGGCACCGCTGAACACAGTCATTGGATTGGGGGGGGGGGGGGGCGGGAGGGGGGGGGGGGGTTGGTACTACATCTTTTCCGGCAGTTAATGGGGCCTCAGTCCCACTGTGACGACAGCTGTGTGTGAAATCGAGCACGGTAACCCAACCGTACGTGAATGGAAGTTAAAATACTTCGGGCGGAAACGTCCCTGAAAGAAATGAAATGAGCAAAAGTAAAACGGAAAAAACACTAGCATGAGACAAGCTTCCCGCATGTTGAATATCATTCTGCCACTGCCTTGTTTCCATCTTTAGGACTCAATCGAGAAACATTCTCAAACCAAGAAAATTGCTTGCACAAACCTTCTTGAGCTTAAGAGCTATGAGCGCTTATTCACCTTTGTTTCTGTGAAACACATCTCTTCTATTTAGCAAGTGCTCGTAGCTGTTAAGGTACGCAATTTAGTGCCCATATTTACTGGACTGTTTTTCTCAGTTTGTTTCGTACTACGTCCTCCTATAATATGGAAAGCTATGAGCTTGCAGTAGGAGAGTTGTGTTTCACTGTATCGAATACGGACAAGCGCAAGGATATGCATTTTAGAGCCCAAGTTTACTAGACTTTTTTTCTTGTTTTGTGTAAGAAATTTGCCCTCAAAGTATGTAAGGGGGAATTTGGTTACATCCTGCATATTGTAAGATAATGATAAATATTTGTGCTCTCTTTAGGCTCTTTATTGAAGCGGGCCAGAATTAGACGGGGATCGGCCTCCAATTACGAAATTTACGCCTTTAGTAACTTCACTGGATAATTTCTTTATTGTTAGCAGCCGGCTCTGGTAAAGTAATTAATTTCCCATGGCATCCAGCATTTTTCCCTTTTTTGAAGAGAGCTGACGTAATTACTGTTCGCTTAACAGGCAATTATTCTTATCACTTTTCCCATCAAATCTCATACGACGACAAAATGACATTGATCCTCTCGCATAAAAATATGATTTATAATGTTGGTAGAGTTTAAACTACGAATCTGGACCGACAGCAAGTTCCGTTTACTACTCGTCTGTTTGGAACAAGAAGAATTTCGCAAGTGCACCTAACCAAGCACACCGATACCTTGATTTCTACATATTACGAAAAAATACTAATAGAGCAATAATTCAGAAAAAGACATGAATTAATTACTATGAAAGTTGATTATATTGTTACAACATCTGCGATACGTAAGACTGCGTCATGCAAGCTAGTGGCTCTGTAATACGTTTCTGTCTTCAGTATACATTTCGTTGGCGCATAAGTTCGTAGCGTTTTTGTTTTCCAAGTTGGAATTCCACTTGCAACGCGTTTATTTATCGGTTGTCATTTTTTGTTTGTAGTTCACTATTGTTATCTCAGTTTACATTTTGTCATTTGGCGGTAGCGAGTGGAGCTGTAGAAGCCAGAAAATGGGGTCCCAAGTGGCGAAATCGGATCATTTCCTACATATTCTTCTGTCTGAGTTCGGCAGAAGAGTGACAGAGCGGAGATAGACAGAAACATTTATGTCGTGTAAGGGAATAATGCCATTGGACATAGCACGGCAAGAAAACCCTCATTTCGACGTTACTGAACTCTCCCCGTTCAGGAAGACCTTCGGAGTTTGATGAAGACGCTTTAAACGCGTGAAACCACAATGATCCATGTCAGTGTATTCTAGAATTGGCAAATGTGATGAACTGTGATCATTCCACCATCGTGTGACATTTTCGGGCTATGTGGAAAGTTCAGAAATCGGGTGTATGGGTATCGCATGCTGTAAGCCAAAACCACAACAATCAGCAGGTGGCTATATGTACATCTCTGCTAGCTGGTTATCAATTGGCTCGTGGTCGACACCGACCATTGCTATCCTCTGTTGTTACTGGTGACGAAAAATAGTGTCTTTAGGCTTGTAACGTCCCCTTAGAAAAATTATTGAATGACAGTGCTTAAACTGACACACAATATTTTTAGCGCAACGCAATCTGACTTTCAGTAATTCCTACAAAAGAATGGCCTGACTAACATTAACCTATACGTTTCACAAATCACTTACCTCACAAAATCTTCGTTACTCGAACTACTGCAATACAGCGAGCGCCACTACTGCCAGCTAAATAAAAGGTTCTCACTGCTGAAGGCACTAACTACTGATAGGCATAGTTAGCAAATGAAAGATTTTGATAGAGAACAAACAATGTATTCACCTTAATAGTGTTCAAAAGTCATTACATATATGTATATATTACATATATACACTTCACGACATCCAGTCTTACAAATTTATTGCTCTGATGCACACACGTCCAGATCATCCGCTCTCAAAACTCCGCCATCTCACTCCCCACATCCACCACTGCTGGCGGCTCACCTCCAACTGCACAATGCTACGCGCTGTTCACATCCAACTGCCCAACACTACAATAGCAAATATTCCCACAATGCCACCCAGCTACAGACTGCACACAGCACAGCCAGTGATTTTCATACAGAGCGCTACGTGGCGTTAACAATATAAAAACCTAAACAGCTTACATACACGCTAACATAACGAAAAATAAGCGATGGTGGAACCCAAACAAAGAAGCAACTCTCTGTACAAAGACCTGTGCACATCTACAAAAGAAAATGTTATGCATCTGGTGGAACAGCGACGGTGTGGTGTGCTACGAATTGCTTTGCCGGGGTACAACAGTCACTGCTGGCATTTATTGTCAACAACTGAGACGTCTTGCAGAAGCAATCTAAGAGCAACGAGCAGGGAGACTGCGTGAATTGATTCTACTACACGACTGCCCGCATTCTTCTAGACTGACAAAAAGTACTATACGGAGCAGGCTTGAGAAGTCATTCCACACCTACCTTATTCACCTTATCATACGCCCTCAAATTTTCACCTTTTCCTGTCTCTATCGAATAATCTTCAAGGAACTTCCTTTCCGGATGAAAATGCGCTCTGAACGTGGCTCGACGTGTTTTTGCGAATCAAAACCATGTGAAAGAGAACATCTTAACGAATGAGGTCATCAGTCCCCTAGACTTAGAACTACTTTAACCTAACTAACCTAAGGACATCACACACATCCGTGCCCGAGGCAGGATTCGAACTTAAAGCCGTAGCAGCAGCACGGTTCCGGACTGAAGCGCCTAGAGCCGCTCGGCCACAGTGGCCGGCTATGTGTAACCTAAAGGCTGGACGAGGATATGAACCGCAATCCACACGAATAGGAGTCTCGTGTCATATAATTGCACCACACCACTCAGTCACGGATTGGAAGAAATGCAAGAGGTTTGAGATGTTACAAGGTCTTAGAAAAAAGGAAGGAAGATTAAGGGTTAACGTCCCGTCGATATCGAGAACTTAGAGACGGAGCACAAGCTCGGATTGTTTCTAGGATGAGGAAGCCAATAGGCCGTGGCCTTTTATCAGGAACCAAAGCGGAGGACAATCGGAAGGGTTTTTGAGCCGTCGCCCTTACGAATGTGACTCAAGTGTGCTAACCAGTGCGCCACCTCCTTTGGTAAGGCCGTTAGAGACGGAAATATAAGTATGGAGAACTGGATTTAGGCCTTGCCGGTGCCGAATGCGAGTCCACCATCTCCACCACTGCACGCCCTCTGGCGTACTGGAGAGACTAGCTCAGTCATAGGTCACGGAGTGAACGTTAATTCTTCCGTTGTTTATATGCTGTAACAACAGATTCTAACTAGATGTTAGGCAGCTAGAAGACCATGAGAGTTTGGGCATACGATCAGAATGTTGAGATTCGACAGAGGTATAGCTTGTAAATTATTTTTTAATATTAAAGTTATTATAGTTCATAGATATGTGTAGTGTACATGTAGCTGCAAGTTAGACAAAATCTCGGATGTACCACAGACCGATGTCATTGTGTACTTGTCGTTCACACGTGTATTCTAATGTCTCTATGTAAAAGTAGGGGACTGAAAAGTTTTAAATGTAATACGTAGACTATATGTTAAGAGCAACGAACAGGTGGTGTGTGATTTAGAAAGACGAGACAGTACTAGATAAAGCATCGAGGCCGAAGAAGGTGCACAACTGAGATCATATGCAAATGAAGTCTAGTAACTCATTCACATTTGATACCTACAGAAAAAAAAAAACAATTCACAGCCATGTCGTCTCATATTGTCCGATTACGAGATGTTAAACTGCGTTACGTAAAATATTCACGAGTGTTCAGACACGAGAGAAACTGTGTTACATTCGTATTACATCATAAATATTTCCATCACTTTTCATTTGCTTGTGGTGTTAGAGAAGTAACGTTTTTCTGTTGTTAATTCCTAAGACTTTAAAATGACTGTGCAGCATCTGAAAATAGTTGTCAGCATACTGTATATTGCGACTGTGACATGAACGAAATTAAAACAAATGTGTGTGATAGACTGGCTGACGAATAAGATCATATTTGTTATTTAAATTTGCGCATCTCCATGCAGGCAGCTCAGCAGGTTGACTGAATGCGAGTAGATGGAAGAAGGAAGAGGCAATGGATAGAATACTATGGAGGAGAAGGATCCAGAAGAGCAACGCCGACCCTACGTGACGTAGGACAAGGCGACGATAAAGAAGAAAGAAACAAGATAAAAAAGGAAAAACTGAAACTGCAACCGTAAGGGAATCTACTATTAGTTTAACGAGGAAGAGCGAATGAGCGAATTGACGTTTTGCACAGTTGTCTCATGACGACGTGGAAATGTCAGTGAGAAGAACGAAGTAAACGTCAGCAAAACCGTATTACTGGTAAGGCCTGATGTGGTGATTAACATGATGCTGAACTGAAGCCTTTGTTTCGAGGTGGCTGTCACTCCAAGCGATAAGTCTGTAAGTAGGCCGTTTAGGTTTTTTATTGGTAACGCCACGTAGCGCTCTGTATGAAAATCACTGTCTGTGCTGTGTGCAGTCTGTGGCTGGTTTGCATTGTTGTTGGGCAGCTGGATGTTGAACAGCGCGTAGCGTTGCGCATTTGTAGGTGAGCCGCCAGCAGTGGTGGATGTGGGGAAGGGAGATGGCGGAGTTTTGAGAGCGGATGATCTGGACGCGTGTCCATCAGAGCTATAAATTTGTAAGACTGGATGTCGTGAACTGTATATATGTAATATATACATATATGTAATATATGTAATGACTTTTGAACACTATTAAGGTGATTACATTGTTTGTTCTCTATCAAAATCTTTCATTTGCTAACTATGCCTGTCAGTAGTTAGTGCCTTCAGTAGTTTGAATCTTTTATTTAGCTGGCAGTAGTGACGCTCGCTGTATTGCAGTAGATCGAGTAACGAAGATTTTTGTGAGGTAGGTGATTCATGAAAGGTATAGATTATTGTTAAACAGAGCCATTCCTTTAATAGGGATTATTAAAAGTCATTGCGTTGCGCTAAAAATATTGTGTGTCAGTTTAGTGATGATTATAATAAGTAAAGAGAGTAATGTCTGAGTACGTTCAGTTTTGCTCAGCTGTTTGAAAAGCAAATAACGTAAGCAGGTTTCCAGCACAGTAATTCATAATTTTTTCTGAGGGGACGTTTCATATGTCGACCCTTAGCCGAGGATACCTCACTGGAATCTTCTGATTTTTTCTTGTAGTTTGTGTAATTAGTGTAGCTATTGTTTATTGCTGGCGCATAATTATAGAGAGAATTTCCTTTGTAGTTGTAGTTTTTCACTGTTGTACAGTAAAACAGTTGTGGCATGCATGTAGATTTGCACCAAGTATTTTGCAGCTGCGCTTGCAATTAACGAGATATTATTTTCAATGCCATGTTAGTATGTTTTCTTATTTTGCTCTTCAAATTGTGCTTTTCTGTGTTGTGTGAAATATTGCGACAATAATGGTGTGTGAAAAACGTAATACTATTCTCCAAAGTAAACTGAGAAGTGACAGTGAAGACGAAAACAGTGTGTTAGTGCCACCGTGTAATGAATTAACTAATCTTCAAAGTAGTAATATGGTAATTGTGCATAGGGAAACGGAGCGGGCTGCAAATAGTGGTGTAGACAGCGAAACAATTAGTGAACAGGGAAGCATTATCGATCGATCGGTCGGTCAGCAACAGCTCGCCTCAGGAATCCGAAATGACAGGACACAATCTCGAAAATACTGTAGATTCAGGTTTTGGATCCTCACCGTTTTCTCAAGTAAGTCAAGACACATTTTCTGCTTGTCAAAATGTAAATGTTGCCGGTGCAAATGCACTGCCGATAAGCACTGAGGAACTTGTTTCAGACACCAGTGCATTGTTATTACAATTAATGCAACAAAAGGGACAAAAGCTTCAAAAGTTAGATACAATCGAACAAAAATCTTCAAACGTTAGACACAATGGAACAAAATCTTGAAAAGTTAGACACCACGCTTGAACAAACACGTGAACGCTTAACTGCTGAGTTACTTAAAATCGAATCGAAATGTCAAGAAGTCTGTAGTGACGTAAAAACACAAAGTTATGAGCATTTTCAACCTATTTTTTCGTGGCATCAAAATGCATTACAGAATCAAGGAGCAGCCATAAAAGAACTGCAAATTATTGTTCATGAAAATCACGAGACCTTGCGGGCTAAAATTGACTCAGTTGCATCTACCGATTCGGTTACACGACTTGCAAAAACTCTGGAAAACTTAAAGGACACAGTAGATACTCTGAAAATTGGTTCAGAAAGACACATGGAGGAAATTAGTTCATTATCAGAGAAAGTAGTTGAACTTTCGGATCAGCTAAATAATTTATCTAAGAAGGTAGATGATAATCTGAATGACACAAGACCGGTAGTCTTTAATGACACAGAAGAGTACGAACAAATTAGGAAATTCAAACAAAATCAGAATCAAATTAATACGCAACACCAAAGAGAAATCCGGGAAGTACAAGATCAGTTGACACAGGTAATACAAGAATTACATATTTCAGAGGACACTCGCGCTCCAATACGGGAAGAAGGACATAGAAATACGGAACAGCCACAAAATAATAACACGGGGCACTTCGGAAATTATGAAAGAAATTGGCAAGGTACACCGAATTTTGAGATGGAACGCCGAAACGACGTAACAATGACCGACATGCGACTCTCCGACATGCTGATTTTACAAAAACAGACATAATGTCTTATGGGATAACAGCAATCAGTGATTTTATAATGTTACTTAAAATCCGTCTTGACTGCAATTTTTTTTCTTTCTTTTTTTTTTTTTTTATTCATATGACCGGTTTCGGTTCATTCAGAACCATCTTCAGATCTGATTTTTCAGTTACAGGAGTAACCCGTCCAAATCCAGCAATTTTCACATTCTACTGGGGGCATTGGTGTGAACTGAAATTGGTAAACTGAGAGAGCGTCGCCTAAGTGTTTCGGCTATTGTGGTACTCCAACTGTCCAAGAGTAGCAGATACTTTCTTCGCGTATGGAAGTGCACGGTAAAATGAACGCTGAACCCATTCTTCCCAAAATCAATTATCGGTCGTTCCATAAAGAAAGAGAGAAAGTTAAAGGTTCACACAACATTCAACATGGATGGATAGCTGTATGATGATGGCCAAACGCCGATACAGGAAGAAATAAACATCCCACGTTATCGTAAATGGCGATGTAACGCAACCACATTCAAGACAACGACAAGGAAGGGAATCCACATTCCCAACTGTCGTCTCAATTGATTTACGCATACCTAGGAAAATTCAAAGTACGTTAACTGCGCCACGTTGCTTGCTCTAAGTGACCTATTAGGAGTTTTAAAGATGTTTGTAATTCTCTAACGGAAGGAATGGCCTAGCATGCGCTGACTGCATACCGACATAGCCAGTTCATTGCTAAATTTAAACTGATAAGAAACTTAATTGAGAAAGGATAGAAATGCAAAACCTGTAATGAAATGCCAACCAGATGGAATTGTACTGATGCTAACGTTTTTCGTTTAATGATATGCAGACGGCAAAGATATAAACGTTGTTTCGGATAACGCAAGCGAGTTTGGCCATTAGCGAGAGGCAAAAGGAGGACTAAGGTGACCCGTTGGCGCGCGATCCACTAGCGTGCTTATCTATTCTAGCTACGGCGTTCTTCTTCGTCTTGCATACATCTAGTGGCTTTTGCACACGTAGCGAGTTCGTATAAATTAATGTTTAACGCCAAGACTTCTCAACGCCAACTGCAAATTCTTTGGAATGACTTTCTGGCACACAGTCAGGACTTCAAAAGAAAACTGAAACAGCGGGAAATCTTTACTGGTCGGAATGCCAACAAAAATAGTGATGAATTCACAGTATAGGAAATTCACAGTGCATTCACTGGAAACCTCAGCTGTTTTTACTTTCAGACTTCTTTTTTTTATTGTCTTCGACTCGTCAGCCTTCTGGCTGGTTTGATGCGGCTCGACACGAATTCTACTCCTGTGCCAACCTCTTCATCTCAGAGCAGCACTTGCAATCTACGTCCCCAATTATTTGCTGGTTGTATTCCAATCTCTGTATTCCTCTACAGTTTTTCCCCTCTACGGCTTTCTCTAGCATCATGGAAGTTATTCTGTGATGTCTTAACACATGTTCTACCATCCTGTCCCTTCTTCTAGTCAGTATGTCCCATATATCCCTTTCCTGGCCGATTCTGCGGAGAGCCTCCTCATGCCTTACCTTATTAATCCATCTAATTTTCAACACTTCTCTGTAGCACCATATCTCAAATGCTTCAATTCTCTTCTTTTCCGGTTTTCCCACAGTCCATGCTTCACACCATCAGAAATTTCTTCCTCAAATAGAGAGTATGTTTGATACTAGTAGATTTTCCCGGCCACGAAGTTCTTTTTTTCGACGTTAGTCTGCTTTTTCTATGTCTTCCTCAGGCCGCCAGTCATGTGATATTTTGATGCCTAGGTAACAGAATTCCTTAACTTTATGTGCGTCATAATCACCAGCCTTAATGTTTACTCCCTGTTCTCATTTCTGCTACTTACTACTTTCGTCTTTCTTCGATTTACTCATTAGACTGTTCATTCCCTTCAACAAGTCTCGTAATTCTTCTTCACTTTTGCTAAGAATAGCAATGTCATCAGCGAACCTTATCACTGATATCCTTTCACCTTAAATTTCGAGTCTACTCTCGAACCTTTCTTTTATTTCCGTCATTTCTTCTTCGATGTATAGAATGAACAGTAGGAGCGGAAGACTACATCCCTGTTTTACACCCTTTTCAAAGCGATCAGTTAGTTCTCGGTCCTCCGTTCCTATTGTTCCCTCTTGATCTTCCTAAATATTCTATATTACCCGTCTTTCCCTATAGCTTACCCATGTTTTCCTCAGAATTTCGAACATCTTGCGCCATTGGACATTGTCGAACGCTTTTTCTATGTCGATAAATCCTATGAAGTTATCTTCATTTTTCATTAGTCTAGCTTCCATTATCGATCGCAACATCAGAACTGTCTCACCGGTGCTCTTATCTTTATGAAAGCCAACCTTATCGTCATCTATCATATCCTTAGTTTTGTTTTCCATTCTTCTGCATATTATTATTGTCGGCGGCTTGGATGTACGAGCTCTTACGCTGATGCGGTGACAATTCTCGCACTTGGGTCTTGCAGTGTTCGGAATGGTTTGGGTGATGTTTTTCCAAAAGTAAGATGGTACATCGGAAGATTCTTGCATTTTACACCACACTTCCCCCAATGATTTTGGAAATTCTGTGAAATTTTGTCGATCATTTCTGCCTCAATCTTCCAAAGCTCTTTTAAATTCTGATTCTAGTACTAGATGCAAAACTAGCCAAATGTTATTAAATACTGAATTTCCTTAACCCTATGTCTTCGTAGGACATTGTTTTCGTGATTCTGTTGTGTACATGGCACAGAATGGGTCAATCGCAGTTAGGTTTCAGTATTTTCACACGTTGTCAGTTTCGTTTGATGGCGTCATCCTTCTCTTACTGTTATTTCGATCTTTGCATTTTTTTCATGTTTTATACGGAACTTTGTCGTTAGTCTACGGCACGTATCCTAAACTTTGACTGCACCTGTAGATTTCTTCGGTCTGTTCTTCCCAGTGCCCAGGTACTATTTATAGATCCCTCACAATTTGTCTTACTACTCATAAATTATACCTTCCTCTCGTAGTAGTTCTGGTAGACTTTTTTCCTATAATATGCCTCCGAGTAAAGCTTTTCCTATACGCTTGCTTCTGATATCGCCGGCCGCTGTGGCCGAGCAATTCTAGGCGCTTCAGTGCGGAACCGCGCTGCTGCTACGGTCGCAGGTTCGAATTCTGCCTGGGGCATGGATGTGTGTGATGTCCTTAGGTTAGTTAGGTTTAAGTAGTTCTAAGTGTAGGGGACTTCTAGTGGACTGATGACCTCAGATGTTAAGTCCCATAGTTCCTAGAGCCATTTGGACTTCTGACATCTTTTTTGCGGTGATATGCTTCCAAATTCGCCATCTCCAGTTTTTCATGAACAACCGTGGCAGGTTTCACATTCGATGCTGTGATCCATTTGTACCTCCTCAAACAATTCGTTTTCGATTCTATGTCATGTTTAATACCACGAGACCATTTAACATCGAAGAAAGCATTTTTCACCTACATTTGATTCTGATGTGGCGCTGGGTTTGACCATTTTGTCTAAACTTGTATTTAAAAAGGCTGAATTTCTCTCCTTTGTCTTCATAATTTTAACATTTAACACGTCGCTCTTCTCCTTTCTACAACCATCTAACATTTATTTCTGTTTCCTTAACCGAAAATTTGTAGCAAGTAGTCTGGTTATCCATTCAAAAGTTATTCTGAATCTTTCCCATCCAGAAAGGCTGTATTGTGTACAAATCTTAAAGTTAAGATGATTTACTTTTGATCTGCCTCTCAAAATTTCTTTCATTTCGTTACTGATTTTTCGAGATTACCTAACTATGATCATAAGGACGAAGCTTGCTTTGTACCCATCCCAGTACTATATCGTCTTCCATTTTCCTTGTTTACTGAGGCTTGTGTCAGGAGCCACACAGGATGTTTATGTGCTGTCTTTTAAGTAAGATCGTGGTCGGGGTACTCAGTAGACAAACGTATTTGAAAACAAACTAAAACTTATACATGCATCATACATGAAACAAAGAAAAATGCAATTACAATTAATAATACGTCCACTTGTTCGCAGCTACGGTGACTTCTTGGCATTTACGAGATTTGCCTGAAACCAATCTATTCGCTTATTCGCTTGGAAGAGACCTCCAAATGGGTTGAATTCGCGTTTACAACTGTTTGAAACTGAAGATCTGTCTCCCTCCAACCTCTTTTTGATAGGAGACCATACGTTTTCAATAGGATTAGCGTCAGGCAACTGTGAGGGACAGTCTAGTACCTGCACATCTTTCTCCTTTCTCCTGTCTCTGCAAAGCCTGGTGCAGTGCTTCGGATCGTTGTCCTGCAACATTCGGCAGTCGGCATCTTTGATAAACGTGACACAAAAGCTACACTTAGGTCTCCTCTTGTGTATCTCAGTCAAGAATTCAAAGTAAACTAACGCTTTATGGACAGTGCGTGAAGGACAAGGGTTTCCTTCATGAACTGTGAAAGAACGAAGGCGATATCTTTTACCATCAGTGTGTAATGCCAACCACGCTGTTACTTAACAGACTGTATTAGTTACAAGTGTGGAACAGACGTCTGACTTTTCTTTAGAACAGACGTTGCAAATATGATCACAGTGTCAACATATATAAAGTGCCTGATTCTGTCTGCATACATACATTACGACCTGTTATTGCGGGATCCTTTACATCATTGTTTCAGTGGACTGCACAACAAACGAATCTGCTCACACAAATTATGGTGACATATCCCGCTTTTTGGCAGTTGTGCACTAATCAAATGTATATTGTTTTGATCTGAAGATAGCTTTTGTACAAGCCAAAACTAGTTATCAAATAAACTGCGATCTCTAATATCACGGATTTCTCTGAATTCACAGCTTCAATACAACAGATAGCGTATCTCCAGTCTGAGCATATCAAACAATAAGATTTTTCACCTCGTCGATGAGCGAATGGAATAGCGCAGAAAAGTAATACTATTGATACCGCCCGCCATGCACTCTGCAGTGACTTGCAGAACAGTTATGTAGATGTAGAACAATTTGGTTTTACTTTACTATTGATTTCAGTTCTAAACGCAAGATTATTTATTCTCTAGTACTTTTCTCCGTCCAAATTATCTTCGTTCGGTACTTCAGCATCTTTCTTCCCCTTCGCCTTTTCTACTAGAATCGTTGCTAAGTAATTAATCATCAGGGATTTCTTATTAAAAGTATTGTGAATGTGAATTGCCTGCAAATTCAGCTGTCAAGAGAATAATACCTTTGAAACTTCCTGCTAGATTAAAACTGTGTGCCGGACCGAGACTGTAACTCGGAACCTTTGCCTTTCGCGGGCAAGTGCTCTACCAAGTGAGCTACCCAATCACGACTCACGCCCCGTCCTCACAACTTCAGTTCTGCCAGTACCTCGCCTCCTACCTTCCAAACTTCACAGAAGCACTCCTGCGAACCTTGCAGAACTAGCACCCCTGGAAGAAAGGATATTGCTTAGCCAAAGCCTGGGGGTTGTTTCTAGAATGAAATTTTCACTCTACAGCGGAGTGTGCGCTAATATGAAACTTCCTGTGGCTAAGCCATGTCTCCGCAATATCCTTTCTTCCAGGGGTGCTAGTTCTGCTAGGTTCGTAGGAGAGCTTCTGCGAAGTTTGGAAGGTAGGAGACGAGGTACTGGCAAAACTGAAGCTGTGGGGACGGGTCGTGAGTCGTGCTTGGGTAGCTCAGTTGGTAGATCATTTGCCCGCGGAAGGCAAAGGTCCCGAGTTCGAGTCTCGGTCCGGCACACAGTTTTAATCTGTCAGGAAGTTTCATATCAGCGCACACTCCGCTGTAGAGTGAAAATTTCATTCTAGAATAATACCTTTGATTCAAATAGGGCGTCTGTAATGAAAGAAGTATACAGTATGCTTCCACGATTTATAAGGAAACGAAAGTTGCGAAGGCAGACTGAAACGATGGCATTAGACGTTAGACAAAATATGACAAGGAAGTGCTTACTTGTTTCCGTGAGCGTCATTTTGGCATTAAGAAACCGTCATCATTCGTGATGAATCACATCACTCAGTTAGAGACTAGATAAAGTGCGGAATGAGGAGGTTCTGCGCAATATCAGAGATTAAAGTAATATATGGATAACACTGACAAGTAGAAGGGACAGGATGACAGAACATCTGTTAAGACATCAGGGAATAACTTCCATGGTACTAGAGGGAGCTGTAGAGGGTGAACCGTAGAGGAAGACAGAGATTGGGATACATCCAACACACCAACACACAAATTAAGGATGTGGGTTGCATGTTCTACTCTGAGATGAAGAGGCTAGCACAGGAGAGGAATCGTGGCGGGCCGCATCAAACCAATGGGAAGACTGATGACTAAAAAAAAAAAAAAAAACTACCATGTTACTGTTTCTGGAATAAGTGAAAACTACACTTTCGCTCTTACAATGTGTTGTACGGGATAAAATAACCCTCTTTGGTATAGTGGAGGGGCCGAGATGGTACTACAGTATGTAAAAAGATCACTTTATTGCAACATGAATAAGATGAAATATTTAGCTTTGTAACAATCCATGTCCACAGAAAAGTCATGAGTAATTGTTTCTGTCACTGAAAATTGATGTATTGCGTGATACAGAACAATATACTGATCACTTCTGACAAAGTACAACTGATTATAAACTTTTATGCAGAGTTCCGTCTCATACAATTGTCATACTACTGGCTCGGTAGAGAGACGATACTGATTGCTGATTGCGCCGAGCGGTATTGCATTCAGACGTAAGTACACTACTGGCCATTAAAATTGCTACACCATGAAGATGACGTGTTACAGATGCGAAATTTAACCGACAGAAAGAAGATGCTGTGATATGCAAATGATTAGCTTTTCAGAGCATTCACACAAGGTTGGCGCCGGTGGCGACACCTACAACGTGCTGACATGAGGAAAGTTTCCTAGCGATTTCTCATACACAAATAGCAGTTGACCGGCGTTGCCTGGTGAAACGTTGTTGTGATGCCTCGTGTAAGGAGGAGAAATGCGTACCATCACGTTTACAACTTTGATAAAGGTCGGATTCTAGCCTATCGCGAATGCGGTTTATCTTATCGCGACATTGCTGCTCGCGTTGGTCGAGATCCAATGACTGTTAGCAGAATATGGAATCGGTAGGTTCAGGAGGTTAATACGCAACGCCGTGCTGGATCCCAACGGCCTCGTATCAGTAGAAGTCGAGATGACAGGCATCTTATCCGCACGGCTGTAACGGATCGTGCAGCCATGTCTCGATCCCTGTGTCAACAGATGGGGACGTTTGAAAGACAACAACCATCTGCACGAACAGATCAACGACGTTTGCAGCAGCATGGACTATCAGCTCGGCGACCATGGTTGCGGTTACCCTTGACGCTGTATCACAGACAGGAGCGCCGCCGATGGTGTACTCAACGACAAACCTGGGTGCACGAATGGGAAAACGTCATTTTTTCGGATGAATCCAGGTTTTGTTTACAGCATCATGTGTTACGACCCGTGGCTCTACTCTTCATTCGATCCCTGCGAAACCCTATATTTCAGCAGGATAATGCACGACCGCATGTTGCAGGTCCTGTACGGGCGTTTCTGGATACAGAAAATGTTCGACTGCTGCCCTGGCCAGCCCATTCTCCAGATCTCTCACCAACTGAAAACTCTGGTCAATGGTGGGCGAGAAAAGGGCTCGTCACAATACGCCAGTCACTACTCTTGATGAACTGTGGTATCGTGTTGAAGTTGCATGGGCAGCTGTACCTGTACACGCCATCCATGCTCTGTTTGACTCAATGCCCAGGCGTATCAAGGCCGTTATTACGGCTAGAGGTAGTTGTTCTGGGTACTGATTTCTCAGGATATACGCACCCAATTGCGTGAAAATATAATCACTTGTTGGTTCTAGTATAATATATTTGTCCAATGAATACCCATTTATCATTTGCATTTCTTCTTGGTGTAGCAATTTTAATGGCCAGTAATATGCGTGATGCGGTGAAGTGTAGAATGTGTTTGTGAGTGTCTACGCCACCACCTCTCATTCGTTGTTTCTGGCAGCTACTATGTTTACCTGAGGCTTCGTCGCGAGGTACCAGCCTAGGCCTGGTACCTTGGACTTCACCACACAATCTAAATACATCTTTGCAAAAACAGACATAATGTCTTATGGGACAACGGCAATCAGTGATTTTATAATGTTACTTAAAAACCGTCTTGATTGCATTTTTTTTAAAATTCATATGACCGGTTTCGGTTCATTCAGAACCATCTTCAGATCTGATATTTCAGTTACAGGAGTAACCCGTCCAAATCCAGCAGTTTTCACATGCTACGTCACATTACTGTAACTAAATACATCTAACAAAGAATTAGTCACCAGCAGACATGATGCCAATACCGTATAACAGCGCCTCTTTCTAGCCTACTTGGTCCAGAATTTAGGCATGCCGCGTGGTTACTGCGTCTCACTCACTGTTCCAAACAGTCCGAGACATTTTGTGTGAGCTGAAGGTCGGCTCACTTACTGGGCTAGTCGAGGTACGCTGCGGCGCGTAGGTGTTGGCGAGATCAGAAAGGTACGCGGCTGTTTGTCATTCTCGAAGACGGCAGCGTCCACAACAAACTCGCCATGAAGATGACGGAAACAGGGCCACGCCTGGTGAAATGAACATCATAACTCAAGTTGATGGTAGCCTGAGTGAGTGGGCCCTTGTAATGGTATGGACCACTCGCTTCCCCAAACACGCCAAAATTAAAAGAAAAAGAAAAGCATCGCAGCACCACCTACTGCCTAAGCTTCACTCTGTAGCCTACACTCTGTCGGAATAAATGCCTCGTGCGAACGTCGGCGCAATCGTCTTGCATCATTTGCAAAAGAGGAAAAACCAAGACTCCTCGGACCAGACTATACGTCCCCAGTAAGCCACTGTCCAGTTTCTGTGTTGTATGCCCAACTGGAGACTTGTCACTTTGATCAATGGACTTTTGCGAGGCAGCCGGCTCCAGATGGGCAATATAAGCAGTTCCCCTCGCAGTCTTCGTTCAGAAACTGGTTGGGATGGACCTACGTTCACTGACAACAGCAATCCCTGTTAGGTTCGTAACCGCTTGTAATTTAAATGGTGTGATACTCGTCTGGAGACATCGATTAGAAGCTGTTACATCCACTCTTGTTACGCCGTCTTACATGGCTGCGATTGGCACAGTATTTCTTGTAGGTACGTTGAGCAGTCCGCGATAATAAACCAAGGAATCAGCCAACTTCATTCACGGTGTGGTCATGGGCTCGCCCAAACTCGACAGCTCGTTTTCGCTATTCTGTTATGTCTCCACATCGACCCGTATTACTACTCTGTTGGCGTACAAACGATTGCCACGTACGTGCTACTTGACTATCCTGCTTTACTTCAGGGGTACTAATTTTTAATCAGTAAGTACCAGTTCTCGTTTTAAGACATTGGTTGTTTTTTCTGGTGGAAAACTAGAGCATCATAGATATTCATAGACTCTTGCGGAATGTCTACGGAGACCTGGCAGTGAACAAAAACACGGAGAGTCGTAGGGCGAGGCGTCTGTCATTATCGCAAGAAAGTCACACAGACATGTCCAATCTCCAGCGTGCCACCCAATTGCACACCGCTGTGACTTGGCCGCGCGGCAGGACGCCTTGTCACGGTCCTTGCGGCTCCCCCCGTTGGAGGTTCGAGTCCACGCTCGGGCATGGGTGTATGTGTTGTCCATAGCGTTAGTTAGTTTAAGTAGTGTGTAGGCTTAGAGACCGATGACCTCTGCAGTTTGGTCCCATAAGAGCTTACCACAAATGTCCAAAATTTTTGTGACTCCTGCTGTATTGGAACGTGCGGACACTCTCATTCCAGGTGATTGACGGATCACAATCAAGCGCCTCGTTGCACAACTGGACGTCTCTGCTGGTAGTGTTGGCACACTCGCCCACTAGCTGGGGTACTCAAAGGTGTGTACCCGGTGGGTTGGTTCAAATGGTTCAAATGGCTCTGGGCAGAATGGGACTTAACATCTAAGGTCATCAGTCCACTAGAACTTAGAATTACTTAAACCTAACTAACCTAAGGACATCACACACATCCATGCCCGAGGCAGGATTCGAACCTGCGACCGTAGCAGTCGTGCGGCTCCGGACTGAAGCCCCTAGAACAGCTCGGCCACCGTGGCCAGCGTACCCGGTAGGTCCTCGCCGTCTAACAGAAGATCGTAACGAGCAACGAAGAACCATCTGTTACTAGGAAGGTTATTGGTTTAGCAAGACGCTGGCTCGTTCGTCGACCAGTAGACTGGTACCACGGGGGCATTAAGGTAGCGGAAGGTTCTCGCAATGAACGGAGATTATGTTGACAAATGTCCGCCCCCTTTACCTGAGTGGTCAGCGCGTGAGAATGTCAATCCTAAGGGCCCGGGTTCGATCCCAGGCTGGGTCGGAGATTTATCTCCACTCAGGGACTGGGTTTTGTGTTGTCCTAATCATCTTAATTTCATCCCCATTGACGCGCGAGTCGCCGAAGTGGCGTCAAATCGAAAGACTTGCTCCGGGTGAACGGTCTGCCCCATCGAAGGCCCTAGTCACATGAAATTTGTTTATGTTGAAAAATAGGGTTTTCTGACCAAAAAAGTATGGACTAATATGATGTATTGCAATCTTGAATAAATGTAACCTTCTCTCAGAAAAAAAAATGTGCTGCATTACTCTTTGAACGTATCTGGTAGCTTTTGCTTTAAGGCTGGTCTTGGAGCGCGACTCACAGTAGTGTCTAACACCCCTTTCTTGGACATCTCATATGAATGCAGCAATCTCCCTAGCTCGCAGTTATGTAATAATCCTTATTCTGGAAACCACGTTGCTGTCAACATGGAGAAAACAAATCCGGCCTACGTAATGAAATGAAACACTTACAGCCGTTGTTTTGATGTTATTTCATTATACTACAACCAGTTTAGCTGACTCAGTACACCATCTACAGGCAGGATGAACTCCAATCGTATACACGGTCCCATTACTCACCTATATCTATGAACTGGCTTCCGTAGAACACTGTAAAAGCGATGTTGTCTATGCAAGCATCCAGGCTTATCAGAAAAACCATCGACTACATGGGCTCATTCCTGCAACCCCGTGGTTAAGGTTCAGGAGAAGTTTCTTCAAGACCACTTTAGTCGTGCAGAAAACAACAGCTACAGCGACACTTAAGACTTGCGAATAGCTCTACCTGACCTCTACCTTCGGAAAGCCTCACACCAGGGTACGAACAGAACTGAATCGGTTATTCTTCTGGATTAGAAGATCCAGCAGTAATCTCCACAAATGGCACTTCCCTGTGGATACCACCAACTGTGACTGCGGAGAACCATAGACCGTGGAGCACCTACTGAATAGTCAACTACGCCTTGAATCTTGCGTAGAACAAGATCAGCAGCTTGCAACTCTAGGAGCGGTCGAAGTTGCAAGGTTTTGGTCCTGTGTAGTGTAGCTCGATAATTCTTTCTTTCATTTGTTTGCATTTGGTAACTACCATGTATTGTATCGTATTTGTCTCTGACTCGAATAAATAAATAAACAGTAAGGTTGGCGGTAGTTGGTGGGCCGAAGTGTCTAAGACCTGGAGCACGGCGGTTCTGCTGCTCGGTGCTGCGGCACAGTGACTCTGCGGAACGGCAGACAGTTTTTTGCCGTGCCACGTATTTGTGACTGTTCCTGAAGCAGTACAGTCCTTGCAAATTCGCGAGCACAATTCGTGCTGAGCTGCGACAGTGTCTGGCTCTTGACCGACTCTGAATTTACGGATTTAATGTGTACAGTTAACACGAGCATGAGAAAATGTGGAATACGTAATGGATTATGACATATTTGCGATTTTTGGGTTAATGCAAGAGGGCGAACCGTATTTAATCCAACCTAGAATCTGGATAGTTGAGTCACACTTAACAGTCTATGATACTGTAGCATCATCTGGAATAACGTATTTGAAGCTTTGCCTTAAATAAGATTTAATAAGAGAGACCTTTTTCAAAAGCTAAGAACAAGTGATAAGTATGAAAAACGTAGTACAACTAAGAAATCCCGTATTAATATTAATCGGCGACAAATGGTTTATTCCTGAATTCTTTTTTCCTTTATGCTGCAGATCGTATGAATAGAAACTTGAAAGCAGCAAAAGTACTGGCACGGGGGGAAAATAAGTTATATATGAGGGTAGTCCCAAAAGTAAGGTCTTCTGTTTTTTTTATAAGAACATAGACCTGTTTATTTCTACAATGGTTTACATCAGTTTACAGCTTGAACATTCAGCTATTTTTCGACATAACCACCGTTTCTGTCGATGCATTTTTATAGACGCTGTGACAGTTTTTGTACGCCCATGTCATACCAGCCTGCCACCATGCTGTTCATAAAGTTATGAAACTCTTCTTTCACCTCGTCGTCGGAGCTGAATCGCTTTCCGGCCAAATGTTCTTTTAACCTAGGGAACAGGTTACTGGGCGCCAAGACTATAGAGTGGGTGGATGATTATGTTCCACTGAAACTGTTGCAGGAGAGCAGCGGTTTGCCGAGCGATGTGTGGGCGAGCGTTGCAATGGAGAATATTTACGCCCTTGCTCAACATTCCTCTTCTCCGGTTCTGAATAACCCGTTTGAGTTTTTTCAGAGTCTTACAGTACCTGTCAGCGTTAATTGCGGTCCCAGCAATACAGCTCCGACGACGAGGTAAAAGAAGAAGATCGTAACATTCTGAATAGCATGGGGGTGAGCTTGTACGACATGGGCATACAAAAACTGCCACAATGTCTACAAAAATGCATCGACAGAAATGGTGATTATGTCGAAAAATAGCTAAACGTTCAAGCTGTAAACTGATGTAAACCATTGTAGAAATAAACAGGTCTGTGTACTTATAAAAAATAGGAGACCTTACTTTTGGGATTACCCTCGTATTCCTTCCAACTTTTTCATTCGCTTCCTCCAATGTTGCATCTCGTTGGAGTCCACAGTTGGCAGAAACCGCCAAAAGTAGTAAGCTGTCGAGCAAATACATACTTGCCTCAGCACCCACTCCCCGAAGTTTTGGGTCCTACAGTACCATAGCGAATAAACAACAACAACTCCGTTGTTGAACACGAACGAGCTGTGTGGGCGATAGTTTTCTGTAACAAAAGGATTCGTTGCCCCTAAACCATGTTAGTGATAGACGTCTGCTCGTTAACAGTCGTTTCTGTGTGATGCAACCTGGATGAAGTGACGCTGTACGTAGAAATGTCACTGAGACAACTGAGTGCAGTTGAAGTCGCTGGCCGTAGACAAAAGATAGGAACACGAGGGGCGGAAGAACTGACACACCTCTTCTGGCAAATACTTGAACCGTCTTTCTCGTGCCACTCTTTGTTTACTTTTTTAAAGACAAAACGTTTGAAAAATGTCATACTACCGCCTTGAGCTGCTGGCAAAATACTTTGTTGATACAACCAGTTTCAATCGTCTGAACATCATCAGGCTCCTATATACCAAATAAAATAATACTTAAGTACTCACAGCATCACGTTAGACGAAATATAAAATTATTGTTGTCAGATGATAATACTACGAATAATACACTGAAAATAAAAGTATGCCGCAACACATCGATGTGACGCATTACGAAAACAACATACCATAAAGACGTAAATGGTTCACTTCTGTACGGAGTTATCTGTTACGACATCGTAGTATAAGCTACGTTGTCAGTCTATAAACCACTGTGCTGGGGAGTGTATTCATCCGTGTTAAAATGGAATCAGCGTTAACGCTGTGAACAGATTAATACCACACAGAGGCGACTGAATAACTGACCACTCTTTACTGGTAGAGCGAAAGATGGTTACAGAGGTCAATGTACATCGACAGTGACTAGAATGTTGCGATTACTGAGCTGTGTGTCGCCTGCTACGATAAGTTCAGGTAATCTATCTGACGCATCTAATACTAATTTGAGCGTGTGACAATTACAGTTGCGCTGACAGGAAACAAAATGCGTAAAAGTTATGGTTTTTTTATACTCATAGGCACAAGTGTGAATAGTCACATTAGTATGTATACTGCTTCCTTATTGATACATACAACGTACGCTCAACCGAAATGTTTGAATATATGCAACATAACAGATGTAACACTAATTTCACCCTCAAATAGTTAAATCAGCATCTCACATAACATACTAAAGCGGGCGTGTAATGAGGATTTTTACAGACACAGAGACTTGTGTTGACTGAAAACATGTTGTATGAAATGTTCAGCTAATGTAATTTCACTAATTGTAGATATTACAACCTGTATAAGCTCTTATGTAGACAGAGATGCCAACAGCATCTCATATATAATGAACTTCTAAACCTAACTGTGTTTAACGTGTATGTAGTGAGGTAATACGAGGGCTATTCTGAAAGTAAGAAACGATGTGTTGCGAAATGGAAACCACAGTGAAAATCAAAACTGTTTTATTAACAACGATTAGCTACACCTTCCACCTACTTTTCTACACAGTCGCCGCCCAGACTTAGACATCTGTCTTAGCGTTGTACCAACTTTTCAATTACCTCGTTATAGAAGACAGCAGCCAGTGCTTTTCGACAATTTTCTACTCTGGACTGCAGCTCGTTGTCTGTGTCAAAATATTGTCTTTATAGCCAGCGGTTCATTTGAGCAGAGATGAACCTGAGGGGTAGCCAAATACGACTGTATTGTGGGTGATCACTTCCCATCGAAAACGCTTCAGGAGCATCTTCATTGCTCCTGCAGAGTGCGGCCAAGAATTATCGTGTAGAACGAACGGCATGACAATTATGTTATGCGGATTGCATAGCTTCAGGGGGAATCTTTCGCCAGGCCCTCATACGTAGCGGGAGACGCCAACTTCTAGTCATCTTTACGTTCTCACTGTGAGCTCAGAACTGAAAAGAGCGACATGATGCGATCAACGGGCGTACTAGACACAGTACCCAACGCAAAGCTTCATCTGATTTTCACTGTATTTTCTATTTTGCGACCGATCTCTCCTCACTTTCCAAATAACCCTCGTACAACGATATAGTTACAACAGCAACGTTTACAGACGCATAAGATGAATAAAAAACAATACTGCCGCTATTTAATAGACATCAGCAATTGTTTACATACGTTATAACTTGCAGAAAAACAAAGATGTACTGCGCTTAAAAACAGTTCACTGAGCGTACCGTGTGGAAAAACAGTTGGGTAATGTTGCACTAATGTATAAATACTGAAACAATTACATGGTTTGGAGCAGGCCATTAAAATGTTGGATGAGACCCCTATTTTTCGGATCAGTTTTTTCATTTGAAAAAGCACAAGGGCTTTAGCACGGTTTTTATAGTTTGACGACGCAGTTTATATTGCGATATGATAACAAGTAATTCTGTACAAATTTAAACCATTTTGTCTTTATGATATGTCGTTTTCGTAAAGAGGCACAGCATTGTGTTTTGGTATACCTTCATTTTCAGTGTATTATTGATGGATTGATCACCTGATGATTTTGTATTTCGCCTAACATGATGCTGTGATTACTTTTATATGCATACGTAACATTCCATTATGTGTGTGTTGTTGACAATATTTACTTCAGTTAACAGACTCAAGACAGTTTAAGCCTGCAGTGTTAGTTATGTATATTTTGTTTGCTACATAGTCACCAGATGATGTTCAGACGACTGAAACTGCTTGTATACATAAAATATTTTACCAGCAGCTCAAGGTAAGAGCTGTGGGGCACCACATCCGGAGGACAAAACGTCAGATGACGCTTCTCGGCAACGCTAGGCGTCATTTTGTATCGATTAAGCCACTGAGAGCCTTTAGGGCGTAGGCACTCTTCGGTGTTTTTATGCAATGTGTATTGCCTAACGCACAGTCGTCTGCTCCACGTGCAGGGCAGTAGGCCGAGCAAAATTGAAGTTCCTGATTCCCTTCTAAAATATCTTTCGCCTCTTAGAGACACTCATTCCTATGGTTCTCTTGTGGATAAGCACTCGATCAATCCACGCGGGCAGGGAGTATACCGCACGCCTGGTTAGCAGACGCTACTAGTTCGGTGAAATCTCGTCATCCCAGGATTGTCCAGTACTCAAGATAGCCCGCATCGCCAGGACGTAGTTGCGAACATTTTTTTTCTAACAAAATTTGTTCCTCATGCCGTGATTTGTCACCCCCAGACGTTTGCCGAAAATACTTTGAAATACCCTCTACGTGTTATCATGTTGGTGCAGGTTGTACCTAGTGTTAGTGGGACCGTGGAATTGGTTTGTTTACACGCATTTTTAAGTGGTACTGTTGTTTGTGTACTGCTCAAATGGACGACGCAGAATTCTGTGATGTGATAATATTCCTTGGTTTTTTTTATAGCCAATAGTGTTTCATTCAAAATTGCTGAATGTTTATGAGGAGTGTATTCATTCATTTTCAACAGTTGAGAGAGAAAGTAATGACCGACTAAATGAAGCGTGGTCGCAGATGTCTTAAACATAATCAGTATAAAGGACGTCCCGAAGCTGTAATCACAGATGAGAACATGGAGAAAACGCACACTGTACTACTGGATGACGGACGATGAAAGGCCTTTGAAACAGATGGCGCCGTAGGCACATCGTTGCAGAGAAAGTATGTTTCATTTAACAGAGAGAATTAATTATGAGGAAGCTTTGTGGAGAATGGGTTAGGTACCCCTTTTGTTGAATGCTGACCAAAGCAAATGCGGACGAATTTCTCAGCAATGTTTAAACCAAGTAAACGCACCTAGTTAATTTTACACGCACATTTATCCCACTGAATGTGACGTGGGACTAATATTTACACCAGGAAAACAAATCTTATTAGTGGGCGGAAGACGGTGGCTTCCACCTAAAAAAGGTAAAAGAATAGATGATCGATACTACTCTAGCCTTTTGTGATCAAAACGTCATTATAAATTTGAAAACTGAATATATCACGGAATAATGTAGATAGAGAGGTAAAAATTGATACAAATGCTTCGAATGACATGGCGTTTTACTAGAACCAAAAAAATACAAAAGTTCAAAAAATGTCCGACGGATAGCGTTTCATCTGATCAGAATAACAATAATTAGCATAACAAAGTAAGGCAAAGCAAAGATGATGTTCTTTGCAGGAAATGCTCAATATGTCCACCATCATTCGTCAACAACCGCTGTAGTCGAGGAATAATGTTGTGAACAGCACTGTAAAGCATGTCCGTAATTATGGTGAGGTATTGGCGTCGGATCACGATACACTTGCAACTTCAGGTAACCCCAAAGCCAATAATCGCACCGACTGAGGTCTGGGGACCTGGGAGGCAAAGCATGACGAAAGTGGCTGCTGAGTACACGATCAACACCAAACGACACACGCAAGAGATCTCTCATGCGTCTAGCAATATGGGTTGGAGTGCCTGGTTCTAATAAAACCCCATGTCATTAAAAGCATGTGCGTCAGTTTTTACCTCTCTATCTACATTATTCCGTGGTTGATTAAGTTTTCAAATGTATACTGACTTTTATATATACACTCCTGGAAATGGAAAAAAGAACACATTGACACCGGTGTGTCAGACCCACCATACTTGCTCCGGACACTGCGAGAGGGCTGTACAAGCAATGATTACACGCACGGCACAGCGGACACACCAGGAACCGCGTTGTTGGCCGTCGAATGGCGCTAGCTGCGCAGCATTTGTGCACCGCCGCCGTCAGTGTCAGCCAGTTTGCCGTGGCATACGGAGCTCCATCGCAGTCTTTAACACTGGTAGCATGCCGCGACAGCGTGTACGTGAACCGTATGTGCAGTTGACGGACTTTGAGCGAGGGCGTATAGTGGGCATGCGGGAGGCCGGGTGGAAGTACCGCCGAATTGCTCAACACGTGGGGCGTGAGGTCTCCACAGTACATCGATGTTGTCGCCAGTGGTCGGCGGAAGGTGCACGTGCCCGTCGACCTGGGACCGGACCGCAGCGACGCACGGATGCACGCCAAGACCGTAGGATCCTACGCAGTGCCGTAGGGGACCGCACCGCCACTTCCCAGCAAATTAGGGACACTGTTGCTCCTGGGGTATCGGCGAGGACCATTCGCAACCGTCTCCATGACGCTGGGCTACGGTCCCGCACACCGTTAAGCCGTCTTCCGCTCACGCCCCAACATCGTGCAGCCCGCCTCCAGTGGTGTCGCGACAGGCGTGAATGGAGGGACGAATGGAGACGTGTCGTCTTCAGCGATGAGAGTCGCTTCTGCCTTGGTGCCAATGATGGTCGTATGCGTGTTTGGCGCCGTGCAGGTGAGCGCCACAATCAGGACTGCATACGACCGAGGCACACAGGTCCAACACCCGGCATCATGGTGTGGGGAGCGATCTCCTACACTGGCCGTACACCTCTGGTGATCGTCGAGGGGACACTGAATAGTGCACGGTGCATCCAAACCGTCATCGAACCCATCGTTCTACCATTCCTAGATCGGCAAGGGAACTTGCTGTTCCAACAGGACAATGCACGTCCGCATGTATCCCATGCCACCCAACGTGCTCTAGAAGGTGTAAGTCAACTACCCTGGCCAGCAAGATCTCCGGATCTGTCCCCCATTGAGCATGTTTGGGACTGGATGAAGCGTCGTCTCACGCGGTCTGGACGTCCAGCACGAACGCTGGTCCAACTGAGGCGCCAGGTGGAAATGGCATGGCAAGCCGTTCCACAGGACTACATCGAGCATCTCTACGATCGTCTCCATGGGAGAATAGCAGCCTGCATTGCTGCGAAAGGTGGATATACACTGTACTAGTGCCGACATTGTGCATGCTCTGTTGCCAGTGTCTATGTGCCTGTGGTTCTGTCAGTGTGATCATGTGATGTATCTGACCCCAGGAATGTGTCAATAAAGTTTCCCCTTCCTGGGACAATGAATTCACGGTGTTCTTATTTCAATTTCCAGGAGTGTATTATCCAGAAACTTAGAGTAGTATCGATAACCTATTGTTTTACTTTATATTTATATATACATAAGAAAAGGGCACGAATAAGCCCCAATGGTGTTTTGGCAATGAAAAACTGAAGATTTTGAGTTTGAGCATTAGAACAATACCTAGCATACTCTGAATTTCCATCTGTTCTCACAACTAAAGAAATTTATAGACAGATAGTCTGAGATGGACTGAGTGTAATGGAAAAACGTTGCAGAATTTAATTTGAAAAGGGACTAACCGAAAACTAGCTATGTTTTTTATCTAACAAGGGACAGCATGTCATTACCAAACTGAGGAATACTCATCATATCCTCTATAAACGTGACAGATTTAGGCAGGGAAATCGTTGCCATGTGCCACCTCCCGATCCGTCCGTTATTGACTATGATGTTGAGTCAAGAAGGTTACACGTATAGGTCTTCTATTAAGAAGAGGTATTTATAGTCTCTCGCAGACCTTCGCCAGAATGGCATTCCGATGTCCCTTGCTGTAGATTGTCTTCACATTGGCTTTACAGATCATAAATGTTGCTACGGCCCATATTCTTGGATTTCACATGCCAGTCCAACACCTGATCAACTAACAAGGTTTCGCCATCTGTAGTCGATTTTCATCATGATGACCGAGGCACAGTCCTATCCGACAAGGTTCATGCCTGGAGCAGCAACAATCACCTCTGAATAAAATGTCGACTGAAAACTAATAGAATTTTCAAAATGATAGAGGGCAGTAGTGGGTCGCTGTTTCCGTTTTAGCTTTATTAGAGCAGATCCAGATTTCTGGTAGTAACTGGCCATCATCAATTCAGTATTTCGGAATTTTTATACATGTTCTAGTGAACTGTGACAAGAGCCTGAGTAACAGGTGTGGATGCACTAGTGCATGTATAGCAATTCCGAAATACTGCATCGATAGTGGCTATTACTAGCTGAAATTTTGATCCGTTCTAATAAAGCTAGAACTGGAACGACAACTGATTGCTGCTCTTTACCATTTTGAAAATTATATCATAGTCGTGGAGCGCATTCCACTTTCATAATTGAAGATAATTTGATGAAATAATTTTGTTCCATCCACGAATCTGACAGTACATCATCTTCTGTATCTCCTTTTCCCTGATTCTGCGATACTACATTTTTTTAATTACAACCTAGTGGTTCCAATTATAGTTCAGCTACTCAGGAAAGTCCAGTGTGGGTTTAATTACCGAATGGCAGCGAAACTTGGTAGATATGCTGATGCTTTAACGCGGAACCGATATATGTTGGAAATCTTAGCTCCTATTTAGGCCAAGAGGTGCAAATCTGTCTCTCTGTACTGTTTATATGACGGTCAGACGTCCACTTTGTCATTTGACAAGCCATTATTACGTGAGTGAACAATGCGGTTATCGAGAAGAGAGACCTTGCGCTTTTAGTGACACTGTTTTATGAACTTCAGCAATTACAGTGCTGCACTGAGAGAATATTGCCGATGAAAGATCTGAGGAGACACCCGATGCTTCTGTAGCCTCACGAAAATTGACCATCCCTTGGTCAACAACACGGAAAGTTTTGCGGTCTATTTTACACACGCACCTGTACAAGATTCAGACGGTGCAGCAACGGAAACCTGGTGATCCGCTGCAACGTGCTGAATTTGCTCTTCGGTTTCTGGCACGGATCGAAGTTATGCATGTGGCCGGGCAATGTTCTAGATGCATGTTTTACACAACGGGGTACAGTGAATACACGTAACTGCCTAATTTGGGGTCTGTTAAACTGTGTATTGTGCATGGAGAGCCACTGCAGTCGCCGTATGTGACTGTGTGATGTGCATTCACAAGCACATTCATTCTTGCCCCGTTCTCTTTGAAGAGAACACACCCAGATGCCCAGTGAAAGACATGCTTGATGAAGCCTTCCATGAGCGTGTTATCTCGAGAGGTTTTCTAGATGCATGGCCTGTAAGATCACCTGATCCAAAACCATGTGGCTTTTGATCCTTAGGAAATCCGAAAGAACGCGTTTACCAGTGCCATATTCCGTCTCTAACTGATCCAAAGGCCAGTGTAGAGGAATACGTTTCTCAGATTCCACGGGATCTGCAGCCAGCAAATGTGATCATGTCATTTTACGGATATAGCATCTCGTCGACGTCTCCGGTACTCATGTTGAACAAACTGAGGAAGCGGCCGTTAGTAATAAAATCAACATTATGCCCACGTTCCGTTCCTAATCAATTGAATATGGAAACATTTCTGTACACCTTTCTTGGATTCATAGACAATTTGCACCTGACGACCAAAACTGGACCTTTTTTCCGGAGCTAATCGGTTCCGGATTAACGCATTTGAATATCTAACAAGTTTCGCTGCTCTACGATAATTACAGCCCACACCGAACCTTTAATTATAACCACCATTTATTTTACAATACTTCCTCCTGTGTTTTATAATTGTTTGTAATGTTACAATATGTGCCAGTTTTGAATTTGGACACCAACCGCCGGCCACTGTGACCGAGCGGTTCTAGGCGCTTCAGTCTGGAACCGCGCTGCCGCCACGGTCGCAGGTTCGAATCATGCTTCGGGCATGGATGTGTGTGATGTCCTTAGGTTAGTTAGGTTTAAGTAGTTCTAAGTCTAGGGGACTGATGACCTCAGACGTTAAATGCCGTCGTGCTTAGAGCCATTTGAACCATTTTGACACCAACCTACTATGTACTCTGTTCACAATATTTTTTCTAACTACAAGGCTGCTTAGCCTAGCCGGACTATACGCGACCAGTTTCCATCCCAGAGCCTCTATCAACTAAGCGAAACAGTGTCTCTGATACATACTTAAATTCCCACATCCGTAGCCATACTTACCAACTACAATTACATTTACAAGTCTAATTATAGTACAGTTTACAGTGTCAGTGATGGTTTTTCGCAACTGTGCGTCTATCAGCAAGGCCGAGCTTCATCTGAGTACTAAACTCGCCTACACGTCAGAACAGTGGTTCGAAGATTGAAGTCCGCAGGGCGTCAAGCCCATCCTACAGTGCTAGCTCAAAGAATGTTTACACAGCTTAGTTTGGTTGTTATTGTGTAATCAGTGTGACTTCTCTTTTTCAGTTATTTCGCAAATGTACTACCGATCAAATGTGACGTAAATTGCGCTGTTATACATTCATTACTGCTGATCTTTCAAACTTCAAAACAGACATGCTTGTTACGGGCTATTTTGAGCTTCAATGATGAAAATGGGTAGTCGCATAAGTCTTGGTAAATGTGGCGTGTGGAGCGTAATTACAGCCAGCGACAGCGGAAAAAAACGCAAAGTACAACAATGCCTGATTTTTATACACATGATAACTTGGGGTGAGGTCCAACGTAGAATGAACACGTTTCATAACAAAAAGATTATGTAAGATCTGAACACGACAGCAAAGTCTTTCAAAGTCGGTTATTTTAAATAAAGAAATATTTATGCTCTCTTGGCTAGAAAATGTTTTTAGCAAGTAAAACAGATCACTTCATCGTTCCTCTCAAAATTCACTCATGTTACAATGGCTCTCTTTTTCCATGTATTACACAGTGCAATAGACTGGAATGAAATTGGCGTCTCGACCATATAAGCTGGACACAATAGCAACGGGACAATCATATCTGGTCATACGAATCGTTGTTTACATTATTCTTGATCAATCGACGAGTTTACCTTTGAAAGATTCCAGTAGAAGCTTATCATATTGACTCTCTTTGTCATACTTAGCGACATGCCAGAGGTTCAGTGATGCTATATGGCGCTGTATCACGCCGTAGTGTTGTTTTCCTGTTCAGGCGGCTTATAGTGCGGGATGTTGCCAGTATTCGGCGTAAGCATCTTCTTTCAGTGCTTCACTCGTGAAGGCTTGTGTATCAAGACGATAATACTCCCTTTCATTCATATTTCTACAACTGACCAAGAGCGGCTTTACGAAAACGACGACGAAGTGCTCCCCCCCCCCCCCCCCTTCCCCTTTCCTAACGCGCCCACCCAAATCCCCTGATCCGAATACAATTGAACCATTACGGAGAATTTTGGAGGAAGAGCTGCGCAGTCGATTTCTTCTTTCAGGACACATTCTGAACTAGCGACCTTTAGCAGGGGTGTGTACGTATTCTTCTTACTGTTGTGTGTGCCATGTACGTAAATGTCTTTCTCAGGAAGGATACAAACTGTAATTCATTCAGAATGAGGGCGAAAAGCCTTCTTATGAAAATTTTCTATCTGACAGGTGTTCGTATTATTTTGTCCAGCCATTGCACCAAAGGTACTAACACCACTGGTTTTCGAGAAAAATACAAATCAGCCCGAGAACGTCGTAACCTACAGAGTCTCGTTCACACTGCAGACAGCTGGACCATAGTACGAATAAACTCAGCTGCAATTTGCACCAGAGTTTTTAAAAATAACAGTTTTTCTCCTACATTGCAAAGAATAACATACCCCCACAGTCAAAATAAATATCAGTGTTCGCGAAAAATATTTTTCAAACGTTTTGCGAGGGTCGACTCCATAAATGCATTTGCTGCTGTTGATTTTTGTGCCGAACAGCGCTCTTATTGATACAGTGGAATGAGATGGTGATATGTTCCAGCCGCGTATGTGTGCGACTGAACGATAAACTGTGGCGCCAGAAGATTTCTGTTTACTGTTATTACGAATCTAATCGATTCTGAAGAAGACAGAGCACGTGAGAAGGCAGATCCTTCGCTTTTTGTCTTCTATGCCGCTCACTGCTACAGTACAGTTTACGCTAAAGCAAAAAAGAGCAATTAAGTTTCCAACCACGTCACAAAAAGATTTTTGTATGGTAATTTTGTAAAAGACATCAGTTAACGTAGTAGCTACCATCGTTACTTAATATCTATTTACGAAGGGTACGTACACTGTCAACAAGGGACTGTCTGTATAGGCTCATCTGCGTTTAGTTCTTTACCTCACAAAAAATATCAAAGAAAACATTGCGCCTTGTTAGTGGTATTACAGACTCTTTACGTACAAACTTCTCAGTATATTTTTTAAAATTACTTATCAAAATATTATACTCTAATTTGTGAATATAAAACTACCACATTCGTACATGTCACTGAAATGAATCTTATACCTCTAGTTAAATGCACGCCAATACACAAACGATCAGTGTTGCAGGACTACTAGGGCTATTCGTAAACTATGGTCCGAAATGGAAACTACTATGAAAATTAAGAATGTTTTACTTGAAACAGTTAGCTACACCTTCCAGGTACTTCTCTACATAGTCGCCGCTCCGACTTAGACAGTTTTCGTAGCGTTGAACCAATTTTTCGTTATCGTCGTCACACAAGCCAGCCGCCTGCGTTTTCCGCCACTTCTCTACGCTGGTGCACACCTCGTAGTCTGTGCTAAAATGTTGTCTTAATAGCCAGCTGTTCAAGTGAACAATAATGAAACTCCGGAGGAGCCAATTAGGGGCTGTATTGTGGGTAATCAAACACTTCCCATCGAAAATGCCACAGGAGGACCTTCACTTCCCCTGCAGAGTGCGGCCGAGAACTGTCACGAAGAACGAAACGCAAGATAGTTATGTTATGTGGGCTGCATAACCAGGCGAAATCTCTCACCAGGACGTCATACTTGGCGGGAGACACTATTGCCCTAGACATATTTACGTGTTCACTGTGCGCTCAGAACTGAAACGAGCGACTTGCCGCGATAGACAGGTATACGAGAGATACTGCCCAAAATACCTGTGCAAAGTTTCATCGGATTTTCACCGTCTATTTCGCGCCCATTCGGACATTACTTTCCTCGTACGTTCTCTTTCTTTAATAATTCAATATGGAGTGATGCTCTATGTGCTGCAACTAAGAGTCGCCCCACGTCGTGACAAGGAACCAGATTAGTCTACGTATATTTTACTGAGAAAGCTTTCTCCACATAGGAAGAAAAGATGATTTGGTTTAATGTTTGCTGGCCGGAGTGGCCGTGTGGTTCTAGGCGCTACAGTCTGGAGCCGAGCGACCGCTACGGTCGCAGGTTCGAATCCTGCCTCCGGCATGGATCTGTGTGATGTCCTTAGGTTAATTAAGTTTAATTAGTTCTAAGTTCTAGGCGACTGATGACCTCAGAAATTAAGTCGCATAGTGCTCAGAGCCATTTGTTTAATGTTTCGTCCTCGGTTGAGGAAGAGTGAAAGAGGAAATCAGCTTTGTCCTTTTCGAAGGAGCCACTCTTGCATCGGCCTAAAGCGAATTAGAGCCACCACGGAGAGTCTGAATCTGAATGGTCGGACACAGATTTGAATTGCATCCTACAGAATGAGAGTGTTTACCGATGCACCACCTCAATGATGATTGTATGCGACTGCACAATGCATTTACTGTGTTTGCTAGAGGCTACTGACGACCTAGTTGCCAAACAAGTACACTGTCCAGTCACAGAAATGTGTTCACCTGTCAAAAACCGGAATAAAAAAGCCGTGCAGTGCTGACAGCTGTGGACCCATGCAGGGAAAGTCAATGAGTTTCTGGAATGCACCGACAGGCAAGTGACTACACGCCGACACCAGAGCCGTGCCCAGCTGAGGTAGGTTTCTCTGTTGAGGGTCCATGGCGCGAAAAGCCCGATCCAAAGGGGCCTACAAACTCTCAACTTGGTTTTAATCCGGGCAGTTTAATGGCGAGCGAAGTCCGGTAATTTTATCCTGATGCACTTCGAACCACGCACGTGCGCTGCGAGTGGTTTGACACGTTTCATTATCCTACTTGTAAATGCTATTGTGCTGAGGAAAAACAAACTGTATATAGAGAACGCCTCTGGCCTGGCCCCTTCCGACAATTTCACGCTGTACGCACCGACGGCCATCTGTCCGATGGAGCAAAAGTCACGCTGCCATCTTATGCACCAACCTAATGTTAACAACATGGCGTTTCTCTTATTTTAACAGTTTTTAAAAAATATTATGAGAGTTATGTTATCAGCTATGCGTTGAAACTGTAATAATCACTGAATAAAAAAAATTTACTCTTTTTTTTAAAACTCTGTTAAATGTTAACCCTCCAAGTAAACAAGGGCTTCCATCTACGTACCAGGATTCTCAAAGTGTTTCGTCAGAGGAAAAGTTCAGGAACATCCGATTTAGATAATATCGTATTATGCAGTGTGTGTGTGTGTGTGTGTGTGTGTGTGTGTGTGTGTGTGTATTTTTTCCTTTTTAATAGCAAAGCAATATCGAACATATTTGTTATTAGCATCCAGATATTGCGCCAGTTTGCACGGCGACACAGAGTATCAGTTCTTGTTTAGTTCTTTATCACGTCATTGTAGCGTTAACCAGAGATGTTTTAAAATTTCCATGTTAATAAGACGACTAGTTTCACAATACAATCTTTGGTTTTGCCAGTAAATTTATAAAAATATATCGTTATTTCATTTTATTTTTCGTTTTACATTTCTGAAAGAAAGCTCCTTCATCTGACAAATAGGGTCTTCGGACAAAGTACTTTATTTTTGCACTGCCACAATAAAGTAATTATTTTCACTTTTACGGTAGCATAAATTGACAGTACAAATGTATCGGTGTCGCGGCCAGCTTTGAAAGGTTAGAGAGACAACCTTGTCGTACGCGATACAAACGGGAGCTGCTTTTTAGAAATGTTAAATTCGGACAAGTTTTGATATAATTTTTTGTTTTGCAGGTTAGACATGAGAAGAAAACGGTGGCATGTTATCACAGTCACTAACCGTCGGCTAATGTCGTTCTCTAACCGGCTCGACGATGGTCCATTCCCAGTAAAGTATACGAAGTTCTGTTGCTCCAATTCTCGCTCGTTCAGGATTGAACATTAAGAATATGTGTTCTATAATTATTTTCCAAGTAAAAATGGGTAAAAATTCAAGTATAATTCACAACAAAATTTTTATCTGACGCCACTCATGCGGGACATACAGCACTCTGAACGAAAATTCTGTCACTTTAGAAAGAGCAGAGCACTGAATATTCGCATTAAAAAGCGGTTACACTGCTGTCATTCGGCGGCCATTGTTTGATTACGGTACATGTCAAACGCCGGCGCTGAGGCACAGTTCCTGTAAGCGCGGTTGACAGTATTCGTTACGTGCTGCAACACGCTCTGTGCCACCAGAGCCCCTTCGTCTCTTCCTGGGTCAGATTACAGACACGTGCAGTTAATCAAAAGGGACCCATACGCTTCTAACGGAGTGACCGCCCGGTACATACCCCACTGTGTAGCAACTAGGAGTTGATAATGACGGAAAGAAGTTTAAGGAACGATAATGCTACGGTGAGTAGTCTGCTTCTGTTTTTCGAAGGAACATATGCCAAGGCATTTCATTAACAAAAGAATGATAGCTCTCCCGATGCATATGGGGCTCACTACAGTCGTGTGAAGAGAGACACTATCAACTGCAATTGGTAGATGAAAGGTTTCAGGAATTGCTGCAACCGATCGTCGTTTTCTATTCAGTTTTTATTTATTCATGACAGGTTTCGAATCGCCTGGTGATTCATCATTAGGCGATACAATTTAGTTTGGAGTATTTTTTGGGTCGTGCATCTGTGGCAAATATAGACACGAAAAATTTAGCACTGTATGTGGGAAGAATATTAAGATTGTAAAATTAATTTGATTCTATTACTCACTGTTTTTATTCTTGTTGCAAGCACTGCTCTGGAAAACATAATGTGTGCTTTCCAGTATCGTTAAATATCAAGTGAAACAGGCAATTTTCCACCGATGGTGACTCCCACATACTTTACAAAATATAAACAAATCAAAGAGTGTGGCTGTTGTTGTCTCCAAAGAGTTTTGTGGAGGCAGAGATTATTTTTGCTCATTTTTCGTTTTCTGTGGCATTCGTAATAAAATATATATTTATTACAGTACTTTCTTTATAAAAATTAGTATTATGTTTTTATTGCAATTTTTTTCCTTATGCTATTTGCAAAATCTACAACAAAGTGTTTAGGACAATATTTCTGATAGTGAAGTTATGTTTGGCATGTTTCTCATTGCTCGATAAAGAGGATAATACATACATGGGGAGGGGACGGAGTGGAAGAGGGAAGAGGGAGGGAGGGATGGGAAGCAGGGAGAGAGAGAGAGAGAGAGAGAGAGAGAGAGAGATTGTGTGTGTGTGTGTGTGTGTGTGGTGTGTGTGTGTGTGTGTGTGTGTGTGTGTAAAAAAGAGGTAGAGAGGATGGTGTTTAGATGTGCTATGAGCGAGGTGGGGAATGGGTATGGGAGTGGACAAGTACAGTATTTACTAGTTTTTTAAATTTAAGGACTCTTTAAAATTTTGGAAGATGGGTTATTTGCTAAATTAATTTGGTCATTTAAGATGGTGTGAGGTGTTTTATTGTTATGCATGACAATTTGTAGTTGTTCCAAAAGGTCAGTTCTTATTCCATTGTCTACAATGTGTACAATGTGGAGAATGAGGAGGTTGGTTTTTAAATCTGTGATTGAATGACTGTTTTGGGCTAGATGGGCTGCAAAAGTGCATTTATTTAAATTATTTTAACGTAGTGCGTCAGTGTGCTCTTTTTGTATCGGATTTCAAAATTTCTTCCTGTCTGTCCCATGTAGTAGCAAGATCAGCTGTCACAAGTTAATTTGCATATACCTTGTTGTTCTAATGTTGTGAATAATTTTGTTTTGTATTTTGTTGTTTGTGTGGAAACTGGTTTTGACTTTGTGTGGTTTCAATAGTTTTGCAAGTTGATATGATACATTATCAAGGAAAAGCATACAGACATATTTAGTTTTTTCTGATGGAGAGGAAAGGTTTGTTGATGGTTTTTGCTTAGTTTTCATTTTTGCATCTAGTTTGTCAACTATCGTTGGGTCATAAGCATTGTTGTGGGCTATTGTTTTTAAAATGTTTAGTTCCTTGGTTTTTACAGCAGGTTCAGCATCAAGTTTGTTTACACAGCTGAGTGCTGATCTGAAAAATGCTAGTTTATGCTGATTTGGGTGGCTTGATGTATTATTTATAACAACATCTGTTGTGGTGGGTTTCCTGTAAATTTTGAATTTGTGTTTGGTGTTGTGACATGATTAAGTCGAAAAAATTAATTCACTGTTGTGTTTGGTGTTCAACTATAAACGGTATTTTGGGATGTTTATTATTTAGTTTACTGGATAAATTTTCTATTTCAGTTGTTGTTCCATTGTATAGTATCAATGTGTCATCAACATAGCGTTTATAATAAATGACTTTGTCTTTTTCCATTGGATTATCTTTAAAGAATTTGTTTTCCAGATCATTAATATAGATGTCAGTTAGTAGGCCAGCTAAACTACTGCCCATTGCTAAACCGTCTTTCTGAATACAGATTTTGTTATTTGGAGAAAAGTAATTGTGAGACAACGCTAACTCAAGCAAATCTATCAGTTCATAGATTTCTATGTTACTTATCTTTTTATGATGCAATAAGTTGTTGTTGATTATGTGGAGTGTTTCTGTTATTGGTATGTTGGTGTACAGGTTTACTATGTTCAGGGATGTAAATTGTGTTGTTGTGGGAATAGTGATATCTTTTATGCTGTCAGTTAGTTCATAGCTAGAATGAGATTTTCACTCTGCAGCGGAGTGTGCGCTGATATGAAACTTCCTGGCAGATTAAAACTGTGTGCCCGACCGAGACTCGAACTCGGGACCTTTGCCTTTCGCGGGCAAGTGCTCTACCATCTGAGCTACCGAAGCACGACTCACGCCCGGTACTCACTGGCAGAAGTAAAGCTGTGAGTACCGGGCGTGAGTCGTGCTTCGGTAGCTCAGATGGTAGAGCACTTGCCCGCGAAAGGCAAAGGTCCCGAGTTCGAGTCTCGGTCGGGCACACAATTTTAATCTGCCAGGAAGTTTCTTAGTTCATAGCTGTTCTTTATGGAGTAGTTTTTTGTAAATGTGTAGGATTTACTGAGAATTTAATGAAGTTTTTTGTTTATTTTGTATCCAGGACTGTTTATTGAGTTGACTATTGGCTGTAGTGGGTGGCCTTGTTTATGAACCTCGGGTTGTGATCTGAGCTTTGGGGCTGTTGGGTTCATTATTATGCAGTGTTTGGCTTCAGTAGTTGTTAGGAGGAAGTTGCAGTTCTTTAATAGGTTTTTTCTTTTGTTTTGGTATTTTGGAGTAGGATCACATTATAGTTCAGTTACGTTGTCATTTTCAAAAAATTCTAACGTTTTGTTTATGTACTCTGATTCATACATTATTACAGTCGTATTGCTTTTGTCAGCCTTAAACACAAAATCATTATTATCAACTAGTTTTTTATTAATTTGTTTTAATGTTGTAGCCTCATTGTGAGTAATATTGTGGAGTTTTTTGTTTTGTTTTCATGTTTTTCTTTGTTATTTTATTTGCTTCATGTGCAAGAGCATTTTACACATTTTGATTTAGTTTTGCTGATAGGTAGGGTAGCTTAGTGTCAGTTATTAGGTCTTTGACAGTGTTTTCATCAAGTTTGGAGGAAATATTGTGTTTTAGCCCTTCATTTAGCAAATTTAGTTCTGCGTTGCTGAAATTAATATTTGTAGTGTTTACTACCTTCTCAGAAAAATTGAAGACAAAACGGCGATCGGTTTCAGTAATTCCTGAAACCCTTAACAAGACAGTCGGCAGGCGCAGGGCTCCAAATCGAGAATGGATAAAAGTTTTAATTGGTAGATTACTTGCTTAGCGAATTATGAAGGAATATTATCTGAAAGCCTTGAATACAATTCTCCATTTTTATTGCCTAGTGTAGCAACGTTTTTTATCAATCGTAATTTTTGCCGCAGCGGTGTTGAAACTAATCTTAGAAAATAGCTTTACTTTTCTATTTATCTTAGGTTACAGAGCAAACGGCAATTCTAACGCGCAGAACAGCTAGAAAAACCAGAAATAAATCCATGGATAGGTCCGAAGTTCCAAGGCTGCTTCGACTTACACGATGTCGCCAGTGCTTGCCACAGCGGTCAAAATAATCAAGGATTGTTGCCATCATTTTATAGCAGTAGTACTAAAATTAGCGGCTTAGTAATCATCCTAGCGACACTGAAAAGTAGCTTAAGTCGTCAAAACTCAATAACTCACCTGGGCCAGTGGGATCCCTATTGATTATATACAATGCATTAGCCCTGTGTCGAATTAATGCACACTCCTTGTACACAGACACGTTATCAGTGCCCTGAAAAGAGTACAAGTCACACCCATCCCCTCCCCAAATGAGCTAGAACAACTCATCCTCAGAAATAGCGTGCACTCCACTATACATGAAACTTTTGGCTATAGAATTAATGCGTCTCGAACTCGAAAAGCAACCGTCACAAAGGCCCAGTTGCAGATAAATCAAATAGCAGTCTATCAGTCGGTTCGGATACTGGGAAACTGCAGTTCATCTAGAAAAAGACATTGCGTAGAAAATACATGCTTGGGTCATACTTGATTTGCGCTCAAATGTTTGGGACTCACCTTGGGTGACACCACGAGACCTATAGCGTATACAAAGAAGGGCGCTACAGAATTCGTCTACTGGAGAGAGTTTTTGACAAAACTGGAGCAAAATCTGAACTGGCAGACAATGGAAAAAAGAATCTGTTCATTTCGAGATAACTACTTCGAAAAATTGGAGAACCATCTTTTAAAAGAAAAATCACGAATATTTTTAAGCCTCCCACGTTTCTGTTCCCTAGATATTGTGGAGGAAAAATCAGCTCGCTTAGAAGCGTACTATCATTAATTCTTTCCACTTTCCATATGTCACTGCAACGAGAAGAAACTTTAATACAGTACAATACAAATACCTTAATACAATAAAACTGCCCTCTAGCTCACCGCACATCTAGTCAGTTTTCGGCACTGGATTACTCGCAATAGTGCCGTTAGTTCCCTGCGCCACATTTTAACCCCGGAGATAGCACACAATTGACAAACTGTCGTTTCAAGCGTACTATTTCATTTGGGCTGAAGCATAGCTGACCCTTTTCTGGAAATCGGATATATTATTCTCTTTACCAATAAAAAACCAGCGAACTGGTCCACTGGGCCACTCGATGGCGACCGGCCGCCATATCGTCCTGGGCCTTGCGGCATCATTTTCACGCGGTATGGAGGGGCAGCCGTTGTCAGTTTCCAGACCTTGGGAAGCTGTTTCTCATTCAAGCAGATCCTCACCTGGCGTTCCGAGGCAGAGCACAGCTCCAGCCACGGAAGTTGAATCCTAGTCTTTTACATAGGAGTCAGACGCACTTACCATTTAGCTTCGGATGCAGGCTCTTTGAAGACAAACGGTGAAAGACATTCAAAAGAGCGAGCTTTTGCTCCCCTATACACGAATTTTGCCACCGAGCGAGGTGGTGCAGTGGTTAAGAGATCTAACACTGCAAATTCCTATCAGGTCCCCCAGATCGACAATGGCGAATAGCGATTGATACCTTTGAAAAGAACTTGGTTGTATCCTACCCCATTCTCGTCCTATCGTAACTTTTGCGCTATTCACAATGATCGCTGTAAACCCAAAGCTTTCATTTCTTCCTACTTCGTCAGTGTACATCATATGACACACCACTGCTAGTTTCTTACTGAATATAGACAAACGTACCGCAGAAATTAAAAACTTGTCAGCAACATTCATGAAACCTTGAAACGCCTCAATCGAATACTGGGCCTACCCGTTTGATAAGACGAGAGATATTGAACCTCACTTAGCTTTATGACAGTGAAAGTATGAAAAATAATGAGCTAAATGACTGACACTTGTAGGTGGACAGCGTTTACGTCAACTTTTTTTTTTTTTTTTGAGTAAACAGTCTTCTGACTGGTTTGATGCGGCCCGTCACGAATTCCTCTCCTGTGCCAACCTCTTCATCTCAGAGTAGCACTTACAACCTACGTCCTCAATTTTATGCTGGATGTACTCCAATCTCTGTCTTCCTCTACAGTTTTTACCTACAGCTCTCTCTATTACCAAGTAAGTTACTCCCCGATATCTTAACAGATGTGATACCATCCTGTCCCGTCTTGTTTTCAGTGTTTACAGTATGTTCCCTTCCTCTCTGATTCTCCGCAGAACCTCCCCCATCCTAACCTTATCACTCCACATAATTTTCAACATTCGTCTGTAGCACCTTTTCTTTTCTGTTTTTAGAACAGTCCATGTTCCACTACCATGCAATGGTGTACCCCAATCGTACATTCTCAGAAATTTGTTTCTCAAATTAAGACCTTCGTTTGATGCTATAGGTTTCTCTTGCCTAGGGATGCCCTATTTGCCAGTGCTAATCTCCTTGTTATGTCCTCCTTGCTCAGTCCATCATATTTTGCTAGCTAGGTAGCAGAATTCCTTGACTCCATGTACTTCGTGGTCACCAATCCTGATATTAAGTTTCTAGTTGTTCTCATTTATGCTACTTCTCATCACTTTCGTCTTTTTTAGATTTACTGTCAATCCATATTCTGTACACGTTAGACTGTTCATTCCGTTCAGCAGATCCTGTAATTATTCCTCACTTTCACTTAGGATACCAATGTCATCAGCAAATCTTATAACTGATTTCATTTCACGTTGAATTTTAGTTCCATTCTTGAAACTTTCTTTTATTTTCCTCTTTGCTTCTTCGATGTATATATTGAGTAGTAGGAGCGAAAGACTATATCCCTGTCTTACACTCTTTTTAATCGAGCACTTAGTTCTTGATCTTCCACTTTTATTGTTCCCTCTTGTCTCTTGTACATATCGTATATTACCTGTCTTTGCCTGTAGCTTACCCCTTACGTCAGAATTGCCACTCTGGTGCCCTTAGCTTTCCTAAAGACAACTGATCATCATCTGACAGATCTTCAATTTGCTTTTGCATTCTTCTGTATATTACTCTCGTCAGCAAGTTGATGCATGAGCTGCTAAGCTGATTCGGTGATGGTTCTCGCACTTGCCTGCTCTTGCAATCTTCTGAATTGTATGGATGATTTTTTTTCCGAAAATCAGATGGTGTATCAACAGACTCATAAATTCTGCACGCCAGCGCGAATAGCCGCTTCGATGCCCCTACCCAGAATGATTTAAGAAATTCTGATGAAACGTTATCTATCCCTTCCGTCTTAGTCGATCTTAAGCTTTCCAAAGATCTTTTAAATTCTGATACTGGATACTCTCTCTCTTCCCTACCGACTACCGTTTGTTCTCCTAGCTCACCATCAAACAAGTCTTCCTCCTCATGGAGCCTTCAGTGTACTCTATACGCCTATCCTCTTCTCCTCAGCATTTAAAAATGGTGTTCCCATTACAGTCTTAATGTTACCAGCCTAGCTTTTGATTTAATTGAAGATTGGTTTGACTTTATCATATGCTCAGTCAGTCCTTCAACAATCACTTCTTTTTCTATTTCTTTACATTATTGATGCTGCCATTTGGCCTTAACTTCCCTACACTACCTATTTATTTCATTCGTAAGTAACATGTGTTTCCGTATTCCCGAATTTCCCGGAATATTTTTGTACTTCCTTCTGTTATCGATCAATTGATGTATTTATTCCATGGTTTCTTTGTAGTTAGCTTCTTTGTACCTATGTTTTTCATTTCAGTTTCTAATGAACTGGAATGCCAACTGAGCTGGTCTTTACGGCAGTACCTAGAGCATCAAAGAACTTCAACCTTATCTCTTCATTCCTTAGTACTTGCACGTCCCACTTCTTTGCGCACTGATTCTTTCTGAATAGGCGCTTAAAGAATCTAGTCTTCATCACTACCAAATTGTTACCTGAGTCTATATCAGCTCCTGAGTACGCCTTACAGTCGACTATCTGATTTAGGAATATCTGCCTGACCATTACGTAATCTAACTTTCTGTGTTTCCCGAATCAAGTAATCTTCTTGCTTTTGTGATTCTTGAACAGAGTATTCGCTATAACTAACTGAAATTTATTGCAGAATTCCAGTAGTCTTTCTCCCATCTCATTCCTACTACCAATCCCACATTCTGCTCTAACCGTTCCTTCCACTCTTTACCTTACAAACACATTCCGATCCCCCATGACTATTCGATTTCCGTCTCCCTTTACGTACTGAGCATCTAACCGGTTTGCCAAGGACGAAAACTCGATATCTCTGGCTTTGTGAATAGACATAGAGATTGCTGGTCAGAGAGGTCAAGCACCTTTAGACGCAGAAGCTGGCATTGTGTCATGTGTTTTGTGGTGTCCGTTGGGTTTTCGCGGCACATTTGTGGAGGAATGAGGCGCCAGGAGAAGAAACAGATGTGCTGTTCGGGGGGCTGGTTGGAGGGAGACCACCCGGACTAGTTTTTTCTGTTGCACTGAGGGCGACCACTAGGGTGCAGGGCTGCTAGAATGCCCTGACTAGTTAGCGAGCAACATCATTTTCCATTCTTTCCTGAGTTAAATTTGTATAAGTAGTGCTTGCGTTCTTTCTAATGTTTCACAATTTGTTATTCCTTAAATTACCTGTTGTCTCGTTGTGATTCCGACCACGTACCGCTAGATGGGTCTTTGTCACGTCTTGTGATTTCACACAGCTCCTTACAGTGCTTAAATAGTGTTTCTCCAGCCTTTCTGTTGATTCGCGAATGTAGTTTTCATAAGTCAGCCGACTCTTTCTTTGTGATTGCTTGAACGTGGTGCTAATCAGCGTTTCATGTATCTCATAGTGTTAAACACACGCCACAGTATTTTATTCTTAACTTACATTGATTAAATTCTTCTCCAATATTATTCCCGTAAATTTGCGTTTTGGGATTTCTTTGTCAACCGACACACTTGTTACTGGGTAAACCTTTAATGTACCGGACTTCTAGATAGGGATCTAGTGTGCTCCATTTTTTCAACTTTGCTTCAGTGGTGCCTTACTTTCAATCCGGCCGTTCGCGAAGAAAATTGGCGCGATGCATAAGTACAAGTTCCAGGCCAAAATTTTATTTGTACGTACCGTTTAACCACCTAGTACAAGAAGATCAGTTATCTCTGAGCAAATACGTCAGTCGATTGGGCATGCAACGATCCTTTCATTATCTGGGTCCTTTTGTCGCACATACGGGTGGTTAGTTTGTATTGTAAAAAGCATGATGTTTTCTTGCGTTCAGTGACTACAGGACTTGAAAATTATAATTCTGAAGAAGACAAGTATGCGAGTTATTCGTACGAATAAATATTGAGTTAATTTCACCTCCACTCTTTTATCAAAAGCTTAACAACAACGTTCTATTTTCTTAATTGACCCTAATGAGTTAACTAAATGCGCATTAGAGATGATGCGCTATTTACTTGTACGTACAAGAATAACGGGCAAGCGAACATATTTTGTCTTAGGCTTTGTACAAAATGTAGACCCATTCGCACTTTTCAAACGGTCTATTGGAATACAACATTACAAAGAAACTTATGGCATACCAACTGCTGAGATCATATGAATGATGATGAGATTCGACACCGTCTTCAGCAACAGAAAACATGTAATACTAGCGACATGTAAAGCTAGCGACAGAACTTCGTAAAATTTGGCAAATGTTTCTTGCTTAGATTTCGTTTATGTGTCCGTAGGAACTACAGTCTTCACGAAATATGAAATATTGACTATTCAGTAATAGGCTTGTTCGTCTTCTGGTATCGCGAGATGAAACTTTCAGGCTATGTTGAGACAACTTTGTCGTGACACGACGTGGTCAAGCATACTGTCTCTGTTAGTAACTTACCGAAAAAGGAGCTTTGGAGAAAGGCTAGGAGCAGTAAGACAGTTCCGTGTACCACGTTCCAAGAAATTAGTTCATATAGCCTCATGTGAGTAAAAGAATAAAAAAAATCTATATGTAAAATCTTATAGTTTCATCCCTGCGAAATACAAGCTACCCATGTTTTATTGTGTGCTGAGGCCACCGTTAGATGTGACATTTTCAGTCAAAAAATTTCAATTATTGATGACACGTAGCTATTTTTGATAAGAAGACATTTATGCCATTGCTTCAGAGAAATGATATAACGTGCATGTCTGAGTCCCGTAATCAGATGATACACGCTCTCCAGAGGCAGACCGTGAAGAACGTTTCGTACGAGCTTTTGCATAATAGAATTAGGGTCCTGTTCTTTCCTTCTGTGAAAATCATTACATACTTTGTGAATTTTAACATGTTGCAGTTGTTTTCAGTCCCTCAGCTGTCTATCATCTAGATATTCTTTTTGAGCAGGGCAGTGGTCTTATTCATTTTGGTATGGATGTTGGTGTGCATTAGTGTATGACTTTCCCTCGACGATACATCACTTCCAACATATATCGATATCATTCAATAAGATTTTCTGTATTTGGATCTACGTAGAGAATATTGTCTACAGTACTTCCGAAGCAGGTATCTCAACTATGAACCAAGAAAAACACACTCTCTTCTTCTCTTCCCCTTGTGTCGATGGTTAATACGTGGACTTAGATTTAACATCGGTTAGACGTGATGGAGCTACCAAAATGTCTAGCTTGGATCTTTATTGATTGTCTCCTGTTGGCCATTATACTCGTACGGCTATACAACACTCGAGTTTCCTTCTCTGTCATGTTTTCTATAACAATGACGTTTTATATTTTTGACTCAATCATTGTTTATGATGCAGTTATAAATGGTTTCCGCCCATAATGGCCACCTTCAGATGCTGTGGGCGGCATTTGATGAACAAACGCTTTTGAGCATATAACACATGTACAGAAACGTGTTATCCGCAACCACAAAATTGTCAGTGGCGAGAAAAGAGAGAGACGATTTGTGTAAGACTTTCAACGTTGCAGGGAACGCATTACGTAATGTCAGAAAGCGTGCGTGGCAGGTTGTTCGAACTCATCGTATAACAACATAATGCCTCGAAGTCACCTGAGAGGCAAGACGTACGCACGTTGTGTTACGTGGGCAGGTGACGCAACAGCAACCGCCGCCACTAGAGAGTTTCTTCTGGTTGTCAGCGGGTATGTAAACATACCTTAAAAGTCCCTAATAAACATTTACAACGACGAAGACGTAGGAAAGCATAGAAGGTTTTTTTTAGATTACAGGGTCTCGCGGAAAAGCAAAAAGGGTTTCAGTCTCCAAGGGTACAGGTCGAACATAAGAATAGCGTAATAGATCAGTATAACAGTTGTAAATTGTCGTAACTGTGTTGGGAAAGTACTAGAGCTCCAAGCACTAATAGGCCGGAGATAAGTTCAGCCGAAATTTTTGCTTAGGCCTAACGTTATTCAGAAAGGATAGGATAAATACAATTGGCGGTGGCCTGGTTGTTGCTGTTACAAGTAGCTTACCTTGTAGAGAAATTGAAGTAGATCGTTCCTGTGAGTTAGTATTGGTAGAGGTAATTCTTGTCAACCGGAATAAAGTAATAACTGGACCCTTTTATGGGCCTCTCAGCTCAGCAGATACAGTTGCTGAAAGATTCAAGGGAGACATGAGTCTCATTTCCAACACGTTTTTGACTCATAAAATTATAGCTGGTGGTGCCCTCAATTTATCCTCGATATGTTGGCGAAAATACATGTTTAAATCCGGAGGTACACATAAACCACCATCTAAAATTGTGGTAACACATGCTCTGAAAACCAGTTCTAGCAATTAGTTCGAATAGTAAATGGTTATGGAAACACACTTGACCTCTTACCAACAAGTAATTCTGAGCTAATACCGAGCATCAAAACGGATAAAGGGATTAGTGAACACAGGGCTGTCGTCGCGAGACTGAATACCGTAACTTTCAAATCCACCAAAAATAAACGAAAAATGTATATACCCAAAAAGGCAGATAAAAAGTCGCTTGGTGCGTTCCTGAGAGACTAACTCAATTCGTGCTAAATTAATAATGTAAGTGCAGGCTAGATGTGACTTAAATTCAAATAAATAGTATCGACAGCAGGTGATAAATCTATATCAGATGAATTAACAAACGATGGAGCTGATCCCTCATGGAACACAAAACTGGTCAGAACACTGTTGCAGGAACAACTAAGAAAGCAAGCCAAATTTAAACTAACGCAAAATCCCCAAGATTGCCGTTCTTTTATAGTAGCTCGAAATGTAGCTCGAACTTCAGTGCGAGATGCTTATAATAGAGTCCACAACGAAATTTTGTATCGAAGCCTGTCAGAAAATCCAAACAGATTGTGGTCGTATGTAAAGGATACTAACTGTAAGACACAATCATTGCTCTCTCTGCGCGATAACAATGGACGTACTATCGATGATAATATTTCTAAGCAGAGTCCCGAAATTCCTTCTCCAAAGGAGACGAAGTAAATATTCCAGAATTTGAATCAAGAATAGCTGTCAACTTTGGTAACTTAGAAGTAGATAGCCTCGGAGTAGGGAAGCAACTTAATCACTTAATAAAACCAAGTCTTCCGGTCCAGACTGTATATCAATTAGATTCCTTTTAGAGTATACTGATGCAATAGCTCCATACTTAACAAACAGCTGCTTGCTCGACTAAAGATCCTTACCAAAAGTCTGGAAATTTGCTCAGGTGCATCAATACTTAAGAAAAGCAGTAGGAGTAAGTCTCCGGTCTCGGAAACTGTCATACGGCCGGGAGAGCGGCGTGCTGATCACATGCCCCACCGTATCCGCATCCAGTGACGACTATGAGCTGAGGATGACACGGCGGCCGGTCAGTACCGTGGGTCTTCATGGCCTGTTCGGGAGGAGTTTAATATTTTTTTAGTAGGCGTAATTCACTAAAATTACTTGCCCATGTCATTAAAGTCGATAATTATGAAATATCTCGATGAGAATGGTCCATTGGCACATAGTCAACACGGATTTAGAAAACACTGTTCTTGCGAAACACAGCTAGCTCTTTAATCATACGAAGGTTGATTGCTATCGACAAGCGATTTCGAACTGATTCACTACTTCTAGATTTACAGAAGGATTTTTGCACTGTACCTTACAAGCGGTATCTAATCAGATTGTGTGCATATGGAATATCGTCTCAGTTAAGCAACTGAATTCGTTATTTCCCGTCAGAGAGGTCACAGTTCGTAGCAACTGACAGAAAGTCATCGAGTAAAACAGAGGCGTTTCCTGGCATTCTCCAAGGTAGTGTTATAGGTCCTCTGCTGCTCCTTTCCTGTGTAAGGGATGTGGGAGACAATCTGAGCAGTCTTCTTTGTTTGTTTGCAGATAATGCTGTCGTTTATCGGCTAGGGAAGTTATCAGAAATTCAAAACGAATTGCAAGACGATTTAGAGAAGATATCGGTATGGTGCGAAAATTGGCAACTGACCCTAAATATTGAAAAGCGTGAGGTCGTTCACGTGAGTGCTGAAAGGAAACTGTTAAACTTCGTTTGCATGATAAATCAACGAAATCTAAATGCTGTAAATTACTAAATATTTAGGAATTACAAATACGAATAACTTAAATTAGAAAGAACACATAGAAAATGTTGTGGTGGAGCGCACCAAAGACAGTGTTTCGTTGGCAGAATATTTAGAAGATGTAGCTTATCTACTAAAGAGACTGCCCACAATCCTTTAGTCCGTCCTCTTTTGGAGTACTACTGCGCGGTTTGGGATCCTTACCAGGTAGTATTAAACAGGGGTAGCACGTTTTGTATTATCAAAAAATAGGGGATAAAGCGTCACAAGATTTGGGGATGGACATCATTAAAACAAAGGCGTTTCTCGTTGCTGCTAGATCTTCTCACGAAATTTCAGCCAACGCCGACCTACATAGGGGGAAGCGGTCTTTATAAACAAATAAGGGAAATCACAGCTCACACGTAAAGATATAGGTGTTCGTTTTTCTGCTTGCTGTTTGAGAGCAGAATCATAGAGAATTATTGTGAATGTGGTTCTATGGACCCTCTACCAGGCACTTAAGTGTGATTTACGGAATAGCCATGTAGATGTAGATGTAGATGTAGATGAAGATGAAGGTGCAGCAAATATGAATAATAAAGTTGCCTATAATGAGTAATTTAGCAGTAGGTAACCTACGCGTAGTGAAGTAACTTAAGTCACTTCCAATCTAGAACGTGTAACACTTACGAAGGAACATTATTACTCGAATTTATATTTTAAGGAGGGAAAAGCACACTTGCGAGAGATCAGACCGAGCAATGGACTCCGAATGAAAACTCGGGCCATAATTCAGACAGAAGGTAGCTGCGACCTTGTGAACGTACAGATTTTAAACACGCGCGCGCACCGGTTGTTTTTAAACTTTCAGTCCCACTGCAGTAGTCTAGTGCCCGGGCGTAAAGTACTTTACAGTGGAATGGGTAAGAGATTTGTTTTCGTAATATCGGTGAACCAACAAACGATAGCGCGGCACCTCCAGGAGCGGTACAGAAAGATGACAAAATTGCAACGTTTAAACGTCTGAGAACGAGAACTTCTGAAAGTCGTGGCTGCTAAACATCATTGTATGTGACTATTCGAGTATGTTTTATACGGGGCACATGCTACTTTGTGCTACTGTTTGTACTTTTCACAGATTCATTGCAGAAATCATAGACAGCTTCACGAAGGAAGACCTCCTAGACACAGAGTAAAATGGTGAACTGACGTTCGCTGTTTATTTGCTAGAGGATGACGATGACGATAATGAGGCTGCCCTTCCACCACAGTCGCATTCATCAAACGGCATCATATGTGCAACAGGATGAAATGATGAACCCTGTTTTATAGATATAATATTGCTGAATACTGCTCTGTCTGTACCAGAGGAGTGGACTATATAAAACGAGTTGCCGCCTTTTGGAAAAGTGGACTGAAGGGATCTGTCTTTTCAGGATCTTCAGAAGGAAATTTGAATTATAAAAACAAAGGGGGATTTGTACATTTGAAGTAAAACATTGAACATCGGGGTGCGTGGCTCGGAGCACTGTGGAACTTGAGGTGGTCAGTCCCCCAGAACTGAGAACTACTTAAACATAACTAACCTAGGGACATCACACACATCCATGCCCGAAGCAGGATTCGAACCTGCTACCGTAGCAGTCGTGCGGTTCCGGACTGAAGCGTCTAGAACCGCTTCGCCACCGCGGCCGGCTTTCAACAGATGATTTTCAAGGTCAACACAGTTTGTCTGAAAAAACTTAATAGCGCATTCATAAAAAAAGATGATCCACGATGTTAATATACACCAGTGGGGCGTTCAAGCTGCATTGGAGGTGGGACTAAAAGCATCTGCCAGGTTGGTTCACGCTTTCGAATAGAAACATGGTATCGTGTAGCGAAAAAAAAAGAAAAAATTATAACGAGACAGCAATACCTGTCGTTAATACCAGATCTGTTATGGACACAATCGCTAGACAGAATGTCTACGATAAGGAGCACAGCAGGTTTAATTTTGAAATCACATGTCACTTCCGGTCGATCTACACAGTTGTGATTTCCGCCAGTAACATGTCGCTCAGCTACACAATATTGTCAACGGTGTCTGGAGATGGACGCTTGCGTCATCTCTGTAGTTTTGAAAGAGCGGAACAGGACATTTGGTCCGTGAGTCGAAGTTCGTTTCATGTGGATAGTGTCGTAGCAGTCACTTCATCTTCTGGAAAGTAACAAGAAACATATGCTCATGTGGCGACAGAAGCTGATTTCTAAAATCATACTTGACGACAGCAGAACAGTTTTAGTTGCGGAGTCGCTTTTTGGTCAAAAAAGCTTATCGACGCATGAAGAGCACGGGGCAGAAGACACTGTAGTTTCTGCAACGACGATACCACTAGGTGGGACAAGATACTAACCGCTGGATGTATTTGACTTCCACGTTTTCAAGTGTTTTTCCTGGAGGTTCACTAGCTCAGCACGACTTCGGAGCGCCTATGTGAACTTCGGCCAGCTTAACATTATCTTTCAAATGCAGTCCCTTCTTTGCAGGCAATTATGTACACCAGTATTTCGACCAGTCTTCCAGTACGCTTGGTATCGAAGCGGTAGCACCAGTGACCGGTCAGATAACTTTCAAAATCCTGTGAAATATTATTTTGACATTGGTAACATGCTTTGTTCGTTGTGTGAACATGCGTGGTTTCTAGACTGTAGCCAGTGGTTGAATTTCATTGGTTCAAATGGCTCTGAGCACTATGGGACTCAACTGCTGTGGTCCTTAGTCCCCTAGAACTTAGAACTACTTAACCCTAACTAACCTAAGGACATCACACACATCCGTGCCCGAGGCAGGATTCGAACCTGCGACCGTAGCAGTCGCACGGTTCCGGACTGCGCGCCTAGAACCGCGAGACCACCGCGGCCGGCTTGAATTTCATTACTTCGAACATTTTTATGTTGAGATCCCAAAAATAGTGTAAATGAATGAAACGAATGAGTGTGTCATTAATGAAATAGCGCAGCTCTTTTTAATTATTAACGTCGTTGTTATGCATTATTCGTTTTGGATCGTAAAAGTGACACTGTTACGTACATTTGAAGGCATTACGCCATTCTTTATCGTGAGTGGAACGATTAAATTGCAAATCTAAAATTATGGACTTCATTTCATAATAATTCTTCTGCTGATCAGGTTTAATCATTTTGATTTTGAATTACTTATTCATATTACTTACGGTTTTTTTCACGTAAATGGCGTCTGTTGCCGAATAAGATTTCAGTATACATTGGGCAGACGTCACTCCCTCACCTCTCCTGACCACATGCAACCGTTTACAACATCTCTCGAATAGGAGGCACTTTTTACTAATATTTACTAGCATTTATTAGCATGCCATCATTAGGTGCATTACAGTTAAATTATAGTTCATTAACGTGCAGTCTGGTGAGAATTATTCGCTGGGTGTGCCAGTGAGGTTATGTACCTAAATTTAACTATGTACGGAAAGGTTCGCTTATTTCAATGCATACATTAAGAGATTTGTGTGTTAAAATGCTTTCATTGATGTCTTTACCTATATTTTTGGTTGAAATTTATTTGTCTGGCATACAGATTACAGTAATAAACACGCCATCCCTTCACACCTTTATTCCGAAGGCTCTTAACTTTTAAGATAAACTTATTTCACTGGCGCCAACAGCCGTGCCGCTGTGGTGACACCGGCTCCCGACAGATCACTGGAGTTAAGCGCTGTTGGGCTGGGCCAGCACTTGGATGGGTGACCATCGGGTCTGCCGAACGCTGTTGGCAAGCGGGGTGCACTCAGCCCTTGTGAGGCAAACTGAGCAGCTACTTGATTGAGAAGTAGCTGCTTCGGTCTCGTGAACTGACATATGGCTGGGAGAGCGGTGTGCTGACCACATGACACTGCATATCCACATCCAGTGACGCCTGTGGGCTGCGGGTGACACGGCGGCCCGTCGGTAACGTTGGGCCTTCCATGGTCTGTTCGGACGGAGTTTAGTTTTTTTATTTCAGTGGCAAAGATAGTGCAAGCAATGAAAATACAGGGCTTTTCTAGAAGCTTATTGATGGCAAATATTTAAATATTACGATTATTTGGTATTTCTTGGTTATTCGGTAACGGTAAGACAATTTTCTCTCAGTTAACTGTTTGTAATATTGAAACAAAGATTTCACATACGGCAAATGGTTGGAGGAACTTGCATTGTTACTTTCTACGTAATCATGCAGAAGTCCGTTGCCCCGTACTTTGTAAGATTACTGGCTTATTTTTTGCTATAAAAAAGTGATGGAAGCCCTGTTTTCGAAGTATGTGTCATACTTATTATCTGCATACTGGATATTTTTCAACCAGAGATTATCAGTAGCCTGTATGTCCGTCGCAGAGATTCTGAGCACAAGCAATGAGATCTTTGGTTGTCAGTACCATTGTCGTTGGTGCAGCACTCTAAGAGAAGCTAGTGAATGAATTGGGTGTTGGCCACATTATCGAGCGGTTTGGAAAAAACTTGCAGAGAATAGAGATAAAGATACAAAGAATGATGATTTTGATATATGATTTGGTACAGATTAATTTGAGAATGAAGATTTCCAGACACTGTTGTTGCTACACTGCTTGTTTCATATAGTTACGACATGTTTGAATAACGGAAGGTTTTAATGGAATTTTTCTTTATTGGTTCTGGTTAGTTTCCTTATTCAAACCTGATTAAGCAAAGTTACTTAGTCACATGACTTACTCTACGACGTTATAGATTTGGCACTCCTTTACCACTTCAGTAATTAATTTCATGGCAGGGCCATTTTAAATAAGAATTAATTTTTGTGAAGATGATTGTAACAGTCAACTATGAGACTCTTTATTCCCAATATAGTTCTTTACTAAATGTGATTTTGTTTCAATCATTTAGCAAATCGAAATTCTACGACGTTCCCTTACGAGAATTTGATTCTTTTAGTGTGCGTCACCGCATCGTGCTTTCCGAAATATAGTGGTCTAAAATGGTGCACCATCCGCTTAGCATAGTTGCACGTCCTTGCATTGCAGTGCGCAGGGCTCTCCTTTCTGTTCTTTCCCACAGCTAGTTTGCTGCTGCGCTGTATTTTTTATGCTCATCACTTCGCACAGTACCGAGTTTCCGGTGCCACGTTAAGTCTCAAAAACTGGTTCGGGCTGGTCAGAACATAGTAAGATCATTCATAGTTAGGTGTTGTTTTCCAACATCTTTATTAGATGCTGTTGCGGTAAGGACCAGTTGACTTTTCATTTCGTATGCAGTGAATCGTTTAGTGTTCGGGATTTTATTTAGTCAGGCTTTGTCCATAAAAAACAGGGCAGTTTCACTGAGACATTCTTTGAAACGTCTCCTTTGAACAATTATACACGAATGTGCTTAAACTGACACACAATATTTTTAGCGCAACGCAATCTGACTTTCAATAATCCCTACAAAAGAATGGCCCTGACTAACATTAACCTCTACCATTCACAAATCACTTACCTCACAAAAATCTTCGTTACTCGAACTACTGCAATACAGCAAGCGCCACTACTGCCAGCTAACTAAAAGATTCAAACTACGGAAGTCACTAACTACTGATAGGTACAGTTAGCAAATGAAAGATTTTAATAGAGAACAAACAACGTATTTACCTTCATAGTCATAATATATATATATCAGTTCATGACACCAATTCTTACAAATTTCAAAACTCCGCCATCTCTCTCCCCACGTCCACCACTGCTGGCGGCTCACCTCCAACTGCGCAACGCTATGCGCTGTTAGCATCCAGCTGCCGCTGCCCAACACTACAATGGCAGACAACAATGCAAACTAGCCACAGACTGCGCACAGCACAGCCAGTGATTTTTCATACAGAGCGCTATGTGGCGTTACCAATAAGAAAACCTAAACAGCCTACTTACATCTTGATTCAAATTCGATTGGTATTTTATGTAGCATTTTTATCCTGTGAGCTCTACGTATTTGAACTGCAAGTCACGCACTGTGACGTCACGCATTGTATCACAGCCCCACTATACTGCACAATACAGAATTTCATAGACAAGGTTTTTTAGGGTACATTTTTATCTTTGCGATTATTTTGGTAAAGGTCTCTTGAAATAGAGTGGTACAATTACAGACAGTTTTGGCCACTCATTTGATAAGATAGCGTTTCCGGAGTTACACCACCTGCATTGTTCAGGACAACGACACAGTTGCAAGAAGAGTTCACAACAAAAAAAGAAAACATTTTATCCCTAAAAAGTTACATGTGTGTCATAAACGAAAATTTGTAGTTCTACGTAGAAGTCGATATTGTGTCTCTTGCCCATTATATGTAATATAGGAAGATTATTGCCGATATTCTGGAATGGGTCGCCATTGCCCTTGTAAGCTACTGTTGTTGATTTAGCTTGTTTGTATAGTCGAGTTAAGTACTTTTGCTGTGATACTGTTTCATCTATTAACAAAGAAACTGATACTTCGTAAGAAACTGATATTAAGAAAGCCACTCTCGGCGTTATGTGACTCTAGAAAAGGCGAAGGTGTCACGAAGACTTCTGAACGAACTGTACCTGAATTTTGCTCGTTGCAAAGGCAGTAGACGTTCGGGTTAGCTCGGAGACACACAGCGTGTTATTCGCGGTTCACATTGTTTCGACAGCGTTGGTTTAGAGCTTATCGCCACCTGGGTGCGGATAAAGCCACACCGTATGTCACTAGCGCGAGTAGTTTCATCGGTAACATTTGTTTAGAGCGCAGTGAGCGCCCAAGTCTGATACAAACTGAACCGTGGGTGATCTGAATGTGAATTTCCGTTGACGATACTAGTAGAAAATTTGTATTACGAGCAGTTTAGATTTCAAAGTGGTTGCGTGTGTAGTGAGGAAGATCGAAAGGCAGTAGAGTTGGCTGTGTCCAGTTTCCCTTCAGATCACCGAAGTTAAGCGCTGTCGGGCTGGGCTAGCACTTGGATGGGTGACCATCGCGTCTGCCGAGTGCAGGTGGCAAGCGCGGTGCACTCAGTCCTTGCGAGGCAAACTGAGAAGATACGACATGGAGCTTTTCTATTATTCTCTGGCGATTGTACCATAAAAGGCGTCAGGTAGGTAGTCACCTACGAAAAGACTTTTATTAGAGGCAATGAGTGATACAAGTGGGACGGACGGCGAGGAGGAAACAGTGTGGTGCGTCGCGACGATGAGACACACGCCAGCTCACGACGCAGTGTAAGCAAGTGTACAAACAGCAGCTCCCTGTGGGACTTTGCTCCCGGCGTAAGCGCAATCTGACATCAGCACACACAGATGGGTGTTTTTTGTTTTGGGGGGGGGGGGGGGGGGATAGTGGTAAAGAAGGGAATGATGTCTTCAGAGGTGGAGCTGGACTTGGGGAGTTGTTTGAATGAAGTTGAGTGGGAATAGGGCGCGCGCGGACCGTCAGCTTAAAATAAATAAATAAATTCAAATGGCTCTGAGCACTATGGGACTTAACTTCTGAGGTCATCAGTCCCTTAGAACTTAGAACTACGTAAACCTAACTAATTTAACGACATCACACACATCCATTCCCGAGGCAGGATTCGAACCTGCGACCGTAGCGGTTGCTCGGTTCGAGACTGTAGCGCCTGAAACCGCCTTTTTCTTTTTTCTTTTTTAATCTCATTTTGTTCGTTTTCGTTCGTTTTATCCGCTCGGGGTGGACGTCGCAAGACACCCATTTCAGTTCGTCGTCGTTCCATTAACTCAGTTATTTTTTATTAGAGAGGGCAGCTAACTCTCTGACCGAACGCGCTGTGTTACCGTGCCGACGTACCGTTCGGCCACTCCGACCGGCCCGTCAGCTCAGATTTGGCCGGAGGGGGTTTAGCTTTACACGTATGTGAGTAAATGGGATGGGTTGATCACAGGTGTTACTGGGGATTGGGTGCAAAGAAGAAAGTACAATGTAGAAAATAGAATATTCTGGTACACGAATGATGATCATTCGTATGTTTCATACTTGTAACTATTATAACGAACGATATACACTGAAGCGCCAAAACAAACTGTTACAGGCATGTGTATACAAACACAGAGATATGTAAACAGGCTGAATACGGCGCTGCGGTCGGTAACGTCTATGTAAGACACCAAGTGTCTGGGGGAGTAGTTAGATCGGTTGCTGCTTCTACAATGGCAGGTTATCAAGATTTAAGTGAGTTTGAACCTGGTGTTATAGTCTGCGCATGAGCGATGGGGAACAGCATCTCCGAGGTAGCGATGGAGTGGGGATTTTCCCGTACGACCATTTCACGAGTTAACCGTGAATATCAGAAATCCGGTAAAACATCAAATCTCCGTCATCGCTGCGGCCGGAAAAAGATCCCCCTAGAACAGGACCAACGATGACTGCAGAGAATCGTTCATTGTGACAGAAGTGCAACCCTTCCGCAAATTGCTGCAGATTTCAATGCTGGGCCATCAACAAGTGTCAGCGTGCGAACCCTTCAACGAAACATCATTGATATGGGCTTTCGAAGGCCCACTCGTGAACCCTTGATGATTACACGACACAAAGCTTTACGCCTCGCGTGGGCCCATCAACACTGACATTGGACTGTTGACGACTGAAGGCATGTTGCCTGCTCGGCTGAGTCTCGTGCCAGGCGAATGGTCTTGCTGCAGTGGTAACACCATTTCCCGTCAGATCACCGAAGTTAAGCGATTTCGGGCTGGGTTAGCACTTGATGGGTGACCATCCGGTCTGCCGAGCGCTGTTGTCAAGCGGGACGCACTCAGCCCTTGTGAGGCAAACTGAGATGTTCCATGATTGAGAAGTAGTGGCTCCAGTCTCATGAACTGACATAGGGCTGGGAGAGTGGTGTGCTGACCACATGACCCTCCATATCCGCATCCAGTGACGCCTGTGGTCTGAGGATGATACGGCGGCCGGTCGGTACCATTGGGCCTTCCAAGGCTTGTTCGGAGGGAGTATAGTTTTTAGGTTTATTGCAAAATCGTGGAGGTAGCACACAGTATCAAATGTCTGATAATGACATCTTTCGCAAAATACCTTTGTTTACTTCAGTCATTAAGTTTTTAAATCCAATGTAAACGATGAGCTATAAATTAAATTAATGTCAGAAGTCGAATAACGCTTTACATAGCGGTATCTTCTTGTACTGTTCCGTAGCAAAACGGTGAGTGTTACTGATTCTATCCTGGATATATCTGAAGTCCACTGCGAAAGGTATACTAAAAAAAGAAATACGTAGTTATGAAAGAATTTAGCGTAAACTATTGCAAAATTTCTACACATTGTGTATTTACTGCACCTGAGGCTCACAGCTCCACTGACGTGACCGAAATGTGTTTATCTTGCACGTCATATAAAGGCCAGGTTTGAACTTTCCATCGTGCCTTCCAGAACAATCGCTGCCTCACATTCAGAGAACCAACGAGATAAATGCCATTTATGAACACGATGTGTAAGCTGGTTTTTATTTGAAGCTCTACACAGAAAGCCGTAAATAATACGTTTCCACTCTATTGTTTTACGCAGCGAGGTTCGTCAGTAGACGAGGTGAAGTTTAATACGAGAGCAATGTGCGGCGCAGAGTGTAGGTCGCTGTGTACTGTGAGCGCACCCCGCGCAACTTTTGCAGCTAATCCTATTACCAGCAATCCGCATTTTTTTTTTCTTTTCAGGAGACTTCCCTCAAATCTTACCAGTAGTCGCAACAGGAACCACGGCAGATAATAAATGAAAAATTACAGTAACGAACGCGAACTTACACAATTAATTTAAACTTAAAATTAAAACATTCTCGAAAATCTTGCAGTTCTCGGAAGCGATATCTTGCCAGTAATTACACTAAGAACGGACAAAAATGGTCGAGAATCTCAATTCCTGACGCGGATGAGCTATCTGTATACATAATCAAGTTCGTACGGGACCCTCGGAGCCAGAGTGCTACTCGCATTTGTCATTCATTTTTTAAATAGAATTTCCACCGATGGTGGAATATTAAAGAGTGAAACAATTGTTCAGAGAAATATGACTCTTTTGTTCAGCCTAGCGACAGCAGGAAATCGTTCTTAAACCTGTCCTCGCTCAGGAACTCTGCTTAGCAATGCACGCTTCAGGAGTGTCTCTGGATTCGCTGGTTGCTAGTCCGAATTCGGGTAGTAGGAGACATTTACATCAACAGAATTTGAATAGCAAAGAGAGTAGAGGTGGAGGATACAGTTACTCGTCACCATATTTACATGTGCTTTCAGGAAGACTGCCGGCCGGAGGGGCCGAGCGGTTCTAGGCGCTTCAGTCTGAAACAGCGCGACCGCTGCGGTCGCAGGTTCGAATCCTGCCTCGGGCACGGATGTGTCTAATGTCCTTAGGTTAGTTAGGTTTAAGTAGTTCTAAGTTCTAGGGGACTGATGACCTCAGAAGTTAAGTCAAAATGCACTGAGCACTATGGGTCATCAGTCCCCTAGAACTTAGTACTACTTAAACCTAACTAACCTAAGGACATCACACAACACCCAGCCATCACGAGGCAGAGAAAATCCCTGACCCCCCGGGAATCGAACCCGGGAACCCGGGCGTGGGAAGCGAGAACGCTACCGCACGACCACGAGATGCGGGCGAAATTAAGTCACATAGTGCTCAGAACCATCAGGAAGATTTGTAAATAATCGTACTTTAAGATGTGGTAGTACAGACTAAACCGAATAAAACATTGCATATACCATGTCTCCAAGTTTTATTGGTTAGAGTGAGATACAGCGGTTGGAATGTAATCCACACAAGTACTCGTAACAATTTATTGAGTTAAAAGTTGATTTTCATAAATTACTCCTCCGACTTCAAAACAATTTCTAATTCTTTTGACAATACCACGTGTACCTATTCTGAGCGTTGTCTTGGCGTTCTTTTAAGCGAACAGCACTATTAGTAATCCAAACGATCTATTGAATCTCTAGGTTTTACTTTTTCTTTGTACGCCTTCAAACCATCTCTACAGACAAGAGTGTAAAGGGGAAAATCCGAAGACGTTAGCGGCCAAGGAACCCTGCAGATCGATCTTCTAGGGAATGTTGCGTTTAGATGAGGTGTCACTTGGCGGCCAGAACGAACAGAAATTCCATCATGCTGTAACAAAATAGCCATCCCTGTAGCCAACGAAACCTCTTCCAATAACGCTGGAAGCTCGTTTTGAAGAAAGTGTGGGTAAGATGAAGCGGTGACGCAACAGGCTCTGATGCAATATAGTTTATCTCTTTAGCAGCTGTGTCGTTTGGTGACCTTTAGGTGAAAACTGAAGCAGATGTAACGCCCAGTATATCCATACAGTCCTTGAATATGGAGTTGTAGATCCCAAACGTTACACAGGACTTCGAAAATAAAATTTGTAGCTGATGACGGAATATTATTAATTAATAAACCCGAACCTGCAAGTTCCAGACACGGACAGCCCAAGACTTCGTGCCAGTTTATAAAGTAAGCAGATATTCTTCACACACGTTCAGCTCACCTCGCGCTCGCCTCCGCCATCCAGGAAATCCCTTTTTTTGCGTGCATACCCTAAGCTCGTTCTGTGCGAGCACTGCGCGTCGGCCATGCTTTTCTTTGCTATTGCCGTGGCTGCCCACGAGGTGGACCACAGTGGTCAGCTGACAGCTGCATTGGAAGAGTAGCAGTTGATATACACCGGCGAAACGGGATGGGCCCTGGAGAAGCAGATGGGAGAGACCAATAGAGGTAGTAGTGGGGCTGCAGGGTCAACAGGGGCGTCCTCTGGCTGGGCCATCCGACGGTGTTTGTCCAGTTCCGATCCAGGGAGGAACTGCGGAAAAGGGTTTCCGTTACGACGATTCAAAAGCGTGGCATAATAGGGGCTTGTGTCACTGAGTGTGCCCACAGCTGCATGTGTGCTGCAATCAGTGTATGACAAGAGTTTGAACTGTCAAACTGTAAGGTGTCAGGCAAATCCAACACCTTCCATGAAAACCCTGACATGATAAGCAAATCTAGTAGTATGTCACATAGCTCCGAATAAATCTTAACATTAAATTAAACAAAGTAATACGAGTAACGAGTGAGCAAATGGAATACCACAGACTAACACAAGAATGCCTAAATGCATGTCGTACCTTCCCAGACTCAGTTCCGAGGGGAGAAACGAGGACAAAAGCCTAAAAGCTAGAGCCCTCCAGAAAAACAGTATAGATCTTACGATAACACAAAAAGGGCCACTACCACCCGCACGTTTTAGCGTGAGACGTTTTCGCCTCTCAGGTACGTCAAGGACCACCCCCCCCAGCCCATGTTAAAAGATAGAGCCCTCCAGAAGAACAGTATAGATCTCACGATAACGCTAAAAGGACCACACTAGCTGCAGGTTTTAGCGTGAGACTTTTTAGCGTCTCTGTTACGTTGCAAACTTTAAAAACATTGCCCCACCACGAAAAGTATAACGTTTCTCATTGGATAGACAGAATTTTTGTAGGCGGAGCTTAAGGTTAACATTGAGACCCTGATTGGTCAGATGAAAACATAGCCAGATCGTTTTTTTAAACTAACTTCGGTAAATTGTAGTAAGGAGAAGTTAGGAGAGTTAGTTCCGAGACTGCGAGCTGGATGGCTGGTGCGCCGGCCGCTGCCGCCCTGACGCTGCTTAAACACCGACAAGGTAATGAACGCACGCGATGCCGCATTTTTGAGCGCATAAGGCTTCACTCAGAACTGCAGAAGTCCATCTGTTACACACCGTTTTTGCGTAATACTAGTGTCGATCGTTAATTAAAACTCATGGTGTTCACATTTGCCACTTGAAGTAAGAATCTGAAACGCGATAATTTTTCTGTTATATAGTTATTGAGAAGCCACATCAGCCACTGTAATTTACGACAAGTTAGATAAGTAATTAAAGATAATTGAGGGTCACTGTAGACCATTTTGATAGTTTGCTCTTTTGTGAAACTTAATTTAAACCTAGATTATAGATGTGATATGGCACAGGTCATCCTTCGATCGATTGTAGAACTTGGAAACCCATTCAGGGAATATTTGTTCACATTTTTGTTGAGCGCAGTTGGTTTTTACCATCCTGTATTAAAACATTTCCTTTTATCAATAGTGCAATTTATAAACGATGTTTTGTGAGTAGAATAAAACTTCCAATGGTAAACTTAACTGCTTTTTCGACGTTATTTTACCAGCTAACTAAAAATAGGAAAGCCTTGAACCCTTTCCACTAAATTTAGTTAGTATTAAGATTCTTTTACAGGGAGTGCAGTGGAGCTGACGCTGAGATAATTTAGTATTTGGTTATATCATCGCTAGTCTCACTGAACTCTTCTGAATTCTACATGTCATGTGTGGTCTGGCGTCTCCTTACCAGCAACAGGTCCCAGGTTCAAACTAGTTAATTCCCTAAAAAACACGCTCAGAGCGTCGTTGCGCGAAAGTGGTAGGGAGACACGACATAGAACAAACAGACACCACCATGAATGTTTAGAAAACTACAATGAGCCCATGTTGCGCCAGTATTGGTAGTGATGTGCCTACATAGCGGTACTTGAATTTAAGAGGCTCGGCGAGGCCATACTGTGCCCTAAGTGTGTTATAATTGAGTATATATGCTGACTGAAGTGACGAATGAGAAATTGTACTAAGGCCGGGATTCGAACCCAAGTCTCCTGCTCACTGTGCAAATGCGCTAACCACTAAGCCACCCTGACACAGTGGCATTGCATAACTGCGTGGTCTATCATCGCACGCCTCCATCCAAATTCCAGATCTACTCCTCGGTCCACTAGGTATTCCCCTAAACTCAAGCAGCATTGCAGAGGCTCTCGAGCTGATTGGAATAGCACTTCGGCATCGAAAAAAACGGGGGAGCCTGCCTGAAAGAAAGGCGTAGGTGCTCTAACCAAATGAAACAATATGTACACCTGTGATGTACAATGCTGACTGCAACGACGAATGTAAATTTGTACCAAGGCTAGAATTCGAATCTGGGTCTCTTTCTCACAAGGAAGATGCGGTAACCGCTACATCAGCTTTGCACAACTGTCAGACTACAGAGTACCCTAGCACGCCTCCCTCCTTAACCCAAATTCCCATTCAAGCCTCAGCCTACTCGATATTCTCTCTAAACAGCACTGTAGAGGCTCTCTAGCTGTATTAGGTGCACCTCAGCATCGAACGAAACATCAGATCCTGCCTGGAACCGAGGCATTCATTATTTGATCAAACGTATCCGGACACCTGGCTGAAAATGACTTGAAAGTTCGTGGCGCTCTCCAGCGGTATGGTGTTAGCCCACCCTTAGCCTCGTGCATACGTTTAACCAGGTACTGGAAGGTTCCTTGGGGAATGGCAGCCCATTCTTCACGGAGTGCTGCACTGAGGAGAGGTATCGATGTCGGCCGGTGAGGCCTGGCACGAAGTCAGCGTTCCAAAACCTCTCATAGGTCTTCTATAGGATTCAGGTCAGGACTGTGCAAGCCAGTCCATTGTAGGGATGTTACTGTCGTGTAACCACCCCTCCACTGGCCGTGCATTATTGTGCTCGATCGTTTTGAAAGATGCAATCGCCATCCCCGAATCGCTCTTCAACAGTGGCAAGCAAGAATGTGCTTAAAAAAATCAATGTAGGCCTATGCTGCAATAGTGCCACGCAAAACAACAAGCCCCCTCCATGAAAAACACGATCACACCATAACACCACCGCCTCCCAATTTTACTGTTGGAACTACACACGTTGGCAGATGACATTCACCGGGCAATCGCCATACCCACACCCTGCCATCGGATCGCCACGTTGTGTACCTTGATTCGTCATTGAACACAACCGTTTTCCACTGTTTAATCGTCCAATCTTTAAGCTCCTTACTCCAAGCGAGGCGTCTTTTGGCATTTACCGCCGTGATGTGTGGCTTATGAGCAGCCGCCCAACCATGAAATCCAAGTTTTTCTCACTTCCCGCCTAACTGTCATTGTACTTGCAGTGGAGCCTGATGTAGTTTGCAACTCCTGTGTGATGGTATGGATAGATGTCTGCCTATTACATATTACACCCCTCTTCAAATGTCGGCGGTCTCTGTCAGTCAACAGACGAGGTCGGCCTGTACAGTTTGATGCTGCACGTGTCCCTTCACGTTTCCACTTCACTGTCACATCGAAAACAGTGGACCTAGGGATGTTTAAGAGTATGGAAATTTTGCGCACAGACGTATGACGCCAGTGACACCCAATCACCAGACCATGTTCGAAGTCCGTGATTTCCGCGGAGCGCCCCATCTGCTCTCTCACGGTGTCTCATGACCACTGAGGTCGCTGATCTGGAGCACTTGGCAATACGTGGCAGCACAGTGCACCTAATATGAAAAACGTATGTTTTTGGTGTCCGTATACTTTTGAAGACACAGTGTAGATGCTTTAATCAAATGGAGCTATTTGATTCCAGAGCCCTTTTAAAGTCTCCATTAGCTACGATGTATATATGTGTATTTGCCTAGTGATCAGAAGACGTGGGTTCGAATCCCAGCTTAGGTGCAAATTTTCATTTGTTGCTTCAGTCTGCATATATACATCATAGATGTTGGAGACTTGTAAATGTCTCTGGAACTGTATAGTTTCACATTATAAAATGGCTCTGAGCACTATGGGACTTAACATCTGTGGTCATCAGTCCCCTAGAACTTAGAACTACTTAAACCTAACTAACCTAAGGACATCACACACACCCATGCCCGAGGCAGGATTCGAACCTGCGACCGTAGCGGTCACGCGGTTTCACATTATAATTGTAGCTGCTTTGAAATGGTATGACGAGGTCATGGTGTGTTCTAAATGTGACATAAGTGATAAGCTTTGTGAGTCTCTTACCAGTTAATGCTTACATGTTAGCTTGTTGCGTCAGTGTTGATTGTGTTGCTCTATGTGCTGTTCGTCTGGTGTGTGGTTGTGGTATTGATTGAAGTTGTATTTTCTGATAAGCTAGTGTGTATCACACTGTTATTTTCTGTGCCCCTCGTAAAGAAGGTATCTTCAGACCAAAGTCATGTTTCTTATGAGTGATATATACATATATCTTACGTTAAGTATTGTTGTACGTGGCTAGTGCCCTATTTAAAGCTTTTCTTGTTTTGTGACTGTGGACAAGTATTTTTTTGAAATCATTGTTTCATTTGAAATTAATTTATTTGAGTATCGTGCGCAAGTGTATGTCTTGTTTATTTATGTTTTCTCTCTGGCACTGTTATTTATTTTTAATAAAACAAAACATTTAATCAAAAACCCACATCTACACAACCTCCAGTCAAATAACACTCCCACCCAAAACCCTGCGCCACAACTTGTCTAAAATAAGGGATTGTTTGATAGGACATATTTCGAGACATCAAAGAATTATGAATTTGGTATTGGAGAGAAGTGTGGGTGGTAAAAATTGTAGGGCGAGACGGACGATATAGTTTGGGGTACTTTCTCAGAGAGCTTCATTGAACCAGACTTAGAAATAAAAGATTACAACAACAACAACAACAACATTAATTAATTAATAATTCCGACTTTACGCTTTGCATTTACAAGACTTTTGCGCTACGCACTCAGTGGGTGAAAGGCGGGGGGCTTAAGTTAATAGCGTTGAAGTGTTTTAAAAGCTCTAGGAAATCTTTTAATCTTCAAAGAAGGATTTTTTGGTTTTTTTAGAGTTGTGTTCTTGATTAAGGGAGTTAATGTCCGGCACAGAGCTTTAAATCTTGCAAGTATACAAAAAAATCGAAGACAGCCAGTTCGCAATGCCCCGTTGTGAGACTGAACTGATACGTCTGCCCGTATAAAGGTGCGGTTGCGCGTTCGTTTTGCGGTAATTGTTTCTAAGGTGAACATCTGCTTTCCCCTGCCCTTCCGCCTTGGTCGTCATTATTTGAATATCTACGGTACTACTTTTATGAATTGAGGTAATTCTGCGAGACCGCTGCACGTTTTTGCATGTCGGTTGGCTGCTACATGGTACCGGCGACAGTAGAGTGTGCAAGACAGACGAACCACTCTAAGATATTACTTCCCCACACAGCGCACTCGATGAAAAATGCGCCCAAGTAACGTGCTCATGGTGAATTATGAGCACGGCTGCACATTTTCAACTTCTAGGCTCCGCATTTCTTCGTACTGAGCACTCATGTTCAATTGTAGTCCACTCACAGCAGATGAAACTCAAGTTTTCACAACAGATGGCAACGCTGCGTAAGGCATCGAATCTGCACAGCGTAAACACCGTGACTGAAAAACATGGCGCGCGAACGAGAAGCATCGTACGTTAGACAAATATTTGGGTACGGTGATTTATAGACGTTCATGTGTGCCTCTTGTCGCTCAGAGATACCGACTCCGCGGTTCTCATCAAATGCGACATTTGATGCAAATGTCTTTCCTAGACTGATGTCTGAATTACTCCTCTGTGATACTGACAAGGGGTAGATTTAGTCAATAATTTAATCACTTGAGACTAAGGACTCTCATGGATATGATGGCGTGCCTAGCAGACTATTAAAGTACTGTGCTGCACATGTTATCCTGTATTTAGCTTTATTTGTAATTTTTCCATTAGGAATGGTCAGTTTCCTGAACGATTAAAGTACTTAACAGTAAAGCCGCTTTATAAAATGGGAGAAAGGGATAATCTAGACAATTTTAGACCTTTTTCGATGCCATCGGTGTTTATTGAAGTTATTGAAAAGGCAGTTTATGTAAGGATAGATGATCATTTTATATCATACAATTTGCTATCAAATGTACAGTTGCCGGCCGCGGTGGTCTCGCGGTTCTAGGCGCGCAGTCCGGAACCGTGCGACTGCTACGGTCGCAGGTTCGAATCCTGCCTCGGGCATGGATGTGTGTGATGTCCTTAGGTTAGTTAGGTTTAAGTAGTACTAAGTTCTAGGGGACTGATGACCACAGCAGTTGAGTCCCATAGTGCTCAGAACCATTTGAACCAAATGTACAGTTCGGCTTTAAAAGTCGTTTAGTCACTGAAAACGTTATATTATCTTTTCTTTGTGAGGTACTGGATGTGTTAAACAAAAGATTTCGAACGCTAGGCGTATTTTTTTTATTTAAATAAGGCGTTAGATTGTATTGATCACAAAATATTCCTCCAGAAGTTGGACCATTACGGAATCCAGGGAGTAGCTCGCAATTGGTTCACCTCTTACTTTAGCAACAGACAGCAAAAGGTCATTATTCACAGTGTTGAGAATGGCTGTGATGTGGGACCTGAGTAGGGTATGGTCAAATGGAGGGGGGGGGGGACAGGGATCAGTGTTGGGGCCACTCCTGTTTCTTATTTATATAAATGATATTCCCTCTAGTATTACGGACAACTCTAAAATATTTCTGTTTGCTGATGACACTAGCTTCGTGGGAAGGCTGTTGTGTGCAACAATGACTCGGTTTCAAATAGTGCAGTAACGATAATTCACAGTAAGAGTCAGTTTTTACAGTTTCTAATATACAATTCAACAAAACTCAACGTTTTAATTTCACAGAATGAGCATATGATTAGTGAAACTGAACAATTCAAATTTCTAGGTGTTCAGATAGATAGTAAACTGTCGTTGAAGGCCTACGTTCAGGATCTTATTCGAAGACTTAATGTTGCCATTTTCAATATTCGTTCGACACGAAAATTAGTCTACTTTGCTTACTTTCATTTGCTTCTGTCGTATAGGATTATATTTCTGGGTAACTCTTCTCATTATAAAAGGATATTTTTGGCTCAGAAACGGGCGGTTCGGGCAATAAGTGGTGTTAAGTTCGCGAACCTCTGGTCGATCCCCGTTCACTAGTATGAGTATTTTGACATTGGCCTACCAATTTCTTGTTAACAATATTAGCTTATTCCCATGAATAAGCAGCTTTCACTCAGTTAATAATCGGCAGAAATCAAACATGCATTTTTATCGGACTTCCTTAACTCTTTTGCAGAAAGGTGTGCAGTATACTGCTACATCCATTTTCAATAAGCTACCACAGGAATTAAAATATCTTAGCAGTAACGCACGCGCTTTCAAATCGAAACTGCAGAGTTTCCTCAGGGGTCGCTGCTTCTGTACTGTCGAGGAGTCCCTTGAAAAATTACGCTGATTCTTATGCTGAATTGTTGATTGCGTTTACTTAAACTTATGGCTTGGCTTTTTTGGGGTCATAAACATTTTATTTATTTCTGTTATTACTTTTACGTTGTAATTTCATGTGCTGACACGTTCTATGACCTGGAGATTTGCTCCTCGATTTGGTCCTACGGAAACTGACGTGTAAATAAATAAATAAATAAAATTTGGCTGGGTTCTAATGTGTTTCGGCTTCTTTCGCTACGGGGAAGCATTCTCGGCAATGAGATATTACCACGTGTCTACCACGTCGGATTTCAGTGTTGTTAATGTCACAGGTGAAGAGAAACTGCTGTCACTTGGTGCATGTTTTGGAAAAATTGGAAATTTGTGGTAAGGTCTAATGGGACCAAACTGCTGGGGTCATCGGTCCCTAAGCTTACGCACTACTTAATCTAACTGAAACTAACTTACGCTAAGGACAACACACACACCCATGCCCGAGGGAGGACTCGAACCTCCGACGGGGGGAGCCGCCCGGGCCGTGACAAGACGCCTCAGACCACTCGGCTGGTGCAGGTTTCTTCGGTCAAAATGTGCTAACCTCACATAGATAATTCATTCTACCTATTCAGTGGTTATATTATGTTGAAGTACGTTCGTCTTAAAAACGCACGAATAAGTGATTTAACCAAAGTGATTTTGCTATTCGAACACCTAGTATAAAATGAGAAAATGTAGGCAGGCAGTATTTGGAATGCGGCCTTCGTTGTTTAAACATGACAAGAATTATCGATTCATGAAGTGGTGTTCAAAATACTGCATAGTTCCACATAAACTATATTTCAATAATATAAATAAGCAGGTCACTTCTGGCAGCTCTCAAATACCATTCATCACCCATACAAATGCAGTGATGGTACATATGCGTTTAATCAAAAATTATTTCGTTTGTAACGTTTGCTTAGGGCTTTCATAACGAATCTTGTAGCTGTAGCTGGAAGTCCCGCATATTCTCCTCCAACATTAAACCTCAGATCATTGTTATTGCTACGTTTGTACTGTCGATCAACAAAGAAAAGTGCAATCGGCTTTGTAGTTACACTGGGTGCTCAATTTAACCCAGTGAAACTCTCTTTCGTTTGTGTGTGTGTGGGGGGGGGGGGGGCGTGGCTGTTTCTCAAATTTTTTCCTCCTATCCTGATTTAAGTTTCATGTGTTTTCTATAAAAAGGCTTAAAGGGAACTCAGGCAGGTCTGTAGTGCTCCGGCATTATTGTTTATTTTGTTTTATGATTTTTTCGCCCAAATATAAAGCAATACTTGATTCTCTGTCTATGCGTATTTTGTGGAAATTCATTTAAAAATATTTTTTGTTAATATTATTGGTATGTTTTCATATTTAACATAAAACGTCAAGAGAATAATTTTATGAATGAAGCATTTGAGTACAATAATAATTAATCTTTCAGTCTACTGTACCATTAAGTATAATCTATTGAAGATCATTTTAACTCAAAAGCAAACACCTGGCTATATTTTTTTGTAAATATTTTATGTCATTATATTGCTCTCTACTTATATCTGTTTCTCGGATGGTGTGCATAATATCAGCTTTGGTTCATTAGTTTTGTCTTGACAAGTGTTTAAGGAAACACTTGTAAGTAGGCTGTTTAGGTTTTTATATTGGTAACGCCACGTAGCGATCTGTATGAAAATCACTGGCTGTGCTGTGTGCAGTCTGTGGCTGGTTTGCATTGTTGTTCGCTATTGTAGTGTTGGGCAGTTGGCTGTTAACAGCGCGTAGCGTTGTGCAATTGGAGATGAGCCGCCAGCAAAGGTGGATGTGGGGAGAGAGATGGCGGAGTTTTGAGAGCAGATGATATGGACGTGTGTCCATCAGAGACAGTAAATTTGTAAAACTGGATGTCATGAACTGATATATATATATAATGAATTTTGAACACTATTAAGGTAAATACATTGTTTGTTCTTTATCAAAATCTTTCCTTTGCTAACTATGCCCATCAATAGTTAGTGACTTCCGTAGTTAGAATCTTCTATTTAGCTGGCAGTGTTGGCGCTCGCTGTACTGCAGTAGTTCGGGTAACGAAGATTTTTGTGAGGTAGGTGATTCATGAAAGGTATAGGTTATTGTTAGTCAGGGCCATTCTTTTGTAGGAATTTTTGAAAGTCAGATTGCGTTGCGCTAAAAATATTGTTTGTCTGTTTAGTGTTGATCAGAATAAGTAAAGAGCGAAATGTCAGAGTACGTTTAGTTCTGCTCAGCTGTTTGAAAATCAAATAACGTAATGGGTTTACCAGCACAATCATTCATAAATTTTTCTAATGGGACGTGTCATACACTGAATAAGTGAAGACGTGTTGCAACATCGGTGTACTATTGCGTGCAAGCTCTTTAGAAGCTCAGTAATTACGGTATGCATTTTTGTATAAGTGATTTACAAATTATTAGGCAATTTTATTCATATTAATCAAATTTGATACTAGCAGTAAAATTTCAGTGTTTTTACGCATTTGCGAAGTTATGTATTATCAGAGCACATGTTGGTTACAGAATATGTATGCCATCACTATACCTACTATTTTTCGGCGAGACTTGTCCAGTTGGATTGGTTGCTGTTTTGTTTCAAAACTAGTAGTAATGTTTGGAGCAAACAATCTTTTTTGTTAGCACTTTAATTCGGTGTTCATTTCCAGCAGTATCAGTAACCAACGAAAACTTAATCTACTTAATAAATTTTTAAAATTTCTGTATGTGAGTTATGTCATTCTTGGTAGTGGAGTCCACATTTTCCCCATTTCCATTCAGCTGTGCTCTGAACTGTTCGCCTTATTCTTCAACTGCGTAGGCGCATGATCAGATGGTGAAGTGATGAAGATCACAGTCTGAGGGTTTTATAATGCCTTTAAAGAAGCGATTACAGATTTCCATTCTTGTACATGCTCACCCACAGGGGCTTCATTTCTAATCAATTATATATCGACTCAGATTTAAATTCTACAAGGGGCGTCCAGGAAGTAGTGCAACACATTATTATCTGAAAGCAGTTTGATTTAATGCCATGTTATTCCGCATTCTTTTGGCTTCTAAACCCCATTTTTCAACATAATCTCCTTCCAGTACGTGGCCCTAGGGTAGCACAAACCTCTGAGTACCCGACTATTGGACGAGTGTGTCAGCGCTACCAACACACGTTCCATTGAGAAGTGAAGTGTCTGTCATCCATCGATGACCTCGAATGAGAGTGTCCGCACGTTCCAACACTGCATGAGTTTCAACTATATGCTGGCGGCCGGCACGTAGGCGGTCGGACTGCGCGCACGAGAAGAGCTCACAAAACTTAATTGGTCTGGTCTTCCTTTCCACCCTACAGCCTGGATCTCACACATTTCGACTTGCATCTGTTTGACCCAAAGAAGGACGCACTTTGCGGGAAGCAGCACGTGGACGATGGTGAGGTTATTGATGCAGCAGGACGTTGGCTATGACGTCGACCAGTACAGTGGTACCATGAGGGCATAATGGCTCTCACAGTAAGTTGGCGTAAGGCTATTGCATTGAGCAGAGGTTATGCTAAAACGATGTCGGTTTGTAGCCAAAATAGTGGGGAATAAAATGGCTCAAATGGCTCTGAGCACTATGGGACTTAACATCTCAGGTCATCAGTCCCCTAGAACTTAGAACTACTTAAACCTAACTAACCTGAGAACATCACACAGATCCATGCCCGATGCAGGATTCGAACCTGCGACCGTAGTGGTCGCGTGGTTCCAGACTGAAGCCCCTAGAACCGCTCGGCCACCAGAGGCCGGCAGTGGGGAATAAAAAAATGTTCAAATGTGTGTGAAATCTTATGGAACTTAACTGCTAAGGTCATCAGTCCCTAAGCTTACACTCTACTTAGCCTAAGGACAAACACACCCACCCATGAAAGGGAGGACTCGAACCTCCGCCGGGAGCAGCCGCACAGTTCATGACTGCAGTCTGTCTATTAGATAAAGCCCCAACGAAATCTCTACAGTACTTCCTGAAATCAGCCTTATAGACTTTAATTTATAAAACTTGGCGATGGTTATGTTCAAAAACTATTAATGGGCTAATAATCGTCTAACGTATACAACCTGTTCAGCTTCCTTCACCAAGAAATGATGGTGCCATCATCAAGTATTGTGAGAATATTACAAAAAAGTCAGCAGATGGAAATTAAGATCTCAGATTTAAGACGTGGTATTTTCAACTTAGATACGGATCTTTGAAATGGCTCAATGAGTAGTTACTTAGCGAATCCGGCTGGTCTGTGAACAGGATTGACAGCAGCGGTTCAGACATAATCATCACGACAGTGATGTCTAGACAGTCACATGTTGACAGTTCCTATAATTACCATTTCCCCAGAAGTCTGAAGGATAGGACATCGTCTTAATGTTACTGTAATATCCTTTTTGTAAGACGAAACTCGCGTTTTGCAGAAGGTGTATGTAGCGTTTGTCCTCATGTTTTTTTTTCCTGTAGTGTTATTTCATGCCTCAGATGAGGCGGGCAGGCAGCGGCCTACATACGCCGCTCTTCAGCCAATAGAGACAACAGATAGACATAGAAGACCGAAAAACATAAAAGGCATTGTAATACATGATGAACATTACACAATATAGTAGAAGTCGCTCGACGGAAGACACTGTACACAAAAGGTGTCACCAGTTGAACAGACGAAGACATCCAATTGGAGACGCAAACATAGCAGTACACTGATGAGAACACTGTAGCACACAACGGAGAAATACTGACTCACAGAAACACTGGTGACGATAATCGGCGAAGCACTCACAAACACACTGATGAAGAGGGGGGGGGGGGGCTGCCTCCAGGTGGAAGGGACAGTTAGGAGGATGGGAAGGAGGGGGATGGAGCCAGTGGGAGAAAGAACAGAGAGTGGGGGGAGGGGAGAGTGGAGGGGTTGGAAGCCTGGCGAGGGAGTTGGAAGCAGGAGATGTGGGAGATTGGATGGGGAAAAAGGAAGGTGAGGAGGAAGAGAGGGAGCCCTAGGGGAAAAGGGGGGGAATGGGAGGGGAGAGTCAGAGCTGGTAGAAGGGGTAGACAGACGGAACAAGGACATCATCAAGGAGGGGATTTGGTGGAAGCCACCTTGGGCAACGGTATATAGTGTGTGAAGATGGAGAGCAGGTGGGATGTAAGAACAGAGATGCAGCAGCGGGCTGGGATGGGCGAGGATGGGAGAGACAGACGGGTGTGGGGGATCGAGCTTCTGGGAGGTGTAAAGGCTCTGTATCTGTTCGAGGAAAAGGAGAAGGTGTGGGAATGGAATCAAGTTGTATAGGATCTGAGTGGGGGATAGGAGACGGATGCGATAGGCAAGGCAAAGAGTGTAGCGTTCAAGGATTTGAAGGGACTTATAGTAGGTGGGAGGGGCATGTATATGTGTCATAGCACACAGTTTGTACCGAAAAAGGTTTCACATTTACACTAAGTCTTTAGAAGCATTATTCTTCCAGGCATAGCTCGTTCTTATGAGAATAAAGTTACATCTCACCTTCTGTGCAAGAAAACCTTAGAAATCTTAATTGGTACTTACTGTGGATTTGACAGCTTTTGGTAAGATATATTCCACATACGGAAATCATGAAAGTAGAAGATTAAAACCTTGACACACCAGAAAACATGGAACTTGGAAACCACTCACCTTTTAGATCAATTTGTATCACGTACACACGATATCTCTACTTACAGAACCTTCTTGTCGTACCTTTTTTGCAGTAGTGTACTTCCTAATCGTGTCATATGTTATTGTGCATAGTTGCCCCTTTGGTACTGCATTTAGCTGCAGTTAATGTAGCTACACCTGCAGCGACGGCGGCACCCCTAAAGGTCTCTGTGGTACTGCGTGGGGCGTGTTCTCGCACGGTGCTGTGACCCCGCTCACGTTATAAAGTTCTGCAGGGAAGGCCACGATTCCGTGAGCTTCCGTTAATACGGTGTGTCATTCTCTACATCCTAGAGTACCGCCTGTAGACACAGGACTTGCGGACCAACACTGCATTTTGGGCACATTTCAGCTCGTCTGCAAAGACAGTTACAGACTTCCTCTGCAGATTCTAGAGGTCTACTAGCCATTTCTGTGGTGTGTTATTTAAGGTTTGTTCCATTGGTGATGATATATACTGAGGCTATGATTTTGTCATAGAACAGCGGTAGTACCGCGTACTCGAGGTGTAATAGGGCAGTGCGTTCGTGGAGCTGTTATCTGTACTCAGGCAATTCATGAGAAACGTTTTCGACGTAACTGTGGCCGCCTGATGCGAATGTTCAAATGTGTGTGAATTCCCAAGGGACCAAACAGCTGAGGTCATCGGTCCCTAGACTTACATTTTACTTAAACTAACTTAAGCTAAGAACACCACACACACCCCTGCCCGAGGGAGGACTCGAACTCCGGCGGGAGGAGCCGCGCAATCCGTGACACAGCGCCCTAAACCGCGCGGCCACTCCGCGTCGCCTGACGGGAATAAACACACGGTGAACGCCGAATGGTAGTTGAAGCTAGACGCATGGGACAGCCCAAAATCGTTAGGGAATTCAATTTTTCGAGATCCACGGGGTCAAGAATGCGCTGAGAATACCAAATTTCCGACATTACCTCTCACCACGGACAACACAATGGCCGATGGCTTTCACTTGATGACCGAGAGCAGCGTCGTTTGCGAAGAGTCGTCAGTGCTAACAGGTAAGCAATATTGCGTGTAAAAATCACTGTATGACATACGGCGAACGTATTCGTTAGGACAGCGCGCCGTATTTGGCGTTAATGGACTATGGCAGCTGACGACCGGCGCGAGTGCCTTTGCTAACAGCACGACATCGCCTGCACAGCCTCTCCTGTGCTCGTGACCTAATCGGCTGGACCCTAGACGACTGGATAACCGTGGCCTGGTCAGATGAGTCCCGATTTCAGATGGCAAATGCTGATGGTAGGGTTCGAGTGCGGTGCAGACCCCACGAAGCCATGGACCCAAGTTGTCAACAAGACACTACGAAAGGTGGTGGTGGCTCCATAATGTTGTGGGCTGTTTACGTGGAATGGGCTGGGTCCTCCGGTCCAACTGAACCGATCCTTGACTAGAAATGGTTATATTCGGCTACTTGGAGACACATTGTCTTCATGTTACGAAACTGCGCTGGAAATTTTATGGATGACAATGCGCCATATCATCGAGCCACAATTGTCCGCGATTGGCTGGAAGAACATTCTGCACAGTTCCAGCGAATAATCTGGCCACTCACATCGCCCGACATGAATCCCATCGGAAGTTTATGGGACATAATAGAGAGGTCAGTTCGTGCACAAAATTCTGCCCTGGCAACACTTTCGCAAGATGGACGGCTACAGAGGTAACATGGCTCATAATTTCTGCAGGGGACTTCCAACGACTTGTTGAGTCCATGCCACGTGGAGAAGCTGCACTACGCAGGGTAAAGAGAGATCCTACACGAAATGAAGTGGTAGCCCACGACTTTTGTGAACTTAGTGTATATCCCGAGTTATTACGCACCTGGTGCAGGTAATTTTTCGGTTGCAGAATGAATTTTCACTCTGCAATGGAGCGTGTGCTGATTTGAAATTTCGTGGCAGATTAAAATTGTGTGTCAGGCAGAGACCCGAACCTGAGACCTTTGGAAGGTGGAGATGAGTTAGGGTACTGGCAGAGATAAATCTGTGAGGGCGGGTTGTGAGTCGTGCTTCAATATCTCATCAGGTAGACCACTTGCGGAGGGAAAGCATAGGTCCCTGGTTCGAGTCCTGATCTGGCACGTAGTCTTGGTCTGCTAGGAAGTCTCCGTTTCTCGGTTCGTAGTCAACATATCTACCTTTTACGAAACTTGTTCGAGAAGTGGTGCTGGAAGATACAAGTAGATTTTGGACAATTTCAGGTTCCGGCCGTTGGGCACAGACAAAAAAAAAGGGTTTACTAGCAGTTTCGACCTTTACCGTTGTATATAGTATACTAAGAAAGTAGCGACAGCGGAAATAGCTAGAAAAAGCAACGACCGTGTATCGCACAGAAAGACTATGGAAGAGAACAGGCGGAAAAACGTGACACGCAATGTAGTACTGTCGCTAGATTTCATCTTGAGGGTTCGTCCATATGACTTAACTATGTTTCAGCTTCAACTCATTTTCTTGAAAATATGACTAGTGTATAAGACCTGGAAAATGGTGCTATCTGTATGCCTGTAGACGAAAATTAGAGCACCTTAATGAAACTGGGGTATCTAGATGTGACACTTTAATAAGTGGTACAACGGACTGGTTGTTGACTAAACCATTGTTACATTACAATAAAAAAAGTGGATCAACGGTACTCATAAAAAATTTGGCAGAAATGTTAAGGTACTATAAATGTCAATAAGTAATTTTTTTGGTATTTTAATTTATGAAAGTCTAACGTTTACCGTATCGTCCGGTGGAAACATTCTGAAAAGATTTTATACATAGTTACGTAGAATGTATCGTATACTGAAAGATCATAATAATTACGCTCAGTTACAAACGAAAAATTACGTGGAGTTTTAGCTGCTGTAGTAAAGAATATAGAATGTAGAAATCGTTCAACAGATTCATGTAAGATTCTCTCTCTGTGAAGCACGTGTCTTGACAAAGAGACAGATCAGCTTATTTAATATCTTTGTTTCTATCGAGGAGATTTCTGCCGGAGTGACTGACTGACACAATCAAAGGAAATGATCGTATGGCGCTGTTGGCGGGGAGGCCCCATCTGGGGAAGTTCGGCTTCCAAAAGCAAGTCTTATTTCAGCCGACGCCACATTGGACGACTTGCGTGCCGGTGATGAATTTGAAATGACGATGAGGACAACACAACACCCAGTCCACGAGCAGGGCCGTATATCAACACCTCCAACTCGAATTGTTGCTGGAGAGCAATTCCCTCGTTCTTCGTGGCGAAAAAAGACGAGCTGCTTATGCTGCGTTCGGCAACCTACACACGTTGTCCATCAGCTTTTTCGGCGAATATGTTTGCATGCATACTGCAATAGAAATCATTTTGTGGACGTACGTCACGGCGGAACAAGTCTTCTACCTGAGCCAGGCGTCTCCGGCTAGAGCATCCCACGGCGGCCGTAGCATAGCTTCGAACAATGGGCTTTAGAAGCTCCTGTAACATGTGGATTACAAAACCGTTTCGTCCCAATATTCTAAACAGATATACGTTTCAAAATTACAATAAAAATCGTATTTTCGACAGTTTTGAATAAAAACTTGGTCTTAACTGTCGAATTACACTGTGTGTCCGTGTTCCGTTAGGACTATGGCTATGAAAAATAAAAATCATTAGTAGTTTTCCCAAAATCACTGTGTTTATTCAGTATAGTCTCCCCCTGAATCAAAACAAATCATTTTAAAAGTGTTTAGAAACAGTCATGGTAGTCCTTTTTTGGAATCGTATTTGCTACTACAGTACAGTTGTCTTGGATGTCCTTAACTGCGTCGTAACGGTGTCCTTTCATTGGCAACCTCAACTCGGGGAACAACCAGAAGTCGACTGGGGCCAAATACGGCGGGTGATCCATTTGCTGGCCATAAACTCGCGCACGGTTTTCATTCTGTGGGTTGGGGCGTTGTTGTGGAGGAGCGGCCAGAAACTTGCCTCTCGGTATTCGGGTCGAACTCGACGAATTCTCGCCCACAAACACGAAACGTCACAAAAACTTACGTTGCCTCGCTGTTCCACCGCCATTTTTGGACAAGTGACAACATGAACTATTACGTACGCAGCCAACACGCCTTCTGCAGCGCTTTGGCCTTCTACAAGGCTGTTGTTGAAACTTCAAGGATCGTAATGTTGGAACTCACAACGAGCTGACACTGCAGTTTGGAATTTCAGTACAGCATACCTAACGGAAGAACTGACATACACTGTGTTGACATAAAACTTATTCTTTAATGAACGTGTACACGCATTACCAGAGTTTTTTTTTAGTATAGGGGAGGGGGTGAGAGGTTCCTAACAGAAAAAGACTTCGAATCGTAGTTCACGATATTTCGGGGCCAGGTCTCTTCGATTCCCTCCATGTGTACTCAGTTCTTCTCCACACTGTCTCTTCTCTCAACGACGGTCGTCACATAATTCTATATTACCGGTTTTGTATGGTGCAGTGTAAAATGACGACAGCACCTCCACCTTTTTAACACAACTGTAAAATTTACATGGCGTGGGACTACTTTATGAATAGATTTTCTGAAATCATGGCAACGAAAATATAATTCACAAAGTCAGTTGAAATATAGAAAAATAGATAAAGGATTGTAATTTTTTACAGTAAATGCGTGGTACTAGATCGGATCTGGTGAAAAGTGACAAGTTCATACGAAACAGAATGGTCCAGGAAGAAAGGAAGATTAGGGTTTAACTTGCCTTCGATGGCGAGGAGATTGCAGAGCGAGAAGCAGTTGAAACTGAGGAAGAACAGTGTCATTTGCCTTAAGTATTTCAGTGAAACTACAAAAAAAATCTATATCTGAGTAGCCCAACTGGGATTTCAAACACGGATTTCCTCGGTGCAGTGTCATACTCACTACGTTCCCATGCACTGTCAAAGAACGGTGAGACACAAACATAGATCCGAGATTCGCCCTAACACTCTTCCAGATCATGCAATAAGAAATGAAGCAAAGTGATATAGCGGGTGAAAACTGGTGATCCTGAACGAGAAAAGGGGTAATCCATTTTGTACTGTAAAAGACATGGCCAGTATTTTTCGGAACGTTGCCTGTTCATTGCCTTCCAAAGAATAAAGTAACCGTTCGGTACTAGTCTCCACTCAAAGAATTAGGCGAGGAAAGGTCTGTATTCACACAATTTGGCACCCTCGGTCTTCTAATTATTGCCATATCTTATGGAATTTGTAGCTGGGAAACTTTTGACTTGATACTTAATGTTTGATACTTAATGTTAATGAATTCTATTGTACATGGCCGCCACCAAAACATTGGAATATAGCAGTAATAATGAAATAAATCGGTCGTTCCTTTCTAATGTCTATCTCCTGTTTTTTGAAATGGCTTTACAACGATATACTGAAACCTGTCTGGTAAAATTGCACTATTAATAGATTAAGTAACCAGTTTTATGTACGTCGGAGTACCTCTCAACAACATTTAGTTATTATACTAATTATTTCATCATTACCAAATCAGTCTTTATTTTTAAGACAGATGGTAACACAAAAAATTGTTGTAACATGTGGAATGTAACTGAATGTTGTCCATCTTCTTTTGAAACGCTCTACTTAGAACTTATATATAACCCTCCTTGTGAACAAGGATGTATGAGGTATCAAATATAGTCCTGTTCAGTAACACACAGATCCTTTATCCTTCAGAGAAATTACACAGAATCTTAATCACGATGCGGGCGGAAATTTTATTTCCGCTCCTACTGAATAGACCTCTTAGCAATTCAATGAATCGCTTAGTTTAGTATTAGTAAAAATCCACGTAAAATACATTTGTTTTTACATAAATAGCCTAAATGTAATATAAGTGTATTGAAAACGTCCTTTCCAATTATCGTGGGGTATATTTCATTCTACTGAACTGACGCTGTCTGCCGGGATTCATCACTCAAACATTCTTTGAGCAAGTCACATACCTGAGATGAAGCTTCGAATTATAGCATCTTCGTGATTAGTCTGCGTATACCGTGTCCGGCGATTGCTGAGCAGGGAGTTTCCTAGAAGCTAAGGAAGTTAAAGCTATTCACTCAGAGAAGGGGCTTTTCTGGAAGGTGATATTCAGCGGGAGGAATTGATCCCCAATAGCAGATACACGATTGAATTTTCTCCACGGAATGTACATTAGTGTAATATCGCAAACAACACTGCTCAGGGACTTGCGACCTGGAGATGGTAGTAAACAGAAGAAAAAACTGGACGAGCGAGTTAGTTTTACAACCAGAGAGGACGTTCTGGAGGAGGGAAAGGTATTCCTCCTGGAGAACTGTGTAACTAGTAACAAACGATGATTCCTGATCGATGTTTTATAATAGTGATTGATGTTAGAATCACACTAGATCCTGCCATAAGCAGTTTGCGGCATTTCCTAGTGGTTTTGGTGTTGTGACACGTAAGGTTGCGTTTTGTTCAAAATGGTTCGAATGGCTCTGAGCACTATGGGACTTAACATCTCAGGTCATCAGTCCCTTAGAACTTAGAAGTACTTAAACCTAACTAACCTACGGACACCACACACATCCATGCCCGAGGCAGGATTCGAACCTGCGACCGTAGCAGTCGCGCGGTTCCGGACTGAAGCGCCTAGAACCGCTCGGCCACCGCGGCCGGCTTGTGTTTTGTACAGCGATTGTAAATATTACGACTTCTACAAATGTAAGTGCTGTGTAACACGAGTATATTGAAACTATTTTGAGAATATTGTTAGTTCTTCAGTTGCAAGGTTTAATGGCGTGTAAAATTTTGTATGTTTTTAAAACTGGTAACGTAACGTGTGGACGGTTAAACCGTACTTAGTCGGTCTTGGAACATCTTGTACCTTGAAATGGGAGAAGCTCTACGATGCAACACGTGTCATTTGGAAATGGACTGGATTTCTTAGTGCCTTGAATATTTTCCCTTTCTTGAAACTGGATATTAATGTCAGTTGCTAATAGCTTCTATTTCAAAATATTTAACTTGTGAGTGGCTTTTGGTAATGCTTCTTCTTTATTTGATTTCACTTACTGATTATTGGTGTCCAGAGGAGTAATAATGTAACACACTGACTATTAAATACTATACTCACAAGATTTTCTCGATTTTTGAATTTTAAATTTGAGTAGTATATTCCTAGGCATTGTTCCTAGGTATGACCATGTTTTATCTCGGAACGATTTTTCGCGTTTAAAAACCTTACTGTTCTGGAGAAATTTTTCTAATTTTTTTAAAAGTAAGAAGAACATTGCAGCACGCATAAAGTGAGAAAATAAATAAAGGGCTGGCTAGAGAGAAAAGTCTGAAAAGTGTTTCAACGTAAAAGGCTCTTCCTTACATGTGAATACAAACTCTTTGTGGATGTATTTACTGTACCTAGTGCATGGTAGTATAACACTCATTAATGAGAATGTTTTAAACAACGTACGTCGCGCATCAGAGTAAATCGAAAATCTGTTGTTCAAGGAGTATGTCGCGAGAAATCTTCACCATCAACCGGGAATTTCTTTGAAGCTGACAGTCAAGCACAGCTAGAGGTGGTAGGCGACACGCAGTCGCTGAGTCACATGACGTCACACGCCTGGCCTCCACACACTCAGTCTGGGGGTTCCCCGGGCTTTATGCGCCTACGATCGCAGCACGCTGCTACTAGGCAGCCTGGTGCAAACTTGTGCAACTATTTTCACAATTGGAAACGAAACTAAGTTTCTTTTTGCGATATCACGTGTTAGAAGATGCTGCGAACGTTAGAAATACGAAGATTCATGGTCGTTAAAATAGTTTGGCCTCGACGAGGCACATTACGTTTCTTCCAGAGGCTCTCGAAGTAACAGTTTACAGATGTAATATTTTGCAAGTAACTGTCGGGTCAACGGAAAACTCCGTCCTGAAACTAAATTTCAGGTGCCATTTATGTTTGAAACATAACTCAAGTTTACTGATTTTTCTTATTTTTCAAGTAAATATTCTAGACGAAGTACTAGAAGGATGGTTTCAGTATAAGGTAATGGAAGTAATTTAACGGCGCTGTGTAGTAGTAGAGTTTAATAAAGAACAGACTCAAGAAACAGAGAAGTTCTTTTAATTTTCCTAGAGCATCCATGGAGGGGAGAAAACGTGTTTTATACTGTTACAGGTACAGTTTTTTATTTCGGACGATAAACTTTCTCCAGCGTCATTGTAAAAGTAATACCTTCTTCAGGGAAAATTGTCATCTTTCGACAGCTGCACACCGTATGACAAGGAGAAGTCTTTTCCTCACGTCCGACCTGTCGAAAGAACAGTGAGTCGCCTGGACTCAAGCTGATAATCAAGTAGAGTGCCGAGTGGAACTGAGTCGTCTCTTAAATTGTGAAGCTCATTGTCAGTAACGTTCACATACCCTCAAGCCGTAAAAAGATTCCGGCCACCGGAGACCAGCAAGCAGTGACGCAATGTCTCCAAGCAGAACTTAACTATGCACTCAGCGAATGCTGTAGTAATGTGGGACACAACGATTTCTACAATAACTGCTTTAGACTTTTTTCCTTCCGTATAAGACTCTAAATTTTACGGTTACGAAGGCAGACTTGCACTTTGAAATTTTAGTAGTAATCTGATTTACTGATGCCTCCAGATCAACAGTTTCGGCTTTCTTGCTCGTCACCGGTAAGGATAGGCATGTAAGTGAAACATTGTTCTCGATTAATTAATGTCATTATAATTTTCAACAAAAGTTATCACTTTTAAGGAGAACAAAACATTATATCGAAATAAACGTTTAACTCTCCGTGCAGTTACCCTGAATTTACGATCAGCCGGCTGCGCTGTGCCTAGTTTATCAAAGAAGTTTGTAAACGACTTGTTATTAGAGTGTGAGTTTGATACAGCAGTACAGAGCAATTTATTTGCACTTCAGTTATTCAGTAGCAGTTACTGCACCTCCAAACTATTAACTGCTTTAGAGCAGTAGTGGAACAAAGTTTGTGTGGCACCATTCTCCATTTATTCAAGTAGTCGGATCTAAGATGGCGGCCATAGATATGTCAACGTCGCAATGACGTCATGACAGGAAGTTCAAATTTTGGCGGGAAAATAGGTCAATTGGACTACCTTCATTAACCTAACACTCTCCCCTCCCTACCCCCCTCGCCCCCCCCCCCCCCTAGAAAATTGTGGGAAGTTCAAATTCCATCAGGATAATGCAACACACCACAGCTACCTATACTAACCCAAGAAAATGGAGGGATAAAAGGGCACTTGGACTACCTCCACCAACCTAAGTAATCCGACCGCACCTCTTCCTAGGAATTGGTTGAAAAGGACTCAACCTATGCTGGATAGAATGGATGTTAGTTTTTATTTAAACAGTCTTTATTTAAACAAATTGAGATATTAGCTCCATCCAGTATGCTTTCCCAGGGGTCTGGAGTCCAACTGACCCAGTACACAGTACTGCCCCAAAGGGCGTCATCATTCCTCCGTGACATAATCCACGATGGTGGTCTGGAGGGGGAAACTTGTGGGAAAAATGTCTCAGCCCATTCTGTGCTGCTGGAGAGAGGAAGTAGTGTACGTTTTTTGGAGCAATTTATTTAGGGACGGATTTGACATAGTACATTTATTACACCGACACAAAAGAACTAGCTCTGACATGCTTGGGGTCAAACTACACAGCACACAGATAAACAAAATCCTAAATAATGCAGTACACTGATGTACAGACACGAAAAAAACTCGTAAATTATAAAGAACGTAGCAACCAGTCATGGAAACATAATTTATTTATCTTGTTGCAAATCGATTTAAAATGATATCAGTCAGCATCGGTGCATTTTTCTAACCGACACATGCCATTGGTAGAAGTACTGTCCTTGGCAGATTTCTATCGTAAAGATAGAAATAAAGATAGAAATCTGCCAAAAACAGTACTTCTGCTTATGGCATGTATCGGTTAGAAAAATGCACCGATGATGACTGATATCAGTCCAAATCGATTTTGCAACAAGATAAATAAATTATGTTTACGTTACTCGTTGCTACATTTTTTATAATTTTATATTCCACGGTCACTGCACAAAATGGAACCTTATGGAGCCCACATTCAAAACTCGTAAATTACCGAAATAATGCAGTACACAGCATGCAGACCTGCAAACTACTCGTAAATCACCGAAATAATGCAGTACACTCATGTACAGACAAGAAAACAACACGTAAGCTACCGAAATAATGCAGTGCACAGCATACAGACCTGCAAGCAACTCGAAATAGTAAAAACATAATGCATGTGTAACCCTATGCAAACACGCTCACAATGCTTAAACGGCCAAAAATAATGCAGTGCACAAACACTCATTGCACATAAAAAACACTTTCGAACTGTCATCAACCATGACATATAAGAGGCTCCAACGCGGGCACGCATCAAAGCTGATGTGAGCCACAGCCGCTGCCAATGATAGCTAGCAGGTGAAAGTCATGTCTACAGTTAGAGTTCTTAGAGTGTTATACTGACGTCACAGAAATCCAACGCGCGAACGAACCACCTGCCATCCCCTGTCTGCTGGAACGCTCACGGTGCCTGGAGTCCAGATGCACCGGTGTCCCCAATCTAAATAGGGTCTACAGAGGTCCCCGTCCACGACACATACACATACACAGATATACAGGAAACAGAGCAAATGCGCTGCAGATGTGGAATATGTGGGTGGAGGCGATGGGTGCAATCGAGTACAGTGCTATGCTATACCTCCTGATGAGAAAAATAGTGAATTTTCGCTAGGTGTTGGCAGCTGTACTACATTTACAAGCAGTTTTAGAACACAGAAAGAGAGGTTATGTCAGGATCGTATTGGTAGAAGTGAAATAAAAAATCGATAGAATTGCGAGAAACGATGAATGATACGTATAAATTGAGGGAAAATACGCTGAAATGCAGGGAAACTTAGGAAGTAGTTGCGTGTCCTCAGGTTGGCGCATGGGAACATGGGAACATCGACGTGGAAGCGAAGGGTACCTGGAAAACAGTTACTATTTTTCTGTTGAAGCAGCATTCCTCTGTATGTCACAGTGATACATGTGAGTTGACTACTGTATCTGATGCTTTTAAGGAAAACAGAGAACCATCTGCCTGTAAACTTATAGGTATCTGTGTGAAAGGATAAGACAGTGGATGGGGTGATCAATTGAGATGGAGCTGTAACGAGCTACGATTTAATGGCAGACACATGACGGATTCTAGAGAGGGAGGGAGACGTTGGTACAGGTCATTCGACCATTTATTCCCCTGTTCTGTCAGAATGCATCAGTCACATGATATAGCCAGCGTTCGACTCGTATACAATCACATGTTCTGTATTTGACTTCGAGCACTGTCTATTTGCGATCGTTAAGAGCAAGCCCCTCGATCATCAAAGGACTTCCATCTCGTGTGTGCTGAAATGTGACCATCCTGTTTCGACACATACCTCTAAATGAACGAAGATTGATGTGATATACTCCAATTCCTTGTTGTGTCTTGGGTATAAAATCGAGATTTCATTTTCGTAACTAAGGTTATTCTAAGTTAGCGATAGGTGTTTGTGAGATACTACTATCTCCATGTAGACATCTGCTTGACAGATGTCCTGCTTACAGAGTTAGTGGCAGCATGATGTATAATTCACATGCCGGACGCCGCTGCTATGCGTTTATCTCTTTCCTTGTAAGAGGTATTCTCGGTTACTAACGATCATTTTATATAGGACTGATGCGAGCATAATATAATTTCTGAACCGTGAACAGATTTGAACAGTGGATGCTGTACATCTCTGGAAAGCTACACTGTGCATGTATCACACAGAATCGATATTTTAAGGAAGTAGTTTTTCCATTTTACAGTTTGTTACCATAGTTTATAGTAGAGAGAAGGATGTATGTCATGCGCTGGATATATTTCTTACATTGGAATGTTAATAGCGCTGCATTCCACGTGACTGGTAGGTTGTAAATTGAAGCGATCTAACATTATAGCCTGTTTTAAGTGTAGAACCATGTAGCCTTAGGAATGCATGTATTCCCTCTTAACAATACCCTCCTGGCACTGATCCCAGACACTAGAACAATACTTTAAAATTGATAGTGTTGTTGATTTACGTACAACGATTCAAATTCCATCCATCTGGAGCTCCGCGAGGGGGTCTTTGAGTCTCTAATTTTATCATAAGACTGCGAGAATGCTCTGACTCCCATCCGTATAGAGACAGATCGTAAATTATGCACTATGCTCGAGGTGCTATAGAGCGCTATCTGGTATACTTTGATGATGTATATCTTCGAGAATTAACAATGAATGGACGTACTGCACAATCATCTATCTACATTCGCAATGATACTCGCAAAGTAGAGAAGGGACTCTTTAGAGGTTATATGAAAATTGGGAAACATGCTGTGACATCATTAGTCGGTGTTGAAATTACTGTAAAATTGCTAAAATTGTTTGTGCTATCAATTGTGATTATTATTATTATTATTATTATTATTATTATTACAGTACACCGACAGTGTCTTTTCCACCTCATCCGTCCACTGTTACGCTGTTGGTTACGACATAATGATTGACTGACATTGCTTGTTTGAGATGGAGAAAGAGTTTTGGTGGAGGGGCAACAAGTTCTGGGCTGTGGCTAGCACCGAAACTGTGATCATGTACGTGATTGCAATATCAGGAATCCTATTCCGTCACTGTGACAGATGAGTTTAAATGTAGAGGTCGTCAATCACCTTCGGACAGCAGTTTGGAAACGCTCCACAACACTGTCAAACACTTCTAGTTTCCTTATGTTGTAACTGTCTTTTATTTATAAAATCATCCAGTGTGTGTGGTGTGTTGTAGCAGCAGCAGTAACAACGTGATTTACACTGTGCAAAAAAATGTTCAAATGTTTGTGAAATCTTATGGGACTTGACTACTAAGATCATCATCAGTCCCTAAGCTTACGCACTACTCAACCTAAATTATCGTAAGGACAAACACACACACCCATGCCCGAGGGAGGACTCGAACCTCCGCCGCGACTAGCCGCTTAGTCCGACTGCAACGTCCCTGACCGCTCAGCTAATCCTGCGCGGCTCCACCGTTCAATGTCTAGTTTTCTGTGATGGATCAGAACATGTTATGTCACTTTAGAACCTCACATGGACCTTCAAGTCGTGGCGGAAAAAATGTATGGCAGTGTTCAAAGCGTGTTACAGCAGAAAAAGCAATGTTTCAAACTACGAGACAGGGTCACAGGGAGCGTCTCTTGTGATTTATTGTATAGTTTGTGGGATACGGTCATTCTCCTACAGTACAGGCGAAGCACCTTTACACTCGACTGTGCAATGGATCGATATCTATATACTTATACGATCGTTACATGTGCTCGATGCCGGCACACAGACGGTATTTGTTTTCGATATATAGGAGGAGAGAAATGCAGTAAAAATCTTATGGAGTTCTCTATTGGATGAAGTCAGTGTAGCTTTTATAGTTCTTAATTTTTCTCTGGTGGATGGTACAGAATAACGATGATAGTATGTTGGGGTGATAGATGTGAATGGGTCCTGAGGGACGACGATCTGCTTCAAACTGCAGTATCTGTATGAAGTTTGGGAGCGAACGACAATGCAGTAGTAAAATCCTCGTCCTTCTCCTGGTTCTGTCTTTTAAACTACCCTGTGTTGCAGGAGCGGGCTTCATGTGGCGCTGACCTTACACATCGTACACTGTTGGCTGGGCTATGACAGCTTGTTTCAACTTTCACCAGATAGTCAAAATACGGGCCTGTCGCACAAACTCAGGTCACTCTGTTTCTACACGGGTTGCAGAAAGTGGTGGATATAGCTCTCTCTGACTTCTGCTCAGTTCCGACTTAAATTGATCAAATGTGTAAAGCTGCAGAAATGGCAGCAGTTGCAAGATGCATGGGGACTATCTAAAATTTTACTGTAGCAGATAGTTTGGAGGAAGCTGACTCGTCTTCAGATATGAGAGTGCCAGAAATATGATTCACTTGTGGCTGTAATCATTAAAGGACTTCTCCATAGAATCCATGGCAGGCATGTGGTTGAATGGAAAGTCTTCATTCAAAATCCCAGACAGTATTTCTAGCGGATAGCGTAACACTAGAGCTCTGAAAAGCTAGTGAACATTTCTTACGACGTCAATCAGCACACCGTCTACTACTGTTTGTTATCGTTCTCAATCAACCTTCTCCTATAACACAGTGGATATATCGCAGAATCTCTGATATGGCATCGAGACAGAATGCCTTACAATCAATCACTGGAGAAATATCTAGCGGCAGCATAAGGGAGTTGCAAATACTGGTTTCATACCACGTTCCTTGGCGGAATCACATTCAAATTCGGTAACTTTATTACGAGGTTGCACCGTAGGCGACTTGTAACTGCACTCTTGGCCTGATAATATACACTCCGGCGATCACCATCTACATTTCAGTGTCACAGTATTTGTATGGAAAAACCACATCATTCGTAGATAATGCCAAACATCGATTAATAAAGCCAATATAGCTTTTAACATGGATACTTACGTGTACCTGTAGAATCAAGACCGCTTGTGACTAATATGGTTGTGTTATTTAACATCTGGCCGTTTGTAAGGCGATTACGTCTCTCTTTCTAAGACAGTGGTACTGCTCGCAAGAAAAACTTATGAGACATGTTCACCCATCACTCATTTTCTCTCAGTATTATTTCGTATCGTCAGCAATCATTTATTGGCGCAGTATTATACTTAGTAGTAGGGGATGCATGATAGGTTCGCCATGATCCGACATTTGCAAAGGAAGTGACTATGTCCAGTCGTAAGGAGAGTCTGGGTTTAACGTGGAATACTGTGACAGCAAAGGGAAGAGTATGTCAAGTCATAAGAATGGTACAGATATTTCTATTTCCAGACCCACTGCCGTCAGCAGGGTATATTTCCTATACTTCGTTGTCAAATGTCATCCAATTGAGACCCCGAGTGTACAGTGATGTAACATATATATGGTCAGTTTTCTAGGATGATTGTGTCTATGTGTGCCTGGCATGCAACCCCGGTGACCTGTGGCGGGAATGATTCACGTTTCTGGTTAACAGTAGGAGGTGTCCCAATGGAGAGGCCTGTTGGAGTACAGGAATGTAGATGACTTAATCGTGTCGTCCTCTAGACGGCCGAATAGCGAACTAATATTTAGTATGTGTTGGACAACTTTCGTGATCGCTTAGGAATTAGAGAAGATTCAATATGGACGTGTGTTAGTGCTGGACCATCATTCGCTCCTATGTAAACTGTCCAGCTGACTGCTTCTGGAAAATACGCACCATTATTTAGTTGAGGGAACATCGATTGTGCTGTGTGCATCTAGCAGGTGAAAGACACGTTTGCTGGTTCTCTAGACATGAGGAACATCTTAGTTGACTTTGTATATTATAAGGATGATTTGGAATCTGTTATATCACCAACATAGGTATTTGTGAGTGGAAAGGTCTTCACAGACGGGATAAGTTTCTAGTTACTCAAGGCCTCATAATGATTTCTTAGTCAGGGGAAAACGTATGGTGCCAAATATGTAAGGGATGCCGCAGTATCATCCTTGGGGGACCCAAATGGACACTTGTGTATAGTTTGGCAGATGACGGCTGCATCGTCACTACAGCGGGGGCCACTGGTGCATCCCAACTCCTGGCAGCGTATGCGATCTAGTGTGCAGGGGACGGCGGGTGGTGCGCGCACGCATTGGAGTTCTGTGACGTCAGTATAACACTCGCAGAACTGTAACAGTAGATGCGACTTTCACTTGCTGGCTGCCGTTGGCATAGGCGGTGGCTCGCAGCAACGTCGACGTGTGCGCACATTGGTGCCTCTGAAACGTTGTGGTTGGTGATAGTTTAAAATCGTTTTTTACATACCATGAGTATTTGTGCACTGCATTATTTTCGCCATAGTGTTACACGTGCATAATTTTTTGACAAATTACTAGTTGCTTGCATGTCTGTATGCTGTGTACTGCATTATTTCGGTAATTTACGAGTTATTTTCTTGTCTGTATATGAGTGTACTGCATTATTTCGGCGATTTACGAGTAGTTTGTATGTTTGTATGCTGTGTACTGCATTATTTTGGTAATTTACGAGTTGTTTTCGTGTCTATACGTCAGTGTACTGCATTATTTACGAGTAGTCTACATGTCTGTGTGCTGTGTAGTTTGACCTCAAGCAAGTGTTTTGTATTAGTGTAATAAATATACTATATCAAATGTGTCCCTAAATAAAGTGCTCCAAAATAAAGACACTCCTTCCTCTCTCCTCTCTCCAGGCTGAGCCCTTTTCCTACTATTTTTCCCCTCCAGACCGCCATCTTGGATTACGTCATAGGAGGCATGATGGCGCCCTCTGGTGGAGGTACTGTGTACTCGGTCAGCTGGACTCCAGACCCCATGGTGAACACACTGGATGGAGTTACTGCCTGAAATTGCTTAAATAAAGACTGTTTAAATAAAGATTTACGTCCATCCTATCCTGCACAGGCTGAGTCCTTTTCCACGAATTCTTAGGAAGAGGTGGCGGTCAGATGATTTAGGTTAGTGGAGGTAGCCCAAGTGCCCTTTTATCTCGCCATTTCCTTAGGTTAGTAGATATAGCTGCGGTGTGTTGCGTTGTTCTGATGTAATTTGAACTTCCCACCGTTTCCTGGGTATGGGGAGCTGAGGGGGGGAGGGTGTTAGGTAAGTGGAGGTAGCCCAACTGGCCCATTTTCCCCCCAAAATTTGAACTTCCCGCCATGATGTCATTGTAAAGTTGCCATATCTTTCGCCGCCATCTTGGATCCGTCAGCCTGAATAAATTTGGCAACAATGGAGAGTAGAGTCATATGAACTTTGTTCCACTACTTAGAGCATCTTAATCGAGGCGTTTTCAGCAAAGCAGGCTGAAAGACCAACTGGAATGGCAAGTAGATTTGATGGAGTTTTAATAGGTCGCCAAGAACATTTGTTAAAATATTCGTACTGAGTGTGAGAGGTCTGAGGAAGAACAATAAAAATGGCAGTGACATTATAATTATTATTAAGACTTTTCAGCGTTCACTGTTGGAGCCACTAAAATATATTTAGGAAAAGAAGAGGAAAAATTAAAATGTTAAGGTAGGCAAGTAGACATTATAACTTTTCACGGTGTGATATGAAGTGGTAATGAAACTACAGGTCACAAGAAAGGGTTTTTATGTTAATTCTACTCTCTTGCTTTGGTTTTCAAAATCTTTATATGTGAAATGTCGTCATTATGTTCCTCAGCTTAAAAAAAATTGGGTGTTCACAGGATACCTGCTCTTGATTATCTTTTTGCCCCAGTCCACGTGCGCCTGGATCTGGAAAATGTGGTTCCGGGCGCCATAGCTTCTTCGTGCGGGTTTCGTCCATGCCCTGCGCTTGCGAGCGTGCCTTTGTCGCCAGAGGGCGTTACGCCATCGTGAAGTTCTTCCTGCATCTGCGCTCAGTGTCGTGATGTCTGAAATAACGTCAGCGCATGCTGTCACGCTTTGGCTATGTTTTATCTGTTGTCACTACCCTTGAGCTTATTGGGCAAATCGTTTTCTACAGCTTTTTGTCTGCTCTAAACGAGTGTAGGAATTTCACTCAACGATTTATGTTTTAACGAAAATAGAGTGAAAGTCTTTTGCTGGGAAAGTAAGTAATAAAGGAAATAAGCGTGTTTGGAAACACATAACTTCCATTCAGCAAAAACGAAGTGAGCTGAAGAACTGCTAACAACATTTTTGAGAAAATAAAAATTCCAATTGCTAGGAGATGTCAGTTCTCGCAAAATTAGCGTATTAGACATTTGTCAGGTACTTTTTGACACAATGGCTGTAGTAAACAGTTTGGACTGGATGAACGTCGATAAGCGTAAAGTATCGAGAATCACAAATAATTACTTCCTGACTGACAACAGCGTGTAGCCGGCCGCGGTGGTCTCGCGGTTCTAGGCGCGCAGTCCGGAACAGTGCGACTGCTACGGTCGCAGGTACGAATCCTGCCACGGGCATGGATGTGTGTGATGTCCTTAGGTTAGTTAGGTTTAAGTAGTTCTAAGTTCTAGGGGACTAATGACCACAGTAGTTGAGTCCCATAGTGCTCAGAGCCATTTTTGAACAGCGTGTAGACCGCAGTGGAAGAAACGTGTGCGATAATATTCATTAGATATTATCAAGCAAAAATAGAGACGTATAGACTTTCTTCTCGTTAACGTACCTGAGTCAAAGATTTGCAGTTGAATTCCCCGAACATGAATTCATCCTCCTACGACACTCATACAAGTATGATGATATTGACTTTTTTTAATTTGTTCAGTCCTCCTCGACACGTCTCTCCTTTACGAAAATTTTCATATCAGGGTAGTTCTTGCGTTCTTGCACTCTACGTTCTCAAATATTTATTGGATGTATTCCAGTCTCTGTCTTTCCTTGCAGTCTTTACCTCTGCAGCTCGCTCTAGTACATTGGAAGTTACTCCATGACATTGTAACACATGTTCTATCATGCTGTCCTTTCTTCTTGTCAGTGTTTTCCATATGTTCCTTTCTCCGGCGGTTTTGCCGATATGTTCCACATCCCTTCTCAGTTTACCTTGTTTTCAACATCCTTCCGTCGCACCACATCCAAAGCTCTTCGATTCTTTTCTTTTCCGGTGTTTCCGCCTTCAATATTTGATACCCAGACAATGATGTGCTGCGAAACGTACATTCTTCAAAAATGGTTCAAATGGCTCTGAGCACTATGGGACTCAACTGCTGTGGTCATTAGTCCCCTAGAACTTAGATCTACTTAAACCTAACTAACCTAAGGACATCACACACATCCATGCCCGAGGCAGGATTCGAACCTGCGACCGTAGCAGTCGCACGGGTACATTCTTCGAAACGTGTTCCTAAACTGACGTGGATGTCGACAGTTCACCGAGAGACAAAATGTAATTTATATTTCTGAACGCTAATGTACAAGGCATATTTTTTAAGTACGGTTTTGAAATAAAAATAAAACAAAACTGTACTTTAATTTACTTTTGTACATATTTAACACCACTATTCGGCTTGTTTACGTGTTTCTGCGAGTGTTTCAAATGCCTCCTCCGATTGAGAATACTATTTTGAAATACGCGGTGTGATTCGTTTTATTAGTGGTGAAGGTGTGAAAGCGGCTGAGATTCATCGTCAAAGCACTGAAGTGCATGGAAAAAGCGTTATGGGCAATGGGATGGTATGGCCTTGCGTATGTGCATGATGTGCATGATGACCTTCAGTCATTATCGACGATTTGGTGCAGAAAGGTGATGGAAAGGTGAGGGAGAAGAGATGCTTAACGATTTCGACGTTATTAGTTTTTTGTGTTTTATGGAATTGCTGCCTAAGCAGGCGGCAGATTTCTACGAGTATGGTATTTTAACTGGTTGTAGGATACTGTAAGTGCCTTAATATCGACGGCAATTATGTAGAAAAGCAGATTAAAGTTCAGGCTTTCGTGAAAAAAAGTGTGAAAATGAAATTTCTGAGAGAAGTCTACTTGTTTTGTTTTTGTTTCAAACCGATATTTACTTAAAAGATACGCCTCGCAAAATTTACACTATAGAAGACAATCATCGTTGATGTTTCGTTGAGTGCTACCACGGTTTAAGTGTATAAACACGAGACTAGTTTACTCTGTTATAAGGAACGTACGTACTATAATAGGTAAACGTACTCTACACAGCCGTTTTTTTTATAAGGGATAAGACTAGAGAGTACTCAAGTGTTGGGTCATGGTTGAGGTCCCAGCCCGCCATACTCGCAGCCACTGATTATATGAGGGAGCTGTGTCTGCTGCCGCTGCTTGTGGCTTCATCAGCTGCGCTATTGTGACTTTCCAGGCGAAAGTGAAAACTGGAATAATCCTCAGTAGTTCTTATAAGCGAAGATGGTTAGTTTGAAACTAAAAAGGTATTATAAAATGAAATATTTGGATGATACTGATAAACAGAAACTCTGTAATTATGCTGAACCCTATTTTCAAGTACATACGTAAGTTTTCCCACAATTGAAAGGACTGCGAATATCTAATTGCCAGTAGTCAAGATCCACTGAGGAGAGTAACTATGCGACTTCCCAGAAACACCAAAAATTGTAGAATTTGTGGGCAAGAAATAAGTTCAGTGCAGGTAAGGGCGAGGAGTGTTATCATTGGCCGTTCCCATTGCTTCTTTCTGGTGCTGATGTGAATGTCACTTATGACATTGCTTCATATAGTTGAAAAACTGCTCAGTAGTGTATATCCTTCAAGTACTGTAGTCTTTTCTAATTGATAAGCTTAACCGGTTTCTTGATCAGCAGAAGGCAACAGTTTATCACCTCCAGTAAAATTATGTAAATGCCGTGTGGCTAGGGCCTGCCGTCGGGTAGACCGTTCGCCTGGTGCAAGTATTTCAAGTTGACGCCACTTCGGCGACTTGCATGTCAATAGGGATGAAATGATGACGATTAGGACAACACGACACCCAGTCCCTGAGCGGAGAAAATCTCCGACCCGGCCGAGAATCGAACCCGGGCCGTTGGGTATGACATTTCGGCGCGCTGACCACTCAGCTACCAGGGGAGAACACCTCCCCTAAGGCAGGCCAGCCTTCAGATTGATGATTGCTTTTCCCTTAGTTAACAGTCAGTATTGTCTCTACGATAAACGTAAACGTTTCTTCTAGCACAATGGCTGACGGAAACACCAAAAACCAAATTTTATTACGTACTTAAAAGGGTATTCAATAACCAGACCAAACATAACAAAATCTGTTTCTTATTATCAATATCATTATCTCCACACGCGTATACGTTATCAATGTAAGTTAAATAACATGTTACCTGCGGTGGGTAGAGCCTACATTCCATTCGTTACTATGCTCTATAACTGCACAAATATTTATCAGTGCTTTAATTACTAAAATTCTCTAACCTCCTTTTCACTTTGTGAATTATTTCTTCGAATTCCACAATTAATTCAAAAGTGTAGATTAATGGAGAAAGTTGCTGGTGTGCTATTCTGAAACACTCACTAGTTTAAAATGCGTTAGCAGTGTAGTAAATCTGACTATATAATTACGATACAGCAAAAAACGTACTGATACTTCCTGGGATGCTAATCATTTTATTGCGTTGAGTGCTGAAAAGGCACGAGTAGCTTTGAAGTGAGAATAACTCATCACCAGTACATATTAAAATTAACAGAATAAACGCAAATAAAAGGTGGTATCGTAATCCGCTTAATTTGCGTTGGTGTAGGGAAAAGAAAAAAATATTTCACTTTACTTTCTTCGAAGTAATCATTTGATAATGTACTTCATAATACTACTACAGAATTCCGGCCTCACTCAGGAACAAGCGTGGAAATGGGTAACAAAATTTGGGTCTGAAGCAATGGCTAAGTATTTTTCGTACATTCCATTCTTTACATGAGATTAAATACGGTGGGCCACTCCCGTCAAATACCGCTACGTGATATTGATTCATTTTTCTCGTTGTGAAGGTATTCTCCCATTGTGCTGCGTGGGTCCTCTTTGTTAGCAGGAGGCAGTCAGTGAATCTCATTAGAAAGGATTAAGGTCCTGGGAAGCTGGGCAGTTTTCGCAGAAGTAAGTCTGTGGCCCGCTTTCTGCTTTTTTCGGCGCCGTGCCATCACAACCATCTTGAGATATTAAATGAGTGCGGCATTTTCGAGTATTCTGTTTGAACATCATAGGACCAGACACAGAAAATGCCGCCCGATTGTTGTGGGAAAGTCAGCTGCTTTTGTTGTAAAATTTATTGTATCTAGTCAAATTGACTCTTTTGGCCACTGAGCTTGGTGCGAAGAAGCCGTTCATAGATGGGTCACACAACCCAGTACCGACGTCTTATTTATGGAGATACTTTTTGTGCGCCAAGAGCGAGCAGTATCTGCAGCGTTCCCTGTTTTTCATGAAATGAGCGATATTCTCGTATGTCACGTTGGCAACAGCATTCATTCGTCCCCTCGTCATAGTATTTTCGAAAGTTAGGCTGTTGAGGGCCGAGAACTGTGATTCTAGCTTATTCTGCTCCTGGCCAACATGCTGTGGTCATTCTTTCGCCGCTTGCTGTAAGGGTCACTATGCTATTGTTTGGACTGACGCGGGCACGCTTTGCTGAATCTGGGCAAACGTAATCGACGCAGTTGCAGTAGAATGATACATACTGTGAACAACTAGATACTTGCTTACTTTTGCCACGCAACTTGTGTTGGTTGGTTTGGTTGTAATCTGTGGCATCTTACTGTATCGTTGACTTTAATTTCACGGACTGTGAGCATCAGATTTTCTCCATACAGTCTTCTACAATTTGTGGTTCCCCCACAAAACAGTATTAGCCTTATTTTGTAACTTGATCTGAGAACTAGAGAAATTTTTATTGTGATTTGTGTCAGTCACCAGGGCGAATACACATCTTTTAACCCCACTCTTTGCTTAGATTCCAAGATCCTTCACAATGTCCTACAACTTTTCCATGGCTACGACACCCACTAAAAACGAATATAATCTGGTACACACCTAAGCTCGTTGTTCTCACAGTGGCGCCACTACCGTTGTGCACAGTGGCCAAGCTCAACGGTCAGTTATATTGAAAGTCCAGAGAAAAAGCGAGCATTGCACTGGCTCGTCTTGCATGATCAAATATTTGTTTTGTAACGAGTACTGCACATACGCTCCACGACTCTGATACAGAACGCGGACTAAACTTTCTATATGTATGATGCACATTTCGATGTCGCGACGAGCAGTAATCATGAAAGCATGTATGCTCTTAAAAGTTAAAACGCAACTCCTTTCAATCCGGAAAGTTCATTGAGTTCTGAACTTCAAAAACTGCTCATTAATTAAACCACCACCTACTCAGCTATTCACAATCCGAAATTCGGTACCCATTCCATTATGAAAAGATAGTGCGCCTGCTTAGCCGATTGGTAGTGTGCTTGCCTACTACGCAGCGGGCCCGGATTCGATTCCCGAGCGGGTTGGAGATTTTCTCCGCTCGTGGACTGGGTGTTGTGTTGTCATCATCATCATCATCATCATCATCATTCATCATTACCGACGCGAAAGTCGCCCTATGTGCCGTCATCTGGAATAAGACTTGCACGCGGCGGCCGAACTTCCCCGGGTGCGGCTTCTCGGCCATCAATGCCACACAACCATTTCATTTAATTTCTGGAAAGATTCAAAGCAGTACATCAGAAGTTTCTTGTCAGTAACACTGCTACTGCCCGTCTCGCTTTAAGAGTGTCTTCATTGTCCACTGCATTTGAATGCAAGTGGTCTGTTTTGCCTTTAGCTTCGTGGATACTATACAGTCGTAACTTCATTTACGTAGTCTGTGGTTTTGACACACACACATACACACACACACACACACACACACACACACGCCGCACACACAGGGGCGCCCATACAAGGGGGCAAGGGGGCGCCGCTCCACTCCCCCCCCCCCCCCTTCATTTAAAAAAAAATGGTTCAAATGGCTCGGAGCAGTATGGGATTTAACTTCTCAGTTCATCAGTCCCCTAGAACTTAGAACTACTTAAACCTCACTAACCTAAGGACATCACACACATCCATGCCCGAGGCAGGATTCGAACCTGCTACCGTAGCGGTCGCGCGATGCCAGACTGAAGCGCCTAGAACCGCTTAATTCTCAGGGAAAAGAAAAAAATGTCGTGTAGTTAGGTGGATTTCTTTCAAGAAAATGATTTAGAAATCGGTATTACACATGTATTTGACCGAGTCAGACCTGAAACTATTTATGGCTATTTACATGTCACCATTCGCCTTCGAAAATATTAAAAATACTCTATATCCCCAGGTCGCCCTTGCTCACACACAAACACACACAGGACATCAGTAGAGACTTACCGCTTCTAAAGAGCAGTCTGTCACATAAAAACCAACGTATGACCGATGCACTTTTTAAAAATGGATACTTGAAATGAGGAAATCTCGGCAATACATAAACAGCTTCAAAGTCGGCACGTAACTGTTTTCTTTCCATTGCTAGAAAACCTACGGCGATGGTTAAGAGTTATCAGCTCAAGAACAGGTTCCGTCTCATGTAGAACTTCATTCAATGTGGTACGTTGCAGCAGTGCAGCACGTACAGTCAAAATAGAACGCAACACACAGTTTAAACGTTACTGACCGCATACACCACAGCATTCTTAATGCATCTCAGTTACGCTTATCAGCTGTTAATGAGAGTGGCATGCGAGATTACCATTCTGTACACCGCGGATCTCAACAAATGGTATTCTAACCGGGAATGTGTCCCGTTCTCGATGGCGAACGTGTTTCATAGCCGGAGCCACTCCTTTACAAACTTCTACATATACGTATACATTCTGCAAGCCACAGCGCAGTGGGTGGCGGAGGGCACTTCATACCAATGTCGGCGATTTTCGCCCTGTTCTATTTACACACACACACACACACAGACAGAGAGAGAGAGAGAGAGAGAGAGAGAGAGAGAGAGAGAGAAACGACTGTCTATTCGCAAGGATACGCTCCGTAGCCTCATATTCTCAAGAACCCCACGCACGATATATTACAAAGGCAGCGGAATGGTCACACAGCCGCCTTCAAATCTTCCTTTCATCCAGGGATTCCCTTTTACGATCCCTCGCCATCTATGTAACAGTTTTGTGTACGCTACGAGTACAGCATGGAGAGCAGAAAAATCCCTGAGAGGAATGAGGCGTGATGTGGGCCGGTGGTACTGGCCGTCTGAAAAATATTGATCCACTAGTAAACTACTTTGTTAGCCTTGTTGTATCGTGTTTCATTATTCAGTGTCATTTGGTATACGCAATAATGGCAGTGCATACTCATATTAATACTTTATTTGTAGTAACAACTGCGTCTGAAACTACAAAAATGTGTTTTTTCCTTATTATACACGTCGCTTCTTATTGACTTAAAGCTTGTCAGAAAAAGAGTTCCTTCTTCAGTTGCTTGCTTGCCACATTTCTCACGAGCTCTGCTTTTTCCACCGGTGTATCAGAGCCACATGTAAAAATTCTTGCGAAACACACATGCCGGAATCAACTACTAGTTGTACGCAATAAAAAAAGACGGAAAAACTCCACCGTTTACGATGTATTAATGAAATGATACGAACCGTGTGTGACAAGAAAAAAGTTTCAGCTGTAGTATGCGTATAACTAGAGTTAACTATTTGTCCAGCAGCTAGCGATACCGTCGCTACAGTAACTAATTTGACCTTTAATACTGCGGAAGTATCAGTGCACTGAACATGTGTGATGGTTTAATGTACTTACGCTCCTATGAAACAACAATTATTCAGAAAATGTTGAAATGTGTGTGAATTCCTAAGGGAACAAACTGCTGAGGTCATCGGTCCCTACACTTATACACTAATTAAACTAACTTACAGTAACTTATGCTAAGAACCAAGCCCGCACGGTTGGCCGTGCGGTCTAACGCACAGCTTTCTGGCGGGAAGGAGCGCCGGTACCCGGCACGAATCCGCCCGGCGGATTTGTGTCGAGGTCCGGTGAGCCGACCAGTCTGTGGATGGTTTTTAGGCGGTTTTCCATCTACCTCGGCGAATGCAGGCTGGTTCCCCTTATTCCGCCTCAGCTACACTATGTCGGCGATTGCTGTGCAAACAAGTTCTCCACGTACGCGTACACCACCATTACTCTACCACGCAAACATAGGGGTTACACTCGTCTGGTGTGAGACGTTCCCTGGGGGGTCCACCGGGGGCCGAACCGCACAACAACCCTGGGTTCGGTGTGGGGCGGCGGAGGGGTGAAGTGGTCTGCTGTAGTCGTCGTGGGGTTGTGGACAACTGCGGCTGCGGCGGGGACGGAGCCTCTCCTTCGTTTCTAGGCCCCCGGTTAACATAACATAACATAAAATATGCTAAGAACTACATATACACCCATTCCCGAGGGAGGAGTCGAACCTCCGGCGGGAGGGTCCCCGCAATCAGTGACATGGCGCCTCTAACCGCGCGGCCACTACGCGCGGCAATTCTACAGAGCAGCAGACAGGATGCGTACCTATTAGACCGTAGCAGCGCTTATGTGGTTTCGCTTGATGTCTGCTGTCACTCCTACTTGATAATGGGGTCTAAAACCTGGAATAATATTCTAAAATTTGCTCAGACTAGCATACTGAATTCATATCGACAAATCCGTTCTTTGTGTTTCACCTTAATATTTAAGCTTTGCGGCGTGCATCAGATGTTCACAACTAATGTTGTAGTTGACACCGCTAGTTTCTTTCTCACTTTACATTTATTCTCACTTAAAGAGAGCTGAGACTCCTAAAAGTGGAAATTTTATTCAGATATGTATCCGACGACAGTACTTTCTGACTGTTGTATCCCATGTTGCTACCCCTACCGGGTAGTCTACCCTGCTGACGTAGTGGCATGTCAGCGCGCCTACACCAAGGCGGCGCCAAGAGCGGCAAGGGTTGGGCAGTTGTCCCCAGATGCCTCCGGTGGCTAGCGTGCTATTACGCCATGCCTCGTCACATTCAAAAATCGTGCAAAATGATGGCATCACCTCGCTTGTGTGCCAAAGAGCAGGTCGCACATCATCACTTGCCAGTCACGCAGATTCGGTATAGTATCTCACAGGTCCTTGTAACTCACGACTCAGCGAATCATAGACATCGGCGGAGTTCATCGGGACATTTCATTGGGATTTCATTATGAACGTAATCAATGCTCGGGATTCCTTGACAACAAGCAAATTATTATCAGTTCTCGATCAGAGCATATGAGCTAGGTGTGCTAGAGGCCGCGTTAACGGCAGTCGGAAGAGGGCTGTCATCAGTCTGCATAAAGACTACCACAGCATTAGCTGCTACGTGATAACGGACTTTGTCTCAGGGTGGGTAATTGTTTATGGAAGTGACAGATGGGCTCTGAGCACTGGGACATAACTTCTGAGGTCATCAGTCCCCTAGAACTTAGAACTACTTAAACCTAAGGACATCACACACATCCGTGCCCGAGGCAGGATTCGAACCTGCGACTGTAGAGGTCGCGCAATTCCAGACTGTAGCGCCTAGAACCGCTCGGCCACTTAGCCCGGCAGTGACAGATTGTTTATGGGGCTTAGTTCTCAATCTGGAGATATTTATAAGAGTTTAATCCGAACTGCATTTAAGTTTGTGATAGTGTTGCAATGTTCATGTACTTCTTCTAATTATTTGTATATGGTAGTGTTGCAGAATGTATACACCCTCTGCCAAGCACTTAAATGTGAATTGCAGAGTAGTCATGTAGATGTAGATGTAGATGTACACCTTTAGACAAAAGCACCTCCACTGAGCGATATGATGGTGCTGCGTACCTTGTTTGAGTGGGAAACAGTGCAGAAATTTTCGAAGGAAAAAGTGGGATACTGTTCTTTCATGCAATCGCTACATCTTCATTCGATTGGGCAGCTCCACAAATCTTTAAACCGTGCCGTGATATCTTCTGAATGAAATGTGTAAATTTATTGCATGAAGTTACAAGAGCGTTTTGTTAATTTTTGGCCAATGATACCAATCTTTATCAGGCACCGCTACGGTCGCAGGTTCGAACCATGACTCGGGCATGGATGTGTGTGATGCTCTTAGGTTAGTTAGGTTTAAGTAGTTCTAAGTTATAGGGGACTGGTGACCTCAGATGTTAAGTCCCATAGTGATCAGTGTCATTTCAACCATTTTTGAGAAGTTTCTTGCCTTTTGCAAAGAGGTGTCTTACAAATACGTGTATAATCATTTTCGCATCATTCTGTGTTGCTATACTTACCCAAAACAGGCTCCCATCAGCTAATATATCTGCTTCTGACGGGGTTACTTTAGCGCCGCCGACCTTGTGAAGTCCCTTCTCGTCAGCTCGACATGAAGCCGCGGAAGATACTTCCGCTGCCGCAATCAAAGTGTTCCGGGGCGTTTGGTTTACCAAGTGACTACGGTTAATTATGCTACATCTGGTGACAGTAACATTAATCGTTACACTTGAGTCAATTTCCTGCTGTCGTTAGAAATAACTTTAACGAAGGTCGCAAGATGAGGTTGAACAGTCAAAAATTTCACGTCTAAATCATTATACATCTGTACTATTCGAGCTACTTTACAGTGTGTTACGGTGGTACATCACATACTTGTTTCATTTCCCTCTGTAATGTAATTTGTGCCTCACTGCTTTTTTCAAACTAATTTGTGCCTGATATTATTCTGAGAAGCTCAGAAATGTATGTAAATACCGTAAATGTAAATGTGATTCAGAAAGTACTTGAAGTGAAGTGAAGTGAAGCGCAGCTGGACAGCAAGAAACTCGTTAGCATGCAATCCCCGCAACGACAGTAGTTGTGAATCTTTGAATATGGACTCTAAAGAAAAAAAAGACAATTGATTTATTAAAAAAAAGAGGACTGTTAATCTGTATCTAGTGGAAAGAAGGCGTTTTTTAGGCCGTCGCTCAGAACGTATTGTTAAATTTAATGAAAATTGATATTTCAGTGATAAAACCGGGTAAAGTAGGTGTAAGAATTGCCAAACATTTATGTAAACAAATTTTCTGGAAGTGATGAACAGAAATATCTTGTTTTTGGAAAAGGAGGTGAACTTCATAGTCGTCCACTAAAATACAGGAAAAGAAATGCACTCTCTATAATTTTCGTTCAATAAGTAACAACGTCTCGTAATTTCTTAGTTACGGTAGTTGGATTATGTTCTTGTACAATAGTATGGTACTCCACTGACCAATTTTGATGTAACAGGGCGTGTAGTTTGAAGGAAGTTTGTGTGCGAAGCAATCTCCTTTTCTCACGAAAAGCAGACTGCTGTTTGATCTTATTTACTTACAACAGTGGTCCCTTAGGTATGAAAAGCTACGAAAACTTGGGGTCAAAGCTATTCGCAATACGGCCAAGTAACTAACAGAGTCGTATTTTAAACCTTAAAGAACAATAACTTCCTCCAAATTATAATACGTCACTAACTGGTGCAGAAGCTGATCATTCAAGGAGGGAGCAACCAAAATTCAGGTACCAGTTACGACTTAAAGTAAAAATCTCAATAAAAAATCAATCTTTCTCTCTCTCCAAAAACATATACAAATATTCATATTACTAAGATAAAAATAATTTTATATTGGCGCCCGAAAGCATGACAGTTTCTTTTATGAACTGTCAGGTTTCACCTCCTTTCCTATTCCAATTGTGAACTGTGCGAGGGAATAACTGTAACATATGAATACCACTGCTAGAAACATTGGTAACGGACAACATTGTTCAAAAAATGGTTCAAATGGCTCTGACCACTATGGGATTTAACATGTATGGTCATCAGTCCCCTAGAACTTAGAACTACTTAAACCTAACTAACCTAAGGACATCACACAACACCCAGTCATCACGAGGCAGAGAAAATCCCTGACCCCGCCGGGAATCGGACCCGGGAAGACAACCTTGTTGTTTTGAGAAATTTCTCTGTAAAGTTACAATAAAATCTCATAAATAAGGTACTTCAAGTGCATCCATTGTGATTTTTTTTTATTAATGCGTAAGAAAACCACCGTGGTTTAGCAACGAGAAACGAAAACGCACAGGAAGCAAAGGCTGAAGCACGCGCGGTTCAAAAGACAACGCGAAAATGACGACACGCAAAGGATAGGACAGATGCGTGTTTCTGTGAAAAGATCTACACGCGAAGCAAACAACCACCACCACCATGCCATTGAGATTGATGTGGCCGAGAACCCTAGAAAATTCTGGTCGTATGAAAAATCGCTATGCAGGTCTAAGGCTTCGATCCGGTACTCGTTCACCAGCCTAGACTGGCAGTTGAAGATAGCAAAACGAAAGCCGAAGTTTTAAATGTCAATTTTAAGAAATGATTCACGCAGGAGAGTCGTATACACACGTTCGTTTGACCATCGAACGGACTCCCATATCGAGGACATAGTAATAAGCATCCTTAGCGTAGAAAAACAACTGAAAGAGCCGAAAACATGTAAGTCGCCTGTTACGGGTGGAAATCCAGTTCGGTTCTACAAAGAGTGCACTATTGTATTTGCTCCTTACTCAGCTTGTATTGATTGCAAATCTCTCGCCAAGTGCAAAGACCCAAGAGGCTGGAAAAAAGCGCAGGTGAAGGGTAAAAGAACGAGGCACAAAATTACTGTCCAGTATCCTTATCATAGGTTTGCTACAGAATTTTCGAACATGTTCTCAGTTCGAATGTAATAAATTTTCTGGAGACCGAAAAGCTAATGTCCAAGGATCAGCACGGTTTTACAAAGCATCGCTCGTATCAAACTCAGCTTGCCCTTTTCCCACATTATATACTACGAAATATGGATGAAGGCCAACAGGCAGATTCCATGTTTTTTTAGATTTCGGAAAACCTGTAAGTAGGCTGTTTAGGTTTTTTTATTGGTAACGCCGCCGCCACGTAGCGCTCTGTGTGAAAATCACTGGCTGTGCCGTGTGCAGTCTGTGGCTGGTTTGCATTGTTGTCTGCCATTGTAGTTTTGAGCAGCGGTAGCTGGACGCTAACAGCGCGTAGCATTGCGCAGTTGGAGGTGAGCCGCCAGCAGTGGTGGACGTGGGGAGAGAGATGGCGGAGTTTTGAAATTTGTAAGACTGGATGTCATGAACTGCTACATATATTATGACTATTAAAGTAAATACATTGTTTGTTCTCTATTGAAATCTTTCATTCGCTAACTATACCTATCAGTAGTTAGTGCCTTCCGTAGTTTGAATCTTTTATTTAGCTGGCAGTAGTGCTGCTCGCTGTATTGCAGTAGTTTGAGTAACGAAGATTTTTGGTGAGGTAAGTGATTTGTGAAAGGTATAGGTAAATGTTAGTCAGGGCCATTCTTTTGTAGGGATTTTTGAAAGTCAGATTGCGTTGCGCTAAAAAAATATTGTGTGTCAGTTTAAGCACAGTCTTGTATAATTTTTCTAAGGGGACGTTTCATATGTCGACCCTTAGCCGAGGATACCTCACTGGAATATTCTGATTTTTTTCTTGTAGTTTGTGTAATTAGTGTAGATTTTGTTTATTGCTAGCGCGTAATTGTAGAGAGAATCTCCTTTGTAGTTGTAGTCTTTCATTGTTGTACAGTAAAACAGTTGTGGCATGCATGTAGAGTTGCACTAAGTATTTCGCAGCTGCGCTTGCAATTAACTAGATATTATTTGCTATGTTAATGTGTTCTCTTATTTTTGCTCTTCAAATTGTGTTTTTCTGTGTTGTCGTATGAAATATTGTGACAATAATGGCGTGTGAAAAACGTAATACTAGGCTCCAAAGTAAACTGAGAAATGACAGTGAAGACGAAAGCAGTGTGTTAGCGTCACCATGTAATGAATTAACTAATGTTCAAAGTAGTTATCTGGTAATAGTGCATAGGGAAATGGAGCGGGCTACAAATAATGGTGTAGGCAGTGAAACAATTAGTGAACAGGGAAGCATTATCGATCGATCGGTCGGCAACAGCTCGCGTCAGGAATCCGAAATGATAGGACAGAATCTTGAAAATACTGTACATTCAGGTTTTGCGTCCTCACCGTTTTCTCAAATAAGTCAAGACACATTTTCTGCTTGTCAAAATGTGAATTTTGCTGGTGCAAATGCACTGCCGAAAAGCATAGAGGAACAGATTCCCGACACTAATACATTATTATTGCAATTAGTGCAACAAATGGAACAAAATCAGAGATAAACACAGCAAAAGCTTCAAAAGTTAGACACAATGGAACAACACCAGGGACAAACACAGCAACAGTTGGACACAATGGAACAAAATCAGAGACAAACACAGCAAAAGCTTCAAAAGTTAGACACCACACTCGAATAAACACGTGAAGATTTAACTACTGAGTTACACAACATTGAATCGAAATTTCAAAAAGTCTGTAATGACGTAAAAACACAGATTTGTGAACATTTTCAACCTATTTTTTCGCGGCATGAAAATGGATTACAGATTCACGAAGCAGCCATATAAGAACTGCATAACTATTGTTCATGAAAATCATAAGACCTTGTAAGCTAAAATTGACTCAGTTGCATCCACCGATTCGGTTACACAACTTGCAAGAACTCAGGAAAACTTAAAGGACACAGTAGATTCGATTTCAACACAAATGGACACTCTGAAACTTGGTTCAGAAAAACACACTGAGGAAATGTGTTCACTATCGGAGAAAGTAGCCGAACTTTCGGATCAGTTCACTAATTTATCTGCAAAGGTAGATGAGATCTGAATGACACAAGACCTGTAGCCATCACTGACACAGAAGAGTATGAACAAATTAAGAAATTCAAACAAAATCAGAATCAAATTAATACGCAATACAAAAGAGAAATCCGGGAAGTACAAGATCAGTTGACGCAGGTAATACAAAAATTACATATTTCAGAGGACACTCGCGCTCCAACACGGGAAGACGAACTTAGAAATACGGAAAAGCCACAAAATAATAACACAGGGCATTTCGGAAATCATGAAAGAAATTGGCAAGGTGCACCGAATTTTGAGATGTAACCGCCGACACGATGTAACAATGACCGGTATGTTACTCGCCGACACGATGATTTTGACTATAAGCTCTTCATTACTGCACGTAAATTCAAAACATTTAAGAATTCTGGCAACGACATTCATCCACAAGCGTGGCTTCATTAAATCTCTCATTGTTTTCCTCCCAACTGGTCATTAGAGCACAGATTAGAATTTATGTGTGGCTACTTGGAGATTGAACCAGCTGTAAGAATGCGATCGGTCATTCACGATTGTCACAGTGAAGGAGAATTTTATCATGCCTTCCTCTCTGCATATTGGTCTCAAGCTACACAAGACCGAGTAAAACATAGCATCATTATGATGAAACATTTCGAACAATCTGAATTTTCCAGTCTTGTGAAATATTTTGAAGACATGTTACATAAGAATCAATATCTTTCAAACCCATACAGCCCCTCAGAACTCATCCGCATTTGCTTAATCAAATTACCTGAACATTTACGATAGATTATTTTAGCAGGACGATGCAAAGACGACATTGAAGCTTTTCAGGGACTGTTACAAGAACTGGAAATTGACACTGACAATCGCGGAACGCGAAAATAGGAGCACAACAATTACAGGTCACACCTGTCACAATTCCGCGATGACAGAAATAATACACGACAAGGCTATTCGTACAACGTAAATCGTGACCGAAACAGACACCACCCGTATGACAAACGTTGGCAGAGTAGTAATTATTACAGGGAAAGATCAACTCTCCGCGGTAATGACTATCACAGAGACAATCCGAGAAACAGACAATATGGAAACCAAAATAATTATTATCAAGGGAGACAGAATAACTAAAGACGCAACAGTCCAGCGCGCAGTTACGATTCAGGGAGAAATTCTCCACCACGTGACTGAAAAGAAAGAAACTATGGAATCTACCGACATGACGACACACGATATGATCGTAATGACAGACCTGAATTGCAGCAGAACTGGCGTGATTCAAACAGAGCAGGGCCCTCTCTACAAGGTGAATTTGTAGAAGTTAGGTTTCCTAATCCCAATAACGACGCGCGCCAACAAAAAGACAGACAATGATTCGCACCGCAGGCAGCCACGTGCGCCGGCAGGCTCAGAGAAAAATAACATAGACGCTAACATTGAGAAAAATTCCAGTGTTCCTTACCGACGTAACCACATGATAATTGAGTTGAAACTGAAACTCTGAGTACTATGAAGAGTAAAGGTTTGCACCACATTTCACATGTAAAACCATTTATTGAAAGATAACCTGCTTTTTAACTTTGTCTTTGGCATAAAACATTTCACTTCACATTTCTAGTATGCTTTGTCACTCTGAGAAACTGTTAACATGCAACAATGTTTTGAAGTTAACTATCCAGTCTAGAACCTAAGGAACATTTTTAAACAGAAATTACGAATGCATTGTTATAGTGAACAGATGACACAGTGTTGTTATATGTGCATTCTTGCTTGTTAGTTGCACGATTACGTAACGACTATAAGGCTTACATACTTAGAACATATACTGTTAATGAGGTTTTAATGCAACATCTTGGTTTAGTTGAAAAGACATTGTTTATTTGAAGTACTTTCTGTGAGATTAAAGATGACTTAGCATTTGGTTTCTTTGATAGCTACACGATTATATCACGACTCTACTATGTGTGACACAATTTACATTGTGCTTTTGCGGTGTTTCTGTTTTATATCTGCACAGTTTTTCTGAATTCTTCTGGATAGGAAAACATGTTTTAATAGTAACTTTGTGGTATAGCTACAATGAGACAGCCTTTTCTGTAGCACAACAATATGTTACAGTACAGTACTTACTTCATCACAGCAATAAGCGTAGTAACTACAATATCTATACGCAAAGCATTTCACTTTTGTTTGTCATGAGATAAGTACATTGACTTCTGCAGAACTTAGCTTTCGGAGGACGATAACTACGACAGTTCCACAGAGATTATCTTACAACAAAACGCACAGTTTAGCGATACAGTACACGTATTTGAGTGATTAATTTTGTACTTAAAACATTTATTTTTATAGATATTTGAAGTACAATGATACAAAGGTTTTCCGTGATACATTTCATTCCATTGCTGTAATCTGTAACACCTGAGGATATAATTACATTAATCCTCAGGGGGGTACACGCTTACTTTGTGTACCATGTGTTTGGCAAGCACAAGGAGCCTTAGCTAATATGGTATTTGCTTATACAACTTTACACATCAGTACCATATTTCTCTAACACATAAATTACATTTAACTGAGAGAGGCAAAATTTATTTTTACTACATCAGTGACACATGTTTACGCAATTACACAGTTGGATAACTTCACACTTATGAAATTGCATTGTCTGTACCTTGTGAACTGTTCATAATTTTTCGGAACCATTGCGATACTATGAGAGCTTTGAATCATGTATTTGGTATGGGATCATGATTTTTAAAGTACTTTTGAGGTAGATGACACTTTTGACATGAGCAGAGAATTTTTTTTATTAGGTTTTGAAATTATTGGAGGAAGCTACGACGATTTTGAGTTTCGGATGAGGTTTTATGATTTTATGATGACGATATGTATTACGCTGTTGCGGTATGTTTATGATCAATAAGCTGATGCTATATGAGTTATTTGATTATGCTATGCACCTTTTATGATGAAATATTGAAGAAGTGTCGACGAATAAGGTAAGGAATAATGAGTAGTGGTTAGGGACTTTGGTTTGTGAAAAAGGTTGTTGGAAACCAAGAATCGTACTTTAAGAGTTATGAAATGTATGTAAGTGCGTGAATGTATTACAATGCCGACGAAAATTTTTTGGACACTATTATATTTAAAGGAGTTTGTTTCTACAGATTTGTAACGCAAATTCTTGACTTGTGAATTTTTTTTATATGAGACTGCCACTGTAGCGGAAACTGGTGTCGTAAATATTTCGATAAGACAGTTAAGTGACCACCTGCACGTAATGCGTCGTGGGCACCCAGCTGCGCGACAACCACCTGACAAAAGAAAGCCATTAGTGTGTGCCTTTCAGAGACACAGGTAAAAAAAAAAAAGAGGCCATTATCCTCGCTATTGACATTCATTCCTTTGTAGAAAGCATCGCAAATACGACACGCTCAAACTTGAAAACATATGATTATACTGTCGAGCTCTTAATTGCTGATATTTATTAAAATGCCTAATGAAACGACGAGAAACATTTCACGTCTATTGTCTTGCTAGTTGAAAGATTGTTTACTGCATTATGAAACGCCATATGGCTAGTGAATGACGTTTCACGCCTTGCTTTGCCTATTTTGTTTAATACCTAGTTTCTAGCTGCACTGCAGCATTGGTTACTTTAAAATTTAATGGAAGTACTAATATAAATATTTTATGCCTACAGATGCAGTAAATAATAACTTTATGATGTACTTAAAAAAAACGAAGGAGCTCAAAAAGATATTTCCCTTCACAGGAATTGCATACAGAATTTTCTTTTCAAGTACATGGTAATATTTTTTTTTTACAGTAAGTTTTTGTGGTGCACCAGTCTAATCATATAGACATTAAGATGTGAATATACATTTCCCTTATCTGCATTGTTGTCTTTAGTGTAATATTTTTTCTGCTTGAGGTTTGTCATGTTTAGATATAAGTTATTGTATTTTCTGCTGCTGTTTGCAGGCATAGTGCTACTAAATTTCACTCTGTATTACCCTGTTAAGCTAGTTTTACTACTGATTTATTTTTCTTGTTGCTGCACATTGGTTCATATCAGTTGCAATGTTGCATTGCTTGGTAATTTAGATTTACTGTAGATTGCTTTGCTCATTGCCATTTTTTGTCATTGCTGTTTGTGTTAATGGTTTCGTGCTGCTGCATTGCGTCGTCCCTTAGTTTAGCATCTGAGCTCAGTAGGTTTAAGTTAGCTTAAGAGCGGGTAGACTATATAAGAAACTAACTATGATGAATTGGAAGAAAAGCATTGAGAAGCTATAAGAAAATGGTTTGGCCAAAAAAGTAGTGTACAGTGGAGAAAAACTATTTTTGAAAGAGGATGAGAACAAAATACAGAAAGCATGCTTGGATAGGATTTTTTTTGGCTGGAGCAAATGTTGGAATAAGAGGGACGATCTCTGGTATGAAGTTTTGGGTTGGACTGCACTACCAAATGTTACCCTGAAAACAAACCTTGTCGTTTCCTTTTGTGTTATCCCACTATGTGTTTGTGTACCCTTGTGTATTTATGTTCTACCAGACTTTATATGTTTATCTGATAAGACTTATGTTGCAGAATTTTTCTAATACTCAGCTACATGAACTGTGATGAGGAATACTGTTACCCTCAAATATAATTTGCATTAATAATATGTTATTTACTTTGTAAAGATGTTAGACATTATTAATTCTGATCTGTTTTAATGCTCATGTGTGAAGTTTATGTTTCAAAAGTTATTCTGATCTTTTATGTATGTACTTATGTCATAATTTTTGTAACACTGAAGTGCATGTTTATTTCTATTCTTTTGTAAAGCCTGTTTTACTACAAATGTTATCTGTATTATTATGTTTTTAATAATGTATTTTGTACCTTTGTTATTGTATTCTTATGTTATAAAATTGTAATTGACACCAGTTCATCAAATTAAGTAACTTGTAAGTTACATTTCACTGCACACGTTTCTGTTGGCCATAGTATATGGACAATATGTGAGAAGCAGGGACTGATAGTGTTTGCACGTGTGTTAATAATTCAGCAAGGGACTGGATAACAGCATTGCTGGTTCTAAGCACATTTCAAAAAATTTGTGAGTGCACAAGTGGTGGTTTATGGACTTGCTATATTCTCCGCAAGACTCTTCGATGGTGATTGTGCACCTGGACAGTCGCAACAGATGGCTGCTAGCCATCTCTACAAGGACTGCAGTGGGTCTGCACCTCTGGTGGCCCACCAATACCATAATCTCTACAAGGACTACAGTGGGTCTGCTCTGTGATGACCTACCTACTGATAGTCTTCAATGTCGACTGACTCTGCTGTGTCCCATTACCTGTCTGCATGTCAAGAGTCAGCACTGTCTTTCCGTTGGAAGGACAACGCTACTTCTTCAAGACTGCTTAGAAATCCACTACTTGCAAGTGCAATTTCTTTTATTGCTCAGACTTTGAGAAAAACACTGCAATTTTACTTTGATGAATGATCAGGACCGTCTTTATGGACTGTGAGAAAATTTTAGCTTTTGACCAACATTGTATCGATAAGTGTGTGCATTTCATTTCTTTGTTATTGTAATTATGAAAAAAATTTTCAAATCTGTATTGGCCACTGCCCAAAACAATTTGTAAATTTTTTTTGGGGAGCTTGGGAGCTATGTAAGTAGGCTGTTTAGGTTTTTTTATTGGTAACGCCGCCGCCACGTAGCGCTCTGTATGAAAATCACTGGCTGTGCCGTGTGCAGTCTGTGGCTGGTTTGCATTGTTATCTGCCATTGTAGTTTTGGGCAGCGGCAGCTGGACGCTAACAGCGCGTAGCATTGTGCAGTTGGAGGCGAACCGCCAGCAGTGGTGGACGTGGGGAGAGAGATGGCGGAGTTTTGAAATTTGTAAGACTGGATATCATGAACTGCTATATATATTACGACTATTAAGGCAAATACATTGTTTGTTCTCTATTAAAATCTTTCATTCGCTAACTATACCTATCAGTAGTTAGTGCCTTCCGTAGTTTGAATCTTTTATTTAGCTGGCAGTAGTGGTGCTCGCTGTATTGCAGTAGTTTGACTAACGAAGATTTTTGGTGAGGTAAGTGATTTGTGAAAGGTATAGGTAAATGTTTGTCAGAGCCATTCTTTTGTAGGGATTTTTGATAGTCAGATTGCGTTGCGCTAAAAAAAATATTGTGTGTCAGTTTAAGCACAGTCTTGTATAATTTTTCTAAGGGGACGTTTCAAACCATTTGATACGGTAGGCTACTGCAGAGTGTTAACGAAAGCACGAGCCTAAGGAATATATTCCCAGACATGTGAGTGTCTCGAAGACTTTTTAAGTAACAGAACCCAGTATGTTGTCCTCGACGGCGAGTGTTTATCAGAAGCAAGGGTGAAGTCAGGAGTGCCCCAGGCAAATGTCGTAGGACCTTTATTATTTTCTATATATGCAAGTGATCTGGTGGGCAAGGTGGGTAGCAATCTGCGGTTGTTTGCTGATGTTGCTGTTGTTGCGGGAAGGTGTCGAAGATGAGAGACGTAGGACGATATAAGATGACTGAGACAAAATTTCTGGTTGGTGTTATGAATGGGGGAACTAGCTCTAAATGTAGAAAAATGTTAATTAATGTGGATGATTAGGGATACAATATTGGTAGTGTCCTGCTTGACAGGCCCTTCTGTACTACCGTTGCAGAGCGATGTGAAATGGAAAGAGTCTGTGAGGATTGTGGTAGGGAAGGCGAATGGTCGATTTCGGTTTATTGGGAGAATTTTGGGAAAGTGTGGTATATCAGCGGACCAGTGACTGCCAGCCAGTGGGCTTCGCCCCTTGCGGTTCTGTCGAAGCCATTGGGTGTGTTGAGACTTTGTGCGGATTTTAAAGCGACTGGTAATCCACATACAGTAATACATTCCTTTCCTTTACCACGCCCATAAGACTTAATGGCCGTGAACGGTCAAGACCATTTTTTCTCGAAAATTGACTTACAGGAGGCATGGTGGCAAACAAGCTATTGATGAGGACTCTTTGATTAATACACTGCAGGATATTTTCCAGTTCCAGCGTCTAACATTCGGTGGCTCTTCGGCACCAGCTATTTTCCAGCGGTACCTTGAGCAACTTCGGCGCAAATTCCCTCATACGCCAATTACCTAGATGACACAGTTGTTTCTGGCCATACGCCGGCACAACGTTTAAAGAATCTGGAGGCATTGTTTAAGAAGTGTCAGAGGCAGAGTTGAAGCTCAACGGTTCTAAGTCGTCATTTTTCAAAACTCGAATTGAGTATCTCGGGCATGTGTCCAATGTACACAGTCTTTCATCCGTCGCAATTGCATTTAGCTGCTATTCTCGACTTGTCTGCCACAACGAATGTGTCAGAACTGCCACGATCATGCGAAATTTGACGTACTACACTCGCTTCATGCCAAACTACTCTTAGATCTTGGCTCCCTTTTATCGTTTACGCCTCAAAGGCGTGCGTTTTATTTGGTTGGCCAAGTGTCAGACCGCTTTTCAGCGGCTCAAAGATCCATTTTTGAGTTACCGATGTTTGGTCCGTTTAGACCCCACCAAGCTTGTCATTCTCGCAGTGATTGGTTCTTTTTACAGTATCGAAGCCGTGTTGTGTCACTGTGTAGGCTCCACTGACAGGACAATTGCTTTTGCATCACAAACTTTGACCGAGCTAGGTGGCGCAGTGGTTAGCACACTGGACTCGCATTCGGAAGGACGACAGTTCAAACCCACGTCCAGCCATCCTGATTTAGGTTTTCCGTGATTTCCCTAAATCACTTCAGGCAAATGCCGGGATGGTTTCTTTGAAAGAGCACGGCAGATTTCCCTTCCCATCCTTCCCTAATCCTAGCTAGTGCTCCGTCTCTAATGACCTCGTTGTCGACTGGACGTTAAAAACTAATCTCCTCCTACTCCTCCTCCTTTTCCAAACTTTGACCAAATCCGAGCGCAACTACGCTATTTGGAAAAACGAACGTTGACTGTCATTTACAGGGTTACGCACATCCGATAATAGTTGTATGGACCCCGTTTCGATCTGCTTGAGAATCATAGGAGGTTGATGGTCCTCTTCGGGAGAAGAGAGCGAAGTAGTTGCAGTGGTGGGCCTTATTATTGTCCAATTATCATTGCGACTCATCATATCGTTCCACTACCAAGCGTTCCAATGCAGAACCCCTATCGCAGCTACCTGTGGGCTCCGATACTGCGTTCGATTCGTCAGAAGGTTCATGTTTTTAAATAGACATTGTTTTTTTTTAGAAGACTTGGCCATGACCTCTCTGCGGGTGGTGCAGGAGGCGGCATCGGACCCGGCGTTGAGTGTGGTGCTAGAATTTGTTCGCCGGGGGCGGCTTCGTAGTCAAATCAGTGTGGGACGTACGACGAACGTACCTGTTAGGACAGTGCAGCGAAATCTGGCGTTAATGAGCTATGACAGCACTCAACCACGCGAGTGCCTTTGCTAACAGTACATCGCCTGCAGAGCCTCTCTTGGGTTCGTGACCATATCGGTTGGACCCTAGACGACTGGATAACCGTGGTCTGGTCAGAGGAGTCCCGATTTCAGTTAGTAAGAGCTGATCATAGGGTTCGAGTCTGGCGCAGACTCCTCGAAGCCATGGGCCCAAGTTGTCAACAAGACAATTCCCAAACTGGCTCCATAATAGTGTAGGCTGAATTTACTTCGAATGGACTGGGTCCTCTGGTTCAATTGAACATATCATTGACTAGAAATGGTTATGTTTGGCTACTTGGAGAACATTTTCAGTCATTTATAGTTGGAATTTATATGGATGACAATGCTTCATGTCTCTTTTCGCATTGGTTTGAAGCACATTCTGGACAATTCGAGCGAATAATTTGGCCACCCAGATCGCCCAGCATGAATATCATTAAACATTAATGGGATATACTCAGGAGGTCAGTTCGTGCACAAAACCGGCAACATTTTTGTAGGTATGGACGGCTGTAGAGGCATCATGGCTCAATATTTCATCAGGGGATTTCCAACGACTTGTTGAGTCCCTGCCACGTGAAGATGCTGCACTACGCAGGGCAAAAGGAGGTCCGGCGCGGTACTAGCAGGTATCCCATGCCTTTGTCACCTCAAGGTAGGTATATTTAATTATGAAATTACAATGAAATAAATACCCTTAGCTGCATACACGCGTTGATATAAGTCAACGGGGACAGCTGAAAATGTGTGCCCCGACCGAAACTCGAACCCGGGATCTCCTATTTACATGGCAGACGCTCTACCCACCTGAGCCACCGAGGTCACAGAGGATAGTGCCACAAGCTGCGACAGTGTCGCGAATAAAACAGTGACCTGCATATACAATAAGTTTCCTTTAATTTACGTCTATGGTCACAGACTTTTTGTTAACAAGGTCCTGCAGTACATTAAGACTTAGTTTTTATAAAACGGATCTGGTGATGGTCATTATAGACCGAAACCGTTAATCTGTTAACAAAATGTTTGTGACCATAGACGTAAATTAAAGGAAACTTAGAGGATACTGCGACAGCAGGGACTTATCTCTGGCACGCCCTCCGTGAGACCCACATTCCCAACTCATCGTCCCGCACTATATTCATAGCGGACCTGCGCATTATACTCAGTACTTGCGGCTTTTTGCCGATTCCCGTAAGAGTTCGGGCACAGTTTGTGCATCCGCACAGAAGAAGATGGTCAAATGGCCGCTGAGCCTTGATACCATCTTCGTATACATACATTTAATTAAAGTTTCCTTCAAGATTAAGTTCTCTGGCTGGTCATATGTGTTTATAAAAAAGGACAAGCTGTTACGTTTATTTAAATCACGAATTTGCGATATCACGTTCTTCGTGCGCCGCTCTTTCCAGAACCGTTTTACAGTTTTTAATTGTGCAGTGCAAGTAGACAAGCACTCACGTTGGATCAAAGTGACATGAGAGATACTTCTTTCACCTATTTTGAAATATTTTACATCCCACGTATAGATTAAATTTATGAAATCATTCACATACTAAACAAAAAGTAGAAGTGAATGAGTCATTTCTATGTTACTTACTGTAAACTGGGAAGAAAGCCAGTAACATACGGGAGAATATTTTGTAGGTTATTGAACAGTTTGGTCTGGATATAAAAATGTGCAGTGGTCAAGAATACGACAATGTTGCTACAGCGACTAGAGTGCATTCAGGAGTTCAAGCAAGAATTTGTGAACTTATTGCTAGGGCATTGTTTGTAAGAGCCCTGTGCAGACTTTTCTCTCAATCCGTGCGGATTATCTACTTTTGCAACAGATCCATTATGTATATGGCTGAGATACTTCCAGGTTTCACTGGTTTTGTCGCTGTTTTGAGAGCCTCCGGGAGTGCCCAGGGAGGGAGGTGTGATACAACAGTACGGGGTAAACTCAGATCGTTATATCTCTGAAAAAATAGATTTTTAATAAATCTTAGCTAAAATTCAGTAAATGAGGACTGGCGCGTAGGTAGTTTCGTTCGTTTTATATCAAAAATTAGGCACAAACAAACTTAAGCGCTCTCGTTTAATCGTTTTATGTAAAAAAATTAGTTATACACACGCTTAAGCGCTCTCTTGCACTAGTACAAATATTTTCCACAGTTATTTACTGAAAACAATGGCAAGTCACCGAGAGTCAACGGTCGCATGCATTGCGCAGCTGCCTCTCCCGCCAGGGAATTGTGGGGATGTATCCTTCGTTTCATACGTCCGTGCCACAAACATCTCGAGACTGCAGTACACAATCTTACGTAAGCCTGTATGATCCATACTCGTTAAAAACTTTAAATCGTCGTGGTTTTATTATTTGTTTTCGGCCAACTTATCGTCGATTGACTGTAAATGCTCGGGAAAATAATCATGTTTGATCCAAATGTCCAGGGTTTTCGAAATCTTTGTCCGGTGTCTGCGTTTAAAGTGATGGAAGGCCTAAGTATGAGTGTCATTTTTGGGTCCTTAGAAAGTTGCCACGTGTTTTACTCGGCTTCTATCCACAGATGGGTGATCCTTCTGAAATACAGGGTGTATGAAAAAGAATCACCCGATCTCTGTAACTAATAAACATATACAATGAATTTTGTATTTTGATGAATGAGAAACTCATAAAGTTTTTTTTTAATACCTTCTTGTAGGTGTACAAAGAGAAAAGGTGAAGTGGTAACCGAGCGTAGAGCCTGCGTCTACCGTAATGTATTTTTGATTTTCAAGTGTTAAAAAACATAAGATATTTTTCCCGTTCCTCGGTAAGAGGGAGGACTCGCTCTCTGTTAATGAACGAAGTTAGACGCACGCTATTTTCGAGCGTAATCGGCCATTTTGGTTGTGAGAATAAATAATAAGTCTGTATTTTTGATGTGCATCGAAGGACGAATATGTTATTATTTTACTAACTGAAACATTATATTAGTTATTATTCCAAGTGATACTGTAATGCGTAAAAATCCAATAAGGCGACCAGTATACTTCGGAGTTACAACGAAGATCCGATTACAATGTCATGGACACGGTCGAGATTTCGTAGGTGGGTATGGCGATCGGATAAATCTACAACAAGAAAAAGACTATTTCGTCCATGCAGAACTCATATGAACTAATATGAACCCATTTACAGGCATAGCCCAGCTTATTGTGCTTGTCCGAGAGCCGAAAAATTAATCTCATTATTTCCATATATCTTAACATTTTTATAATATATTTTTTATTAAATTATACTTCCACAGCTGCTGTTATGTGACGTCTCAGTTCATTCATTGTTGTTGGTAACGGAGGCACATAAACAGAGTCTTTTATAAACCCCCCCCCCCCAATAAATAATCACAAACAGTCAGGCCTGATGACCTTGAAGGTCAGTAATGTAAGGCTGAATCATTTGGTCCAGTGCGACCGTTCAGTAATCCTTTGATTTAAATATTCCCGCACTTCCTTATGCCAGTGGCAGTGCCCTATCCTGTTGGCAAATGAAGTCTTTCGAATCAGTCTCCAACTGTGGCAAAAGTAAGTTCTCAAGCACATTGCGCTATGTGCTTCCTGTAATACTGTTCTCGACAAAAGCAAAATGGAACATAAACCTTTTCCCGTAAAACTGCACAAACCACATTAAATTTTGGAGAGTCCCTCTCATCTTGTACAGCTTCATGTGGTATTCGTTCGCAGCTTGTGGTCTAGTGGCTAGCGTTGCTGCCTCTGGATCATGGGGTTCAGGGTTCGATTCCCGACCGAGTTGGGGATTTTATCTGCCTGGGGACTGGGTGTTTGTGTTCATCATTAGTGACAGTGGCTACGTTGGACTGTGTAAAAAAATTGCAGTGTGTAAAAATTGGGACTTTGTACGAGTGCTTATGACCGCGCAGTTGAGCGCCCCACAAACCAAACATCATCATGTGCTTATTCCGTATCCCACATTCTCACATTGCGACGGTTCACCTTTCAATTTAAATGGAATGTTGTCTCGTCTCTAAACAATAAGCGTGGAAGAAAACTGTCATCCTCCGTGTTGTCAAGAACGAAATTATAGAACTCCACACGCTGTTGTTCGTCACCTTCAAGAAGAGTTTGCAGTAGCTGAATTTTGTATGGTTTCATGTTTAAACGTTGACGCAACACACGCCAGACAGAAATCGAGGGCACGTTGGACTGTCGAGCTGCACGGCGAACGGATTTCTGCGGACTCCTTGTGAAAATGTGGCGGATGCTTTCGACGTCTGTGTGAGACACTCGGGGACGGCCCGGTGATTTGCCTTTACACAAACTACCTGTTTCTCGGAGTTGTTGATGCCATCATCTAAAGCTCTATGTTGTAGGAGGATCCACGTCTTACCTAGCACGACTCTCACGCTGAACAGTTATTACTGACGCGCGCTGCGCAAACCGCTGGTTGGTTGAGAGATTGATTTCGGGGAGGGGACCAAGGGGCGCGGTCAGCGGTCCCGTCGGATTGGGGGAGGAGGGGGAAGGAAGTCGAACGTACCCTTTCAAAGCAACCATCCCGGCATTTGCGCAAATCGTAGAACACAAAACGCTTTCTGTGTCCAGACACCATTTTTACAGGAAAAAGAAATGGGGTACACTGCTGCTACCTAGCGGGAACCAAGTAAAACTCGAGAGTTCGCTCTTTCCAACAGTATGTTGTTCACGCGCTTATCTCAAATAACATAATAGTTACGATTTTTTTTTAAATCGGATGATTGTTTTTTATGCACCCATGTATTGGAGTCACAGGTAAGAGACTTTCAGATAAACGATCAAAATGTCCATTTCGAAACAGTTAAGCTTGTGTTTCAGTGCTTTAAAAGAGTTATCGATGCCAGTGAGGAACTGTTTTATTGTTCGGTAACTAGGAGCCAGAGAAGCTGCTCAAACAATGTTGCTTGCATTTTGCGATTTCTTGTTTTTGTGTTCATGGAGTGCTGTCTAAGAAGTCGATCACGTCAAAAAGTATTTGCAGATTCTTAGAGTCATCTTCGGAATATATCTTACGAAGCCAAGTCTACAGCTTTTTTTTTTTTGAAAGATAAGAGAAATCATCTTGTTGATGAAGCACTTTGATTTGCAAAGGACACACGGGAGAAGATGAGAATTGTTGTGGAAAAAGAACTATCACAGAGAAGGCTCTGACAGACTCTGCAACTAACATTTGCGATTTGCCGATGACATAGTAATTCTGAGATAGTCGATTAAGGACTAAGAAGAGCAGGCGAAAGGAATGGACAGTGCCTTGAAAAAAGCTTATAAGATGAACATCAATAAAAGTACAACTAAGGTTATAGAATGTAGTCGAATTAGACCAGGCCTTGCTGGTGCAATTAGATCAGTAAATAAGTTTCGCTATTTGGCTAGTGAAATAACTAATGATGGTCGAAGTAGAGAAGATCTAAAGCACACCCTGGCTAAAGCTAGAAAAGCATTTCTTCTTAAGGTGAATTTATTGACATTGTGGTGTCGATAGCTACGATGCCACGGCCTAGGTACAAGTTCTTAGGTTGGCACTACGACACCGACACCGACGACAACGCCCTCTAGTCGGCGCTGTGCAGCTCTACGACTGCCGCTACAGATTCTGTCCATTTCATTCCGAGTAGGCGACCAAGCAACATTGTTTCTATTTCCTAGTGGGTGATGGTTCAAATGGCTCTGACCACTATGCGACTTAACGTGTGAGGTCATCAGTCGCCTAGAACTAATTAAACCTAACTAACCTAAGGACATCACACACATCCATGCCCGAGGCAGGATTCCAACCTGCGACCGTAGCAGTCGCGCGGTTCCGGACTGCCTAGTGGGCGAGAATCTACAGATTTTGCCTTAGTAACTTCTAGCCGATGTTAGATTTGGTTGATGTACAGCTTCGCACCTACTTGCTCATCTCAGACAAAGTTACAATTTATGTATTCCAGTTATTGTGTTGCGATATAGTAAAACCATTTCTAATTGCAGTACCGAGAGTTCTACCTCACCTACCATTCAGTTATAGGAGCAAACTCACGCAGGGATAGAAAAGACATCTAATATAAATGTGTTAGGAAGTCTTTTCTCCAATGTAGCATTGCTCAGGATGAAAGGCAGACGATAAGCAGTTCAGACAAGGAGAGGTAAAAAGCTTTTGAATTACGATGATATAGAAATATGCCAAAATTTAGGTGGGTAGATCGAGTAAAGCCTCCTCGCACGAGACGAGAAAATGGACTTCGACGAAGAGCTGGTGACGTCACAACATGGAACTTCACGTTCCACTTCAATGCGAGCCGTGGAATAAAGAAACTGGCAAGACAGATTTTTGTCTCGTGGAGAGGAATGTGGCCAGTAAGACGCATCGTTTTACTTCACAAGCAGAACATAGGAACCACCATATTGTGTGATGTTAAACGTCGTATTTGGTGTTTTTTTTCACAAATTACATGGTATGAACATAAGCTGCTTGAAAGCATCAGAAAATTGATTTCTCGTAAGCGCGTCGTTTTAGCTAAAATGACAGGAAACTACGTATCGCTAAGTAAAGGCCTCATGTAGTGATGTTTTCAATGTTATAAATCGTATGCTACGGAAGTCTACCGTTTCAGTACTACAGCACACTATGATCTATCAAAGGGATACAACTTGTACATTAGATGTCAAATTGTAACATTTGTAGACAGTCTTCAGACAGTGTATGCTATATACTAGGCCCACTTTCTCCATCGAATTTATAGAGCAGATGACAGCGTCGTGAGCACTTGCAATGTGAAGAGAAAAGTGGCAGGTTTTCCCGTCCACGTCCTTTTGATTTCTGGGCGATTTTGGCTCTTTCTTATTCATTTAATAGAAGTAATATCTCAAAAATCATTGTATTTGTTGCAGTTCTTGTTGTAAAAGCCAACGAATGAAAATTTTCCGCAGTGGCCAGAAATCCTAACATGACTGCTAGTCTGTGTCTGAAAGCAGACACAAGTTATACGCAGGAAACTTTGGCTATTATGAAACTTTCTGTAAAATACATACACTCCTGGAAATGGAAAAAAAAGAACACATTGACACCGGTTGTCAGACCCCCCATACTTGCTCAGGACACTGCGAGAGGGCTGTACAAGCAATGATCACACGCACGGCACAGCGGACACACCAGGAACCGCGGTGTTGGCCGTCGAATGGCGCTAGCTGCGCAGCATTTGTGCACCGCCGCCGTCAGTGTCAGCCAGTTTGCCGTGGCATACGGAGCTCCATCGCAGTCTTTAACACTGGTAGCATGCCGCGACAGCATGGAAGTGAACCGTATGTGCAGTTGACGGACTTTGAGCGAGGGCATATAGTGGGCATGCGGGAGGCCGGGTGGACGTACCGCCGAATTGCTCAACACGTGGGGCGTGAGGTCTCCACAGTACATCGATGTTGTCGCCAGTGGTCGGCGGAAAGTGCACGTGCCCGTCGACCTGGGACCGGACCGCAGCGACGCACGGATGCACCTCAAGACCGTAGGATCCTACGCAGTGCCGTAGGGGACCGCACCGCCACTTCCCAGCAAATTAGGGACACTGTTGCTCCTGGGGTATCGGCGAGGACCATTCGCAACCGTCTCCATGAAGCTGGGCTACGGTCCCGCACACCGTTAGGCCGTCTTCCGCTCACGCCCCAACATTGTGCAGCCCGCCTCCAGTGGTGTCGCGACAGGCGTGAATGGAGGGACGAATGGATACGTGTCGTCTTCAGCGATGAGAGTCGCTTCTGCCTTGGTGCCAATGATGGTCGTATGCGTGTTTGGCGGCGTGCAGGTGAGCGCCACAGTCAGGACTGCATACGACCGAGGCACACAGGGCCAACACCTGGCATCATGGTGTGGGGAGCGATCTCCTACAATGGCCGTACACCTCTGGTGATCGTCGAGAGGACACTGAATAGTGCACGGTACATCCAAACCGTCATCGAACCCATCGTTCTACCATTCCTAGACCGGCAAGGGAACTTGCTGTTCCAACAGGACAATGCACGTCCGCATGTATCCCGTGCCACCCAACGTGCTCTAGAAGGTGTAAGTCAACTACCCTGGCCAGCAAGATCTCCGGATCTGTCCCCCATTGAGCATGTTTGGGACTGGATGAAGCGTCGTCTCACGCGGTCTGCACGTCCAGCACGAACGTTGGTCCAACTGAGGCGCCAGGTGGAAATGGCATGGCAAGCCGTTCCACAGGACTACATCCAGCATCTCTACGATCGTCTCCATGGGAGAATAGCAGCCTGCATTGCTGCGAAAGGTGGATATACACTGTACTAGTGCCAACATTGTGCATGCTCTGTTGCCTGTGTCTATGTGCCTGTGGTTCTGTCAGTGTGATCATGTGATGTATCTGACCCCAGGAATGTGTCAATAAAGTTTCCCCTTCCTGGGACAATGAATTCACGGTGTTCTTATTTCAATTTCCAGGAGTGTATGTCTGGTTTTATGGACTGGCTCTTGGTTATATATTTCCGGTAAAATTCTTTCAATGATGGTAAGCAGCTTCGGAAACATCGCCACTTCCATTCGAATGAATATTACGAAATGATTCCCTATCTCGAAAGCTATTTGATGAAATACGTCATTTCAGAGTTGTTGTTGTGGCTGCTGTTGCGGTCTTCGGTCCAAAGACTGCTTTGTTGCAGCTTTCTATGTTACTCTATCCTGTGCAAGCTTCTTCATCTCCGAGTAACTACTGCAGCCTACATCCTTCTGAATCTGCTTACTGTATTCATCTCTTGGTCTCCCTCTAAGATTTTTACCCTCCCGCGCTTCCCTCCGGTACTAAATTGGTGATCTATTGATGCCTCAGAACGTGTCCTACCAACCGATCCCTTCTTCTAGTCAAGTTGTGCCACAAATTCCTCTTCTCCCAATTTCTACTGAGTACCTCTTCATTAGTAACGTGATCCTCGCATGTAATCTTCAGCATTCTTCTGTGGCACCACCTTTCAAAAAATTGTATGCTCTTCTTGTCTAAACTGTTTATCGTCAAATTTTCACATCCATACATGGCTACACACCATACAATCACTCTCAGAAAACAAATTTCTCTTCCTTGTTGCCATCGCCAGTCTACATTTTATATCCTCTCTACTTCGATCACCACGTTATTTTGCTGCCCAAATAACAAAATTTATCTAGTACTTTAAGTGTCTCATTTCCCATCCCATTCCCTCAGCATCACCTAATTTAATTCAACAACATTCCGTTGATCTCGTTTTACTTTTACTTTTACTCAGAGTCTTGACAGTCAATGAAATATCGAGAATATGAGTGCTAGGCATAACCAAACTGACATTAGGCACCACACGTTAACTGTATTGAATTTAAAACCGGACATGGTATGAAAATTCAGTTGAGTTAACCAATAACTTCTACTTGTGTATACGTCAGAGCGTTGTACAGCGTAATGTGCTCCTCTACTAGCAATTCGGTGTTCAAGCCACTGGCGAGTCAAAAGTCTTCGCGACTTTCTCTGCTCTACTCCGACAATCGCCAGCAGAGTTAATGCAGCTACTTTACCCGCGCCTATTTTCGTAAGGAATTTGTGTGGGCTGCGTGCCAAATAAAGCCGACAACGGGCGGTGGAGAGCGCTGAGATCGCAAATCACGTTAACCAGCTCGTCCGGCCGGCCAGTGTGGCAGAGCGGTTCTAGGCGCTACAATCTGGAACCGTGCGACCGCTACGGCCGCAAGTTCGAATCCTGCCTCGGACGTGGATGTGTGTGATGTCCTGAGGTTAGCTAGTTTTAAGTAGTTCTAAGTCTAGGGGACTGATGACCTCAGATGACGCATAGTGCTCAGAGCCAGCTCGTTCCCAACAACTCTCTCTCTCTCTCTCGTGATGTCGGATGTCCTGTCCGCGTCCATGTCAGTGTTTGCTGCCTCGTCCCGTGTGAGGACGGCTTAATTAATGGGGAGATACCAAACCGAACTGGGGACAAAATAAATTTCAAGCACAATTTGACTAAAGGAACTGGTAGGTTGGTAGGACGCTTCGTGTGGAAGGAACTGTGCAGAGTGAAAATTGTAGAGGGAGAACAAAGCATAAAAAAGTAAAGTAACCAGGTTCAAAGTCTTCCTAGAAATACAACCCTGGCTGATCGGTAAGTACGCCAGTAAAAATGCGGGTAAATAAGTAAGTGTGGGCTGTGTCGTGGCGGCAGCGAGCCAGGGCGCGGGGCGCTGTCGTGAGCAGCGGCCGTCCGGCGCGGCCCGGCGAGTGGTGGCAGTCGTAAAGGCTGCCCTCTTCCGCCCGTAAAGCCGCGAGGGGCGCTTCCTGCAGCTTGTGGGATCGGGCGCCGCCCCCGGCCTCAGAGCTTAGTATCACTCTCCGCTGCCTGCATCACCTACGGCACAGTTTTCATCGCTACTCAGTAGCACGAGTCAACGCGACAACAGTGACTGCAACAGCACGTTTTTGCTCTAAGCCCTGAAGTATTCAATAAGAATTCCCAAAGGCGGAAGAAACATTAAACACCAAACGGAACCACAGTATTTCACGGAATGTGGGCACTTATCGTTCTAGAGCGGGGGTGTTCACTATCTGCTCATCCGCCCTGGCTCGAGTTAAAAAAAAAAAAAAAAAGTTTCAAATGGCTCTGAGCAGTAAGGGCCTTAACATCTATGGTCATCAGTCCTCTAGAACTTAGAACTACTTAAACCAAACTAACCTACAGACATCACACACATCCATGCCCGAGGCAGGATTCGAACCTGCGACCGTAGCAGCCGCGCGGTTCCGGACTGAGCGCCTAGAACCGCTAGACCACCGCGGCCGGCGGCTCGCTCTCACACGTCACAGTGTGCAACCGGCCAGCTCACGGCGAGTGATGCAAGGGGAACAGGAGGGGAGGGGAGGGGAGGGGAGGGGGAGGAGAAGCAATCAGAACAAATCAGCTCGGCAGGAGAAACTGTGGTCAACGAGTCTTTTCTACTGCCACAAATATTTTTCAGGGATCTGCCGCTTTACAGTTGCTAATTAATGCCTTTCGTGGCAAATTTATTTCCGAAAGCTGTTGCTTCGATGAGATATGGCAGTGAAATAAAAGCTATATTTCTTTTATTTGACGAGGCAGAGAAGGTGCGTAAGCTAACTACGAACATGGTATTTTTTTTACGACTGATGCAGCCTTATGCTGAATGCAGTAAGGTAACGCGCGATTTGTGGCGCCCTGAAAATATTCTAAGTTGGCGTGGCCTCAGAGGCCGCTCGGCCAGCCGGGGTCCGGCAGCAAACACTTGTTGCCGAACGAGAGGGGTAGCCCCAGCGCATCGTCCAGCCGCGTGGCTGGGAATTCCATTGTGACGCTGTGTTGATGAAGGAGACACGCCGGGAGTGCCAAAGATGGCGGACTTTGTCAAACCTTAATGGCAGACATTTCATAGTTCGTATGGAAATTAACAGTCGCCAGATGAATCATGATACCTCAAAAAGAAACATGTACATTACTATTATTTGCACGACGATTCTGATGGTGTAATCAGATTTTCAATATTTTATTACTTTAAAGTTTAGTATCTGACGATAAATTATAGAAGTAACAACGCAGCAACGAATTTCCAAAATCTAAATGGTTCCTCCTATTTCGTCGATCTACGGCTCTGTAGAAAACTATTAGTGTAAACCTAAAAAAATGGTTCAAATGGCTCTGAGCACTATGGGACATCAGTCCCCTAGAACTTAGAACTACTTAAACCTAACTAACCTAAGGACATCACACACATCCATGCCCGAGGCAGGATTCGATCCTGCGACCGTAGCGGTCACGCGGTCCCAGACTGAAGCGCCTATAACCGCTCGGCTTCACCGGCCGGCTGAAAACCTAACTTGGTATGAATTACAGGCGTGTAACTTAAATAGTACATGAATTATTGGAAGTCAAAATGGCCGATTACTATCGATCGCGTCAGGCCATAAGTACTCCACAGCGAGACGAAAAAACGGTAGCAGCCTGCTTGTAAATATATTTATTCATCTATGTCTTTGTTTATATACGATATCTACTAGTCATGAAGAAATTGGTTAAATATTTACTGTGTTTTAGAAAGCACAGATATATTAGGCTACTGGCCTACCTTTCGTTGCTATTCCTTTGATATATGTTTATTTAATTTGTTAATGAATCTAGTAATGTGTGTTCGAGCGTGTTTATGATCCAGCCGTAGGAATATTCATTTAATTTCAAGTATTTAAATGTAGATCCAGTATTTCGAATCTATTTCAGAATGTTGTGAGTGTACGCTGGGGAGCGCTCTAGCCAATAATAGCGCTCGTTAATGGTGAGACTGTATGGAAGTGGGGGAGGAGGAGAGCTTTCCGGAGAGGACACGAGGTAGTGCGGAGAGTACGGAGTTCTGGAGAGGACGGCACGGGACACTGGAAGTGCTGGACGCGACGGCGCGACGGAGGCACAGTCGCGAGGGAGACTTGGAGTGTGGAGCGGTTTGCGCATGGTAGCGGCAGGTAGAAAAACTTCGGAGTGCTCGCTTGTGCACTTGTGAGATTTCTGTGGCTTCTACAGTGAAGACGTGGTGTGCGTTTAGAAGTGAATATCTCGCGAGGTTTGCGATGAAATGTTTACATAACAAACTGTGACTGTATTGTCCACGCCATTAGCTGCGTGAGCGTCTGACCGCTATGCAGTGGGCCCGGATTCGATTACCTGCCGGGTCGGAGATTTTCTCGGCTCGGGAACTGACTGTTTTGAGTGTCCTCATCATTTCATTATCGTCGGCTGGCATGTCTCACGACGTGACGTGAACTGAAATGACTTGCAGCTCGTCGGCCGTACTTCCCCAGGTGTGGACTGCAGGCCATCAACGTCATATGATCATTCATTCAGTGACTGTATTGTGGTATTGTGTTCCGAATACAAGCATCAAATATAGGACGTTGTGGAGATGGAGACTTACACTGTCCAGAAAAGTAACTGCCTTCGCAATTTGACTGCCACGATAAGAAAATGTCATTTGTAACCAAAATCCTAACATTAGATACACCTCTAGACGAGTTTGTTGCTCAGTTGATTATTTACCTCGCATCGTACTAGTCTACGGGCGGGCGGTACGGGTCAGTTAAAACAATTGCTACACGACCAGCTTACTTAGTCGATAAATACACTATCTGTTCAAAACAGTCCGGACACCCACATATAACGCGGAACTGACCACTAGATGTCATCAGAGGCGGACCGACAGTATAAATGGAGGCAACGAGTATTGTGTCGCCAATAAAGAAGCGCTGACAGCGGAATGGTTCGGTTGGTGGCTTCGAACGTGGACTAGTCATCGGATCTTACCTGAGTAACAAATTCATTAGGGCATCTGAGCCCTTCTAAAGCTGCCCAAGTCGATTTTTGATTATGTGATTGTGAAGTGGAAACGCGAATAACAACCACATCTAAAACACAACTAGGCAGACGTCTTGTAGTGACGGACAGGTGCCGCCAAGCACAGCGAAGGGTAGTTGCAAACATTCGCATGACATCAATAAAAGGAATCACTCTTGAGTTCTCGATGCTATTCCAGAATGCTGCCAGCAGTGCAACTAGTACAATGGCTGTCCATAGGGAGCGAAGAAATTTAAGGAACAATGACCGAGAAGCTCCTCATGAGTCATACATTTCTGTTCTCAGTTTGAAGCAACGTCTGAGGTGGTGTAAACAGAGACGTCACCGGAGACTGGATGCAAGCGAGTGATTTGTACTGATTAATCACGACGTACCTTGTGGCAATCCGAAGGGAGGGTTTGAGTTAGGCGCATGCCTGGAGAATTTCATCTGTCGTAACGGACAGTGCCAATAGCGAAGTACGGAGGAGGCGATGTTACGTAAAGGAGGTGTTTTTCGTGTTTAGAGTGTGATATTATTATTGTGCTTAAGAAAGGCTAAATATGAGAGGCTAGGAATACATACTACAGCATTTTGGACTGATGTAGCAGAGGGACACTTCGGAGATAACGATTCGTTGCATCAGCACCGTGCCATAAAACATCACCTGTGACGTCATGGTTTGAAAACGATAACATTCCTGAAATCGGTAAGCCCAACCTGAGTCCCGACCCGAACCCAATGGAACATCTTTGGAATGAGATATAACGTCAACTTCGCATCAAACCCCAGCGTTTAACATGACTACCTTGTCTGGTTTCGGCTCTGCGCTGCCACGTAAATTCACGTAAATTCAGACACCTCATTGAAAGTTTCCCCAGCAGAATTCGAGCCGTCGTAAAGACGAAGATAGAAACACCCCATGTTACTGTTCGCTAATAGGTATGCGGATACGTTTGACCGTATAGCGTAATCTAACGGAATAATTGTTCACTGTTATGCCTACCGCGCACGACCTGAGCTGAGAAATTCTCTTTACTCAAGGAAATATGTATCAGACCTAAACTTAACCCAACCTCTCTGCCGGAGAAACTAACGTTAAATTTATCAAATAGTTCAAATGGCTCTAAGCACTATGGGACTTAACATCTGAGGTCATCAGTCCCCTAGAACGTAGAACTACTTAAACCTAACTAACCTAAGGACAAGACACACATCGATGTCCGAGGCAGGATTCGAACCTGCGACCGTAGCGGTCGCGCGGTTCCAGACTGTAGCGCCTAGAACCGCTCGGCCGTTAAATTTGTCCCATTAAAGTTAGCCTTCGGTATTGGTGCACAATGGGGACGTACTCAGTATCACTTTAGATACCGGTAACGAAAACCCATTCCGAACTGCCATCAAAGCTCTTTATTATGACATTCAAAACCGTTAAATCTCCTCTGCATGCACTGACTGCCTTGTTACTTGAATCATAAGATATGAAATCTCGGCAGATGTCTGCGACTATTCTGTTTTGCAATTAAATAATTACAAGAAAGAATCGATCGTACAATCATTTCTCTGTCATCTTTCCCGCTTAATTATCAGAATCTGTGGTACACTGAAAAATCAGCACAAATATTTAAATGAAAACTATGAATAAAAAAGTAATGTTCACTTTATGGATAAAGAACCTTTCATAAACTTCAAGAAAATAAAATATTAATACACCCAGCTTCTTATATGAGACATAACCCAATAAATACGATACTGTTAGAAATTTCAACATAAACGAACTTGTGTTTCTAACTGGCTTTCTGTGGCACGAGGGTCAGAAGAAAGACTGAGCGTCCACCAGAGGGCTGTTGATATGACACTCGCCACGTATAAAAACAATTCAGAAATGGAAAGTAAATACTGTTGAATAACATCCTTACGTACGGATGAAAGACGAGAGGAAAATTCGTGGAAAGTATAAACGTAAAACTCAAAGCAGAAGTACAAAGTAGCCAGTCGGGGGGGTGGCATAAGCTGCGCAAGATAAACTACTGAATAACCACAAATAAAGGAATTTATCCTCAATCTAAAATCAGATATACTACAGAGTATTTTCACCTTTGGTAATAGCAATAATTATAATTTTCAGAGTAGTTTTGAAGTGTGTAGACTCAGAGATTTGACGTTCGATGGCCCAGACCGTAAGACAGGTTACTAGTTTGTTTGTACGCATTTCTTCAAAAAATTCAGGTAAATCAACTCCTTAATAGACTATACTTCCCAGAGTCGAAGCTGGAAACTGGTTTCTGTCAGGCAATACTGTCACCGTCTGCGCTAATATCTCCAGAGCTATGGTTAACGCATACTCATGCAGGTGTGAAATCCATACTACAGTATGATTATAAATGCTTCTCACGACTAAACTATTCAGTCGATTGTGGTGACTTTTGGTATGAAGATAATTTGAACGCTGAGAAAGAACCTAGGCTACTTTGAAAGCGTGTAGTGACTTAAAGACTGTAACGCGAATAAAGAAAAAAATTACTCTTTTAAAAAGCTATTTACTATTTGACTTTTGATCTTAATAACATTTGTGAAAATGCTTTTATTGGATGATATAAATACGATTCAACGTAATCAGTATAATACTTATATATCCTCAACGTGTGAAATCCATTCTTCCGAACTAATGTGTTGCGGCCACAGTGGAGAATGGCAAAACAGAGGCACGCCGGCAACCGAGGCGTTGCGAAGTAGGCAGGAACAGATAGCCTTGCTGACAGCAGCAGTCTACCAACAGGCTGACGCAAGGGCGCACACAGACCGAGCGCCGAGCGAAGCGTGGAGAGTGCTGAGTAAGGGAAGTGAGGCCAGCACGCTAAGTTACGCTGCAATATACTGCAGGAGTAATAACAAGAAGCTGCCGCCGAGGATAAAAAATGTCCTCCTGCCGGATATAAATAGTGGAGCGCCGGCAGCAACTGACAGAAGCCATCAGGAAACAGTTGGGATCTGAGGGCGGACTTGGTCGGTGTCCGAATATTCAATCTTTGTAGGTGACGATTCCGGAAGTCTGTTCCAGCTCGCAGGAGTCATCCGTTCGCCGCCAGATGTCAGCTTCAGCTCTGGAGGTCGGCCCGAGTTCGGTCGGCACCATGGCTGACTAACTACAGCGAGAACTTCCAGCAGGACCGGCCGCAGCGCGGTCATGGGCACAGGCGCCGCCGGGGACTGACGCCCGGACTTCACGGCAACCCGGCCACACGGCGCGTGGTCCGTCCATGACGGGACCTCGCGGACATCGCGAGTGACGGCTTCCGAGGCGGCGGTGCAGCAGGCGGCGGCAGCTGACCTCACGGCGACGAGTTCATCTCAACCACAGGGCACATTGTGCGCATTGTCGTAGAATCTACACAGCAGCAGCCAGGCGGATGGATCCGCAGGGCTGGGCAGCGACGACGAGGGAGAAATTGTAAGGAAAGTTCAATAAATAATTGTAAAACTCCACGCTGTCTCAGTTTTTGGCGCAGCCACTGTGTCTGCTGCTAACAAGTGGATCAGAAGGCGTAACAAATGTTATAAACCCTAATATTATGAAGCCTGTTACGTTTTCCAGAATAAACTACTGAACTGATATCGATTAAATTTTGTATGAACCCTGAGGAGGAACACAGGTGGTACACGTTGTATAATATACAGATACTTTAAAACCACTATGCTTAGATGCGCAATCCTGTCCACACCCCCCGGAACCACTGCTCGGTAGCATTGCTGTGCGTGCAGTGGGTCTGTTACACCAGTCGGCAAAGATGTAGAGCGAAGATCGATAGTAGCGCTGGATCAAGCTCGCCTATCTGGAGAGAGACCAAAGACACACTCACAAGCAACATATCGCCAATGCCCTCTCGACCGCAAGTATTAGGCCGGCGCCGCTGATCAGAGGTCCTCAGTCACTAGCTCGGTCATTCAGTCACTAGCTCAGTCACTAGCTCACTGACTCAGATTAAATCACTGACTACTCCAGTTTGGCATCTGCCTTTCATTCGAGAAGTGTATATATCCTTCACTTACAGGATTGTTATTTTAAATCCTTGAAGAGTTAAAACAACGCAGGTAATGCAGTACATTTGTAGTGAAGCAAAATACTGTGTTTTATCTTAATCGATATGTTTGCTCGAGTTTCTACCTCTTTAGCAGAACTTTCCCGTCTTCCTGGTCGAGTAAAGGAGGGTGCTCCACGCCCGTGTCGGTCTCACCGCGGACTTCTAATACTGAGCCACACATAATTGATTTCATTAAAGTGTACGGGCCTGAAGATGGCGTTGATGCAACTAGTAGCCAAGTAAATATAAAATCGTAAGTATAGCTGGAGGTGATTCATTTTTAATAAAAAAGATTATACCAGCTGTGTCCCTCCAACATACAATTCAAATATGTATGTACGAAGACTCAAAAGAAATGGAAGTTTGATCACGCTTAATCTGGTTAAACCAATGTCTTACTCGATCACGGATGACGAAGGGTCACCATAAACAGCATCGAATGTCGCATTTATTTAGTCACATGTTTTTTCCCTCGCAAAAGCGAAAAGCAAATCACTGAACGACATTACAGTTCTTCAATCTTGAACATCGGATCACACAACAGTATGGCTGTCATGTCCAAAGTGGAGAATGACTCTGAGGAATTCTTGTTTCAACGTCGTCTGTCAGATGGCAACAGACCGCGGTAACACAAAGATCTGATTTCGGACACGGCGACTCACTGAACCGCCCTGTACACAATATCTCTACACTATCGACCATTTACTGCTCGTACTACGGTGTGGCCATGATGTAATGCGAGTAGGACGACCACGTAACGAGGCTGCGGCGATTAGCTGGCAGGCTCCCGCTGTGAGACATGAAACTTAAACGACCTGGAACTGTCAGGAGCCTGCACTGCTGGCCACGTGGAGCAACCATTCACTGTGAGGAATGACAACCTGTACAAGACAGTAAGCTGGGTCTGCGCATTCCATGAGGGATTTTCAAGCTACGACAAATTTTTCATTAGCGTTAACTACACTACTGGCCATTAAAAATGCTACACCAAAAAGAAGTGCAGATGATAAACGGGTATTCATTGGACAAATATATTATACTAGAACTGACATGTGATTACATTTTCACGAAATTTGGGTGCATAGATCCTGAGAAATCAGTACCCAGAACAACCACCTCTGGCCGTAATAATGGCATTGATACGCCTGGGAATTGAGTCAAACAGAGCTTGGATGGCGTGTAAAGGTATAGCTGCCCATGCAGCTTCAACACTATACCACAGTTCATCAAGGGTAGTGACTGGCGTATTGTGACGAGCCAGTTGCTCGGCCACCATTGACCAGACTTTTCAATTGGTGAGAGATCTCGAGAATGTGCTGGCCAGGGCAGCAGTCGAACGTTTTCTGTTTCCAGAAAGGCCCGTACAGGACCTGCAATATGCGGTGGTGCTTTATCCTGCTGAAATGTAGGGTTTCACAGGGATCGAATGAATGGTAGAGCCACGGGTCGTAACACATCTGAAATGTAACGTCCAATGTTCAAAGTGCCGTCAATGCTAACAAGAGGTGACCGAGACGTGTGACCAATGGCACCCCACACCATTACGCCGGGAGATACGCCAGTATCGCGATGACGAATACACGCTTCCAATGTGCGTTCACCGCGATGTCGCAAAACACGGATGCGACCATCATGATGCTGTAAACAGGACCTGGATTCATCTAAAAAAATGACATTTTGCCATTCGTACACCCAGGTTCGTCGTTGAGTACACCATGGCAGGCTCTCCTTCCTGTATGTGATGCAGCTCAAGGGTAACTGCAGCCATGGTCTCCGAGCTGACAGTCCATGCTGCTGCAAACGTCGTCGAACTGTTCGTGCAGATGGTTGTCGTCCTCCAAACGTCCCCATCTGTTGACTCAGGGATCGAGACGTGGCTGCGCGATCCGTTACAGCCATGCGGATAAGATGCCTGTCGTCTCGACTGCTAGTGATACGATGCCGTTGGGATCCAGCACGGCGTTCCATATTACCCTCCTGAATCCACCGATTCCATATTCTGCTAAGTCATTGGATCTCGACCAACGCTAGCAGCAATGTCGCGATACGATAAACCACAATTGCGATAGGCTACAGTCTGACCTTTACCAAAGTCGGAAACGTGATGGTACGCATTTCTTCTCCTTACACGACGCATCACAACAACGTTTCTCCGGGCAACGCCGGTCACCTGCTGTTTGTGTATGAGAAATCGGTTGGAAACTTTAGTCACGTCAGCAAGTTGTAGGTGTCGCCACCGGCGCCAACCTTGTGTGAATGCTCTGAAAAGCTAATCATTTGCATATCACAGCATGTTCTTCCTGTGGGTTAAATTTCGCGTCTGTATCACGTCATCTTCGTGGTGTTGCAATTTTAATGGCCAGTAGTGTATGTCACTACTTCGTTTGTAAATGCAAATATAGAGGGGTTGGACAAAAACATCTCTAAAACCACAAGACATTCGCATGCCCAATATGCTGCAGGAAAACTGTTGGCAATTAAAACAGCGTCCAGTCGTCTCAGAATCGACAAATACACACGTCTTGTACGGTTTTCAAAATCATTTTATATCACTCTTTCTGCAAAAGAGAGGCAGGTTCAGGTATCTAGCGACCACGTATCGTTCTCTCCAAAGTGGATCATAAAGGCTCAATAATATTCAAATCAGGAGACTGTGGTGAGCTGGGGATATGCGACAATTCATTCTCGTGCTCACAAAACCAGGCTTGGCTTTGTGAACAAAACCCCTGTTGTCGTGACAATTGAGGAAAAAATATTGTACTAAAGGATGTACTTGATTAGCCAAAATGATCACATAATCCTTGGCAGTAACGCCATCTTGCAGAGTAACAATTGTGCCGTCGATACCCTGCAATGGCTGCCCGAATCATCACCAAACGCACACCATGTTTCACTCATTGGGTGCAAGCAGTCTGCATCGTAGGCATGGGATGGTGAGTCTCACACTAATCTTCGCCAGAAGTTGGAAACAGTTTGAAACAAGACTCATCTGACGAAATGAATTACTTCTGTTGCTTTACAGCACACGTTTTATGGCTTCGGCACTACGCTTTTCTGTTGCTGTAGTTTACACCATTGATGTGTGGTTTTGGAATTCCAGCTCGCCTTGCAATTCCCGTCTTATGGAGCTCCCTTCGTGTTATTTTGGCGCTGACAGCGTTCGCGAGAGCGAGATTCAGTTCCACAGTGACTTTGGTAACTGTATCCTCTTATGTTTCGGCACAATCCCCTTCAATGACGTTATGTCACGATCACTCATAACACACTTTCGCCCACATTGTGACGTAGTAGATGATAACATTTTGAGGAATCAGACTTATTTGCACAAATTTTCTGGTCTTTACCAGGTTTCGGCTAAATTAATCTAGCCTTCTTCAGAAGCATAAAATTACTATAACGTGCCAGTCAACATTAAAATTAAAACCTATAGTACCGTGGTACCATGTCGAATAAAACCACTTAGCTGAAGTCCAGCTCCGGCATCTCTTCACCACAGCAGCAACTAACCGTTGCACGCGGAATTGCACTGAGCACATATTACCTCGTGCGCCTGGGGATGCGGAGATTCAAGGCTGTATATCATTGGCTGTCTGTATATCACGTGTTGGGAACTGATAACCGTAATTGCAAGAAACTAGGCATTATGTAGATGACGTCCCTATGTGTATTAACTATATGCAAATTGTATTAAATTAGTCGGGTATATAAAGTTTAAGGATAACCTTTACGAGCCGGCCGCGGTGGTCTCGCGGTTCTAGGCGTTCAGTCCGGAGCCGTGCGACTGCTACGGTCGCAGGTTCGAATCCTGCCTCGGGCATGGATGTGTGTGATGTCCTTAGGTTAGTTAGGTTTAAGTAGTTCTACGTTCTAGGGGACTAATGACCACAGCAGTTGAGTCCCATAGTGCTCTGAGCCATTTGAACCATTTTTTAGCCTTTACGACTTTAAGCACACACGGTTATGGTGTGAAGTATTTCCACCGAAATTGCTTAATAGCGAGGACCTTACTTGTCTCACTTATTTAAAACCTTAATCATTATCTATAATTCAACTAGGGTGGAATTTAGCCAAAACCTGGTAAAGTTCAGAAAATTTGTGCAACTGAAGCTGCTTCCTCAAAATATTAGTCTATCACAGTTGATGACGGGGCTGTAGTATGCTAAAAATTCGTAGTAGATGTTTTTCCGATTTCTCTGTATGCGTTATAAATCTTGGATACGTTGCCTCTTAAAACACCAAACTCTTTGACTACTTTCATTACGGAAGCATCCACCATACAAGCTCCAACAATTTTCCCACTTTCGAATTCACTTAGCTCCTACAAAATGCACTCACAAGTACATAAAACGGTTTTCTGAGCGCGACTGACACAGCATATTGAGGATATTACCCAGGTGTCATTCGTGCTCAGATTTAACAGCGTCACTTGCAGTTTTGACTATCATCTGCATTTATGTTCGAGAAAGCATTTATCGTGGTGTTTGCATATCCCTGACCAACCCCTGCACCTATTACACAAAATTCGTAAACACTGCTGCATAATCAAAACGCGACATACTTAAACTTTTATAAGGTATATTGGGTTGCTATTTAGTCTAAAATGACATATTCAGAGCCGTTAATATACTGATGCGAAACCTATAGAAGAGAACGATCGTGGGAGCAGGACTCTTGAAGGGAGGAACGAAGTGTCATCCAGTTCGAGTGGAGTAAACGTCCACTGTATAAAAATGTGAATGTGAACTATCCAAGGGCTACAGTCGGGAAAAATGTATATAAAACTGGACTACAGACTGTGTGATGTCAAGTACTTAAAGGACGTTGAGATTTCGCTAACGAGTTCTGAGCTGTAAATAGAGGACGAAAGTTGCTTCGTAACAGCACCTTCTGGTGAATAACGAAGAGTATTTAATTACTGTTGCATACTTTTATGAGGTCATAGTAAATCTAACTGCTTTGCGCTTTCTTCTGCTTAATAACGAATTCCGCGATTGCAATTATATATTAGGCTTTGCAATTAGATGTGATGAGAAAATTTGTCCTTTTGTGAGTAACTGGTAATACTAGACATATCTTACTATTTCTTCCTGTTGTTGTTGTGGTCTTCACTCCAAGGACTGGTTTCATGCAGCTCTCCATGCTTCTCTATCTTGCCCAAACTTCTTCATCTCCGAGTAACTACTGCAACCTACATCATTCTGTATCTGCTTAGTGTATTCATCTTTTGATCTCCCTCTACGATTTTTACGCACCGCTTTCCCTCTAATACTAAATTGCTGATCCCTTGATGTCTCAGAACGTATCTTACCAACCAATCCCTTCTTCTAGTAAATTTGTGCCACAAATTCTTCTCGCCCCCCCCCCCAACCCCAATTCTATTCAGTACCTCCTCATTAGTCACGTGATATACGCATCTAATCTTCAGCATTCTTCTGCAGCACCACGTATCAGAAAATATTCTCTTCATGTCTACACTGTTTATCGTCCATGTTTCACTTCCATACGTGGCTAACCCCCCATACAAATACTTTCAGATAAGTCTTCCTGATACTTAAATCTACACTCGATGTCAACAAATTTCTCTATTTCAGAAATGCTTTCCTCGTCGTCGCCAGTCTATAATTTATATCCTCTCTACTCCGACAATCATCAGTTATTTTTCTGCCTAAATAGCAAATCTCATCTACTACTTTAAGTGTCCTAATCTAAGTCCTACACTGCTCAAAATTTTTTGCAATTTTCAGAAAAGCTGTTTTATTCAAGCTAATTTTACGCCTAAGAGTGGTAAAGTAATTCCAGAACAGTTCTTGTTGATTTGGTTCCGCAGCTTTATTAAATATTAGAAATGGCGTATTGTAATACTTGAAGCCGCTGTATAACTTATTTTTAGTTAGACGGCCAGTTTCGGTCCGAGACCATTTTCCAGTTGTAGAACGTTGCGTGCACAGGACAATTTTCATGTAGACAAGATGTTTGAAATTGTAGTAAAATACAAGCAATACTTACAAATTATTTATAAATATTTTATTTTTTAATTTGTTTTAATATATGTACAACAACTACTATGTAACAAATTTGTAACTATTGTTTGTATTTTATTACAATTTTCACTGGTAATTTTTGCATGGAAGTTGTTCTGCATTCATAACGTTCTACAAGTGTTAGAGAATGGTCTGTGACCGAAATCAGTCGTACAATTAATACTAATTTTTACTGCAGCATAATGTGTTACAATATGTCATTTAGAAAACCACACACTTAATGTTAATTCACGTGAATTCGACAAAGACGTCACGCCATCTTTTTACTATCATCGAACGAGAAAGACACATACAAATTGGCCTGAAAAAAAAAAAACAGGGTATAGGAACCTACTACACACGCGCCCATTTGTCGGCCGAGCGATCAAATGACTCTCTACTGAATTAAAGAAAACCTGAAAGCACACAACCAGGTACCTCAAGAATATACAGGTGAAACAATAAAACGGTTACGTTTAATAACAGAACAAAATTATTTTGAATTCAACTGAGAGTACCACATGCAACGAGGTTTAACCATTGGTTCACCTATTTCAGGAACATTAGCCAACATTTTTATGAAGCTGATATAAAACTGAAGGAATAATAACAAAGAAAAGGTGAAATATTATCTACTTGTAGACGTACATGGATGACATAATACGCACGGCCGATGAACCTGAAAATACAACTCTACAATGATATAAATACTGTACACAAAAACAAATGACATTATCTTAAATGCAACATCACACCATCCTCAGAATCAGAAACAGGCTGCAGTCAGATACATGTTAAACAGACCGAACACTCCTGACTGCCAGAAAGGCTTGGCCATTACAAAAAAGCATTGAAATGCACACAAAGAAACAATGGTAGACAAACTAAACAGAAAAATGAGGACACAAATAATGAAAAAACTAACCAAACCACGTCAACACATACAACCTGTACTACCACAAAAAATGGCATACAGTGACCTACCACAACAATTCATGCATGAAATAGGTAATATATTAAAAAAGGGCAGAAACATTGCTTACAAAACAAATGCCAAAGCGCATGCCAAAACTGAAATCAAAACCACAAAGATACCAACAATCTGATATCCATCAGCGCAGTTGCAGAGGTCGTGAAAACATATACATACATTGGGATGCCTGGCAGAGCATTTGTCACAAGATATAAAGAACACTGAATATGGTAGAAACCATTCAGCATCTGCAGACCGTCTAAAACAGGAAAACCGCATACCAAGCAATACTTAAAAAGATATGAACCACCATAAGACTCAGTAAAGATAGACATCACACCGTTTCCAAGAAAATTTACACACACGCAAAGCATTTATACAGAATCAATATTTGCTCAGTGATCAAATAAATATTGGAAAGTAGACACCATATAAAATAATTGAAGAAATCACATGAAAAAGAATAGATTATTTTCCATCTTTCACCCTCTCCCGAGACAACAAAAGACATGGAAGAGCAGTTGAACGGAATGGACAGTGTCTTGAAAGGAGGGTATAAGATGAACATCAACAAAAACAAAACGAGGATAATGGAATGTAGTCGAATTAAGTTGGGTGATGCTGAGGGAATTAGATTAGGAAATGAGACACTTAAAGTAGTAAAGGAGTTTTGCTATTTGGGGAGCAAAATAACTGATGATGGTCGAATTAGAGAGGATATAAAATGTAGACTGGCAATGGCAAGGAAAACGTTTCTGAAGAAGAGAAATTTTTTAACATCGAGTATAGATTTAAGTGTTAGGAAGTATTTTCTGAAAGTATTTGTATGGAGTGTAGCCATGTATGGAAGTGAAACATGGACGATTAATAGTTTGGATAAGAAGAGAATAGAAGCTTTCGAAATGTGGTGCTACAGAAGAATGCTGAAGGTTAGATGGATAGATCACATAACTAATGATGAGGTACTGAATAGGATTGGGGACGAGTTTGTGACCCAACTTGACTAGAAGAATGGATCGGTCGGTAGGAAATGTTCTGAGGCATCAAGGGATCACCAATTTAGTATTGGAGCGCAGTGTGGAGGGTAAAAATCGTAGAGGGAGACCAAGAGATAAATACACTAAGCAGATACAGAAGCATGTAGCTTGCAGTGCGTACTGGGAGAAGAAGAAGCTTGCACAGGATAGAGTAGCATGGAGAGCTCCATCAAACCAATCTCAGGACTGAAGACTACAACAACAACAACAACAACAACAACGCTCTCCCTCTCACACCTCCCCCCTCCAAATTCATTCACTTCCTTCTTTTTCCTCAATTTTTCCTCCAAGCACTCACCATCACACTACTATGTATTTACATTCACATATCTTTGCTTTTCCCTCCCCCACCTATTCACAAAGAAACTTCATCACTACTCCTTCATTACTCTTACAAGCTATATAACTACACAACAACATAAGTAAACAAGGTAACACACACACTACTGATAAGCAAAAACATTATGGGCGGCCGCTGTGGCTGAGCGGTTCTAGGCGCTTCAGTCCGGAACCATGCGGCTGCCACGGTTGCAGGTTCGAATCCTGCCTCTTGCATGAATGTGTGTGATGTCCTTAGGTTAGTTAGGTTTATGTAGTTTTAAGTCTAGGGGACTGATGACCTCAGATGTTAAGTCCCATAGAGCTCAGAGCCATTTGAACCAGAACATTATGACCACTGCTCGCTGCGACGTTGGACGCCGCTGGTGGCTTTGCAGGCACGTGACGCGGTAACAAAAGTACGTAAGCGGAGCAGACAAGGACGGAGGATCATCCTAGAGAACAAATGAGCTGCAAGTGGGGAAATCCATTGAGATAAGCGACTACGACAAAGAGTAGATTATTATTACGCAGAGCCTGTGAATGAGCATCTCGAAAACGGTGAAGCTGGTCGAATGTTCACGTGCTACTGTCGTGAGCATCTACGGTAAGGGGCAGAAGGACAGTGAAACTACCACTTGGCGCTAAATGGTGTAGAATTGTCCACGACTCGTCAGAGAACGTGGAGGTGTGGAGGCTTGTCTGCTCTGCAATGTAGAGAATAGATGGTCATCTGTGGCATCTCTGCCGAAAGTATACAATACTGGTGAGGGCACAAGTGTTTCGGAACACACCGTTCATCGTACATTGTTGAATATGGAGCTCCGCAATGTTGACACAACGACATCGTAAGTTACGTTTGCAGTGGGCACGAGATGATCTGGATTCGACAACCGCTCAATGGAAACGTGTCGATTCCTCGTGTGAATCACAATTTTGCTACACTAGGTCAATGGTCGTCTCCACAAACGCTGAAATCGGAGGCAACAGGGGATCGAAACGTGCAGCGCGCCACGGACGCAGGATGGTGGAAGCAGTATTATGCTATGGGAGACATTGTCCTGCGCTTGCGTTTTGCGTTTGATAGTAATCGATGAAACGCTGACAGCTGCGAACTACCTGCGTCTCTTCATGCTTGATGTCTTCCTCGACGGAGATGTCATCGTTCATCAGCATCATTTTACGTGTCTCAGAGCCAGAACCGTGCTACAGTGGTTTGAGGAGCATTGTAATGAACTCACATTGATGTCTCGGAGACCAAATTCGCCTGATGTAAATCCTATGGAACACATCTGGGTCGATATCGGGCGCCTTCACTGCATACACAAACCCGCGGCCAGTTATTTACACGAATTTCATAACTTGTGCTTAGATATCTATTGCCACTTACCTCCACAAAACTACCAACAAACTGTCAAATGCCGGCCGCGGTGGTCTCGCGGTTCTGGGCGCGCAGTCCGGAATCGTGCGACTGCTACGGTCGCAGGTTCGAATCCTGCCTCGGGCATGGATGTGTGTGATGTCCTTAGGTTAGTTAGGTTTAAGTAGTTCTAAGTTCTAGGGGACTAATGACCACAGCAGTTGAGTCCCATAGTGCTCAGAGCCATTTGAACCATTTGAAACTGTCAAATTCCTGATAAGCAGAGTGATGCATTTCGTTCCAAATACGGACAAACAAGCTATTAAGCAGGTGGTCATAATGTTTTGGCTAATCAATGTATTATTATCTACAGAGAAAAAGGGAAAGAAAGTATAGGTCAAAGACTAACTAGTGGCAGTGTTGGAAACACTAAAAAGCACAATAGGCTTTTAGAAGTACACAAATAAACAATGAACAATTGTGTACGAAAAAGTATGCTGTGTAATACGTAAAAAATTCATACTTCTAAAAGCAACGAAAAATTAGACCACAAGTGTCAGTGGCAAATGAAGAAAGAAATCGAAGACGTGTTAGCAGACGGCGTTTCCTGATACAGGGGAAAAACATAGCAGAGATGACGTAGGTAAAAACGAACAAGTTGTTAACGAATCGTTTGTCGATCTTAAACACAAATCAAATTTTAAATATCTATAATTACAGACTACTGATGATGCTTTACTTCAATTAAGCGAAATACGTCTGGCTAGAAAAACACGCATTTTATTGTAATTGTAACGTTGGAACAAAAATGTCTTCATACATTTCTTCTGCTACCTAAGGTTTCTTCGCAGTTATCCTCTTCCTACATATTCATGTCTGTCCAACATCTGCGATTCCCATTATCAGAGATGTCCACTCCTCTTCAACTGAATTTCCTATTCTTCTATTCCTTATCGCAGTATCCTTAGCGAATTTGAAACACGGCTCAACATTCCTCATTACTTCAGTATCCCGTATCTTCCACACTGATTCTTCCGGACGACTTTCTTAAACTACAGTTTAATATTCATCATCACTAAATTTTCTTCTGAGTCTGCACCTGCACCTGGATATGCCTTACAGTCCAGTGTCTGATTTCGGTGTGTCTGTTTGACCATGATGTAATCCAGCTGGAATATTCCCGGGTCTCTGTGCGTTTTCCAAGTATAGCGCATCCTCTTGTCATTCTTGAACAGAATATTCGCTATTACCATCTAAAACATATTGCAGAACTCAAATAGTCTTTCTCCTGAAAGTCTCTTCGGGTTTGCTGCCTGATCTTAAAATCAACTTGACTCGATATTTCGGCGATCCAACTGTTCGCCATCTTCAGGAAAATGCTACTTATGCTGATGAGTCCCGCTGAGAACTGACGCCAGGTTGCCAATCGACGTCCTATATAGGCCACCGTTCAGTACACGGCGCATGCGACGCCCATCACGGTTTCTGGATTCCAAAACAGGGAGGTGGCGCCGCCCTTAGTGAAACACTGCTGGCAACGATATATCGCAATCAAGGCCACACCGAAGAACGTTCAGTTTTGATGCGAGATAATACAGGATTCCACGTTTTGCTAAGAGGAAACCCATTGTCTCTGTTGATTAAATTATCAGTCAACCCAATTTCAATCGCCTCTTTATACACACTGTTCCAAAAACCGGAAATGCTGGCAACCACAACAGTTTCCTCAAATTTCATTTTGTGTCTCTCATTTATGCAGTGTTATGCTACTGCCGATTTTTCCGGCTGCTGTAGCCTCGTATGTCGGCGATGTTCCACACACCTGTTGTAAGGTGTCAGGCAAATCCAACACCTTTCATGAAAACCCTGACATGATAAGCAAATCCAGTAGTATGTCACATAGCTCCGAATAAATCGTGACATTAAATTAACCAAAGCAATACAAGTAACGAGTGAGCAAATGGAATGCCACAGACTAACACAAGAATGCCTAAATGCATGTTGTACCTTCCCACCATGAGGCAGACGCAGTTCCGAGGGGAGAAACGAGGACAGAAGCCGAGAGCAGAACAGTGTTGAGTTAGAAGGCCCTACGATAAGGGACGGACGGGCCAGCCTACCTGTACAACTGAAACATCCCCTGTGAAAAATTATACACGACTGTACTTAAACTGACACACAATATTTTTAGCGCAACGCAATCTGACTTTCAATAATCCCTACAAAAGAATGGCCCTGACTAACATTAACCTATACCTTTCGCAAATCACTTACCTCACAAAAAATCTTCGTTACTCGAACTACTGCAATACAGCGAGCACCACTACTATCAGCTGAATAAAAGATTCAAACTACGGAAGGCACTAACTACTGATAGGTATAGTTAGCAAATGAAAGATTTTAATAGAGAACAAACAGTGTATTTACCTTAATAGTCAAAATATATATGATAGTTCATGACATCCAGTCTTACAAATTACAAAACTCCGCCATCTCTCTCCACACGTCCACCACTGCTGGCGGCTCACCTCCAACTGTGCAATGATACACGCTGTTAGCATCCAGCTGCCGCTGCCCAAAACTACAATGGCAGACAACAATGCAAACCAGCCACAGACTGCACACGGCACAGCCAGTGATTTTTCATACAGAGTGCTACGTGGCGTTACCAATAAGAAAACGGAAAAAGCCTACTTACATAGCCCCCATGCTCCCCACAAAAAAAATTTACAAATTGTTTTGGGCAGTGGCCAATACAGATATGAAAAATTTTTTCATAGTTACAATGACAAAGAAATGAAATGCACACACTTATCAATACAATGTTGGTCAAAAGCTAAAATTTTCTCACTGTCCATAAAGACAGTCCTGATCAGTCATCAAAGTAAAATTGCAGTGTTTTTCTCAAAGTCTGAGTAGTAAAAGAAAATGCACACGGAAGTAGTGGATTTCCATGCAGTCTTGAAGAAGTAGTGTTGTCCTTCCAACGGAAAGACAGTGCTGACTCTTGACATGCAGACAGGTAATGGGCCACAACAGAGCAAACCCACAGCAGAGTCAGTCAAAGTTTTGAAGAATATTGGTAGTAGGTCATCACAGAGTAGACCCCTTGTAGTCCTGGTAGAGATTACGGTATTGGTGGGCCACCAGAGATGCAGACCCACTGTAGACCTTGTAGAAATAATGGTATTGGTGGGTCATCAAAGGTGTAGACCCACTGTAGTCCTTATAGAAATAATGGTATTGGTGGGTCATCAAAGGTGTAGACCCACTGTAGTCCTTGTAGAGATGGCCAGCAGCCATCTGTTTGACTGTGCAGGCGCACAATCACCATTGAAGAGTCTTGCAGATAATATAGCAAGTCCATAACCACCACTTGTGCACTCACAAAAATTGTTTTTGAAATGTCCTTAGAACCAGCAATGCTGTTATCCAGTCCCTTACTGAATTATTAACACATGTGCAAACACTATCAATCCCTACTTCTCACATATTGTCCATATACTATGACCAACAGAAACGTGTGCAGTGAGATGTAATTTACAAGTTACTTAATTTGATGAACTGGTGTCAATTACAATTTTATAACATAAGAATACAATAACAAAGGTACAAAATACATCTTTAAAGAACATAACAATACAGATAACATTTGCAGTAGTACAGGCTTTACAAAAGAATTGAAATAGCAATACATCAGTGTTACAAAAATTATAAGTACATACATAAAAGATCAGAATAACTTTTGAAACATCAACTTCACACATGAGCATTAGAACAAAACAGAATAAATAATGTGTAAACATCTTTATGAAGTAAATAACATGTTATTAATGCAAATTATATTTGAGGATAACAGTATTCCTCATCATAGTGAATGTAGCTTAGTATTATAAGAGAAAAAATTCTATGAAACAGTGCACAGAGACAGGAAGAAAACAAATACACAAGGGTACACAAACACATAGTGGGATAACACAAAGAAAGGACAGGGTTTGTTTTACTGCAGTATTTTGCAAACAAAACTTTCTTTACTTCTCAGAGATCTCCCTTCATTCTTCATTATTTCCAAAGTCATATCGAAGCCTGCTTTCTGTATTATGCTCACATCCGCTTTCAAAAATAGTTTTTCTCCACTATACACTACTTTTTTGGCCAAACCATTTTCTTATAGCTTCTCAATGCTTTTCCTCCAATTCATCATAGTTAGATTCTTATATAGTCTACCCCCTCTTAAGCTAACTTAAATCTACTGAGCTCAAATGCTAAACTAAGGGACGAGGCAAAGCAGCAGCACAAAACAAATTAATACAAACAGCAATGTCCCAAAAAAATGGAAATTGGTAAAGCAATTGCAATATTACAACTAATATAAGGCGCTGTGCAGCAAACAAGAGAAACAAATCCCTAGTAAAACTGGCTTAACAGAGTAATACAAAGTCAAATTCAGTAACATTACACCTGGCACACAGCAGCAGCAAATGCAATAGCTTATAACTAAACATGACAAAGCTCAAGCAGAAAAAAAAATTACAGTAAAGACAAGAATGCAGAAAAGGGAAATGTCTATTCACATATTAATATCTATGTCATTAAAGTGGTGCACCACAAGAAGTTATCCTACCATAAAAATTACCAAGTACTTGAAAAGAAAATTATGTATGCAGTTCCTGTGAAGGGAAATCTTTTTGTGCTCCTTCGTTTTTTTTAAGTACATCATAAAGTTATTATTTACTGCACCTGTAGGCATGAAATAACTATATTAGTACATCTATTAAATTGTATTTTAACCAATGCTGCAGTGCAAATAGAAACTAGATATTAAACAAAATGAGTAAATAAATATATAAAGCAATCCATATGGCATTTCTCTCAACTAGCAAGACAATAGCCGTGTAATGTTCCTCATCATTTCATTAGGCATTTTAGTAAATATCATAAATTAACAGCTCCGCAGTATAATCATATGTTTTCAAGTTTGAGCGTGTCGTATTTGCGATGCTTTCTACAAAGGAATGAATGTCAATAGTGAGGATAATGGCCTCTTTTTTTTTTTTTTTACCTGTGTGTCTGAAAGGGACACACTAATGGCTTTCTTTTTGTCAGGTGGTTGTCGCACAGCTGGGTGCCCACGACGCATTACGTGCAGGTGGTCACTTAACTGTCTTATCGAAATATTTACGACACCAGTTTCCGCTACAGTGGCAGTCTCATATAAAAATATTTTCACAGGTTGAGAATTTGCGTTACAAACGTGTAGAAAATAAAATCCTATAACTATAACAGTGTCCAAAAAATTTTCGTCGGCATTGTAATACATTCACGCACTTACATACATTTCATAACTCTTAAAGTACGATTCTTGGTTTTCAACAACCTTTTTTACAAACCAGAGTCCCTAACCACTACTCATTATTCCTTACCTTATTCGTCGACACTTCTTCAATGTTTCATCATAACAGATACGTAGCAAATAACTCATATAGCATCAGCTTATTGATCATAAACATACCGCAACAGCATAATTCACATCGTCGTCGTAATAATAACATCATAACACCTCAGGCAAATTCTCAAAAACGTCATAGCTTTCTGCAATAATTTCAAAACCTAAAAAAAATTCTCTGCTCATGTCAAAAGTGTCATCTACCTCAAACGTACTTTAAAAATCATGGTCTCATACCAAATATGTCATTCAAAGCTCTCATAGTATCACAGTGGTTCCGAAAAAATATGAACAGTTCACAAAGTACAGACAAAATACAATTTCGTAAGTGTGAATTTATCCAACTGTGTAATTACATAAACATGTCACTGTAGTAAAATGAATGTTTACCTCTCCCAGTTAAATGATCAGATAGCTGTGTAATTTATGTGTTAGAGAAATATGGTACCGATGTGTAAAGTTGTATAAGCAAATACCATATTAGCTAGGGCTCCTTGTGCTTGCCATACACATGGTACACAAAGTAAGCGTGTACCCCCCTGAACTTACACAACTACCACCCGCACATTTTAGCGTGAGACTTTTTCGCGTCTCAGGTACGTCAAGGACCACCCCCAGCCCATGTTAAAAGCTAGAGCCCTCCAGAAAAGCAGTATAGATCTTACGATAACACAAAAAGGGCCACTACCACCCGCAAGTTTTAGCGTGTGACTTTTTCGCGTGTCTGTTACATTAGGACAATCCTCCAGCCCATGTTAAAAGATAGAGCCCTCTAGAAGAACAGTATAGATCTCACAATAACGCTAAAAGGACCACACCAGCTGCAGGTTTTAGCGCGATACTTTTTAGCGTCTCTGTTACGTTGCAAACTTTAAAAAACATTGCCCCACCACGAAAAGTATAACGTTTCTCATTGGATAGACAGAATTTTTGTAGGCGGAGCTTAAGGTTAACATTGAGACCCGCTTTGGTCAGATGAAAACATAGCCAGATAGTTTTTTTAAACTAACTTCGGTAAATTGTAGTAAGGAGAAGTTAGAGGAGAGTGAGTTCCGAGACGGCGAGCTGGATGGCTGGTGCGCCGGCCGCTGTCGCCCTGACGCTGCCTAAACACCGAAAAGGTAATGAATGCACGCGATGCCTCATTTTTGAGCGCATAAGGCTTCACTCAGAACTGCATAAGTCTCATCTGTTACACCCCTTTTTTGCGTAATACTAGTGTAGATCGTTAATTAAAACTCATGGTGTTCACATTTGCCACTTGAAGAAAAGATCTGAAACGCGATGATTTTTCTTTTATATAGTTATTGAGAAGTCACATCAGCCACTGTAATTTACGACAAGTTTAATAAGTAATTAAAGATAATTGAGGGTCACTGTAGACCATTTTGATAGTTTTCTCTTTTTGTGAAAGTTAAATTAAACCTAGATTATAGATGTGATATGGCATAGGTCATCCTTCGATCGATTGTAGAACTTGGAAACCCATTCAGGGAATATTCGTTCACACTTTTGTTGAACGCAGTTGGTTTTTACCATCCTGTATTAAAACATCTCCTTTTATCAATAGTGCAATTTATAAACGATGTTTTGTGAGTAGAATAAAACTTCCAATGGTAAATTTAACTGCTTTTTCGACGTTATTTTACCAGCTAACTAAAAATAGGAAAGTCTTGAACCCTTTCCACTAAATTTAGTTAGTATTAAGATTCTTTTACAGGGAGTGCAGTGGAGCTGACGCTGAGATCATTTAGTATTTGGTTATATCATCGCTAGTCACACTGAACTCTTCTGAATTCTACATGTCATGTGTGGTCTGGCGTCTCCTTACCAGCAACAGGTCCCAGGTTCAAACTAGTCAATTCCATAAAAAACACGTTCAGAGCGTCGTTGCGCGAAAGTGGTAGGGAGACACGATATAGTACAAACAGACACCACCACGAATGTTTAGACTGTCTTGCACTGTGCGAATAGAACGGCCAACGTAAGCTTTCCCACATTGACATGGAATTTTGTACACCCTGGGTTTTCTAAGCCCCAAATCATCCTTCACAGAGCCGAGCAGAGCCCTAATCTTAGAAGGTGTATGGAACACACTCTTAATGTTAAAATTCCTTAAAATTCGTCCAATCTTAAACGATAAGCCTCCAGCATAAGCAAGAACGGCCACAGATCGATGTTCCTGTTCGTACACCTCCGGAGATGGTCCAAACTCCATAGCCCGACGAATCTGCTTCTCGGTGTATCCATTTTAATTAAAAACAGTCATCAAGCTGTCTGCGTCCGAAATCGCATATGCTTTCAAGACTTTCAAGACTTATTACGCCGGGAAAGCCTATGTAATCACAAGTCTTTCTCCTCTCTAATTCCTAATGACAAGCAAATTTTCTCCCCTAACCCATTCTTTTGTTACTTCCCCTCGACAGTGTTCCAGTCTCCCATGGTATTTACTTTTTCTTGCTTACTGAATTAGCTGTTCAATATCTTCATATACTTTCTCTATTCCTTCATCTTCTGCTTGCAAAGTATTTGAACTATTGCTCTCGTCGTTGAGTCGCTATCGATTCTAATGACAACAACCCTATCACAAAACTGATCATAGTAACTCACTATCTGTCGTACTTTCCTATTTGTAACGAATCGTCTTCCCATTATACATTTTTCTGCTGTTGTTGCTTTATGCAATATTCGTCAGACCAGAAATCCTTCTATTCTTAACATTTAATCTTATTGACCCCCCAGTAAATTCTGATTGACCTTTGAAGTCCCGGTTTCGGATTTTATAGCTTTCCTACTACATTAAAACTACTGAATTTCCAAACTCTGATTAGTAGTTATTTCGTCATAGGTTGTTCCATGTTTTTCTCATGGGCACTTTCCTCTTCGCAGTCTCTTCCTGGAGATCCGAATTGGTGACTAATCCGTAATCTTATGCCAATGGAGAGTTCATCTGAAGGCAGAAAACTGAATGTCCTTGAAACTCTCCAAATATACAACAACTTGAGTCGGTCTTAAGTATCCAAAACAACCCAAGTGCTACTTAGACCAGTAATTAGATATAGCATCTAACAGATATAAGCTTAACGATCCGCAACTCTATCGCAATCAAAACTGCGAGTTCTATGAACCATTTGTTAGAGCACGTAATAGGTGACAGACACTATTCCTAATACTGGAAGAAGCAGATATCGATAAAACCTTCAGACAGTTTACCTAACAGACATTCACAGACACAACTTCAAAAGTTCAATTCCTGGGAGAAGTTTCTAAACCCATCAGAATTAACACAGGTGTTCAGCAGAGCGATGGGCTCTCACGGATTCTCTACAATTTGGTCTTATGCAAGATCATGAGAGAGTGCGATAAATAACTACAAGAGAAAAACATCAAAGGAATCTATCTAGGGCAAAGGAGAGGAAGATATGACGTGAAATGTCTCGCTTTTGGTGACGGTATTGCAATAATTCCCAATTGCAAGAACAGATACAAAGGTAATGTAAGAAACACTTCACGAAATTGCAGCTAGAATCAGATTAGAAATATCGCTTGAGAGAACTGAATACATTGAAGATAAAGACAGTAGAGAGAAATATATACTAATACAATATAGAACCATCAAAAGAGTTGATAAGTTTAAGTATTTGGGGGAATGGAGACAATCAAACGAATTAGATCACACCACAAGTAAAGAAAGATCGAAGAAAATGGAATTAGCATACAATCTGACCCACAACCGGTATAATAAAAGATCAGTGTCCTTCTAGGCTAAAAAAAAAGTAAAACGGTACACAAAAATAATTAAACCGGAAGAATTTTACGGATCTAAACGCCTAACAATGAACAAAAGAGGTGAACATGATGAAATGGAAATGAAAGAAAGGAAAATACTCAGAAAAAATTTAGAATCAAGAAAGAACAGTTGACAACGGGACGAAGGGAACAAATGAAGATCGAGACAGAAACGATCACAGACACAATAAGAAAGAGGAGATAAAAGTTATGCGGTCATATTTACGGAATAAATGTCAATAAACCAAGGAAGAAAATTTTTAATTTCACTTCCAAATTAAAAAAAAAAACACTGGATAGCTGGAAGAGGCAAGAAACGATTTGAGAAAACATAACGTCACAGAAGGTTCAAAATGGCTCTGAGCACTATGGCACTTAACTTCTGAGGTCATCAGTCCCCTAGAACTTAGAACTACTTAAACCTAACTAACCTAAGGACATCACACACTTTCATGCCCGAGGCAGGATCCGAACCTGCGACCGTAGCTGTCGCGCGGTTCCAGACTGTAGCGCCTAGAACCACTCGGCCACTCCGGCCGGCCGTCACAGAAGGAACCATGTGGTACAGACAAATCTTCCGGTTACTGATCAACAAGGCAAAACTTTCCGCCCAATAACAAAAATCACAGTCTAGGAGAATGATGTCAGGTGAACAGAGGCAGGCCATCTGGGAAGAGAATAAGAAGAATACTGCACCTCAGTCTTTGGATCTAAGCGATCTATAATTGGCCAAATTCTGTAACAAAGAAAATATGTAATCTCACCAACTCACAACTGCGCGCTTGCCTCCTCTTACTCCATTCATCGTCTATCTTGCAATCCCAATCCCACCTCCCCAGCTCCTCTAAACGCAAACGTTTCCAACAGATAAATGTCGTTTCAGTTTACATAAATTAACCTGATGATGGAGGTTTAAACCTCCAAAACGCGTCGTAAAATAAACTGTGACTAGTAACAGTTAACTTGTTTCATTCAATTAGAATGCAAGTTTCGTCAAATGTTCGCATTTAAAATTCGTTGCCATGTAAGGATTTCTAGCTACCGACAGAACTTACCAGCCTTCTGCCTAGTTTGATGCGGACCGCCACGATTTTCTCTCCTGTGGCAACCTTTTCTTCTCAGAGTAGCACTTGCAACCTATGTCTTCAATTATTTGCTGGGTGTATCCCAATCTCTGTTTTTCCAATACTTATTACCCTTAATAGCACGGACATAGAAGTTATTCCCCAATGTCTTAAAACATGTACTACCAACATGGCCCTTCTTCTTGTCAGTGTTTTCCAACTATTACTTTCCTCGCCTATTTTGCGGAGAACGTCAGTCCATCTAATTTTCAACATTCTTCCGCAGCACCACATCTCAAATTCTTCTACTCTCTTCTGTTCCGGTTTCGCCACAGTCTATGTATCATTGCCATGCAGCCGACCAGTGTGGCCGTGCGGTTCTAGGGGCTTCAGTCTGGAACCGCGTGACTGCTACGGTCGCAGTTTCAAATCCTGCCTCGGGCATGGATGTGTGTGATGTCCTTAGGTTAGTTAGGTTTTAGTTGTTCTAAGTTCTAGGGAACTGATGACCACAGATGTTAAGTCCCATAGTGCTCAGAGCCATTTGCACCATTGCCATGCAATGCTGTGCTCCAAACGTACTTTCTCATAAATTTTTTCCTCACTTTAAGAGTAGATTTAGTACTAGTGAACTTATCTTGGACGGGAATTTCCCTTTTGTCAATGCCAGTCTGCTTTTGATGGTCTCCTTGCTCCGTCGGTCATGTGTAATTCTGTTGCTTACTTTGTCTACTTTGTGATCACCAATTCTGATTTTAAATCTCTCATTGTTTTAATTTCTGCACGTAAACACGGTGCAAATACAAGCACGCATGCCCAAAAGAAACTTTGCATCGTAATGCAAAATAAGGCAGGCACTGCAATATCGTATTTATTCGCCGACAGCGGGCAAGCGACTTTCAAGTAAAATGACTCCCCTGTACGGGAATATACATAATGTGCGAGCAGGGGTGTAGATGCATGGTAGACGACATATGAAAGTTTGAGACTGGCCGTGAGTCATGCCCGGGTAGCCACATGGTAAGGCGACCGCTGGCGATAAGCGGGGTATCTGTCTTCGAGTACCAGTCTGGCACAATTTTTCATTGTCATCATTCCATTCTGCAGCTGATAGTTGTCCATATTCGCAATTGAAATAGTTTAACGAAATAAAAATAGTCGTCGGAGTTTTTTTATTTATAACTTATGTATCTTCCGCGGCGTCTGTTAGCCACATGAAACTATTATGGAGCTGATAAAGAATGAGCTTCATTTCTTGTATCTCTATTCCCATTCTCCTCGCACGACGTGTTCTACAAATGTTTGCAGTGTTAAACTTCTCCGAAATCTCTGTACTCAAAGTTTCGTCTGCCGCGTGCTCTGTTATGCTAGTCATATTTGAATAGCGTTTATTCCAGCACACAGTGGCAGAAGGCTGACTTCAGTTGGGGTGTTGGCTCTTGCGTCTAGCCCATGACGTGTAGCTACGTCTCCGTGGACCCGATCTCTCGCGGGAAGACCCGAAGTTCTACCCCGAGGTAGCAGGCGTTAACGCGCTGTTCAGTGTCTCGGTATCCGATGCCCAGAGGCGGATCCAAGATGGACTCTAGGGGATGGCGGTGAACAAATTATTCAGAGATAGGAAGCTGTTGCCTATTACCACTTAATAAAACTATTTGTAGTGCTTTTCGTTATCAATAACGTGATTTAGGATGATAAGAGCTGTCCAAAAAATGAAAAAAAAGTGCATCGTTTTTAGGCTGAATTTTGTAGACTCCGACTTTTTCTTTCAGCAATGGCTGAAGGGGGCGACTGTTCCTTCTCGCCCTCCCCCCCCCCCCCCCCCCAACCCCTGCCCCCGAGCTGGATCAGCCATTGTGACGCCTTTTAGTGCAGATGGTCTGTTTTGTACATATCGAGTGAGAAATTTTCGTTGACGTCCCATGAATTTTCTATGGCGCCGTAAATAACCAGTATTCTTCTTACTGATTTCCACCGTACCATCACAAACTTGGTGAATTAAGCTAAAAAAATTAATCATGTTGAGAGTATGGAAAAAGCTACAATTACAACAAGAATTCGACAAAAAGTTTATGACAGGTACATCCAGAAAAGTTAAGATTATCGCTTATGCAAATGTCTGTGTAGTCTGTGTGGAAAACAGTGTAGCCAGGATCGCAATTTAATGGCCATGAAAAAAACGCGCGTGCACTATAGGTTGTAGCAAGGGGAAAAAGTACTCATTGCACGATGCTTCAGTTTTTTCTAAGAAATACTGTTTTGATAACTTTTCACTGAAACATTATGTGTCGGTCGCATCAGAACTGAATTTGAATTTTTCTAGAAAATCTGTGATTGGAAGCAGCAGACTGAAAGAAACATGTTGGCACTTAACGTAAAAAAGCGTCGATCCTATTAGACTTCAGTTTTTTGTATTCCATCGTTCAGGAAATTATGTGTTGGAAAGCAAGGGCATAAGTCTATATCACATGGAAACGTAAGGAGGTAATAAAACACAAGATGTCTGTCTTGCCAGCTTTGAGGTAACGAGGACTGGAGAGGGCAGCTGGGAAATCAGACATGTGACCACTCTTGTGGATCATGAGAATTTTGTAAGTCATTTAAGCTTGACAAAAACAGAAGCACTGAAATCTCCAAAGAATTCAGTTCCATGTAATACATAACAGATTAAGAGACACTTGGTCCGCTTCCAAGTAACAGCGAATCGTTCTGATGACAAAAAAGATTTTCATTACATTGAACAATACAGTAATTTACGTTCAGATGTCAAGAGACATAAAGACGATCATGCTACTGTAGAAGCGCGAGTTAACGAGATCAGTACAGCGGTAACCCTTGTGCAACAAGAAGTAAGCAGCCTAAGTCATTCACTCCTAAGAAAAGAAGACTTTGTTCTGATTATTGTGAAGAACGATCAACGTAAAATGCTGAAAAAGTATCGCATCGCTAGAATTAATTATGATTCTTTTGCTTGAAGACATGAGATAATGTTTTTCATGTGCTCGTATTCTTTAAAACAGATCAGATCAAGAGATGATATTATTTTTTAATTTAATGAGGACAGAACAAGGTAAAACGCAGCTTCAGACATATGTCACATTTAGCAGAATCAGTTTACACTTCCTGGTTTTCACAGACGGAAGAAAATGTGATAAGACCATTTTTTATGGTACCATGGCAAGAATCAAGAAAAAAATATATACACGAAAATTAAATCGGTGGAATGAGAAGCTGAAATGTATACGACAGTGGGAAGTCTGATTTAAGAAGGAAAAGTTATTTATTTTGACGAAGCATTTATGCTACAGTCTCAGTGACGTGTGTTTTAAGTGTGTTAAGAAGTTTATTTGTGCTAATTGTTGTGACCAGACGAAACTACAACAGCCTGGCTGTGGGTCCTTTGACTGGTCGCTAAGATGGCACATAGGACTGGAACACATGAAATATTAGTTCACTTTCTTACATAAATGAATAAAAGATCTACTTAGCGTTGACACAGTTTTTTGCTACAGGATTACTGGATGATTTACAACAGTCACTGACTGAAAGCATCACCCGAGGCACATATTAACAAACTCTTCCCTTGCATCTTCGTTGATCCATTATGAATCGTGGGACGACGGCTGGCATGAACTTCTTCATGCAATAATTTACCAACAGCCGTATGATTTGTAGAAGTTTATTTCATTTTATGAACTTCTATGTGCTACAAACTCAGAGTCTGTGTCGCCTGGCCACCAAGAGCTGTTGCAGGACGATTTGATTCACGGATCCAGTTATATGGCTCCTTCCGTGTATAGCGATTTTACGACTATGACGAGCGGGGCCTGAAGATGGAATCAATGTAATGCCGAAACTGGTAGCACATAGAAGTTCATAAAATAAAATAAACTTCTACAAATCATACGGCAGTTGGTAAATTATTGCATCAAGGTCTTCCCTTGTGGTACAAAATGCAACTCTTACAAAACTGCCTTTCAACATAAACCTTAACAACTCTTTGGTCCCACGCTGTAATGTTGACTGCTGTAGCCCATGTTTTGAACTGGGCAGAGTTCTTGCACGCTCGACACTATATAGAGCTCAGTGCGAGGACGCTGCTGTTGCTGAGAGGGAGGTGTGGTCTCCTGGAGCGCCTCCCATACATCGTTGCGAATTGTAGCGAGCCCTCCATAATGTCTGTGGTATCGACAAGCGTTGCCAACGTTGGTGTGGCAGCGCGATCACTGGACCAATACCATACTGATCTCATAAAGAAAATGGTAAAAAGAGGAATGTGAGTGGCTCGAGTAGCTGATATATTCAAGAAGAAACTCCTTTGTACTGTACGATACTGGAATCCGCACCTCTCACTAGCAGAGCAAATGTATGAAACATAACATACATTGTAAAAGAACTTCCTTTTGCGAATGCGTTTAATTTCAGTGCGTTTAGATATTCTTTTAGTGACAATACGGCGTAGTTGTCGGCTATAGAGGTGAAGCTGACTTCGGATGCCTGACACACTAAAATCAGTGAAATCTGTATCTCCCGCCTAAGCTCGGCGCGCTTCACAAGCTTGTAGCCGGAGTTGCGAGTCAGGGGCTACACACCAGCACATGAGCTGTAGGCAAGACTACACTACAAACGGCACTTTTTGTTAGGTGAGGTGGCGGTGGAGGGGGGGATCGGCTGTCGGGTGGCCCGACCCATCTGACGGACCGACAAGCAAAGGCGGTCTGTCTGTCCCCCAACAAGATTATACAGATGTAATTCGTCCGTCCGTTTGCCGATAAATCGGAGCTTAAGGGAGAGCTACGATTCATAGATCTTTGTTAACAAATGGTTCAAATGGCTCTGAGCACTATGGGACTTAACATCTGACGTCATCAGTCCACTAGAACTTAGAACTGCTTAAACCTAACCAACCTAAGGACAGCACGCACATCCATGCCCGACGCAGTATTCGAACCTGCGACCGTAGCGGTCGCGCGGTGAGAATCTGAAGCGTGTAGAACCGCTCGGCCACACCGGCCAGCCTTTGTTAACAGAAGACAACAAACAGCACACGGTTGTAGGTGATGAAAAATTCGTACCATAACTGGCAAAATAGAGTTAACCAGTAATGACAAGCTACTGGAACAGTGGTTAAATTAAATGAAAAAATTAACAAATTGTGAGAAGCGAGAAAAAAATTATTCCCGCAGTTGCTTATAGCAAAATAAAATGTGTACTTAAAGGCAGTTCACCGTTCATGACGAGTTGAGAATGACCGATATAACAGAATAAAACGCCATTTCGGAATTTTTCAGCTCACTGGGATATTTGCCTGTAAAACACTAGAATTTCTGATGGTCTGTGCTGTTCTCATGAGTAACGAACGCAAAAATGTAAACAAAGTAAAAAATCGAACATTTAGTGTAATCCCTATATATATATATATATATATATATATATATATATATATATATATATATGTGTGTGTGTGTGTGTGTGTGTGTGTGTGTGTTTTCAATATCTCCTCCTAAACCAATGGACCGATTTCAACCAAACTTAATACACATATCCCTTACTGTCAGGCAAGAGTCGCTGTCGAAATAATAATCACCTGCCTATCCAAGTTCACGAGATATGACGTCATAAACAATGAGATGCTTGAAAAACTGCTGCATCGTGCATGATATTTAAATTTATTGCTTCTATGCTACTAACCATATTCGCAATAAATTCTGCAGACAGTATCCACATATGCCGCTAAATGCACCTTCAAAATTATATTATGGTACCCCAGAAAGTTCAGAACATATGACGTCATAAACTCTGAGATGCGTGAAAAAATGCCGCATCACACGTCACGTTTTTTTTAATACATACATTCTTTACTATTAAGTCACCCCTACAGAAGAGTCAACTTAAGAAAATTCCTGATACCTGGTAGCCCTTTGGCAGTTGTCAACTGCAAACGGCGATAGGCGACAAATACAGCTGTCTCTAGGGTTACGAAGAGACGTTGCCATGCACACGTTTACAACATCGCGTCGTAGATAGGCGTCGCAGCCTTGCACAGCGTACAGAATCTGTCCCGGATACTACACTGCAAACACAGTTAATTTTTTGTTTTCTTTTCTAATAGAAAATTGGCAAATTTAATAACCGGCAATTCCGTATTTGTCAACTAGGCCAGCCGGAGTGGCCGTGCTGTTCTAGGCGCTACAGCCTGGAGCCGACCGCTACGGTCGCAAGTTCGAATCCTGCCTCGGGCACGGATGTGTGTGATGTCCTTAGGTTAGTTAGGTTTAATTAGTTCTAAGTTCTAGGCGACAGATCACCTCAGAAGTTAAATCGCATAGTGCTCAGAGGCATTTGAACCATTTTTTGTCAACTAGGACAATTATAATTTGATTTCATTTGTAGACGTAGCAGTACATTACCTAGTGTTAATGTGTTTATGTATATATTGTTATTGTTGTGGTTTTTAGCCCCCCCCCCCCCATGAACCATGGACCTTGCCGTTGGTGGGGAGGCTTGCGTGCCTCAGCGATACAGATAGTCGTACCGTAGGTGCAACCACAACGGAGGAGTATCTGTTGAGAGGCCAGACAAACATGTCGTTCCTGAAGAGGGGTAGCAGCCTTTTCAGTAGTTACAGGGGCAACAGTCTGGATGATTCACTGATCTGGCCTTGTAACCCTAACCAAAACGGCCCTGCTGTGCTGGTACTGCGAACGGCTGAAAGCAAGGGGAAACTACGGCCGTAATTTTTCCCGAGGGCATGCAGCTTTACTGTATGGTTAAATGATGATGGCGTCCTCTTGGGTAAAATATTCCGGAGGTAAAATAGTTCCCCATTAGGATCTCCGGGCGGGGACTACTCAGGAGGACGTCGTTATAAGGAGAAAGAAATCTGGCGTTCTACGGATCGGAGCGTGGAATGTCAGATCCCTTAATCGGGCAGGTAGGTTAGAAGATTTAAAAAGGGAAATGGATAGGTTAAAGTTAGGTATAGTGGGAATTAGTGAAGTTCGGTGGCAGGAGGAACAAGACTTCTGGTCAGGTGAATACAGGGTTATAAATACAAAATCAAATAGGGGTAATGCAGGAGTTGGTTTAATACTGAATAAAAAAATAGGAGTGCGGTTAATCTACTACAAACACCATAGTGAACGCATTATTGTGGACAAGATAGATACGAAGTCCACGCCTACCACAGTAGTACAAGCTTATATGCCAACTAGCTCTGCAGATGACGGATTAATTGAAGAAATGTATGATGAAATAAAAGAAATTATTCAGATAGTGAAGGGAGACGAAAATTTAATAGTCATGGGTGACTGGAATTCGGTAGTAGGAAAAGGGAGAGAAGGAAACGTAGTAGGTGAATATGGATTGGGGTGAAGAAATGAAAGAGGAAGCCGCCTGATAGAATTTTGCACAGAGCACAACTTAATCATAGCTGACCCTTGGTTCAAGAATCATAAAAGAAGGTTGTGTACATGGAAGAAGCCTGGAGGTACTGACAGGTTTCAGATAGATTATATAATGGTAAGACAGAGATTTAGGAACCAGGTTTTAGACTGTAAGACATTTCCAGGGGCAGATGTGGACTCTGACCACAATATATTGGTTATGAACTTTAGATTAAAACTGAAGAAACTGCAAAAAGGTAGGAATTTAAGGAGGTGGGACATGGATAAACTGACTAAACTAGAGGTCGTACAGAGTTTCAGGGAGAGCGTAAGGGAACAAATGGAAGGAATGGGGGAAAGAAATACAGTAGAAGGAGAATGGGTAGCTTTGGGGGATGAAGTAGTGAAGGCAGCAGAGGATCAAGTAGGTAAAAAGACGAGGGCTAGCAGAAATCCTTGAGTAACAGAAGAAATATTGAATTTAATTGATGAAAGGAGAAAATCTAAAAATGCAGTAAGTGAAGCAGGCAAAAAGGAATACAAACGTCTCAAAAATGAGATCGACAGAAAGTGCAAAATGGCGAAGCAGAGATGGCTAGAGGATAAATGTAAGGATGTAGAGGCTCATCTGACTAGGCGTAAGAGAGATACTGCCTACAGGAAAATTAAAGAGACCTTTGGAGAAAACAGATAAGAGCTCAGATGGAAACCCAGTTCTAAGCAAAGAAGGGAGAGCAGAAAGGTGGAAGGAGTATATAGAGGGTCTATACAAGGGCGACGTACTTGAGGACAATATTTTGGAAATGGAAGAGATTGTAGATTAAGACGAAGTGGAAGATACAATACTGCGTGAAGAGTTTGACAGAGCATTGAAAGACCTGAGTCGAAACAAGGCCCCGGGAGTAGACAAGATTCCTTTAGAACTACTGACAGCCTTGGGAGAGCCAGTCCTGACAAAACTCTACCATCTGGCGAGCAAGATGTAAGAGACAGGCGAAATACCCTCAGACTTCAAGAAGAATCCCAAAGAAAGCAGGCGTTGACAGATGTGAAAATTACCGAACAATCAATTTAATAAGCCACAGTTGCAAAATACTAACGCGAATTCTTTACTGACGAATGGAAAAGCTAGTAGACCCTATGACTTATCTTAGAAGCTAGATAAAGGGAAGGCAAATCTACGTTTCTAGCATTTGCAGACTTAGAGAAAACTGTTGACAATGTTGACTGGAATACTCTCTTTCAAATTCTGAAGGTGGCAGGGGTAAAATACAGGGAGCGAAAGGCTATTTACAATTTGTACAGAAAGCAGATGGCAGTTATAGGAGTCGAGGGACACGAAAGGGAAGCATTGGTTGGGAAGGGAGTGAGACAGGGTTGTAGTTTGGACAATAAGAGAATAGAAGCTTTCGAAATGTGGTGCTACAGAAGGATGCTGAAGATTAGATGGGCAGATCACATAACTAATGAGGAGGTACTGAATAGGATTGGGGAGAAGAGAAGTTTGTGGCACAGCTCGACTAGAAGAAGGGATCGGTTGGTAGGACATGTCCTGAGGCATCAAGGGATCACCAATTTAGTATTGAGGGTAGCGTGGAGGGTAAAAATCGTAGAGCCAGACCAAGAGATGAATACAGTAAGCAGATTCAGAAGGTTGTAGGTTGCAGTAGCTACTGGGAGATGAAGAAGCTTGCACAGGGTAGAGTAGCATGGAGAGTTGCATCAAACCAGTGTCAGGACTAAAGACCACAACAACAACAACGTGGTTCGTCAAAAGACTGATTTGATGCAGCTCTTTGCGCTAGGCTTGCACAGCCTCTTCAGCTCTGTATAACAACTGTGACACACACTTTAGTCTCTCAAAATTATGCGGACAGAAGCATACTGGCGCAGCCGACAGAATGCGCGGTCCACCTCGTTTATTTGTGTTGATTTTACTGAGGGAATTGCATATGCATTCCGTTTATTATTAGAACTGTGTATGTGTATGTTACTACAGAAGAGGACATCTTTTCTCTGTTTCATGTTCTAGAGCAACGAAGGAAACGGGCTGCCCATTGCGGGAACAAAAAGTGCCGTAAATCTGGTCACCAGCCACTGCGATCCGAAGGCCTTCGCGTCTCAGAGACAAAACGCGGTAGTGGATACCACTCATTTCACAACATTTCTTCCAAACATGGCGTTATTTTGGCGTCGCGTGCTATATCGATACGGTGGAACTGCTGTCGACTTTTGTTAGCGTTCGATACGGTTCTCTTGCAAGACTGCATGCGCGCGTGTCGGAGACTTAGCGAAAAACATCATTCTTTGATGTTACAATTAAACGTCACACATTGATTTATCGACGGTTAACGTTGGTATGTAAGAGTGCTCTGTCAGTAGTGAGTCGTTATCGTCAATAATTTAGAAATTAAGGGTGAAAGACGCTTCTTGTTTATCATTCGTAGAATTCAGTTTCAAGGTACGGAACAGTGAAAATTTATCACAAACATGTCACCGCTATCTTTAAATGTCAGTTAATAACGCATCAACGATGCAAGTGTTCAAAAGGTACTATGATAAACAGGAGAGGAGACAAATACCACATTGGCAAGTGGTAGGCATAATTCATAATGTCGTAGTTTTTTTCCGATTCGAACTATGTAGGTTCGCATCTCCTTACATGCAAATATTTGTTTTTCATTTTAGCATTGTTAACATATTCTGGCACTTTCTCATGAATGTAATACTAGTATATTCTGCAGTGTTCAGTATTATTTAGACATACGTCTGATTAGAGAATGAAGGATGCTATAAATATTTAGTAACTTCCGAGAGTGGAGCTTGAGTTGCCGCGACTAGAACGAGTAGCAATGAAATTCATAATCTTCCTCTTCTCAAATATTTGGCCCTTTATTAACCAATATATGTGGCGACTGCTGAGTGTGTGGTCAGGCAGGAACCTAAGAGTATAGTTTAAATTACCGCGAGTGAAACGAGAAGCAATAACATACATATTCTTCCTTGTCACAAAAATTTCGCTGTTTATTTCCGAATTGTGGGCATTTCCTACTGTGTGATTAGGCAGTAACCTAGATGGACAATTGTAATTGCCGCGAACTGAAACTAGCAGCTTAAAATGCACGTTCTTACTTGTGACAATGTCGATAGCAGATCATGCGGTCGTCGATACTGCGCTTACGTCAAAATGACGTCAGGCGGGCAGGACGTGTTCTGAGAAAAGCATTACTCATGTGTTGTCCACGGAATTCCCGCAAGCAGTTACGCACATAACTATAAAATTGTTATTCGAACTTCCATTTTGACAACTAACAAAGCTGTCGTTAGTCTGTCACACTCTTGATCAACATAACCATGTTGTTTAGTCAGATGTGCAATAAATAGGTGTGTTCTACTTTAGTTGTGTTTTCTTGCTGTTCACACAGTATAGTGTCAGTATACTTTTAGTTTGATTTTAATTAAGCACCGAGAACCAAAGCCCGGTTAATTACCTTTGGCAGCGCAGACGACTGCGAGACGTGAAGGAAGAGAGGCAGTGAAGTTCAAGAAGGTAACGACAGGGATGTGGAGCCAAGCCGTATGCAATGCCTTAGCCAGCAGCTCGGCTAGGTTTCTCGGTTGAGGATCCACGGCGCAAATAGCCCTATCGAGGTGGTCCCACAATTTCTCGATTGCGCTTAAATCCGGGGAGTTTGGCGGCCAGGGGAGTACGGTATTTCATCCTGGTGCTTTTCAACCCACGCACGTACACTGCAAGTTGTGTGCCACGTTGCGTTGTCCTGCTGGTAGATGCTATCGTGCTGAGGAAAAACAAACAGCATGCAGCGGTAGGCATAGTCCACAAGAATAGAAGAGCACCTTTGTTGATCCAGTGTGCCTTCCAGAATGACGAGATAATACAGGGAATGCCACGAAAACATTCCACAGACCATAACGCTCACTCTTCTCTCTTGGATCATTCCGATGATGCAGGTGTTTGCTCTCTGACGTTTCACGTCGTACACCGACGGCCATGTATCATCTGGAAATGCCACCTGTCGTCACTAAATGCACGTCCATTTGCTTTACTGGCGTGCAAATTGCAGGTTTAGTCACAGATGAATAACTGTCAGCATTGGGCACCTGCCGACGAGGTCCACACTCAGCAACGTTCGCTGAACGGTCGTTGAGAAGCCACTGCTGGTAACCCCTTCGTTCATACGGGCGGTCAGTACCTCGGCAGTTACACGTCTATTCACCCATACACTTCTCTGCAGCCATCGTTCACCCTTGTCAGCTATGGTCGGTGGTGCGGCACGGTTGCGTGGCGCCGTTTCTCGATAGGACCATTTTACCGAGCGCGGTATACTTAACTACGGTGGCAAGCGCCAGTTTACAAACTTAGCCATTTCGGAAATGCTCCTACCATGGAAAATTTTAACCTGCCTATAAAAATAAACACCACAGTATTGACAAAGTGAAGTTCATTTGGGAGGGATTGTTTTCGAAGAATTCTGCGTGACTTATACTGTTTAGTGATATCTGTACGATAAAATTATAAGGAAGATACATGGGCAGGATTTGATCCCATACCAAGAGGGTAATACCCGTGACCATTGTATACTGCGCTAGGATAGCTAGATCAAAATGTGACTAACGTCACAGCTATAGTTGGTACGCATAAAACTTTCACAAACATTTTCTCTGAAACTAGGAGTTGGCGCATGAAATGCCACTAGCTACGTACTCAGAATAGGTCCTTCTATAACATATTGCACCTAAGACTCATCAAAATATCTGATTAACAGGCCTATTGATCCTCTTGTAAGAGCCTCAGCCCGTCACTAGTTCGTCTCATTACCTTTTAAATTACACGGAGTTCGCCAAGATGCTTCCCTGCTAGCGTCTTGGGGAGAGACGATACGGAGGAGACATCGACTCATTGACAGCCTCAAAGGACAGAGTGGTGACGTACATTGTTTGAAAAGAATCTCTGAAAATTATAAAGTTTGCTGTTCAGTGCATCTGGGATTGTAAAACATTTAAGATCCTTAGACGCCAGGAAGGCATCTGGCCCAGACGGTATCCCCGGCAGATTATATGTTGATTATGCTACAAATATAGCACCATTCCTATCCATCATCTAACAGCGGAAACTTTCGCGGCACTGGAAGAAGGCCCAGGTCATAGCAATCTATAAAAAGGGTAGAAAATCGGATGCACATAATTACCGGCCAATTTCACTGGCATCGATTTGTTGTAGAACAATGGAACATATTTTGTGATCAGACATAATGACCTTTCTAGACTTTGAGAAGCTCATCTGCAGAAACCAGCACGGTTTTAAGAAACAGCGGCCGTGCGAGACACAGCTGGCCTCTTTGTGCAAGATATACAACAGGCTCTAGATACCGGCTTCCAGGCTGATGCCATATTTCTCGACTTTCGAAAGACGTTCGACTCAGTTACGCACTGTCGCTTGCTCCAAAAAGTGCACGCTTACAGTCGATCCGATAATATATGCTGTTGGATAGAAAGTTTTCTAACAGACAGGGAGCAGTATGTCGTCCTGAACGGGGTGACTTAAACAGAAACAAGCGTAACTTCAGGTGTGCCCCAGGACAGCGTAATAGGTCCTCTGCTTTTTACGATTTACATAAACGATCTGGTTGATGGTATTGACAGCGGCATTAGACCGTTTGACGATGATGCTGTAGTCTACAGGAAAGTAGTATCACACGAAAATTGTGAACAAATCAATGAGGATTTGCAAAAAATAAATGCGTGGTGTAACGACTGGCATTTATTTCTCAATATTAGTAAGTGTAACCTATTGCGTATAACAAGGCGAAAATCCTCATTAATGTGCGAGTACAAAATAAATGCCAGTCTTTGGAAGCGGTAACATCAGTTAAGTATCAGGGTCTGACTATTCGAAATGATCTAAAATGGAATGATCAGGTTACACAAGTAACGGGTAAGAAGAACTCTAGATTGCGGTTTATTGGTAGAATCCTGAAGCGGTGCAGTCCTTCAAGAAAGTAAATAGCTTACAACACGTTAGTTCGTCCAATCTTAGAGTATTGTTCGTCTGTATAGGACCCTTACCAGTTGGGTCTGATTCGAGAGATTGAGAAGGTCCAAAGACGAGCGGCAAGATTCGTGACTGGTACATTAAGCCATCGCGAGAGCGTTACAAATCTCATAGAAAGTTTGAAGTGGGACACACTTGCAGATAGACGGCGCGCTAAATAGAAGGGTCTGCTCACTAAATTACGAAATCCGATCTTCACGGAGTATGCAGAGCATATATTTTTACCACCAGTTTTCAAATCTCGCAATGATCACCATTCAAAGATAAGGGGAATTAGAGCTCGTACTGAGGCGTTCAGACAGCCGTTTTTCCCTCGTGCGACCCGCGAGTGGAACAGAGGGGGTGGGGAATATGACTTTGGCGCGAATTGTGCCCTCTGTGACACACCGCTTGTTGGCTAGCGGAGTATGTATGTAGATGTAGATGTAGATGTAGAAGTGGAGTTTACACGTGTCTTTGGGCTACGGGTGACTGTTTTCCTCAGACGCACCCTGCTGAATAATTTGGATCAGATAGCCAGCACCACTATAGGGCAGTCATCCGTGACTAATAACTACAGCTTTTATAGCTGAGTGGTCTTATTTAATTTCTCGCACAAATTCTCGTACAATTACGACTCTTTGCCAGACGGCTTCCTTTACACTCCAGCTACCTCCTAATAAAAACAGTCTCTTAATCTCTACTGATTCCTTCCTTCCAGGACTCAGTACGGACATTTTTATATGCAAAGGCCTATCGCCAACAGAGTGCTTTGTACGCTGCTACTGGAATGTGAAGTAAAAAAGTCGAAACTCCTAATAAGGTGACAAGCTGCTCACAACACTTGGAAGCAAAGTTCCTCGCCTTTGCGGGCGTGTCTGTTGCGGCAAGTAATTAGACGCCGTCTTGAAGGTGTCGGGTTACGCCGTAGCAAACGGCTCTAGGTTAGCTTTTAAGACCTCTGGTGTTGCAGTTCAGCAAGTCATCCACAAATGCGATCTCGATCGGAGGCGGTGAAGTACATTTGCACAGTAGCCACAACACACCTACATAAATTCATCTGTATTATTATACTCCAGAACGCTAGTCATGTTTTGCTGGTACTTTCAGGCCGTTAATACGTAAATAACAGATATTAGCAGTACTTGCTAAGTAGTACCACATTTGGCGCAAATATCACTGTGTTTTTGTACCATGTGACGATGCCAGTCAAGGATATACGAAGGCCTGCTGAAAAGCAATTCGTCCGAAATTTTTACGAGGAAACTCTTAAAGATTTTTAAATACAAACAATATTAATATTCTATATCTCTGTTCTTCATGTCTACATATCTGCAATCCTCTGCCGCTAGAGGGCTCCAAATTACAGCGTGTAACAAGGCGATGCGTAACGCAACCCTGTCGGTGGGTGATAAGCAGCGTGCTACAGCGAAGCACCAAAGAAACTGGTTTAGGCATGCGTTTTCAAATCAGAGATATGTAAACAGGCAGGAAACGGCGCCGCGGTCGACGACGCCGATATAAGACAACAGGTGTGTTGTGCAGTTGTTAGATCGGTTACTGCTGCTACAATGGAAGGTTATCGAGATTTAAGTGAGTTTGATCGTGGTGTTACAGTCGGCGCACCAGCGATGAGACACAGCATCTTCGAGGTAGCGATGAAGTGGGAATTTTCCCGTACGACGACTTCACGAGTTTACCCTGAATATCAGGAATCCGCTAAAACATGAAATATCCGACATCGCTGCTGCCGAAAAAAGATTCTACAAGAACGGCACCAACGACGACTGAAGAGAATCGTAAAGTGCAACCCTTCCGCAAATTGCTCCAGATTGCCGGCCGCGGTGGTCTCGCGGTTCTAGGCGCGCAGTCCGGAACCGTGCGACTGCTACGGTCGCAAGTTCGAATCCTGCCTCGGGCATGGATGTGTGATGTCCTTAGGTTAGTTAGGTTTAAGTAGTTCTAAGTTCTAGGGGACTAATAACAACAGCAGTTGAGTCCCATAGTGCTCAGAGCCATTTGAACCAATTGCTCCAGATTTCAATGCTGGGCTATCAACACGTGTTTTCATGAGAACCATTCAGCGAGACATCATCGATATGGGCGTTCAAGGGCGAAGCCCACACGTGTACTCTAGATGACTGCACGACACAAAGCCCGTCAACACCGACATTGGGCTGTTGATGACTGGAAACATGTTACGTGGTCGGACGTGTCTCGTTTCAAATTGTGTAGCGTGGATATATGTGTACGGGTATGGAAACAACCTCATGAATCCAAAGACCCTGCATGTTAGCAGGCGATGTTCCAGCTGGTGCAGGCTTTGTAATGGTGTGGGGTGTGTGCCGTTGCAGTGATATGGGACCCCTGATACGTCTACATACGTCTCACAGGTGACACGTACGTAAGCATCCTGTCTGATCACCTGCATCCATTCATGTCCATTGTGCATTCCGACGGACTTTGGAAATTCCAGCAGGACAATGCGTCATCCCACACGTCCAGAATTGCTGAAGAGTGGTTCCTGGAACACTCTTCTGAGTTTAAACACTTCCGCTGGCTCCAAACTCCCTATATATGAACGCTACTGAGCATATCTCAGTTCCCTTGCAACGTGGTGTTCATAAGAGATCACCACCCTCTTGTAGCCTTACGAATTAATGGACAACCCAACAGGAATTACGGTGTCAATTCTCTTCACCACTACTTCAGACATTAGTCGAGTGCATCCCACGCCGTGCTGCGGTACTTCTGCGTGATCGCGGAGGTTCTACACGATATTAGGCAAGTGTACGAATTTTTGTAGCTTTTCAGCGTATAATGAGTCTTTAATTCGAAAAGTTTATCCAGACGTGGAGCACCCTGTCACGAGCGTGACATTCGCCGCTGCAGCCTGTTGCTTGTTCCTTCCGTCTGTCTACGATGTCCTAAAACTTACGAGCATAAAAATAAGACGCTGCGACACTGTGCGCTATGTAATTCCCATGACGCGTGTATGGGCTTTTACATGTGAATATCACCAATGGCCTTAGGTACTGCCAGCAAACAACCAAATGTATGGTTCCGATAAGTGGATGACACGTTTGTGCTGTGGAGACATGGCAGCGAAGAACTAAGCCGGCTCCACGAACATCTGAATAGTATAAACTCGAGAATTCAGTTTACAGTGGAGGAGGAGGTAGACGGCAAATTACATTTCCCCGATGTGCTTGTTTTTAGAAACGAAACTGGTAGTTTGGGCCAGTCAGTATACCGCAAACCTAAGCACACGGGCCGTTATTTGCACCGGGATTCGAACCACCACCCACAACAGAATCGGAGTGTTATCAAGACGTTAGCGGACAGAGCTAGAAATATTTGTCAACCTGAGTTGCTCGACGCTGAGATGCAACATTTCCACAATGCACTAATTAAGAACGGATATTCGTCCGCCGAAATAAAACGTGCGTTGAGACAACCAAGCAGAAACCATAGTGACGTACAGGCTACTGCAAAATCTTAGGTTTTCCTGTCGTTTATTAAAAATGTAACGAAAAGAATAGGTAGGATCTTGACGAAGCGGAATATTACCGTAATTTACAAGCCCACCAATAAGATACAGGAATACCTGAAGCCTGCCAAGGACGCTCGCAAACCATTGGAAAAAGCTGGAGTGTATAGGATCCCATGCAGCTGTGGAGATGTTTATGTGGGTACCACTAAAAGAACTGTTTCAAAACGTTTGGACGAGCACAAGGGCAATTGTAGAAGAAGAGAAACGGAACAATCAGCTGTTGCGGAGCATGCTTTCCAACTAGGTAACCACCATTTTCGTTTCGAGGAGACGCAAGTACTAGCGGCCAGAAGCGGATATTACGAAAGGCTCTACAGGGAGGCAATCGAAATCGCCAAACATCCTAATAATTTCAATCGAAAGGAGGAGGGCGGTATATGGATGCCGTTGTTGAAGAAGATGTGTACCACCCGTCCACCACTGGGTGATGGCAACGGCGATCGTCGGCAACGGACAGCGGCCAATTGCACTGACGTTTTCAAAACGCGTGACGTCACACCTCGGGGCGGGAGCGCGCGGACACGGAATACAGCGGCAGTCAGTAGCTTAACAGTTTACTTTTATATAGTTTTTTGTTTGTCTTACTGTATTTAATGATGATGTTTTTTTGGGGTGAGCCAGTGGGTGTGTTGGACCTTCCATCGAGCTACAGACCCCCTTGAAGATGTCCTTCGCAGACGGGGACGAAACGTTGGGAATTGACGCAGAATTCATCAACCGACCACGGCATAACAGCCCGGATAATTATAATGGACATGACATTTACAGCCGTGAAAGTCTACATTTTAGTATCACCAATTCCGTCTGAGGGCGTTGCTCCAGTGTATATGTAACGTAGCGTGATCCCGATGCAGCTGTACAAACACCGACATGTGCGCAAGGGATTAGTGTGACATTCGTGTCTTTACGAACGTACGCGAGGTTAAAAGCGGAAACGTCAACTATGACGTAGTTATCACCAAATTCGTCCAAATAGGCCCAACATGCCGTTATTCTTTTCTTGGCTGCCGGATGAGAAACGCCGGTACACATCCATCGGAGAATAAAGAATGTGTATGGGGCAGCATATCCGTCGAAAAGTACCGTTGTGGAATGGTGCGACATGGAGAGCTGCTGCTTCATGATAACGCACGTCCCCATATCGCAAATGCCGTCACGCAGAAGCTAGCCAACCCAAATGGGAGACAGTCGATGACTCGCCCTGTAGTCCTGACATCTCTCCATCCGATTATCACGCCATCGGTCCATTAAAAAAACCATTGAAGGCTTGACGATTCCTGTCGGACGAGGATGTGCCGCGGCTACTTTTACGGACTTCTTCACGTAGCAGGACACGGTGTTTTACCAGACGGGTAGCTTCAACCTGACGCTTCGGTGAGATGATTGCCTCAGTGCTCATGGCGATTTTGGCTGACTCGCATACCTATTCTGGACTTTAAGACCTCCGAAAGGAAACTTTTGATCGCCCCTTATATATTTGATTTCCGTTATTTGTAAATTAAGAAGTTTAATTAAAATAACCTGTCTTAAGTAAAAGTATTCAGTGATTGTTATTGTTGTGGCATGCGCTCTTTTAATCATAAAAAATACCTTTGTTCATAGTGTAAGCAGAGGCACTACAGTGAAACTAGCAAACTGAAACATTAATTGGAACAGCTGCGAACCTGCCCTTTATACACACATCAAAAAAGTTCTGCATCACCTCGGTGCCTAGAGTTCTGGAACCTGTACAGAAAATTGGAATAGAGATCAACATAAACATCATTTCCGCCCTTTTTATTCCGCATGGAAACCACACATTGCATGTTGTACTACTGCCACCATACGACGAGACCTTCAGAGGTGGTGGTCCAGATTGCTTTACAGACCGGTATCTTTAATATCCAGTAGCACGTCCTCTTGCATTCCCGTATTCGTCGTGGCATACTATCCACGAGTTCAACAAGGCACTGTTGGTCCAGATTGCACCACTCCTCAACGGTGATTCGGCGTAGATCGCTCAGCGTGGTTGGTGAGTCACGACGTCTATAAACGTCCCTGTTCAATGTGTTCCAGGCATGTTCGATAGTGTTCATGTCTGGAGAACATGCTGCCCACTCTAGTCGAGCGATTTCATTATCCTGAAGGAGAAGTCATTCACAAGATGTGCACGGTGGGAACGCGAATTGATGTCCATGAAGACGAATGTTTCGCCAACATTCTGCGGATATGGCTGCACTATCGGTCGAAGGATGGAATTTACGTATCGTACAGCCGTTACGGCCCCTTCCACGACCACCAACTGCGTACGTCGACCCCACATAATGCCCCCTGAAAACAGCAGGGAAACTCCACATTGCTGCTCTCTTTGGACAGTGTGTCTAAGGCTTTCATCCTGACCGGGTTGCCCCCAAACACGTCTCCGACGATTATCTGGTTGAAGGCATATGCGACACTCATCGGCGAAGAGAACGTGATGCCAATCCTGAGCAGTCCATTCGCATGTTGTTGGGCCCATCTGCATCGCGCTGCATGGTGTCGTTGTTGCAAAGATGGACCTCGCCATGGACGTCGAGAATGAAGTTGCTCATCATGCAGCCTATTGCGTACAGTCTGAGTCGTAACACGACGTCCTGTGGCTGCACGAAAAGCATTATTCAACGTGGTGGCGTTGCTGTCCGGTTTCCTCCGAGCCATAATCCGTAGGTAGCGGTCATCAACTGCAGCAATAGCCCTTGGCCGGCCTCAGCGACGCAAGTCATCGACAGTCCTGTCCCTCCTGCATGTCCGAATAACATCGCTTTGGTTTACTCCGAGATACCTGGACACTTCCCTTGTTAAGAGCCCTTCCTGGCACAAAGTAACAATGCGGGCGAGATCGAACCGCGGCATTGGCCGTGTAGGCGTGTTTGAACTACAGGCAACTAGATCCGTGTACCTCCTTCGCGGTGGAATGACTGGAACAGATCGGCTGTCGGACCCCCTCCTTCTATAGGCGCTGCTCATGTATGGATGTTTACATCTTTGGGCGGGTTTAGTGACATCTCTGAACAGTCAAAGGGACTGCGTCTGTGATACAATATCCATAGTCAACGTCTATCTTCAGGAGTTCTGGTAACCGGGATGATGCAAAACTTTTTCTAATGCTTGTATCTACTCCAAAAAAGTAAGAACGGAGGATAAGTACTGGGATCTGCAGACGGACGCAGGTCTTAAGGCTGCAGTCGCAATGGCATCTAAATCGATGAATTCCACCGACAAACGGCATCGGCCGAATACGGGCGATTTTTTGAATCACTGCGACAATTATTGCGTGGTCACAGTGTAAACACCCTCAGCGCCCGACGAAAGTACGATCTTCGGACGACGGTCGGTGGAATTCAAACCTCTTTGGTTTCTTCGAATTGGGGGGTGTTTCTACACGCAAAACATGTTCTGTAGTCAAAAGAAGCAGTTTGTGGCATCCTGAGGGTCGGAAACATCGTAACAGGGCTATTTCTCGGAGAATGTGAATGAGGAATGTGTTTCTTTCTGCATTGACTAATCATTTATGAAATGTAATTAGATATTTTTGTAATAAATTGTGTTCATTCCATTCTCATTTGAAATTTGAAACATTATTTCTTTATTAATTACGAAATATTTCTTACACAGGAGCAAAGCCCAATTTTTCGCTTACAATGCAACGAGAGAATAAATTGAAGGATGCTCATGACTTGCAAAAATTCATTTAAGTACTGTGTCCTGTTCCTTACATTACTTCAATACACTTCAGGTAAGATGCTCTACTGGGTATCTGTTTAGTGGATTTGGCGTTGATAACAGACATACAGCACCGTCAATTTTTTGAGCAAGAATTTAGTTAGACGGGATTAAAAGAAGTTACCTTGCGGTTACGATTAGCCACTCCTTCGCTGAAATGCATTTTCTTTAGTTGAATTACTTTTCAGTGTTAACACAAATCATCTCGAGTATGTAACAGAACATTTCTCTCCTCGTGCTCATACATTCGTAAAACTTGTCTGGTTGTTTCAATAATTGAGGTAAGAGGAATGTATCCGCTATCTTGTTTTCTAGAGAGAGAGAGAGATGCAGCTTATTCACATGCATTTGGTGTCGTCTTAATAGCAAAGGCAGCAATGCACGACTCGTATTTAAACTGAGAAGCGTGGTGTCATCTGTCCCGCCAAATAATGACGGAGATCCGACGCAGTGTGACCAACATGACAGCCGATATTGTCGGGCGATCTGTGGCGATGGCGGCAGGCTACCGTTGTCGGTGCTACAGCGACGGGAGACTAATGCCGTCGTCACACGGGCCGTGGCATTCAACGAGCAACGCGTTGACTTGATTTCCGCCGTGCTGCTAAACGCTCAGGAACGACCTGGCTTGTGCGTACGATACGTGTGGCACAACGTGGTGTACGTGATCGCAGCGTACTGCAGTGGCAATTCGCGGTTGGCAGATGGAGCGCGCGAGCTGCACAGAACGCTACACGCGAGTTCTCTTAATGAACTAGCGTAAACTAGGTGCAGTAGCTTAAAGCCGTAGTCACACAGGACAGAACTTCTGAGCGCTCTTGGGTGAACTGCCTTTTCTTGTTTACACTTGTTTGTACTTGTCTGGGTTCTACCCGATTTTTAGATTAAGGTTGTTTTCCCTTTAAGGCGTCAGATGGTTTGGGCCTTCAGCCTATTTTAAGAACTGTTTTACGTAAAGCCTCTGGCACTTTTTAAAATTGATATTGTTGAGTCTTAAGTGTTGGGCCTTCAGCCGATTTTGAATTTAAGTTGTTTGCTCTTAAAGTGTCAGGTTCTTTGGGCCTTCAGCCTAATTAAGGAACTGTTTTAAGATTAGGCTTTGCCTTTTGAATTTCTGATTTTGGTTGAGCTTTAAGATATTGGCTTTCAGCCGATTTTAAATTAAAGTGGTCTTGCCCTTAAGGCACAAGATTGTGCGGCGCATTCAGCCGCTAATTAAGTTGCAAAACTAAAGTTTTTTTTAAAAAAAATTTTCTTTTCCCTTGTAATGTATGGCCAAATAAAAGGTTGTATGTTCAAGTGTAACTGACAACCGCTTATTTTGGTCCCTTTCCACAACTTAAACTACCTGTCCTGTCCTGCGAGTTTAGCAGGACATCTCACGTATGAGGTCATGTTGTTCTTGCAGCCGGCCGGTGGTGGCCCAGCCGTTCTAGGCGTTTCAGTGTGGAACCACGCGACTGCTACGGTCGCAGGTTCGAATCCTGCCTCGGGCATGGATGTGTGTGATGTCCTTAGATTAGTTAGGTTTAAGTAGTTCTAAGTTCTAAGGGACTGATGACCTGAGATGTTAAGTCCCATAGTGCTCAGAGCCATTTGAACCATTTGAACTTAATGAACCATTTTTTGTTCTTGTAGGTATATTCAATAATCCATCATAGCCAATACACCTCGCGAAAATACGTATTGCGTCACATGTCCAGCGATACAGTTGATAGCATGCACCGCTCCCGGTAAAAAAAATAATAATAATAAAAAAGAGTGCGTCTGACGTGTCCTCTGTGTGGGTGGTGCGTCAAAAGAAGGCCAGTATACGACGCGTCAGCATCCAAATGTTCCTCGCTACCGCTTCGGCTATCCGAACACGTTCTACATCCGACCCATACCTTCACTACAGAGTAGCGTTCCCTGTCCATTATTCCTCTTCGCCCCGAGCCCTACTGTATTCCCAGGAGAGGTCGGACATCACTGTGCTTCTGCACTGTAAGATCGATATGCCGTCAGGCACGTATTTTATATAGGTACGGCACCTGTTCTTTCGGACGAGCATGACCGAGCAGACGCCGTAATACCTCTAATGCTTAGAAACAGAATAAGTAGCAAATATGTCGAAGTATGAGATAAACTGAGACTTGTTTAGCACCGGTAATTGAAAGATGCTGTCCGTGGATGAACAGTGTGGTGTATGGAGAAGTCGCAACGCTACTAAATTGTAGTGATGCGGCAACACCTGCAGAGGATCGACGTTTGGTCCACCTACTAGCAGTTGACCTTCGATGTAAAACTAATGTAACACATTTAGCATAAAAAGCTATTGTAGTACTGCTAAACGGTCACTGCAAGCATTCATTCTATTACATATTAGGATTATGTGAATGGAGCGATTCAAAGCACCAAATCAATTGTAAGAGGGGCAGAAGAATCGTCAGGAGGTGCAGCCCATCCAGAAAGGAGGTAGGTTACAAAGTCCGCCTTCGACCGATATTGACAATTGCTCGTCAGCTGGGACCTCTACCAAATACACTCCTGGAAATTGAAATAAGAACACCGTGAATTCATTGTCCCAGGAAGGGGAAACTTTATTGACACATTCCTGGGGTCAGATACATCACATGATCACACTGACAGAACCACAGGCACATAGGCACAGGCAACAGAGCATGCACAATGTCGGCACTAGTAAAGTGTATATCCACCTTTCGCAGCAATGCAGGGTGCTATTCTCCCATGGAGACGATCGTAGAGATACTGGATGTAGTCCTGTGGAACGGCTTGCCATGCCATTTCCACCTGGCGCCTCAGTTGGACCAGCGTCCGTGCTGGACGTGCAGACCGCGTGAGACGACACTTCATCCAGTCCCAAACATGCTCAATGGGGGACAGATCCGGAGATCTTGCTGGCCAGGGTAGTTGACTTACACCTTCTAGAGCACGTTGGGTGGCACGGGATACATGTGGACGTGCATTGTCCTGTTGGAACAGCAAGTTCCCTTGCCGGTCTAGGAATGGTAGAACGATGGGTTCGATGACGGTTTGGATGTACCGTGCACTATTCAGTGTCCCCTCGACGATCACCAGAGGTGTACGGCCAGTGTAGGAGATCGCTCCCCACACCATGATGCCGGGTGTTGGCCCTGTGTGCCTCGGTCGTATGCAGTCCTGATTGTGGCGCTCACCTGCACGGCGCCAAACACGCATACGACCATCATTGGCACCAAGGCAGAAGCGACTCTCATCGCTGAAGACGACACGTCTCCATTCGTCCCTCCATTCACGCCTGTCGCGACATCACTGGAGGCGGGCTGCACGATGTTGGGGCGTGAGTGGAAGACGGCCTAACGGTGTGCGGGACCGTAGCCCAGCTTCATGGAGACGGTTGCGAATGGTCGTCGCCGATACCCCAGGAGCAACAGTGTCCCTAATTTGCTGGGAAGTGGCGGTGCGGTCCCCTACGGCACTGCGTAGGATCCTACGGTCTTGGCGTGCATCCCTGCGTCGCTGCGGTCCGGTCCTAGGTCGACGGGCACGTGCACCTTCCGCCGACCACTGGCGACAACATCGATGTACTGTGGAGACCTCACACCCCACGTGTTGAGCAATTCGGCGGTACGTCCACCCGGCCTCCCGCATGCCCACTATACGCCCTCGCTCAAAGTCCGTCAACTGCACATACGGTTCACGTCCATGCTGTCGCGGCATGCTACCAGTGTTAAAGACTGCGATGGAGCTCCGTATGCCACGGCAAACTGGCTGACACTGACGGCGGCGGTGCACAAATGCTGCGCAGCTAGCGCCATTCGACGGCCAACACCGCGGTTCCTGGTGTGTCCGCTGTGCCGTGCGTGTGATCATTGCTTGTACAGCCCTCTCGAAGTGTCCGGAGCAAGTACGGTGGGTCTGACACACCGGTGTCAATGTGTTCTTTTTTCCATTTCCAGGAGTGTAGCATTGATGAAGGAAATAGAAAAGATCCCGAGAAAAGCATCACGTTTCGTACAGTAAATCATGAAGGCGTCACGGGGATGCTCAATCAACTCAAGTGGCAGACGATGCAAAAGAGGCGTTGATCATCACGGAGTGTACCTTCCTAGAAAAGTCAATCAATACATATTGCTTCCTCGTACATTTATCTCGCGAGAAGGCCGTGAATGGAAAATCAGAGAGATAAAAGCTCCTGGGTGTTGTGTGATGTCCTTAGGTTAGTTAGGTTTAAAAAGTTCTAAGTTCTAGGGGACTGACGACAATAGATGTTAAGTCCCGTAGTGCTCAGAGCCATTTGATAAAAGCTCACACGGAGGTTTACCAACAATCAGTTCCCCCGCGCACAGGAACAGAACAGCCATAGCATAGGTTCTGGAGTATAAATATAGATGTAGAATTTGTAGGAATTCCCTTTGATGTACCTTGAATCCGCCACACGTAAATAGTACTATATACAAATTATAGAGTGAAATAATTGTGTGAATGATTTACAAAATAGGAAAGCATCAATGGTAAGTGTTGCATTAAATTTCTTTTCGTCTTATGGTAATAGTTTGTTCGGTGAAGTTTCCAACAGGTGTAGCGATGGACATTTTACTCAGCATACAGTAAATTCACGTCTTCTGGTGTTGAACGAGCGAGCTTAAGATGAAACGGAGCAGACTCCTTTACCTGGTTGGCAGACAGTGTATCTTGCTTAATCAAAGCCATCGGTTGACGTAACTGACACAGTAATGACGTTCCCACTCATTTGGTATAGACTCAAAATCTCTGCTACAAGGGCAGTTTGCGATATACACGAAACACCACACTCATCGTGCAGGTTGAAATTTCTAGGCATGGAATCATATTATAGACCGGGATTGTGGCTCGAGAGCTTTTTCAAACTTGCAGACGTTTGGTGTGATATAACAACTTCAAACACTGTGAGAGTAATACTAGACTCATTACTGGGTAACTTGGCTTGTGTAACTTCTGCGATTTTCTGAAAAGTTCTTGCATGGGTTACATAGATTTTTGAATAGGGAACTGTCGATGATTTCTGCAACACACAGCACTGCGTAGTTTGTAGTTGGCTCTAATGAATTACGATGCATTAAGAACAGCGTCAGAAACTCGTTATGCACCAAGTAAGGTGGTGCGAGGAAATGTGTACGCCATCGCTCTTTCGAAGTATTGAATTAGGCGATGTTTTAAAATGAAGATTAATGTCAGTGTGCCCGAAGTTATGAGTGACAGCAAACTATGACTGAATTAAGGAAAGTAAAAAGTTTCTGAAGAAACGTGGGCGAGCGGACTAAGGCACATGCAGCAAAATGTTAATCACTGTTAGTACCACGGGAGTGTGATCAGAACCCAGTTGTCTTGTAAACTACATCCCAGTGGCGTCGCCTGTTACAGAATGAAAGAGGTACGCTGACGAAGATTATCATGCATATCAGCTGTTAGGCTAGCTTGATACGTGAAGGTATTCATACAAACTTCCCGAATTTCACTTGTTAGGTAACAAGGCCTGAAACATCGAAAAATAGAAGAATTTTGGAAACCGTGTAAATGAAACTTCTACGGCGGAGTGCAAGAAAGGCACCGACAGATAGAGAAAGAGGTGAAAGCATTATATGAAAAAGCAAATGTGACTTCATTTATGAGTGGGTACGGAAGAGAAAGTATGAATGGAACGAACACACAGACGGGATGGATGAACTGAAGGCTGTGAAAATCGTAAGAAGTAAATCATCAGCTGGTAAAACAAATAAAGGTCATTCAAGGAAAATATGGAGTGACTACTTCAAGGTAGAATGAGGCATTCTCAAAGAAACAGGATTTTAGCTCAGGAAGTAGCAATACTAACTGAAATCATCACTAGGAACATCGTGGCGTAGGCCTACACGTTTATTTACTGTCTAGCCACCAGCGTGTATTGGATTACAGGCTTACAACGTGATAGTACAAGACGATAATATGACTAAGATGACTGTAGTGTAGGCTTGTTACAGAAACATGAACTAAACAATAATTATGACAGAGTTTTGGAAACTTGTGCACATCCCTGTAAAAGGGAATCGTACTGTTAGGATGGAGAAAAACAGTGTCACGAGAGTTTAACCGTGGATAGCTGATGCCAGTAGGAACCAAAATTACTAATGTTATATAGGTAGACAACGCACAATTTTTAAACTACCGAAACTTGGCGCCATGCGCTCCGATTGGCTGCGGGATTGCCCTGTTGCCAGATGCTCTGGACAATGCATGACCGCGAATGCTTTGCCTGCCAGAGATCGCGATGTATTCAAGGCGGCCACCACGCTCGGTGGTAGCGCTCCAGCCTTCCACTCTGGGGGCGAATCCGCTGTGGTCCTGACACACCCATTGTAGTCTCATTGTGGTATCGATAGCAAGGATGCCACGGCGTAGGTGCAAGTTCATAAGTTGGCACTACGAGACACCGACGACAGCCCCCTGTGGAGCTTTACGAGCGTCGCTCCGGATTCAATCCATTTCATCTAGAGCAGACGGCCTAGAAACATTACTTCAACTTCACGGGATGTTGGCTTGCTATTGAGACTTCGTACTACTTACGACGGGAATGCGGTTTCGCACCTACGTGCTCCTCAATGCAAAGTTATGTATTCAGTTTTATTGTGATATAGTAAAACCATTTGTAAGTGCAGTACCAGAGATTTTCACCTTTTACTGCTCCTATCCACTTCCTGCATTCAGCTAATCTTTCAGTTTTCAGGAGCAGACCCTGCCAGGCGGGATACAAAACTCATGATAAGAGGTATCGGGAACAAACGAGTCAAAATCTGTTAGTCCGCGTACAGAAATCTTTTACAAATTGTGTCGGACCTGAAATGGACCTTTTCTGTAGCTAGGACGTTGTTTACGTAAAGCAGGTGTTAGAACTGGCGACACTCTGACGCGACTCAATCTTGGTGACATCGAACCGTGTTTTGCCGAACTGTTTCAAAGATTCCTGGCATTTCCCCGATGTGACTGGCGGCATGTTGAATGCGATCCATTAATTCCTCTTCCTTTCCACGTGGTTCGCATCCGAGTTGTTGAACTAGAACCTTGAAGAATTCCCACAGGAAAAAGTCCGGTGGCGTGAGGTCTGGTGATCGGGGGGACCATGTCTTACGAACACCTCTGACAATTACCCGTCTGTCGAAGAGTTCATTTAAATATCCACACACAGCATGGCTGTTATGAACAGGCGCCCAATCAGGCTGCAACCACATGCATAGTCGTATGTCCAGGGGAACATCTTCCAGCAGGCGAGGTAGAGTTCTTGCAAAAACAGAAGGTAATTTAACCTGGTAAATCGAGGAAGTAGACAGACCGGCCCAGTCAGATGGTCGCCCACAATGCCTACCCAAATGTTGAGCGAAAATCGTTCCTGGTGTTCGTGGACGTACGTGACGTCAGAATTTGCCCTTGCACAGTAACGAACGTTTCGAGTGTTGTAAAGGCCACCCCGATGGAAGGTCCTCTCGTCGGTAAACTACGGCAGGGAAGTCGGGGTCTCGTGCAACACATCGCAGAAACCACGGGCAAAACTCTGTCCTATGTTCATAGTCCACCACAGAATTTAGGTCTTGGATAGGGTGGATACTAAATGGATGCTGGCTGTCATCCCTGAAAACCTCCCAGACTAACCGCTGAGTGAGCCCCATGTCGTGTCCAACCGCTCGAGTACTTGTCGCAGGTGCTTCCTCAAAGAGCTCGAGAACAGTCTCTTCAAATGCAGCATCCCGTCGTGTTCGAGGTCTTCCAGCACCACCATGATACCCCGCTAACGAGCCTGTTTCGCCAAGTCGCCGGTGAATTGCTGTAAACTTTTGCGGATGTCGGTGGCGTCTTGCTGGGTATCGTTCCTGATACACCCGTCGAGCTTCATGCGCATTACCGTCGGCTTGTCCAAAAACAAAAACCATATATCGTTGTTCTTCAAACGAATACTGTCCCGCTATGCTCACTGTATGACTAAATCGCAGGTGACATGGGTGTGCTGCGAAGCGAAGCTTACGTGTGAATGCCTCTGATGTGAGGTGGAGACGAACGGCAAGACTTATTCGACACGTGTGCGTATCACGTTAGGGCAGTGACGGGGCCAGGGACGTTTGTATGTGTGAATCGATAACCACAGCGCTGCTGCCTGTCAACCGACAAACGGCAACAGGGCAATCCCACTGCCAATCGGAGTGCGAGGCGCCAGGTTTCCGTACTTTAATAATGGTGCGTTGTCCACCTACACAACACTAGTAATTTTGGTCCCTACTGGCATCAGCCATTCAGGGTTAAAATTTCGTGACACAATTTTTCTCTACCCTGTATATACTGACGGAGGAGTTGTGGATCATAAACGAAAGTTAGTAGTCTTGTTTCTGCCTCTTAAAGACGATTACTATCAAATTTCGCGCCAGTGGCATACCAGGGGAGCTAGTAGCGCCAGTTAGAGGGCGTAAATAAGGTTTGCCTTAAATACACGTTGTAACGGTCGTGAGCGTTAGTTACAGTTGAGACAGGATGTGGTGAGTTGATGTTAGTCAAGAATGTCTTTAAGGTGACAAAGACGTCGTTATCAACACATCACTGAGTCTGAAGGAGGTCATGGAACAGGACTGGATGTTGCTTCTGCGGTAGGCCTGTCGCAGAAAGACTTGGCAGGGTTGTGGCCACTGTAAATGACTGGTGGTAGCGGTAGTCACAAGAATGTTTGGTCGTTAGAGGACCGGGCTCCGGACGGTCTCGTGGCACTACTAAGAGCGTACAGCTCTGGCGCGTCGTACTGAATAAGCACCAGCAATGTGAGTAGCATTTGGTACCACAGTGACACAGCGAACTGTTACAAATGGAATCCGACAGCTCCAAGCCAGACGCCTTGTAATGTGCATTACGCTGACACCAAACCGCCGCCATTTACGACTTCAGTGATGTCAAGCGAGAGTGGGGTCTACTGTGTTTCTGATGAAAGCTAGTACTGCCTCGACGCCAGTGATGGCCGTGTGATTGTTAGAAGGGTGTGCAGCCAAACTGTCTTTCTAGACACACTTTGTCTACACCTGGAGTTATGTTCTGGAGTGCGATTTCGTATGACAGCAGGAGCACTCTCGTGGTTATCCCATGCGCCGTGACTGTAAATCTGTACGTCAGTCAGGTGATTCGATCTGCTGTGCAGCCATTCATGTACAGCACTCTTAGGGGTGTTTACCAAGAGGGTAACGCATGCCCATATACCGCTGTTGTAACGTAACATGCTCTACAGGGCCTCAACATGTTGTATTGCCCTGCTCGCTCACTAGATTTGTTTCTAATCGAGCACATATGCGTGGAATCAACATTCTGGCGGCTACACTTGTTATCAATGTGTCGGCATTTCACATTTGCAATAGCTTATCTCGCGATTCCATTAACCTGCGAACCAGCAATGTTAATCACCTAAGTGTGTTACCTTGACAAATGTACTCCCAAAATTTCATTACTCTACATTAATTATTTTTTGATGCTGCGGTTTTTTTCTGCCAGTATACAGGGTGTTAATTTTAACTGAAAGAATTGAAATATCTCTAAAACTACACATCGATTAAAAAAGTTATAATTCACAGTTTGTTTGTCTCGGAGGGAGACGTACAGTTATACCAGATTCGACCCCATCACGTGACTGGGTGGCGGAGGAGGGGGGGGGGGGGGGGGGCAACCTTCAAATCTTCAATGGACGCCCCGGCGAGCTTTGAGCCCGATGCAGCGTTTGGCAACCACGGGCATTATCTCGCTGCAGTGTTCTCCCAGTATGGCCTGCAATGGAGTGTAACGAACCGGAGTGTAGAATGTCGTCGACGTACCGCTGTGTTGTAAGGGTGCACGGATGGCAAACAACGAGGTGCTGCTATGAAATGAAATGATTCCCGAGATCACCACTCCTCGTTGCCGGGCCGTATGCAGGTGACGGTCAGGTAAGCATCCACCGCTGTCCGAGGCGTCTCTCGACACTGCTTCGTGGTCATCGGCGCTCAGTTCGCAGCGGGACTTATCACTGGAGGCCATTCTAATTCAGCCACGAAATTCTAGGTCGACTGCACCCGACACCACTGCAAGCGGGTTGTTGGTGTACAGAGGTCAATGATAGTCGGCTCAAGGGACGCCGTGAACTCGGCCACCTTTCCGCGAGCCGCCTATTAATGGTCCTTGACATCAATGAGGCACCAGTTCCACGTTAGATCGGTGGTAATAATGAATCCAGTGTTCTGTGACGACTTATCGGTCCTCAAGTTCTGTCTTCTCTCTAGGTCGACTACTTTTTTTTGACGCTGTGTCCGGCCATGGTCCGTTCTCCCATTTCTGCCAACATCGTCGAATAGTGACATCGCTACTATTCAAATGTCAAGCGATTCGCCGGTTACTCCAGCTGGTTTCTTTGAGCCCAACCACAAGTCCTTTCTCAAATGCTGACTTCTGCGAATAACGTTCACGCTTCTGTCGGTGACGCATAGTTACCATCCAATTCGTGATATGTCCCGTACGGTGAAATTGCGCGTTTGACTTGCAGTGGTTCGCGGAGTATTACAATTTAGTATTCCCCTTCGATACTTGTACGAATAATAATTTTTTAAGCAGTTTGCATAACTCTTCGTGGTTCGTTGTTATTTATGCCTTAGAATGTGTAATTTACATGACTTCGCAGTTTTCCTATGTTTGATAAGTCCTTTAGTTCTTTCATCTAACAAGTGTGTCCAGGCTTAATTTAAGAAAAGTGCACGGAGTAGCTGCGCGGTCTTGGGCGCCTTGTCACGCCCCCCCCCCCCCCCCCCCCCCTGGCTACCACCGTCAGAGGTTCGACTCCTCCCTCGGGCATTGGTGTGTGTGTTGTCCTTAGCGTAAGTTAGTTTAAGTTAGGTTAAGTTGTGCGCAAGCTTAGGGATCGATGACCTCCGCAGTTTGGTCCCACAAGACGTTACCACAAAAGAGTGTTAGTAAAGGAGACAGTTTATCGTTCATACGTCAAAGGTGTTGGTAAACTCCTTCCACTTCTGTTAAAAGGAAACCCGCCGAGTTGGGGGTCTTTTCAGTTGACGCCACATTGGGTTAGACTTTGATATTTAATAATTTAAAAGTAAAACTGATAGCAGTTTTATACTTCAGTAATGCTTGATTATGATAGGGTTAAAGAGTATGTATAATTTTATTAAAAGGAGTTTAAATTTTAGGATTGCAGTTTTGAGAAAATTAATTAAGTTCTGATTTCATTTTATTTTTAATTTATACTCATTCTCTCCCTTTCTCTTACATATATTTTGAATACATTTTGAATGCAGTAGCACAAAGAGCCCTGCGAGCTAATGAACAGTACGACGAGTGGCTAGGGTGATGTCTTTCTTGACAAGTAGTAAATAGCACGCAGCCATGATGAGCCTTCCTCTTTCAGCTTATTATATCCTAACAGCATTTCCGTTGGCAGTTATGCCGATACAGAACAGAACAGAACGTCCGCAGCAGGTAAGACATTATCTGTGCCTAATTAAAGGATTTATTTGGAATTAGATTTCCTTGTTGCGTACAGGAAATAAATTAAATGCGAAAACCTTCTCGAGACGATATACATATGAAGGGCTTATTTCAGCAGTGGTACAAGTACATTTTTGTTCATTCTGAGATCCACAGTCCTAAAGTTAAATGGGCGTTGAAAAATCTGCAGTTGAGATACCAGAAATATTCAAGTATTCAAGTATATATACTTGAATATTTCTGGTATATTAACTGCAGTTTTTTCAGCGCCCATTTAACTTTAGGACTCCCTATCTCAGAATGAACAAAAATGGACTTGTACCACTATTGAAATAAGCCATTCATATCCACTCACACATTTCCGCGACGAGGTTAGTTTCATTTAATACGGTCAATGTTCAGATTTTCTTTCATTAGCAATTTCCAAATTAAATAAATTTCATTTCATTAGATATTGTACGCAATTTCACATAATTAAATATTTATCATTAGATACTTTTAATTTTACAGAAATTGCAGTCTAAAGACTAAATACTTTTGTAATCAGAACATTAGATATAAACGGTATTTCACTAAAATATAAATGTTGCTCGATTAGCTCAAACATAAACGCTGCAAAATCAATTTTTTTCCCCTGCAAGCCGTTAGACAGACAACCTACACGTAGAACCGTACACCATGAACGTGCTTATCCGTTTAGTAATACAGATGCAAATGTTTCACCTCAACGGAATGCTGCCGACTGATTTCCAGGATTTTGCAGTAAGCGCGGCGTGTGATCTCATTCTGGGACCGGCCCGCGACAGAGCATTTTGCCAGTCATGTCAGCTTAGCGTGCTTGGACGAGCACACGACATGCAGCGTTACGTAAGGTAAACAGTTTCGCGTGGCGTGACGGCCTGACGGTCTCTGCGTACGTTATTCAGACTATCATTTTCCCGATAATATAACCGCTATAATTTTTTATCCTTCTGCGGAAGCACTTAGAATGCAAATAGGGCTGTGCTAGTAACGATACCGGATATTGGTGGGTGTTAAGAATTTAACTGAAGCACGAATGGAGGTGGCAGTCTCTGTTGACACCGCACATACACGATAGAAACCTAATTACTAACATTTGCATTTCTCATTACGTAGTTGAAGCAGAGATCATGAGAGACAAAATTGTAAATCGAGAAGAATTAGGAAAAATTGAGTTTCGTGGTCAGACTAGGGCACTTATTTCAGTTTAAATGTGGTTCGGATAAGATATTCTCTAGTTATGATGGAAAAAAGGTAAATGTCTCAGAGTAATCGTAAATAGACCACATCTGCTCTACAGTTCACACGTGAGTCTTTAGCAGAGGATTCATATAGTCAGCTTCACACTATTTCACTCTCTAGTAGCACCTAGAAAAAAAGAACACCTAAATCTTTCATGCGAACTCTGATTTCTCTTGTTTTGTTACGACCATCGTTTTTCCCTGTGTAGGTGGGAGACAACAAAATATTTCGACACTCGGAGGAGAAAGATGATGATTGAAATTTCGTGAAAACATCTCGGCGTAACTAAAAACGCTTCTCATACCAAAGATACTCTCTCCTCTGTTTGGCGATAAAAAAAACGAGCTATCCTTCGCTGAACTTTTTCAGTGTTCTCCGTCGATAACATCTAATAAGGCCCACATTCGGAGTGGCAATACTGCAGAACACGACGGACAAATGTAGTGTAAGTAGTCTCTTTAGTAGATTTGCTATAGCTCCAAGTGTTCTAGCAAATAAAACGCAGTCTTCTGTTCTCCATCCACAGGCACATTATATCTGTGTCGGTTGCAGGTTAAACTGCTCGTTACACTGACGTTCGGGTTCATCCTGTAGAGCTTCTCTTTGAGAAATGCGTAAGTTATGTCTGAAATGTCTTATACAAGAAATCGTAGTGATCATTTGGGCTGCACTGCTACCAATATCTTCTAGGTGAAGATTGTTGTGAGATTAACTTTGCTGCTCCTCAATCCTCGAAACAGTTTTCACTGATTCTAAACTCACTTTTAACTGTCACTCTCTTTGGTGTGCAATCCTATTTATGTCCTGCTCCCAAGTGAATACCCACAACTATTTACTAATCACTGACAAAATCGTTAGTTACTCGGCATGAGGTTAATAAACATAAAGGTAAATCTATGCTTCTGTTATGGTTCATAAATTTAAAGAAGAATAAATTTTTTAAAAAAATCCATGAATCTCCCGGGTGACCGTTGTTTTGACAGTTCGCATTTATAAGCTTTCTTTGTTTGTACACATCTCAGTAGTGAGCTTAACTGGCAGCAACAACGAGACGAGTTCAGAAGAAAAAGTCTTGGTTTCGAAATAATTTATTTTCAGTTGACATTAAATAAATTCGCAACCAAGACTGTTTTTATTCTGAAATACATTCGAAATTGGTTGCCGTACCACTTTGCCACAAGGAATGGAAAATTTTTTACAATGAGACAACCTTTGCATCACAAGTCAGAACGGCATACACTCCGTACTGTTGATGATTCGTTAGGTGCGTGTTTACGGTTAACATTGTAATTCGCATGCTAAGCGCCGATGGCTATGTGGGATTCTTACTCCGTGACCACCGACATCTGTTGTTACACCCTGAGTTGTTTGAGGCGGTCTAAGGTAAACATTAGGCTGTTGTTAAGCCTGACACGGCTTTGTTCAAATAATTTACGGGTTAGCTGCCGGATGACGTCGTCGACCACCGCCGGTATATCGACAAGAGCACACCCTGCCATTCTCAAGGCACAACTGCATGGAGGAAACAATGTGCAAGGGAATTTAATACCTCGGTTCACAGAGGAAAAACGAGTAAGATATCATACACAGAACAAGTAACCGCAAAGTCAACACACAATCAAAGATAACCAACATCAGAAATATCGATAGTGAGTATTAATCAACAGGTGAGATAGCCCTAATTCTGTCCCTCCGTTTTCTGATGAGAGACAGAGCCGGATTTCAAGCAGCATTTAGACAAAGTCCACTATCTCTGTTTATAAGGTTGCTTGATAGTTTGATTTCAACAGCTTCCTTAATGACACTATCCCAATATCTGAAGGCGCAAGCCAGAATCTTCGTGTTGTTGTATTTCATAGGATGACCGGTGTCAAGGCAATGTTCTGCAATAGCAGATTTTCTCGGTTGTTGTAAGCGAGTGTGACGCTTATGTTCAGTACACCGGTCTTCCACAGTCCGGATTGTCTGGCCGATATATGACATGCCACAACTGCAAGGAATGCGATAGACACCAGCCTTACGCAAACTAAGATCATCTTCTACGGAAGTCAACAGGACCTTAATCTTAAAAGGTGCTCGAAAAACACATTTCACACCATATTTCCGCAAAATACGGTCAATGCTGTTAGAAATGTTTCCTGCATAAGGCAAAAAGGCCCTAGACTTAGGTGCCATTTCGTTGCTATCGTCACTCACCTGTTGCACAGAAGGCTGATAGCGCAACACACGTTTCATTTGCCTCTCACTATAATCGTTCTGACGAAAGGTGACTTCGAGATGTGATAGCTCAGCTGCCAAACTTTCAGGGTCTGAGATAACGACGGCCCTGTGAACCAAGGTACGGAGTACTCCTTCGCGCTGAGCTGGATGGTGACAACTATCTGCTCCCAGATACAAGTCAGTGTGAGTAGGCTTCCTATAAACAGAATGTCTCAACTTGCCATCAGTCTTCCCTCTGACCAACACATCAAGGAAGGGAAGACATCCATTCTTTTCCACCTCCATAGTGAAGTGAATATTCTGGTGGATTGACTTCAGGTGTTCCAAAAACGGTTTTAAATTCTCACTACTATTAGGCCAAACAACAAAAGTATCCTCTACATATCTGAAAAAACACGCAGGTTTCGAGGTCGCTGACTCCAAGGCACGTTCCTCAAAGTCCTCCGTAAACAAATTGGCCACAATAGGTGACAACAGGCTTCCAATTGTAATTCCATCAGTCTGCTCACGGTACTGACCATTGAATGAAAAGTAATAGTAAGCCAAATTTGTTAACTCGACACCAAATTTAACCTCAATTAGCTGCAACGCATCAGAGAGAGGAACGCGAGTGAAAAGAGAAACCACATCAAAACTGACTAAAATATCTGAGTCTTTCAAACGCAATTGCTGCAATCGACGTACGAAATCTGCAGAGTTCTTAATGAGGTGTTCACACCTACCTACTAGTGGGCCCAACAAACTAGCAAGATGTTTAGCTACACGATATGTCGGAGCACCAATATTAGAAACAATAGGCCTCAACGGGACAGCCTCTTTATGGACCTTAGGGAGGCCATATAATCTAGGTGGTACCGCACAGTAAGAATTAAGACTCTGATAGTCTCCTGTGACAAAGAACTTTTCTGCAGGAGGTTATTAGTCTTTCTCTCAACACTCTTAGTAGGGTCAGCACCAATTTTGCGCTACGCCGAATCAGAAAGTAGACACTGCATCTCTTGAATGTAATCGTACTTGTTCAACAAAACGGTGGCGTTTCCCTTGTCCGCAGGTAAAATAACAATATCAGGGTCCATTATGAGTGCACGTAAGGCCGCCTCAGCTGCTGTAATGTGGTGGCAGCAACCCCGTAAATTATTTGAACATTCAATTCGCCGGGAAAAGTTTAGGTCTCACTGACACGGCTTATTTCGATTTGCAGATGAGTGTCGTATTAGTGGCATCTGAGGAAAATTTAAGCAGCATAGAAAACATAGTCATTGTCTTTAGAACAGTGATACACTGATCAAAAGAATCAGGGAACAAGATTTTGGGCGTCTGCCATACTCCATTGATCAATAATAGAGGACTGCGTATGTTACCAAATTATACCTTCATCTTTCAAAAGTTATTTACATAACAAAATGTCATTACATCCTCGATCGTTTTCAGAAAAAGAACTGAATGTCCCATAGGCGTCGAAATCAAAGTGAAAACAGTCATTCATTCAGTCATCGTGGGTGCTTTTCATTGGACTATGAGATCTTCAGTAAGGTGTATGCCCTCCGTGAGCGTTTACCGTATGCAGCAGCCGCCTCATGGTCCAACAGGACCTGTTCGATATAGTGCATGGCGGTAAGACGACAAGATCCATATGGCTGTGAACAATGAAGCCTCTCCGCAACATCACAGAATGTTGGAAATGCGTAGATTTCTGGACAATATTTGGCAGGTACCGCTCACCACTCATCTCCGCACACGAATACAGCCATCACCAAGAGTCAGAGGATATCTGGAGCAGTTTGTGAATAACACATTCCGTCAGTGTGTGTCCTAAGGTGCCTTTTCTTAACCTGTTCGTTACAGACTGATCGGACACAGCGGCTCCAGTGGCCTTTATGAGAGTATCTTGCACTGCTCTAGCGGTATCCGTACGATGCCGCAAGGCAGAGATGGCTAGATATCGGTCTCCTCGTGGGGGTGTAATGCGTCTGCGACTGTGTGCAACTCCCCTTTGTACTGACCTGCCTCCCTGTAGTGAGTCCACAACTTCAGGGTGAAGCATGAAGAGACAATGGCATCTGCAGCAACGCGATCAAAAGTCCACACTTTTTGTATCAAAGAGACCGCCCTTGCAGCTTGTGTTGCAATAAGATGTTGCACTGAAAGTACTTGGTTGAATACAGGGGCCGGCCGCGGTGGCCGAGCCATTCTAGGTGCTTCAGACCAGAACCGCGCGACTGCTACTGTCGCAGGTTCGAATCCTGCCTCGAGCATAGAGTGTGTGATGTCCTTAGGTTCGTTAGGTTTAAGTAATTTTAAGTTCTAGGGGACTGACGACCTCAGATATTACGTCCCATAGTGCTCAGAGCCATTTGAATTTGAATACAGGGTCCACAAATGACAACTGCTATCTATGTACGTCGCTAGAAAACTCTGGGACACTGGTACTCAATCACTTGACGCTGTAATGCTTTACACAGCCAATAGATGGCGTATGATTTTAATTGTTGCCTACTTTGACAGCGAAGATCTCGAGCCATGAAAGTACCGCCCGTATCAAAATAGATTTAACATACGGGACGTTGATACTCGTGTTCCCCTAATTCTTTTGAACAGTTTATATCAATGTAATCACCTGTCAAAAAACTGAGTGCGAAATTTATGAGAAAGAAGTGCGGAAAAGGCGATTTATTGTAGAAGATTCAATTAAATCAGTTAACTGAAATTCTAATGAAAGTACAGTTTGTTTTTTACAAAATATGACTTGAAAGCAAGAAAGTTATTACACACTTCAATATTTTACCAAGCTTTAGTGTAGTGTGCAATTTTATGTGAAGGTGAATTCGGACACCAGATACACTGACATTTAGGTGCTTGAGTATCAAAGAAATACGGGTCAGAAATGCAAAGGTTAAGATTGAATACAGTTTGAATGATAAAAACAGAAAACTGCAAATCTTTGCGGCGCCAGAAGACAGCGATCCGTTGCATGGGCGATCGATCACTTCGTAGATAGCACTCCTGAGTGGACAAACAGCCAGCTATCGATAATTGATCGCATGGAAGTCTGATGGATCGCATGCGATTCGTGCTTGCAGTATGGCAGTCTGGATGGTTAGAAGCGATGTGTGTGAATAAGCTAGCGACTCGCTCCTCTAGTTATTAAGCGTGGCTGAGCAGTTTTATTTCATTTCGCTTTGCCCACTTGGAGTAAGAACTTTATGTTAAAATGTATAATTATTCGGGGATCACAGAATACCCTGCCAAGTGAAGTGGAGGCCGGAGTTGCCATTTATACTAAGAATTAATGCAAAATAAACCCACCGGTTTCCAGTGATAGGCTTTTTAAAGCTTGCGCTATAGAGGTAGAACTGAGAGGATGTTCATAATAATAGTCGCTATAGAGCGGGCTCCATCTGATGATTTTGAGTTATTTATTAAATAATTAAACGTATTGTTAAGGTTTTTAACATCTGATGAGTGTGATATGCATACTGTAATGTTAAGAGGACATTTTGATTGAAATATATTATACAGCTATGCTCAAATTCCTGTAATTTCATATAATCTAACTCTCCCTCATATAACTCATAAAATAAGAGTTACAGTAAGCAACAACGCTGCTACTGACAACATCTCTATGGACATGTCGATATTGCAGCAAATTGTGTAAACAATTGCAGTTAAACTACAAGACTAACGAATAAAAAGGGAGTTGAGGACTAATAAACGAAAAACGAATTGTATTAGCATACTGGAAGAGTGTACACCATCCACTTGACGTCAGCAAACAACGTAATATATTCTGTAAAGTAGTATGCAGTTCCCAAGAAAAGCGTTTCAAAACAAGTTTAATAAATTATGATTCTCGTTTACGTTAAAATTACTTTTTGCAAGTATTCGTGGGGATACGGGAATCAACTGCCACCTCTGCTATACGCAGCAGTTCATTTTCCGTGGCAAAACTTCTCGGCACAGTAGCTTTCATAATACTGATTGAAATTGCTGTGCAAATTGCTTGTGTCTGGGACGTCGGGGCGATCGACCGATCGCAGGCGATATTGGATGTAAAGGATTGCAGCGATCCGTCGCTCTTGCGTGGGTGTAGCATGGCTTGTGGGCCGACTATAACACCACGTTCAAACTCACTTAAATCTTGATAACCTGCCATTGTAGCAGCAGTATTCGGTCTAACATCTGCGCCAAACACTTGTTGTCTTATATAGGCGTTGCCGACCACAGCGCCATATTCTGCCTGTTTTCATATCTCTGTATTTAATTATTTTTGTCAACACCAGTTCCTTTGGCGCTTTAGTATATGTACGTATGTTCCACACCTACACCTAAATTACTGGACCGATTTCACCCAAACTTGGTGCACATATCACTTACTGTCTGGAAAGAATCGTTGTGGGGTAAGAACCGCCTACCTATGACAGCGGTTTGGGTAGGAGGCGGAGAGGAGGCGGCTTAAAGAGCAGTGCAGCCCACGACACGCCAATATCCATACTTTATTCACCCAGAATAATAGAATGCAAGACCTTCGCAACTTTCAACGAACTTCATATATAATTTCAAAGCCTTATGAGAACTTGCACAAAATGTAGAAAGGAAAAAAAATGTCGATCACTACATTTTCGCTCTTCATACAGTAAAACAGCCGGATGAAGCATTACTTCTTTACTATTAATGGTATTTGCGACACATTTTGCAGACAGTGTCCAAGGACAGCACTGAACGTACCAAAAAATTATATTATTGTATGACACATGTTTAAGGAAATATGACGTCAGATACGTGAAAAAGTGGGGCGTCATGCATAACTTCTTAATGTGTTACTTCTTCGCTACATTTCGCAGAGACTACCCATGTACACCACTAGGTGTACCGGCAAAAGTATTTTACTCTGCGCCACAGAGTTCACGGGAAGTGAAAGGCGATACTCGCTAGAGATGCCTTTAAGTACTTGTGAAATGTGTTAAATACGTGTAAATTATATTTGATATGTGCGTACACTGACAAAGCCATGGGTGAAAAGTTCATCCTAAACCCCTGGAATGATTTCAACGAAATCTGGTACACATATCAGTTACCATCTGGTGTAAGTAGGCTGTTTAGGTTTTTATATTGGTAACGCCACATAGCGCTCTGTATGAAAATCACTGGCTGTGCTGTGTGCAGTCTGTGGCTGATTTGCAGTATTGTTGGCTATTGTAGTGTTGGGCAGCTGGATGTGAACAGCGCGTAGCGTTGCGCAGTTGGATGTGAGCCGCCAGCAGTGGTGGATGTGGGGAGTGAGATGGCGGAGTTGTGAGAGCGGATGATCTGGACAGAGACAGTAAATTTATAAGACTGGATGTGATGAACTGAAATATATATAATATGACTTTTGAACAATAGTAAGGTAAATACACTGTTTTTTCTCTATCAAAATCTTTCATTTGCTAACTATGCCTATCAGTAGTCAGTGTCTTCAGTAGTTTGAATCTTTTATTTAGCTGGCAGTAGTGACGCTCGCTGTATTGCAGTAGCTTGAGTAACGCAGATTTTTGTGAGGTAAGTGACTTGTGAAAGGTATAGTTCAATGTTAGTCAGGGCCATTCTTTTGTAGAGATTAGTGAAAGTCAGATTGCGTTGTGCTAAAAATATTGTGTGTCATTTCAGTGTTGATCAGAATAGGTAAAGAGCGAAATGCGAAATGTCTGAGTACGTTCAGTTCTGCTCAGCTGTTTGAAAATTAAATAGTGTAGGGGCTTACTAACACAGCAATTCATTAATTTTTCTAAGGGGACGTTACACTGGTAAGAAGTACTGTGGGGATAAGAAACACCAGCCTCCTATTAGGGGGGGGGGTGATAATTTAGAGAGTGAGGGAGAGAGGAGGAGACTGACTCACAAAAACAGAGTAGGAGGAGAGAGACAGAGGGGTGAGGAGGAGGGGCACCGAGAAAGGAAAGAGGAGGAGATAGACGGAGGGCAGAGAGGGAGATGGACAGAAAAAGGAAAGAGGGGGAGATGCAAAGGGAGTGGGGGTAGGAGGACGTGAACAGAGAGAGGGGGAGGAGAGATGGACAGAGAGAGGGGAATGAGGAGATGGAAAGAGAGAGGTGGAAGAGGAGATGGACAGAGAAAAGAGGAAAAGCAGAAAGACAGAGAGAGATAGAAGGAGATAGAGAGAGGGGGGCAGAGGAGATGAATGACAGGGGGGGGGGGGGGAGTAGGAGGTGGTCGGTGGGAGGGGGAAGAAGGATATAAGGATGTAGATAGAAAGATGGGAAGGAGGAGATGGACTAATAGAAGACTGGAATAAATACATACTCAGACAACGCCGGATACTCAGTGCGTTGTATGAAAAAGAATGAAATCTTCACTTAGGAGCTGAGTGCACACTGCTTTGAAACTTCGTAGCAAATTGAAACTGTGCAGCGGACCTTGACTCAAAGCCAAAATTTGGCGGTCAATGCTCTTACCCACTGAGCGAACGATATAACCCTTACAGATCACAAGTGCAAGTTCGAATCTGCAAATACTAGTCTACTGCATACCACTGTAACTGTAAGTGTGGTACATAAGTCGTCTTTGGATCCCGCAGCAGGTTCTGCGTTTCACACGGAAAGCAAACTTCTGGTATGAGCCCCACACCGCTACACAGTTTTTATTTACCAGGTGATTTCATCTAATAAAGTATCAGATATTAAATGTTAAATTATCGCCAATTATTGACTCCTACACTTACATTTCAGTATGCTTGAACTTGCATGACTAGATGTAGGTTCGCAGTGAACCTGGTGTGTGTACACACATGGAAATAATGCCGAATGGTCCGTGTGTTGCGCCATTTCCTCTTTGATGTGATCATCATCATCATCATCATCATCATCGACATCGACATCGACATCAACATCGTCATCGACATGAACATCGGCATCATCATCATCATCATCGGCATCATGGCTCTTTTATGTGGTTCTAATCGTCATAAATATCATCATCATCGTCATGGGTTACACCATCTGTCACTTTTTCCTCTCACTAATATTTTTGCTCTGTTCACCTTTCGTGTAATCGGTCGATATTCTATCTTTCTGAGTACCCTCAAGCTGTATGTGTTTACATGGGAGAAAATATGGAGTCGGTGATGCGTGGTCTGTGACGAAACAATATTTAGGGCTCATCCTGCTTCAGCGGCAGACGCTACGGGAGAGGCGTGTATCACGGTAATTTAGCGCTAAAGCTCCAAGTGGGTGCGTTCCTAGAAGAACCAAACAATGTACTGCTTACTCCTGCGTACATATCGCGAAAAGACGATGAAGGCAACATAAGAAAGACTTGAGCTCACGCAGAGGCGTTACCAAGAATTGTTATTCTCGCGTTCCATCCGCAGTTGAAATAGAATAAGGGAGATGTTATGATGATTTACAAGATACCCTCAGCTACGATTAAGATGGCTTGCGAAGTATAGTTGTAGAGGTGGATACCGTACTACTGTTTATACTACTACATGTCTCGAAAGAGCATCGACGGTAATGTTAGAAACTTGGAGAGTTTACGGAAACGGATTGACTTTGGTCTTTCACGGGTATCTTCTATGAAGAAAGGAAGGTCAACATGCGGCTCTTACAGATTATTATTGCACACCGTTATATAAATGCAGAGTTGCACGACTAGTCAGTTTGACGCACCAGTTAATACCCGTTCCGCAAGACAGGCGCGTCACTCCGAGGAAAAGTCGAACGTTTACAATAAAAAGACGCACCTTCGTGAGCGAGAGTCTGTTGTATAATGACAAAACAGGTTTACGCGTCACTAGATCAGCTGAAACATATCAAAGATGTGATGGTATCTTTTATAGGCACAGGATTTGAGGGCCACCATCTATTCTGTTTTAGTGTTCATAGATAATTGCTCTTAAATCATTGAATATAAAATATGAACTGAAGTAACATTCATTTGCCATCTTAACGTCTCATTGCAAGAAAATGAGGTACGGCGAGTTCACAGTGGCCTGTTGGCCTCTGGTGCCTAGAAGTTATAAGAGCAAATACGGCTTCCTCGCTCGCCAGTGAAATTAATCGCAGCAGCCTTGAAGCTCTTGAACTGTGGCGTGCGCCATTGCTAGCGACCCACTCTGCGTTGCTGGCGACCTAACAGGCTTCTGCGCTAGCCGTCGCTAGGCATAGCTTATGACGTTGCATCGCTTCGCTTCGTCGCTCAGCACCTTTCTCCGACGGAAATCAGTGACCGGCAATAAACACTCTGTGCTGTAATCAGCAAGGGTACTGGTGAGATATACAGGGTGTACCAAAAGTGTGTTACAAGGCTCAGTGGTTGCTTGAAGGGTACCCTGTGAAGATATTTTTCGAATAAACGAATGTTCGAAAATTTCCAGTTTGCGTGCTAGCGTCTCTGAAATATGAAGGAGGATGTAGGCAGTTTGGACCACACAAATTAGGAATGAAGGACACAAAGTAAAGTGCAAAGGTTCAGAGACTAAATTTTCTTAACTTCACGTCTATGGCGACAAACTTTTTGTCATTAGATTACCGGTTTCAGTCTGAGACTGTTGACGTGCTACGGCTTCCGAACCGGTACAGCAGGTAAACAGACTAACGCAGAGGAGGAGGAGATGGCGTACTGCATGTGTGTGTGTGTGTGTGTGTGTGTGTGTGTGTGTGTATGTGTGTGTGTGCGCTCGCGCGTGTGTGTGTATGTAGGCAGAGAGAGAGAGAGAGAGAGAGAGAGAGAGAGAGAGAGAGAGAGAGAGGGAGGTCGGACTGTCTACCAGACGTACTGCTTCATTTGTTATATGGGACACACAGCACTCCACAATCTTGCGTAGACAACGGTAAAGTATATATTGTCTTGTGTTCTGTAATTTGATATTGTACTGTCAGGCGGTTGTAATGAAAGTACATCTACTTATATAGGTCCAGTGTGGGCTCTATTTATGGCAGCAAACTTTATAGATATTCCAATACGATAATCCTGAACCGATTTACACTGACAAAATTAATTCTAATTTTGGCCACCAGGTACGAATCTGACGCTGTGAAGCAAGAAATACGTATAGAAATGTTTCTATATGTAATGGACTAGGGACGGGGCGTAGGCTTAAAAAGGCAAACATGTGAGAAAGGCATACTATTGGTTTTATTATGAACCACCGCTTACAGAATTTGTAAAATATGATCGACGGGGAAGTCGACGAGACGCTGCGCCGGTAAGATGACGTGATCAACAGTTGCTCGGAGCAGTTATGGCGGAATCACCGACGACTTCATGTGTACTGACCCTCGTAAAAGTGTTATTTTAGAAACGCACAGCCAAAAGTCACTTGGATTCAGACCACGTGATCTTACAGGCCATTCATCTGGAAGACCTTTGGAGAGAACACGTCCGTGGAAGGCTGCATTAAGCAGATCTTTCACTGGGGCGAGCGACCTGAGGTGTTGCCACGTCTTGCATGAAAACAGTGATCTCCACACAATTGAGCTTTTCCAATGCAGGAGTCACATGCCGTGCGAGGAAGTCTCGATAACATACAGACGTCACAGTGCACCTAATAGGCTTCCGAGAGTATTCTTTTCAAAGAAGAACAGATCGAAAACGAAAGTATTAGTCTATCGACACCACACACTCACATACGGCGAATTCAGTGGCTCTTGGTGCACAACACGCGCCTCAACAGTATCTCAAATTCTGCGGTTCTGTGTATTCACTGCACTATTCTATTGCTTCCGCCTTTGTCCCGCATTGTGCGCGGGGTTGGCGTGGTTAAATCGTATTTGGCATTTTAGTGTGAAGGGGTGGCCAGATATCCTTCCTGCCGCCACCCTGTACCCCCTGGGACGGAATCATAGTACCCTACCTGTCTGTGTCCAGTGTAAAGCATGAAAAAGTGCGGATGTGTTTAAAATGTCTGTGAGTCGTGTAACTGAGGCGGGACGTGGGGACCAGCCCGGTATGCTCCTAGAGGGATGTGAAAAACCGCCTAAAAACCACATCCAGGCTGGTCGGCACACCGGCCCTCGCCGTTAATCCTGCGGGCGGCTTCGATCCGGGGCCGGTGCGCCTACCCGAGTCCAGGAAGCAGCGCATTAGCGCTCTTTTTTTTAAATTTAAGACAAAGAAACCTCTTCTCTGAGTAGAAACTGAAGACTGATAAAACTTAAAAATTCTTCTTGAATCACACAAATACTTTGGAAGTCGAACACGAGTAACTCTGAACAAAATGTTTTTAAAAAAAAAATAAAAAAACCCTTCTTGTAACATAGGAGTTTCGGAAGCAAAGTAATAGTAATTAATAATAAGAACACAAGTGACTTTTAATTTTCTTCTGTTCGTTCTCGTTCAAGCTGTTGTAGTGGTTCCAGATATTTAACCAACACCCATTCTTTCAAAAATGATCTTCAGCATGTTCCCGCAGTGCTGCTTGTGGTTGCGATACGTGCTGATTTTTGCGTATTCACATTTCACGTAAACGCGGAATTCTATCTCGTTGTCCGACCCAAGTTTGTTGATGACATAACTAACATTTTTTCCCAGTAACCAGCTAATGTCGTTGGTTTTTAATTTCGGAAAGTATGTCATGTCTGGTCTCAGGAGGAGCGAAGGCGCTATATATTCCGTCGAGGATCTGGTGAGAAAGGCGATTTGTTGCCTGATCCAATTCCAGTTATTCACATTGCCCCCACAGGTGAATCTGTGGATGCGTGTATCCACTAGATTGCATTTTCCACAAAGGTGTGTCTAGTTTAAACCGATCCCATATAGTCTCTCGTTGGTTCTGATGACATTGTTAACTGTTTTGTACCATGCGGAAATAGCGTCTGTAGATAGCCCGGCATAGTTGATGTTCCGCCATACAGCTTTCCAGTCACAATTAGGGAATTTCTTTCCAATTTTGTTTCTGCCATCATTTAACTTCCTTTCAGGTATGATGTCGGGTGCTGTTATAGATGTGTTGCTTCTGATTCCGTCACTAAGATAACTTGCTTCGAGGAAAAAGTTCCTCAAAAAAAATGGTTCTAATGGCTCTGAACACTATGGGACTTAACATCTGTCGTCATCAGTCCCCTAGAACTTAGAACTACTTAAACCTAACTAACCTAAGGACATCACACACATCCATGCCCGGGGCAGGATTCGAACCTGCGACCGTAGCAGTCCTGCGGTTCCGGACTGAGCGCCTGAACCGCTAGACCACCGCGGCCGGCCAAAGCTCCTCACATACTGCAGACGGGCACTAATCCTTCGCACATCAGTCGGTGCTTGCAGGCTATGGGGTGTCACAGCCTCAAATAGCTTTGCGGTTTCTCTCGGCTAACCTGGCTGGTTATGTATTCACTGCACTTTGTAGTGTATAATGTGCCTCGTCACTTTATAGAATATTGCCAGGCTACATATTATCAACTTCGATCCGTTCCAGAAACCGGAGAGCTAATTCAGAACGCTGCTGCGGATCATGAGGTATCACTTGCGGCACCGTCAATATTTATGACTACACGTGTAAAATAGATCTCAAAACGTTCTGTGCTGTTGACCAAGGGATGGACAATCCTCGTGACACTGCATGAGTACTAGCACTAGCTGCGCCACGTATTGCGTGGTCAGTTAAAGCAATAACTTCCTCTGAGATATGATGCCTTCCTCTTCCAGGTGCCACGCCAAGCTCACCCGTCTCTTAGAATGTCATTTTTATCTTTTTTGAACTGTTTAACGTCATCGAGCCTCTCCTCAGACCTTTCAGTCGACGGTACTCTCTCAATGCAGCACTGTAATTGATGCCGTTCTCATGAAACAGTTGCTGTACCACGGCACGGTCTCTGTTCTCGACAGCGATACTGTTCACTCACGTTATGACTCGACAAAAGACAGCGTGGTTGTCATATGACCATAAAACTGTGTAAGAGCCAGGTTTCCACCTGATGGCGGGTCGTGTACGCAACTGCAGAACATACCGACATCCTTCTCGCGTACGGGGAAGGCTAAAGCAACACAGGTGACGCTTGCCGGCTCTATGAATAATTTTGCCTCAAGGCATCATCCTGCCCACACATGCTTGCAAGATTGGAGAGGCTTTTATGTGAAACGGGCAGTTTTCGTCCTAACGGTCACTGCAATGGACGTCCGCGGACACGCCGTATACCAGAGTTTGAATAAGCTGTGCGTTAGCCTTCCGCGAGCACCCCAGCTGTACCACACACCATAGATGTCAACGAGATGCCGGTACGACCCGTTCTGCATGATGAGCACCTTCCTCCCAACAAATTTCAGAAGGCCCATGAGATGACTGAGTATCATTTCCTTGTCGCGTCAGCTTTTAATGATTGCTGCTTGAACAAAGTGGGGAGGATCCTCACTTCCTACGACGTGTCCTGCTTTCTCATGAGTGCACCTTTAACAGGTGCAGCATGTTCAATACCATTAACATTCATGTTGGGATCGACGAAAATCCTCATGTGCTTTGCTGTCAATATGTGGGCATGTGCCATGCATAAGAATGCCATAGTCCCACACCTTATGCCTGTGCGTTTTTATGGTCCCACTTATCTTGTATTTCTGCCTGAAGTCTTACCTGGGCGGATGGAAGAGGTGCCTTTGGGTATCAGGTGTGCCATGTGGTTCAAACAGATTGCGCTCTAGCAAGTGCGACTGCCTTGTACGTGGCCATGTAAACGACACTTTTGAGAACATATGTATTGGACGTGTAGGCACAATAGTGTTGCCTCCTCGCTCACTGGACATGATACCACTGGATTATCATTTCTGGAGATACATGAAAGTCCGCAGCTCGTGGTCGCGCGGTAGCGTTCTCGCTTCCCGCGCCCGGGTTTCCGGGTTCGATTCCCGGCGGGGTCAGGGATTTTCTCTGCCTCGTGATGACTGGGTGTTGTGTGATGTCCTTAGGTTAGTTAGGTTTAAGTAGTTCTAAGTTCTAGGGGACTGATGACCATAGATGTTCAGAGCCATTTTTTTGATACACGAAAACCCTGTTGTACGAAGTACTCGTGGTGTCACAAGAGGATCTTCTGGCACTAATACGAGTAGCAGCTGCAGTCATCTGTGATATGCCGGGAATCTTTCTAAGAGTCTGGCAAGGCATCATAAGCGAAACAATGTATCGAAGTTGGTTGTGACCATATGAAGCATATTCCATAAGTGAATTAAATTGATGTTTGTTGGCAGTGATGTACATTGTCTCCTTTACTACTTGCCTGGCCTGTGCAGACCAAACTGCATGCGTCCCTCTATACATTTCAGAGGTGCTAGCGTGCAAACGAAGCGTCAAGCACACGTTTATTAGGGAAATATGCTCTTATGGTACCCATCTACCAACTACCACGCCTTGTAATATACCATAATATACAGCCTGTTCTTCTGCTGAATCTGCCACTCTTGTTATGGAGTGACCTTTGATAATATATTAAAGAAGGTAAACTTACACTGTGGGAAATATCGTCACCAACGAAATGTTTTTTGTAAGTGATTTTATTGAAACGTTATTAGTTTCGGGCCCTAGCTCATAGTGAGCTTTGCAAGTTTTACATTTGTGTCCTAAAATATAACAAAGCTTTTGTGATGCGTGGTTTACAATAGATTTTACCTTTGCGTCTTAAAATACATCAAAGTTTTGTGATTACGTAGTTTTACACATTTTTACTTAACACTTTTTAATTTAAACATTGTACTTGCTGCATGAAAAGCCATCTTTTCATATTATAAGACAGTGGTTTTATTTTCTTTTACATTCCATACTGATCAATGAACAGAACAAAATACAAGATGGCGGATACGTTTGTTTACATCTACTGCTGATTTGATGTGCCAAAGAACGTGATATGTGTACAGATATAACACAATTTTGGAGTTACTTCAAAGATACTTCTTCAGAGTACAGATAATTTCACACAGTTGGACATTTAATTATTTAATTTTCTCTGTGTCAATTAATTACTATTGTTATCATTTAAAATTACAGGAGTTGCATGAAATTTTGGAGGTGCCGTACAGTTAGTTTTTTAATTTTTGTTGAATATTCCGCATGCAGTCAGGTTTATTGTGAATGTGGTTGTCTATCACTAATTCCACTAACAAATCGTCTGTACACCTTTTTCGTCAAAATGTAACATTTCTACGTTTTCTTCGATGCTTATCTTCGTGTTCCTGGGTTGAGCAGAGAGAGAAAGGGAAGTTGACTAGCTTAGGTTGTTATGACTGAAAGCATCCATGTGTTCATGATATCGTATGTTGTAAAAGAAACACTCTCAGTAATTAAAAATAACTTCCTACGATATAGAGAGATCAGCCTACCTCAAATTTATGAGCTTATTGAATTACTTGACAGAACTACTTCAGCCTTAATAACAAATTTTATGAACAGGAAGGTGGGCTTGCAGAGGGCAGTTGCTTAGTTAGCCTGTTAGCCAATATATACATAAATTATTTAGAACATACTTTTTCAATGTTAGTTTGACATAAATCGTACACAGTAGTTTCAGTTTGTTTTTGAGCCTTGTAAGTTTTGTAAAATGGCTCTAGCTGCTAGGCATTATACGGCTGAACGGTGTTAACTCTGCACAGTCGACTGAATCTGCATCTGATCTTTCTTGGGCACGAGAATAGCACGAGCAGCATTAGAATATTTTGATAGATCTACTATGCACAATAAAGCTATTCCGTGCTACTGTCGAGAAGTTTTAGTATGCAATAGAAAGGGAAAGTATCTGTATTACCGACCCCCAAAATTAATAGTCACATGTTTCTCGAGACGATATTCTGAGATATAGAATGGCAGAAGAAATGCTTTCTTGCCCTCCTCCTCTTCCACAGTAGTCGATTCATATTCAGAATATTGGATACTGTAGACATGAACAGAAATGTCTTCATTTTGTTTTTCGTATACAGTAGGACTTGTTATGTTGGTAAAGTTTAATTTGTTTACTAGAGGGCAATATTGAGACTCGTGGTCTAAATGCTGATGTGCAGGATAAGAACCAGTTAGAACTGACCATTTGAAACAAGCATATCCTTTGACTTGATGGTTATTACTGCATGTTTGTTTGCTATCACTCTCGGCAGTTTCACGTATAGCTAGACCTGAACGGCTTATTGTCATTAACTTTGACATGCAGCTAACGCTTCAATGCCAGCCTGAAACTCTCTTGAAAAGTCTCAAGTTTCTTTAACAGCTCATCAATAAGATAATACACTACTGGCCATTAAAATTTCTACACCACGAAGATGACGTACTACAGACTCGAAATTTAACCGATAGGAAGAAGATGCTGTGATATGCAAATGATTAGCTTTTCAGAGAATTTACACAAGGTTGACGCCGGTGGCGACGTCTACAACGTGCTGACACGAGCTAAGTTTCCAACCGATTTCTCATACACAAACAGCAGTTGACAGGCGTTGCTGGTGAAACGTTGTTGTGGTGCCTCGTGTAAGGAGGAGAAATGCGTACCATCACGTTTCCGACTTTGACAAAGGTCGGATTGTAGCCTATCGCGATTGCGGTTTATGGTATTGCTGCTCGCGTTGGTGGAGATCCAATGACTGTTAGCAGAATATGGAATCGGTGGGTAATACGGAACGCCGTGCTGGATCCCAACGGCCTCGTATCACTAGCAGTCGAGATGACAGGGACCTTATCCGCATGGCTGTAACGGATCGCGTATCGCCCGGCGTGATGGTATGGGGTGATATTGGTTACACGTCTCGGTCACCTCTTGTTCGCATTGACGGCTCTTTGAACAGTGGGCGTTACATTTCAGATGTTTTACGACCCGTGGCTCTACCCTTCATTCGATCCCTGCGAAACCCTACATTTCAGCAGGATAACGGACGACCGCATGTTGCAGTTCCTGTACGGGCCTTCCGGATACAGAAAATGTTCGACTGCTGCTCTGGCCAGCACATTCTCCAGATGTCTCACCAACTGAAAAGGTCTCGTCAATGGTGGCCGAGCAACTAGCTCGTCACAATTCGCCAGTCACTACTCTTGATAAACTGTGGTATCGTGTGGAAGCTGCATGGGCAGCTGTACCTGTACACGCCATCCAAGCTCTGACTCAATGCCCAGGCGTATCAAGGCCGTTATTACGGCCAGAGGTGGTTGTTATGGGTACTGATTTCTCAGGATCTATGCACCCAAATTGCGTAAAAATGTAATCACATGTCAGTTCTAGTATAATATATTTGTCCAATGAATACCCGTTTATCATTTGCATTTCTTCTTAGCGTAGCAATTTTAATGGCCAGTAGTGTACTTGCAGCAATTCTGTTTGTCGAGAACTATGTTTGGTTGGGCTGGACATTTCACAGAGCGAAGCGTACAGAAGGTCACCATTACGACGGCTTGTAGAAAAGGTGACTTCGGTTAGGACAGCTTTCGACAAAGGCTATTTTGTGCAGTGATGAGGCGAGTGGGACGCCTGTGGAGTGCCGAGACACTACCGACTGGCGGTAATGCTGCCCTTAGTGTGGCCTGACAGGAGATGGGGAAACTATCTGGTCTGACCTCCGGCCCAACGTAAAAAAAAAAAATTTGCTCAAGAACAGCTACATGTCTCGCTTAGTAAGCAGCAACAGGCTTCGTGTAGAAATGCAGAGGAGCAGCGGCGCCAGCCTGCAGGCAGGAATCAACAGCTGTGCGAGACGGCAAGGCATTTATGACGCTATACTCTCGGTATTATAAGGCAGGAGTAGAGTGAGGATTTCATGAGTGTGAAACTGCAGCCTTCTCGTCCCAAACTACTTGCAGCTGGAACCTCGTGATAAAAGCAGGTAGGAATCTTAGGGATTTCGAACATGCTGTTACATAGTATAATAGGCTCCTTTGAGCGGCAGATAGGACAGAGCTAAAACAATTTCCTTTCTTTAACTGGAGACATGTAGCCTTCTGAGGGCGAAAATATGGGAATTTTATTGGCCCGACTGGTGTGACATAGTATTTTTCGAATAATTATTGAGAAGTGGCAGATGCTGTCCAGCTATGCTTGTGGGTAGTTTTTATTTTTATTGTGTGGGAGGAAGCAGCAGCGAAATTGGTGCTTGTCACTGGATAACTGCTTGTAAGAATTTCTGATTGTCTCGCCAAGAAGGGGCGAATGTTACGAGGGAGCACAGGAGGCAGGTGACACATTGGCCTCTGCTAACGGTAGGAGCACCTGGAATGCTGCTCGCATACTTCGCAGTGGATAGTAGTTACTCCATTTTGCAGCTCCAACTGGAGCAAGGTCTGAAGTTTAAGCTAGGTGTCTTTTCGGGTTTCACGGGCATCGTAATTGACAGAGTTGCCACTTGGACCAGATCTCGACGATGCAGTGGCTGTGCTTATGCAAAGCACCCAACAAGTGTAGAGCAAACACTGCAGGTCAATATAATAACACAGTTAAAATGGTAAGACCTGCAATCGGCTTCGGCGGGTATAGGTAACAATGTGCTCAGAGAACATTATAATGTTCTTGAGTAGGACAAAGACATCTTTCTGGCACGGAAAACATTAGAATCTCACATTTTTGGCAATCACTATTGTTGAATCACAGAAACGGATCATTCATGCTAGGAATATAGTAACTATACCTATGAGTTTCTTATCTTGAATGTCCATCGGCCATAGTTCCTTGTAACTGTTTCATATGTTTGTGAATATCTGTGTCAATGAATAAGATAATTAATTATGCTTATATTGTACTTCAATGCAGCTACTGCACACGTCTATGTCAGTTTTTGCAATAAACAATAGAATCAATTACATAAGTATTGTACTTGGTGACAAAATTAAACTGTAGTTTCACTATTTCTCCACCCTTATGAAGTCTGTAGGGCTATAATTTAGAGTTAATTAAATATCCTTGTGTAACAACTAGTAAATTACAGTCTTCATTAGGTATCTACATGCATACTCAGATTACACAAATAAAGCTGTAGGCTGTGGGATAGTACAGTCGTTCCTTCCGTCCTTTACATTCTACGCAGTTTGAATAAGGAACGAAGTGGGAGAGCGAACGATACAACTACAGCACTCTAACGACAATCTCGAAGCACAAACCTAGCGGACTGAAGTGTGCAAACGGAATGAGTACACTGACACACATAGACCGTGATGTGTTTATGTATGGTGTATTAGTAAATGCTGAACACTGTTTGTGCTTCTTGAAACTGTTCCACGTCATCGAAGAACATCTGCTTCATCTATGGAGTGTCAACAACTCACCGTGACATCCTGGTCACCTCTCGTTAGCTTTTGCGATACACCCAACATCTTCCGATTCGGATTATGTATGCATAGAAACTTCAGTATGTACTTTTCTTACTGTGTGAGATAGCGATTTATGTTTATGTTGAAAGATAAGGGAGTGTTTTGTTAATTCTACCATCTCGATGGTAGCCTTTATCATTTGTCTCATTTCTACGCAAGAGGCTAGAATTCTCAGCTACTTTTAAACAAGCAATTTGTAGTTCGTATATCAGGATGTATCTTTAACTTGGCGGAAAACTGTATTCGAAACTGAGAACGAGAACGTTTGCCTTAGTGGTGCTCCACTCGTAGCAGGTTATAATCCTGATGGCAGAAGAAGTTTTCACTGGCAGTGTTGTCTGCAAGAGGAGAAGAGACAGCGGCGTAAGGTGGCTGGACACCATCAGACTCCACAACAAAATCCCAGACCAAATTCCACATACGTTCGTGGTGTCTCCTGAAGTGAGGACGGCATGTGATACTGTTGATAATAGTCGTCCGCTGGATGAGCACGCAGGGCTCGGCGGTGCTCTATGCAAGAGGAGTGGGGTATGTTGTGGACCCGGGTTTCATCCTCTTCCTTCCCCCCCCCCCCCCCCCCCTCTCTCTCTCTCTCTTTCTGCCTCTACATCATCAACAATACAATCAGGACTGAACATACTGATTGCGGTCACCTATCCGATACAGTAACACCGACAGACAAATGAAATGTGAATTGGTCAAGTGACGTCAGGCAGAAAAAGATTTGCATTCCGCCGCGAGCCATACGAGTTCTTCAATCTGTACTTAAATAAACTGTGTAGAGTAACTTCATCCCAGATAGAAACTGACTGATGCCACCTGTAAGGTACTGACCACGATACACAAGGGGCCATTTACGTCCCCATCGTTCAGGGTATACTTTTAATCTTCCAGGGAATTTAGCCCTGTTGATTGTTCGCTCGGCCGCCAATATTAGTGAGTGAGAACAGGATATATTGAAAACGAAAACAGATAAAAACTGACTTCATATGTGTAGATAAAGACGGTGTCGTCACCGGCTGCGTGAAAAGCTTGCATGCCCTCGTTTGTCATCGACAGACGACATTTGCTGTCTTCCTGTGAGCGTCGGCTCTAGCAGGAGCGCAGTGTTTACTCTGCAGGGATGTAGGAGACCATGTTCAGCGACCAACCTCGGCGATCTCATATTCTGCACTCATACAAGACTTTCATTCTCACCTTCTATGTGTGACATGTTCACTGACACAAGAGGACATCACAACTTTCTTAAGGCGAGGGAAGTCCCCGTCTGACGGCGATTACAGCAGCAGCTGGACGTTCTGAAGAAGAATGGAAACACATTAAACACAGAGATTATCTGCAGAAAAGTTAATAGCTAGAATTTCAGAGTGTGGTAGCAAGTAAGAGGAAACCTACACTGATCAGCCAGGACTTGATGAGCACCGACCTACCATCGATATAAACTAGTCCAGGCGATAGCAATGTCCCCTGGCGACGAATGACTGCTAGTCAGACACAGACACACACACACACACACACACACACACACACACACACACACACACACACACACGGTGCATGCAGTATCTGTCATGGTGCTGTCCATGTATAGAATAGGGAAGGCGCGCTATCTATCTTTGACCGAGAGCAGATTGTGAAGGCCCGGAGGCACGGCATGAGCGTTTCGGAAACTGCACGACATGTGTTCGAGGAGTGCTGCGGTCAGTGTCTTCAACACGTGGCGAAACCGAGCTGAAACAACGTCCAGGTATCGTGGGGTTGGGCGACCAGCCCTCATTACAAATGTCGGACGTCGTAGGCTGGGCAGACTGGTAAAACAGGACAGGTGGCGAACTGTGGCGGAACTAACATCAGACGATAATACTGGTCAGATTACAAGTGTATCTGAACACGCAGTGCACCGAACACTCCTAACGCTGGGCCTCCGCAGCCGACGACGTATGCAATGTTAACACCACGACATTACCAACTGCGACTGAAATGTGCACGTGGCCTTCGACACTGGACATTGGCGCAGAGGCAGCTCGTTGCATGGTCTGATGAATCCTGATATCTTCTTCATCAAGCCTATGGGAAGGCGCGCATCCGTCGTCTTCCATTGGAACAGCAGCTTGACTGCTGTACTACGGGGTGGAGACGAACTGGCGGCAGCTCCATTATGCTTTGGGGAACATTCACGTGGGAATCGATGCTCCTGCAGTTTTCCGAAGGCAGTGGCACTTTTCAGCAAGATAATGCGCCATGTCATAAGGCCAGGAGTGTGATGGAGTGCTTAGAGGAACACAGTGGCGAGTTCAAATGTGTGTGAAATAGTATGGGACTTAACTGCTAAGGTCGTCAGTCCCTAAGCTTACACACTACTAAATTATCCTGAGGACAAACACACACACCCATGCTCTACCATACGGGACCAGCCGTACAGTCCATGACTGCAGCGACAGTGGCGAGTTCCAATTGATGTACTGGCGCTCCAACTCACCAGATCTGAACCTGATCGAACACATACAGGATGTGACTGAACGTAGCGTCAGAGCTCATCGCCCTTCTCCCCGGAATTTACGGGAATTACGTGACTTGTGTGTGCAGATATGGTGCCAACTCCCTCCAGCGACGTATTAAGGCCTCACTGCATCCGTGCCACGACGCGTCGCCGCTGTTATCAGTGTCAAATGTGGTCATGCCGGCTATTACATAGGTGGTGTGGGTTGTGTGTGTGTGTGTGTGTGTGTGTGTGTGTGTGTGTGTGTGTGTCGGCTCTATGTAAATGGATGTTCAAGTCTGGCTGACATAGGTCAGCGTCCGTCGGTGGCGACAACTCTGATCTGTAACTGTCGAAACAAACTCCTTGCTTTGTTTGGTTAGTTTCAGATACTATCTCCCTTCAACAGATATCCGCCTATCGATGGAGCAGCATGCCGAAATGTATAAGCGGCCCTCGCTAATAATTGAAGCAATGGTGTTCGAAGGATGTCTGTCTTCTTTACTGCTACACACAGCGACTGCACCACTCGGTACCGCAACAACTCACTTTATCTGAAACAATAAACCAAATATTCTTCGCATGTTCGCGACGGGCTTATAAGCTTACGTGAAACTTGACAACAGTAGTTTATATGCCCGGTTTGCAAATGAATGTTGAAACGTAGATAATATGATATCTCGTATTATATGTTCCACCGTTCAAGCCGATGCCACATTATAGTATTGCGAGGATGTTGATTTGTAAAGTATTATAGCGTCGTTAATGCGTCGCTACGGTGCTAATTCAACAACTCCTACGTCGTAAATCCAGAGATAATGTATTATCTAAATAAAGTACAGAAAGAGTCGTAAAACAATGTTCAATTACTGTTCCCTGTTAATAATGTCACTGAATCACCTTTAGCTTCGGTGTTCTATTAAAAAAAATAATTATTCACAGTTACACAATAAAGTGACAATTAAATGATGTAGACAATACGAAGTATTAAAGTTATAGCTGAGTTTATTGAATTTCTGAATTATCTGTCCACTGCACTGGAAAGCACGCCGATCTGTCTTTCAGGCATTTGAAGCTACGATTTACATCAGCAATTCCGACATTGACTACAACTTCCGACAACACGGAGTACCTATGAATTCTTCATGATTGCGTGTGTATGTTTTCTACTCAAGTCTCTTTGTAGAGTTTATGTCGACCTCTGGTACACTGATGTGTCCTTCAATGTGTTGCTTGAGGCTTTCTCGACGGACATGTTGTATACAGGGTGTCCCAGCTATCTCGTCCACCCAAAATTTCTCTGGAACAATAACAGCTACTGGTAAACGACTTTCACCGGTATCAATGTAGGGCTAGGGCCCATGAATGTACATATTTGGAAACATTCTAAAACGAAAGCATATGTGTTTTTTTAACACAAACGTCTAAAAAATGAGATCGACAGAAAGTTCAAAATGGCTTAGCAGGGATGGCTAGTGGACAAATGTAAGGATGTAGAGGCTTATCTCACTAGGGGTAAGATAGATGCTGCCTACAGGAAAATTAAAGAGACCTTTGGAGATAAGAGAATCACTTGAATGAACATCAAGAGCTTAGATGGAAACCCAGTTCTAAGCAAAGAAGGGAAAGCAGAAAGGTGGAAGGAGTATATAGAGGGTCTATACAATGGCGATGTACTTGAGGACAATATTCTGGTTGAAGATGAAATGGGAGATACGATACTGCGTGAAGAATTTGACAGAGCATTGAAAGACCTGAGTCGAAACAAGGCCCCCGGAGTAGACAACATTCCATTGGAACTATTGACGGCCTTGGGAGAGCCAGTCCTGACAAAACTCTACCATCTGGTGAGCAAGATGTATGAAACAGGCGAAATACCCTCAGACTTCAAGAAGAATATAATAATTCCAATCCCAAAGAAAGCGGGTGTTGACAGATGTGAAAATTACCGAACTATCAGTTTAATAAGCTACAGCTGCAAAATACTAACACGAATTCTTTACAGACGAATGGAAAAACTAGTAGAAGGCGACCTCGGGGACGATCAGTTTGGATTCCGTAGAAATACTGGAACACGTGAGGCAATACTGACCTTACGACTTATCTTAGGAAGATTAAGGAAAGGAGAACCTATGTTTCTAGCATTTGTAGACTTAGAGAAAGCTTTTGATAATGTTGACTGGAATACTCTCTTTCAAATTCTAAAGGTGGCACGGTTAAAGTACAGGGAGCGAAAGGCTATTTACAATTTGTACAGAAACCAGATGGCAGTTATAAGAGTCGAGGGACATAAAAGTGAAGCAGTGGTGGGGAAGGGAGTAAGACAAGGCTGTAGCCTCTCCCCGATGTTATTCAATCTGTATATAGAGCAAGCAGTAAAGGAAACAAAAAAAAAAAAATTCGGAGTAGGTATTAAAGTCCATGGAGAAGAAATAAAAACTTTGTGGTTCGCCGATGACATTGTAATTCTGTCAGAGACAGGAAAGGACTTGGAAGAGCAGTTGAATGGAATGGACAGTGTCTTGAAAGGAGGATATAAGATGAACATCAACAAAAGCAAAACGAGGATAATGGAATGTAGTCGAATTAAGTTGGGTGATGCTGAGGAAATTAGATTAGGAAATGAGACACTTAAAGTAGTAAAGGAGTTTTGCTGTTTGGGGAGCAAAATAACTAATGATGGTCGAAGTAGAGAGGACGTTAAATGTAGACTGGCAATGGCAAGGAAAGCGTTTATGAAGAAGAGAAATTTGTTAACATCGACTATAGATTTAAGTGTCAGGAAGTCATTTCTGAAAGTATTTGTATGGAGTGTATGGAAGTGAAACATGGACGATAAATAGTTTGGACAAGAAGAGAATAGAAGCTTCGAAATGTGGTGCTACAGAAGAATGCTGTAAATTAGATGGGTAGATCACATAACTAATGAGGAAGTATTGAATAGGAATGGGGAGAAGAGAAGTTTGTGGCACAACTTGACCAGAAGAAGGGATCGGTTGGTAGGACATGTTCTGAGGCATAAGGGATCACCAATTTAGTATTGGAGGGCAGCGTGGAGGGTAAAAATCGTAGAGGGAGACAAAGAGATGAATACACTAAGCAGATTCAGAAGGATGTAGGTTGCAGTAGGTACTGGTAGGTGAAGAATCTCGCACAGGATAGAGTAGCATGGAGAGCTGCATCAAACCAGTCTCAGGACTGAAGACTACAACAACAACAACAACAACAACAACTCGTGTTTTTTTAAATGGCCCTGCTATATTTTTTCTTCTGCAATCCATAGCATGACAAAGCACATACACAATGGCGCTGATTGCATCGCAATATTCCCATTACATCCCGAGATATTAAGACGCGAAATTGACGCTTGAAACACCCCACATGCGCTGCTAGCGCACGTCCTGAGGTTCAGGCGTGAACTCCATGCTGCCCGTAATCGCGATGTGATTGACATGCGTAATCACTCTTCCATACTTACCAAGAAGTCCGAAACGACGGTCTGCTGCCATCCTGCATTAACGTCGTACATTCCAGCAGGTATTTATCCCATAGGCTAGGGGTGATGCGGTTCTATAACATATCTGTGTACCGCAACGTTAGTCACAAAGTTAACTTCGTCTATCGTTAATCCGTTACTGAAAAGTTAATGCCGTTCAACGTTAAAACTTTACTTTACTGTAGATCTAGCGCAAGTGACAGTTAATCATTGACTCGTAATACTAAAATTCATGTTAATGGTTTTAGTGAAACGAGCAAGTGGACTAAAAGTTTTACCGTTGTTTAGGTAAAAAATGTTTTGATTTGGGAAGTTCAGGCAGGACATAGAAGATGAATGTAAACATGTTTAACCAGTTAGTTTTATTATCACATAATTATCAATGTTATGTATATCTAATGCGTTAAATGACAAATTGTTGCAAACAAATGTTTCTTAACGTCACTGGGTAAAATGGCCCTTTGTAGAAACTTCCACTGTGATACCAGCATTACATACTAAACGTAGCGTTCACATCTTATGCTCAAAGTGATGCCCATTGGCTTGCATACATAGGGTCATTCTGCGGATGAAGGATGCCCTACTTTGTGCTACTGTTTCCTCTTTGATGGCTGTACAAGCATCAATAATGCGTTGCTTCATGTCCTCTGATGTTGTTGGTTCATGTTGGTAAACAGCATCCTTCACTGCTACCCAAAGAAAAAAATCCAGCAGTGTAAGGTCCGGAGATCGGGCAGACCACCTAACTGGGCCACCTCGTCCAATCCACCTACCAGGGAACTTACGGTTCAGAAGTCGTCGTGCTCGTAAGGCGTTATGTGCAGGGCATCCGTCATGCTGATACCACATGACCATTCTCCGGTTCAGAGGTACGGTGGCCAAGAGAACAGGAAGACTGTGTCGTATAAATCTGGAGTATTGTCTGCCATTTTGGATGCCATTTATAATGAAAGGTCCGATGATGGTATCTCCAATAATCCCACACCAAACATTAACTTTCCACGGACGTTGATGCTCTACCTGACGGAGCCATTTTGGATTGTCTGCGGACCAATAATGCATATTCCACATATTGACAATTCCTTTGTTGGAGAATGATGCCTCGTCGGTAAAGAGAACATCTGCAAAAAAATTTGGATTAGTCAGAAGTTTTTGCTGAGCCCACCGACAAAATGTTACCCTATTACTGAAGTCATTTCCATGAAGACCCTGGTGTAAATCAACATGGTAAGGATGAAATTTATGACGTTTAAGAATACGCTGTGCACTTGATTTCGACACACCAACTTCACGTTCAATTTGACGTGTGCTGATTTGAGGATTCACAGCTATGGTAGCGAGCACAGCAACTTCAGCACGTTCATCTGTGCGTGTTCTAGGACGATGTCGAGGTCTTGGATTTAAGCTTCCCGTTTCACGTAGACGACCAAACATCCGGAACAAAGGCGATGGCTTGTCAGGGAATCGTCTTCTGTACAGTCGTTCTGCCTGAACAGCATTTCGCCCACCTACAACAGGGTACAGTGCAGGTATGTAGAGTAGGGTAGAAAAAAGACATATTAACTTAATAATCATAATGTTCGCTAACAGTACTATCAACAAACAAGCAATCTCATAACGTATTTCCCGTTAACGTACATTCTCCATAGATCAGCAGCATTTCTACCATATCTTCATATGTGTACATTATACTCTACAGTATAAGTTGCACAACACAACGTTTATTCACAATGTGTACTACCTCCGTGCCGTTACTAGATTACTCTGATTCACGACTACACTGGCAAGCGGTGTACTGCACGCCAAAGCAACAACAAATGGGATGCTCGGAGGGTGGCGGGGTACAGGAGTTTGCATGGGTCGCAAATCATAAACAAGGCGAAGTGGTAACTGTGGCAGTAGTGGGAACTACGTTGGACACTTGACTAGGTAGAGCCAGGCCCTGCGCGACAGGCACAATGGGTCATATAACGCATTAGATAAACCTTATTTTGGGTGTGCAGGATAAATAAGACAACCTGACGGGTGTACACCGATCGGTACTGGTTCATATTGTGTACGTAGATGCGTAAAACGTGCAAGAGGGAAACCATTATGTGCTTATGAGAGTTGATGGCAGCAGACCGTATTATTCGTTTCGGACCTCTTGATAAGCATGGAGGTGGGATTACACATGTCAATCACATCGCGATTACGGGCAGCATGGGGTTCACACCTGAGCCTCAGGACGTGCGCTAGCAGCGCATGTCGGGTGTTTCGAGCGCCAATTTCGCGTCTCAATATCTCGGGATGTGATGGGAATATTGCGATGCAATTTAACGCCATTGTGTATGTGCTTTGTCATGCTATGGATTGCTGAAGAAAAAATATAGGAGGTCTATTAAAAAAAACTAAGTTTGTGTTAAAAAACACATATGCTTTCGATTTAGAATGTTTCCAAATATGTACATTGATGGGCCCCAGCCCTACATTGATACCGGTAAAAGTCGTTTTCCAATAGCTGTTATTACTCCAGAGATATTTTGGGTGGACAAGATAGCTGGGACACCCTGTATATGGTTCTCGGGCGAGACGTCGGATGTCATAGTGAAAACTCCACAATATTTCGTCAGCGCAAAAGGCAGGACCAGAGCCCCCTGTTTATGCCAGTGTTAGGCAGGAAGTGCGCATGCGTGGAGGCGCCAAATTTGATGGCCAATAGCGACGATATCAACCGATAGCTGGAATAGCCTTCAATGTTCGTGAAATCACAGATCACGCCGACTAAGTCCCAGAATTGATTAAGTATCACACGAGTTATTTTTCCCTCGCGCATAATATCTGTTCCGTTGTCTGGCTAAACGGTAAGTGTTCTATCACCTTTCTTCAGAACTTTGACTAATACGTCAAGACGATACTCAAAAAACTGTAAAATTCCAGATCGGTCCGAAACGATCTAATATCGGTCAATAGGCGTGCTTTTATCGCGACGTCTACAATAGAGCGAATTAACACCTCCATTGAAGTTTTTCATTGTAGTCGCAGCGAACTTACAACTCGATGCGGCTACAACTCTTTTCTTGGATTAATGTTATCTCTGAACACTTTATCTAGTCTGGGTTTTAACCATCGTAAAGCATATATTTTGAATTCTTTATGTAGAGTTTCATGCTTCGTACATTAAGTTCAAATGGTTCAAATGGCTCTGAGCACTATGGGACTTAACTACTGTGGTCATCAGTCCCCTAGAACTTAGAACTACTTAAACCTAACTATCCTAAGGACATCACACACATCCATGCCCAAGGCAGGATTCGAACCTGTGACCGTAGCAGTCGCGCGGTTCCGGACTGCGCGCCTAGAACCGCTAGACCACCGCGGCCGGCGTACATTAAGTGATCATCTGATAGTCTCTCATTTAGTTCTTTCCGTGGAATAGATGTTGTTAGTTACCTAGTATTTCTGTTGGTTAAACATTCAATAGTGTTAATATCTTGTTGCCAGTAGCTACCGTCAAGGTCAGAATAACTAATTTTTATATCTTTTGCTATCAAATGGGATGGCATTACGGGTTCTATATTTGGGGTGTTATAGTGGTCATAATGTTCTGGATGATCAGTGTATGTTCATTAAGCTAAAAATTAATGAAAGCTGTGTTAGTAAGCACCCTGCCAATTGGCACGACAATGTGGCAGCAGAGAAAAGTATATTTAACGTTTTCATTTCTGATTCTACCTCGCGTGTGTGATGCACAGCCACAGAATGGTTAAAACAGAGAAACCTGCAAACGACAGAAAAGAAAAGCGATGGTAGTGTAATGAATAGCCTAGTTTGGGGTTTTTCATTTTTCATTCATTGACGTCAGTACGATTAAAGGCAGTTATCTGATTATTTTATTAGTATCTGTATAGAAATGCTTATGTACCGGTTGTCACGTCAACATTCAAATTGTCCGGCAGTGTGATTAAAGGTAGTTATCTAATTATTTTAATAGTATCTGTATATAAATGCTCATGTACCAGTTGTCACGTCAACATTCAAATTGTCCCCTAAGTATAGGCCATATATTGTCTACCTGTGGTTAATTTATAACTGGCCTTCAATTTTGTCAATAGGGTGACTATGTATACAGCTGAAGGAAAAACGTATTATCATTCAGCCCATATGCAGAGTAATAAGAAAAACTATTGTAAAACTTGTAAGGTATTCAACATAATTTCTGTTGGAATAAAATAGCGAAGTGGACGAATACTGATGTGGTTGCCAATGTATGTCTTTATTAGGCTATGTTCTTGAGGATCAGACAGATTCATTTTCCGGTCTTTTTTCCCTGAAAGTTAACATGAAAAACGGTTTCGCAGAGAAAACTGTCACTGCTCCACCGATCTGATGGGCAGATAATACAGAAAAGCAACTGTGGGGGGTTATTTTAGCTCCGGAGAGGCACACAGCTCCCGGGGCAGTCTGGTTCTTGTAGCGGCTTGGCGAGCCGCAGCTGTTGCTGTCGAGACAGCTCAGGGACAGCTTGTTTCCTGTCGTAGTGTGTTCGGCGTAGAATAGGGGCATTGGTCTTCCTCATTTTCTGTATACCTTTGTGAAATATGTCAGAAAGTTTTAGAAGATAAACTTACGACCAGGCGCGTGGTGTGGCGGAGAAGATCAGACGGAAACAGCAGAAAATGCTGTTTTTAACACAAAGATATTAGCGAACTTTCTCGACACATTTCTTATATTTAGAAGAAGAAAATGTTACGAGGAGATGCGCATAGAAACGCTTTATTTGCTTCGGAACTTGTTTCTGAAACTCGTCACGAGAAACGCACATCAGTGGAATGTACCAGGACATTGCATGAAACTTGTACTTACATGAAGTGTTCAAAATACCTTCCTTTACAATTGATACATGCTCCATGCGTCGCACTGCATCCCAGATGCTCTCATGAAGCCCTGGAGTCGTGCGTATAGTTTTTCAGCCTTTCACAATACGCGCGCAAAGACACTCTGCGTCTTGCAGCGGAATATAATAGACAAGAACATTGTATTTTCGTTTGGTGTTAAAGTATGTGAGTCACAACTTCATTGCTCGTGATACGCCATTCTGCACATTATCTGGTCAAATGTATCCGATACTCCTATTAGTGGACGCTAATATAAGGTGCCTCCACCCTTCGCCTTTATGGTCGCTTGAACTCTGCTGGAGACACTTTCATTGAGGTACGGAATGTCTTTGCAGGAATGACAGCCCTTTCTTTTTTGAGAATGTAAAGATGAATAGCCGAAACCAGAAAAGATGGTGATACAGGATGCTGGGATCCCTAGCACTGTTGACGTTATAATACATCCCAATGATGTTCCACTGGGTTCATTTCAGGAACATTGTTGTCCACAAACCATCGTCTCACTCATGCAGCGCACGACATATAAAGTGTTTATATCTTTCCGCATTTACCGTTTTCTTAAGGAAAATAAAGGGACCACGCCCTAACCACGAAAAACATTCCCATACTGGAACAACACCTCTCGCGTACTTCGCTGTTGGCAACACACAAGATGGCAGCTTACCAGACATTCGCCAAACCCAACCCCTTCCGGTGGACTGACACACGCTACTGCTTCATCCATCACTCCAGATCACTTGTCTCCAGCCGTCCACTGGTCATTGACGTTGCTCGTTAGACAACCACAAGCATCGCTTAGTATCGACTAATAACAGAGTATCTCAGGAGCAGTCGTTCTCTGCGCACCGTCTTCGTGCTAATTCGACTGCTGGTGGCACTGTGAAACTCACGAGTGCTTCTTTCCGCTGATTTCATGCGTTCAGCTACAATCACCATCTACAATGTTCGACGGTCCCAGTCCGTCCGTTCATGAAATCTGCTTGGTCTTGGTTTAGCAGTTGTTCTTTCGCGATTCAATTTCACAACTGACATCAACTTGGGCATCTTAAGAATGTTTACAATAACGGTGAAAGATTTGTCACCCAGGAGACATCCAGTGACTAGTCCACGTTCTAAATCACTTTGCTATACTGACCAATCCAGTCTTCTGTAACTGGTTCTGCAATGACAACACTCCTAGCTACCTTTCATACTGACGGGTCCACTTCTTGTGAAATCTAATGGTCGGTTTTGCATTGCGCAGGGGTGTGTGGATACTTTTGATCGGATATTCTAGTTTTAGGCCATACAGTTGACTCGATTACGTTTTTCATCGTTGACAGTACGAAATTACGTACGTTTAATACGATATCAGTGGGCCTTCGTGTAGTGTTATTGTGGGTATCATCGTCAGATACGTATTTGTTTCGGAAGAAAAGCTACAAGGACCATCCTTTCTTTACAAGATATATCAATACTTTTACCATCACGGTACGTTGAAAGGATAGGGTATAGGATGTTAAAGATATAGCTTCAAAATATGTTCCACCGAACCATAGCTTTTTATCCGATTAGTTTCAACTGGAGAGCGATGACGCAACTGGTAATGACGTTGCTGCTGAATAATGATGAACTTCCTGTGACTGCAGATTCATTAACCTATGTAAATCCTCTTTCACTACAACATTAATCAGTCTCGTGTCATGTCTGTTATGTAATTAAGTATATTTGTTTGATAACTTAGATAATTACTGCAAGCTCCTGCATGCCCCGTTATAAATTCTGGTTTGTCTGAGCAAGACACAAAACTGCCTCAGTGGTACGATGAATAAACTGAGGCAAGTCCACTGTCACATAGCAGATTTTTTCGCTATAGTATGTACACTGTGTAGCAGTTATTCATTGATAATCCTTTAATTTTCCATATTTATTTTAGTTTTCGCGTTTGGTGTAATATACACTCCTGGAATTGAATTCATTGTCCCAGGAAGGGGAAACTTTAATTGACACATTCCTGGGGTCAGATACATCACATGATCACACTGACAGAACCACAGGCACATAGACACAGGCAACAGAGCATGCACAATGTCGGCACTAGTACAGTGTATATCCAACTTTCGCAGCAATGCAGGCTGCTATTCTCCCATGGAGACGATCGTAGAGATGCTGGATGTAGTCCTGTGGAACGGCTTGCCATGCCATTTCCACCTGGCGCCTCAGCTGGACCAGCGTTCGTGCTGGACGTGCAGACCGCGTGAGACGACGCTTCATCCAGTCCCAAACATGCTCAATGGGGGACAGATCCGGAGATCTTGCTGGCCAGGGTAGTTGACTTACACCTTCTAGAGCACGTTGGGTGGCACGGGATACATGCGGACGTGCATTGTCCTGGTGGAAGAGCAAGTTCCCTTGCCGGTCTAGGAATGGTAGAACGATGGGTTCGATGACGGTTTGGATGTACCTTGCCCTATTCAGTGTCCCTTCGTGCACTACACCAGAGGTGTACGGCCAGTGTAGGAGATCGCTCCCCACACCATGATGCCGGGTGTTGGCCCTGTGTGCCTCGGTCGTATGCAGTCCTGATTCTGGCGCTCACCTGCACGGCGCCAAACACGCATACGACCATCATTGGCACCAAGGCAGAAGCGACTCTCATCGCTGAAGACGACACGTCTCCATTCGTCCCTCCATTCACGCCTGTCGCGACACCACTGGAGGCGGGCTGCACGATGTTGGGGCGTGAGCGGAAGACGGCCTAACGGTGAGCGGGACCGTAGCCCAGCTTCATGGAGACGGTTGCGAATGGTCCTCGCCGATACCCCAGGAGCAACAGTGTCCCTAATTTGCTGGGAAATGGCGGTGCGGTCCCGTACGGCACTGCGTAGGATCCTACGGTCTTGGCGTGCATCCCTGCGTCGCTGCGGTCCGGTCCCAGGTCGACGGGCACGTGCACCTTCCGCCGACCACTGGCGACAACATCGATGTACTGTGGAGACCTCACGCCCCACGTGTTGAGCAATTCGGCGGTACGTCCACCCGGCCTCCCGCATGCCCACTATACGCCCTCGCTCAAAGTCTGTCAACTGCACATACGGTACACGTCCACGCTGTCGCGGCATGCTACCAGTGTTAAAGACTGCGATGGAGCTCCGTATGCCACGGCAAACTGGCTGACACTGACGGCGGCGGTGCACAAATGCTGCGCAGCTAGCGCCATTCGACGGCCAACACCGCGGTTCCTGGTGTGTCCGCTATGCCGTGCGTGTGATCATTGCTTGTACAGCCCTCTCGCAGTGTCCGGAGCAAGTATGGTGGGTCTGACACACCGGTGTCAATGTGTTCTTTTTTCCATTTCCAGGAGTGTATTATAATTTTGTTCTAGATGTTTCTTGCATCAGTCTCTTCGTAAACCAACTGCGAAGGAAATGTATCGATGAAATGCAAAAGTATTGAAAAACCACACAATCGATTCGTTGTATTTATAAATACGTGACAAAGATTATAAATATGTCTACATCATTTGGGTTGTCGATATTTGAATATTTTACTCCTTTGACTATGTATGAACGTTGTGTTCGACTTTGGATGTCATTCTGAAATTAAATTGTGAATACCATGTATTTTCTCACATATCAGGATCAATCCAGAGTCAGTTAGTTAGTGACATGTTCCACATATCACTTGGACGATTCTTTTATCGAAATTATGTGGAACTAGTCAGTTTACAGGACATGTATACGTGATTAGTGTTAACATTAATCAACACGTTATTAGTTTTAGTCCTAACCATTCAACAACACTTAATTTTTTTATGTTATTGGGCAAATGACCAAACATTTTTGTTGCTGCATGTTCTGAGCCACTGAAAACTTTAACAATGGGTAATAAAGGTCAATTTTCCATCTAGTATTGTAGGTATGGAGATCACTGATCTTCTCAAATTGGGATGGATCATTTGTGCCGAGTTTCGCTAGCGAATATATGTATTGTGACGGAACAGTTAAAAGCCCAGTTCCTTGAGGAGGTACCTACATGACGTCTGTCGATGAACACAAATATTATTCTTACTGCTCGCTTTTGTGCAATCAATATTTTCTTTCTATGTGATGAGTTAACACAGAACGTTATTCAGTAAGACATTAGTAAGTGGAAACAGGCATAACATGTCAGGAGGTTGAAAGTTTGTTTCAGAGATTACCTGCTATACGAAGAGGAAAAGTTTCAGGGTGGGTGAAAGGTGTCGATATCTGTAAAGAAATAAAAGCTGTAGGTGGTCTCACTGATTATTATATGATGTGCAGAGCATTATGAGCACCTCCTTACTAGTGAGTTGATCCACCTTTCGAATGCAATACTTTGTGGCATGCATTCGACAAGTCGTTGGTAGTATTCCGGAGGTATTCGTCACCAAGCGCCGGCCAGTGTGGCCGTGCGGTTCTAGTCGCTTCAGTCTGGAACCACGTGACCGCTACGGTCGCAGGTTCGAATCCTGCCTCGGGCGTGGATGTGTGTGATGTCCTTAGGTTAGATAGGTTTAAGTAGTTCTAAGTTCTAGGGGACTGATGACCACAGATGTTAAGTCCCATAGTGCTCAGAGTCATTCGTCACCAAATACCTACGCACAGATAACGCAATTCCTGTAAATTACGGGCCTGTGATTTCTGCGTGTCTAGCTGGCACTCGATAGCGTCCTAGATGTGTTCCATCAGGAACGGATTAAGCGAATTCTGTGGGCAAGATGTCAACATCAGCTATTACGCTCCTCAAACCACATTACCATGATTCTGTCCTTGTGACAGGGATATTTCTCCTGCTAGCAGATGTCATCAACATCGTGAAGACACCAGGCCTGAAGGGATGCAGGTGGTCTGCAATAATGTTCACTTAGTCCACAGCTGTCAGGGACCTTCAATAAGCTACCATAGGTCACATGGAAACCGAAGTTTTTATTCATTTATACAAATTCTAAAGAAATACATATGGTTCACCACTATACATTTAAAGATTTAGGCACAAAGCTAAGGTGTCCAAATTATTCAAGTTAATACCTCAATAATACTAACAGGAGAATAATTAAACTGAAAAATCAGGATTGTTAGCTAAGCAGACATATTTAATCAGAGTTCAGTATCTCTGAATGAGGCCAATTGATAACAGGGGGAGTAGTATTAATAAAGTCTCGGAGTTTCCACATGGGCACCGTAGCATTGTACCTGGCGTAACGGTTCTTGTCCTGTTCAGTCGTGTCCACCCACTTCTCGTCAGATCAGCTCCTCGTGACTGAAGCCCAGATGAATGTCCCCCGCAGAATAACACTGCCCCCACCGGCCTGCATCCGTCACGCAGTTCATCTTCCGAGCAGCTGTCCGCCTGGTTAGCGATGTATCCAGGTACGACCGACGACTTCGTGTAGTAAGAAACTTGATTCATCCGACTAGTCGACAAGTTTCCATTGGTTCAAGATCCTGTCTCCATGATCACGCGTCCACTGTAGTAATAACTCACAATGACGTTGGGCCAACGTGGAAACATGTGCAGGTCATTTGGTGTGGAGCCCAAAGCTCAGCAATATGCTTTGAACGGTATGCTCCGAAACACCTTTCGGAAGTATGGCTGTACATGTCCTGGACCACTTTGCTTACATTTGTGACGTCATGTAATAGTCAGTGCCCCACCAATGACGTCACAAGCCCGATCCCCTTATCGATGACGTTATCAGTGACATCATGATCATCATATGGTAAGCCAAACCCACACCCCTTCCCCCTCCCACCAGCCACCGCTCCTTTCCCTGCCCTTACACTCCTCTTTAGCCAATTAATAACCCCCTCCCATTCCTCTCCAGCCAGCATTAAAAAAAATCTCATCCCACCCCCTCCTCTCCTGCCAATCACAGTGTAGTGTAAAAATGGTTAATAAAATGGCACTAGATATATACTAAAAAATTACCTCAGGTTCAGTACAACGTCAAAAATACGCATTATTCACGTGAAAGCCAAAGATATTCGTGTACACATACATACCTCTGAAATAACGTTGAAGTGATGCATAAAAAGTGACGTGAAACTGCACTTTTTCCTTGAAAATCAGAGACATTTACGTACTTCTGCAATTACTCATTGTAACATTATTATGACGCATAAAATGGCGTCAAGTTGTTGTTTCATTAAAAGTCGAAGATATTTTCGTAAGACTGTGTAAGCAAACACACACACACACACACACACACACACACACACACACACACACACACACACACATACACGCAAATGACTTTCAAATTCTGTAGCTTCATCAGTAACTCTCATTACTTGTATGCTGTATTCTATCAGTGAGATTGTTCAAGTTACTGTAGTGTCATATGACACAGTTTAGCTCAAGTGTTTCAGAATGATCAACACTATAATGCGTCAGACAATGAAAAACTTCTTACTACATTGAATCAACTTTCAGGTGAAACAAATAAAATTGATGTATTATATGTGTTTTCACACAGTAGTTCAGTTATTGCAATTCATGTTCTTTACACCTTCAAACATATACAATGAAACTAAGTACCTACATTGCGGACCAGTGAGCATCATTGACTTTGGTGAGGAGGGAACCGAATTCGATTCCTGGAACCACCTCAGATTAATCTGTGGCAGGGAGTTCTGGAACAAGTATTCACTCAGCGTTCGAATAAAATTCGTCATCATCATTTTTCATACGGCAGTGACCCAGAGCTAACGTATTCACCTTATCCGGAAGCATAAAACGTCTATCATATTGTGCTAGCTTGTGTTGTTTTAACTACAGAAATTACTTGGGCTCTTCGGTAGCATAACTATCAGATGTGCATAGAGATCAGGAGGTGGTGTAATGAAATGAGAAACGCATTTTACGAAACAAATTATAGAGTGCAATTGTAGAAACTTGTTTTGCGCTACAGAGGGCTACTGCTAAATCACACAGCGATGACCTCATCCAGTCTGTGGTGGCGCGGCAAGGCAGACAGCTTGTCTCACCATGCGTAACGTGAGCTATGCCTGTTTCGTCATCATCCACCGCCAGCACGCGCCTCCCCAACACCGACTCAAAGGAAGGCCTCGGCGCTTGTTGGTGACGTCACGTCAGCCAGGCACGGAGAACGCCAGATCCCTTGCAGGCAGAAACGACTGGGCGTGCTTATCACTATAAATCTCTTATTTTTGGACAAACTGTTTGGTATTGTTTTGGATTCTGCAGTTTTATTTAGATGAAAGATTTTCTTACTATCGTAAAGCTACAAGTGAAAATCATAGTTCTGAAATACTGAATCCTGTCGAAACAAACGTAGATCAATATGAGAAGGTGCTTTGCCCCATTGCAAGTTTCGGAAATTTTACATTCAAGTAACCATATGTACTTGGTCCATTTTGTTATCGAACTTACCCCAACCCCCTTACAATGAACTCGTTTCTTTTATTTATTTATTTAATACAGTTGACATCGTCACTGGAAATGTGAACTAATTTACATCTGTAAATGTCCAACTGTTGCCAGTCATTAAAATACAGTCGTTCAACGAAAAGAATTCTAAAAAGGAAACAAAATAGCTTCATACATCTAAAATACTGCTGAGCTTAAACTTTTTTAAACATGCACATTAGAAAAGATAAATATTCCCCTCTTCCAACTGAAAGGAGAAACTTTATAAGACAAAAAAAAAGATAAAACAAGTATCTCTCTTTTGCCTCTTATTTTGTCCACCACCCCTTCCCCCAACGTGTACAATCGCAAGATATTTCATTAACATTCAGTGCTCCTCACCCCATAGTCAACCAAGAAAGAAGAGCACAGTTTCTTGTAAAAGCAACCCAGTACAAACGTAACTTCCTCAGATTTACAAGTAAGGTAAAGAAGCACGAATTCTGTTGCTGCTGGACCATGAAGTTGTTTTTGTATGTCAATCCTTAAAACAGGGGGAAATTTAAGTTCAGGAGTGCACTATTTGTTAAGAAGTGTAATGAATTGCAGAATTAATTGATTGCACAAATCTCTCAGACCAATGTGTGTTGGTCAACTACCGCCTATAGTTTCACATTTCCCTGTGTCAGAGAGGGAGACACCACCATTATGAGTATGCCTGCAACAGACCTGGCGTTCGCCGTGCCTAGCTGACGTGACGTCACCAACAAGCGCCGAGGCCTTCCTCTGAGTCGGTGACGGCCTCACGCAGTCCTTGAGTCGGTGCATTCGCCGTCTGCGCGCTAACTGCTTGTTTATAGACGCACCTATTGCTTTATACTCTCATTCGCTTCAGTTTTGTTGCTATTAAAACAGAATTCTACAGACAAATTTCCTCATTACGAGAGCTGCAAATCACGAAGCTAAAGGCGGAAAAAAATACAATGCACGGGTGAACTAACAGCATTGCTAATACGTAAAACTCAAGTTCTCGTACGTTCTTTGGAAAACTGTCTAAGTCTCTAGGAGTATAAACATAATGTACGCGTTGTTCAGTGCATTATTGCAGTGTATGAGTGTTGTGATGATAGTTTACAAGTAGGTAGTTATTCGATGATTCATAAGATACTTTTCGATCTTTGACTTCAAAAGCTTACAAAGACGTTCTTCACGAAGCACCCACTCTAACTTACCATCGAAGTTTACGATGCCTGTTGAAAATAAAGTGATGATGTTATTAAGAAACCCAACATAAAATATGTAACTACTCCACAACAGGAATAACACACAGGTGAGAGAGACCAATAAATTTGACTCTCAACTTGGCGTAATATGACCTACACTTGTCGATTATACACTAGCAAATCTTATCTCGTTTACTATGCGTTTTGCAAAACCCCAGCTTGTCAGGACTTGTTGATTTGGTAAAATCTGAACTTGTCGCCACTGTATTTCTTTCAGTGCCCGATTTTGGCTGAGGTCTGAATTTCTCCTACATCATGTATGTACAAGACTGCTGAATAAAAAAAACGGTGTCTGTTCTTTCGGTCATGTCCGACAGAACAGACAGCACGATATAAACATGAAATTGCATCAATGTGCATGTGCAGATATCAGGATATGCTGACCCAGCTGGAAGGGACTGTAGATGGAGAGGCAACCACATCGTCATTGATACTGTATCATCATAACCGTCAATACCGTTTTTCTTTTGTTTGGAACACGCAAGAAACTCTACAAAAGTCTAAGTCTAATACGCATTTCAATTAACAATTTTATGTCTTTTCACCTAATGATTACTTTCTAAGATAGCCTATTTTATATTCAGTGTTGCAGAATCTGCAAGCTTCTCGGAGGCGTGAGAGCAGTGACTGTCGTTAAAATACCCGATCTGGAAGGAAAATTCGAGATTCTCTCAAAGAAATGTAAGTAACGCATCTTCCATCTACTCATTCTTCTTCTTCTTGATGACGACCGCAGATGGAGTAATCTCTTGGTAGGCTCATGAATATTGTCGTTGCCAATTTCAATAATTTATTGCATGAGCAGTAATAGGTGAACCAGAGCCAAAATGCGTTAAATTGGGGGATCTTGAATGGGTTGCGGTCGACTCTGTAATTAGTAGTCGAATATGTACAGGTGTGATAGAAAGTAGCTTCTGTGTAAGGAGCCTAGACATTACTTGGATGCTTTTCTTCTCATTTTCAGGAACAGGGTTCATGTAATTAACCAAACAATTAAGATCAATTGTTTGCTAGTTTGTAACTTTCTCTTGCCTATATCGGGCAGAGAAACAAAATCACTTCAACACAATGAATTCGAGTTTAACGCCATCTCGAATTAGTAATGACTGGTACTTACTATAATGTTATTCATAAGCTGTTAAAGAAACTTGAGACTGTTCAAGAGAGAGATTCGGGCTGGCATCGAAGTGTTGGCTGCATGTTAGCCTTAATGAGAATAAGAGCGTTAATGTGGGACGTGAAACAGCCAAGAGTGATAGCAAATAAACATGCAGCAATAACCATCAAGTCAAAGGATATTCTTGTTTCAAATGGTCAGTCCTAACTGGTTAATATCCTGCGCATCAGAATTTAGACCTCGAGTCTAAATATTGGCCTCAAGTAAAGAAATTAAACTTTACCAACATATCAATTCCTACTGTACTCGAAAAACAAAATGAAGGTATTTCTGTTCATGTCTACAGCATCCCGTACTCTGATTACGAATGGACCACTGTGGAAGACAAGGAGGGAAAGAAAGAATTTCTTCTGCCACTGCATATCACAAAATATCGTCACGAGAAACATGTGACTACTAATTTTAGGGATCGGTAATAGAGATACTTGTCCTTTATATTGCATAAAAAAACTTGACAGTAGCACGGAATATCATTATTGTGCATAGTAGATCTATCGAAATATGCTAATGCTGCCCGTGTTATTTTGGTGTCCAAGAAAGATTAGATGCAGATTCAGTTGACTGTGCACAGTTAACACCATTCAGCCGTATGATGCCTAGCAGCTAGAGCCATTTTACAAAACTTACACGGCTCAAAAACAAATCGAAACTACTGTTTATGATTTATGTTGATACGGAATGCACACTAGAACCAGCTGCTACCCGCAATCGCAGCAGTATTCCAATCAGATACATTTGCACGTACTTTCAGTATTACCTACTACATAAATTGCGGCTACGACCGGGAATATTCCGAGTTTAATCTGTACAGAGGTTGTGATTCTATGGATTGGTTCACTGAGCAGCTCTATGTAGTCGCCAGAATTTGAATGCCTTTTCATTGCAAAATGAAAGGATAGTATTAAACCCCATCGAAGGGTCAGCATTTCACTCCGCACAGATATGCCACATATGCAGGAAACTATTTGACGAGCGCGCTGTAGAACACAGAGAGCACTGTCATTTCGTCGGTGTGTACCGAGCGCATTTATGCAGTGTGCATATCCCAGTTGCAATGTGAACTACAGACCTCATTATACATTGCTCATCGTATTCCACAATCTAGGCCATTAGAATGGGCTTCTCTTGAACATGAATATTTGCGAAAAAAGGAATCAGAAGGTGACGTAAAAATTGAATTAAATACAGGTTGTATTTCTATTCTGGCATTGTACATGGAAAATTTAAATCTTTTACGAACAGTATTTCAGTAATGCCTCTAGAGACGCACCGCAACATATATTTCTGATTCATCGATTCGCTAAATTTTTTGATGTATTTACTAGAAAAATTTGCATGATACCTAAAATCTGATGAACTCAAGATAATGAGGATATATTTTCCAGATGATCAAACATTTAGTTAATCAGAAGGGAGTTTTTCTACGGAATGTGTGAGCAACGAATTGTTTCAAGTGGACGATCACTTACCCCCCAATCTGTAAGTTTAAAATTTTGCTGAGAGGTGAAACAATAACAGTACTCGAGTACTAGGAGTGCATTCAGATTTATATTTAAAAAACTGATGTGCTACTGTTTGCCGATGTTTTCGAAAAAGTTCGCGGTCTGTGTCTTAAAACGTATGAACTGGACCCTGCCCATTACATTGCTTCACCTGGGTTGGCATGGGAGCTCGTTTATAACTGATATCTACCAACTCTATTTTGTTGAAAGGGGCGTTACGGGTGGAATTCTCTATTGTTCTTGCACATCTCCAGCTGTCAACAACAGATTTTAATGATAAAATTGACGAATCTTACATCGTTTAGTTTGCTTTGAATAGCCTCTACAGTCTCATGATGTTGCAGCTTCTTTGATCAGATCTGAACGACTTCCTTCAGAGAGTGCCGAAATGTTTGCTGTGATAGACGTATCAAACTATTCCAACATAGGGTACATATTAAAAGTAGATATGGAATATCCTGACAGTATTCACGAATTAAATTCCATTTTATCCTTATATCCTTAAAAATTTCACCACCGACTGATTGTTGAAAACAGTATAAATTAATTTTGAACATTCCACGCACAGGCTGCCTTTGGTTGGGTGCTGTGACTGGGAGGATGAACTACTGATGAATGGAGTCGCATTATGTTTAGTGACGAATCGTGGTTCAGCACTACTCAGCCGACGCTATGGCGGCAACTTGGGGAGAGGCCGCAACGCCGTTACTCGTGGCGTCAAGATATAAGAAACCATCGGATATGATTTCAGGTCACGTCTGGTAGTGTGTGAGGGAACTCTTAACGGTACGTCGCGGACGTCCTACATTCTAATGTGTGCGACAGTATTGTGGTGCCATTTTCCAAGAGTACAGTGCTCGTCCACAGATGCTTCGTGTATCTATGAAGTGTTTACATGATGCTGATGTTCTCCTGTAGCCACCAAAGTCTCCACATATGACTACGACAAAACATGTCTGGAACCACCCAGAACGACAAGTCCGCCACAGTGCCTGTATCCAGAATACGAAGGTTCAGTGACTACAGCTGTTGGCCAGTTAGCTCAGGAGAGAATCAGGGCTTGCATCCAAGTCAGAGGGGGAGCAACGCCATAGTGATAAGTGAGCTCGTATGGCCAAGTTCTCTGTCAATTTTGTAATAATTGAAAACAGTAGAAATTAATTTCGAACATTCCACGCACAGGCTGCCTTTGGTTGGGTGCTGTGACATTGAAATAACATCACATGCCCTTTCAATCTTCTGGGTCTTTCACTTTTCTGTGTCAGGTACTGTATTTGCATTGAGACAGGATGCACTGCGCAAGTTATTCTTGTAAGGATGAACTCTATTACACAAAATGTTTTGTGAAACGTTCTGGCAGATTAAGACTGAGAGCCGAGCCGAGACTCGAACTCGGGACCTTTGCCTTTCGCAGGCAAGCGAAATGAGCCTACCCAAGCACGGCTCTCGGTCCGCCCACCATAGCGCCACTACCTCATCTCCTACCTTTCAAACTTTCCAGGAGCTCTCCTGTGAACCTAGGTAGGAGATGAGGTACTGGCAAAAGTATAGCTTTGGGCGGGGGGCGTGAGTGAATCGTGCTCGGGGTCGTTGTTTACGCGCCCTCCGGATCATTGGGGTGTACCAGGTGTGCGACGAGACTGATAGATTGCACATGATGAACTGATGAGAGACATCAACGGTAATTATAGGGTTTTTCACCCTCGCTGAACGAGAAGACGACCAAGACATCCCGCCGTCTGGCTGCTGCGGACACTTCCCCGAGAAAAAAAGAAAAATAGAACAAAAAACAAAAAGAATTACAAATAAATACATAAGAACAAAACAAGAAAAAAATGAGCAACAAATAAAATGTAATAAAGTATTGTACACTTTCCTTTATCCTTTCCTTTTTTTGATAAAATATTCAGAGTTGTATTTAATTTTTGTGCGTGGGCGGAACCTAAAGTGGTGGTGCACGACCGTCCTAGTTGTTGTTGTTGTTGTTGTTGTTGTTGTTGTTGTTGTGGTCTTCAGTCCTGAGACTGGTTTGATGCAGCTCTCCATGCTACTCTATCCTGTGCAAGGTTCTTCACCTCCCAGTACTTACTGCAACCTACGTCCTTCTGAATCTGCTTAGTGTATTCATCTCTTGGTCTCCCTCTACGATTTTTACCCTCCACGCTGCCCTCCAATGCTAAATTTGTGATCCCTTGATGCCTCAGAACATGTCCTACCAACCAATTCCTTCTTCTGGTCAAGTTGTGCCACAAACTCCTCTTCTCCCCAATTCTATTCAATATCTCCTCATTAGTTACGTGATCTACCCATCTAATCTTCAGCATTCTTCTGTAGCACCACATTTTGAAAGCTTCTATTCACTTCTTGGCCAAACTATTTATCGTCCATGTTTCAGTTTCAAACATGGCTACACTCCATACAAATACTTTCAGAAACGACTTCCTGACACTTAAATCTATACTCGATGTTAATAAATTTCTCTTCTTCAGAAACGCTTTTCCTGCCATTGCCAGTCTACATTTTATATCCTCTCTCAACTTCGACCATCATCAGTTATTTTGCTCCCCAAATAGCAGAGCTCATTTACTACTTTAAGTGTCTCATTTCCTAATCTAATCTGCTTCCCTTTCATGTCCCTCGACTCTTATAACTGCCATCTGGCTTCTGTACAAATTGTAAATAGCCTTTCGCTCCCTGTATTTTACCTCTGCCACCTTTAGAATTTGAAAGAGAGTATTCCAGTCAACATTGTGAAAAGCTTTCTCCAAGTCTACAAATGCTAGAAACGTAGGTTTGCCTTTCCTTAATCTTTCTTCTAAGGTAAGTCGTAGGGCCAGTATTGCCTCACGTGTTCCAACATTTCTACCGTCCTAGTTAGCAAAGTAAAAAAAAAGATGAATAGAGCGTCTGCTATGAAAAAAGATAGTACAGCGCTTGCCCGCGAAAGACGAAGGTCCCGAGTTCGTGTCTCGGTACCGCACACAGTTTTTAATCTGCCAGGAAGTTTCATGTCAGCGCACACTCCAATGCCGAGTGAAAATCTCATTTTGAAAACGTTTTGCGTATTCGTTTTACTACTCTATAATTTCATTCAACTCTACCCTACCAGGGCACTACAGAGCTTGGAATGTTCCGAAGTGCTTAAATATCAGGCTGGTGGAGCTACGCTGCACTGCCTCCGACATTACAAGACGGCCATTAGAGCCACATTAACTGTTGACAGCAGTGATGAACAGCACCTTTGTGTCGCGGCTGCAGTGCAGCCGGTCGGCCGTGCACGCCTCCTTTTTCTGTGAGTTGCGATCGTGAGTCAGCACAAGATATTGGGCGCGCAGCCAGCCGTTGCTTTGAGGGAAAAACGAAACGGAGCAGGCGACGTCGACGCTGCAGGAGCGTGAAGAATCCGCCGGCACCCGAAAGCTGGGAGCTCGTCTTTGATGCTGCGCTCGATTCTCTGCACTTCTCTGAACTTCCGTTCCCAAAAGAGCGCAGTTGGGTATCCGGCCATCTTCCTCATCCAGCAAACGCATCGACAGAATAACAGAGGGACAACTCCCAATTACAGGGTAGATCACCTCTGTATGTCGACGAGATGTAGGAACCATACGTAACATCAAGCCAACTGATGGCTACAGGTGTTCTAGGGAGATATTCAACAAGTGCTGCCCAATTTTTCCCAAACGTCCATGGGCGTAATATTCTTCGACAGCGATAGACATCATGACGAGTAGCCCATTTGTTTTCAGTTGGGTTCAGATATGGTGAAGAGGTAAGGAGATAACAGCTTTTAATCACGCAGGTTGGTCACGGAGCAAGGTAGAATATATGTTGTTACACATGCTCTTGTACTATCCCATTTCGTATTTGTTGCCTTCATGTTCTAATTGATTCAGGCGCTTAACAGGTGTGACACGAGGTGAGATATAAGTAAATTTTCTGTCGAGCGGCCGGAGACCGCCATCGCAGTTGGGGTTGCTTTTATTTACTCCTCCATTAGTCATACTTTCCAGAATTAAGGGTCCATGGTTTTGTCAGACAATCCCAGTAATAAATGATGTCCTTCTAACGTCCCTTCCGCTATATTTTGCTGATTCTTTCTTGAAACAGGTGCTTTTTTTCCAATCGGGCATGGGTAAGGGACAGTTATCTGAGAGAACTCGCTTCGTACGAAACATGACTGTGTTGTCTAAGATAAAAATGTCTCTCTTCTCTTTGGGAATATTGAAGTCCTGCAATTTAATGTGATAAAGGTGGCTTTGAAAGGATAAAACGTCGTACAATTTACTTCCTCGATTTCTTAAGCTGAAAGACGGGCGCTTGTTTCGTATTCCTTTCATAATTTATTTCATTTCTTTAATCTTGCTACGGCATGATATTGTTGCTCTTAACCTTCTACATCAAAACCACTCTGATACTAGACAGAGGATGGGAGAATGGTATGTTACTTTCACTTAAATGCACCAGTCTCTTTCAAGTAGCTACAATGGTTTTCTTTTCCAGCTTTGGCCGATTAGTTTGAATGCTTTGTAGAAACCAAAGAACACCCTTTACTTATACTGCCAAGTAGCAGTACCATGTATTTTTGGTGTCGCAAAGAGGTGTCCCTGAACCAGCTTCAACGAATCACGGGCGTTCCTGCGTAGTTCGAGTCACCTGCTAAAACAGCAAGTAGCTGTAGCGACTTTTCTGCCCATCCTCATGGGCTAGTTGAGCGGTCGCCACCTCCCTCCCCTTACAAATTCTGTCTCCGCTCTGATCAAGAGGAGAGGATGACTTTGTGTCGTGGAGTTGTGTTGCGGCCCTTGCATGTGTGTTCCTAGTGGACATGAAGTCATGTAAAGCGCGATGTGTTTGTTTTAGGATATCAGTAAACGTGAAAGAAACAGCACTTTTTTGTTCATCTGTAAATTCTTGGCGTTTATTCCCGCTTATTGCCAGTGAGATTTACTTAGTTTCTAGCCGTTCTGAACTTTGCGTTCGTGCGTTGTCCGTTATTCAATTGTAATTCTCGCGAAACCGTTGGGTAACGACGAAAGTAACGCCTTTTGCTCTTATTTGATCAGTTTTGTCTCTAGCAATTTTTCTCCCTTTTCTTTGATTCGTGTGCTAAATGAATGCTTCCGAGTGAGTTATTTTTCCGGGGACAGAAACTTGTTGGTTCGTGCTCTATATTAGAGACCACGTGGCGAATTGCTATCCGTTGCTGTCGTAGAGTTCAGTAATAAGCATCAGTGTTAGCGACAGTAGGAATTAATTTCGATTGGCACTGATCCAAGAACCGTGACAAGAAGTTCCTCTCAAGCTACCTAAAAAATGCAGAATTATTAAGAGAAACGGCATGACAAAGAAGTCGATCACGTCACTGGGTTGGAAAATATATTATGACTCTAGTGACATGTGGCCAGCTGACTGGGTGTTAGGTCGACCAAGGAAGATTTTCACTCGACCCAAGAAGATAACTACAGAGAGACACAATGATCTAATGGGAGACGTGTTGATGACATCAGAAAACATACAAAAGTAGCATGGCGATGTCTGCAGAGGGCCTTTATCCAATAGAGGACGCTAAAAGACTGATAATGGTGATAACAATAATGCTGGAGGGCATTAAATACCCTAGAATCCTCTGCCCATATGGTGAACAAGGAAGAGCACCACAATATACGCAAAACTGTGTCATCTATGACATTGTATATCGGCTGTCGATATTACAGATGTAGCAGCTGTACGGTTTCACTCCAAAATAGGTAAAATATCGGTGCGAAGAGGTCAAATATGATAAAAATTAAAAAACAGTAATAAACAAGGACGAGGTAGGTGCACGAAATTCTTGGGCTCTTAGAAGCCCCACACAAGCCTATATAAAGTCAATGCACTAAAACCGGCATCCTGACACCTAGGAAGTGGAGAATAGCTAACGCATATGGAAATTCCCACGACATGAAAAAAGACAGTACAGTTTACATTCTGCTGTATGTAATGAAGCCCGCAATCTCTACTACCGGATGAAATGTACTTAAAGATCATAGCCGCTACGTTAGTTGTTAGCTTGCTCTTTAACTGCGTCCGGGAATTCGGCGAAACGTTTATAAGTTGAGTAGAAGGGTGATGGTGTGCATTAAAAGAGTCATCGGAAACCTTAGAGCAACACATTCCGAGCCACGATTTGTAGAATTTTTATAAATTTAAAATAAAATGGATCTAATCAGAACTAAGAATTCCGAGATAACCCTCAGGCATCCAAATTAGGACATTTGTGGGACCAAACTGCTGAGGTCATCGGTCCCTAGGCTTACACACTACTTAATCTAACTTAAACTAACTTAGGCTAAGGGCAACACACACATCCATGCCCAAGGGAGGACTCGAACCTCGGACAGGGGGAGCCGCGCAAGCTGTGCGAAGGCGCCTAAGACCGCGCGGCTACCCCGCGCGGCCCTCCAAATTAGTTTAGGATAAGAAAGAGGAAGAAGGGTCCCAGAAACGATACATCCATATTACAGAAACAGTATTAGCAAGGTAGCCGTCTAATTATGTTTGCTCCTCATGTATCCAGCAATGTACGAAGGCTATACGGAAAGTAAGGTCCGATCGGGTGCGAAATGGAAATTGCAGTGAAAATCCGATGAAGCTTTGCACTGATGCATTAGGCAGTGCCTCGAGTATGACCATCGATTGCGTCACGTTTCTGTTTTCAATTCTGAGCACACAACGAGCACGTAAAGATGCTTAGAACAATAGTGTCTCCCGCCAAGTATGAGGGCCTGGTGTGAGATTTCGCCTGATGTCATGCAGCCCACATAACATAACCGCCATGCGTTTGCTTATGCATGACAATTCTCAGCCGCACTCTGCGATGAAGATTCTCGTGGAGTGTTTTCGATGGGAAGTGTTTGATCACCCACAATAGAGCCTGTAATTGTCTCTCCCTGAGTTTCATCTCTGCTGCATGGACCACTGGCTATGAATGCAATGTTCTGGCACAGACAACTAGCCATAGACCAGCGTAGATAATTAGTGGGAAGCACAGGCTGCTGCCTTCTATGACAAGGGTATTGGAAATTTGGTACAACGCTACGACAAATGTCTAACTCGGAGCGGGGGCCGTGTAGAGAAGTACCTGGAAGGTGTAGCTAACTGTTGCAAATAAAACATCTTTGATTTTCACAGTGGTTTCCATTTTGCGACCGATCGGATCTTATTTTCCAAACAGACCTCATACTTAAATTACCAATTAATACAGTTAGTTACCGTCCAGCCTCCGAGAGCTTCTGATAATTTCCGTAGAAACAGCCATTTGATTTTTTTATCCCTTATTTCTACCTACAGTAAATCTCCCTGACGTATTTGATTTCGTGTGCCTTCACTGGAAACTCAATCTCATTGCTAAACAACATTGTGTGCAAGCGCCAGAGAAAATTTTTGCATGTTTATGATGCTTTCACGAGTAATGAATTCTGTGTGAAATTTGTCTACTGCGTTTCTCATTACGGAAAACGGTGTGTCGTAATTACAAAAATTTAATATGTGTAATGATAACTCAGTGTCCGCACTGGAATATTCACGGTTACGCCATGTTCCAAAATTTAGGGCTATCGGGATCCTAAATTCTAAAACCAACGTCAAAGTTCTCGTTTCAAGAGATCGTTTACTTTCAGTACGTGTAATCTGCTTGCAAATATAATTTAGCTGTGTTAATAAGAAAAGCAAGACGGTATTTCGTATAAAAGTGAAAGCTAGCATTTCAAAATTTCAGATTGGACTAAGTGCTAAATGAAATGATTTATTAAGGCTCTAATCCGGTTTAGTGCTAGGAAATTAGTAGATTTCTCAATAATTAGCGTGACGTAATTGCTTTTGCGTGTTCCCTTTTTTGCTTTAATAAATTCGTTACAATAAATAATTGGAAGAACTGGATAAAAGAAGATTGCTATTAGCCGTTCTTTTACCTCGGGCGATATAAGCGGCAGTCAGATGAAAATGTGACACATGGGAAAAAGTAAGTAAACTGTTCATTTTTTCAAAGGTAATCGTCATAACTGTTAATACATTTATCCAATTTTGAAGCAAGACGGTCAATGCCTTCATAGAAAAGTGTTTGCGGTTGCCTACGGGACATTGTTCCTCGATGTGCTACGAATATCTTCAGGGCTCCAAAAATATGGAAACAGTACGGGGAGAGATCTGTAGTGTATATGTAAGGGCTTCCAAGCGAAACTTCTGCAGCATAGACGAAACAACCTTGGCAACATGTGGGCCTGTTCACGACAACGTCATAAACTCGTTCACTTCTGGCAACCAGCAGTTTTTTTTTTCACCTTAAGTTCTCTAAATGATTCTGGTCGTTATTAATTTAATAGAAGTGTGATATGTAATACTCGCTGTTATTTATTGTAAATGACGCATTTTCTGCTGTTTTTGTTGCCTAGGCTAATGACTCGAATGTTTCCCCAGTGGCTGGAAATCATAGCGTAACTGCTAGTGTACGTTAGAGAGTAAACACCAGCTACACACTGGAAGTTTTTGCTATTATACAAGATCGTGTAAAAGATGTATACCTATCCCTTGATTTTATGAACTAGTTCATGTTTGCATCTTATCAAAAATGGTTCAAATGGCTCTGAGCACTATGGGACTTAATTTCTGAGGTCATCAGTTCCCTAGAACTTAGAACTACTTAAACCTAACTAAGGACTTCACACACATCCATGCCCGAGGCAGGATTCGAACCTGGGATCGTAGCGGTCGCACGGTTCCAGATTGTAGCTCCTAAAACCGCTCGACCACTTCGGTCGGCTGTATCTTATCGGTAAGTATCTTATTCAGTGAGTATGAGTAGCTTCGAAAAGATATCTTCTTCGATTCCAAAAAAATTACGAAACGTATCTCGATCTCAATATCTAAGTTATGGAGTGCTTTACTTCAGAGTGGAGGTAGACAATAGGACATCGACAGTATTATGCAATTGGAAACTGATATTTAACATCAGTCTTGAACTGGGTTCAATTTATAACACTACCTTGGCGAACGCCAGAAATATCTTCTGTTTTACCCGATGACTTTCCATCAGTTACTAAGAACTGTGACCTCCCTGACAGGAAATCACGAATCCAATCGCATAACTGAGACGATATTCAATAAGCACGCAATATGATTGCAAGCCACTTGGCTTGTGAAGTACGGTATCACAAGTTTTCTGTAAATCTAGATATACGGAATCAACTTGAAATCCCATGTCGACACACTCAACACTTTCTATGAGTAAAGAGGCAGCTGTGTTTCACAAGAACACTGTTTTCTAAATCCTTGCTGATATGTGTCAGCATACCGTTCTCTTCGAGGTAATTCATAATGTTCGACTACAATATATATTGCAAAATCCTGCTGGATATCAATGTTAGTGATATGAGCCTGTAATTTAGTGGAGTATTCGTACTGCCTTTCTTGAATATTGGCGCGACCTGTGCAACTTTCCAGACTTTGGGGCATGGTCATTTCGTTTAGTAAACAGTTGTATGTGATTAAATATGGAGCTATTGCGTCAATATACTCTGAAAGGAGCCTAATTGGTAAACAGTCTGGACCGGAGGACTTGCTTATATTAAGTGATTCAAGTTTTCAAACAAATTACGGGAATTCAGCTATGTAATGTTTACAGCGACCGCCGATATTTCGGCTGGAGTACAGCCCGCCATTTTCAAGGCACAAATCAGTTTGTCGCTGTTTGTCGGCGGTCGCTGTAAACACTACCTGACTGAATTCCCGTAAGTTGTATGAAAATTTATAAGCCAAGAGAAACTCAGGTCTCATATGATTTAAGTTGCTTCTGTGCTTCGAAGTTATTTACTTCTACGTTACTCATGTTTCCAGCTGTTCTTGATTCGGATTCTCAAATATTTATTTCGTCTTCTTTGGTGAAGTAGTTTCGGAATTTGAAGTTTAGTAACTCTGCTTTGGCAGCACTGTCATCGGTAGAATTTCAATTGCTATCACGCAGAAAAGACGCTGATTGTATTTAGCAGCTAACACACTTTACATACATCAGAGACTCTCTGAATTTTCTGCAAAGTGTAGGGGCAGAGTTTCGTTGTGGAAACTGTTACAAGCATCTTGACTTGAAGTTCGCGCTACATTTCGAGCTGCTGTAAAAGATTGTTAATCTTGAGTATTTTGTCTTCGTTTAAATTTGGCATTCTCTTTTCATTGTTTCTACTACAGTGTTCGAAGCTGTTCTGTGTAGCAAGGGGGATCAGCTCCAACATTTTTTCATTTATCTGATATGAATCTCTTAATTGCTGTCGACGTTATTTCTTTGAATTCAAGCCACATATAGTCTACATTTACATTATTAATTTGGAAGGAGTGCAGATTGTCTCTCAGGAAGGCGTCAAGCAAATTCTAATCTGTTCTTTTGAATACATTCATTTTTCGTTTATTTTTGCAGCATTTGGGAGTTCAGTGTCGCTACGAGAACCCTGTGTTCACTAACACCTGGATTCATTTTGCAGGTCGAGTGTGTTTTCACAACCGTTTACTATTCTCGTTGGCTCATGAACTAACTGCTCGACATAATTTTCAGAGAATGCGTCCAGCACAATTACGGATGTTGTTTTATGCGTACCTCTTGATTGAAATATGTAATTTTGCTAACATATCGAGGGATAAACTGAAGTCATCAAAAACGATAATTGTATGAGTCGGGTACGTGTTTGAAATTAGACTAAAGTTTCCTTTGAACTTTTCAGCAACTTATCATCTGAGTTAAGAGGTCGGTAAAAGGATAAAACGATTATTATATTCCGGTTGCCAAGAATGAACCTCTGATTTAGACTCTCCACTCGAATCTATACCAGAGGTCTGCAATCGGTCCTGTCGACTATACTGAAAATGGTGAGCTCTACTTTCATCTGACACGCAAGACTGGCAGCCTTTACCACTTCAGATAGCTGCTCGAAAACAGAGAGAATCTCTTACGATTCAAAGAGACACACATCACTGGACCTAAGTGAGCCACCACTTCAGTTGGCCGCACCCTGTGCTCTTCGTGCCATTCAGATGGACCAGATCCACACCTGGAAAGACTCCACCTGATAGGTACATGAAGTGCAACCTGGCTTTCTCACTCCGTGGGAACTAAAATGTTGCCGACCCTGCTTGAGGATATTTAGTGAAATAATGGAAATCCTAAAGTAGATGGCCGCGTGAGCATTTCAAGCGCCGTGTTTCAAAATGCGTGTCTGGTGTATTGTCATCGCGCCACCTCGTTCGGCAATGAAAGAAGAGGTTGAGGAGATGATTGCATTGCCACGCGCTTTAAATCTACATTGATCAACCAGGACAAGCCGCTGCGCCTGATCGTTGGCCGTCGCATCTGACCCTAGGGAGAAACGGATACGATGGTGCTAGGAGCAGAAGTGTTTACTCCCAAGTGCGCTTCCAAGTGGTGATGACGTCTGCAGCTGTGGTCTTCACAGCTTCCGTGGCGGACTTAAAAAGTGATTTCGAGAAGAAATGAGACTGCTAAGGACAGCTTGGTGCAAAGAATAAGTGTTCTAATTTCGGCAGCGCGAGACGAAACTACGTTTCTTCAGACATCAGAATTAAAGATTGTGACAACTGGAAGGAACGTGACACAGCATTAAACGAGCTATGAAATGATAATTAAATCAAGACTTTAAGCTGTCGACAGGCGTTGAAATACATCAACGGGGACAGATGAAAATGTGTGCCCCGACAGGGACTCGAACACAGGGTCTCCTGGTTCCGTGGCAGACTCCCCATCCATCTGAGCCACCGAGGGCACTTATCCCTTTCACGCTCCTCGTGGACCCACATTCTCACCTTGTATGTCCACACACTACATTCGTATCGCCCCTGCCCATTGCACTCATTACTCGCGGCAGACAATCTTATCGAGTCCCGTAAGAGTTCGGGCAATGCATGTGCATCCGCACAGAAGAAGAAGGTCAATGTCCGGAAGAACAGATACCATCTTGATATACATTAAACAAGCTAGGCTACGCGTTAAAAGACGGAAAATGCAGAATTGTGAACATTGGCGGTCGGTGAATGAATATGTGACGCTGTTGCAGGACAGAAAACAGGGGACATGTCGATACCAGGGCATAAAGTGCAAATCTCATTCCGTGTATTCAGTTGGACAGTAGCTAAGCCCCGCAGAAAGGCGCGTGAACAGTATACGCAGATGTCAGCATTTGAGAAGCCGGCGGGAGTAATAGATGAATCACTCGACATTTGAGTAAGAGCAATGCCACTACTCGAAAATGTTGGCAAGTGTGGGTGAACCACGGCCGAACACAGCTTCAAGAAGGACGTGGTCTACCCAGAGAGACGGCAGAACTTTGGGACCGAGCAATCATCAGAGAGGCGCTCAGAGCCCGGCCCTGGATTCATCATCGATCTGAGGTGCAACTGGTGCTTCAGTGACCACAGCTGCCATTATTGTGCGGCCCATAGAACGGGGGCTGAGCTCACAGTCCCCTTGCGCCAACTGCTATTGACCTCTGTGCACCAACAAGCGCGTTTACAGTGGTGTCGGGCACATTCGGCATAGAATCTCGTAACTGGAGTAGAATTGTCTTCAGAGACGAATTTCTAATTCAATCCCGATGACCAGAGAAGATGTGTCTGGAGACGCTCCAGCGAGCGGACGGATACCAACCTGATTGCTGGCCCCCTACAGCCAGCAGTGGTGGAGTGGGTTGCCATTTCATTTAGCAGCATCACCCGGTGGGCTATCATCCACTGGACCCTTACAGTAAAACTGTACGTCGGCGACATTCTACCCCCAGTTTCGTTGTCCTTCGTGGCAAGCCATCCTGGGCTTAATTTTCAGTAGATAATGCGTGCCCACACTCAGCCAGCGTTTGTACTGCTTTTCTTCGTGCTTGCCAAAACCTACTTTGGCCAAAGAGCTCTCCCCAATTAAGAGCATTTGGAGCATTATGGACACTGCCCTCCAGCCACCTTGGAATTTGAAGAAAATGGATAGCGTTAGCCGTAATCTTATTATTTTATTTGACTACCAGTTTGAGTGCCTTATTGGCACCATCTTCTTAGAACATTGCTCAGAAGTGTAGACTGTCCCAAGCCTCTCTTTTCCTTTTTTTTTTTTTTTGATCGTCAATCACCTGATGGTTTTGACGAGGCCCTCTACGAAATCCTCACTTGTGCCAACCCTTTCATCTCAAAGTAGCACTTACACCCTACGTCCTGAATTATTTGCTGGATGTATCCCAATCTCTGTCTTCCTCTACAGTTTTTACCCTATACATGTCCTTCTAGTACCATGGAATTTATTCCACGACTTCTCAACAGATGTCCCACCATCCTGTCCCTCGTTCTTACCAATTATTTCCATATATTCTTTTCCTCGCCGATTCTCCGGAGAACCTCCTCATTGGATACATTTTCAGTCCCTATCTACAGAATAGTTTTAGAAATCCATGGAACCCAGATGGAATTAGTGATTCCCGTAATAGCACAGACGTTTTGATGACTTATCTAGCTACGTGTATAGGGACCTGAAAATCGTGACAATGAGGCACCGAAACTGCTAATCAGGTAAAATGATTATTAAAGTTACGGCTGTCGGTGTTTATTTTCTTCAGGTCTTTGCCCAGCCGCAATCCCATTGCATTCACACGAGGAGGAGCTACAGGAATATCGCGATTTTGACGACCCAACGCGCCGATTGGACAGTACACGGAGAGATATCTCTAAATTGAGATCGTTTGGAGCATTATACGTTGCGACCTCCAATCAGCTCGGGATTTTGGCGATGTAACGCGCCAGTTGGACATGACGTGGCATTATATCCCTTAGGAGGACATCTAACAACGCTCTCAATCAATGCCCAGCCGAATAACTGTTTGCATAAAGGCCAGATGTGAGGTGGACCAATGCGTTACTGACTTGCTCAATTTTTGAAGCTCTTTCTCCTGAATAAATAATCCAATTTTTCTGAAATTGTAATTCGAGTCACATTGTCATGGGAACTCCTCGGAAGAAGTTTTTGCTTCTCTCACGTCAGTTGCTGCTTCGTTAATGTCTTTTGTGAAACGTGCAATAGGAAAAGAAATTTGTCCTCATTCATCCTACATTAGTTTCGGGTATTCGTCCTATCAAATAAGTTATTTTCGAAGAAATAAGTTTCCCATCTGCTCAACGATTTTTTCACTCACATGGCCGTTTTTTTTAATTTTTTTGTTCTGTCCACTGTCATGACTCCTAATGCAATTGTCACAGGGGAAAAACATTTCAGAACAAAAATAGTGTTGGCTGCGGAGTTATTAAATATCAACGACGCATTTCACCCTTTTGGGCAGCATCAGATGGTGTAAAAGTGGCTGGATATGTAACCCTGCAAGCTGCCGCTCGCTTTTATCATAAATATATGTCTTGGTAAAGCTACTCATGTACTTTCACACAAGCACTCCGTCTTCAGGCTACGAGTGGCCTGCCGGGATCATCCGACCGCCGTGTCATCCTCAGTGGAGGATGAGGATAGGAGGGGCGTGGGTTCAGCACACCGCTCTCCCGGTCGTTATGATGGTATTCTTGACCGAAGCCGCTACTATTCGGTCGAGTAGCTCCTCATTTGGCATCACGTGGCTGAGTGCATCCCGAAAAATGGCAACAGCGCATGGCGGCGTGAATGATCACCCGTCCAAGTGCCGACCACACGCGACAGCGCTTAACTTCGGTGATCGCACAGGAGCCGGTGTACCCACTGCGGCAAGGCCGTTACCAGCATGTAACTTCACAATAAAATAAAACCAGTGAATAGTAGAGGGAGTACGAATGAGAACAGTTGCGAATTTAAGTTTACAAAATAATGACGAGCTTTATTAAACTTTTAGTTACAACTCGCTGATAAATCTTGCACAAAATTCACAAACACAAACCATATAAGGAGTGGCGTTAGCTAGGCAGAGCATACTCTGGAGTGGGAGCTATACAAATCGTCCCCTGAATTAAGCCCTTTTACGACACAGTGTGACTGTCTGCATGATACCACAGAGAGACCCAACCCTGTTCAAATGGAATCAACTACGATCAGCTATACCACAAACTATGGTTCACCTGAGAACAGGGAGCTGGTATGTCATTTAACAACCCTGCGCCAGTGCAGCAGTACCTTACTCTTTCACCTTGATTGAAATGGCAGGAGAAAACGGCGCGCTGTGGGCTTGGAGCGGCGCGCTGCGGCGGCTGTAGCTTTCTAATGTGTCCACGAAAATACGCATACTACGAGTTCTGACGTTCTGATAATCAGAACGCGGGGAACTTACCTATCAGAGCGCTGCAATCCTGTCAGATTTGAATGTGAAGTGCACCCGTTCGTTGGTTTGACAAAACCAATGTGACTCTAAGGCACGACGGTGTGTGCTGTAATTGTCAAACGTCAGATGGCCGACTCAGGACGAATAAGTTCACCCGTGTGACACAAGATAGGTCTACGTCCGAGATGATATGCAGTTCCACTGTTGCTACATTTGGATACTGCCACAGGCTCTTAGATTACCACAACATACAGACCACAAGCCTCACACACTAGGGAAAAACCTGAAGTTCTCCACCAGGGGAGGATCAGAAAAACCCATGACCTCAAGTAGTCACAACCACTTTCCACCAAGCCTCAGTATGGGAGCCAAAATGGCAAAAACGAAACCGCCCACACATTGCACAAACCAATCAGATTTTATTCTACTCATTGAGTCTCCCTTCTTGACTGTTCTGTTTGTCTGGTAGCCAATCAAGTCACAGCATCAGGGTTCCCACGCTACTTTGCACACAATGAGAGGAGACAATCGGCGTCTACATGTCTCTCTTGCGCGAAAAAAGAAAACTTCAGCCTAGGGAAGTGTCGTTCTCACTATAAGCATGACTATATTTTGTCAAAAATATCTCCCTACGTTGGACCACACTATCTCATTTATGGAGAGATCTCATCTCTCTGGGCTGTCCATTACCAATTTCTGTAACAAGGCTGTTAAGATTCCCAGATAGTTATACCCCTGAAATACGTTTTTCCCGCTCACTAAAAAAAAAACCTGGCGACTTCCTGGTGTCAGTGTGGCTATAGTCCTCCTTTCACTAAGCTCATACGCCAACTGCTCTGTCCGTATCGTACCAGCTTCTAATAGGAGAGTGCAGAAGGTATTATGAACTTTCCTCAATTTTCACAAAAGCTCAGTTTAGAGCAGTTTCTCTTGAATGGCTTCCTCCACCCACATTCAGTCATCCAGCCATTTTGTGTGACTGACTGCCACCTGGCCCACCTTGCAAACCGGCACCCTCCTGTCCGATCCTAAGCAGAAGGAGAAGAGGGCTTCAGCGAGAAGTACCTCTACAGGTAGGAACCACTGACAGCTGTTTCCCAGAATCGCTCGCACCGCCAGGTCACTGCACTCATCATTTATTGCCCCCAACTCATCTCGTTCCCTGTTCTAAGTTGCCTCTGCTACTGCTCCCCACATACAAGCTCTCTACAGGTTACACATGCAGTTACAAGAACTTCCTGCCCACAAATTCCTAATGTAGAAAAATAAATTGGAGGCTGGCTGACACAGCTGTCATTGTTCATTAACTTTGTTCAAATAATTTACTGGAACGCAGCCCGGTGACGTTGTCGACAACTGTCGATGTTTCTACAGGAACACACCCTGCTGTTTTCAAGGAACAACTTTGGTTTCGCATTCATTAACCTTGCGGACAGCTTCCCGAAATTCCTTCACCAAACAAGACGAAGTAATAGCCTTATGTAATAGCTCCATACTTAGCAATCATATACAACCGCTGCTCGTAGAAAGATTCGTGCTTGAAGTCTGGAAAGTTCCACAAGTCGAACCAATATCCAAGACAGGAAACAGGAGTAATCCGCTGAATTTCAGAACCATATCACTACAGTAAGTTTTCAGTAGGATTTTATAACGTGTATTGTGTTCAACGTTATGAACTACTTGGAAGGAAACGATTTATTGACAAACAGCCAACCTGGATTCAGAAGATATCGTTCTTGTGAAAACACGAAGTAATAAATGCTGTCGACGGGCGATATTTCTAGACTTCCCGAAGGCGTTTGAGGCCTTTCCTCAAAAGCGAGTTCTAAAGAAATTGCGTGCCTCTGGACTATTGAACCAATTGTGCGATTGGATTCGTGATTTCCTATCAGAAAGGTCACAGTTCGGAGTAACAGAGGGAAGGTCATAGAGTTAAACAGAAGTAATATCAGGCGTCCCCTAAGGTAGTGTTATAGACACTTTGTTCTTCCTGATGTATAGTAACGATTTAGGAGACAATTTGAGCAGCCCTGTTTGATTGTTTTTAGATGATGCTCTCATTTACCATCTTGTTAAGTCATCAGCTGTCAAAACAAATTTCAAAATGTTTTACACAAGATATCTGTATAGTGCTAAAAGCAGCAGTTGACTGTAAACAATGAAAAGTGTGAAGACATTTACGGGAGTACTAAAAGAAATGCGCTACATTTCGGTTCCACAATGAATCACAGAAATATAAAAGCTGTAAATTCAACTATATACTTAGAGATTACAATACCGAATAACTTAAATTGTAACGATCACATAGATAATACTGCAGTAAAAGCAAACTGAAGACTGCGATTTATTGGCAGAGAACGCAACAGGTCTACTAAAGAGACTGCTTACATTACGCCCTCTTCTGGACTACCGCTCGCGGAATAGGATTCTCATAGGTGGGGAACCGACGGAGACGTCGAAAAATTTCAAAGAAGGGCAGTTCGTTTTGTATTATAGCGAAATTTAGGAGAGAATGTAACCGATATGATACGGGAAGTGGGGTGCAAATCGTTAAAAAACGTATTTCTCGTTCCGGCAGGAATTTCTCATGAAATTTTAATCAGCATCTTTCTCTTCAGAGTGTGAAAATACCGAGGGATCAAAAAGTCAGTATAAATTTGAAAACGGAATAAATCACGGAATAATGTTGATAGAGAGGTACAAATTGACACACATTCTTGGTATGACATGGCGTTTTATTAGAACCGAAAAAGTACAAAAGTTCAAAAAATGTCCGACAGATGGCGCTTCATCTGATCAGAATAGCAATAATTAGCAAAACAAAGTAAGACAAAGCAAAGATGATGTTCTTTACAGGAAATGCTCAATATGTCCACCATCATTCCTCAACAATAGCTGTAGTCGAGGAATAATGTTGTGAACAGCACTCTAAAGCATGTCCGGAGTTATGGTGAGGCATTGGCGTCGGATGTTGTCTTTCAGCATCCCTAGAGATGTCGGTCGATCACGATACACTTGCAACTTCAGGTAACCCCAAAGCCAATAATCGCACGGACTGAGGTCTAGGCACCTGGGAGGCCAAGCATGACGAAAGTGGCGGCTGAGCACACGATCATCGCCCAACGAAGCACGCAAGAGATCTTTCAGGCGTCTAGCAATATAGGGTAGAGCGCCATCCTGCACAAACATCGTACGTTCGAGCTGGTGTTAATCAGCCAGGCTGGGGATGATGCGATTCTGTAACATATCGGCTACCTCTCAACCGTCACTGACGTTTTGCTGTCCAGCGCCATCTGTGAACTTTTTTTTTAGTTTTAGTTTTTAGTCACCCGGTACTTCACGGGCGCCCACCAACTTAGGGACAAATGATCAGCATGATGAAATAAGAGAAATACTTCGAAAATGGTTCCCTCTGCCAGGCAAATAATTGTGAATAGCTGACGATTAAAAGGTCATTTTTTTAAATATATACACATGACCTAGTGGGTTTCGTCGGAAGTTCCATGATGCTTTTCGCTTGTTATGATACTGGTTACGAAGAAGTGACAGCGCTAGAATATTGTAGCGAAATGCGGACAGACCTGCAGAAGGCTGTTGACTGGTGCATGCAAGAACTTTCAATAAAAACAATGTAAGTTGTTGCGAGTAAAAATGAAGACACTCATTGTAGAGCAGTCACTTGAAACGGTCTCGTTCACAAAACACCTAGGCGTAATACGTACGGAGCGACTGAAGGTGGAACGACCACATCAGACTATTCGCAAGTAAGATGTGGGACCGGGATTCATTGGAAGAATCCTTGGATAGTGTAGTTCACCCACAAAGAGGATAGGTTACAAAATTCTAGTTCGATCAATACTCTAATATTACTAGTCAGTCTGGGACCTTTACCAGAAAGGATATATAGAAGTACATAACTTCCAAAGAAGAGCAGCGCGTTTCGCAACAGGTTCATTTAGTAAGCTTGAAAGCTTCACGGAAGTGCTCAGCCAACTTCTGTAGTAGACGCTTCAAGAGAGGCGTCCTTCGTCAAGGTGTGGTTTGCTGCAAAAGTTTCTGGCGGACGTTCCTAAAAGAATCAGCCACTATATTGCTTGCTCTTACGTATACATCGCGAAAAGGCCATGAAGGTAAAATCAGAAAGGTGCGAACTCACGCGGAGGTTTAAAAACAATCGTGCTTCCCGTGGACCACAGGGAAGGGGAAAAGGGACAGCAGTGACAGAAGTACCCTCCACCACGCCATAATGTGGCTTATGGAGCATAGATGCAGATGTATTTGGAAACGTATAGCTTCAAAAATATATTCGTAATGAAATATTTCCTTAAAAAATTTCACCCCTATTTCACCCCTTTAGGGGCTGAATTTCGAAAATCACTGAAACACGTACCGGTATATGTTATTTCTAACCGAGAAGTTTTCATAGATGTAGCTTTAAAATGCTTTAGTAGTTCTCTGATACTGGCTTCTTTCCAAAAACAGCGTACACACATTTTTTCACCCCCTTAGGGATCGAATTTCCAAAAATTATGAAACACATATTTTTTTATTTGTGACTGAGACACCAGCTACCTATTTTCGTAGTTTTGGTTTCGATATTGCCGTAGTAACGACGTATTTTCAAAAACGTTTTTACCCCAATTTGACAATCTTAGTTGTGGAATTTCGAAAGCTTCCTTCTTAAACGACGTCTACGGTATAAGATCAACATCCTCTGCAAATGTCAAGTTTATATCCTTAGCGATTTAGGATGGGGCAATGATGTGTCGGTGAATCAGTTAGGACATTTCCTTTTGTATACAGAGAATAGCTTAGCGACTACTTCTTCGCTAGCGTAGACTGTATGGTTTGCACAGATTTTGTTTTATCTTTAATCAAATTTTTTGTGTTGTCCACAAATTGCAACACGTCCTAAACTTTTCACGCTAATTAAGGCAATAGAAGCATGACATTTTTGATTGTACTTCAGTCCAAAGTGCGATTTTGGTAGCTGATGTGCATCGTTCTTGTTAATCATGCGTTTTCCGTTCTTGTGCTGATATTTCCAAAGAAACTTTCATCCCATAATACATACACTATATGATCAAAAGAATCCGGACTCCCCTAAACATATACGTTTTAGGTGCATTGTGCTGCCACCTACTGCCAGGTACTCCATATCAGCGACCTCAGTAGTCAGACATCGTGAGAGAGCAGAATGGGGCGCTCCGCGGAACTCACGGACTTCGAACGTGGTCGGGTGATTGGGTGTGACTTGTGTCATACGTCAGTACGCGAGATTATCACACTCCTACACATCCCTACGTCCATTGTTTCTGATGTGGTAGTGAAGTGGAAATGTGAAGGGACACGTACACCACAGAAGCGGACAGGCCGACCTCTTCTCCTGACTAACAGATTCCACCGACGGTTGGAGATGTTCGTGATGTGTAATAGACAGACATCTATCCAGACTATCTTACAGTAATTTCAAACTGCATCATGATCCACTGCAAGTACTGTGACAGTTAGGTGGGAGGTGAGAAAACTTGGATTTCATGGTCGAGCGGCTGCTATTAAGCCACACATCATGCCGGTAAATGTCAAACGACGCCTCGCTTGGTGTAAGAAGCGTAAACATTGGACGATTGAACAGTGGAAAAACGTGAGGAATCACGGTATACAATGTGGCGATCCGATGGCAGGGTGTGGGTATGGCGAATTCCCCGTGAATGTCATCTGTCATCGTCTGTAGTGCCAACAGTAAAATTAGGGGGCGGCGGTGTTATGGTTTGGTTGTGTTTTTCATGGAGGGGGCTCGCAGTCCGTGTTGTTTTGCATGACACTGTCACAGCACAGGCCTACATTGATGTTTTAATCACCTTCTTCGTTCCCACTGTTAAAGAGCAATTAGGGGATGGCGATTACATTTTTCAACGCGATCGATCACCTGTTCATAAAGCACGGCCTGTGGTTACACGACTATAACATCCCTTTAATGGACTTGCCAGCACAAAGTCCTGACCTGAATCCTAAAGAACACCTTAGTGATGTTTTGGAATGCCGACTTCGTGCCAGACGTCACCGACCGACATCGATTGCTCTCCTCAGTGAAGTAGTCCGTGAAGAACGGGCTGCCATTCCCCAAGAAAGATTCCAGCACCTGGTTGAACGTATGCCTGCGAGTGTGGAAGTTGTCATCAAGGGTAAGGGTGTGCCGACACCATACTGAATTCCAGCATTACCGATGGAGGGCGCCATGAAATTGTAAATCGTGTTCAGCCAGGTGACCGGATACTTTTGATGACATAGTGTATAACTTCATATCTAACTGAGAAATGAAAAACTGGCTTTCAGAGGATTAACTTTATAAATTTTTTATTATAACGAAATATTTTTAAAAATATTTTTGTTTCCTATTTCACCCCCGACTGAATTATACATTTAGCTTTGAAAGTGATTTCATAATGACATAATATCATAAAACTTTTCATCTCGTGTTTCTTTCCCTTAGCGTTCGTTTTCTAGGAATGCTGATAGCCGCATTTTTTAATCTCAGACCGAGAAACCAAATACCAAGATCGGTAGTTTTATTTCGTTATTACCTTAAGAGCGACATATTTTCACGAAGTCTTTCACTCCTCTTTCACCTCCTTCGGGATGGAATGTAGTAAAAAATTCTTTCTACACATAAGGTCAACACCCTCTACAAATTTCATGTTGGACAGTGTCTTGAAGGGAGGATATAAGATGAACATCAACAAAAGCAAAACGAGGATAATGGAATGTAGTCGAATTATATCGGGTGATGCTGAGGGAATCAGATTATGAAATGAGACACTTAAAGTAGTAAAGGAGTTTTGCTATTTGGGGAGCAAAATAACTGATAATGGTCGAAGTAGAGAGGATATAAAATGTAGACTGGCAATGGCAAGGAAGGCGTTTCTGAAGAAGAGAAATTTGTTAACATCGAGTATATATTTAAGTGTCAGGAAGTCGTTTCTGAAAGTACTTGTGTGGCGTGTAGCCATGTACGGAAGTGAAACATGGACGATAAACAGTCTGGACAAGAAGAGAATAGAAGCTTTCGAAATGTGGTGCTACAGAAGAATGCTGAAGATTAGATGGGTAGATCACATAAGTAATGAGGAAGTATTGAATAGGGTTGGGGAGCAGAGGAGTTTCTGGCACAACTTGACCAGAAGAAGGGATCGGTTGGTAGGATACGTTCTGAGGCATCAAGGGATCACCAATTTAGTAATGGTGGGCAGCGTGGAGGGTAAAAATCGTAGAGGGAGACCAAGGGATGAATACACAAGCAGATTCAGAAGGATGTTGGCTGCAGTACGTACTGGGAGACGAAGAAGCTTGCTGAGGATAGAGTAGCATGGAGAGCTGCATCAAACCAGTCTCAGGACTGAAGACCACAATAACAACATCCTTAGCGGTTGCGGTTAGCGATGATGAGTCAGTGACTAGCTCTGGAAATTTCATTTTATGTACTGGGTAGGTCAGCCGCACCTATGGATCTGCTTTATGCAAGCAGCAACGCCTGTAAAAGCCACATGCAAGATTTTCATATTCTCCCCTCGCTAGGAACAAAGTTCCATCTGGTTTTTTATTAACCATTACGTCTAAAAATGGAAGCATTCCATCATTTTCAACCTCCATAGTAAATTTGATACGGGGATGAAGACAGATGAAGTGGTCCAAAACACAGTGTTCACCGAAAGCCGACACACACAGATTGGTATCTGCACACTAAGAGTTGTCATCCACCACACCAACGTAGTGGCGTCCTTAGGGCTTTGGTACGGAGAGCATTTGCCATTTCCGACGCAGACAACTTAACCCATAACTTGAGCATTTGATGACTGTTTTTAAGGAAAATAAATACACCGAGAAACAGACTGGTCGGGCTATGGAGTTTGGAGCATCTCCGGAGGTGTACGAAGAGGAACATAGATCTGTGGCCTTTCTTCCTTATGCTGGAGGCTTATCGTTTAAGATTGGACGAATTTTAAGGAATTTTAACATTAAGAGTGTGTTCCGTACACATTCTAAGATTCTGGCTCTGCTCGGCTATGTGAAGGATGATTTGGGACTTAGGAAACCCGGGGTGTACAAAATGTGTCAATGTGGGAAAGCTTACGTTGGCCGTTCTATTCGCACAGTGCATGACAGGTGTGTGTAACATCGCCGTCACACGAGGCTACAACAGCCGGTAAAATCGGCGGTAGCAGAACACTGCCTAAATGAGGCACACAAAATGAAATTTGAGGAAACTGTTGTGATTGCCAACATTTCCGGTTTTTGAAACAGTGTCAATAAAGAGGCGATTGAAATTAGGTTGGCTGATAATTTCATCAACAGAGACAATGGGTTTCCTCTTAGCAAAACGTAGAATCCTGTATTATCTCGCATCAAAACTGAAAGTTCTTCGGTGCGGCCTTGATTGCGATATATCGTTGCCAGCAGTGTTTCACTAAGCGCGGCGCCACCTCCCTGTTTTGGAAGGCAGAAACCGTGATGGGCGGCGCATGCGCCGTGTACTGAACGGTGGCCTATATAGGACGTCGATTTGTAACCTGGCGTCAGTTCTCAGCGGGACTCATCAGCAGAAGCAGCATTTCCCGCAGATGGCGAACAGTTGGATCACCGAAATATCGAGTCAAGTTGATTTTAGGATCCGGCAGCAAACTCGAAGAGACTTTGTATGAAAAAGGAATTTAAGGCACAATCTGATTTGCAGAAAGTAGCAGTTGATATGATGTTTCTTGAGGCATCGAGGTATAGTCAATTTGATAATGAAGGGAAGTGCAGGGGGTGAAAATTGTGGAGGGAAACCAAGGCTAGATCACAGCACGCTGGTTTATGTGGATGCAGGGTAGTTATAAAGAAATGAAGAAGCTTACACAGACTACCAAGGGCAGCTCCATCAAGACAGTCTTCTCGAACTGAGGATCACTTACAAATAAATTTGCGCGGAGTTTGAGGCGGACCGTGACACTTAGGTACACTCTGCTGATGTAAAAGGGAAAAAAAACGCCGTAAAGCACTTCGTCAAAATGACGTTCTCCGGCAGTTGCTGCGAAATGCTCCAGCGAAGCAAGAAGCTACAATGTGAAGAACGGGAGAGCCTTTGGTAGCGCCGCCGTCCTCGAGACGTTCTTTTTGAGCGCGGCGCCGGGGGACTGTGTCGACAAACAGCGGGGCCGGTGTCCGCGCGGCTAACAGGCGCTTTGCGGCGCCGCCCTTTGATACTCCCACCACCCGCCGCCCACCGCCCACGTCCCAGCGCGCCACTCCCAGTCGACGCCTGCGAGAGACAATGAATCCGACGCGACGCCTCCCGCCGGGAAAACTTGTAGTTCCGCCTCCTTTGCTATGGGCCGGGTGCAAGACGCTGCCTAATTGCCGCTGCATGCGTTTGCAGCATTTACGGGCGCGTCTTTATACTAATTGTACTGTGGTGTTAACACTATCGTCCGTTATGTTTTTCCTTATTAGCTCTTCTAGGACGTCTACCAAATCGCAGAATTAACGTTTGTGAACTGGAAGGCAATTATTCCAGCCAAATAATGGGTTATATGGAAAAATAATTTAGGTGGCGCATACTGAGTCGCGATAACACGCTGGGTGCGTAGTCGATCACGTGGGACGACTGACAAATGCGTTTTTTCGTCTCCTACAGTCTGTCCAGACCTCGTCCTGAAACTGCCTCTTTAGTTATTTTTTATTAAACACTGACCTACCGAATTTTCCCTCGAAATGTCTTACAATTTAAAACCTGGTTCCTAAATCTCTGTCTTACCATTATATAATCTATCTGAAACCTTCCAGTATCCCCAGGCCTCTTCCACGTATGCAACCTTCTTTCATGATTCTTGAACCAAATGTTAGCTCTGATTAAATTATGCTCTGTGCAAAATTCTACCAGGCGGCTTCCTCTTTCATTTCTTAACCCCATTCCATATACACCAACTATCTTTCCTTCTCTTCATTTTCCTACTATCGAATTCCGGTCACCCCTGACTATTAACTTTTCGCTTCCCTTAATATCTAAATAATTTATTTTATCTCATTATACATTTCATCAATCTCTTCGTCACCTGCAGCACTAGTTGGCATACAAACTTGTATTACTGTGGCAGGCGTGGGCTTCGTGTCTATCTTGCCCACAGTAATGCGTTCACTATGCTGTTAGTTGTAGCTTAACCAAAAAAATGGCTCTGAGCACTATGGGACTTAACATTTGAGGTCATCAGTCCCCTAGACTTAGAACTAATTAAAACTAGCCAACCTAAAGACATCACACATATCCATGCCCGAGGCAGGATTCGAACCTGCGACCGTAGCGGTCGCGCGGTTCCAGACTGAAGTGCCTAGAACCATTCGGCCACAACGGCCGGCAGTAGCTTAACCGCACTCCTATGTTTTATTCATTATTAAACCTACTCCAGCATTATCCCTATTTGATTTTGTATTTATTTATAACCCTGCATTCACCTGACCATAAGTCTTGTTCCTCCTGCCATCAACTTCACTAATTCGCACTATATCTAACTTTAACCTATCCATTTCCCATTTTTTAATTTTCTAACCTACCTGCTCGATTAAGGCATCTGACATTCAGCGCTCCGATCCGTACAACGCCAGTTTTCTTTCTCCTGATAACGACGTCCTCCTGAGTAGTCCCCGCCCGAAGATCCGATTGGGGGATTATTTTACCTCCGGAATATTTTACTCTAGAAGACGCCATCATCATTTAACCATACAGTAAAGCTGAAAGCCCTCGGAAAAAATTACAGCTGTAGTTTCGCTTCCTTTCAGCCGTTCGTAGTAGCAGCACAGCAAGGCCGTTTTGGTTATTGGTACAAGGCCAGATCAGTCAATCATCCAGACTGTTGCCCCTGCAACTACTGAAAAGGCTGCTGCCCCTCTTCAGGAACCACCCGTTTGTCTGGCCTCCCAACACATTCCCCTCTATTGTGGTTGCACCTACGGTACGGCTATCTGTACCGCTGAGGCACGCAAGCCTCCCCACCAACGGCATAGTTCATGGGGGTTGATCCTAACAATAATGTTATGTGTTGTGGTAGTCTTCAGTCCTGAGACTGGTTTGATGCAGCCCTCCATGCTACCCTATCCCGGGCAAGCTTCTTCATCTCCCAGTACCTACTGCAGCGTACATCCTTCTGAATCTGCTTGGTGTATTCATCTCTTGGTCTCCCTCTATGATTTTTGCCCTCCACGCTGCCCTCCAGTACTAAATTGGTGATCCCTTCATGCCTCAGAACATGTACTACCAACCGATCCCTTCTTCCGGTCAAGTTGTGCCACAAACTCCTCTTCTCCCCAATACTATTCAATACTTCCTCATTAGTTACGTGATTTACCCATCTAATTTGCAGCATTCTTCTGTAGCACCACATTTCGAAAGCTTCTATTCTCTTCTTGTCTAAACTATTTATCGTCCATGTTTCACTTCCATACATGGCTACACTCCAAACAAATACTTTCAGAAACGACTTCCTGACACTTAAATATATACTCGATGTTAACAAATTTCTCTTCTTCAGAAACGCCTTCCTTGCCATTGCCAGTCTACATTTTATATCCTCTCTACTTCGACCATTATCAGTTATTTTGCTCCCCAAATAGCAAAACTCCTTTACTACTTTAAGTGTCTCATTTCATAATCTGATTCCCTCAGCATCACCCGACTTAATTCGACTACATTTCATTATCCTCGTTTTGCTTTTGTTGATGTTCATCTTATATTCTCCTTCCAAGACACTGTCCATTCCGTTCAACTGCTCTTCCAAGTCCTTTGCTGTCTCTGACAGAATTACAATGTCATCGGCGAACCTCAAAGTTTTTATTTCTTCTCTATGGATTTTAATACCTACTCCGTATTTTTCTTTTGTTTCCTTTACTGCTTGCTCAATATACAGATTGAATAACATCGGGGAGAGGCTACAACCCTGTCTCACTCCCTTCCAAACCGCTGCTTCCCTTTCATGTCCCTCGACTCTTATAACTGCCATCTGCTTTCTGTAGAAATTGTAAATAGCCTTTCGCTCCCTGTTTTTTACCCCTATACCTTCAGAATTTGAAAGAGAGTATTCCAGTCAACAATGTCAAAAGCTTTCTCTAAGTCTACAAATGCTAGAAACGTAGGTTTGCCTTTCCTTAATGTATTTTCTAAGATAAGTCGTAGGGTCAGTATTACCTCACGTGTTCCAGCATTTCTACGGAATCCAAACTGTTCTTCCCCGAGGTCAGCTTCTACCAGTTTTTCCATTCGTCTGTAAAGAATTCGTGTTAGTTGTTTGCAGCTGTGACATATTAAACTGATAGTTCGGTAATTTTCACACCTGTCAACACCTGCTTTCTTTGGGATTGGAATTGAAGTCTGAGGGTATTTTGCCTGTTTCATACATCTTGCTCACCAGATGGTAGAGTTTTGTCAGGACTGGCTCTCCCAAGGCCGTCAGTAGTTCCAATGGAATGTTGTCTACTACGGGGCCTTGTTTCGACTCAGGTCTTTCAGTGCTCTGTCAAACTCTTCACGGAATATCATATATCCCATTTCATCTTCATCTACATCCTCTTCCATTTCCATAATATTGTCCTCAAGTACATCGCACTTGTACAGACCCTCTATATACTCCTTCCACCTTTCTGCTTTCCCTTCTTTGCTTAGAACTGGGTTTCCATCTGAGCTCTTGATGTTCATACAAATGGCTCTCTTTTCTCCAAAGGTCTCTTTAATTTTCCTATAGGCAGTATCTATCTTGCCCCTAGTGAGATAAGCCTCTACATCCTTACATTTGTCCTCTATCCATCCCTGCTTAGCCGTTTTGCCTTTCCTATCGATCTCATTTTTGAGACGATTGTATTCCTTTTTGCCTGCTTCACTTACTGCATTTTTGTATTTTTTCCTTTCATCAGTTAAATTCAGTACCTCTTCTGTTACCCAAGGATTTCTACTAGCCCTCGTCTTTTTACCTACTTGATCCTCTGCTGCCTTCACTATTTCATTCCTCAAAGCTACCCATTACTCTTCTAAATAACAAAATATGAAATTAAAGAAATATAACACTACCTTCGACTCTTTTAACTGGCTAAACTCATTTGAATCACGAATCCTAAGAGAGCAAACCCCATTCTTATTCCTTAGTCACTTAGCTCACAGAAAATCTTCATACCATGAACTACAGCAATTACAAAAAGTAGCAACTACAGCCAGCTAAATAAAAAGATTCTTACCACTATAGACTTTTACTACTAGGAGGCATCTTGCTAGCGAAAGAAAAATTTTTTTTGAAGAGCAAACAATGTATTTCGAAAATGTGACCTTATTCATGTGGCATCCGGTTCTAGAAATTACATAGTTGTCAATAATTCAAATGCCCAAACATTATCAACCAAACATCCGTCATCCTACATTTCCTTGCATATTTTTTTTAAACACATCATTTCACCTCACTTTACAATGCATGTCCTACTAGCACAGTGTCTCCACTAAGAGTATCGTGACCACACACTTCCCTATCAACTCGCTAACTGCTTGTCTGTCCAACCACAGAATGCCTTGCCGAGGCCAAAGAGCGCTGTCGGCGATATTATCACAGTCTTTAGCTCTGCCAGCATACAAACAGGGCTACTGACAGTCCTTATAAGGAGGTGTTGATTTTTGCGGCCTCCGGTAGGCTAGTTTTCGAGAAAAGCGAATCTGCAACATTCTGACACTACAGGGGGGGGGGGGGGGGGTCAGTCCGCGGGTGAATGTGTGTGGACAAGGACCTACGTACGTAGTGCGAGTGTGTGCTTTATTCTAGACTGCGCAACAACATTAAAGGGTCGTTTTTTCGAAACCCTGTAGTTGTCTCCCAATGTGGCGCTTAAGTTTGAAATTTAGCTCAAAGGTGACTACAACTTTCTTATTTAACGGTGCAAAAGTGTGGCGCCCTGTGACGTCACCCTCGGTCTCGTCAACGCTTCAAGCAGCGAGGTGTCGACGCAGGAGAAGAATAAGGCCGCAGCTCGAAAGTTCACGTGAACTGTAAGGTTTGTTAATGACGTCACATTGGCACCAAATTTCATCACCATTCTGCCCAACGCCACCGTGGACGTGCCATACGACGAGAAGGTCGTCAGAGCCCCTCATACCCACATTTCGCTCCTTCTTTTGACGTCCCTGCAATGAAAGTCATAACTGCAACACCCACAGTTGAAATCACGCGCTTCTGTTAAGGGTGGCCGAGGAAAACGTTTCAGACACACCGACGCTCAGAATCAACACGAAAAGGGCGTCGATGACACCACATCTCACCTTGCGGGTGTTGATTCTCACTCATTTCACGATCGAAAACGACAGTTGGCAGTGCGATGAGCAACAGGAATATATCTTTGACATCCTTTGATACTGCTAAACCCGCGAACGTTTCAACCCTTCTCTAAGGACGTTGAGGGCTGCATCCCCATTAAATGCGATCGCACGCCTTTGAAGTGCAGCGAGATGTCAATTTTTGTTCTTGGGCACAGGTTGGAACCATGAGGAACCGTTCAAAACCATTCGACTAAATTTGAATATGATTCGAAGCGGTGAAGAGAGCTTGTGCTTTTTCAACTCTCCTGTTTTCCGACATACTGTGGAGTGACCACACGGTATTGCAAAATCATGTGTGTGAAATAAACGGTAAAGGGTCCCTCGAAGGCTCCTCATTCCGTCAATAAACTCGGTGCCACCCAGGCACCTTTTCTGAGCGCTTTAGAAAGGTACTTGTCGCTAATTTCGAAACAAGTCAGCCTGACGGCTGCTCCAACGCCTGAAGATTAGACACCCTTGCGACACCCTACATGCGGTTTGCCTATCTTCAAGCGCTAGAGCAGCTGCCAGGCTGTTTTGTTGTCGAAATCTCTGACAGGTGCCTACACTATGTGATCAAAAGTATCCGGACATCCGGCTAAAAATCGCTTACAACTTCGTGGCGCTCTCTATCAGTAATTCTGGAATTCAATATGGTGTTGGCCCAGCCTTAGAATTGACGACAGCTTCCACTCTTGCAGGTATACCTTCAATCAGGTACCGGAAGGTTTCTTGGGGAATGGCAACTCATTCTTCACGGAATGCTGCACAGAGGAGAGATATCGATGTCAGTCGGTGAGGCCTAGCACGAAGTCGAACATCCCAAAGGTGTTCTATAGGGTTCAGGTCAGAACTCTGTGCGTTACTGGGATATTATTGTCGTGTAACCACTCCGCCACAGACCGTATATTACGAACAAGTGATCGATCGCCATCCCTCAATTGCTATTCAACAAGAAGGTGCTTAAAACATCAATGTAGGCTTGTGCTGTGACAGTGCCACGCAAAACAAGGGGTACAAGTCTCCTCCATGAGGAGTACTACCACACCATAAAACCACCTCCTCCGAATTCTACTGTTGGCACTACACAAGCTGGCAGATGACGTTCACCCGGCATCTGCCATACCCACACCCTGGCATCGGATCGCCACACAACGTTTTTCTACTGTTCAATCGTCCAATGTTTACGCTCCTTACACCAAGCGAGGCGTCGTTTGGCACTTACCGGCATGATGTGTGGCTTAGGAGCAGCTGCTCGACTATGAAATCCAAGTTTCCTCACCTCGCGCCTAACTGTCATAGTGCTTGCAGTGGATCCTGATGCAGTTTGGAATTCCTGTGTGATGGTCTGGGTAGATGTCTGCCTATTACACATTAAGACCCTCTTCCAATGTCGTCGGTCTTTGTCAGTCAACAGACGAACTAGCCTGTACGCTTTTGTGCTGTACGTGTTCCTTCACGTTTCCACTTCACTATCACATCAGAAACAGTGGACTTAGGGATGTTTAGGAGTGTGTAAATCTCCCTATAGACGGATGACACAAGTGACACCCAATTACCTGACCACTTTCGAAGCGAGTTAGTTCCAAGGAGCGCCCCATTCTGCTCTCACACGATGTCTGACTACTGAGGTCGCTGATATGAAGCACCTGGCTGTAGGTGGCAGCACAATGCACCTAATATGAAAAACTAATGTTTCTGGGGGTGTCCGATTACTTTTGATCACTTAGTGATGTAACGTAATCGACAAAGGCAGGACGTAGCGGATCTAGGAGCCCTGTGAAGGGGCAGCTTTCAACGAATGGAAAGCATCGAAAAAAGCTCCATACAACCCAGAATATTCACCAGCAACAGAGATAAACGGTTCTGAAAGCCTTCATTGCTTGACCTGCGTAGAGTTTCCCGGTCTTTGCTTTATCCGAAACTCCCAACTATGTAAATATCTAATATGAAAGACTTCTACTTTTTAACATGCTCTGAAGTAGTATATAATTTATTTCGAAAACATCTGTACATGTAAGCCCCTGCAATATCAAGCAACTGTCCTTTCTGCTTTCCACTAACAGGGTGATGGTAAAAACCTGGAACTTACTCACACTCTTCCAGTTTATGGAAAATGAGAGTAATAAAAACGTGATCACTTGGTCAGTTTCAGTGTATATATGATCTGGAATAGATAGAAGTCCAAAGTTTTTGTTGAAGTTTTATAATAGGGGACATTATTTGTAAAAGTCTTCAAACGGTTCGCGCGGTTCCCCCAGTCGGAGATTTGAGTCCCCCCCCCTCGGGCATAAGTGTGTGTGTCGTCCTTAGTGTAAGTTAGATCAAATGGAGTGTAAACTTAGGGACCAATGTCCTGAGAAGTTTGGTCCCATAAGCCCTTACCACAAATTTCCAAATTTGTTGAAGCTAGTGCCTAAGTTAACGAAATAACATCTCAAAAGAAGTTACTTTTATACCTTATATGAAAATAAGAAAAACAAAAAAGTGATTACAGGTGGCTGAATAGGTTTTTTAGCCTCTGCGTGACTTGAAAACTGCACACATTGTTTTAGAGTAGTTGACATTTTTGGTGTATACGAACCCATTGTGATAATTGAAGGTGTCGTGCATCACTAGTTGAAGTTTTTTAAGAGCTGAGGGAAACAATATTTTATGATGAGGACATTAGTGGCTGCCTGTCTGTTACCAGGAACCAACTGGCACATAAGATGGACCAATAAGTCCATGCATTTCGAATGCCAGACAGCATTTCACACATATCTGACTGTTTTTCATGGTACAATGAAACATTAAGATGTTGCAATTTCTATTACTTTGCTCCTTGGGTTCCAAAACGATTTCTCTGGGAACAAACTGCAGTCATTACTGTGTCTCTGGACTTACCTTTTCGTTACGATGTTGAAGGAGAAGGCCGCCTGTACAGAGTCGTGACCGGCTATGAGACATGGCTTCTGTATGCTAATGAGGAGACAACCCAGCAGCCAGCGTTCGCTCACTCCTTTTCGCCAATTTAAAAACAAATCATGTCAAACTCTGTCTACGGCTAGCGTTTATTTTTACACTAAATGACTTTTTCTCGAGAATTAATAGAACATGTATAAGTAGGCTGTTTAGGTTTTCTTATTGGTAACGCCTCGTAGCGCTCTGTATGAAAATCACTGGCTGTGCTGTGTACAGTCTGTGGCTAGTTTGCATTGTTGTCTGCCATTGTAGTGTTGGGCAGCTGGATGTTGAACAGCGCATAGCGTTGCGCATTTGGAGGTGAGCCGCCAGCAGTGGTGGATGTGGGGAGAGAAATGACGGAGTTTTGAAATTTGTAAGACTGGATGTCATGAACTGCTATATATATTATGACTTTTGATGATATTAAGAGCCAGTAAATATAACTTTATGATCTACTTAAAAAAACATGAAGGAGAACAAAAAGCTTCACAGGAATTGCATAAATGTTTTTTTTATGGTTTGGTAGCTTTTCTGCTAGAGTAAGTCAAGGTGATGCATCACTCTAGTGTTAGATGTGACATAGGTATTAAATATGGCCATTTTTACTGTAGTATTTTTTCTGCTTGAGCAATGTTATGTTTAGGTATAAGCCAGTGCATTTGCTGCTGCTGTTTGCCAGACATAGTGTTACTGACTTTGACTTTATATTATTCTGTTAAGCCAGTTTAACTAATGATTTATTTTTATTGTTTGCTGTGCATTGCCTTATATTAGTTGTAATATTGCATTTGCTTTGCTAATTTATGCTGCTTGCTTTGCCATTCTGCATTTTGTTGTCATTGCTGTTTGTGTTAATTGTTTTGTGCTGCTGCATTGCCTCGTCCCTTAGTTTATGCATCTAAGCTCAGTAGATTTAAGTTAGCTTAAGAGGGGGTAGACTATATAAGAAACTAACTATGATGAATTGGAAGAAATGCATTGAGAAGCTATAAGATAATGGTTTATCCAAAAAAAGTAGGGTACAGTGGAGAAAAACTATTTTTGAAAGATGATGTGCATTTTCTTTAAATGCTCAGACTTTGAGAAACACACTGCAATTTTACTGTGATGAACGATCAGGACTGTCTTTATGGACTGTGAGAAAATTTTAGATTTTGACCATCATTATATCAATAAGTGTGCATATAATTTCTTTGTTATTGTAGTTGTGAATTTTTTTTAAGAAATATGTATTGGCCAGTGCCCAAAACAATTTGTAAATTTTTTGTGTGGAGCATGGGGGCTATGTAAGTAGGCTGTTTAGGTTTTCTGATTGGTAACGCCACGTAGCGCTCTGTATGGAAATCACTGGCTGTGCTGTGTTCAGTCTGTGGCTAGTTTGCATTGTTGTCTGCCATTGTAGTGTTGGGCAGCTGGATGTTGAACAGTGCGTACCGTTGCGCAGTTGGAGGTGAGCCGCCAGCAGTGGTGGATGTGGGGAGAGAAATGGCGGAGTTTTGAAATTTGTAAGACTGGATGTCATGAACTGATATATATATGACTTTTGAACAATAGTAAGGTAAATACATTGCTTTTTTGTCTATCAAAATCTTTCATTTGTTAACTGTCCCTATCAGTAGTTAGTGCCTTCCGTAGTTTGAATCTTTTATTTAGCTGGCAGTAATGGCGCTCGCTGTATTGCAGTAGTTCGAGTAACCAAGATTTTTGTGAAGTAAGCGATTTGTGAAACGTACAGGTTAATGTTAGTCAGGGCCATTCTTTTGTAGGGATTTTTGAAAGTCAGATTGCGTTGCGCTAAAAATATTGTGTGTCAGTTTAAGCACCGTCATGTATAATTTTTCTAAGGGGACGTTTCACATGGAACAACAATAAAGTCTGAAGCACACTGTGAGACATTGAGGATACTGTAACAGCCACCCAAAACAACGTTCGCGTTTCCTAGACTTCCAGTGTGTTTGTTTTTGCATAGAATTCGGAAAAAGAAAGTTTGGAAATTCAATGAAACCCACAGCCATTTACATTCTTGCTGTTCGGTTGGCATACATGGTTTACTCTGCAGTATTGACCAGTTTCGAACCTTGGTAATTGAAAAGTGCACATATAACATAAAGGAAAAACCAAGATAGAACAGAAGTCGAAAGAATAAACATTAGAATGTATGATAGCACTAAGAGGTAGTTAGATGAGTGTGGACAGTGGATGACGACACACAAGGAAGCAGCAAAAATAAGTTACTAATGGAAAGTGAAACATAGAATATTTATATACGGGTTTATTCCTTTACTGTAATTTCATTCCTCCATCTCGACAAGGGAGGATGCGCTGACAGCAATACATTTATCGCTATTCAGCATAAATAAAAAAAATTCTGAGACAGTTCAAAAATTTTTAATTTATGTAATATTTACTTTTCCTTAAAATCATTAATATGTGGTAGTAAATTTCTGATGTTGAAATTATTGTTGTCTTATAAAAATTGTTTGACGGAGGTCTTTATAATGAGAACAAGCTCTTAACTGCACTGTACTAAATATGCTAAAACCTGCTGTTGGTAAATTTAGGAGTAGAATGGTTAAATGTTGGTGAGAGGAGTGGGGTGAAAATGTAGTTAGTGGGTAGGTACGTGGTGATGTGTAGTCAGACACGATATTCTGGACATGTCTAAGTAGGAGTGAGAAAGATTCAGAATAACAGCGATGGAATAGAAGGACAGGTTGGGAAAGGATGAGCGAACAATGATGTGACAAATGGTAGCGGCGAATGAGTTACATCTGATAGATGGAATAAATGTCAAGTAAGATTTCACTGTATGTTAGGGGGAGGCTTTTGAAGTTACGTTGGGAAGTGGTATGGAGTGTGTGAAAGTATAAGCTGAGTGGGATATTTTGGCGTTTGCTCGGTAGCATATAAGAACTAGTAACGAAAACGGAGACGATAGGACTGTTGAAATAGAGATGTACAGAAACGTTCAATGAGGTAGGGAGAGCAGGAAATTTGATGAGTGTACAAAGACTTGGAGTCTAGGAGGATAAACGGATGCTCTAAACGAATCAGTGTGCAAGGGATTCAATGACGTGGAGGGAATGACAGAAACTGCTCGCCAGCGACATTGGCAGTGTAGTGTACAGGTTGGATCACGGTTTTGTACGTCGGTCATTCTATAAGTCATGGTCACTACTATATATCTTGTGATAATACGATAACATGGGAATCCCACGATGTGAGTTGGCCCAGTACGGCAGTGTCTATCTGAATGCCAGCATAAAAAAAGAATTCACGGTAAAGGTTGAAAAGAAACACACGTATTGGAACTCTATGTAAATTTATTGTGCACGAGTACAAATGAAAGAAAACGGAATCAAAATTAACTACTGTCCTTCGATATAGTACCCCAGCGCATCCACACAACGTTGCCAGCGATGGGGAAGGTGCTGAATTCCAGTGGGATTGTCTTCAATGTGCGACTCTTATTGCTGAAATGCAGTGAGGATCCGCCCTATTTGCAAAGTGCCCCCCGAGCAATGGTTTCTTCGGTTGTATAAGGGCTGCAAAATCGAATTGACGGTGGTCTCATGCTTAGGGTAGCTGGGGGACGATTTTCCACCCTCACCGCTGTACACAGTTACTGGTGACGCCTGCAGTGTGCAATGTAGCATTTACTATGGATTTGGCAATGTTACACTCAGAGAATGTCCGGATGCCATTTCTGCCTCCACACCGTACCACCCAAGGACGGAAATTAGTGTACCCCAGCTTTCTGCGACTAGTGTAAGCCATGAAATAGTGCGAACGTTTTCAAATGTCTGCGAGTCGTGTAACTGAGGCTGGACGTGGGGACCAGCCCGGTATTCACCTAGTGGGATGTGGAAAACCGCCTAAAATCCGCTTCCAGCTGGGCCGGCTCACTGGTCCTCGTCGTTAATCCGCCAGGCGGGTTCCATCTGGAGGCGGTGCGCCTATCCGAGTCCAGGAGCGCATTAGCGGGTTAGCGTTATCATCGAGTATGATTTCATTATTGAGCAAAGGCGGACGTTTCTCCGATGTCTACTTTGCAGATAGTACAACTGAAAGTTGCGTTAGTATTGGGCATTGGCAGTGTGCCCGACCGTAACAGGGTGACACTCCAGAATATCGTAGCAGCTATGTGCCTGAATGAGCATGACCTTTGTGGGCGATGCCCTAACTCCCACAGCAAGTCGTAGCTCCGCTTGACACTGAGTAACATGTCTGCAAGCGAGAAAGGCAATTTTCACGTTTCCCGCTGTTCCACTCTGCTTACATCCATCATGGCCAAGCTCACATTGAATGTTTCATGCGTTGGTACTCAGCCATCCTCGCATGCGGTCGCTGTCTGTCGGTACTATTTGGTTCAGGTTTTCAAATTCAAATGGCTCAAATGGCTCTAACCACTATGGGACTTAACATTTGAGGTCACCAGTCCCCTAGAACTTAGAACTACAAAAACCTAACTAATTTAAGGACATAGCACACATCCATGCCCGAGGCAGGATTCGAACCTGCGACCGTAGCAGCAGCGCGGTTCCGGACTGAAGCACATAGAACCGCTCGGCCACAGCGGCCGGCCGTCGGTTTTCGAATGTATTTACTATGATTACGTTGATGCTACATGTTTTCACTCTGTGCCATAGTTGCATGAATTATGGAATGACTCTCGTATAGAGAATGTTCATTTTAATTGAAGACATTGAAATATCTCGATAGCTACACATTGGATCAAAAAAGGTCATAATTCGAAAACACGCCAGAAGCAAAGAAGAATTTTCGTAAAATTTTTAGTTTATTAGCTACTTGGTCTAATTTGTCTTTCAAATTCCAGACAACTAACAAAGTTTTCAACAGAAGTTGTAAAGAATTTAATTTTGGAAAATTATGGTATTAAAAATTTGAAAGACTTCCCTATTTCATAAATAATCTACATACTACAGCAGTTCCTGTATGGTTTGACTTAAATACACTGTTGCTGTTATGTTCTTTCACTGAACAATACAGAAAACTAACTCGTTTCAAGGTTAGGAACCGACTGAAACAACTCACTAACGGTAGCAAACAATGACATAAACGTATCTACATTCTTAATGGAAAGTAAACAAATTTACTTGTATAATAATCTTCCCTTCTCTGGATGTTCTGGAAAACTACTGCAAATACACGTCTGGTATATGTTTTATTATATTTACCAGACCAATAACAACAAAATAAATGGAAATCATGCTTTTCTTTAACCTCGTGCAGTTTGGCGATGGCTTCATAGTAGCGAAGTTGCTAAATTTCAGGCAAAATCTTTTATCAGCCGTAACTCCGTAACTAAACATTTGCGGACCTACGTTTATATGAACTTTCTTCTTTAGTTTTACTTGTAGAATAACATATTAAAATAGTTTTGTATCTTCGTGAATCACCCTATATATAGTAAGTATGCGAACAACAAATAACGGCAGCTTAAGAAATATTCTCCCTTCGCGCAACATTTGAAAACTTCTTGCCATCGCCCACCATCTACAAATGTTCTTGATATTTTGCATGTTGTACAAAAAGTCAAAAAGATGAGCCCCCCGGGAAGAATTTGAAATTTCGAAAATAGTCTATTTTAAGAGCTCAGGCCTGCTCAACGAACAACTGACCTGTAATAACCAGGGTTATTTCGAGGCTATGATGTTATTTTTTTAAATAATGTCTATGCACACGTGGCTTTGCTTTATACGGTGACATTGTTTAGTTGTGCTTCCTTGTTTTTATCTTATATACTAGATCTAAGTCTACCATTACTCTGTAAACGCATTTTCTGTTTTCCCATCTGGCGGCGTACGGTGTCGGTCACTTTGATTCATAGCTCTGTAGAAGCAGTCGTAAACGTGTGCCGTAAGGACGCTTATTCACCTTGCCTATGTTGTAAACATATCCTGTGTCAAGAACGAGTACGAATAAACATAGGAAATGTGTGACTTTTGTACGATTTTATTCCTTTTATCACTCATATACTGTATGAACCGAGGTCTCTTAGACCTCAGTATTTGTTCCTTTATCTCCAACGTCATTTACGTTGTTTCTTATGTTTATTCCGCTTACCGCTCTTCGCCTTGAAACATAATCTTATTTATTTCCAGGTGGATATGTCCTGAAAATTTTATTGGATGACGTGCCATTTTTAGTAATTTTGGGACGTTCTGTGCTCTTGCCAGTGGTCTTTGAGTGTTTTTATCCGAGTTTGTAATTGGCTACACAGTTTTCATATCTCGGGTCGTGGTTTCCCACTTATTTTATTAGCTGACAACGTAGCTTTATAGCTGACTCCTGGCTCGTAAATCTGTACTAAGGAAAATTTTTTCCTTCATATGTCGGAGTGAAAATCGTTACAAATAAAATAAATAAAAACCATTTTGCAACAGAGACTGCCTATTATTTCTTGAACAACACGTGAATGTAGTGCAGAATCTGTAAGTAAATATAAATGACTAGACGGAAGCCTCTAACAAGATGACGGTCATTAACGTAACAACTACACGCAGAATAGTGAACATCAACTATACTTACCAACCATTTGTGAGTTATTAATCACTGTCAGCATTCAGTTCCCTATCTTCATCGTTCCACCCACACCTACAGCTTGCAAGGAAAATTAAAATAATTAAATCAAGGAAGCAATATAAAGGGAACAAAAGCTTTCGATGTATACAGACTGATATAGAAGTCGGCTGCGTCATTATCAAAGGAACTATTCCAAATTCATCTCAATCTATGTACTTTCACGTCCTCTTTTCCTGGCAAGCGCTTCACCGTTTCTTTCCCGCGCTTTTCCACATTTTTCGCCTAACTATGTAGATAGTTAAGTTTAATCCTAAAGAAATAATGAAATAAATATCAAAGCTATCCCTACTTGGCACCGCCACCTTTACCCTACCACAAAAAATAAGCTATCCCTCTTCAAACTTTGCTCCTAACTGTTCCTAAATATTCCAGCAAGGCTATAGGATCTAGAGTGCTGCAGTTTCTAATGAAAACATGATTACGGTCAATAAATCTGTAGAAATAAGTATACTCTAAAACATAATATTAAAAAAAAGTTATTCACAGGATAAACAAAAATAGCGTTAGTATATTACTTGCGCTACTCCAAGCAAAAGAATCTTTTTTCGCGAAATGATGCCGTACAAAAATTATTATAAATGGCTCATTCTGCATTGCTAATGTCTCAGTGAATACAACTTTCAGCCAGTCTCTTTCCTTCCTCACTGCTCATATTTCAGGACATTCTGCCTTCAATGTGGCTCTGCATGAAACGTCAAACTGAACCTCTTACTGCCCGCCTAGGGTGGGGGTTAACGAAAACAGTGCGTAAATAATTTGCGATAAGCGTGCAGTTCCCCAGCGTGCGTTCGAGGGCGCCACGAGCGTTCCGCAGTTACCTCCAGTCTCCCCCATTTCGCCGAAGATGTATTCGATGGTCATTCCCTTGAACCATGATATTTTGTGTGTATGTGGGGGGAGGGGGGGGGTGTTGAGTCACAACAGGAATGGTGTGGAGCTAACAAACTAATATCTTTCGTGTCGTTGCCAAAAGCCGGACGACGATACGTACATGAAGCGATATTAAACGCTGTCCAGGAGGCGACAGCCAGGGCATAGGGGGGAGCCCGTTAATCTGACAGCGTGGACGCTGTGGGTGCCTCGTCGCATATTTTTTGTTGGTGACTTGATACTACGTAGTGCGCACCGCTGTTGGCAAAGTGGTGGCGTTTCGTTTCCCACACTCGTGGCCAATGGAGGATTGAGAACTTGGTTTCTACCACGTTACGCAGCACAGCCCACAGACGATGGTATAAAAATTGTTTGCCTTCGGCGGATGCGTTGCGTGTAGACCCGAGTTCACATAGCTGTATTCGAGAATGAATGTCGATATACAGGAGACAACCGCGAAGGAGGTATGTTGACTGGTCCATCGTTTCGATGTATTGCTCATATAGAGGGCAGCTGCGAGTGCCCGGACGTTAAGCAGTCCCAGCCCTCAATCTAGCACGCGGAGAGTGAGAGTGTCATAACGTACATTAAATACGTGTCCCGCGGGTAGTAAATAACCAACGACCGCCTGAAGTCTATGACCTGTCGCCGCCGTTAGAGGGAGCACCTTTGGAATGTGATTGAGTTTCGATGGTTTCGATGGTTAAAGTCTGTCGACTGAGCTACCCGAGCAAGACTCACCACCCGCCCTCACAGCTTTACCGTCAGGACCTCATCTCATACCTTCAAACTTCACAGAAACTTCGAAACAGCACTAGCACTCCTGGGAGAAAGTATATTGGCATGGCTTTGCCACAGCCTGGGAGATGTTTCCAGAATGAAACTTTCACTCTGCAGCGGAGTGTGCGCTGATACGAAACTTCCTGACAGATTAAAACTGTGTGCCGGACGGGAATTCGAACTCACACAGTTTTAATCTGTCAGGAACTTTCGTATCAGCGCACACTCCGCTGCAGAGTGAAAGTTTCTTTCTCTAAATCTAGGCGGTCGGACGGTATGGTTCAAATGGTTCTAAGCACTATGGGACTTAAAATCTGAGGTCATCAGTTCCCTAGACTTAGAACTACTTAAACCTAACTAACGTAAGGACATCACACACTTCCATGCCTGAGGCAGGATTCGGACCTGCGACCGTAGCAGCATCGCGGTTTCAGACTGAAGCGCCTAGAACAGCTCGGCCACAGAGGCCGGCGGGGACGGTGTGTCAACCACAATTCTCCCATCAGTAAATTAATCGCTGCGACACCCTTTTCGGTCTTTGTTCGAAGAAATTCAAGTCCTTGTTCTCGGCTGCTTGCGTAAAGAGGTGGCAGCACTTTATGTAGACGGTATTTCTCACCTACTTCAGTTCACAGCTCGATGTCAAGTGGCGAGCGTTACTGTCTCTAGATCACAGGGTCCTGGGTTCGATTCCCGACCGGGTTGGGGATTTTCTCTGCTGGGGGACTGGGTGTTTCTGTTGTACTCTTCATATCAACATTCGTGATAGTGGCTAGTTTGGGTTTGCCAATATAATTGGATTGTGTAAAAACAGGGACTTTGTATGGGCGCTGATGACCGCGCAATTGAGCGTCCCACAAACCAAACATCATCATCATCATCATCTTTTTAAGACTGGTGATTGAGTTTGAATGATGATTATGTACAAAATGCAAAGCTGTAGACGTAAGATGTTTACAATACGTTTTCCACAAACTATTTCTGTATTTTTTGGTATTCTCTAGAAATCTCCTTTCCGAATCACATCATTGCTGAGCGAAGTGGTTCGTATATTTTAATAAGCATTGATCATCAAGTTGCAGCTGATTGATGGGGATTAGTAGACTTGATTTACGAGCGCTTAGTCAGTTATTTATTGGAGAAATTGTCCGTATGGGAACATATCTTTCAAGAGATTAATCAAATGAAAACTAACACTTAAATGTGGCACGATGGGCCTTCAGTCAATCACCTAGAGTCAACATTTAGCGACAGAAATTTAGTTCATTGTATCACGGCAAACGTAGAACAGTCCACAAACAGTACAGTCATCTCCGCACATGCTGCGCTGGGAATGAATGGAAACTGGCTAATCCTCTGGCTAATTTGAGTGGTGCTACTGTTTCCTTGCGAGGGAGGGTGTTCGCTTGATCGCAGAACTCCGGGAACCTACCAGACTAAATGAGTTTCAGTTCACTTAGGGGATGTGTGCCGCCCGCTAGCCGTTCTCTTCATGCCTCCGCTGGAACTCGAAACAACATTCTCTTCCCTGGCAGCTGTTGGCAGTTGAAGATAACTGAGCATGAAAGGCGTCGTATCACTGTTAGATGAACATGTTTTCAGGTCTAAGATTGGTTTGATGCAGCTCTTCATGCTAGTATATCCTGTGAAAGCCTACTGCAACTTCCTTCCTTCTGAATCTGTTCACTGTATTCATCTCTTGGTCTTCTTCTATAATTTTTACCTCCACATTCCCTTCCAATACTAAACTGATCCCTTGATGTCTCAGAATACGTCCTCAACAGATTCTGTCTTGTAGTCAGGTTGTGTCATAAATTCTTGTCTCTCCAATTCTGTTCCCTAACTCCTAATTAGTTACGTTATCTACCCATCTAATCTTCATCATTTCTCTATATCACCACATTTCAAAAGGTTCTACTCTTGTTTAAACTCTTTATCGTCCACATTTCACTTCCGAACATGGCTACACGTCATACAAATGCTTTCCGAAAAGAGTTCCTAAAATCTAAATTCGATGTTAGCAAATTTCTGTTCTTCAAAAACGCTTTTCTTGCCATTGACAATCTGCATTTTATATCCTCTCGGCCATCATTAGCTACTTCGCTGCCCAATTAGCAAAACTCATCTATATATTAAATGTCTCGTCTCCTACTCTAATTCCCTCAGTATCACCGGGTTTCATTTGACTACATCCAATTATCATTGTTTTGGTTTTGTTGATGTTCTTTATATATCCACCATTCAAGACATTGCCCATTCCATTCGACTGGTGTTCCTAGTTCTTTGCTGTCTCTGACAGAATTACAATGTCATTGGCAAACGTCAGAGTTTTTATCTCTTATACCTGAACATTAATTCCTACTCCAATTTTTTTCGTTGCAGACCTTTACTGCTTGGTCAGTGTAGAGATGGAATAACATCGTGGATAGGCTACAGCCCTGTCTCATTGCCTTCTCAACCACTGCTTCGCTTTCATACCCCTCGACTTTTATAACTGCCTTCTTGTTTCTGCACAAATTGTAAAGAGCTTTATGGTCCCTGTAATTTATCCCTGCTGCTTACAGAATTTGAAAGAGAGCATTCCATATAGTATTTTTTCTAAGCCTACAAATGCTGTAAACCTAAGTTTGCCTTGCCTTAAATTAATTTCTAAGTGAAGTCTTAGGGTCAGTATAGTCTAGTATGTTCCTACAATTCTTCGAAATCGTGGTTGATCTTCTCCAAGGTCGGATTTTACCAGTTTCTTCTGTAAAGAATTCGTGTTATCATTGTGCAAACATTATCTAAGGTAAGTCTTAGGACCAGTATTGCCTTGCATGTTAATACATTTCTGTGGTATCCAAACTGATCTTACGCACACACGCGCACACACACACACACACACACACACACACACACACATATATATATATATATATATATATGCTTTTTCAGGAAGAACAGCCGCTATGAATGAAGACATAAGGTAATTAAAGACATTAATTGACAGGGGGCATTGGTTTATATAAATGGGGCAGTTTTAAAATTTGTATCGAAACGGGGTTTGAACCTAGGCTCCCTGCTTACTAGGCAGATGCGCTGAGCACTACGCCATCGGACACAAAGTTCATGACAACTATATGGATTATGCTCTCCCGTCAGACCCAAAATCTAAACTTTACCACACAGTACTATTCGTTAACATTATTACTCGCAATATCTCGCTGATTTCAGCAAGAGTTCGAGCTTGGTTTGCATATGCACTGAAGAGATTATTGGCTGTCAACGCTGTGATTACAGCTATCAACTCTAGTTTGCCCATTCTCGTTCATTCATTCAACCCAACCACTGTTCCTCTAATTCCTTAAAAACTACTCATGTCTCGAGAATGGGAATTTGTATTACTTGCCTACAGCTTCTGTTTTGACTCGTTTTTAACTTGTAGTTGGGTTTTAAAAATACTTTTTCTTAATTTGGTTCACTTACTGATTATTGTTTGTAGCAAAATATAGATTAGTAAACAAACTATTGAGAAGACTTTTACGATTGCAACACTTTTAAACTGGAATAGAGTGTTTGTTCCCCAGTACATGATAATGTTGTAGTTTGGAACAGTTATTCACACTTCGAAAAACTTTACTTTTTCAGAGTAATTTTTGTAATTTAAGACAAAGACTGCAGCACACGTAAAGTGAATGCGATCATTTCAAAGCGGAGTAAGAAAAATTTCTATTGCAGGGCTGGCTAGGGGGTCAAAGACTGATAAGTGTTGTATGGTACTACACTCAGCCCTACTGTTAAGCTCTCAGTAGTCTGTTGCATGTGCATAGGCTTGTTGCAAATGCCAAACCATGGTGAGAATGTTTGAAACATACATTACTAGTTGGCGCATGGTCTTTGTGCTAAACAGTGCTTCCCTCTGGAGTTCCAAGCGCCATGCATCGAAGTCTCCTCCATTTAGCCCGTAACGCTTGCTGCAGTAGTTATCATAGCTGTTTTTTCCTCCGTTTAGTCGACCAGCGGAAAAATACTCCTATGGGAGCATCTATCTGCTGGTTCCTTTCTTTTGTCGGCTACAGCAGGGCATGTCACTCATATGAAACGAGCTTTATGGGTCAGTAAAAGTGTGGTAGTTTACTTACGTGAATCAAAAATAAAGCAAAACTAATTTCACCCTTCAGACTGGATTTTACGTGTGTAAAAATGTTGCCAGTACTTCAGAACTACAACATGGGGTTCCTGTAAGATAACGGACACACATTACAGCATATTTATCCGAGCTAAAAGAGTTTAGAAACTACGTTTCCAACTCACTCCGAACTTTACGTGCGTACTTTAGGTGTACAAGTACGGTAATTCTGAACTACTTTATCTGGGAAACGGTTGAAGATATCAAGGAAATTTTCAAAGTCGTTCGATATCGGTATCTTACAAACATATCGTAAAAATTTCAAGCATTTTCTGTGCATATCCATCTCGGAACCCACGGTTGTATATTGGTACCGAAAAACCATGCTTATAGGGTGTTTCCCTACAAGGATAAAGATTTTTGAAAACGGAACGATGGCACTTCTAGATAAATGCTTAGAGAACATACCATTAAAATTAGATAAATTTGTTGCTTTTAGTTATTTAGACATCGTCTGCTGACGGAGAAAAAACGGTGAAAACATTTTTCCGGGTTTGGTCAGGAACCGCTCTTGAGCCAAATGGTGCCTTCATAAGCAGCTCAAGGCGCACCACAGACCGCATGCAATGCAAAAAGAAACAACCGGTTTTCTCCGTTTGCTTGATGTAATATTCACACTTTGTCCCTGTACTGTAGAATTATCCTTCTGTTGATTTTACAAATGATCTCCACTTCAAGGGCTATCCAAAACACTTCATCCTTTCTAACACCAATAGAACTCAGGAGTTTGAACCGAAAAATCCCTGTTGTTGTGCTCGGAGTTCTACATTATACTGACATGCTATCACATGCCTCCCGATCCATAGTTTGTGTGGTAAGCACAGTGCATGTAAGCTTTTCTTTGTGTCAACAAATCGTTTTTGTAATTGAAGTAGATAGTTTGATTTAAAGAAAAGTAAAGAAAGTGGGAGTAGCGCACAGACAAAAACCTTTTGTCTGACAAATTTTATGAAAATCCATTTCTTCCTCAATTGTACAAGGAGTTCTACAGTAAACCTTGCAGCACTTGGTAATAACAATGAAGTTGTGCAAGGAAGAGAAGTCAATAGTGGAAGATTTTTCCTGAAGTTACTTTTCTTACGCTCATGTAGAAAATGAAAAAGATATGAGAAATGGTTTTTGTTGATTACAATTCTACTAGTTGAATGTTACTGCTGTGTATCTGAGTTTCTAAGGTCACAAATAAAATATTGTGCCATGAAATAAAAAATTTCTCATTGACGCTTAGAACCAGTAAGGTCCATGGTATGGAACCTAGAATGTTCTTAATAAATTGTATATTCTCTAATTTGTCTCATTATTTTTATCCATGATGCGAGGGTCCCAAAGTTCTTTGGTATCAGATACTTTCTCAATTTTTTTGGATACAAAAAAGTTATTTACAAAAAGAGATCCAGTTTTTCAATTCACCCGAATGACTTGAAAATTGACAGCTAGAACGTCTGTCATTTCACCCTTCATTTATATATATTTTTTCTAAAGGACAGATCTTATTCACTTAACACTGACCAATTACGATGTTCTCTTCAGACGTTTTTTCTGGTGTAATAAATTTATGCTTTGTGAGAATAAACCCTCTTCTTTTGCTAGCAAAAACAGAAGTGAGTTAAGTTTCAAGTAGTAGTTTAAGTTTTCTCTTTATAAAGATGATAGGTCTCATTTAGAACTATTAATGACACACAGCGAATATCATACTCAACATTCCTCGCAAAAGTAACATTTAGCATTATTTAAAACATTTCAGGGAAACTGATCGAATAAATAAGTCTGTGATTGCAACAAAGTTGGTTTCTCTAAATATAAAATGTGTTTAGGGCGATAAAATGCCAGCACAGGATCTATAAAAATTACATTTTTCATTTTAAGTATCACGCTGTTGACTGCGTACTTTTCTTCACTTGTATAGAATTTATTGCTATTATTGCTTTTAATTTTGGTGCAGAAAGAAAAGAACTTTTGTGTACTTTTAGCTACTTTTATATTTTTTAAATCACGTCAGTACGTTGTTTCATAGTTGATCAGTATTTGATATTGCATGTTTCCAGATAGATACGTTATGGAGGGAAATGTTTGATTTATGTTCTCACTGCTGCTTTCCTCGCAAAATATTACTTTACTTTTATGCAGAAAGAAGAGAAATGGGCATAAAGCTGACTAAAACGATCGACCTGGGAAAAAGTAGAGGAATATGAGTAGCTTAACTGTCCCAGAGAATCAGAATCCATCTGATGAGAATGCGAAAACGAAAGTGTTTCTCAATGAAAGAAATATTTTAATATCGAACATAAATTTAAGTTTTAGGAAGTCAGTAGAACTGAAAACACTGTTTTACATTGCCTATAAAAATGGTTTTGTTTGTTTTGCACGTATTTAGTGCCGCACATCATTCAGTGGTAGTCCATTGTGCATTTTAGATCCCTACAAAATGCATTTTAGAATTAATAAATATTAGATGCTCGAGTAACTGCTGCTCTTTTATGTAACCAAAACAGTTACCTTTGACGCACACAAACAATCTATGTAAGTATTGTTTTTTGTACTCAGTAGAACGTTCATCATGATGAAAGGCAAGACTATTTGTTAACGTTAATACGAGAGGTGATAGAAAAACAAAACATAAAAATGAGGAAGGCCATTCCAGTCAACAATGAATTAGGAGTAATATGAACTGAATTTTTCGTCATTGCTTGGCAGAACATGTTAATAATATTAAAAAGGAAAACGCTTCCTAATGTTCTCAAAATTATATTTATTCGTTCAAGGACCGGTTTTTGGCTACTCGGGTCATTTTCAGATGACAACTGAATGTCGGAAACATAGACAAACAGGATGTGCGATATACACAGATATTATTCGTACGGAAGATACAGAACTGACAGTTTACGTAAGAAAATAGTACAATAATTAGATTAAGTAAAAAAGGGGTGGAAAACAGAGTTTTTATTTGGAGATACATAAAACATGTGATGAGAAATAAAATGAAGTTAACAGTTTGAATTTAGTATTTGGAAGGAAAATTTAATTTAACAAAGGAGAAAAAGGAAACTGAGGCTGATTGTTTAATATTTGGCAGACATTATATGCCATGTGTTTGTTGATTTCCGGTATTTGCACTAGGGTCACGTTTCTGCTTATTTTTTTGATAGGATGTAAAACTTCACACTCTACATCATACGTTTTCTGCTAAAAGGTGATCAGCAAAGATCGAATATTTCTTCCTCAATAGCCAGCATCTCGGATATTCTCGCAGCCAAGTTCCACAGCTCTGCCTGCCTGACCAATACACATTTTTACACACTGCTTCCAAGCGATTTTACATACACCACTCTATGTCAAGTGTTGCAGTTTGTCTTTAACTCTGAATAAAAATTTCGATATGTTACTGATATTATAAAATTCAAGTTTTAGTTAAAAAATGACTCTGAGCACTATGGGAGTTAACATCTATTGGTCATCAGTCCCCTAGAACTTAGAACTACTTAATCCTAATTAATCTAAGGACATCACACAACACCCAGCCATCACGAGTCAAAGAAAATCCCTGACCCCGCCGGGAATCGAACCCGGGAACCCAGGCGTGGGAAGCGAGAACGCTACCGCACGACCACGAGATGCGGGCTCAAGTTTTAGTTGCGAGACTTTTTGCAAGAGTGTCTGAAATGTTGCCAATATATGGAATTTTGCACCAGGCTTTGAAACTATTGAGTAGCTGTTGTTCAGTGTACGGAAGTGGTGTTATTTAATTCCTTTTTTTCCGTAGAAATATTATCCATGGCAGCAGTGCAATAGCCACTGCTAGAAGCAATTTGTTTATCCGTTTGTAGTTCTGTTTGAAAGGCTGATTTGGATAATGCAACAGATATGAGGCGATGCACCATTGACTGGAAAGCTGCATGTTTGTGGCTGTGTGGGTGCTGGGAACTTGCAGAGATTACTGTATCAGTACCTATGTTTTTTTCTGTAAATGCTAAATTTGTGTTTTCTTGTACTAATATCTATATTAACGCCCAAAAAATTTATAGAAGACCCTCCCATCTCTATTGTAAATTGAATTTTCTTATGTTGTGAGTTTAAATGCTGTAGTGACGTATCCAATTGTCACCCGAAGTCACCTGAGAAGCCGAAAGCCGGTTTGTGAATAAATGAATCTAATTTCACAGAACATCAGGAAGTGTTTTCCTTTCTAATATTAATTAGGAGTAACTTCGCGATTTTTAACTACAGGTAGCTTATTCGAGTGTTCGAAATTTAGTGTGTTAATACCCACAATCACATCAGCAAACGTGTCCAAAAGTACTTGCGATGACTGATCGCGTCGGCATGGGTTGTTTTTCTGTAACACTCTCTGCCCCAAGAATTTCTTTCGCGAGCCGGCTAGAAACTAATCATGGGCTCTGGCGGAGTGCTATGGCAGTGTGGCGCGAAGATATCGATGTGTAGCAAGTCTGCAGTTATGTTGCTTAAAGAAAAGTAAATAAATAAATAAAAAAATGGAGGTGACAATTAAAACATCAGCCTTATTATACGTGAACTAACAGAGGTAGAATAATTTGTTTCGTGCTCAAATCCATAGTCGCAGGTCCCCGGCGCCAGCTGCCGTTTCCGGCGCCAGATGGCAGGCGTGTCCAAGCGGTGGCCTATTACCGGCCATCTCGTTACCGCAGCGTCTGCACACAGCCCTGCCGCCGGGAAGTCTGCCACTTGAAGCGTTTGTATCAACGACGGGGTGGTGCGCCAGTGTTAATCTGCGGCCGGCGACTTCAGCCTGTTGCCCATTACGCTGTGATGCGTTACTGCCGGCGTATAATTTGGGGGGATAAATCAGCAAGCACACGTGATGTAGCGTCCGTGATGAGCCGTGAGGTCTCGCGCAGTGCCCGACAATTAAGCCGCGGTAGTGTTGTCGCTGGGGGAGCCAAATCCTACAGCAGGGAGCAATTAACATCGTTGTAACTAGTGCCAAGAAATGACGGGTCAATATGTCAGCGAATGGCTGGGCACTCGAGAGCAGAAGACTGCTACCATCATGTCGAGTACTTTACTAACCCTTCCTTTGTGCGAGGACCTGTCCGACACTGTTGCCTTCCTGGCTGTTTGCGTCCAAGTAAATAAGATAGAGTGCATGTTACAGTGTCATTTCTTGGCGGTTGGTAAGTAAGGAGCGGCTTTAATAGATGGGCAATTTCAGCAAGGTTTTTGCGCTCTTTCCCCTTTAAGAGGAGCAAGTCATCATCTTTATTATTTTACGTTGTCACATACAACTACAACTCCACACTATTAGACAACAAAGTTTTGAACGGAAAAATAATGTTTCATTAAGAAATTAAATTGTTGAGGAGGCCCGGCTCCGACGGAGCTGCTTGAGAGATTTTCATTGATTATTTTAATGTAGCCCACGACTGAAAGGTTGGTTTGAACACCAGATTGCTTCACAAGTCACGGGCTTATTGGAGATGTTACATTGTCGCCTTCCTTCTACCTTGCCTTGTCAGTCATAAAGGGATTACACTATCTGATCGTCCGCAGCTCGTAGTCATGCGGTAGCGTTCTCGCTTCCCACTCCCGGGTTCCCGGGTTCGATTCCCGGCGGGGTCAGAGATTTTCTCTGCCTCGTGATGACTGGGTGTTGTGTGATGTCCTTAGGTTAGTTAGGTTTAAGTAGTTCTAAGTTCTAGGGGACTGATGACCATAGATGTTAAGTCCCATAGTGCTCAGAACCATTTGAACACTATCTGATCAAAAGTACCCGGGCACCTGCAGGTGGGCATTAGCATGGGGTGTGCCCTTCCTTCGTCTCTACAACAGCTTCATTTCTACTGGGGACACTTTCAATGGCTTGTCTGAATGTCTGTGGAGGAATGACAGACCATTCCTCCTTAAGATAAAACCAGATATGGTACTGATGTTGAACGTTCTACCTCATCCAGAAGTGTTCCATTAGGAACTCTGGCAGACCACTCCATTTCAGGGACAGACCATTTCCTCACAGATGCTGCTTTACGGCAAGGTGTACTGTCGTGTTGATAGAAGCAGTTACCGTCTCCGGACCGTTCCTCTACTGTAGGTATTACACGATACTCTAAAATGTGTTCATATCCTGTTTTCTTAAGCGCAATAAGGGGACCAAACACTAAAAACAAAAATTAACCCTATTTCGCAATACCACCTCCTCCTTACTTCACTGATTTCACTACACATGATGGCAGTTAAGTCTCCAAGCATTCGCCGGACCCAAATGCATCCATCGGAATACCCCAGGATATAGCATGATTCATCACTCCAAATCACTTTTTCCCAGTCAGCCACTGCCCACTGTCGTTGCTCTTTGCACTACATCAAGTGTTACTTAACACTGATTACAGAAACGTGTGGCTATGAGTAGCTGCTCTACTGTTTTACCCCATCCTTTTTAACTCTCTACGCACAATAATAGTACCATCTGGACTGCTGGTCACAGACACATCATCGACGACAAAGGCGGCTGTACAAAGCTTGAAATGTCTCAGGTGATAAGCCGGCCGTTGTTGCCGAGCGGTTCTAGGCGCTTCAGTCCGGAATCTCGCTGCTGCTACGGTCGCAGGTTCGAATCCTGCCTCAGGCATGGATGTATGTGATGTCCTTAGGTTAGTTAGGTTTAAGTAGTTCTAAGTATAGGGGACTGATGACCTCAGATGTTAAGTCCCATAGTGCTTAGAGCCATTTGAGCCATTTTTTAAAACATTGTTGTTACAAATATCGTCCTATGTTAGTTCTCATTCGATTCGTGTCTTCCGCCATCTATAACTTCAGTACACTGGTTATCTGTGTGGTGTTTATATTTTCGTGTTTACTTCCGCTCGACGTCTGGAAGTTGGCTGCGCATTTCATTAGAAGATACAACAGAATACAATTTTGCGATGCCCATGTTATTCTAGATTACGATGCATTGTTCATTCCGACATGCATGGGTGTCCAGAGAATAGGCATTGTGGAAACCACAGCCACTATGAAATACATGAAAATATTCCCCGTCGCGAATATAGGCAACCATCAGCCGTTTACCAGATTGACGACACGGAAAATTTCTGCCACACTGTGACTCGAACCGGGATTTCCCACTTAGCGCTAGCGGTCGGCTGAACATTTGGGTAGCCAGACACTACCTACGGCCAGACCCAAACTTCCGATGTCGTCATACCTGTAATCATACATTCCATTAATGTTATTCCCATACAGGGGAAACATTTTATTTGCAAGACGCAGGCGGGGTATCGGGCTATAAATACAGCACTGCAATGCCTTTGTTTTGAAGAAGTAAGGTGCAATGTTCCTTCAGACATGCACGAACTTGAAGAAATACGATGCAGTGTTCCTTTGGACATGCACACATGTGAACAAGTACCATGCAATACTGCTTCGGACATGCATGCATTCCCTAATGAAACTGAACATGAATAATCTGCCCGCAATTTGGGAAGAATTGTTATGTCCACACCTACAACATTTGACGCAAAATGACTTTTGTTACCCACTGTTAAAGCTGCCAGTGACTCAGAAAGGAATTCAATCTGCAGAAACAAAAATTTTCGATTATTTCCCGAAATACATAAAGTGCCTGACAGATATCTCCCTTCTTTCTGTGCCAAAGTTAGATTCATTAAAGGGGAATGTAGATTATTTTTCTTTTTAATGATATCCTTGTAAATATCTCTATTACTCTCAAATTTAGATTCTTAATAACAAATTTCAGAGGTGAATAAATGTACTGTGAGGCTGCGGTTAACATTCCCAGCTGCTTAAATAGATGCATGTAAGATGAACACCACACATAAACCTAATTACTTTTTTGTTGCAGCGAATACTCTTTGCCTAAGCGAGGAGTTGCCCCGAAAATTATTCAATAAGATGAAAAGAAATTCGCTGAATACGAACAACTTGGCATCATCCGTATTAATTAGTATGTTCTACCTGCTGGAGACGTGAAAATTTGTGCAGGACCGGAACTCGAACCCGAATCTCCCGCTTATCGCGAGTGGTTGCTCTTCCATTAGGCTATCCGTGCAATAAGTGGGGTATCCGGGTTCGAGGTCTCTGTTCGATACAAATTTTCGTATGCCACTAACAGGCAGAACATCTCTGCCTAATACAGCTAACGCCAAGTTTTTCGCATTCAGAGAATCTATTCGACCTACTTTCGAACGGTTGTCAGTCATCATCAATGTGAATATCCCATAAAACATCGCTGAATGCTAACATCTGACTTCTACAGCCTCGAATTCGGCATTTTTATGGCAAGGGTTGGTGAACCTAAACATTTTTGCAACGTGAATACATTAGAGGTGATTGTGCATTGTTGATATTTGTCATGTTATTGGCAGAGAACGTTATGACTTAGACTACTGTGGAAAAACTCTGCCGTACAATATTAAGGACGGCGGGGACCAAAAAGATTGGGAACCACAGCCTGAACGTTTTACCAATGCGATTGATTCTAATACTGCTTCCATGGCTCTGGAGTGTACTGCCCGATCCGATCGCCGAAATATCGTGGACCTCCAACGATCGCATCCGTCACAACAGTTGAGAACCACTGAAGCAGCGTGTAAGCTGGGCAGGCCTCAGATCACAGATTCAGATTTTGTTTGATCCTCTATTCTTGGTACTGAACTGCGCAGAAATAGCTCGAATAAAATAAGTTCATGATAGAGATTTCAGGTTTAATAAGATTTCGTTGTTGTGCAAAGATGGCAAATTCCTTTAAACGTTCAAAAATGTAAAATTGTGTACTACGCAAAACCTAGTGCCCTAAATCCTATGACTATACAATCAATTGTAGGGGTACCAAACGGGCGATCACAGAGGCTGAGTTGTAGCAAACTTCGGCTTGTTGGAAGAATACTACGGAAATGCAAACAGCCCACACAGGAGAATGCTTGCAAACAACTCGAGCGACCTATCCTAGAATATTACTCAAGTGTATGGGACCCACACCAATCAGGACTGACAGAGGATATTGATCGTAAATAGAGAAAGGTAGCACGAATGGTCACGGTTAGCTTGACCTGCCGGCCGCGGTGGTCTCGCGGTTCTAGGCGCGCAGTCCGGAACCGTGCGACTGCTACGGTCGCAGGTTCGAATTCTGCTTCGTTTAAGTAGTTCTAAGTTCTAGGGCACTGATGACCACAGCAGTTGAGTCCCATAGTGCTCAGAGCCATTTGAACCATTTTTGTTAGCTTGACCCTTGGGAGAGTGTCATAGTGATACTGATGAAACTGAACTGGCAGACTCTTGGAGATAGACGCAAGTTTCCATAGAAAGCCTACTTACAAACTTTCAAGAACCTGCGTGATGAATCTAAGTATTTGCTGCAGCCCCCTACGTATATGTCCCGCGGGGAGCGGAGGACAAGGTTAAATTCATTAAAGCGCACAGAGAGGCATTTAAACCTTCATTATTCCCCAGCTCCATACATGAATGAAACATAAAGAAGCCCTTAATCCTAGCACAATGAGAAGCACCCTCTGCCATGGACTTCACAGTCGTACTGAAGAGTGTGGATATAGATGCAGATGTAGTGTTGTCGGCGTGCAGCCAGACACGGTTGATAAGGCTTTGCACACTGCGAGGCGTGATCAAAAAGTAGCGGGAAATTTTGTTTTTCTTAAAGAATGTTTATTCATCAATATCAAGTTTGCCGCTTCAAAGTAATCCCCTGCGGGTACAATACGCTTGACCCAGCGCGTTTTACAATGTTGGAAGCACTTCTGAAACTCACTTTTCGTTATGGTGTTCAACCTCTTCAGCAATTCTGTTTTTACCTCATCAGCGGTGGCAAAACGACGTCCTTCCACAATTCACTTCAGCCTCTGGGAATAGAAGGAAGTTGGATGGGGGGTGTGGCATGTCCGGCGAATACAGTGGCTGCAAAAAAATCACTAACAAGCATCGAGGTATAAGCGGTAGTATTATCATGATGGATTGATGTTGCCACAGTTTTCGTCTTTTTCTTCGGTTTGCTTCACGCAAACGGCGCATAACTTCCAGGTAGTGTTCCTTACTGATTATGCGACCATAATGCAGGAACTCATAATGCACTATCCCACTGTAATCGAAGAAACCACTGAGAAGAGCCTTCACATGTGATCGAATTTGTATTTTTTTCTTCGTTCTTGGTTCTTTGGGCAGTTTCCATCGGGACGGTTAGACCTTGGTTTCCACGTCATACCCGTATACCCATGTTCCGACATTTGTTATAACCTTCTTTACAATTTATGGATCATTGTCGACTTTATCCGGCAATTTCTGAGCAATGCTCGTGCGATGTTGGTTTTGGTCGAAATTCAACAACTTCAGAACAAATTTTCCTGCTGCACATTTCATGCCTAGAACATACAAAAAATTGCTTGGAATGATCCAAAGAATATGCCGAAATCATCAGCAAGCTCTCTGATGGTGGTTCGGCGATTTTCCAGAACTATTTTCTTTACTCCTTTCACATTGTCGTCAGTAACTGATGTGCTAGGGTGTCCAGATCGGCCGTCGTCTTCAACGTCTTCTCGACCGTCGTTGAAGTGTTTATACTACTCTTGTCTTACTCATATTCATATGCGGTGCTGCACTTTATTCCATTCTTCAAACAAAATATTATGCAAATTCTTGGATCCATCTTTTTCGAAAATAAAAATGCGCCGAACGCTTGAAAACGTGTATAACCTTTTTGACTGTCAGCAATAAACTAAAAATTCAAATCAGCTGAAAATGCCAAGATACATCAGAAACATGCATACTAACAAGGGAAAAAATCTGAAATGCGGATGCATAGACCTTGCGAAATTAAAAAAATTGGTAGCAATAGCAGAGACAACACAGCGAACTCACAGAGCTCGTGAAAGAATTACTGTTGACTGGCGGATGGGCCTACTATTCATCTCGCTGAAATGTCGATTACATAGTTATTTTAATCGAAATTTATAATCCATTACACATGCACGAGCCTCTAATGTAAGGTTTTCTTGTTTGAAAGATGTAAGCAGATGCACATGGTATAGCGGGGTCCCATGTGACGCCGACCTTCGTTCCGATCGCATCTCTGCTAACGGAATAATCTGGCATGATATTTTTTCCATAAGGAGATCCTACATTTAGTGTGCATACTTTAAAGTGGCAGGCGATCATAAGCGTAAATAAACAAAGACTCGCAGCTGAGAGAGGAGCGGTTCTGGAGAACAAACCCTGGCACCCTCTCTCAGGGCTGTCAGTGTTTTGTGCTTCTAGAAAAAGCAGAAATACTACGCCGTGATAACTACGGTCGATCCTTTCTGAGTTCATAGCAGGCGTAGTATTAGGATATAAGCAAAAGACAAGTTGAACATGTATCACTGAACTACAGCTGCTCTATTCACGTAAACACGACCAAAACACTCACTCTTTTCATAACCGGTAGCAGCGCAATGGGGATTGGAAAAGCAACAAATGAATAAACATAGTCGTGTCCATTGAGGCTCTCGGTACCTGAACGAAAATATGAAGATGACCAATGTGTTACCGATAGTAAAGAACATAGCGCGTCATGAGGCAAAGCAAGGAGGCGGAACAACCAGTTCCGTCTGAAAATGTATGCAGAGCACCGGCAGTCGAGCGTGTAGACCACCGGGAGATATGCTGCACTCATTTCAGTATCACAACATACAGAACTAGACGGCTTGTTGGGGACAGATGTAACACTCTGCCAGACTGGAAACGGCGGGGTAGTAATTCAGCGCTCTGAACCTCTCGCGGCCGCACACGAACAGCCAGTGGCTGCTGACCTATGGAGCTGATCGTCGCGCGGCTTAAGATTAGCAGCATACCGACCCCGGACTTTACTGGACTTGTGTGCTTTCGGTTCTCGACGACTTTCGCTGTTCAAATGGTTTTCGCTTTGCACGGAGTTTAGTAGCTGAATCCTATCGCTCGTGAACCAAGTGCTTTGTGATAATGCAGCTGGGCTGCAGGGACCACGCTAACAGACTTAAGTACCTCGTAAGCAGCAGTCAAATGGAAACGGGACAGTTGGTTAAAAGTAAGCAAACTGCTTATTATTTCAGAAGTAATGTAACCACTGTGACAGTTTCTACTTTTATATCACGGTGAACGCCTTCACGGAAAAATATTTGCAGTTGTCTATGGAACTATGATTGCAGCCAGGTGTGCAGCACTCCGTCCGAAGAAAATCAGCGGCCACGAGTCTTCCTTCAAGGTTCCAAAAATATGGAAATCACTTGGTAAGAGATCGGGACTTTATGGGGACCTGTAAGGGCGTTCTAGCTTATCTTCTGCAAAGTTTCCGAAGCAAACTTGGCAACATGCGGGCGGGCATTATCCTCCAACAGAAAGATACCGCCCATTAACACTCCTGGGTGTTTGTACTTAGTGGCGCGCTTCAGTTTTCACGACGTGTCCACGTACCACTATGCGCTAGTTCTGCCGCCGTGTTACATAAAGTCAGTGAGCAGCGGGCCCTTGCAATCACAGAAAAGGTCATCATGATTTTCCAGGAGCTGGCGTGCCTGTTGTTTCGACTAAGCTGCAAAAATTTCGCTGGGAAGCCCTTACACATCCTCTGTACAGTTTCGATCTCTCCCCATGCGATTTCCATATTTTTGGAACTCTGAGGAAAGGTGTTCGTGGCTGTCTTCGGATGAAGAGCTGTACGCCTGTGTACCGCGAACATTTTTACATGACTGGTATTGTTCACCTTCTCACGTTTGGATAAGTATATAAAAAGTTACGGTGATAACTTTTGAAATAGTAAATATTTTATTTACTTTTTCCACTGGTCTAATTTTATTTGACTGCCCCTTACAGTATCACATCCTGAAAGTAAACTCATATTCCTTCCATTTAACTGGAAGCAGATGCAAAATTACAGAATCTGGATCTTCACATTTATTTATTTATTTATTTTGCACCATACTTGTTTGCCACGGTGTAAATTTTGATTCATATACGTCAACACTCTCGATCCTGACATTTTAGCGCTCTAATCCGTTGCTCCTGTCAAAATAAGGCAACGGCCTTGCCGCAGTGGATACACCGGTTCCTGTCAGATCACGGAAGTTAAGCGCTGTCGGGCGTGGCCGGCACTTGGATGGGTGACCATCCGGGCCGTCATGTACTGTTGCCATTTTTCGGGGTGCACTCAGCCTCGTGATGCCAATTAAGGAGCTAGTCGACAGAATAGTAGCGGCTCCGGTCAAAGAAAACAATCGTAACGACTGGGAGTGCGGTGTGCTGACCACATGGCCCTCCTATCCGCATCCTCACCTGTGGATGACACGGCGGTCGGGTGGTCCCGATGGGCCACTTGTGGCTTGAAGACGGAGTGCTGTCAAAATTACGTTTACACACCTCTCTCTTGAAAATATGGACTGACGATATGGAAGCAGCAGAAAACGCACGAAGTATTGTACAAGCGTAATGAAATATCCTTGGTGGCTTGCACAGTTGCAAGTGAAATATACAGGATCACTCTATTTTCTCAGTTTGTCAAAAATTTTTAATTACATAGTTACTGTATGATGAACCTGTAATTTAATGGCTAGCCGGTGTGGCCGAGCGGCTCTAGGCCCTTCAATCTGGACCCGTTCGATCGCTACGGTCACAGGTTCGAATCCTGCCTCTGGCATGGATGTGTGTGATGTCTTTAGGTTAGTTAGGTTTAAGTTGTTCTAGGGGATTGATGACCTCAGATGCTAAGTCTCATAGTACTCAGAACCATTTGAACCATTTTTTTTTTTTTTTGAATTTAATGTGCTACGCTTGCATGGGTTTTTGTCTCAAATTGCTAAGTAGTTGACACGTTGGAAACTGACAGCATCATCTTTTCTTAGCATACAGCATAATTTGTAAAGGATGAGCGTCTACATCAAGGCGCACCGTGATGCAATGTTAAGGAAAATACAAACTGTCGAATCACTGTCACTTTGCAGTAGTTTGTTTCATTTCATTTGTATGTCTAACTAACCGTGCTACAATCTCAAAAAGTATCATTTACGCACTTAGCAATATAAACAGTAAATTGCAATGCGTATCTTTTTCACTTTATATCGTAATAACGATGTAAATAACGAAATTATTAAATTTCACTCCTCTACATAATTTTTATTTTGTCCATCAATGTAAACGGAAATAATACGAAGTTTAATACTCCATCACAACACTGTAGCGTAGGTTAAATATGTGGCATTTGAATCAAGTATTATTGTCATAAACATGCTAAATAATTCACAATATAGTTGCAAATGTGGAAGTTTTTCACCACTGCAGAAGACGAATATTATGTGATCAAACGCAGATAATGTTACAATACTTAATTTCTCTAGTTAACCCCGTCTTGTTAAATCTATATCGATCTGTTAGCGTTAGGTGAAAAATTGAAGCAGACTTAGCGCCATTGTATTTACAAAATCTCAGAAAATGGAATTGTAGATTCGAAACGCGCTAAGCAGTGTTAAGAAAAGAAACATATTGTAAATGAAGATGGAATTATTAAAATGTGTACCTATTTTAAAATAGTTTTCAGCTTTCACAAGTGTTACTAGTTACACTTGTTATCCATTTTTAAGTTCCACCTTTCTCCAGACTGATACTGAAATGATACGTCTGTTTAAGTGGCACAGCATGATCCCAGTACGGCTTGTGCACATAATTTTTCATTTATTGTATATGCTGCTCCATGACACTATTGGTCAGAGCAATAAAAGCTTGTTAAATGTGGAATTATGCTTCTTTTTAGGACGAGTAGACAAAAGAACGGAAAGGATGAGTAGAAACGGACGTGTGCTTCGCGTACCCCTCTCAAGAAACACAAAGCAAAATCATTAAAGTTGGAGACATGTGTGATGCAGAAAACGCCGTTGAAATGCAGTCTGCAGAGTAAAAATTGTCCGTCGTTACGCATGCTGTACTGATGTCGAATGCCTCTGCTGAGTGCCAGTTTTCGACGTGGGGACGACTGAAGAGAGGGAGGCGCCTGTGCTATTGTGAACAAAGCTACGGACGTGGGCTGGCAGTATACAGCTCGCCTGTCAGGAGTGTGCTTTACAGAACGTCATATTAATCAACTTGACAGGTAGCTCCAACGTGAAACTGACGTGTAATTTGATAATCGTCACAGAAAAAACTGGAAAAAAACGTGCTGCCATAAAAACGTTCTCCTGAGTTTTCGAGCTAATCTGTGGACCATCGCTTCTCAGGGTGCAGCAGGTGTAACGGAATTACAGCAGAACACTTCTCATGATCGGGTTCACAATCACCTAGAATTTTTTTTTCAGGGCATCATATTCACCGTTTACTAGAAATTATTTATTTCACTATTGCAGTATACATTCGAAGAATTTTAATGTCTGACAGGTCCTGAAACAAAATGTAAGTGATGTATTATGTTTACCATTTTGTAATGTACTACTGTCTACATACATACATAATGTACCGCTGCCTACATTCTGGCTTTAGGAAACATATAGGCACTAGGAGAGGCAATTCTGACGTTGTGGTTGATAATGGAAGCAAGACTAAAAAAGAAATAAACCTGAAAAAAGCTTTCGGCATTGTGAAATGGTGCAAGATGTTCGAAATTCCGAGGAAAATAGGGATAAAAATTAGGGAGAGACGGGTAATACACAACATTTACAAGAGCAAAGTGGGAATAATGAGAGTGGGAGACCAAGAACGAAGTGTTCCGACTAAAAGAAGTGTAAGACAGGTATGTAGTCTTTCATCCCTTCTGTTCAATCAACAAATGGAAGTCCGCCCCCGGTAGCTGAGTGGTCAGCGCTACCGAATGTCAATCCTAAGAGCCTGGGTTAGGTTTCCGACTGGGTCGGAGATTTTCTCCACTCATGGACTGGGTGTTATCATCATTTCATCCCCAGTCAAAGTGGCGTCAAATCGACAGACTTGCACCCGGCGAACTGTTTACCCGACGGGAGGCTCTAGTCAGACGACATTTACATTTTACACGTGGAAGATGCAGTGATGGAAAGGTTCAAGAGTGGAATTTAAATTCAAGGTGAAAGGATATCAACGATACGATTCGCTGATGACATTGCTATCCTCAGTGAAAGTGAAGTAATATTACACGACCTGCTGAATGGAATGAACAGTCTGATGAGTACAGATATGGACTGAAACTAAATCTAAGAAAGAAGAAAGTAATGAGAAGTAGCAGAAATGAGAACAGCGAGAAACTTAGAATCAGGACTGATGCTCACAAAGTAGATGAAGTTAAGAAATTCTGCTACCTATGGAGCAAAATAACCAATGACGGACGGAGCAAGGAGGACATCAAAAGCAGACTGCCAAAACGGGCATTCTTGGTCAAGAGAAGTCTAATAGTATTAAATATAGGCTATATTTGGGGAAGAAATTACTGAGAATGTACGTTTGGAGCACAGCATTGTGTGGTAGTGAAACATGGCTTGTAGGAAAACCGAAACAGCAGAGGATCAAAGCATTTGAGATGAGGTGCTACAGACGAACGTTGAAAATTAGATGACTTATATGGGAGGGAATGAGATTCTGCACAGAATCGGAGAGAAAATGTGTATGTGGGGAACACTGACAAGAAGAAGGGACAGGGTGGCAGGTAATCTGTTGAGACACCAGACAACAGCTTCTATGGTTCAAAAATGGTTATAATGGCTCTAAGAGCTATGGGACTTAACATCTGAGGTCATCAGTCCCCTAGACTACTTAAACCTAACTAACCTAAGGAAATCACACACATCCATGCCCGAGGAAGGACTCGGACCTGCGACCGTAGCAGCAGTGTGGTTCCGGACAGCTTCTATGGTACTAGAAGGAAATGTAGAGGTTAAAAAATCAGATTTTGGAATACATCCAGCAAATATTTGAGGACGTAGGTTGTAAGTGCTACTCTGAGATGAAGATGCTGGCACAGGAGAGGAATTCGTGGCCTGGCCGCATCATACCAGTCAGAAGACTGATGATTCAAAAGACTGTCTACATGACATGATTCTGTAGTAATGTGTATACGAGTACACTCTGTGCTCCATTTCTGTAGACTTTCAGCTTTTGGAGTTCCACTTGAAAATAGCCCGAGGGTCAAAATTGCAATAATGAAATAAACAGTTTCTGCAGTCAACGGCAAATATGATGTCCTTTAAAGTAGATAATAATTTTTACATACGAGAATTGATTATGAGTTGTAAAGCTGATACTGTTTAAACAACGATGAAAATTTCTCGTGTCCGAGGAAATTTTCAATGCGTTCTGAGCTGTCTTCAGGTGTTTATTGACTGGAAAATTGAGGACCTGTAGCAGGGATTAGATTCGAATGTGACGTTAGATCTAATACTACGTTAACAACGTGGGAATACTGTTTGTAAACGTAGGTAAATCTTTGACGATCATGGGTACGAATTTCGATTTTAACATGAAAATATTCTGTTGGGTTGAGATCAGCCCTACAGTAGAAAATGAATAGAGATTGTTCAGTGGTAACAGAATACTTCATTAGACCAAGATCTATCATTCCATGTTCTAAGAAAGTCAGAGGATGCGCTTCGGGAATTCCACATCTAAAACGCGCGCCACACAGTAGTCGTTACTCATTGTCGTATAAGGCCGAGCGCATTCGAAAGGGCGGGACCTAACGTCTTTTCAAAGGTTAGTTTATTAACGATCATGCAGTGGACGAGAGAGGAGCGCACGTTCGCCGTGGCAATTTACTTTTCCAATAGACTTTCGTCATTGCAACCCAGTGTGCATTCAGGAAACAGTTTAATATCGCGCCTGCGAGTCGTGTTCCTCGTAGAAAGTCGATTTTTACGTTGGTAGGTACGTTTATGGATGGTGGTCGTGTACAGAAGAAGAAAACCAGGACCTTTAAGAACCACCAGGACACTAGAGAACGACGAGAAAGTAAGGCTATCGATTTTGAATCACCCGAAGCGGTTTGCCCGCAAACATGCAGATGCTCTTGCAATTTCTGATCGTACGAAATGGTTCAAATGGCTCTAAACACTATGGGGCTTAACAGCAGTACGCTTAGAACTACTTAAACCTAACTAATCTAAGGATATCACACACATCCATGCCCGAGGCAGGATTCGAAACTGCGACCGTAGCATCAGCGCGATTCCGGACTTAAGCGCCTAGAACCACTCATCCACAGAGGCCGCCTTGATCGTACAGTAAGACGAATTCTTCATGAAGACTTGAATTTTCATGCATACATACTGGCAGTAGTGCACACCCTTAATCCACGCAGTTTTGTTTAAGGAAAAAATGACTGCGAAGCCTTATTTGCAAACCTGCCACATGAGGCCCTTATATTCTTCACCGACGAGGCACATTTTCGTTTGCCTGGATGCGTGAATAAACAAAACATGGGAACTGGAGTGACACGAACACCCGACAACAAAATGTTTCAAATGGCCATAAGCACTATGGGATGTAACATCTGAGGTCATCAGTCCCCTATAACTTAGAACTACTTAAACCTAACTAACCTAAAGACATCACACACATCCATGTCCGAGGTAGGATTCGAACCTGTGACCGCAGCGGCCGCATGGTTCCAGACTGAAGCGCCTAGAACCGCTCGGCCACTCTGGCCGGCGAACACCCGACAACTTCATGAACAACCCCTACATACAGAATGTGTGACTATTTGGTGTGCGTTATTCAAAATTGGCATTACTGCCTTATGTTTTTTCGAAGAGACCGATAGTGCAGTTACGGTTCTGAGCTTTATGTCCAGATAACTGAGGAGCTTTTTCTTCCCGAACTTGAAGAAATGAACGTGACGGATGTCTGGTTCCAACAAGAAGGTACCACCGCTCATATGTCGCGAACGTCAAGGAGTCTGTACCGTGAACCCTTCCCCGAGCGTCTCATCTCTTTGAGGGGCGACCTTCAGTGCCCAGCACGCTCGCCAGATTTAGTCCCTGCCACTGTTTCTCATGGGGCTATCTATCTTCGGTCCTTGGTGTACAACAACCGTCCACGGACTCTGTGCGAGCTGAGGAACAATACTCTTGCTGCTATTGCCAACACAGATAACAACACGATGGACAAAGTGGACCTAAACTTCCGATTTCCACTCTCCAGTTGCATTGAGCAGAATGGAGGCCACCTTCGGGATATCATTTTCAAAACTTGAATAAAACTTTAAACGGACCACAACCTGTAAACCGCTCACGTCTTTAGTGGCTTGGGGATTGTGAAATTTTTCATGGTAGGGGTCGGTTAAATAGTATTTCAGTAAAGTTGTTGTACTTGATGCGACTTTCTTCGTGACCATAGCTGTTATTAAAATAATCTTGCAACAAGCACTGTTGTAGCAGTCTAACAAAGTCTAGAAGGGATTGCTGCAGCCAAGCACCTGTAATTTATGCATTTCGCACTACTTCGGGAAGTCCATTGTGGCCCCTTATTACCAAAGACAGAGTTTGATGCGCATGTCGTAATTAACAAGTACATTAAAAACCTAACGGCATTGTAAGGGCTTATTACTAAGTACGAATTTCTTGAAGGAATCTGAACGGTATCTAGTTTTCTGCTCATAATAACCACCTTACCTTGCCTTTTGACATCAGTCACACAAGTTTTCTGTTTTCAGATATCAGGTTTCAGCAACGTGAGAGAGGCATATAGGAGCACATCCTGATATTACTGGTATGAGAAAGCATCTAAACTTTGGTTTCAATACTTACGATTTCGTCATCCATGCCAACCTCCCGTAAACTATATTATGTCGCAGAAAATATCACATTGCGCTGAAAGTATCGAATGATACAGAGTTGGTTTTCTTTAAACTTTCAATTTTTTTTAATCTTCTGACTGATTTGATGCGGTATGCCACAAATTTCATTCCTGTGCCAAACTTTTCATCTCAGAATAGCACTTGCAACTAATGTGCTCAAATAATCGAGAGGAAATATTAATTAATAGCTAAATTTCTTACTGCTTAAGACACAGCGATTCTCCTGTTACAAAATTTCGCAAACGACAGAAAGGGATGGTGGGAAGGTGATTGCTGAAGGTGAGAGGGAAGGAAGGAAAGGAGGTAGGTCGAAAAGGAGAGGTGGGTATGGCAGAGGGTGGGAAGAGGTGGGAAGAACGGGCAGAGGGTGGGGAGGAGAGGGAGGGAGATGTTGGAGGTGAGAGGACGGAAATGTAGCGAGGGACCTGGGAGTCTGTGGCGGGTTTCTGACACTCGGGTGACAAAGATATCAATGACTTGATTTCCAGCGCTAATGGACCAGAGCGTTACACTATTTTACCTCCCTCTACTAAGGTTTGTGCCAGTGATTATGTACGTACCAATGGATCCGGTTCATGTTGTTGAAAATATGTAATTCCATAACAAGGACGCAATTAATCAAGATAATCGCCCAACAAAGTACGGAGTCGCAGCTACTCGTCATGGTCTGCAGAAGATGGCAATTAACTTCATCACATTGCATCTCTGTACAACCACCGCCACAGCGGGCGGGCGGACGGTTTCATAAAGTAGACGAGATTGAGAATTTCTTGTTCTTCTTTTTCGTTACTGCAATTGATAATTGAGCTGCGTCACGATGAGCGTAATTTCCCGCTATAATTCTTCAGTGTTTGTACGACTTTCTAAAGATAAATTATAAACTTTAAGAAAGATGCAACGCCTTCTAGTGGCGTTTCCTGCGGCGTATAAAAGTGTCGCTGTTTAAGGTACGAAACTGTTTCGGTGTGTCCTAAACAGCATTCTCACCTGAAGATGGTGGCCAGATGGATCGCTGAAATATTGTTTCTCGATGAATGTATGATTCGGCTGCAGACCGGCAAGAATATCAAGATCATTCCCAAACCGAACATTCAGTGCGATTTCTGGAAGGTAAACCCGCTTCGTATTCTTCTCTTCCCTTCCCTATATATTTCATATTGAAGTTTCTTGGTCGCTTCTCCCAGAATGTATCCCGGTCGGACCATGCATTTTTCGCTGTCTTTCAGCTAGCATTCGCTTCTCAGTGATGTGTTTATTCGCCAGGAGCGAAACGTGTTTCCGATTCCGCGTTAAACTGTAAGTCGCCTTTTCCGGATGGGATAACTGTCTAGGGATCTGAAACTGAAATTATTGACCCAGGGCATTGTGTCGTAGGCGATTACTGTTACCAGAAAGTACGAGGGCGAGCTGAAGATATGCCTTCGAATTATTTATGTGACAATTCTTCAGATTAAAAAAAAAACGAACTTTAATAAAATCTTACATCTTTATTTTTCACGTCTACGTATTTGTTTCTCAACGTACTCTCCGTGGCGACGCACACATTTCTCCCAACGAGAGACTTGTTTGTTGATACCGTCACTGTAGAATGTTTTACTTTGTTGCCAGAGCCACAACCTCACCTTTGCTTGCACCGCTTCATCACTATCAAAGTGAAGTGCTCGGAGGTATGGTTTAAGTTTTGGAAGCAGTTGAAAATCGGATGGGGTCAAGTCGGTACTTGTAGGAGGCTGGTCGTTCACCGTAGCAGCGCTCATTTGTGGTCTGGCGTTATAATGCTGCATGTATCGACGAAGTCTTCTGCAGTTAGATTACAGCACGCTGTTTCTCACGCCCCTACGTAGTAACGTTATACTCCGCCATGTTACACGCTACAATTCGGAGCCCTGCAGCGGCAGAGGATTGCGAAGTGTCAGCAAAGCGAGAAAACCGGTCAAGTAACGTACATGATAACCGATACTGAGAACAGAATAGAAAATTTGGAGGCATTACTTTTCAGGATACCCTCTTTACTTTTACTTTTAAGGGCTTCTCCGCTCTTCAGCAGTTGTCCTGTATTCCCATCTCCATTCACTTTCACAATCATGGCAGTTTTCCTCTTTCAGATCTGTCTTCCTCATCGTTCCAATTAATTACCACTCTCCATGTTAATCTCGGTCGTTCACATTTCCTCCTCTGGTGCCGACCATTCCGGGATTACTTTTGGTCATCGTCCTTGCTTCATTCGCAGTACGTTGCCTTACCGTTAATACACAATTCTTTGAGCGACTGGTTGTTCCATACCCATTACCTCCCTAATTTCCTCATTTCTACTCTGCTCTGTGGTGGATGTTCTGGCTGTCCATCCGTTTCTATTGTCTGTACTTTGTTTCTCTGCCACCGACCCAAGGTCCACCCTTCTCCACCGTACGTTAGTATACTTTCCACTACTCTTTGCAGAATTCTGTCCTTTGATTTTATTTAAAATATTTTCCACAGAACTTCATGTAGCATATTAATTGCTCATCGTGGGTGCTGGATGGATAATCGATCATAAATATTTAAATTGCTTTACACCTTTCATACCTCGTTGCGGCAATACTATATCCCTTCCATCTCCTCCTCCTCCTACTACTAGACATTCCGTTTTGCTCATATTTATTCTAAGCCCTCCTCGTTCAAATAATTCCACTATTATTTTTATCAGAAATTTGACATCCTCTCGAAAAGTGTGCTATCAGTACTTGATCATCACGAAATACTAATGATCAAATAGAACCATACTGGAAAAGGATTGCCATACCTCCGCATGGCTGATTCCACCGTTCCAATATATAACGCATATACATTTTAAACAGTGCCGTCGATATAGTACAACCCAGTCTAAGTCCATGTTTGGAATGTCTCACTCACCTTTCTCCGTACTTTAACTGCTGCGTAAGATTCGTGGTATATTCTCCGAATTAGGGATACTTGTTTTGCTTCTACATCTTCATACTCTATCGCTTCCCATAGTGCGTTGATGGGTACAGAATCACACGCTTTTTCTGAATCCACAATTATTTGGTATTCCGGCTGACCCTTAGAATACGCTCTCCCAGTTATTTGTCTGAGGCTAAAAATATGTATATTATACATCCATTCTCCTTCTATACATCTATAAATTGAAGTTCCCCTCCGCCTTTGTGTGCCTACGCATGAAGGATAACATCATGACCTACTGTAGGGATTTTGATAACATTTTCAGTTTTAGGTACACTGGTTCACGAGGAAGCTCCGTGCACATAATTCATACGTATTTGGTGTAAATTGACTGAAGTATGATGAATTATAGTAGCCCGCCGCGTTTATCCTGTCTCTGTGCAGATGGTGTTCTCAGAGTCTGTTGCAGCGATTTTTACCAGCACGGCCGCCCTGCCGACGGTTGAGCTGCTTGGCAGCCCGCGTACACGTCCAAGTGGCGCAGTACGCCGGACAGTGGCCTGTGTTGCTTAAATCGTATAAATTATATGAAACTGATGGTATTCATTTACGTAACATTCTTCTGCGGTTCTTAATCATAATTCTGCGCTGTAACAAATATGTCTGAGAAGGCCGCACGAAGAATCGGGTTTTGGTGGAGGGGTGGGGGGGGGGGGAGGGGGGGGGGGGAATCTTGATGGTCGGTACCTACTTGAGCTAGGAACATAGGATGGTATGTTTTTGGTTTCACCCCGGACCAGCGACCATTTGTATAGCCACTCGAATATAGGTCTTCTGTAGCTATGTTACAGTATATTAAACGAGGTTTCAACAGCGAACCGGAGCTGGCGCCCAGGCAAATTGGGCAAGTAGATGAATTCCTTCTGTAAAAGAGTTTAATTCTGCTGAAATTATTGCTCAACTATTGGCACCATTTGTATATGCACCAATTCGGATTTAACGTGCAAAAACGAGTAAAACATGCAAAAACACGTTTTTCTGGGAGGCTTTCGAAACATGCCGCTTCTATACTTCAGACTTGTAGTATCGGTTCAAACGTTGAACAAAGGTAAATAAATGGATAAAGTCAAAACGAAAATCTGTTTCCGTTGTCGAGATTCGATGGCTTAATGTCGAGCTACATGTAGTACGAAACATTTGTTCTCGTGTGAACTGAATACAGGGAAATGGTTTAAAGCGAATCAAATAAAAAAAACTACATTATTACTACAAAACTGAAACTTTAAAAATATAGCTTCATTAGTATATTATGTACAAGAAACATGTTTTTGTGATGTATTTCACGCGCAATACATCTGTGTTTCAGACTTGTTTGAATCAGTTCAACTTTTGTAAGAAGGTAGACAATATATGTAATTAATGGCTGTCCTGTTTTATGAAAGCTTTATCCGTTGCCAATGTAGAACCAACATTGTTCGAAAGACAATAAAAAACATACACTGGATCAGTCTTCACCCGAGTCAACAAAAATCTGCATCCAGTAGAATGAAAATAGCATAAAAAAGGCAAATATGTTTTGGGCAGAGCTAGAGAGTTAAACGAAGGTAACTAGCTGTTCGACTTATCTGGCACCTCGAAAGACATTTAAATCAAAACATTTTAACTTATTCGCAGTTTTTTTTTTGAGTTAACCCTGCTTTTTCAGCACAGTGAGCTCTCTTAGCTGCTAGGTGTTTGCGCAACTACATCTTGCAACTTATAGCCTAAGTCCCTTCTCCTGGGCCCAAAATCCAGAACATTTTACAGGCATGGTAAACATACGAGGATGTATCATGTTCTACGACACTACACGACGTATCGTGTCACTTTGCTTGACACGAGGCGTTATACAATGAAGTGCCAGAGAAACTGGTACAGGCAAGCGTATTCAAATACTGAGATATGTAATCGAGCAGAATACGTCGCTGCGGTCGGCAACGCCTATAGAAGACGACAAGTGTCTGGTGCAGTTGTTAGATCGGTTACTGCTGCTACAATGGCAGGTTATCAAGATTTAAGTGAGTTTGAGCGTGCTGTTATAGTCCGCGCACGAGCGATGGGACACAAACTCTCCGAAGTAGCGATGAAGTGCGGAGTTTCCCGTACCACCGTTTCACGAATGTACCGTGAATATCAGGATTCCGATAAAACGTCAAATCTCCGACAACGCTGCTGCCGGAAAAACATCCTGCAAGAACGAGACCAATGACTACTGAAGAGAATCGTTCAACGAGAGAGAAGTGCAACCATTCTGAAAATTGCTGCAGATTTCAATAGTGGGCCATCAACAAATGTCAGCGTGCTAACCATTCAACGCATCATCATCGATATGGTCTTTCGAAGCTGAAGGCTCACTCGTGTGCCCTTGATACTGCCCGTCAACACCGACATTGGACTGTTGATAACTGGAAACGTGTTGCCTAGTAGGGCGAGTCTCGTTTCAAATTGTATTCAGCGGATGAATGTGTACGGGTATGGAGACAGCCTCATGAATCCACTGACCCTTCATGTCAGTAAGGGAGTATTCAAGTTGGTGGAGGCTCTGCAATAGTGTGGGGCGTGTGCAGTTGGAGTGATATGGGACCACTGATTCGTCTAGATATGACTCTGACAGGTGACACGTACGCAAAAGCCCTGCGTGTTCCACTACATCCATTCATGTCCATTCTGCATTCCAACGGACTAGGGCAATTCCATCAGGACAACGCGACACCATACACGTCCAGAATTGCTACAGAGTGGCTCCATGAACACTCTTCTAATTTTAAACAGTTCCGCTGGCCACCAGACTCAACAGGAATGAACATTATTGATCATATCTGGGATGTCTTGCAACGTGCTGTTCAGAAGAGATCTCCACCCCCTCGTATTCTTACGGATTTATGGACAGCCTTGCCGAATTCATAGTGTCATTTCCCTCCAGCACTATTTCAGACATTAGTCGAGTCTATGCCACGTCGTGTTGCTGCACTTCTGCGTGCTCTCGGGGGCCCTACACGATACTGGGCAGGTGTACCAGTTTCTTTGGCTCTTCAGTGTACTACTGATATGGGTACTAATACTAACAAGTTCTAAAGATCGAATATGTGAAGATGCTTTGATGTAAATGTCTCTGAAGCTGCCAGATAAGTCGAAAAGCTAGTTCTCTTCTTTTACATCCGTGGCTCTGTCCAGGTCGCATTCGCCTTTTTTGTGCTGTGATAGAAGTATTTTGCACTCTGGTTTACAGAGGTGTAAAGAGGGGACAACATTGGGAGCTATAAGGCAACAATGACCGGGGTGTTCATTCTTTCCATATGCTCATCCCGAGATTCAGCTCCATAGAAGTATCTCGTGGATTTCGAGAGCGCTATCAGTGAAGTTGTGTTTTTGTTGTGTGTTACGAAAATGGAACAGTGGAATTTAGAGCAACGTTATGCTTTCACGTTTTGTGTCAAACTTGGGGAATCCGCGAGTGTGAGCTTTTATAAGTTGAAACAGGCATATGGGGAGAATTCCTTATCAAGAGAACAAGTTTTTTGGCGGCACAAATCATTTTTGGAAGTCCGAAACACGTTGAGATGAACTTCGCTCAGAGAGATCTTCAACTTAAAAAACACACGAAAACCTCGAATGTGCGTGTGCTCATGTGAGATCAGACAGATGTTTAGCAATAAAGATGATGGGTGACCTGTTAAACCGTACATCAGATTTTGACCGGAGTTTTGCACGTACAAAAGGATTGTGCCTAACAACCTAACAGAAGAGCAATCGAAGAAACGTAATCATTGATCTTCTTAAGATGACTATCAATGTCCACGAATTGTTCTGTCGTGTGATCACAGTTGATGAGACGCTCCTGGATGCTTGAGTACGATCCTAAGAAAAATCGGCAAAGTGATGATCCTGCAGCTTGTACTCGTAATGTTGAAAGCGACGATTAGTTGTACATCTTTCGAAAGCCGTCTGTGCCGGTCAAAACTTGGAGGTAACAAATCGTTTCTGGCTCCTTCCAGGTAAAAGGGATTCCTCAAATCACGGACAAGCATACATTTTCAGTATCACTTTATGCGTTTGGTCGTTTACTAGTCGATGGTTATGAATATTACGTTATTTGTGATAAAAAAAATTAGTAGAGTGCCAAATAACATTGTAAATTTAATAAAAGTTCATCCGATTACACGTATTTTCCTCATTATATAAATTGTAATATAAATAATAAATAAAATGACTGTGTTGAAAATAAAAAAAACTGACGAACGGAACTCGATCCAGCGATCCAGCGGCTTGAACACCAAACAGTTTTTTAAAAAAAAATTGTTCTATATTGTTCTTTGAATACGTTCAGGGCGGACGTCCGATGACATCCGTTCAGTTTGTTCGATGATCCGTTCGCACAGTTTTTTTTATTATAAAGGGTAGCTAATGCTCTGACCGAACACGCTGAGCTGCTGTGCCGGCACCACGCGGCTGAAGGCGCTTCATGGTAAAAATAGCCAGGCACAGCTATATGTATTTGACGACCGAATTTATCTTGCGACTTTCTCAAAAACGCTTGAGAAGTACGCGCTACTGCTCACACATTTTGTTGTCCTCGTGGAGTACTACGAGTGTACGAAATTTGCAGTAAATCCGAGTTCCAAACGTCGTGGCCTCCCCTTGTCAGATATTTTCTGAAGCGAAAGAAGCTCGAATGAGCTAATCAAAGATCAAAAGAATTCTGATTTTCTTTTCTGACAGTAGGGGTATCGTACATAAAGAATTTGTTCCTCCAGGAGAATCCGTCAACCAAGTGTTCCACAAAGATGTCTTTGAAAAGTTCAGGAAAAGGGTGAATCGAGTTCGACCAGACATTGGAGACAAGTGGATGCTGCATCGTGACAACGGCCCATGTTATACTGCCACTTCCACCACGGAATTTTTGACCTGAAACTGCATTCCTGTTCTTCCACATGAACTGAGTCCTTGTGACTTTTTTGTTTTGCTGAAAATGGAAAATGTCTTATGAGGACATCATTTTGGGAGTCTGGAGAACATTCAAAAGAATGTGAGTGGCAGGTTAACAGTCCTACCAGTTTAAAATTTTCAGCGCTGCTACCAAGTCTGAGAACGACTCCACCGGTGAAGAGCACCCGAAGGGAACTGCTTTAACAGGGACAATATTATTGTTGATAGTTAAAAAATTCAGTCTCATTGCGTTTCTCACACAGCTCGTAGATGACGTTACTCCTATCTACAATGCGCGGTTGTGCTGAAATGCTAATCGTTTACACGTGGAAGCATATGGTACGCTTTGTCTTCTGTTGCACTCCGGCTCCTTAGCGTTGCAGTCTAGTGTCCAGCAGTGTAGTGCGGAGAGAGCAGCCGGCCTGCCCAGGGAGCGCTGCGCGGCACGTGTGAGCGGCCGGCGCCTCACATGTCGTCGCTGCCCACCCGGCGACGTCAGGCCGCGATCGTCACGTTCAGAGCGGCGCCCGTGACCCGCGGCACGTTCCCTACCACCCCTCCGTACGCCATTTCACGGAAAACTCTGCACCATGGGCGATGTTTCATTTCCCTACGTGTTCTCATAAATTCGTTCCCTCGTGCACCTGTACCAATCTACACTACACGACAAAGACGAAATAAAAAATTAAGATACTAACGCGATCATCGAAAAGCTAAGAAATAAATATGGTACAAATAAACAGTTAATTCCACAGTAACAGAGTTTCAATAACACGAAAAGTGTAGAAGTCGGTGAATTATTGATACGCTTCTTGAACTACACTACTAGCCAATAAAGTTGCTACACCAAGAAGAAATGCAGATGATAAACGGGTATCCATTGGAGAAATATATTATACTGGAACAGACATGTGATTGCATTTTCACACAATTTCGGTGCATAGATCCTGAGAAATCAGTACCCAGAACAACCACCTCTGTCTGCAATAACTGCCGTGATACGCCTGGACATTGAGTCAAACAGAGCTTGGATGGCGTGTACAGGTACAGCTGCCCATGCAGCTTCAACACGATACCACAGTTCATCAAGAGTAGTGACTGACGTATTGTGACGAGCCAGCTCGGCCACCATTGACCAGACGTTTCCAGTTGGTGAGAGATCTGGAGAATGTGCAGGCCAGGGCAGCAGACGAACATTTTCTGGACCCAGGAAGGCCCGTACAGGACCTGGAACATGCGGTTGTGCATTATCCTGCTCAAATATACGGTTTCGCAGGGATAGAATGAAGGGTAGAGCCACGGGTCGTAACACATCTGAAATGTAACGCCCACTGTTCAAAGTACCGTCAATGCGAACAAGAGGTGACCGAGACGTGTAACCAATGGCACCCCATACCATCACGCCGGCTGATACGCCAGTATGGCGATGACGAATACGAAATGGTTCAAATGGCTCTGTGCACTATGGGACGTAACATCTATGGTCATCAGTCCCCTAGAGCTTAGAACTACTTAAACCTAACTAACCTAAGGACATCACACAACACCCAGCCATCACGAGGCAGAGAAAATCCCTGAACCCGCCGGGAATCGAACCCGGGAGCCCGGGCGTGGGAAGCGAGAACGCCACCGCACGTCCACGAGATGCGGGCATGACGAATACACGCTTCCAATGTGCGTTCACCGCGATGTCCCCAAACACGGATGCGACCATCATGATGCTGTAAATAGAACCTGGATTCATCCGAAAAAATGACGTTTTGCCATTCGTGCACCCAGGTTTGTCGTTGAGTACACCATCGCAAGCGTTCCTATCTGTGATGCTGCATCAAGGGTATCCGCAGCCATGGTCTCCTAGCTGATAGTCCATGCTGGTGCAAACGTCGTCGAACGGTTCGTTCAAATGGTTGTTGTCTTGTATACGTCCCCATGTGTTGACTCAGGGATCGAGATCTAGCTGCACGATCCGTTACAGCCATGTGGATAAGACGGCTGTAATTTCGACTGCCAGTGATACGAGGCCGTTGGGATCCAGCACCTCGTTCCGTGTTACCCTCCTGAACTCACCGATTCCATATTCTGCTAACAGTCATTGGATCTCGACTAACGTGAGCAGCAATGTCGCGATACGATAAACCGCAATCGCGACAGGCTACAATCCGACCTTTACCAAAGTCGGAAACGTGATGGTACGCATTTCTCCTCCTTACACGAGGCATCACAACAACGTTTCACCAGGCAACGTTGGTCAACTGCCGTTTGTGTATGAGAAATCGGTTGAAAACTTTCCTCATGTCAGCACCTTGTGTGAATGCTCCTAAAAACTAATCATTTGCACATTACAGCATCTTCTTCCTGTCAGTTAAATTTCGCGCCTGCAGCACGTCATCTTCGTGGTGTAGAAATTTTTATGTCCAGTAGTGTACTATGGGCAGTTGTGTTCAGGAGCATTCTCTTTTTCATAAATATACTATAGTACGTGACAGAGATATTCTAAGATATTACTTGAACACTCTTATTACCGGTGTTCACTGTACCGGTAATACGAGCTCTCGTCAGCAGTGAAGGTGCAAGAGATGTCTGCCATCCGCTGTTTGGAGGGACTTGTCAACACAACTCTGCTCCGATCATTTTGGTAGACTTTCCAGATCCTGGAGCCGCTAATATTCGATCAAGCAACTTTTCAATTGGCATCGCGAGGATAAGTGCACCACGTACCAGTCCTCCAGCCAAGAAACATTTCTTGGTTGTGCCGCGAATCGAACCCCAGTCCTCTCCATGGGAGCCGTCTTTGCTGACCATTCAGCTACGAACACGGACTGTACTGGTGCAGATGAAAAGTTTTATGAAATGAGCACCTTAACTGAAGGTTACCCAACTGCACTGTAGTATTTCCATGACTGTAGGAAGTTTTCATAAAGCATCATGTTTACTTGGTTTCATTGTGCAGATCGCCTAGTTTATCTGATCTGTATTTTAAATTTTTTATTGTAAAGTTTTCTTATAATGTTCAGATATAGGAGGTGCGTCAATAAAGTAATGGACTGATTTTCATTGCAAGATATGGCAACCCTGGAGGCTAGCGTAGGCGCAGTATCTTTGTCCTTGGTCTATAAGCTGCTTCTAGTCCAAGCAGAACATGCAACTGCTCATTCGTGAGTTGTGCTGTAATAAATTAACACGTGTTTTTGTCTTTCGTCACGGAAATGGAATCGCATAGTATTGCGCAACGGTATACCATTTTCTTGTGCTTGTAATTGGGTGAAAACGCGACGACAACTGACGGTAAGCTTCAGAAGGCTTTTGGAGAGGAGGTTATGTCTAGAGTTCAAGTTTTTCGTTGGCGTAAAATGTTTAGTGAAGGCAGACCAAAAACAGCTCGCCTGTCAAAGTCACAAGTGAAATGCATGCTTGCATGCTTCTTTGATTCCAAGGAAACTGTTCATAAAGAGTAGGTGCCTCCTGGACAAACAGTTTACTAATATTACTACAAAGAAATTTTAGAAAGACTTCATAAAAGAGTTCTTCGTGTCCGTGCCAACATTGCTGATAATCTAATTCTGCATCACGATAATGCGCCATCCCATACTGCTCTGCCAGTACAGCAATTCTTAACCTCAAAACAAATTTCAGTACTGCCACAGCCACCTTATTCACCAGATATCGCTTCGTGCGACTTTTTTCTATTTCCAAGAGTCAAAACGGTGGTCAAGGGATACCATTTTCAAACAACGCAAGATGTCCAAAAAGTTGTGACGAGGGTCTTGGAAGATATTTCGGAAGATGAGTTCCAGAAATGTTACCATCAATGGCAGAAGCGCTGGAAAAATGTGTTTGCAATCATAGGGGAACCACTTTGAAGGAGACAACACTAAACTTGACTAAAACGGTAAGCAACATTTTTTTTCACATCAGTTTCATTACTTTATTGTCGCACCTCGTAATTGACTGAGGCCTACGTGCCAGTAGGAGTGTCCTTGCCTCGGAGGTTATTTGAATCTGTGCAAAGTGATGTGCACCCGTTGTCAGTAGCCAGTAGAGAGAGTGAGAGAGAAAACTGTCAACGAGTGGTCGCCGCATGGAGCGTAGTTTTCAGGTTGGATGTTCTGTTTGCTACCGGTTTCCAGGTAGCAATCATGTGATTCCTCTCCTATACCCTTTATTTCGGATTTAGTTCCGATCCAAAATTAACTTCATCTTACAGCCTGCCATGACTGGTTACCGACCTCACAGAGCGACCTGGGTGTATCTGTCCGTATTCAGTACAATGAATAAATGTGATATGTGAACTCTGAACCAACTTTGTCACTTGGATATCTTCCTTCATATACCCACTCCCTCGATAGTTTGACCCGGTTTCTTCTTCTCCTGTAAATCAGTGCAGAAAAAAGCAATTCCTAAAGATGAAGAATGGTGTGAATAGGTGGTTGACGTGGGGTGTGTCTGCCGTTACTGGGGCTTTCCACCTGGAGATCGCAACACAACATGATCAGAGGAAGTGCACATGCAGCTCATCGTCGTCTTCCGGTGTTTGTAGGAGGTCGAATTGATGGTGTGAGGAACACGAGAGCGTCACACTGTCAGATCGCACAGATCATTGGGTGTAGTCCTGTAACTGCAGAATGAGTGGTGATCTGATGGACGCAGTAGAACTGCGTGTCTAGAAGAATAGGCACAAGTCCTTCTAGAAGGACTAGAAGATCGTATTATTGTTCTACTGACTCTAATCAATAGACAGACAACAATTGAAATCCGAGCAAATGTTATAGGCTACACGTACTGTCGGGAACAAATTACTTCGAAGTGGGTTGAGATCCCGAACTGCGAGACTTCGTTTACCGCTGACACTATTCCATAGACAACAGAGATATGCACTATGTAGTACCAGAGACAACCGCCACACTGAGAGACATTCTGTGGTGGTCAGTGACGAATCTAACTGCTGGTTGTGTCTGCAGAGGAGCTGCTTAAGCGTCACAGGATGCAGCGATTTTCGAGACCTTTACCTCTCCAACTCTGAAACCATGCTGAGGTAGCAATAGGATATTATACAAACACTTGTGGTAATTGTTGAAGATGGCTCAATGCCTGCCAGTATATGACAAGATGGTAAAAACTGTAGTCATACCTTCATGACCAGTGTGGTTGATTGGCATATTCTAACAGGATAATGCAATACTCGTCGTAGCAGTTCACACCACAAACGCCTAAAGGAATGCAAAAATCTCCGATTGACTTGCCCATCCCCCATTTTTGTCAATCATACGGCACATCTGTGAAGCGATGGGAAGCCGTATACTTCCATAAGAGTCTCCAGTCAGCAATCATCATGAATTGACACAGAATGTGTTTCAGGCATAACAAGGCGTTCCTCAATATGATTTCTTCGATTCGTCAACTAATTCAGCAGGGAGAAGGGGGGGAGGTAGAGGGAGAGGGCAATATCTCATTTTGTTGAAGTAAGTTTACGGTTTCGTGGTCTGAATTACCTTGGATGCAGCAATTACTGTGCCGACTTCCAATGATACCCGGGGCATATCTCATCACGGCTCCTACCATCTCACCGTTACGACGTATCAGAAACAAAGCAGTCGTCTGATATTTATTTACTATCATTATAATTAAATACAGGATGATTATATGCTAAAGGGTTTCTGTCTGGAAGGTGCACCTGACAGGAGAAGTAATGAAAAATTTAGTATCAAACACTGTCGCAGCTTCTTTTGTGAAAACAACAGTTGTTATGGAATGAGAAGTAAATGGTAGTAGGCAACAGAGCTTATGTTCTTTCTGGTTTTCTCAACGTCCAGAAATCCATAGATATGAATCTGATCCTTAGCCTAGTAAATAAAAGAGATTGAAGACAAGTGACAAAGATGGTTCAGAGTTCACCTATCACAGAACTTAGTACCTTGTTCTTAAAGAGAAAGCATCATCAAATGAGAAGGCAGAATGATGGGATTGCTACTATTCAGCATATATAGAGCTGTATTAGGAGACATAGGCTGCAGGAACATGTGTTTGAGATTCACACATAAATATTCCAGATGACAACTACAACGACAGGTTGTTTACGTGGGCAGTTCCGACAGCGACCTCTATGACGAGCGGCGCCCAAAACGCCTATAGGTGGCACCCACAACGTCACTAAGAGACGCTCCGAATATGGCATTAATTGCTTCTGATTTGTCACACGCCAGCAAATAGGTCTTAGCTTATCCGCACGCCATTCTACCATGGAGTCATCAGTTCCTGCCGAATTCCTACGACCACGCTAACGTAGACGTTAGGCTACTGCAGATACAATGAGCTACCAGGCATCGAAAGTCAGCCTGTCTGACGGTGGCGTCCATGGATTCTGTACGTCAGGACTGGGTATCTGCTGGTTCTTATTGACTTTAGTGATTGTGTCAAGGACAGTCGTCCTGATAGTGATGCGTCTGGAGATAGACTTATACTGTACAAACTCTACAATGATAGTGGCCACACCAGACTTGCACTACGTGATCAAAAAGTATCCGGACACACCCAGAAACATACGTTTTTCATATTAGGAGTATTTTGCTGCCACCCACTCCCAGGTATTCCATATCAGCGACCTCAGTAGTCACTAGACATCGTGAGAGAGCAGAATAGGGCGCTCCGCGGAACACACGGACTTCGAACGTGATCAGGTGACCGGGTGTCACTTGCTTCATACGTCTGTACGCGAGATTTCCACACTCCTAAACATCCCTAGATCCACTGTTGACGATAGTCAAGTGGAAACGTGGAGGGACAACTACAGAACAAAAGCGTGCAGGCCGACTCCGTCAGTCAAATGGTTCAAATGGCTCTGAGCACCATGGGACTTAACATCTATGGTCATCAGTCCCCTAGAACTTAGAAATACTTAAACCTAACTAACCTAAGGACATCACACAACACCCAGTCATCACGAGGCAGATAAAATCCCTGATCCCGCTGGGAATCGAACTCGGGAACCCAGGCGCGGGAAGCGAGAACGCTACCGCACGACTGGCAGAGACCGCCGTTAGTTGAAAAGGGTCGTAATGTGTAATAGGCATGAATCTATCCAGACCATCACACAGGAATTCCGAACTGCATCAGGATCCACTACAAGTGGTATGAAAGTTAGGCGGGAGGTGAGAAAATTTGGATTTTATGGTCGAGCGGCTGCTCATAAGCCACACATGGCGCCGGTGAATGCCAAACGACGCCCCGCTTGATTTAAGGAGCGTAAACATTGGACGATTGGACAGTGGAAAAACGTTGTGTGGAGTGACGAATCACGGTACACAATGTGTCCATCCAATGGCAGAGTGTGGGTATGGCGAATGCACGGTGAACGTCATCTGTCAGCGTGTGTAGTGCCGACAGTAAAATTCGGAGGTGGTGGTGTTATGGTATGGTCGTGTTTTTCATAGAGAGGGCTAGCACCGCTTCTTGTTTTGCGTGGCACTATCACAGCACAGGCCCACATTTATGTTTTAATCACCTTCTTGTTGCCCACTATTGAAGAGTAATTCGGGGATGGCGACTGCATCTTTGAACACGATCGATAACCTGTTCATAATGCAAGACCTGTGGCGGAGTGGATACACGACAATAACATCATTGTAATGGACTGCCCTGCATAGAGTCCTGACTTGAATCCAATAGAAGACCTTTGGGATGTTTTGGAACGCCGACTTCGTCCCAGGCCTCATAGTGCTATGCCGATACCTCTCCTCTGTGCAGCACTCCGTGAAGAATGGGCTAACATTCCCAAGAAACCTTTCAGCAACTGATTGAACGAATGACTGCGAGAGTGGAAGCTGTCATCAAGGGAGCTAGCACCATATTGAATTTCAGCATCACCGACGGAGGGCGACCCGAACTTGTAAGTCATTCAGCTAGGTGTCCGGATTCTTTTGATCACATAGTTTAGGCATCTGTCAGAGATTTTGACATCAAAACAGCTGCTCTGGCGCTTGAAGATAGGCAAACCGAATCCAAGAGTGTCGCAAGGGATGCCTAATCCTCAGGCGTTAGAGCATCCTGCACTCTGTCTTGTTTCGAAATTACCGACAGGTACCTTTCTAACGTGCTCAGCAAAGGTACGTGGTTGGCATCGAGGGTATTGAAGCAATGGGGAGTCTTCCTGGGACCCTTTACCGTTTATTTCACGCTCATGGTAATGTCACAATTCCGCGTGTTTACGCAACAGAAGGTGGGAAAACAGGAGATGTTGAAAAAGCATAAGTACTCTTCACCGCTTCGAATCACGTTCAAATTTCGTCGAATGGTTTTGAACGGTCCATCATGGCTCCAACGTGTGCACAAGAACAGAAACTGCTGCCGCGCTGCACTCCAAAGGCGTGCGATCACATTCAATGTGGATGCAACCCCACAAAGTCCATACAGAAGGGTTAAAATGTTCGAGGGTGTAGCAGTATCAAAGGATGTCAATGACATGTTCCTATTGCTCATTGCAATGCGAACTGTCGTTTTCGATCGTGAAGTGTGTGGTAATCAACACCCCCAAGGTTCTTGTTAAAGTAAAGCGTCTTTGGTTTTCTCATATACCGGGGGATCTTGTCTTGCGTTGGGAGTGCACATAAGGTCACTACATACAACTTATCTGGGAGGTAACGTCTGTAGCTTTGTGAGGCTGGTCGCAGATGAGTAAGTTGTATACTGGGTGATGACATTGCTAGCAGATTGTTACAAATTGCAGACAGGCCTCCATATGACTAGCATTTGATACAAAGACTGGCAGCTGACCATGAACGTAAATAAGCATTATGTAAATTCGGATAAATAGTCTAAATTTTCAGATTTGCTGGAGAGTTTCTGTGAAGTCTGGAGGGTAGGAGACGAGATACTTACGGAAGTAAAGCTGTGAGGACGGGACGTACTTGAGTACATGAGTTGGTAGAGCACTTGCCCACGAAAGGCAAAAATCCTCAGATCGAGATACAGTCTGTCACACAGTTTTATTCTGCCAAGAATTTGTAAATTAGCGTACACTTCGGTGCAGAACGAATATTTCATTCCGTGATTAGATGCAGTTTGATTATACAATCGAAGGATTACACAACCCATGAGCAGTCACTGGAGGCAGTTACTGCCGTAGAGTCCTAAGAGTTTCTCTGTGCAGTGATTTCAGATGGAACTGCCATATGAACCAAGACATGGAAAAGACAGATGACACATTCAAAGTTATTGGAAGAATGTTACGCGCTGTCATTCACAAATGAAAGACGTCACTTACAGAAACCTCTTTCGAGTAATAATGAGTTTTTTTCGTCGGTCTTGGATTATTATCGAGATCAGTTAACGATAGAGAGAAAAGATTCGTCGAGCTGCACTCTTTGTCACGGTTTTTTTTAGCCAGTGGACGAGTGTCACAGAACTGCACAAGAAATTGCAATGAAAGGCTCGGCAAGGAAGGCATTGTGTAGCGCGCAGAGATGACTCCAAGAGCTAGAGTTGTTAGGCTACTTAATCGTAAGTAACCATAGTCTATGGAAGTTTTTCCAATAGGCTTGGTCAGTTAAGGTCGCACCCACGTTACCTCTACGTTAGGTGTGTTGCATACCTCGCAGCCGCTACCATATTTCAATCTCCCTGTTTACGTACGCGATCAGTGTCTTACTACATTACCCTTGAAATCGGAAGCGTTGAATCGTATAGAAACAGTCGGAGGATATATAAAGGGTTATGCAGCCAACTAAACATTAGAACCTTCTGCAGTATTCGTCTTCGTTTCGAAGTGTGGGAACTGCGTAATACAAGGACCCTGGAAACAAGACAGAAGCCACGTGTGAGTACTGTGGAACTATGTGCATTTCATAATGCAGTTGCTACAAGTCTACGAGATAATCAGAAGTTCACATTCTGTCCACAATATATCATATGTTTAGCTCAGAAACCTTTCAGGGAAAATTTCGAGGATCACTTTGAAACAACTAGTGATTTCACCCGATGAGCAATCTAGTCTCTCATCATCCGTTTCATAGGGAACTTCTTTAACAATCTCCGACAGATGTAGTCGTAGTCGTCGCTAGAGCTGTCCATACATGAGGAACCTCTTCATCGATGCTAGAGACCCAATATTGGAGGAAAGTTTTTCATTTAATTCGTCCTGGCTACGAGCACCTAACCACCAGGCAAAGAGAACCACGTTGTTCGACGCTGAACATCAACGTGTTCACGCTGTTGTCACACATACGATTAACGTTAAAATGCGGTGGCCGTTGGATGGACAGATGTGTTCGGACACGAAGTGATTCAATTCATTGTCACAGCACCAGAGCCAATTTTGTTCAGGAGCATTCGTCCTGGCGAGTGCAGAGAAGTGGTTCAATTAAGGATATAAAAGACACAATGAACTAACACTGAACGATGAGCGGTTCTAATTGCGTGCAGAACAAACAGACATCTACATCTACATCTACATGACTACTCTGCAATTCACATTTAAGTGCTTGGCAGAGGGTTCATCGAACCACAATCATACTATCTCTCTACTATTCCACTCCCGAACAGCGAGCGGGAAAAACGAACACCTAAACCTTTCTGTTCGAGCTCTGATTTCTCTTATTTTATTTTGATGATCATTCCTACCTATGTAGGTTGGGCTCAACAAAATATTTTCGCATTCGGAAGAGAAAGTTGGTGACTGAAATTTCGTAAAAAGGTCTCGCCGCGACGAAAAACGTCTATGCTTTAATGACTTCCATCCCAACTCGTGTATTATATCTGCCACACTCTCTCCCCTATAACGCGATAATACAAAACGAGCTGCCCTTTTTTGCACCCTTTCGATGTCCTCCGTCAATCCCACCTGGTAAGGATCCCACACCGCGCAGCAATATTCTAACAGAGGACGAACGAGTGTAGTGTAAGCTGTCTCTTTAGTGTACTTGTTGCATCTTCTAAGTGTCCTGCCAATGAAACGCAACCTTTGGCTCTCCTTCCCGACAATATTATCTATGTGGTCCTTCCAACTGAAGTTGTTCGTAATTTTAACACCCAGGTACTTAGTTGAATTGACAGCCTTGAGAATTGTACTATTTATCGAGTAATCGAATTCCAACGGATTTCTTTTGGAACTCATGTGGATCATCTCACACTTTTCGTTATTTAGCGTCAACTGCCACCTGACACACCATACAGCAATCTTTTCTAAATCGCTTTGCAACTGATACTGGTCTTCGGATGACCTTACTAGACGGTAAATTACAGCATCATCTGCGAACAGTCTAAGAGAACTGCTCAGATTGTCACCCAGGTCATTTATATAGATCAGGAACAGTAGAGGTCCCAGGACGCTTCCCTGGGGAACACCTGATATCACTTCAGTTTTACTCGATGATTTGCCGTGTATTACTACGAACTGCGACCTTCCTGATAGGAAATCACGAATCCAGTCGCACAACTGAGACGATACCCCATAGCTCCGCAGCTTGATTAGAAGTCGCTTATGAGGAACGGTGTCAAAAGCTTTCCGGAAATCTAGAAATACGGAATCAACTTGAGATCCCCTGTCGATAGCGGCCATTACTTCGTGCGAATAAAGAGCTAGCTGCGTTGCACAAGAGCGATGTTTTCTGAAGCCATGCTGATTACGTGTCAATAGATCGTTCCCTTCGAGGTGATTCATAATGTTTGAATACAGTATATGCTCCAAAACCCTACTGCAAACCGACGTCAATGATATAGGTCTGTAGTTAAATGGATTACTCCTACTACCCTTCTTGAACACTGGTGCGACCTGCGCAATTTTCCAATCTGTAGGTACAGATCTATCGGTGAGCGAGCGGTTGTATATGAGTGCTAAGTAGGGAGCTATAGTATCAGCGTAATCTGAAAGGAACCTAATCGGTATACAATCTGGGCCTGAAGACTTACTCGTATCAAGCGATTTGAGTTGCTTCGCAACCCCTAAGGTATCTACTTCTAAGAAACTCATGCTAGCAGATGTTCGTGTTTCAAATTCTGGAATACTCCATTCGTCTTCCCTGGTGAAGGAATTTCGGAAAACTGCGTTCAATAACTCCGCTTTAGCGGCACAGTCGTCGATAACAGTACCATCGGCACTGCGCAGCGAAGGTATTGACTGCGTCTTGCCGCTTGTGTACTTTACATACGACCAGAATTTCTTCGGATTTTCTACCAAATTTCGAGACAATGTTTCGTTGTGGAACCTATTAAAGGCATCTCGCATCGAAGTACGTGCCAAATTTCGCGCGTCTCTAAATTTTAGCCCATCTTCGGGATTTCGCGTTCTTCTGAACATCGTATGCTTTTTCCGTTGCCTCTGCAACAGCGTTCGGACCTTTTTTGTGTACCACGGGGGATCCGTTCCATCTCTTACCAATTTATGAGGTATGAATATCTCAATTGCTGTTGCTACTATATCTTTGAATTTGAGCCACATCTCGTCTACATTCGCATAGTCAGTTCGGAAGGAATGGAAATTGTCTTTTAGGAAGGCTTCTAGTGGCACTTTATCCGCTTTTTTAAATAAAATTATTTTGCGTTTGTTTCTGATGGATTTGGAAGAAATGGTATTGAGCCTAGCTACAATGACCTTGTGATCACTAATCCCTGTATCAGTCATGATGCGCTCTATCAGCTCTGGATTGTTTGTGGCTAAGAGGTCAAATGTGTTTTCGCAACCATTTACAATTCGCGTGGGTTCGTGGACTAACTGCTCGAAATAATTTTCGGAGAAAGCATTTAGGACAATCTCGGAAGACGTTTTCTGCCTACCACCGGTTTTGAACAAGTATTTTTGCCAACATACCGAGGGTAGGTTGAAGTCCCCACCAACTATAACCGTATGAGTGGGGTATTTGTTTGTTACAAGACTCAAACTTTCTCTGAACTGTTCCGCAACTGTATCATCGGAGTCTGGGGGTCGGTAGAAGGAGCCAATTATTAACTTAATTCGGCTGTTAAGTATAACCTCCACCCACACCAATTCGCACGGAGTATCTACTTCGACTTCACTACAAGTTAAACCACTACTGACAGACACAAACACTCCACCACCAATTCTGCCTAATCTATCTTTCCTGAACACCGTCTGAGACTTCGTAAAAATTTCTGCAGAACTTATTTCAGGCTTTAGCCAGCTTTCTGTACCTATAACGATATCAGCTTCTGTGCTTTCTATTAGCGCTTGAAGCTCAGCGCAACTACAACAGTTTACAACTATAATTCCGACTGTTCCTTGATCCAAGCACGTCCTGTAATTGCCAAGCACCCTTTGACATTGCAGCCCATCCCGCACTTTCCCGAGGCCTTCTAACCTAAAAAACCGCTCAGTCCACGCCACACAGCCTCCGCTACCCGTGTAGCCGCCAGCTGAGTGTAGTGAACTCCTGATCTATTCAGCGGAACCCGAAACCCCACCACCCTATGGCGCAAGTCAAGGAATCTGCAGCCAATACGGTCGCAAAACCGTCTGAGCCTCTGATTCAGACCCTCCACCCGGCTCTGCACCAAAGGTCCGCAGTCGGTTCTGTCAACGATGCTGCAGATGGTGAGCTCTGCCTTCATCTCGTAAGCAAGACCGGCAGCCTTCACCAAATCAGATAGCCGCTGGAATCCAGAGAGAATTTCCTCAGATCCAAAGCGACACACGTCATTAGTGCCGACATGTGCCACCACCTGCAGCTGGCTGCACCCTGTGCTCTTCATGGCGTCCGGAAGGACCCTTTCCACATCAGGAAGAAACAATCAAACAAAGAGAAGTCGTCGGCTCCCAGTCAGTTTTTCTCTTACACATCCAGCCATCTTCCTTCCCCTAAAATGGTTCAAATGGCTCTGAGCACTATGGGACTTAACATCTGAGGTCATCAGTCCCCTAGACTTAGAACTACTTAAACCTAACTAACCTAAGGACATCACACACATCCATGCCCGAGGCAGGATTCGAACCTGCGACCGTAGCAGCAGCGCGATTCCGGACTGAAGCGCCTAGAACCGCTCGGCCACCGCGGCTGGCTCCTTCCGCTACCAATCCTACTAATACTTATAGTAAACTTATAATTACTACCATAGTATTGACGGAGTGCAGCTCTATCAAGAGCCCATATTTCATAATGAGTGAAGCAACGTATGGTTTCCACGCAATACACACATCAAACAATGGACGCAACGCTAAAAATAAGAGAAACTTGCTCTAATGCAGAGGGATACCGATGTTATTGCTTCCAGAGTGCCATCCGTGAATAAAATAGAAAAGGAGACACTGAGTCTGCTAAAATATGTGCATTTATCCTCCCTCATATATTGCATTGCGTCTTGCGGAAGGTAGATGTAGATATTAATAATTGTTGTGGGTAGTGTCAGCCCCAGTACAAGATTTTTTTGGCCCCTGTCGTCCGCCTGGGATCGGATCCACTTACACTGCACTCTGAGGCTCATCAGGAAGAAAATCCACGTCAATATTTGATCCAGACTCATCAGATGCCGACTGGGTTGTGCGATCGCGACACCGTTGCTTATATTCACATCAGTTTGGTTTTGAAGTAGGCCTGGTGTTATATATGTTAATCTCTTTGGAATTTTGTGTTTTGTCGCGGATTAGCAATTCAGAGCACAGTGTTGCCGTGCGCCGTGCACAGAGTGCCTGCAACAGCAAAACTGCAGCGTGTGGAGCCATGGTGAGGCGTGGAGCGGTGTGCTGTCACTGGAATGACCCAGGAATGTCAACTTGCAGCCAGTGTCGGGATGCCATAGACGCTGGCGGACAAGTCTTCGTGTTCAGCTCAAGCTCTCACATGTATGTCCCCCGAGCTTATTTATGTTCCAGCGCAGCTGGCGTACGGGACTGGCTGGTCATAACGGCCCTGTGTGGATGGTGGATGCGGCAGTTGCTGTCATAGGCTGGAGCAGTCTCGGGGGAGCGAGGGCAGTACCTAGGCGGCCAGCTAGAAGGCAACTTTCAGGGAGAGCAGCCGGCTGGGAACAACGATGCAGGTATTCGTGGAGCAAAGCAGTGGGGCACTCTGGTGGACTTGCAGTCGGGTCTGGCGGTGGTTGGCTGTGAACACTGTAGTGGGACGTGAAATTGAAGCGTCACCCATCCACCAGTATCAAGCCAGTGCAGGTGAATATAAGTTTAATTTAGTGTTTTGTTTATGTATTTTGTAATATTTGTAATTGTTGTGAATTATCTGAAGTTTTGTATTTATTTATATGTTTCATGTACGGAGAGGGCGGCGCAACGAACGGAGACAGCATCTTCGCTGCCGGGACCAGAGAGAAAATTGCTGGCCGCTATACGTCGCGGGTCGACAGCCAAAGAGCAACAGAAGATCCTGAAACCGAGTTGTGCGTCGTGCTTCTAAAAACTGAAAAAAATAAGAATTTGTAATGTTTCTACAACAATGACGTCATAGAAAGTTTAGTCATGTTGTAAATGTTCAGTCCTATCTTGTCAAGGCTCAGGTTCACGTCTATATGTAGCATACAGGAAGATAATAAACTAGTGTATACTACAAAAGTTTAAATACGTGTTCCGAGAATGTATTTATGAAGAATTATTGATTTATTTGACAGGAATATTAATTTTGACAACATTCATCGCGAGTTTGAGTCTTAAAAGTTTATTCAATGTGGTTTTAATATTTATTAAAGCCGATTCTTGCGTTAATATAATGTTTGAGAAAAAACAAATGACATCTAAATTGAAATAAGTTTGCGCAAACCAATTGGACTGAGTGACGTAATTCTGCGCATACGACTCAAATGATGATGTTTTAATTACAGTTTCGTTCAAGAACCATTTAGAGACAATTTAAAAAGGAGTTTAAATAATTCTGAAGTGTTTTGTAACTGACGTTGGTGACGAAGTCTGCACATGGTCACATGTCAAAAGAAAATCATTTATACAAAACTTACGTCGTTACACTACAATACGGGGCGTCGTTCCTCTCAGTGCACAGTGCACAGTGCACAGTGCTTGGCTCTGTGGTTGCAGGGAACCCAGCACGGACAGGAATCTTGAGCTGTCAGCTGCGGTGTGTTTTCGATTACGACAATTAAAGGATGTTTGTTGGTTGTGATTAATGTAGTATTGCTGTGCAGACGACTGTCTTTGGGTTGGCCGAATTAAGTTGCCAAGAGATCACGGTTTTCAGCTAGGGGGAAACTTTATTTTATTATCGTTGTGTTCAGTGAAATTTTAATCTGTCCTCGTAGCTGACATTCACTGTTTTATTGTTCTCATATTGTCCATCAGGGGGTAACTTGGAGTAGTGTGTTCTTTTGCTTATATTCGCTTTCTTGTTAACTGCTTACTTAATGTTTGTCAGGGCGACGACTTTTGGTTGGACATATTTTAGGATTTTGTATTCTGGACTAAGAGTGATTATTGTGTGTTTTCTTGTTCTCCTTTTACGCTGTTTTTTACATAATATTTCTAACCGCCATTATTATTAAGTTTGAAGGGGTAAATTATTTTGTTGTATGTACTGTGTGGTAGATATTGAGTTTCGCATTTCAGTAAATCGGACGCGCTCAGAGTCGTTGACATTGTTTTGTAAATACACTCCTGGAAATTGAAATAAGAACACCGTGAATTCATTGTCCCAGGAAGGGGAAACTTTATTGACACATTCCTGGGGTCAGATACATCACATGATCACACTGACAGAACCACAGGCACATAGACACAGGCAACAGAGCGAGCACAATGTCGGCACTAGTACAGTGTATATCCACCTTTCGCAGCAATGCAGGCTGCTATTCTCCCATGGAGACGATCGTAGAAATTCTGGATGTAGACCTGTGGAACGGCTTGCCATGCCATTTCCACCTGGCGCCTCAGTTGGACCAGCGTTCGTGCTGGACGTGCAGAACGCGTGAGACGACGCTTCATCCAGTCCCAAACATGCTCAATGGGGGACAGATCTGGAGATCTTGCTGGCCAGGGTAGTTGACTTACACCTTCTAGAGCACGTTGGGTGGCACGGGATACATGCGGACGTGCATTGTCCTGTTGGAACAGCAAGTTCCCTTGCCGGTCTAGGAATGGTAGAACGATGGGTTCGATGACGGTTTGGTTGTACCGTGCACTATTCAATGTCCCCTCGACGATCACCAGAGGTGTATGGCCAGTGTAGGAGATCGCTCCCCACACCATAATGCCGGGTGTTGGCCCTGTGTGCCTTGGTCGTATGCAGTCCTGATTGTGGCGCTCACCTGCACGGCGCCAAACAAGCATACGAGCATCATTGGCACCAAGGCAGAAGCGACTGTCATCGCTGAAGACGACACGTCTCCATTCGTCCCTCCATTCAGGCCTGTTGTGACACCACTGGAGGCGGGCTGCACGATGTTGGGGCGTGAGCGGAAGACGGCCTAACGGTGTGCGGGACCGTAGCCCAGCTTCATGGAGACGGTTGCGAATGGTCCTCGCCGATACCCCAGGAGCAACAGTGTCCCTAATTTGCTGGGAAGTGGCGGTGCGGTCCCCTACGGCACTGCGTAGGATCCTACGGTCTTGGCGTGCATCCGTGCGTCGCTGCGGTCCGGTCCCAGGTCGACGGGCACGTGCACCTTCCGCCGACCACTGGCGACAACATCGATGTACTGTGGAGACCTCACGCCCCACGTGTTGAGCAATTCGGCGGTACGTCCACCCGGCCTCCCGCATGCCCACTATACGCCCTCACTCAAAGTCCGTCAACTGCACATACGGTTCACGTCCACGCTGTCGCGGCATGCTACCAGTGTTAAAGACTGCGATGGAGCTCCGTATGCCACGACAAACTGGCTGACACTGACGGCGGCGGTGCACAAATGCTGCGCAGCTAGCGCCATTCGACGGCCAACACCGCGGTTCCTGGTGTGTCCGCTGTGCCCTGCGTGTGATCATTGCTTTTACAGCCCTCTCGCAGTGTCCGGAGCAAGTATGGTTGGTCTGACACACCGGTGTCAATGTGTTCTTTTTTCCATTTTCAGGAGTGTATATTGAAGTATTGTTAAGGATTTATGGCCACGCAACCAGCAGCATCTTTCCAGCCTACCATTTCCAACGTATAGCGTGTTACCTTTTTATGGTTCACTCGTAATGAATAATTGATCTCTGAGATACAACCCTGTTTAAAGACACGGATCAAATCCCTTGAATATAAAATCACAGTGTGTGCATTTCGCAACACCATGCATGTCGGAGTGGTATTGGTATTTCAATTTAAAAGTAATTCAGCGATCAGGCCCAGAGCACCATGCGATGAGGCCAGCTTGTCGTGTCATTCCCTGCGTTAAGGTGTCATTCGCATGCGGTATGGAGGGCCATGGGGTCAGTACACCTCTCTCTCTCTCTCTCTCTCTCGGCCACAATCATCTTTCCAGACCTTGGAACCACTGCTTCTCCTTCAAGCAGCTCCCGAACTGATCTCATGAGATTGAGTGCACCCGTTTTCAGTGCTCTCACCGAGCATAAATCGCTGACAGTGCAAGTAACTGAACCCAGGTTCCCCGTATGGCCATCATACGCTGGCCAGTCAGGTACGGACTTGAACTTTCCTGTTTCACCTGAGACCAAATGATGACTCTGTATTTAGTTTTCGGTATGTTACTGAATTTAAAAGTTATGTCAATGACTGTCACGATTATTTCCCCACGGCCGACATCAATTTTAGAGACGCTTCTTCGTCATAAAGGTCATTCCGTATTCTGTACGGAAACCTCTGTTTTCGATATTTGTGGGGATGGGGACACGATATCAGATCTCAATATGCACGCGGACGTCATTGTTCTTCTAGTGGAAAGTGAAGCACAGGCAGATCTATTGAACAGAATGGACAGCATACTCAACGCAGAATAGTGGATAAGAACAAAGAAAGCAAAAAAAGGACATGAAAAATACTAGAAAGGAAAAGATGGTCTTGCAAAAGATCACAATTATGATGGCGGATCAAGAAAGTATGTTTAATTGATGATTCAGTTTGGTATGTTTGCTTTTGCAGCAAGTAACAATTATATACGGCTGCATGGAAGCTATACGTTCTCTAGATTCTTAGAAATCTGATATTTAAGATACTCTATGATGTTATGTGCTTTGAAAGACAGAATGCTTACTGTGGGTACTGCCTAGTAGGTACCGACGTCTTGAGGAACAGAAATAATCCCTTGGCCACAGAACCTACGATTCGCCCTGGAAAGAGTTGAATATAGAGTGAGAGTATTTGTTCTCTCTGTAAGCAGAAAAACGCAGCAAAGAAGGTATCTGAAACAGCCATCAAATGTAGTTTTGGAGGTCACAATACACATACACATTGGATATTCTAGACAGCAGTTCAATCTCCTCCGACACCACAGAAAATACAAGCGTTGACGTTCACTTGCTAGCAAACCAGTGGGTCCTAGAAATGAAATGACTAATGTTGTTCATCAGAACAATATTTCAGTATTTCATAATACCGTTAGTACCTTTTAAGACAAAAGTGAAAGTGAAGTCCCCACAGGCAACGCTAAACAAGGATTCCGATCATATGTCTGGCTAAGTTAGTACATAGATTTATTTCGTGACAGAGCGGTTTCAATCAATGTGCTGTATAGTGTACCAACAGGCACGCAGTCGCAAGTGTCAGAAATGGCAAGATAATTAGCACATCCATACTGTAAAACTCGTTTCTTTAACTGACTAACTAGGGAATTCAACAAAGGTTATCGAACGAGAATTATAAATGAATATCTGGGGCTTAGTTTCGAAATATTAATTCTTCCTTTCTTCATTCGAGCTAGAACTAAAGAAAGAATCATAATGAATAGAATCAGGAAAACGGGAGTAAAAATAAAAACTAAATTTGGGAAAAATGTGAATTGCGTTAAAGTGGATCTAGAGGAGAATTAAACACAGAAGGGTTACGAAGTCTTAGGCTATACGAGTAAGCAGGACACGCCACTGTATCGTTACTAGTAGTAGAGATCTTACTGATTGCATGTGTATGTAGAGCAATGGGATATTTGTACAGGACCCCCACTACCTGTATCTTGCTGAATTTATAGTGCTCTCTTTGATCAAGACTTCATCATTTATTTAGTTTTCTTGAGCGTCACCGATGACAGGACACATTTATTTAAATAGAAACAGGACCGTGTATAACAAATGCCGACGAAAAAGCAAAAACAATAAAAAATATGCATGCAGCTTACCAAAGCAGATGTTTGAGGGAAAATATAGCGTAACGGGATCACCAGAGTCAACGCTTTTGTGGTAGAAGTCTTTACGGAGCGAGAACTCAGTTCAGTGTCACTTAGTGCTCGCGCTGTCAACACCTGTAACACCACGTGTAATTACAGGATTCGACACTAGGCTTAAAGTGACTGCTGCAATACTAAGAAACTCCGATCAGTGTGTGGGACTACGTAGTGTGACTCAGACGGCTGTGGTGGATAACGCAACGCTACGGATGCTACTCTAATGTCTCTCAACTTCTTGGACATGTATTGCGTAAAACTTCTGTAGACGCTGCTCTGTAATTTTGTGTCTGAGAGCGACAGCAAAAGTTGATCCAGATATGTAGTGGCAGCTCTCCAGAATCTCTGGGCGGTCAGTGACAGCATCGGGAAATCCGCTCACCCAGCTTGCTTCCACATTCCTCTGAGCTGAGTCTCGTCGGCTCACACGAGCGAACGCCACTACTTTCGATCGTCTCCTCGATAAGAAGGTTTAATACTTATTCCTGGTCTTTGTTTTGAGGAGGATTCTGAAATCTTCTATTGCAATCTGCAATACATCAATTCATATCTGCAGATATTTTCTCCATACGCGAAACTGTGTGAGGAATAAAGTTAATGCTTCATTCTACGTTAGGCAGAAGTTAAGGGAAAGGAAACTCAAATGATTCAAATTGCTGTGAGCACTATGGAACTTTACATCTGAGGTCATCAGTCTCCTAGAACTTAGAACTACTTAAACCTAACTAACCTAAGGACATCACACACATCCATGCCATAGGGAGGATTCGAACCTGCGACCGTAGCGGTCGCGCGGGTCCATACTGAAGTGCCTAGAACCGCTAGGCCATACCGGTCGGCGGAAAGGAAACTAAAGCTCACTTTCGTTTTTGTGTCTCATTTAAACTTAACCTCTAATGAAAACGACAGCGGTGCTTATGGCCATGAATAGCAGAACTCTTATCAATAAAAGCAGCAGGGATGTGAATTATGTATCTATTGGGGTTGCAATTCAGCCACTTCTTTCCAGTCATGGCTTTGGAGGCCCTGATTAAAATGTCAGTCCAGCCATGCATATTTAAGTTTCCAGCATGCTCCCCAAATCAATCAAGGCGAAAAGCGGGAGGTATGGACGTATATTTTGAAAATAAATTTTATTTCCTTGTCTTTTTCTATCTGGTTCCGTAAGAATAGGGTCGGCTACCTAGGTGGGAGTACCGTCCAGCATCGATAGCACAAGCAGTTTGCGTGAGTGCACAACCTTTAGTTTTGTTCAGCGTCTGTTTTTCATGAGCTTCTGTCACGAAGTGAACATTATCTGTGTTTATTATACCACTCTCTTGCGTTTATTTACATTTAGAGGTTGTGTATTTATTTCCCGCAGTAGCTTTCGCGTGAGCTGAGTTACTAGCGGTAAGTAACTGTTGACACAGCAGGTTTTCAGTAATGAAATTTATTTCTGTTTTAAGAGCTTGCGGATCTTGCGATTGCAGTGTTTATTGAGACCTCTGCAGAGCTGATTTTAGTGTTTGTCAATTTTTCTCGTTATATTTCATGTATATCCCAACCTCAGTAGCTCTAAGGTTATTTTCACTCCTCCACGGCTCTGTTTGTTCTTTCTCAATTGGGCCTGACGGCTATTTTTGTATTTTTGAGAATTTATATAGTGTTCTAAGCAATACAATACGTATCGGGACTTTGTTTGTTGTGTGTGGACACAAGGAAAATTGGTCTCTGTCCGTAAACAGATGGAAGATGTGTTCACCGTGGTCGACAGGCTTCAGGCTTCAGGTCAAAGCTGCAACAACGCAGGGACACAAGTGACGAACATTGCGACGTGTCTGGTGCCGTTGAAACCCCCTCGTAACCCCGTTGTCGGCTGCGTCTTATAATATGCAATATCCGATCGGTCCGTCTTCTCTCGAGAGTACTACACTCCTGGAAATTGAAATAAGAACACCGTGAATTCATTGTCCCAGGAAGGGGAAACTTTATTGACACATTCCTGGGGTCAGATACATCACATGATCACACTGACAGAACCACAGGCACATAGACACAGGCAACAGAGCATGCACAATGTCGGCACTAGTACAGTGTATATCCACCTTTTGGAGCAATGCAGGCTGCTATTCTCCCATGGAGACGATCGTAGAGATGCTGGATGTAGTCCTGTGGAACGGCTTGCCATGCCATTTCCACCTGGCGCCTCAGTTGGACCAGCGTTCGTGCTGGACGTGCAGACCGCGTGAGACGACGCTTCCTCCAGTCCCAAACATGCTCAATGGGGGACAGATCCGGAGATCTTGCTGGCCAAGGTAGTTGACTTACACCTTCTAGAGCACGTTGGGTGGCACAGGATACATGCGGACGTGCATTGTCCTGTTGGAACAGCAAGTTCCCTTGCCGGTCTAGGAATGGTAGAACGATGGGTTCTATGACGGTTTGGATGTACCGTGCACTATTCAGTGTCCCCTCGACGATCACCAGAGGTGTACGGCCAGTGTAGGAGATCGCTCCCCACACCATGATGCCGGGTGTTGGCCCTGTGTGCCTCGGTCGTATGCAGTCCTGATTGTGGCGCTCACCTGCACGGCGCCAAACACGCATACGACCATCATTGGCACCAAGGCAGAAGCGACTCTCATCGCTGAAGACGACACGTCTCCATTCGTCCCTCCATTCACGCCTGTCGCGACACCACTGGAGGCGGGCTGCACGATGTTGGGGCGTGAGCGGAAGACGGCCTAACGGTGTGCGGGACCGTAGCCCAGCTTCATGGGGACGGTTGCAAATGCTCCTCGCCGATACCCCAGGAGCAACAGTGTCCCTAATTTGCTGGGAAGTGGCGGTGCGGTCCCCTACGGCACTGCGTAGGATCCTACGGTCTTGGCGTGCATCCGTGCGTCGCTGGGGTCCGGTCCCAGGTCGACGGGCACGTGCACCTTCCGCCGACCACTGGCGACAACATCGATGTACTGTGGAGACCTCACGCCCCACGTGTTGAGCAATTCGGCGGTACGTCCACCCGGCCTCCCGCATGCCCATTATACGCCCTCGCTCAAAGTCCGTCAACTGCACATACGGTTCACGTCCACGCTGTCGCGGCATGCTACCAGTGTTAAAGACTGCGATGGAGCTCCGTATGCCACGGCAAACTGGCTGACACTGACGGCGGCGGTGCACAAATGCTGCGCAGCTAGCGCCATTGAGCGGCCAACACCGCGGTTCCTGGTGTGTCCGCTGTGCCGTGCGTGTGATCATTGCTTGTACAGCCCTCTCGCAGTGTCCGGAGCAAGTATGGTGGGTCTGACACACCGGTGTCAATGTGTTCTTTTTTCCATTTTCAGGAGTGTAGCTTCGCGTGTTTCTGGGCGGAAGAGGCAAGTGTAAACAGCTCGCACCGCTGACTCATTACGCCTTCGCGTCGTGCGTGGTGGTACCCAAAGTTGATAATACTTCCGAGTGAGCAAGGACCGCCTCACCATGGCCGGAATTCCTGTCCGGTTCGGCCAAATGCGTAGGACGGGTATCGTAGCCATTAGAAGCTCCACGGTTAGTCGGGTTGTGGCGCTCCTCAGAAAGCAAAGAAGACGGGAAAGAAAGCGAGTTTACGCTCGGCAGGTTTACTGGGGTCTGATTCTATCGGCGGCTATTGAGTGCACTGCGATTATCCGGCTGTAAATATATACTACTGGCCGTTAAAATTGCTACACCACGAAGATGACGTGCTACAGACGCGAAATTTAACCGACAGGAAAAAGATGCTGAGATGTGCAAATGATTAGCTTTTCAGAGTATTCACACAAGGTTGGCGCCGGTGGCGACACCTACAACGTGCTGACATGAGGAAAGTTTCCAACCGATTTCTCATACACAAACAGCAGTTGACCGGCGTTGCCTGGTGAAACGTTGTTGTGATGCCTCGTGTGAGGAGGAGAAATGCGTACCGTCGCAAAAAAATGGTTCGAATGGTTCTGAGCACTATGGGACTTAACTGCTGTGGTCATCAGTCCCCTAGAACTTACAACTACTTAAACCTAACCAACCTAAGGACATCACACAACACCCAGCCATCATGAGGCCCGCTGGGAATCGAACCCGGGAACCCGGGCGCGGGAAGCGAGAACGCTACCACACGACCACGAGATGCGTACCGTCGCGTTTCCGACTTTGATAAAGATTTGATTGTAGCCTATCGCGATTGTGGTTTATCGTATCGCGACATTGCTGTTCGCGTTGGTCGAGATCCAATGACTGTTAGCAGAATATGGAATCGGTGGGTTCAGGAGGGTAATACGAACGCCGTGCATCATCCCAACGGCCTCGTATCCCTAGCAGTCGAGATGACAGATCGTGCAGCCACGTCTCGATCACCGAGTCAACAGATGGGGACGTTTGCAGGGCAACAACCATCTGCGCGAACAGTTCGACGACGTTTGCAGTAGCATGGATCTATCAGCTCGGAGAACATGGCTGCGGTTACCCTTGACGCTGCATCACAGGCAGGAGCGCCTGCGATGGTGTAGTCAACGACGAACCTGGGTGCACGAATGGCAAAACGTCACTTTTTCGGATGAATCCAGGTTCTGTTTACAGCATCATGATGGTCGCATCCGTGTTTGGCGACATCGCGGTGAACGCACATTGGAAGTGTGTATTCGTCATACCCATACTGCCGTATCACCCGGCGTAATGGTATGGGTTGCCATTGGTTACACGTGTCGGTCACCTCTTGTTCGCATTGACATCACTTTGAACAGTGGACGTTACATTTTAGATGTGTTACGACCCGTCGCTCTACGCTTCATTCGACCCCTGCGAAACCCTACATTTAAGCAGGATAATGCATGACCGCATGTTGTATATAGAAAATGTTCGACTGCTGCCCAGGCCAGCACATTCTCCAGATCTCTCACCAATTGAAAACGTCTGGTCAATGGTGTCCGAGCAACTGACTCGTCACAATACGCCAGTCACTACTCTTGATTAACTGTGGTTTCGTGTTGAAGCTGCATGGGCACATGTACCTGTGCACGCCATCCAAGCTCTGTTTGACTCAATGGTCAGGCGTATCAAGGCCGTTATTACGGCCAGAGGTGGTTGTTCTGGGTACTCTCAGGATCTATGAACCCAAATTGCGTGAAAATGTAATGACATGTCAGTTCTAGTGTAATATATTTGTTATAATCTGCATTTCTTCTTGGTGTAGCAATTTGAATGGCCAGTAGTGTGAAAAGTAACGATTTTCGGATTTTGTCCTTTATTTGTACTGTGAAACCTTACTTCTTGCCTAATTTCATCACTGTAGGTCAACGTGAAGTATCCTACACGTTATGATGAGTGAGTTTGCAAGTATCAAAATATCTGACATACATAGACGTACCTTTTGACTGCATTGACCTAAAAAATTATATTTATCACACCGCCAAGGGCCTGTAGACCTTAGTACGTGACATTAATTTCAACCTGGTAAGTCAGTCCGTTCCTCAGAAAATGGGGACTTACGAGACGCACGAAGAAGGGAGTGAGATAATAAATGAAAAAAAATCTTTTTTCTTGCGACATAATTACAGTTTTCCAGTTTTGGGATTTTTTCCTTTGATTGCACTGTATTAGTTTCCTTTTTGCCGAATGTCATGATTGTAGGCCATCTTTTTATCTCACCGACTAAGAAGCTAACTTTAATTATACCGCCAAGGGACCATGGACCTCAGAATGTGACCAAAACTTCAGCTTTATATGTCTAACAGTTCCTGAAAAAGGGTTTTTAACAGTGGGACAGACACATAGCCATTCTATAAGGGTTCCGTTTTTACGGATTGAGGCATGGAGCCCCAAAAATTAACCGGAGCTTTTTGGCTTACATGAAGTACGACGTAAAAGGCAAAAACTGCCTTCAACTGGATGCAGTAAATCTCTTCTATTACTGTGGTGAAACAAATGGAAATCCGGATGGAGGCGTGATTTTAGTAAACAAAATCATAGAAGACAAGATCCCTCCCCATGAAACGTGGACCTTGCCGTTGGTGGGGAGGCTTGCGTGCCTTAGCGATACACATAACAGTACCGCAGGAGCAACGATAACGGAGCGGTGTCTCTTGAGAGACCAGACAAACGTGTGGTTCCCTAACAGGTGCAGCACCCTTTCAGCAGTTGCAGAGGCAATAGTCTGGATGATTCATCTGGCTTTGTAACATCAACAAAAACGGTCTTACTGCTGGTGCTGTGAACGGCTGAAAGCAAGGGGAAACTACAGCGGTAACGTTTCCTGAGGTATGCAGGTCTACTGTATGGTTAAACGATGATGGCATCCTCTTGGATACAATATTCCGCAGGTAAAATAGTTTCCCATTCGGATCTCCAAGCGGGGACTACTCAGGAGGACGTCGTTATCAGGGGAAACAAAACTGGCGTTCCACGGGTCGGAAAGCGGAATGTCAGATCCCTTAATCCGGCAGATAGGTTAGAAAATTAAAAAGGAAAATGGTAAGGTTAAAGTTAAACATATTGGAAATTAGCGAAATTCGGTTGCACAAGAAACAGGACTTCTGGTCAGGTGAATACAGAGCTATAAACACAATATCAAACAGGGGTGATGCAGGAGCAGGTTTAATAATGAATAAACAAACAGGAACGCGGATAAGCTACTGTGAACAGCATAGCCAAGACAGGCACGAAACGCACACCCCCCACAGTAGTGCCAGTTCATATGCCGACGGATGAAGAGGAGACTGAGGAAGTGTATGACGAGGTAAAAGAAACTATTCAGATAGTTGAGGGAGACGAAAATTTAATAAACATGGGGGACTGGAATTCGACAGTAAGAAAAGTAAAGTAGTAGGTGAATATAGATGGGGGGAAACGAATGAAAGAGGGAAAGAGGAAACTTCATGGTAGGATTTTAACAAAGCCTAATTTAATCGTAGGTAACACTGGGTTTAAGAATCATGAAAGAAGGTTGTATACGTGGAGGAGACCTAGCGACACCGGAAGCTTTCAGATTGATTATACAATGGTAAGACAGATTTTGGAACCAAATTTTAAATTGTAAGATATTTCCAGGGGCAGATGTGGACTCTGACCACAATTTATTGGTTAAGAACTGCTGATTAAAACTGTAGAAAATGCAAAAATGCAGGAATTTGAGGACATGGGATTTGGATAAACTGAAAGAACCAGTCTTTGTAGAGAGTTTATGAGCTAGCATTCGGGAACGATTGACAAGAACAGGGGGATGGAATACAGCAGAAGAAGAATGGGTAGCTATGAAAAAGTGAAGGCAGTAGAGGATTAAGTGGGTAAAAAGGCGAGGGCTGGTAAAAATCCTTCTGTAAGACAAGAGATGTTGAATTAAATCGACGAAAGGAGAAAATATAAAGATGCAGTAACTGAAACAGGCGAAAAGGAATACAAACGTCTAAAAAGTGAGATCGACAGGAAGTGAAAAATGGCTAAGCAGGAGTGGCTAGAGAACAAAGGTAAGGATGTAGAAGCATATATCATTAGGGATAAAATAGATGCTGCCTACAGGAAAATTAAAGAGACCAGAGAACCACCTGTATGAATATCAAAAGCTCAGATGGCGTATATAGAGAGTCTATACAAGGGAGATGTACTTGAGGGCAGTATTATGGAAATGGAATAGGAAGTAGATGAGAATGAGAAGGGAGATATGATAGTGCGTGAAGAATTTGATAAAACACTGAAAGACTTAAGTCGAAACAAGGATCCGGGAGTAGGCAACATTCCGTTAGAGTTTATGCTGTCCCTGGGAGAGCCATCCATGACAAAACTCTTCCATTTTGTGAGCAAAATTTATGAAACAGGCGAATTACCCTCAAACTTCAAGAAGAATGTAATAATTCTAATTCCAATGAAAGTGGGTGTGAAAATTACCGAACTATCAGTTTAATAAGTCACGGATGCAAAACACTAACACGAATCCGTCACAGAAGAATGGAAAAGCTGGTAGAAGCGGATCTCGGGGAAGATCAGTTTGGATTTCGGAGAAGTGTAGGAATACTCGAGGCAGTACTGAACTTACGACTTCTCACAAAAGACAGGTTAAGGAAAGGGAAACTTACGTTTATAGCATTTGTAAACTTAGAGAAAGCTTTTGACAATGTTGCCTGGAATACTCTCTTTCAAATTCTAAAAGTGGCAAGGTAAAATACAAGGAGCTAAACGTTATTTACAATTTGTATAGAAACTAGATGGCAATTATAAGAGTCGAGGGGCATGAAAGGTAAGCAGTGCCTAGGAAGGGAATATGTCTCCGCTATATCCTTTCTTTCGGGAGTGCTAGTTCTGCAACGTTCGCAGGAAAGCTTCTGTAAAGTTTGGAAGGTAGGAGACGAGATACTGGCAGAAGTAAAGCTGTGAGTACCGGGCGTGAGTCGTGCTTCGGTAGCTAAGATGGTAGAGCACTTGCCCGCGAAAGGCAAAGTTCCCGAGTTCGAGTCTCGGTGGGGCACACAGTTTTAATCTGCCAGGAAGTTTCATATCAGTGCACACTCCGCTGCAGAGTGAAAATCTCATTCTGAAAAACTTTGAGGTATTCCAATAACATTGCAATTCTGTCAGAGACAGCAAAGCACTTGGAAAAACAATAGAACAGAATGGACGGTGTTTTGAAAGGAGGATGTAAGATGAATATCAACAATAGCAAAATGAGGATACGGAATGTAGTCGAATTAAATCAGGTGATACTGAGGGTATTACATTAGGAATGAGCCAATTAATGTACTAGATGAGTTTTGCTACTTGGACAGCAAAATAACTGATGATGGTCAAAGTAGAGAGGATACAAATTGAAGACTGACGATGGCAAGAAAAGCGTTTCTGAAGAAGAGAATTTTGTTAACATGAAGTATAGATTTAAGTGTCAGGAAGTCGTTCTGACAGCATTTGTATGTAGTGCAGCCATATATGGCAATGAAACATGGATGATTAACAGTTTAGACAAGAAGAAAGTAGAAACTTTTGAATTGTGGTGCTACAGAAGAATACTGAAGGTTAAATCGGTAGATCACGTAACTAATGAAGAGGTACTGAATAGAATTGGGGAGAAGACTAGAAGGAGGGATCGGTTGGTAGGTCACATTCTGAGGCGTCAAGGGATCACCATTCTAGTACTGGTGGGAAGCGTGGGGAGTAAAAACCGTAAAGGGAGACCAAGAAATGAATACAGTAGCCAGATTCAAAAGGCTGTACGTTGCAGTAATTACTCGCAGATGAAGAGGATTGTACAGGATAGTATAGTATGGAAAGCTGCTTTGGACTGAAGACAACCACAACAACAACAACAACAGCAGCAACAACAACAGTAGATAAGATGAAGAATCTTGAAGCATAATTTTAAGTTTGGTCCTAATAATATCAGAAAGTTATAGAATCCTCCTACTTAGTCACTAAGATGAAGAGACAGAAACCTTCTATGAGTACCTGAAAGAAACCTTTGAAGAAGGGAGAGATTGTTTTTAGAAATTCATATTTAGGTTGGAACAATGGCAGAGGTGAGAGATGGGCTCAATTTGCAGAATACCTAGAAACACCTGTTATGAATACGTTTTTCAGGAAGCATCGTAGTGGAAATGGACTTGTAGGGGTCCTAACTTTACAGTGAAAAATGAGATAAACATCAATCTTACCAACAACTCTCAAATGGTTAAACATGTCTCTGTGCTGAACAAGTTCAACACAAACACTGATAATCGTTTAATGTGAACAAGATTTGAAATGAATACAGAAGATGAAAGACTAAAATAAGTTAAAGGAAACAGAGAAATTTTAAATTTCAGAAATATCGAAAAATGGAAAGAGGAAAAAAGTAACAAAGATACTAATCACAACAGCTGAAGAAGTGGATGGTTCGTATAAACATCAAAACCAACCAGAGAAGCTGGCAAATAAATGTGTATATTTTATAGACAAGAGAAGAAAATTGAAAATAGAAACTGACAAAAGTAAGATAGAATATGCAGAACTGGGTAAGGATCTGAGGAAGAGCTTGAAAGAAGATATAAAGCGGTATGAAGAAGATACAATAAAAGGCAGCCTTGAAAATAAATCTAATTTAAAGGCGACAGAGCGGAAGCTTTTGATTGGAAAGAAGCAGCTAATAGCCGAATTACAGATAAGAAAGAAATACTAGAATATAATGGGAGTTCGTATAGGAACCTGTACCTTAATCCTAGACGAATTGGATGCTTCCGTCTCTCATATCCCAGAAATACTCCCATCAGAAGTAAAACGTGCTACAGACAAGATGAAAAATGGAACTGCTCCAGGTAGTGATGATCTCTCAGTCAATATTTTAAAGGTGCTACTTGAGGAGTCTTCAAAGTGTTAGTTAAAATATTTTGAAGTTGTTTACACGTAGGGACATTAACAAGAGACTAGAGTAAATCCATAATAATTCTAATACATAAGAAAGGTAGTACTAAAGAGATAAGGAAGTGTCGCTCTACCAGCCTTCTGCCTATTCTGTACAAAGTTTATTCCACATTTGGTGCACAACAAAAATTACGAGAGCTCAGTTTGGCGGTTTCTTAGTCAATATCACGACCTCACAAACTTGAGCCTTTTAACCACATAATATTGTCTACTGTAGTTATTTATTGCGTTTCATACTGTCCATTGCGTAAAGTATAATCTGCAACGTTAAAAACAAGTTTGTTGCACAACATTCTGTGGAAGTGGATCGTATATTTGCTTCCAGTGTCTGGTTATCTAAGAACAGACCTCCCGTGCGGATGATGGTTGTCTCCTGAAGAAGGCCTAGTAAGTCGAGAGCTAGTTAGAAGTAAACAAAAATCAGTAGAGCAAAAACAGTTTACATGTTATTCAACATTAAAACTCTTTTTTAAGATTTTTGACTACCAAACTGAGCACTACACTTGACCTTGCTCAATCCAATGAGCAAGCTGGATTCTTAACACTGCAATTGACGATATCCTCACTTCTACGCGAAACAATTAGTTGAAAAAATGTGAACCATGTACCTCTTTTCCTTGCCTTTATAAATTTTGAAAAGCCACATGTTTCAATCAGGCACCCAGCTGTGTTTGAGGCTCTAATAGAACAAGGAATAAGACAGGGCTGTATTAATGTCTTATGTGTCCGCCCCGATAGCTGATTCAACGCGTTCGGTCAGAGGGTTACGTACCCTCTGTAATAAAAAAACCTGAGTTAATCGATCATCAATTAAGTTAATCGGATGGCTTACGACGTCCGCCCCGAGCAGATACAACGAACAAAAGTGAAACAAATGAGACAAAAAATTAAAAAAGTAAGTGATCAGCGTGACGGACTGCCGTCCTACGGGCCCGGGTTCGATTCCCGGCTGGGTCGGGCATTTTCTCCGCTCAGGGACTGTGTGTTGTGTTATCATTTCATCCCCATCCGGCGCGCAGGTCTCCCAATGTGGCGTCAGATGTAATAAGGCCTGCACGAAGGCGGCAGGACCTGCCCCTTAAGGGGCTTCCCGGCCAATGACGCCAAACGCTCATTTCCAATGTCTTATGTAAAATATACAAAACATCCACAGCATTTGTAAGTCTTTTTAGGAGAAATGTCACAAATTTTCAGCCAACCGGTTGCAAATAAAATTTAAAATTCTTTAACTGGTTTTCAACGCTAACTAGAGGCGCCTTCTTCAGAATGTTATCTTAAATGTGGTTGAAAGGAAATTTGATCAAGATAACAGTTTCTTCTGAAGAAGGCACTCCTAGTTAGCGTCGAAAACTAGCGAAAGAATTTTAAATTCTATTTGCAACCGGTTGGCTGGAAATTTGTGACACTGTAATTAATTACGGTTGCCAATAACAGTCGTGTTCAAAACATTCATCTTTTTAGGAGGATAAGGGAGCGCCTCGCCTATCGCCTCCAGGCTGCCCTCGGATACAGACTCTGAGGTACACAACAGCCCCATGAGAGGCAAACAGGCAGGACCAGAAAATGATAGATTGTGCTGTTAAACAGCCTTCAAATTCTGAAGGTGGCAGGGGTGGAACACAGGGAGCGAAAGGCTATTAACAATTTATACAGAAACCAGATGGCGGTTATAAGAGTCGAGGGACATGAAAGGGAAGCAGAGGTTGGGAAGGGAGTGAGACAGGGTTGTAGCCTCTCCCCGATGTTATTCAATCTGTATATTGAGCAAGCAGTAAAGGAAACAAAAGAAAAATTCGGAGTAGGTATTAAAATACATGGTGAAGAACTAAAACCTTTGAGGTTCGCCGATGACATTGTAATTTTGTCAGAACAGCAAAGGACTTGGAAGAGCAGTTGAACGGAATGGATAGTGTCTTGAAAGGAGAATATAAGATGAACATCAACAAAAGCAAAATGAGGATCATGTAATATAGTCGAATTAAGTCGGGTGATGCTGAGGGAATTAAATTAGGAAATGAGACACATAAAGTGGTAAAGGAGTTTTGCTACTTGGGAGCAAAATAACTAATGATGGTCGAAGTAGAGAGGATATAAAATGTAGACTGGCAATGGCAAGGAAAGTGTTTCTGAAGAAGAGAAATTTGTTAACATCGAGTATAGATTTAAGTGCAAGGAAGTCGTTTCTGAAAGTATTTGTATGGAGTGTAGCCATGTATGGAAGTGAAACATGGACGATAACTAGTTTGGACAAGAAGAGAATAGAAGCTTTCAGAATGTGGTGCTACAGAAGAATGCTGATGATTAGATAGGTAGATCACATAACTAATGAGGAAGTATTGAATAGGATTGGGAAGAAGAGGAGTTTCTGGCACAACTTGACTACAAGAAGGGATCGGTTGGTAGGACACGTTCTGAGGCATTAAGGGATCATCAATTTAGTACTGGAGGGCAGCGTGGAGGGTAAAAATCGTAGAGGCAGACCAAGAGATGAATACACTAAACAGATACAGAAGGATGTAGGTTGCAGTAGGTACTGGGAGATGAAGAAGCTTGCACAGGATAGAGTAGCATGGAGAGTTGAATCAAACCAGTCTGTCGGCAGCTCGTGGTCGTGCGGTAGCGTTCTCACTTCCCACGCCCGGGTTCCCGGGTTCGATTCCCGGCGGGGTCAGGGATTTTTCTCTGCCTCGTGATGACTGGGTGTTGTGTGATGTCCTTAGGTTAGTTAGGTTTCAGTAGTTCTAAGTTCTAGGGGGCTGATGACCAGAGATGTTCCAAAGTGCTCAGAGCCATTTTTGAAACCAGTCTCAGGACTGAAGACCACAACAACAACAACAGCTTAGCGGATCATGGAGGAACAGTACTGGAAAGTGTAGGAGCAGTATCCGTTCTCCCTAACAGCGGACGTATTGAGACAGGCACACGCTTATTTGAATGACAGTAGTTTGAAAGGAACAGCAGAATTTTATAAGTGACAGAAAATTTGAATAAGTCGTATATTTCCAGGAAACGTGATTACAAAATTCGAAGCACTGGCTTCCTGAGTTGGCTGGTTCACCAGTTCCCATAGCCAAAGGAGGCTCAGATGTGCGGTGTGGACTCTCCGCCCCTCAGAACGTCCAGTGAGGCGGTGGCTCTCTGAGCCGGGCAGTGTGTCCGCGGTGTGTCCCAGTACTGCGGTGGGCCCGTGTTCTGCCCCGTGCGGGCCTCGTTAGCTCAGCTCAGTGGACCGACACAGGCGGAGACAGAGCAGCCAGGCGAGGTTATTTTTAACGCAGTCGTCACGGAGGGCTCTCTCAGCTGTGACCACACGCCGCCGCAGCTTCACAGCACCGGCACACACTTCGCACGTTTTCCAGTTAATTCGACGCTGCACTTTAGTCGGCCATTAAAAGTGTTTCCCGGGACCCAGACTCTCTAGGTGGGATGGCGGCGGCTATCGGTGGCCGCGTTGTGACTGTGTGACTGACAGTTACTGTACCAATGACTGCAGTCAGAACTAAGCTACTCGTGCGTCCAGTCGGCGAGGAGAAACTCATAGAAAAGTGACGTCCCTCTCGTTTACAATAAACAATTTAATGCCGAAGCATAGTTAGCTAGAACCACAGCAGGCTGTTTCACGGCCTCACTGAGGAAATTTGAGAAACAATGGAGTCTTCTGATTTAGACGCTATTATTAGTCTAAGCAAGATATGGCTCAGCCTTCCGCAGCCAACAAGGAAGTCTTCTTTTGATTCCTCAGAAAACTGAAAGTGCGAATTCGATGAGTTTGTGTACACTTGGAGCACTCTTTCCTTGAACATGACGGCGGCAGACCACACAAAAGCGCTGGATGTTTGCAGTAATCCGACGTCTTCGTTTCACTGCTTCCAAAACTTAAACAACTCCTTCGAGGACCAGTCAACAAAATTCTCGTGGGTTTGGGGCAGCACTGTCCACTACAAAATGCCGACGTTTCGGCGACTATTGCAAGACGCCTTCCTCAGGGTGTATTGCTAAACGCTGAATGAGCACTAGTTCGATTACTTATATACTATGGAGGAAAAGAAAATGTGCGTGAAATCTTATGGGACTTAACTGCTAAGGTCATCGGTCCCTAAGCTTACACATTACCTAACCTAAATTATCCTAAGGACAAACACATACATCCATGCCCGAGGGAGGAGTCGAACCTCCGCCTGGACCAGCCGCACAGTCCGTGGCTGCAGCGCCTCAGACCGCTCGGCTAATCCCGCACGGCACTATGGAGGAGTGCTGTCATTGGATATGAGGGTGAGGAAGAAGGGTGTTGGGTGTTCTTTTATTGGTGTTAGCATTGTGTGTTGTCATAGGCGTTTTCCACTGGAGTTTCTTTTAATGCTTGCCGTTGGTGGAAATCGGCGAATAGGGAACTGACCGGCGACTGCACCGTAGCTTTGTTTACTAACTGCCTAGGATTGACTAAGGCGCGTCAGCACTCTGTGTGCCCTCCGTCGCGCAAAGCAACAGGCGCGCAGTAGGCTACAGACGCGGGGGGTACACTGAGTGCTAACGCGCCCTAGTCTATACTAGGCACTTAGTAAACAAAGCTACGCTGCAGTCACCGCTCAGTTCCGTATTCGCCGATTTCCATCAATGCCAGCAATAAAGGAAATTCCAGTGGAAAACGCCTATTTCCGCTAATGACAACACACAATGCAAACACCGATAAAAGAACATCTAATACCCTTCTTCCTCACCATTATATTCAATGACTACACACCTGCATAATATATTTGTAATCAAACTAGTGCTCATTCAGCAGTTAGCAATACCCCCTGAGAAGGCGTCTTGCAATAGTCGCCCAAACCTAGAAGAATTTTACTGACTGTGACAACGTCCACGGAAGCCTACGTTTACATACGACTTCTTCGAGGACTTCACGTTGATAGTAATGAAGAAGTGCAAGCAAAGGTGAGATAGTGGCTCCGTTAGCAAAGTCAAACATTCTACAGTAACTGTATTAAAAAACTGGTCTCTCGTTGCGGGAAATACGTCCAACGCCAGGATAGCAATGTTGTGAGATAAATATGCAGACATGAAGAACACAGATCTAGAAAGTTACAAGTGTCTGATTTATTTAAAAAACTCTAAGAGTTGTCACATTAAAAATTCGGAGGCATTGCTGTTCATCACGCCCTTGTATGACGGTCTTCAGATCCTACTACTCTCATCACTTTAAGCCGTACTAAAATCACGTAATTATTTAACAGTTCACATAAGCACAATGCGTCATTTCTGGTGCACCAGTAGTTCAACATAGAAACCAAACTACATCATTTTTCACAGACACATAGCTTTGTGAATGATAGCAGTTAACTGCGATATCAAAAATGCAGGAAAGTTTCCGCTAGTAACCAGGGTTTGGTTATAATTAAACTTTCGCTACGTAAGAGGGCCCCCATGAGAACAGAGTGACCATAGAACAATGAAACTTCGTGAAATCATTTGTAGTGATATGTGAATAAGAAATAACTATAAACATATTTTAATTTCTACATGAAAGGGTAACATTTGTTAGTTGATAACAATGTTTACGTTCCAGGCTACAAACGTTGCTCAATGCGACGGCCAGCTCCGTCGACGACAGACTGTAACCGCACTACAGGTTGCCTTTGTGCTGCCCGACACATCTCAGGAGGGATGTTCGCTCCCTCCCTATGTTCATCTTCAACTTCCAATATGTGTTAGTGTCCCGTCGATAAACTCTGTCCTTCAGTTAACCCCACAGCCAGAAATCACACGGGTTCAATTCTGATGATCTTGGTGGCTACGCTTTGGCCATTGATTCGGTTTTCTCCAAATATGTTGTGTAGTAACCGAGTGACCACACGAGCTAAATGGTTCAAATGGCTCTGAGCACTATGCGACTTAACTTCTCAGGTCATCAGTCGCCTATAACTTAGAACTAATTAAACCTAACTAACCTAAGGACATCACACACATCCATGCCCGAGGCAAGATTCGAACCTGCGACCGTAGCGGTCACGTGGTTCCAAACTGAAGCGCCTAGAACCGCACGGCCACACCCCACACGAGCAAAGCGTCGATATTCTGAAAGAGCAGCAGCACGACTGCTGTTGTTTTGATAAAACAGATTTACGAGTAAAGCCCTGCTCACCGTGTCCAGACATGCGTTGACTGTCTATAACGGTAATGCAAACTGTTGTTTTTGTTACTCGTACACCACTATGTCCCCATACTATGTTGCCTACCGACATGTCATGACACTAACTCTATTAACACGCCAATCCTCCAGAGCACAGCCTGAGCACCAATCCTGTCAAGTTGGAGACCTATAAGGTAAATAGTTTTCCGTCTACACGGGTTCAAGTAGTGAAAGTTTAATTATAAGCACCCTATATACTACCTTCGGTGCTGCGAGTTTGCCGTAAGCGCCGCTTTATTTAATTATTTTGTTCAGAAATCTTCAAACGATAATTGTATTGCATGTTAACCGGGGGCCTAGAAGCGACGGAGAGGCTCCGTCCCCGCCGCAGCCGCAGTGGTACACAATCCCACGACGACTACCGCAGTCCACTTCACCCGTCAGCCGCCCCACACCGAACCACTCTTTCAGGGTTATGGTGCGGTTCGGGCCCCGGTGGAACCCCCCTCCCCCCCCCCCCCCCCTCCCCGCCAGGAAACGTCTCACACCAGACGAGTGTAACTCTTATGTTTGCGTGGTAGAGTAAATGCGGTGTATGCGTACGTGATTAACTTGTTTGCTCAGCAATCGCCGGCATAGTGTAGCTGAGGCGGAATAATGGGAACGAGCCCGCATTCGCCGAGGCAGAGGGAAAACCGCCTAAAATCCATTCACAGACTGGCCGGCTCACCGGACCTCGACAAGCCCACCAGGTGGATTCGTGTCGGAACCAGGCGCTCCTCCTTCCCAATCCGGAAAGCTGTGCGTTAGACTGTACGGCTAATCGGGTGGGCTATACGATAACTACTTACATAGTGAAACTTCCTGGCAGATTAAAACTGTGTGCCGCACCGAGACTCGAAATCGGGACCTTTGCCTTTCGCGGGCAAGTGCTCTACCAACTTTCAGGAGTGCTAGTTCTGCAAAGTTCGCAGGAGAGCTTCTGTTAAGTTTGGAAGGTAGGAGACGAGGTACTGACAGAAGTAAAGCTGTGAGGACGGGGCGTGAGTCGTGCTTGGGTAACTCAGTTGGTAGAGGAAGTTTCATATCAGCGCACACTCTGCTGCAGAGTGAAAATCTCATTCTGGCAACTTACGCAGTATTGAGGAAAACACATGAAAATTGTATTACGAACGGAACAGAGGAAAAGAAATCTTTTTTGTAAAGTTTTCTGGAAATTACACATCATAACAGTTACGCTCAACAGTTACCTCTACGTTCAGCAAATTTATCGCGCGAGTGCGTTTTATTGGTTATGACGAAGCAAAGACCACCGTGGTTATGCTACGTATTCGCGTCACGTTATCAGTGCATAAAGCAGTTATTGCCTTGGTGCAGTAGCAATAAACATGATCGGACGTGACGTTTGCAAATCGTGTAGTTGTGGCACTTTTTCGCTGGCGTAGAAATATTATGCGTCTGAAATGCAGGAGGAAGCGAGTAAAATGAAGCGTCCGTTGCACCACATTGTTACGCTGCACCGAAACGCTGTTATAAAACAGCTGGATGAAAATGCGCACTTACCGGCACTGAGTTACGTCATTCGGCGCTCGCAGATACAATTGGGATATATTTCCATTTTCTGCACAAAGCATTCTATTTTCGCGGTTAGATCGCGCTCTGTTGTATCACAGAAAATATATTCTGTCCTGCACGTGGCTACAATGATAGCCGTTTCGTATCATTTTCCTCCATCACCCGGGGTAAATGACATAGTAGTTCCTCATTCAACCTTCAACATACGGAAGCAAGAAAACTTTTCCTTTAATGATACCATATGTCAACAGTTTCTTTTCTCCTCGAAGAAAATATGTTAGTAACTGAGGTACTTTGTCGTTTATTTCCCATTTCTGTTAGCAGTCATTCTTGATCTTCGCCCGCCATCTTACACTCGCTAAGTTAACAAATGTATTTTCTAGAAATGGTATACGTTGCTAACATTAAACGTAACAGAAGAGAGTTCATGTAGAATTATCGGAAGCACACAAAGTAAGTATTCTTTTCTTTGAATAAAGAGAAGCTGAGATAGAATGTTTATCTTAAAATTCCACAATAATATTGGCCACAAAAATTACGACTGAAGTACCACTTAACGGTTAATTTTAATCTCTGAATCGGACCTCAAGCTATATTTTGCAGGTTCTTTAATTCATATAATGGAGAATATGGTAGACAACATAATAAAAACTCGTTTTGTATTCGCCTCGATAACTAAACTCACCTAATTCACACGCCATGAAAATTTAGTTGCAATTACTGTAAAAACTTTGATGCATATGTTAGTGAGCGGGTGGACCTAAATAAGAGCTCTGGAGTCGAAGTAAATTTACGTCGCCGAGCGGGGTAGCTGTGCGGTCTTAGCCGTCCTGTCACGATTCGCGTGCGCGGCTCTCCGCGTCGGAGGTTCGAGTCCTCCCTCGGGTATGGGTGTGTGCGTTGTCCTTGGCGTACGTTAGTTTAAGATAGATTAGGTAGTGTGTAAGCTTAGGGACCGAAGACCTCAGCAGTTTGGTCCCATAAGTTTTTACCACAAATTTCCAGATTTTAAGTTTACTTCACACGATTACTTATCAAACTACCTCAAGACACAACACATCGAACGAGGTGGCGCATTGGTTAGAACACTAGATTCGGTCCTTAATAGGGTGTGTGATAATCACGATTGGTGGTGCACACTATGTAATGGACTGGCAAGCTGGCCTCAAGGTTGGTAATGACTTCTTGTCATAGGGCGTTGGATTCCTCCACCAGCGCAGTTGACTGCTGCTTCATGGTCGCTGGTGCATGTGGACGTTCTGAAATACGTCTCCCCGATGTGCTCCATGGGGTTTAAGTCGGAGGAACGTTTAAGCTGTTCGACTTGCTGGATATCCTATCGTTCCAGGAGATCCTCCAGCTGCGTTGTTCGATGCGGTCGCGCATTGTCACTCTTAACAATGAGGTCAGGGCCGAATGCACCCCTGAAAAGACACACATGGGGAATGAGTACAGTGTCGCTATAACGCTTACCTGCAAGCGCACCGTGTTCAAAGAGCTGGATGTCAGTACGTCCATGCGTCATTATACCTCCCCACACCATAGCACCTGGACCACGAAAACCCCTCAAAGAAAACCCTTCGAAGATTTCTCAATGCTATTGGTGTAATGATGTACACTACTGGCCATTAAAACTGCTACACCAAGAAGAAATGGAGATGATAAACAGGTATTCATTGGACAAATATATTATACTAGAACTGACATGTCATTACATTTTCACACAATTTGGGTGCATAGATCCTGAGAAATCAGTACCCAGAACAACCACCTCTGCCCGTAATAACTGTCTTGACACGCCAGGGCATTGAGTCAAACAGAGCTTGGATGGCGTGTACAGGTGCAGCTGCCCATGTAGCTTCAACACCATACCACAGTTCAACAAGAGTAGTGATTGGCGTATTGTGAGGAGGCAGTTGCTAGGCCAGCACTGACCAAATGTTTTCAATTGGTGAGAGATCTGGAGAATGCGCTGGCCAGGGCAGCAGTCGAACATTTTCTGTATCCAGAAAGGCCCGTACAGGACCTGCAACATGCGGTCGTGCATTATCCTGCTGAAATGTAGGGTTTCGCAGAGATCGAATGAAGAGTAGAGTCACGGGTCGTAACACATCTGAATGTAACGTCCACTGTTCAAAGTATCGTCAATGCGAACAAGAGGTGACAGAGACGTGTAACCAATGGAACCCATACCATCGCGCCGGGTGATACGCCAGTATGGCGATGACGAATGCACGCTTCCAATGTGCGTTAACCCCGATGTTGCCAAACACGGATGCGACCATCATCATGCTGTAAACAGAACCTGGATTCGTCCGAAAAAATGACGTTTTGCCATTCGTGCACCCAGGTTCATCGTTGAGTACACCATCGCAGGCGCTTCTGTCTGTGATGCAGCGTCAAGGGTAACCGCAGCCATGGTCTCCGAGCTGATAGTCCATGCTGCTGCAAACGTCGTCGAACTGTTCGTGCAGATGGTTGTTGTCTTGCCAACGTCCCCATCTGTTGACTCAGTGATCGAGACGTGGCTGCACGATCCGTTACAGCCATGCGGATAAGATGCCTGTCATCTCGACTGCTAGTGATACGAGGCCGTTGGGATCCAGCACGACGTTACCGTTCCGTAAAACCTTCCTGAACCCACTGATTCCATATTCTGCTACTCGTATCAGCCATTGGATCTCGATCAACGCGTGCAGCAATGTCGCGATACGATAAACCGCAATCTCCATAGGCTACAATCCGGCCTTTATGAAAGTCGGAAACGTTATGGTACACGTTTCTCCTCCTTACACGAGGCATCACAATAACGTCTCACCAGGTAACGCCGGTCAATTGGTGTTTGTGTACGAGAAATCGGTTGGAAACTTTACTCATATGAGCACGTTGTAGGTGTCGCCATCGGCACCAACCTTGTGTGAATGCTCTGAATTGCTAATCATTTGCATATCACAGCATCTTCTTCCTGTCGGTTAAATTTCGCGTCTGCCGCACGTCATCTTCGTGGTGTAGCAGTTTTAATGGCCAGTAGTGTAGTTTCACAGGTGTGAATAAGCGAGGATTACTGTTCTCTCTCATGTGTGCTCTCTGAATCCGGTGGAGAAACATTATCTATATGAGACCTGAGTTTCTCCTAGCGTATACAACTTTCTAATAACTTCCGGGAATTCAGCCAGGTAACACTTTCAGCGACCGCCGATATTTCGGCGGGAGAACACCCCGCCATTTTCAAGGCAAGCAACGGACAGGCGACGTACATGCAAATTTAAAACTTCGGTTCTCGGACTGATGCAGTAAAAATAACACAAACACAAACACACACACACACACACACACACACACACACACACACACACACACACACACACACACACACACACACACACACAGGACACTAGTGCCACCAGAGATGACCAAAGTCAGAGCTATCGACAGTGAGACTACAATCACTCAGGTGAGGTAGCATTGACTATGTCCCTCTGTTTTGTGACAAGGGAGAGAACCGGATTCCAAACATAATTTAAACAGAAACATCGATCCCTGTTAACGCGGTTCCCCGCTAATTTAGTCTCAACAGCCTCCTTAATTTTAGTGAGTTTCGATGTGGTCTCTATCTTCACTCGTGTTCCTCTGTCTGAATCGTTGTGGTTAATTGAGGCTAGGTTTGGTGCTGAATTAATTAATCTCTTTCGGCATGTGTTGACATCCATTTACTTTTGATTTAATGACCAGTATTACGAGCAGACAGATGGAGTTGTGATGGGTAGTCCGTTGTCTCCTGTGATCGCAAATTCGTTTATGGAAGACTTCGAGGAACGTGCATTGGAATCGGCGCCTTTGAAACCCGCCTGTTTCTTTAGATACGTTGCCGATACCTTTGTTTCTTGGCCTCATGGTAGGGAGAATTTGAATGCCTTTCTACTATATCTGAACTCGATACACTCAAACATTCATTTTACGATGGAGGTGGAAGAGGTTGGTTGCCTTCCCTTTCTTGAGGTGTTGGTTAGGAGGAAGGATGACGGATCATTGGGACATACAGTCTACAGGAAACATACTCACACCGACTTGTACTTACAGGCTAATAGCTGTCACCATCCGGCACAGCGTGAAGGGGTACTTCGTACCTTGGTACACAGGGCACATGTCGTTTCTGACGCTGAGACTTTGCCAGCTGAGATGTCCCATCTTGAAGTTACATTTCGTCAAAATGGTTATAGTGATAGACAGGTTGAAATGCGTTGTGCTATCGACCAACTGTACATCGGGTGATTAATGATAATTCTGAGTCGACACCTAAGTCTTCTCCCTTTTTGCCTTACGCAGGAAGCATTTCCAACAAGATCGGTCGTATTTTACGGAAATACGACGTGAAATGTGTTTTCCGACCTCCATCTAAAATTAGAGCGCTTTTGAGTTCTGTTAAGGATTATCTTGGTCTGCGTAAGGTGGGTGTATATCGCATTGCTTGTAGCTGCGGCCGGCCGATGTGGCCGAGCGGTTCTAGGCGTTTCAGTCTGGAAACGCGCGACTGCTACGGTCGCTGGTTCGAATCCTGCCTCGGGCATGGATGTGTGTGCTATCCTTAGGTTTGTTCGGTTTAAGTAGTTATACGTTTTAGGGGACTGATGACCTTAGATGTTAAGTTCCATAGTGCTCAGAGCTATTTTTTTTTTTTGTAGCTGCGGCATGGCATATATTGGTCAAACTATCAGGACCGTGGAGGACCGATGTACTGAGCATAAACGGCACACACGATTACAGCAGCTAAGTAGATCTGCTATTGCCGAGCATTGCTTGGATACTGATCAACCCATGTTACATAATAACACCGAGATATTAGGATGCACGACCAGCTGTTGGGACAGTGTTATGAAGGAGGCAGTTGAGATTAAATTAGCGAGAAACCTCTTAACAGGAATGGAAGTTTTTGTTTAAATTATGTTTGGAATCCGGCTCTCTCCCTTGTGTAAAAGCAGAGGGACAGAGTCAATGCTGCCTCACCTGAGAGTTCCTAGTCTCACTATCTATAGCTCTGACTCTGTTCATCTTTGGTGGCACTAGTGCTCAGTGTGTGTGTTGTCTTTCCTGCTTCTGTCCGAGAACCGCACGTACGTCGCCCGCCTGTTGCAGTTTGCCTTGAAAATGGCGCGGTGTTCTCCCGTCGAAATATCGGCCGTCACTAAAAGTGGTACCTGGCTGAATTCCCTGAAGTTATTTGAAATGTATCTATTTGTCCCCCACAGAAACTTTCACATTCATTGCAATTGATTTTTTAAATTCCTGTTTGTTTAAATGGCTTTGTTTTGTGGACGGTATAAGTGAATATTGTTCCTACATTATTAGTCATGCGGGAAATAATGGAACAGAACTCTGCGTGTTCTCTAGTTTCGTGAAGCGCCCACGTGCTGACATGACATGCAATCAAAGGGATGATGTGTATGTTCCTGAGTAGAAACGTTCAACGAGGTTTGTGTGTTGATCCTCTTGACAAGCACTTGGCCGATCAACCATACAGGAGATGTGTGCGGCGACAGAGATGTCACATGAATCTTCAAGTCAGGGAAACAGCACTAATCGAAATTATTCGATGACTGTCTGGACATTGCTCACCACAAACGGCCGGCATTCCCTCGCTGCAGCATGCCATTTGAAGTGGCGTAAGGACAGATAATACACCGAGTTCCAAAGCCGCTCTGACGTAGCGGCACACAATAGTCGTCACATGAGGTATCCAAAGTAGGACACTTGGGAACTGTATGCTTCGCAGTGCAGGACGGCGGAATGCGCTCCCCGCTATAGCGTCTGACTGTTACTGCAGAGCACGTTGAAGCGGGACTCTTCGGAAACTACTACATGTTGCCATTCAGCGCGTTTGCTACGGGGGTCAAGTAGCCATTGCAAGCAGCGGTGTTGTGATTCCAGGGAAACGGCAGCACCAAAATGGCCTGAGAGTCATCCCGTCTAGCCAGGAGCATAAAATCGACGCAGACAGGTCAGCACTCGTGAACTGTCAGTGTAGACGACGGTATAGCGGTCACTCTGCGAACTGTGGTATACTGACACTGCCTGCTTTCTCTGCATGCGATCCTCTTCTGTCCACTGATTCTACGCAGGTTGCAGTGACGCACGAAAAAGCACTTGCGGCATTCGCGTCGAGACTGTAGTGGGTTCGAGCAAATCTAGATATACTTCCGGAGGAGGTCGAGCGTATACTACAGCACACACAAAATATTAGATCACTTTATTAAGGCTTGAACAATCTGCAATAGTATCATTTCAATGCTCGATGGATTGCAAACTTCGATAGACAGTTCTGGCTTCTAATAAAACTCGCACTGCTGGGTCCGACTAAAAAGATGCTGTCTTCGTAGGCGATGGTTACAGAATGGGATGAGGGGCACTGTGTTGACGTAAGCACGCTCCAAGCAGCGGTGGCGGATGCAACCTCTTGAGGGTGTGTCTGCACCGACGTCTCTCATTCGTTGTAGCGCCAGCCTGCGATTCTCCTTACTTGTGGTTCCGTCGTAAGATAGCTCTATCGACACGGGATCTCGCTATTCGGACGACACCCCACAGTGATTTGCTATTGGCGGTATGCCTTATGGAGATTTTTCATACTTCGCAGGCAGTCTGTTCACATGATGATATTCCTCTATTTTTGGTCAAGGAAGCACTCACGTTTCCACTTAATTCAAATCCTCTTCATTGATTGAGATTGGCGTAATACTGACCTTCCCGTGGACAAAAGAGGTGACGTTGCAGGATCTACACTGTCATCCATCCACAATCTTAATAATGCCCAGTGTTTTGTGAATCCTCTGGCTTTCGGATCAGTCAGGTGATTTTTTTTTCTGGGTTTTACAATGTTCACAAACATCAGTGTAATAGCGTGGACTCAGTAAATAAATCTAGTCCGATTTCGGTATTTCTTGACATCGTAATCTAAACAGCAAACAGGTCATAAAACTCTCCGAAGCGAACCCATACATAAGTGAAAGTTTGCCTATAGGAAAAATCGACTATATCAAATGTTTGTTGCGTGTCAAAGTAGGAATCAATACAGAGAACCCACTTCTTTGACTTTGTAAATATTATGTTATTCATAAGTTACAACTAACTTGTGTTCAAAACTACCGATGATTGCTGAATTGAGTGGCACCAGGAAACTTGAACCCTCCGTTTTCAGAGGAGTCCTGATTCAGCTTGTACAGGTTAGTGAACTAACAGAACTCGCGCCATTATGAACGAGAAAGACCTTATCAGTAAGTTCAAACAGTTCCTTACGTAAATTAAATTATGGCTGTCACGCAATTTTCGCACCAGTTTCGGTTTTATTATCCTGTAATAAGCTTGTAACTACAACGAACAACAAAACAGAACCTGGGGACCAATACTTCAGATAAGACTTTTCTTAGAACTGTGTAATTACAAACTCATGATGTGCAAGTGAATTCTGTAGATGGTAAAGATGCAGCTAGTCGAAATATTTCACCCACTAATGAAATTTGCTCTCAACAACATGGACCTGTTTAAAAACAGTGACATTCCTGATTATAATACCAGAAAAAAGAAAGACTTACACTATCCTTTTCTCAACCTATCTTTGGCACAGAAAGAGGTAAAATATGCTGCTATAATAATTTTCACAAATTACCAGATGAAATACAGTGTCTGAGAGACAATAAAAAATCAAAAATCAAAAATAAATTGAAATCATATCCCCTTCTATACCATAGATGAATTCTTGAACAGAATTAAATGAATCTATAAATACAGTATATGAATTTTGTGCCATTTAAGGGAATGGGGTAAATAATAGAAATATTAATCTTTAACTCTGTATTGTATATATATATATATATATATATATATATATATATATATATATATATATATATATATATATATATATATATATATATATAATTTTTTGTTTCATATTTGCATTTCTTATGCACTTAACACGTTCCACGTCATAACGGCTCCCATACCGTGGGACTGATCAATGGAACACGCAACCAACTAACTAACTTACCCAGGCATAGCACATTTCTCCTCAGTCTACTCGCCTGTCATTACACTATTAGCAAAGAACATCTCCAGCTGCACGGTTTGTAAGGTAGTGTAGGCGAGGGTATTATTAAGGTCCGATCGGCAGCGGAATGGAAGCAACATCGAAGATCCGGCGAAGCCTTGCACATGTGTGTTGGGCTCTCTCTCTCTAGTATGTCCGTTGATCCCGTCACGACGCCCATTTTAGTTCTGAGCGCACAGTGAATAAGTAAAGATGCACATAAAGAAGTTTCTCCTGCCAAGTATGAGAGTCCGCTAAGAGATTTCGCATTATTTCATGAAGCTCACATAAAATAGCTGTCATGCGTTTCCTTCTTCGTGACGATTCTCGGTTGCACACTGTAGACGCAATGAAGATGCTCCTGCAGCGTTTTCGATGAGAAGTGTTTGATAGCCGCCGTACAGACTGGACTTGGATTCCTCTGATTTACGTCTCTGCTCATACGAAGACAACATTTTGGCGCGTACAACGAACTGTAGATCAACATAGAGCACAAGTGGCTGCCTTCTATGGCGAGAGTATAGGAAAGTTTATGCGACGGTACCACAGATGTCAACGTCGGAGCAGCGACTATGTAAAAAAAAGTTGCCGGAAGATGTAGCTAACTGTTGCAAATAAATCAGTTTTGATTATCGCTGTGGTCCACTTCGCGACCGATTCGATCTTGAGAAACGGATAGCCCTGTAGGTAGGTAAAAAATATGAACGGTGGGGATAAAAAATGAAGGGTGAAGAGAGTGGGAGGAGGAAGAAAAGTGCAGACTTGGACGGCAGCGGATAGAAAGATCAAGGGAGGAGAAACCAAGAAGAGATTTAAGTGCAGCCCAGAATGTTTTTCTACGAAGAATCGCGATTGATCCGCTTTGCCACAGAACCTGCAGAGAAGTAATGGAGAAAGCGAAGCTTTTACGTGGTACTGCAGCCACCGTCTACCCTCTATGAGCGACCCGAATGTGAAGCTGAGTTTCAACGGAGCAGCTGGGACGGCGGGAAGGCTTGGTGGGGATGTTTGTGGCCCAGCACGATGCTTCAGCAGGTGCGCCTTTGCAGAGAATCCACTCAGGTCATACATAGCAGGCAAATCTTATTATCTACGTGAACTTCTACTTCTGATTCTCGTACACGCAGCAGTTCACAATAAGATGTATGGTGGAGTATCCTTCCCTGCTGTATCATTTTTGCACAGATGGCCAGGAAAATTTCAGCACCAGGAAGGAGAGCAAATAACGAAATTTGAGTTCTTGATCATATACCATACAGTAGAAAGAACAGATTATTAAATTTGTAGCTGATCTGTGGGTTTCACGTGCTATAAAATTTAATAAAAAATGTTCCACCTCTGGCAGCAATGATGAATATAACCCAGCAGAGCATCGATTTTTGATTTGGAAGCCAGGTGCGTTATTCGCTGCTGTTTCAACTTTGTAGCGGCGTTCATCTATCATAGTGGTTGAAGGGTAGATGTGTGCCAGTCTCTCGTCAACCAAAGAGCAAATGTTTTCAATGGGTTGAGAATGGATTGGCAGGGTAAAAGTCGAAGATCATCTGTACCCAGTTATCTCAGGGCAGCACGGGGAACACGCGGTCTTGCAATATTTTGTTGAAAGACAACGTCACAGAGGCCTGAAAAACAGGATAGCTGCCTTAACATTTCCGAAATGTAACGGCTGCTGTCAAAATTGCCTGCTATGCGAACCATATGATCGTGTTGTGCTCCAAATGGCAACCTATGTCATCAGTTTGATGTTTACGAAATCATTGACTGAGGAGGATCGTACCAACTTACCGTCGCTTGACTGTTGCACAGACCCCCCCCTCCCCCCCCCCCCCCTCCCCCCATGAAGGGCACAGAAATAGACATCCGTGGCGTAGAGACGCAAAATGAAAGAGATGAAAACAAATAAGTCCCCAGGTCCAGGTGGAATCTCAAATTGCTTTTAGAGAGAGGCCTCTGCAGTTTTAGCTCATTACTTAGCTTCCATTTATCGCGAATCTCTCGCCCAGGGAAAAGTCTGAAGCGACTGGGAAAAAGTGCGTGACTGCTGTACATCAGAAAGATAAAATAACTGGCACTCATAATTACAGACCAATACCCTTAACATCGGTTTACTGAAGAATTCTTGAACACATTCTGGGTTCGAATATAATAAATTTTCTTCAGACACAAAAGAATTCTGTCCACAAGTCAGCAAGGATGTAGGAAGCATCGCTTGTGGGAAGCTCAGTTTTTGTATTTCTCACATGATATCCTACAAACCACGGGTGGAGGGGAACGGACAGATTCTATATTTTTAGGTTCCCGGGAAGCGTCTGACGCTTTACCTCATTGAAGAATGCTGGGGAGGTCCGAGCGCACAGTTTAGATTCCCAAACATGTGAGTGACTTTAAGACTTTTTACGTGATAGAGCCCAGTATGTCATTCTCGAAGGCGACTGGTCATCAGAGACAAGGGTATCGCCTCGAGTGACCCAGGTAAGGGTGATAGGACCGCTCTTATATATACTGGGTGATCAAAAAGTCAGTATAAATTTGAAAAATGAATAAATCACGGAATAATGTAGATGTTGTTGTTGTTGAGGTCTTCAGTCCTGAGACTGGTTTGATGCAGCTCTCCATGCTACTCTATCCTGTGCAAGCTTCTTCATCTCCCAGTACCTACTGCAACCTACATCCTTCTGAATCTGCTTAGTGTATTCATCTCTTGGTCTCCCTCTACGATTTTTACCCTCCACACTGCCCTCCAATGCTAAATTGGTGATCCCTTGATGCCTCAGAACATGTCCTACCAACCGATCCCTTCTTCTGGTCAAGTTGTGCCACAAGCTTCTCTTCTCCCCAATCCTATTCAATACTTCCTCATTAGTTATGTGATCTTCCCATGTGATCTTCAGCTTTCTTCTGTAGCACCACATTTCGAAAGCTTCTATTCTCTTCTTGTCCAAACTATTTATCGTCCATGTTTCACTTACATACATGGCTACACTCCATACAAATACTTTCAGTAATGACTTCCTGACACTTAAATCTATACTCGATGTTAACAAATTTCTCTTCTTCAGAAAGGCTTTCCTTGCCATTGCCAGTCTACATTTTATATCCTCTGTACTTCGACCATCATCAGTTATTTTTCTCCCCAAATAGCAAAACTCATTTACTACTTTAAGTCTCTCATTTCCTAATCTAATTCCCTCAGCATCACCCGACTTAATTCGACTACATTCCATTATCCTCGTTTTGCTTTTGTTGATGTTCATCTTATATCCTCCTTTCAAGACACTGTCCATTCCATTCAACTGCTCTTCCAAGTCCTTTGCTGTCTCTAACAGAATTACAATGTCATCGGCGAACCTCAAAATTTTTATTTCTTCTCCATGGATTTTAACACCTACTCCGAATTTTTCTTTTGTTTCCTTTACTGCTTGCTCAATATGCTGATTAAATAACATCGGGGAGAGGCTACAACCCTGTCTCACTCCCTTCCCAACCGCTGCGTCCCTTTCATGTCCCTCGACTCTTATAACTGCTATCTGGTTTCTGTACAAATTGTAAATAGCCTTTCGCTCCCTGTATTTTACCCCTGCCACCTTTAGAATTTGAAAGAGAGTATTCCAGTCAACAGTGTCATAACCTTTCTCTAAGTCTACAAATGCTAGAAACGTAGGTTTGCCTTTCCTTAATGTATTTTCTAAGATAAGTCGTAAGGTCAGTATTGTATCACGTGATCCAATGTTTCTACGGAATCTAAACTGATCTTCCCCGAGGTCGGCTTCTACTAGTTTTTCCATTCGTCTGTAAAGAATTGGTGTTAGTATTTTGCAGCTGTGGCTTATTAAACTGATTGTTCGGTAATTTTCACATCTGTCAACACCTGCTTTCTTTGGGATTATATTCTTCTTGAAGTCTGAGGGTATTTCGCCTGTTTCATACATCTTGCTCACCAGATGGTAGAATTTTGTCAGGACTGGCTCTCCCAAGGCCGTCAGTAGTTCCAATGGAATGTTATCTACTCCGGGGGCCTTCTTTCGGTACTGTGTCAAACTCTTCACGGAATATCCTATATCCCATTTCCATAATATTGTCCTCAAGTACATCGCCCTTGTATAGACCCTCTATATACTCCTTCGACCTTTCTGCTTTCCCTTCTTTGCTTAGATCTGGGTTTCTATCTGAGCTCTTGATATTCATACAAGTGGGTCTCTTTTCTCCAAAGGTCTCTTTAATTTTCCTGTAGGCAGTATCTATCTTACACCTAGTGAGATAAGCCTCTACATCTTTACATTTGTCCTCTAGCCATCCCTGCTTAGCCATTTTGCACTTCCTGTCGATCTCATTTTTGAAACGTTTGTATTCCTTTTTGCCTGCTTCATTTACTGCATTTTTATATTTTCTCCTTTCATCGATTAAATTCAGTATTTCTTCTGTTACCCAAGGATTTCTACTAGCCCTCGTCTTTTTACCTACTTGATCCTCTGCTGCCTACACTACTTCATCCCTCAAAGCTACCCATTCTTCTTCTACTGTATTTCTTTCCCCCATTCCTGTCAATTGTTTCCTTATGCTCTCCCTGAAACTCTGTACAACCTCTAGTTCTTTCAGTTTATCCAGGTCCCATCTCCTTAATCTCTCACCTTTTTGCAGTTTCTTCAGTTTTAATGTACAATTCATAACCAATAGATTGTGGTCAGAGTCCACATCTGCCCCTGGAAATGTCTTACAATTTAAAACCTGGTTCCTAAATCTCTGTCTTACCATTATATAATCTATCTGATACCTTTTAGTTTGTCCAGGCTTCTTCCATGTATACAACCTTCTTTCATGATTCTTAAACCAAGTGTTAGCTAAGATTAAGTTGTGCTCTGTGCAAAATTCTACCAGGCGGCTTCCTCTTTCATTTATTAGCCCCAATTCATGTTCACCTACTATGTTTCCTTCTCTCCCTTTCCCTACACTCGAATTCCAGTCACCCATGACTATTAAATTTTCGTCTCCCTTCACTATCTGAATAATTTCTTTTATCACATCATAATTTCTTCAATTTCTTCGTCATCTGCAGAGCTAGTTGGCATATAAACTTGTACTACTGTAGTAGGTGTGGGCTTCGTATCTATCTTGCCCACAGTAATGCGTTCACTATGCTGTTTGTAGTAGCTTACCCGCATTCCTATTTTCCTATTCATTATTAAACCTACTCCTGCATTACCCCTATTTGATTTTGTGTTTATAACCCTTTAGTCACCTGACCAGAAGTCATATTCCTCCTGCCACCGAACTTCACTAATTCCCACTATATCTAACTTTAATCTATCCATTTCCCTTTTTAAATTTTCTAATCTACCTGCCCAATTAAGGGATCTGACATTCCACGCTCCGATCCGCAGAATGCCAGTTTTCGTTCTCCTGATAACGACGTCCTCTTGAGTAGTCCCCGCCAGGAGATCCGAATGGGGGACTATTTTACCTCCGGAATATTTTACCCAAGAGGACGCCATCATCATTTAATCATACAGTAAAGCTGCATGCCCTCGGGAAAAATTAGGACCGTGGTTTCCCCTTGCTTTCAGCCGTTCGCAGTACCAGCACAGCAAGGCCGTTTTGATTATTGCTACAAGGCCAGATCAGTCAATCATCCAGCATGTTGCCCTTGCAACTACTGAAAAGCCTGCTGCCCCTTTTCAGGAACCACATGTTTGTCTGGCCTCTCAACAGATACCCCTCCGTTATAGTTGTACCTACGGCTATCTGTATCGCTGAGGCACGCAAGCCTCCCCACGAACGGCAAGGTCCATGGTTCATGGGGGGGGGGGGGGATAATGTAGATAGAGAGGTAAAAATTGACACACGTGCTAGTAATGACATGGCGTTTCATTAGAACCAAAAAAATAAAAATACGTTCAAAAAATGTCCTACTGATGGCGCTTCGTCTGATCAGAATAGCAATAATTAGCATAACAAAGTAAGATAAAGCAAAGATGATGTTCTTTACAGGAAATGCTCAATATGTCTACCATTATTTCTCAACAATAGCTGTAGTCGAGGAATAATGTTGTGAACAGCACTGTAAAGCAGGTCCGGAGGTATGGTGTGGCATTGGCGTCGGATGTTGTCTTTCAGCATCGTTAGAGATGTCGGTCGATCACGATATACTTGCGACTTCAGGTAACCCCAAAGCCAATAACCGCACGGACTGAGGTCTGGGGACCTGGGAGGCCAAGAATGACAAAGTGGCGGCTGAGCACACGATCAAAATCAAACGACGCGCGCAAGAGATCTTTCACGCATCTAGCAATATGGGTTTGTTTTTTTGTTGTTGTAATAAAACCCCATGTCATTCCAAGCATGTGTGTCAATTTTTGCCTCTCTATCTATATTATTCCGTGGTTTATTAAGTTTTCAAATTTATACTGACTTTTTGATCACCCGGTATGTGAATTGATGAACACGGTGAGTAGCAGTCTGCAGTCTGCGGATGTTTGCTGATGACGCTGTAGTGTAAGTGGTGTGATGAACGGTCGGTTGTAGAAAAATATGAGTTAAAGCGGATGAGCAGCAAAAACAGTCCTGTAACCTATGAATACAGCATTAATAGGTTGCTACTTGACACCGTCACATTGATTAAATGTCTCGGCGTAACACTGCGAAGCTGTATGAAATGGAATGGCAACGTCAGGTTTGTAATAGGGAAGGTGAATACTCGACTTTGTCTTATTGGGAAAATTTTGGGAAAGTGTGACTCATTCATAAACGAGACAGCGTATAGATCGCTAGTGCGACCCATTCTTGAGTACTGCGCATGTGTTTGTGATCCCCATAAGGTCAGATTAAAGGAGGACACCGAAGAAATTCAGAGGCCTGCAGCTAGGTTTGGTATCGGCAGGTTCGAACTGCACGCAGATGTTACAGACATGCATTGCGAGCTCAAATGGTGATCCCTGGAGGGAAGACGACGCACTTTTCGCGGGGCTCTATTGCGGGAATTTAAAGAAGCGGAATTTGGGCCCGACTGCCGAACGATTCTACTGCCGGCAACGCATGTTTCGCATAAGGACCATGAATGTAAGATGCGGGAAGTTAGGCCGTGTACTGTGGTATACAGACAGTCGTTTTCCTGTTGCTCTACTTTTTGTTAATGGAACAGGAAAGGTAATGACTAGTAAAGGTACGTGGTATCCTCCGCTATTCACCGTACGGTGGCTTCGGGGTATGTATGTAGCTTTAGACATAGATCAGGCCACGTGCTGGGCCATTATGCAACAGAGTCCTGCTGTTCCGAAAATCCATCTATTTCGAAAAAAAACACTGAATTTTTAAATTGAAGAACAGAAAAATTAAAAACACTTTCGTGAAAAAATGTACATTTATTACTATACTAAGAAGTTTAACATATATATATATATATATATATATATATATATATATATATATATATATATATATAAAACGTCTGAATTCTACTGGAAGGGGAGCTGCTTACTTACAGGACAGTATATACAGTCCATGTCGGTTCCATTTATACAATTCTGTAGAATCATTTTTAATCGCTGATAAAGACAAAAAGTATTCAGATTACTCACACTTGAGAAGTTAAGCTAGTCATTCGTTTTCTGACGGAGAGCACTGAATCGACTTGAGGATTCAATCTTCCGCCATCGCCGCATGAACATAACGTCACTCGGTGTCGCTGAAGCCTGCTGTTCGACGTAGCGCAAGGCGAGGTCAAGAGCATTTGCCACGTTTGTGTGTGACATGAGTTTAGTCTGAGTGCTCACTTCCTCCTTCCTTTCCTCCGAGTCGATCTGAGCTGATGGGCCCTGCACCACTCCTACGACGTCTTTGTCTCCGCGCTCCTGGTGGCCATTGTCGTCAACAGCAGGCCACTCCTTAGCAAAGCTTTACTCCTGCGTCTTCACAGCCTGGGATTTTCTTGACTAATGGAAGAAGGCCATAGCCTTTCACTGGTGTAAAAGTTGTTTCAACAAATTCCAATGTAGGCCAGACATTTTTCCATGCTTTTTTAATACGCCTTTAGCGGTGTTTTCCTGTGTTTCAGCAAACCAGTAAATCACATCTGTTAGTGTAATTTTCTTATGTTTTTGCGGGTTTGTGATTTCATTTTCATCCCCTTCCAGTAATTAGCGAAGAAGCATTTCTCTATATTTTTATCGAATGGCCTGCAACAGACACTGGTCCATAGGCAGAAGAATTGAAGTTACATTCGGTGGCAGAAGACTGCTATGATGTCTCCACAAAGTTTCAGTCCTTCTGAGTGAGCCTGAGCATTGGCTGTAAACAGCAGAACAAGATTAGGCAATCCATTTTCTCTGCTGAACGCAGTCATTTTAGGGACAAATTGGTGCTCGAACAATTCCTTTAATAAGTCGCACTCCATATAAGCTTTTCTTTCATTCTTACAATACACAGGAAGTGAGTTGAATTTATGTTTTTGAACGCTTGTTTAGCCGATTTGTCTATTATCATCAGCGGAAGTTTGTTGCCTAGGCGTTGCTGAAAACTAAGACAATTAGACGTTGTTTGTCCATTTTAAATCTTAGGACAGATTTCTCTTCTTTCGAAGCAAGACTTTTGGTAGGTAACGCCTTAAATTCAGTCCGGTTTCATCCGCGTTGTAAACTTGCTGCTGTGAGGAGTTTTTAGCAGAAACAACGTCCTTAAATTCTTTTAGGTAATTAGCAGCTACTTCATTGTCAGCTGACAATTTCTCCCCAGAAATAGTAAGCTACCTGATTGCATGAGTTTCCTTCCAACGATTCAAAAAACCACTGACAGCTGAAAATGATGGCTCATCATCCATAAGATTGCTCAGTTGAATCGCCTTTTTCTTTACCAAAGGACCAGAAATGGGGATTCCTCTCTGTCTTTCTTGGGTGAGTAACAAGGATAAGCCCTCGTCAAGTTTTTTATATGAAGACACAGTCGTTTTTTGCGCTTTTCAAAGGTTATTTCACTTGAAGCAGAACAAAAACGATTTTAACGCGATTTTTTTCCACTCGCTAATCGTTGCTCTTCCGACACCATTATCGAGTGATAATCTAGTAGATATTTCTCCCTTTTAATGCCTCTTTCACATTTAAGTTTTTGTTCTAAAGTACATCATGAACGACTTCGTTTATTTGCCATGTTTAACAGTTGACGTCAAGAAGAACGAATATAAATAAAAAAGGCACAGTGACTCGGTAAAATAACCCAACACTCACGAAACAAAATTTAACGATCAATTTGCAATAATGTGTTTGGAACGTAGGAGAGAGAGAGAGGGATAGGTAGGGAGTCTGCGTGATGAGCCGTCGGAGATCATTAGCAAATGTCCCCGCACTTAACTTACGCCTTAACAAGTCTGTACGTTGATATTATTCATGACATCCGCCTATTACGAATTCCCTCTAAACGCGACAGTGCTCGGTCCCAATTAGTTCGGAGTAGCGGGACTCTACTATAATTAGAACAAGTGCCACGTGGCAACGATCGTTCTCCTCGGAGCCTTCCGCAAGGGTATAGCCATCCTGATCCTGTACGCAGGGCCGGGACTTTTCTGGAAAGACGTGGGGTGCTGCTCTTGTGTCCAGTGTTTAGTCGTTTAGCGCAGCACCCCCAGTTGTCAGCATCAAGGGAAGCAGCAACAACGATCGTGGTGCTGGCAGTCCGGGGTACTGCTGGCGTCGTGCCACTGTCAGTGTGGCCACTTGTCTGACTACAAACAAACTCATTTCTCAGTCCTGGTGAATAACGTGGTTGTGCAGTCCTGGTCTGCCGAGCGAACAGTAAGTCTGCCTTCTAGAGCGCTAGTTGCAACATGGAGTTGAAACCCTGCACGGTGTCGAGTGTGGTTTTTCTGAACCTGTTCATTCCATTCTGTCCTGACAGTCATGGACCTGTGGTCAACGCCAGCAGCAGTTTCGTAGAACGACAAATCGCACTCCTCAGTTTAGATGGGCCACGACCCTGCCGCTGTTGAATTCCGGCTCGTGCGGGAAGTGTTTCTCTTTTTTACACGACACATTACACGATTTTCTCACAGTCAACAATCAATTCAAATATAATTTCTGAATGATAAAATCCGCTACCTCGTGTCCAAGACTCCGATAGCGTTACCCCTACATACTTTATGCGTTTACTCAAAACTGCTAATCGTTTGCATGTCCGAGGATATTCTTCTTGCCAATTTGATGTTCGTTTCATGTAGCCTTAACGCTACTGCTCATTCTGTGGCCAGCAATTTACCTCCCATTTCAATAAGGCATGGAGGGTGGAAGGTATAACTGTTTGTACGACTGTTTTCCAGCTCTGTTTGTTTGTATATGTGGTGTTTGTTCTTTCGGACATGTCCGACAGGACAGATACTACATACGTATAATCAAGGTGAGAGCGGCCATCGATCACTTCAGCACGGATACACACCATGCTCGAATCTTAAAGGATTTGGCGAAATACTGCGAGCTTATGAGAATAACTGAGAAGAGGCACTAAACTAGCAGTGTGTGGTTAAAGTTAAGAATCTGGGTCTGACGAGAGACGTGCTAGGGTAGTCTGTGCAGTTGCGTGACCACTGTGTCCGGGTGGCTTAGTCGGCGTCCCGCACATTAGCTCAGCGCGTTCGTTTCGAGGGTAAGCTGTCCTCTATAAAAACAAAAAAAGGACAGAGAGAGAGGGGGGAAAGAGAGAGACAGAGAGGGAGGGAGGGAGGGAGGGAGGGAGGGAGGGAGGGAGGGAGGGAGGGAGAGAGGGAGAGGGAGAGGGAGAGAGAGAGAGAGAGAGAGAGAGAGAGACAGGGAGGGAGGGAGGGATGGAGACAGAGAGGTAGGGAGGGAGGAAGGAAGGGAGAGGGAGAGGGAGAAGGAGAGAGAAACTTCTGAATGAATGGATCAACGATGATGTTGAGCGGGTACCATGGGATAACGAACAAAGCGATATTTAAAAAAGTGGTCAGAGTATCTGCCTAATGAGCAGGACATCTGTGTTCGAATCCCGGTCCGGTATAAATCTATGCGCACTAGCAGCTAATGTCTTTGATTCATTTGTGTCTTAATTTATTTGTTCAATTTTATCTTTACGGTCTCCCCTGGGTCGGCATTCCCTTCGGTCGACATTCAGAATGTTGTGCGCACCCGGTAGCTGAATGGTCAGCGTGACAGATTGTCAATCCTCTGGGTCCGTGCTCGATTCCAGGCTGAGTTAGGGAATTTTCTCCTCCTAGGGACTGGGTGTTGTGCTGTCATCATCATCCACTCATCCTCATCGACTGCAGGTCGCCAAAGTGGCCTCAAATTGAAAGAACGGCACCCGGCGAACAGTGTGCCCGACGGTGGGACCTAGCCATACGATTAAATTAAATTAAAAATTGAGAATATCTCCCACTTAAATGTTATAGTAGTTCTGTTACACTCTCTCGTCATTTTGATATGTTCTTGACCATCCGCGATGTCCATTTTTGCATATACCGGGTGATTATACACTGCGCAACAGAATTAAAGGACGATTTGTTCAAAATCTCTTAATTGCCTATCATCACGACGCATCAGTTTGGCCGGCCGGTGTGGCCGAGCGGTTCTAGGCTCTTCAGTCTGGAACCACGCGACCGCTACGATCGCAGGTCGGAATCCTGCCTCGGGCATGGCTGTGTATGATGTCCTTAGGTTACTTAGGTTTAAGTCCTTCTTTTTTCTAGGGGACTGATGACCTCAGATGTTAAGTCCCTTAGTGGTCAGAGCCATTTCAAACATTTGAGCATAAGTTTGAAATTTGGCTCCGAGGTACCTACAACCTTCCTTTGTAACGGCGCAAAAGCATGCCGCCTTGCGACGGCTCTGACCTCCACCGCAAACACTTCAAAAGAAAGGATGGAATGGGGTAAGAGAGGCTATGAGGACCTTCTCTTAGTGTGACACGTCGACAGTGGCGTTAGAAAGATTTCTGGTGAAATATGGTGGCAATGTGACACCCTTAACCCATCTTACAACCCACAAATATTTTTGGGCTGTGGCCTGTTCTTCGTATGTGTTGACACGTTGCTGTTTGAAGCGTCGCAAAGCCCGGGTATGATATCGCAGGACTCCCTCCTTCTGCACCATTCCAAAGGAGGGTTGTACGCACCTCTAAATCAAATTTCAAATCTATTCGAAGTGATGGGAGGTAATTACGATGTTCCGAAGAAGTGATCCTTCAGTTCTATTGTGCAAAGGTAATTAAAGTGCAACTACTCAAACAGGTCCAGTGTAGACTCTAATAGTCCTATGGCAGCGATACATGGCAAATACACTAATGCGTCAATGCGGAAACGAATCATGCAACAAAAAATTAGTTCAAATTTTGCCCAACAGGTACGAATCTGGCGCTGCGAATGCAAAAAAGGCGGACAGAATTGTTTCCATTTGTAATGCATTAGGAACGGAACGTGATTAGAAAAGGTCAAACAAGTGAGAGAACCAGAACCTCCGCTTACTTAGCTTGTTCAATATGAGCACCGGAGACAGCTGCGATATGCTGCATCTGTGAAACGAAGTGATCATCGTTTGTTAGCAGCAGTTCTGGTGGAATCCGAGCAACGTGATCCTGTATACTGACCTTTAGATCAGGTGAAGTCCGAACGTATCCCCGGTGTGGGCGTTATTTTAGATATCCCCAAACCCAAAGGTCATATGGATTCAGATCAGGTGATGTTGTAGGCCATGCATCAGGAAAATCTCTGGGGATAACACCTTCGCAAAAGGTAGCATTAATCAGATCACTGAGCAAGTGACATGAGGTGTTACCCCATCTAGCATGAAAACAGTCGTTTCCACACAGTTGCGCTCTTCAAAAGCACCAGTCACTGGTGTACAAGGAGGTCTCGATAACGTGCAGACTTCTGGGCTCTCTAGGAGTGGTTCAAATGGCTCTGAGCACTATGGGACTTAACATCTGAGGTCATCAGTCCCCTAGAACTTAGAACTAGTTAAACCTAACTAACCGAGGCAGGATTTGAACCTGCGACCGTAGCGGTCGCGCGGTTCCAGACTGAAGTGCGTAGAACCGCTCGGCCACCTCTAGGAGTGCTCTCTTTAGAGAAGAAAGAACCGATAATAAAGGTGCTTGTGAATCTACACCACACAGTCACATAAGACGAATGCGATGACTCTTCGTGCCCAGCAAGTGGTTCAGCACTACCCAAAAATCGGCAGCACTGTGTATTGTACGGGTACTAGTGCAATACGGAACAGCAAAACGATCCTCACTATTGATCTTGGGAAAGACAATTCTCGTGGAACTGCATGAGCACTGGCACTATCCAGAGGACGAGCTGCATGGTCAGATACAGCATCAACCACCTCGTCTTTTACTTCCACTGGGATGTGACGCCCTCCTCTTCCAGGTACCACGCGAAGCTGCATGAGCACTGGCACTATCCAGGGGACGAGCTGCATGGTCAGATACAGCATCAACCACCTCGTCATTTACTTCCACTGGGATGTGACGCCCTCCTCTTCCAGGTACCACGCGAAGCTGCATGAGCACTGGCACTATCCAGGGGACGAGCTGCATGGTCAGATACAGCATCAACCACCTCGTCATTTACTTCCACTGGGATGTGACGCCCTCCTCTTCCAGGCACCACGCGAAGCTGCATGAGCACTGGCACTATCCAGGGGACGAGCTGCATGGTCAGATACAGCATCAACCACCTCGTCATTTACTTCCACTGGGATGTGACGCCCTCCTCTTCCAGGTACCACGCGAAGCTGCATGAGCACTGGCACTATCCAGGGGACGAGCTGCATGGTCAGATACAGCATCAACCACCTCGTCATTTACTTCCACTGGGATGTGACGCCCTCCTCTTCCAGGTACCACGCGAAGCTGCATGAGCACTGGCACTATCCAGGGGACGAGCTGCATGGTCAGATACAGCATCAACCACCTCGTCATTTACTTCCACTGGGATGTGACGCCCTCCTCTTCCAGGTACCACGCGAAGCTGCATGAGCACTGGCACTATCCAGGGGACGAGCTGCATGGTCAGATACAGCATCAACCACCTCGTCATTTACTTCCACTGGGATGTGACGCCCTCCTCTTCCAGGTACCACGCGAAGCTGCATGAGCACTGGCACTATCCAGGGGACGAGCTGCATGGTCAGATACAGCATCAACCACCTCGTCATTTACTTCCACTTGGATGTGACGCCCTCCTCTTCCAGGTACCACGCGAAGCTGCATGAGCACTGGCACTATCCAGGGGACGAGCTGCATGGTCAGATACAGCATCAACCACCTCGTCATTTACTTCCACTGGGATGTGACGCCCTCCTCTTCCAGGTACCACGCGAAGCTGCATGAGCACTGGCACTATCCAGGGGACGAGCTGCATGGTCAGATACAGCATCAACCACCTCGTCATTTACTTCCACTGGGATGTGACGCCCTCCTCTTCCAGGTACCGCGCGAAGCTGCATGAGCACTGGCACTATCCAGGGGACGAGCTGCATGGTCAGATACAGCATCAACCACCTCGTCATTTACTTCCACTGGGATGTGACGCCCTCCTCTTCCAGGTACCACGCGAAGCTGCATGAGCACTGGCACTATCCAGGGGACGAGCTGCATGGTCAGATACAGCATCAACCACCTCGTCATTTACTTCCACTGGGATGTGACGCCCTCCTCTTCCAGGTACCACGCGAAGCTGCATGAGCACTGGCACTATCCAGGGGACGAGCTGCATGGTCAGATACAGCATCAACCACCTCGTCATTTACTTCCACTGGGATGTGACGCCCTCCTCTTCCAGGTACCACGCGAAGCCGCATGGGCACTGGCACTATCCAGGGGACGAGTTGCATGGTCAGATACAGCATCAACCACCTCGTCATTTACTTCCACTGGGATGTGACGCCCTCCTCTTCCAGGTACCACGCGAAGCTGCATGAGCACTGGCACTATCCAGGGGACGAGCTGCATGGTCAGATACAGCATCAACCACCTCGTCATTTACTTCCACTGGGATGTGACGCCCTCCTCTTCCAGGTACCACACGAAGCTGCATGAGCACTGGCACTATCCAGGGGACGAGCTGCATGGTCAGATACAGCATCAACCACCTCGTCATTTACTTCCACTGGGATGTGACGCCCTCCTCTTCCAGGTACCACGCGAAGCTGCATGAGCACTGGCACTATCCAGGGGACGAGCTGCATGGTCAGATACAGCATCAACCACCTCGTCATTTACTTCCACTGGGATGTGACGCCCTCCTCTTCCAGGTACCACGCGAAGCTGCATGAGCACTGGCACTATCCAGGGGACGAGCTGCATGGTCAGATACAGCATCAACCACCTCGTCATTTACTTCCACTGGGATGTGACGCCCTCCTCTTCCAGGTACCACGCGAAGCTGCATGAGCACTGGCACTATCCAGGGGACGAGCTGCATGGTCAGATACAGCATCAACCACCTCGTCATTTACTTCCACTGGGATGTGACGCCCTCCTCTTCCAGGTACCACGCGAAGCTGCATGAGCACTGGCACTATCCAGGGGACGAGCTGCATGGTCAGATACAGCATCAACCACCTCGTCATTTACTTCCACTGGGATGTGACGCCCTCCTCTTCCAGGTACCACGCGAAGCTGCATGAGCACTGGCACTATCCAGGGGACGAGCTGCATGGTCAGATACAGCATCAACCACCTCGTCATTTACTTCCACTGGGATGTGACGCCCTCCTCTTCCAGGTACCACGCGAAGCTGCATGAGCACTGGCACTATCCAGGGGACGAGCTGCATGGTCAGATACAGCATCAACCACCTCGTCATTTACTTCCACTGGGATGTGACGCCCTCCTCTTCCAGGTACCACGCGAAGCTGCATGAGCACTGGCACTATCCAGGGGACGAGCTGCATGGTCAGATACAGCATCAACCACCTCGTCATTTACTTCCACTGGGATGTGACGCCCTCCTCTTCCAGGTACCACGCGAAGCTGCATGAGCACTGGCACTATCCAGGGGACGAGCTGCATGGTCAGATACAGCATCAACCACCTCGTCATTTACTTCCACTGGGATGTGACGCCCTCCTCTTCCAGGTACCACGCGAAGCTGCATGAGCACTGGCACTATCCAGGGGACGAGCTGCATGGTCAGATACAGCATCAACCACCTCGTCATTTACTTCCACTGGGATGTGACGCCCTCCTCTTCCAGGTACCACGCGAAGCTGCATGAGCACTGGCACTATCCAGGGGACGAGCTGCATGGTCAGATACAGCATCAACCACCTCGTCATTTACTTCCACTGGGATGTGACGCCCTCCTCTTCCAGGTACCACGCGAAGCTGCATGAGCACTGGCACTATCCAGGGGACGAGCTGCATGGTCAGATACAGCATCAACCACCTCGTCATTTACTTCCACTGGGATGTGACGCCCTCCTCTTCCAGGCACTACGCGAAGCTGCATGAGCACTGGCACTATCCAGGGGACGAGCTGCATGGTCAGATACAGCACCAACCACCTCGTCATTTACTTCCACTGGGATGTGACGCCCTCCTCTTCCAGGTACCACGCGAAGCTGCATGAGCACTGGCACTATCCAGGGGACGAGCTGCATGGTCAGATACAGCATCAACCACCTCGTCATTTACTTCCACTGGGATGTGACGCCCTCCTCTTCCAGGTACCACGCGAAGCTGCATGAGCACTGGCACTATCCAGGGGACGAGCTGCATGGTCAGATACAGCATCAACCACCTCGTCATTTACTTCCACTGGGATGTGACGCCCTCCTCTTCCAGGTACCACGCGAAGCTGCATGAGCACTGGCACTATCCAGGGGACGAGCTGCATGGTCAGATACAGCATCAACCACCTCGTCATTTACTTCCACTGGGATGTGACGCCCTCCTCTTCCAGGTACCACGCGAAGCTGCATGAGCACTGGCACTATCCAGGGGACGAGCTGCATGGTCAGATACAGCATCAACCACCTCGTCATTTACTTCCACTGGGATGTGACGCCCTCCTCTTCCAGGTACCACGCGAAGCTGCATGAGCACTGGCACTATCCAGGGGACGAGCTGCATGGTCAGATACAGCATCAACCACCTCGTCATTTACTTCCACTGGGATGTGACGCCCTCCTCTTCCAGGTACCACGCGAAGCTGCATGAGCACTGGCACTATCCAGGGGACGAGCTGCATGGTCAGATACAGCATCAACCACCTCGTCATTTACTTCCACTGGGATGTGACGCCCTCCTCTTCCAGGTACCACGCGAAGCTGCATGAGCACTGGCACTATCCAGGGGACGAGCTGCATGGTCAGATACAGCATCAACCACCTCGTCATTTACTTCCACTGGGATGTGACGCCCTCCTCTTCCAGGCACTACGCGAAGCTGCATGAGCACTGGCACTATCCAGGGGACGAGCTGCATGGTCAGATACAGCATCAACCACCTCGTCATTTACTTCCACTGGGATGTGACGCCCTCCTCTTCCAGGTACCACGCGAAGCTGCATGAGCACTGGCACTATCCAGGGGACGAGCTGCATGGTCAGATACAGCATCAACCACCTCGTCATTTACTTCCACTGGGATGTGACGCCCTCCTCTTCCAGGTACCACGCGAAGCTGCATGAGCACTGGCATTATCCAGGGGACGAGCTGCATGGTCAGATACAGCATCAACCACCTCGTCATTTACTTCCACTGGGATGTGACGCCCTCCTCTTCCAGGTACCACGCGAAGCTGCATGAGCACTGGCACTATCCAGGGGACGAGCTGCATGGTCAGATACAGCATCAACCACCTCGTCATTTACTTCCACTGGGATGTGACGCCCTCCTCTTCCAGGCACTACGCGAAGCTGCATGAGCACTGGCACTATCCAGGGGACGAGTTGCATGGTCAGATACAGCATCAACCACCTCGTCATTTACTTCCACTGGGATGTGACGCCCTCCTCTTCCAGGTACCACGCGAAGCTGCATGAGCACTGGCACTATCCAGGGGACGAGCTGCATGGTCAGATACAGCATCAACCACCTCGTCATTTACTTCCACTGGGATGTGACGCCCTCCTCTTCCAGGTACCACGCGAAGCTGCATGAGCACTGGCACTATCCAGGGGACGAGCTGCATGGTCAGATACAGCATCAACCACCTCGTCATTTACTTCCACTGGGATGTGACGCCCTCCTCTTCCAGGTACCACGCGAAGCTGCATGAGCACTGGCACTATCCAGGGGACGAGCTGCATGGTCAGATACAGCATCAACCACCTCGTCATTTACTTCCACTGGGATGTGACGCCCTCCTCTTCCAGGCACCACGCGAAGCTGCATGAGCACTGGCACTATCCAGGGGACGAGCTGCATGGTCAGATACAGCATCAACCACCTCGTCATTTACTTCCACTGGGATGTGACGCCCTCCTCTTCCAGGTACCACGCGAAGCTGCATGAGCACTGGCACTATCCAGGGGACGAGCTGCATGGTCAGATACAGCATCAACCACCTCGTCATTTACTTCCACTGGGATGTGACGCCCTCCTCTTCCAGGTACCACGCGAAGCTGCATGAGCACTGGCACTATCCAGGGGACGAGCTGCATGGTCAGATACAGCATCAACCACCTCGTCATTTACTTCCACTGGGATGTGACGCCCTCCTCTTCCAGGTACCACGCGAAGCTGCATGAGCACTGGCACTATCCAGGGGACGAGCTGCATGGTCAGATACAGCATCAACCACCTCGTCATTTACTTCCACTGGGATGTGACGCCCTCCTCTTCCAGGTACCACGCGAAGCTGCATGAGCACTGGCACTATCCAGGGGACGAGCTGCATGGTCAGATACAGCATCAACCACCTCGTCATTTACTTCCACTGGGATGTGACGCCCTCCTCTTCCAGGTACCACGCGAAGCTGCATGAGCACTGGCACTATCCAGGGGACGAGCTGCATGGTCAGATACAGCATCAACCACCTCGTCATTTACTTCCACTTGGATGTGACGCCCTCCTCTTCCAGGTACCACGCGAAGCTGCATGAGCACTGGCACTATCCAGGGGACGAGCTGCATGGTCAGATACAGCATCAACCACCTCGTCATTTACTTCCACTGGGATGTGACGCCCTCCTCTTCCAGGTACCACGCGAAGCTGCATGAGCACTGGCACTATCCAGGGGACGAGCTGCATGGTCAGATACAGCATCAACCACCTCGTCATTTACTTCCACTGGGATGTGACACCCTCCTCTTCCAGGTACCACGCGAAGCTGCATGAGCACTGGCACTATCCAGGGGACGAGCTGCATGGTCAGATACAGCATCAACCACCTCGTCATTTACTTCCACTGGGATGTGACGCCCTCCTCTTCCAGGCACCACGCGAAGCTCATCCTTGTTTTCGAATGTCATTATTACCTTCATTGAACTGTTTCGTGTCGCCGAGCCTCTGCTCAGCCCTATCAGTCGGCGTTAATCTCTCAGCGCAGCACTGTAATTGCCAACTGCCGCCATTCACATAAAACGGTTTCACTAACAGCGCACGGTCTCCCTTCTCTGTAGCCATGCCGTTAACTCACGTTATGGCTTGTCATAGAAGAGCGTGGATGTTTTACGGTCATACAAACAGCGTGCATCGAAATATTTGCACTTGGTGACCAAAATTTGAACTAGGTTTTTTTTCAGCGCAAATCGGTTCCGCATTGGCATGTCTAAGTTTCACTGCCACGCGATAATTACAACCCACACTGAACCTCCGCGAGTGGCTGCACTTTAATTATAATCACCCCATATATATTTTTTTGTCCTGCGTGATATGCATTCCACTTGAACTGCGTTCCAGTGTGAATGCACTTTTTTATAGAGAGACTGCCGTTTCCTGCTACCGTATTAGCGAAGCGAAGACTTCAGAAATGCGTATGTTCCACTCACAACTGAGCTTATGTAATAAATCAACTTCATATCCCTACACCATGTTACTCTCATATATTTGTATGACATGACTGGTGTGTTGTGAGTCACTAATTTTGTAGCCAAAAGATAAAGAACTTTAAATGTTCACGAAATACCCAACTAATCGCTAGCCATCCATTAAGCCTCTACTTTGTCCAGATCTAACTGGCTATTTGTACAATTTTTATTTGATGAAACTGCCTCTTAGCTGCCCGCACCATACTAAAAAAGTTTGAAACTGCGTGTAATGTTACACATTTGTAAGTAACAGTGAACAGTAAAAAATTTTAACAAGTCATACTAGATACTACTTCTGCATATGTGGAAGACCATCTGATTAGGATAACAAATTTGGGAGATTATGGCTTGACGTCCCATTGTTAGGGCTGGATTTGGGGAAGAATGGAGCAGGACAGCAACCATGTCGAAATTAAAAGAAACATTCAGACATTTGCCTTAAGCGATTTAGGGAAACCACGGAAAAATTATATCAGGATGGTCGAATGGCCATTTGAATCGCAAACCGGAATGGGAGACCTGCTCCAGGATAGCGTGCTGAGTTTCAGTAAGGTCGCGAATCTGGTTGAGCAGTTCATATGACGTTCATGAGGCGTTCTTGCGTTATTGGGAAGCTATGCTGGTTTTTACGAAGAAGGAATTTTTTTTTTCGAGGTAGATGATTATTTTTTATTTTTGAAAATTTTCTATAGCTGTCGTACAAACACAGGTAAATGAAACATGAAAGGAGTTCAGGGAATGTGTGTTACGTGTTCTCATCCCTTTTGCCGGCCGCGGTGGTCTCGCGGTTCTAGGCGCGCAGTCCGGAACCGTGCGACTGCTACGGTCGCAGGTTCGAATCCTGCCTCGGGCATGGATATGTGTGATGTCCTTAGGTTAGTTAGGTTTAAGTAGTTCTAAGTTCTAGGGGACTAATGACCACAGCAGTTGAGTCCCATAGTGCTCAGAGCCATTTGAACCATTTTTGTTCTCATCCAGTCGCTGGTAACATTTCTCTGCTCAAGGGATCTGCGGTACATTAAGAGCAAAAGCGAGCTAATCGACACCCAAAGTCTGTATAGAATCCTACAAGTATTCCGTCATGCCATGAAATCCCTTTGATTTTAAGAAATTTCAACTGTTTTCTTCTTCAACTCTACCAGGACTGATATCAATCATTTTTCCGGAGGCACTGTGTTTGAATGGTGACAACATTTGTTGCTTTACTATTACTTGATTTACTAATATTTGAGGGCAAAATTCAGTATTTCAGCTTTTGAACTGGTATTTGCTCTTTCGATCTTACTCTCGTTGTTTGTCTAGTATTCCTCAAAGTGTGGGAGAGGTCCTTAAAAAACTAATTACCGTGGAGATAGCGGTAGCAACACAATAAAGCTAAGCGCTAGGAAACTATTTGCCGTGTTTCTTCGAACTGTAGCAGTCGCAAATGAATTGAGAAATTTAAAATGATGAACGCTGTGGAATACAGCTATGGGAAATTCCCAGACTTTTTGCGTTGTCTGTTCGTGTATCTGGAGCCAGTTGAAAAGCTGGACAGTGTATCGAGAATAATAAGTACTCGCATTGGTTTTCATTCCATCATTGTGTGAACATACACTGCCCTCACACACGAGGCTTGTTTTTTAAGTAAGTACCGTTTTGAAATTATAAAAAAAGACGTGCTCAGATATATCAATAATTTTATTTTTACATGAAAGCCTGTACCTTAATCTACGCACTGACGCCATTACAGTCTGATTCTTCTTTGTTTACTTTGTGTACTGAGTGTTTAAGATGACTCCGATAATCGTGAATCCTGCCGACTGTGAAGTATGGGCTGTTACAAGATTTCTTAGTGCAAAAGGCCTAAAAGAGATCGATATTCGTCGTGAGATCTGTGCAGTTTACGGAGAAAATATTATGAGTGATGGAATGGTAAGAAAGTGGGTGAGAGCATTTAAAGATGGCCGCACAAATGTGCATGATGAACAACGGAGTAGGCGTCCTTCGGTCGTTAATGAAAGTTTGGTGCAGGAAGTGGACAATAAGGTGAGAAAAAACAGACGCTTTACGCTTTACGATTTACTCCTTGCGAGATGACTTTTCTAATGTTTCTCGTAGTGTTTTGTATGGCAATGTGACCGAACACTTGAATTACCGAAAATTGTGCGCACCGAAAATGTTTACGGATGTGCACAAAATCGAACGTTTAGACAGTACATTGAGTTTCCTTTAGCGGTACCACAACAACGGTGATGATTTCTTAGCCAAACTGTTACGGGCGATGAAACATGGGTGGCCTACGTCACACCAGAATCAAAGCAACAGTCCATGGAAGTTGAGCAAAGGCATCGTTTTGCTGCAAGACAATCCCCGTCCGCACGTGGCGAATCAGACCAAAGATCTCATCACATCTTTTCATGGGAAACTCTAGATCATCCTCCGTACAGCCCCGATCTTGCGCCCAGTGACTACCATCTGTTCCTACACTTCAAGAAACACCTGGGCGGTCAGCGTCCTCAAGACGATGACGAATTCAAAACAGTGGTGATGCAGTGGTTAACACGTCAGGCGCGAGACTTCTACGAGGAGGGTATTCAAAAACTGGTACAGCGTTATGACAAGTGCCTCAATATTGATGAAAATTATGTAGAAAATTAATTTAATGAGATATCTTAGCACGCCTTTCTTAAATTTCAAAACGGTACTTACTTAAAAAAACACGCCTCGTATCTTAAATGCTACCACGTCGCTCTGTAATATCTGCTTACCAAACCCGCTTATCTACCCAGTATCTTATTCTACAATTTCTTTGTCGAGGCACAGACTGCTCAGAGTTGCATGTTGAGAAAGCGAGTCTCATAAGACAAAAAGGAAGGAAACCAATATGTTATACTGGGCGAGGAACTTTTGATGTTACGCAATAATATTTATTTGATATATTTTCAAAAGAAATTAAAAATAATTGAAGAAATTGTATACAGCAATGGTCAAATACTACCCTAACCGATAATATGCGTAACAGACAGAAGAGAGAGACGATAACAACGCTTCTTATCCTCAGAAGGCACTGATCCATACTGACAACAAATGGGCCTCCCTGACATATGTAGGTAGGGATTTAAAGGCACTTTGAAGCATACTAAAATCCAGGAAGTATATACCACCTATGTGTACTAGGAATACTGTTGCACACATTATGTTCAAGAGTAAAGAGAAGGTTCCACCTTTAGACCAAAGTGGCAAATTATACGAGGGCGTGCTGAAAAGTAATGCCTCCGAAGTTTTTCTTCTTCTTTCAATATCGGTTGAGGTATTACATGTCATGCATACTATTCGGTCGACTTTTCCGCCTTACTGATGCAAGCTATAACCCTCTGCCGTTGTAGGGCTCTGAATGCTAGCGTGTCAGGGCGGTGTGTAACGCAACTGTCACGGTGTATGAGGAACAGCGCGCTGTAATAGGTTCCAACAACAGAAGATGTACCTCCAATTGACGATCACACAAGAATGAATGTTGTGTACGGTGATGATTGCCTCGAAATCGGTAATGTGCGACGCTGGATTGTCCATACTCGTGATTAAGAAAATTTCATTGTGTGCAACAGAGTTCCTCGGATTAGGCGATCACTTAAGGCAACCTACGAGACCCACCGGAATCATACTGACTGGATAAAACAGAGACAGCTCTCAGGTAAGCATGCTATACCAGAAGAGCGTTGAGAGTCGTCGTTGCAGAACTGCGGTACAGAAAACTGTGTGCACGGTTGGTGCCTCGAATGCTCGCTCTTGACATGAAACAGAGGAGACTGCACATCTGTCACACTTTCTTTCAGCGTGAGAATGCCAGACCACACACGAGCGCTGCGACATCCACAACAACCCTGCGTGTTGGTTTCACTGTCATCGATCATGCTCCAGATAGTCCCGACTTGGCCACGTCCGATTTTCACCTGTTTCCAAAACTTATGTAACACCTCGGAGGATTTCACTTTGATGCCGATGAAGCGGTGCAAGTGGAGGTGAGGTTTGGCTGTGTCAAGATAGTCATTCTGTACTATACAATAACGAAATCAACAATAGGTCTTTAGTTGGAAGAAATGTGTTCATCGTTAGGGTGACTACGTTGAGAATATGTAGACACGAAGAGTAAAGGTGTAGAAGGTTAATAAATCTGTTTTATAATAATTATAATTTATGGTAAGCTTCTATGGGAGCAAACTACTGAGGTCATCGCTCCCTAGACTTCACACTACTTAATCAAACTTGAACTAACTTACGCTAAGGACAAAACACACACACACACACACACACACACACACACACACACACACACACACACACACACACACACATGCCGGAGGGAGGACTGGAATCTCCGAGAGGGAAGCCGTCCGGACCGTTCAAGACGCCTGAGACCGCGCGGCTACCCTGCTTGGCCAGTAACCGGAAGTAGCGCTAGGGAGTTTATTATTGGCCTAGTACACAGAACTCCCAGGTTGGGCTGTAAGAACTAGATTGTCTGAACGTGAAAGGAGCGGGAGACTGAAACATTCTACCCTATCTGGACATATGTTCAACGAATGTCATTCTTATAACATTAAATGTGATTCTCCATAGAGCAACTAAAGACATAAAACTGACATTAATTGAAATTCTGGCTATCAATAAACACCAGTCAGAGGATCTGACTTAATCCTTAATGATCAAATAAAGTTACATTTTTCACCATTGCTAAAGTAGCAGTCGAAAGTTAATATTTCTCGTGTTATAAGATAACATGCTTCTTGCAAATAGTATAACTGTTCCCCAACCCACATTCCACTGACTCCTTCCTCGTCTCTGCCCCCGTTTACTTTCTTGTATATCAGTCACCAGTTACTTTGTCCATGTAATTATTTTGTCCATGTAGTCTGTTCCAGTAGTCAGTTGTGTATTGGTTTGGCCTTTACATTCTCATGCTTTTAACCTTCAGGTACAGTATAAGTGTTATTTGTCTAGAGCTTCCTTCTATATTCCAGTATGCTTGTGTTTTTCGTATAGATATACAGCCGTAAAATGTCACATATCTTTTGAAAAATAACTTTTCTATAGCTACAGCCTGTTGTTGATGTTTTGCAGGCTTATTGGTATTGAGTTCTCTGAGGACGACCTAGAAACCCGAAAGCCGGTTCTTAACGAGCAATAAAATATTATTTTATAACTTAAATATTGTGTGCTTCAGTGCCTAACTCTCAGTATTGTTCTTATGTGTTATTATTCTAAACTGCAATCACGGCCATAAATATGCATGACCCAATAACGTCTGTAGAAGTAGTCAATACTGTTAGTCTGAAACAGTCTTTCACGTGCTACGAGCAAGTTTGAGAGACAGCCGCCGGCCAGAGTGGCAGAGCGGTTCTAGGCGCTACAGTCTGGAAGTGCGCGACCGGTACGGTCGCAGGTTGAAATCCTGCCTCAGTCATGGATGTGTGAGATGTCCTTAGGTTAGTTAGTTTTAAGTAGTTCTAAGTTCTAGGGGACTAATGATCTCGGTTGTGAAGTCCCATAGTCCTCAGAGCCATTTGAACCATTTTTTGAGAGACAACCGGGTTTCACTGACCGTTATTGGCTGCTTATTGGTCCGCACCAAAATTATCTAGCAGACAACGTAGTGTTTAATTTATCTAAAAGCACTCTGTCTTTAGGCCACAAGTGGCCCATCGGGACCATCCGATCGCCGTGTCATCCTCAGATAAGGATGTAGATAGGAGGGGCGTGTGGTCAGCACACCTCTCTCCCGGTCGTTATGATGGTTTTGTTTGACCGAAGCCGCTACTATTCGGTGGAGTAGCACTTCAATTAGCATCACGAGCTTTAGTGCACTCCGAAAAATGGCAACAGCACATGGCGGCCCGGATGGTCACCCGTCCAAGTGTCGCCCACGTCCGACAGCGCTTAACTTCGTCATCTGACGGGAACCGGTGTATCCACTGCGGCAAGGCTGTTGCCACTAATGTATTCATACTCAACAGCCTACTGAAACAGAATAGTGAGGGCTTTCTGTTTCCATTCCTTACTGAATGTAAGGGCATTGTACACGAATTTCCATTCTCGGAACGTTTCACTTGTGTCGATTTCCTTATATCTGTCAGCATTCCACTTATGGAACGAAAAAATATAGGAGACATCCTGAAGTGTACGGGAATAAATACTACGCTACAGACTTTACCAGCCACTTGTGGGAGCAGTCCGCCCCGATAGCTGAGTGGTCAGCGTGACGGATTGCCGCCCTACGGGCCCGGGTTCGCTTCCCGGCTCGGTCGGGGATTTTCTCCGCTCAGGGACTGGGTGTTGTGTTGTCTTCATCATCATTTCATCCCCATCCGGCTCGCAGGTCGCCCAATATAATAAGACCTGCACCAAGGCTGCCGAACCTTCCCCTTAAGGGGCCTCCCCCCCAATGACGCCAAAAGCTTATTTCCATTTACTTGTGGGAGCAGACGTGTTTTCCTCTATTCCCAGGTTTCCGACTGCTAGTTCGAGCGCACTGTAACAGAGAAGGAACTATTCACGACGAAAGAATTATCCAAATGGGGTGGAAATAGGTAGATGTCGTGTATATGTACAGGCAAACAAATGATTACAATTTCAGAAAAATTGTATGATTTATACAAGAGAAAGAACTCCGCAAATTGAGCACGTCACTAACGCGTTGATCCACTTCTGGCACTTGCGCAAACAGTTATTCGGCTTGGCATTGATTGACAGAGTTTTGTATGTCCTCGTTAGGGATTCGTACTCAGTTCTGTCCAACTGGCACGTTAGATCGTCAAAATCCCGAGCTGGGTGGAGGGCGCTGCTCCAAACGTTCTCAATTTGAGAGAGATTCTGTGGCGTTGCTGGCCAAGGTCAGGTTTTGGCAAGCACGAAGACGAGCAGCAGAAGATCTCGTCGTGTGCGGGTGGGCGTTATCTTGCTGAAATGTAAGCTCAGGATGGCCATGAAGGCAACAAAGCGGGGAATAGAATACCATCAAATTAGTGTTTTACTGTAAGGGTGCCACGGATGACAACCATATCAATCACTGCGAAGCTGAGAAACAACTTGCGTAGTGGCCTGAGGTGGACGAACACTTTGTTGACTTCTTCAATTTGTGAAGCTATTTCCCTTGAATAAATCATCCAATAATTTTTTTATTGTATTGTTTTAGAGAGTATTTACCACCTGTAAAGATATTTCAGACGGGTAATATTAACGTGTATGGTTTGTACAGGTGAAATGCTCCTCGAACTTCCTCACCGAGCAATTGAGAAATGACAAGTGGTTTTAATCACTTGATAGGTTCTCATGCAGAGGATTCATAGGAAGAAAGAAAGAAAGATGTACTCAAGTTTCACGTCCCGTCGGAAACGGGCATTGGGGTGTGGTCAACAACAAAACAGTTGCCCGAGTTTGTCTACTTTGTAAAGAGCAGAACCTTACAGGTTTGACAGGATGCGATTCCCGTTTTCCGGCTAAGCAAACCTCCCTGCCAAAGCCGGGTATCGAAGCTGTGCGTAGTTAGGAGCTGCTAAACGCTCTGCTACGGAGCTGAACACAAAGGCCGGTGCCGTAGCGCTGCTCCAGCGGGGCAGCAAATCAAGACGTGCTCCGTGGTCCGGTCGTGCCTCGCGCCCTTGTCACGCCTCACGCTCTCCACGGCCGAGCGCCTTTGGTTTTCCCAGCAGCACGTAAAACCCGGGGGAGCGCAGGGCTGGAGCTGCCGGAGGCAGAGGCTCACTGGAGCCTCGTAGCTTAAGACAATGGCCTCACCCGTTTCCCGCACTACGGACACTGGGAGCCTCGGAACGGTGCGCCACGTTCCAGCGCTACTGCGTTGGGACTAATTTCTAATGTGCAAATAACTACTGTCTATTGTCTGTTTAATGTTTTCTTTTAGTTCTTAGTCGCTTCTATATTATTATTATTATTATTATTATTATTATTATTATTATTAATCTGTTTCTATTACCAACTGAAAAAGATTCCTTCTATTTATTTTATGAGAATGTTCCACGTCACTCCAAAGCATTCGAGAACAACGTAACAATGAATATTCAAGAAATCGTAAAATCTTATTACTTCAAGCTCAAAAACACTCTCGAGTGCTCAAAGTTACTCTTTTACTGGGTGGTGGAAATTAAACTGAAGGTGTTCTGAGTGCTGCAATGCGGGCTGTATACATCGCAGGTCGCCGAAGCGTCGTAGATACGTCCATTAATCGTTGCGCTCTCGGAGTATGCTGAAAGGGAAAAAAAAAACACTTCCACTTTCTGCTACCATGTGCAGATATCACTGTACACCTAAAAGATCCGCGAGATGTCATCGCCTCGAAGAAAAACGGACTGAGAATAAAGGAACTTCTGAAACCACACCACACAGTCACATAAGATGAGAGCAGTGGATGTTCCTGCACAACACGTGGCGAAGTAGAACTCCCTACGTGACAGTTCCCTGCATTCAAGGCACCGCACATGGTAAAATGTGACTCGTCCATCTAAAGAATATTCACCTGCCATGTCCCATCCATTGCCATTCATGAGAAAAAAAGAAGGGAAATATCAACGCGTTGTACCCTATCTTGGGACCTCATTTGGTACACATTCTGGTTCTTGTAGGGATACCCGTGTAAAATGCGCCGCCGAATCTTTTGAACTGTTGATCAGAAGAGAGACAATTCGAGTGACACATCTCGACCACTGGCTGCAGAACTCGAAGCATGTGCTTGCCGGACGGCCATAGCTACAGCAACGTCATCATATACCGTCATGGAAATGGCCCTCCTGGATCACCTAATTAACCCGTTTCTTTAGATTTCTTGATCATATTCTGTAGACCATTTGTTGACATGAGGCCTCTTCGCAACTCTTTCTATCGGTGCTATTCCTCTAATACGGCCTGCTATTGCTGCCGTTCTGATAAATCAACTTTACCAGCAGTGCGTCTTGCACGGGAAACTTCAATCTTCTTAACCCTTTTACAATGAGGTGACAAAAGTCATGGAATATCTTCCAATATCGTGTCGGACCTCCTTTTTCACGGCGTAGCGTGGCACCTTGACGCGGCATGAACTCAACATGTCGTTAGAAGTCCCCTGCAGAAATATTGACCCATGCTGCCTCTATATCCGTCCATAATTGCAGGAACTGTTGTCGCTGCATGATTTTTTGCACGAACTCATCTTTTGATTACGTCCATAAATGTTCGATATGATTTATTTCTGGCGAGCTGGGTAGCCAAATCATTCGCTCGAACTGTCCAAAATGTTCTTCAAACCAATTGCGAACAAGTGTGGCCCGGTGACCTGTGTCATCCATAAAAATTCCATCGTTGTTTGGTGACACGAAGTCAACGAATAGTTGCAATTGGTCTAAGTATCCGACCATAACCAGAGGGCTCTGTTCATTCCTAGTAAACACAGCCCACACCATGAAGACAGCACGAGCTCGCACAGTGCCTTGTTGACGTCTGAGTTCCATAGCTTCCCGGGGTCTGCGCCACAGTGGAACCCTACCATGAGCTCCTACCCACTGAAATCAGAACTCGTCTGATCAGGCCACATTTTTCCAGTCGTCTAGGATCCAACCGATATTTTCGTGAGCCCAGGAGAGGTGCTACAGGCGATGTCGTCCTGTTAACAAACGCATTCGCATAGGTCGTCTGCTGGGATAGATCATTAACGCCAAGTTTCACCACACTGCCCTAACAGATATGTTCGTCGTACATCCCACATTGATTTCTGCAGTTATTTCACACAATGTTGCTTGTCTCTTAGCACTGACACACTACGCAAACGCTCCTGCTCTCGGTTGTTAAGTGAAGACAGTTGGCCACTGCGTTGTCCGTGGAGAGAAGTAATGCCTGAAATTTTGTATTCTCGGCACACTCTTGAGATAATGGATCTGAAATACTCAGTTCTCTAACGATTTATGAAATGGAATTTCCTATGCGTATAGCTTCAGCTACCAAGTCTGTTAATCCGCGCGGGACTGCGGATGTGAGTTGCGGACTTAAAGTGGCAAGCACGGACAAAACGCTCTTTCATTTATTATATACCAGCTAAAAAAGACCCTATTCACTTGGCACCTATTTTCAGTTGTTTTCTGAAAACATTCCAGATAATCCGAAAAAATTTGAGAAAAAAGTGGACATTCAAAGAAATGATAAAATTTTAGTCTCTAACACTCAAATATACTCACGAATGCTCAAAAATACTTTCAAGTACTCTTAAATTCATTCAATTATTCAACAGTAATGTAATTTGAAATAATGTATTACATCACTCACTTATTGTTTCTTTATCGAACACCGAGAACATTCCAAAGTATTCGAGAACATTGTAAAACATCCGAGAGCTTTTCAAGACAATCACAAGTAATAATCAAGAACATTAAAGAAAACTTTGGAAATCCCGTTTGTTCCTCGACAGTGAAATACACCTGCGCCGGCCGCGGTGGTCTCGCGGTTCTAGGCGCGCAGTCCGGAACCGTGCGACTGCTACGGTCGCAGGTTCGTGATGTTCTTAGATTAGTTAGGGTTAAGTAGTTCTAAGTTCTAGGGGACTAATGACCACAGTAGTTGAGTCCCATAGTGCTCAGAGCCATTTGAACCATTTGAAATACACTTGCAAAAATTTATGGGATTAGTTTGGCATTGGTTTGATCGCATTCTATGACAGACTTATAATTTAATCGAAAACACAGGATTGAACTGATGCTCTTCACTGCTCATAGAAGTGGCACCAAATGAAGTCATTTCAAAGCAAGCATTGTATGCTTTCATATTTCGTAGAAAATTTTTAGACACCGCAGTTTCTCCACTCGTGTTTTAGTTCTGACAGAAACATTTCCACTGGCGCTAATCAACTTTTTGCACTCATAAAACACATTCCTTCACTCATTGAAACTCTGCTTAGTTTATTTTGTAATCTTGTTTCTTCAGCTGTTTGTCTAAGACAGCTTGATGAGTGTGTCACGTGATACTCTAATTTTGTCTCGTTGTTCATCTATTTCCTCTCAATCTATTCATTCTCTTACGTTGTGAAGGTAAACACGCTCCTGACCTGTTTCATTTCATCACGGATCTGTTTCCTTCTTTTCAGTTCGTAATGGGCTATATGGACCTATTACGATAACAGCATCGGATCTCTGAATTCGCACGACGTCTGTTCAAATGGCTCTGAGCACTATGGGACTTAACTTCTAAGGTCATCAGTCCCCTAGAACTTAGAACTACTTAAACCTAACTAACCTAAGGACATCATACACATCCATGCCCGAGGCAGGATTCGAACCTGCGACCGTAGCGGTCGCGCGGTTCCAGACTGTAGCGCCTAGAACCGCTCGGCCAGCCTGGCCGACCGACGCCTGTTCTCATGGTTGCTATTAGTACTGGAAAAACAGAATGATCGCGCTAACGCCTTGTTACCGATTTCCTTAAAAGACGGTTTGCATTTTTCTTGGAACTCGATTGTATTCGACCAACAAATCTATGTCTTCAATTCAGCTTCCCTTAGAAATTTTACGTTATTGTCACATTTCATGTGGCTTCTGTAAGCTCCCTTTTTTTGAATTTTGTATATATCATTATTTATTTAGTTGTCTGACAATCGGACTCTTAAGGGATCACGTGCTACACGGAAACAAAGCGTCTACAAAATGTTTGTGACGTGTCTGTAATTAATGGCAATCGACGTGTTAATCACATTTGATCACGATCTGTAATAAAAGACAACACGATGTCTATAAACTTAATTTATTGGTTCCCAACAATGAATGTTCCAAAATATTTTTTTCGACAACCTCACTTTTGTAATCTACACTGATAATTTGTCATTCCGGAGAATCCACCGATTCTTTCATCGGTACCAGTTTCAATTTTCGCTATATCTCCCACTGTTCGTTAGTTCACATATATCTTACTCATTAATTTCAGTTCCCCTCACAAAAGTACGGCTATACTCTCACCTTCTATTTAACTTATACACTGAAGCGCCATAGAAATTGGCATGTGAACAGGGAGAATATGGAGCTGCGGTCGGCGCCACCTATATAAGACAACAACTGTCAGCCGCAGTTGTTAGATCCGTCACAAGAAAGATAATCAAGATTTTAATGAGTTTGAACGTGGTGTTATAGTCGGCGCACGAGCAATGGGGCACAGCATCTCCGAGGTAGCAATAAAGTGGGGATTTTTCCGTACGACCATTTCACGAGCGTATCGTGAGAATCAGGAATCCCGTAAAACATCAAATTTCCGACATCGACGAGGCCGAAATACGATCCTGCAAGAAAGGGACCAACGACAACTGAAGAGAATCGTTCAGCGTGACAAAAGTGCAGCCATACCGCAAATTGCTGCAGATTTGAATGCTGGGCCATCACCAAGTGTCAGGGTGCGAATAATTCAACGAAACATCATCGATATGGACTTTCGGAGCCGAAGGCCCACTCGTGTACCCTTGATGACTGCACGACACAAAGCCTTATGCCTCACCTGGGCCGTCGACAGCGTCATTGGACTGTTGATGTTCAAATGTGTGTGGAATCTTATGGGACTTAACTGCTAAGCTCATCACTGCCTAAGCTTACACACTACATAATCTACATTACCCTAAGGACAAACAAACAAACAAACACACACACACACACACACACACACACACACACACACACACACACACACACACACACACACACACACATGACCGAGGGAGGACTCGAAACTCCGCCGGTATCAGCCGCGCAGTCCATGACTGCAGTGCCGTAGACCGCTCGGCTAATCCCGCGCGGCGACTGTTGATGATTGGAAACATGTTGCCTGGTCGAACGAGCCTCATTTCAAATTGTATCGAGCGGATGGGCTTATAATGGTATGGAGACAGCATCATGAATTCAAGGACCCTGTGTATCAGCAGGGGACTGTTCAAGCTGATGGACGCTCTGTCGTGGTGTGGGGCGTCTGGAACTGGAGTGACATGGGATCCCTGATAGTCTAGATACGACTCTGACAGGTAACACGTACGTAAGAACCCTGTATGATCACCTCCATCCATTCATGTCCACTGTGTTTTCCGACGGTCTTGGGCAATTCCAGCAGAACAAGGCAATACTCCACACGTTCAGAATTGCTCCAGAGTGTCTCCAGTAACATTCTTCTGAGTTTAAACACTTCCGTTGGCCACCAAACTCCCCAAACATGAACATTATTCAGTATATCTGGGATGCCTTGCAAGGTGCTGTTCAGAAGCTAACTCCACCCCTCGTGCTCTTACTGATTTAAGGACAGCCCTGCAGGATTCATGGTGTCAATTTCCTCCAGAACTACTTCAGACGTTAGACGAGTCCATGCCGCGTCGTGCTTCGGCACTTCTGCGTATTCGTGTGGGCCGTGCCCGATGTTAGGCTGGAGTACCAGTTTCTTTGGCTCTTCAGTGTTTATGCGGTTGTTTCAAAGTCTTTGCGACAAATGTCTGGAAATAGTAGATCACGTCACGGGAAGCAACTTTTGTCGGAGACGTACTGTTCGCTGACGCTTCCCATCGGGGCTAGGCGTCCTTCAATATCCTCCGGCCTTGGGAAGATGGGACTTCACAGAGCTAGCAGATCTGCTAACCAGGTGTGCGGCATACTATCTACCCCATGAAACTGATAAAGTGATTTTCAAAAAGAAAACCATAAGAGTGAGTGTCTCCAAACGGAGAAAGTTGTTTCAGAACCGAATCAGTTGTCGCAAGGACTTTGAAACAACATATGTAAGACGCAGTCAAATGAAACGAGACAGATGGGGAGGAAGTAAATAAGCTGTTTAGTATTGCAAAAGTTATTGCCATAACTGTTAATACATATACCGCACCGTGAATCAAGACGGCCAGTGCTTTAATGGAAAAATGTTTGCGGTTGCCTACGTAACCATGATTGTATCATGACGTACCTCGTTGTCCGAAGCAAGTCGAGGGTCACGAATGTCTTTCTTAAGAGCTCCAAAAATATGGAAATCGCGTGGGGTGACCTCGGATTCTAAGGAGTAGGGTTTGGGCTTCCCATCGAAACTTCTGCAGCATATGTAAACAACTTTGGCAACGTGTTGCTGGAAAAGTTTCGCTGGGAAACCCTTTACACAACCTCCGTACAGTCCTCATTTCTCCTCCCCGTATTTTTGGAGGTCTTAAGAAAGACACTTGTGGGCGCCGATTTACTTCGGAAGACGAGGTGGACGCCTGCATACAATAGTCGATGTGCAGGCTAATGCAAATGTTTTTCCATGAAGGCATTGATCCTCTTGTGTCATAGTGGTACAAATGCATTAATAGTTACGCCGATTACTTTTGAAACAATACACAGATTACTTCCTTTTTTCTCCATGTGTCTCGTTTTCATTTGATTACGCACTCTATAAAATTATTCGTAGCTGATAATAGCTTGACTTCTTAATACAGTTCTCTCAACACTGTCTTTTGCTCTTTCTGCCACAGGTCCCCATCTCTACAGCCTGATCAAAACTCTCTCGTTACCTAACGGAACAATGCCGATGCGACTCGAAAAAGCTCTCGCCGCAAAAAAGGCGTGTAGCATACTGGAAGGTTCCAGAATCTCAGATTTTCCGGTCACTGCATGTTAAAGAAAGAGTACGATTGTAGCAGACTCAGTACTCTTCTTAGTATTATTCGCATATGGGACACGAGCCTCGAGTACAGGCTGCTCGCCAATTACGCAAGGGCTGTTGCCCAACACGAGAAGAAACAACAACAAATAGATAAATATGTAATGTATGTATGTATGTATGGTATTCTGCCTTACTGCAGGTCTTGTCACGGGTTAAGCCTTTTCCACGTTTGTATGTCCATAGCCAGTCTTTTCATTTCTGAATATTTGCCTCCTTTGATATTGTCCAGCATTTGATATCTTTTTTTTCTCTTCCTCTTTTTTCCTGCACCATTCCTTCTACACGTTCCTTCAAAAAACACTCCCTTCTAAAACAATGTCCAATCCAGTTCCGTTTTCTCTTTCTGATGACTTTCAGCATCTTTCTTTCTTCTCCAACTCTTCTTAATTCCTTAGTCGGTCTTACCTCTTCACTTTTTCCATTTCTCTCCATATCCACATCTGTCGCGCCTCCAATCTTCTTTCATCTTCCTTCCTCAATGTCCAGGTCTCCGCACCATATAGTGCAACGCTCCAGATGTAGCATTTGGCAAGTCTTTTCCTCAGATCTTAGTGGTCCACAAAGTAATTTCCGTTTCCTCTTGAATCCTTCTTTTGCCATTGCAATTCTTTGCCTAATTTCTGTTGAGCAATACATATCTTCCATTATTACACTTCCCAAGTAATTGTAGTTCTTCACTTGCTCTATTTCCTCTCCTCCGACTTTCATACGGCATTTTCTCCTCTTAGATAATAAAGAAACAGTGTCAATGCATAACGTTGTCGCAACAGCTTCGAAACACTACATGACAACTGGTGGGCGTCAAGGAGCAGTGTGGTACTCTGGGCCGGCTTTTCGTGCGCCACCCTTTACTTCTGCGATGTAACATGTTCAAGATGTTCTCCACAAATTCACTTGCTTCGTGAGAGAAACTTCCTGATGTGAGCAGAAAGTGCCACCGTCATCATCGTAGGAGGCAGCTGTTAGTTTTGCAACGCCGTGGGCGGCGAAGTAATAAAACGCGTCTAGCAAGTAAGTAAGTCGGTAGCCTCATACAGGCCGTGTCACCACGACCCCGTGCGTGTTCCGGCGCACTGAAGTACCGCCGGCGGCGTGGGCGGCAGTGCTCTGCCCTTCTCTGTTAGCGGAATTTGTGGGCGGCGTGCGATCGTTTGGACGGGCGACATCACCACAGGCGGCGGCAGCGGCGCGGCAGAAACGGGGCGTGCCGCGGCATCATTCGCGAACCGCCGCTGGTCGGAAATTGCGCGGAAGGGTAGCGCGGCCAGGGGTGGGGGAAGGGGCGGCGGTAGGGGCGGCAGGGGTTGGCGACCGCGCCGGGATCGCGCTGCCGCTCCGCCCGGCTATTAGACCCGCGCTGGCACGTGCGTCTGCAGGCCGCCCGGTCCGCTAGTAGCGTTTATAAGCGCAACCTACGTGGCTTCCTCGCCATCAGGTATTTATGTATTTCTGCTATTTTCATTTAGCCTTCGCTGCGTCACCGTCAGAGAAACTCTTCCTATGCCCGCGTATTTAGGCACTTACGCGGGTTCGGTCACCTCCTCGGGTAAGAATTATCACTTTGAACATTTCTCGGGGATCCGCCCGGGTAGCGTTCTAATTTCTGCACAATACATCGGCAGACGTGCACGTTGCCATCTTCAGGTGGTTCCTGACGAATGCTGTGCTGTTCCCCTCGGCGCCCTATAAATACTAGGCGTTCCTCTCCTGGTGACTCCGGTGCGGCCAGCGCGGCGGCTACTGGAGGTGGTGGGAGAAGCGGCGCCTGGGTCTCAACTGAGGTCTGCAGTCTACCCCGTCGGGGGAGGGAGGGTGGGGGGGGAGCTCGCTCTCTGCTTCAAAAATGGTTCCAATGGCTCTGAGCACTATGGGACTTAACATTTGTGGTCATCAGTCCCCTATAACTTAGAACTACTTAAACCTAACTAACCTAAGGACATCACACACCTCCATGCCCGAGGCATGCCCTGCGACCGCAGCGGTCACGCGGTTCCAAACTGAACCGCCTAGAACCGCATGGTCACACCGGCCGGCTCGATCTCTGGGACAGCATTATTCTCTCCAGGCTGAGTGCAGGGTTCCAAGGCTGACTAAGTTGAAGGCCGCTATCTTTATTAATTAGATCGTCGTGTAGTCGGATTTCGATGGCCTTTTAAGTAACGCAGTCCCAGAAGTAGGAGGACTGAGAGGGTATTTTTGTTTTTATTACACCGCACAACGGCCAGACTTTATACAGTGGTCAGCTACATATGATTTAGTGCCCTGGCGTAATTCGGTATGGCGCTTGTGTTCGCGGCACCTCTCTTCTACAGTGCGGACTGTATCATTTTCCGCACTGATAGGGAATTTCATAAACGCCTGGTTTTCGAACGCCTAGGTCATCTTTCATTGAAACCAGTAGAGTCAAGGTTTTTGCAGGGGGTCGGAATACACATTTCACATTGTGTTTCCCCAGGATTCTACCGATTTTTCTTGAGGTGTTTCCGACAAACGGAATGCACGCCAATGTTCTTCTGTTTCTTCTTCTTGTTCTCTTGGTGCAGTCTGTCTGAGCGCGTGTCTCATTTGCTTCAGTGAAAGATGACCTAGGCATTCGAAACACAGGCATTTATCAAATTCCCTGTCAGTGCGGAAAATCATACATCGGGGAGACAGTTTGTACTGTAGATGAGAGGTGCCACGAACACAAGCGCCATACCGAGTTACGCCAGGGCACTGAATCAGCCGTGCCTGACCATTGTATAAAGACTGGCCATACTATGGACTATGAAAAAACGAAAATACTGTGTTAGGCCTGCTACTTCTGGGACTGCGTTACTAAAAAGGCCATCGTAATCCGACTACAGGACGATCTAATTAATAAAGACAGCGGCCTTCATCTTATTCAGGCTTGGAACCCTGCACTCAGCCTGGAGAGAAAGATGCCGTCCCAGACTTCGAAGACTGTTTCCCCCCCAAAGGTGGCAGCAGGGAGACTGCAGACCTCAGTTCAGACCCAGGCGCCGCTTCCCCAACCACCTCCAGTAGCCGCCGCGCCGGCCGCACCGAAGACACCAGGAGAGGAACGGTGGAGGGGGAACCCTGAAGATGGCAACGTGTACGTCTGCCGAAATATTGTGCAGAAATTACGACGCTACCCGGTCGGATACCCGAGAACTGTTCAAATTGGAAATAAGCCGGGAAAACTTCAGATGGCATATCAGGAATTATCACGTCCTGCTGAAATATAAGTGCGTAACAGTCCGTTACCTGTGCACCTGGTCATCACCACCAAGGTATGCAGCATTACCTGTCACTGGGCATACACGGTCCATCACATTACTGTGACCACCGCCTGTATTAGAAGTGAACGTGGAATAACCGCTGTCAGACGGGAGGTGGAAATAGTGGCAGTGCGGGGAATAAGAGCAGTCGTTGTCGTAATGCGGAAACGGAGTGAGTTATCTGACGTCCGAAAGGACATGATCCTTGGCTTTCTGTGTGTTAAAACGCACATTATCACGCTCACGAGACTCAGGATGGAGGGACTGCCTGTGGGGGCCGAATGCTCGGACGATATTCCTGGGGAACCTCTATCCTTGCATCATGTGATACGTGGAAAACGACGATTCCGGCGAACGTTAATCGACACACGCCTAATCGCGAATGATCGACATCTGAAGTCACAAACAGAAATAACTTCAGCACTTTTGGGCAGATTTCGTCGGTCGTTTGCTGGTGTCCAGACAAATACCATGGCGGGGGGAGGAGATCTTACGACCACTACAGGCGAGTCTGAACCGGCTGGACGAGGGAGTACTCCTGGAAGTGATGGAGTATTGGAGGCTTCCAGAAAAGGGGCAGCAAACAAATAACCAGGACCGGACGGTAGACCCTTAGAAATTGTCGGGCTTTTACAGACCTCATGATGCCCCGATGGCTAACTATGTACAATGTGCTGATGCAGCCTGACACTTGCGTGCTGCCGGTCTTCGTTGAAGGCTACCTTCTGCATATACCGAAGAATTCTCGAGGTTAGAGTGTGGATCAGTATTGAACACTCACCGTGCGTAATGGTGGTTATCAAATCTTTCAACAAATGTGTGTGGAATGTTATGGGACTTAACTGCCTATGTCATCAGTTCCTAAGCTTACACACAACTTAACCTAAATTATCCTAAGGACGAACACACACACCTATGCCCCAGGGAGGACGAACCTCCGCCGGGAGCAGCCTCACAGTCCATGACTGCAACGCCTTAGACCGCTCGGCTAATCCCACGCGGCTGTCAAATCTTTCCCCGAATGATGGTGATACAGCTGAAGACAGTTTTCTCATACAGTATTCCCTCAGATGAAGCGTGTCTTGGAATAGACAGCAACATACAATCCGCGCTCAGCGGCTCTAGAGACGTCATCGCACTGGCCACCGACTGTCGACTTAGAGCGGCTGTGGTCTCTGTCGATTTTGATCAAACTTTTGACCCTTTTAATCATAACTGCCCCACATTCGTCTTGCACCGCATGGATGTCCCACCAGTTTTTATTAAGTCATGGAGAACTCCTCTTGTCCGCTCCAGAGGAACTACGTCAGAGGTGTAAGAACTGACGTATAAATAAGCGAGCCCGGACGGTATCATCATGCGGCTCCTATCGGGTACCATCTCTGGAGTGACAGTGAACGGCCGAGATGCGGGTTCTCCTCCGATTTTGAACTCTGTAAGACAAGGCTCCGCGCTGTCAAAGGTCTTCCTCGAGGCAGCGCTTCAATCGCTGATGAATGGGTGCTGCAGACGCTTACTGGCGTGACATTGAGGGCTACACCTTCATCTGTCGAGCATATGTGAATGACCAGCTGTTCGTCGTGCGACCGGCGTGGAGGTCCCTTGATTTGATCGCATAGTATGGAGTTGGGGAGGGCAGTGGTTCGAATTTGGCAAAATCGGAGATAATGCCCATTGGATGAGGACTGGATGTGGACCTCTGCCCATTACGAGTGGTGGAAACGTTGAGATGCTTGGGGATTCCACTATGCCGTGATCTACGGACGACGGCGACGATAGTTGTAGGCATCTGCTCCAGATGATTCGCGTTAATTCCTTTCGAGTCCTGGACATGATACAACGCGTCCAACATGTCAACGTATACCACGCGTCGCTGTTGCCAAGTATTGATCAGGTATTTCGACTGCCGACAGGAACTGTGGATCACCTGATGGCGGCCTTCGGATATTTTGTCAGCCACGGGGTGATACTTTCTTCAGGTATTTTGTCAGCCACAGGATGATACTCAAGATCGTTATGCCACTCTAACCTTCGGCACATGGAATGGTAGAATTAGCCTTATGCCCTGCGGGTGATGCTCAGAATATCATCGTCGGATCCATACAGTAACATAGGCGAACTAATGTTCCACCATCTTATATGCCGCCTGCTCCATTTAGCAGCCTCTCGCCGACTGTTGCTCACATTGCAACGTTTTCTGCAGACTATAGCTATGTCCGCTTGTAACGCTGTAAATGCATATCTTCCTATTTCCATCTATTGTACTGTAAATTTTTTCCCTTTTTTTATTACCTGAATATATGACATTTCTGTGTCTTTATATATTGTAATTGTTCTACTATATATATGCATTTATATCGAAGTATAATTGGTTTGTTTTGTAAATATTATTTGTGTTTTTTGTATTTTTACGCAGAGTCTGGCCTAGGGAAAACTATGCTATCGAACGATTACAGCGATAAGTCGTGTGGAGAACCAAAGTTTTTTAGGATCTTTGGCAGTGTTAACTCTGCCGCATGGAGCGCGGGCAGAGCAGAGTCTGGCTGGAATAGGGTGGTGGAGCAGGTGTGTTGTGTGACGCTCCCGCGAGTTGCCGCGCTTTCGGGGTTTGGCAACATGTAATTGCGCTCGACTTGCTATGATAGTTTCTGACACGGTGTCGCGGACGGGAAGCATTATCTGGCGCACATCAAGAGCACGTTTCGCCCAGTGACCGTGTCGAGAAGAAGGCGCATCAACATCCAGCTTCTGTAACAGCGACGGCCGACAATGAGTGACTGTCGCCACCTCCCCGATCGACGACTTCAACCTTCAGTCAACCAACAAGGAAGACTGAAAGCACGTAAGGTTTTACAACTGTCTGGCAGACCTCAGCTTTCCAAACTGTTGCATCACAAAAATACAGCAACTTAGCATGAACCTTTGTTGCTCATTGTCCCAATTGCATTACCAAGCAGGGTCCCTTCCTTTTCTGGAATGAACCCGAGTGTCGTTGAAATTCATACGCCAGTATTAAAGTAATATCATTCCATTTCACTGCCTTAATTTCAAAGTTCAGTTAAAGTATTCATAGCTTACTACAATATTTAGATTACACAAGCAGAAATTAAGAGTGCGAGTTTTGTTACCATATTTTAACTTACCTGTGACTGCAACTCAGCTTGGTACGTACTAAATTTTACTACTGTTAATTGTTCAGAATCATTTAATTCAAGTTCAAAGTTGGATCTCTTATTTCTAAATTGCGTAAATTCAAGTAGCTTTTGAAATGATTGTTGAGGTAGCCCAAGACTAACCTTATTTAATTTAATTTCGTAGTGCTTCAGAAACGAAGTTCACTATTAATTTCAGTCACTAAATTAACTTTCAATTTTCCGGTTTTATTAATTCTTTTGCTAAATTAAGTCAGAGTGTAGCAAAATTTATTACTTATGACAAACATTCAGTTTTCACACAACACGGGTAAACCTTCAGTTGCCACGCTTTTAGTGCTAATTAAATGTGCATTAATCTTTCATTTTCAGTTATTATGGTAGTTGTCCACGGACTGGCGACCGTAATTTCCCCCAAATCTCAAATATCTAATTAACGACAGTTAATTGTTAACGCAACGACCGCACATTTACCTTCTTTATTAACTTTACCCTTTTCTCAAAATTTATTTCCACCAATTTCATTTGCATTTTTCCATTCATTTAGATGAAGCACTTTCCTCCCTCTTTACCGACAAACTAACTTCGGTGACGAGTGCTGCTCCCAAATTTCCATTAAGTGCACGCGGTTTAGTTTTTCACTGTCATTAAGGTCGATAAGTGAGGGGGAGGTTACACGCTCTGAACCGACGGTACTAGATATTTATTGTCATGACGGCAACGTGATGGAACGGCAATACCCTATGAGATGCTGGGCCATCCTATGGCACTCAGTGCACCCCACGTAATTGAACTCGGCGGCTCGATCCTCATGGTATTTTCTAGTGAAACACAAGAGCGTGAAACAGACCAGACTGCACGTAATAAAAATTGTTGATTTTCCCCTTTGCACATGTTGCAGGCTGATGGACGTGGATCAACAACGGTTGGTGTGTGGAGAGGTGATTAAAGTGTGAGCAATGACACGTCGTACGATAGTCTTTCTCAGCCGTAGCACTTACACAGAGGTCACACCGACGGCAATTCTTAACCCATATTAACGTATTTCCGCCGATAAAAACACTAATGTGACTAATTGGACAGCAGGGATGGCGGTGAATTGCATATATGACAACGGAAAGGATAAGCTGCAGTTTTTGATGTAATTACACGAACAAAACGAGAAAGTACAAACAGCGTCGAACGAAATATGGAACACATTGTCCCCCCATGAACCACGGACCTTGCCGTTGGTGGGGAGGCTTGCGTGCCTCAGCGATACAGATAGCCGTACCGTAGGTGCAACCACAACGGAGGGGTATCTGTTGAGAGGCCAGACAAACGTGTGGTTCCTGAAGAGGGGCAGCAGCCTTTTCAGTAGTTGCAGGGGCAACAGTCTGGATGATTGACTGATCTGGCCTTGTAACAATAACCAAAACGGCCTTGCTGTGCTGGTACTGCGAACGGCTGAAAGCAAGGGGGAAACTACGGCCCTAATTTTTCCCGAGGGCATGCAGCTTTACTGTATGATTAAATAATGATGGCGTCCTATTGGGTAAAATATTCCGGAGCTAAAATAGTCCCCCATTCGGATCTCCGGGCGGGTACTACTCAAGAGGATGTCGTTATCAGGAGAAAGAAAACTGGCGTTCTACGGATCGGAGAGTGGAATGTCAGATCCCTTAATTGGGAAGGTAGGTTAGAAAATTTAAAAAGCGAAATAGATAGGTTAAAGTTAGATATAGTGGGAATTAGTGAAGTTCGATGGCAGGAGGAACAAGATTTCTGGTCACGTGACTACAGCATTATAAACACAAAATCAAATAAGGGTAATGCAGGAGTAGGTTTAAAAATGAATAGGAAAATAGGAATGCGAGTAAGCTACTACAAACAGCACAATGAACGCATTATTGTGGCCAAGATAGATACGAAGCCCACACCTACTACAGTAGTACAAGTTTATATGCCAACTAGCTCTGCAGATGACGAAGAAATTGAAGAAATGTATGATGAAATAAAAGAAATTAATCAGATAGTGAAGGGAGACGAAAATATAATAGTCATGGGTGATTGGAATTCGAGTGTAGGAAAAGGGAGAGAAGGAAACGTAGAAGGTGAATATGGATTGGGGCTAATAAATGAAAGAGGAAGTCGCCTGGTAGAATTTTGCACAGAGCACAACTTAATCATAGCTAACACTTGGTTTAAGAATGATGAAAGAAGGTTGTATACATGGAAGAAGCCTGGACAAACTAAAAGGTATCAAATAGATTATATAATGGTAAGACAGAGATTTAGGAACCAGGTTTTAAATTGTAAGACATTTGCAGGGGCAGATGTGGACTCTGACCACAATCTATTGGTAAATTAAATCTGAAGAAACTGCAAAATGGTGGGAATTTAAGGCGATGGGACCTGGACAAACTAAAAGAACTAGAGGTTTCACATAGTTTCAGGGAGAGCATAAGGGAGCAATTGACAGAAATGGGGGAAAGAAATACAGTAGAAGAAGAATGGGTAGCTTTGAGGGATGAAGTAGTGAAGGCAGCAGAGGATCAAGTAGGTAAAAAGGCAACGGCTAGTAGAAATCCTTGGGTAACAGAAGAAATATTGAATTTAATTTATGAAAGGTGAAAATATAAAAATGCAGTAAATGAAGCAGGCAAAAAGGAATACAGACGTCTCAAAAATGAGATCGCCAGGAAGTGCAAAATGGCTAAGCAGGGATGGCTAGAGGACAAATGTAAGGATGTAGAGGCTTATCTCACTAGGGGTAAGATAGATACTGCCTACAGGAAAATTAAAGAGACCTTTGGAGATAAGAGAACCACTTGTATGAACATCCAGAGCTCAGATGGAAACCCAGTTCTAAGCAAAGAAGTGAAAGCAGAAAGGTGGAAGGAGTATATAGAGGGTCTACACAAGGGCGATGTGCTTGAGGACAATATTATGGAAATGGAAGAGGATGTAGATGAAGATGAAATGGGAGATACGATACTGCGTGAAGAGTTTGACAGAGCACTGAAAGACCTGAGTCGAAAAAAAGGCTCCCGGAGTAGACAACATTCCATTGGAACTACTGACGGCCTTGGGAGAGCCAGTCCCGACAGATCTCTACCATCTGGTGAGCAAGATGTATGAGACAGGCGAAATTCCCTCAGACTTCAAGAAGAATATAATAATTCCAATCCCAAAGAAAGCAGGTGTTGACAGATGTGAAAATTACCGAACTATCAGTTTAATAAGTCACAGCTGCAAAATACTAACGCGAATTCTTTACAGACGAATGGAAAAACTAGTAGAAGCCGACCTCGGGGAAGATCAGTTTGGATTCCGTAAAAATTTTGGAACACGTGAGGCAATACTGACCCTACGACTTATCTTAGAAGCTAGATTAAGGATGGGCAAACCTACGTTTCTAGCATTTGTAGACTTATAAAAAGCTTTTGACAGTGTTGACTGGAATACACTCTTTCAAATTCTGAAGGTGGCAAGGGTAAAATACAGGGAGCGAAAGGCTATTTACAATTTGTACAGAAACCAGGTGGCAGTTATAAGAGTCGAGGGACATGAAAGGGAAGCAGCGGTTGGGAAGTGGATGAGACAGGTTTGTAGCCTCTCCCCGATGTTATTCAATCTGCATATTGAGCAAGCAGTAAAGGAAACAAAAGAATAATTCGGAGTAGGTATTGAAATCCATGGAGAAGAAATAAAAATTTTGAGGTTCGCCGATGACATTGTAATTCTGTCAGAACAGCAAAGGACTTGGAAGAGCAGTTGAGTGGAATGGATAGTGTCTTGAAAGGAGGATATAAGATGAACATCAACAAAAGCAAAACGAGGATAATGGAATGTAGTCGAATTAACTCGGGTGGTGCTGAGGGAATTAGAAATTTGTTAACATCGAGTATAGATTTAAGTGTCAGGAAGTCATTTCTGAAAGTATTTGTATGGAGTGTAGCCATGTTGTTTGGAGAAGAAGACAATAGAAGCTTTTGAAATGTGGTGCTACAGAAGAATGCTGAAGATTAGATGGGTAGATCACATAACTAATGAGGAAGTATTGAATAGGATTGGGGAGAAGAGAAGTTTGTGGCACAACTTGACCAAAAGAAGGGATCGGTTGGTAGGACATGTTCTGAGGCATCAAGGTATCACCAATTTAGTATTGGAGAGCAGCGTGGTGGGTAAAAATCGTAGAGGAAGACCAAGGGATGACAACACTAAGCAGATTCAGAAGGATGTAGGTTGCAGTAGGTACTAGGAGATGAAGAAGCTTGCATAGGATAGAGTAGCATGGAGAGCTGCATCAAACCAGCCTCAGGACTGAAGACCACAACAACAACAATTGTGCCAATTTCATAAGGAGACTATTCACTGATCCTTCTAACAAAAAATGGTTCAAATGGTTCCAAGCACTTTGGGATTTAACATCTTAGATCATCAGTCCCCTAGACTTAGAACTAATATAAGGACATCACACACATCCATGCCCGAAGCAGGATTCGAACCTGCGACCGTAGCAGCAGCGCGGTTCCAGACTGCAGCACCTAGAACAGCTGCCGGCTGATCGTTCCAACAGCAGGGGTGTCCCAGTCGTAAGAAGTTTCACTGTGTATGTCTTATGATTGGATGCATGTATAAGCCCTTACGTACTGTGGATTCTGAGAAGCCGGCTGACCCACCTGTGTTGGAAAGTTGGAGATTCGGATGTTGTTTTATTTGGAATAACGTTTCAAGGCAGCTATTTTCATTTGTGGGAGTGCATACCTGATTATTTTGTTACAATTTTCTGCTTTTTATGGCCATTCTCTATTTCATATAAAAGAGGTGAAACTGCAATCACCGACAGGCACAAGGCGCAATTCCTCTCTAGTTGAAACCGATTATCATTGACTAGGCGTTTCTGTTACGATTTTTATACGGCCGCTGTTCTTACGCTTTGGTACACAAGTACGGCGCCACGTGAACTCATATTACTGCGATGATTGCGTACAACAAACTGGCACAAACACACTACTTCACTACCATAACTTAGCCATCCTCTTACTGGATGTGGAAACGTACGTGGGCGAGGAGTTGGTGACGTCGCTCTGCGGAATTTCACGTTCCTTTACACTGCGAAGCGTGAAATGAAAAATCGGGTGTGTCAGTTTTTTTTCCTCGTGGAGGAGAATGCGACCAATGAGATGCACGCCAGTTTTCCGTCACAAGCTGAATTTAAGAGATGATGTGTTGTGTGGACTTAAACACCGTCTGTGGTGATTTTTTATTGTAGAGTATGCAGTATGAACATAAGCTGTTTCAAAGCAACAGCACACTGAGGATTTCTCGAAAAGTTGTCGTTTCACGTACAATTTGTTACAATTAAATGACGGGAAACTACATATTCGTCGTTGAAGTTTCCAGTACTTAATGCTAGTGTGCTATGTCAGTATGCGGTTTCGGTGCTACGAGTCAATAATGATGTAACCAAAACGCGTCATTTTGGTTAAATATCAAATAATAACATTTGTACACCCAGCATTTACATAATGTATAACATATAACCGTATACAGAGGAGCAGGAGCAATGCCGAAGGTGGAGTGCAGTTGATTACATTGTGAGCTTGAAAGTTATCCTGGCATGGGACACCACAATTAAAGGTCACCTATGGCGTGACTATATAAATTGATTGAGAAGGTATGTAGTTTACTAACAACATTTACTTTTGAAAAGAAAAACATACATATGTTATAGTTGTTGATTGAATACTGTCAACAACTAACAGTTGCGTTAAGAGAACAATGGACAAGAATCCTGGGTGGCAGAAGTGAGTCAAGTACTCTGGCCCTAAAAATGTGGATAACGCAGTCTGAACTGATCTGACGCTGAGCAGACTTTGATTGATAACCTACAGAAGTTTCTCAATACAGGTGCAGCAAAAAGCTAGTGGCGATTGAGATCTGTACGCTCTGACAAGGCCGGAGCAGCAGTTCATTATCATGTTTGCTTCATACGGTGTTGTAAATTGCAGCTGGCGAGCAATCCGCGGAGGTGGTGAGACGTGGAGGCGGCACCTGCGAATCGACTGTGGCCACGAAAAAAATGCAAAAATCTCATGGTCTAGTGATCAGGCCGACGGATCGCAATTTACTCTCTACCAGAGCCCTGAAATCACAACAGATTTCAGTGTGTGACACACCCCTTCGCTGGATGTACCAAGGATCAATTTGGCCATTTGTACGATAGAGTGCACCAGGATACCAAATGTCGTGACTGGCAAACCGTAAACGAATAAGTGTGCCCTCAGCAAACGAGTAGTCTGAGACGTTTGAAATCACGCTACCAGTACAGTAAGAACTTCACTACAATGTCCCAAGTCTAACTACTCGCAAGTGAAGCAGTCTTAGGACACGTCCCAACTGCACATGCCAGATCTTCGATCACAGCCGAGGCAGCCGATAGAAGTGGGTCACAGTCCTGTTTGCAGTATCGGTGAACACGAAAACTTGTGAATTTTTATTATGTGTGGCTCTGCACACAATGCCCAGTTTATGACTCCACTGTGTAGACACATCCCTTCAGTCTGTCTCCCCCAGCCCAGCTTTCTGCTGGCGCCTCAGGAAGTAGCTCAGCATTGTTCTGCTGGAGAAATGTCTTGAGTAGGGGCTGTTCTGCCTGCCCTGTACAGCTGTGGGCCTGTCCGGCAAGGTTTACTGAGGGATGGGCTCGCCGACAATTGCTTTCAACTCCCAAAATGCTGTTTCGGTGAGCTAAGAACCATAAAAGTAACTCATGCTTTTAGCACCCTACCAGGCTCCACCAGTGTCTGCTCAGGCCGTTAACTTTCTAGAGTCTTGCTCTAGGTGTGCAGGGTTGTAACAAAATCCTCAATAATTTTCTGTATACGAAAAATTGGTGAGAGAGTAACTTGTCCTCTCTCAAGCTGTAAAGAGAAAAGTTGCATAATTCCATTCACCTCCTTCCAAATTTTTTCCACCTTTTGCTTACTAAAAATTTCTGCGTATTCCTTACTAATTTGATAGAAGTTTTACATGCAATACTCAGATGTTACCACCACGGTTGCACTATCTTATATGTTCCAAAACGGTGCTACAGTGCTCGTGCTTTTAAGAATAATGTATGCATGTATGTCCGAAGGAACATAGCATTTTTCTACTTAACAACAGAGGCACTGTAATAGCGTATTTTTCCGCCGACACCAGACAGCGGCTTTCATTTGTAAAATGTCCCCCTACTCCTACCCCTGTACGGGAATTGCGTAATGCGTGTACGATTACAGGTTGTGATGCAAGAACGACGGCATATGGAGGTTTGGGTCCGACCGTGAGTCGTGCACTGATAGACAAAGTGATTAAGGGGATTGCCTGGATAAAGCCGGAAATCCAGGTTCGAGCCCTGGTCCAGCATATATTTTAATTGTCATCTTTCTCTTACACAGCTGATGGTTGTTCATACTCGCAACTGCGAATACACTTCATATATTATGTCTCCATGCTTGTCATCAAATACATGTCTAGGAAGCCTAATTACTCGTTTTCCTAGACAAATGTTCAACAAATCGTGTTAATGACTTTTATTACAAAAAGAACAGATACAGTACTTAACTTTGCAATTACACAGATGTGTCGCAATCAGAGTGCGATATGAAAAATATTAAATCTTCGTCAGTATAAACAATTCAAGTCATACAGTGTACAAACGAAGTATCCCAGTCGCTAATCTTGAAGCTACTATTCAACTGGGACTTCACTAGTCGGTCGCGGAACTTTTGTCTTCTTCACAAAGGGACCACTGCTGTTACGTTGTCGTCCTGGAGGGAGGTCTGGTCAGTGTGCGATTGGCTGACGTCTAGTCATCTCTTCACTGTCATTCCCAACTGGCGCGTTGGCGCTTGACTTTACACCGTAACATCATATATGTTCCAAAACGCCGTGCATAAAATCGGGATTTTTCTGGAGCTCATTCTTGGGAATAGAAAGATAGCGTCAAGAGTTTTGAATAGCCCTTTGGATAGGGATCATTTGTATACCTAATAGAGGGAAAGTTTAGTGTCACTGTCCTGTAGTAGATGGTCAAAGTAAGAATATTACGCAATTCTCCCTTCTTAGGCAAAGAGAATAAATCATGTGATTCCTTTTTTTTTATTCGATGTGGTCTATGGTGGGCCTTAAGGAACTAATGGAGGCACCATTAGTTTGTTGGTGGTTACTTAGAAAACATCCAATAAAGGTTTCGTAACCATTTTTTGTACCGAAGCCGAGCTACGAATTCCAAGATGGATGTTCACAGCAAATGACTGGAACATTTTACGATATATTCCTAAGATCGCAATCTTGAACAACCAGAAAATTTTCTTGTTGTCTGTATACGTTTCCGAGGTATACGTAAAGCACGCACGTAAAATCCGGTGTGTGGCGAAAACGAAGTTTCTGAAGTGACGTAGTACGGAAAAATATGCTGCAAAGTGTCTCCGATATCTTCGAAAGTGTTCTGGGAACCCCATGTTACAGTACTGAAAGACATCTAAGATTTTTGTGTACGTACGATCTGACGTGTTAAGTTAGTTCTGTGTTATTCAAGTAAGATTTTGCGAAATCATAAATTTCTTGTGATACGCCTTCTTGTGGCAGGGAAAAGAAGTGAAGCAGGGGAAAATGCTGCTATCGGAGAACAAAAAAGATGAATATGCTCCTGTTTAAAAGATGCTGACTGAAAAGCGCGGTACCAGCCTCATTCTACCTTTCACTGCACCTTTAAAACTCCGAAGTATTTTAAATGCGCTCATATTCACGCTCTATCGTGCTGAGTGAGAGAGAGACAGTGGCAGTGGGAAAGAGACGGGAAAGTAATTAATACTGGAAGACGGTAGAGAGCGGTTAGGTGTAGAAAAAGCGAAGGAGACAATGTCAGTGTGAGAGAAAGAGAGGGACACAGTGGCAATGGAATTTGGTTGACAGAGGCAGAACAGAGCTAGGAAGAGAGTGTAGTAGACAGTGACAGTAGCACAGAAATAGAAAGAAGGAGAAAGTGGAAGTGGGTGGGAGCCAGTGATAGTGAGAGAGAAAGTCTATGAGAATGACAAGGAGGAAGAGAGTGACAGTCAGATGAGACAGCAGCAATGAGGTAGTAGCAGTTAAACAGAGCAAAAGGGAGACAGTAATTGCGAGAGAAGACAGTGAGAGAGAGACAGAACTAAGGGGACTGTGTCGTGAGACAAGAGACAGTGACAGAGATACGAAGAGATAATTACAATGTGTTGGGCTGAAAGAGTGACTGAGAATGGGCAAGTTGGATTGGGTGTGTTGAGCTACTTATAGCGATGGAGTCGTGGATGTGAGCGAGTTACAGATAGGAGAGATTGTGGGAGTGAGAGTAGAGCTGTATGTTAAAAAGTGCCAGAATTTATGAGAAAATTTTTGAAGGAGCTGAGGAATGTAGAAAGAGACAGCTGGCACCCTACTTCTCGGTCAGTCTTTCAAGCAGGAGCATATTCGTCTTTTTTGTGATCCCGTAGGAGCGTTTTTTCGTTGGTTTATTGTAAATAATATCTTTACTGCAATTCTTTTGCGTAGGTCACCGACTGAAAGCTTTTCCTTCCGGGCAGAAATCTTTTAATGTGACTGTCAGTCTGCGCTAGAAAGTAAACCCAAGTTATACGCTGGAAGTTTTTGCTATTACGAAACAATGTATGAAGTATGTGTACCTCTCTCTTGGTTTTATGGACTGGCCCATGTTTGTACCTTGATGGCAGTGATGGCGGGCAGCTTCTAGAAAAACTACTCTCCCATTCAAAAGACACTATTGGGCATTAAAATTGCTACACCACGAAGACGACGTGCTACAGACGCGAAATTTAACCGACAGGAAGAAGATGCTGTGATATGCAAATGATAAACTTTTCAGAGCATTCACACAAGGTTGGCGAAGGTGGTGACACCTACAACATGCTGACATGAGGAAAGTTTCCAATCGATTTCTTATACACAAACAGCAGTTGCCTGGTGAAACGTTGTTGTGATGCCTCGTGTAAGGAGCAGAAATGCGTACCATCATGTTGATAAAGGTTGGATTGTAGCCTCTCGCGATTGCGGTTCATCGTATCGCGACATTGCTGCTTGCGTTGGTCGAGATCCAATGACTGCTAGCAGAATATAGAATCGGTGGGTTCAGGATGGTAATACGGAACGCCGTGCTGGATCCCAAAGGCCTCGTATCACTAGCAGTCGAGATGACAGGCATCTTATCCTCATGGCTCTAACGGATCGTGCAGCCACGTCTCGATCCCTGAGTCAACAGATGGTACGTTTGCAAGACGACAACCATCTGCACGAACAGTTCGACGACGTTTGCACCAGTATGGACTATCAGTTCGGAGACCATGGCTGTGGTTACCCTTGACGCTGCATCACAGACAGGAGCGCCTGCGATGGTGTACTCAATGACGAACCTGGGTGCACGAATGGCAAAACGTCATTTTTCGGATGAATCCAGGTTCTGTTTACAGCATCATGATGGTCGCATCCGTATTTGGCAACATCGCGATGAACGCACATTGGAAGTGTGTATTCGTCATCGCCATACTGGCGTATCACCCGGCGTGATGGTATGGGGTGCCATTGGTTACACGTGTCGGTCACATCTTATTTGTATTGACGGCACTTTACGATACATTTCAGATGTGTTACTACCCGTGGCTCTACCCTTCATTCCATACCTGCGAAACCCAGCATTTCAGCAGGACAATGCACGACTGCATGTTGCAGGTCCTGTACGGGCCTTACTGTATATAGAAAATGTTCGACTGCTGTCCTGGCCAGCACATTCTCCAGATCTCTCACCAATTGAAAACGTCTGGTTAATGGTGTCCGAGCAACTGGCTAGTCACAATACGCCAGTCACTACTCTTGATGAACTGTGGTATCGTGTTGAAGCTGCATAGGCAGCTATAACTGAACACGCTATCCAAGCTCTGTTTGCCACAATACCCAGGCGTATCAAGGCCGTTATTACGGCCAGAGGGGGTTGTTCTGGGTACTGATTTTTCAAATCTATGCACCCAAACTGCGTGAAAATGTAATCACATGTCAGTTCTAGTATAATATATTTGTCCAGTCAATACCCGTTCATCATCTGTATTTCTTCTTGGTGTAGAAATTTTAATGGCTAGTAGTGTAAGTTTTGAAAAAATCGATGTGATGAAGAACGTTACTTTGGAGTGGTGGTAGTCGCTATAACATCGAGAATATGGATATTATGAACGCGCAAACTGGCGTTACACGCAAACTATATTCAACTTAAAAGCGAAAATGAGTTGGAGATTCAGATGAGTTTTAGAATAATTTCTTGTGGTATGTACCTGAGATCGCTGTACAGCATTATGAAGTGTTCCTCTACGAACAATTCGCTGTTCAAGCCATCGGCGAGCCCGGAATCTTCATCATTTACTCCGCTTTACTTCGACGCTCGGTAACAAGAGTTAACGCAGCTATTTTACGTGCGATCATTTTTGTAAAGAAACTTCCAGAGGCAGACGAGAACTGCCGCTGGAGAGCGCTACGGTCGGAAATTACGACAAGAAGTATGTTCCGTGGGATGTAGTGAGGTCACAATGAAATGAATACCCCTAGCTGCATACAGGCATTGATATAAGTCAACGGGCAGTTGAAAATGGGTGCCCCGACCGGGACTCCAAGCCGCGATCTTCTGCTTACATGGCAGACGCTCTATCCATCTGAGCCACCAGTACACAGAGGATAGTGCGACTGCAGGGAGTATCTCGCGCACGCCTTCCGCGAGACCCACATTCTCACCTTATACACTCCTGGAAATGGAAAAAAGAACACATTGACACCGGTGTGTCAGACCCACCATACTTGCTCCGGACACTGCGAGAGGGCTGTACAAGCAATGATCACACACACGGCACAGCGGACACACCAGGATCCGCGGTGTTGGCCGTCGAATGGCGCTATCTGCGCAGCCTTTGGGCACCGCCGCCGTCAGTGTCAGCCAGTTTGCCGTGGCATCCGGAGCTCCATCGCAGTCTTTAACACTGGTAGCATGCCACGACAGCGTGGACGTGAACCGTATGTGCAGTTGACGGACTTTGAGCGAGGGCGTATGGTGGGCATGCGGGAGGCCGGGTGGACGTACCGCCGAATTGCTCAACACGTGAGGCGTGAGGTCTCCACAGTACATCGATGTTGTCGCCAGTGGTCGGCGGAAGGTGCACGTGCCCGTCGACCTGGGACCGGACCCCAGAGACGCACGGATGCACGCCAAGACCGTAGGCTCCTACGCGGTGCCGTAGGGGACCGCACCGCCACTTCCCAGCAAATTAGGGACACTGTTGCTCCTGGGGTATCGGCGAGGACCATTCGCAACCGTCTCCATGAAGCTGGGCTACGGTCCCGCACACCGTTAGGCAGTCTTCCGCTCACGCCCCAACATCGTGCAGCCCGCCTCCATTGGTGTCGCGACAGGCGTGAATGGAGGGACGAATGGAGACGTGTCGTCTTCAGCGATGAGAGTCGCTTCTGCCTTGGTGCCAATGATGGTCGTATGCGTGTTTGGCGCCGTGCAGGTGAGCGCCACAATCAGGACTGTATACGACCGAGGCACACAGAGCCAACACCCGGCATCATGGTGTGGGAGCGATCTCCTACACTGGCTGTACACCTTTGGTGATCGTCGAGGGGACACTGAATAGTACACGGTACATCCAAACCGTCATCGAACCCATCGTTCTACCATTCCTAGACCGGCAAGGGAACTTGCTGTTCCAACAGGACAATGCACGTCCGCATGTATCCCGTGCCACCCAACGTGCTCTAGAAGGTGTAAGTCAACTACCCTGGCCAGCAAGATCTCCGGATCTGTCCCCCATTGAGCATGTTTGGGACTGGAGGAAGCGTCGTCTCACGCGGTCTGCACGTCCAGCACGAACGCTGGTCCAACTGAGGCGCCAGGTGGAAATGGCATGGCAAGCCGTTCCACAGGACTACATCCAGCATCTCTACGATCGTCTCCATGGGAGAATAGCAGCCTGCATTGCAGCGAAAGGTGGATGTACACTGTACTAGAGCCGACATTGTGCATGCTCTGTTGCCTGTGTCTATGTGCCTGTGGTTCTGTCAGTGTGATCATGTGATGTATCTGACCCCAGGAATGTGTCAATAAAGTTTCTCCTTCCTGGGACAATGAATTAACGGTGTTCTTATTTCAATTTCCAGGAGTGTATGTCCACACACTACATTTGAAGTGTCCCTACCTAACACACTCATTACTCGTGGAAGACCTTCTTACCAAATGCCGTAAGAGTTCGGGTAATATGTGTGCATCCGCACAGAAGAAGGAGGTCATGGTCGGTATTGCCAGAACTATATACTTATATGGATATGGCACGCCTCCCGTGAGACTCACATTCCCAACCTATTGTCTGGCACTATATTCATAGTGCCCCTGCCCATTATACTCATTACTCGAGGCGTTTTGCCGGTTCCCGGTGAGCCTATATATATATATATATATATATATATATATATATATATATATATATATATATAGAGAGAGAGAGAGAGAGAGAGAGAGAGAGGTAGGTAGGTCGTTTCAGAGCGTGCAGCAGCCACGACAGACGCCACGTCTGTCACTCTTCGCTAAGAGGAACACACTCCATGTGAGGACGCCTTCAGTCAGCGGTGGAGGGTCAGATGACAGCTTGGTACCAGGTTCCACAAAGTCTGCAGCACTTCTAAACGAGCAAGCTGCTCTTGTAAGGAGGTGGATAATATACTGTCCATTGAACGTAGTACTGTGTAAAGTTTGAGTAACTGCCCAAAAGTGTTCCTCTTGAGCCGTGGTGTACTCACAGTTGTCAGACTGTATACGGACGGGGCGGGCTAACCAGCACTGTTAGGTTACGCGACTCAGACGGTTACGCAAGCCAGTGCCCGGCCAGCGACAAGCCGGGGCCATCAGGGTAATTGCTCCCTGCCCGGACCGGCCAAGTATCTGTGCGCCTACAGAACAGCGCGGCATGTGCAAAAAACACGGCCGTTTGGACTCACAGCACGTTACGCAAGGCAAGCGAGGGTGGGGCTGCGTTTAATTACATTCCGCACCGGTGGAACGCCACCAACGACACGGTTTGTCAGAGGACTGGTGTCTGTCCATAGTTTGTGCTAATTCTGCACTGTTATCTGCTTAAAGCTACATTCTAACGCCCACAGATATGATATATCATACTCGTCATCATCATCATCATCATCATCATCATCATCATCATGTGTTCTGCCCTACGACAGAGCTTCACATGTAAATCTCCATGCAGTCCTATCCTTTGCTAACCTCTTCGTTTCCTCATAGTTGTTTCCTACCCTTATACTATCCACCATCTGGTATCTTCTACGTCATCTTTTTCTTCCATTCACCGTTCCTTCCATAGCGTCCATCAATAAACAGTCATTTCTTATCCGGTTTACAAGCAAATTGTGTTTCCTCATTCTCATTACCTCTAACATTTCTCTCCCATCCCCCACCTCATTTCTCACTTTCTCTAACCATTTTAACCCTTCCATCCTCCTCCAACATCTCGAACGCTTTCTTCCTCTTTCCTCAGTGCCCAAGTCTCAGCTCTGTATAATGCTACACTACATCTGAAGCACTTCTCCAATCTCTTCCTTAGATGCTCGTTCATGCCCAGCACAGAACCCTCCTCTTCTTATTTAATTCTTCCTTGACGGTTGCTATACGTGTTTTCACCACCTCATTACATCTTGTGTCACCCGTAATAATGATTCCCAAATATCTGAAAGCATTAACTTGTTCTATTTCTTCCTGTCCTAACTTTATAGTTGTTCTTACAATGACTGCACTTATCACCATTCATTTTGTGTTTTTCTTATAATTATCGTACCGAATACCTCACAGGTATTATTTAATTAAATATTCGTACTGATCGCAATGTAGGTTGTAGCAAAAACGTATGGCCAAACTATCAGGAAGATTTTTATCCATTGTGGATGTGGAACACTGCGACTGTGGTGTGAAAAGGTTTTCAGAAATTACTGCAACCAGTCGCCTTTTATGTAGATGTATTTTATTTAACCATGACCGGTTTCGAGCTGCCTAGCAACTCATCATCAGATGGTATATACATTCAGTGCTTTTTTGTACCCATTGTGTGGGTGGTTGAGTATCTGTGGCTAGACAGAAACGAGAACAAATAATCGCTACATGTGGTACAGTAACACGAAATATTTACAGCATAATTTATGTTTAACGTATAAGAGCAAATAATCACTACATGTGGTACAGTTACACGAAATATTTACAGTTTAATTTACGTTTTGAGGTGTTACTTACAGATAAATCTTTCTGCAGGTATATATATTAAAACTTTCTCTAGATGTATATTACTTTTATGAGGCACTGTTGGAAACATATATCTTGTTTTTCGTAATCATCGCTGGACACACTTAGCCACAGATACGAATACAGGATTTACACATTATAAACAAGCCAAAGATTGCAATATAACTACAGTATCAAAGATTTCAAGTTGACCAGAGACATTATTAGTCATCACTCACACTGACAAGAGATTTGTCTTTATTACATGGAAAATAAATTTAAATTAGCTTAAACTAGTAAAATGTTTATTTATAAATTAACTGTGCAATTTTAAAAGGTGTATAAAACTAGATTTTTTACATTATATTTCAGTTACATTTAAGATTATTGGTATTGAAAGTATTATGACAGCTAATTTCTTGCTCCTTCCATTGGCTGATCTTGGCATATGATGTCTGGGATGAGAGGTTGATGGTTAACTTAAAATAATAAGTAATGCTGGTATTTGATGGGGTGTGGAAAAGAAGTTGGCGGTGGGGGGGGGGGGGGTATAGGAAAATAAATAAATAAATATCTTATGTATATGCTGTAGCTGGAATCGCAAACGTTGGCGGTCGAGTTTAGGCTTGTTGTATGCACCTACGTCACGCATTCTCCGACAGCTAATGAGCGTACAATAATGTTCTGAGCGCTCTGCCGTGAATGCTGTACCCATGCGAGCGTTAAAAGTACGTGTAGCAAGTTATTTAGTGAATTTTTGTTCCATTTGTTGCGATTTGTCTTCGCTAATTGTGGCAGTAAGCGACAGTTTCTACACGAGTAAGAGAAAGACATAATTTGCATGATACACGCTTTCTTCAAGCCGGAAGCACGTGTACCCTCATATCGCAACTGTAGTTTGAAACCGGCGACAATGGAAGCCCCGTTCGTGCCCCGACCTGCGGGAACTGACACACATCAGAACACGCAACGTTGTTGTACACTTACGGCATTTTTCGCATGTAGAAGCCATTCATCGTGAATGAACATAAATGTCGGAACCTCAAACAGAGGGAACTCGTGTTCCGTCTGTACTAACTTATTGGGGCCGAATAAAGGCCGTAAGGACACAAGTATCTGTTTGGTGCGCCAAGCTGAGAGAGACGCCAGAGGCACCCAAGTGCAAAAGTTTTTATACAGGCTGTATTATAATCAATAGCAAAAATAAAACGGGTGAAAACATACAAGCAAAAGCGTTATACAAAACCCGGCTCAGCAAAGCGAACCATTTGCGAGAGATCTGACAAATGTGTGATCACGAACCACAACTATCTTCACTGTCAGTTGTTGTTCTAGCGGATACAAATGTGTTTGAAAATGCAAATATTTCGATTAGGTACCCACCTAATAGGGATCAAATTTTACCGAAGGGCTACGTTTACAAGAAATACATTATTCATTCGGCAGGTTTCACGTTACAAGTTCTTATACACTTGAACCTGTTCAAGGACGTGTTCCACGTATCGCCTTCCTATTTGGATACAATTCTGCACTCGTCTCTATAATAAGCTGCGAAGTCTTTCACACAGACCCAGATCGTCTCGTAAAGCTTGACAGGACTCTACAATTAGCGGCTCCGGTGCTTCAACTGGAAGTACTGTAGACTTTATTAGTCATCTACAGCTACATCTATATGGATACTGTGAAAATCACATATAAGTGCCTGGCAGAGGGTTCATCGAAGCACCTTCACAATTCTCTATTATTCCAATCTCGTAAAGCGCGCGGAAAGAATGAACACCTATATCTTTCCGTACGAACTCTGATTTCTCTTATTTTATCTTTAAGTCGGTGTCAACAAAATATTTTCGCATTCGGAGGAGAAAGTTAGTGATTGGAATTTCGTGAGAAGATTCCGTCGCAACGAAAAACACCTTTCTTTTAATGACGTCCATCCCAAATCCTGTATCATTACTGTGACACTCTCTCCCATATTTCGCGATAATACAAAGCGTGCTGCGTTTCTTCGAACTTTTTCGATGTACTCAGTCAGTCTTATCTGGTAAGGATCCCACGCCGCTTAACGTATTCTAAAATAAGACGGACAAGCGTAGTGTAGGCAGTCTCCTTAGTAGGTCTGTTACATTTTCTAAGTGTCCTGCCAATAAAACGCAGTCTTTGGTTAGCCTTACCCACAACATGTTCTGTGTGTTCCTTCCAATTTAAGTTGTTCGTAATTGTAATACCTAGGTATGTAGCTGCATTTACAGCTTTTAGATTAGACTGATTTATCGTGCCAGGTGAAACCAGACTAAAAAGTGAGAGGCTTGATGTCACCTGAACTTGGAGGCCGAAGTACAGACTGTGCTCGGTCTATGCATCTTACACCATATTGTCGCTATACTCAAGCAAGCAGCAAAATGTGCGTATGTCTCACTACGCATGCACCAAAAGTTTAACACACGGCAGGAAAAAAATTCGCACTCTCTTTTAGAGGTTTCCAGTTCACTCAAGATTTATTGATACAACAGTGCAATGATTACATTTACAGACCAATAGCATAAGTGGTTCTTAGGTACCAGGTATCGACTATTACTGCAACTCCCATATTAGTTAGTGGCGTAGCCTCCATGGGTTTGTAACAACCCTCCCACAACAAAGGTCAAAAATTATTTATGATTGCAGTGTTGCTCACGCTGCTAAATATTGCATTTTCGGGCAACAACAAAGTTATATTATGTGGCAGGTGTCATTAGAGCACAGTTAATAAAGTCATTTCATGAAATAATGGATACTCTGGACACTCGTCTTTTCGGGTTCCGCCGCTGGTCTCGTTGTGAACTCATGGCTCAATCGTCGAAAATCTAGATAGTGATGATTCCAAACTCGCACGCAAAGAAGCCTAGGTGTTATTATGCGATATTCAAAAGTTTTATAGATGTGTTTCATAAACCAATCTTGAAGATTAAACTTTTGCAAGTTAGCACAATGGTGATGTGAAAAAGTAATCAGCACTCCGAATTTAAGTTACACTTCTCTTTTATTACTTTTGTTGCACCATCACTTCACAATATAAACCATACTTGAAAATATCTTCCTCATTGTTAAAGTTCACATTTCATAAACTGACAACAATTTGCGTCTTTTCAACATGATGAGCAAGACTTGACACCTCAATAACCGCTTACGCGCCCAAAAATCAGAGTTACAAGTACGTCAAAGATCATAGTGACAAAAAGAAAGAATACACATAAGAATAAAATCTTTGCAATATAAACATAACGATGTATCAAAGTACCTCTACATTAATGAAATCAAATCTGAATGTTGTCACAGAAATATGTCAACTATTTTATAGAAACACAGTAGAATATTACTGGTATCGAGAGGTTGAGGTGAGGTGCCGTAATGGTTACGTAATTCAAGTACCGTTACAGGCTCCAGTGGAGGCGCTGACTCTGGCATCCAGTCGATCGTATAGGTGCAAATGATGTCCTAGGATCCGTTATGCGACGCCTGCTCGACCTGTTCACGTAGCTCTGTAAGGGGTATTGGTTGACGAGTCGCTGGAGTCACTTCTCGTCCCATCATATCCCACACGTGCTCGACTGGACACAAGTCTTGAGATTCCGTTGGCCAGGGAAGTTGCCGCGCATCTTGCAGAGCGCGTTGTGTTTCATGGGCAGTGTGGGGGCGAGCATTATCCTGTTGCAACAACACGTGACCTTCCTGTCGCAAGAACGGCAAGAGACCAGGTTGAAAGGTCTCTGTTGGATCCCTTTCATGTTAATTTCTTAAATCTGTTGTCATTTACGGCATAAATTCCTCTTCTAAATTTACTGTGGTGTTCCTGACTATGTGGGAGGAGACTGAGCAGTGAAACGTGTTACTTTTACACATAAACAAGAACGATCTGTCACACCACTATACTTTAAAACACAGTTTATAAGTAATTCATGTCACACAGTCTCATACGGAACCAACATCCGCTATCTTTTATATACTGTATATGATAAGATACTGTCATTCCCCTTCCTTTCTGTGTGAGAGGATGAATGAGCAAATGTATTTCTAGTTGCATGCTTGATGGTAGCAGACAAGCCTGTCTGCTAGAGAACAGTAGGACCAACGTCGGAACAGGTAGCTACGCTTTCTAACAGCAGAGAGGTTTCTATTCTTAGTATGGTCCTGTCTGTCCCTTGTCATGTTGGTATAGGAAGCTGCCTCTCTTTTCCGTTTGTATCTGTTAAGCACGCTCGATAGGAGCCAGGGCAGTCTGTCTCCGGCTAAGCGCATGTCTGCTAAGTCCATAGGACAATGGATTTATTAAGTTCAGCCTAACTGAAAATTTAATCATCTTTATTTCAGGTTTAGCTCTAAAATATCTAATATTATCTTAAATTGCAACGCAGTGTAATTTGAGTGTGAAGTTCAGAATATATTCCGGTAGTTGCTTTGTCACTACTTTGTGACTAAAGTGGAACCACGTGTTGATCAGTAACTCTAACTAAGATCATCAATCTTAAATGCGAATGTGCGTGAGATTATAACGTCTCGTCTTGACAACATTTTTCAATATAGCAACTTTTCTTTATGTTCAACCCACGTGGGGTGTACTTTGTGAGACCAGTACCACGTGCTTATACAATTGTTTGACCCATCAGGTTAATAGTAAGACGATAGTAACCAGTTCGAGGTTTTTCTTTTGTAAATTGCGTTTCGATGTAATTTATTTTAACTATCAAAATTATTGTGGAGTTACATTCTTTGTGTAAAGCAAGTTGACCACGTGAAGCATGTGGTGTAAGCATCAAAGTAGCCCTCAGCTATTTTTTTCGGGAAGATTTCACAGAGAGTCAGTATGAATTTAGTATACCAGTGTGTGGTAATTTCATGACGGACAGGATTGCGCTACGAGCGTAACTTCTTTGGGTGAAAACTGAATCGGTTGGTTGTGGTTAATTTCCTCTTGGATATGTTGCAACGTTCTTCGTGTGTTATTTTATGAATGCAGTGTTGTATGTAGTCTCCCAATCTTGGCTCCCTATTTGATGTGTTCCGTAAGATTATAAAATCACATTTTCAGAATCCTAAATAAGGCACCAGTTTAGTTATGAATCAAGTTTGATATGCTGAAATTCGAACGGAACAATGATCAATGTTAAAATAAATGTCCAAATATAAACTGATTTATTTCTTTTTGTTTAAATTATAATTAATGTTAGTCTGGTTGGGAATTTGGTAAGCTACACTGGATACCTAGTGAAACAGTTGCGCAGTAATGCAAGGTTAACTTCCTCAGATGGCTCACAGCTTTTAACCCACTTTTATGGTCTTGAATATCAGCACCGATTTAAGAACAACTTAATGCAACAACATTACAAGGTATAACAACATTCTGCACGTACTGAGGGCTGGTTAGTGTCCCCTCAGGCACACGAGAGCTGTAGCTTTCCGCGTCCCAGACCATAAGATCTGGGGTGTGGCTAGTGTCTGCTTCCTTCACTGAAAACCACGGCGTACCATTCCATCCTCCAAGCGATGTTCCGACGGCACGAGACGTGTACGTCGATGCTGTGGCGAGAGTGTAAGACAAGCTAGAGGTGTGCTTACCGGTAGTCCCACTGCTAATAACAGGTCGTATTGACATGTCTGGGCTCACAAGCCCTCTTATCTGTGCTGTGGTGCTCTACGATTTGCCACTGCTGCCCTTACAATACGACGATCCTAGCGGCGTCTGTGCTGCATGGACATCCAGAACGTCATCTAAGAGCGTGCGAATTCTCACCCGACCACTGATACCAGCATCATTGCACAACTGATGCAGCCCGTACAACTTGTGTGGCAGTTCTCCGGAAGGACCTCACGCCACTCGGAAGGCCACATTTTGACCCCTGTGTCTACCTTTAATTGGGAATGCTCACAGCCAGCTCAGTGTGAAGCAAACGTGTGAAACAAGAAGGCAATCATGCCTCAGAGATGCACTCTGCTTCCTTCAGCCAACTGAACGACAGATCCATAATGCTAACGCCGATTTTCAGTAGGATTTTGGAACCTATACTGTGTTCGAACATTGTGAGTCACCTCGACGAAAACAATTTAGTGACAAATTGCCAACGCGGATTCAGAAAAAACCGTCCTTGTGAAACACAATTATCTCTCTATTCTCACGAAATAGAGTTCTTTCGACAGGGGACGTCAAATTTATTCCATAATTTTAGATTCCCAGAAGGCTTTTGGCAACGTTTTTCACAATCGGCTGGAGTATCGCCTCAGATGTTCGACTGGATTCGTAGTATTTGCCTGAACGTCATCGAGTGTAACACAAGTAATATCTGGCGTTCCCTATATAAGTGTTATAGGCCTTCCTCTGTTCCTGATCTACATAAACGATTTAGGAGACAATCTGAGCAGCCCTCTTAGATATTTTGCAGACGATGCTGTTATTTACCGTCTTATAAAGGCATCAGATGATTAAAACAAATTACAAAACGTTTTAGACAAGGTATCTACATGGTGCGAAAAGTGGCAACTGATTCGAAATGTAAAATAATCACTAGATTTTGGCTTATTTTTAAAAGTTTTACCACGAGCTCAATGAAAGATACTTAATGTTGAGGATGGTCGGGACTAAGGGTGACCATAAATGGTGTGGAACTCGTGTAAAATTGTTCTCGAACAAACTTTGCATTAAACGCAAACTTTTTTTTCTTTTCCGGGTGAAAAATGACTTTCTGTACGCTTCTTTACGCTACATTGTCCCTGTAATCTTAGTCTCATGACATCTATACCGTGATTTACGACGGTGGCCGCAGAAATGTATCACAGGTCGGGTTCTCTATGGTAAATTTACCAAATATCTTTTCGTGAGAATATCGTTGTTTTTCTATCAGACGTTTTCATTTAATTTCCCTGAGCACGTATTTTCATTTTGGTATACACTATAGTTATTACGATTCCAAGAGCGTCTTTCTGAATTCTTTCTACGCCTAGACCCACTGCTGACTCATGTAAATATGCTCCGCACTTGCCTTCGAACAGGTCTTCACCTCGCCTTCCCTGCAGCTACTTTTAACTATTTTTTACGCTATTTTTTGGACCCTTGAATATATAAATGATGTGTCGAGATCCAGTTCGATGACGCCTCGACGTCTTCCTTTTTAAATCCGTCTCGTCAGAAATAGCCTCTAATGAACTCGACGTCAAAGGAACGGGAAAAAGATGATCCTTTGTTCTCACTGCCGGTGAAACTGAACACTCCCGACCAGTGTTCCAATGGGAGCTCGCAGAATGAGCTAGCCGCTGTAATTCTGCAGAGCTTCCGCGCAAAACCGGGATATGGCCGGTCGTGCTGCAGCATACATCCAATCTGATTCAGAGCCGTGGACGCCGTAGTAATGAGGTATCCATTTGCAGCCAGCCAATGTAACGGATAGTTCGCGGCTCTTGGAACGCAGCGATATCGATGCGTTGCACGCGAGGCGATAGCTAACAGTACGTACCATGATTCGGTGCAGTAAATTTCATTACTGCCTGTAAGTTTTGGGATGAATTTGATAGTAACTCTCGCCCGGAAAGAGTGTGTTGACAGTACTATTTGCATACGTGCCATTGATTCTCGGAGAATATTCTAATATTGTGTCTGCTTTATGGAACACATCTGCTCAGAAATTCATTTGTAAACGGAACGAACTTTCTAAACCCCCACTTGATCGCGGACGAGGAGACTGTCTCGTTTCGGCACAGAGATGGTGTTTGATTTCATGTAAATTATGTTTGCAATAAATTGCTAAATATTATGTGGCAATGTAACTGTGGTGTCTGTCTGATCTGCTGAGTGGATTCGTTCATATGACGACTTCCTGTAATCCATAAGTGTTTCGTCCAAAGGATACATTAGAATCCTATGCTGTCATAAAATTCTTTTCGTTGGATGGTTTATCGTCACTGGACGAGCGGAATTCAATAAGTTAGTTGCGCAATGCCACGGCAGGCAAAGTACGCTGAGGTAACAAGAGTCAAGGGATACCTCCTAGTATAGTGTCGGATGTCCTTTGACAAGGCGTAGTGTAGCAGCTCGTTCGACGTGGCATGGACTCAACAAGTCGTTGCAAGTCCCTTGCAGAAATATTGATCCATGTTACCGCTATAACCGTCCGTAATTGCGAACGTGTTGTCTTTGCAAATTTTTGTTGACCTCTTGATTATATCCCATTAATATTCGATGGGTTTCATGTCGGGTGACCAGGATGGCCAAATCATTCGCTCGAATTGTCCAGAATGTTCTGCCAATCGATCGCGAGCAATTGTGACCTGATGATATGTTGCATTGTGATTCCGGCGTCGTTTGAGAACTTGAAGTCCATGAATGGATGTAAATGGTCTCCAAGTAGCCGGACGTAACCAATTCCAGTCAATGATCGATTCAGTTGGAGCTGAAGACACATCAATTCCATGTAAACGCAACCGACAACACTATGGAGTCGCCACCAGCATGCACAGTGCCTTGTTGACTCCTGGGGTCTATGACTTCGTGGGGTCTGCGCCACACTAACTCTGCCCTGATGGACGTCACGTGAGGTCATCGCCCACGAACACGTCACTTACATGATCTTGACACATGCATATATGACGCCATCAATGACCCTCATTGCATGAAGTCATGCAGATGACGGATTGCAGAAACCCTACAAAATAAAAATGGTGGATAGCGGTAAATTTAAAAATTAAGGATGGCAGATGGCGGGAAATTAAAAGAAAAATAAAGACTGAGGAAGGAAAATTGCAAGATGGTAGATGGTGGGAACATTTGAAAACTGAACATGTTGGCAAGCTTAACAACTACAAATGGTGACAGACAGGAAATTAAAAAAAGAAAAAAGATTGTGGAGGGTAGTAAATTTAAAAATTTCTAGATGGCGCTGGAGGGAAATATTTTTCAGCCAGTCGCAGTGCAAGATGGTGTTGACGGGAAAAAATTTATAGTTAACGTCAGTGCACGACTTTTGCCTTGTATTCAATTATATTATAGTATTTCCACAAGCTTATTTATCTGAACTGGCGTCATGTTCAAAAATTTAAAAAAATATTAACACTGTTAATTTACAAAAAATATGTAATCTTCTTAAAATGAATTGTGTAAATTGGCGCTATTCCGCATGCACACACTCACGCACACAAAGTACTTTACAGTGTTCAAAAGTATCCAAATGCTCTGAATTAATTTTTCTGTACCATATTTCATCCAAAAAATTAAGCAAAGCGTATAAACTGCAGTGATTGAAAATATTTTACAGTTTGCTCAAAAATACGTAGAAGCTCTGGAGTTTTTTCTGAGCCATTATCATTCAAAAAATTACATAATGGTTGTAAATTGCACTATTGTAGCACTTTACAAGATGAGCAAAAGTATCCGAAAACTCTGAGTATATTTATCCAAAAATTTACCTAAAGGGTGTGACTTGTAATATTTCATAGTACTTTACAGAATGCTCGAAAGCATCCGAACACTGAATTTTTTTTCTTTTCCATATTCAACAAAGAATTACGTATTGCAAGGTACTTTACAGAGTGCTCAAAAGTATCTAAACTCTCTCAATCCTTTACACTCTTTTTATCAAGAAAATTACATAAAATTTGTAACTGAATTTCAAAGTATTTTACAGGGTGCTCAAAAGTATCAGACTGCTCCCAACATTTTGAGCTATATTCAAAAATCTATTCAAAAATTACGTAAAAAGGCTCCTGTGTACGTACAAAATTCAGTTGCTCTACCATATGCACAAGAGCGCCGCAAGTTAATTATTTTCCACATCTGAATTGTACTATGATGCTTGCTTATCATGTGTCACAAGATAGGCAGGCTGGCAGGCATCAGAAGGACTGAGCTCTCTAACTTCTCGTTTTGCTTGTTCCCACGAGTCTTGTCGACATCCAACCGGCGTAATATGACAGGCATACCACATTGTAAAACACACTTGAGCGCTACCGCTAATCTAAATACAACTTAAAGTGCACTTGTCGAAGAGAGAAAATAATGTTATTCTTGTAATTTTACGTATATTTCGGACGTTGAACTTACTGTAAACAAGGACCCACAAAAATTGATTATAAAATCCTCGCTGAATAGTGCTTTCAGTCATGTATTAATGCACTATCTTTTTGATGCAACAGCATTAAATACGGATTTTATACGTATGTTTCTATTGAGAAGGCTTTGTAAAAAGTTCTCTTCTTCTTACCTTGCAGCCCGCATCTCATGGTCGTGCGGTAGCGTTCTCGCTTCCCGCGCCCGGGTTCCCGGGTTCGATTCCCGGCGGGGCCAGGGATTTTCTCTGCCTCGTGATGGCTGGGTGTTGTGTGTTGTCCTTAGGTTAGTTAGGTTTAAGTAGTTCTAAGTTCTAGGGGACTGATGACCATAGATGTTAAGTCCCATAGTGCTCAGAGCCATTTGAACCATTTCAATTCTTACCTTGCAGATATTGGGTACATGAAATCAAAACTCAGAAGAGTTTTTTTAGAAAAGTTCAGCTGTAGAAACAAGGGGCCAACTACACAAAACATTTAAAAAAATTAAAGATTTTTGGTCTGCAATCGATGTTAATAAACTGTAGACTAGAATTCAGTCCAGGGAATACATGGATCAAGTCGCTGGGTCTTGATACTTTGATCCTTGGTTTTGTTCCACATGCTTTGAGAGAAGAGTTTCTAGAGGCTGTGTTCATAGCTGGGGTAGGTGGCAAAAGCTATCTATTGCTTGAAAACGCATATGTTCTGGAATGCGTTTTTCGTTATCAGCATAAGCACATAGTACAATTTGTAATGTTCGTGTTTTTGTTATATGAGAACGAATATTGAACGTACTATCCTTAAATAGCTGAAAACCAACATATGCCTGTGCTGTGCAATTAACAAATTACAAAACTGTAGTTACCAAAGACGAATTTTACTGCAACTGCTATTTTACAAAACTTCAGAATGAGAAATAAAATCAGCTGCCACTTTAAGTTCCTGTTGGTTTTCACCAGGAAAACAGGTAAATGGGTAACTGGTAAATTGATAGCAGGTAATGGTAAATGGTTAACAGTAAACAGGTGACAGTAATGGTAAATGTTAAATGGGTAATTATAAACAGGTGACAGTAAGTGGGTAACATTAAACAGCAAACGGTAAATGGGTAAAGGCAAAAGGGTGAGAGTATATGTATAACAGTAAACGGGTAACGGGTAACAATAAACGGTTAATGGATAATGATAGAGGGGCAACGTAAAATGAGTAATCGCAAACAGTTAATAGTAAATGGGTAATGGTAAACAGGTAATGGAAAATGGGTAATGGTAAATAGGTAAGAGTAAATGGGTAATGGCAAACGGGTGATGGTCAACAGTTAATGGTTTTTAAAGGATACTAGGTGTTTCCCATTCCATAAGATCTTGCTCGAAACACATTGGTCTAAGGCATATTGAACGACGCTTTTGATTTTTTTCCATGTGTGGTACACATCTTCGTCCTCAGCACTGAATGTTTGTTGCTGACCACTCAGATACTCTGAAATTTGTTTCCTGTCACTCTTACTAAGCAAGATCATTTTGCTACCTTTCTTAACAACCCATTTAATACCCGCAGTCATGGTTCCTATCACAGACATATGATCACTGATACGCTCCGCTACGTTTACTGGTTCGTAAGTTCAGGTCTGTGTGTTGCTAGAAAGTCTAAGACGTTTAGTTCTAGAACTGGTTCCCTAATTATCCGCTCGAAGTAATTTACCTTTGTCACCAGTTTTGGTAGCATGTCTCAATCTGCATCTGACAGCCTGAAGTCTCCCCTATTACGACGGCGTGATCAGGAAACGTAACGATATTCTGCAAGTTTTCTCTGAATGCACTCTACCACACAGCTCCTGTCCCAGGAAGGCTATAAAAGCGTCCGATTACCGTTTACGACCGACCTGTGGTGCTTAAATTCACTCAGATATCGGTTCCGCCTCTTATGCAACACACTGTCTTTTCTCGTTACCCAAACATGTTTCTGCTCTCTGTGCCATCATCAGTGTGTTTTGTTTATTGAACAACTTGATTATACATTATATGGTTTTGCAGAACCATCTGTTTGGTGTCCTGCACTGATAGCTTGTCAGGTTTTGTTGGGACAGATCTTTCTTCTTTCGCGTTTTGAGTGCAATTCACACATATTTAATGCACTTTTTGTAATTTCGATTTTACAGACACGTTTTCACTTTACAAAACGCGGTGTACACGATGTTGTTGTGTGACATTCAGGTAACGTCGGACGTTCTCTAAGCACGTCTGGCGTTACATGTATGACAGCGTTCCACGACGTTGGATTGGAAAAGGAGGAGCATAAGATGAACTAGACCTCCGGTGGCCTTTCAGGTCTGCAGACCTAAAACCTTGTGACTTTTATCTATAGGATTGCCCGCGTTTTTATCCCTCCTATGTGTGATATTCTCCGGTAACATCGCATTGCTGAAGCTGTGAATTCCAAAACGAGAGGCAGGAAATGAGCCACCGTTTCGATATTTGTCGTGTAACACATGGTGCTCACATTTAATTCAAAAAATTTTACTTTTTTCTTTCCGAAAATTTTGGAATTGTGTTTTTATCTTTAGTAGTTTGGAAGCAATCCGTCCCTTCTTTTTGAATAGCCCTATATATAGTTCGCAATAGCACGTCATGAAATGCTTCAAATAATAGCAAGTGTAGTGACCTTACATACAGAGTTACTTGATGGAATGAAGACAAAGAATTTCCCACGACATATTTAGGAACGTTTATGGTTGTTCAGATGTAAATGACAGACGTAGGAGCCAGCAACAAACGATGAAGTGCAATCAGTGAAAGACAACGCAGAGACCATGGGAGTGACTATTTCGAGGCAAAACCCATCAGGTCGTAACCACACAGCGCATTGAGCGCATTTTCTTGTAGTTGTTCTGGGCTGAAGATTTTGTGAAATGGGTTATAATTTCTAAAAGCATTGCGTCTATGAGATGAGGAGTTTTGGGAAAGCAAGAGTATTTTACTCTTTACTGGTACCGTTGTGTTTCAGTTGACAGCTGCCTGTAGTAGATTTTTAAAGGACTTTAAAGTACATTTAGAAGGTTGTTAAAACGGAGATAAATTGTACTGTTTTGATGGAAACTACAACTTTTTTATTTCGCTCTGTCACTCTGGTGACAGTCAACTTTTTCCCGAGCGTTTTACTTATGAGATTCCGTGGACGTTGCAAGGAACAAGTTGAAGGTTTATTAAAGACTATCCCCGATACATAATTTCAAATCCCGTGGTCGGTTACTGGTATTCTGAGTGCAATCAGATGGCAGAAGAGCTGAAATCAGCGATGTAGGAATGTCGATTAATTAACCTTGTCCCACGGATCAAAGCAAAGTTGACTTCCATTATTAAAACAATTTCACAAATACAAGAGCGCCTAAACTCGATCCAGGGCTGCCAGTAACATGCTTCCTTTACCGACAGTGGTGTAATTACGTCGCGTCGCGTAATCCCGTACGCCGAACTTGGCCTTGATGACGTCAGAGGACATTTTCTCTACTCTGCAGACGATAGAGAGAGAAGGGAACATATCATTTTAGCGCGCACATAATTCGAAGATTTTCAGATTCAACGCCAACTCGAAAGAGTTCCTCAGAGGCAGAGGTGTAATAGATTATTTTGCCGAGAGAAGTCCCAAGAAGAAAACCAGAACTTTTATTGAAAAAGAATTGATTTGCAGTAGGCACTGATTAGAAATATATTGCGTGTAGCCGTTTTAATTAACATTGTGGGATGTACTCCCTTCAGCAAATATCTAATAAACTGTTATTTGAGTGGTCTGAATGAGTACAGTCAATGTTCGTGAGATCTAATGCAGCGTTTATTTGTTTTGTTATGGATAATTATGGAAATTAACTAGTTATGAGAGAGGTAGGGACAGATAGAGAGAGAGAGAAGGAGAGAGAGAGAAGGAGAGAGAGAGGAACTCTGTGCTGGCAAACATGTAACTCTAGGCGTAAACAACAAGAGCATCGTTAAACTTTTCATTTTTGTCCAGGTGCATGTCACCAAGTACCTCCCCCTTTGTGCCCAAATTGGGGTGATAAATAATTCCATCCAACCAAAACCCAAAGGACAGACTTCGTGGAGAGCAGTAACGTACACACTTTGACAACAGACGTCGGTGAGAAATAGTATAATAAAGTGTATTACAAAACTGTTAATCCGACTTCACAAAATTATATATTCTATATGAATGTAAGATAAACCTTTGAGTGTGTTTTAAGTTACGCATCGAAACTAATAGTTTATCTTGTCAGCAGTTTAAAGTTGCTAGTTCGTATGGCCGCCCGTACATCTACGCTTCCTTGCCGCTCTGTAGAAGTTTATCATCCGAGAGCCGGAGCCTGAGAGACGGCTTATTAAACGAACGGACGATTGCCTTAAAAAAAAAAAAAAAAACGAGCAACTACTGCGATACTGGCTGAATGACTTTAGACTTATAAAAACGCGAGATTAAACCCTTACAGAGAAAAAACATGCACGAAATTTAATAAATATACTACGAGGAAAACACAGAAGAAAATAAGCACTTAATTTGCCAATCTGTATATATACAAGTGTTTCAACTTTAATAGTGGCAACTATTTATATACAGCTCGTACAAAATACACTCCTGGAAATGGAAAGAAGAACACATTGACACCGGTGTGTCAGACCCACCATACTTGCTCCGGACACTGCGAGAGGGCTGTACAAGCAATGATCACACGCACGGCACAGCGGACACACCAGGAACCGCGGTGTTGGCCGTCGAATGGCGCTAGCTGCGCAGCATTTGTGCACCGCCGCCGGCAGTGTCAGCCAGTTTGCCGTGGCATGCGGAGCTCCATCGCAGTCTTTAACACTGGTAGCATGCCGTGACAGCGTGGACGTGAACCGTATGTGCAGTTGACGGACTTTGAGCGAGGGCGTATAGTGGGCATGCGGGAGGCCGGGAGGACGTACCGCCGAATTGCTCAACACGTGGGGCGTGAGGTCTCCACAGTACATCGATGTTGTCGCCAGTGGTCGGCGGAAGGTGCACGTGCCCGTCGACCTGGGACCGGACCGCAGCGACGCACGGATGCACGCCAAGACAGTAGGATCCTATGCAGTGCCGTAGGGGACCGCACCGCCACTTCCCAGCAAATTAGGGACACTGTTGCTCCTGGGGTATCGGCGAGGACCATTCGCAACCGTCTCCATGAAGCTGGGCTACGGTCCCGCACACCGTTAGGCCGTCTTCCGCTCACGCCCCAACATCGTGCAGCCCGCCTCCAGTGGTGTCGCGACAGGCGTGAATGGAGGGACGAATGGATACGTGTCGTCTTCAGCGATGAGAGTAGCTTCTGCCTTGGTGCCAATGATGGTCGTATGCGTGTTTGGCGCCGTGCAGGTGAGCGCCACAATCAGGACTGCATACGACCGAGGCACACAGGGCCAACACCCAGCATCATGGTGTGGGGAGCGATCTCCTACACTGGCCGTACACCTCTGGTGCTCGTCGACGGGACACTGAATAGTGCACGGTACATCCAAACCGTCATCATACCCATCGTTCTACCATTCCTAGACCGCCAAGGGAACTTGCTGTTCCAACAGGACAATGCACGTCCGCATGTATCCCGTGCCACTCAACGTGCTCTGGAAGGTGTAAGTCAACTACCCTGGTCAGCAAGATCTCCGGATCTGTCCCCCATTGAGCATGTTTGGGACTGGATGAAGCGTCGTCTCGAGCGGTCTGCACGTCCAGCACGAACGCTGGTCCAACTGAGGCGCCAGGTGGAAATGGCATGGCAAGCCGTTCCACAGGACTACATCCAGCATCTCTACGATCGTCTCCATGGGAGAATAGCAGCCTGCATTGCTGCGAAAGGTGGATATACACTGTACTAGTGCCGACATTGTGGATGCTCTGTTGCCTGTGTCTATGTACCTGTGGTTCTGTCAGTGTGATCATGTGATGTATCTGACCCCAGGAATGTGTCAATAAAGTTTTCTCTTCCTGGGACAATGAATTCACGGTGTTCTTATTTCAATTTCCAGGAGTGTACGTACGTGCTTCAAAGTTTTACTGACCTCCAAAGTAGTCACCAGCACTGTGTATAGCCCGTTGACTGCGATGTGGAATTCGTAGGCTACTCTTAGCAGTGCCAGTTGTGTTGACAGTTCGAGCGGTGCGGTCTATTGCCCAACGAATTTGTAGCAGTTCTGAAGCGAATGCCGTGAAGTGTGTCCTTCAGTTTAGAAGTCGAGTTGAACTCACGAGGGCTTAACTCAGGGCAGTGCAGTAGGTGGTATAGCACTTAGCAGCCACATCAGCCAAACAAATCAGTATCAGCTTGCACTGTACGTTCTTGAGCATAGTCCTGCAAATGATGGCCAGGTTCTGTAGAAAGTCTCTATGCTGTTCATTTTTGTAACACAACCTACGACTAGCGTAGAGACAGAAGAGATGACACTTCAGGACCTGACCATCATTTTGCAGGACATTGCTCAAGCACGTACAGTGAAAAGTGTTACTGATTTTTTTTGACTGATGGTGCTGCTAAGTGTTATACCAACTACTGCACTCCACTGACTTAAGCCCTCGTGAGTTCAACTCGATTTCTAAACTGATGGAAATACTTCACGGCATTCACTTCAGAACTGCTACAAATTTGTCGGGCAACAGACCGCTCCGCTCAAACAGCCACCACAACTGGCACTGCTAAGAGTAGCCTACGACTTCCACATCGCTGGCAACGGGTTGTACACAGAGCTGGTGACAACTTTGAAGGTCAGTAAAACTTTGAAACACGTATCTGAATTGCACGAGCTGTAAATTAATAATTGCCACATTTACAGGTTCCAACCCTCGTATGTCGGCCAATAGCTGGAACCTCTCTAGTGTAGGAAGCCCTAGATAGCGTACACAAGGTGAAGAAAAAACAGCGCACTTGGAGGTCGGATGAGATTCGTCATCCCAGTTCAAGGCAAAACTGTATTTAGCAAAACCTAATCCCGCCAATCGGTTTAACAGAAATTTAAAAAATGGCGTCATGGAAATGCTTACCTGGTTGCAGTGTGGCCAAGAACAGGTAGCAAGAACTCTGCACTGTGCCAGAGCTGCCCCATTATCTGGGCAAGGCGAGACAGGATGATACGCAGGCTCGCCGATTTTCGAGAACTGTTTGTGCCAAACTTTTCTTTTTCATTTAAAACATGAAATTCTATCCAATTCACACCTCCACGATGTGGTATCTTGCGTATTTCTTTCACTTACGGTAACATATGTTTAAACATTAAGGCATTACATGAACTTCTTACAGACGTAAACGACCACTTTGTTTCATTCATGACACAGATAATGCCAATGAAAAATAATAGCGGATACAGTAATACCGCCTGCATCCAATGATTTGCAAAAAACACAATAGGTACGCTACATTAGATTGCACATTATTCTAAGCACAATAACTCCATTAATTCCATTTTGTACGTGTTCCATCTAAGCTTATCTTCAAAGAGCGATTGCATACATGTATGAGCAACTCTCAGTTTAGAGAAGATGTTCAAAGCGATCGTCTTGCGTTTGTAAACACTTCGCCACTCGCTGGACCCAGCGCAACACATCTGATCCACATTGCTCAAGCGCCATGTATGCGAGGCATTAGATCATGTACCTCCACAGATGGAGTACTATAAACGTTTCCCTTTAAGCGTCCCCACAAATGAAAATCTAGTGAATTGAGGTCGGGGAACGTGGAGGTGAGAACATTGGACTTTAACGACAAATCCATTTCTCTGGAAACGCTTCATTTAAACAGTTACACACATTTATTCCAAAGAGTGGTGGTGCACCATCATGCTGAAACCATAACTGTCGCCGAATGCCAAATGGAACGTTTTCTAATGCGTCAGGCAATTTATTGCAAAGAAACGTATGATAGAGCGGCGCATTCAACTATCAGGCTATAGTTAAAGGCCCTAAATCACTCCTCCCACGATTTCAGCCCCCAGGTCTATGCCAAAGCGTGCGTGAAAGCCACGTTCACGGGAGACATGTTGGTTGTCTTCTGACCAACAAGGGCTGTTGTGGAGGTTGAAAATACCTTCAAGAGAAAAGTTAGATTCCTCAGTCCATATCACGTTATTTATAAGGTGCTCGTTATCACTTGGTGCAAAAGCCATTCACAAAACTGTTCTGTTCGAATGTGGTCTGCTCGCACCTGGTGTTGAGTAACTTGTAATGATATGGATGCCGTTCTTCATCGTGCGATATTTCAACAGCGGGTCTTTGAGATATCTGGTACTGCCCTGCCATATCACGGGTACTTCGCTATTGGCGGACGGTTTCAAGAATCACGTCCACTGTTTGTGGAGTCTGGCTAGCCCTTGGACACCCTATGTCCATTACTTGTGGACGAAGGATACCAGTTTCCCGAAGGCGTTGCTGCAGGCGACGTAAAACATTCTAATCAGGATGGCGACCTTGACGGCACCCTGCAGGAAAAGCACAAGCAGCAGCAACAGCAACAGCTTGGTTATCGGTTGCACCCAGCACCAAAACCATATCGACACATTCATCATTTGTTTACTACATCGGGAAAGATTGAGCACTGCGCTTTCAATAGACACATGGATGCCGTTAAATGGATGACACTGTCTTGTGATAGGGTACTGTCTTATGACAAAGTGATATCCTGCTTATAAACGACGAGAACTAGGGACGGGCGCCTAAAAAATAAAAAAAAGTACCTGACGAGGATTCGAACCGTAGCTCCATGGTGGGTGGGGATCTTTGCTGTTGCAGCAGTGTACTCAGGGAGCTACGACGGGTGGTATGGTAGTGCGGGATGCTACAAATTCTCTGTACATTCCGATGCGCAGTACGATATAACAGCTCTCCGTTTTCATTCCTGTATTTTCAAAATGCACCCCATCTGATTTTGCTAGATAAAGTTGTGTCTTGAATGTGGGTGAGAAACAGCATGCCGACTTCTACATCCAGCATTTTTTCTTTGCCCTGTATACAAGGAAAGAGAGTGTGACCCACGCTGCTACGGCGGCCGTGATTCGTCCAAACAGCTGCGGCACGCACAAGCAGGCGATAGTGGAGTGCGAACTCCATTGCTACCCCCCTCCCCCGTCACTAAGACGAAAACACAAGATTAGAAATCCAAAAAATGGGATAAAAAGTTTGGGTAGACTATTGGATACTTACTAGGCCAATAATAAATCTCCCTAGCACTACCTCCGTTTACTGCCCGCGCGGGGTAGCCGTGCGGTCTAGGGCGCCTTGTCACGGTCCGCACGGCTCCCCCCGTCGAAGGTTCGAGTCCTCCCTCGGGCGTGGGTGTGTGTGTTGTCCATAGCGTAAGTCAGTTTAAGTTCGATTAAGTAGTGCGTAAGCTTAGGGACCGAGGACCTCAGCAGTTTAGTCCCTTCAGACCTTACCACACATTTCCAATTTCCTTTACTCTTCAAGAGTTTCGCATAGTGGATGTGAGAAGTATTTATGCACCTAGATATTTATGCTCTGAAGCTTATTCAGCAGACAAATGACTGCACCAACATGAACATCGACTACTAATTTAGGTGTCGTTGGATTTGTTTTTCACATCAAGAGTAAAAAGTTAAAAATCAGACACAAATTACAGTATATAGGGCAACAGCAACCAACCTCAAATGAGAAAAACATGTGCTCACAATTTATCCGCGCTGATAGTCAGCGGTAAAACTTAAACCGAAACAAAGGCCGGTGTTCTGGATCGCGTTAAAACTGAGATTGAAACTTCGCGTCACCGGCAAGAACTGGTAGAAACAGGCTTCATAAAGCCTGGTGGTTGTATGCACGAAATTTTAAAGAAATACCGTGTGTCAAAAAATCAATGCACTGCAATACCTATTCGACCGAAGAATGTGTAATAAATGAAGTAAAACAGTCACCTAAAACACTGGAAGTCTTTGTTAGTAAAGAAGCAGAGAATAATGATAGTAGGCATTCCTCAAGGGAGCCATCTAGTAGATTCTTCTTGCGTAAAAGAGCTTGAAAAGGCTGGGCAATATGTACAGAAAGATCTGCTACTTAACTGGAAATGCATTTTTTCCTTACATATTTTACATGTCCTCTGTTTACTGAAAATGACAATTCATTTCTTGTTTCCTCGTTCCGTGTAATGCAAGCTTATGGAATTAAAAGAATTCAAATCTGTGTGAAATCTTATGGGACTTAACTGCTAAAGTCATCAGTCCCTATGCTTACACACTACTTAACCTAAATTAGCCTAAGGAGAAACACACACACCTATGCCGAGGGAGGACTCGAACGTCCTCCGGGACCAGCCGCACCTTACGGAATCAGTCAGTATCGTTGTATATATGAACATTTTGATTTAATAGTATGTTAATTCGCACGTATGTATTACACTTTAATTTAAAGTTTCATTATTATTATTCCTTTCCTTTCTCAGACATTATGTCTGGTTAAAAATGGAAAGTGACGCTGACATTGATCACGCGTGACTTCCTTTTAACAGTACGGTATATGTTACATTGCATTTAGGAACTTTCGGGTAATTGAACATGTGTCACTAATTACAGATTTCTGTAGTTGTATATATACGTTTGGATGTAGCTGTATTGCGTTGATGTACTGGTGGATATTGTGTGGCATGACTCCTGTAGTTAGTAGTATAATTGGTGTGATGACAACTTTATCCTGATGCCACATGTCCATGACTTCTTTAGCGTTGGATGTATTTTTCAATTTTTTCTCCTGTTTTCTTCTGTATATTTGTTGTATTGGGTATGGATATTTCGATTAGTTGTGTTAATTTCTTCTTTTTATTAGTGAGTATGTTGTCAGGTTTGTTATATGGTGTTGTTTTATCAGTTATTATTATTATTATTATTATTATTATTATTATTATTGTTATTAGAAAATTGGTATTCAATATTTGGTTACAATTTTAAGTTACGCACTCATCTGCCAGCATCTAAATAGTGTGGTGCGAAATGTTCCGTACTTAAAAGCGCATTGAAATCTTCAAATATTCAAAGACGATTTTGTCGAGTTTTTCTACTCATATTACGTCGTATTGTTTTAGAAAATTATTATCTGTGCACTGAGTTTCAAATTCAATAAATATAAATAAAAATCAAAGGAGGCTTGATCCCCTTCTCAGATGACAGCTAATGTTTACGCTTACAGAAGTAAAACCTACAAGTGGTGCACAAAAATATGGAAACACTAAAACACAACACATTACCATGCCGGATGCGGTGTACGAACAGTGTCAGCATTCAAAACAGCTTTCACTGGCCTCTGAATGGATAAAGACATAGCTTTTATGGTTATGAGCGGCATCTCATATCATTCTTTCAAAATAAGATGGAGATGGATAGCGACCACACTCCCTTCTCTCCAGAGTAGGCCACGGAGACTCAATAATACTTCGATCTGGTGACTGTGTTGGCCAGGGGAGGTGCCGAAATTCATCCTCGTGCTTGCAAAACCGATCTTGGACGACTCGATCAGTGTGAATAGGGGCCCTGTCATCTTGAAACACCGCATCACTATTGGGGAACAAAAACTGTACCGTAAGTAGACCTGTTTAGCCAAAATGGTCACCTCGCAGAGTTACCAGGAGACCCGTGGAGTACGAAGATATGGCTGCTAAATCGTCACTGGACCACCGCAATGCTTCACTCGTGAGACGTAAACTCGATCACAAGTTGGAAACAGTGTGCAGCAAGACTCATCCTACCAAGTGACTTTCTTCCATTGCTCCATAGTCTAGGGTTTAAGGCTTCGGTACGACATGACCTTGTTGTAGGCATTTGCATCACTGAGGAGTTATTTGAAATTCCAGGTCGCCCTGCAGTTCCCTGATTATAGACTCCCTTCAAGTTACTTTGGTTCTGACAGGGTTCGCGACTGCGATATTTAGTTCTGCAGCGACTTGTGCAGCTGTCTTCCCTTTATTTTTCGTCAAAATTCTCTTTAATGAACGTAGGTCTCGACCACTTAACACACACTTTATGACTTAGCGGACGATGTTTTTTCCGCGTTCCCTGTATGCAGCATAAAACTGTATGCGATGCCTCCGGAAACACCGTCCGCAGCTCGCGGTCGCGCTGCTGCCTCTAGATCACGGGGTCCCGGGTTCGATTCACGCTCGGGTTGGGGATTTTCTCTGGCCTGGGACTGGGTGTTTGTGTTGTCCTCATCATTTCAGCGTCATTATCATCATCATTTGTGAGAGTGACTAGATTGGATTGTGAAAAGAAAATGGACTGTGTAAAAATTAGGACTTCGAATGGGCGCTGGTGAGTGCGCAGTTGAGCGTCCCACAAACCAAACATCGCCATCACCACCCTGAAACACCAAACACGTCGGCTGTCTTGGTTGCTGAAGCACCCGCACCAACAATCTTCCCACGTTCGGATTCACGTAGCTCCTACATAATGCACTCACGACGGCAAATAACGCTGTTCTGAGCACGGCTGGCACTAGCGACGTATTGACGACATTGCACAGGTGTCGTTAGTGATCAGATAACAACAGCGCCACCCACGTACACGGCTAGTGTCTACATTAATTTTCTACGCAGATTAGGGTAAGTTTTGTTTGGGTCAACATTTGTAAAACTCTAATTCCCCACCCTATGGGGAGAGAGGGACAGTTTTAGTTTTTAGCGACTCAAAATTTACGAAGTAAATAAGTGTTTTTTATTTATCCGTAACCATTTTCCACGCAAAAATGAAAACATGGATTTTCTTGAATTACTACCAGGAATCGAAACAAATGTCGAAGACAAAATGTACGTAGCTTTTTATGTAGGATCTGATTCTGCAATAAAAAATGTGAGTTCCCATTTGAAATTTTAAAGTTGCCTCCCGCCCCACCCTCCAGGGTGCTGGGGTAACGGGCTAATTTTAGCACCAGCACATGTCACCAACGAAAATAATCAACTTTGTATTCTACACATTTTTTTGAGTGAAGCTTATTTTTCGAGTTATTCTGGTTTTTCAACTTAAAGTTTATACTCTGTATAGTTTTACTGTATGATTAAATGATGATTGCGTCCTCTTGGGTAAAATATTCCGGAGGTAAAATAGTCCCCCATTCGGATCTCCGGGCGGGGACTACTCAAGAGGATGTCGTTACCAGGAGAAAGAAAACTGGCGTTCTACGGATCGGAGCGTGGAATGTCAGATCACTTAAACGGGCAGGTAGGTTAGAAAATTTAAAAAGGAAAATGGATGGGTTAAAGTTATATATAGTCGGAATTAGTGAAGTACGGTGGCAGGAGGAACAAGACTTCTGGTCAAGTGACTACAGGGTTATAAACACAAAATCAAATAGGGGTAATGCAGGAGTAAGTTTAATAATGAATATGAAAATAGTAATGCGGGTAAGCTACTACAAAAAACATAGTGAACGCATTATTGTGGCCAAGATAGATACAAAGCCCACACCTACTACAGTAGTACAAGTTTATATGCCAACTATCTCTGCAGATGACGAAGAAACTGAAGAAATGTATGATGAAATAACAGAAATTATTCAGATAGTGAAGGGTGACTGAAATTCGGTAGTAGGAAAAGGGAGACAAGGAAATTTAGTAGGTGAATACGGATTGGGGCTAAGAAATGAAAGAGGAAGCCGTCTGATAGAATTTCGCACAGAGCACAACTTAGTCATAGCTAACACTTGCTTTAAGAATCATGAAAGAAGCTTGTATACATGGAAGAACCCTGGAGATACTAGAAGGTATCAGATAGATTATATAATGGTAAAACAGAGATTTAGGAACCAGGTTTTAAATTGTAAGACATTTCCAGGGGCAGAGGTGGACGCTGACCACAATCTATTGGTTATGACCTGTAGATTAAAAGTGAAGAAACTGCAAAAACGTGGGAATTTAAGGAGATGGGACCTGGATAAACTGACTAAACCAGAGGTTGTACAGAGTTTCAGGGACAGCATAAGGGAACAATTGACAAGAATGGGGAAAAGAAATACAGTAGAAGAAGAATGGGTAGCTTTGAGGGATGAAGTAGTGAAGGCAGCAGACGATCAAGTAGGTAAAAAGGCGACGGCTAGTAGAAATCCTTGGGTAACAGAAGAAATATTGAATTTAATTGATGAAAGGAGAAAATATAAAAATGCAGTAAATGAAGCAGGCAAACAGGAATACAAACGTCTCAAAAATAAGATCGACAAGAAGTGCAAAATGGCTAAGCAGGGATGGCTAGAGGACAAATGTAAGGATGTAGAGACTTATCTCACTGGGGGTAAGATAGATACTGCCTACAGGAAAATTAAAGAGACCTTTGGAGATAAGAGAATCACTTGTATGAACATCAAGAGCTCAGATGGGAACCCAGTTCTAAGCAAAGAAGGGAAAGCAGAAAGGTGGAAGGAGTATATAGAGGGTCTATACAAGGTTGATGTATTTGAGGACAATATTATGGGAATGGAAGAGGATGTAGATGTAGATGAAGATGAAATGGGAAATACGCTACTGCGTGAAGAGTTTGACAGAGCACTGAAAGACGTGAGTCGAAACAAGGCCCCCGGAGTAGACAGCATTCCATTGGAACTACTGACGGCCTTGGGAGAGCCAGTCCTGACAAAACTCTACCATCTGGTGAGCAAGATGTATGAAACAGGCGAAATATCCACAGACTTCAAGAAGAATATAATAATTCCAATCCCAAAGAAAGCAGGTGTTGACAGATGTGAAAATTACCGAGCTATCAGTTTAATAAGCCACAGCTGCAAAATACTAACACGAATTCTTTACAGACGAATGGAAAAACTAGTAGAAGCCGACCTCGGGGAAGACCAGTTTGGATTCCGTAGAAATAATGGAACACGTGAGGCAATACTAACCTTACGACTTACCTTAGAAGCTAGATTAAGGAAAGGAAAACCTACGTTTCTAGCATTTGTAGACTTAGAGAAAGCTTTTGACAATGTTGACTGGAATACTCTCTTTCAAATTCTAAATGTGGCAGGGGTAAAATACAGGGAGCAAAAGGCTATTTACAATTTGTACAGAAACCAGATGACAGTTATAAGAGTCGAGGGACATGAAAGGGAAGCAGCGGTTGGGAAGTGAGTGAGACAGGGTTGTAGCCTCTCCCCGATGTTATTCAATCTGTATATTGAGCAAGCAGTAAAGGAAACAAAAGAAAAAATCGGAGTAGGTATTAAAATCCATGGAGAAGAAATAAAAATTTTGAGGTTCGCCGATGACATTGTAATTCTGTTAGAGATAGCAAAGGACTTGGAAGAGCAGTTGAATGGAATGGGCAGTGTCTTGAAAGGAGGATATAAGATGAACATCAACAAAAGCAAAACGAGGATAATGGAATGTAGTCGAATTAAGTCGGGTGATGCTGAGGAAATTAGATTAGGAAATGAGACACTTAAAGTAGTAAAGGAGTTTTGCTATTTGGGGAGCAAAGTAACTGATGATGGTCAAAGTAGAGAGGATATAAAATGTAGACTGGCAATGGCAAGGAAAGCGTTTCTGTAGAAGAGAAATTTGTTAACATCGAGTATAGATTTAAGTGTCAGGAATTTGTTTCTGTAAGTATTTGTATGGATTGTAGCCATGTATGGAAGTGAAACATGGACGATAAATAGTTTGGACAAGAAGAGAATAGAAGCTTTCGAAACGTGGTGCTACAGAAGAATGCTGAAGATTAGATGGGTAGATGACATAACTAATGAGGAACTATTGAATAGTATTAGGGAGAAGAGAAGTTTGTGGCACAAGTTGACCAGAAGAAGGGATCGGTTGGTAGGACGTGTTCTGAGGCATCAAGGGATCACCAGTTTAGCATTGGAGGGCAGTGAGGAGGGTAAAAATCGTAGAGGGAGACCAAGAGATGAATACACTAAGCAGATTCAGAAGGATGTAGGTTGCAGTAGGTACTGGGAGATGAAGAAGCTTGCACAGGATAGAGTAGTATGGAGAGTTGCATCAAACCAGTCTCAGGACTGAAGACTACGACAGCAACAGCAACAACAACATATTGTTGTTAATTGCTGTCTAAGGTAAAATGTCAGATTTTAACTCGCATTCAGATCGCGTTCAAAAATACACATGAAATTATCTTAATCTTTCTTGCTATGCCCAAACTTAAAGCTGACTAATGGTTACCTGCTACGAGATGAAGCAGCTTTATCTTATTGTTTCTTTTTGTTCTTGGTGCCAATCCAGTGAAACGTTTAAGAGAAGCGTCACTGAAACATCGTCCCATAGGGCGCTCTTTCCTTAATAGTGAACGCCTGATTTCACTGGCGACAATATTGCCTTTCGCACTGATGAACGCCAAAGGCCTTGTCTGCTATGGGGAAACGCTGGTACGACGGCGATCTGTTTAGCGTAATAACAGACACCGGAGTCTTCTCTCGAAAGACCCCGTTACGCTGCGTAGAGTTTTTCGTTTTTCCTGCCTCGACGACTTTATCTAATTTCTCGACAAAGAAAGTGTTAGTACAAATGCGGCCAGAGATTCAAAGAGTGGAAAAGACCTATCTGACAAGAGTAACATTCTCAACTGAAAGAGGGTTGTTTGCAGGTAACGGCGCCACACTTGCAACAAAGACACGGAATTCTGACTCTTGAAGAAGTAAGAATTCAAACAGTTCTTTTCTGAAAAGTTGCTAGTCTGTTAACATTATATTTAGATTCGAAGTTTTACACTCCCTAAATGCGTTTCACTACATTGAACTTCATAGCTTCAGTATGGGGCAACAAAAGAGAAGTTATTCTCAGTTTACTGGAAATACAGAAAATCATTCTTACAATCTGTCTATTACTGTGCAGTTCCATAACTTTTTACATGTCCAATAAAATTTTGTAAGAATGTTGTTTTCAAGCCACTGAATTCGTTATTATGCAGGACGGAAAACGCTTTTTGACAGTTTCATAGACGGAACTCGTCCCTTCAGTAGTATGGAAACCAACAAAAATTATTTAGAGTAACGGAAAACCAATGTGTAGTGACACATCACAAAAATTAATCTGGAGATATACACACAGCATACGTTCGAATGTTCGTAAAAATCATTCGCTTTCAACATTCACAAATTTAACATGTCGTCGACATGTTGTAGGGCCTATGTAGGGTATTTCAGTTCCGATTATAAATTTCTAGGGGTTGTGAAGGGAAATTTTGACAAGGAACCCACCATCGGAACTGTATCGTTTGGATATGAAATAAGTTTGATGATCGAATCGGTTTCAAGTCCTCTGCATCACGGGTCGCACACAGCGTAACCCGATCTTTTCACAAAAAAAAACCTCACATTCAAATATGATTTCTGAATGAGAAACATTCTGCGCAGTCTCCCCTTGTATATAGAATGTAGACGGCATTACTCCCTACCTGCTTTATGCAGTTGCGCTGACACGCTACTCATTTGCTTTATGCGAGCACGCAATACACTTGGTGCCAATTTGACGTTTGTTGCAAGCTGCCGTCACGGTGTTGTTATTTCAATGGTGAGCATTGTGCATGAGAGAGGCACTCTTTGTTGCACAGGCGTCACAGTGTAAACGCTGAACGCTACAATAATTTCGGATCAATCGTGAGCCAAGGGGTGGAGAGTGGTTTACAGGAGAAACTCAAAAATTATCCGGACAGATTGATGCGAAAAGAAGAGACACTGGAAGATAAACCAAAATTTGTGGGAGACATATGGAGAAACGTTTAACTTCTCACTCGGAGGCGCATTAGAGGAGAAAATGCGTAGGAACAAAGGAAAATGATTTGTCTTACAATAGTGTGTTGGAGACGCTGTGTTAATGGGTCACACAGAGTTGAAAGTCGATTATTGTAATATAGCAAGAGATGGCATTCAGTCAAAAGGTGGTGATGTTTGGGAAAGAGACGAAGTAGAATGAACAGATGAAGTTCGAGGTAATGTGGACACTCGTGACACTGGTAACGGAACAGCGGGCAAGTTGGATAATGACAAAGAAGGAAAATCGCGATGAAATTTGTCGAGGAACTGTTCGACATTCTGTAAAAATGATTATAAGAAACCAGACAAAAACCAATATTAGGCCTCTCCTGTACGATTCCAAAGCCTAAATCATTGTACCTTGTCGCTTGCCAAGTGACAGGAAAAGCCGTTGCTGTGGCTTTTCAGTGATAAGCATTATTTTCATAGGAGACAACTAACTGCAAGTCTGTCATGCTCGCATACCATAACCATCGGCGACATAAAAGTGCAACTTCTTGTGACAGAAAGTCAGAGCGCCATCATTCCCTTCACGCTATTAACTAATTGAAAATTAAAATCTTAATAAAGACACTTTTCCTCTTGTTGCCGCAGAAAGAGGAGTAAGGTCCAAACGTCTCACGTGATGCTATAGAACATTTGAGTAACTCGTCTGTATATGAAATTCCAATCATCTAATTCGTTGTCTCCAACACCTTTTGTCCACTGTGAATGATCTGAAAGCGCGGATAGCGTTATTGGTGTGTAACTATAGATCTAAGTTGTTAATTTCTGAGAATAAGTTCTAATTGTCCTAACTGTCTCTAACAGATGTTACTCTGCAGAACTGGATTAGCTAAGACGATTTTAAGAGATTTGAATAAATTGAAAATCGTTGACATGAGTCAAAACGCGTCCTGGTGTAATTGAGTATGATATCTAACGATATCTCTTGACTATGATATCCTGTCTAATTAAACACGGAAAATGTCTCTGTTCACTGCCAGGAAAAATCACAAATACATTTGCTTTCTCTTACATGATTGCTTCTGGTTCTAAGCTGTTCTGTGTAAAACTAGATTCTGCCTCTCGACGTCTACTCAGTTGAAACTTAAAAAAAAAGCTTTCTGGAAATTCTTACCTGCTGTTCTTCTTTTTTTCAAAATTCTTCTGATTTTGCGAAATACTCTTCTGCGTTGAATTTCGAAATTTATCTTTTTATCTTCTTCTCCAAGTATCGGTGAGTTACTGCAACAGCAGCGAAACAATTGTGTTCCAGAAATTTCTGAATGCTTTTAGTCTAATTACGTTATTATTGTACTCTTCTTCTCCATACACAGACTCTGTGATGTTATTAAGCTCCTCCTCTTTCCACATCCACGAAACTATTTTGCTTCTCTAAAAGCGATTAATTTTTTCAATAATTAATTCCACAGTCACGGCTATCCGTTTACATTCATCCGAGTCCCAACCAAGGGTGACTGCACCTCAATACTTCCAAATCTTTTCTCCAATTTCACCTTCTGGTCTTTACTATTAAGAAAACATCTCATTCTTATAAACTAGAGCTGAGTTTCCACTAATAATCAGACATATCACCCCTTTGCCTGTTACCATCTTAGACTGACTCTGCTTTATTTGGCACCTCCGCAATAACAAATAAAACGTTCTCCACCAGACCAAAGCTTCAGAACACACAGAGGTTGCATACACTTACACTAATACTGACAGAATAATGTCACAAATTCATACAACATTTTTCTATGCATTATAATGTACAGTGAGATATGAATTAAATGATGGGTTTTAATAAGACTAGCACAATACAAATTTACGATACAGGCATTCTAGATATTAAACTGGTGATAGACAGTTGTGTAACAAGAGAGGGGCTGAAAATACGCCCGATGAAAGGTTGCAATAGTTTTACATCTCCAACCAAGCTAGATTAAGTGCCACGCAATTATAAAAGCAGACGAACGTGATCATAAAACGACGGAAGCCTTTGAAATGATTTAACTGCTTCAGTAGAGAGTGGCAGTTCCAGCAGACATCAATGCGGAGTGTCTGCAAAGGCGACGTTTTGCTGTCCTGTGATTTTAAAGAAACACTCAGAGCAGTAATTTCAAGAAGGTCTCCGGCACTCTTGAAGTTTAGTCGTCGCTTAAGGTCTCATTTTCCGCGAAAACCGATTTAAAATATAATACTTTGGCCTGTTACTATACACAGAACTCTCCAAGGTTAGAAAATGCTTGCAGGCTGCGAATGATTTGGAAATGGATGTACATAAATAAATATTACAACAGAGGATATTACATTGCTTTTTTTTGGATATAGATCGTTGAAGGTATGGTATTACGAAGAAAGCTGTTATATATTATTCACTGTTTCATGATGGGTTAGTGTCTGCATTTTATTATTGTTAAAGAGCGTACTTTTTACTATAAAATTGGAAAGTAGTTGAATGAAATTTTAAAGAAATGTTGGATTGGCTAACTCGGAGATTTTGTGGCGATTTGCTTCTATGTACATATATTTCAATCTCTTCAAGAAAATTCATAAAGGTACATTTATCAGCATGGTGCAATACTTGTACATTGTCTTCAGTGCTCTTTATTCCATGACTGTTAGTAGCTGTGTGCATGGCAAATGTGGATTTTGATATGTTGTTCAAACGAATGGCATCTATACGCTCTTTGTACCAGGTCTCAGTGTTTCTCCCAGTTTCTCTTATATAGTTGAAGGGGAAACTTTGACAGCTGAGTTTGTATATGTCAGATTTTTTTTATGGAGGGCTTTAAGTTGTTTGTGTGGAAGCTTATCTTAATGTTTGTGTTTTTAACTAGATTGCTTATTTTATAGGATACGCTTCCTAAGAAAGGTAGTGCAACATATTTTCTGCTGTTTGTACTGTGTATTGTGTTGAATGGATAAATAAATAGCATTGTAAGAAGTGGCTGGTTGCTGTTATCTTCTACGTAAGAGTCAACCTATAGCATGAAGACAGACGCAAACTATCCCGCGAAAACCTACTTAAAAAGTATCAAAAACCAGTTTTAAGTCAGAAATCTAGTTATACAGGTGAGTCACTAACTATTGCCACCTAGAATAACTCCGAAAGTATGGTAGCAGCTGAAAAGTTTGTGGGACAAATGTTGTAGGGGACAACGGGGGGCATAATATGACTCGTTTTTTGTTGCTTAATGGGGTCGCGTCAGAGATATGGTCAACTTTGTTTTTTTAAATGGGATGCTAGAGTTTGGTACTTAACTACTGATAGCGGATATCGAGACGAATCCAATGATGTGTAACAATAAGGTCTTTGAAGTTTAACTAAGGTCAAAAAGGTGGCATGAACGTTCATTTACAGAAGGTGTTCGAAGTGATGACCGTTGGTATCAATGCAGTGAGGCAATCTTCTTATCATGGATTGACTGGTATTCCTTATCACTTCGGCACTTATCGAAGCACATGCTCTGACAATTCTCTCTCATATATTGTGCAAATAGTAAAATATATTGTGCAAATAGTAAATATTCGCCGAAACGGCGTATCTATCTAACGTGCCATTGACATGTAAACACCATTCGACGGTTTCGAAATACAACACTAATAGGAACGGTAAGAATAGTACGTCGAATGATGTATTCCTTCGAAGGAGAAGTCGATATGATTCTCATTTACGGAGAAAGCCAACGAAATTCAATGAGAACAAGAGACGTATACGCTGAAAGATAACCTCAACGTACTCACCCTACACGTCGTACATTTAAACATGTGTATGATGAATTAAGAACAACTGGATCTTTAACGCATTGGAAACATATCCGGCAAAGGAAACATACTAACGAGGAAACGAAAATTGGTACTCTTGCAACTGTGGTTCGAGATCATTGCGTTAGCGTCAAATCGGAAGGGAATCTGGCATGAGCCAAGGTAGTGTTGTTCGTGTTCTGCATCGCCATAAATATCATCTTTACCATGTCAGTCTCCACCAAGAATTAACTGGTACGGATTATATGTGTGGCACTGAATTCTGCCGATGGGCTCAACTTCGGATTCAGAGGGATGACACATTTATTAATTTGATTTTATTTACTGACGAGGCTACATTCACGAACCATGGTTGGTTGGTTGGTTTATGGGGGTTAAAGGGACCAGACTGCTACGGTCATCGGTCCCTTTTTCCACAGAGGATGAAAACGATCAACAGACGATAAGACAGACGACACAGAACAAGAGAAACGTAGACAAAGACCAGACAAGACGAACTAAAATCACACAGAGTGTGACGGTGGTTGGCCGACCATACAAACAAAAAGGGAAAAGCCAACCACCGAGAAACACATGAAAAAAAAAATCAGACAAATCGTAGGCCATAGGCCAGAATCAACACAAAAACACACACTTACATTTAGCGATAAAATCCCCCTGCCCGAATAAAACGCAGAACTATGTCCGCTATGGAAGAGTCGTCAGATAAAAGCGCAGAGAGCGTATCAGGCAGCGCAAAAGTCTGCCTGAGCACAGTTAAAAGGGCGCACTCCAACAGAATATGGACCACCGTCAAGGACGCCCCAAAACGACAAAGAGGGGGATCCTCACGACACAGTAAATAACTGTGCGTGAGTCGGGTGTGGCCAATGCGGAGCCGACAAAGGACGACTGATTCCCTGCGGTTGGCTCGCATGGATGACCGCCACACAGTAGTCGTCTCCTTGATACGGCGGAGTTTGTTTGGCACAGGCAGGTTGCGCCAATCAGTGTCCCATAAATCGAAAACTTTGCGGCGTAATAGTGCCCGCAAATCAATCGCCGGGAGGTCAATCTCCATAGATGGTGCACTAGTGGCCTCTTTCGCCAGGCGATCGAAAGTTTCATTTCCGGGTATCCCAACATGGCCCGGGGTCCAAACGAAGACCACAGATCAGTAGGAACGGGCAACAGTATGTAGGGACTCCTGGATAGCCATCACCAGACGAGAACGAGGGAAACACTGGTCGAGAGCTCGTAAACCGCTCAGGGAATCGCTACAGATAACGAAGGACTCACCTGAGCAGGAGCGGATATACTCCAGGGCACGAAAGATGGCGACCAGCTCAGAAGTGTAAACACTGCAGCCAGCCGGCAACGAACGTTGTTCAGAATGGTCCCCTAGAGTTAGTGCATAACCGACTAGACCAGCAACCATAGAAACGACGGTATAGACAACGCCAGAGCCCTGATACGTGGCCAGGATGGAATAAAAGCGGCGTCGGAAGGCCACCGGAGGGACTGAGTCCTTCGGGCCCTGTGCCAAGCCGAGCCGAAGGCAAGGGCGAGGCACACACCATGGGGGTGTACGCAGAGGGGCCCGGAAAGGAGGTGGTAAGGGAAACACCCAAGCCCGTAGAGAAGCTGTTTGACGCGTACGGCGATCGGACAACCCGACCGGGGCCGACGTTCTGGCAGACGGACGACTGATTGCGGGAACAGGACACGATAATTTGGATGCCCGGGCGAGCTAAAAACATGGGCAGAATGAGCAGCCAGTAATTGTTGGCGTCGTAAACGCAGTGGAGGGGCACCTGCCTCCACAAGTATGCTGTCCACAGGGCTGGTCCGGAAGGCAGCAGTGGCAAGGCGTATCCCGCTGTGGAGGATAGGGTCCAGCAGCCGCAACGAAGATGGGGATGCTGAGCCATAAGCCAGACTCCCATAGTCCAGACGGGACTGGTACGGGCCTGGTAAAGCCGTAGGAGAGTAGATCGGTCGGCGCCCCACCTGGTGTGGCTCAGGCATCGCAGAGCATTTAGATGCCGCCAACACGCTTGTTTAAGCTGCCGAATATGAGGCAGCCAAGTTAACCGGGCATCAAAAACCACCCCCAAAAACCTATGTGACTCCACCACTGAAAGAAGCTCGCCGTCAAGATAAAGCCGCGGCTCCGGGTGAACAGTGTGTCGCTGGCAGAAATGCATAACGCAGGTCTTGGCTGCCGAAAACTGAAAACCATGCTCTACAGCCCATGACTGCGCCTTGCGGATTGCGCCCTGTAGCTGACGTTCAGCAGCTGCAATGCCAATAGAGCTGTAGTAAAGGCAGAAGTCGTCAGCATACAGCGAAGCGGAGACAGAATTTCCCACGGCCGCAGCGAGCCCGTTAATGACTATTAAAAACAGACAGACACTTAGAACCTTGTGGCACACCGTTCTCCTGGACTTGGGAGGAACTATATGAGGCCGCGACGTGCACGCGGAAGGTACGATACGACAGAAAATTGCGGATATAGATCGGCAGAGGGCCCCGAAGGCCCCATCCATGAAGCGTAGAAAGGATGAGATGACGCCATGTCGTATCATACGCCTTCCGCATGTCGAAAAACACAGCGACCAGATGCTGACGGCGGGCAAAGGCAGTACGGATGGCCGACTACAGGCTCACCAGATTGTCGGCGGCGGAGCGGCCTTTACGGAATCCACCCTGAGACGGAGCCAGAAGGCCCCGAGACTCCCAATTCAAGCGCCGGCTCACCATCCGTTCAAGCAACTTGCAAAGAACGTTGGTGAGGCTAATGGGACGGTAGCTGTCCACCTCCAAAGGGTTCTTCCCCGGTTTCAGAATGGGGACAACAAGACTTTCCCGCTATTGCGACGGAAACTCACCCTCGACCCAAATGCGGTTGTAAAGGTCGAGGAGGCGTCGCTGGCAGTCCACTGAAAGGTGTTTCAGCATCTGAGAGTGGATGCTATCTGGGCCAGGAGCGGTATCAGGACAAGCGGCGAGGGCACTGCGGAATTCCCACTCACTGAATGGAACATTGTACAATTCAGAATGGTGGGTGCGAAAAGAAAGACTCCGACGTTCTATCCGCTCTTTAATGGAGCGGAAGCCCAAGGGGTAGTTGGCAGAAGCGGAATTCAGAGCAAAGTGCTCTGCCAAGCGGTTTGCAATGACGTCGGAGTCAATACAAACTGCTCCATTCAGTGAGAGCGCAGGGACGCTGACAGGGGTCCGATAGCCATAGAGGCGGCGAATCTTGGCCCAGACCTGCGATGGAGTGACATGGAGGCCAATGGTGGACACATACCGCTCCCAGCACTCCTGCTTGCGTTGGCGGATAATGCGGCGGGCTCGCGCACGCAGCCGTTTGAAGGCGATAAGGTGTTCGATTGAGGGATGTCGCTTTTAACGCTGGAGCGCCCGCCGGCGAGCTTTAATCGCTTCAGCGATCTCAGGCGACCACCAAGGCACAGTCCGTCGCCGAGGGGACCCAGAAGAACGGGGAATGGCAGATTCGGCGGCAGTAACGATGCCGGTGGTGACCGATTGAACCACTGCATCAATGTCATCGTTAGAGAGAGGCTCAATAGCGGCAGTGGAGGAGAACAAGTCCCAGTCAGCCTTATTCAGAGCCCATCTGCTAGGGCGCCCAGAAGACTGACGCTGTGGTAGTGACAGAAAGATCGGAAAGTGGTCACTACCACAAAGGTCGTCATGCACTCTCCATTGGACAGACGGTGAGAGGCTAGGGCTACAGATCGAAAGGTCAATGGCGGAGTATGTGCCATGCGCCACACTGAAGTGTGTGAAGGCACCATCATTTAATATCGAGAGATCGATCTGCGCCAATAAATACTCAACGATGGCGCTTCGACCTGTTGCCACCGACCCACCCCACAGATGGTTATGGGCGTTAAAGTCGCACAGTAACAAGAAAGGTGGCGGCAATTGGGCTATCAGAGCAGCCAGGACATGCTGCGCGACATCACCATCTGGTGGAAGGTAAAGACTTCAGACGGTAACGGCCTGTGGCGTCCACACCCGAACAGCGACAGCCTCTAAAGGTGTTTGGAGAGGTACAGACTCGCTGTGAAGAGAGTTCAGGACATATATGCAGACGCCACCAGACACCCTTTCATAAGCTGCCCGGTTCTTATAATAACCCTGGTAGCCACGGAGGGCGGGGGTTCGCATTGCCGGAAACCAAGTTTCCTGCAGAACAATGCAGAGGAAAGGGTGAAGGCTGATAAGTTGGCGGAGCTCAGCTAGATGGTGGAAGAAACCGCTGCAGTTCCACTGGAGGATGGTGTTGTCCATGGCTGAGAAAGGCGTGACGGGACTGGGAAGGGAGATTACGCCGCTGGGTCACCTGCTGCCTCCGATTTAGCACCTGTGATAGTGCTTTCCATGGCGTCTTATGGACCGGCGAGATCGAGGTCCTCAGCGGACGCCAGAATCTCCACCGCATCCTCAGACGCAGAACTGGAAGGTTGCTGTAGGATGGCTGCCACCGCGAGTTCCTTGGGCTGAGAGCTCTTCTTGGGTTTCTCACGCCGTTCCTTGGGTCGCACCGACTGGGAGGGCTTCACCGATTCAGTCTCCGGGACGGAGGAGGATCGTGAAGTCCTACGACCAGCTGATTGCGGACACTTACGCCACTGTCGGTCGTCAGGACACTTCTCCGGCTTAGAAATGGGGACGGACGTCCCCGATGGGTGGGATGGTGTTGCTCCTGAGGTAGGTGGCGCAGGAGCAACCCAGTGGGTAGAGCCCCCCACTGGCGAGGGGGCAGGAGGAGTTGTACTACTCGTCGATCCGGCCACAATTTGAGAAACAGACGGGGCTAGCACAGGTGTTGTAGCAGCATCGTAGGAAGATGTCATTCTCACACGATGGAGTCGGTCCTATTTCCTTTTGGCCTCAGTATAGGTTAGTCGGTCCAGGGTCTTGTATTCTATGATTTTACGCTCTTTCTGGAAAATTCGGCAGTATGGCGAGCAAGGTGAATGGTGCTCCCCGCAGTTGACACAGATGGGAGGCGGAGCACATGGAGTATTGGGATGTGATGGGCGTCCGCAATCTCGACATGTGAGGCTGGAAGTGCAGCGAGAAGACATATGGCCGAACTTCCAGCACTTGAAGCACCGCATCGGGGGAGGGATATAGGGCTTAACGTCACGTCGGTAGACCATCACCTTGACCTTTTCAGGTAAGGTATCCCCTTCGAAGGCCAAGATGACGGCACCGGTAGCAATCTGATTTTCCTTCGGAAATGTAGACCCCGGCGCTCTAAACTGGCGCGCAGCTCTTCATCAGACTGCAAAAGAAGATCCCTATGGTAAATAACTCCCTGGACCATATTTAAACTCTTATGGGGTGTGATCGTAACGGCAACATCCCCCAACTTGTCACAAGCGAGTAACCGTCGTGACTGCCGTTTGTATGAGGACTGACCCAGAGCGCGTTTTTGACAATCCCTCCACCTCCCAATACTTGTCCTCTAAATGCTCGACGAAGAACTGAGGCTTTGTGGAGAGAAAAGACTCTCCATCAGCCCTCGTACAAACTAAGAAGCGGGGCAAATAACTGCTACTGCCATCCTGAGACTTACGTTCCTCCCACGGTGTGGCCAGGGAGGGGAACGTTTTCGGATCGTACTTCTGAGCGTTAAACTGAGCCCGAGAACGCTTAGAGACTGCTGGCAGCTGGCCGCCAGCGAGTGACGATGTACCACGGTTCATTGCGGGTCATCCGCCCTGATGCCACCTACTCCGACCAAGGGCCCTCCCCACGGGCGCCACCCAGCCACGGCAACGACCACCTGGCAGGATGGCCGTTGCCGGGAGTCCCGATACCCCAGGAGGATAGGCATCTATTCCTTGGCATACGTGGGGAGTTAACGGCGCAGGCATCAGTAGAGCGATCCCTGTGTTGCCAGGGGCTACAACCAACAGGGTACATGGCGGCCCGACCACAACGGCCTGGCTACCGTGCTGGATGTTAGGTAACATGTGGTTCATGGTCGCCGTCGGTGCAGAAAGAGGCACTGCACAGTGCAAGGTATAATCTGCACGCAGAAACAGAGTCATGCCCAAGAGATGGAGAGCGGACAGGACTGCAATTCAACAGTGTATGAGCTGGCGAAAAGTCTGATCGTAAGATGGACACAATGCACCAAGTAAGGCGCCCTTCCCCAATCGGCTCGCTCTTCGGAAAATTTTGAGAGATGGAGGTCAAACCCAACAGGGGACCATCACATAAGGCCGAAACGTTTGAGACTCCTTTTAGTCGCCTCTTACGACAGGCAGAAATACCGCGGGCCTATTCTAACCCCCGAACCCGCAGGGGGTTCACGAACCATGGAAACCTTAATTTGCGTAACATGCATTTTTGGGCAACTGAAAATCTATGTTGGCTGCGGCAAGTTGCACACAAAAAACCGTGGTCGGTGAATGTATGGTGTGGGATTCTGTAGGAGAGAGTTATATGCCTCTATTTCATCCAAGGAAATCTTAATGTTGAGAAGTACACCACATTCCTGCAAGAAATGTAAGGTATATTAATGGAAGAAGAACCTTTAAGAATAAGGAGCAGAATGTGATATCGACACGATGGGAGTCCGGCACATTTTTCACTGATGGCTAGAAATGAGTCGGAGAGACATTTCCCAAATCGTTGGATTGGACGCGGAGGAGATGTGTCGTGGCCGGCTCTTTCGCCAGACTTGACGCCTCTGGAATTTTTCTTGTGGGGATTCGTAAAAGACGTTGTTTATAAAGACGTTACAACTACACCTGAACTGTGAGAGATAGAACTGTGAGAGCATGTGCTTCGATAAGTGCCGATGTGATAAGGAATACCACTCAATTCTTGACAAGAAGATTGCAGCACTGCTTTGATACCAATGGTCATCACTTCGAACACCTGTAAATGGACGTTCATGCCACCTTTTTGACCTTCGTTGACCTGCAAAGATTTTATTGTTACACATCATTGGATTCGTGTCGATAGCCGCTCTCAGAAAATAAATATCAAACTATAGCATCCCATTAAAACACACACACACACACACACACACACACACACACACACACACACACAGTTGACTTTCATATCTCTGAAGCGACCCCACCTAGCAACAAAAAACCAACGTCGTATTATGGCCTCCGTTGTCCCATGCAACTTTTGTCCCACAAACTTCGCAGGCTCTATCATAGTTTCGGAGTTATTCTTGGTGGCAATAGTTAGTGACACACCCTGTAAACTACAAACCCTGCGTGTCGCTCCCGTAGGGATCGTCAGGACAAGATCGGAATAATTTCAGCACACTCACAGGCGTTTAAGCAATCTTATCTGCCGCGCTTTATAAGAGTGGATGGCTGAATGAGGTGGTACAGTGCTTAGCACACTGTCACCAATTCGGAAGGACAATGGTTCATATCCTTGTAAGGCCGTCAAGATTTAGGTCTTCCATGCTGATCATATATAAAAAAAATTTGTGCCCTCTTATAACGTTAGATATCCTACTACACTTGGGGAACACTTCTTTTCTGTATAACGTTCACTGTCCAGTACAACGGACAGGGTACTGTTAAGCAAATATTCATAGACCCTTTCACATAGTTTCGAAGATACTTAGTACGATCCTATCTTGATAGCGGATGACGAGTGGTCCGTTTCCGACGCCTGTAGGAAATCTAGGAGGAGGGTATTTATCTGCTCACATGCAACTGTTGTCTAAAAATGTAGCGTATATATAAAACAAGCGCTGTATGACACGAATGCTTTTTTCAAAAATACGTACCATTTCTGTGAGAGATGTTTGTTTTCCTCCAGTAACATCACAGTTTTGAGATATGTATATGATCTACAGACAGTCAAACGTAAATTCTTCGATGGGTGACATTTGAGGCCAACGTGTAGGAGAGGGGGTAATTTTACCTTTCGTTTCGTCAAGAAATCCTTCACATTACACGCTGTTTAAAATCTTAGTGTTGCCTTAGACGTCAGTTAGAGGGCTCAGGTGTCCATTAAGTTTCGAGACGTTATTGATTTCAGGACAATCGATGTAATCAGTTCATCTGTCAGCAGACAGCGTCGGTCGACTCATACGGGTTCACCCTTGCTGCAGTGTTTTAGTGTCGAACCAACCCTATGATCGGGTGTGGTAGCGCAATTGTAAGACACTGGACTGCTATTCGAGAGCGGAGCGGCTTAAATCAAATTCTGATTTATGTTTTCTGTGATTCTCCTAAATGGCTTCAGTCGAATGTCAAGATCATTCTTTCCAAAGAACACCGACGTCAAGAGAACACTAAACCCTAATCTTCCTTTTCTTCCTTCCCGCAGTGTGGACGAAGCAGCGTGGTCCCTATGGTCATGCAGAGAAGATGACAGTCATCCCATACTGTTGCCATATTATGTACGACTCCATACTGTCCACTGGTCAGTGTCATAGCAGCATACTCCGTACGAGCCGAAACGTCAGAGTATGTCAAACCGGTTCTACAGAGACCTATTTTCCCGCTACGTTACAGTTCACAAATATGCTGATATTGCGCCCTTTGATGTCACCGAGGAGTAGTGTCAGCTGCTTCCACATTTCCGCTTTGTTGGACTGCTCTTCACTGTCTAATGCTGCCGTAACACAAACACGAGAGGGCGCTACTATGTGATATCTCTGCAGTCTCAATCACTTGTTCTACACATCTGCTGAGTCTGCAATATTTGGAATCATTCTGAACATACCTGTCGTGTATTACGGTACTTCTCTACGTTACGCTGTTGATAAGTGGGTGCTTATTCATATTTAACGAGTGACGAAAGGTCACGTGACGAGTTGTCCCAATTCAAGATGGGCCGTGAACGACGCCTAAACGTTTCGGGTAGACGCTGCATATTGAGAGAATGGAGAATGTCGACATGGTGTCTGAACAGTCTCGTACTGGCAAGTGCACTGTGGACATGGAAGACGTCGCGAATAAACCGACTATGAGCGAGGGATGATGAACCGTGCAAGACGCGAGGATCATATCTTATCGAAGACTACACAAGAATTAGGGGTCGCGCAGAGTGGCCGCGCGGTTAGAGGCGCCATGTCACTAACTGAGAGACCTCTCCCGCCGAAGGTTCGAGTCCTTCCTGGGCAATGAGTGTGTGTATGCTGTCTTTAGCGTAAGTTAGTTTAAACAGTGTGTAAGTCTAGGGACCGATGACCTTCCAGTTTGGTCCGTTAGAAATTCACACACACACACACACACACACACACACACACACACACACACACACACACACACACACACGCACGCACGCACGCACACACAAGAATTAGGGTTTCAGAGGAACGCAGTGTCTAGGCTGCATCTCCGATACAGCAAATACAATGTCCAATACGCACAAATTGTCACGCAGGACGCTATAAATGTCTGACCAACGGATTTCGTGTCACCTCCGAAAGCTGTTCCAGGTGATTGAAGTCTTGTTTTAGTCAGAGAGCTGCTGATTTGAACGAAGGGCACCATGAACACATTTACACCAAGTCTATACGGAGACAAATGCATCAGTCCGCAGCTCGTGGTCACGTTCTCGCTTCCCGAGCACGGGGTCCCGGTTTCGATTCCCGGCGGGGTTACGGATTTTCACCTGTCTCGAGATGACTGGGTGTTTGTGTTGTCCTCATAATTTCACCACTCATAAACGTGGCGAGTTTGGACAGAGTGAAGGTTGGGAATTTGAACGGGTGCTGATAACCGTGCAGTTGAGCGCTCCACAAACCGAACATCATCATCACCATCACAAATGCATCAAACTGGCTTTGCAACCGATGACTGACGATGCCCAAGTGCCTTTCCGAAGGTTCGAGTGTGTACCACTGATGAAAAGGATCCGGACAGTCCTGTGTAATGCGGATTCGATCTCTTGTTGTCACCGCAGGCGGACTGTCACGAATGATAGAAAACAGGGTTAAAAATCAAGTAAGATGTAGGCTTGGAAATTCTTGCGGACGTGACGGGACGTAGCTTATGTGTAATGTTTACTCCGATAACAAGAGAGGACTATGCCGCATCACGAGGATCGAGAGCAGTTGCAAGCCGCAAGCCTTGGACACAGGCATCACGTGCTGCCGTATGACACACACAGAGTACTGGAAACTTCTAGAACAAGTGGTGCCAGGTGCACTACCCCCTATAAAAAGGATAGCCACCACAGTGATGGAGCAGCAGGTCAGTCGGTTAGATATGGTTCAGCTGGAGTTATGATGCTGTGAGATCGTAGTGCAGTGCTGCGTAACCACGAGGGGACAGACTCATTTCCATATAGTCAGCAATTAGTCTGCCCCCCCCTCCCCCCCTCTGCTATATTGAGACTCAGGGAGCTATGAGAAGTTACTGTACTAAGAAAGCAGTTAGTAGATTTTGTATACAGAACTGTTTATAAGACGGATGTGCCAAGGGTGCTTCCAGTGTACATATCCTCATGCAATGATTTATGATTGCATCCAGTGTACCCTGAGATCCCAGCCGAATTCGTATTCTAACTCACCCTACAGCCCTCTTTTCAGTGGAGCACGTGCACAGAAGGCAGCCCTAGACCACGAGACCTCCTGCCAAGTAAGTTCTTTGACGCGCGTTCTTGCAGTCCTTCCACCCCCTCTCAGGACTCGTCAGTGGGACACAACAGGAGGTGTAGTGTACTGTGTTGTCAGGAGAGCTCAATGACTTCGAATATGAACCAGTCACTGGCTGTCAGCTGACTAACGCATTTATCAGACACATTTCAACCCTTCTAAAGCTGCCTAAGTCGACTGTTGATGATGTGACTGAAGCGAAAACATGAAGGAATAGCCAAGACCAAGCAGATTCTATATACTGAATGACAGGGCCAGTAGAACATTGCGGAGGGTTGTTTCAAATCGGTGGAGCGTATCACTCGTGAGTGGCAAAGTACTACCAGTGGTCCAACTGGCAGAATGACTGTGCATAGGGATTTAAAAATGATGGAGGGCAGTGGCCCAGCGACTCCTCATAAGCCACAAATTTCTGTATTCAACGACAGGCGACGCTTCACGTGGTGTAACGAGTGATGCCACTGTGCAGTGGATGGCTGCTAATGAGTGATTTGTAGTGAAGAATCACGATATACACGGTCGCAATCCGATGGAAATGTTTGGGTCTGGCGAATGCATGGAGAACGTGTAGTGCTAATAGTGAAGTCCGGAGCAATAGTATAAAGCAGCATCTTTGAGGCAACGGTTTCTGGACAACAAACATTCCGGAAAGGGACTGGCCTGCCGAGAGATCCGGCATAAACCAAATGGAACACCTTTGGGATGAGTTAGTATGTCGATTTCACTCCAGACCCCAGCGTCCAACATCACTGTCTTCTCTGGTTTCGGCTCTTTAGGAAAGGGCTCCTCCACAGACATTCAGACAACTCGTTGAAAGTGTCTCCAGCAGAGCAGAAGCCGTCATAAAGACGAAGGATGGACTCACTCATTATTAATGTCCGTTAGCAGCTGTGCGGATGCTTTTTAACAGATAATGTACAGCAGAGTTGTGTGGTTCGGTGGCTAAATGTCAGAGTTCACAGTCACTTGTTTTCACTTCCTACATCGATTTGTTAATGTGAATAATGGGAATTTCCTTTGTGATTCGGAGTTTGTGTCAAACTGTAGGGCCTCCATTAATTTGCTAGGTAAGTCAGTACAAAGGTCTGAGGAAGGAAGAACAGACCACCTGCGAAAGGATCATGTCCAGCAAAACGATGTAGTGCTCGTACAAACGTGCGGGTTAGTGCCAGATTCATGTTTTATCAAAATTATAGAAATGGCGGAATGGCAGAGGATCGCAAACCGAGTGAATGGAACGAATGTGGAGAGAAGAGTTTCTCAACAGGCGTCATCCTCATTAGGAGAAATGTATAGCAGTGAACCCATTCTTATGAAGAACTAGGTATTACTAGACGCGAAGAACTAGCCAAGGTTTTCGACGGAGAATGGCTTGCACATTGCAGATTAAAGATGTGGAGATGGATGGTGTAGGAGAAAATTCAGCAATAAACAGTCGTCACTTTACCCACGAAATGGGCACACTTCGAAACAACGCAGTGTGGAGAGTTCTGGTGTAGTAGCAGTTGCACCCTTGTCATAGATAACGTTTGAGCAATAGGGCCGAATAATTTTGAAACCAGAGCTGTTTTGTCAATGGATTTTGTTGCAATACCTACACTGATGCTGGCGGCCGTCGCTGTGACCAGTTGTTACGAGTTTAAATTGTTGCCATATACTATAAGTTGTTTATGTAAGTAAATAACTAAATATTCTTTTCTAGCCATTAGTTACTTATTCAAAACTGCTCACTTTATTCTGCCGTACCATTTGCTACAGTTTTGACCCTAAAATTTTCGGACGTTCTGTATGTAACGTGTGTCTCAACAGCGAGGCTATTGGCGCCCTTGCTAAAATAATATTTCATGCTTCGGCACATGCTGAAGAACCCTAGAGACTCTATGATGACTCTTCCCTGACGTCCACGAGGCATTCCGTGTTCGTTTTATACGTGGACTGAATGCACGCTAAATTATACAGTGCTATAGAATCTTTGTCACATTCACTTCTCACTTAATCAGATAATCGTCTTCCAAGAGCAAGTCAAGACTTGTGCTGAATAATTAAATATTGTCTGTGCAAAGAGCAAAAGCCATTAAAGATAGTTACGACCACTAAACATTACTTCGAGATGGAAATTATTTAAAGTAGCTAAATGCAGCAGAAAGTAACGTTTGCCAGACTTGCTCAGAAATTAACGTGTCCTGGCAGCTGTTAATGTAGGGAATGAGATCCTGTCAACGAAGGCTGCACGTGGCAAGACTGCTGTACCTCAGTAAAGTGGCGAAAGGAAAGTCGCGCACCTGCTGATGAGACAGCGAGTGAAGTGCTCCAGTTGTTGACAGACAAGGTCTCGTAATCGGAGAGAGCAAGGTTCACACCTCAATCCCACCATCATATTTTACGTTACCCACGATTCCTGTAAATACCCTTGCGCGGATGCTAGGGAAGAGTCTTTAAAATGATAAAGACTGATTCTTACCCCACACTTCCTCAATAGAACAAGCGTTCGGTCACGGGCTTCTCTATCGACAAAACATTAATCTAACTGATCATCACTATTTAGTTATCGAAAAACTAAGGGACTCTGCAACACTGGAAGTGGAGCGCTACAGCCATTCTCTGAGCTATATCTGAAGTGCGTCGTTGTATGATGCGGATGGTACGGCACGAAAAAAGGAATAAAAGTGAGATTAGTGTTAATACTTTTATCCTTCTTTACCTCCTCTGCATTACTGCAGATGACGTGTCACTGAGCACATTTGTACTGCGTATGCAGTACACGAGAGGTGCCTAGTTGTTTCCACTTCCCTGTGTGGAATACATGAGTTCTTGTGCACTTCACTAACCTGCTGTCTTCATGATGATGACGTCCCCAGCGCAGAAAACAGCACGCATGTCGTGGATTCTTCGCAAGGAACTGCTGCTACGAATAAACTATAACTCCTTTGGGATGCCACTCGCGTTTTTATTGATATAGACACGAGAACTATTCTTGATCAGAACGTATTGAACATATCTTTCCACAGTCATTATATATGGCTAAAATAACATGAAATACATCCTGCCACAGACAACATGTCTGTCTACTGGAACCGTCAGAACTGGAGAATAAAATTACATGAATCAAATACTACTATTACAGACAACATGTCTGTCTACTGGAACGGTGAGAACTGGAGAGCCGGACTGCCCGAGACACTTCGCGCGCCAAGCCAGCAAGGCGTGACCCGAACGCCACCGAAGTGCATCGGCAGTAATATCGTCAGTCTTTTGTTTTAGTAATTCTTTGATTTTAATAATTTTGAAATGACTGATTGATAGCTGGCTGTTGAGAGATGTTTATTTAAAAAAATGAAGTATTTTGGATGACAGGTTTAATTAATAACAGCAACTTAAGTTTAACGTTTTGGCGCCCTACCGCCGAACACAGCAGCCAATCACAGAGCAGCAGCATCATGCAGGCGGTCTTTCTCACGGGAATGGTGCCGAATCTAACATCTGTCACCGGTACCTCATCCCACATTGCGTCATCTCTATGCTTCTTGCATCTCCACTACCCTGGGAATAGCTTCCTGGAGCCTAATATGATGGCTGAATAAGTCAGAAATATTACAATGGCAGTGTGTCCGTTGTGTAGTGTTGCGTTTGTGTTGTCGTAGTTGACAGGAGTGACTGATGGTGGTATCGCTCTCGATAGTGTCCCATAGCCATCAAGAGTGTTCTATTGTCTATGTCCGCCAGACAACTATTGGAACGCATCGAAGGAGGGGGGGGGGGGGGAGGAAGGAAGCGTTACTTGCTTTTCAGTTTGAGACTTGGAAAAAGAGTGATTTAGTCTGTTGAAATACAACTTACTTTATGTATGGATTTGGATGAGAGTTCTTATTTCGCAATTTCCTGAGGCACATATTTTGTTTCTTTTCTTATTGGTGGAATTTTAAGTACCACTATTTTCCTGGCGCCTGTGAGAGAACCATAGGACGTCCCAATCAGGGATGTTTCTTGTGAGATGAGAGTAATATGAACTACAGGCGATTTCAATTTCTAAAGCGTTAAATGGCTGAAGTTAACCTAAGAAATTATGTAAACTGCGTTAATGTGAGAGTAACCCAGCATACGTCGAATTTCCATTGTTTCTAGGTGCCTTCTTAGATTCATGAAACAAGATTTCTATTAAATTTATATTTAATGTATGTTATTGGCGCAGTAGGTCATAAAAATTAGCAGTTTGACATATTGATCGTTGCTGTAACATCTTTTTTTAAATAGCTATTAATTTTCCAAGATTTTTCCATCAACTTTTCTTCGTGCTGAGTGTGGTGTCGTCTGAAGAACGAGGTACCATGACAAATTTGTTACATCACGAAGGAACCACAAGCAAGCACAGTTGCTGCCAGGCGCAGAGAAGAATGAAAGACATCGGCGTAGACACGGCCTCAAGAGTTTCCATACGCCGCCGCCGCAGTTCAGGACACGTCCGAGCGGAGTGCTGATCAGCCCTACTCTGCAGTCGTCGCCAAAGATGACAACATCGTCTCACTACAGAGCCAGCAGCTCGAGAATTGTATTAAAGCTATGTAGCAAGGTATATGATCAATTGTACAGTGAGAGAAGACGCTGTTATTCTGTACTGTATCAAGTGACACATTATTGTTCAGTGATAATAACAAATGTACACAGACAGTCCTGTGAACACGAATTGTTTCAAAGTTACGTATTTCATCTTTTCGAAGTTATAATGAAGTGATTTAATATTTTACAAGTGTTGTAGTATCCACTCGGCCTACTCCAGCAGTAAGTCTATGAATCCAACACAGTGCCGAAGAGTGTTTTTTTCGTCCGGAACAACACTGATGAATGCACTATCGGAATGGTGAGGCAATTTTTGTTTAGAAAGATAAGCCGTTTCATCAAGTAACAGGTAAAAAAAGTTCCGACTGTGCATAGCTAGCCAAAATTCGATCACTTGACCAGCATCCACATCTTGAAGTAACACGATTCTCAGAACCGTCGTGGAGAAATCGGCAAAGTCCATGAAACCGCTGAATAGAGTTCAGATGCTATTCAAAAGCAAAAAGTTTCAGGAGTACCAGCTGAAATGTGACTCCGATTCACTGCACAGCGAAGTGCAGCTCCTGCTTCTGCATTTTTCGAATATCTGAGTCCATTCTCTACCGTCAAGCTGGCCCGTAAATGCCCTACGGATGGACTTCCGAAGTCAGCTGTCACTCTGTTCAGAATTTGTTTTGTATAAAATTACGCGGGCCGTCACATTAATATGACCATTGGCTTTGTTTGACGTCAACGTGCAACAGCTCACAGACGGCATGTGGCAGCACTGGCTGTGAAGGGTATAAAAAGTGTGTCGGAGTGAACGCGGAACGGTGCAGTCGATGTCGTAATGCGAAAACGGAGCGATTTATCTGATGTCCTAATGGCAAGGTGGAAGAATTTCCGAAACGGCTGAGTTGGTAAACTGTTCGCGTGTCTGCATGGTTAAAATATACCGTGTATGGCAAAATGGCGCTATCCAAAATCGCCGCCATGGCAAGTGTGGTGTCCCAGGGCCATAGAAGACAGGGGAGGACTGCAGCTGTAGAGAAGTGTACGGGTGAACAGACGTGCAACTGTCGAGCAACTGATCGCCCAACCAATGGGCCACCAACAGTGTCTCATCAACCACCGTTAGTGAACTTGACGTATGGGGCTCCGCAGCAGGCGCCTGTTTCGTGCCCCCATGCTGGCGACTCGTCGGCGCCGAAGGCTGGAATTTGCGCTACAATACCACAACTGGGCGTTCTCCAAGTGGCGACTGGAGGCCTTTTCAGATGGATCACGTTTATGCTCCAACGGACGGATAGCCCTTGGAGTGTACTGCGTGATATTTCTAAAAGCAGACACCCTACAAAAATCGTCGGAAGGTTAGACACCAAAGGAGGGGTCATTATGGTCTGGGTCATGTTTTCGTGGCATTCCCTGGATGATCTCGTTATTATAAAATGCTCAATGGATCAACACAGGTGTACATGTATTCTTGTGGACCATGTCCACCCCTACACGCTGTTAGTTATACCATCTACCAGCAGGACAATGCAACGTGTCGCACAGCTCGCACATTGTATGTGCGCGGTTCGAAGAGCACCAGGATGATTTTACCATACTCCCCTGGCCACCAAACTTTCCGATTTAAGCTCAATCGAGAATACGTGGGACCACCTTGCTCGAGCTGTTCGCACCATGGATCCCCAACCGAGAAACCTAGCGAAGCTGGCGGGGGCACTGGAGTAGCATGGCTTCACAACCCTGTCGGTGCCTTCCAGAACCTCACTGACTATCTTCCTGCACGTCTCAGAGCGATCTACGCTGCAAAAGGTGATTATACAGGTTTCTGACAGGTGGTTTCATTAATGTTACTGGACAGTGTATGATTTCTGTGTCCTTAAGGGGCTCCAGAAATGTTCAAAATCATGAAATGTTCAATTTTTACTTTTTTGCATTTTAAAAATCTACAGGCTTTCCCCTTTAAATTTATATATAATTTATTCAGTTCAGATGACTACAAATATTTTTAAATAGTTTTGAAATACTTTCAGCGTGGACGTGACACACTGTGGCGCTGTTAAACTGCTTTCAAATGTTGTAGTCATGAATCTAAGTGCTCATCATGTACATTTTAGTCTTGTGCGAGAAAATAAGTGTTGCAAAGTGACTGTTGCGGCTAGCCTGCGATAGTTCGCTATATATCGCTCGCTAGATTGTCGTGTGTTTCATGTTTGTTTACTCTTTTGTAGCCCTGAAATATTCGTAGTGAATTCTATTCATTGAAGTCTATTTTATTGCAGGATAATCGTGGGTAAACATAAAGTGACTAGAAATCCTCAGAAGGCTTTTTAAGAAAAGGATAAATGTTGGTAAGCCAAAGGTAGGTGATACTACCGTAAACAATGTAGACGATAACAAAGTGTGTAAACCTAACATAGCTAGTACACCTGCCCCTGCAATGAAAGTGAGAAAGAAAGTACTTCGAGGAAGAAGCTTGGTTCAGTTAGTGAAAAGTATGAATGTTTTATGGGCAAATCGGATATGAATGAAGTATTTGATGTGTCAGTTCTCAACGGAATTTTCGCAAACTGTGTGAGAAGTGTAAATACTGCTTGTTGCCATAGAAACACTTAACTTTGGTGTGTATGATGCTGTCACTACTTTCAGTGATAGCAACGATGTAAGGTACAAAGTATTTCGAAATGTGGAAATGAAGACAGGTTTCAACATGGTACGAACGATGCTTGTTTTAGACAAGGAACGTCTTCGGGGTGCTGACATGGCTGTAAATTGCCTAGAAATACAAGCAAGAGTAAACAGGACAATGTCAGAGAGGAAGCTGGAGGAAGAGTTTGCACAAGATGAAGATAATCCATCCTATGGTCCTGGAATGCTCTAAAATGATAATCCAAACTTTGCCACTGGATTTCCAAAAGTTTTATTTTTTCATACAAATAAGATGTTTTCGCAGGAACTACCAAGCCAATTTGCTTCAGATTTTCAGGAAATGTTACACAGTCCCTATTGCATGACTTACCACAGCCTTTTTCTAAAAACCTGTATATTGTTGGATTTATAAACATAAAGACGTAAAAAGTAGCGAACGCTCATTACAATAGAAAAATTAACTTCTAACAACTGAATTCAAATTTTTAAAAACGCTGTGTTAAGCCAATACTCCAAGAAATAACCTGTGAAAATTTCAGCTTCCTGACTCAAATACTTCCTGAAAAATATTTAATTTATAAGGGTTATTTTAACATTGGAAAGAGAGGGCTTTCCGGATCCCCTTTACGCTAGCCAAAATTACGCACAGCGATACAAGCTTCTGCGCTCATTAATTAACTGATTATTGATTAATTCTAGATGATGTAGTGAGTTATGATATGGATAGGTTGCCTATAGTTAACGAAAATATAATTACTACGATGCCACAATTTCACTAAATCATTAATAGCGCTTGTCTGATCAAAGCAAAAATTATTTCTTAATAAAATACCAAATGGCTCTGAGCACTATGGGACTTAACATCTGAGGTCATCAGTCCCCTAGAACTTAGAACTACTTAAACCCAACTAATCTAAGGTCATCACTCACATATATGCCCGCGGCAGGATTCGAACCTGCGACCGTAGCGGTCACTCGGTTCCAGACTGAGGCGCCTAGAACCGCTCGGCCGCAACGACCGGTAGTAACATATGACTGGCTGTAGCCATTTCATTGTGAACTTATATGTAAGGAGAGTGTGTGAAACGATTTTTCTTTCCTTCTTTTCCTTTGTCAGTATGTCAGAAGTATCTTAAACAGTCTCACAGTACGTATGTTAAAGTTTATTTCATAGAAATGAAATCATACGAAGCATTCGACTATGGAAACTAATTTATATTCAGTTTTACTGAGCGGGATTAACAATATTTCGTCATGTAATGGAATTGTATTGGTCAATAGCATGTGCCACACCGCAGAATCTCATCGTGCTGAACTATTTTTGACAATAAAGGTGAATCAAGCAGAAATCGAGCATAGTTCTGTAAATTAAATAAATGTGAATTGAATTTTGTTATTTTAGAGCCAAACAATGCAAATTAAATTTACATTTCTGTTTGAGCATGTATGTGAATAGTTTATGAGCGTATTTTACTTGCATATTTCCGATATTTTAAGCACAAATGAATACATATTTCAGAGGATTTTATTCTATGCAAACCGCCCCTAGCCATCACATCACCGGGACCCACGATAGTTTGTTCTTCTGACACTTCTGCTAGTGAAACGAGTCGAAAAGGCAGCTCTCAGAAACTCTTCCCTTGCGAAGGAGCCACTGGCGTACTTCAGCTATGCAGAGCGTAGCGAAACAATACACGCAATACACAAGTCCCCTCGCATCACAGCAGGGGAAGTTTCTCTCTCCTGGAAGATGGGTCATAACATGTACACAATATGCAGTCCCTCGCTAATTAGTTGTTAGGTGTTCTACAGGGCTTAGTAGTAGGTGGTAAGGGCTTACATCGAAGCACACTGACGGACACTGCCCTATAAGAATACCGAATATATCTTATTTCCTTGAAGTACGTCAAGTCTTGGTACATCACTGTGCAAGAAGTGCTGATTTTTGGACTGTGTTGGTTCAATACTTTATTTTCTTGATAACTTTGATATTCATTTCACTGCCGTACTACGACTGTTCGCTGAAAGTATTCAGTCCTTTCGACATGTCTAGATAAATTAGTAAAAAGTTGGAACAGATTTGCTGTAATCTACAGTAGTCAGTGACATGTTCACTAAAGCTGCCTGAGAAAGTGAAATGACGTCTAACGGTTTCGTGCCGTGTGTAGGGCGAACAGAAAATTAAAGGTTTCTGTTACTGCTGGCATGCGGACTATGAACTAAGGTTGTATATCAATGAGTGACCGGAACTCTATATTTTCAACGATAGAAGGTAGAAGCAGGAAAGCGGAGCTGTGGATATTCGCAGTACGTTGAAACCCATTTAAATTGTTATATTAAATATAGCAACTAAAGAAAATCCTTACGTAAACGTTTGTTCGTGCTTCCACGATAGCCTCATATGGAAGACCCTGGGCTTTAGTTTCGACGCTGGCATGGCGTGAAGTAAATCTGACATTGGTAAATGTATCATTCGGAGTAATTAAAAATAATGTTTACGTGAACACATCTTTGCGCTATAGCGCTCCTGCGCTGAGCTTGTGTGTGTGTGTGTGTGTGTGTGTGTGTGTGTGTGTATGAGAGAGAGAGAGAGAGAGAGAGAGAGAGAGAGAGAGAGAGACGAATATAATGTGATATACGTGCGTACACAAACAATATTACCTGTGTGTACACAATCAGCACAGGACTATAATCTCAAAGGGCACCAAGTACAATGTGCATCAATAAACATTCATTTTGTGACAATGTTGAGTTTAACGGACTGTGTCAGGTACGGTCATAGTTGTAATAGTTTCCATCCTAGATGAAATCAGTATCTTTGTTCTTTACCAGAGTGGACGTTGGAAACACACTGAACTCCTACATTTAGATCAGAAACAAATAGTACTTTTGTTCGGTCAACGGATTAAAAATAGTCGGGAAGTTTACACAATTTTACGCACATTCAGTACTGTCATATGATTTTATCAGCTTTGACGGAAGTGCTCAACAAACTGAAGAGGAAAGGAAAACAAGATGCAGTGAAATTATTAAGGAGTAGTGAATGAAGAAGAGGAGAAAACGATAGAATACGAAGAACTGAAATTCTCAGATAATCCTCAAAGGCTCTCGACTAGAGAAGAATAAAATAAATGGTTGATATGCACTTTTAAGTATAAAACCTTATTTTTACTTCATATAGACGTCAAAAGTCTGTGTTGCCACTATTTTGTTCTTTTGCATCATCAGTGGTATCACTATCTTCATTGTCAAGTTCGCACCCTCCGACATCCTAAAAAGCGATATGGAATGGGACGAGCTGTATTAGGGAAGGAGAATAGAAGATTTAGATTTGTTGAAAGGGTTCTGCAAAAGCGCAGTACACCTCTAAAGAAAACCGCAAAAAAACGTTAGTGTGGCCAATTGGAAGGTGTTTGGCGTTGTCGTCAACTAGGCAAGACAGCAGACCGAACGAGGTCAGAGTCATGCCAGCAACGTAATATAGCCCTTATGAATACACACTGGAAATACCCGGTGAACTAAACGCCATCTTTGGAACAAAGGCGACGCCGTCCTGTACAATTTCTGGTGGGTAAACTTGGAGAACCTGTATTCGACTAAGGCAGCTCGACAGTTCTGCTGCCACTATTGTATATCACGCTTAGGTATCATTAGGTAAAATATTTGGTGCATACAGAGGCATATAGACAGTCATTTCGCTACAGTTAACATGTGAATGGAGTATAGCAGAATATCCCCCATATTAGTACGAATTACACATAGTCGCGTGTGGTGTATAACTGTAGATGAAGATGTTCTTTTCGTGGCGGTTAGCAGCTTAAGACTACAATATCTCATCAAAAATACCTGGGAACCGGTTCCTCGACATTAATATGGGGATGTGTCCACCGTTGTCCTTTATGAGGGCTTGAACTCTGCTGGGGTCACATTCAATGAGATGTCCGAGTGTCAGTGGAGTAATGGTAGCCCATTCTGCATCAAGAGCCGAAACCAGAGACGCGTTGGACGCTGGACGCTGACGTCTGAACCGAAGTGGACGCTCTAACTCTTCCTGAAGGTGCTCCATTGGCCTCAGGTCGGGACATTGGGCAGTCCACGCTATTTCAGGATTGTTATTGTCCACAAACCATTGCCTCACGGATGCACCTACGAACAGGGTGCATTCTCATACTGATACAAACAATAGCTGAATTTTTCCTGTACTGTACGCAACGTCGAAAAATGGGTTCATACCCTTATATATGTAGCCTTTTTTTAAGCACAATAAGATGATCAACCCTAAGTATGAAATCAATCTCAATACTATAATACCACCTCCTCCCAATTTCACTATCGGCTCTACACATGATGGCAGGTAACGCTCTTCAGGCATTCACAAAACCCAAACATCAGATTGCCACTGGGTACAGCGTGATTCGTCAGTTCAAATCACTTGTTTCCAGTCACACTCTGCATATTGGATTCGCTCTTTACACCACCACACCCGTCGCTTAGCGCTGAGAAGATGAGTACAGAAATGTGCGGCTTACCGGTACTGGGAGTTGCTCGATCTCACGATCCCTCTAACCCATTAGGTTTAACTTTATACCCTCCGTCACTGTGCTAGCTGGCTGGACTGCTGGTAGCACTTTGGAATTCAGGAGTGATTCTTTCCGCTGATTTCAATAGATATCTTTTTCTTTTCCGCCAGTACATGAGGTCTGCCTGGTCTTGTTTTAACTACGGTTGTTGCTTCGTGTTTCCACTTCCCATTCACGGGACCAACACCCGACTTTGGAAGCTTAAGAATGGTAGAAATATTTGTTACGCAGGTGACATCCAGTGACTAGACCACGTTCGAAGTCACTGAACTCTCTTGACGAACCCGTTCTACTGTTAGCGTTTCTCTACTAATAACACAATACTCCCCACCTCTTTTATAATGGTGGTCGAATCCACGTTACATGGAGCGTCCGCATAGTTTTCATCATGCAGTGCCGCGCGGGGTAAACGCTCGGTCTCAGGCGTCTTGACATGGTTCGTGCCGTTCCTCCCCGTCAGAGGTTCGGAGCCTCTCTTGGGCATGGGTGTGTGTGTTGTCCTGGCGTAAGTTAGTTTAAGTTAGCTTAAGTAGTGTGTAAGCCTAGGGACCGGTGACCTCAGCAGTTTGGTCCCATAGGATCTTACCACCACCATCATGCAGTGTATGTTTTCCACACACCGTATATTTCTCATAGCTTCTGAGGGAGCATCTACACGAGGATAAAATATCAGAATAAGGCGTTACTTGAAAGTAGCCTCCTTATCACGCCTGAATCGTATCACCACTTTTGGTGCAGACGTTTGGAACCTGCATCTCGGCATCTCAAGTTGGCTGTGCACTTACTGGTGCCAGTGGAGTTCCTTCATGTGGTGTTTCGACTATAGATACGTGTAGAATGGAAGTGATGTCATGTTCTTGGCCCGGACGTTTCTACATCTATTACCACATGACAACTGGCAACACAATGGTGATGTTGTTATGGCAGTACGAATCTTTTTATGAAGTGAGTAACACAAAATTTGGAGTATAAGAATTTTTAGTTTAATGTCACAGCATTTCCTGAAAGGTTATATTATTGCTTATATTATTTTCAGATGCAGAAAGGCACAGTCACGCAAGTTATTGATTAAAATGATGTATTTCGTGGAATACTCGGTCCGAGAAGTAGAAATTTTCTGGAGGTTACCATGAAGGGCACAGGCAGCTATGGATACCGTAATTGGCATAAAAAGATTTTAGGCCAACTGTGCACACGCGTAACTGTTACAAAGATACAAGGAAAACTGTTTTGACAGAGTCAAGAGTGGAGAGAATTGGCTTCTCAGCGTTGATAGCGCAATTAAACGGTAATTTCCTGAGCATCTTCTGGCAAAGAGGAGCTGCTTCCGTAAACTATCAAGTAACAGCGGTTAATTTGATGCGCAGAAACTTGTAGTAATCCTCATCAGTGCCACGTTTACAGTGTATATGTGTGTGCGTGTGAGGAGGAGTGTTATGCTACAGCTGCAAAAATATAGCTGAAGTCAGATAATGGTTGAAAGTCAAGACACGTAACATCTGCTAGCACTGAAAACAATGAATTATATAATGTTTGCGTGGCCCTCTTCAATAGCAGCTGTAGTTAACAGTTGTAATTGGTTTTTCCATATTCAAGTTACTGCAATTATATAGTATTTTTATCGCCAGACGCGATTCACTTTTATTTACCTAGTATCTTCTGTGGTGATTCTGGAAATGTTGCAACATAATAACATATATTATCAGTCTACATTTTGGTAGTTGTAGACAAAAAAAGTAGTTCGTATAAAACTGGCGTACAATTGACCACTCATTTATATACGACTGCGGAAAAAATGTAATCTCACGGCGGAAATTCATATATCTACACAGAAAATAATGAATAAACCCAAACAATGTGATGAGGGGAAGATATATTAAATTGCAATATTATTTCTCCTGTGAAGTTTTACAAAAGCGAGGAAAAGTGGAAAAAGAACCAACGAACATCAAGAAAAAGTCGGATAAAAAACGAGAAAAATTGTCAATAACGAATTTGTAATCGAGTTTCTTCCGTTCTCAATCACCGTTAACACAGAAGGAAAAAGCAGTGGTTCGCTATATACGTAAAAAAAGAGGGGAACACCGTGAAGAAATTGTACGCCAACTTGGTAAGAAAATACCTTTTTGCGGTTTCGTACCTCAATGGATGTACACGGACTCCTTATAGGATCAGTATTTAGTCCGTGTGTGTCTGTCTGTCCGAGTTTTAAAAACCTCTTTTCCCACGAACGGGTAGACGCGTGAAGTTGAATTTTATATCACTTACTAAGGCCTGCGGTACCTCGGATGTGTACAAAATTGATGTTCGTAAGTCAATGCAATCAAAAGATACGACCATTAATGTCAAATACTTTAATACTCGAAAACTCACTCACCGAAACCTATGCAGTACTTCCCGTTGACGTATAATCACGAAATCTTGCAAGAAGCGCGGTTTCGCTGTACAACCAAAGGAAAAAAATCCTAAAGCTGTGAGTTTGTAATCATATTACAGGGAAAAACTTGTCATTTAAGTGGCTGTCTGTTCAAAATTGGTTCAAATGACTAATTACTGTGGGACTTAACACCTGAGGACATCAATCCCCTAGACTTAGAACTACTTAAACCTAACTAACCAAAGGACATCAGACACATCCATGCTCGAGGCAGGATTCGAACCTGCTACCGCAGCAGCAGCGCGATTCCGGACTGAAGCGCCTAGAACCGATCGGCCACAGGGGCCGGCTGTCTGTCTGTCTGTCTGTCTGTCTGTCTGTCCGTGAGATAAGTGACTTTCTCAAGAGTGGTTAGATGTATCAAGCTAAAATTTATGTCACAAACTGAGACACATATTCGCTTGGCGGTGTAAGAAACTAAAGCTTCTAAGTCAACGTAATCAGGAGATACGGCCATGTGTTTGGCAAGAAGCAAGGTTTCACGGTACAAGTAGAGGAAAAAAATCTAAAATTTTTATTCTGTAATCATATCACACGAAAAAAAAGTTTCTTTTTTTCATTTGTCATCCAGCTTCAAACCAGATATTAAGACAAGAATGTATTGGAAATCCCAGGACCGGTATCTCGCCAGTATCAATGTCGATAACCGGAAAAAAATCATCGATATTCTCGATTATCGATTGGCTCTGAACACTATGGGACTTAACATATGTGGTCATCAGTCCCCTAGAACTTAGAACTACTTAAACCTAACTAACCTAAGGACATCACACACATCCATGCCCGAGGCAGGATTCGAACCTGCGACCGTAGCAGTCACGCGGTTCCAGACTCGATTATCGAAATGGATGAACTTACCAGATACGTAATACAGTTTGTATGGAACCCTCAGAGCACGGGTCCGACTCACAATTGGCCAATTTTTTAATCATTAGATATCAAAATGTAGAGACGTTATGTACACCGTATTTCCAGAATGACCACAAATGACGCTTTCTCAATAAAAGCAAGACGCGTCTGGTGTAAAAAGTACTCTTTAATTCTGGTGAGCTAAAGACTGAAAGACCTAATAATTTACTAAGGAAGTAATATTTAACACTAATTGTAACCTCCATGCACTGCAGTGCCACGGAAAGAAGGAGTTTTGGTTATATAACTTGTTTAATGAAGAAATTTTGGATGCGCAATATTTTCAGTTTTTCCGTCTGGTGCGTACACGAGTAGGTCAGGCGGTTTCCTCACCCTTGAGGAAGCCACGTACAGCTGTATTTTACCATTTTACTTGAGCTGTAGATCGGCCAATCGCTTTTCGATTGGGTGACATAATTGATTCGACAACAAAATAAACGCTTTGTGTGTGTGTGTGTGTGTGTGTGTGTGTGTGTGTGTGTGTGTCATACGTTTGACAGCAAATACTATAAATGCCAGGCTCGTCAAGATAACGTACAAAATAATTTATTTACGGTTAACTGTTACATACTATGCCTGGATAATGTATAAAAATCTTTTGATTGAATTGAATACGCGGGCGGACTGTTGCAAAAACAGGTACATTAAAGCACAGCCATATTAGATTGCAACGTTGTGTCAAAATTTCAAATCAATCGGCCAACAACTTTTCGAAACTTGCTATTAAGAACAAATGAATAGAAAAGCTATTATTCCTATTCACAAATCTCGAAAAGTTCTGAAGCGATTCATTTAAAATTTTGACATAACGTTCCGTGGAATAGCCCTGTAGTTTTATATAATTTTTTTAATACGTTTGCGAAATGTGCTGCAAATAGCTTTACTAATGAAGAAGTAACATAACACAACGTTATGCCTGACGCGGCAATTTCTCATCCATCTCAGTGTTTATGACGTCGTATCTCCCGAAATATGCGTTGTACAGTGATGTAATTTACTGGCACATTTAGTGATATGTGTCAATATTGTACGCAAACTATATTACGAATGGGGTTGGTAGTAACGAAGTAATGTGTTAAAACGTCATGCACGATGCTGCAGTCTTACGTCGTGTACAGAAAAAAATGTAGTAAGCGATAACCTTTCTCTTTTCAACATTTTCTGCTGGGCCTCAGGAATAAAAAATTTTGATAAAGGTTTCAAATTATAAATTGTGTAAAGATTGTTGCCAGTCAATAAGTGCTCTCATTCCCAAATAGTGAATGTATAAATGTGGATATTTTCGCGCGGTGTCATCTCATTGTGTATGACGTCATATCTCCCGAATTATGTGTGTTGAACTCTATATTTCTTTATTGATTTATTTTTTGGGCTGGGAACCTTCGCGGTCGTACGGAGAACAACTCACCAACGTGACATCGCAATCCGATGAATGATTTAGGAACGCATACAGGGCGCGTATAAAGAAACATTCATTTATTTATTTAATATAGATTAGATTAAGGTATTACATGTTACTATAATAGTACAGCAAAAATGTGAGTACGAATGTACAGTCGTGGACAAAACGAGCGAGACGCCTCGCCTTTTCATTATGCTGATCCGCACAGCTTTAAAGTCTGCTACACAGCATAAGATGCAAGGCGACGAAGTGCTACCAACATACTATGCATAGGCGTGAAATTGACAAACTATCCAAACTTTGTCAGACTGTTTTCAGCCATGTGTAAGACTATATTAATTCTGATTAGTGTGTTAAACACAATACGTAAATGTAAGATATAAATGAAAGAAGAATGACTTTACTACTACAAATGAATTTCAGCTTATCGAGATAACACAACTGTTCTAGTAAGACAAAGTACCCCAGATCGTTACGAATTAGCAAAATATTATGTGCATTCGGCCGCGAAACGGTTTGTGTCAACTTTCAGACCAGTCATAGTGGATTACCGTTGCTGACCTACCATGAAAGTGTGCAAATTTAGCAATGCGTGAAGATTCATAACGAAAGTCAGTTAAAAATCATTCAGTGCTACACGCAAGTCAATTCAATTATTGAAAGAATGGGAAAAGGGAAGGCAGTAACACGTATGAAATTCTACAAGTGTTTCAAAGTGACATCCACAGGGCACCAGTAGAGAATAAATTTAGCAATAAAACGTATTGAGGGCGCTAGAATTTCTTCAAATTGCTTTACTGATAGTCTACCTGCCTCCATCGAGATTAGAACCGAAAACAAACCAGACCTCCGTTGCAGTAGCAAACACCTTTCACTACGCTAGCAGACAACCCAGGCAAACAGCCCTCTATTATTACCCCAGACATGAATAAGCCGGCAATTTCGCAATGAAAATGGCAAAATGATCTGCCGTTTCTGTTGCATAGAGCTTTCTGGACTCTAAAACATGAATTTTCTACCTTTATGTCACCGCTTATGTGACAATCATTCGGGATGTTTATCGAAATAACAAAATACTGTTATTAGCGAGTAATGGCAACGGGTTCTACACAACGCTGGTGACTACTTTGAAGGACAGTAACAGGTGCAAACATGTAACTCTTTTGTATCGGTTGTGAATAAATAGTTGCCACTATCTAAGTTCCAACCCTCGTATACTCTTACATATGGTTGGAAACAGTCTGACAAAGTTTGGATAGTTCGTCAATTTCACGCCTGTCCATGTTGGCAGCACTTCGTCGCCTTGCGTGTTATACTGTGTAGTACACTTTAAAGCTGTGCGGATCAGCATAACGAAAAGGCGAGGGGTCTTGCACTTTTTGTCCACGACTGTACAAGCTGGTTGGTTGGTTGGTTGGTTGGTTGTTTTGGGAAGGAGACCAGACAGCGAGGTCATCGGTCTCATCGGATTAGGGAAGGACGGGGAAGGAAGTTGGCCGTGCCCTTTCAAAGAAACCATCCCGGCATTTGCCCGGAGCGATTGAGGGAAATCACGGAAAACCTAAACCAGGATGGCCGGACGGGGGAGTACAAGCAGGGGTTACGTAGTTTATCAGTGGAACGAGTCTCACACTGTGGAAGTTCAGTAGGTGTCGAAGTCGGAGTACTGGACCGCGTTCAGGTCAGCAGTGTGTGGGGGCTGCAATTTGGTTTGTGTGTGTGTGTGTGTGTGTGTGTGTGTGTGTGTGTGCGCGCGCATGGGTGTGGGTGCGTGGGCGGCGCGGCATGTGTCCGCTTTGTTTCGCCGCTCGTGTTGATCGATAGGCGGCGGTGTGAGGTGGGCGTTGGGCGGTGGGCGACGTGCCCTGCTGCCGCCCCATGCTGTGCCGGCAGACAAACATGCCGTAGCTCTGTGCACGACCTCCTCTCCATATGTCAGCGCAGGTCACGCGACATCTCGGAACCGTACGCCTTAATGGGGAGGTAGGCCGAATTTTGCAACTTGTGGTCGACAGAGATATTCCACTCTTGATCTTCTTCCTTATTCCATATATTAGGTTGATGCATAAGTTCGTAGTATTTTCCCGTAACTTTAATAAATACATCGGATACACATAACAGAGACTTTAGTCATCAATAATATATTCTCCTTCGCTATTCACAACAATCTTCCAGCGCTGGGGTCATTTTTCTATTGAGTGGCTGTAGGAATCACATGGTTTTGAGGCGAGGAATTCATCGAGACACGTTCATGGCTCATTTTCATCCAGAAAGGAAGTTCGTTGAAGGTTATTCGATAGAGAGCGGAAAAAGTGCAAAACTGGGGGTCCAAGATCAGGTGAATAAAGTGGGTGCAGGATGGCTTCCCAACCCAACTGCTGCATAATGTTTCCTGTGAGTCTAGCAGAATGCAGGCGGACGTAATCGTGAGTTATCGCCACCTTACGCACTCTTCCTAGTAGTTGTTCTTAGAGTGCGTCTGCAAGACGTCACAGTTCTTGACAATAGTGTCAGCAGTGATGGTTACAGCTCGGGGAAGCATTTTGTAGTACACCACACAGTCGCTGTTCCACCAGATGCATAACATTATCTTTCGTGGAGACGGGCATGTGTTTCTACGGGGAGCTGCTGCTTTGTTTGAGCTCAAGCATCTCTTTCTTTCTCTTATGTTAGCATCAGTACACCATTTGTCGTCACCAGTAACTAAATATGATAGGAGTGATCGTTGGTGCTCACGTGGCAATTCACGACGACCAAGCAAAAAAATGGTTCAAATGGCTCTGAGCACTATGGAACTTAACTTCTGTGGTCATCAGTCCCCTAGACTTAGAACTACTAACCTAAGGACATCACACACAACCATGCGCAAGACAGGATTGTAACCTGCGACCGTACCAGTCATGCGGTTCCGGACTGAAGCGCCCAGAACCGCTTGGCCACCACGGCCTGCCGAGCAAGCAGGATGCACATGTGGCCACTCCTGATTTTTGTGATTTTTACTTAGAGCATGAGGTATTCTCTTACCCGAATTTTGAACCTTCCCAATTGCTTGCAAATGTCGCACAATGGTGGGATGATCACAGTTCATCACATCTGCCAGTTCTCGGGTACAGTTTCGTGAATAATTGTGGATTAATGTGTTTAAAAGATCTTCAACAAACCCAGAACTTCTTCCCTAAGGTGGAGAGTCACTAATGTCAGGACGAGCCTCCTTAAAACGAGAAAACTATTTTCTTGCCGTGCTCTGTCTGGTGGCATTATCCCGCACCTGGCCCAAATGTTTCTGGCTGCCTCCGCTGGTGTCACCCCTTTACTGAACTCAAACAGAAGAATATGTCGGACACGTTCCGATATCTCTACTTGCCACTCTATTTTCTAGCGCCCACAGTTCCACTCTCTATCTCCAAATGACAAAATAGCAATGTGTACGTTCAAACAGCACTAGTGAACTTCAAATAAAAAATGACAATCGATGAATAAACACATAGCAACCGGAGTACCAACATGCAAAACAAAAATGCTACGAACTTATACCTCAACCTAATATTACGAAAACTCTCCGTTGCGGTACTATGCCTGTTGCACGATCTCCCTACATTTCTTCTTCCAGCCCATTTATGCATGAGAGTCGTTACCAGGAGTCTTACGCTTTACACGTTTCTTCCAGTTTTTCCTATTTTCTTAAATTTTTTCTTCTTTTAGAGTGCATATTCCTAAATCTTCCTTGATATCTTGCTTCCTTTTGCGATCTTCCCTTGCACATCCTTCCACTCTCTCTACAAACCTCATTTTGTGAGCCTATATTCCACTTCCTTGATGCATTTTTGCCATTCATGCATCACATGTATAAGTAAGGGTTGCTACTGCTATGGTTTGGTAAAATTTCAGCTGTCTTTCTCTCCTGGCTTTATTTGCAAACCTTTACAATCGTTTCACAAAAAATGGTTCAAATGGCCCCGCTGGAGCAGCGCTATGTCACCGGCCTTTGTGTTCAGCTCCGTAGCAGAGCGTTTAGCGGCTCCTAACTACGCACAGCTTCGATACCCGGCATCGGCAGGGAGGTTTCCTTAGTCGGAAAACTGAAATCGCATCCTGTCAAACCAGTAAGGTTCTGCTCTTTTGTTGTTGACCACTGCCCAAATGGCTCCGAGCATTATGCGACTTAACATCTGAGGTCATCAATCCCCTAGAACTTGAACTACTTAAACCTAACTAACCTAAAGACATCACACACATCCATGCCCGAGGCAGGATTCGAACCTGCAACCGTAGCGGTCGCGCGGTTCCAGACTGTAGCGCCTAGAACCGCTCGGCTACTCCGGTCGGCCACTCGTTTCACATATGGAAGCAAATTTGTTTAATTTTTGGATCGCATCATTGTTGTACTCATAAATGAAATCGCATCCTAGATATTTAAGATGTTTAGTTTGTTCCGAAGTTTTATTTTTCTAGACTACTTTTGATCTTACTAGTTGTATGTCCTGAAATGCCATCACATTCGTTTTATGTACACATAATTTTAGGTTGTATTTGGAAGCTTTCTGTTGCAACTTACAAACTTTCATCCCAAGGTCACCTTCATTATCTGCAATCAGTGTTAGGTCATCTGCATACGTGATTACAAATATTCTAGTGACACGATCTAGAAATGGCATTTATAAGGTGAAGCGAATAACATCGTTCGGTCATTATATTCCATAACATTTCTCTGTTCAAACTATCAGATGCCTATTCAGAACTGTAAAAGCAAGATGGACTTTCGTGTTGAACTTTCATTTCTTTTCTGTATCTTGCCATAACGTAGAAAGACTGTCAATAGTTAACTGCCCCTTTCTAAAACCTGAGTGTTCTTCAGAAATTAATTTTTTACGATATGGTTTAGTCTCGCACTCTGAATTTTGGCATATAATTTTAGACTGAATCAAGAAGACTTTTACCTCTTTAGTTATTATAATTATTTTAATGCGTTTTTAAAGGTAGATATAACTCTAGCTTTAAATCAGTCTTTTGGCACCTTCCTTATTTTCCCAACATTTATTAAAGATGGGAAGAAGGCCTAGATGCAAGAATAACCATCCATATTCCCACAGTTTCATATTAATGTCACCTAAACAAGGGACATTCCAATTCTTTGTAGTTTTCAGACCTCCCGTCAGTTCTCTGATATCAGTACTGTGAGGCCTTTTGGGTCACTTAGTTCTGGTAATCTCTGAATTACAGTATCATCTTACCATAATTTTTTATAATGAGTTAGCGATTTTTTTTCTCTCGTATATAACTGACTCTTAAATGATAAGTGTTTAAACTGAGTGTTTCCATCACTTTATAAGCGACCGCTGGATTGCCATGTAAAACATGCTCTATATTGCTAATAAAGCCTACTGCGTTTGCGTTCCGAGTTGTGTGTTTGGCATTTTTTTCTCTTTATATTCATTACAGTCTTCATTTGTGGGATTATTTATGTTGACCTCTAAAGCTTCTTTTTTCATTTATGTGCTGTTTCTATCTCTTGTGTCCAGATCTTTACTCCTCTGGGTTTCCTGTACTTGTTTTTCTTCCCCGGAACCTCATTACCTATGATTGCCCAAGCTTTTTCATTTCACTTCAGTTTCCCCAACACACTTAGACAGACTTTTGCATTTCCCCTTTTAGATCTCCAGCTTCCGTACCACAATCAGATTTTTGACATTCCACGCTTTCGTTGGATACTCAACCTTTTCTCGTGGTCACATCCGCCATGACAGTCTCCTCCCGCAGATCCGAATGAGAGGTTAATCCGAACTCTTTCGTCAATGGGGAATACAATTATATAGCTTTTCAATTACAGACCATATGTCCTGTGGCTTAAATATTATGTGTCTTTAATGCAGTGGTTTCAAATGCCTTCTGTATTCTCACGCCGATAATTACGGACGTTGTTCTTAATGTGCACTCTTGAGCTTGTGTGTGCTTTCTAAGTTATGTTTATACCAAAAACTAATTCTATTGCTAAAGATTTAGCTATGCCTGTCGTACACTATTGCTAGTAGTCTATTGCCGTAAAGTGTTGACGACATCCTCCAAGCTAACCTGTTTCTGTGTTCATTGCAGCTAACGATCAACTTTTGTGTTTGTTTCGCAGTCTGTTGATTTTCTGTCCAGTTTTTCTTTGACAGCATTACTTTCCCCGTTTAAGCCAAAAAATACGCAGTTTGTTTCATTTGTGTTTAATCGGCAATGACTGATTTTTAAATTCCAGCTGAATGCATGGACAAAATGGGCAAAAACTCGCCCAAAATGTTACAAATGTAACATTCGGGATACTACCACCAAGGTAATTATAATTGTACTGGGGGGGTGGGGGTGGTAAAGTGTACCTACTCACATGGGTCCAGTGTTGGCTGTAATTGGCAGCGAAACTTGATAGATATTCTCGTATGTTAATGCGGAAGGGATTTACGCTGGAAAAAAATTAGCTCCAGTTTTAGCCGCCAAGTATAAATCTGGGAATGTGAATGGAAGAAAGATGTATAGAAATGTTTCCATATGTAATGAATTAGGAAAGGGTCGTGGGTAGAATAGGTCGAACAAGAGAAAATGTATAAAGCTGATCTTATCATTAACCGTTGCTTACACAATCGTTGCTCATTGCGAGCACCAGTGCTGCATGCGTAAAACGAAGTACACAACATTTGCTCGCAGCAGTTCCAGTGGAATCTGAGCAATATGTTTCTGTACATTGGCTTTCAGATCAGGTAGGGACCGAGCATGTCTCTGGTTAACTCGCTCTTTTACATGTCCCCAGACCTAAAGGTCACATGGATTCAGGTCACGTGATCTTGTAGGCCATGCATCTCCTAAGCGTTCGGAGATAACGCTTTTGTGGAAGGTTGCATCAAGCATATCTTTCACTGGGCGTGCTGCCCCATCTTTAATGAAGACAGTCGTTTCCATACAGTGCTTTCAAAGCAGAAGTCACATGCTGTACGAGATCTCGATAACGTGCAGACATCTGACAGGCCCTCTGTGTGTTTTATCTTCAAAGAAGAACGGACCGAGAATGAAGGTGATTGTGAATCGACACCACTCAGTCACATACGGCGAGTGCAGTGGTTCATCGTGGACAAACGCGGCTTAACAGTACACGAAATTCTCCAGTTCTGTGTATTAACTGCACTCTGTAGCGTCAAATGTGCCTCGTTACTCCACAGAATATTGCCCGGCCACATGTCATCTACTCCGATCCGTACCAGAAAATGAAGATCGTTGGTGCTGACCATGAGGTCTCAATTTGTGCATTGCGTGTCTCTTGTACGGGTACCGGTGTAAACTAGACCTAGTACTTCGCGTACTGTTGATCATGGGCTGGACTATTTTATGACACTGTGCGAGCACTACACAAGCCTGGGCTTCTGCTGCATGGTCAGTTACGGAAACAACAGCCTCGTCAATAGCGTCCACAGGGGTAGCACGCTTTCCTCTTCCAGGTGTCAGACCAAACTCACTGGGTTTTCGAATTCATTATCATTTCCTTAAATCATTTGACAATGGGCCTCTTCTCAGATCTTACAGTAAGTGATACTACATCAATGGAGCACTATAATAGCAGGCGTTCATATAAAACAGTTTCAGTAGCAGCGGACGCTATTTCCTCTCGATAGCCATACTCTTCCAGCAGGGGTAAAATACAGGGAGCGAAAGGCTATTTACAATTTGTACAGAAACCAGATGGCAGTTATAGGAGTCTAGGGGCATGAAAGGGAAGCAGTGGTTGGGAAAGGAGTGAGACAGGGTTGTAGCCTCTCTCCGATGTTATTCAATCTGTATATTGAGCAAGCAGTAAAGGAAACAAAAGAAAAATTCGGAGTAGGTATTAAAATTCATGGAGAAGAAGTAAAAACTTTGAGGTTCGCCGATGACATTGTAATTCTGTCAGAGACAGCAAAGGACTTGGAAGAGCAGTTGAACGGAATGGACAGTGCCTTGAAGGGAGGATATAAGATGAACATCAACAAAAGCAAAACGAGGATAATGGAATGTAGTCGAACTAACTCGGGTAATGCTGAGGGAATTAGATTAGGAAATGAGACACTTAAAGTAGTAAAGGATTTTTGCTATTTGGGGAGCAAAATAATTGATGATGGTCGAAGTAGAGAGGATATAAAATGTAGACTGGCAATGGCAAGGAAAGCGTTTCTGAAGAAGAGAAATTTGTTAACATCGAATATAGATTTATGTGTTAGGAAGTCGTTTCTGAAAGTATTTATTTGGTGTGTAGCCATGTATGGAAGTGAAACATGGACGATAACTAGTTCGGACAAGAAGAGAATAGAAGCTTTCGAAATGTGGTTCTACAGAAGAATGCTGAATATAAGGTGGATAGATCACGTAACTAATGAGGAAGTATTGAATAGGATTGGGGAGAAGAGAAGTTTGTGGCACAACTTGAAGAAGGGATCGGTTGGTAGGACATGTTTTGAGGCATCAAGGGATCACAAATTTAGCACTGGAGGGCAGCGTGGGGGTAAAAATCGTAGAGGGAGACCAAGAGATGAATACACTAAGCAGATTCAGAAGGATGTAGGTTGCAGTAGGTACTGGGAGATGAAGAAGCTTGCACAGGATAGAGTAGCATGGAGAGCTGCATCAAACCAGTCTCAGGACTGAAGACAACAACAGCAACAACAGCCGTACTTTTTACTCACGTCACGGTTTGTCAAATAAAGCGTGGATGTGACAGCGTCATTCAGATAGTCTACAGCGCCAGACTGGAACCAATGTTTTTCCAGTGTTTATCGGTTCCGCATTAACGTATTAGTGTATCTACTACGTTTCGTTGCCACGCCGTAATTACAGTCCACACTGGACCTTCGTGAATAGCTGCACTTTTAATTAAAGTTTCCGCTACCAATCTCAGCAAAAGAACCGAGTGAAAGGGAGATAATGCACAGTCGGATAGTTGCGGGCCGGCTCTTACTGCATCACGATGGAGACACGGAACATTAATGTAAAATTACAGTAGGCATTGACACATTAAAAGCAATCGATGATTTTGTTCCATTTATGCCGCAAAATTACAGACGAAGTTAATGTAGGAATAATACATAAAATGCGGACTGGTAATAGCAAGGAAAGTCTGAAAAAAAGGCAGTTTGTTAAAATCGAATATAGATCAAAGTGTCCGAAAATTTTTCTGATATTTGTCTGGAGTGAAGTTTGTACGGATGTGAAACATACAGGGTGAGTTACGAACTATTGCCATCTACAATAATTCCGAAAGTATGATAGCAGCTGAAAAGTTTGTAGGACAAATGTTGCATGGGACAACGGGGGCCATAATATGACGTTAGTTTTTTTGTTGCTAGGTGGGGTCGCGTCAGAGATATGAAGGTCAACTTTGTTTTTTAAAATGGGATACTATAGCCTGGTACTTATTTTCTGATAGCGGCTATCGAGACGAATCCAATGATGTGTAACAGGAACGAAGGTCAAAAAGGTAGCATGAATATCTATTTACAAAAGGTGTTCGAAGTGATGACCACTGGTATCAATGCAGTGCTGCAATCTTCTTATCATGGATTGAGTGGTATTCCTTATTACTTCGGTACTTATCGAAGCATATTCTCTGACAATTCTCTCTCGCATATCGTGCAAATAGTAAATATTCGCCGAATACGGCATATCCATCTATCATGCCACTGACATGTGAACACCATTCGACGGTTTCGCAATACAACACTAATAGCAACGGCAAGACTAGTGACTTCGCATCAAGCGAATGTGAATGATGTATTCCTTCAAAGGAAAAGTTCATATGTTTCTCATTTACGAAGAATGCCAACGAAATTCAGTGAGAGCTAGAGACTTATTCTCTGAAAGATATCTTCAGCGTACTCACCCTACACGTTGTACATTTAAATATGGGCATGATAACTCGAGAACAACTGGATCTTTAACGCATCGAAAACATATTCGGCAAAGGAAAGTTACTAACGAGGAAACTGAAATTGGTACTTTTGCGACTATGATTCGAGATACCTGTGTTAGTTAGTGTCAAATCGCAAGGGAATTTGGGATGAGCGAGAGTAGTGTTGTTCGTGTTCTGCGTCGTCATAAATATCATCCTTACCACATCAGTCTCCGCCAAGAATTAACTGGTACGGATTGTATGTGTAGCATTGAATTCTGCCGATGGGCTCAAGTTCAGATTCAGAGGGATGACACATTTATTTATTTGACTTTATTTACTGACGAGGCTACAAACGAACCACGGAAAAGTTAATTTGCATAACACGAATAACTGGGTGATAGAAAATCCATGTTTGCTGCATCAAGTTGCACGCCGAAAACCGTGGTCGGTGAATGTATGGCTTGGGACTCTGGAGGGCCGAATTATAGGCCCCTATTTCATAGAAGGAAATCTTAATGGTAGGAAGTACAACACATTCCTGCAAGAAACATTAGGTCTGTTATTGGAAGAAATACGTTTAGGAATAAGGAACAGAATGTGGTATCGACACGATGGGTGTCTGGCACATTGTTCACAGATGGCTAGAAATGAGTTGCAGAGACATTTCCCATATCGTCGGACTGGACGCGGTGGAGACGTGTCGTCGACGGCTCGTTCGCCAGACTTGATGTGTCTGGATTTTTTTCTTGTGGGGATTCGCAAAAGACATTGTTTATAAAGACTTTCCGAGTACACCTGAAGATATACGAGAGAGAATTGAGAGAGCATGTGCTTCGATGAGTGCCAATGTGATAAGGAATACAACTCAAGCCATGATAAGAAGATTGCAGCACTGCAATGAAATCAGTAGTCATCACTTCGAACACCTTCTGTAAATGGACGTTCATGTCATCTCTTTCTTTGTTGACCTTCACAGACCTTATTGTTATTCATCACTGAATTCGTCTCGATAGCCGCTATCAGAAAATAAGTACCAAACTATAGCATCTCATTAAAAAAAAAAAAAGTTCTGCTTTGTATCTGTGATGCGACCCCATCTAGCAACGTCATATTATGGTCCCCGTGGTCCCATGCAACATTTGTCCCACAAACTTTTCAGCTACAATCATACTTTCGGAGTTATTCTAGGTGGCAGTAGTTAGTGACTCAGCCTGTATACGATAAGCAGTTCTGAGCAGAGGAGAACAGAAACTTTTGAAATGTGGTGGTACAGAAGAATGTTGAAGATTAAATGGGTAAATCAAATAATTGATGAAGAGTTGCTAAACTGAAGTGGTGTAAAGAAAATTTATGGCAGAAATTGGTTGAAAGAAACCGCTTGTTAGGACAGATCCTGTGGTATCAACCAACTGTCAAATCCGTAGTGGAAGAAAGTATGGGGGTAAGAATTATAGAGGGAGAAGAAGGGTTGAATACAGTAAGCAGGTTCGAATGGATTAGACTGCAGTAGCTGTGCGGTGATGAAGAGGCTTGCACAGGACAGACTAGCGTAGAGAGCTGCATCAAACCAGACAACAACAATAATTTAAAATATGCTTAAAGTGTTTATATTAGCATTAATTCTACGCAAATTAGACAGTGAAAGCGACAGCAGTGGATCTAAATTCTACAAGGGGGGTTCAATAAGTAATGCAACACATATTTTTTCTCGACAAATTTCGGTTGGAAAAGGAGAAATCTGTTATTGGGCATCGTGGAATATTACCGCTTCAGGCTCTATAGTTTCATGAAGTTCCGATAGGTGGCGGCGCATCACATAGCCTTCAAAATGGCGTTTGTAACGGAGGTTCGTTCCAAGCAGAGTTTTTTTTGGCGGGAAATCAGAGCATCGCAGATATTTGTAGGCGGTTGCAGAATGTCTACGGAGACCGGGGAGTCGTCGGACGAGGCGTCTATCATCATCGCAACAAGGTCGCGCCGATCTGTCTGAGGCCCCACGTACTGGACGGCCGCACACAGCTGAGACACCTGCTGTGTGCTCATCGCCATAAGAGTGCAAACGATAGTGCCCTTCTCCGTGACAACGCAAGGCCTCACGCAAGTCTGCGCATCCAAGAGCAGCCACTTAAACTTATTTGGATTGCTCTCACTCATCCACCCTACAGCCTGGATCTCGCGTCTTCTGGCTGACACCTGTCTGGTTCAGTGGAGGATGCACTCCACGGAAAGCAGTACATGGGTGATGGGGAAATTATTGATGCTGCAAGACGTCTACCAGTACAGTGGTACCATGCGGGCACACAGGCACTCTCCGTAAGGTGGCGCCATGCAGGTACATTGGCCGGAGATTATGTTGAAAAATACGACTTTGGAGAGTGGGAAATGATATGGTGTACTGGAATCCTAACTAAAACCAAACTGCTTTCACAAACAGCAACGTGTTGCATCAATTATTGAGCGAACGTCGTAAATGGTGGCCTACTTTACGTAAACAGGAAGTCTGTTGTGAATCTGATCCAGATTTGACTGTAGAATCGCCCACCTATGATCTCAACAATGCACTCTTGAATTTGCAACGAAATAGAAAATGTGTGAGTTTCGGTACTCATTAATAGAATGGAGCGACTTACGTTTTTTGGTCGTATGAAAAAAGTTTGTGGTGCAAAAAGCGACAGCTAGAGTTTGTGGAGGGCGGAAAAATAATGAAGTGCGGTTGAAGAGTTCACACGAATGTGCATATACAAATGTTGGTTAAAAATGTTATTGCAAATTTTGGCTCTCAGTTAAATCTCAGGGGATGATTTCCACACTTGGTGCATTAGTACACAGTTCTACACCCGCGCATTAGTTATAGTTCAATTAATTATGCCCGCATCTCGTGGTCGTGCGGTAGCGTTCTCGCTTCCCACGCCCGGGTTCGATTCCCGGCGGGGTCAGGGATTTTCTCTGCCTCGTGATGGCTGGGTGTTGTGTGATGTCCTTAGGTTAGTTAATTTTAAGTAGTTCTAAGTTCTAGGGGACTGATGACCATAGATGTTGAGTCCCATAGTGCTCAGAGCCATTTGAACCATCAATTAATTATTCACTCAGACATGTGTACAGTTTATGCTAGGGAACAAAAATTAGGCGATTATTATAGCAAAATCAGTTTTTCATGGTTCCCGGGTTCGATTCCCGGCGGGGTCAGGGATTTTCTCTGCCTCGTGATGGCTGGGTGTTGTGTGACGTCCTTAGGTTAGTTAGGTTTAAGTAGTTCTAAGTTCTAGGGGACTGATGACCATAGATGTTAAGTCCCATAGTGCTCAGAGCCATTTGAACCATCAGTTTTTCATGACACAGTTCAATCATTATTTATTGGCGTTGTCCTTTCCTTTTACACAATGAAATTAGCACTGGTGAGACGGTTTACAGTTTCACTTTAATAATAATTTGACTCCGAGTCCGCAATACCAGTAATGTAGGCTGCTATAAACGAAAATTACTCAATCGATACGAACAGAGCCACAAGTCTCACTGTCCTCTTTGTTCTAGGAGTTTTGGCGCGAAATCACAGATCGTCACATGTTCACTTACTCCGATGTATACCTCGTAATTCGGACTCACACAAAAAATCGTAGCTCTTCCAGTTCACCAAATATATGCTTGCACACTTGCACTATTAAACAATACTCTTTGTCGAAATAAATCGGCGCGAAAAGAAAATTCTCAAACGACCACATGGGCTCGCTCGACACCCACCCTCCAAAAACGACTGACCAACGAGTCACCCCTGGCCAAGATAGCCGCTCACTTCTATAGGCTCGAATGTCAACCCCCCTGGTTATGCAAGTACCAATCTCACCAGTTAAGGTTACAAATTTTGATACATACATCCCTTGACAAAAATAAGTACACCATCGGAACCGCGCTAAAAAGTACGTTTATTTACTATTTCACATTAATTTCTAGGATTAATCTATCGCCCGTAAATCAAGTTTAAGTTTTTGCAAAATTTCACCACTTAGCGAAAATTTGTTTGTTTGCATCTGTGTTGCAAATTATTAACACAGAACTGCATATAGCACCGTTTTTAAATGTAATCTACACACTGCGCTGCTCAAAATCTTCATGTCTATAATAATTAATTAATTAATTTTGGGCTATAAATGTTAATAATAATTTGCAAACATTGAAAGTTAAGTGTATAGTATAACTTAACTAGTTTAAAACACGTGTGATGCCACCCAAAATATTATATAGTGCCGTTCTTTACGTCATGAACTTTCTATTGAATTTGATGAACAATTTTCCCACAAACTTTATTTATTGCTCTTTACGGGCTTAATTATTTATTAATCTTAACATATGACTACGGCACTTCGCGCAATGCCCGAAAAATCAAACAATGCCCCAAGCTACTGGCCACGTGGCTGTCCGGCGGCAGAGATCATCCCTCCGACCGTTGCAAATCTTGCGCAGGCGCGCCACGCACTTCCGCGAATCGCGCACCATGTCGCGCGCTCGCCCTCCACAAAGCAGTCCTTGCATACTAGACCTATTCATCTAGTAACGGGGTTTGCACCGTCACAAGTTGCAACTAAAATAGATGTTTATTTAGTCGGTAAGCGGTTTCGGTCTACACCTTTCTCAAACCATCCACTGTTTGCACAGTAAAATGTCCGTCCAAAATAGCAGTAAATAATGTGGATACATACGTATATGGTCCCAACTAATTTTCGGACCATACACATACTTAAACAGTTTACTTACTGCCATTTTGCACAGAGATTTTACTGTACAAATATGTGTTGGCTTGAGAACGGGCGTAGCGCGAAACCTGTCACCGGCTAAATAAACATCCATTCTAACTGCAACTCTGGCTGTCTCTTCTTGCTTCACACTCGAAAATGACCTGCTGTTTCACTATAACCAGCATGCTGGAGGTATGGATGTATAAAAGTTTTTTTTTTTATTTCAATAAATTTGCAGTGTCGAGTTTCCTTGTAAGAGACTGAAATACATTCTAAAAACTGGAATATCCTACTGCATCGTCCCATTCTTACTAAACATTTGATAGTAATGTGAGAATTTTCGATTTTTAGTGCTTAAAGAACGATCCGTTTGGTATTTCGCTCATAACATCACGATTCTCTGCATAACCATTCATAAATTATAAGAAAACTGATACTAGTATTATAACGGCGATGTCCTGCGCACCATAGCAAGACGCCAGTTACTTCGGGAGGTATACCACTGACAAGTTAATAACATTTGTGGAGTCATTACCAAATAGCTTCATGATAACAGCACTGAGCTCGATCTCTGTAAATAAATGGTGAATCACATTCTATGCAAATCATGGAAAAAGTTAAGTGCTGATGTAAACGGTATGGCGTAATTAACTGTAACATAATACTTCCTGACCAACAAACAGCGCATTTTAAAATCCTTACTCACATTAAATTGCCGTCGGCGTGCTATATTTAAACGTTGCCTGAGTAGATATGGATAGCGAAAACAGTGTGATTACGCACGATTGAATGTTCGAGTAATTTGCTGAAACATCCCGTATTTTCCTTTATTGAAAAAATTCCACGAATCACGCATTTTCTCTACAGCGATACACGAAATTTAGCAGTCATAATAGCTCTACGGAAACAAAATGCTATAATTACACGCAATTTTGATTTAAATCTGAACCACGCACATTCACAGCAACGAAATTTTTTTTGCGTTATTTTGCTATATCTTTTACTTCCGCGTATGCGTCGTGTCATCTATGAGTGTGATTTGTTAATCTGATTCAAATGCGGGATTCATAAAAGCAGTGTCGCTTGGGATTGTTAAATTACAGGTATTACTGGTGATGTTGTTTGTCAATGTTTTCCAAGAAACAGAGAAATATAATTTAATGAACATTTCAGCGGTCAACCACTTGTCATTCCTACAACTGCACAGATATTTGCTTGTGTGGTATGCGACGCACTGTAATTCTTTCATAGTTAAAAAGGCGTGCAGCATTCGCTGGTTTATCAGCCATCGACATTTCAAAATAACGCTCTGTGTTCGGTTTAAGAGTGTCTAAATTAGTTTACGTTTGTGAACGCAGCACTAGAAGGCTTTTGACAAGTGGTCGTTCACAGTCACACTTGTCCCATCCTTGTTTAACTAGACCTGTAAGCGTGTAAACGCATATACTTGTTAACACATACGCTTATGAATTACATTAATTTTTTTGTCCTGAAACCGTAGTGTCACGAATTGTCCAGTTTCCTTGTAAAATAAGCCACAGGAGCGTAAAACTACTACCTATTCACTCATGGTTCATTTCAGTTTTACTTTATATTTTTATTTTTGATATACCTGTTTAACCTGATCTGATCAGGGCCATCAGGCCCTTTCTTACATCGGACCAGGATTTCAAACATACCTTTTTTACATCGTAGTTACCTAAGAAACAACAATTGTAACATTACAAATAGTTCTAATACTAACTGACTATGAACTAATAAAGTTAATACTGGCAGTACTTCTTCTACTACTGCTGCTGCTGCTGCTGCTGTCACTAGTAGTGGAAATAATAATAATATTAATGACAATAATAACAATAATGATAGTGACAGATATAAAAAGAAGTTATAGGTGTGCAAGGTAGAGTCTTTCTTATATAGAGACTTGTGGGGAAAGGAAATTTAAGGAGACTGCACCAGCTAAGAGTACTGGGAAATGAGGAAGATCTGGTTGGAAAGAAGCATGTATAAGATTAACGAGTTCATACAGGGACAAAGGCAATCATTACTGTTACTTTGGTAGATATGTCACTAACTGTCCTCTGAAGCTGGATATATTATTCAGTTCGCTAATATAATGTGGGAGGTAATTCCAGAGTAGAGTTCATGCTACTGAGAATTATTTCGAGAAAATGGCTGAACGATGGAGTGGGACGGAAAGGATTTTGCTCTGATGGGAACAGGTGTTTCTGCCATGTTGTTCATACAAGAGCGTTAAGATCGAGGAGAGATACAGTGTACATTGATAAGAGGGTATGGAAACCTCTGCTCTTGTCTGCACACAGCAAGGATAGCTGTGCATATGATGGTGAAATACGATCAAAGAGTCGAACGTCACAGATGTACCCGCCAGGTTAGCCGAGGGCGCTGACGCACTGCTTCCTGGACTCGGGTAGGCGCGCCGGCCCCGGATCGAATCCGCCCGCCGGTGTGCCGGCCAGCCTGGATGTGGTTTCTAGGCGGTTTTCCTCATCCCTCTAGGTGAATACCGGGCTGGTCTCCACGTCCCGCCTTAGTTGCAAGAATCACAGACATTTGGAACACATCCGCACTTTTCCATGATATGCACTCGACACAGACAGATAGGGTACTCTGATTCTGTCCCAGCGGGTACGGGGTGGCGGCAGGAAAGGCATTCCCCCCCCCCCTCCCCTTCCTTCAAATTAACATGCCAAATCCGATTTCACCAAGCCAACCCCGCGCACAATGCGGGACAAAGGCGCAAGCGATAGATAGAAGTCGAACGTCACAGATGTAACGAACACAGGTATTCATAACCAGTTCCAGACGCTGTGACCTTTCCATGGCGACAGTTGTTTACTTCCAATCAAGTAATTAATGAGTCTCTCTTACGTTCATCGTTCAACTGTGATTGTATGTAATGTGAAGTACCGGTATCGTTCTTCGGTTGTGACAGTTGGATCAGCTATGGCTTTTACTTTGCCTGTACAGAGCCAACGCAAGTTTTTCCATTGGACAGCTGGTTTATTTCTGTCGTCAGTTAATGCATGGGCGATCCTGAGTTTTGCATTTCTCACGGCTTCATTGACTCTGTTCCACTTCTGCTCGTAAACAGTACGACTATCGTGTGTGGGGCGTAGTTTGTATACCTGATTTGCAGCGTCTCTGAGATTCATGAGCTGCTCTTCGGTTAGACAAAGTGCAGGCTCCCTTCTTATTCTAGCGAGCTTTTCGGGAGCATGTTTGTCATACAGTTGAGTAAGTTTATTACTAAATAGATGAAGCTTTTCGTTTATGTCTGAGAACGGAATAACATACGTCCCACAAACTATTTCTTGTGCCTCAGTTGTAAATTCAAGTGAATTAATGCGCTTGAAGTCTCGGTATGTAGTCAGTTGTGGTTTCACACAATTTAATTGAACGTCATCTATCACTATATAACGTTTATCTGATTTGGAATTGGGTTTATTGTCGTCAAGGAGTAATGTGTGGTAACATGCATGGTAGTACTGAGTATAGGACAACGAACCTGCTACCTCCGTGTAAATTTGTTCTGTTTGTCAACCGATACCAGAGACTAAGGCTGGAATGTTCAACAGAAGGGTTATTACAAAACTGCTGAGACTATCGTGGCCACTTGTTGACATAGTTTGCCAGTTGATTTTTGTCTCAGGATCTTTGGCCGACATTTATCCTACGATTTTTCTGACGTTTCGCGACCACGAGTGGCTGGTAGTGTCAAACATTCACCGCCAGCAATGGAGGATGAGTCTTGAAAAATGGAAGAAACACGTGGTGGCGAAAATCATTAATGGAACGTCGTTCGAAGACGGCGAGACGAATGTCGACAGGCAATATGTCAGAAGAGTAGTTGTTGCCGTTTCGCCTGTGCTGACGCCTGAACAGCTGATGGCTCCTTATCGATAGCAGCGTTCAAACGTATTTAGTAGAAAGCATTTTTTACAATTACATAAAGATAAGAGTGTAATAGAAAAAAATGCTAGTAGTAACAACTACAATTAGCTTAAACAAAGTTATCGTAAATCGAAATAGAGATGACAGTTATTCTGGATCAAAAGCAGTATAAGAATAAAACGAAACTATTTTGGAATCTGAAGAACAAATCAGAATTTCGTTGCATACCCATGAGCTTTGATGTGTTTGACACGGAATCCCCGGCCCGAGTGGACAAGCGGTTCTAGGCGCTACAGTCTGGAACCGCGACACTGCTACGGTCGCAGGTTCGAATCCTGCCTCGGGCATGGATGTGTGTGATGTCCTTAGGTTAGTTAGGTTTTTGTAGTTCTAAGTTCTAGGGGACTGATGACCTGAGAAGTTAAGTCCCATAGTGCTCAGAGACATTTGAACCATTTTGACACTGAATCAACAAGACTTTCCAATAGCGTAAGAGGGGGTTTTGACTATTCGTCCAATAAGGCAGCAGCAAATTGATACTTATTTTGGTAGCTTCTTCGATGAATTTTAATAGTCGATCCACTGCATCCCAAAAGTGTTCAGTTGGATTTAGATCAGGGCTTGGTCACTCCGAAAGTTTAATTTTTTTATCTCTAGTGGATTTTCTTAAATGGCCAGAGATGTGTCTTGAATCATTGTTTTGCCGAAATATCCAATTAAGCGGCATACTCATTCTCCCATAAGGAACCAAATTCCTTTCTAAAATGTCACGGTACAGAAAACGATCCATTTTGCCTTCTGTTTGAACTAGAGAACCAACGTCTAGAAAAACATCCCAAAATCATGACGTTGCCACCACCGTACTTAATGATCGGTATCTGGTACTCTTTGTTGTCCCTTTGCTTTATTCGTCGACTTACATACTGCACATCACCAGAAGAAAATACAGTAAATTTACATTCTTAACTCCATAAAACCCTCGATCAATCTGTAGCTTCCAAGTGTGATGTTTCTTTTCAAACTCTATCTTGGCTTTCCTGTTTTTTGTATTTATGAGTTGTTTACGTGATGGTTGTCTACTATTAAAATCACCTGTTTACTGTGCGATGTTTTACATTAGACACACCAAGCAGTTTGGACCCCTGCCCCCTTCCCTCCTTAAACCAACCAACCAACCAACATTAGAGACATATAGGTTCAGCCATTATGCTGTTCCAAATCATCTCTAGCTTGTCGAGCCGATTTTCTTGTGTCAGCAGATGATTTCTTAGAAATCATTCTGTACTCTCTCCTTGTTGTTTCTCAAGGACGACCTGAGCTTGGCTTATTGGCTACTTCGTTCCTGTTTCTGCCGTAGACTGCATACACTGATTAGTTGCTGCGGTATTCCATGGTCTCTAGCAATGATAGACTGCGATTTTCCTTTCTCCAAAGCGTCCAAAACTGTTTGTCTCACATTAAGCATATATTCTGTGAGTTTTGGCTTGTTTCAATTTGTCTCTACAAATAAACAAACACTGTCTGAATGCTGAAGTGACAATAGTTAATGAATGCCGTACCTCCAAAGCAAATATCAAAATACTTTTGAGCTAAATGAATATATGCTTACATTGTTATTTTATGATCCTGCTTGTGTACTAGATTCGTAACCACAGCGGTGTGAAGCTCTTGGCGGAGTGACACAGTTATATGCGTTGCTCTGTTGTGACTGTATGAAGACAGTACCGGCAACATAACAGCACAACCGAAAAATACTTCTAAGAGCTAAAACTTCACAAGTCTGCTTCTCTGCCTGCAGTTAAAAGTGCTTTTGAAATGCTGCCTACTGAAGTCGACTCGGGGGTGAATGGGTCACTTCAGTGCACGGTCGAGTCGCAGCGGAGGGTACTGGCGACGAGCAGGCTGGTGCAACTCAGTAAAATAATATTAAGAAGTCAGCAACTTTATTACAAGGCATGCGGCCGTGCTGTGGCGGCCATGTCCCTCTGGGCACGCGATGCAGTAGGTGGGTGCCTTGCCGTGCCGTGCCGACTAGCGCGCACCCGGTAGGCCCTGAGGTGTGTGATCCATAAAGCTGACGACTGCTTGCCAGCTAACAGCACGCGACCTAGTTTTAAGCGTGCCGCGGTCACTTGCAGCTAGAACACTTGCAGAGGTTGCCAGGCGGGGAATCCCGCCTCTGTGTCAGCGCATGGCACCACGGCGGCGGCACCAGAGTAGAAGGCAGAGCGGCTGTCCCGCCCAGGTCACAGGAGGCGGGCTGCTGGTGGTGTGAGCCTGGAAGCGGCCTGCTACTGGAAGTAGCCCATCGATGAAGAGGCAGTAAGTCCAAGAGGTCGAAGTAGGTCTGGCGGCTATCTTCTAGAAAGTGACGGATAGCAGCTCACGTTTTGTGCCGATGTACCACCTCCAATCTTGTTCCTGACAACATATCTGTCCCATCCCATAAGATCTCAAATTACTGTTGCTCTGGCAGGATTGCGGCGCCAGGCCCGGTATGTCTCACAACCAGCCCTGTTGCTGTAACTGGAATGTTGACACCCTGCGTTCGCCTGCTGCCTATGGCTTCTGCGAATGATGCACTGCTGTGCTTCAAACGTAACCGCTTAAGCACTTATGGTTTCTTAAGTTCCGATGGGTGACGGCGCTACACATAGCGTTCAAAATGGCGTCTGTAATGGAGGTGCGTTCCAAGCAGCTTCCTTTGGCTGAAATTCAGAGCATCGCAGATATTTGTAGGCACTTGCAGAATGTCTACGGAGACCTAGCAGTGAACAAAAGCGCGGTGAGTCGTTGGACGAGGCGTCTATCATCTTCGCAACAAGGTCTCGTAAATCTGTCTAATCTTTCGCGTTGTCATTTGGAGGCGTGAGGTCCGACTTAAAATGAAGATGTTTCAAAAAGAAAAAGATTTTTAAGACCTGAAGATGACGGCAAAGTTGGTCGAAACCGGTTGTTTTAAGTAAAGAAATAGTTATGCGATCATGGCTTAGAATGTTTTTAGCAAGTAAAACAGTTCGCTCTTTCTGTGTTCTCAAAATGAGAAAATCCAATCAAAAATGTATTGGCTATTAATTATTTAAACTTTAATATTAATTTGATAAATTTTGTCGAGGCATCTAAGCAATGACATTAACGTAATGATTAATCAGATAAAGATGTATTTTTCCCCGATTTTTGTGGCTCAGTAAGTACTGGTATCGATCAGTTATCAGTTATCGCCAAGATGGCGATTTCTGTTAAAATGAAGCCTTTTGGAAAAGACTACTTTCAGGTCCACGGATCCAGCTGAGAGATAAAAACTGGCGGTACAAAGCCGCCAAGGCCTAGCAACGTAACATCAGAGAGTGGTTGCTTCAGAACTTACTGCAAAAGCACTCAGTTTGGTTGGTCATAAAGATTAGTTCCACCTCGTCCGTTGACTGTTGCTCTAAGTAAGAGTCTGAACAGGACCCGTAGAGAGCAGACACTCATTTCCTAGCTGGTCTTCGAAGGGAAAAGATGTACTTCCGTTGCAGATATGGTATGTTACCTGGCCACATGGGTGTACTGCCTAGGCGGCCTGTTGGGGCAAGTATTTACTGAGTGCTGAAGCCTCAGACGAATAGGAAAATCAGCTAATTCGACGAGAGATTATTTCGTCCATTTTACTACCGTATACCCAGTCGCAGCACTACATCTGCTAACTTAACGACGGTGTTACTACCACTCGGGTAACTGGAAGTATATTTTACTGCTCAAGTCACACTGATCCATTACCTTCGGTTCATAGTGCAACGAGAGCTGCCGGCATATTTTACCGGTAGGTTGTGTTGCACCGCAATGTGGATGCTGACCTTGAACCCGCCTGCCGACATGGTTCAAATGCTAATCATGTCTGCAGAACATTCTATTGTACATGTCCTGTGAATATTAACGTTCTATTTCTAGTCATTCATGGTGTTACGTTTTTTTCTGAACATGAATGTAATTACGTTGCAAGTTATTCTTTTGGTACCACGTTCTTGGCTAGAAAATCAAGTAGTATCATTGGCTTGGTAGACATTTCCCAGTAGCCACGAGGACCTCAGCATTAAGCTGGATAAGTCTGCTTGAGTCTGTAGCTGTATCTCTTATGAGTGCTTATCGAGGTCAGCGTAGTCAAACTTTCATTCTAAGCACTCAAATGGTGCTCACGTGTTGTGACTTAAAGTAATCCTAGTTAACGGTAGGCCAGTAATTTTCAGCAAGTGATTGTCTCATCCCCTTCCTTCTGAGAATTTCAGCATAAAGTATTCCTTGTTGTTGCCTTTCGCTGAATAAGTGTGACGTATTAGTATGGTTTCTGCGTCCCGTGCTTGCCTGCACGTGATCGTGACTGACATGTACTTGTTTTTCTAGTTTCGATACAAAAAAGTTTTAATGAAGTATGTTCTGGACTCACACGTCTCCTCACTTGCCGTTTGCTACTGGGGCTCTGGTTTGGTATGTAGATGGAGGTGAGTCGTGGTTGTATTGGGAGGAGTGGGTGAGGTGAGAAGAGAGTCAAGGAGTGGGAGAGAGGGTTGGAGAAGCATGGATAATGGCTCGAAGAGAGGCAGCAGGAGTGTCAAATAGGAAGGAGTGCTCTCATATGGTACAGCAGCTTGATTTATTTCAGTGCTGAGGTAGACGATCGTACTTCAGGTACTGTTGCAGAGCAGATCCCTGGTAGCGCAGGTAACATTTTCAGTTTGACGGCCATGAAGGCCAGTTACCTTGTGCGTTTTAGGAGGACAGAACATGAATTGAGTCTTTCTCAAGTTCACGCGATAGAATCACTAACTGTTAAAATCGAGGAAACTTACAAGGGCACACATCAGCAGGTATTAAAAAGTAGAGACAACGAAAAAAAATGGTTCAAATGGCTCTGAGCACTATGGGACTTAACATCTGAGGTCATCAGTCCCCCAGAACTTAGAACTACTTAAACCTAACTAACCTAAGGACATCACACACATCCATGCCCGAGGCAGGATTCGAACCTGCGACCGCAGCAGTCGCGCGGTTCCGGACTGAGCGCCTAGAACCGCTAGACCACCGCGGCCGGCGTAGAGACAACGAACGGACATTGACTGAATAACCCTAGAACAGAAAACGTGACAAAGAGTACTAAAACCTTGAACATGAACTCGAGAACAAATGAAAGTTAGCAGCTAATAAGAGAGATTAAATAATGAAGTGAGTGTGCAGAATGGTTCAAAAGGCCGTAGAACACGGCGAGACGTGTCAGGTAGCACCACCCAGACGAGAAGATCGACACTTCCGCAAGACAACACAGGACGGATCTGCGTCCTCCTCGGCTCTGGCACAACAGTGGATCAGTGTAATACATCGTACACTATCATGGGTGACCGTCCGTTGCCGTTTATTACGGTATGGGTTACGTACACGTCATCCACTGCTCCGCTTACCTTCCACGAATGTGCAGATGTCAGTGGTGTATGGAACAACGTCACTGAGGACAGGAGTGGTACCAGATAGTGTTTTCGGATGAATCCAGGTTCTGTTTGTTTGAAAATGATGGCCGCACTTTGGTTCGCCTCAAACAGGGGAGTGGCATCACAGTTACTGTATTCGCACAAGACATAGAGCGCCAACTCTGAGCCTTATGGTGTGAGGTGCTATTGGGTACAACCACCAATCACAGTTGGTGCGTGTCCAGGGCACTGTGACCAGTGTGACCTGCGTGAATGACATCCTGCGACCCGTAGCCATACCCTTTCTGCACAACATCCAGACGCCATTTTTCAGCAAGACAATGCACGAGTACACGAGGCTGCACGAACACGTGCCTTTTTGGTGTCACAGGATGTCGGCCTCTTGTCCTAGCCCGCCAGATGACCAGACTAATCGCCAATCGAAAATGTGTGGGATGTGGCGAAACGACAGATGTAGCGCTGTGCCCCGGTGCGAAGCACCACAAATGAAATTTGGGAGCTAGAGAATGCAGCTTAGATGTCTGTACCACAGGACGCCATTCGCTCCTTATACGGGTCGATACCTTCAGACATGGAAAAAGTTGCCATGGTCCATGGCAGACCCTGCACCTACGAGGCCAACGACATACGCTGAACCGAGGTGACTGGAATGCTAATCATTCTGCAGAACATACCAATGTACACGTCTCGTGAATATGGAGATTCTATCTCTAGTCGTTCAAGGTGTTCTGTTTTTTTCGGAAGATGGGTGTATTCTATCTTAACCATTTTACAAAACAGTAATGATCATGGCACACGCACATGTGTTTGTGCACTTTATTTGTACACAATACGACGCACATGCAGGTAGCACTGCGACAATCGTCTACTTCAATTTTTATAGCGTATGTATGATTCTCCTTTGACTAGTGTGATCTATAATGTTACGCGTATCTCTCACTATGTAGAGCGCAATAGGGCGGAAGTTTTGGACGTATATTCACCTGAGGGTACAAAAAGAAATCTGATGCTTTGTTATCTTGTTCCAGGCGGGAAATACCCCATTCCCCGTTTTAATTCAATCTGTCAAAGGGTAGAGCACACGTGAGATATTATACCACCAGAGCAAAGGGAGAATCTTTACAAGTGTATAGTGATTCATGACACAATCAGGTGTGCTATTTAAAATCGTACACTGAAATACTGATAACCCTTCGCATACAGTACTTTTATAAACAGTACAAGGACTGATCATGAGCATTAGAAGGAGCGCAGTAGGTTTCGGTCTGGTAGACCAGGGAGGATGGCTTAATCTATCAGCGAGGGGAGCTGCTCGTGCATACTACAAAGCAAAGTGATAAGTCTGTACAATTTAAGCAAAAACCCTATGATATACAGTTCCAGGAGGATTTCACTGATAGACGCCAGCTGTAGCAGAGCACAGGAAGTGGCAAACAGTGGAGGCGGTGAGGGACCAGAAGGCGAATTAGTCTACCACGCACAAGAAAAGCAGACAGTTATAAGATTCGTAGACAGTTACCCTGGAGGAGTCAGGCGTTAATTTGCGGGAGAAATATTTTTTTTTTGTCATACTACATGATTAGTGACGTCAATTCTACACACGTGCTAATGGATGATGATTCCACGACTGCTTTCAGCGGGAAATATTCCTATTCTCCCGGGGAAAAAAAATATCATAAAAGTACCAGTAACCGCATTTGAAGTCACTATGTGAAGTCATATATAGTGAGATTCTACACGCAAAGAGAGACCGTAGGACGTTTCATACTTTGATTAAAGACCTCGTACACGTGCAACACGGAAAGCTTTGGTATACCTATGAACTCTAGCAACTGCGAAAGATATACTGGCATGAGAGTTGATGGTCCCATCATTTGACTGCCGGGAGGCTCTAAAATCTGCGCGAACGTGCTGGAACAGAAAGGATAACGCTGATGAAACTCCTCAGGACTCGCATTTCATCTGCAAAAGGTATGGCAAGAATTATTGTGCTATCGTTAGACTATACAGGTCTAGACGCCGACGTGGAGAGTCTAATAATAACTAAAAATAGGCACTATGTCAGCAAAGGTGCTGCGAGCTTGTGTACACCCGAAAATTTTTTCGTCATTTCCTGAATGTTTGTCTAGCTGTTTTTCCTGCTGCAGTAACGACTTTAGATCACCTACTTGTGTGGGACTTCTACAACATGGTGCATTGATAGGTTTCTTCGACAATGGATATGTACAGGGTGATTATGATTAAACTTACAAAATGGTGTAGAAATAACACCACTGGTCAGAATGACGTCAAATTGGAACGGAATATTATCGGAGGAGGGGTAAAACGCATGACAGAGGAAAAAGTAGTGTGAAAATTGATCAATAGGTGGCGCTGTATGTGTCAGAATACGTAAATGGAAACACTTGTCATGTGCACGACCCACTAAAGTTGGTATAAACACGCCGGGTACACGGCTTTTCCTCCTTTCGCTTATGCGACGTCCGCCATGACTGTCCCAATGCAGGATCGCGCTCTACTTGTAAAGCTGTATTACAAGAATGGTGACTGTGCACACGTCGCTCTACAGAAGTTGCAGACACTGAAGGTTCTGAAAAAAAAAGGGGGAGTTGGTCCTCTGACTGCCGTGGGTCTGGAGAAATTGATTTGGAAATTCGAAAAGACGGACCCTTTTGGTGTGCAACCTGGTACAGGGAGGAAACGAATTGATTCGACGTCTGTTGAAGCAGTGACCACAGCAATGCAGGAGGAGACGAGTGGTGGTGTGCAAACGTGTGGTGCACAGGGAATTGCCAGTACATTGGACATACCCGCGAGCACGGTGCCTAAAATCCTACGAAACATCCTTCTTTTGCTCTCCATTCAAAATTACCCATGTGCACGAGTTGCTTCCTGTTGACCTGCCATCAAGAGAGACCTTTGCTTTAGAACTTCTTGCTCGCATGGAAGTGGACAATGACTGGCCGTGGAAGATTTTCTGGACAGACGAAGCCCACTTCTATCTGACAGGACATGTCAACACGCACAATTGTCGCATATGGGCAACGTAAAATCCACACGCAAATCAAACAGTACCACTTCATCCTGAAAACGTCACTGTGTGGTGCGGATTTACGGCATCATTCATCATAGGGACATATTTTTTCGAAGACACAGGTGCTTCCGGTTCTGTTACTTGTACCGTCACTGGTAAGCGCTATGTCTTTTGCTCAGCCATGTCATTACAGCTATCTTAAAGCGTGGATATGTGGATGGGATAATTTTTATGCAAGATGGCGCACCTCCGCACAATGCAAATCCAGTTAAGCGACTGCTGCAGCGCCATTTCGGAAATGCTAGAATTATCAGCCGCCATTTCCTCACAGCCTGGCCATCCCGATCACCTGATCTTAATCCATGTGACTGCTGGCTGTGGGACTATCTAAAACATGTTGTGTTCAGTGTTCTGACTGTAAACTTAGCTACATTGAAGGCACGCATTGCGCAACATATTCTGAACATGACCCTGGAAACGCTTCGATCAGTTGTGGAACATGTTGTTTCTCGATTTAAATTTGTTGCCGAAAACGGTAGACAGCATATTGAACATGTTTTGGGCCAGTCATACGGAAATTAATAATACGATTTCTTCTTCTTTCTTTCGCTTAATATTAATAATCTTATAATACGATTTGCTTTTGATTGATGCTTTTTATGCGGTTTTTGGCCTCAGGACAATTAAAACCCGATGTAGCTGATCCTTTTTTTGTGGTTTTTTTGGCCTCAGGACAATTAAAAACCAAGTTTTCCCATCTGTTGTGATATGACCTTGCCGTGGTGGATCGGCTTACGTAAGTAACAGTAGCACAACTGTACACCTATGCACACTGAGTAGTATAGTTTGTTTAACGACAGACGTATACCTTAGATATTGTTGTATGATTCATTTGTTATTTGTAGTCGACCACTATTAAATTATGATGCTTACAGTGCCATCTATTACTACATTTTGTAACTATTTATTTTTCTTCTGCCATACGTTTTCCCCCTTCTTCGATAATATTTCGTTGCATTTTGACGTTATTCTGTCCATTGGTGTTATTTGTACATCGGTTTGAAATTTAAATATAATCACTCTATACTTCTTGAGACTCCTCTGGCCAAGACAGGCCTATTATCTTGTATTACTTAATAACAAGAGCGTTATTAATTTATTTCGTCAGTTCCTTCTCCAGTTATGTTATTATGTGGATAAGACCAAATGTTATCCGTCTTCTGCAACTGAATTTTTATTTTGTTTCTAACCATATATGTTTCATCCATTAAAAATAGGCACCATCAGTTGTCTACAAAAAGAAATAAAACTGTGTAACATTTGTCTAATGGCCTCCCAGTTTTTGTGACTGTATGACTGTAGGTGGTTTGATTCCGTGTGTTTTATCGTGCTCGTAGCTTTTTTTAATTTTTTTTAAGATGTTGAAGCTGTGTTTGTTTTTGGATTTTATGATTTTGAAGTCAAGGTGGTGTATTGTTTCTTCTGTATCCATCCATTTCTATAGCGAACTGAATCTTGTATGTGTGTGAATGTTATTTATCTACATATGTAAACTGTTCAAATGATCTTGTGGTTTGCATATGAGGCGTATGATACCAGCTACACTTCTGTGGCAGTATATGACTCTGTATTTTTTTCTATAATTTCTGCAAAAATTCTGTCTTCAAAGTTATTAACCAACATATTTGCTACTTCCTATTTGGAAACCACCTTTTTGTAAATATCACAACCCTACACTTGCAAACAGAGTAAATGCCATGCCAGGGAACACTTCGTATCTCCTAACAAGATATTGGGAGTAAATAGTCCATTTTTAAATAGACATGGACGTTGCCTAATATGATTTACAATATTCCACGCTACTCCGGCTGGTGATATATCAAGCAGTTACGTTTTGGGAATGGGGTGCTCTAGCTCACCTTCAGCCAATGCGCAGCCAGGGGGTCCGTCCTAAAACTGCTCATAAAAACGGCGACGCCATTTGATTATGAGTATAGCCTCAGGCGCATTCGCTGTAAGCTGCAGAAAGCAGAAGGCTGTAATCTGTAAAAATACACTGGAGTGACTGGAAAAATCAGATGGTAAAACTCATGATGGAACACAAAGTGCAGCTGCACTAACTTTTTTATGGTTGCCTATAATTAGATATAACTGATAAGTCATTATACCCTAAGGAACGCGGTTTAGGGCGCCTTGTCACGGTCCGGTGCGTACGACTCTCCCCCGTCGGAGGTTCGAGTTGTCCCTCGGGCAGGGGTGTGTTTGTTGTCCTTAGCGTAAGTTAGTTTAAGCTAGGTTAAGTAGTGTGTAGGCTTAGGGACCGATGACCTCAGCATTTTGGTCCCTTGAGAAGTCACACACATGTGAATTTATGAACTCTAAGGAAGGCTAAAAGGTGACACTTTGATGCCAGCAGTTTATCTGTTACACCATAACTTACTTTCACGAACACGGCTATGTTTTTCTTCCTTGCGAAACTTAATACGTTACTTTCATGGTAAATCGCAATTCTTCACTAGTTAAATGTTCAGCATCACTTGTTGTTCTGCACTTTTTACATCTTTACATGCATTTTTAATTCTCAACGTATTTTATCCTCGTTAATGCCTGCATTTTTGTGTTATGCAGTTGCCATTTATTACTCTGACTGTCTGTAAAGGATTTACAGGGAAGCTTGGTATTTTTTTAAATTCCAAGGGCACATTTTTGCAGTTTGTGCATTAGTACTCCTGCTTCACCATTAGTATATTTGTCTCATTTCGTAATTATCATAATTTTAGCTTTGGAGTTCATATATGTCATATAAAAAGTGCACTAGTGGTATCTTTTATCTCAGCTAACAGCTTCGTCAAACATCATATAATTAACTTTAATGTACCACAATTTAATAACAAAAAAATTATGAAACATCTCTGAAAACTATTTCATTTCTGAAAATTTTAAACCTCTACCAAATACTGACGAAACATTCTGGTAGCGATAATTTAAAAATCGAAGTGGAATAAAATGCCACTGTATTGCAGTCTTGATGATACAGCCGATCTAAGTCCGTTTTACGTATTTCTGCAGTTGACGCAGCATTGGTGACAGGTCAGTCTCTTACCCACAGTGCACAAAATAATAATAATAATAATTCTATATAATAGTTTGCGTTTCCCTTAATGCTACATTGCCCCTTAACTGATGAGTAATTTAAGACTTAGTAAATAAGCAACGATTTTTTTCGTTTATTCAGGTTATCACTGAAACGTTTCTAATTGAATTCTCATTTTCGAATTACACTCGTCACATATTTAAAACGGTAATGCATGCATTCTTAGATATGAGAATTGTCGATTATACTGCTGTTGTCCATCATTTTTCATGATATGCGACAAATCGAAGAGAACATGCGCGCAATAGAAATTTCCTTACCTCTGCGGCTTCGTGCATCGAAAGTAGCTGAAAATACACATTATAAATTTGGTATATTTCTAGAAACAGATTATTACAAAATATCCTTGAAGACAGTTTTATTACACTTAAATGCACTAGGCTGAATCCACCTACACTCGAACTACTCTGAATACTTCAATGCGACAGAGTCACCGGAAAACCAATCAGATATAAGCAAGCATGTCGTAGACGGCGATATAAGTGGAGTTTTAAAAAGCGTCCCATATTCTTAAAGGAGATATTGCTGGTAAAACAGTCAAATCTCATATATCCGCAAAGAAATTCTTGTTGAGATGAGGACCATTATACCTGCGTGCAGAACGAACAGCACACAGTGGTGTGGGCTGTCTTTCACTGCACGTTCATTGTGCACTTCTTATTGGTTCGCAGGTACTATATTGGAAGGCAATAACACATTTCTGTCGCAGGTGCTGAAGTGACCACTTTGCTTAATCTCTTCTTCCACTGAACGGACAGCTATCAATAATGTCTTGTTTCTCATTCTGCGAGAAGTTGCATAGTAGTCAAGATCAGCATAAGAATCTTAGAATGAACCATTCTTTGTTACATATAGACAGTGAATATTCTACCCGTGACTTGGAATCTACACAGTTAACTTTACAAGGATACTGTAACATTTAGTTTATATTTTTTTTTTCGTCTCCTCTGATATTGGTGTCCGCGCCTCTCGTGACGTTTAGCGGTAAACTCCTATGTAATATGGAGTGTTTGAACATTTTTGATCAGGTAGTATATTTTTATAATCTGTTATGGCTAATATATGCTCTGTATATGCTAACAAAAATTTATTGTAATCAGTAAACATGCTACACCAATGGGATCAAGAGTCTAACCACAAGCGGCTCCAGAGAGCACTTCCGCCCCCTCCTCCCTCCAGCCTCTCCCCCCCCCCCCTCCCTCACCAAACCAGAACGAAAATTTTAAGTTCCCCAATATGTGCTTCTGTAAGAGATTTAGCCCAGATTTACCTCCACCCTATAAAAAGTTTACGTATTACCAAAACTATGCACCCACGAACTGTTATCCAACTTAAACTCTTACAACTTTCGACTAAACAGAACCCAATTTGAACTGAACTGTAACTGGTCTGAATACAACCTGTCTTTGTATTAATACGCAACTGAAGTAAAACAATTACCTGGCCCTAATCAAAATTTCCACTTACCTGGAATATTGACAATACTGTTACAGATTTATCGATAGCACAACATCAAGCAGCTAGCAGTCTGTGGCTAAATTTTTAGACAACGTATTTGTGCGGAGATAACAGCGATTGGTTTACTTATAATCAATTATTCAAAATGACAGTCACAATCGCATAATTTATTTTGCCGCCAACCGGTTTCAACCCGTGATGGGGTCATCTTCAGGGCAATTTACACCATCCGTGCACAGGCAGGGTGACGACCTCAGCGAGCGACCAAATGGTGTAAATTGCCCTGAAGATGACCCCGTCGCGGGTTGAAACCAGTTGGCGGCAAAGTAAATAATGCTATTGTGACTTATTTTGAATAATTGATTAGTCAATGGCTAAGCTAGATTTCTATTTTCAAATAAAATTCCAAACAGTATGCAGACTGTTGGATAACATATGATGCAATATGGTAATTCGTAATGATGAACCTTCTTTAAACAGTGGGACGGAGAGAGCAACGATTCCTATGAAATGATATTACAACACAGCGATTTCAGAATGATGTATGTATTCAAAACCACAGAGTAAAACTTCGCTTGATATTCACACATTACATTGGTCTGAGTAGTATTATGCTTAAGAAAGTGAACAATGATATTAAAAGAGTACAATGTTAACTGAGAGTTTCTGTAACAACCAAACAGCTTAATCAGATGAAATCTTAATGAGTGACTTGGGAAGTGGTATGATCTCTCTCTCTCTCTCAACTCTGAGCAAATGAACAAAGTTAACTAACTATAATCTTTCCAACAAACGAGCTGCGCAGTGCTGCAGTCGTACCCTTACCTCAAACTTCTTCCCTTCAGAAAAAAAAAATATGCATGTGAGTACATCATATTCATACTTGCTGTCCTTTACACCAAATCTTTTTTTACCTAACAGATACAAGTCAACACAGCACTACTGAATAGGTTCATCACCTGCCACACTTCAATGAAGAATGAATCAGACTGCGCATAGGCAAAGACTGTGCCACAACAAGACGAAAGATGGTTTAACAGTAGCATAACTTGCTCTCTCTCTGACGTTCACATCGATAACTTAAAAAAATCAAAATGACATACTCACCTTATAAAGCCTGCTGCGTCATGTCCCGTCAAACAAATAGTGGTATCAGTTCAGTATCCGCATAAAGAAAGCACTTTGTACTCACAGCCACTAGCCGTAAACTCTCGAAATTGCTGCATCATTCACCGTGGAAGTAACACGAGCCGCCTCCATAGCTCAGATCCTGCTACGATCGTAAATGTAGCATGGCGCTGCGTGTACGGTGTGTCCACCATATGCCAGTGAATAATAAATCAAATTAAAGGAAGCGGGTGCATAGCAGGCGAGGGCACTTAAATAAATCAAGTGCACCCGTGTGTTCTCTGGTTTACAGAGATCTCGCTGCAGCCACAACAGGTCGCTCCTCGCCCACTTGTTGATTTTTGTTTTATTTTCTTTATTTTGGCTTTGGATTACAAGGACCATTCAGCCAACAACCCTTACAAAGTTCCAAAGAAGCGCAATCACAAAAAAGCGAAACAACACAAAATTACGAAGTTAGTATACAAACACACTCTTAAAGCAAAATAAAAGCGCAAGTAGACAAACACCAGACAGCCGGCTTAAGTGATGACAATGACATTGGAGCAGATTACAAACAGCACAATACTGCAATATTATGGCAAACATGCATATGCTCTTGTAGTAAAAGAAAAACTGGTCAGGACAAACACCGTACAACACACAATAAGGACAACAATAGCTGATTAACAAAATTACAAATAACATCATACAACTATATGAGAAATATAGCAGACAGACAGACGTACTTAAAGTAAATGATAAACCCAAAATGACAAAACACCATACAACCAACGGTATGTACAATACTGCAAATAGAACAGTCACATAAAATGCACAAGAGCGCCATAATGAAAATTTCCCGCTCCCGATTACAAACCTGGCTGACACCATGTTAAAATGAAGACCTCGACAACGCGTAAATTATGTTTGGATGCCGGTGGCTTTCAAATAGTCTGGGAGCAAATTATATTTATCAAAACGGTGGCGTAAAATAGGAACACCGGTGGCGAGAGATAACCTCTCGCAACCAATTTCTTATACACTGGGGAGCCAAAGAAACTGGTACGCCTGGCTAATATCGTGTAGGACCCCGCGGGCACGCAGAAATGTCACAACACGACGAGGCATGGACTCTACTAATGTCTGAAGTGCTGGAACGAATTGACGCTATGAATCCTGCAGGGCTCTCCGTAAATCCGCACGAGTACGAGAGGGTGGAGATCTCTTCTGAACAACAAGTTACAAGGCATCCCAGATATGCTCAATTATATTCATCTATTTGGGAGTATGGTGGCAAGCGGAAGTCTTTAAACTCAGAAGAGTGTTCCTGGAGACACTCTGTATCAATTCTGGATGTGTGTGGTGTCGTATTGTCCTGCTGGAATTGCCCAACTCCGTCGGAAACCACAATGTACATGAACGGGTGCAGGTGACCAGACAGGGTGCTCACGAACGTGTCAGAGTCGTATTTACACGTATCAGGGGTCCCGTATCACTCCAACTGAACACGCCCCACACCGTTACAGAGCCTCCGCCAGCTTGATCGTTCCGTACGCAAATGGAACAAGCAGACAAGCGGAAAGGTTATACAGGCCCAAATATCCACACAGAAGATATCCGTTTCACACCATGCTTCCAAGACTGTTCCAACAACTAATTGAAAGAGGGCAATTGGCAACACAGTACAATGAACGAGGACAGCGAACTACGCAGATTATCGTATAGCGAGTATTACGGAAATGCAGTTACACCACTAGCACCTACAGAAACTGCATGCTTTGTTCAGCCAATGGTTTCTGCAGCGCCTTGCAGTCGATCCTCACTTCTCTGCGTATGTACTTTACACGGATGAAACTTGTTTCACCACGGACATCATAGTTGTGTTTGGGCCGAGAATACCCATGATAGAGTTGTACACAGCCTTCAACACAGATTCAGTCAACGCGTGAATAGTCATAGCCAATGACTATGTACTAGCTTTCCTCCGTCCTTAAATGCATCATTGTACACAGTGTTTATCAGAGACATACTGCCCAGATTTCTGGAACATACCCTACTTGTTATTCGTCAACGTATGTGTTTCCAACTCGACGGAGCCCTATCTGATATTGGGCTGAGGGTTCGTGACGCCTGCCTCAGACATTCCCTGAAAAGTGGGTAGGCGAGGACGTCCTGTTTTGGGACCAGACGTTCACCTGCTCTCACCCCACTTGATTTCTTGCCGTGAGGCCATGTGAGAGGTCTTATTTACGATATGCCTGTCGAGACTCAAGAGTATCGGATCTCCTGGCAAGAAATCCTACTGCCCTCGCCGGCCGGTGTGGCCGAGCGGTTCTAGGCGCAACAGTCTGGGACCGCGCGACCGCTACGGTCGCAGGTTCGAATTCTACCTCGTGCATGGATGTGTGTGATGTCCTTAGGTTGGTTAGGTTTAAGTAGTTCTAAGTTCTTGGGGACTGATGACAGCAGATGTTAAGTCCCATAGTGCTCAGACCCATTTGATAATAGGCTGAGAGTTCTTGAGCCTGTATTGACGCTGAGGGAAGCTATTTTGTACAAATGCTATAAACGTAGAAGGTTGTGAAACTTACGCAGGTAAATGGAATTCATTATTATCGTACCGTAGACTTAAAATTTTCGGTATCTCTGATATCATGTTATGTTCGCTGTTACTAGTCATCATCAGGGAAAATTATCTGAGGGTATTGGGGAGTATTCATCGGAAATTGTGTACGTCATGATCAGAGTTCGGAAGACGTGGCCCGGTGATTTGAGCGCAGCGCGGGACTAAGCCGGAACTTGAGTAGATTTTCATATTTTTTTAAGTCTACTCGGTCGTTTCTGGACTAAGGTCTCTTACCACAAATCAAAGCACTTATACTTCTCTATCATCCCTGAAAGTTTGTGAAATCATCATGGACTCACCTTGTGGAATCCTTATTGGGGAAGATATCTCCGAACCCAATCCCGGTATTGGAAATTCTGTTAGACGCGAGTACGGTACAATTGGCAATCGGCTGCAGTCGACCTCCCTCAACACGTCGAGTGTGTCGCTCCCGTGGAACCAGTCAGTAAGGCGAGACGGTGGCACGAGTAGTGGGCGAGCTCACTGGCACCTAAAATGTGCCTCAGGCGCAGTAGCAGCCACGGGGAGGACCTCTGCCACCCTCAGTGAGTGGAATTTACATGGGTAGCTGCAGTTTACCGGTTATAAGTCCATACAGACTGACAGAGCGCGCGCCACGGGTCGCCACGGCAGTGGGAGAGTCCACCATAGGCCTCTGCCCCATTCACCGCCCGCTTCAAGCTAGACACCTCCCAAACAATTAGGCACTGGCCCACCGTGACGCCATTGTTCGGTTTGTTTGTATGAAACATTAACATTGCTAGAAGTCTTCGCCATACTTTCAACACTTGCTGAAACGAGAAAGGAATGTAAGGATACCTCACTACGCTTTGTAACCTGGAACATATGGTCTAAGATTCATGGCTTACTGGACATCTGTGGAAGCCCTCAAAGTCTACCCAAAGCAGCCGTCATCGACCTGGAATTAGCCAGGTTTAATGTTGCTATAATAGCGTTGCGGGAAGCTAGGCCACCACACAGCGTCCCGGCAAGAACAGTGACACAACTCAAAAATGCAGTACTTGAGAAGACCCAACTTAAAGAATTAACTCTTTAAACCTTAAATTGAAATAGTGCAAGCTTCTTTCAAATTTCAAGTACGTATTGTTGACAATAAATTCCATAATTTTTTCGTGCACGTTGGGGTACTTCTCGCGTATTTTTCAGTGACATAAATTCTAAGATGCCGTTTTTCGACTTGTGTCACTTTCCTTGTCGGGGTGCGGTATGAGGGCTCAATATATGAGGGAGGATAATATAGTTTGCCTTTCGTTATCACTGCTTATTCTGATACGGTAAGGCAATTACAACATTTATGCGTTTATATGTCTGTTAAACGCTAGTGTTTATGCGCAACACAGTTTGTGTGTGCTCCTGTTATTGAACCTGACTGCCAGGAAGGTTATTTAGTGATTCTGTGACTTGCATCCAATACTTCCATTCCCTCTTCTTCGTCAGTGGAAATGAGCTGCAACGCATGCAATACAGATAAGGTCCTTGTTGCCTTAAGATGAGTTGAGCTGTGATGGAATGTGTCGATCCTTTCTTGAGGTAAGTGTGTAGGCAAATGATTTTCAAAAATATGAATGAACCATACTACTTGTTTTTGTCTTATCAGATGTCCATTCTTTTATTGATGAAACAGAATTACTGACGTCAGCCGCGTGAGGATATGCAAAAAATTCAATGGCCATGAGTGAAAATTTGTGCCGGACTGGGAATCGAACCAGATTTCCCTCTATACGCGAGCGGTCGGCTTAATCGGTTCAGCTATTCGAGCACACTTTCCTTTGAACCTTGTTCCCCACTTGTCTCACACTACTCCAGTATACGGCCACGGATTCATGAATGTGAATCATGAATGTCCGAAAGAACAGACACTAAACATACAATAGCAATTCTTTTGTTGTATTACGATACCAACTATTACCATACATTGCTATTACTTAGTGCGCCAAATGTTTTCACTACATTGCATTTAGTAAAAAATAAACTTGTTGGAGTACTTTGATATTCAGTATTCAGCGCTATCTTCCAACCTCAGTATTATTTCTCAAAGCTGTTAATTATCTCATTGTTTCTTCACATGATTCGATCTCATTCGCCACTCACGAAGTCCAGAGAACTCTAGAATTATAGTATATATGTTAAGAACTCTGAAAAAAGTACGTTTCTGGGAAGTCGGGTGCCATCTTCACAGCTATTCAGCTATTGAGAAATGTGATCATAATTTTTTTCGTGAAATTCTATTGAATTATTTACATTTTGTAAAGAGAACTCTAGAACTATCTTATACCTATAAAGAACTCTGAAAAACTTGTATATTTCTCTAAAGTCGTGTGTCAACTTCTCAATATTTAAAATAGGTCCGTCATTGTTGCAGCTATAGGCTATTATCTGCAGATAAAAACGTCGTTATGGTTTTCTGTAGAAGTCTTGGGGAGCTATTGAGAACTGTGGTCATTATTTTTTTCCCAAATTTTCCATTTAATTTTTTTATTTGAAAAAAAAAAAATGTTCAAATGTGTGTGAAATCTAATGGGACTTAACTGCTGAGGTCATCAGTCCCTAACCTTACACACTACTTAACCTAAATTATCCTAAGGACAAACACACACACCTATGCCCGAGGGAGGACTCGAACCTCCGCCGGCACCAGCCGTATGCGATTAAATTTTACAGGAGTACTATTGCTTTCTTCGCGAAATTTTGTGCAGGTAATTCTAGAACTAAGGCACGTCTATCAAGAACTCTGAAGAAATGTACATTTATCGAAAGTCGAATGTCAGCTTCATCAGGCTCCAGAGCGCGCTGCCAGGCACGTGTCCAAGTCAGCCATACATACCGAGATGGCGCTCCGCTGCCTCTTGGGCGCTGCTGCTGTCTCGGTTGTCCGAATACCAGTCTAGCGGCTAACAAGTCTTGCTGAATGTTCTGACCTGACGAAAAAATGACATCACTAGTGGATCCTTCAGTTAGCATATGATGTCGCGACGTTGCTCTGCATAGCAATGTTTGGCTGGCTCGAAGGTTGTACGGTGGCACACTAAACCTAGTTTAATTATACATGGTGGACATGTACACAACAGACTGTGTCCATTTCTTATAAGCTGGTATTACGGAGACTCGTGTTGTGTTGCCTGTCCAGTGGCCGTGATTGTGTTTCAGTTCAAGAACATTCAGCAGTATCAGTTACTTCTGCCCGCGCGGTGTGTCCGCGCGGTTTGAGGCGTCATGTCACGGACTGTGCGCCCACTCCCGCCGGAGGTTCAAGTACTTCCTAGTGTGTGTGTGTGTGTGTGTGTGTGTGTGTGTGTGTGTGTGTGTGTGTGTTGTTCTTAACGTAATTTAGTTTAAGTAATGTGTAAGTCTAGGGGTCGGTGACCTAAGAGTTTGGTTCCTTAGGAATTCACACATTCAGTTACTTCTAAGATTCATATTGATGCTGTATATTTTTCTGGGTCCTTTTATATAAAACTGAGGTTCTGTCACACTTAACAGGGGTAAATTTGAAGTTATCTGTGTAGTTGTTAACTTCATATTTAAACTTTATGAGAGTGGTATGTATTGTTATTCTGTTAGGGGAGTGTGGATGTCAGGTTATTTCTTTTAATTTAGTTCTTGCCTTGATCTCATATAATAAGTTTTGAAATGATTGCGCTACTTCCTAAGTAATGCCTTCGTACAATTTAAATTATATTTGTTGTGCTTCAACATATACTTGCATCAGTGTGTTGGTTGTTTTCTCTCTGCGTTGAACAGTCTCCCGACAAACACCTCATGTAATTATCTATCTAACTTTTTCTGCACTGTCGTAACTGCACTACTAAGTGGACGACCCCTGCGGATATAGACTAACCATTTTCCGTCCACTTGTCACACATGCTATCTAAGGGAAAATTAAGCTCTTGCAACACTTACCTGGAGGTACCAACCAAACTATAAATCATTTAACCCCTAATAGCTAGAATCATTCTTCTGAAAATGACTTAAATAATGCTGTTCTGTGCACAGTCCGCAGTCACCAATGGACACATCTGCACTTATACCCGTTACACCCTGTATAATGACCCTCCAAAAACACAATAATTTAAACAATACAAACAGCATTACTTAGGATTACAATTCAATCGAACTGGTGTGGGCACAGGTGAAGAAATATGTGACACATAAAAATACTACGTTTAACGTAGCCGACACTGATAGACCAACCCACGAAGCAATAGACAAAATTAACGTCGCCGATTGGGAAGCGTGTATACGCCACACTGACGAACTTCAAGAAGAAGATTACCCATAAGAAGATGTCAGAGACGAAATAATGGATTCGTCAGACTGTCAGTCTGGCAACCACATCCAGTGACTCCAATTCTGAAGGCAATGACAGCAAAACATATGAATAGCAAGTTATGTGAATGCAATTTAAATTTATTTTGTAATGTTGCGAGGTACCAGGGTGGAGAAGAGTTTGTACCGCTTTAATTCAGACGAGTTTTACATGAGAACGAGACATGCACTCGACCCCCTCCTTATCTACCAGCTAATTAATTATGCACACAACGGTAACGGAAGAAAATGATGGTGGCCCTTGGTAGTTGGTAAAATAAGGAGTGCACACTCACAATAATGTAATAAAAATAGTAATCTACTCAGAAAAAAGAGAACTTTATCATAATAAACAACACGAAATGGGATTCTGTAAATATCTACGAAATGATATGCACATTAAATATTACAATGAGATTTGTTATACATCAGAACATAAATGCACATGTTTATCGACACAAACAGTAGATTAAAGGAGACATTATGAGAAAAAGAGTTGACTCGAGAACAAGGGGCTCCTACTTTCTGTGAAGCAATAGATTGACGATAATGACTGGAGGTCCTAATGAATAAAACATTAATGTCCCAACCATATAGCAGTATCGCAATTAGTAGTGAGAGCTTAAATGGGATCTCACGGAGAAACAAGCAAGGTCTACTTGTAGCAAAGCGAGCGTGCGTGCTGCTGAGGGATTCAGTATAAATTGATAAAGTCCTACAATGCCAGAACCGCAAAATACTGTACCAATACTGAAATCTGCAGCACGTCGTCGGTAGGCAGCGTCCTGATGATGTAGGCGCCGACTTCTGCCGTGCAGCAACTAAGTGTCAACCCCTGGCTGCGAAAGCTGTCCGAGAATTCTAAGTTCTTCCGAAAACGAGCGACCAAGTCGCAAGTCCGTCCGACTCCGAGGAAGGTCAGACCCCTAATACCTCGCCCGTGCAACGCAAGAGCGAAGCCAGCATTGCTCAACTCTCTACTCTCCTCCAAAACCACGAATCAGCATTCAGTTCTGATCCCAAAATTCCTCCCCACTGTCTAGGAACATCGTTCGCTCCAACAGCGACCGTTCCCTCTAATTTCGAGCAGGGATTTATGTTGTCAACTAGCCGCAGTTTACGATGACCAGTCATGCCTCTGATATTCAGCTGAGGGCGCTGAACTTGCCGTTTGACCGGCTATGAAAACAACCTGCCTAGACCACCGGCCATCCAGCGCCATCCAGGGCACGGTCCATAAGAATTCTCAGAACCAAGAGGACATTGCAGTCAGTCGGTGCTTCGTTCCGGACACGCCGGAACGGTGAACACATAAATTGCGGCGACACTCAGACGTCTCACAGGTAGTTTCGGCCTGCTTACAATACGCGAAACTGGACCGACGTCAGTCGTTCCACTAGGCGCTTAAGCCTATTGTATGAAACCATCAGAATTCAGGAAAGTGCAGCCCCCAACCGGAAATGCAGTGTGCCGCGTCCTCTGATGCTTGCCTCGCTCAAGCCACCTAGGGAAGTAACCCAACATGTATAGGAATCAAGTGAAAAGTATTTTTTTTTGAGCTCTCAGTACAAATACTCTCGTTACAGTAACCTTATTCGGTCTGTCACTACCATGCAATGACACAGAATATTAATAAAATTGATGAAAATGAGAGGAGACATCCAAAAGTGGGCAAGGAACCTGTCAATGTTCATAGAAAATTTACTTTCTTGTCAAGCTGTCTGTGCAATAGAAAGTAGTTCAGGATATTATTTGTTGTGTAATGGAAACTTTATTCTACTTATCTTGCTCTTCTCACTATAATACAATGTAGTTTAAAATGCTGTTCATCCTGTTGTAGATATCTTAGAATTCATTGTTCCGTCGTTTTGTTAATAAAGAGATGGCAGAAGGTGTAATCCATTCTTTGAGCTGCGCTGTTTTATGGAAACCATTCTGCTGTGCGAGAATCTGTATGACTGGTTTCTCTTCATGTCATTGTGATTGGGAAAGATTGAATACACCTTCCATTCTGTAATGCGTATCTCATACTTTTTAAGTACACTTAATAAATTTATCACATAACAGTTTACGGTGCACAGTGAACCAGGCCGTAGGAGAAAGGTTAAACTTCCGCTATTGTAGTTGTCTGTAATGGACGAGGACTATTCCGAAAGTAAGGTCCGATCGGTCGCGAAACGGAAACCACGGTGAAAATGGTTCAAATGGGTCTGAGTACTATGGGACTTAACATCTGAGGTCACCAGTCCCCTAGAACGTAACTAAACTAAGGACATCACACGCATCCATGCCCGAGGCAGGATTTGAACCTGCGACCGTCCAGGTCACCCGGATCCGGACTGAAGCGCCTAGAACCGCTCGGCCACAGCGGCCGGCTGAAACCACGGTGAGAATCTAAAATGTTTTACTTGCTACAGTTACCCACACCTTCCAGCTTATTCTCTAGATAGCCGCCGCTCCGACTTACACGTTTGTCCTAGCTTTGTACCGCCTTTGCAGTACCCTCATCATAGAAGGCAGCCGCCTGTGCTTTCCGCCAGTCCTCTACGCTTGTCTACAGCTCGCTGACTAGATCAAAAACTTGTCTTCAGCCAGCGGTTCATTGCGCAGAAATGAAACTCAGGGGGATCCAGCTGCAGGCTGTATTGTTGGTGATCAAACACTTCCCTTAGGAAACGCTGCCGGAACGTCTTCATTGCCCTGCAAAGTGCGGCCGAGATTTGTCATGAAGAAGGAACCGCATGACAGTTGTGTTATGTGGGCTGCTTGGCATCAGGCGAAATCTCTCACTTGGCCCTCATACTTTACGGGAGACACTGTTCAGCTAGGCATCTTTATGCTCCCACTGTGCTCTCAGAACTGGAAAGAGCGGCGTGACGCGATCGACAGGCATACTAGAGACATTGCCCAACACATATGTGCAAATTTTATTCGGATTTTCACTGTGGTTTCCATTTCGCACCTGGTCGGACCTTAGTTTCCGAATAGCCCTCGTACATAGTTGCCGTCTATGCATTTTCAGTGGAGTTGACAACGCACCATTCCTTGTGAGGTACGGTAACTATAGTTTCGAATAATGCTGTTGCTTCTGCTCCATCAGCAGATTTAAGAGCTTAACTTTGTTCTTTCGTTTGTGTAACGACTAGTGTCCGCATGGTGTCTGCCAACCAGAGTTAATTCTATTTACCTTTTGTATTTCCTCCAAAAATCATTACTTTTCCACTGTAGAGTATAAAGGAGAGTTGAAGGATGTTGTAAACGGCTTGCGGAGGCCACTAGTCGACAGGTCATTCCTAGAATGCAGCCAAACAAGTAAACACACAAAAAAAAGAAAAAAATATAGTGCGAGTCCGTCAATAGTGAGCAACGGAAAGAGAAAGTGCGCGAAACTCGGTTTGCAAATTACGGCCGGCTCTCCGGCTGGAAGAAGTCTCCATTGAGAGACGAAATTAGTGGCACAGAAAAGCGCAATCTGTGGCGGCGACTGCAGCCGGAGAGTGCGGCGCGGCGCCGCGCTAAATTGAGAGAAGCCCCGCCGAGCGCGGCCGGTACAGACAGCCGCAGGCAGCCGCCAGCCACCGCCTTTGTGCCGCTGGCCGCCCGCTCGCTGTGGACGTAACGAGCAGAGCAGAGCCGCCGCCGCAGCAGCCAGCGCCAGGGCCCGTGTTTGATAACGAGGGCGCCGCCTCCCGGCACCGGGCGACCTCGTTTCCCACCCTCCACCCCCCGTTACAGACGTCGCTCCCGACAACAGGTGTCGTTTCTTCAGCCAATCGTTCTTCAGCACCGACTCCAAGTGACGCCTGAGGAGCGACCGAGTACGGAGAAGTTAAGTCTACGTAGGAACACCAGTTGTAACTGACCGTCTACGGGCCGCGACTGTCGGCAAGACTTGACCGCTATTGTGAATGACACATCCTGTTCGCCAGTGTCCTTGGGGCTACGCTACGACAGGGACTGGATTCCACTTATCTGGCTAAAGGGTGGCGGCCTGGATCAACTGGGTGGTCTTCAAATGCGAGTGTTTCCCCACAGAATGATTTGCGTTTCCTGAAATTCCAGAATGAGATTTTCACTCTGCAGCGGAGTATGCGCTGATATGAAACTTCCTGGCAGATTAAAACTGTGTGCCGCACCGAGATTCGAAATCGGGACCTTTGCCTTTCCCTGCCAAGTGCTCCACCAACTGAGCTACCCAAGCACGACTCACGCCCCGTCATCACAGTTTCTGTCCGAACCTCGTCTCCTACCTTGCAAACTTTACAGAAGCTCTCCTGCGAACGTTGCAGAACTAGCACTCCTGAAAGCCACAGCCTGGGAGAATGTTTCCAGAATGAGATTTTCACTCTCCAGCGGAGTGTGCGTTGGAAGATTAAAACTGTGTGCCGGACCGAAGTTAGGAAACGAGGTACTGGCAGAAGTAAAGATGTGAGGACGGGGCGTGAGTCGTACTTGGGCAGCTCAGTTGGTAGTGCACTTGCCCGCGGAAGGCAAAGGCCCCGAGTTCGAGTCTCGGTCCGGCACACAGTTTTAATCTGCCAGGAAGTTTCAAACATCTGAAATTGTCAGCAGGCAGCAGCATTTTAAAAATGTACTCAAGATCTGCTAACAAATGTTTGGGAGCATGTTTACAGAGATATAGGTCGCTTGCCTTGTCTCGCGCACCATGAGGCGCTGAAAGTTCCTGGACTCTGTTCACGGCCATGAAAGGACTTCATCAGACGCCACAAAAGCTCCCAGACAACTGACTTGGAGGAAAGTTTCAACGTGGCTCTTCATAGGCATGTTCCAAACTACATTGAGAGAAGCCCTGGGTTAAGTATGAGACAGGTAGAACATACCAGTTACTACCAAACATCCAGGAACGTCTACCAATGAAACACTTTCAACCTAGTAAAGGACTGCTGCACTTCCTCACGGGAAAAGGGCGACTCTCTCGTGTGACTGTGGTGCCGGGATAGGTACACCGGACCACGTGGTCTACGAGTGCCCCTTCTTCGATGATGTTGCCACGGATTTAAGGAACCTATTGCCGAACACAGACACCTTTCACCTAATCAGGAATCCGGTTACCTTTAATATCATGGACAGACTTGCCAGAGATGTATCCGCCAAAGTCCTGCGAGAATACCGTAGGAAGATAGGATGATTGATGAGCAATAAAATGATATCACACACCTATCCCAATCCGCCGGGGCGCGTACTGGCCGACCGCCGTGGCGATCGGGATCCGTCGGGTCCAGGATTAAGAGGAGGGTGTAAACTTACAGATTATAGACATCGCACACTAATTATGACCCAGTAGTTAGAATTTATTCCTATAAAATAGCTTTAGGATACTCTTGAAAGACCTGCAACGATTTTCAATTAAGACCAGCCCAGTGCCAGGGCCATGGCCACTGGGATTAGCTCGGTGGGCACGGCCAAAGGACACTAGGTTTGTATTTTGCTGACACACTTGTAACGCTGCAGGATGTAGAGTAGAGTAGAGTAGAGTAAGTAGTAGGCATGCCTATAGAGTAGCTACCCTTCCATCCTGTAGTCAACACTAATATTAAGTGGATGAATGTGTGGTAAATGCTGCTTGGTAATTAGTAGTATCTTGTATGTTACTTCCACCCACTAATGTTTTAGTTAGTGGCTTACTATGTATAATATTGGTATTGATGAATAAAGATTTAAAAAAACTACGTGTATAAATATAATGATGGAATAAAGAAAAAAAATTAAAAATCTACTAGGACACTCTGCGGAGATGAGGTGTCTGGTTTACCTACCGATTCTGTCGCCAGAGCTACACTCCTGGAAATTGAAATAAGAACACCGTGAATTCATTGTCCCAGGAAGGGGAAACTTTATTGACACATTCCTGGGGTCAGATACATCACATGATCACACTGACAGAACCACAGGCACATAGACACAGGCAACAGAGCATGCACAATGTCGTCACTAGTACAGTGTATATCCACCTTTCGCAGCAATGCAGGCTGCTATTCTCCCATGGAGACGATCGTAGAGATGCTGGATGTAGTCCTGTGGAACGGCTTGCCATGCCATTTCCACCTGGCGCCTCAGTTGGACCAGCGTTCGTGCTGGACGTGCAGACCGCGTGAGACGACGCTTCATCCAGTCCCAAACATGCTCAATGGGGGACAGATCTGGAGATCTTGCTGGCCAGGGTAGTTGACTTACACCTTCTAGAGCACGTTGGGTAGCACGGGATACATGCGGACGTGCATTGTCCTGTTGGAACAGCAAGTTCCCTTGCCGGTCTAGGAATGGTAGAACGATGGGTTCGATGACGGTTTGGATGTACCGTGCACTATTCAGTGTCCCCTCGACGATCACCAGAGGTGTACGGCCAGTGTAGGAGATCGCTCCCCACACCATGATGCCGGGTGTTGGCCCTGTGTGCCTCGGTCGTATGCATTCCTGATTGTGGCGCTCACCTGCACGGCGCCAAACACGCATACGACAATCATTGGCACCAAGGCAGAAGGGACTCTCATCGCTGAAGACGACACGTCTCCATTCGTCCCTCCATTCACGCCTGTCGCGACACCACTGGCGCCGGGCTGCACGATGTTGGGGCGTGAGCGGAAGACGGCCTAACGGTGTGCGGCACCGTAGCCCAGCTTCATGGAGACGGTTACGAATGGTCCTTGCCGATACCCCAGGAGCAACAGTGTCCCTAATTTGCCGGGAAGTGGCGGTGCGGTCCCCTACGGCACTGCGTAGGATCCTACGGTCTTATATTATTAGGATTATATGGCGGTCTGTCGGGCTCGATTCGCCCGTCTACGGCCAGAACGAGGAACTTCACCTTTCTCTATCTGATCAAAAGTTTCCAGCCACTTATATGTAATTTGCAGGTGACCATAAAAGGAGTTAGGGAGTATTTTGCTGCCAGCAGAGATGCAGTAACATGAGAATGGGTCGCTCATGAGAGTTCACTAACTTCGAATGTAGACCAGTCATTGAGTGTCAACTGAGTAAGATCTTAGTCAGGAACATTTCAGACCTTACAAAGCTACCCAATTCGACTGTTTGTGATGTGACTGTGAAGTGGAAACGCGAAGGAACAACCACAGCTAAACCAAGACCTCGGAGACCTCATGCACTGACGCACAAGGACCGTCGAGCACTGCAAAGGATGGCTGTAAAAAATCGCACCAGCAGTCCAGCTATCACAATGACTGTACTGTTGCGGCCACATGTAGTAAGCGTTGCTTCACGCAGTGGAGAATGGCAAAACACAGGCACTCCGGCGACCGAGGCGTTGCGAAGTAAGCGCGGCACAGATAGCTTTGCTGACAGCAGCAGTCTACCAACAGGCTGACGCAAGGACGCACACAGACCGAGCGCCGAGCGAAGCCTGGAGAGTGCTAAGGGAAGTGAGGCCAGCACGCTAAGTTACGCTGCAATGTACTACGCGAGTAATAACAAAAAGCTACGACCGACGGTAAAAAACGTCCTCCTGCCGGATATAAATAGTGGAGCGCCGGCAGCAACTGACAGAAGCCATTAGGAAGCAGTACGGATCTGAGGACAGACGTGGTCCGTGTCCGAATGTTCAATCTTTGTAGGTGTGTTCCAGCTCGCAGGAGTCATCCATTCGCCGCCAGATGTCAGCTTCAGCTCTGGAGGTCGGCCCGAGTTCAGTCGGCACCATTGCTGACTAACAGCAGCGAGAGCTTCCAGCAGCACCGGCCGCAGCGCGGTCTCGGTCACAGCCGCCGCCGGGGACTGACGCCCGGACTTCACGGCGCTTGGTCCGTCCATGACGGGACCTCGCGGACATCGCGACTGACGGCTTCCGAGGCGGCGGTGCAGCAGGCGTCGGCAGCTGACCTCACGGCGACGAGTTCATCTCAACCACAGGGCACATTGTGCGCATTGTCGTTGAATCTACACAGCAGCAGCCAGGCGGATGGATCCGCAGGGCTGGGCAGCGACGACGAGGGAGAAATTGTAAAGAAAGCTCAATAAATAATTGTAAAACTCCACGCTGTCTCAGTTTTTGGCGCAGCCACTGTGTCTGCTGCTATCAAGCACCGCAGAAGCCGTAACAGGTAGCAAACAGCCGTAACAGTACGTTGAGTGTTACAGAGTTGTGGTACAATGATCTAGCGCCTCCTCTTAAGCCACTCTTTTCTGTAGGCATAGGTAAGCGACATATGAGGTGATACAAGGAACTATGGCACTGGGCAGTGGATGATTGGGAACGAGTGATTTGGAGAGATGACTGACGCTATATCACGTGCCAGTATGATGCCTGGAGACCATTACCTGCCAACCCGTGTATACTGTCAACTGCGAAGAACGGAGGAGGTGGTGTTACAATACAGGTGTGTGTTCGGTGGTTAGGGCGTGCCCTCCTTACTATGCTTGAGAGAACATTAAATGCAGAAGTACATGAACACATTTTACTGCATTGCGTATTGTGTGAAGTAGAACAACGGTTTGCAGATGGTTTTTAACAGCATGATAATGCACCCTGCCTTAAAGTAGCATCAGTGAGGCAATGGTTTGTGGACAAAAACGTTCCTGAAATGGACTATTCTGCGCAGTCATGATGTGGACGCAGTGACACACTTTTGGGATGCGGTGGAACTTCGACTTCGCTCCACGCCTCAGCATTCAACATCACTGCCTTCTCAAGTTTTGATTCTCGAGGAAGAATGGGCTGCCGTTCCTGCACAGACATTCAAACACCTCACTAGTAGTGACCTCAGCTTAGTTCAAACTGCCATTAAGGCGAACGATGGAGACGTCCCGCATCATCTCCACAAAAATGTTTCAGATACTTTGATCAAATAGTGTAAACTTTGTAACCAAATTAGCAGGTGACTGTGCTGTTAACGGCTAATAAGTTAGTTGGTTCTGCAAGATAGACTATACATACGGGTACTATAGATGAAAGGTGAAACCCCACCATCACAATCAAACTGTGAGATGTGAGATATGTGGGGCCAGATGCACGCGGGTTTTGACTGATGACGCGTCGCGACACAGGCCAACATACTTCGTGAGGAAGTAGCGTGTGTAGCTTTGTGTCTGGCAAGTAGCGTTCTTTATTACTGAAATACACTGATCAGCCAAAACATTATGACCACTGCCCACCGTGACGTTGGATGCCGCCTGCTGCAGTTGCGGCTGCGTGCGTGTAAGCCGAGGAGACATGGACGGGGGATCACCTTAGCGAAGATATGGGCTGCAAATAGGTAAGTTCATCGAGATAAGCGACTTTGAGAAAGGACAGATTATTATTATGCAGAACGTGTGAACGAGTATCTCGAAAGCGGCGAAGATGGTCGAATGTTCACGCCTACTGTCGTAAGCGTCTACGGAAAGAGGTAGAAACACAGCGAAACTACAACTAGGGGCTAAATGACTGGATGTCCACAATTCTTCATAGAGGGTGGGGTTCGGAGGCTTCTCTGCTCTATAAAGTTGGATCAGCACCTCTGCCGAATGATCAGAACGCTGGTGCACTCATAAGGAGCACAGCCTGCATCACAGCATCATCAACGAACAGCCTCATGAAGCATCCGATCTTACCCGCAATGCCTGACAGTGCCTCATAAAAAGGTGACGCAACCGGAAGCAGGAGGAGGAAACGAAAGGAACAGACAATAGAAGCGAGTGCCTTTGCTAACAGCACTACATCGTCTCCATCGTCTCTCTTGGGATCGTGTCCGTATCGGTTCCGGATCCTGGACGACTGGAAAATCGTGGCCTGGTCACAAGAGTCCCGATTTCATTGGTGAGAGCTGATGATAGGGTTCTAGTGTGGTCATATCCCACGCAGCCATGGACCCAAGTTGTCAACAAGGCACTGTACAAGCTGTTGGTCGCTCCGTAATGACATGGACTGTGTTTACATGTAATGGACTGGGTTCTCTGGCCCAACTGAACCGATCATTGACTGTAAATCGCTGTGTTCGGACATTTCATTGGCAGCCATTCATGAACTTCGTATCCCAAACGACGACGGAAGTTTTATGGATGACAATGGGCCATTTTAACCGACCACAGTTGTTGATTTGAAGAACATTCTCAGCAGTTCGGTAGCCGAGCGGTTCTCAGCGCCTCAGTCCGGAACCGCGCGACTGCCACTGTCGCAGTTTCGAATCCTGCCTCGGGCATGGATGTGTGTGATGTCCTTAGGTTAGTTAGGTTTAAGTAGTTCTAAGTTATAGGGGACTGACGACCTCAGATCTTGAGTTCCATAGTGCTCAGAGCCATTTGAACCATTCTTTTTCAACAGTTCGAGCAAATAATATTGTAACCCAGATCGCCTGAAATGAATCGTACCGAACATTTATGGGAGATAATCGAGAGGCATTTCGTGCACAAAATGCTGCACCGGCAACACTTTCGCAATTACTGACGATTATACAGGCAGCATAGCTCAATATTCTGCAGGAGACTTGCAACGACTTGTTGAGTCTATGCCACGTCTAGTTGCTGTACTTCGCGGGGCAAAAGGAAGTCCTGCACGATATGAGGAGGTATCCCATGGCTTTTGTCACCACAGTGTATGCAGCGAACAGTAATGATCCCATAACACTCCCCTGGGGTTGTCCGAAGTCAGCTTTACGTCTGAATACTTGTCGCTATTAAGAGTGACATGTTGTGTTCTATTTTTTAAAAACTTTTCAGTCCAATCACAAAGTTCATCTGATTTTACGTGCGTTCTTATTTTGTTCACTATATGACAGTGCGGAATTGCGTCGAACGGCTGTCCCAAAGTCAAGGAATGGGGCATCAGTGTGATCGCTGATGTCTTCTGCCTTCCGGGTGTCGTGGACGAACCGAGTGAGCTCGTTTTCATTCGATCATTGCGTGCGGAATCGCTGTTGATTCGCGCAGAGGAGATTTTCCGTCTACAGAAAGGTTATAATACGCGAGCATAAAATGTAGTCGAAGAATCTGCAACACACTGCCATCAGCGAAATAGACCTAGTGTTGTGTGCGTCTGTTCAATGAACCATATTGAAAACTTAAGTCAGATGCCCATTTATCCAGTCACTTGGAACGCTCCTTCCCTCCAGCGACCTACGGTATACTACCGCTAGAAGAGGCCAAGTTCTTCCGCACACACTATACAGTGCGTTTCGGCTGCCGTTAAGGAAGTCGTTTTATACATCTCGCAATATTATAACTAGCCTTCGAAAACCACGTGCCAGCGTTTCAGGTTCTCTTGCCCGCTACGCGCAAGCTATTAGTCCTACAGAAGAAATAAGCTTGATCTTTTCGTAGGAAATTTAGTTTAGTTAATTTTTTTACTGGGTTGCGTTTTAGATAGAGGCCGTAACTTTCGAGTTATTCAAGAAAAACGCACTAAAGTGACTTTCAAACGTCCCCCACTCCCACACTCTCTCCCCAATGGCCAGGGGCTCTTCCTCCTACCACTGTACAAAAGTTTGCGACTGCACGAATTATTTCTCACATTCGACTTATATTGGTCTGTATTGACTGACATTATTACGCCACCACCTTACTCGAGCACTTACAAACTGTAAAACTGACGTTTGTGTAAGTTTTACCTAACAGTTTCGTGGATTTTAACAGCATACAGTAAACAATTACGTCGTTGTATTCGTCAGGCCTTCCGACTACGAAACTGCTGTGCTTGTAAGGGTTAAGTTTCGATCGAATGCCAACGTAATAAGGTCTACCGCAACCTTTAGAAAAGTTGTTTTCTTTCTTTACCCTCACGGGCACATTTAAATCAACAGTGTTAACGAAATAGCAGTCTATACTGTGGCGTAATAGCTCGATCAATCCGATAAAGATCGAGTATCGGTAATTTTTTCGTGTAGCCGGAAATTTTTGTACAGTGGTAGGAAGGACTGCCAGTAACAATATACGTACTAGTGTTCCTGACTGGTGAGGGATGAGTGAGGGTGTAGAAGAGCGTTTGAAGGTCACATTTTTCTTGAATAACTCAGAAACAGTGACCGCCAGCGATAATTTACCACAATACGTAATTTAACTGCATTAAGTTTCCTACAAAAAGGTCCTCTTCAATTTTTGCGTGGTATTAACAGCTTATGCGTAGCGAGCAAGAGAATTTTAAAATATCGTGCGTAGTTTCAAAGGCCAGATACAGCATTGCGGGTTGCATAAAACGACATCGGTAGGGGCAGCTGCATAACTCATGTATAAAATCGTATTTCTATCGCATCATGCCCAGTGACGTTCCCACTGTTAAGTAATTTTGGTTGTTTTATTTCCCCATAGTGACAGTGTAAAGTTTGCGGCTGCACGAATTATTTCTCACATTCGACTTATATTGGTCTGAATTGACTGACATTATTACGCCACCACCTTACTCGAGCACTTACAAACTGTAAAACTGACGTTTGTGTAAGTTTTACCTAACAGTTTCAACACTGTCTTCCTCACTGAATTAATCATGGATAAAGGAATGTAGCATTTCCGTATTCTCCATTTCGATTCCATTTTTAACTGAGTGTATGGAAACCTGGCTCTGATTAATTTACTGATTTAGAATTACTTGTTGGAATTTTATATCGGATCTGTAAGTAAAATTACACTACTGGCCATTAAAATTGCTACAGCACAAAGATGACGTGCTACAAACGCGAAATTTAACCGACAGGAAGAGATGCTCTCATATGCAAATAATTAGCTTTCCAGAGCATTCACACAAGAATGGCGCCGATGGCGACACCTACAACGAGCTGACATGAGGAAAGTTTCCAACCGATTTCTCATACACAAACATCAGTTGACCGGCGTTGCCTGGTGAAACGTTGTTGTGATGCCTCGTGGTCGAGATCCAATGACTGTTAGCAGAATATGGAAACGGTGGGGTCAGGAGGGTAATACGGAACGCCGTGCTGGATCTCGACGGCCTCGTATCACTAGCAGTCGAGATGACAGGCATCTGATCCACATGGCTATAACGGATCGTGCAGCCACGTCTCGATCCCTGAGTCAACAGATGGGGACGTTTGCAAGATAACAACCATCTGCACGAACAGTTCGACGACGTTTGCAGCAGCATGGACTATCAGCTCGGAGACCATGGCTGCGGTTACCCTTGACGTTGCATCAGACAGGAGCGCCTGCGATGGTGTACTCAACGACGAACCTGGGTGCAAGAATGGCAAAACGTCATTTTTTTCGGATGAATCCAGGCTCTGTTTACAGCATCAGGATGGTTGCATCCGTGTTTGGCGACATCGCGGTGAACGCACATTGGAAGCGTGTATTCCTCATCGCCATACTGGCGTATTACCCTGCGTTATGGTATGGGGTGCCATTGGTTACGCGTCTCGGTCACCTCTTGTTCGCATTGACGGCACTTCTGAACAGTGGACTTTACATTTCGGATGTGTTGCGACCAGTCGCTCCACCCTTCATTCGATCCCTGCGAAACCCTACATTTGAGCAGGATAATGCACGACCGCATGTTGCAGGTCCTGTTCGGGCCTTTCTGGATACAGAAAATGTTCGACTGCTGCCCTAGCCAGCACATTCTCGAGATCTCTCACCAATTGAAAACGTCTGGCAATGGTGGCCGAGCAACTGGCTCGTACAATACGCCAGTCACTACTCTTGATGAACTGTGGTATCGCGTAGAAGCTGTATGGGCAGCTGTACCTGTACACGCCATTCAAGCTCTGTTTGTCTCAATGCCCAGGCTTATCAAGGCCGTTATTACGGCCAGATGTGGTTGTTTTGGGTACTGATTGCTCAGGGTCTATGCACCCAAATTGCGTGAAAATGTAATTATATGTCAGTTCTAGCATAATATATTTGTCCAATGAATACCCGTTTATAATCTCCATTTCTTATTGGTGTGGCAATTTTAATGGCCAGTAGTGCACCTTTGCGATAGCGTTCCTTTAAGATCTGAGTGCTGCATCGATCATTTCAAATATATGAGTTTTTCTCTGTTTTTGCAGGACATTAAAACAAGGCCATGCTGTCGAGCTGTGGCCTCTATTACGTTCGGAGAGCTGGTATCCGTCAAAGCCCTTAAGCCAGCACGCCAGAGCCGGAGTGACCGCGCCGCCTTATTAAGTGAATAACCTCGTATCTCTGGCCTGCAGCTGCGCCTTTACGTCCCCTCTGCCTTGCTGCTCACCTCTCATCACACGCTACGTGCAGCCAGCTGCGGAACAGCACTGCGCGAACGGCTGGGAAATGAAGGAATGCTGCGATTACATCTTAGCTGTTGAAGTGGGATACAGTACTCGACTCGAAAGGAAAGGCTCGGTGATTAAATCACTGTTGGAGTAGGTTTCAAATCCCGGTGCAACCATCCAGCTATAGCTTTCGTGCAAATTAACTCGTTGCTTCAGAAGGATCTGTATCCTGCCCCACAACTGTTGAACGGCGCTTGTCCTCGCTGTTCTCGATTCCGTTGTTCTTGTTACCTTCCCCTCTTTCTCTCCTTCACAGTCTTATGCTGGACAACGAAAACGGGCAATAAATCTGAGGTTTCTAATGTCATACATGATGTTTAGCGTAACAACATTTGACAAAATGTTGCGGCGCGGGCTATTAGTAAACCAATATGTCATCATAAAGTGCAGAATCCATTGGGGGATTATTGTACAAGAATTTTTAATTTACTACGGTGGGATGTTATATGAGCCAGTTTCGTGGCCAGTTTTTCTCTCGTTGATACACTACCCTCCGCAAGTTTGGAAAAACCAACTGATTATGGACAAAGGAAAGCATACATTATAAAATTGCATTATATTTTTTTTAATGTTCATTCGTGTGAAACAATACGTAGTTGCATGTAACTATTACATTTTAGATTCCTCAAAATAGCCACTTTTTGCTTTAATCGCTGCCTTACATACTCTCGTCATACAAAGGATTAATTTTGTCTGAGTCTCAGTTCGAATTAGTCTCCACTGGATCCTCCTTTCCAGCTCATTCCACAGTAGCTCGATGGCGTCACAATCTGGGGACTGGGGATTACATTCCATGTTTCTGAAACTTTTCTGAATCACTAGAGACTCCTCATAGTTCTGAGACAAGCGGGATGTATGTTTCAGGTCGCTGCGTTGCTGCAAAACAAAATATTTTCCAGTCAGACGCAAGCCACATGTCATGAAATGTTGCTGGAGAATGGCCCAATAATCCTTTTGGTTCATTTTTCTATGTAATTTCACCAAAATCCAATTTTATTTCCTTCAAAATACCCACTACCATCATGGAAGCCCTTCAGTGCTACACAGCTGGAATTACGCGCTGATGATTGAAGCTTTCTTTAGTTAACCGGCGTACGAACTGACGCCGTTTACTTCCAAATATTTTGAACTTGAACTTGGGTTCATCAGTGTATAAGTCTTTTTCCCAAACCCCCGCTTTCCAATGCTGGTGCGTCCTAACCCAGTGAAGCCATCTCTTCTCGTTAACAGGGCGCAACAATGGTCTCCCTGTTTCTACATTACCCTAGAGGATGTTTTCTGCCAGGCGCCGTCTGACTGTTGACTCCCTGGTGTATCCCTAGTGGTGTTTAGATCAGCAGTCACTTCACGAACAAATGGTTCAAATGGCTCTGAGCACTATGGGACTTAACATCTGAGGTCATCAGTCCCCTAGAACTTGAACTACTTAAACCTAACTAACCTAAGGACATCACACACATCCATGCCCGAGGCAGGATTCGAACCTGCGACCGTAGCGGTCGCGCGGTTCCAGACTGAAGCGCCTAGAACCGCTCGGCCACACTGGCCTGCATTTCACGGACAGTTTTGAATCTGTTATATTTACTGGTCACTACCAAATACTTTTCCTGGCGTTCCGATGCTTTCCTGGGTGCTGCTGAACGACGACGATCAGCATAGGGGCTTGTATCTCGATGTCGGTGTATGTTCTTGACAACTCTGCTGAATGAAATCTGCAATTGCTTTGATATGTGTGCCAAAATATTGCTCTCTCAGATCGAAATGATTATCTTTACCTGTGAATCATTAGGAATCAGGCACTCTGGTGTAATTTTCAAATCTTTTTGCAGAGTGTCCTACCTTCATACAAACGTAATTACGACTGAACAGAACTGCAAACAACGTACCTCTGCACAGTCGTGCACGCACTGGCGCTACCTAGCGAGCTTAGTGGAAATGCTCGGTCAGGTAAAGTCAGTTTATATAAAAATGAGCAATATCAATGTATGCCCAAATGTGTGTGCGTGTACAATAGTTATCTGTACGATACTGTGTCATTATCAATCGTCATTCTAGCCTAATTTTCTGTTTTCTAACCAATAACTCACATAGATCGTTACCATCTTGTTCATTTGTAATAGCCGGCCGCGGTGGTCTCGCGGTTCTAGGCGCGCAGTCCGGAGCCGTGCGACTGCTACGGTCGCAGGTTCGAATCCTGCCTCGGGCATGGATGTGTGTGATGTCCTTAGGTTAGTTAGGTTTAAGTAGTTCTAAGTTCTAGGGGACTAATGACCACAGCAGTTGAGTCCCATAGTGCTCAGAGCCATTTGAACCATCATTTGTAATAGACAACATGTTGCTTTCAAACTTTGAGAGGGTAGTGTATCCTTGTTTACTTCTTTCAGCTAGGATAGCTTAAAGATCGTTTCTTTCTTAATGGTCCCTACGCTGAGTTTCAAGCTCTTTGACTTTGTGGGTGAGGAGCATGTGCCCCATCTTGTCTGAGATGGGATGTGCGGTGAGGATGGCTGAATGCTGTTAAATCTCGTTCTTCTACTATTTTCGTCCCAACTTTCGACTTTTGGTGTTTTTAAGGACGACACTATCCCCAGCTTCTAGGGTTACCGGACGCAGTGAATCTACTTTGAAAGGCATTTACTGCAATCTACTTATATACTCCAAATACAACTGAACAGTGCATGATGGAATGTACATCGTACCAGTGTTTAAGATTTTTTTCCTATTCTCCTTCTCCTTCTTTTAATTCTACTTCGTATGGGATCCACTGTACCCCGGATTTGGCAAAATTATTTCATTTAACATATTAAAACACGACTGTGAGACAGCAGCCATATAACACAATATGATAGGTATAAAATAGCCAACGGACTGCAGCAAAATTCTGCTTGCACCAGGTTTCGACACCGACTGTGGGTGTCTTCATCGGAAAATCCACAACATATGTAGTAACAGAGCCATAATGCTCTCATCACATAAAATACTTTCTTAAGAAGTTAGTATAACTACATAAAATTGAATACTATGAAACTGACATAAAGCTGACAGCTGTGAGTAAAATTATTGCTACATGGCGTAGTACGGTACACGCTGCTGAAGACTGCAAGAAGTGACACCTTTAGACATGGAATTTTACAATTTTTCACCGAACAACACAATACCGCACGGAACGTCTTCCGGAAGACAAGGAATGCGGTATCAATCTAGCTGCGATTGTCTATGGCGCTCTGAATCTCATGGACGGACACAGCAGACAGACTATCGTGAGATCTCTGATTGCCTTATCTATGCTGACCTGTAGAGAAGATTTTCTCTGTCAAAATTACTATAATATGGGAAAGTAAAATTTGTTCCATAGTTCTGCAACAGACTGACTTCAGCTGTATAGGAATGTAACTATATACTTCTGTCAGAGATCCTTCACTTATCATTTCAGTTATCACCTCTCAGCTGATTAAATAAAAGTTAAAGGCTACATAAATGACATAAGTGAAGTAACTGCAAGAGCAGTTATAAAAATAAACGTTTGAAATGTATTATCATTATTGTCATCATGTATCTAAAAGTAAATTATTGTGGTGTGCGTACTGTAAGACCTTCAGTACACACACCATCACATTATTTGACTTGTCGCTCTAACGAAGTAGGCAAGTGTCAGCAATGTGTCTCGTGGTCTTATCGTGGCGTGTTTATTTTCTGCAGTTAGGTCAGACGATAGAAATGCCGCTTGGATGCTTAGAGTAGCAGATTGACGGTGACCAACTTTAAACAGAACTAGATTAATTTTCTGGCACATTTATTAAAATAATAACAAGCATAAAAATTACTTAACTTGGTTCTGGATGCTATTTACAATTGACAATCTGAAGTTCCTTTAGTACTGGTACGTTAATCTTATTCTCACATATATCTCTGATACTTGACAAAAGTGTCTATACATTTATCTTCATGGCTATGTACAGGAATATGGTAATCTTATTAGGCGCAGACTGAAACTTGATTATAGACTGGTACAGAAAAATGTAGACTGGTACAGACTGGTGGAGACAAATGCAGACTGGTACAGACTGGTGCAGATAAATGCAGACTAATCGGAGGTCTGTACACTCGTTATAATACCTCGAGCGTTCATGTATCACTGCAAGAGTGTGATCCGCGAGGAGAAAAGCTTCTAGGTTAGCAGCAATCTCATTGGCTGCGTTACATATTAATAAGAGGATCGGCGGAAACAGAATTTGGTCCGTCTCTATGGCAGTGCCATCTCGTATTGTGGAGATGGACGAGCGCTGCGCCTGCGCTGTTGTGCTTAGCGGGGCGCGCTCTATTGGGAAAGTTGTGTACACGCTGACTACGCGGAACTATATACACAACAATTACAATAATCACAAAGTGTCTTCGACTTAATTCTTCATTGAGTTGTAAGCTAAAGGGGTCTAGGCAGTACACCATTAGATGAAGTGGTACACAAGTACGACAGCTACTAATTGTACTGCTGGCCTTGGAATGAGGAGCTAATTAGTTTCTGAAATCAGTATCCGATGGCGCATCCATTTATGTAATTCCACAGACTTTGATTTCCACATTAAGATTTCCAAATCTTTCACCTAAGTGCAGACGGTGTATATGATTTATATACTTAGTTTTACGAAGACGGTACTTCTGTATACATCATGGGATCTTTCTGTTTCCATTTGCACTCCATTTACTCGGTTCTCATAACAATACAGCTTAGCTCGCTCTCCTGTATGTGCAGCATATCGCACTTGTTTTGCTTACCCATATCTTGTTCTTTCATTGGTTACGCTCTGTCAATGTCTGCACGAATTCTGTTCTACTTTCTGACGCCTGCAGGACTGGGAATGATTCTTAAGAAACTAAGAACAGAGTTACTACATGGCATCATTTTGCAAAAAAAGATATTAAACAGACAACATTCTCTACTCTATCCAGTACGCTATCTAAAATAAAATTATTGAAGAATAGCTGACGTTGAGGCAGACCAGCAGTCTATGTAGGAATGCCCATTGCGAGTTGGAACTGCGGTACCTGGGGTCTGCTTTCAGTAAATCACTGTTCATGAAAGCTGGGACGCTGCCATCAACAATGCAGCGGCCGATTTCCTTGCCTGTCGTTGGCCAACAAATCTAGTGCTTGGTTCCTAGTGGCTTCAACATCGACGTTACGTTAGCTTTCCTCTTTACAGTTTCATTGTGCCAATGTTTGTGGGTGAGAGTCCTCAAATATAGTGTCTGTATTACATTTGTGAAGTAGGAAAATAGAGAATGGTTTTGCTGCACATCTCGACAGTAACGCCATATTCTGCCTGTTTACATATCTAAGTATTTGAATACGCTTGTCTATGCCAATTTCTTTGGCTAGAGTATTACCGTTGACCTACAATCATAAGCTTCGGCGAGAAGCGCGATTTCGCAGTACAAGTTAAGGAAAAAGATCAAAAAATTATTATAATTGTACCACATAAAAAATATTGTTTTACCGTTTGTTGTCCATCCGTCTGTCTGTCCGTCCATTTATGAAGCCTATTTCTGTTAGGAACAGGTAGAGGTATAAAGCTGAAATTCATGGCTCTGTGCACTATGAGCCTTAACATCGGAGGTCAACAGTCCCCTAGAAATTAGAACTACTTAAACCTAACTAACCTAAGAACATCACACACATCCATGCCCGGGCAGGATTCGAACCTGCGACCGTAGCGATCGCGCGGTTCCTGACTGAAGTGTCTAGAACCGCTCGGTCACACCGGCCGGCTGAAATTCATGTCGAATACTAAGATTTACAGTCGCTTGTTGGCGAAAATAATGTAAGCTATAACATCAATACAGTCAAAAGACAGGGCCGTATGTGTCAAACATTTAATACTCGCAGACTCACTCATCAAAACCTGTAGATGAATTATGTTTTTGTACGTCGGGCTTGGTGCAGTAGCGGTGAAACGCGTGCCTGGAAACGAAAAGTCATCGTCGAACCACGAATTTTTCAGTTCACGTTTACACCTCGCCTCGGCCTATCAACGATGTAACGATGTGAAAACTTACTAGAAACAACAGGTGATTCGTACTCCGCCATCTCGTGGTCGTGCGGTAGCGTTCTAGCTTCCCGCGCCCGGGTTCCCGGGTTCGATTCCCGGCGGGGTCAGGGATTTTCTCTGCCTCGTGATGGCTGGGTGTTGTGGGTTGTCCTTAGGTTAGTTAGGTTTAAGTAGTTCTAAGTTCTAGGGGACTGATGACCATAGATGTTAATTCCCATAGTGCTCAGAGCCATTTGAACCATTTCGTACTCCGCATTAAACTGTAGGTGCACTTTGGCCGGTTCAATAACCGGGGTGGATTAGCGACTTCGAAGTTGCCGTAGTCACGTCCAATAGAAAGCCTCGCACTAGAGTACTGAGACTCACGAAATTATTATTACTATTAATTAATTTTGTACGGAACCCTCAGGGCGCCTGTTCTACTAACACTTGTCCTCTTTTATTGCTGTTTGTACTGTTTCCATTCGTTCAATTTGGCGTATCCCAAAAATTTCTTTCCCATGTGGGGGATTTCAGAAGCCTTCTTAGAGCTTTACATGGATTGCTTGAAGTCTGTGACGTTAGATCTCTGACGCTATTTCCCAACTTATGAATCTGTATAGGAAATTAGTAGTTTTGTGTATGAATCGCTTACGGTAATTAAGAACTCTGTTCGTAAAACAAATCTACATTGTGAACAGACCCGCGGTCAGACCAACAACATGACCGTCCAAGTGTAGCTGAGAACTTGGAATGGCCAGTGTATTCCTAAAGAGCGCTTTCTGGGGTCTCAGTAGAGTTTTTCCGAACTCTTAACACATAGTTTATTCGACTGTTTACAGATTATTATTGAAAGTTCTAGTAAAATTATTCAAAACGTCTGTCTGTGGTCCAATAACTGCTGTGATGTCTCCTGGAAAGCGCTATAAAAACTTAACTAAACCTGTACCAGAGGTGTAATGTGAAGTGAGAAGAAAGCACAAAACTGAGTGTATTTCTGTCGATAAAAACTGTAGATAATACGACGGATAATTATAAAACCTACAACTCGTTAAAGTAATAACTTTTGTATTAAAACTGTTAATAAAATATGTATTTTAGTATCAAAGGATAACTGTACAATGTAAAGATACTCTTTTTAGCGAATAAAATCCTATCTCATTAACGTTGAAAAGCCTTCATTCATAGATCTAATACTACTTTTGGCTCTTCTGCTGAATAATAAAGTCGCTTAGCTGTTCTGACGCATTAAGTATGTGATATACGCATTTTCTGTTACAAGATACGGTAAAAAGTAAATTTCTCCTGTTCTTATTCAAAATCTCTTCCTCCTTGTGGAAATATTTAAGTGAAAATAATTATTTAAAGCGAGCTGTGTGGAAGATTTCCCATATGAGTTTCCTTTGTCGTAATGGCACGTAGGCGACCATTACATGGAATTTAATTAAAACATTAAATGTTCGGATTGACTCTCAAGTTAACGTAAAAATACTTTGAATATTGACAATAATTTTCAACCAGTAATATTTGCAAAGTTCATTTTATCAGAACTTTTACGTCATTGCGTAGATAAATTTAACTGCAGTAAGCAACAGGACTTAGGTTTGCTTCACGATATCTTTGAGTTTCCAATTAAATTTATTCCTGTCAAGTAAATGCTTAACGAAACTGAAACCAGTGTGATATAAATGGAATTATTTATCGTGAGAGTAAACCCTTACGCTACGTAGGTGATTGTATCGCAATTAACTTATTGGGCAATCACAATAATAATTTCTTGCAACATTTGATTATCTTTGGGCTAGCCGCGAGTTTGAATAACGTAATTAAACCATTGCAAGCAATACCGTTTTTTACTAATATTTGTGCCTGCGTATCAACTTTGATTATCTTCGGCGTATATATAAGCCACATTTACGAGCGGGCAGAATATACCCAACGCCAATAGTGTATTAAATATCCTTTACCTTTTTCCAAACAATCCCGACCACATGTTACGTTTAAAATCACAACACATTTTATACCAAAGGAGAGAGAGAGAGAGAGAGAGAGCGAGTGGGAGAGAGAGAGAGAGAGAGATGATATACACCGTCAGGTGGCTTGCTGAGTATGGATGTAGATGTAGATACTGCCTCTCCCAGTTGAAAGTTAATAAATGATGGAAATATAAGTGGGTGGCTGCTAGACTGTAACCAAAATCCTCTCAGGCACCATACTGCCAAATATATCTTGGTGACAGATCTAAGTGGCGCATATGGCTGATCAGCCGCAGTTCGAATGTATTACTGTACAAATTCCCGCCGGTTACGAGGGCCTCAGTTCGACGTTCGGCCTGTGAGGCGGCGGGTGGAACCCGTACGCAAGTGGCCCAGCCAGGATGACGACAGAGCAGCGGCGTCTTCACAGCGGAAGCCGACACTGAAGAGACGGCTGACGACTTGCTGATTCGTTGCTATGACAAATTCTCAGCCTTGTCGGACGGTCAGTACATATTCGCATCAAATTGGATTTATTATATTTATTGTGGTGTCACAGCTGCAGAAGTCACGTGAGCCTTGTGCCAAAGAGTCCCAGGTTTCAGTTATCGTCTGGGCACTGACTAGCAGGCAGACGACGATGCCCGTTGAACGATGTGGCGCAAATCTGGGTCAACGTATTGACGTACAAGAAACGAAGGAATAGGGAAATATCCTAGGTTAACCGAAGTTTGCGATACCACCTCCTTTTTCGGTAATATTTAACAGGCTTTCGGTTACAAAGTATGAGAGTCGTGTTTACCACACAATTACGCAATACTCTGCTGTTTCTTTCGAAATTTTATATCTTTCCAAACTAGAGCGCAATGTAATAATATTTCTGCGTGGTTGTATGAGATAATGTAGCAAAGGACTTCGAAGAGCAGCTTAACGGAAAGTGACTTGATAGAAGGATATAATATGAACATCAACGAAAGCAAACCAAAGATAATGGAATGCAGTAGTATTAAATCAGGTGATGCTGAGGGAATTAGATTAGGAAACAAGAAACAAAGTAGTATGCGAGTTTCCATATTTGGGCAGCAAAGTAACTGATGATGGCCGAAGTCCAACATTTAGATTGGCTATGGTAAGAAAAGCTTTTCTGAAGAAGAGAAATTTGTTAACATCGAATATAGATTTAAGTGTTAGGGAGTCTTTTCTGACGGTATTTGTGTGCGGTGTAACCATGTACGGAAGTGAAACAAGGATGATAAACAGTTTAGACAAAAAAAGAATAGAAGGTTTTGAAATGTGGTGCTGCAGAAGAATGCTAAACAATAGACAAGTAGGCCACGACAAGGTACGGAACGGAACTAGAGAGAAAAGAAATCTGTGGTGCATCTTGACCAGAAGAAGGGATGGGGTGGGAAGACACATTCTGTAACATCAAGGAATCACCATTTTAGCATTTGAGGGAAGTGTGATATGAAAAGATATGAAAACAGCAGATTCAGAAGGATTTTTTTTTGTTTTGCTTTTGGGGCGCAAAACTGCTATGCTCATTAGCGCCCGGTCTATGACTTAGGAAACGGTAAAAAACGAAAATGGAAACCAGCAGCAATGGGAACGAAACTCAAAAAATTGGAGAAACTAAAAGCAGAAGGAAAGCTTAAAAATCCACTACAGGAAGGGTTTGGTTGTCCCCAAAAAGAGCTTAAAATGACTGATGTCATCTTTTTGGCACTAATAAAACCACGAACGCGATCGGCCGTGCGTGCGTCATCTGCTAAGATGGACGATATATGAGGCGACAGCTGTAGACGGGTGCGTAAAGGAGTAAAATAGGGGCACTCAATTAAAAGGTGTCTTACCGTCCACAGCTGAGAGCATTGGGGACAGAGTTGGGGAGGATCGCCTCTTAAAAGATGTCGATGGCTAAAAAGACAGTGCCCTATCCGGAGTCTGGTTAAAATTACCTCCTCCCGACGACGCGTTCGGGAGGAAGAGGTCCAAGCACAGGGAAGAGCTTTCACGTCCCGCTATATATTATGGGTATTATGGGGAAGTGTCGACCAATGTGCGTGCCATAAAAGAACAACACGACGACATAAAACACTCCGTAGATCGGCGAAGGGAATCGATCGAAGAGCTGGCCGAAGAAGAGAGACTGCAGCCTTGGCCGCTATATCGGCCGCCTCATTTCCACAGATACCAACGTGTCCTGGGATCCAGAGGAACGCCACCGAGACGCCCCCCAAGTGGAGCAAGTGCAGGCAGTCCTGAATCCGGTGGACCAGAGGGTGGACAGGGTACAGAGCTTGGAGACTGAGGAGAGAGCTGAGAGAATCTGAACAGATAACATACTGTATCCGCTGATGGTGGCGGATGTATTGGACAGCCTGGAGAACAGCGTAAAGCTCCCCAGTACAAACCGAACACTAGGTCGGGAAGCCGAAATCGATTTGGGGTGTCGCCAACAATATAGGCACTCCCTACACTTAACGATGATTTCGAGCCGTCAGTGTAAATAAATGTGGCTTCCTTCATTTGTGCACATAGAGCAGCAAATGCCCGACGATAAACAAGTGAAGGGATACCATCCTTGGGAAATTGACAAAGGCCACGGAGCAGCCAGATCCGGGGACGGAGCCAAGGCGGTGCTGTACCCCAAGTTGTCAAGATGGTTTTAGGAAAGCGGAAGGAAAGAGAATGGAGCAGTTGACGGAAGCGGACTCCCGGTGGTAGTAGGGAGGAAGGGCGGCCTGCATACCCTACATCCAAGGAGGCGTCGACAAAAATGTCATGGGCCGGATTAGCAGGCATGGAAGACAGATGGCTAGCATAACGACTAAGTAGGACTGCCCGCCGATTGGACAGCGGAGGTTCAGCAGTCTCAGCATAAAGGCTTTCCACAGGGCTGGTGTAAAAAGCTCTAGACACTAAACGTAATCCACGGTGGTGGATAGAATCGAGACGCCGAAGAATAGACGGCCGAGCAGGGGAGTAAACTGTGCTACCATAGTCCAATTTCGAGCGCACTAAGGCGCGATAGAGGCGGAGAAGGACCATTCGGTCCGCTCCCCAGGAGGTACCATTCAGGACACGGAGGGTGTTGAGGGATCGCAGACAGCGAGCCGACAGATAAGAAACGTGGGAGGACCAGCACAGTTTTCTGTCAAACATAAGACCCAAGAATTTAGCGTCGTCCGAAAACGGAAGCTTGACAGGTCCTAGATGTAAGGAGGGTGGAAGAAACTCCGTACGACGCCAAAAATTAATACAAACGGTCTTACTGGGAGAAAAGCGGAAGCCTGTTTCGAGGCTCCAAGAGTGGAGGCGATCGAGACTGCCTTGAAGACATCGTTCAAGAAGGTTGGTCCGTTGAGAGCTGTAGTAGATCGCAAAATCGTCCACAAAGAGGGAGCCTGAGACATCGGGAGGGATACAGTCCATAATTGGATTTATGGCAATGGAAAACAGTACAACACTCAGCACGGAGCCCTGGGGCACCCCGTTTTCGTGGGAGAAAGTACGAGAGAGTGTGGTGTTCACCCGCACTCTAAATGTGCGCTCTGCCATAAATTCGCGAAGAAAAAGGGGCAGCCGACCTCGAAAGCCCCAAGAGAACAGTGTGCGGAGGATGCCTGTCCGCCAACAGGTATCGTATGCTCTCTCCAGATCAAAAAATATTGCTACTGTTTGGCGTTTCCGGAGAAAATTGTTCACGATATAAGTGGAAAGAGCAACAAGATGGTCAACTGCAGAACGATGCTTTCGGAAACCGCATTGGGCAGGTGTTAAAAGACTGCGGGACTCCAGCCACCAAGCTAAACGGCAACTAACCATACGCTCTAAAACCTTACATACACTACTGGTGAGAGAAATGGAGCGATAGCTAGAGGGCAGATGTTTGTCATTTCCAGGTTTCGGAACAGGAACGACTACAGCTTCTCGCCATCGTCTGGGAAAAGTACTGTCGGTCCAAATTCGATTATAAAGGCGAAGGGGGTAACGCAGACTATGGGTTGATCAATGCAGCAACATTTGGATGTGGGTACCATCCGGTACTGGGGCGGAGGAGCGAGAAGAAAAGAGTGCATGTTGGAGTTCCCGCATGGAGAAAGCAAGAGGTCGCACTTCCGCTGCACGTTTCTTCGGGAGAAACGCTGGCGGGTAATTTGAAGAGCTCGAAATCTCAGCAAAGTGTTGACCCAATGAGTTAGAAATTGCGACGGGGTCCACTAACGTAACTTGCGCGACAGTGACCCCCGAGACCGGGGAGAAACTAGGCGCGCCAGATAACCGTCGAATCCTATTCCAAACTTCCGAGGAGGGAGTGAAGGTGTTAAATGAGCTAGTAAAGAATTTGCAGCTTGCCTTCTTGCTATCGTGGATAACGCGACGGAATCGCGCGCGGGACTGCTTATAGCAGATACAGTTGGCCAAAGTAGGATGGAGTCTGAAAACGCGAAGAGCACATTGCCGCTCACGTATTGCGTCATGGCATGCCTCGTTCCACCAAGGAGCTGGGGGGGGGGGGGGGGGGGCGCCGGGGCAATTCGGAGGTGCGTGGTATTGAACGTTCCGCAGCTATAAGAATAACGTCTGTAATATGAGTGACCTCATCGTCGACGCTAGGAAAGTGACGGTCATCGAATGTCGCTAGAGACGAAAAAAGTGTCCAATCGGCTTGGGCAAACTTCCAGCGTCTCGGGCGCATATATGGTAGTTGTGGCTGCAATCGAAGGACATATGGAAAGTGGTCACTCGAGTGTGTATCAGCAAGGGCGAACCATTCGAAGCGCCGAGCTAGCGGAACGGTACCGACCGAAAGGTCCAAATGAGAGAAAGTTGTCGTGGAGGCAGATAAAAATGTTGGGTCCCCAGTGTTGAGACAAACAAGATCCGCTTGGTGGAAGACGTCTAGCAATAATGAGCCACGCGGACATGGATGTGGAGATCCCCAAAGCGGGTGGTGGGCATGGAAGTCCCCAGCCAGCAAATAGGGGGGCGGATGCTGACCGAGAAGATAAAGGAGATCAGCTCGTGCCATTGATGTGGACGATGGAAAGTATACAGTACAAAGAGAGAAGGTGTATCCCGAAAGGGAAACACGGACAGCGACTGCTTGGAAGGAAGTGTTTAAGGGGATTGGGTGATAATGTATATTAGGGAGAAGAATCATGAGTCCTCCATGTGCTGGAGTGCCTTCAACAGAGGGGAGATCAAATCGGACTGACTGAAAATTGGGAAGACAAAGCGGTCGTGGGGACGCAGCTTTGTTTCCTGAAGACAGAAGATGACCGGCGAGTAGGATCGTAAAAGGATCGTCAATTCATCCCGATTGGCTCGAATGCCGCGGATATTCCAATGGATAATGGACATAAGATGGACAGAAAATGGAAGAATGTGGCCAAAGTTCTCGTCAACTCAACGACTGCTCAGAGCTAGCGACCGACAGCGTGGAACGGCACTCAGCCGAAGGCAAAAGATCCTGATCCATAGGTTGTTCAGGAGCAGATCCTGCCACCAGCGATCGGCCGGTTGATCGGCCGCCAGGAGTGCGCCTCGGCGACACAGAAGACGGCCGAGGGCGGTTACTGCCAGGTGGTGCTGTAGATGGGACACGCCGTGGTGGAGAAGGAGAAGAACTGGGTTTCTTATTAGCTTTCTTGGAACCATGATGTTTAGATGAAGGAGGAACCGAGGATTGTGGAGTTGCGGTATGTAAAAATTCTTCACGAGTATGCTCTTTTTTGGAAGTCCGGGTGTCTTCCTTTTGGGATCGAGATTTAGCAGAACCCGATGAAGGGTGAGCCATAGATGGATCAGGTGAAAGTGGGGAGATTGAACGGGCGATCTTTGCGCTGGCAGATCTGACGACCGTGTCACTAAAGGTGAAATCACAAGTCTGTGTGGCCACCTCCATTGTTGGCCGAGGAGAGGCAAGGACAGTGCTGTATTTTCCTGTCTGAGGCACAGTGGGCTTTCGACTGGAGAATAATTTTCGAGCAGCAAAGTCGACATCTTTTCCTTCACTCTGATTTACTAAATGAGCTTTTCGTCTTTAAAAATGGGGCAATCTCGAGAGGAAGCAGCGTGTCACCCATACAGTTGATGCAACGAGGGGATGGAGGTGGACAAGCACCCTCATGGACATCCTTGCTACACGTAACACATTTGGCCGGGTTGGAACGGGACTCGCTGGTGTGATTGAACCTCTGGCACCGATAGCAACGCGTAGGGTTTTGGACGTAGGGGCGAACGGAAATTATCTCACTGCACGCTTTTATTTTCGATGGGAGTTGAACTCTGTCAAATGTCAAAAAGACAGTACGGTTTGGAACGATGTTCGGGTCAACCCTTTTCATAACTCTATGAACAGCTGTTACGCCCAGGTCAGACAGGTAGTGCTGAATTTCCTCGTCAGACAATCCGTCGAGGGAGCGTGTATAAGCGACTCCACGTGAGGAATTTAAAGTGTGGTGCGCTTCAACCCAGACAGGGAAGGTGTGGAGAAGTAAAGTACGCAGCAATTTTTGTGCCTGGAGGGCACTGACTGTTTCTAGCAACAAGGTGCCATTCCGTAATCTGGAACAAGACTTTACAGGACCTGCAGTTGCGTCGACACCTTTCTGAATAATGAAAGGGTTGACCGTGGAGAAGTCAGACCGAGAAACAACAAGGAACTGTGGCAACGATGGAAGAACTGTCTGTGGCTGAGACTCAGTGAACTTACGCTTGTGAGCAGACGAAGTGGAAGAAGAGGAAACCATTTCAGAAGAATCCCCCTTGATTACCGGCGTCTCTGATGGCGCGCTCCTCCCTTGTGGGGGCCCTCTCTGAGGGCACTCCCGCCTTAGGTGATCGTTCACACCTCAGGTCACACCTCCCGAGAAACGGACGGAGGGACCAATCGGCACTTTCGTAAGGTATCAGCTCGGGTAATCACCCCTCCCTGTGCCTGGCCATACGTGTCCTACCTGTCTACCCATGGTGGGGAATTACGCGTTATCCCGTCACTGGCTACGCACGAAAATGCGTGGGTCGGCCTTCAGACACGCACAGGGAGGAAGAAAGAGAAAGGGGAAAACAAAGAAAGGGAAAGGAAAGAAGAGAGGTCTCAAACGCCGCAGCAGAGAAAAGGGTAAAGAGAAGAGGTAAGGAAAAGAGAAAAACGAAGGAAGGATGAAGACAAACAAGCAGAGAAGGCGAAGAATGCGTTACATTTACGAGCGTCCATCCCCGGACGTAGGCACAAACCATACTCCCAGAGGGGGAGAAAGGGAAGGATAGAGCCAGTGGTGAGGGGAGTGGGGGCGAAGATGGAGGACAGGGAAGGATACGGAAAAGGAAGGTATGCAGCCAGGAATGAAGGAGGGCCACATTAGCTCGGGGTCCCGTGGTCGCTACTCACGTATCCACAAAAAGAGTTGTGGACCCCCTGGGGGGCCAGAAGGATGTGGGTTGTAGTACTTCCTTGGAGATGAAAAGGCTTTGACAGGATAGGGTAGCATGGAGACCTGCATCTTCAGACTGAAGAACACAACAACAATGACAAAAATAAGGTAGTACTATGAAAATTAGCTATCCCACAAATTTCACTTTATAATGACCTACGTTCAAAATAGAGGTGACAAAGCAGAACATAATGTATTATTTTTTCTTGATATCATTCCTAATTATAATGAATACCATATGATAATAAATATCATATAAGTATCACAACAATAAATATCATAATGATAAATATATATAATAAATATCATATAAGTATCACAATAATAAATATCTTAATGATAAATATATATAATAAATATCATAATGATTTAATTCGAGATTACAGAAGAAAATGGAACGAAGATCTACAAAGAATGGAGAGTGAGAGACTTTCCTTAAAGGTAAGAAATTACAAGTGCCATGGGAGAACAGACAGAGGAAGGGCCCGACGCAGATGGGTACCTTAACAGGCAATTCCTGCCTAATACCTGAAGAGATGAGATAATCATTCATAAGAAATACACATGGATTAAGTATTTTTCCAAATGTAGTATACGTAATATTTCACGTGAATTTATTGCTCTGTAAAGGGATTACCGTCATTGTGTTCCAGAGCAAGACTTAGCTTTTACATAAATAATTATACATTTTGGAAAGCTAAATATACACTGCTATTTACAAGAGATAGATTTTAAAATTACTGAATTTAATTTTTGCAGTTGTATAAATACGTTGTATTTCCATTATGTGAGAATATCATTTAAATTTGACTGTATTCTTAAAAGCAGAAATTGTTCCTTTCGTCAGTTTGACTAATAGAAGCTTCTAGATGCATCTGGAAGGAATAATGTTTCATGTATACTTTGAGTCCTCACTTCAATTCCTCACTACTTCTTGTCAGCTCTTTGACTGATTAGATACTGCTCATATTGTTTATGTTTTTTGTTATGAGAAAGCGTGGCTGTAAGTTTTCCTCTTTTGTGTCAAACCCCTACTTGTTCTAATGTGGTGTACAATGTTCGTGAACAGTCTTGAGATGACCGAACGTCATATTAAAAATAATCCAGTATTAAAAAGTCCACGTAGTGCTTCAGTCTTAATCTACTTAAAAACCCAGTCTATTTGTAGTTTAATCAAGACTTTTAATTTACACCGGCCCCTAGATGCTGATGTCAAGTACAAGGTAAATATTAGTAAAACTCCTTTTCCTGGGATATTAAGATATGTATTGAAAAAATGCTGATGTTCACTAGAAATGCATAATGAAATATTAGTACCATATCAGAGAAGGAGGCTACACTCGCTTTACGGCATGGAGCCCATCTGCCTGGACTCGCGTCGTTGCAACTGTCAGTTTTGATAGTGAGCTCAGTAAAATGCAACAGTTAAAATTTTTGCTAAATAGTACGTTGAATTGGTTTGAAAGGTACTTGAAAAACAGACAGCAGCTTCTTGTCTGTAGGAATGAATAGTCACACTGCATGTTCACTCAGAAATGTCGGAGGCATCAGTCGTGTGCCTATTACTGTTTCCTTGTACGTCAAGGATACCTGTGCCGTTCTGCCCTGTGTCAAAAATCAAATCAGATGCTCCTACCTTTCCATACTAACTCCTCTTTCTCTTTTTACTGTTCAAGCAATCACGTAAATTTCTTTTCCCGAGTCTTCATTAATAGCAGTTTATCATGTTTTCTTTCTCTTGGTATTGCCCCACTTCTTTCATGTCCATTGCTGCTAGTGATCATTATTTAACCCCACCTTCCTGTAATTTATAACTGTGCTTCTCAGGAACAAATCTAACCTGTGTTTTTTTCTGTACAATAATAATTTATAAATGATGGATTCTATGTTATATGACACTTATAACACTGTTATTGTAATGAATGTAGTGTAAATGATGTAGAATGCCTAGACAGATGTAAGAGAGCTTGATGGCCTCTGTCTTGATAACTTAAATAGAGGAATGAATGAATGAATAAATAAATAAATAAACAAAACAAACTCTGAAATAAGCGCACTTGTAGGACATGTACTTGGATTCTGCTGAATTCGAGATATAGTGGAGAATGTCTCGCAGTTGGAGACCGTCTTCCTGCGCCGACCACGTCTCGCTCTGCATGAAATGAAAGGTGGGAAACAGTATCAGCAATGGCACGCACGCCCTTGGAAAATCGTTGTAAGCCCGCGCTGGAGGCTTTTCAGTTCTGCCCGCTAGGCTGGCCCGCACGTCCTAAGTAGAGAGGGTAATCTGCATGCAGGAGGCGCAGCCGCTCCTTCGGTTCGATTCCAGTGTTTTAGGAGGGGACGGGCCGCTCCCAGCAGTTTAAAACGCGGGCGCTGAGGCCTGCTCAAATTCCACGCCACCCACTGTATCTGCAGGCCAGCCTACGACGCCTTAGCTGCGAAGACGTTCAGAAATTGTTCAACTTGCTATTACTGCCACCCTCGTTCATCATTTGGTTCCTCACAAGTGCAAGGTAAATTGAACCCATGTGGAATGAAAGTAATTGTGGGAAAGAAACGACGCGTCGCATAGACATGCTGTTACGACTACCTTTTGGTTTGGCTTCACGTAAACAAAGGCCACATGTGTTTCTTCATAAAAATCTTGAGCTGTATCTCGATGGCTGTTTTTTACATAGCAGTAATTATGGTAGTTGAAACAATCTTACAACACTGCCAAGGTAGTGTCAGAATTGAATGAAATTTAGTTCATGAATCAATAAGCATATAAAACAGCGTGTGTGTGTGTGTGTGTGTGTGTGTGTGTGTGTGTGTGTGTGTGTGGCGGGGGGATGAGAGGGGCAGGGGGGAGGGGGGAGATAGTTTGTTTCTTCTTAGCTCCAACATCTGAAAAAATTTTAACATAAAATGGTACAAATACAGGAAGAGGTAGTGTAAGGGCCCACACTTTTTTCTGTGCTTACTGCTAAAATACTAGAACTTGCTGAGCATATACTATGGCATATTTTTCACTTATTTATCATGTAGTGTGTGACTTACTACGTGTGTAATACAACAAAAATATCATAATTATTATTTATATAGGCGCAGTTGTAGTTAGTAGTGATAGAAACCGTTACCTGTAGACGTTTTTGTCGACGGTGAAAACATGATAACATCACCGCTGACCTGTAAAAGTAGCTAATGGGCCAGGGCGCTCTGTAGGCGTAACTACAAACTAGTAATTGTAATTGATACATTCACCACCAGAATTTATTGGATAAACCAGAGTTTATTGGATACTGAGGGGGCCAATTTACTACCAGAAACGCACGTTACCCCTCTTAGCCCTACGACTTATATATATTGAGGAAATATATTTTTTGATTATGGTACAATCTTATTTCTTGTAGAGTGCATGGGGGTAGAGGTGGCAATAGGATGACAGTGAAAAGGATCATGATTCTGGAACACATAAAGCAATTCCAATCAACTTTCGTACACGCGTAACATATAAGCTGGGAAAAATACAATGGGATTAATACGCTCCTGACTCTGAAGAGGGTGGAGCGTCAAGCGATGATATACAATTAATATTCATCACATCACAGCTTCTGCATATATGAACGGATTGCACTAAATCATTTCATGTGTCTGCAGCTTCATTAACTGGATCCCCATTGCTTCATTCATTTCATTTTACTGCACTTAATGAATTTCAAAACGGTCTTTAACTTGCTGTTCAGGGGTCTCGAGAACAATGTAAACCCTCCATTAATCAGTGTAACTGGACGGAAGTCTATTATCGCTTCCTGGACGCTGTTATAACACAATAAATTCGAGGCAGTTACTCAGTTACCTTTTCTTCCTCTTTCTTCTCGATTTGTTAAAGTACGCAATTTACTCTGAAACGTCTTAGTAAATGCACAAATGTGTTAAAAAAGTAACAACCAGTGCCACCTGTTAGTGTTGTAACAAAACATTTCCGTTATTGTATTGTCTGTGCAAAATTGTAATTTTATTTTTTGTTAGTTTACAACGATACATTTTCATTTATTTCCTTAAAGATGTAAAAGATGTTCAAACAGTAGAGTGTATGTCATGAAAGATATTTGCAAGCGTTAGAGATATGTGCACGAGGTAGGGCAAAGACATTATTTGTTGTTGAACTTAGGGACATACAACAAAATTAGATAATCACAAGTTTTTGGGAAATACAATCAGTGGCCGGCATTGCCTCTAAATGAAAGTGTTACATCATGGCATTGCCCTTTGAAAGAAATGTCAATTGCCGAGGTAAAGTAACAGCGTTTTTTTAAAAAAGTGGGAGAAGCTGTTAAATATCGTTGACATTACCCTAGTTTTGCAGATCACCTCTTAAAGAAGACAATAGTTACAAAGTGAAACATGAAGTATTACATCACATCCCCAAAGGGAAGAAGATGAGCTGTCTTGGTATTATGGAAATTAATAAACACATGTCCATCAACCCTAGCTTAGTACTGAATGACCAGACACAGTTCGCTTACTCACCACTTCTACCTGCAGATGCTACTTATAATCCCATTCGGGCTATGCTGCAAATTACCCCTCTTACTCACATGCCAAATTTCCTTAATTTAAGTTACTATAATTTCTCTCGTGTTAAAAAAATTACTTTGCATAACCATAGCTGCTTCACTCACCTGTTTAATATCACTATTACACCTTATCTGTTTGTAATTTAGGACGTAGTAAAGACAATATTATTTTGTTCTGTCACATCTTTAGAATATGTCACCAAAACAATGTCATTAGACAGATTAGGGAAAGATGAGGAAGAAAATCGGCCGTGCCGTTTCAAAGGACCCATTCCGGCATTTACGTGGAGCGATCTAGTGAAATCACTTAAAACCTGAATCTAGATGGTCAGACGTAAATTTGAACCGTCGTCCTGACAAATGCGAGTCCAGCGTGCTAACCTCTGAGCCACTTCGGTTTCTCCACAATTAAAGCGACAGAAGGGAAGTTGGCAAGAGTGAAGTGTGAGTACCAGTCAGATTTGAGATTTTAGACCTAAAGTCACGTTGGCAACGTCTATTTTAGAGTGAGCTTCTCATGAAGCTGAATGGCCCAAATTTGAGAGCATTCTACCACAGGGAAATCTTAGGAGTAACAAAAATCGAACCGCATGGAACATACAACAGACCGATCTCGCAAGATGCCGGTAGAAAATTGAGATGTTACATGACGTTCACTCAAACCCTCGTTTCATAACGTTACGAACAGTAAGATTAGTTGGTATTTCACTATATAGGCTGAGCTGAATATAACAATTTACAATTACAAATGTGATACATTTCTAATAGTGTACACAAGAAAATATTGAGATTACTCTCATAAAATTATTATTGCAAGGCGATTTGTATTAAAAACAGTCCTCGTCAGAACTTGCGATAATAAGGTCGAAGACTTTTTGTTTCAACGTCCACCGTCTGAATTTTTGTCTATGCTCCACAAGCATGTGATCCAGATTGCGGAAAGAGACGCTCGGGTCTACGAGGGAGCCAAAATTAAAATCTATTTTCATTTTACCTTCAGCTTCACGATCGTAACGCTAGATGTATGGAACAGGAAGTACTACATTTCCGAATCGACTTGGAAACTCAGCTGCAGATTTTTTTTTTTCGGTAAGTCATGGCTTGTAGAAAATAAACAAACGCTAAATCACAGTAAGACTCAGTTTTTACAGTTTCTAACACACATTTCAACAAAACCTGACATTTTAATTTCACAGAACGGGCATATGATTAGTGAAACTGAACACTTCAAATTTCTAGGTGTTCAGATAGATAGTAAGCTGTCGTGGAAAGCCCACGTTCAGGATCTTGTTCAAGGACTTAATACTGCCATTTTTGCAATTCGAACGGTATCAGAAGTGAGTGATCGTTCGACACGAAAATTAGTCTACTTTGTTTATTTTCATTCGCTATTGTCATATGGTATTATATTTTGAGATAACTCTTCCCTTTCTAAAAGGATATTTTTGGCTCGGAAACGGGCGGTTCGGGCAGTAAGTGGTGTGAGTTCACGAACCTCTTGTCGACCTCTGTTCACGAGTCTGGGTATTTTGACATTGGCCTCTCAATACGTATATTCCTTATTGTCGTTTCTTGTTACCAGTATTAGTTTATTCCCAAGAATAAGCAACTTTCACTCGGTTAATACTCGGCAGAAATCAAACCTGCATTTGGATCGGAGTTCCTTAACTCTCGTGAAAAAGGTGTGCAGTTTACTGCTGCATCGATTTTCTATATGCTGCCAGTCGAATTCAAAAATCTTAGCAGTAATCCACGCGTTTTCAAATCGAAACTGAAGAGTTTCCTCATGGGTCATTCCTGTCGAGGAGTTCCTTTAAAAATTAAGCTGATTTTGATTGTATTGCTGATAGCGTTTACTTAAACTTATGGACAGACTTTTTTAAGGTTCATGGACATTTATTTTTATCTGTTATCACGTTTATGTTGTAATTTCATGTACTGATACGTTCCATGACCTTGGAGATTTGCTCCTCAATTTGTTCCCACGGAACTTGACGAGTAAATAAATAAATAAATATTGTAAAAGGCTCCAACACCAAGGAGGAGTTGTGCGACATATACGATGTTTATTCAAATTTCCCGACAGTCGCACAAGAGCTGCACTATCAGGATGCAAAACAGTTTTACTTTAAATACAAACAGTAACGGTCGTGAGAGTTAGTTACCTTTGAGACTGGAAATGGTGAATTGATGTTAGTTAGGAAAGCCTTTAGGAGGACAAAGACGTCATTATCAGTACCTCACTGAGTTTGAGTAATAGGGCTGCGAGAAGGTGGATGTTCGTTTTACGATATTGCAGAAAGACTTGGCAGGAACGTAGCCACTTTACATTGTTACTGGCAGCAATGGTCCCGAGAATGTACGGCCAGAAAGATCCCAGGCTGCGGACGGCCACGTGGCACTATCGAGAGGGAAGACTATCGTGTGTGCTCTGGCGCGAAGTACTTAACCTGCAGCAGCAACCTGAGCAGCAGTTGGCACAATAGTGACACAACGAGCTGTTACAAATCGGTTACTTGAAGGACAGCTCCGCGCCAGACGCCCTGTAGCGTGCATTCCACTGGTCTCGACCCATCACCATTTGCGACTTCAGTGGTGTCAAGCGAGAGCTCATTGGAGAGCAGAGTGGAGGTCTGTTGTGTTGTCTGATGAAGGCTGGTTCTGCCTCGGTGCCAATGATGGCTCGTGTTGCTTAGAAGGTGACCACTTGAAGGCTTGCAGCCAACCTGTCTGCGCGCTAGACGCACTGGATCTACACCTGTAGTTATGGTCTGGGATGCCATTTCGTATGACAGTAGGAACACTATCGTCGTTATCCGACGAACACTGAGCTAAATTGTATGTTAGTCTCTAGTGCTGCCATTCACGACCAGCTTTCGAGGGGTGTTTCATAAGAGAATAATGCTCACCCACATACCGCTGCTGTATCCCAACGGATAACGTCGGCTATTTACATATCCAGACGTCTTTTAGGCGTAAAGAGTGGACCAATTCATTTAATTCACGAGAGAAATTAAAATTTGGAGACTGATCTGCAGGACGCAATGCACAGGTTAAATTACCATCCAATAGAATACCAGGAGGATTCTTACGCAACAGATAAGCAATATCTTCTTTATAAAAGCGGGAACGATCCACTGCGCGACCAGTAAGATGTTTAATCTTACCAAGGTAAGATTAAACATTTCCACCTCATCAATAGGAAGGCCTTCGCGAAAGGCGGTCCCCGTATAATATTCGGGTCCTACATCATAGATTAATCGAAAACCGTGTAAGGAAAAATTACTAAATAATACTTCCTGTAAGAAGACTATGTCCGCACATGATTCATGAATGCACTGAGGCAGCGAAGCCAATCGCTGTTAAGATTTCACGCGATTAACATTTAAGGAAAGGAACGTGTAGGCTTGGCTCATTAATCACTGCTATACATGCGTGTACGGAACGTATTGAGCAGAATTAGGTAGACAGCTGAGCGTCAAGGTCCATTGCGGAGTCCACAGCTGAATCAGACATCGGGGGACCAGAAGCTCCATCATCACAACCTTTTTTATTAGGTGTATTACGTGCTACCTACCGCACGGTCAGTTAATATTCGCTGTTTCTGTCGGCTATGTGGCATGGCGGCCTCTGCAGACGGAGGTGTGGGAAGGGTTACAGGCACAGCCTCCTGCCCCTCAGAACAAGGGTCACGTACTGCAGGTCCAGTCACTAAGGCGGAAGCATTCTGTGGAACTACCAGTACAACAGGTGATACTTGGTCGCTAATTTTATTCTCCGCAGGAGTTGTTGGAGGCGCAAATTCGGGAAAATGTCGGCGTCTGAAGACGAAGGAGCAGGAGGACATTGCGCTGTCTCAGATTGTAACGGAGGACACAAAGCCGAACGGGAGGACTCGGCTCCCTCTCCACTCGCAGGTGGCTCAGAATTAGCTACTTTGCGAGCAGGAGGGATGCTGGAGTTAACTTCTTCGCCACTCACCGTACCACGGATGGGAGGTATCGTAGCATCGAGAGGAGCAGGGGACGCAATCGATGTGGAGGAAGTTGGGGCAGAAGGCACAGCTAAATCCTCATCATCACCATCTTGAGTGCGACGTCGCTTGTTTGTCACTGTTACGGGTTCTATCCTGGGGGCAATAGGATTCTGAACCTGTCGCGGTCGCGGGGGGCGGAGGGGGGGGGGCAAAGGAGGAAATTCAGTTACACGATTATCAGAACTGAATTTTTGTTCATTATGATCTGAAGCAGAAGCAGGTCAGACACCAGGAGTGGAAGGAACAAGTAGAGCAACAGTCAATTTGCAGCGCTGCGTTAATGACAACTTCAATACAAAAACCCTCCCCGGGCAACTAGACCGAAAGTGTCCACTTTCATTACATAGAAAGCAGGTTCCCTCTTGACCAGTATACATGACACGGACGCGATAACCACACACCAGTAAACGTGATGAAATGTTGCGTTTTACATGCATTTTTACGGAAAGAATTCCACTATAACACTGTAATCTGTGTTGAGTAGACCAACGTTCAAGACGGACGTTTTTCACGTTACCATAAGAAGTCAATATGTCCTTTATGAAGCCGTCATCAACCTTCGGCGGGAGGTTGAACCCTCGGACATTGGTATAGTCAATTTTAGCATCTGCGAGTGACACCATACTAACGGAATTACCGCGATGCTTGCTTGAATGGGACTTGTGAACCATGCCGCGACAATAATCTTTCAATGTGAAGGGGATCGATGAATTTCACGTAAAAGACGTATTCGTTTGCGTCAAAATAAGCGGTGTGCACCCGATCAGAGTTCACATGAATTGTATCGACAAGCCAATCGTGCGTTTCTAGAGATCCGGGCTGCACGTGTCGCGTTGTTTTATCGAAAGTGAAGCTCACAGTACCTTTTCGTGGAAACCACGGTAGCCATAGCGGAGTGGCCGACGCCGCTGAAGCAGACGAACACAAACAGGCAGTTAGGCGGAGGGAAGGCGCTACGACTCACTCGGCAGACAGAACAACACTAAGGAGGAAAGCTTCACACAAGCGACGCTGTGGCATGTGAAATAAACATGAACCTTCCCGCTGGGCGCTCGAAGCGGAACTGCCATCGAGGACCCAGAGGGTAGTGCGTCTGCGGGGCTCTTATCTCTGGCACCCATATTCCCCTCTTACTGTCCACACACTACATTTGTAGTGCCCCTGCCCACTATATACATTACTCGCGGCAGTCAGTCTACCGATTCCCGTAACAGACCGAAAGAACAGATACCATCTTCATGCAGAGAATAGGAATGGTCGGTGTTGTTCACGAGCCAGTTGATGACGAGCAAGGAGAGACGCATAGTCGCCCATCTGCTGATTTTTGTGATTTTGATGAATATACTATAACCCAAAATCCTTACCCCCGATTTTTGAACCTTACCCATTGCACGCAAATGTCGTACGATGGTGGAATAATCCCAGTTCAACACATTTTCCAATGCTTGAGGCCACCGACATGCTTCACTGTGGATAAGTGACTTTAAATGATTTTCATCAAACCCCGAAAGTCTTTCTGAATGCGTAGAGTCACTAACGTCAAAGCGATCCTCCTTAAAACGAGGAAACCATTTTCTTGTCGTGTTCTGTCCAATGGTTTTATCGCATCCGCGTCGGAAATGTTTCTGGTTGCCTCCACTGTTGTCTTCCCTCTACTGAACTCAATCAGAAGAATATGTCAGGAACGTTCCGATTTCTTCAGTTGGCACTCCATTTTCTAGCATCCACAGCTCCACTCACTATCTCCAAATGATAAAATGACATAATCTAGAGCCAAACAGCAAAAGTGAACTACAAATGAATATGAAAATCGATAAAACTGTTGTAACTGGAATATCAAACTGCAAATCGAAAACGCTACGACCTTATGCACCTACCTAATTGAGAGAACGCCACTAGGCTTCGACGAAAAATTTGGAATGATGAAATAATTTTTACTTGATGTTATTATTTTATTTACTCGATCGGCATTTACTTGATGTTGAAGACTACATATCTGTATCGTTCTATATGTAATGGGAATTTCTAAAGTGACGTTGTTGATGTTCTTACTTTCCGGGCATGAAACGTTAATATTCTTTGCATCTTCTTAATGCATATTAGGCTTTTTATTTATTATATTACAAACAAAAAAAACAGGACTAGCATACGGACAAGAGAGCACATGTACGCTTTTATTAGAGCTACTGTAGCCATTTTAGGTGCGTCCATTTTTATAAAAAAAACTTCGTTGTTTGCGCCTTTCATAAAGACGACGACAGGCTATGGCGAGCGCTGCATTGGCAAATCGCGTTGAGAAGCACGTTCCGTGTGATGCACCAGACCGTTTCTTAGCGATTGTAAACCATGATAGAAACCACGTTTGGCGTGATGAGAGACACGTCCCGCGTAAGGACAGTTTTAGCCAGTGAGCTGAGCTTGTGCGCATGAACACCGCCGTAGGACGCTCGAAGTGTGAAAGACATCGTCTTTGTTGAAGTGTTTCGCAACACGTTGACACGCGCTGAAGGCAGCTTTCAAGTACGTCGAAGATCACGCCTCACGTTTCAACAGTAAACCCTTCAGACAGGTACTGCAGGTACTGTAGTGTGGAAGAAGTATACGTAAGATGGAAAGTGACTGCTGTCATCTTCTCTAATCGGCGAGCGATAGGAGAATCTTCAGTTCGGCCATATACAAGCGTTTTTTTCGGCTGCAGCACGTCTCTTGTAAGGGCCTTTCGTTATGTACTGGTATTGTTTTGTTAGAATATTCCACCGCGTTCTTTGTACCCGTACTGGGTTCATTATGCAACGAAATGCGCGTGGTTCAATTTATGTCAAAGTCCAACCAGACCTCGACACAGATTATATCAGTTGCGCACGTTTAAGCGGTAGACGGGCAACCATTACGCTTGTCCACAGAGCAGCAAGTTGTACCAAAACGCGTTAACTTCGTTGGTTGCAAGGCGATTTTCGAACAACAGACCACGATCTCAGACTTACACCCACGTATATTCTGAAAACCCTTTAATGAAATAAACATTTGCACTGTACATTGAAGAAAGCTACTCACACGTGTGTGACCAGAACTCATTCTTGAACGTCCGTCATTGGACGAGTGTGCTCGAAACATTTTGCTACATAATACAAGAATAAAGTTTATAAATACTCGCATCTTACTGTTAGTTTCTACATAAAAGGCACAGTCCAGCCTAGTTGTGTTACTGAAGTTTCTCAGTGATTAAGACACAAATATTTCGCCAATAATTCAAGGTAAAGCGTACATAAGCACTGCAGGTGACAGCACTTTTCAGTTAGTAGCGGATATTGCAGACTTCTATAGAAAAAAAAAAACGAGAGATAGAGAAGGTGTTTCTTTTATGGCCCATGTTAGGGTCCAAAATTCGCTGTCATACGCCAGCAAAGGCAAAGACGTTAGTATGTAAAGTCTAATTAATGTTTCTATCCGTACGTTATGTTTTGATGTACGTTGTATGGTTCCAATGAAATATCTGAATCTTGTCAATTTTAGCTCTACGTCATCTGACCAGGGAAATTTAAAATTGCACGCTAAGTATTGAAACTTTCTTCCTTGCTCAATTATCTGTCCACCTACTACAATTGCGGCTCTTGTGAGTTCCAATCCTTGAATGCCATCACTTTTGTTATACTGAATAAAATTATTTTAAAAATAGACAGCTTTTATTTCCTGTACTGCAATTTATATTATACAACTAACGCATGATGACTAGTTTCGGTCGCTTTCAACAATCAACTTCAACCTCAGATCGTTCAAATGGTAACGACGAGTTGAGCATAAATTGAAAAAGTCGTCATTAGCAACAGCCACGCAATGATATGCATCCATATGGGGAGGGTAGTATGTAGTTAGAAGTGTCATCGAGAGCGCGCCAGGTTGCATTACATGCCTATTATCAATATATTTGATGCAATTTTTACTTATACAATTGACCATTTTCCTTCTTGATTACCTGCATCTTGCGAGACCATGGCTTACAACATGACTAGCTCTCGAAGACGTATTTAACTACGTACTGACCTAGTCTTGTTGACCCATAATACGAATGCAGGTCAATCCATATGCAACCTGGACGATCAGAAGACAGTTATTTAAAACACCGAAACTAGTCATCACTTCTGTAAAGTATCATATCAATTGCAGTGAAAGTTTTTTGTGTAATTTTTTTTTATTCAATAAATTACGTTAAGACTGCTGTCTCTTTCGTGACAACGTCAGGCCTCATTTTTATTTTATCTGTTGATATTCTTATTACCTATTTTGCAACAATGTGATTTAATTTATGTACCGCATTTTGAATTTTGCCAGCCTTCTCTAATTCCTTGATTATTATCAGCAGAATCTGTCCCATTTCTTATCTTAAGGATCCTCATTTTATTATTTAGGTATAATCACATTGCCGTACTCAGATGTGCTGGATCTCCCATTTCCTTTCACTCTCGATCGTGCTGGCAACAAAGCCCAGCTCCGGCGAAAACGCCTCGGTTCAAATTATCAGCATCGGCGCACTACTTAAATGTTCAAATACTGAGATGAGAGTACGCTCACACCCTATTAACTTTTATCGTCAGCAAAATGAAGCACCATTAAACTATCACTCCATCGCTCCCGGATCGTGTCCCATTGACTTGAGGACTCCAAGACTTAGAGATTTGTGTGCCCTGCCCCATCCCCCAACTATATCACCTAGTATCTTTTCTGCTGAGAAAATCTGGGATGCCGTCGAGCGAGATGTACTTGCCTTGAAGACATCTTCCGTCAATCTTCATGAGTTACGAGAAGCGTTTGATCGGTCATGGATCAGAATAGCTTCAAAAAGTATTCGGTGACTTGTAGTAGAGCTCGTCAACGGAATCGGTTCAAGGAAACCAGCTCACCTGAGAGTAAATCGGAGCTTCTACATATGGCAAAGCTCACTTAATTTACGTCTTTCGTAAAATGTTTAGTCTTGTTGCGTTACTAATTTGTGAACAGTTATTTAGTCTAAAATGATTTCTCTTAGTAAAAAACCTGACAATGAACTGACTTATGAGGATCTCATAAACAGCAACAAAACTTATCTAGAATTAATATTCTGGAACGAAAACACGTCATTGTTTCTTTGCGGACAAAAACGAATTTCATACCTACGTCTTGGGGTTTAAGGTTGCCAGAACACATCGGTCGCTATTTTGAGAGGCGATAGCGACTATTTATTACAGCGGAGATACGGTTAATAAAACGATCTAAAAGTTACATTTTCCCGTGCCTAGCACGACGCGTTCCATGTATGTATTCCGATATTCAAGTACTATGGTACTTTACTGGAAGAGCAGTTGAACGGAATGGACAGTGTCTTGAAAGGAGGATATAAGATGAACATCAACAAAAGCAAAACGAGGATAATGGGATGTAGTCGAATTAAATCGGGTGATGCTGCCGTAATTAGATTAGGAAATGAGACACTTAAACTAGTAGGGCTTAAAGGAGTTTTGCTATTTGGGAAGCAAAATAACTGATGATGGACGAAGTAGAGAGGATTTAAAATGTAGACTGGCAATGGCAAGGAACGCGTTTCTGAAGAAGAGGAATTTGTTAACATCGAGTATAGATTTAAGTGTCAGGAAGCCGTTTCTGAAAGTATTTGTATGGAGTGTAGCCATGTATGGAAGTGAAACGTGAACGATAAATAGTTTAGACAAGAAGAGAATAGAAGCTTTCGAAATGTGGTGCTACAGAAGAATGCCCAAGATTAAATGGGTAGATCACATAACTAATGAGGAGGTATTGAATAGAATTGGAGAGAAGAGAAATTTGTGGCACAACTTGACTAGAAGATGGGATCGGTTGGTAGGGCATATTCTGAGGCATCAAGGGATCACCAATTTAGTATTGGAGGGCAGGGTTGAGGGTAAAAATCGTAGAGAGAGACCAAGAGATGAATACACTAAACAGTAATGAAATCCTAAACTCAGATTGGAATGTATACTGCAGAGACAGGCTGGACAGTGAAGGGGGAGGCGTGTTTATAGCGATACGAAGTGCAATAGTATCGAAGGAAATTGACGGAGATTCGAATTGTGAAATGATTTGGGTGAAGGTCACGGTTAAAGCAGGCTCAGACATGGTAATTGGATGTATCTATAGGCCCCCGGGGTCAGCAGCTGTTGTGGCTCAGCCCATGAAGAATAATTTGGAAAATATTTCGAGTAGATTTCCCCACCATGTTATAGTTCTGGGTGGAGATTTTAATTTGCCGGATATAGACTGGGAGACTCAAACGTTCATAACGGGTGGCAGGGACAAAGAATCCAGTGAAATATTTTTAAGTGCTTTATCTGAAAACTACCTTGAGCAGTTAAACAGAGAACCGACTCGTGGCGATAACATATTAGACCTTCTGGTGACAAACAGACCCGAACTATTTGAATCAGTTAATGCAGAACAGGGAATCAGCTATCATAAAGCGGTTACTGCATCGATGATTTCAGCCGTAAATAGAAATATTTAAAAAGGTAGGAAGATTTTTCTGTTTAGCAAAAGTGACAAAAAGCAGATTAGAGAGTACCTGACGGCTCAACACAAAAGTTTTGTCTCAAGTACAGATAGTGTTGAGGATCAGTGGACAAAGTTCAAAACCTTCGTACAATATGCGTTAGATGAGTATGTGCCAAGCAAGATCATAAGAGATGGAAAAGAGCCACCGTGATACAACAACCGAGTTAGAAAACTGCTGCGGAAGCAAAGGGAACTTCACAGCAAACATAAACATAGCCAAAGCCTTGCAGACAAACAAAAATTAAGCGAAGCGAAATGTAGTGTGAGGAGGGCTATGCGAGAGGCGTTCAATGAATTCGAAAGTAAAGTTCTATGTACTGACTTGGCAGAAAATCCTAAGAAATTTTGGTCCTATGTCAAAGCGGTAGGTGGATCAAAACAAAATGTCCAGACACTCTGTAACAAAAATGGTACTGAAACAGAGGATGACAGACTAAAGGCTGAAATACTAAATGTCTTCTTCCAAAGCTGTTTCACAGAGGAAGAGTGCACTGTGCTTCTTTCTCTAGATTGTCGCACAGTTGACAAATTGTAGATATCGAAATAGACGACAGAGGGATAGAGAAACAATTAAAATCGCTCAAAAGAGGAAAGGCCGCTGGTCCTGATGGGATACCAGTTCGATTTTACCCAGAGTACGCGAAGGAACTTGCCCCCCTTCTTGCAGTGGTGTCTCTAGAAGAGCGAAGCGTTCCAAAGGATTGGAAAAGAGCACAGGTCGTCCCCGTTTTCAAGATGAGACGTCGAACAGATGTGCAGAACTATAGACCTATATCTCTAACGTCGATAAGTTGTAGAATTTTGGAACACGTATTATGTTCGAGTATAATGTCTTTTCTGGAGACTAGGCATCTACTCTGTAGGAATCAGCATGGGTTTCGAAAAAGACGGTCGTGTGAAACCCAGCTCGCGCCAATCGTCCACGAGACTCAGAGGGCCTTAGACACGGGTTCACAGGTAGATGCCGTGTTTCTTGAATTCCGCAAGGCGTTTGACACAGTTCCCCACAGTCGTTTAATGAACAAAGTAAGAGCATACGGACTATCAGATCAATTGTGTGATTGGATTGAGGAGTTCCTAGGTAACAGAACGCAGCATGACATTCTCAATGGAGAGAAGTCTTCCGAAGTAAGAGTGATTTCAGGTGTGCCGCAGGGGAGTGTCATAGGACCGTTGCTATTCACAATATACATAAATGACCTGGTGGATGACATCGCAAGTTCACTGAGGCTTTTTGATGATGATGCTGTGGTGTATCGAGAGGTTGCAACAATGGAAAATTGTGCTGAAATGCAGGAGGATCTGCAGCGAATTGACGCATGGTGCACGGAATGGCAATTGAATCTCAATGTAGACAAGTGTAATGTGATGCGAATACATAGAAAGATAGGTCCCTTATCATTTAGCTACAAAATAGCAGGTCAACAACTGGAAGCAGTTAATTCCATAAATTATCTGGGAGTACGTATTAGGAGTGATTTAAAATGGAATGATCATATAAAGTTGATCGTCGGTAAAGCAGATGCCAGACTGAGATTCATTGGAAGAATCCTACGGAAATGCAATCCGACAACAAAGGAAGTAGGTTACAGTACGCTTGTTCGCCCACTGCTTGAATACTGCTCAGCAGTGTGGGATCCGCACCAGATAGGGTTGATAGAAGAGATAGAGAAGATCCAACGGAGAGCAGCGCGCTTCGTTACAGGATCATTTAGTAATCGCGAAAGCGTTACGGAGATGATAGATAAACTCCAGCGGAAGACTCTGCAGGAGAGACGCTCAGTAGCTCGGTACGGGCTTTTGTTAAAGTTTCGAGAACATACCTTCCCTGAAGAGTCAAGCAGTATATTGCTCCCTCCTACGTATATCTCGCGAAGAGTCCATGAGGATAGAATCAGAGAGATTAGAGCCCACATAGAAGCATACCGACAATCCTTCTTTCCACGTACAATACGAGACTGGAATAGAAGGGAGAACCGATAGAGGTACTCAGGGTACCCTCCGCCACACACCGTCTGGTGGCTTGCGGAGTATGGATGTAGATGTAGAATCTACATCTACATCTAGAAGTAGATGTAGATTCAGAAGGATGTAGGTTGCAGTAGGTCCTGGGAGATGAAGAAGCTTGCACAGGATAGAATAGCATGGAGAGCTGCATCAAACCAGTCTCTGGACTGAAGACCACAACAACAACATGGTACTTTACAGTGGTATTAGATGTGCTGTCTGCGAGTTATAAGGTGTTATGTCTCTTAAAACTATAAACAGACAAACACATGGCAACCGAAACGTGGTAACACAAACATTACACATACTACTTACATAAATAGGCACAGCATTTGAAAAGGTGGATAAATTCCTGAAACGCGTCGTGCCAAGTACAGAGAAGACTGATGCCGAGTTTTATTGTTTAAAATGATCATCGAGACAGTTCCTGGCTTTTGAAAAATGTTGGTAGTTATGAATGAACGGACTATCAAAATCTTACAATTAGAATGTATATGAAGGGAAATATCTGCTTCGCTCTATATTAGGGATCGACGGCGCGTCACTACCCTGAGACGAAAAAGGCCGGCTGTTTAGAATTCTCTGTAGCTTATTTATCCCGAGCAACTGGGAGCTCCTACTGAGATAGTGCGAAAGCTCCGTCTCCGGAAAACAGCTCCGTGACTACCGTGTACATTTCACGCTACGACGCGACACCGTCGTTATCAAATTGCCATACTCTGTTCGCCGTCTAAGTCAGTTGCTCATCAGTATACTTTAAATAATTTTATAGATTCACGATCCAGCCGTTCGTTAAGCGGCGATATACGTATGTACATGTACCAGTTTCTAGTTTAACATTTGTACGCCAGAGAAATAAATTTCTGAATACAAATGCACTTTCCAGGATTTTCTGCCGGATAACATTGTGCAACTGCTGCAATATTTCATCGATGCAACTGTTCCACATCTTGAGGTGGCGGTCGCTCATGTGTTCACTGCCGCAAGACGCGATTCACGATAATTGCCCGACGACGTCGAAATTCGTCGGAGCCGGTAGCAGGAATTACGGAAGCACGGAGAAGCATCAAACTAGCGCTCGCAGTCGCCGTGCAGAAACAACCCGCATGAGCGGAGCACATAGAAACATAGCGGAAGCGACTTAACTAGTTGGAATGGGGCGACAACGACAGCGATACTATACCGACACACAACTCTGTCGTATCTCACAGCACAGCACGGTACACTGGCCGCGTCACACAACTTGAGTAAAACGATAAAAGGCGAGGGAAATTTGTGTCATCTGATGTGACAAAAAAAAAAAAAATAATAAAAATCCGATGTGACTAAAAAAATTGTTTAATGTAGGTGAAGCAAAGCTAAATCTCTCTTGTAGTTGGCTTCTCAGTTAACCGTTTACTTCTCGTGTAAAAAATAAATAAATAAATAAAATTAGGAAACACGGTTTTTGGATGCTTATGCAATCTTTCTCATGCCATTTTGAGAAACCTGTTCGGCAAACAAACACTTTTTTCTTATAATCTGACATCATAGCTTCCTAATGAACTGGTTTTCTTTCCTTTATTGGCCACATTTATTGTGATCTCCGAAAACGGGTAAACCACCAGGTATATTGTGAAGAGTTTGCAGTCAAGAATGGAGTCGCTGGGTGTTTTACGTTTGGTGGATTTTATGTCATATATTGCTGTGTACAGTATATAGCTAACACATCGAAATTGTGTTTAATGATGGAAGGAGAGCTACCTCCTCTTTCTATTCTCGACAAAATACGTGAGATATATTGAAGATTCTCCTCTACGAGGTTGGCACCTACGCCCCGGTCGCGGAGATATTGCCGTCTGCTACCGCCTGCTTTGAGGATTGCGGAGTTGCCTCGTGTTTCTCTTATTCGTACGTTCTGATACAGGTCGAAGCTGTAAATAAAAAAACTTACTGAACTGAAGTAACACCGGGAGTTATCAGCTGATGACGCTGACTGGATGTTTTTTCAGTCTCTTCTACTGATTTCAGGCGTAAAATACATCTGAAAGCTAAATTCCTATTACTTCTAAATGAGCAACTGGACGAAGCCGAAAATGACACGCCACTGTTTATTCCTATGCAGTGTTCAGCACCCACTACTTCACCATCGATGGCGACTAATCTCACTTCAAATCCGGCAACATTTTTCCGTGAAACTGATTTATATACTACTTTGAGAAACTGAACAGTTGTAGAAAAACTATCCTTGATTTATTAATTTGCAACCATTATTTACATATGTACCACATTTAATGAAATTCATACTAAGTGTCTTATGAAAGATAAACTTCTCACGGTGGCATTTTTAACATCATTCATACACTTGTACCAACTTACGTCACAGTAATGAGTACCTTCTAGGCAGGACAAACAGCAAGTCGCAAACTTGAATCCTGCTTGGCAAAGCAGCGGCTAATAGTTGTTCCAAAAATGGAAACGCTTTGAACTGATTCCGCACTATTCGTGGCATTTTTGGTGTCGGAAGACCTCACGAGAAATCAGTGT